>NW_026606107.1:9040000-13840000 GCF_029834395.1 Sorex fumeus
TGTTGCGGCAACATGGGAAGATGCCATCATTGACAACATTGATGAGGAATACGATAGAATAATTCAGCACCTCCATGATCGTGCGAGGAATGCCAAGAGAGAGATAACCACAAAAAACCGTCTTTCTTCGAACACTCTTGAACTTATTCGCCAACGTGGCTTAGCACATGCCTCAGGCAACCACAAGCGAACATCCGAACTGGCAAAACAGTGCAGAGAAGCCATCAAGGATGACCTCAAAAACAGGAGAGCAGCAGTACTGGTAGATGCGGCAGAAGATGGGAAAAGCATTTGTAATGCCCGCCTGTCCTTCACCAACTACAAAACCAAGATGACTGCCCTCCGACATCATGATGGATCTATCACAGCTTCCAGAAGGGCAATGGAGAAGATTATTCATGACTTCTACTCAGATCTCTTTAATAGCCACGTCCACTTGCCCACATACCACATACCACATACCACATGATGGATATGTCATTCCCAATGTTCTGCCTTCAAAATCCAACATGCCATCTCGTCGGTAAAGAAACAAAGAGCACCTGGCCCAGACAAGATCAGACCTGAACACCTGAAGAACTTACCATCAGTACTCATCAATACATTGGCTCGGCTCTTCACACGCTACCTGTCTGAATGCAAGGTTCCATCCCAATGGAAAACCAGCAGGACTGTACTACTATACAAGAAGGGAGACATCCACAACATTGGCAACTATCGCCCAATCTGCCTATTGTCTGTCGTCTACAAACTGTTCACTCGAGTCATCCTGAATAGGATTAGCAGAACACTAGATGAAGGACAACCATGTGAACAAGCCGGATTCCAAAAAGGATTCAGTACCATCGACCATATCCACACGATTACTAAGCTCATTGAGGTTTCTCGGGAGTTCGAGATGTCACTCTGTCTAACGTTCATTAATTTAAAGAAGGCCTTTGATTCTGTTGAGACGGAAGCAGTCATGGAAGCCCTAGCCAATTAGGGCGTACAAATTCAATACATCAGGATCCTTCGTGAGCTCTATTGCGGATTCACTACCAAGATCTCACCATTCTACAAAGAAGTAATCATCCATATCAAGAGAGGGGTTCGGCAGGGTGATACCATTTCACCAAAACTCTTCAGTGCCACCCTGGAGAACATCATGCGACGACTGGAATGGGAAAGCATGGGAGTGAAGATAGATGGTCGGCAACTACACCACCTCCGCTTTGCTGATGACATCGTTCTAATAACACCAAACATCAGCCAAGCGGCACAAATGCTGGCCGACTTTGACCGTGAGTGTGGAAAGGTAGGACTACAGCTGAATCTTAAGAAGACAATGTTTATGAGAAACAGCCTTGTTCCTGACACTCCATTCGCTCTCAACGGAACCACCATCTCCGAATGCAACAGTTATATATACCTAGGTCGAGAAATCAACATGAATTACCTGGCACCTGAGTTGTGCAGGAGGATTAGAGCGGCTTGGAATGCCTTCAAGAACGTTGAAGAAATAACTAAAAGGACAAAGAACCTCCAGCTACGAGCACATCTCTTTGATTCCACTGTTCTTCCTGCATTAACATATACCTCAGAGACCTGGACCCTACGAAAACAGGATGAGAACGCTATTCGGGTCTCTCAAAGAGGAATCGAAAGAGCTATGCTTGGAATATCACAATTCACTCAAATGAAAGATAGAATCCGGAGTTCTGATCTTCGTCAACGCTCAAGAATCAGGGACGCTGTCTCATTTGCCAAGACATCAAAAATCAGATGGGCTGGACACGTAATGAGGTTTACAGACAACCGCTGGACTAGAGCCATTACTGATTGGATTCCACGGGACATCAAAAGATCACGTGGACGCCCACCTATAAGATGGTCAGACTTCTTCGTCAAGACCCTAAATGATCGGTTTGAGGCTCTGCATGTTCCTAGAATGAACAGATACCATTGGGCTACACTAGCACGCAATGGGGATGAATGGAGACGTTACTGGCACCTGCTCGAATAAATCGATGAATAACGGGGATTAAGTGAGGAAGTGATTAAGTGATAATTTGACCAGTCAAAATGGAAGAAATGGAAGATATTGGCTAAACAGACATATGTAAGATTCTACATCCCCCCAAAAGTTTAACACACATTCTTCTCCATAATAGATGAGACATTCTCCAAGACAAGAGTTCTGGAGCTCTTGCTTATCCATGAATTTCTGTATTGTACCGTCAAAGCTGAGTGATAATTTAGTTGGGTAGATTATTCTTTATGAGGTATGAATTCATATCATTGAGGGTTTATTTTTGGGGGGAAAGGGTGTTATGATATAATATCGCATCATTTTATTCTGGTCCTTAGAGTCTCACTTGATAGATCTACTGTGAGTAATAGGGAAGTTCTTTTGAATGTAATTTCCTTCTTTGATTATCCTTCTTCCTATATTCTATGACTTCCTTTGGCTTGGCTTTCGTCATTCTGATTATGACGTGCCTTGAAGTGTTTTTACTTGAGTTTCTTGTGGCTGGGACCTTTGAACCTCTTGAATCTGGGTTCATGCACTCTTCAACTCTGAGAATCTCTCAACTATGATGTCTTTATAGAAAGTGACTTAATTTTCTTTAGGGATTCCAGTGATTCTCACACCACTCTTTTTAAACTTCTTCCATAGTTCTCTCATGTGTTGTCATTAATTGTGAGGGTTTTACCCATCTTTAGCTTCCAAGAGGTTTCTAAAATCTTAAATTTTTGTCCTCCACTACTACTAATGTGCTATCAAGGTCTTTCATTGAGTTTTTTATTTCATCTACAAAAGTATTTAGTTCTGAAATAAGCAAGATCAAAGCAGTCACTAACTGTTGTAGTTTTCTCATTTTGGAACTCATGATTTCTTGTACTTGTAGCATTGTTTCTTTGAGTTTATTGAGTATCCTCAACATATTTTCTCTACCTTCCTTATCTGATAGATTATCAGGCTGGTTAGTACTGATTGAGTCATCTGTGCTACAATCTTCATTCACTAAGCTTACTTTTTTTTAACACCTGTTGGAGTTTTGAGGTGATTATTTCTTTTGTTTGTTTGTTTTGTTTTGTTTTTATTTATTTATTATTTTTATTAGTGAGACACCATGAGGTACAGTTGTAGACTTATAAATTTTTGTGCTTGGGTTTCAATTATACAATGATCAAATACCCATCCCTCCACCAGTGCCCATTTCCCACCACCATGGATCCCAGTATCCCTCCCACCCCCCATCCCCCCCATCCCACCCTGCCTTTGTGGCAGGGCATTCCCTTTTGTTCTCTCTCTCTCTCTTATTGGGTGTTGTGGTTTGCAAAAGAGGCAATGGGTAACAATCATATTTGGTCTATAGTCTACTTTCAGCATGCTTCTCCCATCTTAGGAGGATCCTCCCAACACCCTTTATTTGGTGCTCCCTTTTCCCCTAGCATGTGTGGGTGGCCTCCAAGCCATGGAGTAAAATTCTTGGTACTAATCTCGGCCATTCTTGGGTGTTAGTCTCCTATTCTGTTACTTTAATTTCCCCTTGAGGTGATTATTTCTAATTGATCAACCATGGTCCTCCCATTCCCACTGTTAAATACACCCATGAAGGGAGCTCTCTAAATGACCTCTGTGAGTGTTGCCAATTTTTTTTCTGATGAAGCTATTTTAACTATTTTGTTGTTTCTGTCTAGTTTCTTGGAGTTGTGTGTGTGGGTTCCAGAGCAACTTATAATATTATTAGTACTGTCTTTCCTCTGGGCTGGAGTGATAGCACAGCAGTAGGGCATTTGCCTTGTAGGCAGCCAACATGGCCGACTCGAGTTCGATTCCTCCACCCCTCTTGGAGAGCCCGGCAAGCTAGCGAGAGTATCTCGCCCGCACGGCAGAGCCTGGCAAGCTACCCGTGACGTACTCGATATGCCAAACACAGTAACAAGTCTCTTGTTGGAGACGTTACTGGGCCCGCTCGAGCAAATTGATGAACAACGGGAGGACCGTGACCGTGACCATCTTTCCTCTGGCAGTAATTCTGGGTTCTATTTTTCTTACTACCATAGCTACCTTTGTCAGTTTTTTTTGGAAATAAATAATTCGAGCTAAGATTGTTATCGTTATAATGGTATTGTTTGGGGACAGCTGAGCCACTCCAGAATCCATGGATTCACAGCAGAATTCTCAAGTGTTTTCTCACAACTGTGACACAGTTGTGTTAGCAGTCACATCCTATTATACCAGGTCTAAGGGAGAAACACTGGTGTAGGGAGCAAAGTAAGTGCCATTTTTTCCGCAGGAACTAGAGGTGGTGGGTGCTTCTTTCAGGGGAAGGCAGAATTTGGCACGCAGCTCACCTATTTTATGTCTGGGGAAAACTAAGGTGCTCCACCAGGTTCAGAGGAGACACTATGGGGTGGGAAGCATAGCTGAGGACTGTCTCTTATATGTGGGCCAGAGGTGGCAAGAGGTGGCAGGCAGGCATATTTTAGTATTTTATCACAGAAAATAAAGGTCAATAAAAATTTGACTACAGACAGGGATAGGAAAATGGTCATCTAAACTAGAGTTCTTGACACTTCGTTGGGTAGGAATGTGTACAACAGTGTAATTACTAAAAGCAACAAAACAAAAACAAAACAAACACTGTCCTCCCTTTGTTCATCGATTTCCTCGAGCGGGCCCAGTAATGGCTCCATTGTGAGACTTCTTGTTACTGTGTTTGGCATATTGAATACTCTCGGTAGCTTGCCAGGCTCTCTGAGAGGGGCGGAGGAATCGAACCCGGCTCAGCCGGGATGGCTGAGAGCAAGACAAATGCCCTACCGCTGTGCAGAGGAAATGTAATTATACAGAAGACACTTTTCATAAGGGTTTGTCATTTTAGTAAATTAAAAAAAGCAATCCAATTTTGAATTAGGTGTAAAAGACATATGGTAACTATGGAGATAAAAAAAAATTACTACCTGGGTTGGAAGGAAAGAAAAAGATAGAGAAATAATATATTTTGGGCCACAAACTTCAAAGGAATGAGTGTTATAATAATAAAATATAATATGCATCAGGAGCTCTTGGTTCTCTCCCCACCCACACTCCCCATCCTATAGCAACAGCCCATTAAAAGCTATTGACTTTGAGATACATCTAGTATATAGCACTACTAGATCTTAAAGTTTTGATTTTTTAACACTCTTGTTTCATGAATATAGCATGACAATATCCACAGACCTCACAGACGTATAGCAGAGCTCAGGCAAGATGCTAGGGGTCAAGATATTTTGTGTACTCACAAACACTTGTGAGTTGCCTTCCCTATCCCATACCACTCCTTTCCCATAATAAAAATGATCCCAAAGATTATTTAAAAAATAAATGTTCAAGGCACTAAGGACAAGGCAAAATGAAGTCAGTGTATAAAAATATTAACACTTATGATATACATCTGTTTCTTTTGTTTTTTTTTTTTTTGGACCAAACCAGGCAGGGGTGCTCAGACTACTTCATCTCCAGAGTTTCTCATTGGCAATACTCAGGGGGCCATGAGGTGCCTGGGATCAAAACCAGGCCTCAAACAACATGCAAATATATGCTAGACCATATATATTCATCAGCCCTGCTCCAGTTGAAACTTTTTTATTAACAGTTCCTTTGTTTTAAATTTTGAAACTAAGAAAACCTACATACAATGCCTTCTACTGTGGCAAGTACCAACACTGTGTTGGTACCTTCAAAGTATTCTGAATTCAAAAGCAGTGGCTCTTTTTCCCAGACAAATGTGTTAAATGCTTGTGGTCCTTTACAATGAAAATTTAGTCTTCTGACTTAAAATGGCTGCTTTTGTCACTAGTATACACTCCTTTTAATCAGGATTTAATCCTGATTAAATTAAATTCAGATTTAATCCTTTTAATCTGAACTAAGTCATTGAAAACACAAAACCAGGTAAGACCCAGTCAGTCCCATGGGGTATAGAATTAAGCGACCCCAAGTCTGGAAGAGATGTTTCAGGAGCAAGAAGAAATGTTTCACGTATCTGTAAGTGTTACTGATCTTCCAAGTCCCAAAGCTACCAGAAGTATACTGGTACTACATGGAAAGTATCATGTTAAGCGAAATGAGTCAGAAAGAGAGGGATAGACATAGAAAGATTGCATTCATCTGGGAAACATAAACAAAATAGGAGACCAACACCCAAGAGTGGCTGAGATTAGTACCAGGAGTTTTGTTCCATGGCTTGGAGGCCAGCCACACATTCTAGGGGAAAAGGGAGCTCAGATAGAGAAAGGAACACCAAAATAAAGGGTGTTGGGAGGATCCTCCCAGGATGGGAAAAGCGTGCTGAAAGTAGACTATAGACCAAACATGATTGCCACTCAATACCTCTTTTGCAAACCACAGTGCCCAAAAGGAGAGAGAACAAAAGGGAATACCCTGCCACAGAGGCAGGGTGGGATGGGGGGGGGGATGGGGGGTGGGAGGGATACTGGGACCGATGGTGGTAGAAAATGGGAACTGGTGGACGGATGGGTGTTTGATCATTGTCCAATTGAAACCCAAGCACAAAAATTTGTAAGTCTACAACTGTACCTTATGGTGTTTCACTAACAAAAATTTTTTAAAAAAAGTAAATGATGGAGAATGGGCACTGGTGGAAGGGTGGGTACTAGATCATTGTATAACTGAAACCCAAGCACAAAAATTTGTAAGTCTACAACTGTACCTCATGGTATTTCACTAATAAAATTTTTTTAAAAAAGTGACTACATAGCAGTTGGGCTCATATGATGCCTGAGCGCATGTACTGCTTGTACCCACATAACCCGAGCACATGTGTCGCCTGCATCTCCCCTCTTGAGATGTGTATACTTTCATTCATAAAAACCTCCAAATAAAATCTGTTTTACTCCAAAAATCTGTAACAAGTATTAGAATTATGGCAGCAACCAGAGTTGTTTTGAACTATATTCAGGAAGTAAGCAAAGTTGACTTGCGTATCTCCAACCGGTGTCATTCCAGGAGTTTACCCATTTTCTCTTCTCTTTTATTTCCTCTTGTCTTGTGTCTTGTTTTTATGTGAACTTCTCCAATTAAGTTCTGGTATGTTCAATTTATTAGAGTTGTGAAAGTAACAGCTAATAATGTCTTTAACTTCTGGATATGGGCTTTCTATTTTAAAGCAACAGAATAAATACAATCACAATTAGTGCTTGGAATCACAATTAGGTGTGAGGAGTGGATAGGAACTACTTCCAATATTTTTCATATTGATAATATGAATGGTAAGTTGACACTATATAGAATAATTTGTATTGCCATTTAAAGGTACAGTATATAACATTGTAATATATATTGTCTTGATCTTAGTGCTAAAGAATTGAAAGAGTTAGACACTATAATTCAATATACCAAGAGAAATTATTTTAAATTATTATAAATTCTTCTGTATTACTTCAGAGGCATAGTTGTATTTTCTTTTTTATCCTATTACCACTACCAAATAAATAGAGGCTTACAAATATAGACAAAGTTAATTTTTAAAGGATTATCTATGCTCAAAGTCTCTGAATCTTTTAATTAAAACTTTCCCTCATTTTGTGAAAGAACCTTCCTGTGATATAGAAATGTGACATACCAGAGAAGCATGAATAAAGTTTGGGAATAAAATGATAGGTAAGGTATAGCTCCCACATATTTTTATTCTAAATTCAGCAAGACCTGCTCTTAGGATATTCTCTGACTGGCTTCTGGAATGCCTTAAAGCAAGAGAATAGAGAACAGCTTAAATGAATCCATTTCTTTTTGTGCTTTACACATTAGGCTTCTGTTTCTAGGACTCTCAAGCAAGGAATCACTAGTGGAATACCCCCAGAGGAAGAAAGATGAAGAGCAACCCCATCTTCCAGGCCTTGTTGTATACATGATCACTTGTGAAAATGTTAAAATGCAGATTTTTCTTAATAGAGCATATTTTGTGTAGCAAGTAACATTCTAGATACAGATTGTAGATACTGAACCCTCTGGGTAATAGCAGTGAAGCATATAGAGAGGCAAATAGAAACATGCTATCTGGACCAAATGAAAGGCAAAGGAAATGAAAAGAGATAGATAAGATGATACTTGTGTTTCTCAGAAAGCCAAATAGATGAACATCAAGTGACATCAACATCAGAAAAGCAGTTCCTTTTCCAAGCTAGGGGATAAAATGTGTCCACTGATTAGCATCATGTGATCTAGAGTCATATTGCCTGCTTCAGGTTCTTCCTATCACTTTTTATTAGATGACTTGATTATATCACCATACCTCTCTGAATATTTCCTAAAAAACTTGCATGATAGAACCCATCTCAGGATAGTTATGAGGATTTACTACAGAGTGTATAACTTTAAAATAAATAGTTCCTGTGGGGCTGGAGTGATAGCACAGCGGGTAGGGCGTTTGCGTTGCACGCGGCCCACCCAGGTTCGATTCCCAGCATCCCATATGGTCCCCTGAGCAACGCCAGGGGTAATTCCTGAGTGTAGAGTCAGGAGTAACCCCTGTGCATCACCAAGTGTGACCCAAAAAGCAATAAATAAATAAATAAAATAGTTCCTGGCCAAGAATGCTCAGTAAATGGTAGTTATTGTCTTACGCCTAATATTTGAGCTACTGTTATTGTTTTTATAAATAATTATAGTTCAGGTATCATGTTAACTTTCAACAGTGTTTTTTGTTTATGGTTTTGATGTACAGTTACCACACCTCACCACTACAAAAGTGCCCAAGACTTGTGAGCAATATCCTTATTTTACTTCCAGTCTACCTCTTTATTTTCCTCCTTTTCCCACTCCTCCTCTTGATTGGTATTATCAATCCATCAGGGATATCGGTCTGCATTTTCTTTTTTTGTGGTGTCTTTGTTGGCTTTTGGTATTAGGGAAATATGTGCCTCATAGAAACTGTTTTGGGGAGTTTCTGTATCTTCAATTTCCTGGAAAAATTGGAGAAGAACTGGCAATAGGTCCTCTTTAAATGCTTGGAAAAATTCGCTAGTGAATCCATCTGGACCTGGGCTTTTGTTTTAGGGAAGACTTGATTACAGTTTCAATTTCCTTAATATGTATAGTTCTCTTCAGGTATTCTAGATCTTCTTGGTTCAACTTTGGTAAATTATAGGAATCCAAGAATTTAGCCATTTCTTTTAGGTTCTCTAGTTTTGTGGCATACAGACTTTCAAAGTAGTCTCTGATGATCTTCTGAATTTCTTTGGATTCTGTTGTGATGTCCCACTTTTCGTTTCTGATTCAGTTTATTAGGGTTCCCTCTGTTTCTTTGTGAGTCTTGCTAGTGATTTATCAATCTTGTTTATTTTCTCAAAGAACCAGCTCTTGGTTTCATTGATCTTTCGGATTGTTTTTTGGGTTTCCATGCAGTTAAATTTCTGCTCTAAGTTTTATTATTTCTTTCCTTCTGCCTAGTTTTGGCTCCTTTTGTTGGTCTTTTTCTAACATCTTGAGCTCTGAAGTCAAGTTGTCTATGTGGGCTCTTTCTTCTATCCTGAGAAATGCTTGCAAAGCTATAAATTTTCCCCTTAACACAGCTTTAGCTACGTCCCATACGTTTTGGTAATGCATGTCTTCGTTCTCATTTGTTTTCAGGTATCTTTTGATTTCTTCCTTGACTTCCTTCCTGACCCACTCATTGTTCAATATTGAGCTGTTTAATTTCTAGGTGTTTAGTTTGGTTCTCTGCATCTGTGCGTGGTTAACTTCTATTTTTAGTGCATTCTGGTCTGAGAAGATAGTTGATAAAATTTCTACCTTCCTGATTCTATTGAGGTATGTTTGTGACCCCAGCATGTGGTCTATTTTGGAAAATGTTCCGTGTGCACTGGAAAAGAATGTGTATTCTTTCTTTTTGAGACGCAAAACTCTGTATAGATCTATTAGTGCTCTCTCTTCTATTTCTTCCTTCAAGGCTAGTGTTTCCTTGCTGAGTTTTATTCTTGTTGATCTATCTAGAGGTGATAAGGCAGTATTGAAGTCACCAATTACTATTGTGTTGCTAGCAATGTCCTCCTTAAAATCTGTTACTAGTTTGTTTAATTATTTAGCTGGTCCTTCATTAGGTGCATATACGTTTAGGAGTGTGACTTCTTCCTGCTGTCCATATACTTTGACTAAGAAAAAATGGCCTTCGCTGTCCCTTCGAATCTTTTTCAGCCTGAAATCTATGTTGTCTGATACTAGTATGGCCACCCCAGCTGTTTTGAGGGAGTTTTTTGCTTGAAAGATGTTTTTTCATCCTTTGACATTAAGTCTGTGTTTGCTCTGACTGTTTGGATGTGTTTCTTGTAGGCAGCAGAATGTTGGGTTCAGTTTCCGAGTCCATTTTGCCACTCTATGTCTTTCTATTGGTGCATTTAGACCATTGACGTTGAGAGAGATTATTGTCACAGGGTTTTGTGCCATCTTTCTGTAGGGGTTTGTTGCGCTTGTAGAGGTTTTTCTTGTTTTACAGAAGCCCCTTTATTCCTTCTTTTAAGTTTTGTTTTGAGGCTATGATGTTCCTTAGCTGTTGTTTATCCAACAAAATAGTGTTTTATTCCTTCGAGTTTGAGTGAGAGTTTAGCCGGATAGAGTATTCTTGGTGAGGAGTTCATTTCATTGAGTTTTTTTTTACTATATCCCACCATTGTCTTCCTGCTTCAAGGGTTTCCTCTGATAGGTCTGCTTTAAATCTAAGGGGTGCTCCATTGTATGTGATTTTCCTCTTCGACCTTGCTGCTTGAAGCATTGTGTCTCTATCCGTGTCATCCGTGTCATTCTGACTATGATGTGTCTTGGAGTCTTTTTATTAGGGTCTCTTTTAGCTGGCACCGTTTAGGCTCCTTGAATCTGGATGCCTGCATTCTCCAGCCCTGGGAACTTTTTGGCAATAATATCTTTAACTGTGGCTTTTTCATTGGGGTTGCCTGCATGTCCTTCTGGTACTCACATGATTCTTATGTTATTCCCTGGATTCATCCACTAGGATTCTGATTCACCCTGGGACTATTTTGAGGTCTTTTCCAATTGTTTGTTGTTGTGTGTAAACTTTCTGCTACTCATCTTCAAGCTCACTGATTCTGTCTTTGGCTGTAGCCATTCTACTGTTGAGGGCACCTACTGAGTTTTTTATTTCATCCACTTAATCCTTTATTCATGACGCTTCTGTTTGTAGCTTTTCTATTTCTGCCCTTATTTCTTCCTGTATTTTGTTGACTGCCCATTCCACTGTTTCATTCAAGTCCTCTTTCAAATTACTGGGTGCCTGTTTCACCGTTTCCTGAGTTCATTGAACATCTTCAACATTTCAACTCTGAATTCCTTATCAGAGAGATTGTATTTGTGGGTAGCCCCTGTTGAGGCTTCTGGACCTTTTTCGTCATCGTCCCCTCGTGGTGGGGATTTGCGCTGTTTCTTCATGTTGTTGTGGGCTGGAGCGATAGCACAGTGGATAGGGTATTTGCCTTGTATGTGGCCGACCTGGCTGACCTGAGTTTGATTCCTCCGGACCTCTCAGAGAGCCCGGCAAGCTACCAAGAGTATTTCGTCCATACTGCAAAGCCTGGCAAGCTACCCGTGACATATTTGATATGCCAAACATAGTAACAACAAGTCTCACAATGTTACTGGGCCCACTCGAGCAAATCAATGAACAACAGGAGGACAGTTGACAGTGACAGTGGCAGTCATGGTAGTATGGAGGTGGGATCTTCTAGTTCACTTGTAGGATAACATTGCTTTATCCTTTCTCCCTTGCCACAAGGTGCTTAGGTTTATTGGGTCACACCCACCAAAGTGCTCCCGAGTCACCCCCATTCTTTTATTTCTAACTACTTCTCTGTGCTCTTTTCCCCAAATAGATAATCAGCTTATTCCCCAAATCAGTTTCTGTTAATTTGTAATGTACGATCTTTCTAGGACACTGAAATAATACTGTAAGTTAATATTACCTTTCTCCTCTCCTTATGTCTTTTGAATAGTTTACTTTAAAGCAATGTCCTTTTGTATAGACACAAGAAGACAATTAATATTATGCTTTTGTAACTTGGGATTTAATTGGCTTCGAATATTGTTCATTCCTGGGCATCTACTTTCTCAACTTAAGCCTTAGTTGCCCTCACTTTCTAGTGCCCCCAAAATCAGGTTCCCGATGAGGGACTGGATGGAACCAGGGCAAGCAGTAAGCTTTGTGCTACCCTGGCATCGAGATGGGCCTAGCCAAAGTGCCACAATTCTTAAATATAAGTTAAGAGCTTGATCATGACAAATGCTGTCATGATCCAAAAGTAATGACGAGACTAGGACCCTGCTAGGGATAGGAAAGACTAATCTTGCCTGAGCACTGTAGTCTGAGATCAAGATGACCCTAGGAGAGCAATTCTATGAGCTTAATGAATCTCTTACTGTCCATACAAAATAATTAATATTATGAATGCTGATATGTTTGTTGGACAAGGAGAGGAGAAACATATCCATGGGATTCCGCCCTTCAGTGGGTCATCCTGCTGAAAGAGAATCTGTCCTAGAAGCAGCATCCCCTGAGGGAAATAACTTTACCCCTATTGATTGTGACCACATCTATGTGTAAGCCCAGCCCCTCATGGTTTGGGGGATTTAACTAGACTGTAAGAGTGGGGTGAAGATCGAGATAGAGATCCAGAGTCAAAGCCAGAAGGAGAAAGGTATTCCAGATTGGGGCCCGGATAGGAGAGAGAGAGAGAGAGAGAGAGAGAGAGAGAGAGAGACAGACAGACAGACAGACAGACAGAAGTGAATGGGAATGAGAACGGAATAAAAGGCATCTGATCTATCCACCGGCCCTCGCTTCCTCCACCATCTGCCCCAGGGCCAGGGCTGCCCCGGTTGGGAGGGAGCGGCCCAGGCCCCCCAGAACCTGGGCAGCCAGGGGAAGAGCCATGGGGGCCATCCCCTGGCCGTCCTCAGATTTTTTTACATTCACTATCACTTTTCCCTCTTGCTGCAATAAGGGATTCTGGGTGAGCTCAGTCGATGATGGTCGCTGTATTCCCCTTCAGGAGTTGTGGCTTCCTCTCAGGTGCTCCTCTGTGACTTATGTGAGGCCTCTAGTGAAGCTTCAGAGGATGCATTCTTTTATATTGGACTTGTACATATTCTTGTGTCTACCGGAACTATGGTGCAACTGGGATAGGCTAATGGACTATTGGCCTAATGTGTCTGAGATGGCCAGGATATGCTCCCCAGAATTACATGATGGAGGTTGAGATATGAGTCCAGAGTGCTAGGAGAGGGGAAAATAACTGTGGCTCCAAGAATAGCCACACCCACTTTCCTGGAGGCCACGCCCCCTAGCTCGGAGGCCACACCTGTGGAAGAAGCCGGCTTGCTGTGATGGTGGAACTTGGGAGCCAGAAGCAGTCGCTGGGTGCGGGGGGGTGCTGCTGGAAGGTGATACTATCGATCCAGAGCCCAAAAACGTATTTATCATTTGATGCTGTCTATTCCCATGCTATATTTTACGTATAACACAGATGAGTAAGATCATTCAGTATTTGTCCTACCTCTGACTTAATTTGCTTAACATGATAACCTCCAATTCATGTAAATTTCAGAAAACTACAAGATTTCATCTTTTCTTATGATAATGTAGTATTCCACTGTCTAAATATGCCACGACTTTTTAATTCATTCATTTTTCATTGGATATTTGGCAACTATCTTAAGAACTCTAATGTACATAGCTTTGCACATTTATTTTCAAATGAATGCTTTGTATTTGGGAAAAAGTGGTGAATTCCAAAGAGTAAAATAGCTGGGATATATGGAAGCTCTAGTTCTACTCTTCTGAGAAAGCTCCATATTGTTCTTCATGGAGGCTGAACCATACATTTCCACCAATAATGAACAAAGGTTCCTTTTTCAACACATTCCCACCAACGCTCCAATGGTGGTTGCTCCAATACGTTTCATATATTCCATTCTCACTGATGAGAGGTGGGTGATTTCTCACGGTAACTTTTATTTGCATCTCCTGATAACAAGTGATGATGAACACTTGTTCATTACCCTACTGACCAACCATCTTTCCTCCCAAGGGAGCATCTATTAATCTCTTCTTCCTATTTTTGATGGACTTATTTGGGGGCGGGGAGGTGTTGTTGAGCTTCATTAGTGCTTCAAATATCTTGTATATTAGTCCTGTATCTGATATATTGTGTGAAATTTTTTTCTCAATCAGTAGTTTGTCTTTTTATCAATTTAGCCCAAGTTTCATTTGCCATGTCAATTTAAAAAAAATTCCACTTTATTTAAAAACAGTGGTTACAAAGTTGTTTATGATGATTTGTTATAGGCATTCAATATTTCAACACCAATCCTACCACATGTCACCTTCCCTCTACCATTGTCTTCAGATTTTTTAAACCACCACACAAGCCTGCTCCCATAGCAGGCCCACAATAATTTATTTTGTATTGCATGTTACCACTACATGGCTATTTGAATGATAAAAAAATACTTTGGCAAAATAAAATTTGTGAAAATTATGGTATTTCACCATGTACACATTAAGTCCTTGTCTGAGAGTTTACTTAACCTTTGTTGCAAGCTGAGTCTTCTGTGTTAATGTTTTTGTTAGTTTAGATTAGTTGGTTTCTACATTAAATTCCCATCCAATTTGCTATGCTTCTACCAGAATGTTAGTATTGTAAGGTTTGGAGATGACACTCTAGAAAATCCAGAATATTTAACTGGATTGTCCAGCCAGAGGCATGATGGTAACTGCTGGGGTGTGGGAGCAGCTGCTGGGGCTTTGGTAGGGCAGGAACTTGGCTACTCCCACTCCTGAGATATACTGGGAACAGCTGGAACCCTGTAACCCCCAAATTTTTGCCTCTAATTGATCCCTTTTGAGATGATTTATGAGTCTCTGAAAAAAGGCTGTTAGATGATCTTATGTGCCAAGTAAATCTTTAAAAATTTGATGTAGTCCCATTTGTTAATTTTTGATTTTTGCTCTCTTTGCGAATAAAATCAAATCACTGAGAACATTTCTGAGGTTCATGTCCTATAGAATCTACCTGCTTTCCTCAATTTCTGTTATGGGCTCTTTAATTCACATTGAATTAACTTTTGTGCATGCTATTACATCTGAATTCTATTTTTTTCTTTATTATTATCATTTTTGCATGTAGTTATGTATTTTTTAAACACCATTCACTGAAGGGTATTTTCTTGCTCTATTTCCTATGCCAGGCTCCTTTACATGTCTGTGAATCTGACATGTAAATCTGTAAATTTTGGTGGTCTCAATTCTGTTCCATTGGTCTAAGAGTTTGTCTTTATTCCATCTCAACTATATTCCATCTCAACTATATTTTTATTCCATCTCAACTATATTTTTAAAAAATAGATCTTTTTAACAAAGAGTTGTGCCTCTGGAACACAATTGGGAGCGACTCCTAACCACAGAGCTAATAGTAAACCCTAAGCACTGCCAGGTTCAGCACCAAAAAACCAAAACAAAAGTTATGTTTCTGGAGATTAAAAGCTGCCTAAAGGGAATAAAGGGAGTCATGAGGGTAAGATGAGTCACATTCAAAGCTTTTTGTGTGTAAAATATATGCTTTGAACCATGTTGTAGTGGGAGTGGGGTTCCACATGCAAAAGAATATTTTAAGATTAATTTGGTAATAGTTTGAACAATTCAATTTTTGAATAACTTACCACCTATTTATTATGTATTACATAACCCAGGATACAGAACTATGCAAAAATATTGTGGAAATAAAGCAGATCCTATGTAACCGCTTTGAATTTAAAAGATTTTTCAAGGCAATCCAGAAACACTTCATGAGTTAATATGGATCTCCAAGGTAGACTGCCAGATTACATATAAATATATAAAACAGTACACTTACTATACTGCCATTTGTTTCATAAAGCATGAGTGGAAGAAAATATGCTTTTATTTATTTCTTAGTGTATGAGATTTATATATCTTATATTTATGTATAAGAGTCCAGTAACAATGATTGCCTGCAGGAGAGGTATTATGGTGGCTAATATGTGTGTGACGTGTCATTCTATTGGACCCTTTGCTTTCTGAATTTTAAAGCAGAGAATGCATTATCTAGCTACAACAATTTAAAAACGTGTTATACAAGAGATGGAAAGATAGTACAGCAGGTTCTTACACAAGCCAACCCGGGTTTGATCACTCAACACCCCAAATGTTCTCTCTAAGCATCATCAGGAATGATCCCTGACACAGAGCCAGGAGTAAGGTCATGAGCACAGTTGTATATGTGCCAAACACACACAAACACAGACACATAACGTGCCTAGTAATGTGGGAGAAGGGAATTATTTATTTCAATTGAGATAATCTGGGAAAATGGATGAAGAAACCTTTTTCATCATAGGTGATAGTTTGAATGGATGGCATTTGAAACAGAGGACTGGTTGTTTTGAGCCACATGGCAGGAGCTTGATTTGTGCTGTTCTATATAAAGTCACATACCAGTTAATGCTTGTGAAACTGAGGTGTATTGTACAGATAAACATATGTGTAGGTTTTTTCAGACATAGAGAGGAAAAAGAACATCAGATTTAACCTTATTTTTTGCTTAACAATGTTGTAAAAATGTTACAATATTAAGATCTTACTTCAAATTTCCTATTTTAATTTTTTCCCAGGATAATGATAAGTGTGTTAAGATATTCTCTGTTAATGTTGCCAGCATCAACAAGGCACAGTTGGCCACTATGATGGTAAACAGCTATTCTCTTTTCTCTTTCAATATAGTATTTAATAGATTATGTGATATATTCAAGATTTTTAATAAAATAGTCTTCCTTGCAATTTATTTTCCCAACTGTAAGTTAATGTAAGTACACTGAGCACATTAAAAGTAGGCAAGGCTATAATGTTTGGTAGTTAGATGTATCAAGTACATTTTAAATTTAATGATATTTTCAATTTACAATAGATTTACTAAAATACTCTAAGTACAGGTGGACTTTATAATTTATAAATAAATAAATTTATAACTTATTTTGAACACATTAGCTGTATAGGGCTGGAGCGATAGCACAGCGGTAGGGCATTTGCCTAGCACGCACTCAACATGGCCGACCCGAATTCGATTCCTCCGCCCCTCTCGGAGAGCCCGGCAAGCTACCGAGAGTATCTCGCCTGCACGGCAGAGCCTGGCAAGCTCCCCGTGACGTATTCGATATGCCAAACACAGTAACAACAAAGTCTCCAATGGAGACGTTACTGGGCCCGCTCGAGCAAATTGATGAACAACAGGAGGGCCTTTACTTTACTTACATTTTAGCTGTATTAAATTTGTTAAATTTATAATGAATTTGCAATTGACGTAATAATATCGGGTGGACCCTTAAAATTTCTCAACAATGTCTGAATTTAATAGATATTAAATTGATAAAGTTTTGAATATGCAGCAGGTTCTTGCATAATATAATTTCATCATAAAATAAATGAGAAGAAATATCTATTTTTAGTGCCATTGTATTTGAAATAGGCACATTTTTTTTTCACAAGGATGTATAGGGTTTTGTTGGTACTCTGTTTTTTTTTCCTCCATCTAAGAGATACATACTTAAGGCTTACTTTTTTGTCTAAATAGTTCCAGTACAAATATTTGGGGTATATATGAATCTACTCTACCATTGAGAAGTATCCAGGACTGGTTCCTGTATTGTGTCCTCAGTGTCTTTAAGAAGCTCTTGACAGGCAAGACCCTGAACAGGAGTAAGCACTTTGGAAAACGAGTGATTGGATGAATATATCATGGTAAGATATTGGAAGTATTTGGGGTAGTTACTTAGAAGTGTGTAATTTTAGTAACAAAATATATCCCTTAAAAATACATTTGCACTTCTATGTTCATTGCTGCCTATTCACAATAGCCAAGATCTGAAAAAAAAACCGAGTGCCCGAGAACAGATGACTGGTTACAGAAACTTTGGTACATCTACACAATGGAGTACTATGTAGCTGTTAGAAAAAATGAAGTCATGAAATTTACATACAAGTGGTATTACATGGAAAGTATCATGCTAAGCAAAATGAGTCCGAAAGAGAGGGACAGAAATAGAAAGATTGCATTTATCTGGGAAACATGAAGTAACAAATTGGGAGACAAACACCCAAGAATAGCTGAGATAAGTACGAGGAGGTTCACTCCATGGTTTGGAGGTCAGCCACACATGTTGAGGGAGAAGTCATCTCAGATAGAGAGGGGAGCACCAAGTAAAGGGTGTTGGGAGGACCCTCCCAGGATGAGAGATGTATGCTGAACATAGACTATAGACTGAACATGATAGCCACTCAATGCCTCTTTTGCAAACCACATCACCCAAAAGGAGCCCTGCCAAAGGGTTGGGGTGAGATGGGGGGATGGGGGGTGGGAGGGATGCTGGGAGCATTGGAGGTGGGGAATGGGCACCGGTGGAGGGATGGGTACTCCATGATTGTTTAACTGAAACTCAAGCACAAAAATTTGTAAGGTCAACAACTGTACCACATGGGGGTTTCACTAATAAAAATTTTTTTAAAAATTTAAATCAGTTAGTTACCCAAAGATCATTTCCTTTAGATAATTGATCATTTTCAAGAAACAGTCAAAGACATTAGACAAAGACTTACTGTATTATATTAAATACATTAGCATTAATGCTATTTTTTTCTATAGCAGCACAGAGAGATAATACAGGAGGTAAGGTAATAAAGCAATTGTGTTTCATGTTACCAGTACTGTTTCAATCCCTGATACCACATGTGGTCTCCTGAAGAGTGAGCCCTGAACACAGCTAAGAGTAGCCTCTGAGCTCTGCTTTGAATGTCCCAATACTGACCCCCCCGGCAATAAAACAAGAAATAATATTGTATCTACTATATAATTTAAATATCATATGTGCCTCATATTAAATTTCTCCTTGACAGTGATGATCCGGATTTTTCAGTGAGTAAACTATAAAGTAACAGATGCAGCAAAGAGAGAATAAAAGTGGGAGGGAAGTTTCAAAATACAGGAACAGGTATAATTGTGGAGCATATGAAATACTCAGCTGATGAGCTTGCACATTAATTTTATGTTCACTAGAGAGCTATTGCAAGCTTTGAGTGTGATAATAAGATAGCGATTAAATGGCAGATTAATTGTTTTCTTCCTTTTTAAGTTAATCACCATAAGATAGCACTGCACTGTCCTCCCATTGTTCATCAATTTGCTCAAGCGGGCACCAATAACGTCTCACAACAAATTGTGAGACTTGTTGTTATTGGTTTTTTTTTCACATATCGAATACGTCACAGGTAGCTTGCCAGGCTTTGCCATGCGGGTGAGATACTCTTGGTAGCTTGCCAGGCTCTCCGAGAGGGGCAGAGGAATCAAACTCGGGTCAGCCATGTTGGCTGCATGCAAGACAAACGCCCTACCCACTGTGCTATCGCTCCAGCCCCACCATAAGATACACAGTTAAAAAGTTGTTTAAGATTGGGTTTCAGTCACAGAATGCTCCAATACTCATCCCTTCACTAGTGCACATTTCCCAACACCAATGTCCCCAGTTTCCCTGTGAAAGTATAGAAGGACTAGTTGGGAGAGTAGTCAAGCAGTGAGGTTCTGGGGTTAGGTGGCAGTTTGAAAATCACAAAAAGATTTATATAAGTAATATTATTAAAGGTGAGTCAATAGGCTTCAATAGAGATATGGATGGTAAAAGCAAGTTGAAGATTTCCAACTATGGATATTAGAAGCATATGAATGCCATTGATAAAGAAAGCATATGGAGAAAATTAAATGGGAATTAACTAGGAAAGAAGATAGTTTTGATTTTTGACATTGTAAATTTGAGGTGGCTGAATTAAATGTGGGGTAGACTGAGGGTGTGGCAGTAATACACTTTCGAGTTTCAGTAAAGGTAATCATGATAGTCAGAAATTATAATAATTTGTATTCTTGTGGAAGATTGTTCCCCTAACAAAATCCAAACTCCAAGGTAAGGATAGTCTCATAGGCAAAATACTTTAGGTTGTAGGATATAACTGGGTGTATAATCTCAGGGAGAGGCCCGACGGCTCTCCCCCTCACTGCCCATGTTTGGTGGGAATAGGCTGATCCCCAGCCCGGGGCAGCCAAGGCCATGGGGCAGACGGTGGAGGAAATGGGGACCAAGCCAGTGGATTGATCAGTTACCATTTATTCTATTCTCCCCACGTGTCTGTTCCAGTCTTTCTGAACCCCCCATTCTAGTCTCACACTGCCCCTCATTCCCCTCGCCTTCTGTCTCTCCTGCTCATCTCTCCATGCTCCACCTCGAAGCCTGGGCAATCTCTCTCCACATGCCTGCTCCTCTATTTTTCTTCTGCATCCTTCTCTCTCTGTCTCCCTTGCTAGTCTCTCCACTTCATCTTGCCACCCTTTCTCTCTCTCATCTCTCTCCAGCTCTCTAGTTTCTACCCAACTCACACACTCTTCCTCCCTAGCTCCCCATTCCTCGATCCCAGCTCTCTGGATTCTTCCTCTGCCTCACTGTCTCTCCACCCCAACTTGTCTCTCTACCCCTTGCCCTCTGGAGTCCACACTAGAACCCAGTCTGGTAGCAAAATCAACATAAGAAAGCCCTTCCTGACTGCCAGGCTCAAGGACAGAAACACCATCTAGGGGTATTCCAAAGCTCTTCCTGACTGCCCACTGCCAAAATACCTCTTAAGGTGTTTGCCTCATTTCCTTAGTTCAATAACTCAATCAAAATCTTAATATTAGTTATTTTTGTATGGATATAGTAAGAGATACATTGAGGCTTGTAGTTCAGCTCTCCTGGGAACATCTTGGCACAGACTCAGACTACAGAGCTCAGGCCAGATTAATCATTCCTAACCCTTACAGGGTTCAAATCTAGTTATTGCTTTTTGGATCATTACAGCATTTGTCCATGACCAAGTTCTTAACTTATAGTTAAGCATTAGGCACTTTGGCCAGGCCCATCTCGATGCCAGGTTAGTACATAGCTCACCACTTGCCTTGGGTCGATCCAGTCCCTCATCGGGACCCTGCTTTGGGGGGGGGGGCGGTGCTAAGAAGTAAGGGAAGCTGAGGTTTAGGTTGAGAAAACATATGCCCAGGAGTAAAACATAATTTACATGTTACAAAATCATAGCATTTACTGTCTTCTTGTGTCCATACAAAAAAGGACGCTGCTCTGAATAAACTATGCAAAGAACTTAAGGAGAAGAGAAAAACAGTATTTAGAAGTCAACAGAGCACAAAGAAAGAAGTTACAAATAAACACAGAGGAATGGGAACACTGTGATAGGAGTAACCCAATAAATCTAAGCTACCTGAAGTTATGCAGGAAGGACAAACCAATGTTATCCTACACTGGGTACCAAATGTCCCCCATTAAAGAACAGAATAGATGACAGTTATCAAATGTGCACCCAGGAAGAATAAATAAAATAGTTTAGGGTCTTTTAGATGAAGGAGAGAAAAAATAGAATAGGGAAATACAGGCAAAAATGGGATAGGGAGTTTCTCAATTTTACTCAATAAGGGTGTATGATGATTGGCTATGATCTTTATGTAATTATCAAATGTTGAGTCAATGTGCTTACTAACGATTCTTAATATGGCTGTCAAAAAATGGCTCTCTTGGAAATCAGCGTGTGGGGTTGATATTATACTGAATAGCTGGCCTGCAGATCATTGATGATTGCCCAGGCAGCCCTCAATCTTTGACAGTCCTTGTGTGTTTGTCTCCTTATGTGTTTTTCTCATTCTTTGTGACTGATTCCCACTGGACAGAAGTCAAACCTGCCAGTCCAATTGGCTAGATATAGATATTTTTATGCATAATGCTTTCACAAAGATTATTCTACAAATTACTTACAATAGTACAAGAGCCAAATAGTTTGAGCAACTTTCCCAAATCACACAGATAGTGACCAAAAACCATTTCTTATCATTGCAATAGAAATAATAGGGCAAGGGAGCATGTAGAGAAATCTTAAACTCTGAATTATATCATTTGTTTCTCACAGAGTTGTTTTCAACAATAATTTTTAGGATGATAAAATTGATGCATTCAGAAGTCAAGCAAAGTGTCAAAACTGTCTATTAATATGAGTGAGATAGGTAGAAATAAGACTAGGGCTGAGATAGATTGTCTCATTGTTTCCAGGCATTAATTTTCCCTCCCTTTTAGACACTATGTTCCTGCATATGCAGGAGTGCAACCAAACTGTTGTAGGCTTGTCAGAAACAATGCTTTAGTTAATGGAATGTTAACAAAAATGACCTCCTGCACATATGATAAGCAGAATTAAGAACTGTTACATGGTTCATACTTTGTTGCTCTTTTCCCTCTGCCTTAAGAATGGAACTGGACTATGGAATGGAATGTTTTAATTGGGGGATACCTAATTCACCTTTGTCCTGATTATATAATGGAGAAGTACAGAGAAATAGAGGGGAAAGAAGTGACAAATGGAAAGCAAAAGAGGTCCCAGCTCAAGGGAATTCAGGCATATTGGTGGTGTAAAGAAGTGATATAGCTATATATCTAAACCACTGAGCCAAAAACACTGAAAACAGGAGATTCAAACTTCAACAAGCAAACTTAAAAATGAGCCTGTCAAGGTGGCAAGCATTCTGGAAGCTATGGGAGGGAATCTGAAACACTGGTGAGGGAAGTTGACACTGGTGATGGAATTGGTTGTGGAACACTGTATTTCTAAAACCCAACTCTGTATAACTTTGTAAATCATGATGCTTTGATAAAACTAAATAAAATATCTTCATTAAAATAGTACAAATCTGGGACTGGAGCGATAGCACAGCGGGTAGGGCGTTTGCCTTGCATGTGGCCGACCCGGGTTAGATTCCCAGCATCCCATATGGTTCCCTGAGCACCGCCAGGGGTAATTCCTGAGCGCAGAGCCAGGAGTGACCCCTGTGCATTGCTGGGTGTGACCAAAATAGCAAAAAAAAAAAAGGCACAAATCTAAGCACACGGCAACATGACACCCACCACAGCCATGACACGGGACTCCGCACCAGGCTGTTTCACTCGGGTCTCCCCAAAGGGGTGGGGGTGAGAGCTCTCCCCACCCCACGGGATGCAGCCCAAGCAGCCAAAATCCTCCAGAAGCCAACTGCCACCTCACTGGCGCCAGCAGGGGTCACACCCGTATGTCACCTCCAGCCAACGCCAGATGATCTTCTCAACAGCCAATATCCACATCACATTTTTTCTCTAGGAAGGGAGCAGACGCCTACCATAGCCATGCCACTGGACACTGTGCCAGGATATTTTACTTGGGGCTCCCCAGAGGGGAGCAGTTAAGAGGTCTCCCTGCTCTAAAGGACCTAGCCCCAGCAGCCGAAAACCTCCAGACAACCACTGCCATGCTCAAGTCCACTCCCCACATGCTTTGGCCGAGCTTCACCCATGAGTGAATGTATTTCATTTTTTTTTTAATTTTTATTAGTGAAACACCATGAGGTACAGTTGTAGACTTACAAATTTTTGTGCTTGGGTTTCAGTTATACAATGATCAAGTACCCATCCCTCCACCAGTGCCCATTTTCTACCACCACAGATCCCAGTATCCCTCCTGCGCCCCCATCCCCCCATCCCACTTTGCCTCTGTGGCAGAGCATTCCCTTTTGTTGTCTCTCTCCTTTTGGGCACTGTGGTTTGCAAAAGAGGCATTGAGTGGCAGTCATGTTTGGTCTATAGTCTACCTTCAGCATGCATCTCCTGTCCTGGGAGGATCCTCACAACACCCTTTATTTGGTGCTCCCTTCTCTATCTGAGCTGCCTTTTCCCCTATCACGTGTGGCTGCCCTCCAAGCCATGGACTAAACCTCCTGGTATTAGCTTGGCTATTCTTGGGTGTTAGTCTCCTATTTTGTTACTTTATGTTCCCCAGATGAATGCAATCTTTCTATGTCTGTCCCTCGCTTTCTGACTCATTTCACTTAGCATGATACTTTCCATGTAGTGCCACTTGTATGTACATTTCATGACTTCATCTTTTCTAACAGCTACATAGTACTCTATTGCGCAGATGTACCAAAGTTTCTTTAACCAGTCATCTGTTCTAGGGCACTCAGGTTTTTTCCAGATTCTGGCTATTCTAAAGAGTACTGCAATGAACAAACAAGTGCAGATGTCACTTCGACTATACTTTTTTGCCTCTCTGGGATATATTCCCAGGAGAGGTATTGCTGGGTCCAATGGGAGCTCAATTTCTAATTTTTTGAGAATCGTCCACACTGTTTTCCAAAAAGACTGAACAAGTCGGCATTCCCACCAGCAGTGAAGGAGGGTCCCTTCTTGCCACATCCACTCCAACACCAGTTGCTTTTGTTCTGTTGGATGTGGACCAGTCTCTATGGTGTGAGATGATATCTCATTGTTGTTTTGATCTGAATCTCCCTGATGATTAATGATGTAGAGCATTTTCTCATGTGCCTTTTTGCCATTTGGATTTCTTCTTTGAGAAAGTTTCTGTTCATTTTGTCACCCCATTTTTAATAGGGTTGGATGTTTTCTTCTTGTGCAGTTCAACCAGTACTTTGTATATATATCCTTGATATCAACCCCTTGTTGGATGGGTATAGGGTGAATATCCTTTCCCATTCTGTAGACTGTCTTTGTATTTTTGTCACTGTTTCTTTTGAGGTGCAGAAGCTTCTTAGTTTAAGATAGTCTCATTTGTCTATCTCTGTTTTCACTTGCTTGGCCTGTGGCGTGACATCTTTGAAGATACCATTAGCTTCAATGTCATGGATGCTTTTGCCAACCTTGTCTTCAATGTACCATATGGATTCCGGTCTGATGTTGAGGTCTTCAGTCCATTTTGATCTTACTTTTGTGCATGGTGTTAGGCAGAGATCTGAGCCCATTTGTTTTCTGTTTAGCTGTCCAGTTTTGCCACACAATTTCTTTTTTTTTATTTTATTTTTTTCTTTATTTTATTTTATTTTTTTTTCTTTTTTTATTAGTGAAAAACCATGAGGTACAGTTATAGGCTTACAAATTTTGTGCCACACAATTTCTTAAACAGGCTTTCCTTGCTCCTCTGAGTGAACATATTTCTGGACCACGTGGCCGCATTCACAGCCACGTGACACATCATAAAACACTCCCTACCCATTCTCCATAAGTACCACGCCACATTTGATCGGGTTCAAATAGTAGGCAAAAAAAAATTATAGAGGGAAATATATCTATATCTATATATAAATATATGCACACATACATATTTTCGGGTATATATGAAAGCTCATATCACAACCTTTAACAGCATGTTAGTGATATCGTAAAGGTAAAGGTAAAAGGCCCTCCCGTTGATTGTCGATTTGCTTGAGCGGGCCCAGTAACGTCTCCATTGGAGACTTTGTTGTTACTGTGTCTGGCATATCGAATACGTCACGGGGAGCTTGCCAGGCTCTGCCGTGCGGGCGAGATACTCTCAGTAGCTTGCCGGGCTCTCCGAGAGGGGCGGAGGAATCGATCTTGGGTCGGCCATGTTGGCTGCGTGCAAGGCAAATGCCGTACCCGCTGTGCTATCGCTCCAGCCCATGCTGTGATATCGTAAAAAATGTCTTAATGGCCCCAGCCAAAATAGAACAATTTTCACACTGTTTCTTATATGAATACATTTTTGTAGCATTTTCAGCGGTTTTTAATAACAGAGAATACACAATATATTATTTCGGTTGTGCTTTGGGACAGGGATTGGGGCTTGATATAGAAACATCCCAAATTTGGTGGTGGGAAGCTGTAATAGTGGTTGGATTGGTGTTTGAATATTAAATATAATTAAATATTGTGAATTACCTTATAACATTTTTTAAAAATTCATGGTACAGATATAATAAAAGGACTTTCTTTAGACAGGAGTCTAGAATAAAGGATGATATGAATAGATCCCCAGAAAACCCGCAACTGCCACGCAGATATTTACTCTTTTAATTGAGACTTGGTTTTCATACGTAACCATAGTACTACCTTACATATGCTAACACAATGTACTTTCTTTTTTTTCTTTCTTTTTTTTTTATTGAATCACCATGAGATACAGTTACAAAGCTTTCATAGTTGAGTTTCAGTCATACAGTGAATGAACACCCATCCCTCTACCAGGGCACGTTGTTCACCACCAATGTTCCCAGTATCCCCCCCATTCCAAATCCTCCCCCTTCCTTTAAGGCAGATAATTTCCCCTATATTCTTTCTCTACTTTTGAGCATTATGGTTTGCAATACAGATACTGAGAGGCTATCACATTTGGTCCTTTTATCTACTTTCAGCACAAATCTTCTATCCCGAACATTTCCTCCAACCATCATTGACCTAGTTATACCTTCTCTGTTCCAGCTGTGTTTCCCCCTAGTTCATGAGACAGGATTCCAAGTATGGAGCAATATTCTGGCCCTTGTGTCTACTGTCCTTGGGTGTCAGTCTCATATTATGTTACTTTATTTCTACTATAGCAACTTTTCAAATAAATATTTCTCACCTAGTTAACTTCATCTTTTAAATATCTCCAATTAAATATCACTTCTTCAGGGATAAAGAAGCTATGTATTTTTACCACCTAAGCTAATTTTTTTTTGCTTTTTGGGTCACACCCGGTGATGCACAGGGGTTAATCCTGGCTCTGTGCTCAGGATTTACCCCTGGCGGTGCTCAGGGGACCATATGGGATGCTGGGAATTGAACCCGGGCCAACCGCGTGCAAGGCAAATGCCCTACCCGCTGTGCTATTGCAGCCCCCCCTAAGCTAATTTTGATACCATCTCCACCACTTGACTTTACATTATCCTATAGTGTCTTTTCCATTCTTAATGCAATTGTAAAATAGTTTATTCACAATTATCAGGCAAAATAATGTTCCTTATATATCTCCTGGGTGCAAGTGTTAACTATTGTTTATAATATTGGTCCTTCTCTTCTAAGGAAACTTTCAACTTAATGGCAAGTTTTCAAAACCCTGAAAAATAGATTCACTCACCAGCAGATAGCTGTAGACCCTTAGTTTTCCAACCCACTACCAGGAAAGCCTATAAAATTCAGCAGATAATGCAGAAGAATCTTTTGAAAGAAAACAATATCATTGCCATAGAATGCTCAGGTCCTTGCCAAAAGAAAGTCATCTGTTCTCTTTTCTAATGATTAATTCTATTTAGTAAGGAGCAGGAATGAGGGGAGGAGTGAGAGAGTTGTAGGAGAATAATAATTAAAAACTCTGTATAGTGGATGACTTTCTGGTCCTAACATGAAAAATAAGATCTAACTTCCCCATTGGGAAATCAAGAGAGAAATAAAGAGTCTAAAAGCTTTATACAAAAAATACTTTTTTTTTCTTGACAGGTACAAATAAGAGTTTGCATGCTCAGGTGGAAGGAGGAGGGAGCAACATTTTTGTATTTCAACTCATCAACTAATTTAGATCATTAAATTTTAATTATTTAAGTTCAAGCTATGTGGTACCAGAGCTTGAACTGTTAGAATACATGGTGAAGACTTATGTAGAGGATACTGTGTCTGTGGGTGGAATCATTAGCTCAAAGTCATTTTTTCCTACTAGGAATGTCCATTCAGTATTAATCCTGTGATCCTAAGGTTACTGTCTTTTATGTCTTCAAAACCCGCAATCAGCTAGTTTCCTTAGGAGGGTCAGAAGAGGAAGCCTATAAGGATGTGTTGTGCTTATTTTAAAAAAAAGTAAATGTAATAAAAGCAGGAAGGATAATTACCCCTTGATATCTGATACTTAAAGGGTTGGTATGTTACAAATGAGCTCCACATTTACAACTTTTCACTGATATGTACACTTAATAAATTGTTTAGGGAGGTTATTTCTGATTGCTAAAGGACCATATATAAAACATATTAGCATAATTGGAGTGCAGCCAAATCCCTCAGTGTACATTTCAGATGCTTGTTTAAAGTTTGACCTTGGAGGAAAAACCTTCTTGTTTTCAATCTGTGTCAGCTCCTGGCATTACTTTTCTGAAATAAACATCCAGTCATCTATAGATGGAGAAACATCCCCAATGATGATCTCAGTTTCCAGAGCAATGATAAGGCTATGTTCACACTTGGATGAGGAAATTACCTATCATTCTCCATTACTAGTACTAAAAATTCTGTTTCATTTGTTTAAGTCACTGGGTTGACAGTACATATTAATTCACTGAATAACTGCTTTGTTAAAAGGCCCCAAAATGATTAAGATAGTCATTGCCATCAAGTAATTTACATTTGAGGTGAGAGAATAGCAAAGGGGCTAAAGTGAATGTATTGCATTAAGCCAAACCCGGTTCAATCCTTTGCAATATATTATTCCCCAGACAATGCCACAAAAGCCGTGGAAGCCCACAAGCTCGGCCATGGTGGTCCAAGTAATTCCCAATACCACAGGGCCTCTGTAGCACTGCATCCTCTGGCTCCCAGGCCTTCTGGGTACCACTTGGTAGGACCTCCCTAACGCCAAATGGAACCTACACTTTATAGTCAATAACATTGACAACTCTAACATAAAGCAGTTTGAAATAAGAACCATGATTGAAAAGTTAGCAATTTGCAGTGGGAAAATAAATAACAATTTATTTATTTTTTTATTAGTGAAACACCATGAGGTACACTTGTAGAGTTACAAATTTTTGGGCTTGGGTTTCAATTATACAATGATCAAGTACCCATCCCTCCACCAGTGCCCATTTTCCACCACCACGGATCCCAGTATCCCTACCACCCACACATCCCCCCATCCCACTCTGCCTCTGTGGCAGGGCATTCCCTTTTATTCTCTCTCTCCTATTGGGCACTGTGGTTTGCAAAAGAGGCATTGAGTGGCAGTCATGTTTGGTCTATAGTCTACCTTCAGCATGCATCTCCTGTCCTGGGAGGATCCTCATAACACTCTTTATTTGGTGCTTCCTTCTCTATCTTAGCTGCCTTTTCCCCTATCACGTGTGGCTGCCCTCCAAGCCATGGACTAAACCTCCTGGTATTAGCTTGGCTATTCTTGGGTGTTAGTCTCCTATTTTGTTACTTTATGTTCCCCAGATGAATGCAATCTTTCTATGTCTGTCCCTCGCTTTCTGACTCATTTCACTTAGCATGATACTTTCCATGTAGTCCCACTTGTATGTACATTTCATGACTTCATCTTTTCTAACAGCTACATAGTACTCTATTGCGCAGATGTACCAAAGTTTCTTTAACCAGTCATCTGTTCTAGGGCACTCAGGTTTTTTCCAGATTCTGGCTATTCTAAAGAGTGCTGCAATGAACAAACAAGTGCAGATGTCACTTCGACTATACTTTTTTGCCTCTCTGGGATATATTCCCAGGAGAGGTATTGCTGGGTCCAATGGGAGCTCAATTTCTAATTTTTTGAGAATCGTCCACACTGTTTTCCAAAAAGACTGAACAAGTCGGCATTCCCACCAGCAGTGAAGGAGGGTCCCTTTCTTGCCACATCCACTCCAGCACCAGTTGCTTTTGTTCTGTTGGATGTGGACCAGTCTCTATGGTGTGAGATGATATCTCATTGTTGTTTTGATCTGAATCTCCCTGATGATTAATGATGTAGAGCATTTTCTCATGTGCCTTTTTGCCATTTGGATTTCTTCTTTGAGAAAGTTTCTGTTCATTTTGTCACCCCATTTTTTGATAGGGTTGGATGTTTACTTCTTGTGCAGTTCAACCAGTACTTTGTATATATATCCTTGATATCAACCCCTTGTTGGATGGGTATTGGGTGAATATCCTTTCCCATTCTGTAGACTGTCTTTGTATTTTTGTCACTGTTTCTTTTGAGGTGCAGAAGCTTCTTAGTTTAAGGTAGTCCCATTTGTCTATCTCTGTTTTCACTTGCTTGGCCTGTGGCGTGACATCTTTGAAGATACCATTAGCTTCAATGTCATGGATGCTTTTGCCAACTTTGTCTTCAATGTACTTTATGGATTCCGGTCTAATTTTGAGGTCTTTAATCCATTTGATCTTACTTGTGTGCATGGTGTTAGTCAGAGATCTAAGCCCATTTTTTGCATGTAGTCGTCCAGTTTTGCCAGCACAATTTTTTAACGAGGCTTTCCTTACTCCACTTCATATTTCTTGCTCCTTTACCAAAGATTAGATGATCATATGTTTGAGGGGAGATGTCAGTATATTCAACCCTGTTCCATTGGTCTGCATCTCTGCCTTTATTCCAGTACCACGCTGAAATTACAAGTTATTTTAATAAGAGAATTTTTTAAACTTCAGGAAAGTTAACCCTCATCCACTGTTAGTGGTATTGTTGTCTATTTCAACCTCTATGATAAGCAATAGGAAGATATATCCAAACATTAGGAATAGAATCCCCATACAATGCAACAATACCATGTCTTGGCATCTATACGCAAAATACAAAATATTATTTTGAAAGCATATATGCAGACGCATGTTCATTTATATACTTACTACAATGGTCAAGTATAAAAAAATCCAAATACAGATGAATGGATTGAGAAATTGTGGTATACATACACAATGAAATAATATGCTGCTCTAAGAAAGAAAAAAATCCTGCAATTTGCAGCAGCAAGGAGAGAACTAGAGGGTATTGTGCAGAGTGACCAGTCAGAAGGAAAGGGACAGATAAAGAGTGATCTCCCTCACATGAGGGACTTAAAGTTGAGTGAAGTACATTTGTGGAATATAAAATAACATAGTATGAGACTAACAATATGAGATTTCACTTCCGAAATCCGACACGTCATTTCGTCAGTAAAGAAACGAACAGCACCCGGCCCAGACAAGGTCAGACCTGAACACCTGAAGAACCTGCCGTCAGTACTCATCAATACACTGGCTCGGCTCTTCACACGCTACCTGTCTGAATGCAAGGTTCCTTCCCAAAAGAAAACCAGCAGGACTGTACTACTGTTCAAGAAGGGAGATATCCATGACATTGGCAACTATTGCCCGATCTGCCTATTGTCTGTCATCTACAAGTTGTTCACTCAAGTCATCCTAAATTGGCAGAACACTAGATGAAGGACAACCATGTGAGCAAGCTGGGTTCCACAAAGGATTCAGCACCATCGACCATATCCACACAATAACCAAGCTCATTGAGGTTTCTTGAGAGTTCAAGATGCCTTTCTGTCTAACGTTCATTGATTTAAAGAAGGCCTTTGATTCTGTTGAGATGGAAGCGGTCATTGAAGCCCTAGCCAATCACGGCATTCAAGCTCAATACATCAAGATCCTCCATGAGGTGTATTGCGGATTCACTACCAGGATCTCACCATTCTACAAAGAAGTAATCATCAATGTCAAGAGAGTGGTTTGGCAGGGTGATACCATTTCACCTAAACTCTTCAGTGCCACCCTCGAGAACATCATGCGACGACTGGAATGGGAAGGAATGGGAGTGAAGATAGATGGTCGGCAATTACACCACCTCCGCTTTGCTGATGACATTGTTTTAATAACACCAAACATCAGCCAAGCGGCACAAATGCTGGCCGACTTCGACCACGAGTGTGGAAAGGTCGGACTACAGCTGAATCTTACGAAGACAATGTTTATGAGAAACAGTCTCGTTTCTGACGCCCCATTCGCTCTCAACGGAACGACCATCTCTGAATGCAACAGCTATGTGTACCTAGGTCGAGAACATGACAAATGACCTGGCACCCGAGCTGCACAGGAGGAAGAGAGCGGCTTGGAATGCCTTCAAGAGCGTCAAAGAAATAGCTAAGAGGATGAAGAAACTCCGGCTCCCGGCACATCTCTTTGATTCCACTGTTCTTTCTGCATTAACATATGCCTCAGAGACCTGGGCCCTACGCAAACAGGATGAGAACGCTATTCGGGTCTCCCAAAGAGGAATTGAAAGAGCTATGCTTTGAATATCACGTTTCACTCAAATGAGAGAAAGAATCCGGTGTTTTGACATCTTGATCCGTCGACGATCAAGAATCAGGGACGCTGTCTCATTTGCCAAGGTGTCAAAAATCAGATGGTCTGGTCACGTAATGAGATTTAAAGACGACTGCTGGACTAGAGTTGTTACCGACTGGATTCCACGGGATGTCAAAAGACTGCGTGGCCGCCCACCTACCAGATGATCAGACTTCTTCCTCAAGATCATGAACTATTGGTTTGAGGCTCTTCATGTTCCTAGAGCGAACAGACGCCATTGGGCTACACTAGCATGCGACCAAGACAAATGGAGACGTTACTGGCACCCGCTCGAGCAAATCGACGATTAACGGGAAATCAAGTGATCAAGTGAGACTAACACCCAAGGGCAGTAGACACAAAGGCCAGGAATATTGCCCCACGGTTGGAAGTGTGTCTCATGAGCTGGGGAAGAAGGCAGCTGGAATAGAGAAGGAATTGTTCAGGATACAAGATGTGTGCTGAAAATAGATAAAAGGACCAAATGTGATAGCCTCTCAGTATCTGTATTGCAAACCATAATGCTCAAAAGTTCCGAAAGAGTATGGGGGAAATTATCTGCCATGGAGGCAGGGGAAGGGTTGGGAAATGGGGGAGGGTATACTGGGGGCATTGATGGTGGAGAATGTGCACTGAGTAGAAGGATGGGTGTTTGATCATTGTATGACTGAAAATCAATTATGAAAGCTTTGTGACTGTATCTCACGGTGATTCAATAAAAAAAATAATAATTTTTATTATTAAATACCACGTGCAGAACTGTGTAAATCCCCCTCTAGGGCTGTTTAAGACCCTCATGTGTGCGGGGAATACACATGAAAGAGTGTTTGCGGGCATTCCGGGTAGCTCTCAATCGCCTCCAGTGTTTGGTCCTCTCAAGCCATTTCTTCATCAGGGACGGATGTTGCCTTGGACGGATGAAGGAAGAATGAGGGCCAAGTTGGTTGCTGATTAGTTGTGATTTATTCAATCTCTCATCTCTGCCAGTTCTCTCCAACTGTCTCTCTCTTTCTCTCTGTCTCTCTCACTTTGTGCCTATCTTTCTCTAAACACACAATTCTCTCTTCTGCTGACTCCGCCTCCTCTCTCTCTCTCTTTCTCTCTCTCTCTCGCTCGCTCTCTGCTGTGTCTCTGTTGTCTCCACAATCATCTCTCCTTCAATCCCCCCTCCTTCAATCAATCCCTCCATCCCCTATCACTCCTCAATTGCTCTTTTTATCCTCTCACCATGCCTCCCCAACGATACTTCCCCACAGGAAGCATGATCAAAAATATTTTTCCAGTCTTCCCAATCACCTGCAGACCACAAGGGAAAAACAGCCCTTATGGTGTGTTCTCCTCTCCTTAGACCAGCAACGTTATTAATATCTTTAATTCTACTTCTTAATATTTACCATTCTGTATGGACAGAGTAATAGACACTTTTAGGCTTATAGGGTGACTTTCCAGGGGACATCTCACCACAGACTCACACTACAGTGCTGAGGCCAGATCAATTATTCCTAACCTCAGCAGGTCCAAATCTAGTTACTACTTTTTGAATCATGACAGAATTTGCCCATGACCAAGCTCCTAACTTATAGTTAAGCATTATGGCACTTTGGTCAGGCCCATTTCGATGCCAGGGTATTTCATAGCTCAACACTTGCCCTAGATACATCCAGTCCCTCCTTGGGACCCTGCTTTTGAGGATCTACAAAGTAAGGGCAACTGAGGATTAAGTCGAGAGAACAGATGTCCAGGAGGTATATTATCTAGAATCAATCAACTCCCAAAACACAGACCTGTCTTTTTTTATATAATTATATTTTAATTTTTTATTATTAATTTTATGAAATCACCGTGAGATTTGTATAAGCTTTCATGTTTGGGTTACATCACACAATGCTCAAACATCCATCCCTCCACCAGTGCACATTCCCCACCACCAATATCCCCGGTATACCCCCGCTTTCCCACCCTCCCTCTGCCTCCATGGCAGACATGATTCCCCATAATCTTTCCCTACTTTTGGGCATTATGGTTTGCAATACAGACCCTGAAAAGTTATCATGTTTGGTCCTTTATCTACTTTCTGCACACATATCCCATCCAAACCGATTCCTCCATCCACTTTTTCTTAGGGATCCCTTTTCTATTCCAGCTGCCTTCTCCCCTTTGCTCATGAGGTAGGCTTGTACCTATGGAGCAATCTATCTGTCCCGTGTATCTACTGTTAGGTGTCAGCCTCATGTTATGTTGTTTTATATTCCACAAATGAGTGCAGTCCTTTTATGTCTGTCCCTCGCTTTCTGACTCATTTCACTTAAGCATGATAATCTCCATGTCTATCCATTTATAAGCAAAGTTCATGACTTCATCTCTCCTGACAGCTGCATAGTATTCCATCGTGTAGAAGTACAAAGTTTCTTTAACCAGTCATCTCTTCTAGGGCACTTGGGTTGTTTCCAGACTTTGGCTATTGTGAACAGTGCTGCAATGAACATATAGGTACAGATGTCATTTCTACTGTGCTTTTTTGCATCCTCAGTATATATTCCCAGAAGTGTTATTGTGGGGTTATATAGAAACTCAATTTCTAGTTTTTGAAGGACTGTCCATATTGTTTTCCAGAAAGACTGGACTAGTGGGCATTCCCACCAACAGTGAAAAAGTGTCCCTTTTTCCTCACATCCACACCAGTAATGGTTGCTTTTGTTCTTTTGAATGTGTGCCAGTCTCTGTGGTGTGAGATGATATCTCATTTTTGTTTTGATTTGCATCTCCCTGATGGCTAGCGATGTGGAGCATTTTTTCATGTGCTTTTTGGCCATTTGTATTTCTTTTTTGAGAAAATTTCTGTCCTTTTTGAGGAAACTTCTGTTCATTTTTCTCCCCATTTTTTATGGGGTTGGAGATTTTTTTCTTGTACAATTCTACTAGTGTCTTGTATATTCTGGATATTAATCCCTTATCAGATGGGTATTGGGTAAATATTCTTTCCCATTCTGTAGGCTTTTTCTGTATTTTGGTCACTGTTTCTTTTGAAGTGCAGAAGCTTCTTAGTTTGATGTAGTCCCATTTTTTATGTTTGCTTCCATTTGCATGGTCAGTGCTTTTTCATGCTTAAAGATGTTTTAGCTTCAATGTCCTGAAGAGTTCTGCCTACATTTTCCTCTATGTACCTTATGGATTCATGTCTGATATTGAGGTCTTTAATCCACTTTGATCTGACTTTTGTGCCTGGCATTAGACAGAGGTCAGCATTCATTTTTTTGCAGGTAGCTATCCAGTTTTCCCAGCATCACTTGTTAAAGAGACTTTCCTTGTTCTACTTCACATTTCTTGCTCCTTTGTCAAAGATTAAGTGGTCAAGTATTTGGGAGTTTGTAACAGAATATTCACTCTGTTCCATTGGTTTGCAGGTATGTTTCTAGCCCAGTTCCATGCTGTCTTAATTACTACTGCCTTGTAGTACAGTTTGAAGTTCAGGGTGGTGATGCCACCCATCTTCTTTTTCCCAAGGATTGTTTTAGCTATTCGTGGGGATTTATTGTTCCATATGAATTTCAGGAGTGTTTTGTCTATTTCTTTGAAAAAGGTCATGGGTACATTGATAGGGACTGCATTGAATCTGTATAGTGCTTTGGGAAGTATTGCCATTTTGATAATGTTAATCCACCCTATCCATGAGCAGGAGATGTGTCTCCATTTCCTAGTGTCCTCTTTTATTTCTTGAAGTAGTGTTTGTAATTTTACTTGTATATGTCCTTCACCTCTTTGGTTAAGCTGATTCCGAGGTACTTGATTTTCTGAGGTACTATTGTGAATGGGATTTTTTTAAATGTCTATTTCTTCTCTTTCATTATTTGTATATAAGAAAGCCATGGACTTTTGGATGTTTGTTTTGTACCCTGCCACTTTACTAAAGTGACCTATTGTTTCTAGGAACTTTTCTGTAGAATCTTTAGGGGTTTCTAAGTATAGTATCATATCGTTTGCAAATAGTGATAGTTTGACCTCTTCCTTTCCTATCTGTATTCCCTTGATACCTTTCTCTTGCCTAACTGCAATGGCCAGGGCTTCCAGTACTATATTGAATAGGAGTGGCAAAAGAGGGGCAACCTTGTCTTGGGACTGATCTTAGAGAGAAGGCTTTTAGTATTTCCCCATTGAGAATGATACTTGCCATGGGCTTGTGGTAGATGGCTTTGACTATATTAAGGAAATTTCATTCAATGCCTTTTTTGCTGAGAGTTTTTATCATAAAAGGGTGCTGGATCTTGTCAAATGCTTTCTCTGTGTCTATTGATATAATCATGTGGTTTTTTATCTTTTCTTTTGTTGATATTACGGACTATGTTGATCAATTTCTGAATGTTATACCATCCTTGCATCCCTGGTATGAATCCCACTTGGTCATGGTGTATGATCTTTTCGATGAGTCTTTGGATTCTATTTGCTAATAGTTTGTTGAGGATCTTTGCGTCTGTATTCATCAGGGATATCAGCCTATCATTCTCTTTTTTGTGGTATCTCTGTCTGCTTTTGGTATCAGGGTGATATTTGCTTCATAGAAACTGTTTGGACGTGTTTTTGATATTTCAATTTCATGGAAAAGCTTAAAGAGGATTGAGAGTAAGTCCTCTTTAAAGATTTGGAAGAATTCACTAGTGAATTCATCTGGGCCAAGACTTTTGTGCTTGGGGAAACTTTTTATTACCATTTCAATTTCCTTGATGGTGATAGGTCTTTTCAGGTATTCCAGCTCTTCTTGGTTCAGCCTTGGGAGGCTATAGGAATCTAGGAATTTATCCATTTCCTCGAGGTTTTCTTGTTCCGTGGCATAAAGCTTCTCAAAGTATTCCTTGAGGAGCCTTTGAATTTCTGTAGTTTCTGTTGTAATGACTCCCTTTTCATTTCTGATTCGGTTTATTAGGGTTTTCTCTCTCACATTCTTTGTGAGTTTTGCTAGAGGTTTATCGATCTTGTTTATTGGTTTCAGCTCTAGGTTTCATTGATCTTTCGGATTGTTTTTTTTGGGGGGGTTTCCATCTTGTTAATCTCTGCTCTGAGTTTTATTATTTCCTTCCTCCTGTTGTATTGGGCTCCTTTTGTTGGTTATTCTCCAGGCTCTTAAGCTGTGCTCTTAGGTTACTTATGAGGGCTCGCTCCTCCTTCCTCAGGAATGCTTGTAGAGCTATAAACTTTCCTCTTAACATAGCTTTTTCTGTGTCCCATAAGTTTTGGTAACTCGTGTCCTCATTTTCCTTTTTTTCCAGGAATCTTTTGATTTCCTCTTTGATTTCCTTTCTAAGCCACTCGTTGTCCAATAATGAGCTGTTTAATTTCAAGGTGTTTGATTTAGTTTTCTGTTTGTGTGTGTGGTATGAGAAGATTGTTGATACAACCCCTATCTTCTTAATTTTATGGAAGTATGTTTTGTGACTCAGTATGTGGTCTATCTTGGAGAATGTTCAATGCACACTTGAGAAGAATGTGTATTCAGCTTTTTGAGGATGAAGTGTCCTATAAATATCTACTAAGTTCCTTTCTTACATTTTTTCCCTCAGATAAAGTATGTCCTTGCTAAGCTTGAGTCTGGTTGACTCAAGTGTGTGATATCAAGTAGTGATAACATGATGTTGAAGTCTCCCACTAGTATTGTGTTGTTATCGATATCTTTTTCCAAGTCTATGAGTAACTGTTTTAAGTACTTTGCTGGTCCCTCATTAGGTGCATATACACTTAGTATTTTAAGTTCTTCCTGTTGTACAGATACCTTGATCAATAAGAAGTGGCCTTCACTGTCTCTTGTGACCTTCTTCAGTCTGAAATCAATGTGGTCTGATACTAGGATAGCTACCCCAGCTTTTTTTATCGAAGTTGTTTGCCTGTAGGATTGCTTTCCAGCCTTTGATTCTGAGCCTGTGTTTGCTTTGACTCTTGAGATGTGTTTCTTGGAGGCAGCAGAATGTTGGGTTCAATTTTCTAATCCATCCTGTCACCCTTTGTCTTTTAATTGGTGCATTTAGCCCATTGACGTTGAGAGAGATTGTTGTTATGGGTTTTTTCCCATTTTTTCTGTTGAAATTTGATGCATTTTAGGGGCCTGTCTTGTCTTAAACTAGCCTATTTCGTTGTTCTTATTACCATGGTTTTGAGTCTATGAAGTTGCTGAGCTGTTGTTTGTCTGTGAAACTGTGAGTTGTTCCTTCTGTTATGAATGACAGTCTCGCTGGGCAAAATATTTTTGGTGAGGCATTTATTTCATTGAGTTTTCTAACTATATCCCACCACTGTTTTCGGGCCATGAGGGTTTCATCAAACAAATCAGCTGAGAATCTCTTTTTTTAAAATTTTTTAGGATTTTTAATTTAGGTATTAGACGTCAGTAAGCACTTATTCAAACATATATTATGATTAATGAGAGAGAATGTAGCATTGTGACAATTTAATAGGTTTTTGGAAACATTTTTTCATATACATATTTTTGAGAGTATTAGATGAGTTTAGTTGCATATGTATTGTACATTTAAGTTGCTTTTCAACAAAGATTGAATTATGTTTTCAATATTCTTTCTATGATTACCTGATATAAACTTTTTAACTAGATGGACCATTATACTTGACAATATAAAAAGCATAAGTGATAAATCTGGATTTTATACTACTTATAGGAGAGTCTGATTAATACCCCAAGGATACATCTTTAAAGAATAATATTTTTCACTAAACCATTAAAATAATATGCATTTTATCAAATACAGTTTCAATAGCTTTACAAACTAAAATTTAGTAAAGTTTGCTTTACACAGAAAATTAAGGTAGATTTTGTAAATTCATAATTTCAAATTTATCTTTTTTAATATTTTTTGTTTGCTGAATCACCATGAGAACAGTAACAAAGCCTTTCAGTTCAAGTCTCGGTCAGTCATACAATGATCAAACACCTGTCCATTCACCAGTGCACATTTTCCACCACCAAGAACCCCAGTATTACCCCCCTCCCACCCACCTCCCACCTGTATGGCAGATTTCCACTTTACTCCCTCTCTCTCTTTAAGTTGATCACATTCAATATTATGACAAAAGACCCACCAGTGTTATTTGGAATTTTTCCCAACATTCAGACCTGCGACAAAGTCATCAATAGAAAATTTGTTTTCTAATGTTGATTATGAAGAGCATATGATGTTGTGTGGCCACAATAGCTGCCACGCAAATTTGAAATTCTAATATTTTAGTAATACACATGAGGGATTACTGCCAGAAGCCCCTGGGTTCCGAGATTAGTATGTGTGCCTCTGTGTCCATGTTCGGTCAGAAGTCGGAGGAGGCATTTGAGGGTGGCAACCCGGAGCATTGTGATGGCGAGGAGTAGGGCTGATTCCAGCCTCCATCCCATGAAACCCACATGCCTCGTCAATGCAGTCTCATACCCGGCTGTTCATTAGGCTCTAAAAAATTCAGGACACCATGTTGCCACCGCAGAGGGGGACAGGCGGAGGGACAGACACCCTTCCCTCCCAGGGTGACATAGCACAATAGTTAAATACACAGTCCAGAAGCATTTCGTTTGGGCATTATCTTTTGCTCAGATTTTCCCACCATCATTCAAGCCTGATTTTCAGGGAGAAATGCTGGATGATTTACTTTCCATTGATCACTTTGCATATAAGAAAATGTTCGGAAAAAATGTCCTGGTACCCGCATGCCAGAGCCATGCTTGTAGAAGCTCATGGTCACTGGGATTCCATCTGGAGAAGGCGGGGAGCCAGCACCTACCCCATCTGGGACCTCCCTGTGATATTGGCTCTGTTTGGGGCCTGGAGCATTCTCTGGGATCAGCTGCGAATCTTAAGGATGCTCCTTTATAGGAAATTTCTTTCTTTGACCTTGCTGCTTTCAGAATTTTGTCTCTATCTGAGGTTTTGGTCATTTTGATCAGGATGTGTCTTGGGGTATTTTTATTCAGATTTCTTCTAGCTGGTACCCTTCGGGCCTCCTGAATGTGGCACATGTTTTCTTCAGCTCTGAGAACGTCATAGCAATCATGTCTTTGACAGTTTCTCCTTCATTAGTGTTTTTTTCCTGTCCCTCTGGGACTCCAATAATTTTTAAGTTACTCCTCTTGGCTTCATCACAATCTTCTCTTGCCATGTGTTCCCGAATTGTGAGTCTCTTTTCCGTTTTCTGCTATTTTCTGGAGAGTCTCTGGACTTCATCTTCAAGCTCACTGATTCTGTCCTCAGCAGCTGTTACTCTGCTGCTGAGGCCTTTCACTGAGTTTTTCAATTCGCCTGCCAGGTTTTTCAGGTCTGACATTTCCGTTTGTAATTTTATTTGCGTTTTCCTCATTTCTACCTTCAAATCCTCTTGTCTTTTATTTGCATTGCTTTCCATTATTTCTTTTAGTTCCCTAAGCATCTTCAGTAGCTCCTTTCTTAATTTCTTGTCAGAGAGGTTGTCTAGCACTTCATTACTCTTGGTGTCTTCTTGGCTAGCCTCTTCAATAAGTAAGCTTGGTGGGTTCTGCATTGCTTTACCATTGTGACCTGTACGGTTTAGACCTTCACACTCACTGTTAATATTCTGCTTAAGATGCAGAATTAATTGAGATGGGCCTAATGAATTATTGATTAATGTGTTTCTGGTGGTTAAGTTAACCTAGTGAAAGTTCCATATAAGAGGGTAACTTATGGTTCCTATGGGATATGTAGGGGGATAATAAATCGCGGCCATGTTACAAGTTGCGGCTCTGGGAAGAGGATCTAGTAAGACATGCAGCACTGGTAGAGGGCCCTGCCACTGGACGGGTACCTGGATGAGTGAGCAGAGGGTGCCGGAATGGCTCAGCTTTTGGTTCGCCTGGTGTGCCTCAAATGCCATCCCCTGCAGACCAAGGATGAAAACCAGCTATTCTCAGGGGATCTAGTAAAATGTGCAGCCCTGGGAAGGGGCCCTGCCACTGGGTGGGGATCTGGATGATTGAGCAGAGGGTGCCGGAATGGTGCTTAGCTTTGGGTTTGCACGTTATGCCTCAATTCCCATCCCCTGTAGACCAAGGATGAAAACCAGCTGTTCTCAGGGGATCTAGTAAGACACGCAGTCCCGGGAAGGGGCCCTGCCACTGGGCGGGTACCTGGGTGAGTGAGCAGAGGGTGCCAGAACAGACTTGTCTTTTTAACTGACTTCCTGTATTTACACAAAAAGTAATTGCTCTGAAGTAACTAACCATGCAAAGGACATTAAGGAGAAGATAAAGACAATATTTACAAGTCAGAGTCTTATCAGAAGACAAAGGTAATTGAAAGGTTGGCGGGCAATCAACAAACACAAGCTCTCAGCGGCCCTGGAGGAAGGGCAAACCAATGTTATCCCACAAATAATAATAATAATAAAAAGTTGAATGAGGTAACAACAAAAATTCAAAGGCAACATAATGGGGCAACTAGCACACACAACTGAGTTGGGGTAGTGGGGAGAGAAGGGATGAGGTACAGGGAAGATTCACGTGGGTATACTAGTGGTGGGTATACTAGAAATTATGTCCATGAGAAGATGTTATTAATAGTATCATAATCTAAAAAATAAAAAATAAATAAAATATACATATTTTGGGAGGTAATCATGTTTGTGTTATCATTGGCAAGCTTCAATGTTAAATCTAGAATAGTATGACTGAATGGATAGAGTAGGAGAGACTAAAACTTTAAGTTTGCTTGAGTTTACTCTTGGGGTCTATAAAAGCCACACTTCACTTAATCACTTAATCACTTAACTTCCCATTAGTCGTCGATTTGCTCGAGCGGGCGCCAGTAACGTCTCCATTTGTCCCTGTCGCGTGCTAGTGTAGCCCAATGGCATCTGTTCACTCCGGGAACTTGAAGGGCCTCAAACCGATCGTTCATGATCTTGACGAAGAAGTCTGACCATCTGGTAGGTGGGCGGCCACGCGGTCTTTTGACATCCCGTGGAATCCAATCAGTAACAGCTCTAGTCCAGCGGTCGTCTTTAAATCTCATTACGTGACCAGCCCATCTGATTTTCGACACCTTGGCAAATGAGACAGCGTCCCTGATCCTTGATCGTCGACGGATGTCAGAACTCCGGATTCGTTCTCTCATTTGAGTGAAAGGTGATATTCCAAGCATAGCTCTTTCTATTCTTCTTTGGGAGACCTGAATAGCATTCTCATCCTGTTTGCGTAGGGCCCAGGTCTCTGAGGCATATGTTAATGCAGGAAGAACAGTGGAATCAAAGAGATGTGCCCGGAGCCAGAGGTTCTTCCTCCTCTTAGCTATTTCTTCGACGTTCTTGAAGGCGTTCCAAGCCGCTCTCTTCCTCCTGCACAGCTCGGGTGCCAGATCATTTGTCATGTTGACCTCTCGACCTAGGTACACATAGCTGTTGCATTCGGAGATGGTCGTTCCATTGAGAGCGAATGGGGCATCAGGAACAAGGCTGTTTCTCATAAACATTGTCTTCATGAGATTCAGCTGTAGTCCTACCTTTCCACACTCACGGTCAAAGTCGGCCAGCATTTGTGCTGCTTGGCTGATGTTTGGTGTTATTAAAACAATGTCATCAGCAAAGCAGAGGTGGTGTAGTTGCCGACCATCTATCTTCACTCCCATTCCTTCCCATTCCAGTCGTCGCATGATGTTCTCGAGGGTGGCACTGAAGAGTTTCGGTGAAATGGTATCACCCTGCCGCACCCCTCTCTTGACATCAACGATCACTTCTTTGTAGAATGGTGAGATCCTGGTAGTGAATCCGCAATAGAGCTCACGGAGGATCCTGATGTATTGGGCTTGAATGCCCTGATTGGCTAGGGCTTCAATGACCGCTTCCGTTTCAACAGAATCAAAGGCCTTCTTTAAATCAATGAACGTTAAACAGAGCGGCATCTTGAACTCCCGAGAAACCTCAATGAGCTTGGTTATTGTGTGGATATGGTCGATGGTGCTGAATCCTTTGCGGAACCCTGCTTGCTCGCATGGTTGTCCTTCATCTAGTGTTCTGCCAATCCTATTTAGGATGACTCGAGTGAACAACTTGTAGATGACAGACAATAGGCAGATCGGGCGATAGTTGCCAATGTCATGGATGTCTCCCTTCTTGAATAGTAGTACGGTCCTGCTGGTTTTCCATTGGGACGGAACCTTCCATTCAGACAGGTAGCGAGTGAAGAGCCGAGCCAGTGTATTGATGAGTACTGACGGCAGGTTCTTCAGGTGTTCAGGTCTGACCTTGTCTGGGCTGGGTGCTGTTTGTTTCTTTACCGACGAAATGGCGTGCCGGATTTCGGAAGGGAGAACATTGGGAACGACATATCCATCCTGTGGAATTTGGTATGTCGGCAAGTGGACATGGCTATCGAAGAGATTTGAGTAGAAGTCATGGATAATCTTCTCCATTGCCGTTTTGGAGGATGTGATGGATCCATCAGGACGTCGGAGAGCAGTCATCTTGGTCTTATAGTTGGCGAAGGACAGGCGGGCGTTACGAATACTTTTCCCGGCTTCTGCCGCATCTACCAGTACTTCTGCTCTTCTCTCTTTGAGGTCTTCCTTGATCGCATCTCTGCACTGCTTTGCAAGCTCGGACGTTAGCTTGCGGTTGCCTGAGGCATGCGCCAAACCACGCTGGCGAATTAGCTCAAGAGTTTTCGAAGATAGGCGATTTTTTGTGGCTATCTCTCTCTTGGCGTTCCTCGCACATTCATGGAGGTGCTGAACCAGTCGATCATATTCCTCGTCAATGTTGTCAACAATGGCATCTTCCCATGTTGCCGCAATAGTACCAAAGAGTTCCCAGTTGGTGGTCATTCTGGGAGTTCTCTTTTTGAACTTTGCAGCCCTTTCTCCCCACTCTGTGAAGTAGAATTTTGCACGAAGGAGACGGTGGTCCGATCCCGTTCGATATTTTGGGACAACAGCAAAGCCACACTAGTTTTGTTATTTGAGAGAAAATATTTTTTACTTAATTTTCCAAAAAGATTTAAAAAAAATGTTTAGCAGTGTGAAAAATGGGTTGTAGAGGTAAGAGACAGAAATAGACAAACACTTTTCCATGCCAAACTGGATAGGAAGGCAATAACTTAACATGTTTCTTAAGATTTAGAATTATAGACTGAGAAAACATAGGAAAAATAATGAGGTATCCAACTGTATATAGAAATTAACATTTTTTAGAGAAGGATATGCTTGTCTAGGAATATAGTGAATTCAGTGTAAGAAATGTCCTTTATAGATGAAAGTAGGTTCTGGGGTCCAGGAGAGATCTCACTGAATTCCTAGATTTTAGGAGAGAATAATTTACCTGAAGATCTCATATATGTCAAAGAAACAATCATGAAAGTGGCTAGTATGATGTTGGGGGTGGAGAGAATATTAATGTATATACCGCTATATTTATGGGACAATAACAGCTCCCAAAAGAGACTGTGGGCTTTCAGGGATGAATAGATACAATTTTTGCCAAACTTGGAGGAAAAAAACTATCATAATGAGAAATTAAGAGGGATTTACAATATTTTACAATTAGGCAGTCATTGATAGCCCTAAAGGAATTCATGAGAAGGTTGTTACTGTTGTCTAATAGGATGGAGTCTTGTGAATGTTTGCAGACTGAGTTGAAATAGAACAAGGGATATGAAAAGTGAAAGTCCTTTAGAAAGTACGAGCACTTTGTAATATAATGTGATGCCAGTCAGTTTTTCCAGGTGATCTAGTGTAAAAAGGTCAATGGCATATGAAAAAGGTCTTCATTTTTATCACTATACTGAAGCCACTGTAGCACTGTCCTCCTGTTGTTCATCGATTTGCTTGAGCGGGCACCAGTAGCTTATCCATTGTGAGACTTGTTGTTACTGTTTTTGGTATATCAAATATGCCATGGGGAGCTTGCCAGGCTCTGCCGTGCAGGCGGGATACTCTCGGTAGCTTGCCGAGCTCTCTGAGAGGGACAGAGGAATCGAACCCGGGTCAGCTGTGTGCAAGGCAACTGCCCAACCCGCTGTGATATCTATCCAGCCATACTGAAGGCAATGGATCCTTATTCTTGTTCCCTTTAATTTCTTTCTCAGCCTTCTGCCAAAAACATAAGGCTACTTTTTATTCAACATGGTAAAATGCTTAATTTTACTACATGGAAAGTATCATGTTAAGTGAAATGAGTCAGAAAGAGCGGGATAGACACAGAAAGATTGCATTCATCTGGGGAACATAAAGCAACAAAATGGGAGACAAACACCCAGGAGTGGCCGAGATTAGTACCAGGACTTTTGCTCCATGACTTGGAGGCCAGCCACACGTGCTAGGTGGAAAGGCAGCTCAGATAGAGAAGAGAGCACCAAATAAAGGGTGTTGGGAGGATACTCCCAGGGTGGGAGAAGCATGCTGAAAGTAGACTATAGACCAAACATGATTGCCACTCAGTGCCTCTCTTTCAAACCACAGGACCCAAAAGGAGAGAGAGAGAGAACAAAAGGGAATGCCCTGCCACAGAGGCAGGGTGGGATGGGGGAGATGGGGGGTGGGAGGGGCGATGGGACCCATGGTGGTGGAGGATGGGCGCTGGTGGAGGGATGGATACTTGATCATTGTATAACTGAAGCCCAAGCACAAAAATTTGTAAGTCTATAACTGTACCTCATGGTGTTTCACTAATAATAAATAAATAAATAGAGGTATATTAGAATGTATTCAAAATCTAACATGTAATATTAAAATCATAAAATTATAAAAAATGCTTAATTAACTGAATTTTGTTATAAAGTCTAGAACACTAAGCTATTTTATGTCAAAGACAATCATAGTATTTTCAGTTTAATTACGATCATGTTATTCAACTCATATAGGAAAATGAAGAGGTGACAACATTTTATGGAGAGAGGTAAAAAATATTCTTAAATAAAAGATCTCCTTCCAAAACATGATAGTTAAAGTAAAGATATTCAGCGTGGCATGTACCCAGAACTCAGAATGTGCTGAATAGGAAGTCTTACGGGTTTTTGAATACAAGGTTTTTTTTTTTTTAAACAAAAAAGGAATAGATTGAAGCACAGTTGAAAGCTTCAACATCTGAAAAATAGTGAAGGGGGTACTTTTATGAGGCTATTAATTGTTCAAAACCTTCTTAAATATATGCCCTAAAATATTAACCACACACTGAAGAACTCCTAGCTCTGAACTAATCAAACCTTTCTTTTTTTTTTTTTCCTTAAATTTTTATTAGTGAAACACCATGAGGTACAGTTGTAGACTTACAAATTTTTGTGCTTGGGTTTCAGTTATACAATGATTGAATACTCGTCCCTCCACCAGTGCCCATTCTCCACCACCACCAGTCCCAGTATCCCTCCCACCCCCCTTCCACCCATCCCCCATCCCACCCTACCACTGTGGCGGGGCATTCCCTTTTGTTATCTCTCTCCTTTTGAGTGCTGTGGTTTGCGAAAGAGATAAAGGTAAAGGTAAAGGCCCTCCCGTTGATCGTTGATTTGCTCGAGCGGGCCCAGTAACGTCTCCATTGGAGACTTTGTTGTTACTGTGTCTGGCATATCCAATACTCTCGGTAGCTTGCCGGGCTCTCCAAGAGGGGTGGAGGAATCGAACTCGGGTCGGCCATGTTGGCCGCTTGTAAGGCGAACGCCCTACCCGCTGTGCTATCGCTCCAGCGAAAGAGATATTGAGTGGCAATCTTGTTCGGACTATAGTCTACTCTCATCACGCATTTCCCATCATGAGAGGAATCTCCCAACACCCTTTATTTGGTGCTCCCTTCTCTGTCTGAGCTGCCTTTTCCCCTAGCGTGTGCGGTTGTCCTCAAAGCCATGGAGTAATCCGCCTGCAAACCTTTCTTATAGTTCATCAAAATGTTCCATTCCCCTTCTCCCCCAACATGAGCATGAGATCATATTGAATCAGTACATTTAATATCCCTTCCGTTTGGGTCATTTTTTAACTTAAATTATTTTATTTTTTACTTTTTTTTCCTTCTTGGTGAGTAGGGTGTTTTGGGCTTGGATGCCAAACCCAGTAGCGCTTCAGGGTTCCTAACAGTGGTGTTCAGAGAACCATGAAGGGCAAGAGATCAAATCATAGCTTCATGTATGACAAATAAGTATTCCTCCCTTTGATTTATACCTCTGACCCCTTGCCTTTCTATGATAATTAAAAGAAAAGAAAAGTTTAAAAAAGGGAAAGATAAAGGTTAAAAAAGAAAAGGAAAAAAATCCAACTTAGTGTACTTACACATGTTCCTACTACTATAACTATTAGTGTCACTAAATATGTTCTTATGCAGAATAATGTTCTCTTTTCAGTTCTATGTCTTTGTAATTTGATGCTACTTATGTATAAAGCTCACATGAGCCTCTAAATAGAATCGCTAATATGATCATAGAGAGTGGCAAAACTGCAAGTGTACATATGCATAACATCACTGCAAAGATGAGCTCCTTTTGCGTTCATTTTTTCCATTAAAAGTCACTGAAGTCCCCATGGGACCCTGGAGGTCACCCCACAAATTGCCTCTGGCTGCTACTTAAGCTACTTAATGGCCATCATCCAGAGACACACAAAAGAATTTCCGAAACTAGCAGCTTGCTGCAGGTTTCTTCAGACCCTTAATCTAAAATCTAAAAAATTTTAGATTTTTTAATGTAAAATTTTAGAATTCCATGAGCACACGACTGATCTCGTGATCGCCCAATATCTTATGCTATTTATAACAAGCAATACAAAATAGAGTATGGGGGAGATTATCTGCCTTAGAGGCAGGGGGAGGCGTGGAATGTGTGGCATACTGGGGACCTTGGTGGTGGAAGATGTGCACTGGATGGTTGAGTGATCGATGACTGAAACTTAAACAGGAAAGCTTTGTAACTGTATCTAAAGGTGATTAATAATAATAACAAAAATAATAAAATGATAAAAATAATTAACATTCTGAGCAAAAAAAGTCACTAAAGTCTGAAACTTTGGTGTCAGATTTGAATCCTTCCTCTCCTATGCCTTCAGTAACCAATTAATTTTCAGGTCTTTAGATGTCACTTGGATCTGTCTCATTGATGTTACTTTCATGTAGGCCCTCATATTTATCTAAATTACAATTGTGTTAGTCACCAACAAAGTCAGCTGCTTGTGGTATCTCCCTTCTTTATTTGTCCTTTTGTTTCTGTGCTCTGTTCAACTGTGCTGTAAAGTTACCTCTGGCTGACGTCAGAGATCATTCCTGGTGGGGCTTGGGAGACCATATGGGGGTACCAGGGATTGAACCCAGGTTAGCACCACATGCAAGGTAAGCATCTTACCCACGGTCCTATTTCTCCAGCCATCTGTTTTATAACTTTCTAGTTTCCTTTCAGTTTTAATGGTGTTTTTATATATAATTTTTATTAGTGAAACACCACGAGGTACAGTTGTAGACTTGAAATTTTTTTGTGCTTGGGTTTCAAGTTATACAATGATCGAGTACCCATCCCTCCCAGGATGAGAAATGTATGCTGAAAGTAGACTCTAGTATCCTTTCTTTAAGTGCTCTGTATTGCTTCTTTCCTCAAGCTCCTTCATTATTTCCTACATTTATGCAATGAAGCCCAGATAATGGCTGATGCCTTTCATGAACCTTACATTATAGTGAAACTGAATTGTTCAATATTCCCTGTATATGCACCAAGATGTTAAACGTTCATATCAGTTCATGCCTCTCTACCCTCCTTAAAAAGATGTTAAGTTACACACAAACACACACAGAGAACAAAACAAAAACAAAACAAACAAAAAAAACTCCCCCCAAATATCATTTATCTAGTTCATTGATGTATGCTCAGAACATTGTAGTTGGTACCTTGTCTGTACTATGCTTTTGGTATTTATTTCTTTCCACCTTTGATTGCAGTGTTGTTTGTAATGTCCATCTTTTAATAGACTGAAATATTTGTGGGTAGGAACTCTGCTTAATTCATAATTGTTTTCAGAAAAGTGGTGTCAACAAAATAGGCACTCAGTGACTATAATAGCCATACGTTGTGGCTTGGGTGTAAGAAAGTCTGTAGCACAGTAAGGCAAGTGAAGGTATTATTATTTTTAATAATCATTAATTTTATTGTGCTTTGCTCTTAAACTTAAAAATGAGGTTATTTTGTCTGACTCTTTAGTTAACCAAAAATATGAGAAATAACATTTGTATTGTTGAATTTCTATTAGCCCAGAACTGATGAGTCATTTTTCTTCTAATGGATACTAACTACAATAGCATTTTATTTGTGGCTATTAAGAGATGTTAAGCATGTTAAAATTGTCAATAAATATATCTTTAGCTATAGCTTTCTTATTATCATGGATTCAAAGCATACAACATGTTACATGCACTGAAAATTTCTACTTTCCTTTGAACTTTAGCATTAAGCTCAAATTCACCTAATAATGGATACTAAGAATTTCAGATCCCATACTAAGAAAATTTCCTGCTTGCATCTCTGGGCAAGAAAATAAAACAATGGGTTTTATTCCTGAACAAATCATTCCAAGCCAAATTATGGTCTTACCAGGTAATCTGGTATAAAGTATAGAAGTTGTTTCATATAGACCTTGTCCAGCAGTCTCTCTTTCAGTTGGTCTACCTATATTTTTGAAAGTTCTTAAGAACATAATTATCTACAATTATCAGCTACATCATATTTTTAACCATCTGAGCATAGCGTTTGCTTTTATTTTATAATCAAGACAAAAAATAAGTTTCTGTGAGAAAAAACAGGTCTTTTATAGAATGTAAATCACCCTGAATTTTCTGGAATTCACCATTCTGACAAGCAGTGGTTTAAAGTCTTTAAAAATATTACAATTCCACAGATATGTTCATCTTTAAATATATACTACAATCTCCACCTGATCAAGTTTTATTAAAATATACACACTTTAGTTGAAGTTTCTCTTTCCAGAACACTCTTACATGCTATTTCAGTTTGTTACTTTAAGTCACCTTCAATGGAATCCTCATATACAGCAAAGTATTTAACATATTTTAATTTTATTGAATAAGTTAGTATGCATTACATCTACATTATAAATCATTATTTGTCCAGCAAAGAGACAGTTGTTCATTTCAAGGCAAAATAAAAACCTGAATCCAAAGTTCTACTTCTACTGAAATATTTCTAGATGTCTTGGTATGGGCCTAGTCTTCTCCAAGACCCATTCAAAGCAGGCTTTGTTGTCACCTCTCTCTTCAACTGAGAATTCACCATATCTAAAATGCATTTATAAAGAATCTTTCAGCTTTAGAGGTAGTTTTATGCCTGCACTATGAATCACAGAATACATTTTGTCAAAACATCCATAAGAAGGGCAAAAGAGATACATAAGAATTCAGAGTTAGAAATAATTGTTTCTTATTTTTAAGCTAGTTACAGTAGCAAATGTATAAACTGAACTTTAGAACAGCAGTGTTTAGCCATTTAACATCAAAAACATGCAATTGATTGTTACAATTACTTTTAGAGAACACTTAAATTTGATTTAATATGATGGATACCTTTTAAAAAGTAAAAACTATTTTTATGTACAGTGACTAGTGTTGTGAACTGAATACTGACTCCCCAAAGATATGTGCATGTCTTCATTGCTAGAACCTTATTTGTAAAAAGAACTTTGCCAATGTCATGAATTTAAGGATCTTGAGGCGAGGTAATTATTATGAATAAGTCTAGAAGCCCATAAGTGCCAATTTAAGTGCCTTATAAGATGGAGACAGAGGCTGATTATATATCTATACATCAGAAGGGAAGAAAGATAAGATAAAGACCAAGCACAAGGAGATTTGGCCACAAGCAATGGAATGATGAGTGACAAAGAAACTGTAAGAGGCAGGAAGAGAATTTCCCCTAGAGACTTTGGAGGAAGTATAGCCTTGCCAATACCTCAATTTCGCGGTCTGTACTCTAAAATAAGAGAATAAATTTTGGTTACATTTAGCTACTATGTGTGGAATAGTCTGTTACAGCAACCCCAGTAACCAAAAAGAGATCTAGGAATTTGGAAGTCAGGTGCTACTATTATAGATATCTGTGTGGAAGTGATTATGGAACTGGATGATGAGTAAGAACAGGAAAAATTATAGATATATAATAGAAAAATCATAAATTGTCTTAAATAGACTATTGGTAGAAAGAAATTAAAGATGTTTATAAGGAGGGACTGCTCAGAAGAAACCAAAGAATATTTTATTATAAACTAGAGGAAAGAAGGTTCATATAGTGGCAAAAAAAAGTCCCACCACCCAAACACACACACACACACACACACACACATAATAAAAATGTAAAGTGGTAAAAAAACAAAAAACTTAATTGTCTGCAAAAGTTCATTGAAAGTAGAAATTAAGTGATTATCTTGAATATTTAGCTGAGAACTTTTCAAGGAAAGTGTTAAAGGTATAACCTCGCCTGATGATTCTGGAAGGTTTTAGTCTATTTATATTGCGAAAGGTGCTATGATTGTGTTTCACTGGTAAGATAGTGTGTGTGGAGATGAGGTTAAGAATCTGGTTGGTCAACCTTTGTTAGTGCTAAGGGGATTAGTTATTTGCTAAAAGATCCACACACAAAAGAGCTCAGAAAAAGACATGGGGTTATTACACAAATATCTCTGAGAACACTCTTGTTTGAACTGAATTAATATGAAACACTTCAGAAGCCCTCGAAAAATTTGAGAATCTTATAACAGCAGAAATTTCAGTTTGGTCTGTAAAGGACAAAAACAGGTCACAACTAGAGGTTGTCAGGTAGCCAAATTTTTATAGGCAGAAAAGTGACTGATAAAGCTGCAGGTATGTGCAGAGCTTCAGGTACTGAAGTAAAGGCCCAAACACAGAAATAGAGGCACATAAACTTGGTGGGACACACAGGTAGACTACAGTAGATTTAAAATCATCTCTCCTAAAATTCACATTCTAATCCCTAGAATCTGACTAATATCATATTTAGAAAAGACTCTTGGTGCTGGGGCTAGAGCAATAGCACAGTGGGTAGGGCGTTTGCCTTGCACGCCGCCAACCTGGGTTTGATTCCCAGCATCCCACATGGTCTGCTAAGTACTGCCAGGAGTTATTACTGAGTGCAGAGCCAGGAGTAACCCCTGTGCATCGCTGGGTGTGACCCAAAAAGAAAAAAAAAGACTCTTGGTGCCAGAGCAATAGTACAGAGGGTCGGGCACTTGCCTTGCATGCTGCTGGCCCAGATTGGATCTCCTGCATCCCATTTGGCCCCCTAAACACCACAAGGAGCGATTCCTGAGTGCAGAGTCAGGATTAACCCCTGAGCATCACTGGGGTGATTCCCAAACAAACAAACAAAAAACAAAACGAAACAAAACACCATAGAGTTGAGGATTTTGAGATAAAATTATTCTAGATTATCTGGGGGCCTTAAGAGCCAATATATGTCACTGTCCTCCCATTGTTCATCGATTTGCTCAAGCGGGCCCAGTAACGTCTCCATTGTGATAATTGTTACCGTGTTTGGCATATCAAATATGTCACGGGGAGCTTGCCACGCTTTGCCGTGTGGGCAAGATACTCTCAGTAGCTTGCTGGGCTCTCCGAGAGGGACGAAGGAATTGAACTCAGATTGGCCACGTTGGCCGCTTGTAAGGAAAACGCCCTACCCGGTGTGCTATCACTGCAGCCCAAGAGCCAATATAAATTCCCTTAAAAGAGAAAGGCAGAAAGAAATTCCAAACACAGAAGAGAAAGCGTTGTGAAGATACAGAAGGATGTATTGGCATAACCTAGTGGATGTCAATAGCCACTAGTAGTTAAAAGAGGACAGGAAGATTCTCCTCTAGTCTGTGGAGGAAAAACGGCCTGTGATATTTGACATGTGGCCACTAGAATTGTGACAAAATAAAATCCTGACATGTCCACCAAGTTCGTGGCAATGTGTTATAGCAGCCAAATTAAACTAATACAATAAGTAAACACTTGTAGGGATTTTATGTTCCTAAGAACATTCTAAGAAAAACTGAATAATTAATGCTCCTCACATATGGCAATAATAAACCTAACAAAAGCTTTTAATACAACTTGGTTCTATTCTAAAAATTTCACTTATTACATTTTGGGTGAAACTTCAGTTTAACGCACAACTAGAAATGGCTAAAGCAGGAACATTATAAATCTGGGAAGAAAATACTTTGATTATTGGAACTTCATGAAAGATCCTGAGAGGTTTTATATTTGTGAAAAGCAACGAGATTACACTAAATAGAAATATATAATTTCTTAGTAATGGTACTTCAGTTTATTTCCTCAAAACTAAAAAGTAAGGCAATTTTATATCTGTAAAAGGTGATATACATTAATATTTCTACCTTGGTCAGCTTGATATTATGTTATGGCAAATTTTCCTAAACTTTAGTCAAGGTTAATATTTCAAAATACTATTTTACTATGCCTGAAAAGCTATCAAAACACTTAAAGAGAGAAGATCTTGAGGATTTCTAAAAAGGTGTTGTGAAGTCAAAATATATATATATTTTACATAAATTATTAGACCCTAAATCTTTTCTATTGTTTTAAAAAAGTGTGAGAAATTGATATATTACATAAATGTTTCTGTGTTTTAAGATGGAATAAAACTGTGAAACTTTAGATACTATAACTATTTTTTATTTCTTTCATAGTTATTTCAAAGATTTTAAAAGTATAAAACACAAGCAAGAATGCACCAGAGGAAAAGTCAGCAGTTTGAATCATTCTATCATCAAATATAAAGGAAACTGTGAGTTACTGTTCACTTGTTTACATTATACCATGTGGTGATTTACCAAGTCCTAGTCATTTGTTCTTTCTTTCTAAGTGTATGTGATATATGTGGGGGAGTAGAAATACTATTTTCTACATAATAAACGTGTATTATACATCATTGTCATCTCTATAAGTTCATTCCAAACATGTTATATCACATTATTTCAATGCTAACATCACAGTCATCTGTATAAGTTCATTTTTAAACTGCATTCCAAACATGTTATATCACATTATTTCAATGCTGTTTTAATAATAGGCAAATATGGTTAGCTTTTCCCCCCTCACATATTTAAGAAAAATGAAGAGAATGTCTTTCCTTCTAGAGTGATTTTGGCAATATCATCTTAATTTGCTAGCACAAGGTAAATAGAATGATGATTGAGGAATTCACTTAGTCACTAGGACATGGAATTACTGTAGCAGGAACTATACTTGTACACATGTCGTTCCTTTTCTTTTTCAGGTCGCCAAAGCAAAATTGGAAAGGAGAGTAAAAATAAAGATAAAACAATTGACCTTTCAGACACTTTTCTATTGCTGCCTGTAGAGATAAAAATTTTCTCTCTCAGGTTTTATAGAATTCTATTCTCTGCCTTCAAGAGGGTCATGGAAGAAAGAATCAAGAAAGAGAAGAAATAAAGCACAGAGAATAAGAATCAATTTTTACCTTTAACAATATAAGGATAATTAAATTTTCAGGGTTATCCTAAGCATAAACATTAAAATATAATGGTTTTTTCAAAAATAGCCATATAAAGTATTTGTATAAAGTAGATGTAAGTGCATATTTAGAAAACACTTTTTAAAATAAAGTTTTAATCACTTTTTCTAACTGGATTGTTAAACTTTGGTTTTACTTTTAGCAATAAGTGCTTGCAATATCATGCTGAACTCTAGATTAATAAATTTAATTTCAGCCAAAGCAGATGAATCCATCAGCTGTCACTTCAAATAAGATTTTAAACAACTTGACAGAGGTAAAGCAATACTTTTTTGAGTTTCTAAAATAGGGTCTCTTACAGAGCATGCAATACTAGCATTTCTCCAGAGCACAAACATGCATATTTTCATTGACCTTTTCCTTTTTATGTAACAGATACCAGAAGCAAATACTGGATTGATTTCTTTCCATCTATTTTGTAGGGGTAAGCTGCAAATTTAAGTAACATTATAAATTTCTGACAGTAAAAATTTCGAAAGCCTTTAAATGCTTCCATTTCTTACATTTTTTCTTATCACGATCAGGTCACAATAACAAAGTATACATCTTTACACAAAATGAAACACACTTTATAATTCTGGTAATTGTGTTCACATAGAATTGTGGGAAGAGTCTTATAATAACTGGAGAAATGCACACGCTCTCATCCAGTTTAGCTTGATATTTGCAGAAATGCACTTATTTCCTCTTCATTCCTTATTTTGTTCTTCATAAACTATGATTTTGTTTACTTAAATATTTTCATATTCTTTGGCATCAGGAAATCACTTAGATGAGACGGCTCCATTGTGACGAGAGCGAGACCTTTCTAATGGTGGTACTCGTCTGTTATCTGTAAGACAAAAAAATGAAACTCATGAGGTTTATAGCTTGATTATTACACACTGTTAGGCACAGACAGGATTTCAAACAGTTCTACAAAATCACTTAAAATGGATATTAATATGTAAATAAGTAACAACAACACTGATCTAAAACATTTCCCTTATAGCTGTCAAGTTGAGTTCACAATTTCTGCAATCAGTACAATGTCTTTTCTAAGGAAGCAAAGACAGAGTGACAAAACAAGTGGAAGGATTCTCCAGAGCACAATCCCCTTGAAAATAGCAGGTGACACCAAAGTTTCATGATAAAGATGTCTAATAGAAAGAATCTATGTTCATGGCCTATAGTTGAAAAATACTTCAATTCCACAGAAGTATTTGCAGGCTACCTTTAGAGGACCTAAGAATGGGCAGAAAAGAATTTTTATTATTTATGACTGCACTATGTGGTCATCAAACTGGCTATTAGGTCTGCTTTATTGTAAGGTGTAAATAAAATCATTGTATTATATAATCATTATGGGAGTGAGTAAAGAATAGCTCCCATTTCCAAGAGGAAAAAAGAATAACTGTAGGGCTAGGAGATAGGGCTGGAACATATATTTTGCATGTGGATTCTCAGGTTTTATCTTTAGCACTGCTTGGGCACCTCCCCACCCAGTACCCCTATGAGCAATCCGCAGAATACCAAGCTAGAAGTGGCTCCCCCAACTCTCAGCAACTCTGGGTGATATATATTATATATATATATATATATATAGAGAGAGAGAGAGAGAGAGAGAGAGAGAGAGAGAGAGAATTACCTGCACAGAGCATGGCAAAGTTTTGTAAGCTGCAGAAAATTTGAAAGTTGATGAAAATAATGATATCATCAACTGTCTCTGCTCAGCTTAAATATAATTGTGTAGGTGAAACTTCCTTTATGACCAAAGCATATTATACACCCAATGTAGAATGAAACTATGTCCCTAGGAATAATTCCAGCACCCAGTGATTATATAAATGCTAACATTATATATTCCTTAATTATTATCTCTGCTTTTTGAATGAAGGTTACACAACAAATCAGTGTAATGATGGGGTATTATAGCACAAAGAGAATGCTCAAATGTCAGACCTGCTTTGTACACAGGTAGATGTTAATGGTCTCCTAAATTACTGCTTCCTCCCTAAGATGGTAATACCCCTAAATATATCCAGTCTTGGTCACCATATCATGGTGGGTATGGACTGTGAGAAGTACTGTAGTTTTGCAATGTATCTTTATAGATTCCTGGTACTTTGTGGTATAAAGTGTGTATATTTACTTGAGATAATATATACAAATTTGTTAATAAATGGTTTTCCATGATAATTTGCCCGCTATTTTGGAAAGCAAAGACAGAAGATGTTAACGAATAAAAAGCTGCCTACATTTGTATATTTTTTGGGCATATTGTGTAATGATGAAATATTGGAAAACATTTCATCAGAGGGTTGGTAAATATTGCTTGCCATATTCTTATTCCTTTTTCTTAGTACCTGAGGTAACACAGAAAATAAGGAAGAGAGAGGGATAGTTTAATATATAATCATGGTTAAAAACTGTATTAAATTATTCTAGATTCTATTGTTGGTAAACACAAGAACCAATGTAGTAGTGAAGCCTGTCAGTCCCAAGATGTACTTTCCACATCCACAATAGTTGGGTATGCATATCCATATCCTCACAGATTTTCTTAGTTATCAAAGTCTAGTCTTCAAAGTGGGTTGGAGCAATATCATAGCGGGTAGGGGGTTTGCCTTGCACACGGCCGACCCGGGTTCGATTCCTCCAACCTTCTTGGAGAGCCTGGAAAGCTACCGAGAGTATCCCGCCTGCACGGCAGAGCCTGGCAAGCTCCCTGTGGCGTATTCGATAAGCCAAAAACAGTAACAACAAGTCTCACAATGGGGAGATGTTACTGGTGCCCACTTGAGCAAATCGATGAACAATGGGAAGACAGTGCTACAGAGCTACAGTGCTACAGTCTTTGAAGTATTCCTTACGTGAAGGTGACCTTATTCTGGTATTACACAGAGAAAAGTGATATAGTATGAAAGTTGAAGAAAGAACAAAGTTATATTAAAATATACATTCTATATGGAAAAGCCAGCCAAAGCAAAACAATATTCCAATCTGTCACCAAAAGATAATATAAGTACATGGCCCAGTTTTTACAAGCTTCTGAACATTCTGAGTATCAGGGAAGCCAGCTCAAACCAACGTAAAAGCTTTTCCTACTGTCAGAAGAGCAAGAAGCTTTATGTTTTTTTCTGAGCATAAATTGATTTGGCATTCATCTCAAAGCTTCCCCAAATGAATCCTGCAATGAATGAATTAAGCCTGCTATTGTACTGCTCTAAAATTCATTCATGCAATCATTAATTTAGCAACTATGTACAAAGTAGATCTTCCATGAAATATCCAAATGCCACAAGGTTTTAGACACATAACTAAATTACATCACTACATTAGTAATTTCCTTCTTACTGAAAGCATAGTCAAGTGAAATAACCAGAATGAACACATCATACATAAAGTTTAAAAGTAATACAAGAAACAGAACAAAGGACTCAAACTTGATGCATGTAACTTGGAAATATGTAAATTAATTCTCTAACAAAACTGTGTATGCTAAAAGTGTAACACTGTATCTTATGTGTTCCATGAGTTAGTTAAATTGGTTTTAAAAACTGTGATACAAAAGGCCAAGTTCATTATTCTTTTTCCCCAGGCTAGGTGTCCATCTGTTGTCTATGAAAGACCTGTTTTCTTTCAGCTATTTCATAGGCCTGCAGATGTATCCATGTTGAATTAATGTAATGCACTAGCTCCTCCTGGCAAGGTAACATAAAATAAATATGTGCCCAGTATCTACAGCTCTCTGTGTCAAACAGTATTCCCTTTTAATGCAAATTAGTTGGCCAAAAACATAGTAAAAGAAAAACTTTATAATTTACTGCAAGCTTTATTTTCTCCAAAGGTCTTCAAAGTGATGGTGTGGCAGATTGACCATCAATGGGTACACAGTGTTTCCAGCAAAGCAAATGGAGATCTGGGTCTAGGCAGTTTAGGCTAAAACAAAATAAAATAAACCCCCCAAAACTACCCACCACCCAAGGAAATGTTAGGCTACTTTTGAAATAGCAGCAGCTATTTGTATTCCAAACTCTAATTAAAGAATGATAATTTTAGACTATTGCACTGAAATCATCTCATAAAAAATTACTCTTTTCCCATTATATGCCAAGACTAAAAAACTGATTTGTGCAATGTTTTCCCTGTGATTTTCTGGATCATAAAATACATTCTCAAGAGGCAGAAGCGAGTGGAATTTAGCAGCTGAAATTAGGATTGGGTTTAATCCTTTGGTGGAGGACAGCCAATTAGATTCCAGTGGGTAGTAAGTATTTGAATGCCTTATGTCATTTGGGAGTTTTTAAAAATGTGTATTTTAAAATTTTTTAAAAAAATGTATACAACTGTACCTCATGGTGTTTCACTAATAAAAATTAAAATAAAATAAAATAATCAAATTGTTATATATTATCATAATATTACAACTGAATAAAATTGTTCTAAATAAAAAATGTGTTGTATGAAAAGTGACTAATATATTTGAGTCAATAATTTAGTACATCCCAATTCCAAATGAGGTATTTTTTCTTGCCTTTATATATATAAATGTTATCTAGTAATTTTTTAAACTTTGGTCTGTCCCTTAGCAAAGTCTCTAGCTTTCTCTAGCTAGAGATAGCTGAGAAACATTTGTTTGTATTTCTTCTATCTCTTATTTGAATATTTTTTCACATTTATCTAAACAACCAATCATTTATTTTGTTATACAATGTGAGGATAAATTTCCACACTGATTTCTTTATTCTTATAGTCTTACAAAGAATAAACCATTTATTCCAGCATACTTTGTTGAATAATAGTGAATTTCTATAATAATTTCTTATACCTTCTTTATGTGCTTTTATTTCTACCTCACTGACCAAAGTATTTCTCCAAGCATTTTTGTATCAATACTTCGTATTTTATTATTTCAATTTCACCCTATGTTTTACTATTTGTTGGAGACAGTCTTCTTCAATTTACATTTTTATTTCAAATGTGTATTTTATGGTACTTTTTCAAACTTTACGTCATGCTATAATCAAATAACCATTAGAAGACATCACAGTTTGACAAACAAACTCAATAAGTACTAAGTTATCCAATTAAGGCTTAACTAAAGTCTATTTGTTGAGAGCCAATGAATCAAGTGTTTCTAAAATCCCTAGTGACATCTTTAACTCTTCTCTTCAGGTCCTCCATTTTCTCAATGACTTAACAAGCCTCTTCTCTTGACTTTGGACCATGGGAAATATAGCAGAATTCATCATTATGAAAAAGAGTGCACCAATTCTACCTAGAAAACTTTTAAATATACTTATTCTCATCATTTTTATTTCTCAAAGATTTAGAAACTTGTAATTAAATTTAAAGTATGTTGACTACTAATAAAGATCACTGCTTATAGTTTAAACTATATTTTCCCTTGCTTCGTGTTTTGTATATTGGGCCTCCACTAAATGGAGTACATTCTTTACACAGCGTAGAATTCTTTTGTTAAAACAGAACTATTGAATCTGTTGGATGCTGTGGAAAAATGTATTTCTAGAAAAGTCAATTACCTTCACATAACAATTACATTCTTCTTCTCCTGTTCTAATATCAATGACAGTGCACTATTCTTTTTTTCTTTTTGAACTTTTTTTTTTATTAGTGAAACACCATGAGGTACAGTTGTAGATTTACAATTTTTTGTGCTTGGGTTTGATTATACAATGATCAGATACCCATCCCTCCACCAGTGCCCATTTTTCACCACCATGGATAATATCCCCCCCACCCCCATCCCCCCATCCCCCCTGCCTCTGTGGCAGGGCAATCCCCTGTGTTCTCTCTCTCCTTTTGGGTGTTGTGGTCTGCAAAGGAGGCATTGAGTGGCAAACATGTTCAGTCCATAGTCCACTTTCGACATGCATCTCCCCTCCCTCCTGGGAGGGACCTCCAAACACCCTTTATTTGGTGTTCCCTTCTCTATCTGAGCTGCCCTTTCCTCTAGAATGCTCAACTGGCCACTAAGCTATGGAGTAATCCTCCTGGTGCTGATCTCAGCTATTCTTGGGTATTAATCTCCTATTTTGTTACTTTATATCCCCCAGATGAATGCAATCTTTCTATGTCTATCCCTCTCTTTCTGACTCATTTCGCTTAGCATGATACTTTCCATGTTGTACCACTTGTATGTAAATTTCATGACTTCATCTTTTCTAAGAGCTACATAGAACTCCATTGTGTAGATGTACCAAAGTTTCTTTAACCAGTCATGACAGTGCACTATTCTTAAAACTAGAAAAGGGTAGTAGCATGAAGCATACATACTTCATTGCATACAAATAAAGTCATACAAATGAAGCAGAAACCCAGATTACAATGGTTGTTCAAGTTGGCAGAACAGATGAAAGCTATATAAATGATGATGGTAATGGAAAACAATAATGTTAAAGTAGTTCAGATGCTACTGCGTCTATAGATACAAAACTTTCATTAACTGTAATTGGAGTTAAGTTCATATAATGATAACAAAATAGACCCTTAAATGAATTTCCAATTGAAAAATAAGCAACTCTATTCAAGGAAACTGCATGATTTTGTATGGAAAATACAGTATTATAATTTGGAAGCATAAAAATTTCAACATATTTCTCAGGTTAATATAGTTTTCCTATGGTTAGGGATGTAGATCTTCTGGAGGTAACATTTGAAAATAGAATTCCTTTCTTATTTTCTTCTTAATCTATTAAAGAAAAGTCTCCATAGTTGCAATGAATTCATTAATTAGGTAGTTTGTTATAAACATGAAACTGTGGTGCTAGGGGAAAACAAATTATATTTTACAAAACTATAGTAGTGAGATATAATCACTTTTTATATTTTATCTTCTTTTTATCATCTCTACAAGGTAGTAGCTATTGTATATCTATTTTGCAAACTATCACATCTTACTGTAATATAAAGATGCATTATCACATTCAATTCTAGAAACTTTGGGAAGACTTAAATACTCGATAAAAGTAAAACCACATAGTACAATAATATAATTTTCAGCTATTAGAAACTCAACACATAAGTGTAGCAGATAGGCACATAACCTTTCTGGGTATGTGTAACTCCTTTCCTTTATTTAAGAGTGTACCATACTCTCTCCTCACTCAGGAAAGCCAGTTATTTTCTCTTAAATGTGTTGCTTTCTCTCCCTCTCTCCCTTCTCATAATCCCAAAATAAAACCATTTTATTTCCAAAAATACAGAATATAATGTTTGCTTTTATCTATCATAGACTGTAATATTTACAACATGTACAACTAACCTTGGGCTGGAGCGATAGCACAGCGGGTAAGGTGTTTGCCTTGCTCATAACTGACCCGAGTTCAATTTCTCCATCCCTTTCGAAGAGCCCGGCAAGCTATCGAGAGTATCCCGCCCGCATGGCAGAGCCTGGCAAGCTCCCCATGGCGTATTCGATATGCCAAAAACTGTAACAACAAGTCTCTCACAATGGAGACGTTACTGGTGCCCACTCGAGCAAGTTGATGAACAATGGGAGGACAGTGCTACAGTGCTACAACCAATCTTGGGATTTTGAGTAGCTATCATTTATACATTTTAGAAATTTTATTATTTATACAGTGTTAGTGATCTATGGTTAAGAAAAATAAAATCAGCATATTATTTGATACTTCACTTCCATTATAACTTGCTACTGGTTAACTATGGATTAAATGCAGATACCAGTCAATACATTTTTTTTCAAATGCCTTTTGAGTTCTAACCTTATCCAGGCATTTATATTTGCCACTTTACTGGGAAATTCAAATGAATCCTAACAGATTTTCGGTTGAAAGCATGATGATTATACCTACCAATCTAGAAAATACAGAGAAATGTGACATAAAATATAATGCTATAAAATCATTGGGAAGGCTTCCAATTGTACGTACAAAATTGATGTTCTAAAACAAAACAATAGACACCACAGAACATAGATTTCATGATATCTATGACAGTGAATTATATATAACAGTTTCTCAGAAATTGTCCACTGATTAAGTAATCAGCCAATTATTATCAGATAGTGAGGAACTGATACTTCTGTTCACCTTTCTCTATGCAACCAGGGAATAAAACTGGCTATTAATGTAAGAATAAGAAAGACTTCCCTCATTCTTCTTACCTTTTTTCCCACATACCTTTTTACCCTTCTTATCCTTCTTCCCTCTTTCCATTCTGTAATTTATCTAAAAACTTTTACTGAATAACTATCTGCAAAGAACCATGATAGGAAACTACAAATTACTGGGGAGAAAGGGATAAAGTACAAATAACTATCATGTGATACTAACTACATTCCTTTAATAACATCTATTACAGTTTATGTATAATGGAGGTTCATAGAGCAGGAAACTACTATAACTTTAGTATAGGGTCGGGGTAAAACCTTATCCCAATTAGGCCATAAAGGATTGGTGAGGCAATAACAAAAACAAAATAGAAATATACCTGCTATTTTTATGAATATAAAAAAGTGAATTCTAGTTCTTTATATTGCTGTTTAATTTCCCCAATTTTCCCACAGTGGTCAGACGACTTACATATTTCAATTAATTTTCCTAGGAAACTGGTAAGGATAATAAAAGTAAATTCCCTTGATTGGCCATACTTGTAGTGATAGTTGCTCTCTTAGACATGTGATAATAATTAGAATGTCATTTTGGAAAAATCTCAAATGATTTACACAAAATAGAAATTCTGTTTTAAACCAGAAAGAAAAAGAATATGACCAAGCAAAAATGAGGTCCTTTGAAATTGTGAAGTGCTTTTGCTGAAATCCATTACAATAATACTAAGGACTGCAATGTACAGATACAAAACACATAAAATGTGTTCATACAATTGATGTATATATGCAACTTATACAAAGTGTAATGACCTGGGCCAATAGTACATGAGAGGGTGAGACGTTACAACCATTGGTTTAGTGAAGATCACTAGTTATTCTTGTTATACGTAACACCATGGATACTGAGTCAGTTTAGTCATACTATCTATAATTTCCATGCATTTTTATTCCACAAGTGAAATAAATTCTTATGACTAGGATTAGGCATCAGCCATTGTTTAAATCTAAATTCATCATGTACTCTGTCATTTTCTTTGGTAGTTTGCAATCTTTCTGGTTTGTTGCTCATATGCTGACCTATGTCATGTGTAGATATATAGATAAATAATAGATAGATAGATAGATAGATAGATAGATAGATAGACAGACAGATAGATAGCTATCCTGTCATCTGCTTTTAATTCTGAATCACTCTGAAATTATATATCCACTCTTTTGGGGTATTTTGTTTGTTTGGGGGCTACACCCACTGGTGCTCAAGACTTACTCCTGACTCTGTGTTCAGGGATCTCTCCTTATGGTGCTCTGGAGGGGAACATATGTAGTGCTCAAAATCAAACCCAGATCAGCTGTTTACTAGGAGCCCTATCCTCTGTACTATTGCTCTGACCCCGAATTCTTTGAACACATCCAATTTATGTCTTGGGTCCAAGTTAACTCTTTTTTACCAATAATGGAAGATCACGGCAAAGCCTGGCAAGCTACCCGTGACATATTCGATATGCCAAACACAGTAACAACAAGTCTCATAATGGAGACGTTACTGGGCCCGCTCGAGCAAATCGATGAACAACAGGAGGGCAGTGCTACAGTGCTTAGAACAGTCAGCCTAACTGTAAATTTCAGTAGTCCTATGTACTCTGGGGTTTTGTAAATTCACTAGTTTCTGTAGTGAGGCAGACATGGCAAGCTGAGCCAGAGAGATAAAACTGCAGGTAAAGCACTTCTCTTGCATTCATTCAACCCAGACTAGATCACGAACACTAAGTGTGATTTACCAAGCCCCTCCAGGAGTATCTGTGAATATGGAGCCAGGACTAAGCTCTGAGCACAGCCACATATGTCCCAACATCCAAAAGAAAACAGGAGGTGGAGGATGGAAGGGAGAGAGGGAGGGAGGAAAAAAGGAAGGAAGGAAGGAAGGAAGGAAGGAAGGAAGGAAGGAAGGAAGGAAGGAAGGAAGGAAGGAAGGGAGGGAGGGAGGGAGGGAGGGAGGGGGGAGGGAGGGAGGGAGGAGGGAGGAGGGAGAAAGGGAGGGAGGGAGGGAATGAGGGGGAAGGGAGGAGGGAGGGAGGAGGGAGGGCGGGAGGAAGGAGGAAGGGAAGGAGGGAGGATGGGAGGAAGGGAGGAAAGGCTTCTTCATGCATGATGCCTTCATTTCTTAAATAATCAGACTGCAGAAATATACCACTGAATATGATTTTGATGAGAGAAGATTTAATCTACAACTAAAATTTGAAAGACTATGAACAGGTGCTTCTCATTAGTAGCGTTCCCATGCTAGCCTGTGCTTAATTACTTAACCAGTTGTATGGACAAAGGCAATCTGTGCAATTAATGTTACAGATACTTAAGCAGCTGCTAGTATCACTGTTTTAAAATATAAACTTCCCCTTAAGGTAAAAGCCAGTCAGCAGTTGTTTTAAATATGAACAATTAGGTCAAAGTTAAAACATAGCTACTCAATGTCATATTCAAAATGGACAGAAGGTTTTTGTTGTTGCTGTTTTAGTGTCTAATGCAATCTATGTGCAATCTGAGTAAGAGGACAGCTGAACAATCAGAAAAACATTGCTACTTACTAGCAAGTTACCTTTCCTATAATATCTCAAGAATATTTCTTGAATTTTGAGTATACTAGAACAAAGCTATTCCTCATAAAACAAACATATAAAAATGGATAGCTGTACATCAGTGTTCTTTGCAAGATTCTTTATACCAATGGAAACTGTAGTCTATACTCTCATCATGGCATTAGATTAAGTATGGGATGTACCTATACTAGTATATTATTTAGCCATTAAAAATTATTATAAAATTTTTTACAGGAAAATGACACATGTTATAAAGTGGAAAAGATAAGTTGCAAAACATGAAATCATACTCTTTGAAAACATATTTTTAAAATTTTAGGACTTTTGAAGGATATATACTAACAAAAAACAGCTATTATATTTGCACAGTGAATTCGTAATTTTTGGTATTTTTCCACATTTAATTTTTTTGTCACCAAGCATAATCATCTTAGAAAAATTAGGAAATACTGTGGGTAATATTTAAATTTTCAGTCTTTAGATAAAAAGCACTTAATATTCTCAACTAAATTAAGTAATAGTGTGGTACTTGATTTCTAAATTAATTCATTCTTGACTATTCTATCAATAAGTACATTATAAGGGCAAGAAAACAAAATAGAAATCAGGTGCCATTTTTGCCTTGCTTAAATAAGCACTATTGAGTGTTTATTAATCAGAAAATAATGGCTTACATGTATCCTGATTTTATTGCACAAATACACTCATCTTAATACAGTGTTGTCATTTATAAAAAATCTTGTGAATCTTATATTCCAAATTCTAAAAACTCTAGACATTGACTCTTTAAAAGCTTGGGAAAAATAAAGAAAAGGGGGAATATCATGATATCATCTGGAGACTCTTACTTTAATGATAACATCAAACACAAGTTAAGATTGCTTTACAGCATCATGTTACTATAAATGAAAAACTGAAAACAAAGTATACCCTTTGATGATATATGATACTATTCAGTTTTGGCAAGACATGAATTCTTAGTGATTCTTCCTGGTTAATGCTGGAGGTATACAGAGTAGGAGGGGAAAGTCTTGTCACTAAGTATCATACCATTAAAAAAAACTAATATTTGTATTGCTATAACATATCATGATGAAATAAAGTTCACCGATACATGAAATCTTTTCACTTATTAATGTAATTTAGTATGCAGTAGTATTTCTAATATAACAAGCTATCCTCACATTTGTATATTTATAAAATGATCCTCTAGAAAAATCAGATTATATATTTGCTAAATGAAGATAATAGAACTTATATTGCAGGCTATTAATAGAATTAAATCAGTACTTAGACCAATCTTCTGATAACCATGAAACATACACATACACAAATAATCAGTCAACAGTACTCAAGAAAAAATGTGACTAATCACTAATGAGCCACAGTTTTGTATTATAGATAGATCACAGTCCCCAGTGATCATATAGGTACAAATATTTATGTTATAATTTAATCAGTGCACTTTCATAAACTTGCTTTGTGAACATGAGATTAATATTTAAAGACCTATCTAAAAGAATTACAAGGACTACATAAAGCAATATGTAAAAATATTAGAATACTATCTTACACAAAAAGTTTCACAGCTTTTACATTTGATATTATAACAATCAAATTCCAAAGAATACAGTATTAAGCTGTTTTATACTTTTTCAAGTCTCATTATGATGATTGTGATAATTTCTAGTCACTTTGGGGGCAATGGGATTCTATGCAAATAGATGTTTATATATCTTTGTAAGATTAGGAGATGATCAGATGAGAGTTCATCAAAGTTTCGACTTTTTGTTTTACAAGTCATCATGGGCTGGGTCTTTTTATATGCTTGGGAAGCAATAAAATATTTAATATCAATTTATTAAATTTTCTTATGGTCATCCACTACATAGAGATAAGCTGTCAGACTACTTTATTAAACTTCTGTAAGATTCCATTTGTCTCAACAGATTGGTTTCAGAGGGTAGAAAGAGATTATCTCTAGAGATTCCAGCCTGACTTGAATGATAGAGCAAATGAAACTGGTCATTTTCCTTTTTTCCTCTAGGACAGCGTATTTGCCAAGTAACTGCTGACCTTTCATTTTTAAATTGGTTTCTTGAGTAGATCTATTCATTGGAAAGAAGGAATCCTGCTATCATAATCATGTATTATAGCTAATTGTATCACAGGTAAAGTTCACTGTATCTTAAATCTGGCCTGCAGTTTATTTTAACTTTTTTTGTCTTTTTTAGTTTCCCTCGTGGTATTGGAAGACACTAGGTTATACCAAGAAATGCATAGGAAGCCATGTTGTACTGACAATTGGACCCATGCAGGCATGTGCTCCAGCCATTTGAATAGCTTCCTGTGCTTAACAATCATTTCTTGAACAACGACTACGTGCTTTGTATAGTGGTCAAGATAAATGAGCCAACATCTTCTTCTAAGAAATGTACTATACAGTGTTTGCGAACTTTTGTGTGTAAACTCAAAAAAGACACTGCAGCGGCAGCAGTCCATCTGTCTTGCCGCCAGCGTTCAGTAGTCTTGGGCCCTTCCCCCACCCAGGGGAGGTTGATGGCGATGGGCAGGCAAGAGAAGGAAGGAGGGCCAGGCTGGTTGATGTCAGTTGCAGTTTATTCCAATCCTCTCTCCATCCACTCCTGTCTCTGTCCTCTGCCTCTCCTCCTGCTTCTTCCTCCCCCATGCTACTTCATTCTCCTTGATCCCCCCTCATCCTTCTTCTCTGGTTTCTCGATTCTGATCCCGATTCCCCAGCCCACTCTTACAATCTAGTTAAATCCCCAAAACATGAGAGGTTGGGGTAACAATTATATATAGGTGTGATCACAATCAATAGGGGTAGAATTCTTCCCCTTGGGGAAATCTGCTCCTAGGACAGATTATCATTATCAGATCAATCCAGAATCCCCTGGGTGTGTTTCTCCTCTCCTTGTCCAACAAACATATAAGCATATATAATATAAATCATTTTGTATGGATACAGTAAGAAATACCTTAAACTTATAGAATTGCCCTCCTAGGGCCATCTCGATCTCAGACTACAGTGCTCGGGCCAGATAGGCTTTCCTATCCCTAGCAGGGTCGTAGTCTCATCATTACTTTTGGATCATGACAACATTTGTCTATGATCAAACTCTTATAGTTAAGAATCGTGGCACTCACAGGTACCAATCTCGTAATTATCTGGCTCGAGGCAGAAATACCTCCAGGCTTAATAAGTAAAATATCAGAAATCCAAATTCGCATGGCTGCAATAGTGGCTGTGCAACATCATATGGTTCTCATAACTAACTGTAGAAAAAAATATTTCATAATGCCTTTTCAGCAATTCTGATTGTTGGATATAAACTCTAAACAATAATGGTGCATCTTTTGTCAAAATAATGAATGTAATCAAAGTAGATAGAGTGTTAGGTAGAATTCATCTGCCTCACAGGCATTGGGAGTGGTGGCAGGGGGGTATATTGGGGTTCTTGGTGGTGAAAAATAAGTACTGTTGAAGGGAAATGTGTTTGATCATTGCATAACTGAGACTTAAATCTGAAAGCTTTGTAACTTTTCCCACAGTGGTTCAATAAAAAGAAAAATAAGAATTGTGGCACTTTGTCCTGGCCCATTTCGATGCCAGGGTAGCTCATCACTTGCCCTGGGTCCATTCAGTCCCTTGTCGGGATCATGTTTTTGGGGTGTTAGGAACTAAGAGCAACTGAGGCTTAAGTTGAGAAAGCAGATGCCCGGGAGTGAAAAATATTCAAAGCCAATTAAATCCTAAGTTAAAAGCATAATGTTAACGGTCTTCCTGTATCTATACAAAAAGGGCATTGCTTTAAACTATTCAAAAGACATAAGGAGAGGAGAAAGGCAATATTAATTTACAATACAATTTCAGTGTCCTAGAAGGATCTGACCTTACAAATGAACAGATACTTATTAGGGGGGGAAAGCTGATTAACTGGTTGGGGAGGAGAGCATAGGGAAGAATTTACAGATAAACACAATGGAATGGAAGTGCCTCAGGAGCAGTGTAATAAACCTGAATTCCTTGTGGCAAGGGGGAAAGGGCAAAGCAATGTTAAGCCTAAAATATTTGGAGCTATATTCCAACACTTTTGTCATAAAACTGCATAATTATACGTGTAAGGCTTCTTCTGTTGTATGTTACAAGTTCTGAATTATGGAACCAAGATGCAGCACTTGACATAAAAATATGAAACTTCAGTAATTTCCCTCAAGACATCCTCATTAAATGGAGGTTACACATAAATATAATTATAATACAGTTACAGTGAGCAGTATGATTAGAAGACAAAGCACAGAAAATAAACACTTATCCAAGTCTCAAGGGAAGCATTTCAGGGATGGTTTTCTAGAAGGGAATGTTGTAGTTCACGTTTTGGTATGTGGATGGACTAATATAGAGGAAAATTATATTCCAGCAAAGAAGGCACAATGGAAAAGGAAAAGGGAGAAAAGATATGAGAAAAATGTAATTATAAGCAAGTCAATATTTATTAAAAGCAGGAGACTAAGGGCTTGATTTTAATGATTTTTATTTTTTAAGTACAGTATATATTGCATGGTAGCTTAGCTTGGTGATCATGTAATGGATGGGCTTAAGGGAAACAGGGAAGAATTAGAGAATAATTACATATGGATAAAATATGGATTAAAAAACCTGAAATTCCTACCTTATACATTTGGAATAATGGTAGCATATATAGGATGAGGAGGTGTATTCAAGAAGGTAGTGATGAATTCTATTTGTTATTTGATATTGGAGATGCCTTGAAGGTATCAATGTGGAACTGTACAAAGGACAGTTAAGATTAAAATTTAAGAAAAAAGCCTGGAATGAGCAATAGTACTTGGGAGACTTAACACAGAAATGCCAATGGATATTATCACTCAGCAAAGTATGTAGAGTGAGAATGGTGTGAGGGAGATCAAATCCTGGGAATCATTGATATTTAAGAGAGAATTAGGAAGGAAGAGGATTCAATGAGAAATATTCAGAGAGATACAAAGTGAAATTCCAGAGCTCATGTTATGGACTTGAATGGAGCAGATTATTTTGAAAAGCAGAATTAGCAATATCAAATGTTGTATAAATATGTGGTAAAATAAGAAAGTCTATCAGCATTTTAAATATGAGGGTAATTAGAAACTTCAGTGACAGTGATTTCAGTGAAACAGGTTAGCAGAAGGTTGAAAATAATTGGAGATTAATAATATAACTGGTATTTTGCATGATTCTAAAGGATGTGATGCTTTCTCAGATCAAATACAAATAAACCAAAACAAAGAAAACAAATAGTTATCTCAGGAGATAACTATTTTATACAATGCCACATCTAACTAAAATAGTCCTGGTTTTTTAGAGAGCAAGCCCTAAATAAGCTAACAAATCACATATTATATGTCATACCAACGAAGGTATTACTCAGCATAGCAGTAAGTCAATTGAAAGAGAGTAGGACAGAATGGGGCTGGAGCAATAGCACAGCAGTAGGGCGTTTGGTTTGCCTTGCATGCAACTGACCCCGCTGACCCGTGTTGGATTCCTCCACCCCTCTCGAGAGCCCAGCAAGCTACCGAGAGTATCTCGCCCTCATGGCAAAGCCTGGCAAGCTACCTGTGATGTATTCGATATGCCAAACACAGTAACAAGTCTCAAAATGGAGATATTTTGAGATGCAAATCGATGAACAAGGGGAGGACAGTGCTACAGGACAGAATGAGCAATCACAGAGTACGAACAAAAACTTTCTTCTTTAGGATATCTAAGAAAGTTTCTGTTCTAAGGAGTCAATAAAATGAAGAATTACATGATCCAACCCGGATGCTGGGGCAGTGTACATTTAGCCAACCTTCCTTCCTTCCTTCCTTCCTTCCTTCCTTCCTTCCTTCCTTCCTTCCTTCCTTCCTGTGTTCCACGGGCTCTTTTGGGCACTGTACTCCCAGTAGTGATGGGACCAGGGAGCATCAGGGATTGAATCTGGACCTCCTGAATGCAAAGCATATGTCCAGTTTGTGGAGCTACCTTCCAGGTCTGCCATTATTTGTCCAAAAAAGGTATATTATATTAAGTTTATGTATTCATTTCTGTGTGAAAATGTTGACATAAGCATATTCTCTCATCTCCTTAAAAGTAACTCAGATATGCTTATTAATATATATATATCACAAATCACACAAATCACAAAATCCTGTTAATCGTCGATTGCCTCGAGCAGGCCCCAGTAACGTCTCCTTCATCCTAGCCCTCAGATTATATTCAAGGCTCTTTAGGAGAATGAGACGCATCATTGTTACTGGTATTTGGCATATTGGGTACGCCATGGGGTGTTTGCCAGACTGCCATGTGGGCAGGCTACATTCGGTAGCCTGCCAGTTTGTCCAAAGTAGGAATGAGATAATAAGATGTCATAATAGGATGTCGCGTGGCCGCGAATGTGGTTCCGGGAGCTGGTTTTTATAGTCTCTGAGTCTTGGCCGTTGATGGGATTACACGGCTCCAGGGGGCCAGTTGGTGGGTGTGCTACACAAAACATTACATTACCTATAGCATTACATGAAGTTTCAAGTGAGGAAGATTTTTCAGAGTTGATTCATTCAATCACAACCAATCATGGGCAAGCTGAATATAAGGACTTAAAAGAACTTCAAGGTATAAACTGTATAACAACTTCACAGTATAACTCTTAAGATGTATAATGAGAATGCAGTCTTTGTGGGCCACTTTGCAATTATACACTTAGTAAATATGCACTGTATAATTTTTCTGTTCTTCATTCTACAGTAAATAGATTAGGTATCCATTTTATACAGATTTTAATCATAGTTCTATTTTCATGTGACCAAGATAACTTGAAAAATTGAGTAGACACCAGAAGTTGAATTAAATTTAATACAAAATTTTATTATAACTATAACTTGAAAGTACTCACTGCTAGTTTTCATTCTGTGTAGTCATAATTGTAAATAAGATGGCAAAACCTTGAAATTGCAAACTCAATTTTGTTCATGTACTTACATAAGAGAGGTCCTCTGCATTGCTATCAATGACATCAAAACATAATGGATCTGAAGCTTAATTTTTCTACTATTAAATCTGCCATTAGAAAATATGTGAAATTATATTAATTTGATGGGCACATCTAGGGATGCTCAGGAGTGATCTCTGGCAGTTCTCAGAGAACCATATGTGGTGTGGGGTTTCAAACCAGGTCAGCTGCAAGCAAGGCTAGTGCTTTATCTCCTGTACTGTATCTACAGCCCCAAAGTAATGAAATTTTATTTGTTTGAATATATTAAAATTGTTAAAACATAGTTTGTAACAATTGTATATGTCAATATTTAAGTAACATTATATTTAAAATAGTCTTATGTCAATTACTAGATTCCCCAAATAATCTGATTCACATAAAAATAAATCTATAATTCTGGAGAGAAAGTACAGTCGGTAGGGCACTTGCCTTGCATATGGCTAAACCCAGCTTTGATTCCTGGCATCCCCTATGGCCTCCTGGGCACCACCAGGAGTGACCCCAGAGTGCAGAGCCAGGAGTAACTCCTGAGTATCACTCAGTGTGGCCCCCAAATAAAAAAAAAAGACCCTACAAATGCCATTTACTATTAATAAAATTTAATAAACAAAGCATGTATGGAATAATCACTGTAATCAGGCTTTCCTTTGTATTTATTATCCTCTAATCCTCCTTTCTAAGCAGTCTTTCCAAAGAGAATTCTCAGTTCAAAGGTTACAATGGATTTACTAGAAGACTAACTCAACCCTAATTTGAAGTGGTTATAAGAAGAGGGGTATGGGGAGAGGGAGAGAGAGAGAGAGAGAGAAAGGAGCATTACAAACATGAACAATTGAAGCGGAATCTGGAGACAGCTTTCTGTTTTTCAGGGAATTGATGGGAAAGGATTAATATGCATGATTAGATTGTGAAATAGCACATAAAACCACATGTAACCGCACTGAGAATTCAAATGTAGACCAAATAAAAACAATGATTTGAAAAAAAAAACCCTTTAGATGACTCTTTTTGACCAAGTATATTATAGTTTCCTTCTAAAAGGCACTATTTTATTCTTTTCCAAGTGTAGTCACAAATTTAATATCCATGAATATCAGAATTTTAAGACCAAGGCAGAATTTTTATGTATTGTTTATAAAAGATTCTTTGCCAGGATTATTTATTACTGAAAGATTATTTATTATTGAAAGATGCACATATGAAATCTCTCTTATGGGGATTAGAAAAATTAGATAACATAAAAAGTTTCTGTAATTATATAAATTTATGCTATATAATTAAATTCATTGTTTTTTTTTCTAGCAACGCAAATAGAACAAATTTAACCTATGAAAATAGGTATCTTACCGAATGGCAGTATTTATTAATAGGACTCTTCAGGGTCAATATCACATTCCCATTTAAAAAACTTTTAATTTTCCTTGACTATTCCCTAGCACATGGTACTGTTGAAACTATTTCTCCATGAAATTCTCTTCTTTCTTGACTTATGTTACCACATCATTTTTGTTAGGAATTTTCAAGGTTTTATTATTTCCCTTCTTTATATTACTCCCTACATAGCACACAGTCTTCCTTCGCCACAAATTTAACTATGCTACCTCCTTTTGCAGGATGAGGAAGAGGGGGGTTTTCTCAAGTGGTTGTCAAGAGGCTTGGTAATTCTAGAGCATCCAGGCTGTGAATTCATAGCAAGGGTCCAAGAATATGTTACTGCTTGGGACTTGTTGTGTAGGGGATTGCCTGGATGTGGATGATGTGGGACTTCAAGTCATATCTGACGATATTCCAGGTCCTGCCTGGATGTACCCTGCAATGCTCAGAGGACCATATAGTACAGGGTATTGAATCAGGGTAAGGTGTATACTAGTCATGTGCTCTAACTACTATCTCCTAGCCCCCTACTTTAACTTTTTATGACAATTATTCAATTCTACATTTCATAGTCTCCAGGTTACAGCTTCAATAACCTTCTGGATATTTGTCCTGATTTTTCCAAAACATTAAAGATCAATACTAAATTGATTTCATTTCCTTTGATTCTTGAAACTATTTTCTCTTTTTCATGCCCTTATTTTGACGAGTGGTCTAGCTGAATTTGTCCCCATCCTTACATTCTTATGTTGGAGTTCAAACCCCTAATACCTAAGAATGTATATTATTTGAGTCTTTACATGGTAAGGCAGTAGGGTAGTTGCTAATATAATGAAGGGTTTCATTATGTATATAAAAAATAAATAAAGAGGCAGATAGAAAGAAGAGAGGTTATATGAAAGTAAACACAGATGTCGCTGGTACAACACCAGGAGCTAAGAGAGGCCTTGAAAAGAGCATTCCTTGACATTTTAAAAGGGAACATAGGCATCCTTACAACTTGATTTTGGACTTCAATCTTCTAGAATTATGTGATAATACATTTATGTTGCTTAAATCATTCAGTTTGTTCATACTTTGTTATAGAAGCCCTACAAACTACCATACACCAAGTCAAGAAAATAAAAACAAAATGAAGCCATCATCCTAGATTCCATTTTTCATCCTCATACCTAAATGTTCAAGAACTTCAGTCAGTTCTATCTTCTGAATTGCTTGTGGGTGTATTCCTTTCATTCTTCTTCTTCTTAGGACACACCCAGCTGCACTCAAGCTTTATTGAGCCACACCCAGCTGGTTCAGTACTCTGAAGTCACCTCTAGTAGAGTTCAGGGTTCCATGTAGTGTTAGGAATCAGACACAGGGCCTCACTCATTCAAGGCAAATACTCTACTACTGAGCCATATCCCAGGTCCTTGTGGGTCTACTTCTCTCATCTGTAGTGTCACTACACTAGTGCAATGGCACTACATTGCTCCTTTGTTTGGGTTCTAATTCCCTACTGAATCTCTCCTACTTCATGTTTACCCAATTAGTCTTCTATGTTGCTAGGCAATTCAGGTGTTAAAAAAAGCACTTGAAATAGTGCATTACTCATGCAGCAAAAAATTAGAACTTCTTAGTATAAAACTCATAGCAATTTATTTTGCCAGTTTCTCAGACCTATAATTTAGCTATGCTGAAATGCTTGCTCTCTGATGATTATATCTTGTTTTTCTGTTGCCTGCACAAATGCATTTCACTTTTTAGAAACAAACTTTTCTTCATTTTTCTTTCTCTACCTCCCAAAATTCCTACTCATTGGTAAAAATAGTTTGAGCAATTTTCATATAGAAAAGCATAGTATAAACATGTGAAAGAAAAATAATATAAAGTTCCACTAATTGATAATTACTTTATTAAGTATAAACAACACATATCTCAGAGTTTTAAATGGCTTTTTATGCTAAAGTGGTTAAGTAGCCCTATTTTGTAGGTAATTAACAATAAAACATGTGTACTTTCAAAATAAAAGAAATATTCACGGTAAGAGAAAAATCAGTTTGAGTATTAAACTGTGATAGTCCTTCTGCAGTCTTCTCACTTCCTATCACCACTTTATTATATGTAAAGGCAGAAAATGCCATTTGCGTTGGTTTCTTAGGTGCCTAGAATATAATAAGCACTCAATAAATAGTCTGTGAATTGCGATATGAGGAACACATACTTTTGTTGTTGACAAAGAAATAAAAATATTCGAGTGAATATTAATTCGTATATACAAATATGTTAAAATTCATATTTAGGTAAGCTAATTAAGCTGCGATTATATTTCTTTGGTAAAATGGGCTGACCATACCTACCATTAATAGTTGTTTAATGAGCACAGAGCTAGGATAAAGACCTGAGCACGAGGTTGTAAACCAAACCACCCACTCCACCAAAAATATAGTTGCTTAATGTATACTGCAAATCTTTTAGTCTTCCTGTGTGCTTCAAAGCCTCAAATGCGAGAATTCTAATGAGGAAGTATTTAGTGGTTATTATATACGGCAGAAGTAAAATCTTCTTTCAATTCTTGAAATTTACATCTGTCGACTCTTCTTACGTAACTTGTAAGAGAACCAAAAGCAATCAGCTTGCTGCTACAGTCCTCTGGTGTCAGGGAAATATGAAACATTGCCTAACAATAGGATACATAATTACTACTTTCTACATCAATTAAAAAATAGTGCTTGATGACATTTTATTTTATGACAAGAAGGATTAAGTGATCCTCATTTTTAGTAGGTTGTATAGTATGTTTAACAAAAGTTCCCCAAACACAACCTCCAGGTAGCAAATTCTTGAGAATAATCTTATTATCCCTGAATGATAAAAAAAAAATCATTCAGAGTTAGGAATATCTCTCTTTTCTTTCTCCCTAAGTAGGACTAGGTTGCAAACACGCACACACACACACAGAGCTTAGTTAACATCACAAAAGAAAAACATATTGCCAAGAAATATTCAGTGCTTTCTTGCGAAAACAGTAGAACATCCCTTTGGACTACAGCATTGAAACTATTCCTCTAAACCTTTCATGTGAATTTACTCAATGGGATTGTGCATACAGGTGTAGAACAATGATTAAATTTGATATCTCAGTGAGCTCAGGTTCCCATTCGAGCCTGACTGCTTCAATGACCCCATTATTTTGCTTCTACTGCTCCCAGAACTGATCAACTTAATTATTCTGACTAATGAAACATTTAGGACATGAATTTATGATTTGTTTAAAACCACATGGGATATCTAAAAGTGTTTCACTTTTTAAAAAGTCAAAACAGAAGTAATGACTATGAGAATATTTCCGAAGTTGGAAGTAGGGCAAGGCCATGATTTATGCTGGGTTTACAGTAGTAAATTTCCTGGGATGTCCCCTCTGTTTAGATTATTCCTTGGTACCAATTCTATATTAGTAATTTCCCACTTCCCTGTAATACTTTAAAAAACACTTCAGTTTGGTAGAGGGGGTGAAGGCATTGAAGGGATAGAATAAAATATTATATTCACTGACATAATAATTTAGATCCTTAAAAGAGCTAATGTTCTGGGACCAGAGAGACAGGATGGGGATGGAGCTTGCCTTGCATGTGGTCAAACCAGATTCAATACTTAGCACTACAGAGCCTGACAAACATGTAAAGGCTTGACTGGAGGCTTATCATCAGCATATATAAGGGCATACTCCCTTCTAGACTGGAGCTAACATAGTATCCGGGAGGTTTGTAACACGAGGTAGATTTTAGTGATGATTAAAGAACCAATTCACCAAGAAGAATATGTATATATATACATATATATACACATATGTATATGCACCAAATAAGATATACCAAAGTAATTGTTTATATATCTAAAGAATGATACTGACAGCAACAAAAACAGTAGTAAGGGACTTCTATCCCCCATTCTTACCAAGATACATCATTCAGAAATAAAGAAACAATAGCCTAACATGCCAGGAAAGCTCAAAGAACTAGTGAGCTTGATGGAGACTTAGGTTTGATCCATGATACCACATGGTACTCCAAGTACCACTGGGAGTGATCTCTGAGCATGGAGATCAGAGTAGCCTCTGAGCATTGCTACAAGTAGCCCGAAACAAGACAAAAACTAAAAAAAGAGAAAGAAAACAGCCCTAAATGAACTATTAGGCCAGATGAGCATAAAAGTTATTTACAGTACATTCAATTCCAAAGAAACAAGTGCATATTCTTCTCAGGTGTACACGGAATATTCGTGAGGCTATACCAGACATTGGAACAAAAAAAGAATTTCAATCAATTCATGGAAGCTGAAACTATATCAGTATATATTTTTGCCACAACAGTACAAATCTTCACTAAGAAAATGATGGCTAGAGGAATCAGTTGGGATAAGAGATGTGTGCTGAAAGTAAATAATGGACCAAACATGATGACCTCTCAGCATCTGTATTGCTAACCATAATGCCCAAAAGTAGAGAGAGAGTATGGGGAATATTGTCTGTCATGGAGGCAGGGGGTGGTTGGGCAAGGGGACTATACTGGTGGGATTGATAGTGGGGAATGTGCACTGGTGGAGGGATAGGTGTTTGATCATTGTGTGATTGTAACCCATACAGGAAAGCTTGTAACTTTCTCATGGTGATTCAATAAAATTGAAAAAAATGTACAAATCTAGAAATCAATCATGAAAAGAAAGGTTTAAAAACTCAAGTATATAGAGTTCAACAATATGCTATCAGAGAACTACAAGGTCAATGAATAAAAGAGAAACCTTAAAATACCTGAAAACAAATCGAAGTGCAGACATGAGCTATTGGAAACTATGGGATAAAGAAAACCACATACAGAGATAGCAAGAGGAGAGCCTATTGCAATATCATGCTATATCATGAAACAAGAAACATCTTAAATAAACACTCTAATGTTGTACCTAAAGAAACTAGAAAGGAGCAGTTAAAGAAAATAAACAAAAAAGCCCCCCTAAAAAACAAAATTAAAAAATCCCAAACCAAAACAATAGAAGGAAGAAAATAATCAAAATTAAAGCAGAAACTATTGTATCATTGTATCACTGTCTTCCCATTGTTCATTGATTTGCTCAAGCAGGCACCAGTAATGTCTCCATCCGTCCCTGACACGTGCTAGTATAGCCCAATGGCATATTGGGGGCTCTTTCAGGGTCAGGGGAATAAGGACCATCATTGCTACTATTTTCGGCATATGGAGTATGCCATGGTAGCTTGCCAGTCTCTGCCATGCGAGTGGAATACTCTCAGTAGCTTGCTGGGCTCTCCAAGAGGGATGGGGGCTTTTGGAGCAGCCTCTAATCACTTTTACAGGTGTTCCCAGCCAGGAATATATGTGGGAAGAATACTTTTGGTAGCCTGCCGGATTCTCTGAGAGCAAAAACTAGACAATAAAAGCTCATGTGGCCACAAATGCGGCCACACACTTCTGGGAGCTTGGTTTTATAGTCTCTGGATCTTGGCCATTGGTGGGATTACATGGCAGTTTGTGGGTGCAACTGTCTAGGTACTGGAAGATGGGGTATCTGGGTGAAGGAGGCCCAGTCCTGATCTGAGCATGCTTGGAGATCTCAGCCCCGGGTCCTGCACACCTGGGTTCCTCTGCCAGTTCCTACATGCATGAGGCTTGTCTGAGCGTGTGGAGAGTGGTCTCATCATGACTGTGCCTGGCAGCCAGAGGTCTTCATCTGCCAGGGCTCTGCTCCGGGCAGGGAGAGAAACTCAACCCTCCCCCCTCCAAGGGGCCCAGGTGACGACAACCAGGCGTGGGGACAGGAGACTCTGCATTTTTCTCTTCCGGGAGCTTGGTTGAATAGTCTCTAGTTCTTGGCCATTGGTGGAATTATACAGCTGTTGGTGGGCACAATTGTCTAGCTAGTGTAAGATGGGGGATCTGGGTGGAGGAGGTCCAGTCCCGAACTGAAACTATTGAATAACAATAATAACAATAAACAATAGACATTATTGAATTAGAAATAATTTTTAAAAGAACAGTATAAAACCAAGAGCTGGTTCTTTGAAAGGATTAAAAACTGCAAATCATTAATAAGACAAACCAAGAAAGAAAAATAAATCTAATAAGCACAATTAGAAATATTATAGGAGATTTCATTAATGATGAACAGAAATAAAAATATCACAAAAGATTATGATGGTTATCTATATTCTAATAAATTAAAAAATATAGAAGAAATGGATAAAATCTTAGAATCATAATATCTTCTAATATTAAATAAAGAGGAAATCGGAAGCTATAAATATACTATATGTTAACAAGGGAATTCAAGTCAAAATTATCATCCATAACAAAAATCTCACAAGATGGATCTCCTAGTATGTTCTACAAAACCTTTAATGATGATCTAATAATAGAACTTCCTCAAACTTTCCCGAAAAATTAAAGATAATGCTTAAAGACAATGGTTTTAGTCAACCTTTATCAGGATCCTAACGCAGATCAGTACAAATATTTTAAGACCACAGAAAAATATTCCTAATAAACATAGATTCAAATATTCTCAGGAAAAAATTTAAAATTAAATTAGTTATTTTAGTTTTTGGGCCATACCCAGAATGACTGCATGCAAGATAAGGACACTACTTGCTGTACTATTGCTCTGGCTTCTGAAAGTTTTAAATTTAATTAAGCAATACATTAAAAGGATCTTATATCAGGACTAGACTGACTTGATTCCAAGAATGATTTACATATGCAAACTAATAAATGTAATGTAATAATCAACAATAAGATAAAAATACATGATAATATCAATAGATATAAAACATTTAACATCACTTAACATCATTTGTAATAAAATTTATAATAAAATAAAATATAATTTACAATTTTGGTAAAAGGAGCACTTCTTTTTCCTTTCTTTTTCTTTTTTTCAAGCTTGAAGCACCATGATTTAAAATACTGTACATGATACTGTTTGTGTCCAATGTGTGTCCTCCACCAGAGTGTCTCCTTCCCTCTACCACTGTCTCAGGGTCCTTTCCCAACCACCTCTCTATCCTGGCCATGGTAAGGCCAGTTTTGTAAACCAGTTCTCAGGTTCCACTGCCTGTGACCATTTGTTATCCCTATAATATGTTGTTAGGAGATATACTTTTGAACATAAAAACTGCTTCCTCTCACTGATATTATTTAATCTCCTATTGAAGTTCTAGTTCCAGCATTAGGCAAGAAAAAGGAACATGGAAAAAAGGAACACTGTCCCTCTTGCAGATGATATAATAAATATAGAAAACTCTAAATACAACAACAAAACATTAGAAATAGTAGACAGGTTTAGTAAAGTGGAAGCCTATAAAATCAATACAAAGTCCATTGTGTTTTTACCACAAATGTTTAGAAGATAATGAAATCAAGAAAACTATTCAATTTACAATTTATTTAAAAGGAATTTTTTTTCTAATTCAAACAAATGCTACTACATTTAGTAAATCATGTTTGGAAATTTTTAAAAAAGTAATAAAATCCTTTGGAATAAACAATGAAGGCAAGAGAGTTTATATAAAAAAAACTATAGGATTTTAAAAGAAGTAAAATATACAAAAATTGAAATGAGTCAATGGATAAGGATAGAGAAATTGTTAAAATGACCATTGTACCCTAAGGCAGTTTATAGATCTGATGCTATCTGTAACAAAATTACAATGTTATTCTTCGAAGAAATAGATGAAAAAATACTGAAATTTTTGCAGAATCATGACAGATTCAAATAACCAGAGAAATACTGAAAAAAAAGATAAGAGGCTTCCAGTTTCCCCATTTCACACTATATTACAATGTCAAAATAATCAAATCCATATGGCATTGAAACAAAAATACGTATACAGTTTGGGCTGGATAAATAGCACAGAGGGTAAAGTGCTTTCCTTGTACCTGGCTGATCCTGATTCCATCCCTAGTACCCTTTAAGTTCCTCTGAGTACCTTCAGGAGTGATTCCTGAGTGCAGACCCAATAGATAAGCCCTGAACACCTCTAGGTATGGCTCCAAGAACAAAACAAAACAAAAACACAGTTTAATGATAGAGAACTGAGATCCCCCAAATAAATCCACACATAGATGGGCATGTGATTTATGATGAAGAAGACAAGAGTATACAATGGAGAACAGGAAGTCTATTAAAATGATGCTGGGGCTGGACAGCTACAGAGAAAAGCGTGAAAGTACACTGACATCTCACTCCATGCACAAAAACAAAATAAAAATTGGTTAAAAAACCTTGAAGAGAAAACTTGAAATTATACTATATATGAAAAAATTATAAAGTGGGAAACTCAAGGCTGAGATATCTTTGTGGATTTGTCTACAACAGCAAGAAAACAAAAACAAAAGTTTAACATATTATGCTACGTTAAAAAAGCTTCTATATAGCAAAAGCAAATGACATTTTAGTGAATGGAAGAGATATTTACCTGTCACTTGACAAGGGATTACTGTCAAAGATATATGTGCATATATGCATCATAAAACTCAATAGCAAAAGTGGGCAGAAGAAATTAATAGATCCTTCTTTGAAGAAGACAATACAGGTGGCTAACAGGCACACAAAAAGTGTTCATAATCATTATTATCCAGTAGCTGCAAATAAAAACTACAGTGGGAGAACATTCTGAGCACAGCCTCACACAGCCATTATATTTTCTAACAGGAGATTCTTGTTTAGCCTTCCTTTAACAGAGGATCCTCACCATCCACCAGCTTATTATAAATGCCTTCTTTAGCCTGATGCAGTAGTAGAAGCTTTATTAAAAAGAGAAGAAACCCGAATTACTTTAATTACTTAAAACATTTCCTCAAGTTTAGAGTACCTTTATCTTAAACTGGTGAAAAAGAAGATTTTTCTCTTTGTATGCCAATATTTTTCCTGTTGCTGACTAGCAGAATGTTAACCTTGGGTCCTACCTCCTTCCTAGACTAAGCATTTTATGAGGAATTATTAGTCACTCCTTTTTAATACTGAAATTGAGAAGCTGGAACCTGTAAACTGTGAATGCAGCTTTATTTTATCTTTCATTTTTTCCCCTAAATGCATGCATACCTTAGCAATGTCAAAGTTCATCTGCCTCTTCTCAACCCACTCATGAGCTTCAAGAGAACTTCCTCCAGTTTGTCCCTGGTAACTTTGTCATTTTAGTGAACATAGAAGAATTGAGTATTAACTACATACTCTCCTACCTCAGGATCTTTAACTTTTGGACAAAACAAACAAATTCTTCAAAGTAATTAATGTTCAAAAATTAAGGGAGAAACATTAAGTGTTAAATTACCCTTCAATAAAAAATGCTCCACATAGTGATAGTTGTTAATATATTAATTTCACTGTTCTTTAATGATAATGAAAAGTAGATCAAGATATAAAAATAGATTCAGACATGCCACTATCTTCAAATCTCTGAAAGGATAAAATTTATGATTAATCTGCCAAATTTCCTCAAACACAACAATTTCCTTATTACCAATGCTTCAATTTGGCACCCCCAAAGATTACTCTGTAATTTGATAGACCTCATATATACAGTGAGCTTAATGTTAGTTATACCTCCATTATGAAAACTTTTGTGGCCAGAGAGATAGTGCACAGTGGCCAGGGCACTTGACTGACAAGTGGCTAACCTGGATTGGTTCAATCCCTGGCACCACATATGATCCAAGGAGCACAGGCAGGAACCATCCCTGAGCATAGAGCCAGGAGTGAGCCCTGGGCACCAATATATTTGGTTGAAAAACCAAACAAAATAAAAAACACTTTAAAAACTTTTATTTTCTATTCTACAATGCCTTATTAAATTTTTAATACTACCATGGAGATTGTGAGATATATAGATTCCTAGTCTTCCGAGATATAGCTCAATTGTGTGAGTTCTTATTATAAATTTAAAATATATATCTATTATCAGAATTCTAATATTCCCTTTAGAAGATATATTAATGTAGAAGATATATTAATTCTATGTAATTAATATATTTTCACAGAAAGTAAATTAATATATGATTTAAAATTCTTTTATAGTTAATTTAGTACATGAAGGAAATATTTCTAAGGTATTTTATTTAGGACCAAAACAAAATTAATTTTTTACTATTCAAATGGAGCAATAGCATAGTGGGTAGGGCATTTGCCTTGCACGTAGCCAACACAGGTTCAATTTCTCCGTCCCTCTCAGAGAGCCCAGTAAGCTACTCAGAGTAACCCACCCACACGGCAGAGCCTGGCAAGCTCCCCATGGCATATTTGATATGCCAAAAACAGTAACAACAAGTCTCACAATGGAGATGTTACCGGTGCTGCTGAGCAAATGGATGAACAATGGGAGGACAGTGTGACATTGCTATTCAACTTTACTTCATTTTTGGAAATGTCTGTGAATATATACCATAAGTGAGAGATATTGGAGAAGGAAACATAATCTAAGTGTTCCACTTGACTATAGCCCAGGCAAACAGTAATCAAACAAATATAGTAAACAAAGAACAAATATCCAAAGCAACAGAAAAAAAAGGGGGTAACAGAAAACTGGAAATGTAGGAAGCTTTGGGTGGGTGGGGTAGAAAGGGGAGGGAAACACTTCAACAGCGCAGTGGAGAGAAGTCCCCACTATCTGGAGGAGGAGAGAATGCTGAAAACTGCTAAAGTGTTACAGTACTGTCTCAGAAACAGTACTTTAAAGTATAGTGCCTAGAACTAAAAAAAGAAAATTGCCTGCCATAGAGGCAAGCAGATAGATGGGAGGGAACCTGGGGATGTTGCTGGAGGGGAGAGGACATTGGTGAAGGGATTGGTGTTGTAACACTGAATGCCTGAAACTCAGTGATGAATAACTGTAAATTATGGTGCCTCAATTAAAAAAATTTTTAAAGAATTGTCTTAACAACTAGTTTAGCTTTTGGTTCTGTCCTGAGCACATGTTTGTATCAGTTAAATTTTTTGGATCATTTCCAAATCCCAAGTTATAAGTAGAAATAGCTATGATCTAGTAAGAACACACCTTTCCATCTCAGGATCAAGGCTCAAATTTGCCTTAAGCCTCAATCAAACCAGAAAAGTTGAAAAAAGTCACAACATTTCTTTCACTATAAAATGAGGAGTGCAATCCTATGTGAATATATTCACACATTTCCTGTGAGAATCAAACAAGATTCCTTAAAATTAGTTTTAAGCAATAACTTAACTCTCAAGCTATATTATGGTGTAAATCAGGTTCACTAACTTGTCTAAATATAGATCCTTTCAAATGTGATACCTTATCTATTTTCCATCCGTGACTTTATTTTATTTTAGGCACTGTGGTTTACAATATTGTTTTTGATGGTTTCATGCATAATACACTGCAGTACCACACCCTCCACCAGTGTCCATGTCCTTTCACTGTTATCCCCATGTCTCCCCAATCCAGTCTTAGCCTCTGCCCCAACTTCTTTCTTCTGTGTTAAGCTTTCTGCTGCCTCTCGCAATTTGTTAGATCCCTACATTTCCCCTTTGTGCCTCACATATGAGAGCGATCATTCTGCTTGCCCCTCTCCTTCTGACTAACTTCACTCAGCATGATACTCTCCAGATCTACCCACTAGCAGCAATATTTCAGACTGTGGTCATCATCCCTTGAAAAATATTCATGGTCTTATGACTTTATTCATGTTTTTGAAGTATCATTTTTCACTGTCATTTTAATAAATATCGGAAGAAATTGCCTTGTTTTTATTTTGCTGTTTTCTTTTTCATTCAGGTTCTTAAGCTACTCAGGTATTTAAAAATCAAGATCTCAAATGACACTGTCCTGATCTGAAAATGTCTGAAAAGTCCATTGGGAAGTCTTAGCAAATGTCAGGGTATCTCTAAGGCAAGGAAGATTCTCAGGAATTATAATGATTTAAGACTATAGTACTAAAGATACAGCAGGATTCTGGGGAATGACTTGCTTGAGGCTCAAAGGTCAAGTAGTACATGTTTAATGCCCAGTAAAGTAAAAGGTCACTTAGCATTGTGATTAGTGATGCCCAATAGGTGTAGAGTGACATAAAAGATGTAGTCAACTGTAACACTTTCATTTCAAAAGGTGTCAAAATAGATATTTTCATCCATCCCCATTCTTTACTGAAAAATGACTACTAGAAAAGCCAATAACTGACAACATATCCTGGTAGTCAGCTGTTCAGTAGTCAGTAGTCTATGTTACTTGATTTACATTTTAAAGATCTTAGAAATATTTATAAATTATAGCTAAAGATAATTTATGGAATTTAAGGGAAGAAAAATTGACTTCATTAGTTTGACTAGTGTGTCTATCAATGCTAATCCAATTGTTAGTTTTTCTTTAAAAATAAAACAAACACATCAGGACTATATAGAAACCTTAAAGAATTCATCCAAATCACAAATACTAAATCATGAAACACGTCACGAGATAACACAACTGCATAGTGTTAAGAATTAAGAGAAGATGGTAAAATTCCCACAAACAATATCCCAATGCTACCACAACCACAAAGAATTGTCAGAAATTGAAATGTTAGGGCTTTGGGGCCAGAAAGATGGTACAGCAGCTAAGGTACTTTTCTTGCATGGCGCTGACCCAGATTCAATCCCTGTTAACCTGGTAATCTGTCTCTGGTTCTCCGAGCTGACCAGGAGTGATCCTGATCCCTGTATGCAGAAGCAGGAGTAAACACAGCTTGTTGTGGCCCAAATTACAAAAACTAAACAAAAGATGAGAGATAAGAGAATGAAAGAGAAAGAGACAAAGAGAGGAAGGGAATGAGAGAGAAAGAAAGAAAGAGATGAGATAATTCATGTCTTCCTCAGTTGCTTCAAATAATTATAAGGAATGGTGAAATATAAATATTTAATGACATAGTCCTACAAATTCAAGATATAATGGACATTTCAATGGCTAACATAATAAAATTTTTATTGCACTAATGGTCCATTCCTGGTTATAAAATATAACTGGATTGAACCTAAGGATTTTTCCTGGAACATCAAGAACAAAGTGAAATTTAAAAAATGAGACACTTGAACAAAGGAATATATACTTTGGCTTCATTTTTAATCTAGCCATGAATAAAGGCAATGCATTATTTAATCCTCAGTGAATCTGGCCAGTGGATTAATAACCATAGCTAAATGGCTCTTATTGTATGTTGAGAAGACTTCTTTTAGTCCATAGAGATTAAATTGCAAGCTAATTGAAGATTTTACCAGATTTTTGTATTTTTAACAACTAACATGGGGCATTTGACAAAGCTTGTAGCCAATAAAAACACATTGAACTAAGCTTATAGAAACATTTCCTCTCATGGATTGGATTCTTGAAAATAGATAGAGAAAAAATCACTACATACCAAGCTTGTGAAAAATAAATGAGACTCTCTTATACATGTTTTTACACTTCATCACTGTATCACTGTTTCACTCTCATCCTAATGTGTATCGATTTCCTCGAGCAGGCATCACTAACGTCTCCATTCATCCTACCTCTGAGATTTTAGCAAGTGCCGTATTGGAGGCTATTTCAGGGTCAGGGGAATGAGACCCATCATTACTACTGAGTTTTGGCATATTGAATATGCCACAGGGAGCTTTCCAGATTCTGCTCTTCAGGCAGGATATTCTTGGTAACCTGCCGGGTTCATCTGAGAGCAAGAACTAGACAATTAGAGGTCAAGTGACTGCGAATGTAACCACATGCTTCCAGGAGCTTGGTTTTACAGTCTCTGGGTCTTGACCATTGATGGGATTACATGGCACTGGGGGCAGCTGGTGGGTGTAACGCCTAGCTACTGAAAGATGGGGGATCTGGGTGGAGGAGGCCCAGTCCCGATCCGAGCAGGCTTGGAGATCTCAGCCCCAGGTCCCACACACCTGGGTTCCTCTGCTGGTTACTTCTTGCGTGAGGCTCGTCCGAGTGTGTGGAGAATGGTCTTAAGCATGGCTGTGGCTGGTTCCAGAGGTCTTCAGTTGCCGGGGCTCTGCTTGGGGTGGGGAGGGAAACTCGACCCGCCCCCCTCCAAGGGGCCCCGGTGATGACAGCCAGGCGCGGGGGCAGGAGACTGTGTGTTGTTCCCTTCCAGAAGCTTGGTTTTATAGTCTCTGGGTCTTGGCAGTTGATGGGATTACATGGCACTGGGGGCAGTTGGTGGGTGTAACGCCTAGCTACTGGAAGATGGGGTATCTGGGTGGAGGAGGCCCAGTCCCCATCCGAGCAGGCTTGGAGATCTAGTTTCATTTTCAACGTGGTTATAATGGCAAGGAAATGTTGAGATGTTTTCACATAGAGATGATAACATTTAAAGTAGGTATTGAGAAGTGGGTAATATTTTGATGAAGACTTTGTTTCTAAACTTTATATTTTTAAGTGACAGGTTCTAACAAAACTAGACACAATTGACTTAAATCTAACCACATAAGGGAAGGATGGAGTGGATAGGGAAACTATGGACATTGGTGGAGGGAAGGTCACAGTGGTGGTAGAATTGGTGTTGAGTTGGAACACTGTATGCCTAAAACAACTCTATTATGAACTTCGTAAATCATAGTTGTTGGATATTAACCCTAAGTATTTTAGGCTTCATCAGTGAATTGCCTCTTTTTCTCCTCCCAGAGAAGCTTATCATGCCCTAGCCAACATCCCTAATTTAGTTAAAGTTTATTTTTGATCTTTCCTTTGTATTTTACCCCTCACTGTCACAGTTCTCCAAGCCAGTCTTGATTACTCATAAGCCAAAACTTTCTGGTTATTCTGAACTTTGTATTTGTACTGCTTTGTATTTGAAGTGCTGTGTATTTGTACCTGCTTTTCTATTTCCCCTATAGCATTTTTATATTTTACTATATATCAGTGTTCTTTGACAAAACACAGAAAGACCATTAATACTATGCTCCTAATATTTTGGAGTTGATTGATTTTGAAATATATCTACTCCTGAGAACTGGTCATTATTACTTGACTCAGGTTTCAGTTGTTCTAGTTCCTAACACCCCAAAAGGGAGGTCCTACCATGGGACTGGGATAGACCGGGGCAAGTGGCAAAGCTACCTGGCATCGAAATGGTACAGCCTAGAAAGCATAAATGCATGGTCTTAATGCAAGCTGCTATGACTTAAGAGACAGCACCTCCATGAGGAAGGACAAGCTGAATGGTCTGAAGAGACTTAGTCTGGGATTGAAGGTTTGCTTAAGCAAGCTTGTTTGCTCTCAGAGCCCAGAGAACTAAGTGTTGGGATGTTGTCTCTTACTGTGTTTATTCAAACAACTGCAAGTATTGATAACATATACAACTAGAGGGAAAGATAAAAGCAATGTAGATGTTCCCAGGAGACAGCATGTCTCCTTGCATTAATCTGCACAAGAGAATTTCCTATGCTAATGACTTCCTATGTAAATGACTTATTAAACTTCCATATGTAAATGGTCAATCACACCTAGGTACTAGACATCAACTCCCCTCAGATGTTCTATAAGTATTCTAACAGCTCTGCACTAAAAGGGCCATTTTAACCATCAGGCTGTAGTCCCCCTCACTATGTCTCTGTCTCTGTCTCTGTCTCTCTCTCTCTCTCTGCTGGGAAGGCCTGGTGAGGACAGGAGGTAGCTCCAGGCCACGGAATGCAAAATTGTCGCAGCACCCCCGCACATTATTTTGTGAACTTACAAGTGTCTAAATAAAAATTAAATAAAAATAATAAAGTAACCAAAAAAACGAGCCCATACAAATGTACATGAGCAGCTTCTTTCTAAAAGCATGATTTCACTTATCTGTGGTATATAGAATACCGGATAAGAAAATGTACTATAGAAAAAGAGAGATGCCTAGATCATCCTTGACCCCAGTGCTTAGAGAGAAGGATAGAGAATGAAAGAAATCAAGGGGGGTGGGGAAAGGGAAAACAAAGGAAAGTAGTAGGTGAAAAAGCATCAGTGCTTCAGTATTACTGGTGATATGGGTGAGTGGTATAGCTATATATCCCAAAACACAAACTCAACAAAACTTAAAATATGAGATCTAAGCTGGAAAAACTGAAATTTTGTAAAGTTCCAGTTAATTTGTCAAGTGGGGATGGGCTGAGGGTTAGGGTGGGAAGGGATTATGGGAACACTGCTGGAGAGAAGTTGACATTGGTGGTGGGATTTGTGTTGAAATATATGTCTAAATTGCACCTATCAATAACTTTGTAAATTACAGTTCTTTAAAAAAATTAGCAATGAAAACCAAACAAATAAATAAATAAATAAATAAAAGCATGAACTCTCGAGGCCAGAGAGATACTTCACTGCTTTGCATGTGGCCAAACTGGGTCCCCTGAGCCACAACAGGAGTGATCCATGAGCACTGCCAGGTGTGGCACCAAAACAAATCAAAAGCATGAACTCTTTTACTATAAAGTTATATTTCTCCCAATGTATGTCAGGGATAAATCAGAGATCAGAGTACAGTACAAATACCAATTAAGATCTATCACATAGAATATATTTAGTTTTGAATATGACTCATTAATTCATAGTATTCAAGTATGCGCTTTATTGATTAATTTTTTAGTTTGCTTTCAGTTATTTAATCCATAGTCTATTTATCATGTATATCATAGAAACAAAACATGAGCACATTAAACAGAGATGTGAGGCTATAATAAGAATAATTGCAGCCTTTTAAAAACATTTTTAAATGCTTATATTTATGGTAAGGAATGTCAGCTGCTATGACTCTTGCTAGGCATGTTTTTTCCTCACTGTCAGTCTTTAAAAGTATTTGTAGATAACTTCAACTGAAGAATATCCTGAAATAGCAAGAGGAATGGCTTAAAGCTTATTGTTATACACCAAAACATACCACTGCATATCAGAATTGTCTCAATATGGTACAGTAATAATATGAATGAATTTTAATGCTGAATTGAGTGTAATACAGAAGTTATAATCTTGAAATGACAATCTCATACCTTTTAGTTTGAAGCAGGCTTTTTTCACTGAGTAAATAAATGTTCTGTATTTGAGCATATACCTTAGCTCTAAAATTATATCATTCTTATCATTTAAAAAATTTAGACACGATTACAAAGATTTTGACAAATTTCAGACATACAAAATTCCATCATCAATCTCCTTACAGTGTCCACTGTCCTTCACCAGTGACCCTCAGGCTCCCTCACACTGCCATCTATCTTTTTGCAAACATGTTTTTTATTTAAAAACTTAATTAATCACTTATCACTTAACTTCCCGTTAGTCGTCGATTTGCTCGAGCAGGCGCCAGTAACGTCTCCATTTGTCCCTGTCGCGTGCTAGTGTAGCCCAATGGCATCTCTTCGCTCCGGGAACATGAAGGGCCTCAAACCGATCGTTCGTGATCTTGACAAAGAAGTCTGACCATCTGGTAGGTGGGCGGCCACGCGGTCTCTTGACATCCCGTGGAATCCAATCAGTAACAGCTCTAGTCCAACGGTCGTCTTTAAATCTCATTACGTGACCAGCCCATCTGATTTTCGACACCTTGGCATATGAGACAGCGTCCCTGATCCTTGATCGTCGACGGATGTCAGAACTCCGGATTCGTTCTCTCATTTGAGTGAAAGGTGATATTCCAAGCATAGCTCTTTCTATTCTTCTTTGGGAGACCTGAATGGCGTTCTCATCTTGTTTGCGTAGGGCCCAGGTCTCTGAGGCATATGTTAATGCAGGAAGAACAGTGGAATCAAAGAGATGTGCCCGGAGCCGGAGGTTCTTCGTCCTCTTAGCTATTTCTTCGACGTTCTTGAAGGCGTTCCAAGCCGCTCTCTTCCTCCTGCGCAGCTCGGGTGCCAGGTCATTTCTCATGTTGACCTCTCGACCTAGGTACACATAGCTGTTGCAACAGCTATGTGTACCAAAAACTTAATTAAAGAACTATGATTTACAGTTATTAATAGTTGGATTTTAAACACAATAGCTAAGATATGAAATCAAACAAGGTGTCCAATATCAGATGAATGGACTATGAAGATGTGATATACATACACACACACACACACACACACAATGTCAGACACACTTTTTGCACGTAGAGCCATTTACAAAAATTAATTAGATCAAATGGAGGCTTAGTTTAATTTTTTTACAAGTTCACATATTGTTTCCCAAATGTTTAAACACAGGACAGCTCTTCCAAAATACAAGAGTGGATGAGTGTTCCTTTTAAAAAATATTTTATTGAATCACAGTTACAAAGTTGTTCGTTATTGGATTTCAGTCATATAATGTTCAACACCAGTCCCTTTACGAAAACAGACACAGCTTTAAGGTCATTTATTGTAATTTGGGTTCCATGATTACATTAGTGTTGGATCTAGAACTTTAGTTGTACACAGATATCTCAACTCTACACCTCAGCTGAGTATAAGATCCCTAAGGCTTTTTCCTATTTTATCTCATAACTACTTCTTATTGTTTCCCACTTCCTTTTTCTTCTTTCTTGACACTTTCATTAATTTAATCTAGAGTAAATGGTTTGCCCTCTTTTGATACCTCCCATTCCCTTGACATGTTGTTCTATATAATGCATATTAATCATTTGTATCTTTTATCTATCTTAATTAAACATAAGATTTTATTTGTAAAAGCTTTATTACAATAAACTAAAAAAGAACAATGCTGTAGTGTCTTCATGCATGTTTTTTTCCCAGAGGGCCTGTCACTAAGATAAAAATTTGATCATGACTCTATTTTGATTAAAAGCTGTCAATGCATTCTATTCCATAAGCATTTTTAATTCTCAGAAAGCTTTTTGGCTGCTGTCCAGTTCCCAGGTGTGATCGCTTAACTTGCACTTTCACATCTGAAGTCTGCAATATACTTAAAATTTCTTACAATTCTAGGGCCATGGGGTAGCCTTAATGTATCAGCTTTTATAAGAGCTGTGCCCAATACTTTGGATACAGCTACACACAGTCTGGCTTCTTTATTTACCAAGAAAACCACATTTTATTTTTTCAAGTTCAATCTAAATATAATGACTTCCTCCAAAGTCTACTTGTTTTCTCTCACAGAGAGTTGGATTTTCCTTTCACTGCATCCATAGCAAGTTCCATAAACTATCATTATCCAACATGCAAATTTTATATGTTTCTACCGTGGTCTTCCAAGCTAGATGATCAAATATAGGAGAAGGAATCTCCCTGACATAACCCAAGACAGAATCCAATACACAGATGTTAAATAATGTATGCTTTTTTGTTTGTTTTTAGGCCACATCCATCCTTGCTCAGAATTTACTCCTGGCTCTGTGCTCAGGGAACATTCCTGGTGGACTCAGTGGTTCATCTAGGGCCCTAGGGATCAGATCCAGATCAACTAGATGCAAAGCAAGTGTATTATCCCCTCCACTATCACTTTGGTCCCTATACTTCTTAAATACATAGTGGCTAACTCAGAATTCACAATAGCCCAGAGACTAGAGCCAATGATTACCTCTGTTCAGCATACCCCTGACCCATAGATAACCTAAAATTAATATTAAAAATAGATTATGTGGAGAATAGTTAAATGATTAAGTAAATACATGTTATATTAAACTCTCCATCAATAGGCCTAGAGTTTCAGGATGGATCAAGGAATGAAATTTGTCTATTTGCTGCTTACAGTAAACATACCTAAAATCACAGAATAATTTCATGCTCAGAGTGAATGTTTGGAAAACCATAATACAAGCAAAAAAACCTTGGATAGTTATACTTATATCAGACAAAAAATTCAATCTAAAGAAAGTAATTAGAGATAGGGATGGACACTATTCATTGGTTAAGGAAACAATAGATCAATGGGTACTATTATCAACACATATGCACCAAATTACGGGGCAGTATAAATTATAAAGCTTCTAATCACATATCTAAAAAAACACATTGATAAAAACACAATAGTAGTGGGAGATTTGAGCACTCCATTTGCACTCCAAATGAGAAATTAGAAGAACTGAGACTAATGGAACGTATACAGGGTCCACCATGCTCAAAAAGTCAAATGCACATTGTTCTCTAGTGCACATTGAACAATTGAACATTCTATTGGATAAACTTCGCACTATAGCATAATTCAATTATTATCAGAGAAATCCAAACAATGAGTTATAGTCTCATACCAATAAGTATAAAATATATTTAAAAGAGTAGAAACAACAGGCATTGGCAGGTATGTGGCAAAAAACAAAAGCAAAAACAAAAACACCCAACAAAAAAAACCCTCTTGTTTACTGCTGGTGGAAATGTCTGGCTTAACCAACTATGGAAAACAATATGGAAGTTGGAAAAAGTGAAAGAAATTCCTTATGATTCAGCAATTTCTCTATTTGGCATCTATCCCAAAACACAAAAGCACTAATTTGAAAAGATATATGCCCACCTATTCTTGCTGCAATATTTACTATGCTAGCCAGGCTGGAAATAATCCAAATGTCCAACATTAGATAATTGGACAAAGTTGTGGTATATGTACATAATGGAATACAGAAGGGATATTTCAAGGAAGCATGAAATCATGCAGTTTGCTGCAACTTGGACTAAACTAGAGTGTGTCATGTTAAAGTAAGTTTGAGGGAGAAGGACAAATATCAAATGCTCTAATTATCTATATGAAGGGAATGGAAGGTATCAAATGTGGACAAATACGTAGATCTTGAATACAGAAATCAGAATGCCTATGAAGGAGGCAATGTGGGGAGAAAGAAGGGACAGTCTGGTGGTAACATTGGGGCATTGGTCAGGGCCCTTGGTATTTTGGTTGTGTATGTGAGGTAATTGTATATATCAAAACCAGAGGAACCAACACAACTGTAAACATGTAAACCAAACTGTAATAATTAAATCAAACCAATGAATTTTCTGAGGAGGTAGGGTGGGGGATGGTAGGGAATTTTTGGACATTGGTGGAAGGATGCTGATATTGATGGTGGGTGCAGATTTTAAATACTATATGCCTGAAACTCTATTATTAAAAGCACCAAAAATAAGGATGTTCAAATAAAATTTTTTATTGAATGACCATGAGATACACAGTTACAAAGCTGTTCGTGGTCAGATTTCAGTCATACAATGTCCAAACACCTATCTCTCCACCAATGTACATTTCCCACCACCAATGCAATGTCCCCAGTTTCCCTCCCGTCAACCTCCCACCAGCCTTTCTCTGTGGCAGGCACTTTCCCTTTCTTGTCTCTGTCTCTCTCTTTCTCTCTCTCCTCTTGGGGTTTACAATACAGGTACTGAGAAATTATCATGCTTATTCCTTTACATATTTCTAGAACACAGTTCTTAATCAGCGTGATCATTTCCAACTATCTTTGTCATAGTTGTCCCTTCTCTATTCCAAATGCCTTCTTCCCCAGCACGTGAGGGAGGCTTCCAAGTATGGACCAATCCTCCTTACCCTCGTTTCTACTGTCCTTGGGTATTATTCTCATATTATGTTTATTTATATCCCACAAATGAGCACAATCATTTTGTCTGTCTCTCTCTTTCGGACTCATTTCACTTAGCATGATAATCTCCATGTCTATCCATTTATAAGCAAATTTCATAACTTCATTTTTCTTAACATCTAAGTAGTATTCCATTGTGTATATATGACATAATTTCTTTAACCAGTCATCTGTTCTTGGACACTCTGGTTTTTTCCAGAATTTGGCTATTGTGTATAGAGCTTAATGAATGCAGAAGTGCAGATGCTGGGGTCTGGAGCTATAGTACAGCAGGTAGGGTGTTTGCCTTGCATGTGGCTGATCCAGGTTCGATCCCTGGCATCCCATATAGTGCCCTGAGCACTGCCAGAAGTGATTCCTGAGTGCAGAGCCAGGAATAACTCCTGAGCACCACAAGGTGTGACCCATGAGGGAAAAAAAGAAGTAAAGATGGAATTTCTGCTGTATGTTTTTGGGTCCCTGGGATATATTCCCAGAAGAGGTATTGCTGTATCATATGGGAACTCAATTTCTAGTTTACTCCTGAAATTAGCATGGAACAATAAATCCCCATGAATAGTTAAAGCAATCCTTGGGAAAAAGATGGGAGATGTTATCTTCCCCAAGTTAAAACTGTACTACAAAGCAGCAGTAATTAAAACAGTTTGGTATTGTAGGAAAGACAGACCCGCAGATCAATGAAACTGAGTTGAATATCCTGACACCGACTCTCAAATATGTGATCACCTAATCTTTGATAAAAGAGCAAGAAATATGAAGTGGAGCAAGGAACACCTCTTCAACAAGTGGTCCTGTTGAAAACTGGACAGCTATTTGCTTAAATATTTTTTTAAAAAATTCTGTTCAATTCATTTCTTCATTCCAATGACCACTGTTAGTATTGTTTCTTAGAATTCTCTATTGGAGACTTTACAATGATATGTTTGGGGGAGGTAGTTCTTTCCAAGCATTTGTCTTTATCACTGCAGCTGGATCCCGCCATTCTTTATTATGACTATGTACTACTGAGGGTTGAGGTCAAGGTGGCCTTGCTGACATTCACGATCACAAATTCCAGACAATGATTGTAGCTTAGGTTTTCAGGACCTAGCAAAATGCTTGGAATCTGAATGTTAACAGTGTCCTTCAGTAGCACTAAGGTCTAGGAGGTCTGTATTCTAAGAAGGGTTTACAAATCCTGGTATCTGAGAGTTGCTTTGGTGCTAAAATTCATGATGCCTCAGCATCAACTAGATATTACAGTTGTATCACTAGCAGTTGAGCACTAAGCTGATCTTTGTAGTTCTACAGAGATATGAGTTTGAATGGGGCACTGCAGGGAATGATTGGGGGAACAGCTGGGATCAAGGGTTAGCCCCTAAACCTTGGCTAATGTGGTCAAGCAGTAGGGGGACCCCTTCCCTGGCAGGGCTCCCTTGGCTTCCCAGCAGCACCTCCTCCCCCTCCCTCCCTACTCAAACAGCCGGATGCAGTGTCCAGTCACTGTGTCTAAAACTGAATGTCAGGGATCACTGAGCAAGCTCATTGCCAGCCAGCCGGGGTGAGTGAGGAACCAGACCACCCTGTTCGACTGTTTGTGGACTTGTTTGGAAATCTCCCCTTGAAAAGTGTCCATCCATTGTTCTCCCTTTTCTCTTAAGGTATATAAACCTAAGACAGATTGCAGTAAAGTGAGTCTTCTTCCTACAGAGGCTCCTGGAGCAGTGTCTTGTCTTTGTCTGTCTTGTCTTTTCATATGGCTGCATGTACTCGTCCTCCCTCTTGGGGCTCTCTTCCTTCCATGTCTGGTGTGCAATGGGAGGGGTCTGGTGGACTGCCACAGCTGACTTTCTTGTCAGTTCCATGGACCTAACTTGTCAGAACAATATGCTTCTCTGCAACTGGCTGAGACTGTAGGGTCAAATTCCAGCAGACCTGGGATGTATCTGGGGTATGACACTGTGTTGGCCAAGGCCTCTGTCACCAACTTTGAGAAAGCCTGTGCTGCCGTCATATGTTCAAAATCTTGGTGCCTCTGTATATCACATCTGAGCTTGTCTAGATGATGGACAGGGCAGAACAATTATACATTCCTAGTGGTAGGTCTGTGCCTAATTCAAACAGGCATGTCTGGGAAGACAAGATTTTGAATGTTCAGGGTCCCTCTGTGCTTGATTTCAAGGGTCTACATAGCAGTGTCCAGGAATTTGGGCTTGTGAGTAAACGAGGGTAAGTGGGTGCCAAAATTTTCCAGTTTGAGTTCAAATTTGCAAACGCTCCAAAACAACATTGAGAGGTACTGAGTAGCATTTAAGGGTTTGTATTCAGTTTTAAGTGTACCCTGCTTTAATCACACAGGTTTGTGTGTAGCTGGATTACCTACACGGAAGGAAACGGTTGGAGTCTACTCAAACATTCTCTCCAGATCCAAATGACAGCAGAGCAAGCAAGGGGCCTTCTAATGAGCTATTCTTTGTAGTGCGTGACCTGTTTGCTAAATGCCAGCTGTGGACTAGGAGGAGCTGGGTCTATCTGCCTAGACAAAGTGTTTCTCTGTTACCAATTTTTTCTAATGTATAGGGATGGGAAGAGCTCAATTCCAAAATGACAGGACACAGGACACCATTAAGATAATGTCAGCTGCTGGTTCTGACCCTTGTATATAATTTATAGTTCCTTGCATTCCCCTCTGGTTGTAAAAAAATGATTTGTAGCGTTAGGGTGATGGGAGTTTGCTGTTAACTCCTTGTCTCCTAGGGCAGTGTTTGTTACCTTAGAAACTTCTGACGGAGGCTTATTTTCCATGGCTCAATTCCACATTTCTATTACCTTCTGTGCTGTAGTTTGTTATTCTGTGGGAGTTCTCTCTGCCTGTAGAAACTCTGACTCCACTAACTAGACTTTGTCAGAGGGCTCCCCTGTGCCCTGAGTGATGGTGTCTTTGGCAGGCATTTTCTGATTTATCCAAGATTTTGGTGTAAATTTTTCTGTAATCAGCAGAATGTTAAGAAAAGATTTGGCTATCTTGGACTCTTCTGGAATTTAAAAATCCATTTGTCTTATGAAAGGCTTCAATGTTTATCCCTGTTGTTACACTGTTACTTTGGATAAGAATAACTTCATTTTAAAATTGCATGTCAACTGTAATTTGCTAGTTGTAATGTGAAATCTATGGTTTCACTATGACAAAAAAGCTTGTTCATCATTTTTTAATATCATGTACCTAAACACAACTTCAAAAATGATTAGGATACATCTGGCCCAATATAGATTGGTATTTGCATAATGCATGTACATATATACACTTATATTTTATGATTATTTAGGTACATTGATTTTTCTATAAAGAGAACTGTTCTCTACATTTATTTGCGCAGAAGTACACTTAAATGTTGGCATAGGTAAACAACTTACTAAAATAAAACTCATGTTTGGCACAACTAATGCTGGTCACAGATTTTACAGCTATAATATTTCTGAAAAGCAAGCTTGAATGCTGTAGAACATTTTTATTTCTGTATGAACGCAGAGGCAGTTTAGTAAGTTGTAAAACATACATGTTTCATTTCACATTCTACTCTAGGCCAAATCTTAAGAGTCACTAAATCTGCTTCCATCATGAAGCCTAGGGTCATCCTCAGAAAGAGGCTTCTTTTCACAATGGGTAAGTCGGAGATTTGAAACAAAGGACGCAGTGCTACCAGCAGGAACATATTATCCTTGGGATAGTGTTAGAAATAGGTCAACAAAATACCAAAAAACAAATATAAATTTCAAAACTACAGGCAGCTTTGGGGCCCAAGTGATAGTATAGTGGGTAGGACGCTCGCCATGAATGTAGCTGACCTGGGTTTGATCCCTGGTACCCCATATGGTCCCTGAACTTGCCAGGAGTTATCAGTGAGCACACAGCCAGGGAAAAAGCCCTGAGAATCACCAGGTATGGCCCTCCAAACAAAACAAATTAAAAAGAACTAGCATACGATAGAAATGATCTTTAAAGCAAATATTCATTTCCCTCATTTAGCATAAAGTATAGCTTAATATATTAGTTCTTCAGAGGAGAAGCTATTCCATAGACTGTGTGACTGTCCTCAGGACATAGCTATTGATTTACAAGAAAATGAGCCTGTCTAACTACTTAATAGTGACACAGAAAAGTCTGGTTTCATCTGCCATAAAATAATTAGTGAATTTTCATCATAATGGATCAAATCTCTGGGTTGGATCCTATAAACTCAACGTCTATATATTTTTTAATTCAATAACTGTGAAATAAAGTTACAAAGTTGTTCATGACTGGGTTTCAGTCATACAATGCTCCAACACCCATCCTTTCACCAGTGTACATTTCTCACCATCAATTTCCCCAGTTTCCCTCCTGTCACCAACCCCCCACCCCTGCAACCTGTCTCTATGGCTGGCACTTTTCTCTTCTTTCTCTCTCTGTCTCTCTCTCGGGAGTTATGGTTTGTAATACAGGTACTGAAAGGCTATGTTTGTCACTTTACCTACTTTCAGGACTCAGTTCTTGTCCAGAGTGATCATCAGTTCTTGTCCAGAATGATCAATTCCAACTGTCATTGTCATAATGCTCCCTTCTCTATCCTAATTGCCCTCCTCTGCTACCAATTGAGGCAAGCTTCCAACTGTGGACCAGTACTGCCCCTAATTTTTAAACTTTGCATTAATTTCAAATTCACAGAAAAGTCACAAGAATATTCCTGAAAATTCTCAGACTTAAAATTTTAAATTTGGCCACATTTATTTCATTAAATTCTGTAATAATTCAGTAACTATTTATTGAAAAAGGACCATTCTCTTAGGTAAGCACAGTAAGAGTATCAAGGTTAGGTGATTTATCACTACTAATACTTTCATCTAAACTACAATTGATAGAAAATATTCCAATCATGTCAATTTCTGTAATATAGCATTTTCTTCTCCACATACATGAAGTATGTCCTTTTCAGAATTTCTAATAGGCACCTCTACAGCTTGTGACTCTCTTCCAAAGACACTGGTAATTTTCAAAATAATCCATTGGTTTCTTTTGACAATATTCTAATAAAGAGGGCTGTAGCAATAGTACAGTGGGTAGGGAACTTGCCTTGCATATGGCAGACCCGTGGTTGATGCCCAGCATCCCATATAGTCCCTGAACTTGCCAGGTGTAAACCCTGAGTGCAGAAGCAGGAATAAGTCCTGAACACTGCTGGGTACAACTGAAAACCAAAATCAAACAAAAATTCTAATAAAGAACACTGTTTTCAATAGAATCATATATCTTGTCAGTGAAGCAAATCAAATTTTAATTTAAAAATTTATTTTTAATTTAAATTTTTTCATATTTCTTAGTAGTCTTCATCAATAGCCAATATAATTTTACTCATGAGTAATAATCTAGTTGTCCAATAACTTATTAAACTATGTTATCAATTCTCTTTAATTAAAAATATTCAAAGTCTACTTCTTAATTTTAAAAATTCCATTGGTATGATCTTCATACACTATAATTATATGAAAAGTACCCTGAATACTTCATTCAGCTTTTTATACAAGTAGAAAATTATGAAGTACATCCTAAAAGACAACTATTTTGTATTTGTATAAAAGTAAATTAGAAAATCTTTCATATATTACACACTAGAAAATCCTACTTGTAGAATTTCAGGACAGGTTCATTTACCACATTTTGGTTTACATCCTTGTCCTTAAATCCAATAGTCCAGTTACAATGTTTAAAAGTATGTTTAAATATTGTATTGATAATTATATACCATGCAACATCATAAACTCAGATGCTGAAGAAAATGTCATTAAGATGAAGTGGGTTCCACTAAAGATTTTATACAAAAATTGTACAAAAGTGATCAAGTCTAAAAAGCACTCACTGTTTAACTGTAAGCATGACACTATTTTAGGTGCTGTACACAAAGGGAGTATGGAGATAGAACAGATTAAGGTGTTTACAAGGAGTTCACTGTTACTAAAGTAAGAAATCAGATCATGAGAGACCAAAAAAGTTGGGGAGTTTGAGTGGCATTTTGTGTGCAGTGGGGTTTCCTCAAAGGTTTTCCTGCAATTGAAACTTGAAATCATTCTTCTTATTTGAGTGATAATATTGGAAAGTTGTAAAAAGTAGGCTATGTCAGAGACGATCCTGGTCATGTAATAGGCTCAAGTTTATTCAGCTAGATATTTTAGCTCTGTTTGAAAGACATTAGTATGTATGTGATGAACAGTTTCTAATATTATGCTTCATAATTTCTGTCTTCAGGTATTTATTCCCTGAGCGGACCAGGCCTTATGACTTATTTGTAACAACAATATAGAGAAGAACTGATGGGGTGTCACTTCAGAGATTAGGTTACAAAAATATCTGCTAGCTTGTGGGTTCAATCTTTGTGTCTCTATCATGGATCACCAGCTTTCATGTTATGAGTGCACTTGGCTATGTAAGGAGTGACCCACATGTCAGGAAATCATGTGAGTGAGTTTAGAATACCCTGCCTCATTCCATCACCATGGTTGAGACTTCAAATAAAATAAAAACCCTAGCCAATGACTTGAAACTTCATAAAAAGACTTAGTGCCAGTGCCAGCACTTAAAACAAAGCCAGATTCTTGATATGGAAAAACAATGATATAGGAAATATTTATTTTTAAGCCTCTAATTTTGAGTTTAATTCTTAGGAAAGAAACGGTAACTAAAACAGCAGGCTAAATAAATCTAGTAACTATCCTATATTGTATTGTACTGCATTATCAAATATTTATCTCATTTTTATATATAATGTAGCTTGAAAATCACTGGATTATTAATAATATACAGAATATTATCCATTATTGACTTGTATAATTTAAACTATAATATTTGTTACAGTTTTTGGCTTTAGGACAAAATGACAGGACAATGCACAGAGTTCATTACTTACTGCATGTGGCAGACCCAAGTTCAATCCCCAGCACTTTAAATGGTCCATGAAAACCCCAGGACAGAATCTTGAGCACAGAGCCAGGAGAAATTCCTGATATATCACTAGTGTAAATAAAAACAAACAATCCCCCTTTTTTCCTTGGTAATAATTATTGCTGTTTGGACTCATTATAAAGTGCTCATCAATAGACAACATTCTGATCCCTTAACTTTTATAGCTTTTGCATATAGGGAAACTTTTGCCCAAGGCCATTTTGAAATATATATTTATATATATATATATATATCATCATTTGCAGGCTATAAAATACAGTCAGATGGGTCACATGCGGTTGATGAGAAGTATTTGTTCCAACCAGTACCAGGGCTAGACCACATGATTTAGGAGGCCTGATAGGGTAGGCAGTTGGACTTCTGGTTAGATGTTCCCTATGCTGGTTTTAAAGAAAGGAAATACAGGTAAGATTTATATGTCACAGTGACTTTTGAAATTAAACATTATTTTATTTTTTATTCGTCCATTTTATAAGAACAAAATTCCTTTAAAGTTTTCGTGCAATATGGCTAGAGAATTTTTGGTAATGAAAAGACAACCACTGGAAAAATAATTAGCGAAACTGCAAATCAGTTCATTAATCAAGTATACATTATACTGAAACAAAATAAAAATGATGCTGTGCTAGCTAGAAATTACCTCTCAAATGAAGTCAAAATGAAGATAAGGGGGTATGGTGCTGCCAGCAGGTCAATCTGTACATGTGAGGCAAGTGCATCAGCAGCCTGATGGCGCCTTCAGACTTCCAGATACCCCAAAATTGCTGCTGTGCCTTTGGCCAGACCCCAAAAACTTGGGGCAAAGTTTACCAAGAAAGTAAACGGCCAAATGTTAGATATGTGGGAGACACAACCACAAACCACCTCCGGCTCAGATATATAATTGGAAGCATGGCCTCTCTGGTTCCTGATTGAACTGCTTAATGGCCATGATCCCAGAGACTCAGAAACAAATCTCAAAACCCAATGGCTTTTGGCAGAAATGCATCTGGTCCCTGCAATAGGCTACTGGCACTGGGCCACCCCAGGTGGGACTAGGTTTTGTGCCTTGGCCTGTTCCCCCTAGTGGTGTGGTGGCCACCATCTTCCAGAGGCCACTGGACAGTCAGGTTTGGGCCCGCAGTGACGAGACACATGGGATGGGGGTGGAGCCGGCCATTTCCTCCCCACCCCAACGAGATCCCGAGTCGCTGCCCATGAATGGCCTCTCTGGCTTCTAATCAAGCTCCTTAATGGCCATGATCCCAGAGACTCAGAAACAAATTCAAAACCCAGCGACTTTTGGCAGAAACGTGTCCGGACCCTGCAGTAGGTTCTTGTTGCTGGACCACCTCAGGATCGGAATGGGTGCTGTCCCTCTGTCTACTCCCCCTTGGTGGCTTGGTGGCCACCATCTTCCAGAGGCCATTGGACAGTCAGGTTTTGGCCTGCAGTGATGAGACACGCGGGGCCTCATGGGATGGGTGTGGAGACGGCCCTTTCTCTCCCATCCCAACGAGACCCCGAGTCAGTGCCAATAAACGGCCTCTCTGGCTCCTGATCAAGCTGTTTAATGGCCATGATCCCAGAGACTAAGAAACAAATCATGGAACCCAGAGGCTTTTGGCAGAAATGTGTCCAGTTCCTGCAGTAGGTTACTGGCGCTGGGCCACCCCAGGTGTGACTAGGTTTCGTTCCTTGGCCTGATCCCCTTCGCAGCCTGGTGACCGCCAATCTCCAGAGGCCACTGGACAATCAGGTTTGGGCCTGCAGTGACAAGAAACGCGGGGCCTCACAGGATTGGGGTGGAGCCGGCCCTTTCCTCCCCATCCCAACGAGACCCCGAATCGCCGCCCACGAAAGGCCTCTCTGGCTCCTAATCAAGCTGCTTTAATGGCCATGAATCCAGAGACTCAGAAACAAATATTGATACCCAGTGGCTTTTGGCAGAAATGCATCCAGACTCCATAGTAGGTTACTGCTGCTGAGCCACCCCATGGGGTAAAGGGTGCTGTCCCTCCACCTGTTCCCCCTAGGCGGCTCGGTGGCCACCATCCTCCAGAAGCCATTGGACAGTCAGGATTGGGCCCTCAGTGATGAGATATGCAAGGTCTCATGGGATGGGCTGGAGCCAGCCCTTTCCTCCCCGTCCCAAGAAGACCCCAAGTTGCTGCCCACTAACAGCCTTTCTGGCTCTTGATCAAGCTACTTAACGGCCATGATCCAAGAGACTCGGAAACAATTCTCAGAACCCAGCAGGTTTTGGCAGAAATCCCTCCAAATTTAAGTGTTAAAATTTCGGAAATTCAAAATCATGTGGCCACTACTGCAGCCACGCAACATCATGTGTTATTCATAACCAGCAAGAGAAAACAACTTGTCAACTGTTGCCTTTTCAGCAGATCTGAGTGTTGGGGTAAAATCCCAAATAATAATGGTGGGTCTGGTGTGAAAATATTGAATGTGATCAAAGTAGAGAGAGAGTATTGTGGAAGTAATCTGTCCCACAGGTAGGGGGAGGGTGTGGGGTGGCGGTATATTGGGGTTTTTGGTGGTGGACAATGGGCACTGGTGAAGATATGGGTGTTCCATTGTATGACCGAGACTTAAACCTGAAAGCTTTGTAACTGCTCTCACGGTGATTCAATAAATAAAATTATAAAAAAAAATTTTAAAAAGTATGTGGATTTCATGCGCAATTCAATCAGCTATTCAGTGGCTGAATAAATAGCAGTACTCCTACATATTAAAAATAAATACATAAATAAAAAATTAAAAAAAAGTGAAGATAAACAAAATTGACTTTTCCCTTGTGGTTGAATTGTATCTAAGTAGATTTAGCTGTAAAATACTAAATTAAAAAAGTGTACCTATGCATAGATTCAAGTATCAATTAAGATTATACCCTCATAAGTTGTTGGTCCTATACGTTAATGTGAACTATAATGTCTGTACTTTCTACCTTCTGCTTTCTATACATTATAACCCACTGACCATTTTAATTTCCTGAATGCTAGATATACTTAGAAGGGAGAAAACCAAATCGAAATAACACATTGCTTACTACATAAACTGGCTTTGTGACTCAGTCAAAGGGATTAAATAGAGGAACTGCAATGAGTCACTAATAAGGTTTATGTGGGAAAAAATTTACATTTAAATAAATTGGTTACTTTTATTTGTGGAGGAAGAAGCAACATGCAGTGGTACTCAGAATTATTCTGGCTCTGTGCACAGGGATCACTCCTGCCAGTGAATGTTTGCTTTATTAAGGTTTTAGATGAATGGACACAGCTTCCTATTGCTAAATTTCTTATCAAAAGAAAAAAATATGTAACTGTATCATGGATGTTAACCAGATAAGTTATGGTGATTATTTTATAATATATTCAAATTGAATCATTATGTTGTATACTTGAATTTAATAGTGGTATATGTTAAACATATCTCAAAAGGATTTGTGAAGAGCATTTAAAATTAGATTTAAAAAGGAAAAAATTCGAACTGTAAATTTACCAAAATGTTTGCATCATTTGGTAGAGTTGTGGGTTGCTGTTCTAATGCTCTTTGTTTTACTTTGTTATCTAAATTTTATTATTTTTTATGATTTATTAGTATTAAAATATCAATAAATTTTACTCCTTAACTTTATTTTTCGTTTAAAATTTTTATTGAGATTCCATACTTTACAATGTCATTAATAATGGTTTCTCATACACATAGTTCCAACACCACAACCCTCACCAGTGTACCCATCTCTCTCTCCAAAGTACTCCAACACCCCTCCACCTCAAGACTCCCACATCTCAATTTTGTGGATCACTTCTCCCATTACATTGCCTCTGTTGTTCTTTGTCGCTACATTGCTCTGTATCTTTAAGTTCCACATATGAGAGAGATGAGTCTGTATCTACCCTTTTCCCTTTGACTGACTTCACTCAGCATGATATCCTCTAGTTCCATCCACGTTGCTGCAATCTGTATGATTTTTTTCTTTCTTAGAGCTGCATAGTATTCCACATAGTTTTCCAATATACATATTCCAATATACCAGAACTTCTTGATCCATTCATCTGTAGTTGGGCATTTTGGTTGTTTCCACATTTTGGCTATTGTACTAAGTGCAGCGATGAACATAGGGGTGCAAATATTCTTTTGAATTAGTGTTTTTATGTTTTGAGGACAGATGCCAAGAACTGGTATCGCTGAGTCGTATGGTAGTTCTATTCATATTTTCTACTCTTTATCTTTAAAAAGATAGAAAGCAAAAGAAAAAAACAGGATTGTAACTTCAGAATACAAAAAAAATACTGAATACCACATCACTGAGATATTACTAGAGACATGATCATCTTTAATAGTGTAAATACTCTAACTACAAATCTATAAAGTTTAAAATGCTTGACATTTCAGTGTTACAACTAGCTACGAGCAGCCTAGAACCAAAACTATTCTTTAACAGCTTTGTTAGAAACTTTATAAGTGAAGATGACTTCAGTATCTTTGTTCATAATTAGTTGTAGACACAATTTTATTTTCATAATAAATCTTAACTTTTCAAGTATTTTTCATACAACTACATTCAACCTACAACCATATTATCTTTCATATGCTCTCAGGAATTTAAGAGAGCAATAATGAAAGAGACAAAGACAATGAAAAGAGAGCACAAGCAGCAAGATAAGAAAAATAAACTACCTCTGTTTATTTTATTTATTAGGAGAATTTTTTTTTTAATGAGTCACCATGAGGTACAGTTACAGACTTACAGACTTTCGTGCTTACATTTCACTCATACAATGATCGAGTACCCATCCCTCCACCAGTGCCCGTTCTCTACCACCAATGTTCCCAGTATCCACTCCATCCCCCCACCCCTCGCCTCTGTGGCAGGTGCATTTCTTTTTATTTTCTCTCTCCTTTAGGGTGTTGTGGTCTTCAATGCAAGTATTAAGTGGTGATCATGTTCCGTCTAGTCTACTTTCAGCACACATCTCCCATCCCGAGTGGGCCCTCCAAGCATACTTTACTTGGTGGTCGCTTCTCTATCTGAGCTGCCTTTTATCCCAGCATGTGAGGCTGGCTTCCAAGCCATGGAGCAATCTTCCTGGTCCTTATCTCTACTATCCTTGGTTGTTAGTCTACATTTCTGTTACTTTATATTCCACAAATGAGTGCAGTCCTTCTATGCCTGTCCCTCTCTTTCTGACTCATTTCACTGAGCATGATACTCTCCATGTTGATCCACTTATTAGCAAATTTCATGACTCTATCTTTTCTAACAGCTGCATAGTATTCCATTATGTAGACGTACCAAAGTTTCTTTAGCCAGTCATCTGTTCTTGGGCACTCAGGTTTTTTTTTAGATTCTGGCTATTAAACTATATCTGTTTAAGGTATAGTGAAACTTATCCATTCCTCATGGATAAGCTAACTCCTCATCTGACCATGACATATCCTCCCAAATATTAAATGCCAAACTATAATTTTGTTTGTTCCTTTTTTTTGCTTTTTGGGTCACACCCAGCGATGCACAGGCACTATTCCTGGATTTCCAATCAGAAATTAATCCTGACAGTGCTTAGGGGACCTTATGGGATGCCGGGGATCGAACCCGGGTCAGCCATGTGCAAGGCAAATGGCCTACCACTGTACTATTGCTCCTGCCCCTATAATTTTGTTTCTGAAGTAAATAAAATTAAATAAAAATTGAGTCAAAAAAATAAGATATAGTTAATTTCATTTAGCAAGTGTCCCTACCTACTTACCCGGTTACTCGACACTTTTTACAGTAGCAGAGCAATTTTTAAATTGAGATGAAATTGGGTTTTCTAGGACAGGAATTATCATAAGGTTACAAAGAACCACAGTAAAGCAGGCAGCCTTCCTGGGTTTAATCTGCAACATCCTATATGGGTCCACAAACCTGCCAGGAGTGATTCATGGGTGCAGAGCCAGGAATAACTCCTGAACATGGCTGGGTGTGGCATTCAAACAAAGAAATCTTCCCTCAACATTTGGAAAAATTGTGAAAAGATTCATTGTGATACTGTAACAGAAGTTGGAAGGCAAAACTTCCTTTGATTCTCTAATGTAAACTTTCCAGTGAAAACTGCCTTCATGTCACATACATTGGGAAAACTAGAACAGATTACTGAAGAAACCAGCAGGAAGATCTAGTGATTGAAAACAATGGTTTTGTGACTTTATCTATTCCTGCTATATCCAATGTAATAAGAGTATTTCTGCAGTGTTATGCAATAATAGAGCTAGGGAGAGTGTTACAAGGCCAGAGTGATGAACGCTTTTCCAATGTTCATACAAGGGTGTGTAAGCATGACCACAACTACAAGCATGCATGGACAAAGACAATTCAGTTTCATAGATAGCTTTTTAGTATTTTTTTTCTTTATGTGCCCTGGACAAGAAGGTAGACAGCGCACACAATGACAAAAACAAAGATAAAGTTCTGTACTTTGAAAGATTATGTGATTCTATTTCCTCTCAGGAGATTTCAAAAGTAAAACACTTAATAATCAATTATGATAATATTAAATTTCAAGACATTGCTTAACCCTATAAGAACTGTGAAATGCTAGAAAAATCAACAGTAAAATGTCAAAAAGTGTTGAGAAGATATTGGAAGATTGTTTTTTCCTGGCAATTTTGGCACATATACCTTCTTAGAAACATGATAATGTCCTAAATAATTTCAACTTAATAAAAAGTTGATTTGAAATAAAAAGTTGATATTTTATTTGATGTGCACAAAATTAAATTTCTATGGTTCTGATATGCAGTTGTCACTTTTATGTCTAATTTAGTTTGTTAGTTTATACTCTGGGCTGGAGCCATAGCACAGTGGGTAGAGCGTTTGCCTTGCATGCGGCTGACCCAGGTTTGATTCTACTGTCCCTCTCAGAGAGCCCGGCAAGCTACCAAGAGTATCCCACCCACATGGCTGAGCCTGCCAAGCTCCGCAAGGCGTATTCGATATGCCAAAAACAGTAACAATAAATCTCACAATGGAGACATTATTGGTGCCTGCTCAGCAAATCAGTGAACAATGGGAGGACAGTGCTACAGCGCTACAATGTGGAGGTCATGCTCAATTTAGTCAGCTTAATCAATGGCTGAACAAACAGTAGTACTCCTACATTATTTTAAAAAGAGAAAAAGGAAATTAAGCTGGAAGGGAAGGAAAGCAGTAAGATTTAAGATTATATTTAACGGATATAAAACATATTTTCACAAGAAATGAAATCTAGCAGAATATTAAAGCAAAAAATACATGTTTCAGGCAGGCAGGGAGAGAGGGTGTCCTGGAAATGTAAAATGGGAAAAGACACTGTCTCCAAGCCAAACCCTCCCAAAACAAGATGACCTCTAAAATACAGGACACATCTGAGGAACTTGGACCACCACTTGGATAAAGGATTCTGCCCCAGAGCTGGGCTGGACTCCCCTTGGGGAAAGGATCCAACTGAGGACAATGGCTTTGGTAATAATATAAGAAAGTATCATTAGTTACAAATTCTAGTTGTTAATACCTTAGCAATATCCAAGCAATAGATTTTGGGAGGCAGTTTGGGAAAACCTTATGTAAACTAACTTGTCATGGGCTAAGTCTCACATTTCCCCCATGTTGGTGGGTGCCAACATCTGCCCGAGATGTGTACTTGGCAATGTACACAGTGGAGAAATCTGCATTCATTCTTGAACACATAACTCTCTTTCTCTCCCTCCTATATCTTAAATACGCTTTTCTTGATTTTCTATTTGTCTCCTCCCTGAAATTCTTTTCTATTCGGTCAACAATGGTAAACCCAAGCAGAGCTTTTGCCTCATTTCACCTTTTCCTGCAGAGTAAATTTTTCTCTTCAGCCTGAAACCTTGGCTCCCCCAAATGTTGGGTATTGTAACTAATTCCCATGTCATTAAGACCAAGTAGACCTGGGCACACTCTGATAACTGCTTGGTGGAATTGGGAGGCCAACATGCAACTAAGCTGGGAAGGGTGTTCATAGCGGATTTAAAAAATCTATTGAAAAATAATGGTACAACTTACTTCATTCCCCAAATATTTCTTGCTGTCCTACTCTGTTTCCAAGAATATTGTACCTGCCTACATTTGGTATAGCAAAGCCTATAGGATAGTCTCTGTGTTTGGAGTACTTATACTTTAGTTAACAAGACAAATACAAGCACTTAATTACAGATTATCAACACAGTATTCAATGCAATACACAGTACTGTATTCAACATATCACTTCTGCAATTTTCCAATCACTTACCTCATCTACTCTATACTCCAGTCCAATTTAAATATTCTATTTTCCCCCTCTAAGTAAACTTTATTTTCCTACCTATGTAGCATTTCTCATCATTTTCACTCAATATACTTTTGAAGTCCATTTTTAATAATACAAATAGATATATTTATAGTAATATATATAATATTTACTGTATCTGCAATATATAAACACATTCTTTAAATGCCTCTTTGTACTTTATTTCTTCATGAAAATTTACCTCTGAAATACATAGCTACCACCTGCTATGCCTAGATTAAAAGTTACTCTTTGTACTTTCATTATTTGGGGGGGGGGAGAGAAAGAGGGACATACAGTGGTGCTCAGTGCTCAGAGACTTCTCCAGGCTCTGTGCTCAGGATCTCGCCAGGCTATGCTCTGGAGACCAAAGGTGGTGCCAGTAATCAAACATCAGTGGAAGTGCCCATCTACTGCACTATGGCTCCAGCCCAAGTGCTACTCCACCTGCCCTTCCGCCACTACTCTTAGTTAGCGTTTTCTGTAACAGTTGGCTCTATATCCTATCTCAAATATTCATGAGACTTTAATTCTTGAAAGTTGAAATGATGTTTTATTCTCTACTACTACCTAAAACCCAGTAAAAGACAACAGATCTCCTTAGTTAAATTAATAATGAATACTAGGAAATGTTGCAGCTAACTGACAATGTCAATTAACATTTAGGTAACAACATTGAAATTTAAGTAACACTGTTGAGAAGAGACAGCTTTCCCCCCTGAAAATTGATAACAATATAGATCCTATAAAATATATAATTTACCTAAAATTTAACAGTTAAAGTAATATTTTCTATGTGTTCATTAATTTGAATGTGTTTTTCATATAGCAAAAGCATATTATTTAGTCAAGATTATTGTATTAAATTCCCCATGTAATTTCTAAAGGCTGTCAGCTACTCATTAAATTTTGATTTCCTGTCAAGAGGAATTAATAATATTGTCGTTTAGTAAATTTAGAAGCAATAAGGGACTGAACAGAAATATTTTAATACCTCTCAGTGATAAATTGGATATGCAATTTTTAAATTAGTTCAAATTGGAAAAAAGAATTAGTTGAATCCAGAAGCTATTTTTTCCATTTAAAATATTTCTATATTCTACTTTTCTTAATTGAATTAAAATGGAAAGATAAAATAGTTCTGTCTTGGCAGTAAGGAGAAATTTATTTTCATTTATTTAGCGAAGTTTCTCAAATTTGAATGAGATTTTAATATAGACTAAAGCTAAGTCTATAAAGTGATCTTTTGAAACTTAAAGGAAATTTGAGCAGAAGCATAGAAATGGATTTATACGGTGTTTAGAACTTTTACACCAAAAAAGGAAGCTCTCTTTCATCCCTCATCAAACATGAATTATACTGTCAAATATGGGTAGTTATAATTATTAAAATTACAACTCAGTTCTAAATCACACTACCCCAATAATGTCAGAGATGTTAATTTACATCAAACAAATAAAATATACTTTTTAATTTTTAGATTCAGCCACAGATGTGCATATTATGACTTTGTATTTAAAATGTACTAAAATTACAACAGGTGAAGAACATTGATAAAAAGGTTTTAAGACTGTAACTTTCCCCCTTTCAATCATCCACTTCTAACAAAAGTTGCATCATGTACATTTCAGAATATGCTGTCCAAGGCTGCAGATAGATGTCCACCACTAAACAATACAAAATTACAATCACATTTTTAGAAAGACAATAAGATTGAAAATAAAGTTCTGTTTGTGCAATATGACCGCTTGCTCTCATGCCTCATCTGTTGCCAGTAACTTCCATTTTATTTTTTAAATACAAGGTTTGCTAGATGTTATCTGTTTTTTCATGCAAGGAGAAGTAGTGACATACATAATACTAAATGATTTATGTTCACAACTTGACTATATAACAAACATTTAATATAGATGTGGGGCATATTCATGACAGTCATTACACATCACATGAAATAAGTTAGAATTCTGAACCAAAGAAAAAGAGAGACTCTTACATATGTAATAGAAAAGCAAAGAAGTAAATATAAAGAAACCACATAAAACTAACAACAGATTTCTCAAATGAAACTCTATAGGCCACAAGGGAACGGTACCCCATATTCAAAATTGTTAGTGGAAAGAACATCTAACTAAGAGTTCCACATCTTTTGAGGTTATCATACAGATTTGAAAGAGGGATGAAAACATTTTCAGAGGGGAAAATAAACTAAAGACATTTGTTGCATACAAATCAGTGCTGCAATAAATAATAAATGTTCACTTATGAAAAGCAAGGAGACTCTACTCAAAAGCAGACAGATATATTAAAAACATAAAATGGGCAAAGAAAGGAGAGTAATAAAAGAGACTTCCAGAAAGAACTTGAGATGTACTTATTTTAAATTTAAAAGGGGAAATAAATATAGAACCTCGATGTAAAACACCATGGTAACCTCAATGCAAAAATACATACAAAAAACTAATAATAAGGTCAAATAAAAGATCAGTACACAAATAGTTGACAACAAAGTGCAGAGAAAAATAAGGAAAACCCAAAGAAATCAACTGCCTGCAAACACTCAAAATACTCATTGAAAAATGGCAATAATTTCTACATTTTATCTAAATGTTAATGGATTCAACTTCCAGAACAAAAGACATAGTCCCTGAGAAGAAAAGTGGCTAGATGGAAAAAAAAAAAGAAAGAAAAGTGGCTAGATGGATCAGGAAACAAAATCTAACTTTATGATGCTTACAAGAGAAACACTAGAATTCTCATGATAAAAATAGGCTCCGAATAAAGGGCTAGAAACAATTCAAGGTGGTCATATTTGTAGCACATGAAATAGAATTTAAACCATGTAATGTAGTAAGAGAATGGTATGCCATTTTATATTGATTACAGGGCAATGATGCATTAAAAAATACCTCCTTTTTTTGTTTTGTTTTATGGGCCACACCTGGCATGCTAAGGAGTTACTCCTGGGCTCTGCACTCAGGAATCACTCCTGGCAGTGGTCTGGGGACCATATGGGATGCTGGGGATCAAACCAGTTCAGCCATGTTCAAGGCAAGTGCCCTACCTCTTATATTATCTCTTCAGCCCTGACTTAACTCTTATCAGCATACATACACAAAATTAAATGGAAACAAAGTTCATAAATCAAGTACAAGTAGACCTGAGAAGGGACATTGACAGAAATACAACAGGACTACGATACTGTTAAAACTGTACGCTCATCATTGGACAGACAAATACAAAATCAATAAGGAAACAATAACTCCAAATGAATACTTTAAAGAACTGGCACCCCTAGATATTTATTGGGCTGTGAACTCTGTAAAGACCTCACAACAGAGTATCAAAAACAATAAACCAATGCAGAAAGTAGCTAGCTACTAAATCAATTCATAAAATCTGTTATATTTCTATCTGCTAACAATAAAACAGAAGAGAAAGAATTAAAAAAAATTAGGGGCTGGAGTGAAAGCACAGCGGGTAGGGCATTTGTTTTGCACGTGGCTGGCCCGGGTTTGATTCCCAGCATCCCATATGGTCCCCTGAGCACTGCCAGGGGTAATTCCTGAGTGCAGAGCCAGGAGTAACCCCTGTGCATCACCAGGTGTGACCCAAAAAAGCAAAAAAAAATATAGTTAGTTACAAATGTGTCCCAAGGCATCGGGTACCTAAAGGTTGACATGTTCAAGGATACAAAAGACTATGTCACTAATAAAAGAAATAGAAGTCACAACAAATAGAAATAGATGTCTTGTTCATGACATGGAAGAATTACCACCATTAAAATAACCATTATACACAAAGTGTTATACAGATTCAGTGTGATTTGATTTCAATGATTTCATCATCCTGTTAATCGTCGATTGCCTCGAGCAGGCCCCAGTAACGTCTCTTTCATCCTAGCCCTGAGATTATATTCAGGGCTCTTTAGGAGAATGAGACCCATCATTGTTACTGGTATTTGGCATATTTGGTAGGCCACGGGGAGTTTGCCAGACTCTGCCCTGTGGGCAGGCTACATTCGACAGCCTGCAAGTTTGTCCAAAGTAGGAATGAGATAATAAGATGTCATAAAAAAATGTTCTGTTAAGATGTTGAGCGGCCGCGCGGTTCCGGGATCTGGATTTTATAGTCTCTGAGTCTTGGCCGCTGATGGGATTACACGGCGCCAGGGGGCCAGGTGGTGGGTGTGACCCCCGCCTACTGGAATTTGGAGGATCTGGGTGGAAGATGCTCGACTCCAATTCGAGTAGGCTTGGAGGTCTCGGCCCCGGAACCCGCGTGGCTTTGTCCCTCTGCCAGTACCTTCAGGTGTGCGGAGAGTGGTCTCAGCATGGTGGTGGCTGGTCCTGGAGGTCTCCGGCTGCCGTAGCCCTGGCCGGGGCGGGGAGGAAAGCTCAACCCGCTCCCCTCCAAGGGACTCCGGGAAGGAACCCGAGGCGCGGGGGCAGAGACTGCACTGCTCTCGTCTGGGATCTGGATTTTATAGTCTCAGATTCAGTGTAAGCCCTATCAAAATCTTAATAGCATTCTTTAAAGACAGAACAGATAGTACTAAAATGTGTGTGGGACCATAAATATCTCCAATTAGACAAAGCCTTTCTGAGGAAAGAAAAAGAGAGGTATTGTATTTCCTGACTGTACACTATCCAAAAGTTAACAGACCCAAAAGATAATTCAAATTAAAGACCACAAATTAGATCTGTATTCATAAAATACATAAAGGAAAGAAAAACAAAGAATTCTCCATGATACTGATTTCAGAGGTGTCTTCAATGATTAAACTCCATTGGCAAAGAAAGCAAGAGCAAAAAGTAAACAAATGGAACTACATCACACTAAAACATTCTACTCTGCACAAGAAACTATGGTTAAAATAAAAAGATCCAAACTGGATGGAAGAAAACATTCACATATCATACATCTGGCAAAAGGTTAGTATTCAAGATAGATAAAGCTTTCACAAAACCCAACAACACAGAAAAACACCCCATAAAACAATGGCTGATGGGGCTGGATAGATTGCACAGGAGGCAGGGTGCTTGCCTTGCATGCTGCCAACTCATACTTGATCCTAAATATACCAGATGGTCTCCTGAGCTCCCTCAGGAGAGATCTCTGAGCATAGACGTAATCCCTGAGCACTGCTGGGTATTCCTGCCCCTCCCCCCAATAGATGAAGAGCTGAATAGAAGACAACAAGACTTATGAAAAACAGATCTTTACCACTTATAAGAGATATGCAAATCAAAATGAAAATGACACCTCACACCAGGGAGAGTGACCTATATCAAACACTATGGACACAACCAGTGCTGGAGGTAATATTGTAGAAGTCTATTCCTATTCACTGTTGGTTGGACTATCATCTGATTCAACATATATTAAAAAAAAGTATTAGGATTTCTCAAAACACACACACAAAAATCCCCAGAACAGAACGACAACATGATCCAGTAATTTTATTTCTATTTCTTGCTTGAAATGGCAAACAAAACAAAACAAAGAAATCCCTAATGTTCAATCTGATCAGAATAAACTGATTTTGCTGACATATTTAAGAACTACAATGGTAAGAAAAATAAAGGTACTGTGTAACAGAAACTTATTACTTGGTCACATCAACTTATTACTGATCAAAAAAAATTTTAAAAAAACAAAAAACTTATTACTGATCAAATATAACAAACTGTATAAATCTGTGTAATGTACATTATATAATAAAACCATTAGGGGGAATAAAACAGTTTTCCTTCTAGAGGGAAACTAACATAATATGCCCCACATCTATCCATGAGTCATTTGTAAGATGGAGACCAAACCACATCTTGGTATGTTGGTCTCAATCTAAGAGAAAAAATATATGGAGGATAAGGTTCTAATTATACAATTTTTTAATACTTTATAATTTTATAATTTTCCATTCTATAATATTATACTCATTTAATCCTAAAATATTTCTTTCAGTTTAACAAATGCACTATTTTTAATCTTTTAAGAATTAATTTTCAACATATAAAATACCAATTAAGGGGACTGGAGAGGTAGTACAATAGGTAAGGCATTTGCCCTGCAATTAATCAGCTTGGCTGGGCTCAACTCCTGGCACTCAATATGATTCCTGAACCCCACCCGGAGTGATCCCTGAGCATAAAGCTAAGAGTAAGCCCTAAGCACTGTCTGTTGTGGCACAGAAACAAACAAGACACACAAAACAAACAAACAAGACACATTTAGTTTACAGAAGCATCTCAAAAATTAAAGAAATACTTTTTAAAAATTTGCTTCTGTTTTAGAACAATTGGAAATACTAGGACTGCATTTTGCTCTCACAATTCATTTTATTGTTTGGTTTTGGGCTGCACCTGGCTACACTCAGGGCTTACTCCAGGCTCTGTGCTCATGGGTGACTCCAGCTATGTTCAGGAGACCATATGAGGTGCTGGAGATGAAGGCTGGGTCAGCCATGTGTAAGGCAGGCACGTTACCCACTGTACTATTGCTCTAGATTCAGCTTTAATAATTTTAATAAATTTAGTATCATTCATTATCAATACACCTGAAAGATATACTACTATTGAATTCACTGCCAACTAGTGTCAATCAGCCTGGGCCCAATAGAAACAATGGACAAAGGATTTTTTCAGGGTTATGGATTATACAGTCAAGAACAACCAAGGACTGAGATTATAAGTGAATAACAGTACTCTTGAGTATACTGTTAAATGCATGACAATAGAGTCATAGTTTGGTAGGGACAGAAGAAGTTCTAAAGCAGTCTTCCTAAAGTGGGGATACTTCTTGTGCTAGAATAATGGGGTGGGGAAGTGTTAGTGTCATTTGGGCGTGATTGCTGTATGCTTAAAGAATTTAGAATTTCAGTGGGGCTCTGGAATTTTTTTTCCTTTTAGGGGGCAATGGACCAAATAATTTTCAGGATATCTGTAGAGGAAAAACTGGGATTGGACAAGTGATTACAGAATGCCTAAGTATAGGTACGGTGAGTATGAAGAGCAAGGAAAGGTGAAGAAATGGCTATGTTCAAACAAAATAATCTCAGAGTACTTAAGGATAAAGAGTTTCAAGTGATTAAATCTAAATTGGTGATTACTGACTGGATGCAGGATCAATGAGTGGTTTCTTCAGTGAAACTTGACTCTAAGGTTTTGAATCTAGATCATTGGGCCTAATTACTGAGAAGAGTAACATAATGTGGGGGGAAGTCACAATCACCACTATGCCATAATGTACACTAAAATGATAAAACAAAAATTGTTATTCCTATGCTATTTGTTTACAAGAGACAAATGAATATAACCGTGGCTTTCATTTGGCATTTTCTTGCTGACTTGACTTGATCACAAGTTTCCATCACCATGGATTCAGTAAGAAGAGATTCTGTTTTAAGACCTTGAGAGCTGTGACATTTTTAGCCTTCCTTTGATGGGTCACTTTAGAATAACCATGCAGAGCCCTCATGTTCACTGTCACAATCATCTATATAAATTAACCTTCATCATTACTGCTTCAAGGACATTTGTTATAATAATTTTGAAAAGCACATTTATTATATTATATAAAATAATTTGCCATATTATGATGTTGGAGGATGGATTTGATGCTTGGTACATTGATTTTATAAATATCCATTGAACATGTGTTATGTGTAAGTTTTATGGAGATTAAAAGGATGGATAACTTCTGTATAAATGGATGTAAAACTAGAAGTTAGGGGATTTCTTGATGCTTTATTCACTACTATTTCCTATAAAGGAACAGATAATAATTAAGTTTTTTCTAGTCACATTCAGTCGCTCTCACTTATTTTTCTGTGTTTTTAAATAACTCCACAAATGAGTCAAAATATAAAAAAAATATTTTCTAACTCTGTCCCATAGGATGGAAATTATCTACTGATTGTAGTTTGCAAACCTCTGTTCTGAAACATGACCCAGCACTAGCAGGAACACACTGAACATTTGTCTTAAACTATAGTTAAGTCATACAGTGTAAAGGAGAAATAATAAAGACCACAACTATTGATGACCTTGAAATGCTTATTGACTAAGATGAAAAGAACCAATGATGGTAGACAGAATAATGAAAGCATTAAAAGACCCAAAGGAGAAAGTCAGAATGACTAAAGAACTTGACATTTGAACGAATTCTTAGACCAGGCTTTAAATAAAAATAAATTAATGTGAGTCTTAAATGGGCATCAGTTCTGATCATCTGAACTAGACTACTTTGGAAATAATGGATGGATATATGTATAGTGCCTGTTAGACTCTCAATAGTTATAAAGCAAAAGTTATGATTTTGTTACAACTTTATTTAATGTTTTGATTAATTATTTGGTTACCACTTTATTTCCTTTTAGTTTTGCTATTTGAAAAATGAAAAGCTGTTGGCTATCCAAAACTCTGTGCTGAAAATAAAGAAATTTAGGAGAGAGAGTGAAAGGGAGGAGGGCAAGAGAAGGGGAAGGAAGGAAGAGAGGAAAATATCAACCCAATAATATATTTGGAACTTGATAAATAAGAAGCACAGCAACAAACTATAGACCCTGTTATTGAAACTATACATTAAAATTTGTATACAAAGTATCTAAAATTTTAAACATACAAGTCTAGTGTGAAGATGGCCTTAGTATGTTTTTATTTAGGTTCCAACAGTTGTAGGAGATTATTTTATAGCTTACAACTTTCTGAAAATATGTTTAAATGTCTTAGGATTAAATAACTTAAAAAAGTCTTACATGATTTGCTATATTATGCTTCAGTGATCATTATGATAGAATTGACCTTTATTAATATTACACATGTTCATTTTTTTTAATATGACAACCAAATGGAGTCAGTGTGTCAGTCAGGCTATTGTATTGATTACTACAAACTCCAGGATGCTAATTTACACCAAAGGGGTTGTTTAAGTCTTGTTTTATTTTCAATCTGGGGCTAATCTGAACAATATTGGATGATTGGAGTCCTAATGAAATGGTCACTGTATTCATTTTTTTTGCCAGTATTGAATCTGACTCATATTTTTCTATATACATTACAGGATGTTGGATGTCCTTTCCCTAGCCATATCTTTGTGATGAAAGTCAACATTGTCAGCAGCATGGTTTAATGTAACCAGTCTCATACTCAATGATGAGCTTAAAACACACATGAAATATTTAAAAAACAGCAGCATTATGGTTGTAAGCACTGGTGAAAAGAATGGTGTTGGAACAACTTATATCTGCAAATTCAATCACAAATAACTTTGTAATTCACTGTGATTCCATTAAAAAAAGCTAAAAGTATATTTTTAAAAAGGGTGAACTAAAGTGAACTCAAAGATAGGATATTCAATCCCACTTCTGACCATTATGTTTTGCTTACCACCTTAAAAGTAAACATTGAAACTACGAAATCTTGAACAATATATTTCAGAGAAATGCAGGGGAATTGTATACTTGGAAATATACAAACTTAATGAAAGAAATGGGACTAAACCCACTTGTGCCAAGACAGATACAAGTACTGAAATCCCAGTGATTTCCCCTCATTTTAATGCTAAAAGTAACACCAAAATATAAAGACTTAACTTTCTAATAAAACATACGATCCATAATAGGGCAGAATTCCACACTGGATCACTGGATACATACCAAAAGAAGGCATCATCTATGAACTTGAGGGGAGGAATTTTATTGCTTACTGTCCTTAAAAGTGAGACCGTTGGTGATATTCGTAGGTTTTTGAGAAGCGTCACTCTTGTTTCCCAAAGAAGTTGAGCCAATCAACGTTCCCAGGATTAATGAATGAGGATTCATTATTCCCACATCCACACAAATATTGGTTGTTTTGGGTCTCTGTGATCTGTGTGTCTCACCGATGTGAGGTGGTATCTCATTGCTTTTTCTATTTGTGTGTCTTATTTAGGGAAGGAGCTTTTTATATCTTCTACCCATTTTTGATTGGATAGTTGTTTTTTGTTACTCTTATAAACATACATTATATATAAATATATATAATTTACATACATATAAACTTTTTATCCAATGTGGGGTAGGGTGTCTTTTTAGTCTGTCACTGTCACTGTCCTCCCATTGTTCATTGATTTGCTCAAGCGGGCCCCAGGAACGTCTCCATTGTGACACTTGTTACTGTCACTGTCACTGTCCTCTCGTTGTTCATGGATTTGCTCGAGCGGGCTCAGTAATGTCTCCATTGGACACTTTGTTGTTACTGTGTTTGGCATGTTGAGTACGTCACAAGTAGCTTGCCAGGCTCTGCTGCGCGGGCGAGATACTCTAGGTAGCTTGCCGGGCTCTCTGAGAGGGGCGGAGCAGTCAAAATCGGGTTGGCCATGTTGGCTGCGTGCAAGGCAAATGCACAAAAGCTGTGCTATCGCTCCAACCCCGTTTTAGTCTGATCATCTTTTTTTGTTTGTTTGTTTTGCAAAGCCCCTTAATTTGATGCAGTCTATTTGATTATCATTGTTTTCATTTGCTTGGCCAATGGCATTGAATCATCAAAAATGTTTCTAAATTCGTCGATTTGCTCGAGCAGGCCCAGTAACGTCTCCATTGGAGACTTTGTTGTTACTGTGTCTGGCATATCGAATACTCTCGGTAGCTTGCCGGGCTCTCCGAGAGGGGCTGAGGAATCGAACTCGGGTCGGCCATGTTGGCCGCTTGTAAGGCGAACGCCCTACCCGCTGTGCTATCGCTCTAATTTCAATGTCACAAATGTTTCTGCCTATGTTTTCCTAAATATAATTTATGGACTCAGGTCTAATATTGAGGTCTTTAATCAATTCTGAATCAATTTTTTGCATGATGTGCGATTGGGGTCGGAAGTTATTTTCACATGTAACTTGATCAGTTTTTCTAGTACCATTTCTTGAGGCTTTCCTTGCTCTATTTCAACTCTGGTTCTTTGTTGAAGATTAGCCATTTATATACCTGAGGTTCTGACTTTGGGCTCTCAATCATATTCCATTGCTCTGAGAGACTGAGACAGTACCACTCTATCTTAATTATAATAGCTTTAAAGTATGTTTTAGGGGGTATGGTGCTTCTAGCAGGTCAATCTGTACCTGTGAGGCGAGTGTATCAGCAGCCTGATGGTGCCTTCAGACTTCCAGATACCCCAAAATTGCTGCTGTGCCTTTGGCCAGACTCCAAAAACTTGGGGCAAAGTTTACCAAGAAAGTAAACGGCCAAAAGTTAGGTATGTGGGAAACACACCCACAAACCACCTCTGGCTCAGCTATATAATTGGAGGCAAGGCAAGGCAAACGCACAAAAGCTGTGCTATCGCTCCAACCCCTCTGTTTCCTGATTGAACTGCTTAATGGCCATGATCCCAGAGACTCAGAAACAAATCTTGAAACCCAGAGGCTTTAGGCAGAAATGCATCTGGTCCCTGCAGTAGGTTACCAGTGCTGGGCCAACCCAGGTGGGAATAGGTTTCGTGCCTTGGCCTGTTCCCCCTGGCAGCCCAGTGGCCGCCATCCTTCAGAGGACACTGGATAGTCAGGTTTGGCCCCCAGTGACGAGACACGCAGGACCTCACGGGATGGAGGTTGAGCTGGTCCTGTCCTCCCCACCCCAATGAGATCCCGAGTTGCTGCCCATGAATGGCCTCTCTGGCTCCTGATCAAGCTGCTTAACGGCCATGGTCCCAGAGACTCAGAAACAAATCTCAAAACCCAGTGGCTTTTGGCAGAAATGCGTCTGGACCCCACAGTAGGTTACTGTCGCCAGGCCACCCCAGGGAGGAAAGGGTGTTTTCCCTCTGCCTGCTCCCTCTTGGCACCTCAGTGGCCATCATCCTCCAGAGGCCATTGGACAGTCAGGTTTGAGTCTGCAGTGACGAAACTTGTTGGGCCTCACGGGATGGTGGGGGGAGCCGGTCCTGTCCTCCCCACCCCAACGAGACCCCAAGTCATCGCCCATGAATGGCCTCTCTGGCTCCTGATCAAGCTGCTTAATGGCCATGATCCCAGAGACTCAGAAACAAAACTCAAAACCCAGCTTTTGGCAGAAATGTGTCTGGACCCTGCAGTAGATCACTGTCGCCGAGCCACCGCAGGGGGAAAGGGTGTTTTCCCTCCGCCTGCTCCCTCTTGGCGGCTCAGTGGCCGTCATCCTCCAGAGGCCATTGGACAGTCAGGTCTGAGCCCGCAGTGGCGAAACTTGTTGGGCCTCACAGGATGGGGGTGGAGCTGGTCCTGGTCTCGCCGTCCCAATGAGACCCCAAGTCAACGCCCACAAACGGCCTCTCTGGCTCCTGATCAAGCTGCTCAACGGTCATGATCCCAGAGACTCAGGAGCAAATCTCGAAACCCAGTGGCTTTTAGCAGAAATCCCCCCAGATTTAAGTGTTAAAATTTCGGAATTTCAAAATCACATGGCCCTACTGCAGCCACGTGACATCATATGTTATTAATAACCGGCAATAGAACACAAATCGTCTACTGTTACCTTTTCAGCAGATCTGAGTGTTGGGGTAAAATCTCAAATAATAATGGTGGGTCTGGTGTCGAAATATTGAATGTGATCAAAGTAGAGAGAGAGTAATGTGGAAATCATCTGCCCCACAGGTACGGGGAGGGTGTGGGATGGGGGTATACTGGGGTTTTTGGTGGTGGACAATGGGCACTGGTGAAGGTACGGGTGTTTCATTGTATGACTGAGACTAAGACCTAAAAGCTTTGTAACTGCTCCCACAGTGATTCAATAAATAAAATTATAAAAAATGAAAAAAAAGTAAGGTGGAGTTCCTGCACAATTCAATTAGCTAATCAGTGGCTGACTAAATAGCAGTACTCCTACCAAAAAATATAAAAATAAAGTATGATTTAAAATTGATTGACTGGGAATCTCACACTGAAGTTTATAGTTTTTCCCCAAGATAAGGCATACTTAATGAGGAGAGTAAAGGACATCTAAGTACTTCATATTGCTTTATAGATAAAAGCTACTTAATATTTTAAAAGGTAAAGGCCCTCCCGTTGATCGTCGATTTGCTCGAGCGGGCCCAGTAACGTCTCCATTGGAGACTTTGTTGTTACTGTGTCTGGCATATCGAATACTCTCGGTAGCTTGCCGGGCTCTCCGAGAGGGGCGGAGGAATCGAACTCGGGTCGGCCATGTTGGCCGCTTGTAAGGCGAACGCCCTACCCGCTGTGCTATCGCTCCAGCCCATTACTTAATATTTTAATTGAAAGTATTTCTTTAGTCTCAAAAATATCAGTAATATAGACTGAATGTGAATCTACCTCAAGTGAAAAGAAATTTAGAATCAAAGTTTAGAATACTCTTAAGTGCCAATATATAATATCAGTAACAACTAAAGATCAATTACTTTTTACTGTTGAGATTTCAGGAATGTGGGTTCTTTCTAATTTGAGATGTTCCTATGGTACTTCTACCTTTTTTAATGTGAATTATATGTGCTTGTCTCTACTGTTAAATTGTTAGCTTTAACTTTACAATTTTGATTGTTGAAGTAAGTAAAAAAGCACTTGGTATGTTAATTATGATGCAACTTCTCAACTCTAATAATGGCTTTCTACACTATCATCATGTCACTATTTGGGAATCGTACATTTTAATTCCTAACAATACTTTTTTTGCATAAAAATATTCCTCATTGGATGGGTACTCGATCACTGTATAACTGAAACTCAAGCACAAAAATTTGTTAGTCTCCATCTGTACCTCATGGTGTTTCTCTAATAAAAATTTTTAAAAAACTGCTGGTTGTGGCGAATATAGTCTTGTAATGAAAGCTATTACCAAAATTAGTTAACATATAGTATAGGGTATTTTGAAATACTGTACATGAGTTTAAGTTGAACAATGTGGGTGGTGGAAAGGTGCAATGGTGGTAGGATTGATGTTGGAATATTGAATGTGATAAATTAATGTGAACAACCTTATGAAAATAAAATTAAAAACAGAAGAAAAAAAGAAAAAAGAAATAAATGCGACTATTAAAATAAAAAAAAATATTCCTCATCAGGAGGGGAGTAGGAGACGAGACAGGTAAGAAGCAATGGGGATTCAAGGTCAGGGGATTTAAATACAAAGGTGGTGTTGATAATGACTACAACACATTGATCTGCCCCACCAAAATACACCATTTTGAAACAGGACTTATTTCAACTGAGATCAGCTGAGACCTGAAGGCTCACAAGACAGTTTTACTACTACTTTGGTCATGTAGAAAAACAAAAATTGGAGGGGGGTGGGGGCAGAGGGTGTTCGCCAGAAGTAGGATTTTTACCAGAAATAATCTTTCTATCAGAAAATGCTACTTACATGGTAGGGTAAACACCTAATTACTGTATGTTTGGTCTAGTTTATCAGGTCTTTCTTTGTCATGTGAATCTCTCTTCACTTCCTTGAAACTTCAGGTCCCTAGTCATTCAATGCCTCAGGATATACATCTTTATTTCCCCCACTGGAATCAGAGTCCATATATATATAGTCCTGATGTAAATGCTATCATGTGTGTTCTTTCCTACTAATTATCTGAGATCAATATGATTGTTCAATCAACCCAAGAAGAACCAAGAAGGGAGGGAGCGAATTTTCTTTACTCCTGAACATTTATTATAGTCATAAGATGTACTTTATACTAGGACAAGATATCTGTTATTCTCTCGTAGTGACCCACATAGCATTCCTGTTTGGGATGTGATGGTGTCAAACATTGAGTATTATTCCCTGGGAAAATTTCAATTAGTATGCTGGTTTTTTTCCTTTCAAAATATTTACTAGTTTCAATATAATGCAATTAATTTAGATTTCCCTTTTCCAGGTTTATCAGTACTGATCAAATAATAGTTGTTTTGGTTGAATGTTATCATTGTGCATTTAAAAAAGCAATGCAGTTTCTGCTACATAAAGGCAGTTCTAGTGAGTAATGACTTATTTACCATAGACATTCATATCAGTGCTAGATAACAAATCTTGGCAGCTGCCTTACATGAAAAGGACATTTAAGAGCTAATGAAAATATTATAATTTTTCTTTATGACCATACAAAACAACCTGGAAAAGCAGCAGATGGTAAATAATCAATTTACATAATACACATTTTCTAAAGCATCACTGGATCTTGAAAGGGTAAACAACTGAGCAGAGTAGTTTAAAATTGTGACTGACTATATAGTTCAGATTCTACCAGAAAAGGAAGAAAAATAAGCAACCTAAAAATCTTAAGAAAGGCAACATTAGATAGAGAAGACAAGTAGGATGACACATTTGGTAAGACAAGTGGTACCAAAGTTATGTTGGGGCATTACTTGCCACAGATTCATCACTATGCACATCAGTTATCCCTATTATACAGCTGTACAGACGTGGGTAAAAGTGTTCTTCGATTTTGTAGTAGGCTATCTAACGTAGCTGACTAATGCTTAGGAAAACATGTGAAGCTGATTGGATGCATAAAATTAAATCTATGGTTTTTAATCTCTTTTCTCCATAAAAATAATTGCTAATGGATAATTACTTTAGTCCTCCTTTCTTTGTGATTTTATCATTTCTGTAATTGATTTTTCTATTAATTTTCTCTCTAGTCTGCATTTGTTCGCTATTTCCTTTCAACTACTTGTTCTTCACCCGGCTTCTAATTTGTTTATTGACCTTATGAGCATTCTAATCAAGGCTTCTTTATCTCATTTTCAGGAATTAATTTTTTCCATAGAATTGTTTTGTTAGGGCCTGGACTGCAGGTAGGACATTTGGCTTCCATGCTCCAACCTGGGTTTGATCTGTAGCATCCCATATGAACCTTGGGATACCACCAGGAGTGATCTTGAGTGTAAAGGCAGAAGTAAGCCCTGTGCATTGCTGGGTGTGGCCCCAGAACAAAACCAAAAAAATTTAGTCAGTGTTATTATAAAGGAAATAGAGCTTAAGACTTGTGTTTGTGCCCTATTCAAAGACTAGACAGAAGCTTTTCCCTTTCTTTTTTTTTTTGTATGTTTTTTTGTTTTATTAGTGAAACACCATGAGGTACAGTTGTAGACTTACAAGTTGTTGTGCTTGGGTTTCAATTATACAATGATCCACCAGTGCCCATTCTCCACCCCCACCAATCCCAGTATCCCTCCCACCCACCCCCCATCCCCCATCCCACCCTACCTCTGTGGCAGGGCACTCCCCTTTGTTCTATCTCTCCTTTTGGGTGCTGTGGTCTGCAGAAGAGACATTGAGTGGCAATCATGTTCTGTCTATAGATCACCCTCAGCATGCATCTCCCATCCTGGGCGGATCTTCCCAGCACCCTTTATTTGGTGCTCCCTTCTCCCTCTGAGCTGCCTTTGCCCCTAGAGTGTGCGGCTGGCCTCTAAGCCATGGAGTGAACAACCTGGTGTTTATCACAGCTGTTCTTGGGTGTTAGTCTCTTATTTTGTTACTTTATGTTACCCAGATGAATGCAATCTTTCTATGTCTGTCCCTCTCTTTCTGACTCATTTTGCTTAGCATGATATTTTCCATGTAGTACCACGTGTATGTAAATTTCATGACTTCATTTTTTTCTAACTGCTACATAGTACTCCATTGTGTAGATGTACCAAAGGAAAGCCTTTTTAACAAATGGTGCTGGCAAAACTGGATGACGACATGCAAAAAACTGGGCTTAGATCTCTGCCTAACACCATGAACAAAAGTAAGATCAAAATGGATCAAAGACCTCAACATCAGACCTGAATCCATAAGGTACATTGAAGACAAAGTTGGCAAAACCCTCCATGACATTGAAGCTAATGGTATCTTCAAAGATGTCACGCCATTGGCCAAGCAAGTGAAAACAGAGATAGACAAATGAGACTATCTTAATCTAAGAAGCTTCTGCACCTCAGAAGAAACAGTGACCAAAATACAAAGACAGTCTACAGAATGGAAAGGATATTCGCTGAATATACATCCAACAAGGGGTTGATATCAAGGATATACAAAGTACTGGTTGAACTCCACAAGAAGAAAACATCCAACCCCATTAAAAAATGGGGCACCAAAATGAACAGAGACTTTCTCAAAGAAGAAATCCAAATGGCTAAAAGGCACATGAGAAAATGCTCTACATCATTAATCATCAGAGAGATGCAGATCAAAACAACAATGAGATATCATTTCACACCATAGAGACTGGCCCACATTCAAAAGAACAAAAGCAACCTGTGTTGGCGTGGATGTGGAGAGAAAGGGACTCTCCACTGCTGGTGCGAATGCCGACTGGTTCAACCCTTTTGGAAAACAGTATGGACGATTCTCAAAAAATTAGAAATTGAGCTCCCATTTGACCCAGCAATACCACTCCTGGGAATATACCCCGGAGAGGCAAAAAAGTATAGTCGAAGTGATATTTGTACTTGTTTGTTCATTGCAGCACTGTTTACAATAGCTAGAATCTGGAAAAAACCTGAGTGTCTGAGAACAGATGATTGGTTAAAGAAGCTTTTCCCTTTCTTCGAAGCCCTTTTTCTCTCTTGAACACAATTCCTCTAAGCAAATTCTTTCAATCAATGCTTTCAAGCTTCAGAGAAAGAGGGAGGAATAGAGGGAGAGATGGAAGGAAGGAAGGAAGGAAGGAAGGAAGGAAGGAAGGAAGGGAGAGAGGGAGGGAGGGAGGGAGGGGGGAGGAAGAGGGAAGGAGAGAGGGAGGAAGGAAGGGATAACAAACATACTCCAGAACATTAACATGTAGATAATCTAGAGGCTGATGTTTAAGCATGTTATTTCAGAGTTTTACAAAGAAAAGTCCACCAGCCCCTGCAGACTGGTAAAATCATACCACCATCCAGACTACCAGGAGAGAGTAGTCCCTTTGCCCTGGACTCATGAATGGAATTTCCTTCTTTTTTCCCTGCTAACCATACATTCTTCTTTCTTTCTCAACCAATCCTATAAAAACCTCACACCCAACCTAACAGTTAGATGTTTTCTTTGGGGGAGAATCTTCTCAGGTTGCTAGAAACTGAAAAATAAAAAAGTTCTTCCCCCCCACACACTAACTCTCTTGTGAGCAGCAGGCACTCAAACCTGGGTTTCATAATAAGTTGTTTTTAATGGAAATTTTTGATGTAGACCAAAAGTTATGTAATAATAATAATTTTAGAAAACACCATCAGAAGTTAGGTGTACCATCAACAATAGGATTTTAGTAAGAGAACTCTTCTGAACGAAATTCTCCAGTACACATTGATCTTACAAAGAGAGAAAAAGAAAACCTGCAGATAAGTGACAGATCTCAAGTTAAATAAAATACTGGTATTTATCTATACCATTTTGTTTAAAAGTATGCTTTTTTGCATCTTAAATTTTATATCTAGCATTTAAGGATGATTAATTGTAAAGGACATATGTAAGACTCTAATGCAGTAAAATGATGAATTCGTAATTCATGTGAAACAACATAATTAGTTCTCCAAGGCTTCACTGATACATTATCTACTAAACAGAATACTTGAAAGCCCCACTTGAGTTTTAAATATAATATGAAGCCTTTATTTTAAGCATGGCTTCCTCTGTCTAATATTCTCATAATTATTTTCCAGCAGAAAGAAATGGTTTCTTATTTTATTCTCATTGTTAAATCTTTCATATGGCTAAAGAGAAACTTCATGACTATTTATTTGAATGCATAACTAACATATTTTGAGAATTATGTTTATATTTACAAAATGAAAATATCTACACCCCAAAATATTATAGAAAGCAAAAATATAATTGAAATACCCCCTATCCCAAGTAAAACCCCTCTCTAACATAATAATATATAAAGAGAAGTTTTAAATACTGAAATTTGCTTCATAGAAATAAATTAAAATCTTCCAGCAATTTCAGCACATATGAAGGGAAAAAACAAAAGATCATTTAAAACGTTTTTGTTTGTTTTGTTTGGGGGCCACACTTCAGTAGTGCGGCTCAGGGCTAATTCCTGGCTCTGTGTTCCAGGATGATTCCTGGCAGTGCTAAGGGACCACATGCAATGCCAGAAGTTGAACCAGGGTCAGCTGCGTGCAAGACAGTGACTTAACCCCTTTACTATCCCTTAGGTTGCAAATATAAACTGTTATTTTTATGATGATGATGATGATGATCATGATGATGATTATTTATAGCTTCTTGCCACAGTCAGCAATGCTTAGGGTTCAGCACTCAGGAATCACTGCTGATGAGGTGTTGGGGCCCATACAGGTGCCAGGGATCAAACCTAGGTTGGATGCATGCAAAACACAGAACTTAGCCCTTATACTGTCTCTACAGCCTCCAGCATATTCTTTACTTTGATATGGTAAATTATATAAGAACTCTTTAATATATATTTGCTTCTCAAAATATCACCACTGTACATTGGCTAATCCTTCAGGTATGAGCAAATTCAAGTCCTACAGCTTACATAACTTGCAAGAACATCTGCTTTTTCTTCCTGCTAATTTTATCTAGAAACTCTATAACTTGAAAAATATATAGTGTTTTTGAAAAGAGACTGTATAAGTTTATTCAATGCCTCTTCATTCTAAGCTTCCAGGTAGTCTGGTTTTCAGCCAGTGTTCTGCTTATTTAGAAAGTCCATTAAACCAGAGAACAGTGTTAGTCCTTGTACAATGGTCTGTCACTGTGTCATGCTTCATAAGGAAAAGCCAGATTAGTGGGCATAAAGCCACGGGAAAGTAGTCACTTAAATGTTGACAAAAGGTCTGACCAGACTTTTATTTCAGATTTGGAATGTGGGGAGAGGGCTCTGTGGGGTAGTGTAGGCTAAATTTGTTTTAAATAATAGCATCCCGCAGTGCTTCCTAGGCATTATCATTTTCTTTACTGAGAGGTGGAAAATGGAAGGTTGGATTGAAAATGAAAGGAAAGAAAGGAATAGCAGAATAAGCTCAAGAAGACATGGCATACATACAGAACAGAAGAGGATTTAAGTACACAATCTCAGGATTCCTGGAGTGCACCTACAAGGGTTATGGGGTATGTACTTTGTCATTTAAGTTATGAAGCAAGAAGGCAGATGTGTGTATATGATTGGGGGCTGGGGGTTGGTTGGCAATGACTTTTTGAAATAACATAACCAAGATGGGATTTAAAGAACTAATTATCTCTCGTTCTAAAATAGCAAAACCCAAAACATAACAAAATCCCCAAACCAAACATGGCTGAACCCACTTTATGGATACAGAAACTGAGGTCTGATAAGACTCTAACTGATACTAGCACTGGTCAGACAAGGCTGTGGAAGAGGAAGAATATTATCAAGAAGAAGGCTTTTCAGAGAGAAACTCTAGCAGGATGAAGGATGTGATTAAGGGCATGCAGGTGGGCCACCAAAAGTTCAAAGCTCTTCCCCTTGACAAAGCCAGAGCAACAGAATCTTACCTACACAGAAAACCCAACCATAGGGTTAGTTTGAGGGAAAATCTATAAAACTAACTCTGCAAAGGCAAGCGGCATATCTCCCCATTCTGAAGGGTGGCCAGCATCTCCATCTGAGATGTGTATACTCTCAGCCCTTTCCCTTTCGGAGAAGCCCAGGTTCTCTCTTGAGCATTATCCTCCTTCCCCTACCTCCCCCATAATCTCTAAAAACAATGGCTTTATTTCACTATTAATCTTCTAAAATTCTTTTCTGTGAGACAAGATGGCAGACCTGGAAAGCCTAGGTAATAACTTAAGACTGATTTTCCTTTCCTGCATAAAGCCTCCTCATTCAAGTCTGGGTTCCGTGGCTTCCAGAAACACTGGGTAACGGCTCATTTGCATGCTGAGTGGGACAAAAAGAACCTACGTGTAGCTTGACAACCACCTCATGAGCTGGGGAATCATAGGTCTGTACTGTGCAGGTTTTCTCCACAGTCTCTTTTGAGCCCTAGATTACCCAGGGGAGGAAGGTGGGTAGAAAGGGATAGGTATTCTCCCTTCTCCAGGCTGCCATCACTTCCCACTTCACATAAGTCACCTGCAACAATTTATTGGAAATAGTCATCCTTTTCTGACAAAAAAAAAACCATTTTCACTATTCTAAGGGTAGTTGTAAACCTTCATCTAGAATATATATACCCTAATATAGAATATATATACATATTATATATATATATGTTTAGGGCTGGAGTGATAGCACAGTGGTAGGGTGTTTGCCTTGCACGCGGCCAACCTGACCAACCCAGGTTCAATTCCTCCACCCCTCTCAGAGAGCCCGGCAAGATACCAAGAATATCTTGCCTGCATTGCTAAGCCTGGCAAGCTACCCGTGACGTATTCAATATGCCAAACACAGTAACAAGAAGTGTCACAATGGAGATGTTACTGGGCCCGCTCGAGTAAATCGATGAACAACAAGAGGACAGTGATACAGTGATACATGTATATCAAATTATATTGAAATAATTGATAGAAAGGTACTATGGAAAATAGCAAAGAACTTTTTTACTATTAAAGATAATCTCATTTTCAGTAGATGGAAAGTTCATGATAATCAGTCTGGCCCATCTGGTGTACTAGAAGAACAATATAGGAGATGAATTCTTCTCTGAGACCCTGAGAGTTTAGCTAAATCTCACAATGGCTTCCTTATGAAGTGCTCAGTATAATGGCAGATAACAATATGCACTTTCCTATACTACTGAGCTGGGCTTGCTCCTGCTAATACTTTCAAAGACTTCCCCTTGAGGCTTAGATGGGAGCATAGTAATCTTGGAGCACATAAGAAAAAAAAATGGGGCTGCGAAGAGTACATCTGGTAGGGTGTTTTGACTTGCACACGCCAAACCCAGGATCAATCCCTGGCACCACATATGATTTCCATAGGGCTGGCAGGAGATATCTCTGTGCAAGGAGCAAGGAGCAAGACCTGAGCACTGCTGATGTAGCCCAACATCATACCATGTTTGATGAGGTATAGGTGACTAAGAAGCATACTCCTAGTTCATCTCCAGAGCATTCAGGACTGATTTAGATTTATGCTTCCAGTTCTAACTTCCTGCCCATCAAACCCTGAAATGACCCAATCGCTTCAGATTGAGAACCAAGAGAGACTACCACTCAAAGTTGTATTTCTCTCTTTATTTTGGAACTTGAGTAGATATAATTATCCATTTAATTTTTTCATTAAATCAGTACAATATTATGAACAGCATTTTCACTCTAAGAGAAAACTGTGAGTTAAAATTTTCCTAATTCAGAACCATAAATGAGCAAGAATTTGCTACTCCAGCTTGCTTTCCAAATATTTCTTTTAACTAACCTTTGACCTTGCCTATCTCCCAATTCTGGGAGGGGGGTTGGCAGGGAAATAATCCTTTTGGGACCAGTGTGATTTCTCCCAGAGACTTTCTTCTTGAAAGGAGAATAGACATTTCCTTCGAACAAGGAAGGGTTAACAAGAACAAAAACAGATAAACAAAAAAAATAACCAAACCACAAAAAATACAATTCCAGCCTCTTTTATTAAATAGGCACTTCTAACATCTAGACCCTGGATGTTAGCACTCCTTAACATATTTTATGAAAGCAAAAATTCTTATCTCAAAGTTTGCATTTTGCTCACACCTAAGATACATTCTGCCTCAGACCCCCAAAATGTAAATGCAGTCTTTGATCAGTAAGGATGTCAGAATTACCAGGAGCCTGCCAAAAGTAAATAATTGACTCATGCAAATTTTTCCTCTATTGACGGTAATGTGCTCTGCAAAAACTATAAAACCCTGAAATTTGTGCTTAAACAGTAAAAAAGTTTCACTCCAACTTCTTCCTCAGGGCAGCCCTTGAAGCTCTGGAATATTTAAAGTTCATCCTTTAACCAAAGCGCAGAAATATTTTATTTAACTTGACATTATGCACTATATGTTTAATGTTAAACCGGGTCTGGTTATGGATGAAAGGGGATAGGAAAAACATGAGGACTTTCAGAACGATACCTGAAGGTTATGATGCAGACCCAGGAGATGGATATTGTTTAGCATGCTCTCTCACCGTTTTACAAGGAACAGACAACCATCCCTTGGGGATTCATTAAATCCCTGACATCAGCTGCAATGCCTTGAGACAGGATCTCTTTGTCTTCTGATCCACTATTCACATTTTCTCCTTACTTATCCAACCACACCTATATAAATTTCTAGCTCAAGCCTGGTAAAAATTTTTTTGAGGGACCAGTAAGTCTACTGTTTTCTTAGGTTGCTAACCCCTAGGGGGAAAAACCCTGATTTTCTTCTTCATCGACCCTTTTCTCTAGAGCGTTTGGTCTCTGAATGGCGAGGACACAGACTTCAACTCAGCAACAGGATCACAAAGAACAGCTCACTTATGAAATGTACCAGGCTAAAAATTATTTTCATTCACTGATACTATCTTTTGTGAAGATCACAAAATAAAACATGGACATCTTTCTTTTCTTTTTAACATTAAGGGAATTCAAGACTGACAATGGTAACAATTCTAAATCAAATTGCTCTCCATCTTTATAGAGGTACAAGACAAGGCTATTACATTTTTTCTTTGAGTATCTGAATTTTAACAGTAACCTTCTGTGAAAGTTTCTGCCCTGAAATTCAATGCTTTTCCTGTACTTCTTTTGATCTGAAAAGAACAGCTTGTTTTGTTTAGGCATCTCAGTTGAGGTTTCTCTGGTTCTATCTGGAGTGAGGTATGATTTTCTGACATTTAGGTAGCCTAGTAAGCAATAATTACCTAACATATTAGAAAGATACTCTCCAGAACTGGCTATAACCATGGATATCACTATGGAATAGAAGGGGTAAAATGAAACAGAATAGTAGTACTCTTTCAGGTAGACATTTATCACAAGGACAATAAATTTTCAAGCCTTGTATTTGTAATGTGACTCTATTACTTTGAAGAGAGGTTGTCAGAGATTTTAATCACTTCTTTCTTTTACTTTCATCACCGTAAATACATTTTTAGTTACCTTCTAAGATCCTATTTTCCATCAAACTCATTAATAAAACTGAAAAAAAACCCATGAGACTTACTGAGTCTTATCCTTCAGACTAGTGGCCTCTAAGGGATAGTTGTTTTTATATTTGATATCAATCTCTGCACAGGGACTCTTGTCAGTTACATTTTTGCTTCAGTAGTGATTAGGTAGAAGGGGAATTCCAAATGACTCCTGAAATTTAGTAAATCAATGGGAAACAAGAGAACTGCCTAATGAAAATTTAAATCTAAATAGAAGAAACTGCCTATTTAAATAATAGTTTACTCTTACTTAAGAAAAGAAATGCCTCATGCTGGGCTAGGTACAAATGCAGTGTATGAACAGGACAGGTTAAGCATCACACACACACACACACACACACACATACACGGAAGTGTAAAATCTAGCTTTATGGAAATTTCCAGGCAGGTTGACAATGGCCACAGTAATGCTCCAGGAAACAGCTAGGAATTTATTTTCTGTAGTTTGGAAATTTTACAAGCTGATTGCTATACTGTGTTTCATTACTGACCGGTAAAAGATATTTTTAATAGTCAAAAGTACATACTTGCTTTAAAGAATGTATAGCATGCAATAAAATGACCATTATGAAAAATGTCACCATTTCCATCAGCTTGTTACTGAGTATCCTGTGCCTTATTTTTAAAAGAAAAAAAAACAGATTTATTATTTTCATCAGAACATGTGTATTATCTCTTCTTTCTGTACAAAGAAAGAAGAGAAAAGGGACATTACAAAGACCTTTTCAGAGAAGTGTTTTTTACACCTTCAGTGATCTCCTACCAGGTGCAATGACCAATTTGTGCTCATTTAAAGACAAAAGTGGCATTTTGAACAACAACTGTATAACAATATCAGTAAAAATGAGGTCATGCTGAAAATCTGCTTCAAGATGTTAAAAGGACTGCATTTTGACTCAACTTTAAACATCAGTCAATGACAAATGACAAATTTCAAGCTTCACAAGTTCAGACACTGATCAGGGAATTGGAGCTTCAAAGTTACAAACTTGAAAACCTTCAGACTGAGGAAATATTCAACAGAATATATATAAAAATGCATCATTGAAGTTTGGTCATCACAAGCACAAATCAACAAGGCACAACAAGGATTTGATAAATGAAGACATCTAATTTCACCAATTCTTTGGTCTTTCTAGAAAATAAGAATGTAATCACCATCAAAATTTGATAACTGCATTTTAAAATGTATCATAAGCCCATTTGAAAAGGTATGAAATTATAACATGCAGGACTTAACTTACAAATTTTTCCAACGTATAGCACCATCTTTTAATTTTCTGATTCTAAGACTTAGCCCCTTTTTGTAGATAAAGGCAAAGAGATTAAGATTTGTCTGAATAACAGTATTATGAAACACAAGTTTGTGTACTCCCCAAATTCATATGTTCAGGGCTTAAGCAATAGTACAGTGGTTACGGTGCTTGCAAGGAACTTGGCCAACCCAGGTTCAATCCTGGCCACCACAAATGGTTCCAGAGCATAACCAGGACTGATTCTGAAACACACATCCAGGAGTAAGCATCTAACTCTGCCAGGTGTGGTTCAAAAACTAGAAAAGTTTTTTAAAGAGAAAACAATTCTTACATTTAAACTGAATTCCCTGTTTACAATTATCTGAAGATGAGGCCTTTGGGAAATAGGTTCAAAGTGAATGGAATGAGTATACTTATGAGAAGACAAATGAGAGATATGATTTCTTTTTCATGACCAGATGATGGAAGAGCAAGAAGACTGGATAAAAACCAGTAAGCAGGAGCTGGAGCAATAGTACAGCAGGTAAGGTACTTGCATTTCATTCTTTAACCCAGGTTGGATCCCTGGCATCCCATTATGTTCCCCAGAGCACGGCCAAGAGTGATTTCTTTGTGTGCAGATCCAGGAGTAACCCCTGAATATTGCTGGATGTGGCCACAGAACAAACAACAACAACAACAAACCAAAAATTGAAAACAACACCAGGAAGCAGGCAATCTTACCAGGTTCTGCTTTTTCTACCTGATGTCAAAGTTCCCAGCCCCCCTAAGTGTGAGAAGTAAACATTTGATCTTGTGTGGTCTTTAGACTACAGCAGCTTACATTGACTAACATACAGAGCTAGGAAGCTGTGACATTAGATCTAAAACCAAAATGGTTACAGTCACGGTCAAACAAATAAACAAACAAAGAAGGTTATCAGGATATCCATATATATATATATATATATATATATATATATATATATTTGGTTTTAGATCTAATGCTGGCAAATGTGCACTGTGGAGGGATGGGTGTTGGAATACTGTATGACTGAAATCCAATCATGAACAGCTTTGTAATGCTACATCATACAGTTATACAATAAAAAAGTTAAAAATAAAAAAGGTGAACTTTTCTCTTTTCAGACTATGAATACATGAGCTTTCCTCATTTAGACATGGGATATTTGATTCTCCCTGGGTCTAAGACAAGAGTGACAGTGTGCCTCAGTGACAATGCACTGACATTCTTTTATTTATAGTAACATATCTAAGGCAACCATCTTATTCAGTACATTTAGTACCTAGTGTCTTTACATTAATTTTTGTATTCGATATTTTAGGGGGTTACGCCTAGTGGTGCTCAGGTTACTCCCAGCTTGGTGCTCACAGTTAGTTCTTAATAGTGCTCAGGCCATCATATAGTATCAGGGATCTCACCAAGGTCTCCTGCATGAAAAGTATGTGTTAAGTACATTCAGCTATGCTATCCCTTCAGTCCCTTGTTGCTCTCTACTTATACACTCACATAAATATTGTCAATATCTAGTTGTCCATACATTTAATATTAAACAGGATATTCTACAGATGTTAGAGTAAGCATGTGCCATTTTAATCTAAGATGGTTTTGTTTCTCTGTTGGGTAAGATGAAGTTATAGGTTTAATTTTTATTCTTATAAACCCTGAAGACGTGAAAAATACTATAATGGTTAATAATACAGTACTTAAATATTTATTTTAGGGGGGAAGGCACAACTCAGCACTGCTCAGGGAGCTATTTCTGCCTCTGTGTTGAGAATGATCCCTGGCGGTACTCAGGGAATTGTATGTAGTGTCACCAACTTGAACCAGAGTTCACAGTATAGAAAGCAAGCACCTTAACTCTTGTGCAATCTCGCCAGGCCCAATTCTAAAGTATAGTCCAATATTACTTTAAATGGAAAAAATAAAAAACAACAAAAATAATTTCTAGATAAAATCATAAATGATGAACTGCCAATAATATGTACTGGTACCATAATCACTAACATAAACATTATTACATTTATTTTTGTATATAAATAGACCCACTGTAAGTATTTGGCATATAATTAATAAATGTATTTACATTGCTAAGGTATTTAATCCTCAGAACTATCCTATTAGGTAAGCACGGTCATGTATGTTTCATGGGTTTGGAAACTGAATTTAATAAGTCTAAGCCCTTTTAACAAGTTTATATAACCAGTAATGGTAAGTAGAGAATGTATCAAAATAAAGTTTATCCGGCTAAATACTAAACTTTCACCATGCCTCTGAGGTCCAAACTTCAGTTATATGAAAGAATGTTTTGGGGTACTGATGAAGCTATAGATCCTTAGACACCAGGATCCAGATGATCTCTGTGGGGAAGAGTCTAAAGTTTTAGGAGCTCCTAAAGTGTTGAGAAACTCCTAAGTGTTGAGAAACATTATCCTATATTATATTTGCATTATTAACACTTTCTCTGTATTAATTTTATTTAAGTATCTCAAAAACAGGTTGATTTTCTTTAAAAAAAAACTCAAACATTCAATGTCTACCTGAAATTGGAAATTGAGAAAACAGAAGAACAGAAACTGTGATGTGATATATTAAGTGATGTGAGTGTGTTAATATTTGCATAATGGCCGCAGGTGTCTGACACAGGTTTGTTTTGATTCACTGAGGTCAGACCACAGCTTTTCTCTGCCAGTTGAAATAAAAGCAGGTAAATATATAAAGAGAAGACAAAAAGAAAAAAAGAAGAAATGAAGGTTAGAAGGGGGGAAGAAGAGAAAGAATGTAATTATTAAGGATTGAGCTACTTTTGAATATAAATAATTATATTTCTCTGAGAAGACAAACAGGTTCTGATTCAAATTTATGTTTTGACAGTCATGCCTTCAATCTGTTTTTTTTTTGCAAGTCATTAAATTGATGATAGGACGCACAGTTCCATTGGCAGTTATGATTAGGAGGTCAGGCAGTGAATTCAGTACACTTAAAAAATATCTCTCTTCCCTCCCATTCAACTGGCACTCTAATCTCCTAACATTCATATCAACAAGAAGCAATAGCTGAACATCACCCACCATTCACAAATCTAAATCCAAAGACAAGCTGCTTGATTACCTCTTGCTTCATGGAAATAAATTAGCTGACATTTAGATAATCCAGGGACATATATAGCTTTTAAGTCTCAATTTTTATTTTTTCTTTATCTCTTTTTTAACTATTCATCTCTAAGTAAAAGCCCCAAAATTAAAAAGGCTTTTAAGGAAGTCTTTTGTACCTAAAAGAAAAAACAAAGAATGCCAAGGACCAAGTCCATTAGAGATCAGGTGATTTCCAGATTTCCATCACACTCCGCGATTATTCAGCTGTCAGTAAAATATGTGCTTTCATTGTTTTGGTTTAATGTCTGTTTATCTGATTAGAGTGATGTGGTAATTTTTTTACTCATCTAAGTTCTTGAGATTCTATCACCATTCTCTTCTCCTTACTGCAGAGAATGTTTTTCTTTCCTTAAAAACTGGGCCACATGCCTCTGAGGAGAAAATAGTGCATTATTTCATTCTCACCTTTTTTCTTTCTAGCATCTCTGAGGCCTTCTATACCCAGAAGTGCTTCCTCTCAAGCTGGATCATCAAATCAATTATCACAGTAGTCTGTTTTCTAAATACTAATGGCAATGAGTGAAACAGACTAGACAAACTTTCAGCTTGTTTTGCTTTTTTCGAGGGGGGTGTCCTCCCCTTCTCCCTTTCTCTTTCCCCCTTTCTGCCTCCCAAACTCTCCTCTCTCTCTCATAGATATGAAAGTGTTCATATTCCCTAGCACTTCTAACAAATACTCCTCTCTTCTGTCTGAAATAATTTTCTATCAAATATTTTTGTACAATCTTTAACTAAATGCTTCATATTTGTGAGTCAAAGCACAAGAGAAAAATGGAACTAGGAGCCAATTATTGCAAAAAAAATCTCTGACAATTTCTGACCTGAAGAAGCACAACAGTGTTTCTTCATTTGGCTGTTTAATTATTCATTTGGGCTGTTTAAAATTGCTTTTATGAAAGTATCAGAAACTTAAATTGTTTTTTACTTAGTGTTGCTAATTTCATATTAAGTTTTTGGCTACGTGAAATATTTTTTGTTGTTGTTTTGTTTGGGGACCATACTAACGATGCTGATCATGCTTGGGGGTCTATAGATGATAGGAATGGAACCCGGATTGATGCAGGCAAGCACCCCACTTGCTGTACTCTCTCTCCAGCCTCTTGAAATATTTTAATTTTTAAACTATAATATGTCCTAGTGATTTAAAAAGATTGTTAATGCTCTAAAGATAAATGTTGGATTTAACTGAACTATATAATCAACTATATAGTTAACTTGTTTCATTAATGCTGTAGGTATACATTAATTCATCACTTTTGTGAGATGTACAGTTTCTAACATATTATAGTGCTTACATTTCTTTTTTTTAATATTTTATTTCTTTATTGAATCACTGTGGGAAAAGTTACAGAGCTTTCGGGTTTAGGTCTCAGTCATGTAAGTATCAAACACATTTCCCTTTACCAATACTTCTTTTTAACCGTGAACCCCAATAGAACCCCACCTCCCACCACTCCCAATTCCTGTGAGTCAGATGAGTTCTAGTTAATACTCTATCTACTTTGACTAGATACATTGTTTCGATAGAAGATACACAATTATTGTTTAGAGTTTACAACCCCCCCCCCCAATCAGATATGCTGAAACAGTGTTGTGAAATGATTTGCTTTCTACAGCTTGGTTTAAGAATAAAATGATGTCGCGCGGCCGCTACATTTGGATTTCTTCTGTTTCACTTATTAACCCTGGAAGTATTTCTATTAAAAGGTAGATAGTTAAGAGATTGGTTTCTGTGCTCTGGAGTCGTGGCCGTGCCGGAGAGCCGCTCGTGGGGGGCAGCTGGTGACCTCGGTCAGGCGTGAAGGACGGCCCAGAACGCCCCCCTTCCCATGAGGCCCCCGCTGCCCCCTGCCCCCGGCTCAAACCTGCTGTCCACAAGGCTCCCGTGCGGCCGCCATCTTCCTTTCCAGAGAGGAGTCACATTTCTTTTATAAAATAAGGAGTAACTTTTTTTACCGGCCAATAAAGCCTTGTTTTCAACAAGTTATGGTTTGGTATATTTTAAAACCAATAACTGCTTTTGAAAATGAGTCCAAAGCAATAACTACCTCAACCTGAAAATAACAGGCAAGGAAGTAAGTTATACCAACCAATGTTAACCAGAGTTTCTGTGCCCAAGATGTTACAATATAAATTGCATTGATTTAAGTAATATAATGAAAACTTACATAAGGCTATTCTTAGAATCTGTTAAACAGTGAGTTAATTTGCCAATTCTGTCATATGTGAAAAAAAACTCATCCCATCCCACTTTATAACATGTTTTCACCACTGTGTATTTCAGATGTAGGTGTGATAGGGACAGAAAGGTATAAATTATAATTATAGTATGAAATCCAACAATCTTAGGAGCTAGGTCACATGGGTATAAAAATAAAATGATAATAAAGGACACTACTTGCTAAATGTCAGGAGGATTATATAGAAAGCATAAATCATATAATTGTGGAAAGCAAATTAAAATACTGTGGTGAATGATGACTTCATGAGGTAGATGAAACCAGCAAGGACATTCTCGTATTAGAAAACGGTTCTTAATACACAAGTAAGCAGCTGAAAATGCTTATTATTCATTTTGTGAAAAATTATTTTTGAGCTCAAATAACTGCATAATGGTTAAATAGAAAAGGACAAAGGAAGTTTACATAAGGTATACTTTGGTGTAACATTAACACTAAGGAATTGTCTTCCTGCAGCTTACCCTTAGGTTTGTAGGTATAGAGTACTAAATCAAGGGAGGTATTTAAGAGACTAGAAGCAAATATAACAAATATGACTCTACTTGAGGCAGACTGGAGTTTTTCTTAGCTAGTTCCTGAGCTTGAGTTCGTATGAAATTCTGAGTCACTCAAAAAGGGATTCTACAGGGGTCCCAAAGCCTGAGGGTAGAGTCCTGACAGTGGTTGTAATCTACAGTTCAGGGTTCTATTCTTTAGGAATTCTTACTTAGGCTAGTTTCCAAACCGTATCAGTTTTCTAAGGCTGTGATCATGTAAATGTATAACTAAAAACAAAAATGAGATTTCACAGATCTGAAGGCTAGAAGTATGAATTAAGATGCTGGCCAGTTGGTTCGTCCTAGAGAGGTTGATGAAGAATCTGTTCCATGCCTCTGTTGGGTCTGTTCCTTGACCCAATTTTCAATAAGATATTACAATTAATGCAAGGTGCTAGGACATTACTATCATTTTGGGGTGGCAGGGGGAGTGGAGGAAGGGAACACAAGCAAACCCACAGCCCTCTGAAAACCGAGTATTAGAGTATTATATCAATGGAATTAAAATCCCATATCAATAATTTATTTCCTATATTTATATGTCCTATACAATTTTTTACACCCTATAAGTTTTCTGTCCAATTCACAACAACCCCCATCCCCTGACTTTCATTAAAATGGAATGCCTTATTTCTTTTATGGAGGGGGGTGGGTGGGTGGGTAGGGGTCTTCCAAGTAGCATTCAGGAGGCCTATCACCGTAGCCTCTGTCATTCACTACCATCCAGGCCACAAGTTCAATGCTAGGGCCCAAGAACTACTCCGCGCAGTTGTACTTAAGGATATCAAGGGATAAACCCTGCTCAAGGGTCCATGTGGTTTCAGGGATAGAATCTGAGTCAAATGCATGCAATGCCTTAACTACTATACTATCTTCAGCTCCAGAATGTCTAATTTCTAATCTAGTTTATTTTAACTGTCCTCAAAAATCTATCCTATATATTATATAACCGTAGAAAGGCAGTGAACTCAAAAGTTACATAAGGACCAACAAGGAGATTAAATAATACAAGATTTTTTAAAAATGGGTATTATTAACTCAAAGTTTTCAGCCTTGAGGTTCCATAAAATGAAATATTTGTAATGGAAGAAATCATAAAGATCCATTCAAAACCACTCATGTTATAGATTAAGACTCCTGATGCCCAGAGAGGTTAACTAACCTGCCTAGGGTGCATGAAGTTAATTGGGGGAATAGCAAAGGAAATAAAATGAACACCACAGTTTTGAAGAAACCCAGCAACAGTTAGTATTCTGCTTTCATGAAAGAGTTTTGTACACTGAATGTTGATGCTGTACCACAGAGAGATTAGATCGGAATTTACTAGCGAAAAGCAATTCTGGTTCTCCTTCCTCTCTTTGCCCTGATCTCTGAGGCCTTACAGAAAGCAAAATGACTGCCTGACCTTTCCTTTCCTAAAGCATCATTTAGTTTAAATTTCAGTTATCAAGGGAGGCAACACTTTTCCAGTGGAAAGTTAGGAAATGCTCAAAATGCTGAACTATTCTGTCTGTTGTAATTCTCTGATAACACAAACTAATAGAGGAAAAGTAGTTCCCAAGAAGGGTGGAGGTTGGGAGGAAGGTCTCAAGAATTCTACATTTCCTAAAGATAAGAGGACTCTGATACACAGTTCACTCTTCCATCTTTCAAAAAGAAGTCATGTGTAGTATTATTAACTGATTTTGAGAAGAAAAGGTAGTGCACTGCCTACTTAAAATACAACCAGTAATTTTGGGCTAAAGTATAGCAGGTATAGTGCTTGCCTTGCACACTGCCAAACCAGGTTTGATCCTTGGTAATGAATTTGTTCCCTGGGCATTTCCAGCATAGAGTCAGAAGTAAGTTCTGAGCAATTCTGGGTATGACAAAAACATTAATAATAGTAATAAAGTCAGTAGTTGGAATACTTTGCAAAACACTGTAGCACTGTTTTCCCCTTGTTCATCGATTTGCTCGAGTGGGCATCAGTAATGTCTCCATTGTGAGATTTGTTACTGTTTTTGGCATATTGAATATGCTACTGGGAGCTTGTCAGGCTCTGCCATGTGGGCGGGATACTCTCGGTAGTTTACCGGGCTTTCTGAGAGGGATGGAGGAATCCAACCCAGTCAGCTTCATACAAGGCAAATGCCCTACCTGCTGTGCTATCGCGCCAGCCCAGCAAAATAGGATGCAAGTGAATCACAAATCACAAATCATCCTGTTATTCGTCGATTGCCTTGAGCAGGCCCCAGTAACCTGTCCTTCATGCTAGCCCTGAGATTATATTCAAGGCTCTTTAGGAGAATGAGACCCATCATTGTTACTGGTATTTGGCATATTGGGTACGCCACGGGGAGTTTGCCAGACTCTGCCGTGTGGGCAGGCTACATTCAGTAGCCTGCCAGTTTGTCCAAAGTAGGAATAAGATGTCATAATAAGATAAACCGGGAGCTGGTTTTTATAGTCTCTGAGTCTTGGCCACTGATGGGATTACACAGCGCCAGGGTGCCAGTTGGTGGGTGTGACCCCCGCCTACTGGAATTTGGAGGATCTGGGTGGAGGATGCTTGGCCCCAATCCGAGTAGGCTTGGAGATCTCGGCCCCAGAACCCGTGTGGCTTTGTCCCTCTGCCAGTACCTTCATGTGTGTGGAGAGTGGTCTCAGCATGGTGGTGGCTGGTCCTGGAGGTCTTCGGCTGCCGGAGCCCTGGTCAGGGCGGGAAGGAAAGCTCAACCCGCTTCCTTCCAAGGGGCCACGGCGATGACAGCCAGGCGTGGGGCAGGAGACTGCACTGTTCTCTTCTGGGAGCTGGTTTTTATAGTCTCTGAGTCTTGGCCGCTGATGGGATTACACGGCACCAGGGGGCCAGTTGGTGGGTGTGACCCCCGCCTACTGGAATTTGGAGGGTCTGGGTGGAGGATGCTCGGCCCCAATCCGAGTAGGCTTGGAGATCTCAGCCCCGGAACCCGCGTGACTTTGTCCCTCTGCCAGTACCTTCATGTGTGCGGAGAGTGGTCTCAGCATGGTGGTGGCTGGTCCTGGAGGTCTTCGGCTGCCGGAGCCCTGGTTGGGGCGGGGAGGAAAGCTCAACCCGCTCCCTTCCAAGGGGCCGTGGCGATGACAGCTAGGCGCGGGGGCAGGAGACTGCACTGTTCTCTTCCGGGAGCTGGTTTTTATAGTCTCTGAGTCCTCCAAATTCCAGTAGGAGGGGGTCACACCCACCAACTGGCCCCCTGGCGCAGTGTAATCCCATCAGTGGCCAAGACTCAGAGACTATGCAAGTGAAATTCTTCTTTATTATTTCAAAAGATTTATAAAGTTTAATATTTTAAAAATAACTAAAAATTGTAATGAAAACCACTAACTATAGGAACAGTGAGATACCGCATCATTTGTTATAATTTAACAAAAGATTTTTTAAATTGAGGTGTCACTGATTACCACACTTGCACAACTACCACACAAATCCCTCCACCAGCCTCAAGATCCCTCCACTATTATCCTCCACTTACCCACCTTAGTCTCCTCAGTTCTCACCAAATGGAGATTTCATAAAAAGGGGGAAATGGAAAAATGAGAAGAATTTATTGTAAGCAACCAAGAATTTGGTTATTTTATTATTTTTACACTAATATCAAATCATTAAATCAAATAAACTAAGTGTCTCTGAATTAAAGGAAGTGGCATATAATCCAACTTGCCTAATATTGGAATAAGCTTGCTTTTTCCATTAAAAATAAAGGTTAAAAATTAACGCAAAAAAGCACCATTTCCCAAGTCATTGAATGCACTGAAATATTTCTACTGATTTATTGAGTATCTCATCTGAAATACCCAGCTCCCGGAACCACGCGGCCGCATTTGCGGCCATGTGACATCTTATTATGACATCTTATTATCTCATCCCTACTTTGGACAAACTGGCAGGCTACTGAATGTAACCTGCCCACACGGCAGAGTCTGGCAAACTCCCCGTGGCGTACCCAATATGCCAAATACCAGTAACAATGATGGGTCTCATTCTCCTAAAGAGCCTTGAATATAGCACTTTCTTAAAAATCTCAGGGCTAGGATGAAGGAGACGTTACTGGGGCCTGCTCGAGGCAATCGATGAATAACAGGATGGCTGTGATCCGAAATAGGCTTTATATAAATTACATTTCTTAGAGCTAAAGTCTGCAATTTTAAACTGGGTTAAGTATACCTACATATCTATATGCCTAGATATGAATTAACACAAAGTTCAGCATCATTTAGACTGGAAACAGAGATGTAAAGAATCCAAATAATGAGTTATAAATTAGCATACATAAACACAACCACGTATACAAAGACACAGTAGAATACGATATTCCTTTGAGATTAAAAAAATAAAATTTGTCAGTAATATATTACAATGGTCATACTCACATGCAAATAATTATAATAACTATTTAAATTGTGAAACAGAATTTTTTTTATCTCGCTGGCAATAAATATTACCAAGCTAATACTTTATGTGTACGTACATCATATTTCACAGTATCACATGATTCTGATAATTATATGATTATGAAAAAGATTAATCCTTGTGTAGTGTTTCTTTTTTTAAGAAAATTATAATGCAAGCTATCTTTGCAAAACCCCACAGATGAATGGCTAGAGGAATCAGTCCTCCACTTACCACTCACTGACTTACCTACAAAGCTCAGTTTTAATAAATTATGATATAGCTGAGAAGATAAGCTCTTTTGAGATTTTATTCATTACAAACTTTATGAAGATCTGTAATTGAAAATGTAGCTATTACTGATGCATTAAATCTAAATTCTATGAAGTCATATTTTACTTCAGTGATCAAACACACACATAGATATCAACATGAGATTTCAGGAAGACAGTTAGAGGGAATCATAATTTCAAATTGAAGCAGGCAGATAGGCAGATAGGAAAATCAACCCCTGCCCCCATGCCAATGAGTTCTAGGGTGAAATAAAAATAACTAGCCCAAAGGTTGCCTGGACCCACCTTGCGGTCATAGGAGCTAAGACTTACCTAGAGCCAGGAAAGTTACCACAAAGACCAGGAAAGGAGTATTAAAGAAGACCATAAACTATTCCCAACTCTGCCCCCTTAGGAACTACTCTAGCAACAGACTCTTACTGAGGTAGAAAGCCCAATGTGTGGTAGATTGGGCCAAATCCTATGAAATGCAACTTAAACAAAGGAAGTGTGTACAAATGCCGCCCAAACACAAGTGTTGCTGCTGAGCACTTTTCGTGCATAAGTTCATGTGTTGTCTGCATCGTGCATAAGTTCATGTGTTGTCTGCATCTCTCATCTTGGGGTGTGTACTTTTATCTTTCATATCTAACACTAGGATGTGTACTTGGGCTCTGCCCACCTTTGGAAAAGCCTGTGTTCTCTCTTTGGCATCTCTCTCTCTCTCTCTCTCTCTCTCTCTCTCTCTCTCTCTCTCTCTCTCTTCTCTCTCTGTGTGTGTCTGTCTGTCTTCCTTCCTTCCTTTTCTCAGAACTTCCAAACACTTTCATTTCACTGCTGATCTCCTAAAATTATTTTCTGTGAGGGAAAGGCGAGGACCAGAATGGCCTGGGTAAGGTATAGGACTATCATTCCCTTCCTGGAAAGAGCAATGCTCATTAACAGCAGACACAGCATAACAGCCCTAGAGTTTGAGGTGGCAGAGGTAAATAGAAAGTACCACCTCTCCCCTCCCTGCTTCACATCAGTCACTGAGGACCTTCACTGGCACCACAATGATAGTTGAAAAACTAAACATACTTCAATTTATCAGTTGCCTGATCAATTTATAAAAACTACACAGATGATTCACTTGGATAACTATTTCTAACACTGGATTATTGAATATGAAAATAATGTAGATTTTCAACATAGTGCTACTCTTTCAACCAAAATTAATTCTATAGTGTAAAGGGGGTGACTGAAAGGGAATAATAAGATGTTAAGTACTTTTAGGAGTTTATTTGTTTTATCTGATTGAACTGTGTCATCCATATGTACACTGAATTTCCCACAAGGATCCAAAAGTCTATCATGGATTGCAATCAGGAACAATGGGCTAGGGTCCTAAAGGAAGTGGCTAAAGATGACTATCTGCTTCATGGAACTGCTTCTTCTCTTGCTTCTGTAACAATGCTTGCATCATTACTCTTGCATGAACTTACCTGGTGCCAGGATGTGGCCCCAATGTGCTAAACTAATCTTTCAAGCACTTAGAGAGTGACCGGGGCACCAGGATGTGTTTTTTTTTTCTAATAAAAGATCAATGCTTCTGCTGTAAAGCTGCTGTTCTTGCCTAGTAGGACATCCCACCACTGGTGTCAATAAAGACTCCTCCAAATTCTAATTTTTTGGTCTCTGTTGGTCTTCTGATCATGACCTCACAACATTAGCACAGGCTTTTTTGAAGGCATATATCACACCACAAGTTATGCATAAAATCATGTCTTAAGCTCTTATATTTGGTAGGATTTTAGTCCTCAGACTCATGAGGCATAGAATTAAGAATAAGATAAAAAAAAAAAAAGGTGGGGGGGACTGGAGCGATAGCACAACAGGTAGGGTGTTTGCCTTGCACACGGCTGACCCGGGTTTGGTTCCCAGCATCCCATATGGTCCAATGAGCACCGCTAGGGGTAATTACTGAGTGCAGAGGCAGGAGTAACTCCTGAACATTGCCAGGTGTGACACGAAAAGAAAAAAAAGGATTGTACGTAACAGTGATAGTAGCTTTAGTGTGTCTAAGGATCAGGGAAGTGGCTCAGTGGTTAAAGTATATGCTTGGCATGCACAAGACCTGGGTTCAGTCATCATAGCTTCCACAAAATAAGTTAATAAAAATAAGAAGTGTCCATATCATTGCTATTTCACTTCTATGATGAGACTGAGCTTTGTAAGGAGAGCAGCTTAAGAAAAGCCTTATACTTTTGATTGCTATTCCTCTTGACTCCATAAGAAAAATGTATTAACATTTAATAACCAAAAATATCCCAGTAACTCAAAATAGTTTTCATCACAGAAGCAAGAGTTTGAACATGTCTCATTTTTACTATGATGTGACTTATATCTAAATGATCAAATTACAGAGAAAGTATGGGCATTTCACTTAGGATGAAAGCACTTAGATGACAGAAAATCTGTCTCAAGTATTAATGTCTAAGTGTTGAGTTCTAACAATACAAAAAGGAAATCTGCACTTGAGCTGAATTCTACATATCCTATGACGAACATAGGTGGATTTCTAGCATATTCCTGATAAGTGAGATACAGTATATTATTATTTTTCAATGTGCCCGGTATTCCCCTTATGTTAAAGAAACTATTTTACGCTCAATCTGAGAATCCCTATAATCTTTCCCAAAACGATTCAGCCTGGCCCCCTTAGTTACTTAGCTAACATGACAGTAATAATCCAAAACTTGCATTTCAAGATAGCACATCACTTGGGCAGGGGAGATGGCTGACAGGTCTGCAGCACATATTTTGTGTGCAGGAACCCTGGGTTAGACTCTTAGCACCATATGTTCCTCCTAAGCACTGCTGGGAGCACCCCCTGAGTACCCCAGCTGGGTCCAAGCCTCATTCACCTCTAAACACAACAAAGAAAATGCACATCTTACCTATACAACAAGTATGTAACAGGTAGATGGCTCATTCTTCACATGCTTAGAGAAACACATTAGTATGATAAATCCTGCTATTTTATTACTCTGTAATATCAAAAGGTGATTTTTATTTCAGCTGACTCTAAGCAGCTAAACATGAATACAAACAGAAAACCTTTTTTGACTCATTAAAGCAATTACTCAGCTGTCATTAGCAATACCTCTCTAAAACTGCAGCCCAGTATGCAGGAGGCTTTGTGTGCTGCAGAAACGAATGCTATGCAGCTTCCTTTTGACAGCAGGGCTAAATTCTCCTTTATATATTGACTGAGTACAGGAATTCTTTTAATTTATCAAAGAAACTGTTTTCAGTATCCCCCTCTCTCCACTTTAAATCGATCCATGCACCTTGTATGACTGACTAGTCACCAACAACCGCATATTAGATGAATTAATTGTGCCAAAATAAAAGAGATATTTTCTATTTATTTAATCCATTTTCTATAGGGCAATTTAAAATTATGCCTCTGAAGATAAATTGCAAGTCATGCCTGAAAAGATGAGATGCTCTGGTTATTCTCCTCAGACTTGCTAGGCTAACTACCTGTCAGATAAGGTTGAAGTTGAGATTATGCCTTGAAAGGCTGACAAGCCACAGATTTTTATTACTAAATCAAACCATGTGAGTTAAATGTGGTGAACATTTGATTATCTTATATTTAATTAATAGCACATAATAAACCAGAAGTGGAAGAATTTTGGTTCCAAGAAAATAACCAGGGAATTCTAGGGAAAAGGAGACTTTAATTTCTCAAATCAAACTTCTCCTTTCTACTAAGGCAATGTTTATATATAGAGAGAAGAAATTTCAGGAATCATCAGGATATACAGTATTAGAAATTACCTAGTCCTTAACCTGTGGGCATGACCCCTCTGGGGTTGTGTAACATATTAAAATGTTTAAAAATTAATTTCTTTATTATTTATTATCAATACATGTTTGGTCTTTATGCCTATTTTATATATGTAAAAATCTGCGGTGGCATGAAATTTTCTTGCTCAAAAAGTGGTCACTAGTGGAAAATTTAAATAGCTCTAATACAGCTCATCCCAGAGTGGAACTTCTCTGCTGCTGTTAAGAATTTCTATAGGAGGCTGGAGATACAGGCACTAAGGCATTGTTTTGCAGGCAGCTGCATCAGCTGGGCTCATGATTCAATCTCTCAAGCACACTTAGGGCTCAATGCTAAGCACAGGATCAGGAACAGCCCCACACATCACAATAATGTAATAATTTCAGTGCTTTGTGCACCCAAATACAGGGTCATCTTAATACTCAAAATGATAATTACCAGATTGAAAGAGAAATATTGGAAGCAATATAATATTTGTAGAAAATTCCAATATAGCATTTACAATAATGGATATCAATCCAGGCTAAAAATTAAGTTAATAATGGCATAAAATGAAAAAATAAAATGAATGAAATATATATGCATATATGATTAGGTATGTAGAGAAACTTCTATCAACAAAGAAGTGAAAACAAGAATGTACATTTTTCTTAAGTGCATGTGGAATATTCTCAAGGATAGACCATTTGCTGGGACACAAAAGCAACAATACATAGATGGAGACTGAAATCATGTCAAGCATATTTTCTGTCACAGTGGTATGAGACTAGAAATCAACAGGAGAAAACAGGAAAAATCTCAGAAACGTGGAAACCAAACAATACATTTTCAAATAACCTCACTAAATAAATACATCAAAGAAGAACAAATTACCTGCAGAACATAAATAAATAAATAAATGAAGAGATGAGGTACCAGATGCTATGGAGGCAGTAAAAGCAGTAATAAGATAACAGTTCATTACAATGTAGGCATAATTCAATAACAAGTCTCAAATAATCTAATAAAACAGACAACCAAAAAAGCAGACAAATTTCTAGATACTGCCATCTTTTCAGGCTAATAAGTTGGGAAGAAATGATAAGTTTGAACAGACCAATGACAAGTACTGAAACTGAAACAGTCTTTTTAAAAATAGCAGCCTCTTTAAGAAAGCAGTTTCTTTAAAAATAAGAACAGTCTCTTTAAGACCAGATACCCTCACCACTGAATTCTACAAAACGGGCTGGAGCGATAGCACAGCGGGTAGGGCGTTCGCCTTACAAGCGGCTAACATGGCCGACCCGAGTTCGATTCCTCCGCCCCTCTCGGAGAGCCCGGCAAGCTACCGAGAGTATTCGATATGCCAGACACAGTAACAACAAAGTCTCCAATGGAGACGTTACTGGGCCCGCTCGAGCAAATTTCCCACTGAATTCTACAAAACATTCAAAAATAAATGATACTATTAAAATTCTCACCAACACCAATATGTCTTCTCAATATGTCAAAAGTAGGAGTATGCTTCAAAATAATAACGGTGAATTTAACAAACCACATCTAATATACTCAGTGGGAAAAACCCAGAAAATTTCTCCCTTAAAACCCGGAAAATGGTATTAGATGAGGGTGCTCACTTTTACCACTATTTCCAATATAGTTGTGGAAGTCTTTTCCAGAGCAATTAGACAAGAAAAATAAAATGAATTCAAATTATGAAAAATGAAAATATCATGGCATCAATGTTTTGAAATAACACAATCATACAAAAAGGGGCTGGAGTGATAGCACAGCGTGTAGGGCATTTGCCTTGCATGCGGCCCGACCTGGATTAGATTCCCAGCATCCCATATGGTCCCCTAAGCATGGCCACGAGTAATTTCCTGAGTGCATGAACCAGGAGTAACCCCTGTGCATCGCTGGGTATGACCCAAAAAGCAAAAACAAAAACAAAAACAATAATGTCCTGAGACTTCCTGAAAAAACTTTAAAAATCCTATAGAAATAATGAATTTAGGTAAGTGGGTAGAATGAACACAAATATTTCACATTCCTGTTTATAAACAGTGAGGTGGGTAAACCTAAGAAAGGATGTGAAACATATATGTGAAAATTATAAGACTAAAAAAACTATTACTAAAACAAATAGAAAAATTCAGAGAGATGGAAAGGTACCCCATGTTACCTTTCGATGGAGTGAAAAAAATCATTGCTAAAATGGCCATCCCACCTAAGACTGTCTACAGATTAAACTATTCAGTGTACTCCTTGTCAAAATATTAATGGGACTTTTCAAGGAAACACAATGAGTAACTCTAAAATTTGTATGGAACTACAAATGATAACAAACAAACAAAATAATTCTGAGAGAAAATAAGATAGACAGACATCATGGTCCTTGATATCAAACTATATTACAAAGTGAAAGTAATTACAACATGTTCCTATAACCAAAACAGGTACACAGACTAATGGCATAGAATAACAAAATTAATAATAAACCCACATAGATATGGACATCTAATCTATGAATTTTGGTTATACAATGGTGAAAATTAAATAAAATTCCTTAGAAAAGGATGTTTTCAAACCTGGACTGTCACATAAAAAAAATTGAAGTAGATGACTATTTAATGCCATATACAAAATTTCAAAATTTAATCACAATTATTAAAGACTTGTAAAGACTTAACTGTTAGTACATAAAATCCACAGAAGAAAAGAGATGACATCAAATGTGCATTTGGATACTCCACTCCATGGCATTAAAAAAGCAAGAATAAATAAGTGTGATCATAAGACAAAGTTTTTTTTTTTACAGCAAGAGAAGCTATCACAAAAAAGCATGCACACACACACACACACACACACACACACACACACACACACCAAACCCCAATAAAGCAAAATAGCAATTGGTCATATTTTACATCTGATAAGAATTTAACGTCCAAATATATACAGAAATAGGGCATGGTCATGGCTCCAGAGACACAAAAACTTAACCCAGAGCCCAGCAGCTTGCGGCAGAAAAGTGAATGGACTATGCGCTAAACTATGGTGCCATGCCTCCCCGGGAGGGAAAGGGTGTCTGTCCCTTCCGCATTCCCCCCGACGCACCCAGCAGCAAGGTGGCTGCCACCTCAGAGCTATTGAAAAGCCAGGTATGAGCAGGCGGTGATGGGGCAACTGCAGCCTCATGGGATGGGGGACAGTACTGGCTCGTCCGTCATGCCCTACCAAGGTCACGAGTTGCCCCCCACGAGCAGCTCTCTGGCACGGCCATAGCACCAGACGCACAGAAATCAATCTCGTAATTATCTGGCTCTTGGCAGAAATCTCTCCAGACTTAATTAGTAAAATATCAGAAATCTGTCACTGTTCACTATCACAGTCCTCCCATCGATTTGCTCGAGTGGGTCCAGTAACGTCTCCATTGGAGACTTTTGTTGTTACTGTGTTTGGCATATCGAATACATCACGGGTAGTTTGCCAGGCTCTGCCGTGCGGGCGAGATACTCTCGGTAGCTTGCCGGGCTCTCCGAGAGGGGTGGAGGAATCGAACTCGGGTCGGCCATGTTGGCTGCATGCAAGGCAAACGCCCTACTGCTGTGCTATCGCTCCACACCATCAGAAATCTATTTTACATAATTAGTAACATATCACTATGCGGCCACACGACATCATATGGTTCTCATAACCAGTTACAGAAAACAAATTATTTCAAAATGCCTTTACAGCAGTTCTGATTGTTGGGGGGAAATTCTAAACAATAATGGTGCATCTTTTGTTGAAATAATGAATGTAATCAAAATAGAGAGAGAGTTAAGTCAAAGTCCTCTGCCTCACAGGCATAGGTAGAGGTGGGACGGGGGTATATTGGGGTTCTTGGTTGTGAAAAATAAGTACTGGTTAAGGAAAGGATATTTGATCATTGTATGACCGAGACTTAAACCTTAAAGCTTTGTAACTTTTCCCACAGTGATTCAATAAACAAATATAACTATATATATATATATATATATATATACACACACAGAACTCATGTATGTCAGCAACAAAAAAGTAACCAACACAAAAAAAAATGGACAAAATATTTGAATAGACATTTTTCTAAAGAGGACACATAGATGGCAAGGAATAAAGACTAAAAGAATTTATTATTGGGGAAACGTAAAACAAAATGTATATTCTCAATCTAGTTGAAATGACCTATGTCAAAACAAAGATTAGAAACAATAAATGTTGGTGAACATGTGAAGATAAAGCAACTGTTATAGTGTTGGTGGGACGGAAATTTGGTGCAGTGTCTATGCAATATATAATAGGGTCCCCCCAAACAATATTCCATCTGATTTACTGATTTTTTCATGTGAGTATATCTGTAAAATATGAAAATACTGGAGTGATAGCACAGCGGTAGGGCGTTTGTCTTGCACGCAGCCAACATGGCCGACCGGAGTTTGATTCCTCTGCCCCTCTCGGATAGCCCGGCAAGCTACCGAGAGTATCTTGCCCACACGGCAGAGCCTGGCAAGCCACCCGTGATGTATTCGATATGCCAAACACAGTAACAACAAAATCTCCAATGGAGACGTTACTGGGCCCGCTTGAGCAAATCGATGAACAACGGGAGGGCCTTTACCTTTTTTTTATATTAATATTGTTTATAACAGTCTGATTCACAAGTGTCAAAATATGAAATCAAACTAAATTTCATATTTTATTGAAATATGAATTGCCCAATGACAGACAACTGGATTTTTTTAAAAAGAAACTTTAGTATATATGTTCAATGGAATGCTACTTTTCCACTAAAAATAAAATATATATATATATATATTTGTATAAAATAGATGGGATTTCAGGCAAATGTGCTAAAGGAACCATGTATTGAAGTGAAAGAACTATGAGATGATTTCATTCATTTGAAATAAAACTGGAGAAAAAAATGTAACTAGCTCCTAGACTTCTCAAGGTTGGTAATAAATAGAGAGGGGGCTCTCCATATATATCCCTGTCAAAGAAAATTACATAATTTTATTTTTCCTAACGTCTGTGTAGTGTTCCACTTTGTAGATGAACCAGTTAGGACAGAGAAGGGAGCAGTATAGGAATGATACTGGAAATGACCACCCTGAACAAGAATTGAGTGCTGGAAGAAGGTAAAGTGATATACATAATAACCTTTCAGAAACAGTATTGCAAACCAAAATTCCTATAAGGAGATAGAGGGAGAGTGAGAGGGAGAGGAAGAGACACAGATACAGAGACAGAGACAGACAGACAGAAATAATAAGTGTCTGCCATAGAGGCAGACTAGGGGACACTGGTGGCAGGAAACATATACTGGTGAGGGATGGGTGTTGGAACATTGTATGACTAAAACCCAATTGTGAACAACTTTGCAACTATGATTAAATTAACAATAAATAAATAAATGAACCAAAAGGAGGGATGCATTGAGTGGGATGAGTTAAGAGGGGGACTAAGAGTAGTAGTGGGAAAGCACTGGAATTTTGCTGGGAGAATGGTGAGAATCATACATATACAGAGGTCTGAAGTTAAGCCCTCAAAACTTCATACTATTATATGCAAGTAGTCTATTAAAAACATGAGATATTATAAAAACTGTATAGCCTAAGCTTGGGTATTTTTATTGGCAGAGCTCTCTACTCCCTGATGTGTAGAATGTCATGACAACAGTGATTTGCAATCCAATGAGGGAAAACTTCTATTTTTTTAAAAAAAAGAATATTTGCGTCGTTTTGGTATGTTTGACAACTCTTATAGACTGATTTCTTGAACATTTAGCACAAGGGCCTTCACATATTCCCTGATAATGGTGAACTGAAGTTTTATGGTCAACTTACTCTTTCTTCTGTTCACAAATTCCAAATACCACAGAAGCATTTTCTGAAGGCCAATTCCAGCAGGAATGCTGTAAAACTGGTTTTTCAGCTTTACAGACCCTTTGCAAATCAGTTCAAATCACATTATTCCAAGATTAGATTAAACATTTAATTGTGTATCCCCAAAGACATGGTTTCTGCTAGGATATTACAAAGAAGTATGTTATAGTATATGAAACCATCAGACAGACACAAGTATAAATGCAAATTATCTGCTTTTCCCCCTGTGGACTAGAAAATATATATGGTTTTTATTTCTCTTCCTCCCTCAGCTATTATAGCCACCTGTAAATGTTTAACAGGAAATATAAAGCAAACACAGAAATGAATTATGATTGTGATTTACTCAGAAAAAAATGTCCTGTGCAAAAATATTGCTGGGTTACATTTAAAAGAATGTGCTAGGCTTTGTATTTTTAATTTCAAGGATAATTTTATAAACAAATGTATAAATCAACAATATAAAAATCAGTATATTATTCTATTAGAAAGATCACATTTACCTCAAATAGTTGTGTAACAAAAACAAAAAATTACTCCAACTATGAGTGTTTTTCTGCACAAAACAATTTGTTTTCCTGAGAATTAAACAATGAGAAGTTGTGATCAATAATTTGAAATTCAGAAATGATTTTCAAATGATAGATTTTTACATCAGAAATATTAAAGGAAGTAAAACATTGATTGCTTATTACTGATATTACCTATTGGTTATTGCTGATAAAGGGTTTATTCATATGGTTATACACTTCAGAAGGAATTCCAATTTTAGCTTCAAAATTGCGTTCCATTCCTCTTACAAATTAGAATGAGTAATGTAGACAGATCAATTCAAGAACACAGAAGTGAAGATATTTTATACATATGAAGAGAGAAAGAGACAATTTCTCAAATCACTTCTTAAATAAAGCATATTAAATCCAACCAGTTTTAAATTATGCACAGAGGCATGAATTTAAGTTACCGAGTTATCACAGTCACATAGTGCATAAATGTTAACATGAAACCTAGCAAGCAATAATAGATTTAGTAAATCTATTTACTGAATTTCAGCCACTTTCTCTGGGAGTTATGCCTGTACTTGTCACTGATTTTGCGCAGTTAGAGAAAAAGAACAAAATAAGGAAAAGGGTTGCAGACCAGGAGGGAGCTCTGGAAATGTGCATTAGAAAACAAACAAACAAACAAAATTCAAAGCCAAATAAGACCAAAAGTCTGAAATACAGAATTCATCTGAGAAGCCTGGCAAGCCTTTGACATGCAGAATTCCAGATCCAGAATATTTGCTGGACGCTCTGGGAGGAAAGAGTCAGGGCAGGAAGAAAGGTATTGCTGAAAATATCAAAGATGACCACCAACAGTTCCAAGTTCTTCCCCTAGCAACAGCCTAGCAACAGACTTTGGGAGCAGTTTCAGAAAGCCTTATAAAAACTAACTTTGTAAAGGGGCATGCTTTTGCATTCTCTGTATTGTCAGTCTTAGCCTGAGACTTGCAATTTTGTTCTTTTGCTTTATGGCTTATCCTCTATCTTGGGGATTCTCCTGCATCTTAACATCTCGGCTTGGCACATGTACTGGCTCTCTGCACTCTGGTGATACCTGCATTCATTCCAGAGTATGTAGCTTTCTTTCTCTCCCCTCATATTCCCCAAATAAACGTCTCTTATTTCACTATTTGTCTCTTCTAGAATTTTTTTGGGAGGTGCAGGGGTGGGGCCAGGGCAGCCAATGGATCACGAGCATCTGAAAAGAGGTTAGCACTTTTACCTGTCCTTTATCAGCAAAGAGCAAATTCCTTGTTCTAATCTGAGTTCCATGACCACTCAAGAAATCTGGTTACGATCACAATCACAAACATCCTGTTGTTCATTGATTGCCTCGAGCAGGCACCAGTAACATCTCCTTGGTCCTAGCCTTGAGATTTTAAAAAGTGCCATATTCAAGGCTCTTTCAGGGTTAGGAGAATGAGACCCATCATTTTTACTGGTATTTGGCATATTGGGTACACCACGGGGGAGTTTGCCAGACTCTGCCGTGTAGGCAGGTTACATTCGGTAGCCTGCCAGGTTGTCCAAAGTAAGAATGAGATAATAAGATGTCGCACAGCCTCGAATATGGCTGTGCGCTTCCGGGAGCTGGGTTTTATAGTCTCTGGGTCTTGGCCGTTGATGGGGTTACACGGCAGCGGAGGCAGTTGGTGGGTGTGACCCCTGCCTACTGGAAGATGGAGGATCCGGATGGAGGATGCTCAGCCCCGATCCGAGCAGGCTTGGAGATCTCAGCCCTGGGACCTGCATGCCTTTGTTCCTCTTCTGGTACCTTCATGCGTGTGGAGAGTGGTCTCAGCATGGTTGTGGCTGGTTCTGGAGGTCTTCGGCTGCTGGGGCTCTGTTCGGGGCAGGGAGGGAAACTCAACCCAACCCCCTCCAAGGGGCCCCAGCGAGGATAGCCAGGCGCCGGGGCAGGAGACTCTGAGCTGTTCTCTTCCGGGAAAGAAATCTGGTGTTGGGGATTAATCCCTGAAATTGTGAAGATCATTGGGAACCTTGGTGCGGGATGAAGGCTGTGTAGTGGAGCTGGTGACATGCAAACATCTATGCCAGGAAGGCTGCTCATAAGTCTTTATCAGTCTTGACCTGCCCAGGCACTACCCACAAGTGACCAAGGCAGGTGAATAGGAAGGAAATTGACCCCACTCTTGAAATTATTACCTCTCTCTTTCCATTGCTATAGATGTTTAATTACGCTGACTTGTTCAAGAGATCTGTGGCAAAATATCTTTCAAAAACTCTGAATGTATCTACTTAGATTTCAGCATTCTCAGATCACTTTATTTTTTTTTTCTTTTTTTTTTTATATTATATATATATATATCTTTTTTTTTTTATTAGTGAAACACCATGAGGTACAGTTGTAGATTTACAATTTTTGTGCTTAGGTTTCAATTATACAATGATCAGATACCTATCCCTCCACCAGTGCCCATTTTCCACCACCATGGATAATGTCCCCCCCACCCCCATCCCCCCATCCCCCCCTGCCTCTGTGGCAGGGCAATCCCCTGTGTTCTCTCTCTCCTTTTGGGTGTTGTGGTCTGCAAAAGAGGCATTGAGTGGCAAACATGTTCAGTCCATAGTCCACTTTCGACATGCATCTCCCCTCCCTCCTGGGAGGGACCACCAAACACCCTTTATTTGGTGTTCCCTTCTCTATCTGAGCTGCCCTTTCCTCTAGAATGCCCAATTGTCCACTAAGCTACGGAGTAATCCTCCTGGTGCTGATCTCAGCTATTCTTGGGTATTAATCTCCTATTTTGTTACTTTATATCCCCCAGATGAATGCAATCTTTCTATGTCTATCCCTCTCTTTCTGACTCATTTCGCTCAGCATGATACTTTCCATGTTGTACCACTTGTATGTAAATTTCATGACTTCATCTTTTCTAAGAGCTACATAGTACTCCATTGTGTAGATGTACCAAAGTTTCTTTAACCAGTCATCTGTTCTTGGGCACTCAGGTTTCTTCCAGTTTCTGGCTATTGTAAAGAGTGCTGCAATGAACAAACAAGTGCAGATGTCACTTCGACTATACATTTTTGCCTCTCTGGGATATATTCCCAGGAGTGGTATTGCTGGGTCAAATGGGAGCTCAATTTCTAATTTTTTGAGAATCGTCCATACTGTTTTCCAGAAGGGCTGAACCAGTGGACATTCCCACCAACAGTGAAGGAGTGTCCCTTTCTCGCCACATCCACGCCAGCATCGGTTGCTTTTGTTCTTTTGAATGTGGGCCAGTCTCTGAGGTGTGAGATGGTATCTCATTGTGGTTTTGATCTGCATCTCCCTGATGATTAATGATGTAGAGCATTTTCTCATGTGCTTTTTTGCCATTCGGATTTCTTCTTTGAGAAAGTTTCTGTTCATTTCATTGCCCCATTTTTGGATGGGGTTGGATGTTTTCTTCTTGTGGAGTTTAACCAGTATTTTGTATATCTCAGATCACTTTAATCTATGTATTTCCTATATAGACATAAGAGAAGTATACAGACTATGGGTTGGAGCAGTTCAAAAATATGTGAGATAGAATTCTGTCACTTAAACACTTCATTAATGAGCCTGACCTAATCTCTTTGTAAGTCTCATTGCTGAATAACTATAGGTGAACTGAGCATTTGTATTTTGTTTACATCCTTACAGTTTTCATACACTAAGAATAATTGGGGGGAGGGGTTGATCCTACATGGTAATGCTTAGGGCTGACTCCTGGAGAGATTTGAGGGACTATAGATGCCTTCACAGCGGGTAGGGTGTTCGCCTTACGTGCGGCCAACATGGCCGACCCGAGTTCGATTCCTTCGCCCCTCTCGGAGAGCCCGGCAAGCTACCGAGAGTATTCGATATGCCAGACACAGTAACAACAAAGTCTCCAATGGAGACGTTACTGGGCCCGCTCGAGCAAATCGACGATCAACGGATCAACGGGAGGGCCTTTACCTTTACCTATAGATGCCTTCACAGGTCAAACCCACGTCTGCAGTGACTGAACGGCAAGCACCTTACCTTCTGTACCATCTCTCTAGCCTCAATAGTGCAGTTTTAAGTCAGGTGATGATTTTTGGTTCAGCTGTCCCTTTTCTTGATAAATACTGGTTTTTATTCTTTGTTTTGCCTCTCCCCCTCCCTTGGGTCAAGTGCTTTAGCTCTGAAATCAGTCACAGCAATTTGTTCCACAGCCATTAATCTCCTGGAGACAGTGGCTAGGTTCTATAGTGAATTGTCTCAGCAAGACTCAAACGGGATTCTTTGTTTAATTCATGTTTGATGCATTCTTCGTGGTGGTGCTCTGGGAGTGCTTTCAGACCTTTCTCTTTTTGACCAAGCCCTGTCCTGGATATGTCAATAATTTAAAAGAAAATTGTTAAAAACTAGCTCTTGATTTCACTGACCTTTTATATTTAAAAAAATCGGTATTTTTATCCTAATTAAATTTCAACTTGATTCTGATTTTTATCATGTCTTCCTTCTGCTTAGTTTGGGCTTCATTTTTCTTGGCTGCTCTTGCCCTCACACGACCACCAGGTTTTAAAATGTTATGTTGTTTATTTGAGTCTTTTCTTCTTCTTTTTTCTATGTATTTCTATAAACACCAGTCTCCGTACTTTTTGGTTATATCACATAGATTGTGTTACATGTTGTCTTCATTGTCATACTTTCCCCAAGAAACATTTTATATCTTCTTCGATTTGGGCTTTGACCCAGTGATTTTCCAACAGTATGTTGTTTAGCTTCCAAATGTTTATTTTCTTGATTTATTTTACTAGTTTGTTTTCATTGCATTTTTATGTAGAAACTTGGTATGACTTCTATCTTTGTTATTTTATAAACACTTACTTTATGCCATGTGGTCTGTTCCACAGAATGTCCCATATGCAGTGGAGAGCATGTAGAGTTGGCTTTTGGGGGCAGAGAACCCTATCCATGTCTATCTAGTTCAGCTCTTCCAAATCCCTTTTGCTTTTTAACACCAATCTTTAGAAAAATACTTTAAAATTGTTAAGGGTATGAATGGCTCATATTCTCATCCATAATTTTCTTAAGCATTTCTGTACCTTTTCAATGAACATTAGGTTTAAATAGTTATTTGTTCCCACCAATAAAAATATGCAATTATGTTAAAGTCTTATTAATATAACATTCACTTTTAAAATGAAAATTAAAAGCAATTAAATATACTTAGAGCACAGCTGATAGGGCATGGCCTGTAGACTTCCCATTTCAAACATATTTTTCTGTTATTCTCACAGTTTTACAGCATCATCAACAGTGTGCTTCAATTTCTCTCTCTCTCTCTCTCTCTCTCTCACTCTCTCTCTCTTGTAGTTGAATCGCTGTGAGATACAGTTACAAAGCTGTTCAATGTTGGGTTTCAGTCATACAATGTTCCAACACCCATCCCTTCACCAGTACACATTTCCCACCACAGATATCCCATTTTCCTTTGCTCCACCCTCATATGATAACCATTCAGTACATTTATTGCAAATCATAATGACCAAAAGCAGAGAGAGACTCTCTCTCTCTCTCTCTCTCTCTCTCTCTCTTCCCTCCTTTTGGGTATTTTGGGTTTGCAATACAGTTACCTAAAGGTTATCTTATTTGTCCCTTTTCCTACTAGAACTCAGTTCTTGCCCATAGTGTCATTTTCAATTATCACTGTTGTAGTGATCCCTGTTCTGTACTAACTGCCCCCTCACCCTACTTGTTCCAGGCATGAACCAGTCCTCCTGGCCCTTGTTTCTACTGTGCTTTAATTTATAAATCTGGTTAAGTGTGCTATACCATCATCTTATTACCAAAACCTAAATGGCACAGGTCTTTATATTGGATAGTCCATCATTATATATACATTTAGAGTCATTAAATTCATGACATATAATGGATTCAGCCTACTTCCTTCCAAGTAAAATGTAAAAATGTTTTTCACTGATGTCATATACCCTTATACAGCTAAACAAACACTTAATATTGTTTTACAATTAGTATCCTAAAATATTTTTAAAACAACCTGAAAAAAAAGAAGAAAAATAAGACTAGCACAGATTTAAACAATATTTAATTGATTTTTAAGAAAGTGGTTCTACAAAGCTTCCTTAATGACCATATATAAACAACTTTATGATCATTTAGTTACATGACAATTACATCACTTACTGAAGAGAGTGATAATTAGGATTATCGGACAAAAATTGTGAGGATATGAACCATGAAGCTCAAATAAAAAGGGGCTCATTTCCAACTTTATTTCTTGGCAGAATTCTCATTTCTAAATCAGAATTGCCCTATTGTACACCAAGCTCTAGGAGCAAATATCAGGAAATATGCTAGTAGCATACTTTATACATAATACATTAATGTCACAATTTGTTTCTTTCACCAGGGCAATTAATTCATTTTAGTGGATTTTTTTTGTTCTTGCCATTCGATTTTTATCTTTAAAAGACAACTGTCACTCAGTTCTAATCCTACTAACAGGGAGCGATGATTCAAAATACTAAATTTTCTATGTCATATACTTTTCCCCAGGAAACATCCCCAACAGTTTGAATAATTTATGATTTCATTTTAATATTTTGCAATAGTTTGGAAATATGTAAATATTTTTCTTCTTTACAAAAGTAGAAAAAAGCAAGGGTCAAACCACAAAGGCATCATCCAAGAGCAAAAACATTTGAAAAGAAGATACATTTTTAACATATAAGTGGGCCATTTATAAACAATAAAGACAAGCACTAAAATAGTGTTTCCATGGCTATCTAAGAATAATGCCTCAATAAATAGCTATGAATATTTAGGAGATGAAACTTAGATATAGTAATATTGGGAAATTTAATAGGACAACTAGCTAGGGGCAGTTTAATTTGAAAATAGAAAAACCTAATAAGAGATCTCAGCTATCCATATACCTCTGAGAATGAAGTGCCTGGATGGCTGAGGGTTGATACATTTTAAATAGCAACATATTTTTTCTTTGCCATTTTGTATAGAAACATTTCAGAGATCTACTATACACTTTGCTGCTTTCATAAAGAGATGCCACTGCAAACTCATTTTTGGTGATTCATATAATTATCATCAACATCAAACCCTGTGCTGTGCTCCAAATCCAACCAAGTCCTCAAGATATAATAGAGGTGCAACTATTGCATATGTTCTAAATATACTGGAATCACTTTGCACTTAAATTGCTTTTCATTTAAAAATGTGCTTAAATAATTTTATTTATTCTAATGAAATAATACACCCCTGGTTTTGAAAGAAAATTACAAAAAGAATAAAGGAAAAATCACCCATAATACCGTAATACAGTCACGGAGATATAACATCTTGTTCTATTCATTTTGACACTTTAGTAACTACAGAAATATGTTCATTTAAGTGAAATCAATTATAACAAGTCTGTATCTTATGTTTCTGCTTTGTAAGATGTTACTTGCTGTAATAACTAGTTCATCTCCACCACAGTCCTCATATTAGCTCTTATTTCATATTGCTCCGTGTCAGTGGGTATTAAAACATATGTCCTCCTACAAATATTCCTATTTCTTACTTCCTGGGGGTAGGGTGCAATCTCAATTTGACAAAACATTTTCTAAGATAAAATTAGTATGAGGCAAACTAAACATTCAAGTTCATGGATGTGTTTGTTTAGCGTCTCAGTTACATTTTTTTACCTCTTTAGAGACATGTCAGGGGTTGAGGATAGAAGGCTGAAACAATGTCTGACAAGTCAAAGAAAGCCTGGAGTTCAATCCTAGGTACCATGTAATCCCTAAAAATGGCACTGGTGTGATCTAAGGACTTCTGAGCACTGTTGGGGTAGCCCTGGTAGCTTCCAGTTCCTTCAAGCCCCAGCAGCACTGCATCAAAAGGCTTACTCAGGAAGCTGTTTGACTCACACAGATGGGATTAATATTGCTGGGAGTAGCTTCTGGGCTCCCTGAGCATTGTTTAGGACCCCCAAACCCCACCCAGCCACACACCCAACAGGCTTTGTTTTATGATTTTTGGTACTTCTTTGTTTATAGCCATATTTTGAAAGTACACTTTTTCCAGATAAGAAAAGTTGCTGGAATCATTGAATTTTTAGAGAAGTGAGGTATTGAAATAGTGCAATATTGCTGAATGCCACAAATCAGCTAAATGAGCCTGACCTAGCATCTTTCCAGCACAGACCTCCAGAAACAAAACAGCAACAATCTACATATCAGTCTATAGCAGAGTCATTTACACATATGTGCTTCTATACCACCATTTATTTAACTGAAAATTAACCCACATTGTACTAGATTATACCAGGTGGGAGCGTGTACAATTTCACATGGCTTCACCTGATTTTTAACTTCATATATTTCTCTTTCCTACATTAAATTGTAAATTCCTTTTCCATCCAGATATACCTACAAATATTAAATAGATACTGGAATTTTTCTTGTGGGATTTTTTTTGGGGGGTGGGGAGGGGCATGATATGCCTGGCAATGCTCATGGCTTACAGCTGGCTCAGTGATCAGGGATCACTTCTAGAGGAGTTCAGGGATTCATAAGGGGTACCAGGGCTCAAAACTGGGTCAGCCATATACAAGGTAAACCCCCTGCTACTATAGTGTCTCTCTGTCCCGGAAAATGTTTCTTTCGAAAATGCAAAATAGGGACTAGAGTAAAGACTGGTTTAATATCCATCACCACCTTTGGTACCCTGAAAATTACCAGGAATGGCCCTGAGCTGAGCATGGAACAAATATGGTTTTGGACCAAATCTCATCCCGAATGCAGAATAACTAACATATAAATTAAACATAAAATTATTGCAGATTGTATGTTCTGCATTGACCAAGGTAAATGATGCTTTGTAGCTGGTAAGTAGCAAAAAACCCCTCATTTTATATCAATCTCCCCTCTCTCCCCACAGAAAGTTTTTCTACTTTTAATGGTGCTTCAGGAGTCCTGGAGGACACTACTCGAAAATATTCCTTCAATACTATTCAACAATTAAATCCTGGGGTTGGCAATGCACTGCTCCTCTGGCATAGTGGTATTTAGAGCAATCAGGGTCACTCTCAAAATCATCTAAAGCTATGCCCAAAAGTGCTCAGTGGGCTATAATATGTTGGGGATAAATCCCAAGTCCTGGTGTATTCCATGCATGTGTCCCTACCGCAAGTTATATTGCAAAACCCTCCAATAACTTTTAAAGTATCTAATTCCTGGAGCCCTTTTCTTTACAATCCCTTCCCACAAATATTAAAAGATAATTAGTAGATAACACTGTATAGGTTTCAGGTGTATAGCATAAATTTATAAGTTTATATATATAAATGGTTTATATATAGAAACACTGTAAAAATGTTATATGTAAGGTATTAAGGTGTTGCCTTACATTCAGCTGACACTTCTTTCTTTCTTCAGCACCAGATAGTCCCACAGGCACCACTGAGTGTGACTCCTGAGTACAGATCTGGACATAGACCCTGAACATCATCAGGTGTGGTCTCTTAAACAAAACAGTGAGGGCTGGAGTGATAGCATAGCGGGTAGGGCGTTTGCCTTGCATGCAGTAGACTGGGTTTGATTTCCAGCATCCCATATGGCCCCCCAAGTACCGCCAGGAGTAATTCCTGAGTGCAGAGCCAGGAGGAACCCCCTGAGCATTGCTGGGTGTGACCCAAAAAGCAAAAAAAATAAATAAATAAATAAAAAATAAAATAAAACAGTGAAACAAAAACGGAAGCACACTGCCAGGGCACACAGCCAGGTCTGAGGTTGGAGGCATAAATGTAATGTATGTATCTCCTGCCAATTTACTACAGAGGCTATACTTCTCTCTAACTGTAACTATGAGGGACTGGATTCAAATACAGCGACTTGAAAGAATTTTCAGAGCCAAATGTCTGTCATTTCAGGCATACTGTGGGAGACACTTGCATCTTTGTTCATTGACTGCAGTTAAGAGATACTTTTCATTTTTTTCATTTCATCATCCTGTTAATCGTCGATTGCCTCGAGCAGGCCCCAGTAACGTCTCTTTCATCCTAGCCCTGAGATTATATTCACGGCTCTTTAGGAGAATGAGACCCATCATTGTTACTGGTATTTGGCATATTTGGTAGGCCACGGGGAGTTTGCCAGACTCTGCCCTGTGGGCAGGCTACATTCGATAGCCTGCAAGTTTGTCCAAGTTTGTCCCGGCCGCGCGGTTCCGGGATCTGGATTTTATAGTCTCTGAGTCTTGTGGTGGGTGTGACCCCCGCCTACTGGAATTTGGAGGATCTGGGTGGAAGATGCTCGACTCCAATTCGAGTAGGCGTGGAGGTCTCGGCCCCGGAACCCGCGTGGCTGTGTCCCTCTGCCAGTACCTTCATGGGTGCGGAGAGTGGTCTCAGCATGTTCATTGACTGCAGTTAAGAGATACTGAAGCTCAATTATAGACTTTATCAAGAAATACACTTGATTAAGCTGATGACCTTACCCCCCAGCGTTGCTTAGACTACAGCTGAGAGCAGCTAGAGACAGTTTACTTGCCACTTTGGTGTCCATAGCTTGGACTAATGTTTTTGGATCTCTTACCCAAGACATTAATGGGTCTCTTGGCGTATATTACTGGTGGTTACACCCAGGCCATATGGGGTAATAGCTACATCTGCTCTAATGCAAAGCTATTTCTGGGTCTATGTCCAGGATTATAACCAGTAATAGCCACACTGCATGCAAACCTGTCTTCTTCAAATATCTTTGCTTGTTCCTGAATGAGAAAACTATACAGGGGGATTGCAATCTACTATCTGGATCCCAAGATTCTACAAAAGCAGTTTTAACTCTGAATGTCAAAATATTGTTGCTAAGGACAGAACAATGGATCTTCTATTTCATCATCTTGCTGACTTCATTCCACTTCATTTAATTTCTGGATCCTTTCTAGTAAGGAATTGTGCCAACTATAAGTAAAAATAGGGTTAGAGCAATAGCACAGTGGGTAGGGCATTTGCCTTGCACCGTTGACCCAGGTTCAATTCCTCCATCCCTTTCAGAGAGCCCGGCAAACTACTGAGATTATCCTGTTCGCATGGCAGAGCCTGGCAATCTCCCTGTGGCATATTCAATAAGCCAAAAACAGTAACAACTAGTCTCACAATGGAGACATTACAGGTGCATGCTCGAGCAAATCGATGAACAAAGGGAGGATAGTACTACAGTGGACAGTGCTACAGTAACATCTCACAACAAATTGTGAGACTTGTACTTTTTTTGGCATATCGAATACATCATGGGTAGCTTGACGGTCTTTGCCGTGCAGGCGAGATACTCTCAGTAGCTTGCCAACCTCTCCAAGAGGGGTGGAGGATCGAACCCGGATAGGCTACATGCAAGGTAAATGCCCTACCCACTGTGCTATCGCTCCAGCTGAAGTGAATACAGTGTAAAATATAAATTATATATATTGGGGGTTGCTTATGGATATGCAGACTAGTATAGATAATATTTTTTACATTATATTTTACATATTTTCAAATTTTCTTGGTCTTTTTAGGCCACACCTGGCAGTGCTCAGGGGTAACTCCTGGCTTTTTGCTCAGGAATTACTCTTGGTAGCACATGGGAGAACATATGGGAGACCAGGGATAGAAAGCAGGTTGGACATGTATAAGGCAAATGCCTTACCCACTGTACTATTTCTCCAGTTCCTATTTCCAAATTTTCTATATATTTATAAAATAATATTTTGTAATTAAAATAATTTAATTTTATAAATAAAATAAAAGTTTTACTTAAAATATTTTAAAGAGAAAGCAATAATTGAAAAATATTTAAAATTGGTAAAGGAAAGGGAAAAGGTAAGAGGGGTCACGATCATGATCACGATCACGATCCTCCCGTTGTTCATCGATTTGCTTGAGCGGGCGCAGTAACATCTCCATCATGAGACTTGTTGTTACTGTGTTTGGCATATCAAGTATGTCAATTGTGCTATCACTCCAGCCCCCAACAGAAAAGTTACAACAGAAGTTATATAATTTATTTATTCATTAAGATTTTATTGATGATATACTAGGTGTCAGGAACATAAATAAAACTTCTATTTATTTTCATATGGCTCAGAATACTTTAAGTTTATATTAATTATTTTTGATTTCAATAGCACAGCGGTAGGGTGTTTGCCTTGCACGCAGCCAACATGGCCGACCCGAGTTCGATTCCTCCGCCCCTCTCGGAGAGCCTGGCAAGCTACCGAGAGTATCTCGCCTGCACGGCAGAGCCTGGCAAGCTCCCCGTGACGTATTCGATATGCCAAACACAGTAACAACAAAGTCTCCAACAGAGATGTTACTGGGCCCGCTCGAGCAAATCGATGATCAACGGGAGGGCCTTTACCTTTGCCTTTAGAATACAAAACCATGTCATTTTAGTTGAACAATTCTGTAACACTATTAAAGAGGCACTGAATAAATTCCAATCACTCTTCTCATGACATAATACCTATTTAGTAATATACTTTGCTATGAAATAAAATACAATAAGAATAAGAAGCTAACATTTTAGAAAAGAATCCACCCACGGTCATTTCTCAGCATGGTCAGATTCTGGATGATCTTAACAGAAATTCCTAGTGTCACATTTACAGAATTCTAAATTTTTCATTTGCAGACAACCCCTAAACATTTAAAACTTCTGTTCATAGACTTTATGAAAGCAAGTGGAAAGATAAAATATTAATATTATGCCTCTGATTCTAAGAGAACTAATATAGTGCTGCCCCTCTAATCATGAAAAGCAAATAAACATTTGTCTCCCATAACAGGTACTTAAATTAGAAAAAAATGAAATGCTTATGAATATTATAAGAACAAATAAACTGTCTTTTATATGCATGTTTGATAATATTAATTTTAAGAGATATTACTTTTGCAGTCTAATTATAAGTAAGACATTTGAATCTTCAATTCATATGAAAAACAGTGGTTTTACAGTTTTTAAATGTCTCTGGATTGAAAAATAAAAACAGGAAAAGTATGATTATTTATACTCTTGGATTTGCTTAGACTTAATCTAAAATAATTTTTCTTTAAAAATTTTAATTATACTAGAACAGCTTGGCCAGGAAAACAGAACATTTTATATATTGTAAGTGTAACTACAAAATAGAAAACTAATGTTCAACTATACTGGTGGAGGGATGGGTAATTGATCATTGTATAACTGAAATCCAAGCACAAAAATTTGTAAGTCTACAACTGTACCTCATGGTGTTGTTTCACTAATAAAAATTTTTTAAAAAATTTCAACTGTAAAGTTCAGGGAATAAAAAATATTTCAGGGGAGGAGGCTTTGGGAAATACCCAGCAGTGCTCAGGGTTAACCCAGGCTCTCTGGCCAGGAATCATTCCAGGTGGGGCTTGGGGAACCATGTGTGGTGCTGAGGATTAACCCCAGGTCCACTGCATGCAAGGCAAGTTTCTTATCTTCAGTACTGTAGCTCAGGCCCAGATGTTCTATTTATTTTTTCTTTTTTTGTGGTGCTGCAGAAAGAACTCAGAATCTGAGAAAAGCAAGGCGAGGTTTCTCTATTACTGATCTATATCTCTAGCCCTGAGACAGATTCTTTGTAATAAGATTTGGTTTAATTGCATAATTTTGAACATATCAGACTTACGGTTAAAGGATCTCAGAAGCAATCAACTAGAAGTTTAGTACATTTTTTAATTGCTCTTCATTAACTACCTCATAAAATCTGGTTTCTATTTTAATAGCTCCTTCCCTTAATCTATTACAGATTCAAATAAAAATGATAACACTTTATCTATTTTCATGGAGACAAAGCAATACAGATCTTATCTGGCATCACTTCTTAACCCTCAAAACTAGCACTAGAATTTTACAGGATTCTTGGTTGCTGAGGTGAACACGGGAAGATCTATGCAACCCAAACAATGCTTTCGTCTTTACTATCATAGCAGTTTTGTAGCTGAGTGTCATGTAACTTCACAGTCTTGAACCATGCAAGAAGTAGGTAATGTAGTTAGATGTTGGATCACTGAGCTTTTAGATGCTATTGGAAAATGTTCGGATTTTCCTAGATGTCATGAAGTCACCAAATGATTTAAATAGAACTGATTTAATTAGCAACAACATTACTCTTTAAAGATGGTAAAACTTTGAGTATTAAATACACTTAAAAATTCCTTCCTAGGGGGTATGGTGCTGCCAGCAGGTCAATCTGTACCTGGGAGGCAAGTGCATCAGTAGTCTGATGGCGCCTTCAGACTTCCAGATACCCCAAAATTGATGATGTACCTTTGGCCAGACCCCAAAAACTTGGGGCAAAGCTTAAAAGAAAGTAAATGGCCAAAAGTTAGGTATGTGGGAGACACAGCCACAAACCACCTCCGGCTCAGCTATATAATTGGAGGCATGTCCTCTCTGGTTCCTGATCAAACTGCTTAAAGGCCATGATCCCAGACACTCAGAAACAAATCGCGGAACCCAGCGGCTTTTGGCAGAGATGCGTCTGGTCCCTGCAATGGGTTACCAACGCTGGACCACTCCAGGGGGAAAAGGGTGTTGTCCCTCTGCCAGCTCCCCCTTTGCGGCTTGGTGGCCGCCATCTTCCAGAGGCCATTGGACAGTCAGGTTTGGGCCCGCAGTGATGAGACATGCGGGGCCTCACGGGATGGGGGTGGAGCCTGCCCTTTCCTCCCCATCCCAACAAGACCCCGAGTCACTGCCCACAAACAGCCTCTCTGACTCCTGATCAAGCTTGCTTAATGGCCATGATCCTAGAAACAAATCTCGGAACCCAGTGGCTTTTGGCAGAAATCCTTCCAGATTTCATTGTTAAAATTTTGGAATTTCAAAACCGCATGGCCACGACTGCGGCCACGCGGCATCATATGTTATTCATAACCAGCAACAGAAAACAACTTGTCTACTGTTGCCTTTTCGGCAGATTTGAGTGTTGGGGTAAAATCCCAAATAATAATGGTGGGTGTGGTGTTGAAATACTGAATGTAATCAAAGTAGAGAGAGTAATGTGGAAATCATCAGTTTCACAGGTAGGGGGAAGTTGTGGGAAGGGGGTTATACTGGGGTTTTTGATGGTAAAAAATGGTCATTGGTGAAGGGACAGGTGTTTCATTGTATGACTGAGACTTAAATACAAAAGCTTTGTAATTGCTCTCATGGTGATTCAATAAATAAAATTATAAAAAAGGGGAAAAAAGTAAGGTGGAGTTCATGCCCAGTTCAATCAGCCTAATCAATGGCTGAATAAATAGCAATAATCCTACATAAGAAAAAAAATTCCTTCCTAAAATTAGACAACTGATGTTGAGTTTGGCTTTGGAGCCCTAACTGGCAATGCTCAGGAGGTACTCATAACAGATCAGTGCCTGGGACTCACTCTTGGCAGTACTCCGAGGACCATTCAGTGCTTGGGATAGAGTCTGGGTCTCATTCATACCAAGTGTATGCACTAGCCCTCAGCCAAAACAATATATTCTTATGTGCAATTAACTTAAAAATGTGTTTTCAGAACAAAGATTTCTTAGGTAAAATTTGCTCTTTATTTGGGAGGTGAGTTAGCAGTGGTCAATTTTGAGAGGTTTTTTCAATTTTTACAAAATTATTACTATTTTTTCACTTTTGAAAGGCATCACTGTGTAGAAGGCTATCTTGTGACCAAAATCAGCAATACAGGGGCTAGAGTGATAGTGCAGCGAGTAAGGCGATATGGGGATTCAATTTGCAACATTCAGTATATTCTACACGCAGTAGGCAAGGCTTCAATTCCCCTGCATCTATTATTTGCCCTTGAGGCCCTCCAGGAGTGATCCTTGAGTGCAGAGACAGGAGGAAGTACAGAGCAGAGCTGGGTATGCCCCCAAATCACTAACCATCTGCCCCCACAAAAGAAACAAACAAACAACTGAAAATGGGCAATACATCTTAAGGTTACCAATATACATGCACACTAAAGTATTCTGTATGTAATATGGTAGTATTCTGTACTACCATAGAAAAGTAGAGCATGTAGATATGTTAATAATTGTAGCAAAATGTTGAACAAAAGAGCTCCCAGATTCTCCTGGGAGATGAAAGATAAGAAAAGATATTATAGTTGACAGGATTGGATGAGGACAGAACTTATGGGTGCTATAGAAGAACATCTCAGATTACAAACAGACAGCCCCAGAAGTTGAAAAACATGCTAGAGCCGCACCAAGCTTTTAGCTAGATATCTGAGACTACATATATGTATGTTTACTACACACACTTTGCGACTGTAATTTTTTAAAGAGGCTTTTATAATTAAAATTTATCCTGCTCTACCTCACATACTTTAAACTATAGGCTTAGAATTCCGAAGCTGTTATTTCAAGCTATTATACAGTATATACACAATAATTAATATTACATACAGATACCACTTTGGTTTGAGGCATTATAAAAACTATAACATGATTTTATAGCATCATGTTTTTTTTTATCTCTCCTTTATGTTTTTTGGGTTTCTTTTCTTGCTTTTTTTGTCCACACCCAGTGAAGCTCAGGCGTTATTCCTGGCTCTGTGCTCAGGATTACTCCTGGTTGTGTTTGGGGGAACCAAATGGGATGCAGGAATTTGAACATGGGTCTACTGCATGCAAGGCAGGCACACCACTGGCTGTACTATTGTTCAACCCCAATAATTTTTATCTTTTGACACCTGTATGCAAGATCCAGTAACATTAAAAACACTGAAGCACAGATTTTCAAGCTTACCAATAAATATATATACATATATTCACACATTTATTGGCATATATGTATGAATATATAGGTTATATATAAACATATGAATATATATTTGAGTACATATATTTATCCAATAAATGTATGAATATATATATATATTCATCCAAGATTTACTGGAATAATTTTTTTTCTATAGCTCACATTTACAGGCAATAGGGTAATGGAAGAATAGTGAAAGATACTTTTCTTAAAGACTACTATTTATCAGTTATACTTACTCTCTATGGCATAGCACTCATGAAACAATATTCACAGTACATAACAATCACTTAATTCACTAAAAAGAGTTTGCTGCTGTGTAAGCTTAAGCATTCTACAAAATACCGTGGATAGAGCATGATAAATACCATAACCAATTAGACCTACATATGCAATTTTAGCAAGCAGAGAATAGTACATACAACATATAGTACATAGAACATGCCATGTCTAGTATTTTCGCAAGCAATGGCAAGAGGTGTTAACCCATGGAATAATGGGATCCTCTAAAATATACCATGGTGGACTCATTCAGACTCATATGTACTATGTTTCAATGTGTACGGCTCTCTATTCTCTCGAGTCAGACAAAATTCTTTAGGATAAAAATGGGGATTGATATTTTTTAAAGCCTAGTAACCAATGGAAAATACTATCTTTTTTCAACACTGACAAACCGTCTTCCATTTGAAAGACTATCAGCTGTTTCACAAGATAACAGTTGCTTCACAAGATAAAATATATAGTCATTGTTTAAAGATGTTTGCATATTATATAAGAAACATTTCAATTTTTCCTTAATAGTCATAAAATAAGAGATATATAATAAAACCAGATTATGCAACAAACACATGCTTTCAAATTGCCTTGGTACTATTTATAAAGTGGTCTCACCCAAAGCAATTAAACCAGATTTAAATGCTATTATAAATAAGCATAGACTTTCCTTACATAACCCATATTTATATTTACCAGTAAAATTTCAGACTTAATGTGTGCAGTAATAATTTCTGTGTTAAAAAAAGCAGGGCACATTTATTATCTGTGATTTTTTTCTTTATTTCTTCCTATTACATCTGGGACAACTTTGCAGTACTTAGATGATGTGATAAATCTTATTAGTGGAGGGTTTTTCTACTTTAAGAGCAAATCTGTCATTTAAAGGCCATGAAGTAAAAAGTTAACATAGACAATGTCGGGAAATTAAACAAATTAAAAGATCTTGATGATAGCATGAAATACTATCAAAGGACCAACAACCTCAGTGAAGAAGTATCAGGAATAGGAAGCAGATTTTTGAAAAGTATGCACCAAGGAAGAGAGACCTTTAATGCCACAGCATAAAAGATACCTAAAGCACAGCAGCTATTATATTGAGCCTTCAGCTCATTAATTATTATTTTATCATTTGTACAGTTGACATGGGTGGGTAAAAGAGCAATAAAACTCTATGAGGCTGTGACCAGAAAGATAGCCTTCCTTGCTTTGCATACAGCAGATCCTGGTTTGATCCCTGGCACTGCATATGATCCTTCAAGCACCGCCAGGAGAAACTCCTAAGCATAGAACTAAGAGTAAGCACTGTGCACTGTTGGGTATGGCTCAAAAATAATATAATAATATATGAGATTTAAAAATTACCAGCTTGCAACAGTGCTAATAATAGATAATTACAAGTGGTGCTATTATATATAAGATACAAGTATAACAATATAGTTAGACATTCAAAACTAGCTCATTTGGAAAAAAATCATTAAAAAATTTGATGCTATAGTCTTTTCAAAGTAGACTAATTACTTTTTATTTTAACTTAATTTTTCCTACCATGAATGCTTGAGTGGCAGATAGTCAATAATCTAATTAGGTAAATTCTGTTTCAGTTACCGGAATAAGAATCATCCATGTGAGAAAAAAGAACTTTTAACCTGGCTAATTATAAAGAAAAACATTTATCATTTATATCATAACAAAATATTAGCTTCCTCCTCTCCTCTAATGCAGAACTTTGACATTATCAAAGGAGGACTGTAAAACTCTTTGGAGTATATGTTGATTTTTTCACTTTAGTAATGAATATGGTTATGTATAATCTAAAATTAATTTAAAATGCGTTGAAAAATAAGTGATATTATACTTTGTTTTTTCTTTCCTTTTCAAATTTAATAACTGTTTGAATCTTTTAGGATAGCATGCATGAGATTCAAATTAGATGTCAAAGTTTGATAAGTTAAGTTTGCCTTCTATTACTTGAATGGAATTTGATTAAATTTGATTAATTTTTAGAAAATTATTTTCTTCTCGATTTAGAACTCTAAAATGAACTCAACAGCAACAACCATATCACATACAGAATTGAAAAAGAGTGTAATGACAAGTGAAAATAAGAGGCAAGAAGAAGAATAACTTAAATAAAATACTTTAGATGTGGGGACGTCAACCTTGTTCAGTATTCTCATTCCCTACTCCAACATGAAGTAAAACAAGCCCTTTCATTTGGCAAAAAATGTGTACCTATGATCAAAATGCCACAGTGGCTTATTTTCATTTTAGCTGTACTTTTAATACTTTATGATCCATGGAGGCATTGTCTGTGTGCATCATAAACTTAGGAAACACACAGTGTGTCAACTCTAAAATGATGATAAAATGACTACATCCATCGTTTTTCTAATGGGAAAGATTAATTTGTTCATTTCTATTTTTACCCATTGCATTTGACTCTATGAGTCTTATTAATGACTATTATGAAAAAGTTGACAAAGAATCAAAAGTGCTCATTATCATTTACTATCAGGGAAACACAAATCAAAAAGACAATGAAGTATCAACAAACACACCACTATAAATGGCATATTCTCAAAAAACTGAAAACAGGTGCCAGAGAGATAGTATAGTAGGCAGCGTCTTGCAGTAGCCTTGCATGTTGCCAACCTGGGTTTGATACCCATCACCATATATGGTCTTCTGAGCCCCAAAAGGAGTGAGCCTTGAGCACAGACACAGGAGTAAGCCTTGAGTACTTCCCAGTAGGAAGCAAATAATAAAAACAAATAAAAACCCCAACTGAAAACAATGAATGTTGGAATGGATATGTTGAAAGAGGAACCTTCATTCACTGCTAGTGCGAATGTTATCTGGTCCAGCTTCTTTAAGGAATAATATGGAAATTTATCAAAAAAAAATGTAGGAATGGAGAATCTATTTGACCGAGCAATCCCACTTCTATGATCTACATTGCCAAACAGAAAAATATTGAAGAAATATATACACAATTATATTTACTGTAGATCTTCGTACAATAACCAGGATATGGAAACAACCCAAATTTACATCAGGTGAATGGATAAAGATGTTGTGGTACATACCACAATGGGATATTATGCACTTCTAGAAAAAATAAAGTTACAGATTTTGTAGCAAACTGGTTGAAATTGGAGGGTACCATGCTTGAGAGAAATAAGCCAGAGGTAGGACAAATATGGAATAATCTTTCCATGTGTGGTTTACAGAGAAACAAACCAAATGTATGAATAATATCCATTGACCGTAAACCTAAGATATGACAATACAGACTGAAGTGTGCAGGCTAAGTAGGAGAGAGTAATCTGTATAAGAGAATAAGGTGCAGGGAACTAATAACATAAGTGAAATATTAAGGCACATGGGTGGTGCTAAGGGAGACATGCATGAAAACCATAACTGTCTATCAACAAATAATAGAGGCAGGGATGTGAGGGAGTAAACTTTAACTGGACACAAGCATGTGTGTGGTGCGGGAACCATGAGTACTCTGGTGGTCAAATGGGAAGCATCTATGTATATATGTAGGATAACATTGGGTTTGTCCTTTCAGCCTTGCTGCAGGGAACTTAGTTTACCTTAAAGCAATGTTCTTTCTGTATGGACACAGGAAGACAGTTAATATTATGCTTTGTAACTTGGGAGTTGATTGACTCCAATAATTTTACTCCCGGGCATCTGCTTTCTCAACTCAGTTGCCCTTAGCTCCTAGCATCCCCAAAGCAGGGTCCCAACAAGAAACTTAATGGACCCAGGGCAAGCTTTGAGCTACCCTGGCATCAAAATGAGCCAGGCTAAAGTGCCACAATATTCAACTATAAGTTGAGAGCATGATCATGGACTAATGCTGTCATGATCCAAAGGTAACGACGAGATAAGGACCCTGCTGGGGTTATGAAGACTAACCTGGCCTGGGGACTGTTGTCTGGAATATTTACTGAGATGTCCTCAGGGCCCCGGCAGCCGAAGACCTCCAGGACCAGCCACCACCATGCTGAGACCACTCTCCGCACACCTGAAGGTACCGGCAGAGGGACAAAGCCACGTGGGTTCCGGGGCCGAGATCTCCAAGCCTACTCGGATTGGAGTCGAGCATCCTCCACCCAGATCCTCCAAATTCCAGTAGGCGGGGGTCACACCCACCAACTGGGCCCCTGGCGCTGTGTAATCCCATCAGCGGCCAAGACCCCGAGACTATAAAAACCAGTTCCCGGAGGAGAAGAGTGCAGTCTCCTGCCCCTGCGCCTGGCTATTCCTCGCCAGGGCCCCTTGGAGGGGAGCGGGTTGAGCTTTCCTCCCCGCCCTGACAAGGGCCCCGGCAGCCGAAGACCTCCAGGACCAGCCACCACCATGCTGAGACCACTCTCCGCACACCTGAAGGTACTGGCAGAGGGACAAAGCCACGTGGATTCTGAGACTATAAAAACCAGCTCCTGGAACCGCGCAGCCGCAAATGACATCTTATTATGACATCTCATTCCTACTTTGACAAACTGGCAGGCTACCGAATGTAGCCTGCCTACACGGCAGAGTCTGGCAAACTTCCCGTGGTGTACCCAATATGCCAAATACCAGTAACAATGATGGGTCTCATTCTCCTAAAGAGCCTTCAAACCTCAGGGCCAGGATGAAGGAGACGTTACTGGGCCCTGCTCGAGGCAATCGACGAATTTGTCCTCAGGAAGACCCAAACTTTAAGTTTGATATATCTCTTACTGTGCTCATACAGAATGACATTGCTAGAAATATTAGAAGTAGATTTACTACAACTATCTAACTGGATTACTAGCTGAGGAAAGAAGAAAGTGACACACCCTGGATGGGATCCTGCCCTTAAGCTGATCTCCTAGTAATCTAATAATCTTTAGATGAGATTTTATCCTTGAGTTAATCTCCTGGAGGAGTGGCCTTACCACTCTTTGTTGATTTATTAATGTTCAACACACCTTTGTATCACCCACCCTATGTGATTGCCATATAAACTAAGACTATAAGAGTGGAGGGGGAAAGAGAAGAGAGAAGGGCGAGTCAGAATCTGGGGGCAGAGTCAGAATCCAGAGAGAGAAGCAGAAGGGCCCCAGAGAAAGGACCAGAAGGGCTCCAGAGAGAAGCAGAAGGGCTTCTGAGAGAAGCAGAAAGCCTCCAGAGAGAGAAGTAGAAGAGCTCCAGAGAGAGAGATCCGAAGAGACCAGAGACAGAGTCAGAAATAGAGAGACAGACAGAAGAGAGCACAACAGCACACACAGAAGCAGAGCACAAAGGAGGATCCATCCCGATCTGGTCTATACACAGCGGCTCAAGAGCACCGAACTTGGAGAGTCCACGAACAACACACAACAATGCACATTGCATCCCATCCTCGCACGTAAGAATGCTTTTAATTTTTACATACATCAATATCAAAAACTGTAACCCTATCACCTAAACTATAATAAAAATTAAATATTTTATTTTTTAACAAATCACTGAAAATTTTTCATGTGTCTTTTGGACATTTTAATTTATCCTTTGAGGAAGTTTCTACTCATTTCTTCTCCCCATATTTTTATGGGGTTGAATTTTTTTTGTTGTAAACTTCTACCAGTGCCTTACAAAACATGGATATTTACCACTTATCAGATAAGTATTGTGTAAATATTTTCCTCAATCTGTAGGCTGTCCTTGTATCTTGGTCACCATTTCTTTAGAAGTGCAGAAGTTTCTTAGTTTAATATATGCCCATTTGTTTATCTTTGCTTCCGTCTGCTTAGTTAGTGGTGCTTCATCGTTGAAGTTTCCTTTAGCATCAGTTTCATGGAAGGTTCTGTCCATATTTCCTCCATATACCTTTATAAATTCAGGTCTGATATCGAGATCCTTAATCCATTTTGACCTGACTTTTGTGCCTGGCAATAACAAGAGGTCTTAGTTCTTTTATTTTTTTCTGCATGTAGCTGTCCAGTTTTCCGAGCACCACTTGTTGAAGAGGATTTCTTTGTTCCATTTTATATTTCTTGCTCCTTTATCAAAGATTAGGTGATCATATATTTGAGGGTCTGTGTCAAGATAGTTAACTCTGTTCCATTGACCTGATTTACATCAATAATCGTCAGGGAGATGCAAATCAAAACAACCATGAGGCATCATCTCACACCACAGAGACTGGCACACATCAAAAATAAGAAGAGTAACCAGTGCTGGCGTGGATATGGGGAGAAAGGGACTCTTTTTCATTGTTGGTGGGAATACCACTGGTCCAGACTTTTTGGAAAACAACTTGAATATTCCTCAGAAAACTAGAAATTGAGCTTCCATATAACCCAGCAATATCATTTCTGGAAATATATCCTGGGGGTCCAAAAACACACAGCAGAAATGTCATCTGCACATTTATGTTCATTGTAGCACTATTCACAATAACCAGAATCTGGAAACAACCAAGTGCCTGAAAACAGATGACTGATTAAAGAAATTATGGTACACCTACACAACAGAATATGGAGCTGTTAGGCAAAATAAAGCTATGAAATATTCTGATAAATGGATAGATATAGAGAATATCAGGCTGAGTGAAATGAGTCAGAAGTAGAGGGAGAGACATAGAATGATTGCACTCATTTGTGAGATATTAATAGAAATCCATAATATGAGACTAATACCCAAGAACAGTAGAAACTAGGGCCAGGAGGTTGGTCCATGGTTGGAAATCTGCCTCTGATGCTGAGGGAGGAGTTAGGTTAGAGAAGGGATCACTATGACAAAGATAACTGGAAATGATCAGTCTGGATAAGAACTGGGTGCTGAAAGTAGGTAAAGTGATAAACATAATCACCTCTCAGTATCTGTATTGCAAACCATAGTGTCTAAAAGGAGGGGGGGTGTTTCCATAGACACAGGTGTGGGGTGGGGGGCAGGAGGAAAACTTGGGTCATTGGTGGTGGGAAATGTACACTCATAGAATAATGGGTGTTGGAACACTGTGTGACTGAAACCCAACCATGAATAGCTCTATAATTGTGTATATCATGGTGATTCAGTAAATTAAAAAAAATCACAAAAAAAATTATGAAGAAAAACCATAATTTAGAACAGAAAAATGAGGACCAGAGTGGCAGTAGGGCAGGTAAGGCATTTGCCTTGCTTACAGCAGAACCATGTTCAATGCCTATTATCTCCTTAGCACTGCTGGGAGTGACCTCTCCATGCAGTGCCAGATGTAAGCTCTGAGCACCACCAGAAGTGGTCAAACCCCCCAAAACAATAACCAAAAAAAATAGTATAGAAAAACCTCAGGAAAAAAGAATTTGGGTCTCCTTAAGTAGCTTCTCTATGCAGAAGAAACAGAAGAAGCAACAGTATATAATACCAATGCAGCTATAATACGTCTCAAGTGGGACACTCAGAAAAAGACACACACTTTTTATGTTTCTAGATATATTCCTCTAAAAAGATTTAACAGCTTATTGAAATGAAGCAGCATGTGGTGGCAGAGGGGCAGAAAAAAAAAACGTGAAAGAATAGTCAGTATTGCAAGGGAATTTGGTTCAACAAGTATTAGAAAGGCAGTATTTCAAGAACAGTTGCCTCTAATATTATACTTAAGTCTAACTGTCACAAAAACAGCTTTTGATAAACAATCAGGAAGTGAAATTTTGTGATGAATTCTGCCTACCCACTGACTGCCATTTCCACCTTTAATTATGCTAGGACTTGGACTCCATGTTGTACAGTCCAGAAGTCAAAAGAAGCTGTACTTCAAACTTCAGCTTATTTTTCATTAAAAAAGTCATGCTTATTATTTATATTTATTTCAACTCAAAGAACAGATTAACTGATGCTCTAGAATGGAAGCATGGTGGTAATTTGAAGTTACACATGATGCATAATAAAATATTTTTGCATCATTTAATTTAAAATTCATAATCAATGAAAATTTCTACTTTCCAAGGCCCATGTTTCAGTTTATAAGAATAGAGTATACATAATCCAGTATATGTCTTCAAAATATCAACAATTACTATGATCAAATAACAGATGAGAAAAGCACTTTAATTTTTTTCTTTCTATGTTTTATTAATAAAATACTCTCCTTAGAGTAGATCTTAGTTATGCTCTGTCATGGCCATTATTATTATTTTATTTACATACTCTGAAGAGATAAAAATAAAACTACTAAAATTTCTAAGCTATTCTGCCTATAGAAATTTCCAACGTTTTCCATTTCACTGAACATATTCACAACTGTCAAGCTGTAAATAAAATGTGCATTGTGGGTCAGAAGAACCTTTATGAAAAGATATTTTCCTCTTTGTGGTTTTTCAGAACATATACTTTTTAAGATTGGAAAAAATCATGAATCATTTCACAATTCTCTATACTAATTGATGAGATAATGTATTTAGCAATATAATAGGTTTATAATCCAATAACTCTCATGAGCATTTATAAATTCTAGCAATGATAGTGTCATAATTTCAAAAAGACAGGGTACCAATACTTCATATAGAAACCCTTTAATGTGTCCTTCATTTCTTCTACCCCCAACCCTCTGACATCGACAGAAAAATTTTGAAAAAACTAGAGAGTTTATTTGGAACAATAAGTATTGTCAGTGTTGGATCTTATTTTGCTATTATCCTTTTTTTTTAAAAGACAGAAAGCTGAGACATACTAAGATGCAAAATGAACATCAAACAATGCTGACACAATTATATTTTCCTATCCTGCCAGCCCCTGCCAGTTTTCTCTCTCATACTTAATGTGTAGGATATGAGATAGAAACTACAGAGGTCTGAAAGAGGACATAGAGATAAAACAGGATTCTTTGAAGCAACAGAAAGAATGGAGAAAAGTAGTATGCATAAGGCTACAGGATCACAAAGTATGCTATGTAGGAAGAAAGCTAAGAAAGCAGAATAGGATAACATATAATGAGCAAAATCTATGTGGACAGTATTCATCTTGACCATAATTTTTTTCAGTGCTTTTCATCTTCCTTTCATTTAGAAATGAGTCACGCAATTTAATCAATACTATATAAAACAACTGAAAAAAATCCTTAAATTGCTATACATGGTATTTTTCTTCATATTAGTCCCATGCAATATAATTTCTATGGAATGTAGCATTTAAATCATACTCTTAATAGTTTTTATAAACTCAGTTATGTTGGTACATCATTTCTAAATTGGTGATCCTCTTGGTGCCTTCATATTGAACTAAATGCTCTCTGTCCTGTAGGTGCATAAAATCATTTTAAAAATTTGGCAATTAAATGAAGTCTATATACCAGAAATGTTTTTTAAAAGTCCTTTCACAATTTAAGAATGTTTAATTTCAACTATCTGATGCTAGTATAATAAAATTAAAACCAAAAAATATTATGTACTAAACAGAGTAAAGGTAAAGGTAAAGGCCCTTCCGTTGATCGTCGATTTGCTCAGCGGGCCCAGTAACGTCTCCACTGGAGACTTTGTTGTTACTGTGTCTGGCATATCGAATACTCTCGGTAGCTTGCCGGGCTCTCCGAGAGGGGCGGAGGAATCGAACTCGGGTCGGCCATGTTGGCTGCGTGTAAGGCGAACATCCTACCCGCTGTGCTATCGCTCCAACTAAACAGAGTAGCCTCCCATTTTTCCATGATTACAGTGGTACTTACAAGATAATGGAGATAAAACCATAAACATAGTTGAAACACCAGATTATCAAAACAAATTCACAGTTTACTCATTCTGATGAAACTTCCCTTTGAAGGCTGCCCAAATAAATTACGAATTGAAGTAAATATTAGAATTTCAAACCTATCTGGTTAGGAATGACTGAAAATATTGAGACTGTCCCTCTTATCTTTTCTTAAAGGATAAGAGGAAGGAAATTATAATCAGAAATTTTATTTGAATTCACATTGGAAGAGGGTCTCAGTAAATTTATTGAGCACAAGGTTCCCACTAGTCTGTAATCCACCCTTATTAAATATGTGCTTTACTGGCCTAAGGTGACAGTACAGCAGGTAGAGTACTTGCCTTGAAAGTGGGCAACATGGGTTTGTTCCATTTCCAGCATCACATATTATCCTCAGAGAGCACCAAGTGTGATCCCTGAACTCAGAGTCAGGAGTTAGCCCTGAGCACAGGTGAGTAAGGGGAAGGAAGGAAGGAAGGAAAACTTGGGGAGGGCTGTGGCTTATTTTGCAGACTAGTGACCCAGGTTCAATCCTCGGGCCCATCTCAAAGTAAGCCCTCAGTGTAGAGACAGGAATAAACCCTGAACACTCCTGGGTAAGCCTCTAACCTGGAAAAAAAGATGCATTTTTGAAGTTCACCATCTTCTCAAGTAAATAAAACTCTTTCTGTGCATCTAATTTTGTCTATTGAGTCTTTGTCTATTGAGAGGTGAGCACTGAAACCTGGATTTGATCACAAGATCATAGATTAATTCCAAATATTGAATATATTATATCAGTTTATTAGAAAATATCATGAATTTATATACTTTTGATAAGCAGTCAAAGTTAGCTAAAAATCTAACAAGCTTTATAACTGGAATAAAGATGGCATCCATATATAATTGTATTAACTTTTCACAATAAAGGTGGTATCCATGTATACCACTATTAACTTTCCAAACAGCTACATGAAAATTGTGTCCTTGCTTTTGTGATATTTTCTCATTTCTATGTGAGAAGTTATATATTCATATATATATGTATATATAAAGAGAGAGAGAGAAATAGAGACTTTGAATAATGCAAGAAATTAAAAAAATCTTTTCAGTACCCAGAGAATAACACACTTTTTACTACTATATCAATGCAAGAGAAACAATGACATACCAGTAAACCCAGAAATCTCAAACTAAAACATCAAGCAAAAAGGAAAATAGCATCTTGTATTCTAAAAGTCCCTCAATTCAAATCTTTAGAATACTCTAAAGAATTAGATAAAATCCCCTAGTCTACAGAAAGATCTATTTTACTGAGTAAATCTGTGAGAAAGCTTGAAAAGCAATTAATTACTTGATGGTATTCTAAGGAGATTCACTAACTCCTGTCTACTTTCCCTGACTTAGAGGATATTCATAATGACCCATGAGAAGTTAAGTAAATTTTAAACAAAAGGCTGTATTTTCTCTAGAAGCTTTTAGGAATATTGTCTGCAAACAGTAGGAATTGATCATACTTCAATTTGAGTTGTGGTTTACAAAGAGATCAGTGTCAAATGCAAGTGCATTTAATGTCAAATGGATATCAGAATAAGAGTAGTGACACATGGTTATATTTGTTTTTTCAAATCAATTCAGCATATTTCTTCACTTGTCAAGTTAAAACATTTCTGAACAGAAAAGTCATATAAAGGTAAGAGACAAATGATACTTGAGTTTGCCATAAAGCATCTCAGCTTTAATAGAACTCCATTTACAATAATGTAGAAAAAAATTCTATTTTCTTTACTCACTCAATTCAAATTTGAAAGAGAGCTTTAGGTGCACTACATAGAAAAGGCTTTTTGTATAGATTTAAATTTTTGTGATAATTGCAAGTATTCAACAAGTAGTTATCAAGCCCATATATTATACTGAGTTATATGCTAATGCTAAATATGAAACACAGCCTTTTAACAGTGTAACGCAGTTAAATATCTCATAGTATTTTAACACTGTATTATCTATATCTTAAAGAGAGCTGACATCGATAGAAACCTCTAGTGCCTTTTGGAATAGGTGAAATTCTGTGTTAGGTTCAAGTTACAGAGGCTTTAGTTTCACAATGCAAAATATATCACTGAATAATAGAAAAACTTGAATCTCAACGTGTTACTGTGGAGCTTATTGAAGATAGACACTACCTTCTTTACTTCTTGACCTTTCACTACACTCATTTTAACTCACACAAGAAATCGAGGTACCAAAATTAAGTATAGTACTTGCCTTGCATGTAAAAATTCAAATTGTAGTAACAAAAGTAAATCCAAAGGTTTTGTTATGGTGGAAGTGAGTGGGACACAGATAGATAATAATCAAGATGACCTGATTGGTCATTTTAAATCTCAATTATATGGGGTGTAGCAGGTCAGATAACAAAAAGTTAAGAATTGGGATAAGTACAATATAAATTCTGGATAGTTAACTCTCCCTCTTTCCACAAATACAGAAAATAAGAATTAATGAGAACCAAGCACTGAGTGGCAAGGCAGGATGCCCCAGCCTCTGAGGAGCACAATACTGACTGAGCATAAACCATTCAGAAGACAACACATGGAGAGAGGTGGGTGAGGTGGATTATGTCAATGATGATGAAAGGATGCTTAATGCAGGGACTGAAGTCACAGTAACCGCTTTTGCATGTAATCAATCTGGGTTTGATCCCTTGCATTACATATGGTCCCCCGCAACCCTGCCAAGAGTGATACCTGAGTGCAGAGCCAGGATCAAGCTCTGAGCACCCCTTGGTGTGGCCACAATCCCCCCCCCCCCGAATTTTAATGCAGACAAAATTTTTAGTACAGACAGAATGTTGAGTGCAGAGAAATTAATGTTTAATGCAGACAGCAAAGGAAGCAGTGGGACAACCAGCTACAAGATGGTAACAGCAAGCATTAAGTGAGTCTGCCTCAGGTAATTAGACCTGCTAGAAGGAAGAGGCAAATGGCATGGGCGAGAGGCCTGAGCAATAAGCAGCGAGAAAAAGCATGGAGGACCAGTAGAAGTGATTAGGCAGAACTGCAATGGGGATTGCTGTCCCAGACATGAAAGCTCTTGTTTCTATGGCTGCAGCAGTACGCATAGATACCAACATGGGCTGTTAAATAAAGACCTGTAACACCAAAGACACCTGGTGGTCTGTGTGCTATTTTTACACACTGAACTAGAAGTTATTCACTATTGGCTTTAACAGTTTCACAAAAGCTGGGGGGGGGAATGTGTAGGATATGTGCTCATTTTCAGATAAAGGGAGCTGCCTTTGGCCATTTGTACAGAAGTGGAATTTTGTGGTAGAGGAACACAATTTACAATTTTTTTCCTTTTTAGTAAGACATTGAATAATGTACTATATAATACTGAGAGAGATTAACGTATAACCACTGCCACCACTAAGAATAATTTCCCTTTGTGAAAAAGTTTAGGTATATAAGATAGTTTGATGAATACCTTGCTAATTACTGTGGCAGCAAAGCTGTGTTTACTCAAATTAAGGGCAAAAAATTGGCCACCCCAGAACAGGTCTTTAGCAAGAGGTTAATTTTGAGGGAGAAGCTGGATGGAAGGTCAAAGATCATCTGAAAGATTCATGTGTAAATTAAACCCTGATTCATGTGTAAATAACCCCTTTGTATCAGCTAAAATGTCATCTACAAAGAAGGCAATTTAAATTTGCACGCTTTGTTTTCCTGTGCCCTTTAGGGGAACCTTTACATCTAAAACTTCCTTTTCTTTACCACACAGTCCTCAGTATTAGCTAGTATTAGCTAGTATTATAGTGATATAAGACCAAGTGAAGAGATATTCAGAGTTTTCCCCTATTACAGGAAATAGAAATACACAGGTTATTAATAAATTTGTCTTTGCTTTTTCTCCTATCAATATGACTTATACTTGTTTTATTATTTGTCTAACTGATGTAGGCAGGTAGATAGGGAAAGGCCCTTGGCAATGAAACTTGGATTAAAAAAGTTTCATTGAAGAAGAATTCTAGGACTGACCCACCTTCTGAATACAGAAGACCTGATAAGACCATCCACAGACCCTGAGGATATAGGCCTCCTCCCCATGAAGTTCCTGTTTTTTGGACCTCCCTTTTAATCCAATTAACTTTAGTGATTCAGCCCAAAAAGACCATCACCACTCCCAACCTCCCTGGTAACCTCCTTAGCAACGGACTTTTAACTGGGAAGAATCCCTAGGTGGGGGCAGGTTGGAAAAACCCTATAAAGGCCACCTTGAACAATGGAAGGGCACGCATATGCTGCCTGAGCCCATGTGTGCTTATGCGCGCACGTGGCCGAGCATCTGTGGTGCCCGAGCACATGTGTCACCTGCATCTCCCCTTTTGAGATGTGTACTTTCATGCTTTTGTGTCTAATGCTAGGATGTGTGTAGGGGCTCTCTAATCCCTTGGAGAAGCCCATGTTCTTTCTTGAGTACGTTACTCCGTTACTCTCTCTCTCTCTCTCTCTGTCTCTCTCTCTCTCTCTCTCTCTCCCCCCCCCCCTTCACACCTAAAAAATCCTCCAAATAAAATCTGTTACTTCACTGCTTGTCTACTCCTGAAATTCCTCTCTGCGAGCGAGACAAGAACCTAGTAACCCTGGGTCCTGGGTGGCAGGGGCGGCTGGGGAGAAAGTGACTGTCTTTCTCCTCTTCACTTCACATAAGTCACCTGTGGGGCCCACATCATAACCTCTGAAGAAACCAGAGACATTTATGTACCATGTACATCAAATACCGTACCATGAAGCTTAGATGTAGGTTTCCTGATCATTTTCCTGATGTTTTATAAATAATCAAGAGAAGCTAATGGTTTTATAAGCTTAAGTACCAACAATACCATGTCTACATTTTTTTTGAGGTGGGGATGGTGTCTGTATATTTTTGACAAAAAATTAAAACTACCTAGAGAAATATACTACTGCATAAACATTGATTGCTCTAATATGCTCCACATTCTAATACCTAAATAAATCTTCCGAGGTAGCCACAATAGCCCAATGGTTTGGTGCACATGCTTATTAGTGTTTTATCCCTTGCAAGGCATATTTGTCTAAAGAACCACTGGGAGCAACCAGAAGCAGCTCCTGAGCATTGCTGGGTATGGGCCCCTCAAACCAAAAATAAGTTAATAAAAAGGAGAATCTTCCTAAATTAACATTCTCATTAAAATAAACTGATATTGACTTTAACTCCTACTGTTCTGCAGAACACCAATGAGGTAAAGTGCAGGAGAGTTGATTCTGTTGTAGAACAGATAAGGAAAGTGACTGGAATTTCTATTAAGAATATCATCAAAGTTTGCTCAGAACAATTCTGCATATAAGTAAACATAAATGGTCTGTATTCAGCTTGTTCTCTAGTTGTCAAAGGATAATTGAGGATAGGCTACATAGCAATGCTCTTTCTAGCTTGTGGAATGTAATCCTAGATCTTATTGAGTATGTGTATGCTTCCAAAGCAAATTTTAATTTTCATTAAAAAACCAAAAATTATCTAATACAGGTATATATACTTCATCAAGATTCTTAAAGTTACTGCCATTATCATCCCGTTGATCGTCGAATTACTCGAGTGTGCACCAGTAATGTCTCTATTCCTCCCAGCCTGAAATGACATTAAGTGGTCCCAAATTTTAATAGCTTTTTACAATGGAGGCGTTCAGTCATAATCCCACAGATGGTAGCTTTGCCCCGTTGGCTCCTCAGCCAAGCACATATACCAAATGTCTGAACTTGCGGTTCCTCTCGTATTGAGCAGGATTACCATGGCAACAACACATCATCAGTAGGGTAAAACCAACCAGTCTCATGATGGTCTAAACCCAGCTCATGTTCCCTAGAGCACTGGGCAGAAATCACATCCCATCAACACCTGCTGCGGGCCTTCGCGATGCTCTGTTTTAATTAAACAGTCGGATTCCCCAGGTTCGCACCAGTTCTAAGTCGGCTGCTTGGTGCCGGGTCAAGGCTAGGTGTCATGCGTGGTAGGGCGTTTGCCTTGGGCTCAGCCAGTCCGGCCGAGCCATTGTTTGATTCCTCCACCCCTCTCGAAGAGCCCGGCAAGCTACTGAGAGTATCTCTTCCGCACGGCAAAGCCTGGCAAGCTACCTATGGCGTATTCCATATGCCAAACACAGTAACAACAAGTCTCAAAAATGGAGATCTTACTGGGCCAGCTCGAGCAAATAGATGAACGATGGGAGGACAGTGCTTTACAATGGCATTGATGTAGACAGGCAGGCAGATAAGGAAGGCCCCCTCTCCAGGCAATGGCAATAAATTTCCTAAGTAATAGCTCTGAAGTTGTAAAAGCCAACCTTGCAGAAAACAGGAACTAAGGCCTGATAGGAAGCTGACCCTGAAGAGATTGGAACCCTACTCATGGAAGGAAATTCTTCAAATACCCTGGACCTCTCCCTTAATCTGATTAATTTTAGTGATTCAGCCCAGAGAAGACTTTAGAACATTCCAGACCAAGACTTCCCAAGAAAATACCTTATAAAAGCCACCTTGAACAAAGAAAGGGTGTGCATATGCTGCCAGAACCCATGTGCTGCTTGCACCCATGTGTCTGAGCACAAGTGTCATCTGCATCTCCTGTCTTGAGATGTGTACTTTCATGCTTTTGTGTCTAAGGCTGGGATGTGTGTAGGGGCTCTGCTCTTCAAGAAGCTCTGTTCTCTCTTGAGCGTCTCTCTCTCTCTCTCTCTCTCTCTCTCTCTCTTGCTCTCACTCTTCTCTTCTCTCTCCCCCTCCCTCCATACCTTTAAAAACCCTCCAAATAAAATCTATATACTTCACTGCTTGTCTGCTCCTAAAATTCCTCTCTTCGAGGCGAGACAAGAACCCAGTAACCCTAGGTCCCGGATGGCAGAGGCAGATGGGGAGAAAGTGACCATCTTTCTCCTCCCTGCTTCACATAAGTCACCTGTGGGACCTACCGACATCAGAATGAAATCTGATTTTGATGCAGAAACAGTGGTGGCAGGGTTCTAGTTTTACCCATAGAACCTTGATTCCCAGGTTCCCTAAAAGCTAAACTGGTTCCAAATGCTGATTAGATTTTATAATTGGTATGCAGTTCGGAGACCTAGAAAAGTATGGGTTGTGATTTGCTTTGAAAGGTATTTTCCTATACTTTTTTTTTTCCTTTTGCTACTTCTGGTCCTCTATATATTATCGAATGATTAATTATACCTTCTCAGACATGTTATTGTCATTCTGATACATAAAAGTAGGAGTGGGTTTCTCATGAGATTCTTATGTTTTCTTCTTATTTAGCTATCCTTTTTGCCTGGTGTGGTTCAAAAGTCAAATGATATGTATTCTATTTTCTTGTTTATTTCTTCATACTGTTTCTCTTGTGTGTGTTACTTATATGGAACTAGTTGTCAAATCAAGTAACAGTCAACTATCTAAATTAAATATCCATCTACCACTGAGAACCTTTTATATTTACTTAGAAGAGCAAAGAATTGAAGAAACAAATAGGTTGAGGAAGGAGAAGGAAGTTATAAGTATCTACAATGGTTCAGTAAGAAAATAGTGGTATAATGTATTTATATCTTAAGTAAACCTTTTACTCCTGTGAAGTTCATATATATGCTTCTTTTTCTTCCATGTGAAGTTTGTATATGCTTATTTTTCTTCCAAAGTTTATCTCTGATCTTATGCCAGGGCAGAAAAAATTATTAACAAAGTGGATAAAAAACATATGTTTGTTACCATTAGTACCAACAAGAGGGTTAAGAAAGAATTACTTACCCAATTCATATATGATAAACCTATACTAAGCTGTTAAGGGAAACTGAGATGCTCCTTTAACAATCACACCTCTAGAAGAAAGTTCATATTCTAGGGATGCATAGGAGAGAGGGAAGGGGATACATGAAGACACTCTAACTTGTGCTGTTCAAGCAATTAATTCTGTATCATTTCAAAATATACAAATTGCATTGCAATTTTATCACAGGACTAACATTCAAGTTGTACCAAACAGAATGCAAACTCTCTGAGGTTAGTGCCATGTTTGGGGGATATATTCTCATTATTTGTTGAATGACATGAAAGCAACAACAAACTGTTCAACTCTGATTGGGATGAATGCTATCTATTCCAACAGACTTACATCTATGCTGTATATAGGCCCCACATCTTAGTTCCCAGTGCCAGCCTAATACGACCCAATGCCTTTAAAACATTGCCATAGTGAATCCCATCTAATCAAACTCATAACCCTACTTGTTTTTGAGTCCTGACTACTTGTTTCCCCCTAAATTAACTCACTTAATTTATAAAGACAATATAACCCAAATTTATCAGTCACATTCCAATAGATCAAATGTCTTAATATACAGCTTTGATCATGTTATTTTACAGCTTAAAAAAACATCAAAATCTTTTCTATTTTCCAAGGATATTTATTCTATGAGACCAGAGAGACAGTACATTGGTAAGGCACATGTCTTGCACATGGCTGACTCAGGCAGGGGTGATCCCTGAATGCACAGTAAAAAGTAAGCACTGAATAGCACTAATATATGGCCCCCCAACAACAACAACAAAAAAAACCACAACAAAAGAACTTTATGCTAATAATTTAGTCTCCTTAAGCACTCTAAAATTTGATTATAAGCCAATATTTTTTGCAACTCTGTATATTTTGACACTTCATATATCTGTATTCTTACTGACTGAATAATTATATCTTCCCTCAAATTATTGGCATTTTCTCACATCTATATTTTTCTTAATGGCATTTAATATGACTAAAACCCCACTTATCCTCACATCCAATTCCTACTGCTGAAGTCCATACACAATTTCAGTCAATTTTTCCTTCATAATTATTATTCTTTTATATACAATAAGGCCCACAATTTCTCTAATCCTGAACTATTACAGTATATTACTAAAACATCTGTATGATTAATTATTGTCTGACTTTTTCTGTACTTTATCTTTCTGACAAGACTGAAAGATCTTATAATTAAGAAAATGTTATCTTAATTATTTCTTCATTTTTCATCCCAAGAAATCAGTGAATGTTTAAGGGGTAATTTCCTAATTTTTGAATTTGACATCACCAAAACTATAATCTGAGGTGATATTCAGTCATGAGGCACTAGCACAAACATAGTGATCACTTATCATAATCTGTGTGCATTCTGACAGATTGGGGCATACACAATGCTAGTTATTAATACTTTCGATCTTACTCTTGATATAGTATCACTGTATCACTGTCATCCTGTTGGTCATCCTGTTGGTCATCTATTGCCTCGAGCAGGCACCAGTAACGTCTCCTTCGTCCTAGCCCTGAGATTTTAAAAAGTGCCACATTTGAGGCTCTTTCAGGGTCAGGAGAATGAGACCCATCATTGTTACTGGTTTTTTGCATATTGAATACGCCACGGGGACTTTGCCAGACTCTGCCGTGTGGGCAGGATACTTTTGGTAGCTTGTCAGTTTCTCCAGAGTAAGACCTAGGGTTTTATAGTCTCTGGGTCTTGGCTGTTGATGGGATTACACGGCGCCAGGGGGGCAGTTGGTGGGTGTAACGCCTGGAAGATGGGGGATCTGGGTGGAGGAGGCACCAGTCCCAATCTGAGCAGGCTTGGAGATCTACGCCCTGGGTCCTGCACACCTGGGTTCCTCTGCCATTGCCTTCATGCTTGAGGCTTGTCCAAACGCATGGAGAGTGGTCCTAAGCATGGCTGTGGCTGGAACCGGAGGTCTTCAGCTGTTGGGGCTCTGCTTGGGGTGGGGAGGGAAACTCAACCCACCCTCCTCCAAGGGGCCCTGGTGAGGACAGCCAGGTGCGGAGGCAGGAGACTCTTTTTTTTGTTTGTTTCTTTTTTTAATTTTAATTTAATTTTTATAAGATAGTTCACAATATTTGGTTACATTTAATATTCAAATACCAATACCACCACCATTACACCTTCCCACTACCATATATTTCCATCCCGAACCCCAAGCCCTTCCTCAAAGCAGAAACAAAATAATTTACTTAGTATTGTTTTGTTATGAATAAACAGCTGAAAATGCTCCAGAAAACTTTCCTTAGAGGAGAGGGTGTGAAGATTGTTGTATTTCACCCAGCAGCCATTAAGCCCTTCTATAAGAGATTACTGATATGTTGTTAAAGGTTGAGCCTTGTGTGCATATATATATGTATATCTGTAAAAACATATTTCCTTCTAAGATTGGTTGCCTTCCACTTTATTTTTTTTCTTTCTTTTTTTGTGTCTTTTCCATTTTATTTTATTTTTTATTTATTTTTATTGAGTCAGAGTGATATATACAGTTAAAAAGTTGTTTATGATTGGGTTTCAGTTATACAATGTTCCAGCGCCCATCCTTTCACAAGTATATACCTCCCACCACCAATGTCCCCAGTTTCCCTTCTACTCACCCCACTAACCCTCCATCTGCCTCTATGGAAGATACTTTCTCTCTCCCCCTTTCTCTCTCCTTCTCTCTGTCTCTGTCTCTGTCTCTCTCTCTCTCTCTTTCCCTCCCTCTCTTTCCTTTTGGGCATTCTGGTTTGCAATACAGTGCAATTTATCATATGTATCTCTTTACCTACTTTTATTTATTTAGAATTTATTTATTTATTGAATCACTATGGGAAAAGTTACAGAGCTTTCAGGTTTAGGTCTCAGTCATGTAAATATCAAACACATTTCCCTTTACCAATACTTATATTTAACCGCGAACCCCAATAGAACCCCACCTCCTACCCTTCCCAATTCCTGTGAGGCAGATGAGTTCTAGTTAACACTCTATCTACTTTGACTAGATTCATTGTTTCGATAAAAGATGCACCATTATTATTTAGAGTTTACGACCCCCTCCCCCCCCAAATCAGACATGCTGAAAAAGCGTTGTGAAATGATTTGCTTTCTACTGCTGGGTTTTAAGAATTAAATGATGTCGCGTGGCCACGCGATAGTTTTGGATTTCTGCTATTTTACTTATTAACCCTGGAAGTATTTCTATTAAAAGTTAGATAGTTAAGAGATTGGTTTCTGTGCTCTGGAGTTGTGGCCGTGCCAGAGAGCCGCTCGTGGGGGGCAACTGGTGACCTCGGTAGGGCGTGAAGGACGGACTGAAACGCCCCCCTTCCCATGAGGCCCCTGCCGCTCCCGACCCCTGGCTCAAACCTGCTGTCCACGAGGCTCCCTGGCGGCCGCCATCTTTCTTTCCAGAGAGGAGCGGGTGAATGGAGCAACACCCTTTCCCCTCCGGGCAGGCATGATGGCGCGGTTTAACACATAGTCCAATCACTTTTCTGCTCCAAACGGCTGGTTTTCTGCGTTAAGTCCTTGTGCTTCTGGGACCGTGGCTGTGCCGGAGAGCCGCTCGTGGGGGGCAACTGGTGACCTCGGTAGGGCGTGAAGTATGGACCGAAACGCCCCCCTTCCCATGAGGCCTGGCAGGAGACTCTTGATATAGTAGTGTCTTCTGAAATATACTTGATATAGTAGTGTCCTCTGAAATATCTTTTGGTGACTTTAACTGAAATAGTTTGCTCAGTCTTGCCCAGTGACAATATTTGGAAGCTCTTTCTGAATGTGGTACCTCTGAAGAGGGGACATAGGCTCAGTAAGGGAGATTTATGATTTAGGGAACTAATCATAACATTTTTTAGCATTTTGAATTTCTAATGGAGAATACAGACTCTCACTTCATTTTGTTTACAAAAAAAATTAAAAATACTGCAATTAGAAGTACAATTGCAGAGCTCTGTATTTTAAACTCTGTAATTTCCATCTATAAGTACAAGCAGAGATAACAATTGCAAACACTTTGCTGTTTGCAATTGAGTCTGATTTCAGATTTTTTGTTGCTATTTCCTTATTTCACTTTACTTGGAGAAAATAACCTTATTTGTAATTTTGCTTTTCTGTTTTTAATCTCATCGTGTTTGAAATAGAGGTTAGAGGAGAAGGATAAGGAAGCCAGTGTTGAACATGGAAAGCAAAGCAATGAAAAAAAAAGTTAATGAGATTTTAGAAAAGAACCAAATAAAGGCTCAAAAAAGTACAAACAAAAACAGCAAGGAAAGATGAATAGTGAAAGTCAGAAACAAACAAACAAACAAAATTGGAAAAGTTCCAAGTTCTAGTGCTCCTGTAGAGACACAGCTAGACAGAAGAAATTCAACCAATCTGTCAGCTATTTGCCTGCTTTCTCTGCTCCCTCACTTCAAGTCACCATCTGCTGAGAGTCCAAGAAGATTTGCCAACCATAGCTGCAGTTTGTCTTCAAGTATTGTTTTACCTGTGGACATTTGCATTGGCTGCTGCCACTTGAAATAACTGCAAGGGCTTAATGGGCTGATATTTTTGACACTATGTATTCATGGAGATACTCCAGCTACAAACCAAAGGAGAACTTGATTTTGATTACTTGGAATCGGTATTATAAAATTATGCAGTTTGTAAATATATTCCTTGTATTTCACAGTTGAAAATATTGTATTCCCTTGAATACTAATCTCATATCAATCCCATAAAATGACTTCTCTCTCATTGTACTACATTTCTACAGTCATAAAAATTGTAAGATTACTCAGATATTTAGTGGCCTTAGAAAACGTATTTTTTAAGTAAACATTCCAGAAAGATTATCATGGTTATTTTATGCTATTAAATAACGTTTTTACTTTTCAATTGCCTAGCATAGAACTTAATTGATCTAAAGTGATTTTTTCAGTTTGCCTTTCACACTGCTATTAATGTATTGGTGTTGAAGAAAGAGCAGTAAAAAGGTTCTCTAACAGCAAAGGTAAAAGAGGCAAGGAAGAACATGCTTATTTTATAAAGACTAATGATAAACGGAATTACTGCCTCAGAGTTACATTTTAGTAGTGCTCCTAACATTCTGCCATGTGTATCACTTTTAAAAGTAATATAAATACACAGATGTAAATTTAATTTTCTTTCTAATCTTTCATATTTATTTTTTCCAGTTTTGGGGCCATATCTAGCAGCGCTCAAGGGACTATATGTGAGCCATGGATCAAACTGGGGTCAGTGACATGCAAAGCAAGCACTTTATCTCCTGTCCTAGCTCACCAGCCCCATGTACTCTTTTTTGTCTTACTCTTTCCTTTTTTAACCATCTTCATTCTAATCTTTCAGTAGGTCACCTTCAATGTATTTGTATACATGATATAGTCATACACTCCAAACAAAATCCTTTTTCTCAGCTAAATATTAGCTTCAGGCTAAGTTACTCATTGTGGTTTCACTAAACTGTGAGAAAGATGAATACAACTTGCACCATTTTCTGTCATGAATTTCACCATTGTCAAAAGCTTTCCTGAACATATCTGCACTGATTCCATTTCTTTTGCTGGTTTAAGTGCAATGGTTTTTGAGAGCTACCAATTTCCAGTACAAACGTTGTATACTGTTTGGATTTTGCACTGTCCAAGGAAAACATTATTAATTTAAATGAATTGATATTGAGGCTGAAGAGGTAGTACAAGAGGTAGGGTGCTTGTGTTGCACATGGACAACTTGGGTTTGATCCCCAGTATCCCCTACGGCACCCCAAGCACTGCCAGGAATAATTTCAAGTGCACAGTCAGGAGTAAGCCCTGAGCCTTGCCTGTATGGTTCAACCCCACCATCAAAATTAAGTAGTATTAACATATTAACTCTTACTTTCCTTTTAAAAAACTTACTTTCCCACATAATGTTACAGCCCATGAGAAAACTTTTACAATTAACAAACTCAGTTTATCTTCCTACTTAAGGTAAAGGTAAAGGTAAAGGCCCTCCCGTTGATTGTCGATTTGCTCAGCGGGCCCAGTAACGTCTCCATTGGAGACTTTGTTGTTACTGTGTCTGGCATATCGAATACTCTTGGTAGCTTGCCGGGCTCTCCGAGAGGGGTAGAGGAATCGAACTCGAGTCGGCCATGTTGGCCGCTTGTAAGGCGAACGCCCTACCCGCTGTAAACTTAAAATAAAAATTGCCTTAGAGAAGGTAAAAAGTTTGGTTTAACTTAGATTACCCTGAATGGAGCTGCCATTTACTTTAGCCATAGGGTAAGATCAGAGATGGTAGACAGCTCTGTAGTTTCAGTTCAGGAAAGGAGGAAGTTTGTTTCTTTTATGATTTTCTCCCCTCAAGATCAACTGTTGTAGTGTTGATCAAAAACACAAAAATATGTTTCAATACTTTCGTACTTTGGGGGATCATGAATTAGTTTTCCTTTTCTCTTTTTATTAACATGGAAAATGGAGTGTGGACTAATCTCATACTTCAATATACAGACAAAACTAAAATGGCTTTGAGAAAAAAATCTGCTTCTTACGTACAAAACAGACAAAAGAAACCTAATATGACATTCTTATGAATATTTACTTCATAATTTAATTACACCTATGAATTTCATTCAAATCACATGTTCTTAAACCAACAATTTAAAGTATCTTATATTACATGCAGCATGAGTACTTGTTTCTGATTTTTTTTAACTTTTTAATTGAATCACTGAGATAGATCCTTACAAATCTGTTCATGATTGGATTTCAGTCATACCGTATTCTAACATCCATCCCTCCACCAATGTACATTTTCCAGCACCAGTGTCCCATGTTCTCTCCCACCACACACCACCCCTATCCCTTGCCTGCCTGTTTCTGATTTTTTTTGAAAAGCATAGTTATTGAAGATATTATTACCAACTTGAAACACACGATAACATAGATGTAGAATACTGAGACTTAACTTACGAACTGAGATAACTGAAAAAAAAAACCTTTATGGAGAAAACTTCTGCTATTTTTCTTTTTTTGGTATTAACAATGAACATTTACATTTTGTAGTAATGTAAGAGCTGGTAAGGGTTTTACCTGAGTTCCTTGCAATTCGCTTTCTACGGTCTCGGAATGCTGCACCTGACTGCAGGGCTTCTAGAAGATTATCCATCACACCAGTCTCATCACCTTCTGCAGGAAAGGAGAAATCAGAATTAATTTTGGAGCAATTAAAGTTAAGCTACAAAAAAAAAAGGAAAAAATCCTGTCAGATTTACACAATGAGACAAAATTAAAGACATATATCTGTTTTAATATAATGGTTCCTGTCATCTTCTACAATGCAGACTGCTCTGTTATTAGGCATCAATAAGCAAAATTCAGGCCAATTCCACTATTCTTTCAACTTAAAGGCTTTGTCTTTTGTACCCTTGAAAACAAGCTCAGAATGCAAATAAACAAAAATCAGCTGCAGCCACTGCCTTGCTAACATTTCTTGTAAGTGTGGCAGGCAGTCAGGTAGGGGCCCCTTGGTCTTAAAGTCCAGGAAGTCATAAAAAAAATTAGAAATATTTAGACGCAAGATGCATTCGGGGGCCGGAGCAATACACACGACTGACCTGGGTTGATCAGCACCCCATATGGACCCCCCAAGCACTTCCAGGAATAATTTCTGAGTGCAGAGCCAAGAGTAACCCCTGAGCATCACTGGGTGTGATGCAAAAAGAAAAAAAAATAAAGAAAAAAGATACATTCTGAAAAGAGTACCTTGTTGACAGCTAAGAACCCAAACCAAACACTGTCAGTGAGAGAGTTTGGAGAGTTAAAAGTCTTTCTTTATAACTTCCTAGCAATGAGCCTTCACCCAAATTAAGACTGCTTGTAAAACAACAGTCCCCAAAGCAGTTCAGTGGACTTCATTCTGTAGTTACCCATAGGTTTCTACTCTGGCTGTGCAACATCCTCCCATTTCATTATGGTGTACTTTACTCTGGAGTTCCTTGAGCCCTTCTTTAGGATATGAACTTCTTTGACTTTGGGGTCTTCCCTTCTCACTTTAGAGAGAAGTCCACAGTCCTGTAATTAGTAGCATTGCTTAATAAAAATAGTTTCACAGTCCGTCTTCTCTAGAGAGATTTTTTACTGTGATGGATCAAAACACAAGGCCTGAACTACAGAAACTGGGATTCCAAATCAAAAAAAAAAAAACTAAAAAAAAAAATCCACTGATCTGACTTCATGAAATTCTAGTGTGATGTGATGAAGTAGAGCTACACAAGGTTAAACACTGATTTTATTAATAACTTCAGCATTCCACCATATTCTGCTGTAGCACTGTCCTGTTGTTCATCAATTTGCTCAAGTGGACACCAGTATCATCTCATAACAAATTGTGAGACTTGTTGTTACTGTTTTTGGCATATCAAATACATCATGGGTAGGTGGCCAGGCTCTCTGGTGTGGGCGTTATATTCTCGGTACCTTGCTGGGCTCGCTAAGAGGGATGGAGGAATCGAACCCGGGTTGGCTATATGCAAGGCAAATAGCCTACCCGCTGTGCTATCATCTCAAAAGTCACTACATGCAAAATAAATTTGCATTCAATGCCTTCCAACTCCATATCTTTACCCATCTCAAATGCTAACAGTGCAGAAGAAAAAAGGTGACCACATCACCTGAAAGGGTACATTTTACATTTGTGAGATAATCGTCAGTCTCATCATCTCTTTTACAATGCTGCTGTATCTCTAAACTTTTCCTATGGATAAAAAGTTATAAAAATTTATGAACAGAGTGCCTGAAAATGCTTGTAAAAATGCCCAGTATAAGTTAGTTCAGAATAGTTTTCTGTTACTGTATTTGACTACACTATTCAGCATATTTTGGTATAATGGTCAGCTCAAATAGGTGTAATATTTATTGGAGTTTGGAGAACAAAAGCTACCGGTGTTGGTGCTGATGTGGCATAAAGGGACCCTCCTTCATTGCTGGTGGGAATGCCAACTGGTTCAGCCCTTTTGGAAAACAGTATGGACGATTCTTAAAAAATTAGAAACTGAGCTCCCATTTGACCCAGCAATACCACTCCTGGGAATATATCCCAGAGAGGCAAAAAAGTATAGTCGAAGTGACATCTGCACTTGTTTGTTCATTGCAGCACTGTTCACAATAGCCAGAATCTGGAAAAAAACCTGAGTGCCCGAGAGCAGATGACTGGTTAAAGAAACTTTGGTACATCTTCACAATGGAGTATTATGTAGCTGTTAGAGAAGATGAAGTCATGAAACTTACATACAAGTGGTATTACAAGGAATGTATCATGCTAAGCAAAATGAGCCAGAAAGAGAGGGACAGACATAGAAAGATTGCATTCATCTGGGGAACATAAAGTAACAAAATAGGAGACCAACACCCAAGAATAGCCGAGATAAGTAGGGGGAGGTTCACTCCATGGGGAAGGGAAGCTCAGAGAGAGAAGGGAGAACTAAATAAAGGGTGTTGTGAGGATCCTCCCAGGATGTGAGATGCATGCTGAAAATAGACTATAGACCAAACATGATTGCCACCCAATGCCTCTTTTGCAAATCACAGCACCCAAAAGGAGAGAGATAACAAAAGGGAATGCCCTGCCAAAGAGGTAGGGTGGGATGGGGGGAGGAGAAGGGGGTGGGAGGGATACTGGGATCAATGGTGGTGGAAAATGGGCACTGGTGGAGGGATGGGTACTCGATCACTATATAATGGAAATCCAAGCACAAAAATTTGTAAGTCTACAACTGTACCTCATGGTGTTTCACTAATAAAAATTTAAAAAAAAAGATTTTGTATTCTGAAGATGTCAATTGCTAGGAATTTGCTACTAAGGTTGATAATCAACTATGAACTGATATAGCTGATGAAAAAAAATCTAGGGTGGATAATATGTGTTACTTTATGTATGGGTCTGTGCTAGAGAATATACATATATATATATATGAATTAGGGATGCTAAAGAGAGGAAACAAGAAAAAGCTAAAATATGACAATGTTCAGATATCTTGAGTCAGTGGTATCATCATATACTTTTAAAAGAAGTACTCTAGAACCAGCTCTTGAATGGAAAAGTAGAGAGATCTAAAGGTTCTCAGGTCTAATATTTATTGAAAATAGAAAAAAAGTAAAAGTATGGTAGAATCTCAGAGAACGAGAAAGGGGATCTTGCACTTTTAGGAATACTAAATTTAGGGTTTCACAGCAAAAAGGGTTCATGAGGAGAGAAGATGGTGGTATTGCAAAAGCAGGTATAAAAGCTGGCAGGAAGGTAGCAGCTCTCAGCCCTCGGAACAACGGGGCTGAAGGGGTCAAAAAATTCTGCATACATGACTGTAACTACCTTTTAATATTTTTAAAAAGAGTGCATTTAAATATAACCAAACTGGCACCTGGGGCAGAACACCGGTTGGAGTGGGGACTTGCCAAGATGGAAGAGATGCCCACATGGGCTCTGAAGCTGATGGAGCTACCACAGCTCTTCATGCTATGGGCAGCTAGCCACAGTGGTGGCAGAAGTTTTCAGTGAATAGAGTTCTTTGGGTTCAAATTGGCACTACCACAAAGCATGGATTCCGAAGTTGGGGAGGTGCCTGGGTTTCTACCATGGGGTGTCAGCTTAGGCTACTCGCTGCTGACAGGGCATCTCCACCATCATATCTCACGTGGATTAGTGTGCGCCATCAGTGCTGCCTGCAACATGTTTTTTTTTAAACTTTTATTTATTTATTTATTTGGGCTGGAGCAATAGTACAGCAGGTAAGGAGTTTGCCTTGCATGCAGCCAACATGGCTGACCCGAGTTCGATTCCTCCGTCCCTCTCAGAGAGCCTGGCAAGCTACCGAGAGTATCTCGCCCACACGGCAAAGTCTGGCAAGCTACCCATGATGTATTTGATATGCCAAACACAGTAACAACAAAGTCTCACGATGGAGATGTTACTGGGCCCGCTCGAGAAAATCGATAAACAACAGGAGGACAGTGACAGTGCTTTATTTACTTATTTTTTTAAATGTAGGAGTACTGCTATTTAGTCAGCCACTAATTAGCTGACTGAATTGGCCATGAACTCCACCTTACTTTTTTAAAATTTTTTTATAACTTTATTTATTGAATCACCTTGAGAGCAGTTACAAAGCTTTCATTCAGATTTAAGTCTCGGTCATACAATGAAACACCCATACCTTCACCAGCGACCATTGTCCACTACCAAAAACCCCAGTTTGCCACCATACCACAACCTCCCCCTATCTGTGGGATAGATAACTTCCACATTACTCTCTCTCTACTTTAATTACATTCAATATTTTGACACCAGACACACCATTATTATTTGGGATTTTACCCCAACACTCAGATCTGCTGAAAAGGCAACAGTAGACAAGTTTTTTTTTTTTATTTTAAAGGAAGATTTTATTTATTTATTTATTTATTTTTGCTTTTTGGGTCACCCCTGGTGATGCACAGGGGTTACTCCTGGCTCTAAACTCAGGGATTACTCCTGGTGGTGCTCAGGGGACCATATGGGATGCTGGGAATCAAACCTGGGTCGGCCGCGTGCAAGGCAAACACCCTACCTGCGGTGCTATCGCTCCAGCCCTGACAAGTTTTTTTCTATTGCTGGTTATGAATAATATATGATGCCATGTGGCTGCAGTAGTGGCCACGCAATTTTGAAATTCTGAAATTTTAACACTTAAATTTGTAGGGATTTCTGCTAACACCTGCTGGGTTCCGAGATTTGTTTCTGAGTCTCTGGGATCATGGCCATTAAGAAGCTTGATCAAGAACCAGAAAGGCCGTTTTTGGGCGGCAACTCGGGGTCTCGTTGGGGTGGGGAGGAAAGGGCAGGCTCCACCCCATCCAGTGAGGCCCCATGTGTCTCATCACTGCGGTCTCAAACCAGACTGTCCAGTGGCCTTTGGAGGATGGCAGCCACCAGGCAACCTGGGGGAAGAGGCCAAGGCACGAAACCTATTCCCACCTGGGTTGGCCCAGCGCCTGTAACCTACTGCAAGGACCAGACACATTTCTGCCAAAAGGCTCTGGGTTTCAGGATTTGTTTCTGAGTCTCTGGGATCATGGCCATTAAATGGCTTGATCAGGAGCCAGAGAGGCCATTTGTGGGTGGCGACTCGGGGTCTCGTTGGGATGGGGAGGAAAGGGCCGGCTCCACCCCCATCCTGTAAGACCCTGGGTGTCTTGTCACTGCGTGCCCCAAACTGACTGTCCAATGGCCTCTGGTGGATGGTGGCCACCTAGCCGCCAAGGGGGAACCGGCAGAGGGACAGCATCCTTTCCTCCCTGGGGCGGTCCAGCGACAGTAACCTACTGCGGGGTCTGGACACATTTCTGCCAACATTTGCTGGGTTTCATGATTTGTTTCTGAGTCTCTGGGATCATGGCCATTAAGCAGCTTGATCAGGATCCAGAGAGGCCGTTTGTGGGCAGCAACTCAGGGTCTCATTGTGGTGGGGACAAAAGGTCCGGCTCCACCCCCATCCTGTGAGATCCCGAGTGTCTCGTCACTGTGGGCCCAAACCTGACTGTCCAGTGGCCTCTGGAGGATGGCGGCCACCATGCCGCCTGGGGGAACAGGCCAAGGCATGAAACCTATTCATACCTGGAGTGGCCCAGTGCCAGTAATCTACTACAGGCACCGGACACATTTCTGCCAAAAGTCATTGGGTTCCAAGATTCGTTTCTGAGTCTCTGGGATCATGGCCATTAACCAGGTTGATCAGGAGCCAGAAAGGCCATTCGTGGGTGATGACTTGGGGTCTCATTGGGGTTGGGAGGACAGGACCAGCTCCATTTCCATCCCGTGAGGCCCAAAATGTCTTGTCACTGCGGGCCCAAGCCTGACTGTCCAATGGCTTCTAGAGGATGATGACCACCGAGCCGCCAAGGGGGAGCAGGTGGAGTGACAACATCCTTTCCCCCCTGGGGTGGCCTGGCTATAGTAACCTACTGTGAGGTCCAGACGCATTTCTACCAAAAGCTGCTGGGTTTTGAGATTTGTTTCTGAGTCTCTGGGATCATGGTCATTAATTAGCTTGATCAGGAGCCAGAGAGGCCATTTGTGGGTGGCGATTCGGGGTCTCATTGGGGTGGGAGGAAAGGGCAGGCTCCACCCCCATCCCCTTCAGTCCTGGTCCCTGCAGGTGCCATGACTTCTGACGCATCTTGTCACTGTGGTGGCCTCTGGAGGATGGCGGCCACATGCCGCCAGGGGGAACAGGCTAAGGCACAAAACCTAGTCCCTCCTGGGTTGACCTAGCACCACTAACCTACTGCAGGGACCAGGCACATTACTGCCAAAAATCGTTGGATTTCGAGATTTGTTTCTGGGATCATGGCCATTACGCAGTTCGATCAGGAACCAGAGAGGCCATGCCTCCAATTATATAGCTGAGCTGGAGGTGGTTTGTGGTTGTGTCTCCCATATACCTAACCATTGGCCATTTACTTTCTTGGTAAACTTTGCCCCAAGTTGTTGGGGTCTGGCCAAAGGCACAGCAGCAATTTTGGGGTATCTGGAAGTGAAGGCACCATCAGGCTGCTGATGCACCTGCCTCACAGGTACAGATTGACCTGCTGGCAGCACCATACCCCTTATTTACTTATTTTTTAATGAATCAAAGTGAGACAGTTACAGACTTACAGATTTACAAACTTTGATGATTACGTTTCAGTCATACAATGATCAAGTAACCATCCCTCCACCAGTGCCCATTCTCTACCTCCAATGTTCCCAGTATCCCTCTCCCAACTCCTACCCCTTCCCACCCCCTGCTTCTGTGGCAGGCACAATCCCTCTTACTGTTTCTCTCCTTTTTAGTGCTATGGTTTGCAATACAGGTACTAAGTGGCCATCATGTTTTGTCCATAGTCTACTTTCAAATGCATCTCCTATCTGAGTGGCTACAGCATGTTATGGAAGAAAACCTCCCTGAGCGCCAATTGTCTGGGGATCAAGAATGGGGGCATGTGTCCCCTGGTCAGGTTCTGATGAAATCGTGGCTACAGTCTAACCAGAGCATCCAAGCTATGAATGGTAGCTGCCTGACCTCAGTCCTGGTCCCTGCAGGTGCCACGACTGCTGCTGCTACTATAACCCACAGGGTGCAGCTCCACTTGGACACAAGGGTATGGTGGGGGTGGGGGGCAGGACATCAGTAGCCTGATCCTGACACCCCCAAATTGCCACTTTGCTTCTGATTGAGGTATGGATATTGAAACAGTGCAAGACTAAACCCAATCATGAAGAGATTCTAATGGTCTATCTAACAGTGATTCAATTTAAAAAAGGAATATTAAACTTTGCAGAAACACTTAAACTGCCAACTATTATTTAGATAATATTTTGATAAAATACTTAATCCAAATATATAATTGATATATTTTACATGTTGTATTAGACTAAGTCTTAAATCTGTGTACTTATTGGACACATTTTATTTTACATGAGTTACATTTCACATACTCAATAGCTATATGTGCTTGTAGCTATTATATTATTGGACAATACAGCAGTATGCAGTAGGAAGTGACTAAGACAGAGAATGGCATTATAGAAGGCAGGGTGAGTTTTATGAGTATATGATCATTGTCTTAGTAAGTGATGAAGACCTGAAATAATGAAATAAGAGTAAATGGAGATGGTGACTATTTGTAAAGTATTAATAGTCAATAATAGAGCAATTGTGGGGAAATAAAGATTCTAACAAACAAGACATGAACAGGATTGATAAAATGTGATTGTTTTGAGATATCCAAGGAATACCTTTGTAGAGAGATATCTAGTAAATAGATGGCAATATATTTGCTTTCACATTTTTTAAAAATCTGTCTGTGGAGTAAAATCATTGAAGATGTCCCTAAGATTCATATTCTAGATAATTATATATTTTTCTTATTGGAGAAATCACTGTCCTAATCCTCCTACAATTAAAATGGAATATGAAAGGGATCAGAGAGATAGTTCAATGGGCTAAAGTGCATGCCTTGTTTCCAAGAAAAAATCCCTGGTACATCTTTGTGCATAGAGCACTAACAGGAACAACACCCAAATAAAGAAAAAGGAGTAGTACTTGAACACACTGGGTGTGCCCCCCAAAACAAACCAATAATTTAATACCACAAATACATTGGATTACTATATATGTAGTATAATATTTTGGAGGACCGGAAACCACTATAGTATTAGATTTTTCTCCTTCCACGACAAAAGAACTAATACTTATCTCCTTGAGATGATATTGCTACTGCTGAGAAGGTTATATACTGCACTGCTCTATGGAACTGTTAAGAACAATTCAGTTCTTTGTAAACATAACTGATGAACTGAAGAAGCACAAGTCTCATTCCATCACTACATTTTCATTTTGTTCATGATAAATTTCAATGTAGCTAAGAGATTTTTATAAAATATTTCAGCTTAAGAAATCAAAGTTTTATAAATATATCAATGAGTCGACTCATATTTAAGTTTATATTTCTAAATAAATGGTGGTCAACATAATAATTTAAAAGATTTTATCCTTTACTTGAAGTGAATTGGAGAAACTTGGATAAAACAAAGGCATAGATTTTGTCTTTCAGTTCTCCAGAGGATTGGTTATCCAGATTCTAAGTGCCCAATGATCTCAATTTGTAGTATTAACATTTACCTATGCTGTGTTGACTTTATTTTTCCAGAAGGTTTTGGTGCTACCATAGAAGGAAATTATGATAAAGGAGCCAAAAGGATAAAACTGAGAAAGGAAAGTCTGTTCCCTCAATGGTGTTGGGAAAAGTGGATAGCTATATGCAAAATAATGAAAATTTATATGCAAAATAATTAAGCTAGATCATTATCTCAAAATATACACAAAAACTAACTCCACATAGATGACAGGTTGGATGTTAGATCCCAAAACATAAAATACAGTGATATATACGCAAAAATTTCTATGTAATTAGCTTTCATAATATACTCAGGGATTTCCCTCCAATGACAAGATAAACAAAAGTAAACTTAACAAATGGGATTACACCAACATAAAAGCTTCTGTTGAGTTAAGAAAGCTATCATTATAGTCCTGAGTGGGGGAGAATGTTCATATACAATGCTTCTGACAGAGCTAATATCCAAGACATATAACAAACTCACAAAACTAACAATAAGACAAAACAAAAAAAAATTTAAAAATAAGAGAAGAACTGGAGAGACACTTTGTCAAAGAAAACATACAGACATATAACAAGTACATGCAAAATTTCTCATTCCCACCTATTATTAGGGGAATTCAAATCAAAAGTACAATAGCTAGCACACCATATACCTATGAGAAAGACTATATATAAAAGATCAAGCAGTAATGAGAATGTGGGAACAAAGGAATGCTAATGTATTATTAATAGGAATGTAAATGGTTGCACCTATTGAAGACAGTCAGGAGATTTCTCAAAATACTAAAATCAGATCTACAAAATGATCCTGTAATTCCATTTCTATATAGCTAGCCAAATAGCAAAATAACACTAATTTGTAAGGTGATGAAAGTAGCTATGTAGAAATGTTTACAACAGCGAAGATTAGGAAACCAAAGTACCCAAAGACAGATGAATGAAAAAGAAAATGCGGTATATATACACAATTTTTAATGAATGAAACTGAAGGATGCAATACTAAGTGAAAAAAAATTGAAGGAGAAAAACAAACATTGGATGATCTATCTCACTCCTATGTGAGATATGCATAAACAATGCATGGGAGCAGTTAACCAATGGCAACAAGCCTGTGAAATCAGAATGCACAGCTAGTGGTTACCAGAGGGGAACTAAGGATCACAGCTAACACGTAATTTGATGAAGGAAAGGTGTACCTCTAAAACATATACAAGATTATAAACTAGTATGACCTCAATTTAAAAAGTTAAACAAAAGCTGAATCACCCTTAGAAAACTAAACAATTATCTGATTATCTGTAACCTGCAATCTAGTATACCAATTGAAATAAATTTCAAATTTGGTTTTATTCATGTGTGTTAAGACCACCAAAATAAAAGAAATAAGAAATGCTTCAAAAATTAATATTATTTTAGGTGGGAGATACAGTCCAACAGGTAAGTCACTTGCTTTACATGGGGCTGATCAAGATTTGATACTCAGTACCAAATATGGCCCCCTGACCACTGCAAGGAGTGATTTCTGAGCACAAAGTCAGGACTAAACCCTGAGCACAGTGAGATATGGCCCCTTTCCCAACACAAAAAGTATTGTGGTGTATTTATGCTGTATTCAATGTGAAGGAGAGTAAGTAATCTTAAAAAGACCAGAAGTTTCTCATTGAAAAAACTCTCAAATCTTTTCAAGACAGTAAGCATTGCAAGTAATATAGAGAAATTTAACATGTTAATCACATCTTTCAAATATATAAAGCTTGAGAATTCACTCTTTATCTGCTCTAAATCACTAATAATATCATTGAGATGAAATATGATTACTATAAAATTTCTAAAAGGTATACTAATAAAATGCCAGTAATTTTCACAGGAAAAATAAAATCATCACTAAATAAATCAAGTATTTCTCTCTGTCCCTTGATGCTCAGAAATAAATTGATGTGGAGACAATTCTCTATCCACTTCTCACATTTCTCTTCATTTATTGAGACAGGGAATTAATTGAAGGGTTATGTTTTGGACTATATTTTCAAGGATTTTTTAAAAAATGGTTAACAGCCTTGAAATATATAGTCTCCCTCTAGAGCAGTTATCAGGAATCTTTTCTCTCAGGACATTATATAACATTTGGATTCTCTTTGTTTGGATTCTGCAAAATGCCAACGAGATACTGCTGTTTAATATCCACTGAAATCTATTTTGGCGTTACTCCATGGAAGTGGAAAGCACTCCTAACATAAAGCTCAAACATCTCTTTTGTAGAATGCATAACAGGATGCTTCTCAAACATCTTTTTTATAGGATGCATAACAGAATGCATCTCAAACATCATTTTTTTGTAGAATGCATAATAGAATGCAGCTGAAAATCTTTTTTGTCGAATGCATAACATTCTCTGTATTATGTAGAACGCATAGAATGATTTTTGTCTGTGACTCGGAAGTTCTATGTCTTCTGTAAGCAAACTTGAACCTGGTAGCTGATATTTTAGCAGGCAAGGGAAAAATCTTTGACTTTTTAAAAATAATACCCTGGTTTCCTTCTTTTTTGATAAGTCAGTATCAATTAAAACATTACTTATTGATCTAAGAACTTAAATACCTAGTGTGTTGGATTCTTATATAAGATTTCATTACTTCTCAAAAAAAGCCAATATTATAAAAATCCTAACAACTGTGCATAATGGCTTAATACACTCTTACAGTGATCTTAAGTTATCATTTAATGTTTTAAGAATTGAGCTTCTCAAAACTGAAGAAGTTGCCATCAACCATTGATTTTGAAGTGTCCCAAAGCAAGAAAAGTATTTCTTATTCTCATTAAAGATTTCTTATTTTCATATAAGGTATGAAAACTATAATGTGTAAAAATATGTAAATTAAATAATTTTGAAAACTATAACTGCTTTTGGTGGGTTCAAAGATATATGGGAAACTTCATGAAACATATAGTGCTCAAGTTAAGCCTCTGAAAATATTACATTTAAAAACTTGAATAGTTAGTCTTTTATTTTGTCTTTTTCCTCATACTTTTCCTTTCTTTGTTTTTGGGCCACACCCTTCAGTGTAAGACTCCCTTACACTGATAAATCAAACAAGTAACACAATTAGTTTCCAGAGACAAATATTCTGCATATAACTCTGAGCAAGGTATAAAGGCAAATTTTGAAATTATTGTTAAATTACTAAGTAAAATTGGTTTTGTGAGTCAAGTCATGGGCTGTAGTAAGTGGAGTTTGAGATATAAGGCATTAATAATTGGAATATAAGAAAAATCAGTTTTGGATTTAGTATTTTTCATTTTTTATGATACTGATTAATACCATGCTATAAGATGTTTGGATGTAAGAATGAAACAAAATCAGAGTATTCTTCACTCATCAAACAAGAGTACATAATATTTCGTCTTAGAGAGCTTAAAAAAAGAAGGCCAAGATTAGACTAAGTACTCTTAGAATTCAATATGGAACAACAAATGGTACTAGAGGTACTATGGTGAAATTAACTCACTGATTTGCTAAACCTTAATATCTATGAGTAATAATACTAGTAATTCCATAAATTTAATAAGAAATAAAAGAAAGCAAATTATTTGGTAATGCACTCTATCAATAAATATGACAAAAATCTGAGTAACTTGTATTACAGTCCACGACATCTAGAAAGCTTGTAACTAATGAGTTTTCTGTTAGTTTGTAGTATTAGTGGAAATGAGAAGGGAATAGTTTTTGGTGTGTTGGAAAACCAACAGATGGTAACTTAGATAATAGTCTACAAAGTTATTTATGGCCATGAGAAGTGTTAACAAAAACCAAGATATTATTCCAAAGAGATTAAAGAGGGTCATAAATAGAATGTATAAAATTCAGAGGGAAATCATGAAGGCAGATGCTCCTGTTCAGAAGAAGAAAATTTTAAGAGGGAAAGAGAACACAGGAGCTTAGAAGAAATTACCAAAACCACAGGATGAGCTTGGGGCAGTATAGTAATTACATCATGCAGCAGTAGAAAATCTGAAAAACAAAACAAAACAAAACAAAAAACCTCCAAAAAAAACCTTTCAAGTTGAAAGAGCAGGGGTTTTACACAGTGCTATGCACCAGAAAGCAGAATTAATCTCACAGCAACTGAAACTACAGGGGAACATGTTGGTTAGAGGGTTTCCTGCTTTTGGCTTTCTTATCTTCTTGCCAGAACAGGTGTTTAATAGTTTCCTATGATGAAGTAAATCAACAGATAAATTTCACAGTGGTTTCCACTCTTCTGTAACAATTTTTGCTTATGTTTCAGGTACATTTTGTCACGGGATAAATACTTTAAGAGGATCATGAGATAAATGGATATTCTGCTCCAAATTTATATATGGTAAAGATTGAAGTGATTGTAATCCCAAGTACATAGCAGTTGCTACATAAAACTGCAACAGGGGAAATGAATTGGTGAGTTAACTCTCTAAATACATTTGCATCTTAAAGAGGAGTATGTTAACACAAATGAATGGATTTCCAATGATAGATTTTCAGAGAGGAACATTTTGGCCAGAGAAATCTTGTGGCAGTTTGCCTATGGTAAGACATACTGATAGTTAGCTGACAGCTAAAAAATAATGCTAATAGGCCAGAGATATTATAGGACTAAAGGTGCTTCCCTTGTATCAGAAACCCAATTCAATGTAGGGAGGAGCCCCTGAATGCTGCAGGATATAGGCCCCAAATCAAAAGAAGCACAAAAAAACAAATAATGTCTAAGCTTATTCATTATTTTCAGTTTACATAGAAGACTGAAAGTGGAAAAACAGACATTCTATAAATAAGAGCCAAATAAATCTGAATGCTAATGCTTATCAGAAAACCACTGTTGATAAATACTTCTGGTAAAATAACTCACATTCCATATTTTAAGTAATTGATATTTCAAAGATATATTTGAAATATTATGTTTCTTATTAGAATCTATCATTTAATATGGACATACATTCTTGTAGAGAAAACTAAGCAAAGAATAAACATGGAAGAAGTCAAATTTAACGAAGTTAAAGTAACTTACTAAAAGATAAAACAAAGAATTTACTATATTTCAGGCCCTATTCTAAGAATTTTATGTGAAGTTTCTATACCCATCTATTTCCCAGTTAAAGAAACAGAGGCATATTTAGTCAAAATAAATTCCTCCAGGTCACATAGGTGATGACAAAAACATCCTTAGAAGCAGGAAATCATATCTGTAGAGCATGGACTAGAAAAATATACCCTGATAGTCAAATCCATTATACCAAGTGCTTTGTTATAAAGCATGTTATATTTTCATTCCAGTCATCACACCACTATCACAACCAACAACATAAGAAAGGGAAAATGGGGGGAGGGCTTCAATAAAAAACAAGGCAAGATAGTGAAGCAACAATTATACAAGTACTTCTACTTGGATTTCCATTTAAGAGCCCTTGAAGCCCCAAAGAACGGTTCCAAAAAAGAGAAGGGAGATTTTTCAAAAGCCCCCGAGAGATTTGCTTTCTAGGCTTGATTTCCTGTCTAGTAACCTGCTTCAGATGATCACAGAATAAATCCGGCTCCCATAGGGAAAAACCTAGCTCCTTACTGATGAGTTTCAATTGAACTGCCAAATCAGAATATTAAATCACACAATAAGCCTAGGGGTTGGAGCCATAGCACAGCGGGTAGGATGTTTGCCTTGCGCGCGGTTGACCTGAGTTCAATTTCTCCGCCCCTCTCAGAGAGTCTGGCAAGCTACAGAGAATATCTTGCCCGCATGGCAAAGCCTGGCAAGCTCCCTGTGATATATTCGATATGCCAAAAACAGTAACAACAAGTCTCACAATTTGTTGTGAGACATTACTGGTGCCCGTTCGAGCAAATAGATAAACAACAGGAGGACAGTGCTACAGTGTTAATATAAGCCTAACCATCTTCCTCAGGAATGTAAACATGAGTTGGAAAGATGAGAGAGAAGGGTGTAGCTTCAGCTTGTATCTGACTCAGAGAACAGTACGAGATACATGTGGAATACAAGTAGCTTTTTAACAACTATCCCAATGAAAGTACAATTAGGCAGTTTTAACAAATGTCACATACCACAGCAGTAATGCCAAACTCCAAGTATAAAACTGCCATAAATGAGCAAACTCATAATCATAACTGCTGATGTTCAGGATACAGAGAATAAGTGAATAATTCTCATCGGTAACTGCCATGCTTATAAATTGTTCCATTCTTCCTTTGTTTAGCAGCTTTTACATTGAGTTAGCTCTCCAGTCAATTTTGTGTATGATCATGAAAAGACTAGAAAAACTTCACTTTGTGTACAGAAACTTTGCTACTGCTTATCTATTTTTAAACTGCAAGGCATCTCCTATAAGTGAATGAGCAAGACTGTGTATATGGCAGCAGTCTGACTACTTACTTTTCTCAATGTCCAGACACCATATATTGCAGCAACTTAATTCTTATTATAACTAGCCTTTTCAACATGAGAAGCATATCATATTTATAATAAAAGACACCAAATACTTTAGTTATTTTTTACATGATAATCTCATTTTATTCTCCCAACATTTCTGTCAGGTAGACATTATTATTGTCCTTTTCATCTAAATGGTAGCTCAATATGCAACGGGACTCAGTGAAAAACAAGAAGTAAATCCAGAATTCAAAATTTTTGAAAGGAAAACCATTAATGCCTATATTTGGCAAAGGACTAAGTTCCAAAATGAGTAATGCACTCACTAAGTCTAATAAACAATCTCATTGGGAAAGAGAGATAGCAGGAAAGATGCTTGCTTTGCATGTTACAGCTAATGTGGATTTGATCACCAGCACCCTATATTGTCCCCCAAGCCCACCAGGAATGATTCCTCATTGCAGTTCCAGGAGTAAACCCTGAGCAGGGTCATGTGCAACCCCTTCCCATATATATATATATATATATATATATGGGGAATATATATATATTTATATATCCATAAATATAAGGGGGATAATATGTATTTATATATATATATGCATAAATATAAGGGCTTGTTTTTAAAGGATATTTTCTATTTGTATATATATATGTATGTGTGTATATATGTGTGTGTGTATGTATACAGTCCCATCAAAAATGAGAAGAGCCAAACAGAAGTTTTTCCAAAGAACATTTCCAGATGGTGAACAAGCACATGAAACAGGCACATGAAAAAATGCTCACAATGATAAATTTAACAACAACAACAACAAACGGCCAGAATCAACCAGTTCCAGTGAGGATATGGTTAAAAATAAAGAACAGTCATTTTCTGTTGGAGAGACTAGAAAACAGTCATTTTCTGTTGGAGAGACTAGAAAAGCATGGTTTACACTAGCCAAGATCTGGAAGAACCCAAAAGCTTCAAGTCAGATAGATGAATACATACATATATATCTCCAAGTATGAAAATGCTATATATGTGTATGTGTATATATAGATATATACACATAATATGCATTATATATACACACAATGGAATACTACTTAGTAGTAGGTGTAAAACAACATATTATTATAACATGGATAGGACTAGAGGGTGTCGTAGTTTAGAAAATAAAAAATAGAAAGGAAAAGTACCAAAATCAGACAAAGGACAGAGAGATAATATAGTAGGCAGGGTGTTTGCCTTGCACTCAGCCAACTCGGGTTTGATTCCCAGCATATGGTACCCAAACTCCACCAGTAGTGATCCCTGAAGATCACAGAGCCATGAGAGAGCGCTAAGCACTGCTGGGTGAGGCCCTAGACCCCTCCACTCCTCTCCCATCAACAACAAAAACCCAGATGAACTCACTTATATTCATTGTAGCATATCAAGAAACAAAGTATGAAAATAGAAAATATTCTTTGAAAACAAGCACTTATATTAACAAATGGTCAATGGTAACAGACTACAGTATGGACTTACAGAACTGAATTTTCCAAAGGAGTGAGTTGAGAGCAGGAAACAGTGATGAAAAGGGACTTTGGGACACTAGTAGAGGGACCTTGGCATTCTTGTAGTTGCGAGGTAGGAACACTATTAAGGTCATGGTTCATAAATAAAAATTGAGAAAAGAAGAAAGCAAATCCTTAGACTCTGATAATAGAACTGACTCCTCAAGGGAAGGAGGAGTGAAATGGCATGTTAGGGTAGATAAGAAGGAAACTAGAGCCAGTGGTGGAGGGTTATTGGTACCTTAGTATTGTATACCAAAAACATAAATATCAATACTATAAACCATATTACCTAAATAATGAAAAAAATCACACAAATTCTTCTATCAATATACCTGCGATGACTATAACCCATAGACAATTAATATAACAATAGCAACCTCTTCATTACTTTCATTTCACTATACCAAACAAACAAACAAACACTGTGCTCCCGTTGTTCATCCATTTGCTGGAGCAGGCCCAGTAACATCTTCATTTTTTTCTTTAGACTTGTTACTGTGTTTGGCATATTGAATATATTTCAATTTTGCTGCACAGGCGAGATACTCTCGGTAGCTTGCTGGGCTTTCCGAAAGGGGTGGAGGAATCGAACCTGGCTCGACCAGGCTGAGCTGTGCGCACAAGACAAATGTCCTACCATTGTGCTATCGCTCCAGCCCTTCAGTATACCAAATGTGAAATAACAGAAATCCATTAGAATAATAAATTTGGAAAAGTTTTAAATCATTTATATTTACACAGAACCTTTGGAAACGGTAAAGTTGTGATAAAATTTTAAAAATAATAGTACAAAAATTCCTTCCTTCCTTCCTTCCTTCCTTCCTTCCTTCCTTCCTTCCTTCCTTCCTTCCTTCCTTCCTTCCTTCCATCTTATCCTTTTGAGTCACACAATTGCATTCAATGATCACTCCTAGAGGCACTCTGGGGACCTTATATAGTACAGTGGATCAAACCCAGGTCTGCCTTATGGTAGGTAAGTGCCCTAACCACTCTACATACCATCTCTTCAGCCTTTGGTCCTTATTGTCTTATGTCTCCCAATCCTCCAGGCTCAGAACCTTTGAATGGTCACTGATATTTGATCTTCATGTCCTAAAGTGACTAAGCCACACCAGGTCTTCATGGAAATCTCACACAATTACTTTTCTTAGCAATTTTATCTGTCATTCCCTAATCTGGATTTAAAGCTAGATAAATCAATACCATGAATTCTGTTTATAGTATCTCTTATTACTAAAATGAAATCTCAAATACATTACTCCTCTTTCCAAAAGACAACACTATCCAACTTCCAATGATCCTGTAAAATTATTTCAATATTTTCCTTTGGATCTTATACCACACAATTCAGACTACTTCTCTGTTTCATTTTGCTCATTCCTAAACATGCATAACTATCTGCCTTCCTTCATCTAATTTAGAAATAAAATAATAAAATAAATTCTTAAAACAAATTGCAAACCACAAAAAGAACAAATACTTTATTCTTTCAAGTTCAATGATCACATATATCAGAAAAAAAAGTATATAGAAAGTTCGAAATAATGACTATGGGAAGGTGTAATGGTGATGGGATTGATGTTGGAGTATTGAATGTAGTAAATTATTTTGTGAACAATCTTATAAAAATAAATTAGAAAAAATTTGGCTCACTAGAGCTATCCAAAGAGACAGATTCCTAGATTGTTTTGAAAATGTAAAGATATAAATTGAGGGAACTTGAACAATTTATATAAATACAGAATAAAATCATCTGATTTACTTATTTTAAATTGTTCTTTAATTGGAAATAATAATTTGAAAATGAACAAATTACTCCCTACCAGAACACACAAACTAATAGAAACTTTTATATGATGCTACTACCATTTAATTAAATTTAACCAAGAAATTTAAAATTAAGATATATAAAAGTAGTATATGGCATTCCTTTATGATGTTTTATACAGAAAAGACAAATTAATTAATCTACTTATTATTTTACAAGTCTCACAATAGAGACATTACTGGGCCCGCTAGAGCAAATCGATGAACAATGAGAGGACAGTGACAGTGACAGTGAGTTATTGTTTTATAATATTCTTCTGGAAAAAAACAGTTCTTCTAAACGAAAATTTTTTAGATTAAAATGAAGTTCCTAAAAATACAAAGCAATAAAGCAAAGGGCTCTTAATTAGATGATGCCTACAATTAGTGATTAATAGTAAACAATACAGATTGTACTTAATTAAATAGGAGATGATCAATTAGGAAAAATGACATAGAATTGCAAAATCAGTCATCAATATATCAAAGATAAAATTATGTCATTTTGTGAACATTCTGTGGGTCATTTAAAATCAAGTTATCGATGATAATTATGTTTAAATCATCTGCTAAAAGCTGTAATAACAGAGAAAGTATTTTAAAGATCATATTTGGAACTTAATTTCATAAGTGCTTTATTTTAAGTTGATGTATTTCATTGATCGCCTCATCTCTTTGTTTTTATATTTAAAAAAATACTATTTAATATCTCTCTTTTTCAACTTGTGGCCAATGGCAGGTGCCTATTCTTCGAAACTTCTTGACAGTCTACAAAAATAATTCGCCCAATCATTTAATGGATAAGCAGCAACAGATGTTGCACTAGCTAAACATAATAATTTGATAACACTGGACTTAATAAATAAATTTTATCTACATTGGTTTTTGCTATTGTATTAGCTATAAGCTAATCTGCAAATTATTTCTATTTTCCCTGGTCCACAGGGGTAAAAACATTGTAGATCTCTGGTTTATATAAGATACTATTTTAGGAAGTATCTTTGTTGTTATTCAGCTGTTGCATAACTACACTTTTTACATATATTTTATTGAAATAGCATTATGGTCAGAGGCAGATTGTAAACAGGTACTTCATTTCTTTCTTGGGAATAAGTGGAGAAGATCCACATTTTCAAATTTGTTTTATCCCTGAATGTTCTTAGGGCTGTGAACTCCAGAGAGGAAAGCAAGGACACTACCTCACTCATATTTTCAGTACATTCTTTATTAATTTATTAGTATTATTTTAAAACACCTTTTCAGTCAAACTTAGTGAAAATAAGATTCTGTTTAAAAACAAATTCGTTTGTGGTGACAGTGACACTATAGTGAATAAGGCACTTGCATTGCATGTGGCTGACCCAGTGCAATCCCTAGTACGACATCATGTTACCCAGAGACCTGTTAGGATTAATCCTTGGGTGCTGAACCAGGAGTAAGCCCTGAGTACTGTAGGGTGTCCCCCAAAAAACAAATATGTCTGTTTATGTGTAGTATATATATATATGTATATATATATATATCTGAAGTGCACATAAAAATACTGTAGACAAAAAATTTTGTCTCTTAGATAGTAACAATATGATTTTTTTATCCTGTGGGCATAGTTCAAGTATTTGTAAATTGCAGATGCCAAGTTTCGACCATCTATAAAAGTAATTTAATTTTCTATAAGTTATATACTGATAAATTACCTCAACAATATATTATAATGATAGGAAACTACTAAAAATATTAAAGCTAGGATAGTAAGGATTATGTTTATTTTGCTTGTCCATTGAAAGGTAATGGTTTTTAATATTCTTAGTTATATTCCTGTTAATACAAGTAAAAATTAAATAACAATTTTTGAAACCAAGTATCTCTCAACAAAACTGTACTAAGAGTGGTTTTCATCAAAAGGGTGGTGAGGAGGTCATTAAATTTTGTTCTTTGGCAAATATTTCATTCTGTTTATAACTTAATCATTCAACCTGATTAGATAAACCTTTCTCTATGATCGGATGTCACTATCTCCTCAATAGAAGCATCAACAGAGAGAATACTGTTTATAAAGAAGTGATAGGAACAAATTTTCACTTGCACTGGTGTCAGTGCTATTGCAGCTGCTGATTTTTTTTTTTTTTGCTTTTTGGGTCACACCCAGCCCATGCTCAGGGGTTACTCCTGGCTCTGCACTCAGGAATCACTCCTGGCGGTGCTTGGGGGACCATATGGGATGCTGGGAATCGAACTTGGGTCGGCCGCATGCAAGGCAAATGCTCTACCCGCTATGCTATTGCTCCAGCCCCTGCAGCTGCTGATTTTTAATAGAAGGAAATATATCCCTGTCTTTTAGATCCTGTAGAAGAAATGTACTACATATGCTCTTGTAAAGAATTCTGGGACTTCAAAAAAGTTAATGACTTTTTATTGCATGAAAAGGAAGAAAAAAACTATGTGATTCCTTAAAGGCTATTACCTAACTTGTAAGGCTTTAAAACCATCATTATATTTGGGAACTAAGTGATAGTACATGAGTAGGGCATTTTCTTTGCACACCACCATCCTGGGTTCAATGCCCAGCATCCCATATGGTCCCCTGAGCACTGCTAGGAGTACTTCCTGAGTGCAAAGCCGGGAGAAACCTCTGAGCATTGCAAGTTTTGCTGTCAATCCCAGAGAAGAAAAGTCATTATATTTGCTTTAGTGACAGAGTACATAAACTAGCAATGTCTTCAACACACACATGAAAAGTATATTTAAGAAACCTATGGCTGACCCAAGTTCTATCCCAGGAACCCCATATAGTTCCTGGAATCTATATGGAAGTTATCCATGAGCACAGAGTCAGGAGCAATTCCTGAGCACCATAGAGCATGACATCAAAACTGATCAACCAAGCAAACAAATATACCCGCCAACAAACAAATTATTCATTGCTGAAACCTCTATATACAGTCTAGAGGAAGCAAATTTATGACATTCCCTTAAGAGGGAATAAACTAGGAAAGGGGTAGAAATTTCACCTTAGTCTAACCTGGAAGAATTAATATGTTCTAGATGGATAAATCATCCTCTTAATTCTAGCTGTGTCTGAGAGTGTTTCTCACTTTTTTCGTACCAATTCTCAAGTTCCCATCCAGTTATTATTATTATTATTTTAAATTTTATTGATTCACTGTGAGATAGTTACAAACTTTCATGTTTGGGTTATATATGTATATATGAAATCATATACAATCATAAGTTTGTAAAAATGGTCAAATGCCTATAGTTCTCGATTATATAGAAAAACAAAGTTGCCATTTGAACTCCTACTTATCCTTTGAAAGGGGAAAAGTGGAAGATTGCCTTTTGTTTGTTTTTGTTTTAGGGCCACAACCATTGGTGCTTATGAGTTACTCCTGACTTTGTGCTCAGGAATCATTTCTGGTGGGTGCAGGGAACCATATGGGGTGCAGGGGATCAAACAGGGGTTGGCCGTGGGCAAGCACTATCTTGCCCCACATGGAAGATTACATAATGCAAAAGTCGACACAATCAAAATATTCATTTAAAACATTTTCTCAACCGCGAAACTTGAAAAAAACTGTTTCTAATTGTCCTTTTGTTCTATAACTCACACATGTTCTAACATAGTCCTAGTCATTGATACAAAATCAAGACAAGCAGAGCTCAGTACACAGTTAGCACCACCTTTGGGGCATTATATTGAAGATGCTGCCAGTTTTCACTTTGGTAACTAATTTACATTTATTTCCTTAAAGCTTAGAAAGTGTCTGACAGGATCTCTCAGAAGTCTGTCCCTTGTCCCTACTCCACTAAAGGAATGCTAGGTAGCATATCTTGTCATTTTAATTAAAATATATTTGAGGCATGATTTTTCCTGGAGAGAAATTATAAATCAAAACATAAGCAGGGCTTGGGAAAGTAATGTAGCACCAACTAAACCATAATTTCTAGGATTCATTATTTCTCTCAGCAAGCATTAATGAATGACAAGCCTTTATAAATTAGCTAATAAATTTAGAGACAGAAAATATATGTTTGTATTTCCAAATCCTTGCTATAACTGGTACTTCACTCAATATTGAATAAAAATCCCTTTATCAAAGTATTTTTAAAAGGGAAATGCAGCAGTATTTGCAAAAATGTCCAATTAATCTTTTATATTATTATTTCATATCCCTATGAAATAATGATAATTACTTCAATAGTACCTAAACTATCAATATATTTTCCATGTTAGCACTTCCTTATTAATTGCAATTTTATTTTTGTGTATTAGAATTTATCAAATAGGAAACCAAACTAATCAACTCAGTTCAACCAAATACTTAATTACATTTTTCATGCTCTTTGTCATTTTAGCAAGTTTCTTGCTAGAGCATGACTTTTATTAATGTCAGAGAAAGCATTTTTTCCTTTTGATAAAAGAAAGACCTTTTACATTTCAATATTCAATTTTTTCCTCCTAGCATTTCAAACATGAGACACACAAAATATATGGAAAATAAAAAATATTCTAATATTAGAGTCAGCAGACCAATAAAGTAATTTGAGCATGCAGTGAATATACTAAAGAATTCTTGAAATACAACATCACTAATTTTTAATAAAAAAGAATGATGCAATAGCTTTTCATTAAAAATAGAAATCTATTAAATAATAATGATTAGCCAAGATATGTATAGATATCAGAAGGGACTGACAAATAGATGTGTTGACAAGGTTTTCCAGAGTTTTACATGGTAGAAAATACTGGTTAGAAGTCTGCTTTTTTACTTGGTCTTCAAGCCCATTGTTCACCCTTGCACATGTATCTCACTTGCTTGTCTCTATACTTCTCTGCTTGCCTTATTTCCACTCTGGAGAAGGCAGTGTTTTCTCTTGAACACATATTTCCTCTCTTTCTCTCTTTTCACATCATTCTAAACAAGTTTTGTTCAATAAAATCTATCTTGCTTCAACAAAAAGAAAAAAAAGAAAAGTCTGCTTTTTATAGTCTCAACAAGAATATAATTAAAGTTATAAATAAAACATTTTGCCTGAAGTAAAGTAATAAGACACATTATGCAATTTCAGTTGAAATTTCCAAAGAAATATTGCATTCAAGAACAATAGTATTCCTGAGGAATACAGGTGCAGTTGTTGATTCTCAGACATCTCACACTACCTAGGGGATGATTAGTACTATTACATTTTCTTCTAGGAAATTTTAAAACACACTCTTTACAAATGGTTACACACAGGCATACCTTGAGGAAGGGAATTAGATAATCTAGAGAGCAGCCTAATGTTTTACAAAAACCAAGCTATGAAAAATAAATTCAAATGGAGGAATCTCATCAACATCAGGTCAGAGCTTTGCTTTGTGCTCAGGGGCACCATTTTGCACCACAAGGTCAGGATTGTACCCTGCTCCACTTTGCTGCATGATCATGCATTTCATTACCTTTCCATAAGCCACCATGAACATACCAAGACACCATAACTGTAGGCATCTCACCATACAACAATACTCAAGAAACAACTCAAGACTACGAAGGTCACAATGGCAAAGTAAATAAATTCAAAGCATTGATATAACTCTAAGTGAACTCAGGATCAGGTATCAATATACCCAAAGGTAACACTGAAGAATGGAACAACAAAAGCCCTATTAATTTACTTAAGAGGACAAAGTGTAAAGCCTCTTGTGGATGTGCTATCTTAAGACTCTGAGGCTTAAAGATGAACAGGGAGTTCAGGTAAATTAAGTGAGGAATGTGAAGTTTGCTTTTTAAAAATATGTAAAGTAGTCACAAGAGAATAATGTCCAAATCTAGCTTTAAAATAAACAAGTACTTCTTAATATATTAGAAAAGTGTGTGTGTGGGGGTGGGAGGTGCTGTATAGTGGGTAGGGCACTTTCCTTGCACACAGTACACCCAGGTTCTCCCCCAGAATCCTATATGGTCCCCTGAGTACCAGGTCAAAGAAGAAATGTTTCTTGATAAGACATTCTTATTGGATCTATTTTGTGGCCATATTCATTTTACTTGCAAATTCAGAATTCTTTGGAGAAGAGAAACTAAGGTCCAACCTGGAGAAGTTTGGACCCCTTAGATAAGGAGAAGCTACAAAAGAATCTATGAAAATGACAAAAAGAGCATCAATAGTGGAAGGGAAGAGATTATGAGAAGACCATCAACGTGGCCAAAAGTGGCCTTCCTGTGGTTTCCTGTGCCACGGCTCAGGTTAACTTTTAAGTATGCAAGATTCCATAAAGAAAAAAAAATGGAAGAACTGTATAAAAGCTCCTTCAAAATCCATTGATGGGCTTGCTCTTCAAGCCTGTCTTTGCCCTTGATCACTTATCTTGCTTTCCTCTATGTTCGTGGCTTGGTCATTTCCACTCTGGAGAAGCCTATGAACACATTTCCCCTCTTTCTCTTCTCTCATGAATTTCTAAGTAAGTTTCATTCAATTGAAAACTACTGCTTCACTATTTTGCCTAGTTGTTAAATTATTTTCTGTGAGGGAACGGCAGCAGACCAGGAACACCTGTGCCAAGGTGAAGACTGACTTTCCTGAAAAGAACCATTCTGGGGGCGGGGCGATAGTACACCAGGTAGGGCGTTTGCCTTGCATGCGACTGACCCAGGTTCGATTTGCAGCATCCCATATGGTCCTCCAAACACCACCAGGAGTAATTTCTGAGTGCAAAGCCAGGAGTAACCCCTGTGCATCGCTGGGTGTGACACACACACACAAAAAAAGCAAAAAAGGAACAATTCCTCACTCCAGCCTGAGTCCATGCTTTCCCAAGAAATTGGGTGGGAGGTACCATTTCCCACACCATGCAGAACAAGTGGACTGCAGGCACAGTTTGAAGGCTGCTGTGGAGCCGGCAGGCAGTGTTCATGCTGTATAAGTGCTCGGGGCTGACTACAGCTGTCCTGATGGAAGCAAGCAAGGTAATTCCCTGTATGCTGGTGGCCAGGGTGGGTCAAGCAGAGAGGTTGAAGCACTCTTCTTTTTTCTCAGTTATTTCTTCACTTATTTATCTATCTTAACTTTTATTAATTTTAATGTAGAGTAAAGCCACAACTGGTGACATGATTCTAGAACTAAAATTGATTAGTTAACAAAGCTGCAATAATAAAATCAATAGATACAGAAAATCAATCTATGTGAAAATTGTTATATCTGATTGCAGAGTTGTTAAGTCCTTGTCTAAGAAGTTATTGAACTGTTTGTTACTGTAGAAGGTGTCGTGGCTGCACAGTCCAGAGAATTCAGTATCTATGGTCTGGGTCAATGAGACATGGCGGCGGCTATAGGAGGTGAACAGAAACATTCTTTTCTTGAGTCTATGTTCCACACTCCCCACTCTACTGAGCCACAGGCAACACTATCATAGCAAAGATTATGGGAGTCGGGGTGAGGGGGGGACATTTGAAGGTGGGAACCTTGATACAATTGTGGAGTGAAATGGATTTTGTTGGAGATCATGAGATTGCAATGCTTTGTGCATGAAACCCTATTATTAACAGTACAGTAAATCACACTGCCTCAAATAATAACTTAAAAATAAAAATGAAACAAGTACAGTATTTGAACTAAGCAGTAGACTAGAAATGGTAACACGCAGAATCCAAAAGATGCTGAAGATCAAATCAGTGAGCAGAAAGTAGAGGCAACTATCAACAAAGAAAAAGTAAAGAAACAGGAAAACATTCAGATTTATGGGTTGATTTATGCACTGAGGAACATTCATAGCACATGTTCTAGAAAGAGAAGGGAAATGCTTAGTGAAACAAATAATACCCCCCAAATTACCTAATCTGAGGATTGAGACTTAAACTTAGATCTCACCACAAAACTCAGGTTCTGATTAAATGAACCCAAATATGGGGGCTGGAGCGATGGCACAGTGGGTAGGGCATTTGCCTTGCACACGGCCAACCTGGGTTCGATTCCCTAGGTTTGATTCCCAGCATCCCATATGGTCCCCTGAGCACCACCAGGAGTAATTCCTGAGTTCAGAGCCAGGAGTAACCCCTGTATATTGCCAGGTGTGACCCAAAAAGCAATAAATAAATAAATAAATAAAACCCAAATAGACACATACTAAGATGCACTGTAGTTAAAATGACAAATAAAAATAATGAAATCAGCAAGAAAGAGGCAGAAACTCTCATATAGTGGCTGGGGACATCAGGAAGGGTACTTACCTTACAGAGTAGACCCAGGTTAGATCCCTGGTGCCTCATTTGGTCCCTGAACAATGCTAGGAATGTACGCTGCGCACAGAGGCTAGAGCAAGCCCTAAGTCATATCAGGCATAATTGCACACGTGCACACCGGAAGATTTGTAAACCTCGTAAGGTACACAGCAGATTTAGCAACTGAAACTCTAGAGATGCGTTTAAAAAAATGTGTGAAATAAAAATAGTAACAGAATCTCCTATAGGGAACTTCAGACTTATTTGGATTAAATTTAGTTGGGTTAAAGTTTAGAACTGTAGACGGAAACATGATAACCTCAACCTGCAGTAAACAATGCAATTTAAAAGACATGTGAGCACTGTGACCAGACCCAAATTCCTGATGAGCATATCTGTGAGCACTACGGTGACCTTCAGTAAGCACTATAACCAGAATGTTCACAAGTAACAAAACTAAGGGAGTACAGCCTCGATGAGCACGGAAGCCCAGTGTGTGAGCCCTGAACTTGATGTTCAACTGCTGATGGGCACCACAAAAGCCTATGTGTGATCCGTAATCATCCCACAACATCAACAACAATAAGGGGAGGTAGTGTATGGACTTACTCCAAGAACTAAAACTCAGTGTTTCTTGACTATCAATGACCCAGACATAATTTTCCCAGAAAGTTTTCTTGGCCCTATCATAAAAGCTTAGTTCTAAATAAGGAAAGATATGAGGAATGTGAGGGGGAAGAGTGATAGTATAGTGGTTGTGCACTTGCCTTACATAGACAGACCCAGGTTCAATCCTCAGCATTCCATATGATCCTCTGAGTACTGCCAGGAGTAATTTCTGAATACAGAGCCAAGTTTAACCCCTGAACATTTCAGGTGTGGCTCAAACACAGCGGGTAGGGCATTTGCTTTACAAGCGGCCAACATGGCCGACCCGAGTTCGATTCCTCTGCCCCTCTCGGAGAGCCCGGCAAGCTACCGAGAGTATTCGATATGCCAGACACAGTAACAACAAAGTCTCCAATGGAGACGTTACTGGGCCCGCTCGAGCAAATAAAATAAAACAAAATTTAAACCAACAAACAAAAAATAAATGTGAAAAGGCAAATGAAGCCAACACCTGACATGAGGCCTTTTTTCCAATATAAGTGATATAGTTCTTTCTGTTTAAGATATATTACATTCTGAATAACCATTAATGATGGACCCCAAGAATATAGAAGCACTATTTTGTTTCAATATATAAACACAATTAATTCTGTTCATGGTGATCAACAATTAATAAACTGTTAATCCTGTTAATCCAGATCCCTCATCTTCCAGTACCTATACAGCTGTACCCACAACTGCCATGTAATCCCACCAACGGCCAAGATCCAGAGACTATAAAACCAAGCTCCTGGAAGAGAACAACACAGAGTCTCCTGACCCCGTGCCTGGCTGTCCTCACTGGGGCCCCTTGGTTGAGTTTCCCTCCCTGCCCTGAGTGGGTTGAGTTTCCCTCCCTGCCCCGGAAGCTTAAGACGTCTGGAACCAAGCCGCAGCCATGCTAACACCACTCTCCACATGCTCAGACGAGCCTCACACATTAAGGAACTGGCAGAGGAACCCAGGTCTGCGGGACCTGGAGCTGAGATTTCCAAACCTGCTCGGATCGGGACTGGGACTCCTCCACCCAGATCCCCTTTCTCCCAGTAGCTAGACAGTTATACCCACCAACTGCCATGTAATACTACCAACAGCCAAGATCCAGAGACTATAAACATAAGCTCCCGGAAGTGCATGGCCATACGACCTCTTACTGTCTAGTTTTCGCTCTCAGAGAACCCGGCAGGCTACCGAAAGTACCTGCCCACATATATGCCTGACTGGGAACACCTGTAAAGGTGATCAGAGGCTGCCCCAAAAGCCTCCATCCCTCTCAGTAAGCTAGGCAAGCTACTGAGAGTATCCTGCTGACATGGCAGAGCCTGGCAAGCTACCCGTGGTGTACTCAATATACCAAAAATAGTAACAGTGATGGTCCTCATTCCTCTGACCCGGAAAGAGTCCCTGATATGCCATCAGGCTACACCAGCACATGACAGGGATGAATGGAGACGTTACTGGTGCCCGCTCAAGCAAATCGATGAACAGTGACAGTGACAATCCTGTTACTTTAAGCATCAACTACCCAAGTATAATAAATAACCTTTCCCTAAGATTACTGTCTATGATATTTAAAGGACAAATTCATGAACTGCCTTATAAAGGTCTTTTTGTTGTTTTACTGGGGCCTGAAAATGAGAGGGTAGCTAAAATTTGCGCTACAAGCAAGTATCACCACCTCCTTTAACGCCTGTGAGGAGAGGTAGCTTCCAGTAGTTTCATTTATGCTAAGTTTCTTAAAAATATAGAGTTATGAGCTATCAGAGAGGGGTGTGGCTTGGTTACATACAAAGCTTAATGAGTCCATCATCCACATCTATACCTAGATATTCATTTCCCCTTAATATGTGATCACATAGCCTGTGACACAAAGCTGCATTGACTATTGGAAGAAAGAAAGATACTAAGAACAGTCTAAAGAGACAGAAAAATGTAATAAATTCAGCTTATGCCAGATAGAGCTTTGATTGAGTGCCAGTGGTTCAAAACATGTAAGATATCTTTTTAAAACACAGGGATGACACAGGGGAGGCAGTTTTATATACCATACTGAAGTTCAGTAGAATGAGGTTGGTTAAGCACTCTGTCCTAAGACACATGACTTTCATTTTCAATTGTTTTAAAATAAAGAAGAGAGTAATACCCTTTTAAAGTTGGATTGTTTAAATGCACCTACAGCTACTGCTGTCTAGCAAAGGCTAGGCAAGTTTTCCCAGTTGGTATATTTCAAAAAAGAAGGTTCAACTGGCAAAAGAAAGCAAGTGCAAAGGGTTTTGACAAAAGAGGGCCAGAGGGAAAACATTTTCCTTTTATAAACTAATGCTCTAGAAAGTCAAACAAGGCAGCAAGTCAAACCAGGCATGCATTGATGGTGGGATAAACAATGGATCTGGAAAACTTTTTCAACTTCATTCAACTGCATAACATTGTTAGCTTAAAAATTAGAGTGGTAGTTCTTTTATAAAAATAAGGATTAAAAATGAAAGAAAACAGTGTGTTCTGACTTTCAGATTGCAACATAGCCTAACCTGACATCCTCTAAGAATGTAGTTGTCTTTAAAATAGAACCATATGAATTTAAAAAGGACCACCTGGGACCATGCCCCACCCTAAAAAGGTCTGTGTTTGGGGTCACTGAAATGCTACAGCGGGCAAGGTGCTTGCTGTGCATGTAGCAGGTCTGGGTTCCATCCCTGGCACTCCATATAGTCCTCTGAGCACCACCAGGGAGTTATCCATGAGCACAGAGCCAGTCCTTAGCATTGTTGGGTGTGGCTAAACAATCCAAAAAAAGAGAAGGGGGAGTTGTGAATCGTGTCCACAGCTCCCTGTTCTATAAGTATCTATCCTGGTTGACAAAGTAAGCTCCATGTAATTCAAAGGAATCTCTATCCATGATTTGACAAATAGGAAAGAATAAATCAAATTTTGAGAGCCCTGTAATATCTCCTCTGAAAAAGTATTTTTGTTATATTCAATGTACATTTAAAGTGGATTCAAAAATTGGTCTAAACAAATGAAGGTATAATGTCAGGCAGAGTTAACTGCACATGTCAAAGGATAATTTCTGCTTCCAAAATAAATCATGTCATTATCTTCTGATATGCTATTATGAAATAGCATAGAAAACTCCCTTAAAATTTTTTGATGTGACAACCAGTGATATAAAGTTCAGGTTATAATGATTTTATAAAGCCATTATAAAGAAGACGTTGTGTTCTCTTTAAGAAATATTTATTTATGTATCTTGGGGGAAATGTTTGAACCACATGTGTTAGTATGTAGGAGATATTGCTATTCCTGACTGTGTTCAAGATTGATCCCTGAATGTGCTTAAGGAACCAAATGTGATATTGGGGATTTGAGCCAAGGTCACAGCTGATGTGAATGCATGCAAGATTTGTGTTTTATCTCCTATCCTATCTCTAGCCTAATTCCTGCTTTCTAAAACTAAGATATATCTTTTTTCCCCTTTTATCTAATAAACAGATAAGATAGCTTCTAAAATGCTCATGTGTAATAGATGCAATTAAGGACTGAATAAATGTAAGTGAAACAAAAATTTTCATAATTTAACATTTGAAAATATGAAATATATTTATGTTACACTTGGTCATGTGAGTTCCTATATACACACACATATCATGTCAGCAAAAGCCATTAATTTTTACAGAAGAGACACAAACACACACAGAGGAAAAGGCTGCCAGTTTGTATCTTCTTAAGTAGGCTAATGGTGCTAAATTATTAGACAACAGTATTATAAGAATGTATCACCTCTGCTCAGCATGATGTGGGCACTCAATAAAACACCAGTAGAAGTAATTGAAAAATCACTGAACTAGTTCGGGATGTGGCTCAGCGGTAGAGCAATTGCCTTGCTTATGTGTGTCCCTAGGTTTGGGTCCTGACACTGCCAAAATGAAAAAAAAATTACTGAAAAGTTTTCATTCGCAGTAATCATTTATTTAGACTAGCAATAGATTTTGTAATCATTCTGAAGCTGTTCAGAGGCTTAAGAATATAATGAAATATTGTGCGTTGACAAATATGCATTTTATAAAATAGGCATTAAGAACCTGAGTTTTGTTCAGTGTAATATGCAGGTTCTATAGATTTGTTAGGTGTAATTAATTGCATAAATATAAGTACAATTTGACTGAGAATGAAAATAAATTAATTGTGATGTTGATATATACAGATGTCATTTATTTGATGCTTTTTCATAATAATAATCAGGATATTAGAGGCCAGAGCAATAGTTCATCAGGTTGAGCTCTGCCTTGCACACAGCAGACCCAAGTTTGATACCTGAAATCCCACATGATCACCTGAGATCACCAGGAGTACTCCCTGAGTGCAGAGTCAGGAGTACATCCTAAGAACAGTCAGGTATGGGCCAAAAACAAAACAAAATAAATTGGGATATTAAAATATGAAAGCAAATAACATTTTAAATAAATGACTAGGCCATCTACATGTATATTGGCAATTTCTTATGATCTATTTTTATTGTTTTTACTCATTTGCTCCAGTATTTTCACTGCTTTGGATAGTAATGCTACATGTGATATATATGGCAGTAAGTACATACTGTAGAGAAAAGGCAATTTGTAACTGCCAACATTTTCATCTCCTACATAAGGCTTGAAGTAATCTTTTTAAGTGCTCAGCCCAATGAAAAGTTCTTAAAGTTTTTGCAAATCTAATTTTCTACATTTATTATGTAAGAACTCTTAATGAGGTCTAAAGTACCTTACTTATATTGCTTCATATATTTATTTTTATTTCCTATTTAAACAAATATTTTTAGCAGATGTCTAAATTTATTTCCCTTCTCAGGCAGATAGGATGAAACTTTAGCTTTTATTTCAGTGAATGGATGCCAGAAATGTAATTATTTTAATGAGGTCAGGAAAAATTACTAGTTATAAGTGGCTCAAATAGGTTGAAAGAAAAAATAAGTAGGCTCTTCAGCTAATCTGAACTGTATTATGGAATGAATATAGATGAAGCCCACTCTCTCTAACACCTGTGTATAATAATCACTGCTGTTTTGAATTCTTGCCCAGAGACAATAACAAGTCTTAATGATCTATCAATGAACATATATTGTGTGCTGGAAATATGTACAAAATTATATCTAAGCACCATATGCTGTACATTTTCATCTGTGTAAAATATAAAGCCAAATATAATCACTGCTGGGAAAATCCTCAGAAGTAAGAGAGAGTTGTGGACTAACAGGGTACAGAAATACAATGAATGGCTTTCTATATAAATTAAAAATCAGGTTAATCAAAACATCTCTTTCCCTGGAGGTACCTAGTTTTTACATAAAATAAGATTTTATTGCAGTGATTACTGCCATTAACAGTTTTCCTTGATATGTTTACTGAAATAAGTATTATTCTTCACAGAATAGCTTTTGACACTTAAAAGTGCTAACCATGTACCAGGCAGATGCTAACACATTTGTGTATATTCTCTCATCAAATACTTATAAAAATCCTACGCAACAAATGGCAATCTTTTCCCTGTTTAAAACGGCAATGAAGCAGAGCATCAGAGAGGATAGGTGAACTGCACAGAAAAAATGTGGGAAGAGATGAGATGTGAGGTTAGTCCTGTCTGGTTCTAAACTAAAGAAGGTTGAGTTCGCTTTCTTCGAAAGATCTTTCTGATTGAAAAGTCAATGGGGATTAGCAAAAAGTCACCTATCAAGGTGTAGTTTATCATTTGATGGTTGCTATCATTTGATGTGGGAGTTCCATTCGAATCTCAATGCTTTAGCACAGTGCTTGAACTTAGAGATATCAGACATTTATTGAATAAACAGAAGCAGCATGGCAGTAACATTGTCTAAAAGCAACCTAAAGTTGTTTCATTAACTACATAGGCCCAAATTTAAATGTTAGTTTGCTTAAAGCTCTAAGGACCAAGTAAAATCTTTACTGTTTCCTTTACATGGAGGGGGAACAAAAAGCATACAAATCTCCATTGAGTAAACAGAACTAAAAAAGAAACAGGAAAACTTTTAGTATGGAATAGGCTTCAATTTCCTAAAATGTTTACTAATGAAGGGAACAAGGCTATTAAAGTAAAAGGAATAGCAGCCAGAAATTACTTGCCTTTTTCACTCTCATAGATGATAAGACTTTATGAGGTCAATGATTCTCTTCTAAGTTTTTTTTTTTGGGGGGGGGGCGAGTAGGGCACACCCAGCAATACTCAGGGGTTACACTTGGCTCTGCACTCAGGAATTATTCCAGGTGGCAGTCAGAAGACCATCCTGGCAGTGCTCAGGGCATCATATCAGGTGCCAGGGATTGAACCCTGGTCAGCTGTTTGCAAGGCAAGAGTCTTACCCACAGTACTATTGCTCCAGCCCTTTTCTGAGTTTTGTAAGTCTACAAACGTGTTCAGCTTTGCATTAGCACCTATGAAATGTTCATGGTCTTTCAAAATATGTCAGGATGATAATACCTAATATTGGATAAAGAATGAATATTATTGGGGAAGCCTTAATACTACTGAGATAAATTCTGTTACTTTTGGATATTCTATGCCAATTTAAGTATCATATCTAATATACATGTTTTGTTCCTATAATATAGTGCCTGGAGTATGACAAAGGGAAACACGATTTTGACCCATTCAGATAAAAATAATGTAACATGAAGTGACATTTTTCGAATATAAAATGTAATTATTTTAAACTTGGAAAATACCAATGTGAATGGTTTAACGTTTTGGGTTTATAGTTTAAGATTTGCTAATTTGCTGTCAGACAATCTGGTTTATCATCATATGACTAAAATAGTTCATTTTCTATCATCATATTAGAAGTCAATAGGCAATTCAAATTTCCATATATAGATAGATAAATAGTGCAATGCTAGGAATCCAACCCATGACCTCACACATGTAAGGCAAGTGCTCTACTATTAAGTTAAATCCCCAGCTTTGGATATTATGTTGTATAAGGAGAACCAAAACTATTCTTGATCAAATGATATTTGCATAGATTACACTGGGAGACTACAGACAAAATATTATAGTTTTTACAATTATTATTCATGACATCAGTGATTTACAAAATTTTTGAATTTTAGTTTAATGCCAAAACTACATGTGTGCATCACTCCCACCATCAAATTCTACCACCATTCTATCACCAAACAAACCTTCTGTATCTCTTTCATACTCCTAGCCCTTCTCTCTAGAGACCACTATAGATTTCATTATGTCTCAGAGTTAGTTTCATTGTTTCCTACCACTTACCACTGGTCTAATAATTTTCTAATGCAACCTTATTTCACTTACCATAATCACTAAAAACCCCTCAATTTTGTTCAAATGACAGAATTTTAATAACTTTAATGCCAGAATGGTATCCTATTGAGTATATAAACCGTAGCTTATTTTTTCATTCATTTCTGGATGAGAAATTAAATTTAATGAATAATGCTGTTATGGTTTCTTGAACAACGTTGTTAGGAATATAGGGTACAAATATTATTTTGAATTAGTATCTTTAATCCTTCAAATACATTCCTAAGAGTGGTAATGATGGATCAAATGGAATTTTCAACTTTATCATGGAATCTACATATTTTCCCATCATTAGTGCCCCACGGTTCATTTTTTGCATATTATTACTTAGACTCGTGGTTTCATTTTTTTCTATAGACCAATATCATTTATGAGGTTAGAATTTCATTAGTGATTTTGATCTAAATTCCATAATAATGAGTGATGTTGAGTATCTTTCCTTGTGTTTGTAGTACTTTTACATGTGTTTTTTTTTAAAGAAATATTTTTATATCTTTTAAATAAGGAACCACGAAGGAACCAGCAGAGGAACCCAGGTTGAAGTCCTGGGGTGTATAACCTCTGTTTTCTTCTACGAATTTTGAGCTAATTTTTGTGTAGAGCATTTAAACTTTGACCAAGTTTCATGTTATTTCTACATATTATTTCTACATACTTTTCATAAAGAGGCTATTTTCCTTCCATTTTATGTATGTGTACCCATTTTTTGTAAGTTATTTGTCCATATCTGCATGATTTATTCTGTATCCCTAGTCTATTCCTTTGTTTTGTGTGCCAGTGTTTGTTCCAATATCAGTTTTTCATGAAAATGCATTTCAATTTGCAATATAGTTTGGAGTCAGGGAGTACAGCGCCTCCATTATTCTTTTTCTTTTTTCACTTAGAATTGCTTTGACTATTTGGAATCTTTTGCGGATCTCATGCAAATTTTATAATTAATATATTTCCTTGAAAATTTTCATCATTATTCTAATAGGGATTGAATCTGGAGATTGTTTTAAGACAGTATTTTTAAAATTATTATTGTTATTTTTGTTTTTGGGCCACAGCTGAGAGCTTACTCCTGGCTCTGTCCTTAGGGATCACTCTCAGCAGACTTCAGAGGACCATATGAAATTCTGGGGATGGAACTTGGGTTGGATTCATGACAGGTAAGCACCCTACCCGTTGTACTGTCTCTTCATTCCTATAATACCTCTCTGGCTTCAAGAGGGATATTTTAATAATAGTTAACTTTACCTCATGGTGTTTCACTAATAAAAAAAGGAAAAAAAATAATAGTTAACTTTCCATTCCATGAACAGGGAAAGTAACACCATTCTGCATGTGTCCTTTTGTTTCATTTTACCAATGTCTTACAGTTTTTAGTGCAGAGGTGTTTCCTTGTTAGGTTTAATCCTGGACATTTTATCTTTTTGATGCAACTGTACATGGGATTGTTTTATTGCCTTCTTCCTCATCCCACTTATTGTTTGCATATATAAATGCAACAGATTGTTCTATATTTTGCATCGTGACACTTTTGAACTCATTGTTTACAGCAGATTTTGGTAGAATCCTTAGGATAATATACACTATCATGTCTTCCTCAAGGAGCAATAGCTTTGCATGTTTTAAAATTTTGTTCCTTTTGTATCTTTTTTCTAGCCTAATTGCTCCAGTAAAGACATCCAAAGCACTGTAAAAAGTAGTAGTGAGAGTGAACATCGTGATCTAGAATCAGATCTTAAAGGAAAAGCTTTCAGATTTTTACCATTAAGCATGAGGTTAGCTATAAGTCAACAATAAACAGCCCTTATTATGATCCTTTTGTTCTCTACTTATTGAGTGTCTTCATCATAAATAGGTATCACATCTTGTCAAATAGTTTTTGCGCATCTATTGATATGTACTGATACAATCAAGTGATTTTTTTCTCTTGGTTAATATGATATATTGCATTAATTGATTTGTGAATGATGAATCACACTGCTGTCTCTAGAAGGAATCACACTAAGTCATGAAAAACGATTCTTTTGACATGTTGTTGTGTTTGATTTACCAAGATTTTGTTCAGGGTTTTTTTTTCCATTTATATTCAGAGATATTGGTCATTAGTTATATTTTACTCTTTGCTAAAATTTCTAGCATGAATCTAAGGGTGATTTGGGCCCTGTAGAATGTATTTGAGTATTCTGGGGGCTGGAGCAATAGCACAGCACGTAGGGCATTTGCCTTGCATGCGGTAGACCCGGGTTCAATTCTCCGCATTCCATATGGTCCCCTGAGCATCACCAGGAGTAATTCCAAGTGCAGAGCCAGGAGTAAAAAAAAAAAGAAGAATGTATTTGAGTGTTCCTCCTCTGGTTTCCTGAAAATTTTAGCATGATGTTTTCTTTGAAAGATTTCTCCATGTCAATGATGAAGCTAAATTGTTCCAGGCTTTTTACTTAAGAAGACTTTTGAGTATGACTTTTATTTCTATGCTTGCATAAATCTGTTTTACCATTTATTTTTTTTCCTGTAGCATTCCCAGAAAGTTCTTTTTGACCATTTTATTCTGAAAATGTCTAAAATTTGACAGCTTTGTCTAGAATGTCCATTATTTTTGCATATAGATACTTATAGTAGTCTTCTGATCCTTTGAATTTCTGTAATGTGAGTTAAATTTTTTATTTCTGTGTCTTTTCAGTGGCAAGTTTCCCTTTTCTCCTTTGTGAGCCTATGAATGATTATATAGCCTTTATAATTTAGCTACTGGCCATGGGAGATAACTCAAAAGACTGGAGAATATGCTTTGCATATGGGAGTGTCAGATTTGATACAAAGTACCATATTGTCCCTGAGAAACACCTGGAGCAGTTCCTGAGCACTCTGCTGTGGGGAAAAGTTCCAGAAATCCAAATCATTAATTAATTAATTTAATACAATTACATGTTATTTGTTATTTGGGGGGGCCTGAATTATAACTATTGTACTAAGTGGTGTGTTGAGATCCAAAAAAAATATTGCATTGTTTTATCGATGCCCTGATCTCTACTAAGAATTGTTTTGTGTATCTAGGTGCATAACTGTGGTGAACATTATGTCTTCTTGCTGGATTGACCCCTTAAAACCTCATCTGGCTGAAGGTTTATTTAATAAATCTCAGAATAGCTCTTTAATATCTGCACTGTTTGCTTGGAATACCTTTTACTCTGACTATATGTTTATCTTTATTTATGCGAAACTCTTGCATGCATGGGTCCTTCCTTTATCGGCCTAGCCACTCTGTCTTTTAATTGCTAAGTTCATATCATTTAAATTTATAGTGATTGATGATAACTGGGGCTTCCTTATTACCTCTCCCTTTCTCTGCTATCTAATTGCTTTATATTTCTTTTCTCCTGCTTCTTCTTGTCTGTTTTTTTCACGTGGGTGGATGCATGCTGGTGTGTGTGTGTGTGTGTGTGTGTGTGTGTGTGTGTGTGTGTGTGTGTGTTCTAAGTGTCTCTGCCTGGATTTTTCTTTTTTGATTACTATGGGTAGTGTATCATATACTCTGTATATTTAAAAAAGCCTTTTTGAGCTGGTGTCAGCTTTTCATTATTTCACTTAACTGTTTCTATCCATATTTTCCTACCCTTTCATCTTTTTGTTGTCATTTTTTACTGTTGCTTTTGTTTCTGTTAATACATTACAATTTATTCTTTTTCTCAAGATGTTGTGATCTTTTGTTTCTTATTTTCATGTAGAAGAGCTCCCTTCAACTTTTCCTATAGAGCATATCTGGTGGTGGTAAACTCTTTTATCTTTTGATTCTCTGAAAGTACTTCATATTTCCATCTTATTTAAATGGTAATTTTGCCAGGTAAAGTATTCTTGTTTGGCAGTTGTCTTTTTGTAGTTTGAATATGTCATTCTACTCTGCACAGTTTCTAGTGAGATAAAAGCTTGAAAGATATGCCTTTGTATGTAACTATTTTCTTTTCCTTAGAAGCCTTCAATAGTTTTCATCATTGATTTTTAATAATTTAACAGTGATATTGATAAATATAGGCTGCCATTAAAAATCAGAGTGATTGCTCAGATTTTAGAATGTCTACAGTTAGTTTTTTGCTTATGCTTGGGAAGTTTACAGCTATTTTATCTTTGAATATGGTCTCTGCTACATTCTTTTTTTACTTTCAAGCACTCTCATAAGTCTAAGTAGAACTTTTCTAATAAAATCTGAGAGTCTCAAAGATTTTCTTCATTTTCCCTGAGTATTTTACTCTGCTTCCACTGGAGTCAGTGATGTGATTTTATCTTCAATTCCTGATATTCTTTCCTCCATTCTATTGGTTTTATTTACTATGCTTTCCATGACAGACAAAATTTCATTCAGTGTATCATTCACGTGTATAATTTCTGGAATTGTTTAATACTGTTAATTTCCTCAGTGAAGCACTCATTGCGCTCTAGGAGCTATCTATTTTTCTTATCTTGGATTTACTCCCCAGTGTATGGGATTCTCTAAGCTTGTTTAGTTTTACTATGATGGTTCTTTCCTTTCTTCATTACTTCCAGCAATTTTGTGTCTTCACATTTGCCCTCTTGAGACTCTTCATTTTCTTTGTATGATTTCATCTTATTTTTTATAGCAGTTGCCTACACAATTATTCTAAGTATCTGTGTTAGGTTTTTTTTTTTTCATGCTGGTGGCTTTTTGGCTTTAGTATTGGAATTCTCCTTTGGTTCTAGGGCTATGAGAAGGAGGAAAGATTGATGACAATGAAGAGATGAAAACTTAAATCCAACAAAATATTGCTGGTGTGGGTGGGAAGGAAACAAGTAAGTGGAAGAGCTCCATATTCACGGTCTCTCAGCCTTTTGAATAATATGTCTCTTCCGATAGTGTACCTCATAGTCTCTGTCTCTGTGTAGATGTTGAATGTTTTCCAGCAGAGTGGAGAGAGGGAACATATTAGGGCACTCTGCACTGCTAAATTCAAGTTAGACAGTTATTTCAACAGCCATGCTTCTTACCCCTTCTGTGTCAGGTCTGTTGGTAGCAATTCCACCAACTATAAGCAAGACAGCAGAGGGAGGTCTTTACTAGTGGATTCTGCCCCTTGATTCCATTCAGTGCTATGATTATACACCCTCAGATAGACAAATATAAGGTCACCCAAGCAAAATGGACACTTGAGTAATATTTCTGTAATATTTTTCTAATTATTTTCCAGTAGGAAAATTTACATGCCAGTAACTATTCTGTCATTTCACCTTTAAAGTATTTTTATTTATAATTTGTACTAATTATTCAATGGCTTATAATACTAGATGACCTCTGTAGTGTAGCCTTACCCCTCAAGTGTAAGACTTGCAAACAAAGTTCCAGTGTCATCCCACTCCCCAGAAGATTTCTCTATCCATTCTTCCAACCTCACCTCTTTTTCTCTCTTAACTATAACTTTCACTGAGTGCAGGGGTTGTTCTGTTGTCTTTCGACTGTTGGTTTAGTAATTTATAGTTACATGAGTGAACCCATCCAGTAAATGACTTTAACTCAAGCATTTCACTTATCTTAATCACTTTAATTTCCATTAATTAGAAACCTTTTAAAAACAATTTCCTTTTATAGTTTCATTTAAGTCTTAGCATTTAATTTGCAGACTTCCATAAACTTGAAAAGAATTAGATTTGTTCAAAAGTATGACAAGTATTTGGTAAGTTTGTTTTACCTACAGAATAAATGAAATTAATTTTTAGTGTTCTATAAGCTAATAACCATCTATACTATTATAATCAAAGGGTGGGGAGAATAAATTATATACTGTACTTACATCTTCCATCTATCATTATACATGCTTCACTCTACATTTAATGTTCGAGCATTTTTTTTTGCTGTAGTTAAATTATATTTCTTAAATTTTCATTTAAATAAGCATTGTATTACCATGTGAACTCTAACTATAATTTTTGAGATTGATGATAAATGTTAGGTAGATAAATGCTATAATCTACTTTAAAACCATATTGCTAAATCTGTGCTATTGAAAGAAGGAAGCATGATCATCAGTACATCTGTCACTTGGAGCTCTCAATGCTTTTCCCCTACTTCTTATATGAAAAGTTTCCTTGCTGTTACCACCTTCTTTTACTTCCTCTGGTTTAAAGTCTTTCTTTGATGAATCGGATGTGAGGTATTCTTTTATTATTTTACCTTGTGTCTCCTTTTCCCACTCTATCTACCTCACATTCTCCTCTCCTTTCTTTATCTTTCTGACTCCCAATCTCACTAACCCTTGAACAAACTCCTAGAGTAACTCTGCCTCTCCTCCCACATCACAACACAACTTCTCTGTGTGACCTGGATGACTTGTCATAGCCTTTCCAAAAATCTTACCACATTTCCCTAACTTTTTCCAATTCAAACCAACCTCAGTGATACCAATTAGAATGCACTGTCACTGCACTGTCTTCCCGTTGTTTGTCGATTTGCTTGAGCAGGCACCAGTAACGTCTCCATTGTGAGACTTGTTGTTACTGTTTTTGGCATATCAAATACGCCACGGGGATCTTGCCAGGCTCAGCTGAGCGAGCGGGATACTCCCTGTAGCTTGCTGGGCCCTCTGTGCAAGGCAAATGTCCTACCCACTGTGCTATCGCTCCAGTACACCAATTAGAATAATGATAATAATGACCACATCAGAAAATATTTAGTGGACATCAAGCAAAGACATAAGACAAAAGAAAGTCTTCATATACAGCAAAATGACAGTGGCCCTTCATATAGTGCAGATGTGTAGCAGGATATACCTTCCAGTTTTCTGTATCTGACATGCACACAAAGAAATCCCCTAACAAAATATTTCTCAGAATTTAAACTTGTCATTAAATAACAAATGACTTACATAGCCAAAACAACACCATTCTCTGTGTTTTACCTCACTGAGCTCTTATAATAAAGAAATATATTCCTTTTTTATAGGTGAGAAATTGTGCACTGAGAAACCAACTGACTAGATATTATATGCTTAGTCAGTTATGAATCTGAGGCCTGAATTTAGCCCTTATTTTCTTAATTATTTTGATATATTCTGTTATGGGCCAGAAATATATCCTACATGAAATCTGCTGCTATATCGGCTTACAAGAACTATCACTGACAACTATCCCATTAACTGAAGCTTTTTCTTGGCTTAACTAAATATTATCTTCAGTGTCTACTTCCACTGATAATTCCTGAGAAGGTGCTTAGCAGAACCCCTTACTTCATTTTACTAGATTTCACAGATTTTCCATCTTAGATAATTCTCATTTATCTATATTATTTATTACTATTTTGTTTCTTGGTTTAGCTTTATCTTATCTGAAGATGAAGAAGCTATGCTACCCCAAGATATGTGCTTTGTATAAAGAATACTTTGAGCTAAAGGCACTGAAGAAGAATACTGGAATAGCTTTTTGACCTGTCTGCATCTGTGTAAAAGATATGGTACTCAGCAATGTAGTGCTGTAATAAAAGCCAACTTTCAGAGCACTGGAATAAGATTGAGAGCACAAAGTGAAGCGATCACAGATACAGACAGTTGATTATGGAAATGAGTCAACAGCATAAAATGGAAGAAGGAAAGCCTTTTCACCAAATGGTACTGAGCAAGTTAGAAGCCAAATGAATAACATTTCCCCTTATATTATCTCCAGACTGTCTCTTGTTACTTCTCTCCAAGTTTTGACCTCTCTGAGATTTCCATTTCTATAATCAAAGTATAAGGATACTTTCGTCTTTCATGTCTTCCATTCCCTTGTTTCACATACTACAGGTTTGTAAGAACTTCCAGAATTTGCCCTTGTCCTTTTGACTTAACTGGGGTAGAGAGGTGAGGTATTTTTATACAACTAGATCATTAGAGCTAAAACTACTGAAATCATGGGAACAAAACTACAATAATTAAAACTAAAATTGTGTCTGTTATGAAAATACTTTGGGGTGGTGGTGGCCGGGAACCTGGGGACATTGATGGGAGGGATACAGACACGGGTGGTGGGGACAGAATAGGCATTATATGCCTGAAACTCTGCTCTGAAAATCATAGGATCTGAAAATCATAGGATCTGAATTAATTTTTAAAAGTATAAAATTGGCCCACTATCTCAATCATACACAACAGGTGACTCAAATTGAATTAAAGAACTAGATGCCAGACTCCAATCCATAAAATATATCAATGAAAGCACAGACAAAACAGTTCATGATATTTGCTACAGTGTCTTCAATGTTAATCAGTGCCATTGGCAAGTAAAACAAAAGCAAACATAAACAAATGGGATTACATCAAAGAGCAAAGTTTCTTCTGCATTTCAAGAGAATCTATGGCTAAAATAAGACACCACGTTGAATGGGAAGAAACCTCTGTACAAAATATGTCTGAAAAGGGGCTCATATCCAAGGAACATAAAGCATTAAAAAAACTCAAGAACAACAAAACAAACCATTGCATCACAATATAGGGAGAACAACTTAATAGACACTTCCCCAAAGAAGACACACAAACGGCCAACAAGCAAATGTAAAAGATGCTCATCTTTTGAAAAAGTAGTAAAAATCTATTGCTCTTTGGTTAATATATGCCCAAGTTGTAATCAATCCTCTAAGTATGAAACACTAAGTCTCCAGCATTCTTGTTTTTCTTTTGTTACTTTGTCTTTGAAAGGAATCTAGGCAATTATGGAGCTTTACACAATAGATACAAGACGGGTAGTGTGAAACTTAAAAAAATAAAAAATTCTCCTCTATCATTTGACAAAGTTGTAAATTTTTTCAAGTTGGGGGGTGGCCTAGATCTTGGATTTTTTCCTGACTTCAATGAGCACTAACTCCTCATCATCATTAATGAAAAACATATTCTAAACTGTGATATTAAAGTGCTTAATTTTCTCTTTAATTTTCACTAAAACTGTAGCACTGCACTGTCCTCCCTTTGTTCATCGATTTGCTCGAGTGGGGCCAGAAGCGTCTCCATTGTGAGACTTGTTACTGTGTTTGGCATATTGAATATGTCACGGGTAGCTTGCCAGGCTTGGCCGTGGGGGCAAGATACTCTTGGTAGCTTGCCGGGCTCTCCGAGAAGGGCGGAGGAATCAAACCCGGGTCAGCTGGGTTTGATTCCTTACGGCTATGCTATCACTCCAGCTCACTAAAACTGTAGGAGATAAATATCATTATCCCATATTACAGATGAGGTAACGGATATATAAAGAGATGAAGAAAAGAACAAGATCATAAAGGTAGTAAACAGAAGGGGGGCGGGAAGGATACTGGGATCAGTGGTGGTGGAGAATGTGCACTGGTGGAGCGATGGGTACTCGATCATTGTATAACTTAAACCCAAGCACAAAGATTTGTAAGTCTACGACTGTACCTCATGGTATTTCACTAATAAAAAGTTAAAAAAATAAATAAAGTTAGAGAAAAATGAAAAAAAAATTTGCTCCTCATCACTCTTTTTGAATTTTGCCACCTTAATTACAGGTATTTCAGTATTTACTTATGTGGGGTTAGTTTTGCTTCAATATCTCTGACCTTCTAGGATATGGGTTTATTACTCAATTCTCAAATGGGGAAAGTTTTCATATATGATTTATTCAACAAATAATTCTTCACTATATTCTCTTTTCTCAACTTCCTGGATATCTGTATGTTATTTCCACTATAGATCACTATGCATTCTCCTATTGACTATTTCTTTTCTTTTTCATTGTTTAAAATTATCATCTCCTTTCATTCTTTATTGATGTTCTCATGTAACTTATCTTCAAGCACACTATTTCCCAGATTTTTGTGCCCGCTTCTGAGCCCACCAAATAATTTTTTAAGGAGCAAGGGTGATGCATGCATATGATGCTATTTAGTTCAGTGACTTGTGAACCAAGGAAAAACCTATGTTACACTATGTGAGCTTACCCGCATTTTATTCTTAGTCTCACAGTTAAACAAGATGTGGTTCCCTAATTTTCCCATGGTATAGTATTTAATATGATTGGAAATATTAAAATTCACAAGGAAGAATATTATTTTTACAATTATGTCAGCACATGTATCCCAAACATAAACATACCTCTTCATACAAGTTCTTTTTCTTTTCATCGCATCCTCTTAATCCTTTATCACTATCCTACACATAGCCTAGCATAATTTGTAAGATATACACAGAGAAAAAAACTTCCAGCAACAAATCATCACAAATCCTGAGTTCTCAGTATAAGGTGACAAGAAATACAGACAGTATTATTAAAGAAATCTGATAAAATTAATAATATTGTCTATTTTCTACCCCAACCACAATTATAGTATAATCAAAATTTAATAATATAACTTGCTTATAACTTTATAATGGAAATATTCTGTACCTTTATTAATATCAATGAGTTGCTTCTTTTTCTTCTGGCGTTCCAATTTTTCTTGTTCAGCTTTCTCTTTAGCAAGTTTTGCTCTCCTACTTTTTTCCTCCATTTCCTTCCTTTTGTTGTTTTCTTTAACCGCTTCCTATAGGTTTAAATGACATTAGAGAAAAATCTTGCATTACTTCTACATGTAGAATATTTATAATTATAAAATATTACATATATAAGCATATATATGCATATGTATTGGCAGGATATTATAATAAGCTACAAAGTATATTTCTATACTTATTTTTTTTCAACTGAATCATCTGAGATACACAACTACAAGTTCATGATCGGTTTTCAGTCATACAATGTTCCAATACCCATCCCTGCACCAGTGTACGTTTCCCACCACCAATGTTCCCAGTTACCCTCCCACAACCCTTCTCCAGCCTGTCTCTATGGTAAGCCTTTCTTTATCTCTCTCTTCTAAAGAAATCTTAAAGAAAATTACTCAGTAGCAAAAATACATGTACAAGGTTATAGAGCAATTGTCTACATTAAAATGCATTTTATTCCATGTTAAAAGGCATACGACTTTGTTAAAGTCCCCCAAAACATCTTTTAAAAATCTCCTAACTCAGGATAGAGAAGGGATCAGTAAGACAATGATAGTTGGAAATGATCACTCTGAACAAGAACTTGGTGATGAAAGTAGGTAAAGGGGTATCCATGATAACCTTTCAGTTCTTATACTGCAAAGTACAATGCACAGAACGAGAGAGAGAGAAAGAGAGAGAGCGAGAAGAAAAGTGTGTGTGTGTGAGAGAGAGAGAGAGAGAGAAAGAGAGAGAGAAGGAAAGTGTCTGTCATAGACAGGTAGGCTTGGGGGGGTAGGTGGAGATAGTGGCAAGGGGAACCTGGGGACACTGGTGATGAAAAATAAAGGTACGCTGGTGAAGTGATGGGTATTAGGACATTGTATAACTGAAATGCAATCATAAACAACCTTGTAACTGTGTATCTCATGGTGATTCAATTTTAAAAAGAAGAAGAAATGAAAAGAAGTATAAACTATATCCTGGCAGAGAGGACTCCTTAATAATTCCCTAAAGCATTTTCTCCCCTCCTTTCCCCCACCCCCCAATAAATAAAAATCTCCTGTCTTACAAAATAATTGTAACTTCCTCCTGTCTATTGTACCTGTCAGGCTGGCCATGAAATTTTAGGTCAAGAACATAAAACTATCTGGCTACAGGAAACAAACCCTAACACTACCACTTAAAATAGTCTAGACCAATAGAAACAAAACGTTTGGAGCAGGATTTCCTATCTTCAGCACTCTTATAGTTCTGGGCTGGACAATTCTTCACGGACAGGATATAGAAGGTCCTTTATAATGCAGTGCATTTAGTAGCACCCTTAACATTTACACCCTAGATAACAGTAATAACTTTTCCTAGCTGTTCTTATGCACAGCTTTGGGCTGGAGAGATAGCATAGCAGGTAGGGCATTTGCCTTGCAAGCAGCAGACCAGGGTTTGATTCTTCTGTCCCTCTTGGAGAGCCAGGAAAGCTACCGAGAGTATACCACCTGCATGGCAGAGCCTGGCAAGCTCCCCGTGGTGTATTCAATATACCAAACAGCAGTAACAACAAGTCTCACAATGGAGACGTTACTGTTGCTCACTCGAGGAAATTGATGAACAATGCAATGACAGTGCTACAGACAGCTGTGATAAGCAAAAATGCTCCAAGAGATTGATACATGGAAGGCAATATTCCTCTGGTTAAGAACTACAATCTAGGAAGTTTCATAGATATAATTTATAAACAAAAAGTTCCTGATTTGTGAACTCATGTTTTTGTCATAGATATGAGTTCTTGGAGGGGGACGGGGGGAGAGGAAGAGGAATAAGAAGAAGAAGAGAAAGGAGACTACAATGAGTCAATAATTCTGTTCTCTAGAACAACTAATGTTCATACAAAAAATTGTACAAAAATTGTTTGCGGCAGCATTATTCCTGAAGCCTAAAGGTGTAACAACTCCAAATGGCCATCAGTTGAGAAACAAGTGTGACAGAAGTATTCAACCATGAAAAGGATGAAGTAATAATAAATACTATGTAGATGAAACCTAAAAAAAATTAAGTAAAATAAATCATGCAAGTGGCTACTGAAGTGTAATTTTAATTATATAGCAATAACCAGAGTAGTCAAATTCATGAATGGGGAAGTGAATTTTAAGTTGCCAGGGAATGTAGAAGACGTAAAGAAGATAAACTTTTAATGTTATTGAAAGAGGAAGTCTCAGTGTCCCCTTGGAGCTGCTCTTAGCAATTGATTTTTGACTGCCCAATCCCTCATTTTTGAGTTCCTGGAATTCCTGGGATCTTTCTGATAAATAAGAAGATAACAATTTTGCAAGTTTAGGCTTACCTGGAGGCCAAGATAATGGCCAATACCTAAGACTAATGTCCAGACAAGGATCTGTTTGATCTTTGCATTCTCTTTAACATTCTTATCAGTTGATAAGAAATGCAAAGAGCCCAATTTTTATTTAAGAGGGCCTACACACACACACACACACACACACACACACACACACACACAAACACCCCTTATCTTACATAGAGTTCATTTTCCTTTATGTTCCAGTACACTTTTATACTTTCTAGCTCTTAGTCTGAGCATCTTTATTTTCATTCTTGAGAATACAGAAGAATATGGGAATCATGGACAAAAACAGAGGTCTACCAACATAATACCTGCATGAGTATTAAGGTTAATTTTTAGGGATTATGGGAATATTCTGTAATTAAATAGGGATGAAGGACCCTCAATCTGACTATACAAGCATTAAGTGAATTGTACACTTTAAAATAGTAAACTTTATGCATGACACACAAATTTTTTCTTTGGGGGTGACTCCAAAAGGATGCTCAGGAGGCCTTGAATTCCACTGGTCACTGTTAGCCAAGCAGGACATCAATGACAAAGGGACATGAAGATGTGAAACTGATCTTAAGTTTATTCAGTGACTTTATTTTTACTTTTTAAAATTATTATTATTATTATTATTATTATTACTATTATTATTATTATTATTGCTTTTCGGGTCAAACCCAGCAATGCACAGGGGTTACTTCTGGCTTTGTACTCAGAAATTACTCCTGGTGGTGCTTGGGGAACCATATGGGATGCTGGGAATCGAACCAGGGTCAGCCGCGTGAAAGGCAAATGCCCTATCCACTGTACTATGGCTAAGCTCACTACTTTATATTTTAAGGGTACCTGGTATTCGGTAATGTGAAATACCACAGCCTCTGTTCTTCATGCACCTATTGAATTTTCATGTGCTTACTAATTGTCCTTAATGTCTCAGTCAACTAAAACAATAGCTCATGTGTTAGGAAACAGGGTGGGGGAGAGATATTGTACCAAAAAGTGGGCAACCTGTGAGCAATCAATCTGTGGGCTGAAAGCACTCAAGGCTGCTCAGGTCACTGTGAAGCCTGGGCAGTACTAATATGGTTGCTTCCTCTTTAAGTATCTGTCTCATTGACTGTAACCAAGCCCTGCAGGATGGAGGCCAAAGGTGCCAATCCTGTTAGCTTTAGAAATTTTAGTTTACTTTATGTTTTGGTAATATGGGGTGGGAGGCAGGGGGCACACCTGTCAGTATGGAATCCTGGGTCTGTGCTCAGGAATCACTCCGAGAGAGCTCCTAATTGTGCTTAACTTCTTTTCCTGATTTGTGAAATAGCCGTACTTGACAGTGTTGGTTTGCAATACAGTGAGAACTTGCATAAATATGTATGTAGGACAGTAACTGGAACACAGGGATTATTCAATAAATGACGAGGCTATTATATTATTCAAGAATTTGTCACAACAGGAATATTACAGTGGATATGGCAAAGAAGGCTACATTGTAAATTTTACCAGGTCAAAACCACATCAGAACAGAAAAAGAATTCCATGAGAGCTCCTAACCTAGTAATCACACCTAGAGCCATATGGGATGCTGGGGATTAAACCCAGAAGAAATGCATGCAAGGTAAGCACCTTAAACACTGTACTAATGCTCTAGACCTAGAAGTTATTTTAGAGTAATGCAATATTCAGAATAATACTGATGCTGTAGACCTACAGCTTATTTTAGAGTCATGCAATATTCAGAACAGTCAAATTCATAGATAGGAAAATGAATTAATTGTTGCTAGGAAATGGAGAAGAGGCAAATTGAGATTAGCTTCTAATGTTATTGAGGATTATTTTTAGGGGTAATGAAAATGTTCTGGAATTAGGGGTGTTGGCTAGACACAATTTTCTCTGACTTTAGAAGTTTTTGCTAATTTTACTGAAAAATAAACATATATTTGAGAGATGGAAAAGTAGAACAATAATGAAAGCAAATATCGTCACTTATCCTAAAAATGGGTTCTCAAATAAATTAGTTACTTAATCTCTATGAGCTTTATTTAGTGTCTAAATCTGAATAGAGATCCGGTAATGACATTTTAGTCAATGACAAACAGCATATATAGTAATGGCCTCAATTTCTATTGTCTATTGATATTACAATCATTCCAAAGCTGCCAATAGCTTTATACATCTCCTGTTACATCTCTTGATAGAATCATTTTCTCTCATGCTTGATTTAATCTAGTGTTGTTTTGTTCATCATCACATGCATATATACAAAAACGGATGATGTGCTCCACAGTGATGAAATTATCCAAGGGCACATTAACAGACATATCTTCACTGCTAAGTGACACAATACTATCTTACAACTTACATCAATTGTGTGTAAAATCATGTAAAGGAAAATATTTATATCAAACAATAAAGATGATTTCTGGTATAGAATTTATGCTCAGTACATGGGTGCCTGATTGTTATGCACAATGATTATTGACTATCATTCATAATAATCATAAACATCTGAAAGTATAGATTATAAGAATTTGCTATTTAAGGTGTATTTACATCATGTTTGAAGTAATGTATTCTACATACCTACCTGCCTTGTTTTTGTATGTCACAAAACTGTCAATCATGACTGGAAATATGGCATCTTCACAAAGTCTACCCTCAGAAACAAAACTTGATTTTTTTTATCCAACCATATTATCATATAACAGTTATTGTAAAAATAAAAATACATATATTTTATCGCTTTCTATTTGCGAAAACAAGCTAAAAATTAATTGTTTTATTTGGCTTTTAGATAATCCTTGATAGTGTGAAAGTACTTGACAACATTTGTTATTCTGGGGTCAGAGCAACAGCATAGCAATTAGGTCATCTACCTTGCATTTGGGCATCCTGGGTTCAATTTCTGGTACCCCATATAGTTCTCTAAGACCACCATATTGATCCCTGAGCACAGAGCCAGGAGTAAGCCCTGAGCACTGCTGGGTGTGGCCATCCTCCCAGCCCCAATTTGCTATTTATGATAATATAGGCAGTTATATGGGAGTAGAGTCACATAACCTTAAAAAGCGTAAACTGAAAATATCCTGATGAAAACTGTGGTGACTAATTACATAATGTGATCATACTGAGTATTTTTGCATTCATCAGGAATATAAGGATTCACAAATGATATGCAATCAAATGATTTGACAATAATTTATAAAAACACCTGGTAAGTACTATATTGAAAATCTCTTATATAGAAAATATGAATCATAAATATATATTTATCATCTTATATTTTGATTTGGGGGCAATAAACAGCCTTGATTCATGCATACTCCTGAATCTGTGCTCAGGGATAATTCCTGGCAGTGTTTAGGATTAAACATAGGTCAGCCACATGTAAAGCAAGTACTTAACCCACTGTGCTATCTTCCTGGGCCCTGAAAAAGTTATTTTCAATGAAAAAGAAAGGCAAAGAAACAAGAAATATCCCCCCAAATTTTTATCTTGAGGGGAGGGAGCAATAGCACAGCAGGTAGGACATTTGCCTTGCAGGTGGCCGACCCTGGTTCAATTCCCAGAATCCCATATGGTCGCCCAAACACTGCCAGGAGTAATCCCTGAGTGCAGAGCCAGGAGTAACCCCTGTGCATCACGGGGTGTGACACAAAATAAGCAAAAAAAAAAAAAATCTTGAAATTTTATAACATCTGATTCAGCTTTAGCTTTAATTTGAATTGTATATTTAGAATTTTTAATCTACATTAAAAATATTCTGTGATATCTATTTCAAAATTTTAATTGTTTTGAATTACCTATTTTTAAAATGATAGAAAAATAAGAATTTAAAACTTTTGACAGTGACTTAAAATTCATACCTTGTTATGCAATGATTATCACTTCAGTTTTGTATATCTTATTGATAGTTTTAAGTTATTGGCCTGTAACTTCAAATCCAGGATTAAAAATAATGGGAGAAACCCCTTTTATATTGCTCTTCTGAAATCACGGCAAATATCACAAATGTTCTAAATTGCACAGCATAACCTTCTGAACATAGGATGGCCTTAAAGGTCATTGAATGACCTTTAATAGTTGAACAGTTGGATTTAAATTTTAGCTATCTGGTGGCTATAATGCTTTATCCCCTTGAACCTTTGGTTCAGATGTGCTAAACTTCCTTTCCTGATTTGTGAAATAGTTGTACTTGACAATGTTGGTTTGCAATATAGTGAGAAGTTGCATAAAAATGAATGTAGGACTGTACCTGGAACACAGAAATTATTCATTAAGTGATAATGGCCATTGTATTATTCAAGAATTTGTGACTACAGGAATATTAGAGTGGATCTGGCAAACAAGGGTGCTTTGTAAATTTCATCAGGTCAAAACAAAACAGAACAAAAAAGTAAAGAATTCCATCAGGGCTCCTAACCCGATAACTAACCTAGTAAGATCCTTGAGGTAGTTTTCACAAGCAAAAATTTGATCTACAAACAAGCCAAATGCAAACACATGGCTACAGGGCTGATGGACAGTAAAGAAGCCAGAAGGACTTCCTGCATAGGTGACAGCAGGTTGTGAGTGGGAGGCTGATCTAGAAAACACTGTGCAGTGACTACATGGGCTGCAAACATACCCTTGGCCATCGAGATCTCTGCAGCACAAGACCCAAGAAGGAAGTTCTCACTACAGGCACTGAGCCCTGCACCAGAACTTTAGGTAGAGGATTCTCCCTTTTGGGGTTGGCAGAGAGTACCGTCCCCCTAAGCCCTACCAGGGAAGTCATCTGCACAGTCATAGGACTGAAGCATCAATGCCAGCATATGTCATTGGGATTTTGTACAAAAGGAGCCTGGGAAGAAGCACAGCTAAACTCAGCATGATTTAGGACTGGAAAAGTGAGCCTTAGATTGCTACACACAATGTATGAAACCAGATTCTCCATCTGTAGCCCTCATTACAGAGCAGAAATAATGAAGAACTATAAGAGACCACCATAATCGATTAACATTACTGTCTGGAAGTATTCCCACAGCACAAGTCAGCTTTATAGACTGTTAAGCGATGATTATTGAGTGACCCTGGTAAAGATGTTTAATGAGCTGAAAGAAACAAGTTTACAGATTTTCAAATTTAAAAGGAGAGAGAAAAATATCACATGGTGTATGGCAAAATTACAATCCAAAGTCACAGAACTGAGGCGCACAATAAGTGAAGTAAAAAACTTACTGGGGGTCCTCAGTATCGGAGTTAGAGAAGCTAAGAAACAAATCAATGAGTTTAAAGACATGATACAAGAAAGATTGAATTATGCACCTAGGTACAAGAAGATCAAGAATTTTAGTCAAAATAATCTAAATAGAAAACTCCGAGACACACTGTAGTTAATAAAAGTCAGATGGAAAAAAGAATCCAGAGAGGAAATAGATAAAAGAAGAAAATGACGTATAAAGGATGCCCCATAACAAAACAGAGCCATCAACTGAAACTCTAAAGGACAGAAGAGAATGTTGGTATAATACAAATAAATTAGATTAAATAAATATTCCAAGTAGAATATTCTATCTAGCTAAATTGTCATTCAAACTTGAAGAAATGACACGGAATTTCATGGACTAGAAATTGCTTAAAAAGTTCAAGGCTAAAAAAAAAAAAGTTCAAGGCTCTGAAGCCAGTTTTGCAAGAAGCAGTATTGATCTCCTTTATGAGACTGAAAAGAAACACAAAACAAAAACTTCAGAAGCATTTATATTTCTAGAAAATGATGACAATGAATTCCTTCATGTCAATAACCTTGCTTAATGTCAATGACAAACTAACCAATCAAGAGATAGACCAGAAACTGGGTTAGTAAACTGAGCCCAATTTTCCGCTGTCTACAAGATACGTATCTGAAAACTCCTGTTAAACATAATCTCAGAATAAAAGGCTAGAAAACAGTATTACAGGAAAACAGTTATCCAAGCGGCCCAGATAGCCATATTTGTCCCAAACAACAGAAACTTAAAATTCAAAACTTTTGAAGAACAACACAGGATAATAGTGAATTAGGATTCATATACTCTTCCAAATCTTTTTTAAATCCTTTTGTATAGTATGCCAGATTACAAACGAGAAAATAGATGATTTTTATGTGAAAAAGATGAGGTTTTCTTCTTACCACGTGAATAAAGAACTGATAGCAAGAGGAATTAAAAAGTAACTCAGTAACAACATACCTAAGATTCAGGAGATTTTTCTTCTGCAACTGCAACCAAATTAAGTGTTTCCAGAAGAGAAAGGAAAGAAGCTCACTCTTTAGTTAATATCAAGCAACATTTGATACTTCTTTTCTATAGCTTCCTTACACTTAAAGGGTATATTAGATATAAGGAGTCAGGACAAAATGCTGAGGACAAAAACACTGCAGCAAGTAGAGTTTTAAGAGTATCCCTGAAGAATTTATCAGCACTATAATAATGCTCTAATTTTTCTTTCCAGGAGGTTTCCCCTTAGAGTGGTACAAGTGACCTATAAAGTTCCTTAATATTTTATCACCCAGGCAATGATGACTGCAGCTGAGAAATAGAATTTTCCTTTCCGCTGGACTCATAGAAACCTTGATTAACTTGCTCAAATATTAAGTGGTCTCAATAAAAGACACCAAAAACACATGCACTAATAGCTCTTTCTGGGCTTAAAGTTATGGTTACTAACATATAGGATACTACATGACTCAGATATATAATGGGTGTAGGAATCTCACTAAGTCAATGAAACAAAAATGATGTTTTCCCTCATTATGTTCCAGAGAAATAATGTTCTGTCCAGTATTTCCTATAGACATGTTTGTTTTTCATCTTCTTTTTAGGAAACACTTCCCTCTCTTACTTTCATATTTTCACCTTCCGCTATGGTCCTGTCCCTGATCTCTCCTCCTTCCTAACCTGCTTCTTCCTTCTTTCTGTCTATTAAAATATTCATCTGTTTCTACTCAAAATCCAAGTGGGAAAACCCTTCCAATTGTTTTACTGGCTCACGTGGTCTGTTCCCCTATTAACTCTCTGACATATTTTGGACGTTCATTTCCAATCAAATTGGCTTTCTTCCCTCAGTGCCTTTGTATTTATGCTTCTTCAGTTCTCAGACAAGTCAGCAAATCTTCTCTGTGAAACCATCACTAACTTCCTCACATTTTTTTTTAAAAAGGATCCCCTTAAGTGAACTTTTTAGATTCTTCTTCACTGAAGCATGCATAATACGAAAGGTCCAAAACTAGTGAAACTTTAAATACTCTTCACATTTTCTAAGAACTAGCAGCTAAAGCAAGTTGATTTATAAAGTAATAGTTGTCAGCCTGGAAATCTCAAAATACTAAAGATACCAAGAATATCTGTACATAACTTCCTCTTAATTCTGTGTCGTGGACAGTATTCCTGGCCTTGAAATAAGTATCTAACCTTTGAATAGCAGGGCTCATTCAAACGTTTCACAGTGGATATTTCACTAGCATCAACATTTATTTCTTTAAAAATGTCAACACTGGCTGAAAACTCTGGGATTTCTCTCTGTCAGGATAGATGATCTCACCAAATTTCCCTGAACTCCAAAATGCCCCTGCAGCCACACCCACATCCCTACTGCTGCCATGTAAGATCATCTACTGTTCTTATTTCAGTGACTCATAAATAAATCTTGAATGAGACCAATTGGGCTGGAGTGATAGCACAGCAGGTAGGGCATTTGCCTTGCACACGGGCCAATACGGCCTACCCGAGTTCGATTCCTCCACCCCTCTCAGAGAGCCTGGCAAGCTACCCAGAGTATCTTGCCTACACGGCAAAGCCTGGCAAGCTACCCATGACATATTTGATATGCCAAACACAGTAACAAGTCTCACAATGTTACTGGGCCCGCTTGAGCAAAATCGATGAAAAATGGGAGGACAGTGACAGTGACAGTGAGATCAACTAGTCAAAACAATTTCTCAGAATCTACTTCAGGTTTAGATTTCCGGAGTGATCTAGGGAGAGGTTGGGTCAAGTTCCAGCCCTACCACAGCCCCAGATGCCTCACTCACACCCCATCAGTTGTCACCATGCCAGCAGGACTGCCCAATTAAACAATTTGAATGTTCTGGAAGGCTGCACATGACATCTCAAAACTTTACAATACTAACATCTCAGTCGAAGCACACTAGATTTGATGGGAATGGAATAAAGAAGCCAGCAATTCTGAATTAACAAAAATGTTAACACAGTGGGCTGGAGTAATAGCACAACCAGTAGGGCATTTGCATTGCACACGGCCTACCTGGGTTCGATTTCCTCTGCCCCTCTCGGACAGCCTGGTAAGCTACCGAGAGTATCCCACCCACACGGCAGAGACTGGCAAGCTCCCTGTGGTGTATTCAATATGCTAAAAACAGTAACAAGTCTCATAATGGAGACGTTACCTGTACCCGATTGAGCAAATCAATGAAGAACCTGAGGACAATGCTACAGTGGACAGTGCTATTAACACAGTAGGCTTAACCTGAAAGAAAAGCTTAGTAAATCCTCAGACGAAAACTTAATGTTCCCATGGTGAAATATAACAATTTTTACAAATTTTCCTTTACTGAAATATTTTCTTATTATTCCATTAGACATTTGGTGGTAAAAAGCAATATGAAATAAGTGATTTTGGGCCTCTATGGGGACAGGTTTGGGTGGTGATGGAAAAATGGAGACTATGGCGGAGGGAGTGTGACAGTACTGATGGGATTGGTGTTGGAATATTGAATGCCTGTAACAAAGCATCATGAACAACTATCTACACCACAGTGTTTAAAGTGGGTCAAAATGCCAGTACTTAGTATATCTGAGATAGGATTTACATGACCTTTGTCACACTGACAGCATAATGTTCTGATGTAAAAAGTAAATTGTATCAAGATTCGTGTGTTTATACAAAATCTACAAGTTTAAAAGACATATTCTAATTTTGAAGTGAATTCCTAATTTTAAGTTAGATATTTCTAAGATTTACAGACATTAGTAATACCAACCCGGGTTTGATTCCTCCATCCTTCTTGGAGAGCCCAGCAAGCAACCGTGAGTATCCCACCTGCACAGCAGAGCCTGGCAAGCTCCCCGTGGCGTATTCGATATGCCAAAAACAGTAACAAGTCTCAAAATAGAGACGTTAATGGTGCCTGCTCAAGCAAATCGATGAACAATGGGAGGAGGGTGCTACAGTGCTACAGTGATACCTAGAATTTTTTAGACAAAACCATGTTAGGTTGACGTGGAAGGTTTATGTGAAAAAGTACCTGAGTTTGTTATAAATGGCTCTTTTTTGTCAGAAAGGACACAGAGAGAAAACTGATCTGCTGCAGTTAAGGGAATGAATTACATGAATTCTAACACATGTTCACAGAAGTATCCTTCCTGAATTCAATTCAACTATTCAAATTACCATGTGAATCTTTAGGAGACCAAAAGAAAAAATTTCTTTTCTAATGCACCTATCTGTTGGTTTGAGAGACTACCAGATCCTTACACAAAAAGATGTCAATGAAGAGAATTTTAAAGACAAATTATTTAAAATGAGACAAAATTGCCTCACAGGAATGTGAAAATCTCCATGGATATAAAACTTGCGCTTGATTACAAAGCAACTCTTTGCAAATTAAGACAGGTTGGAAACCACAAAGGCCTTAATTAAAATTCATTTTACAGGGTCCAGCCTGGGGATGTGGCTCAGTGATAAGCGCACCTGCCTTGCATGTATGGGGTCCCAGGTTCAAACCATAGCACTGAAAAAAATTAAATTAAAAAATATAAAGTCTTGAAATTGTAAAAGCCTATGATCTCAATTTAGAGGAAAAATCTACAATCCCTGTCACAGTTCATTATAATGCTAAACCCTGCTTTGTTAGATGTTAATTCATGATGACTAACATGGAGAGATTATTTTCAAAGGTTTTCAAAATGGGGCAAATCTACAGACTTTTTTTTTACTAGCATATATTTAAATGAATACCCTTCTTTCCATCTGGAAAAGAAAAACACTGAGTTCAATATATTTGAGGTCAGTATATCTCTATGGACTTTGATTTAATTGAAATCTACTAAGTGCTTTGAAGGACTATAGACAGTTAATGTATAATTTTTAAAAAATATACATGCTTCAAACAAAATGATATTTAAACTGACCCAATATTTTAATGAGAAAATATACTGGTAAAGCAAAACAAGTGATACATTATAGACCTGAGACCCAAGTTAGCTGCCTTGTTACATTCACTATCTTAGAAGATAGAAGAGACAGCACAATCGATGTTTTTGATGACAGCAATTTGGATGGGCTGAAAATCACTCTGGAGGTTCAAATAAAAATATTAAATTACCTTGACAATCAGAATTATAGACTGTCAGGACAGACAGGGCCTCAAGAAATGCTTTCTCTATCTTTTGATGTGTGACTTTTACGAACTTCACTTATCTTCAACTAAAAGGTATAGGTGGGGCTGGAGCGATAGCACAGCGAGTAGGGCGTTTGCCTTGCATGTGGCTGAGCCGGGTTTGATTCCCAGCATCCCATATGGTCCTTCGAGCACCAGTAGGAGTAATTCCTGAGTGCAGAGACAGGAGTATCCCCTGAGCATTTGATTCCCAGCATCCTATATGGTCCCCTGAGCACTGCTAGGAGTAATTCCTGAGTACAGAGCCAGGAGTAACCCCTGAGCATTTCTGGATATGACCCAAAAAGAAAAAAAAAAGCTATAGGTACTTAAATCACTTAACTTATCCATTCTGTTAAGAAATATAAACTTGGTCAACAATATTCTTAAAAATTTCTTTACAGAGGTTTAGCTTGCTCCCAAGAACTACCACGATATCTAGCTCCACAAAAGTCATACTAATTACTGAATGCAGTTATGGGGGAAATTCTGATGGTGTATAAGGTAAATGTTGGTGGGGGAGTTCTTTTAAAAGAATTGCATATAACAATCTTTTTCCCTCTTTTGTCTCATTTAAAATAGTTTACAATTGTTAAAGTGCCTACCATAGAGGCAGGCTGGGGTATAACTGTGGACATTAGTTTAGGGAAGAGGACCTTGGGAAAAGATTGTTTTTGGAAAATTTTATGCTTAAAACTCAATCATGAATAACTTGCTAATTTTGTATTTCATAGTGATTTAATAAATATAGAGAAATAATTTACTTTTTATATTTGTCTTGGGAAAATTTTCTTGGGCTTAAATTTTTTGCCACATTTACTAGAATACTAAAGATTATGCTTCACAGAACAATTTCTGTAAATCTTATAATATTCAGAAGTTCTTCTGGGTATTCATTCTATACTTGTTGAACATTTTATTTTAAATTAGAGATTTCTCTATTCTCATACACTTACCCCCAAAAATGAGAAGAAAAAGCTAGCAACAATACCCTAAAACAGAAACTAGCCAAAATCTGGTATAAAAGCAGTTTGAGTTTTCCATGTCTGAATTCTCCAAACATACCACTGCATTTGTTTCGTAACACCTAAAGGTAAAATTGTAAAGTTTTAAGATTGGTTCAAATACATCTGTTGAAATCATAAATCCAAATAGCTTCCAAATAGCTCTATTGGAAATCCATAAGCTTATTTGTTCAGAGTCATTATCCTTTGATTGGAACATCTCTTTTGAGTTGAGATCTGAATCACATAAAATCAGTCTCATTATTTTAGATTCACAATATATTTAACAAGAAATTGTGTTCAATCATACATCTTATTCATGAAACTAGGTTTAATATCACTTTGGGCTACTTTCAAAAACCAAATCCTTCCTCAAATTACAGTCTTAACAGATCTGACAAGACCTAAAGTACATGCTACACACACTTAAGGGAAAATACAAAATAGGCCATGCCATTATTTTTCAATTAAGATAAAAAGGGGGTTGAAATTCCTTTCGGTCTACATATTTCTGATTGCTTTAAAAAATACCCACAACTTAAACACTGGAGATTCAGAGTGGTGTTACACTAAGAATCATATATTGTTTTCTAGTGAAATTTAGCATGGCATGTCTGAATACTATCTATTCAAGTCCTTAATTAATTTCCATTTTATTAATTTCTATTTTTCCATATGTAATTAATGGCATGCTAGAAATTCCTATGTGTATCCTGTTATTGATATTGTATCAATCCTTCAGATTATGAAAGGGATAGGAAGAGAGAGAGGCCAAGGGAGTAGAAAAGCTAAAAGCAGACTTATTAGTGTTCAGTGATTTGCAGAAACGCAGGAAACGTTCATTCATTGATTAGTATCTGCCACCTATTGTTACCCAGTGTTCAAGGCCCTGGAAAATGAAAAATGAACATTATAAACAAGGTTTATGAGACCCTGACAATTAGGGATCACCCCAAAAGTGCTAGGGCTTGTTCTAGTTCAGTCAATCCCCCACTCACAGGGAGGACTCTCTTGTTATCAACTGCGATAGTATTCTAGACTCTAGCAATTAGGTCCAACCTTTCAGTCGTCACAGAAAATGTCACATAAAAATGAATCAATGTTTAAGAAATAATGACTATTTCTTTCTCTTGGAATATAAGACACCCATTCTTTCATAGAAGTAAATTAAAATGGTTTTGCTCAATTTGCTTTTCCTAAATCCATATTGATTATCAGTTAGAATTTTGTACTCTTCTAAGTAGAAAGCTATTGTTTGATGATTTGTTATCCTATTTCCTAGGATACTGACAGTACAATATCCTTCCAGAAATAATGGGCTAGCACCTTTCTTTTTCCTTACTGATATTGTCTGAACAGTCAGGGTGGTTTTCATGTACACACACACGTGCGCGTGCATGGGCACAGACACAGACACACATACACAACAATTAAGAGTTAAGTCAGTCAACAGAATTTTTTTAAAGAGAGTGTGAATGAGGGGCAGGCAAGATAGTAAAGTGGTTAAAGTCATTGCCTTGCACACAGCTGACCTGTGGTCCAGGCCTAGCACCAACCAAAGCCCTGCCCGGAACGATCTCTAAACACAGAAGAAGAAAACCTTAAGCACAGATGGATGTGACTCCAAGCCAAAAACCATCCTAAAAAGAGAAGGGAGCTGGATTGATAATTATGCATGAGAAAGAATGGCTACACAGCTCCTTGGGGACACAGTGGTCCTGAAGTTAACTTGACTCTTTCAAAGCAAATATGATTTTTATTAACTAAAAGGAATATAGCAGCATATCTTAAAAATATTTCTTTCACTTCAATTAAACTGAATGCCTCAAGGACTACTGGATTTACTATTCTCATAAGATGCATTTCTAGTTTCTTATATATAATGCTAATATGGATTATTATTTAACATATTCACATATCCATATAATTTGTTTATGGTTAGGTGCTTTAGTCTAATAAAAAGCAGTGACTAATTTATATGCTGAACAAATTTAAACGCAGAGACAGATTTTCCACGAAGCAAATAAAGCAAAACCATCAGAAATCCTTGTGCATATAAGATTTCTGACAACTATGGTTAGCATAATTATTTGTTTTTGTAAAAACTGCCAAAGATATTTAAAATACTATTTTCTAAAATATTTCCTCTCAGATTGTACAAATTCAGATCTCAGGAATATAGCTCTTCTTAATGGAAAAACATATAAAAATCTGAAAAGTAATCTGATGGACAAAAATAGTGTCAAAATGTTTGGAAAATGTCAAACCATGAACAAGAGATAAATATCTAAACTCAGGGATGATGGGGTTATGATAATAACAATATCATGAACATGAAAATACTGAGGAAAAATGGGGTTAGTGAATATAACAATATCATGGAAATAAAATTTACATTTGTCAGAGTGCAAACTTTATCAGCTTTCAGATTCTTCCAAAGCCAGAATAATAGGACATGCCTTTGGAGTCTAAGAACAGAAGCACTGAGAAACAGAAAGAACTTAACATTAAGGATGACAAAGCAATGGAATAAAGTCAAGTTATGATCTTATTTCTCTGAATCCTACTTGAAAGAATAGACTTTTAGTGGCCAAAGGGATGGAGAAACATGATAAGGGTTTAAATCATAGCATAACCTCCTAGGAAATTCCTCAGTTTCTATTCTAGGATATTTTGGTTCTATAGTTTTATTGCATCTGAATCACAAGCTTATGAAAAACAAGAAAAAAAAAAGGTTTCACTTTGAAACTGGAGTAGCAATAGCCAAGAAAAGTTGATTTGTGAAAAATCTAAAAACAATACTATATGTGGATTACTTCAAAATTTGATTTATTTGGGTTAGAGGAAAAAACCAGAGATATTCTGCTATAAGATCCCATTTTTTTTCAAAACAGATATAATAAGGACATTGTTATACAGTGTTGATTGCATTCTTGGAAGTAAGCCATGCCATCTGTATATGAGCACTGCAGTTATATTCCACAATGTAAAGCACATCTGATTTGTGATTATATCCTTGGTAATTGACCTAGATTTGGCCAAATATCACTACTTACTCATGAAGGGAACTATCCTCCTTTTACTATGCTAATGAATTATTGCCCTCTCCTTTACCTCTTAATACTCTGGGTACACTGCATTATTTATAGAAGAGAATTCTCACTTCATCATGAATCTTCTCCTTAAGCTGTCTTATTTATTGGTATAGAGGGATTTTGTCATTAGGTTTGACATGTTGGACAAATAACTTACTAGGGGATTTAGGGAATTAACAGAAAGACTGGGCTTCGTTTCTTGTATAAAACTTTCTGATAATAAACATATTTAAGGGGGTCAGAGCATGGTACAGGGGGTAGAGGATTTGCCTTGCACACAGATGACCTGGATTTAATACCTAGCTTCCCCAACGGTCCTTTGAGCACTTCCAGGAGTAATTCCTGAGTGCAAAGCCAGGAGTAACCCATGAGCTCCGTCTGGTGGGTGACCCAAAAACTTAAAATAAAAAAAAAAGAAAGAAAAACATGAATTTATTTGGCTTGCTCAATGTGAATTTACATCTTATGCCTTTTGGTTCACAGATAATCCCATGAATACTGTGGTTGTACTAAAAACATATATGAAAATAAAATATGAAAAACTTAAAAAGCTAAATATGATGAGATTTATTTTCTAAGGGTTATGAATATTTCTCTCACGTTAGAGTGTAGCAGTGCCCAAAAGAGAAAAGTTGAAATTTTATACTTTTCAAAGTGTCTTTTAAGATGGAAAGACTTAGAGAACGTAGACAGATCAAGTATATATTTGAAGAATAGTTCTTATCTAATGATTTTATCATAAAGTGAAAAAAGTCTTAGATTAAGGTTTTACAGTCAATCTGAAGTGAATTAATTATGACAAGTAAGAAGTTGTACATTGGAATTCACTAATATTCTGGGGTAAACATGAGTGTTTCCTCTCCTTAGTGCGACCTCTCTAATTACACACATCTGGAAAAATAGTTCACTATGGGATTTTAAATCTTAGAGAGTCCGGGTGAATAATAACAAATTCATGTCCTTTAGTCATGTATTTGTTTAATGCTGATAAAAAGATGATGAAGTTATTTGAATAATGAAAGGTCATTAAAATCGCACAAAGAGAGCAAAGGAATTAAAAAAAGGGAACAGCTAGAGGGCTTTGAAGCATTTAATCAAAAATGCCTTTTATTATTAAATTCTTGTATAGGAGGAATATGATTACCAGTTACAAATGATTATACATCATTAAATACTTGATGGCTCCCTCCATGTGCCACACTATGACATAATGAAAAAATACAGAGACATCTGAGTCACTTTTACTCCACAGGACCACTGAACATAAAATACAAGGCAATTCTGAACACCACCAATTACAATAAAGTGGAGTGTTATAGTGGCACATGATTTCAATCAGTTTTAGGGTGATTGTGCGCAGGACCTCCTTCCAAGTAGAGAAAAGGTATAAAGAGTGGGGATAGATAAGCTGCCAAAATTTTTGAGTCTAGTTTATTGGAAAATTTTAAGTGGCAATTAAGTCTACTTTATTGTTACTTATGGGGGATTATTAAAGGTTTCTGAGAAGGTAAGCATCCCAATAAGAAACATTTTCCAAAAAATAAAAAACAAAAAAAAAGAAACATTTTCCAAAAATGAATATTGGCAGAGTCTCCTGCCCCTGTGCCTGGCTGTCCTCACCGCAGCCTCTTGGAGGGGAGCAGGTTGAGTCCCACCCCCCCACCCCCAGCAGAGCCCCAGCAGCTAAGGACCTCTGGAGCCAGCCACGGCCATGCTGGGACCACTCTCCACATGTCCCGACAAACCTCATGCATGAAAGAACTGGCAGAGGAACCCAGGCATGCATGTCCCGGGGCTGAGATCTCCAAGCCTGCTCTGATTGGGACTGGGCCTTCTCCACCCAGACCCCCCATATTCCAGTAGGTAGGCGTCATACCCACCAGCTGCCGCCAGCGCCAGGTTGGTCTGGTCAACGGCCAAGACGCAGAGACTATAAAACCCAGCTCCCGGAAGCACGTGGCCGCATTTGCAGGTGAGCGACATCTTATAATTTCATTTTTCCTTTGGAGAACCTGGCAGGCTACCAAAAGTATCCTGCCCTCACAGCAGAGTCTGGCAAACTTCCCACGTCGTACTCAATATGCCAAATACCAATAACAATGATGGGTCTCATTCTCCTAAACCTGAAAGAGCATTGAAATGGCTCTTAAAATCTCAGGGCTAGGAAGAAGGAGACATTACTGGTGCCTGCTCGAGGCAATTGACAAACAACAGGATGATCGTGATCGTGAATATTGGCCGAAGTTGCAAATATAGTTTAAGGGTGCCAACACCAAAGTTAGGATAATAGATAATTATTGCAGTAATTCAGGGGACAGGAAACTACAAGATTAGTCAGTTCAAGTGACTATGGTTCAGAAAGAGTTAAAGTGATCTAGATTGAACAGATTTTAATGATGATAAAGAAAATCAAGCTGTATGCAGAGTATATAAGAGGAAATCAGGGGGAGCTGCAATGAGTTTCATTTTGAAAACACTGTTTTGAGATATCGGAGGAAATTTCATTAAAAGAAAAAATAATTGATTTGCATCTAGAACAGGAAACTAACAACACAACTTAGCAAAGAATATAGATTATAAAAGTATATATATAAACGTCCTAGGGAAAGCTTTGTATAAGGGACTAAGCACAAACCATTTGAGTTGCTCATATTTAAGATTGAAGAATGGGAATACAAGGAAATATAGATATTCTCACTGAAAATCAAAGTCAAGAAAAACTGCCTACTTTGTGCTAAATGATTTACTGATCAAGATATATGTGTTTTATTTTATAAGATAACTGTAAGGTGGGTATACGAACAGAGATATTTAAAACATGGCACATTACCTACTTTCAGAAATAGATAATATTCAAAATTTAAAAGAGAAAGATCATTAAAATATGTCTGACCTTTTCCTAATGTAAATTCTAAAAGTATGGATCTTTTCATTGTTAGATATCATAATATCTTTTGTTTTTCAGGAGAAAATAAAATGAAACAGAACAAGGGAATATCATAAAAACATCTTCCTCATTTGTATTTTGACAATTTGTAGCTCCTAACAAACTAAGCAACAATGAACAAAAATTTATTATTAAATAGTGATAAGCAGGCTGGAGCTATAGCACAGCGGGTAGGGCGTTCGCCTTGCATGCAGCCAACATGGCCGACCTGAGTTCAATTCCTCCACTCCTCTCGGAGAGCCCGGCAAGCTACCAAGAGTATCTCGCCCGCACGGCAAAGCCTAGCAATCTCCCCGTGATGTATTCAATATACCAAACACAGTAACAAGTTTCACAATGTTACTGGGCCCGCTCGAGCAAATCAATGAACAATGGGAGGACCGTGACCTTGACCATAGTGATAAGCACCTAGCTCAATTCATGCATAACTAGCTCTCTTTAAAAAAAAATTATTGAAGCACCATGAGATAGTTACAAGCTTTCATGTTTAGGTTACAATCACACAATGACCAAACACCCATCCCTCCACCAGTGCACATTCCTCACCACTAATATTCCCTAGTATACCCCCCCCCTTCCCACCCTCCCACGGTCTCCATGGCAGACATGATTCCCCATAATCTCTCTCTACTTTTGGGCATTATGGTCCGCAATACAAACACTGAGAGGTTATCATGTTTGGTCTTTTATCCACTTTCTGCACACATCTCCCATCCTGACAGATTCCTCCAGCCATCTTTTTCTTAGTGATCCCTTCTCTATTCCAGCTGCCTTCTCCGCTTTCTTAATGAGGCAGGATTCCAGCTATGCAGCAATCTACCTGTACCCTGTATCTACTATCCTTAACCAGCTCTTTTCTTTGATGGTCAGAAAGCCATAGATTGGTCTGTGTGCTGACTCTGCACAATCACAGAACTCAGGGAGAGAGCGCTGGGTAACACTGGGTAATCATAAGTTGTCAAATATTCTCATTGATTTAGACCATCTTATGATGGCAGATATGAGTCAATCCTAGAGAGCAGAAGTTAAAAGCAAAATCTGCCTAGGCACTTCTAGAAAAAGTTTTCTCAGTCATAAAACCAGTTCCACTGAAAGCAACATCCTCTTCTTAGAAAGCCTTATATTTGCATATAATACATGAAACAACTGCAGATTATTTGTCAACACGAGTCAACATACTAATGATGACAAAACAAAATTCTTGAAAAAACTCAGTTCTTAGGTGATGTCAGCCAATGAACTAAACAATGTAATGACCTTGACCTCTTAACATTTATTATGATACTGGAGAGTTGATCAATATTCTTAATCCTTTTGTAAGTCACTATTTCTATTACTGGAGAGCTAAACCATACAGCTAGACTATGAAAAAACAAAACCACCAAACATGCTAGTCTCTTTAAAAGAAAATTTATAGTGATTATTTTTCAGAGGGTAACAAAAATACTTGGCAACGATATCTTTGTACACAGGCAATTACAATGATGACGGTAAATTAATTTTGCCTACACATTAAACACTGATAACTAAAGTGTTACCTAAAAACATACATACTTCGCTTAAATAATGCTCAGCTATAATAAATGTATTTATATAAAAAATATGCTATAGTTTTTAATATAGCATGAAAAAAATTAGACTGAATTATTCTAACAGGAAATATCTGCAAATCTTGTATTTTAAAATAAAGAGAAAGTTCTTGCATAAACCGTACATTGAGGATGCCATGTGAAAAAGGATGGTATAGATCTATGAAGGTAATTAAATTTCAAATAAAGTTTCCACTTGGTTGGATATATCAATACTTATTTCATAATCAGAGATATCATTGTTGGATTTATATTTTTAATGTATATGAAAAGTTTAGTTGTTTTTAAAAACTCACAAGGTCTTCAAGAAGACTGCATTTTAAAAATCTTCCAATTCAAAAGCTTAAGGTTTTAATGGATGACAGGTTTACTCCCTTTTCAGGAAAACCATAGAATTCCTGACTTGAATAGTAGCCCATCATATATCTTAAAAGGCCAAAACTGAAAAAAAAGAAATTAAAAAGATATATATTTATATCTATATTTATGTAATTGTATGTGAGTAAAGGCCCCATTATATTAATAGGATTAAATAACATGCACTGCACTGTAGCACTGTCCTCCCATTGTTCATCGATTTGCTCGACCGGGCCCAGTAACATCTCCACCGCGAGACTTGTTATTACTGTGTTTGGCATACTGAATACATCACAGGTAGCTTGCCAGACTTTGCCGTGTGGGCGAGATACTCTTGGTAGCTTGCTGGGCTCTCCGAGAGGGGTGGAAGAATTGAACCCGGCTCGGCCGGGCCAGCTGCAAGCAAGGCAAATGCCCTACCACTGTGCTACTGCTCCAGTTCATATTTCATAATTTTAAAATGTTAGTTTAAGTGACTATTTCATGGCTCTAAAATTTGATTGAAGTGAAAAATTAGAGAGAAAAGGCATATGTACATTTACGTATACATATATTAGAAGGACATTTGTTTTGATTTTGAAAAATTTGTAAAGTATTTATTATTTAAGTTACAAAAATGTATAGTTACATTTTGGCTTTTGCCAACTCAAAAAGAGCACAGTTTGGTAAAATGGCTCCACAAGAAAAATATACTGTAGAGATAAGTATACTAAGTAAAGCAGAAACAAAAATACTTTTTATAGCAGAGAATTATTGTACAGTACAGAAAATGTAGAGTATATAGTATACTTAGAATACTATAAACCACTGAGTGCTAATCTACCAATCACCAATTTAAAGTTCCTTACCACACAGAAATTGGATGAGAGCATTACATAGAAAATAAAGGAGAATGCCATGTTCCATTAGTCTGATGGTTATTAATCCACAACTCATTATATTTAACAAAACATCAAAACCATATATTTTGAAAAAGGAATTAGTAAATGAGTCATCTGTGACACTATACACTGAATACTGAATGCTTACACTACTAGAAATTCTGTAAGAATATATAAATTATAGTGCTTAATTTTTAAAAAATTTTTATTAGTGAAGCACCATGAGGTATAGTTGTAGACTTACAAATTTTTGTTCTTGGTTTTCAGTTATACAATGACCGAGTACCCATACCTCAACCAGTGCCCATTCTCCACCACCACCAATCGCAGTATCCCTCCAATGCCCCATCCCTCCATCCCAACCTGCCTCTGTGGCAGGGCACTCCCTTTTGTTCTCTCTCTCCTTTTGGGTGTTGTAGTTTGCAAAAGAGGAATTGAGTGGCAATCATGTTCGGTCTATAGTCTACTTTTAGCATGCATTTCCCATCCTGGGAGGATCCTCCCAACACCCTTTATTTGGTGCTCCCTTCTCTAGCTGAGCTGCCTTTACCCCTAGAGTGTGCGGCTGGCCTCCAAGCCATGAAGTAAACCTCCTGGTATTTATCTCGGCTATTCTTGGGTGTTGATCTCCTATTTTGTTACTTTATGTTCCCCAGATGAATGCAATCTTTCTATGTCTGTCCCTTTCTTTCTGACTCATTTCAATTAGCATGATACTTTCCATGCAGTACCACTTGTATGTAAATTTCATGACTTCATCCTTTCTAACAGCTACATAGTATCCATTGTGTATATGTACCAAAGTTTCTATAACCACAGATGTGGTGAGAAAGGGACCCTCCTTCAATGCTGGTGGGAATGCAGACTGGTTCAGCCCTTTTGGAAAACAGTATGGACGATTCTCAAAAAATTAGAAATTGAGCTCCCATTTGACCCAGCAATACCATGTACAGGGCTTAAATTTTACATTTACATTTACTATTCTTATTTTGAACTTTCTCAATTTAAATACCTATGTACATGTACTGAGAAATTCCGGAAGGCATATGCCAGGGAATTGATATTCATTATTTTGGGGGTAGTACAATATCAGTTGTTTATTTTTCTCCTTTTGTTTATAGTTTATAATTTTCCTTTAATTTACACACTGATTTTCAAAAGTTCCCCACTGCTCTAAGTGAGGATGTCTTCCAATGAAATAAAATATCATTAATTCAAGTCATTAAAATGTTGATATGAAAAATAAATGAATTATTAACACATCTACAACTAATTAAAATTTTCATCTTGCTTTCAGGGTGAAAGCTAAAAAAAAATCTTTGGCAGATAATCCTAAACCATGGTTTCTCAATCAAGACACTTATTGGTAGTTTGGACTGTATACATCTTTGTTGTGGAAGGTGATGCAATCCTTTATATTACAGGATGTTTAGTAGCATTCTAGCTTTACTCATTATGTGTGAGCCCAAGGAACTCATCCTCCTTGATAAGAGTAGCACGGTAGCACTGTCCTCCAGTTGTTCATTGATTTGCTTGAGCAGGCACCAGTAAAATCTCCATTGTGAGACTTGTTACTGCTTTTGGCATATCAAATATGCCACAGGGAGCTTGCCAGGCTCTGCCATGCAGGCGGGATAGTCTCAGTAGCTTGCCAGGTTCTCCGAGAGGGACTGAAAAATTGAACCCGGGTCTGTCATGTGCAAGGAAAATGCCCTACCTGCTGGGCTATCACTCTAGCCCTGTTACTTGATAACAGTAACCCAAAAAAATCTCTACAACTTGTCAAATCACCTCTGGGTACACAATACTACTCTAAAGTAATACCAGATAAGAAAGTCTTTAAGCAATGTACTTTGTGAAAGATAATCTGTGCTAATTAGCTTATTGCTCAAGATACTTGTCAGTCATAAGAAGTAATTGAAGCTTAGGTACTGTTTATCCAAGCACTTAATAGCTAACCCTTAGATGATAATAACTGTCAGACAGCTACTTTCTTAGAAATGAAGTAGCTTATATTCCCACTCTGAATTCATATTTCTGATCCTGAAAATCTTGGAAATATTATGTATTTACTGTTAAACTTAAACATGAAATATTGTAACTGGACCCAGTAGCAATTCATGTTTTCTTTGAATATAGACTAAATACTTCTTTCCCTTTGTGCTCAGAAATCTTTTGCATATATATATATACACATTATTATTACTTAGTTGTTTTGCTGTTCTGCTTTTCCAACTTCAATGTGAGGTATAGAAGGAAAATCTATTGATTTTTTTCATCTTTGGATATTTTGTTCATTCATTTTTTCTTCATTCATTGAATAATTCATATAAACCTATATATATATATATTCCTAATGATTAGCACTGTGAATTAACCACCATAGGAGTATAATTGTAATGTTGGTGCTCACTGAAGACACAGATATTAACACAGTACAAGAAAAAAACATGCTAGAATGAAAACATAAAAGCATACAGAGATGGTATCTAGGCCATAATTGGAATATGAGAGAAGGCTTATCTGGCTAAGCAATTGGAGAGAAAGCGAGGCAGGGAGGAGAGGGAGTATTATGAATCCAGAAAGTTCTGCTTCCCAATGCCTTGTACAGGGTTTAGGCATCTCTTTAGAAAAAAGATTAATTTTTTTTGGCTTTTTGGGTCACACCCGGCGATGCACAGGGGTTAGTCCTGGCTCTGCACTCAGGAATTACTCCTGGCGGTGCTCACGGGACCATATGGGATATTGGGAATCAAACCCTGGTTGGCTGCGTGCAAGGCAAAAGCCCTACCTGCTGTGCTATCGCTCCAGCCCTGAAAAAGATTAATTTTAAAATGGATAAACAGATAAGAATGAAGTAAAATGAAATAAAGATCTGCAAGCAGAAGGTAATATTAATTGCATTAGTCTCCGGTATATTCCTGTTCTGGTTGTAATAGGCAGCTTTTGATAATAAGTTAGGCCAATCTTACAGATACAGAAAAAGGTCAGTTTGTACAGCCTGCTACTTATCTTATAATTTTCCTATTTCCTGTTGTTTGGATATAATTTAAAATAACTTATTCATGAGGAAAACTAATTTGAAAAATTCTGAGAGCTGTTTTGCAAGAAATAAAGCTATTGCATTTTGTTTACTATTTCTTACTAGACTTTAGCATAAAAGGTATCAAACATTTTAGGTAATATTTTCCGTCATCTATTACATTATATAGCTTTTTAAGGATAAAATTTAACTAGTCATAAATCTGAATATTTCAGTAATACTTATAAATATTTGATAGATTTAAAATTTATAATATTAAGTATGTAAATATATGAAACATATCTAGGCACCTTTTCATGCTGGAGAATCTGGGTTCTCTTTAAATCCCATGTGTTATTTTTAAATGTTATTTGTGTTCCTTATGAATCAATACTTAAGTTTTCACATCAGGAAAATGTCAGAAAATAGAGCATCTGCTTCTTGTCCATAATCAACTCTTAAAACAGAATACAGAACACAATTGATAGGAAACATCTTTTTCTAAAGAAGAATTCATTAATGTTGTTATAATGCAGATAGTCTGTAATCTGGCACAGTGGAGAAATAAGGTATTTTGATCAAACATTCTGCTGAATAGAGCTACTATATAATTGCCTATTGGAAAAGAGTTACTATGAATGAAAATAAATTTTTAGGCTATACCCCCTGGGAGGTCCAGATTGAGTTCAAATGGAATCATCTAAGGTGTGTGCAATTAAAAAGAAGGAGGTGTAGGACCTTAGATCTCTATTTTAATCAAAGGACTTATACTGGTTTTTTATCCTAAGCATCTGGAAAAAGTGATCTCTATGCCTAGAAATCTTGTAAACAAAAATAAAGAAGGCGGGCAGTGGTTTTACTGATTTTAGGATTCTCGTCCAGCCAACAGAACGTGAAAAAACTGTTCAACTTCTAAGAAGAAAGTGATTAGAAAAGAATCAAAAGCTGTTTCACTTGGGGCACACCAGAGTGGGGGCAGGTGAGAGACCTTCCTGCCCCAAGGGTCCCAGCCCCAGCAGACGAAAACCTCCAGAACTCAACTGCTGCCATGCTCATGGCCACTCTCCACACACTCGGGCTGAGCCTCACTCACGAGTTAAATGAGTTAAGTCCAACAAAACCCAGGTACGCGGAACTTTGTGACTCGGAACTCTGGGTTCAATGGGACCGGGAGCAGAGATCCTCTACTGCCTGTTTTACCCGTCTCCGGCGACCCAGAGATCATGACCATAAGCCACCTCTTGCGGGCGCCATTGGCTGTGTGACACATCATAAGACATTCCCTACCCATTCTCTAAGAGTACCACACCACATTTGATGGGGTTCAAATAGTAGGCAACCAATCATAGGGGGAAACATATATATAGAGATAGATAGATAGATAGATAGATAGATAGATAGATAGATACATATATGCATATATATATTTTCATATATATATATATGGGCTGGAGTGATAGCACAGCATTGCATGCAGCCAACATGGTCGACCCGAGTTCGATTCCTCTGCCCCTCTCGGAGAGCCCGGCAAGGTACCGAGAGTATCTCGCCCGCACGGCAAAGACTGGCAAGCTCCCAGTGGTGTATCCAATATACCAAATACAGTAACAAGTCTCACAATGTTACTGGGCCCGCTAGAGCAAATCGATGAACAATGGGAGGACAGTGATATATATAGATATATATATCTATATATCTATATATATCAGATCACTAAACCTCTTTAACAACATGTTAGTGATATCCTAAAGAATGGCCCATTTAGGGCCCCTGCCAAAATAGAACAATCTCCACACTGTTTCCTCTATGGATACTTTTTGGTAGAATTTTCAGTGTTTTTTCATAACAAACAATACAAAATATATTATTTTGGTTGTGCTTTGGGACAGGGCTTGGGGCTTGGGATGGAAATATCCCAAATATAGTGGTGGGAACGTGGGATTGTTGTTTTAATATTAAATGTAATCCAATATTGTGAAATACCTTATAAAAATTATAAAAAAAAAGAAAAAAGAAAAGAAGCAAAAGGAAGGATTTCATGAAGAATCCTGTGAAAACGGCTACTTCTGCACTGAACATAGGGCCACATCAATGCTACCAGAATCGGTGGTAAAATTAGTGCAGTAGGAGACTAAAAGGTTGGTTCTGACAAATGTGTTTTCATACCCCAAATAGTTTTGCCAGGAAAAGACAATCAGCAGAAGGCAGCTAGAATTGCAGCAAGATGAAAAGGGTGGGGCTTTGCTTACTTTATTCAATGCTATAATCTCATCAACCTAAACAAGTAGTCCTCAGATATTTCAGAACAAATGTCTAGTGATGACTACAGATGACATGTTTTTGAGCTCATATACAATGAATCTGATTATGTTTGTAGGAATGTAGCTTCTAAAGGAACCATGAGATCTGACAGTGGAGGTAATGAAGAGGTAATGGGACACTGGAGTACAGTTACTATGGCGAGTCCTGTGAGTTATCATAGGTGGTAAGAAATTTATCTTACAAATATAACACGCTACTCAAAAGGAATATGAATTTTGCAGTTTCTCAAGTCTTTTTTTATCATATTAATTACCATTACACTGCATGGCAAATCCACGTAAATTTATGAAGCACAAACTGGAAATTTTAGAGTATCTTATTATAGAGAACATAATTTATATTACTGATAAAGATCTTTGTCAAACGATGCATTTGGTTTCTTACATAAGCCCCAACTCTTTATCCATGTATAGATTTCCTTTAAATAGGAGACTAACACCCAAGAATGGCCAAGATTAATACCAGGAATTTTACTCCATGGCTTGGAGGCCAGCCACACATGCTAGGGGAAAAGGGAGCCCAGATAGAGAAGGGAGCACCAAATAAAGGGTGTTGGCAGGATCCTCCCAGGATGGGAGAAGCATGCTGACAGTAGACTATAGACCAAACATGATTGCCACCCACTGCCTCTTTTGCAAACCACAACAACCAAAAGGAGACAGAGAACAAAAGGGAGTGCCCTGCCACAGAGGCAGGGTGGGATGTGGGGGATGGGGGTTGGGAGGCACTGGTGGAGGGATGGGTATTTGATCATTGTATAATTGAAACCCAAGCACAAAAATTTGTAAGTCTACAACTGTACCTCATGGTATCTCACTAATAAAAATTTTTAAAAAATCAAGTACTTTGAGAATTGAAGGGTTTAAAATGTGTGAAACTAACTCCGGTTTCTTAGATCAGGAATTATATGCACAATCTTTCAATGCAAATTTCATTTTACTTTTCCGAAAAGGTTAACTACCTCTAATAAATTACTTAAATGCTTTATATGTTAACAATTTATTTTTTTTAAAGTCTACGTACATGTAGATGCATATTTGGCTTTTTGATTACAGTTTAGTTTAAACATGACTAAGGCTAAGTAAAGAGGAATTGTTTTGGAAAAGGGAAACTTGTGAAAACTCTCCCTGAAATCCACCATGACCACAATTTGCCCTAAGACATGTTTACATTTCCAAAGAACAGTTATTTAAGACAGAATCAAGAATAGCACTGTAGCACTGATCTCCCGATGTTCATCTATTTGCTTGAGCGGCCCAGTAACAACTCCAATGTGAGACTTGTTACTGTGTTTGGCATATTGAATATGTCACAGGTAGCTTGCCAGGCTTTGCCATACCAGCGAGATACTCTCGGTAACTAGACGGGCTCTCCAAGAGGGGCGGAGGAATCGAACTCAGGTCAGACAAATTGGCCATGTTCAAGGCAAACACCCACTATTGAATATCCATGAGAATTAACAGTGATATCACTTATTAAAATTCCCATATCATATTAACAATGGGAGCAATTATGATATAATAATAATCACATTTGCTCCTGAGTCTTATTCATTTCAGATAGTGTGATGTCACAGCTACTTTTTGTTCTACCTAAAATACTAGGGTCCTCCTAAGCATTTGTTATTGTCTCATTTTGATGCTTTTCACTTTCTGTGCTTTGCTGTTTGTGAAAAGAGGTAACAATAACTGAAAATGGTTCACTGAACCTAGTTCACTGAATCAATAATAGATGATATGGACATTAGGCAACTGTAGCTCTTTACATGTTGTAAATCCTTTGTGGGAGGGGAGCAGTTGGGCCACAGCTGGTCATACTAAGGACTGACATTCAGGAATCACTCCTGGCAGGGATAAGGGGCTATGAATCTAACACATAGTTCTGTGGCTTGAACCTGGGACAGCTGCATACAAGCACATGTCCTTCATGCTTCTGCCGTGACCATTTTAATATCTAAATTGTAACCTGTTTAAAATTTATCCTGAGTCCATAGGAAGTGATTAGGGAATTACAAATCAGGAAACGTTTTCTTTTCATTTTTTTGGGAGGGCGGCATGGAGAGGTGGTGCCTGTGCATGAGTACTTTTACTCTGTAGTAAATGAATTAGAAGTTAGAAGAGTAAGAGAGGCTGAGCAGTTAGAACACATCATTAACAACAGAGCTGATGGTGGAGAACTTAAATAGTATTACAAGGCTTGGAAATAAATATGAGGATTCAAAAGATATTTAGGAGATAGAAGTAACATGACTAAATAATACGTAAAACTCCATGTATACAACTATCACTTTGCCTTTTAACATATTTATTTATATTTTTTGAGGAGTACTGCTATTTATTCAGCCACTGATTAGCTGATTGAATTGGGCATGAACTCCACCTTAATTTTTTAAATTTTATTAATTTTTTTCTTTTATATTTATTTATTTATTGAATCACTGTGGGAAAAGTTACTAAGCTTTCGGGTTTAAGTCTTGGTCATACAATGATCAAACACCTTTCCCTTCACCAGTACTCATTTTTCACCACCAAGAACCCCAGTATACCCCTCCTCCCACCCCTCCAAATGCCTGTGAGGCAGATGATTTCTACTTAACTCTTCTCTACATTGATTACATTCACTATTTCAACAAAAGATACACCATTATTGTTTAGAATTTCCCCCTAAACAATCAGAATTGCTGAAAAGGCATTGTGAAATATTTTGTTCTCTATAGCTGGTTACGAGAATCATATAATATCACGTGGCTACAATTTTGTATTTCTGCAAAGAGCCAGATAATTACGAGATTGGTTTCTGTGTCTGGTGTTATGGCCATGTCGGAGAGCCGCTCGTGGGGGTAACTTGTGACCTCAGTAGGGCATGAAGGAAGGACGTGCTGGTACCGCCCCCCTTCCCATGAGACTGCAGTTGCCCCATCACTGCTGGCTCATACCTGGCTTTCCAATAAGCTCTGAGCTGGCGGCCACCTTGTATGCAGTCCAGATGCATTTCTGCCAAAAGCCGCTGGGTTTCAAGATTTTTTTCTGAGTCTCCGGTATCATGGCCATTAATCAGCTTGATCAGGAGCTAGAGAGGCCGTTTGTAGGCGGCCACTCGGGGGCTCGTTGGGATGGGGAAAAAGGGTCGGCTCCACCCCCATGTGGTGAGGCCCTGTGTGTCTCCTCACTTCAGGCCCAAACCTGACTGTCCTGTGGCCTCTGGAAGATGGTGGTCACCAGGCCGCCAGGGGGAACAGGACAAGGCACGAAACCTATTCCCACCTGGAGTGGCCCAGCCCCAGTAACCTACTGCAGGAACAGGACGCATTTCTGCCAGAAGACTTTCGGTTCCAAGATTCATTTCTGAATCTCTGAGATCATGGCTATTAAGCAGTTCGATCAGGAACCAGAGAGGCCATGCCTCCAATTATACAGCTGAGCCGGAGGTGGTTTGTGGGTGTGACTCCCACATACCTAACTTTTGGCCATTTACTTTCTTGGTAAACTTTGCCCCAAGTTTTTGGGGTCTGGCCAAAGGCACAGCAGCAATTTTGGGGTATCTGAAAGTCTGACATTGCCATCAGGCTGCTGATGCACTCACCTCATAGGTAAAGATTGACCTGATATTTATTTATATTTAAATATATTCATCGATTGCCTCGAGCAGGCCCCAGCAACGTCTCCATCCTAGCCCTGAGATTATATTCAAGGCTCTTTAGGAGAATGAGTCCCATCATTGTTACTGGTATTTGGCATATTGGGTATGCCAAGGGGAGTTTGCCAGACTCTGCCCTGTGGGCAGGCTACATTCGGTAACCTGCCAGTTTGTCCAAAGTAGGAATGAGATAATAAGATGTCATAATAAGATGTTGCGCGGCCGCGAATGTGGCCACGCGGTTACGGGAGCTGGGTTTTATAGTCTCTGAGTCTTGGCCGCTGATGGGATTACATGGCGCCAGGGGGCCAGTTGGTGGGTGTGACCCCTGCCTACTGGAATTTGGAGGATCTGGGTGGAGGATGCTCGGCCAAAATCCGAGTAGGCTTGGAGATCTAGGCCCCGGAACCCGCGTGACTTTGTCCCTCTGCCAGTACCTTCATGTGTGCAGAGAGTGGTCTCAGCATGGTGGTGGCTGGTCCTGGAGGTCTTTGGCTGCCGGAGCCCTGGTTGGGGCGGGGAGGAAAGCTCAATCCGCTCCCCTCCAAGGGGTCCTGGCGAGCGAGGACAGTCAGGCGCGGGGGCAGAAGACTGCTTAAAAATATTAGTTATTATTAATTTTGGCCACATCCCACAGTGTTTCGGAGTGAGCCTTGGCAGTTCTTGGGGGGCGATAATTAGTACTGGGAAACAAAATGGGGCCAACAACATGCAAGGGAACTGATTTTGAATACGCTATTAAAAAGTATCTCAAAACAACAAAAAATATTGCAGTCATCTTTCTGAACTAGTAGAATGACTGAAGCATAAAGTGGAGTAAGCACAAATGATGGTTAGACCACTGGTTTTTCATATGGAACATGAGTTGTATGAGTGTACCAAAATGCTCAAAAACACTGGGACTGAAACATGTATACATAATTAAGAAATTTCATATTTTCTACCAAATATTACATTTAGTAATTATTAACTGTGACTTAAAACTTCAGTTTTAAAAAGTACAGAAATGAAATCTCTGATATACTAACATGAATCATAGCTGTGAATTGAGAACTATTTTCAACTATAAATATTACATACAAAATATGTAGCACATCTATCTTTAATAATCTCTTAAGTTTCATGTAATATGTAATATAACTGAAATTATTAATTACTAGGAAGTTTCTGTCAAGCTACCCATGACGTATTTGATATGCCAAACATAGTAACAAAAAGTCTCACAATGGAGACGTTACTGGGCCCACTGGAGCAAACTGATGAACAACAGGAGGAGAGTGCGACAGTGCGACAGTGCTACAGTGCTACAGGAGTTTCTAATGAGCATTACCAATTTGTTTTCATGGATTTGAATATTATTATTCCGAAAATAGTATTAATCCCTATTAGTCCTTTCAGTTTAATTATGTATTTCCTGTCCTTTGGAAATCCTGAGGAAGACCTGCTGGTATGTGCTTTATTTTCTTAATGATGCACATGACAAATACTTATACAAAAATGAAACACTGTGTTCAAACGGAAGTAAATTTTACTAGAACATTCCTCAGAACTCTTATTTTATTTTTAGCACTACTGGTATTTTGCTGCTTCCATCTACAGTCAAAGCAAATAGTTGATATGCTTTTAGCACAAAGAACCCAGAGGCTGAATGTGCAAAATTCTAAAAAAAAAAAAAAAAACCAGAAAAAAAAACAAAAAACAGTAATTTCTGGCAATTACGATTTTTTGGCCTCTCTTTGGGGTTCTTCTATTCCCTGGGGGAGTGGAATCACTTCAAATTTACTAGGAAACAGACTCAAGGTGAGAATAAATGATTGACTGAAGTTGGTGATGTTGATTTAGGACTATTTTGCAAAAATGTCAGTTGTAAAACTCGTAAACTTCTTGTCAAACTTCCAGACTCTGCCAAAATGCCATCTCTTTCCATTTCAAGCAGGATTAGGCACCTCCTCCTTTGAATTACTATAGTATACTGACATAATCCTATGGACTTCAATCACCAAATTAAATTGCATTTAATTTTCCTCTTTATACTCATGAACAGAGAGAACTTAATCTCTTCCTTTAATATCTGGACAGGGGATTACCAAAACTAAGTTCATTTTCAAAACTAGTAATCAAATGGGTGTATAGAAAATGGCTAATAATGCTATTATCTGCAAAGCATAGGTTTTGAGTTGTTTTCACAAATTAGTAAGGAAACAGGGAAAAAGTTACTCATATATAATAGATGAAGAAACTGCCCAGATAGGTTACATGACTAACCAAAATTCAAACCACTAATACGTTATACATCAAATTCACAGGCCAACAATTTGGCAACAACATGCAGATAATAGTGAAAATAGTGAAACACTACTATTTTAAGGCAGATGATGATGAGCAGGCAAAAACATGCAGATGCTAGTCACCTATGTTGAAAACTCCAAGACTCAATTTAACAAATTCTTGTTTACTTAAATGCACATAAAACTGGATTTCAGAGTGTCAACATTAAAATAGGAGCAATTTGTTGCCAATTATTTTTCTGTAAAAAAGTTACATTCACTGTGAAGTCTGTAGCCGAAAAATCTATCCAATTAATAAAATAATACACATGACTATTATCTCTGAAATACTGATTAATAACCTCTAGACTACTAAGAAGGATAAGTTCTCAGAAATCAGTAATATACCACTTCATTTTACTAAGTAAAACAACAACAAATAATTTAATGAATAAATGGATATATTAACAAAGGATAAATACTTATGAGAAATTTTACAATTTAATAGTGACAGTACCAGGCAACAGAATTAGGGTTTCTTAAGTATAATAACTTATTGTTTTTGAAGCAAGTTATTACTGAAAAAATAACTAAGCACAGTTCTTGAGTAAAACCCCTAAATATCTGAATAAAAATTACAAATCTTTTAACAACACACAGGAATTTTCACTGAAACAACACGGGCAAAGTATACTAAAATCAACTCTGTATGTTGAATAATGATTAGTCACATAGCATAAAAATAGTGTTTCAGTATCCTTTCCATGATTAAAATATGATATCATTTATTAGATGGTAAAAATTTATAGATTTTCACTAATTGATTTATCTACTTCACTCTTGGATATAACAAAAATAATTTATTGGATTTTTCTTTTCTATGTGTTAACTGAGTCTATTTTCTAGTCCAAGTTCATTTCTGACAATTATTTTTGAAAATAAGTCAAGTAGCTATATCACCTTACTGTTCATCTATTAATGTCATGTTTATAAGTTTAAAAATGGGTTCGCCACATTTTCAGTAAAAAAAGTTACAATTAATAATTTTACCAAATAAAATGTTAAATATGTCTGTTTATATTAAGAGGCAAACACCAAAGACCAAAAAAGCAAAAATCAGGAAAAAAATAAAAATAGAAAAAAAGGAAGACTCTCACCTAAGACAAATGATCCTATTTTCGAAATATTCTATTTATTTTCTGTTGTCAAAGCTGAGACAAATAAATTCATATCTACAATTTAGCAAGTCTCACCAAAATAAAATCTTTACATGGCATAACACCATCAATTAAAAGAGGAAACCTTATTTAACAAATAACTGCATTATTACTTGGTAATTTTGTTTTGGTTTCTGGGCCAGGCTTCTGGCTCTATGCACAGGGGTCACTCCTGACAGTGCTCAAAGGACCGTGTGCACTTTTCGGGAGCAGCACGGCAAGCACCTTAAGCCATGCACTATCTCTCTGAGTAAACATATTTTGAGGATAGAAATACAATTCACACTGCAATGAAATAGTTTCCTGATATTCTGATGGAGATAATCACTATAATTTCTTTTAAAAATATATTAATCTTTCCCTACTTTACATAAACTGTTGCAGATATATTTCTACTATCACCAGAATCAGAGTCCATGATCAGGCCAAATAATTCAAGCCAGAGGCGAAATATTTCTATTGCATTTAGCAAAACCACATAGCAAAACTTTCTTTTTCTCTTAGCATAATAACTGACACCCGTTTTGCCACTCTCCATCTAATGTTAATATTTACTATTACCTGAAATAATTACTTTTGAAAACAGCACACATTCTAAAAAGAAATGTAAGTATTCAAGGTCATTTACACAGCATAGTCCAAAATCAATTTCTCATAAAAAATCAAAGAAAGTTACTCATAAAGCAGAGTATTTTAATGTATTAAATAAAAAGATAATTATAGATGTTAATTTTCAAGCTAGTGAAAATTATAATGGCATTCTGCATTCAAAGTAGAGAACAATTTATGTACTAATGCTTTCATTTACTTTAAAATTTCAGTAGATAAATTCATGTAGATACACAAATTTGAAGATCTATATAGAGCCCATTACATATTAAGGCAGCCAGCAATTTGTTCTCTATGTCACAAATATGAAATATGCATCAATTCCTGACAAAGGACTATAAAATGAAATCAGTAAGATGGATAGTTACATAAAAGAATAATATAAAAAGTTATATATTGGGAGTGGGGGACATACCTAGTAGTGCACAGGGGCCAATTGTAGTGCCCTCGACCAAACAAAGATCTGTTGCATGCAATGCAGATGCTGTAGTATGTCTCTGGCCTGGCCCAGAAGAAGTGATTTTAAAATGCAAGTCCAGATTTTGCAATGTATCAAGATGTATTACTTACCACAAACAGAGTTCTAAAGTTGCTGAGATCACCAAAAAACTCTTCGATGCTTACGGTCTTGGAGTCGAAAATAAAATATTCTCCCAGATTGTCATAGAGCTTGACCATATTGTTGTGCATGGTGAGCAGCTTTTCATACTGGTCTCTGGCACTCTTTGCAAAGCTGTATCTTTCAGTTAAGGCCAACAATCCAATAGTACCACAAAAACAATCACCAGACGTTAACACTGAATTATACCACCATTTCTAAATATGTGTGTAGCAGTTTGCTAGAGCTGCCATGACAACATACCACACAGTGGCTTAAATTAGAGGTGAACTCCCCACCTGCCAGCACCCCCCACCCCATATACACGCACACTTCGAGAGGTAGAAGTCATTATGAAGATATTGGCATGTTTCTAATGGTCTGTTCTCTTGGCTTATAGATGGTGGTTTCTCACTGTGTCCTTATATGATGTTCTCTGTTTTTTTTGGTAATCCACTCTACTCTCCATATATGGACAATATACTGATCAGAAGCCATACTAAGAACCTTGTCTGTAACCAGATTAACTTTTTCGCTTGGGTTTAAATCATTTTGGGGGTCACACATGACATTCCTCTGGGTTTACTCCTCGTTCTGTAGTCAGGGATCACTTCTGGTAGGGCTAGGAGATCGTATGTGGTGCCAAAATTTAATCAGGGTCAGCCATGTGTAAGGAAAGCATCTGACCCTCTGTACTATCCCTCTGGCCTCCTAATGGACTTTTGAGCAACTCTGTTAAGTGCTTATGCCTGGCTGTGTCAAAAATCACTCCTGGTGGTGCTCAAGGGCATATGGGATACCAGGGACTGAACCTGGGTTCCCAGGGGGCAATCCACATTCTTCAACTATAGCTCTGGCTCTCACCTGATTATATTTTGAAAGCAAATATTTTTATTTTTATTTTAAAGGACAAGTCTCACAATGGAGACGTTACTGGGCGAGCTCAAGAAAATCAATCGATGAACATCGGGAGGACAGTGCTGCAGTGCTACATTTTAAAGGACCTTGTTTTAATCTAAATTACCTCCTGAAAAATCTTATCTCCAAATGCTGTCACATGTTGAAATTATGGTGTTTGGAGTCTATACATGTGACTCTTGAGGGAACATGATTCAGAGTCATATCAGTGAGTTTTGAAAATGCATAAGTTCGACAAAACTGTAATCAAAAATGCTTTCTATGACATGCTTATTAATAAAATCATATTAACAGCAGTAAACAAAGAAAGAACCTGGGGTCAGGGAGTACAGTGGGTAGGGCACTTGCCTTGCATGCTGACTAACAGGGTTCAAGCCCTGGCATCCCATAGCTCTACTGAGGAAAGTGATTGCTCAGTGCAAGAAGTAAACCCTGAACATTGCTGTGTATGTTCTAAACCACCGCATACCACAAAAAAACAAAAAGAAAAGAAGAAACCTTTCCTATAATTTCTTAACAAGGTAATGTAGAGATAAATAGCAAGAGGCAGCGCCGCAGACCAATGGAGCAGGGTGGAATATTCATACACACAACCCATATGTATGAACATCTAATCTTTAATAAGGGAGCAAGAATGTGAAGTAGAGCAAGGAAAGTCTCTTCAACAAATGGCGCTGGCATAACTGGACAACAAAATGCAAAAATATGGGCTTAGACCTCGACCTAACACCATGCAGAAAAGTCAGATCAAAATGGATTGAAGATCTCAACATCAGGCCAAAATCTATAAGGTACATAGAAGACAAGGTTGGCATAACCCTCCACGATATTGAGGCTAATGATATCTTCAAAGACGACACTCCACTGACCAACCAAGTGGAAACAGAGAAAAACAAATGGGACTATCTTAAATTACAAAGCTTCTGCACTTCAAAAGATACAGTTACAGGAATACAAAGACAATCTACAGAATGGGAAAGGATATTCACCCAATACCCAACTAATAAGGGGTTGAATAAAGGATATACAAAGTGCTGGCTGAACTCTACAAGAAGAAATCATCCAACCCCATCAAAAAACAGGGTGATGAAATGAACAGAAACTTTCTCAAAACTGAAATCCCAATGGCTAAAAGGCACATGAGGAAATGCTCTACATCACTAATCATCAGGAGATGCCGATCAAAACAACAATGAGATATGATCTCACAACACATAGACTGGTCCACATCCAAAAGAACAAATCCAACTGGTCTTGGCGTGGATGTGGTGAGAAAGGGACTCTCCTACACTGCTGGTGGGAATGCCGACTGGTTCAGCCCTTTTGGAAAACAGTATAGACGATTCTCAAAAAATTAGAAATTGAGCTCCCATTTGACCCAGCAATACCACTCCTGGGAATATATCCCAGAAAGGCAAAAAAGTATAGTCAAAATGACATCTGCACTTGGTACATCTACACAATGGAGTACCACGCAGCTGTTAGAAAATATGAAGTCATGAAATTACATACAAGTGGTACTACATGGAAAGTATCATGCTAATTGAAATGAGTCAGAAAGAAAGGGACAGACATAGAAAGGTTGCATTCATCAGGGAATATAAAGTAACAAAATAGGAGACAAATACTCAACAGTCCTCAAGATAATTACCAGGAAGTTCACTCCATGGCTTGAAAGCCAGCCGCACATGCCAGGGGAAAAGGCAGATAAGATAGAGAAGGGAGCACCAAGTAAAGGGTGTTGGGAGGATCTTCCCAGGATGGGAGATGCATGCTGAAAGTAGACTATAGACTGAACATGATCGTCACTCAATGCCTCTTTTGAAAACCACAGCACCCAAAAGGAGCACTGTAGCACTGTCCTCCTGTTGTTCATTGATTTTCTCAAGCGGGCCCAGTAACGTCTCCATTGTGAGACTTGTTGTTACTGTGTTTGGCATATTGAATATGCTTGCCATGCAGGCTAGATACTCTCAGTAGCTTGCCGGGCTCTCCGAGAGAGGTGGAGGAATCAAACCCGGCTTGGCCGGGTCGGCCGTGCACAAGGCAAACGCCCTATTGCTGTGCTATTGCTCCAGCCTGGACGGCAAATGGCCTACTGCTGTGCTATCGCTCCAGCCCAGGTAGGAACTTAGTAGTGGAATAAGTTAAGTAGGGCTCATTTTATGGGACTTTATAGGATAACTTTGCTGCATTTGGATATGTGTGTGTGTGTGTGTGTGTGTGTGTGTGTGTACACAAAATATATTATTTCATCTCTGCTTTGGGGCAGGGATTGGGTTTGGGGATGGAAACATCTGAAATATAGTGGTGGGAAGGTGTGATGGTGGTGGGACTGGTGTTTGAATATTAAATGTAATGAAATATTGGGTACTTTATTAATTTTTTTAATATAATACACTAAGAAAAACAAGAGGGCTAAGGAGATGTCTCAATGGGCTGTGCACACACTGTGGGTATGGGAGGCCCAGGTTCAATCCCCAACACCACATGGCACCCCCTCTGCCGCCCCACCAGCCCACCCACCCCCACCATGGGGAGTGATCCCTGAGCTGGGACCCTGGAGAAGCCCCCTAGAACTGGGGGAGGGGGAGGGGAAGGACCCAAGACAAAACAAAAGAAACAAACTAGACTTAAGAACTTCTGTTAAGATACAATTTTAAGAATAGAAATGTTGGTAACAGAGAATAGAATAGCAGGTAGGGCATTTGCCTTTCATGTGGCCAAGCTGGGTTCAATTCCCAGCATCCCATATGGTCCCCCAAGCACCACCAGGAGTAATTCCTGAGTGCAGATCCAGGAGTAACCGCTGAGCATCAACAGGTGTGACTCAAAAAGCCCAATGAATAATGAATACTAAATAAAACAAACTAGAAATGAAGGCCACAGACAGGGAAAACAATTTTGTAATGCAACAAATTAGCTTTTTGCAGCTGTATTGCTAAGCAGATCTTAGCAGGTCTCAGCCAGCCGAAAACATTGGCTTTCGATATTTCCCTGGAGACACCCAATCAAATGCTTTGATCCACCCTGCAAAAATATACATACAAATTATTCATAACTGGTAACATGAAGAATGCCGACAAATCAATAAAAGACAGATGATCCTGTCAAAAATGGGAAAAGACCAAAAATAGGCAATTCACAAAAAAAAAAAAAGATCCAAGAGGTCAATATGCATATAAAAAGATGCTAAACATCAGTAGTCAGAGAAATGCAAATGAAAATGACTATGGGCAATTAATTCATTCACTAGTTATAAAAGGTCTAACAGTATCAGATGCTGGATGTGAATAAAATACAGTCAAATAGAGTGGAGAGGAGGATGTGCTGCGGCTGGAGAGATAGTCAGGGGTCAAAGTGCATGCCTTGTATGTGGCCAGCTTAGGTGAATGTAGCCCTAGAGGCCACCGAGCTCTGGGCCTCCCGAAAGGACCCCAAAAAGAAATACTGAGTTGCAATATAATTACATAATGATGACATAGCTGACTCCTGTAGCTGATCCATGCTGAGAAAGATTATACTGCACAATTCCAATCACTTAAGTTTCAAGATCAGAAAAAAATGGTACTATTGTAATAAAAAGCAGTAGTGAGGATCTTGATAGAGGTACTGACTGAGCAATAGTATAGAGAGTAGGGCGCCTGCCTTGCACACAGAGCCAGGAGCAAGTCCTGAGTACCACCAGGTGTGACCCCAAAATAACAAAACAAAAGAGGGCATGGTACTGACTGGAGATCTGACTGGAAGGGAGGGGAAGAATCTTCTGGAAGCCCTTCAGGAGATAGATACTCTCCCACAAAGGAGACACGGTCTCGATGTGGGTGGGGAACATGTGTCTGTATAAAAAAATTCAGGGGTGCGGGCTGGGTTGATAGCAGGCAGGGCATTTGCCTTGCATGTGGCTGACCCAGGTTTGATTCCCAGCATATGGTCCCCTGAGCACCGCCAGGGGTAATTCCTGAGTGCATGAGCCAGGAGTAACCCCTGTGCATCGACGGGTGTGACCTAAAAAACAAAATAAATAAAATAAAAATAAATTTTAAAAAATAAATAAATAAAAAATTCAGGGTGAGGGGCCCAGAGAGACAGGCAAGCAGCAGAGGTGCTTGCCTTGCAAACAGCCAGTTTCTAGCCCCTGAGCACTGTGAAGAGCTACCCCTAAGCACAGAGCTTAGAACAGGCCCAGAATAAAAACAAAATTCAGGGACCCATAGGGGGTATTGGTCAGTCCTCAGGACATGCTCCCCAGGCACTGCTGGGGTGGCCAGGGCAATCCCAGGCAGCACTTCATCCCTGGGCAGATTCAGTGAGCAACTGGCCCAGCTGGCCAAGAACCACAAGTGGGGCCTCCTGCTTAGGAGACACCTCACCACCACCGCTTTTTTTTCCCCACAAAAAGCCTTAAAACCTGTGCAGTGTACACAAGGCTCAACCTTTAACAACATGTTAGTGATCTCTTATAGAAAGGTTTAAAGGTCCCTGGGTGAAATACAGCAATTGCCACAATCTTTCCTCAAAAGGAGAGAGAGAACAAAAGAAAATGCCCTGCCACAGAGGTGGAAGGATCCTGGGATCATTGGTGGTGGAGAATGGGCACTGGTGGAGGGATGCGTACTCAATCACTGTATAACTGGAACCCAAGCACAAACACTTGTAAGTCTACAACTGTACATCATGGTGTTTCACTAAAAACAAACACTGTCCTCCCGTTGTTCATCAATTTGTTTGAGCAGGCCCAGTAACGTCTCCATCATGAGACATGTTGTTACTGTCTTTGGCATATTGAATACATCACGGGTAGCTTGCCAGGCTTTGCCATGAGGGCAAGATACTCTTGGTAGCTTGTCAGGCTCTCCGAGAGGGGTTTCACTAATGAAAAATTGAAAAAAAAAAAGAAATAGCAACCCCAAAATTAAAAAAAAAATTCTCTTTTCTTCAATATATGTTGTACAGCAATAGTGAGGTTACAGTAAATTCTTTAAGGTGGTTATGTACATAAATATGTGAATAAGCATATACAAATACAAATAAATCCTATAGGAAGTGGGAGAGAATGAGGAGGGACAAAGGAAAATAGAGAATGGGGTGGGGTAGGACAAAAGAAGGAAGGAGGGGCTGGAGTGATAGCACAGCGGGTAGGGTGTTTGCCTTGCACGCAGCCGACCTGGGTTCGATTCCCAGCATCCCACATGGTTCCCCGAGCACCGCCAGGAGTAATTCCTGAATGCATGAGCCAGGAATAACCCCTGTGCATCGCCGGGTGTGACCCAAAAAGCAAAAAAAAAAAAGGGGGGGGGGGAAGGAGAGTAACGTGTATGACAAAAAGAAGAAGGAAGAGAGAGTAGAGAGAGAGAGAGACAGAGAGAATAGGAGAATCTACTACAGCTTTAGCTCCCTTGTACCAAAAGGATAAGCTAAAATCTAGCTATCTGCTGAGCTTGAGCCCAGGGGCCTGAGAATATTAACATGTTTCCAGATGTTGCTCATGCTTGGGGGCTATGAGCATAGTTTTACTAGTACACTCTTGAAAATTAAGCATGAACTTTCAATTATATAAATCAATTTCATATTTTTAACATTAAAATGTGTGGAAATTACTATTAATGATGGGCTGGAGCAATAGCACTGTGGGTAGGGCATTTGCCTTACAAGCGGCCAACATGGCCGACCCGTGATTGATTCCTCCGCCCCTCTCAGGGAGCCCAGCAAGCTATCTCGCCTGCACGGTAAAGCCTGGCAAGCTACCCGTGACGTGTCTGATATGCCAAACACAGTAACGACAAAGTGTCACAATGAAGACATTACTGGGCCTGCTCGAGCAAATCGATGAATAATGGGAGGACAGTGACAGTGACTATTAATGATTAAACAGAACCAAATAGATAAATGTATTCAACTAAATGCATTTCTCTGCATTATCAATGTACACATACAGAAAATGGTTATGTACTTTCTTTTAAACAGCATATATATAGAAAACTATCTCTTTAGGGTATTTAGAAATATAAAAATATAAAATAAAGTTTCCAAAGTTGTAGAAATATTATGACCATTTCCCATCATTCCTCCTCCTTGTCTTTCTTCTATGGCTGATAATTTTAAAATATTAATTGATACTGATGATTCACAGAAAAGTGGGTTAACAATGACAATAAAAGAAATCAAATATGTCTATAAATCAGAGGAAATGCGATTAAAACTCAATAACAGTGACAGATGTAAAATACCCTCATAAGAAAAAAGTAATAGACTCAAGGTTATGGAAAATGAATAGTAGCAAAGTTAGAGCATGCTATTTTTAAGAGTCACTCAGTGTATTACTACTTTGTGGTAGTATTATTTAACAGGTCCTGAAATACCTTAATCTATTCAATAATTAATCATGTGCTGAAATACTTTAAAAATATTTTAAGAATACTTACATTTTCACTATTTTTATTATAACATGAGTTAAAACCTTTTTTCTGTGGGGACAAAATTTACAACAAAAATCAAAATACTGGAAGTTTACTTTGCAATTAATACTGAAATAATAATACAACATAATTTTAAAGTGAGATGGCCCCATATGTCCTTCCTTCCGGCAATGCTAAGAACTTATACCTGGATCTGTGCTCAGGGACCCTAACCCTGATCTATCTATCTGACCCTGCTTAAAGCATATATTACAAAAAAGACAGAAGACAGATATACTGTAAATTATAACATATTATTAAAATAAAGAGATGACAAAGAAATTGAAACATATTTCATGCCATAGATGAAAAGAGAAACTATTCACATGGACATCTTATCTAAAGCAAAATGTATATTTAATGCAATCTGTAAATAAAAATCCCCCCAAAATATTTGAAGGAAACAGAACAAAACTTAAAATTTGTTTTTAACTGCCAAACTACCAAATATTTGAGACATGTAGTTTGCAGCAAAATGCATGGAACCTGAGGTAATTACGATAAAAAAAAAAAGGTCTGAAAGTAAAACAAAATTGACAGTTTCACTCATATGTGGAATATAATGAATGAGAAAAACAAACACAATAAAATTTCTTAAAGTGTAAAAATTACAGTATACCAGGATAGAAAGTAAGTGGAGTATAATTTGGGTATAAGGGGTTAATTTGATAATGGCAAATGTACTAAAATTGTGATGGTAGGTAAAGTGTGTTATATACACCTATGAAGGTATGAAATGCTAGTTACAAAATGTTTATAGGCTTGTAAACAGATGCTAAATCAATGAAATTTGACTAAAATGTTTTATAAAGAACATTGTTGGAGTGATTGGGCTGGAGCGATAGCACAGCGGGTAGGGCGTTCGCCTTACAAGCGGCCAACATGGCCGACCCGAGTTCGATTCCTCCGCCCCTCTCGGAGAGCCCGGCAAGCTACCGAGAGTATTCGATATGCCAGACACAGTAACAACAAAGTCTCCAATGGAGACGTTACTGGGCCCGCTCGAGCAAATCGACGATCAACGGGAGGGCCTTTACCTTTACCTATTGTTGGAGTGAACATGACACTGGCAGCTGGACTGGTGAAGGAACACTGCATTGTCAAAAGCCCAACCATGAATAACTTTGTAATCCATGGTGACTGAATAAAATAAAGTTTTGAAAAAAACAACTGTTTCCTAAGGAAACTAATTTCTTCTTCATATTAACAGAAAGAAAAATCCAAGTTTTAGCACCATCATTTTGCTGTGATTTTATTTCCTTCTGAAAACTTATAATGTGACACTATGTCCTGTGTGGAGCGACCTGAAAATTTTCTCTTTCCCCTCTTTCCCCAAAATGGTTTGTAAGAGTAATCTATGTATGACATGTTGATTACTGACTCAGCAACTCCTAGCTGAGAGCCCAGAACCCTGAAGAAATAGTCGTAGAGATATTTCTTTAAAAGTGATATAATCCATAATAATGCTGATTATTTTTAACTTTGTTTTATTTTTAGTTTTTGGGTTACAAAAGATGGTGCCCAGGGTTTAATCCTGCCAGTGATGTGGGACCGTATGTGGTACTGAGGATGGAACCAGGGTAGGCTATGTGCAAGGCAAGCAACTTACCTGCTGTACTATTGCTCAAGCCCCACAATTCGTGTTCTTAATGACTAGCACATACATCATCTCAATAAATATTTTATAACGAAGAAAAGTGTAAGTGTACTGATGTGTAGGATGGGACTAGGCACTGATTTGGCTACTTAGGAAAACTAAGACCCCATTTGGCAATTTTAAGATAAAGTCACTGCATAGCAAATAATTTTTTCCAGAATAATTTATCACAATATTTATGCATATTTGAAAATAATTCACAGTGTACTTAAATATTTTTATGAATACTGACATTTTAAACACATTTTAAAATGGTATATTTAAGCTAGAGAGCAGGGCAAGGATGCTAAGCATTCTCCTGGCACCAGATCAAAAATTACATCAAAACTGGAACCAAATACATAATCCTATATAGGGCCTCACTGAAGTTTACTGGAAAATATAGCCATTGTCTCCAAAAGAACCCCAATGTGAAAGCAGAGCAGTTTGTCAGGGCACAGAAGCTAAGGAGCTTAGGGTTCAGCTACAGGTCACTGGTTGAGCCAGTTTATGTATATAAGGTCCTGGATTCCATTCCTGGCACATATATCCTAGCTGTTCCCCTGAAAAACAAACAAACAAACAAAAAAAAACCAGAAGCCAATGAAAGCTAAGGAGCTTGACATTACCAGAACTGGGATGGTGCAGAGTAGCTATTGTAAATTAACCCATCAAAAGGTAAGGGTTAGCCTGAAACTCAAATCCCAACCTTAAAGTTCTAATCTTACGAAAACTGTCTGGAGTCAAAAAATACACCTGGCAAGGTATTCAGGACCAAAACTTGCAGAAAATTACACCTCAGGAGAGACAACATTCTTATTTCTCTAGAAATAGGAAATACCCTGAGGGCAAACTATCATTCCAAGATCAAGACTGGGGATGGGAGTTGGTGAGTGGCATGTGCTTTCCTCAGGGTAAACGAGGCCAACTCGAACCTATCCAAATTTGGCTGGTGATGGGCAGCCAGAATGAAAATCTAGTCTAGAAGACCTTTGGAGACAAATAAACAAACACATAAATAAATCAAATAAAAGAATGTTGCAGATCTCTTATTGCCTGCTGTCCTTATGGTCATTTGAACATTTTTGAACAGCTGACTATCTGATTGGCATCCAAGCATGATCAAACTTGGTGCCAACTATCTGGAAAGATAGTTGTTTCCAGGTGCTGGTGAATGCAAATACCCTGTTATTTATGGAGGTCGGCTTGGTGCTACAGTTGTTATTGAGCTTTCCTTGCTATGTGGTTGCATTGCTGCCCAGGCCAGTTGAACAATGACATCACAGCTACCTTTAAGCACCAGCAACTGCAAATTCTGGGACAGAGCTGTGCCAGTCTACAGAGTTACAGATACTGTAGGAAACTTGGGACTGCAAATGCCCAGAGATGATTCAGAACAACTGAACCTCAGAGTTCCAGTCATTGGCTAGAATCAGTGAATATGAACCTCAGATTGCCACTCAGGAATGCACAAAACCATGCCGTGTACTATCCCATGCATATTGAGGACTTTGGTTTGATTATTGGCACACTGAGCACTGCTAGGTGTAACCGTTGAGCACAGACCCACAAGAAATCAATCGAACAGAAGCATACAGGAAGAAAGATAGAGAAAGACATCCCTCCTCCCCTTCCCCCCACCCCCACCGAAATGAGTTCTTGGGCAGTAATAAAACCAACTAGCCCCAAGGCTGTCAGGACCTACCTTGTGGACACAGGAACGAAGTCCTGATAAGCTGTCACCAGCAAAGACAAGGCTGGAATCTACTATGAGAGAAGCTCTGGCAGCAAGAAAGGCCAGAAAAGAAATATCAGGGAAGACCATCAACAAACTATTCCCAACTCTACCGTCTTGGCAACTATCCTAGTAAGGGATTCTAACATTGGTAGAAAGCCCAACCTGAGGAACCCATGGAGGTCCTATAAAAGTCAACTTGAACAAAAAAGTGCACACATAGGTTGCCCAAGCCCATGTGATGCCTGTGCCCATGTATTTCTACCAGTGCCTGGGGTGCCTGAGCACGTGACCTGTGCCTCTCCTCTTGAGATGTGTCCCTTCATACTTTCATACTTCAACACTGGGATGTGTACTGGGGCTCACTCTACAATTGAGAATCCTTTGTCCTCTCTTCTCTCTGTCTGTCTCTGTCTGTCTATCTCTCCCCCCCCCCCCATCCCTTTCACACCCTTTCATAAAACCCAAATGAAATCTATTACGCGTCACTGCTTGTCTCATCTCAAAACTCTTTTCTGTGAGAGAAAGGCAGGGACCCCAAAGGCCTGGGTAAGATCTAGGATTGACTTTTCCTGCAAGGAGCAAGGCTCACAGTCCTAGATTTCCCTAGCCATTCATGGGGTGGCAGCGGTGGACAGAGATACAGCAGCACATTCTCTGCTGGAGGCTGAAACCTTTCCATTCCCCACTTTACATAAGTCACCACGGACTCCACAAGCATCGGAACTGTCACTATTGCAGATAAGATTCTATTTTTATATTACATAGAAAACAGACTCCGCAGAATCAATAATCTTTGCCGTACAGTGGCAGGTTAAAAAAATCAATTAAAAACTTGACTGCCTTTTCATATGCAATGATGAAGAGTAGAAAGAAATCAGGCGGAAAAAATCACATTTACAATTTTGTCAAAAACCAATTGAATACCTGAGCATCAAATTAACAAAGGAGGTTAATGACTTATCCATTATATCACTTTAAAGTAAAAAGGGGAGATAATGAAATGAAAAACATTCCATCTCAGTTTTTGAAAGAATTTATATTTGATATTGATTTTGTTTTCTCAGACATACCTGGCAGAGCTCAGGGAACCAAACAGGGTGCCAGGAATTGAATTCGGTTAACCAAGTGTAAGGTAAGTACCGTGCCAGCTGTAATATCACTCTAGGCCCTGGAAAAATTAACATTGTTTAAAACAACCTCTTAATCAAAGCATTTTACAGACATTGTAATTCGTATGGATTCCAATAGTATTATTCAATTACATGTAACAGATACTGTTGAAATTTGTAAGGGACCATATAACTCCCCAATTAGCCAAAGAAATTCTCAAAGGAAAGAAGGTAGGAAGTACTGCAGTCCCAACTTTAAACCATACCATGATAACAGTGTGGCAGAGGAATAAGAGCAGATTCTCAGACCAACTTTATAAAACTGAGAGTTTAGAAATAATCCCACAGACAAATGGACAGTTAATTTATGACAAGGAGGTGAAGAGTATAAAGTCGTGTGGGGAAAAGTCTCTTTAACGCTGGTTCTGAGAAACATGGTTTGCCGCATGCAAGCAAACTGATTTAATAAGGCAACTGAACCACAGCTCATACCATACACATAAGTTAATTTAAAGCCGGTTAAAGACCTTAATAATAGACCTGAATCCATAAAATACACTAAGGAAAACATAATTGTTTGTAACAAGACATTGAAACAGATTGAGGCACCAAGATGGAACAGAACTAAGGAGGAGGGTCTGTGACTACAAGGGGCTTTGCTTTCTCAAAAAGGAAGCACCCCACTCAGATAAGCTTGTCTCCCAACACAGGCCCACAATGACAACTGCTAGATATGGAAAGCATTTAGCCAGGTTTTAGCATAGATTGGTATCTGAATGATGAATGTCCAATGATCTTTTCCTGTAATAATGCCTTGCTCAAGAAATAGATATTGAGCACAAAGGGAAGTCTTGGCTTTCACTTCAGGAGGCGGTTAGCCCCAATGACTCCATGGTTTGGTTTTTCTTTTCTCTGACATATGTCACCATTTCTAAATCCTCCAGGGCGACCCTAGTCATGCAGGGCTTGTCCCCAGGAAATAGGCAGAATTCTCAAGGAATATCTTCAATAATTCAACTCCACTGGCATTTAAAGCAAAAGCAAAAGTAAATGGAACCAAACCAAACTAAAAATATTTTCGACTGTCCTATGGTGCTATTCATATGGTACTTCCCTTTCACTTAACCACCCCGGGTTCTTTCCCTAATTCTGCATATGATCCCCTGAGTACTGCCAGGAATAGTCCCTGAGCACAGAGCCAGGAAACAAGAGAAATCTGTGAACACTGCTATTTGTGGATCAACATAGTCTTCCCTCCATGCTCCCCTCCCCCCAAAAGGAACTATAATTAAAAGTTTATGGATAGAAGAAAATAATTGTGTGTTATACTTCTGATAAAGGCTAACATCTAGATATAAAATGCACTAACAAAATTCAATGAGAACAAAAAATCCTATCTAAAATTGGGAAAAGGAGTTAATATATACTTTTAAAAGACAGAAATAGTAGGCAAATGGAAAACTATTCATCAAGCACTGATGATCAAGAAATTGCAATTCAAAACTACAATCAGGAGTAAGAATGGCCTATATTAAAAAGGAAGAAACAACCAGGGCTAGTGATGATGCAGGGAAAAAAGAACTCATTTTTACTGTTGGTGGGTATGCAAACTGGCTCCACCTTTATGAAAAAGTATGGATAACAATTAAAAGTATACTTTACATGAACTAAATTTTAAAGTTATATAGTAGAAACCCTGTAAATAAATAATTTTGCACATATTTTCAATAAAAGAATATTTGCTAGTTATGGGAAATTTGGATTCTAGACATTTTGTCACAAAGATGTGATTATCTTTGCAGTAAACTACAAATTTCTATTTAATTAATAATATGACGTAAATATATTTGTTTGTGTTGTGGGCATTTAAAGTATAGATTGTAACTGGACCATTTTTGAGGGTAGATTATTTAAGATGGAACGTAACAAACTTTAGAAAATGTGTTGTACACTGCTGTGATTGAATTTTCTGGGCTAGGCATACTGCCCTTAGCAGTGTTTTTAGAGCAATGAAGGAGAAGCCTAGGGCCATATTTGGATGAAATGGGAATGAGTGTATAGGCACACCATAAAGGATATATATCAGAAGTTCTTTAACACAGGTCCCTGAAGAAATACTGACATGAATGGCAAGAACAGCAGTGAAAGGACACTTATTCCTGAATGCCCAGATATCCTCAACTTTGGTGACACAGGAGTCTGAGATAATGGGGAGGTTAGTTAGACTGTCCTGGGATGAAAATGTACACTGACCAATTCCTATGTGTTTAGATAGCATTGAATATCTTTAAATATTTTAGATGCATTTATGAAAAACAATGGATATATCAAAATAAATCATCAAGAACGAAATACATTATAGTACCATATATTAACAAAACTTTCAAGTAAAATATTAGACATCTGAAATGCAGATGGATTAATCAATGAAAGGTCAAAGATATTTAGAAAAATTTTCTTATCATAGTTGATTTTCAAGTTCCTCATTATTTTTCAGAAAAGTTTTTATTGATTTTGAGGGGCTTACACCTGACTGTGCTCAGAGCTTACTCCTGGATCTGTGCTCTGGGATGATAGGTAGTACTGTGTTTAAAAACCACTCCAGTCCCATGCAAGGTGAGCGAGCACCTAGCCTGCAGTACTAGCTCTTCAATTACCAAGTGCTTTATTATATGAAAGAAATATAAATAAAACTCTGATGTTTTTCTTGCTTTCAAGTTATTCAAGATAACTGTAAAATAAAATCATATCATCTTTTCCTAAGAGAAGTATTCATTGCAGGGTATATAAACTGTGCTCAGAATTTTAAAATGCTAGCAGGAATAATGCTAATATTTTGAAAGCACAATTTATTTTAAGCTACTTGGCCTCAACCATAAATCTGGAACTTAATTTACAACACATGTCATAAGTCCCACAAAACATACTTATATTGATTAATTTGAAAATCTGACCTAGAGAAGAAGCAGTCTCTACAATTACTTGGGTGTTTATACACTGCGTATATTTTTCTAAAGTTTTTTTGCTATAATTTTGCATATCTGTATGCAAATACAAATTGATAGGCAGCATTATTTAGTAATAATGTAATAATATAAACTGAAAATTTAAACTGAACTAGATATAATTCTACCATTGGGTTGCACTGAAAGAGTAAATAATTCTTTGTATTTTATATATATTTTATACAGATTTTATAATGTTAGGTAGCTGTGTCATTTACTTATAAACTTGTTTAAGGGAGATGTGTTAACTGCTGCCTTCTAACTCATGAAACAATCACGGGATTCAGGGCATGTAATCTAAAAATGGCAGTATGGCCTATTAAATATTTTATGTTGAAAGCATGAGAAAAAGGTAATCCTGATTTTTCACTGATGATCATACAAGCCTCACATGAGAAGCAGTTTCCAAATACACGGAGGGGGAAAATATCCTTCATTCAAGATGAAGAAACAAAGAGGAAAATATGAACAAATAGACTATGTAAAGTTCCATGTTTAGGATGATTTATCTCCTTTTTTTGTTCTCATCATTCTTTGACATTTGACCCTCTGTCATACTTAGCATAAGAGTACACAGGTTTATAACAATTAGATTAAAACTAGAAAGTGAAGATCAACAAATAATTCCTTGAAGAAGATACAGGGAAGGCATGTTTGCATATAAAAATGTTCATTATCACTATCAGACATTGCAAGTGAAAGCAATAATGAAATGTCATTTCATATAAGTGAGAATGGTATCTATCAAAAAAGGCAGGAAACCATCAGCGCTGCAGGAGATGTAGAGAAAAGGAATGCTCATTCATTGCTGGTGGGACTGTACTCTGATTCAGCCTCTACGGAAAACAGTAGAGACTTCTCAAAAAAGTAAGAATAGACTAGTGGTTCCACTCCTTGGAATATAGCCCCAAAACACTGATGTAGTAATTTGAAGGGATATATGTACAGTTATGTACATTGCACGGGGACCAAGTTTGCCTAGAACTGACCACCTCAGACACAGAGAATTTGAGCACCAAGGCTGGGAAGGGGGTGCCTACTTCCCAGCTCTGGTGCTCACGAGCTCCCTGTGGAGTATTCAATACGCCAAAAACAGTAACAAGTCTCACAATGGAGATGTTACTGGTGCCTGCTTGAGCAAATCAATGAACAACAAGAGGCAAGTGCTACAGTGCATGTTCATTACAGTGCTTAGTACAATAGCCCACACAGGGAAACACTCCAAATATCCAACAACCAATTAAGTGAATAAAGAAATTGTGCTATTTGGGCCAGAGTGATAGTACAGCAGATAGGGTGTTTGCCTTGCAGAAGGCTGACCCAGGTTCGATTCCAGGCAAACAATAAGGTTCCACAAGCCCCACCAGGAATTAATTCCTGAGCACAGAAGCAAGAGTAAGCATTCCAGATGTGGCCCAAAAACAAAACAAAAAATGAAATTGTAGTACATATATCCAGTGGAATATCACTTAGCTATAACAAAAGATGGAAACTTGTAGCTTGTTGAAACTTGGATGAAAGTAGAGGGCATCATTTAGGCAAAATAAGTTATTATGTTGGAGGGAAGACAGATACCAAGTGATCTCATACCTCTGTGGTATATAATGAAATAAAACAAGAAACTGGATGGTATCAAACAAAGACAAACCCTTAAACTTTGATTCAAAAGCTAATTTTACAAAACAGTAGAGTAGGTAAGGGAAACTAGAAATGACAGAATGACAATGGTACCTTCCTATAGCAAAACAATAAGCTACTATAGCCATGTAACATAAACGACAATAAACATTAAAAAATATCACACAGGTTTAACCATTTCGTTGATTCTTCATTTCCCATGTCATGAGAAATATATATTCAATATCTTGGTATGCTTTTCTCCCATTAATCTATTTTTGTCAGTTTAATATTCAGTCCCAGTGAGGCACTGTAACATGTCTAAGAAAAACTGTTTTCTCCATTTTATAGTATTGCTTCATTGAATCCTTGGCAAAGAAATGTGTTTATCATCTTGCTTAATTTTGATGTAAAAATAATTGTTAACACAGAAAACTTATTCCATTAGAACTGAAATGAGAACTGGGAATAAGGAAGTTTATATATCTCACAGTTAAATGAGTCAAATCAGTTTTTGCAATTTCTCATGTTTGTAGGATATACATTAATTTGGATTTTAATAAACACATCTAAGTTTTAAAATATTATTAATGCTGAATTGTTGAAAACATGGAAAATTCAACCTGATATTTACTTGAGCTGCAAGTTCACATAAATTAGCAACATGAGGTAGATCTCTATTTAAATAAAAAGAAGTCACAAATACATAGTCCATTGAGTAAAACAGTATTAGTTCTTCCCATAATTTGTGAGAAAAGATTCCTCTAAATGACAAAATCAAAGCACTAAATTTTCATTTAATTGAAAATACAATTTTTCAAGAATATTAAATGCTAATTAAATATACATTTAAAATAATATTAAGTCATATTAAAGTACCTGAAATTTTATTACGAACTACATACCATATGATTAATATGCACTTATATGTATTTTAAAGTCTGAAATAAAGATAATGCATATTAACTTATATTTGGATTCAACATACTTTACAATGGTTCAGGATATATAAAAATATTTAAAATTTTCAAATTTCAAAAATAAACAAAGAATTTTAAATAGCTTAACAAACAGCATAATCAATGGCCCTGGTCACTAAGGATCTTGGACCACAGTTCTCACATTTCATTACATAGGATGCGATAATGTTAAAGATGAAAGAAAATTATTTTGTAACAAGCCGCTTTTTTCCCAGACAGCCTGAGTTTACTGGGTATAAAGAGAACACTTTTTAATCAGTTTCCCATTAAAGTCACATACGTGATGGTTATTACAAGTTAAGGAGGACACTCAGTTTGTACACGATTTTTTATCCTCTTTCATTATTTACTGCCTTGTAATTATTTTGGTTTTCCTTTGGTGCTACAAACAGCAATGGTCAGAGGTTACTACTAGATATACTCTCAGAAATTGGGTGGTGTTGCTCGGGGAAATCATGCAGGAGGCCAGGAATTGAACTTGCATTTGTAGCTTGCAAGGCAAGCACCCAACTCACTGTATTATCTTGCTGGCTCTATCACTGACTTCTGTCTTTTGTGTACATTTCCTACCTTTCTTTAAACATAACTTTTGCACTTTTAGATGCTTAATACAGTGATTTTTCCTGCACTCATTTGTCAAACATACCAAGTGCCTTCTAGGAAGATTCAGTAGTGAATATTGAATACTCACACAAAAATCACTAGAGATTTCATGGAAATAAAAGCTTAGTAGGGGACATGAATATTAAAATGTGTGTAATAAAAACTTTGAAAATACAACTGAAAAAATGTTGACAAAAATCAGGGATGTGGTGAAAGTGGTAAGCGTGTATTTCATATATATTATATGGGTTCAATCCCTACACTGCTTGGTTCCTCAAGCACTACACTGGTGATCCCAGAGAACTACAGGGCCTGTGTACCACTGGGGGTGCCACCCCCATCAAACTATGGCTGTGAAGCAGAGGCTGTAAAGAGAATTTGGGAGGATCAATTCAAACTTGTGTGGATGGCGACAGGATATGAAACTGGTGATAAACCTTGAAAGTGCAATGTTAAAGGCAGGAAGGGAAGATCAAAGAGAAGGAGCTGGGGCTTGAGCCATAGCACAGCGGATAGGGCGTTTGCCTTGCACGTGGTTGACCCGGATTCGATTCCCAGCATCCCATATGGTCCCCCAAGCACCGCCATAAGTAATTTCTGAGTGCATGAGTCTGGAATAACCCCTGTGCAATGCTGAGTGTGACCCAAAAAGAAAAAAAAGAGAGAAGGAGCCCACGGTAAGATTACCATAGATTGGAACATAATACATATTCTCAGAACATGAGGGAAAAATAGTCCTGTAGTGTTTGGATACCTGGGGTCAGCAAGCTGGAGATTTCCTGAGGAATGTAGAGTCTCTTAAGAATTTTGAAAAATTCATAGAGAAAGATTAAAGTTGCTTTATAGTTTTAAAGCAAAGAAACAAAAGGATCATGTATCTTTTACTCAATGGCATAAAAATCAACGCAATTATAATAAAACCAAAACCAAAATACCCTAAACCAATGAAAACAGAATAATGCCAACATAAGAAGTCTACTACTGATTTTATCTACAGTAAGAAAAGCAAGTATTATATGAGCATATGATTAAAGTATATAAAATAAAATAGTAAGAATACTATATAGAATGAAGGTAGCTAAATTAGATATTAGATAACATATAACTGTCCTATTGACTGTAAGTAGCTTCTTTTAGTGTAATGCAAGAATTAGAATTGTATACTTTTGAGATTGATGTGTATATTTTGAAATGTCAGTTTTATAGTTTAATATTCATGTTATTCAAGACATATGTTAATTATAGCAAATCGTATTTTCAGCCATTCCTCACATTCAGCTCTTAGCTTCATTTGTCATTTGGAGGAAGTGTAAAAGAAACTGCAAAAGATTACATAGAAAAAAAGAAAGCAAAGTGGTTAAGGTATGGCTCTTAACATTTTACGACATTTATAAACTTGATATTTGGGACACTTTATTAAATTTATAAACCAATATTGGGAGAAAGGTAATAGTATAGCAGTAGTAGCAGAAATTAATACTTATTAAACTCTGACAATGAAACAGGCTTTGACAAAAACACTTTGTAAGTAGTTCTCTTATTTGAATCTCTCAAAAACTTTCTGATACACATAAGCTCCTAGTAACTCCATTTTAGACATATTGCATTCATTTCAGGAAGGCTGGATGACACATTTAGTATCATATCAAGTGGTGAGTGGAAAATCTGAATCTGAATAGATTCCTACCTAACGACAAGGCAAAAAAAATCATTACTGCATAGTAAATCAAAGTAAACCACAACTAGGTAATTAAACATAGATATAGGAACCTTTAAACAGGTATGACTCAGATGTATAAAAAATTTTTCTGAAGGAAATAATTTTGGAGTTTAATCTCTAAGGTATGTGTGGAAAGGATTTAATCAAGAGAGAGACATATCAATGAAACTAGCATAAGAAAAGATATAAATGAAAGTGGGGCTGGAGCAACAGTACAGTGGGGTAAGGCAGTAGAAAGCCCGAGTAACCTGAGTAATATTTAGAAAGCCTGAGTAATATTTGTATATACTGCATATACAAATATTTAGAAGGTCTGAGTAATATTTAGAAAGCCTGAGTAATATTTGTATACATTGTGCTCATAAAATAAATTGTTACTTTCCTCTTACACATATAATTCTAAAAAATGAATGTGAAATGAGAATGTTTAAGTCTATTCTCTTAACTCTCATATATGTATTAATTTTTTTTTTGAAGGAAACTCTGAGACAAGAAAGGGAAGATTTTGGGTAATGGGTGGATGCTTGGAGGAGACTGTGTGACAGAACAGTGACAAGATTTTTGAAAATGAAACTAGAGATATGCAGGGGCCTTGGTAAATTGAAAATTAGCTTGCATGTCAACAGTGAGAAAAGAAAGCCAACACACAGTTAAGACATCCTTCTACCCAATGGAAATTTGCATCACAAAAGTACTGTGATAGCACTCCTTTAACACTCCTGCTGGTTCAGAAAATCTACACTTAGTCTGAAAATGTCTTGTATTCTTATGTTCCCCCCAAATGCAGAATATTTTGGAATTATAATTTAAGAAAGCAAAGCATTAGATTCTTCAGTTTCTGTTGACAGTTTACAGTGAACGGAAAAGATCATTTTACTAAAATGCCAACAAAACAAAATATGTAGTCAGTGTGAATTTTACTGATGGGAAGTTTCCTGAGGAACTTTTAACAAATAGTGTTGGGAAAACTGCATAACCACAAAGTAAAAAATGAAGGGAGATGTATCTCAAACCTTACGCAAAAGTCTGTTTAAAATGGATCAAAGACCTTGAGATGACACCAGAGTTCATTAAATACACCAAGGAAAATATAAGCTTATTTAGACCTCAAAGGTGTTTTCAGTGGTATGATTCCATTAACAAGGGCGAGAGAAACAAAAGAAAAATTTGAGGCTAAATAAAATTAACATGTTTCTGAATAGCAAAAGAAATTCCAATTAAAACTAAAAGGAGCCCTAATGAGAAAGATAGAATATTTGAACTTGGCACATCATAAAAAGGTTAATATCTGGGATATGCAAAGCATAAAGTTCTACAACAATATATCAAAAAACCCTATTAAAAACAGAGAAAGGAAGTAAAACAACATGTCTCTGAAGATGAATGGATAGTAGGTATATTCAAAGCTATGTATTGTCATTTATTATCAGGAATATCCAAATCAATACAAAAATGAGATATTATCTCAAATAGTAGGAAGAGCATGAATAAAATAGCCTGGAAAAAAAAAGGTGTGTAGGCAGGGCTGTAAAAAAGGAATTCATTTCCACTACTGGTTCAGCCCCTGTGTAAAATGGGTTGGAGAATTCTCAAATAAGTAACAACAGAACCAGCAATTTCACTTCTTAGTATCTACCCCCAAGACTTAAAAATATTCATTCAGACATATGAAAACCATTATTTACTGAAGCACTTGTTGTAAGAGCTAGGGTATGGAATCAGCCCAGGTGTCCTACTAGAGTTGAGTGGATAATGAAGGTGTGATATATACACTGGAATGATGAGATCATGAAAATCACTGCAAACTGCATTGACCTAGAGGATAACATGTAAAGTGAAGTAATTAAGAAGAAGGACAAATGATAGTTATTGAACACAGAAGAATAGGGCAAGGTAAATGTGAAGGGCAGGAAAACCCTTTGATCTAGATTATAAAGATGCAAAGGACTGAGAAGGAGAGAAATGTGGGAGGAGGTAAGAAGATGTGGACAAAAGAAGGAGCAAGGATCAGGGGCTGTAACACATGGAGGGTAGAGAAGTGTTGTGTAGCATATATCTAAACCATAGAGCCAACAATACTGTAAGCACAGGACCCAAAATACAATAATCAAACTTAGAAATGTACCTGTCAAGGAGGCAGGGGTGGTGGAAAGAAAACTTGGGACATTGGTAGAGGAAAGTTGACACTGGTGAGGGGATGTTGTTGAAACATTATATGGCTGAAACCCCATTATGTACCCCTTTCTATTTATTAAATCAGTTACATCAGTCATTTTAGAATATTTCCCTGAATTTACTCAATATGGAAAAAGCTATTCTGTACGAAATCTGGGCCAGAATCACCAAGTGAAAATTTTATTTGAATCATATTATAATCTTCTAAAGATGTTTTTGTACTACATTTCTTTTGCTGTTGTTGTTTTATTATAATGTCTCACAGAACAACAGAATATATCTCTTTGATGACAGAATCTATCAACTGTAACCAATAGACAGAAAGTAGCTGCAAGTGACTGCCTACAAAGGTATTCATTTGTTTGCATATAGTATGTATGCATGTACACATATACATATGTATGGGCTTAAAAAACATACATGGGGATGTACTGATTTTGCCAGATTACTAGTGGATTCTGCATTTTTTCAAGTTACAATGTTTCTTTTTTTGGGGCAGAGTGGGTAGTTGAGCTACACCCATCAATGCTTTAGTTATTCCTGACTGCACTCAGGGATTATTCCTGGCAATGCTCGGGGACCATATGGGATGCCTGGGAAAGAACCTAGGTATGTTGTATGCAAGGCAAAAGCCCTACAGGCTGTATTTTCACACCAGCCTTTAGTAATAATTATATATATAGTCATTTAACAGGTTAGAGTGAAGTGAAAGTGCAGAGCACAATGCTTGACTCAGGGGCCAGAGAGATAATACAGTGGGTAGGGCATTAGCCTTACACGCAGCAGACCCAGGTTCAATCCCTGGCATCCCATATGGTAGTGCGAACACCCCCAGGAGTAACTCCTGAGTGCAGAATCAGGAGAAACCTCTGAACACTGCCAGGTATGACCCCCCCAAAAAAAAGCAAAAAAAAAAAAAAAAAGAAAGAAAAAGCTTGCCTCAATTGTGGCTGACCTGGGTTAAGTCTTCAGCACTTCAGATCATTCCCTAAGCTGTGCCAGGAGTGGTCCCTGAGCACACAGCCAGGAGTAAGTCCTGAGCACCATAGGTGAGGCCCCCAAACAAACATAAAATATTAAAATTTTAATTATTTTAAATACTTAATTTTGTTGTCATTGAGATAGCATGGTTTAAGATAGTATTAAAGTTTATGCAATTGGCTAAAACTTTACTGTATCCCATCCACTACCCAGTGCCCAAAATCCTCCATCACTGTCACTATGACCTGTCTTGTGTGTGCCCTCATCTCTAACCCACTTGATAATGTCAGTTCTGTTGTGAGAATTTAAGGGTCTGTTATCATCAGAGCTGTCTATTCCTTTCCTTATTTCTTTCTGTCCCACATATGAATGAGATAAGAGGTATTTGTGAAGGGATTCTTGTGTACTATTCGTGGGAAAAGCAATCCAAATACATTGTGCATTATTTTCAAGTACCATATTCATTCCTTTCCTTTGTTATAAGACAAATTGTGCACTGTAAAATTTTTCTGCTAGAGAGAAATCAGAAAAAAAATTCAGCAGTGTTCAGTTTGTGACACAGATTCAAACTGGGATTAAATCCATATTTAATCTGTTTTCTGTCTCTATTTCTGACATCTCAAAAAAAATAACAGGATCCTAGGAATCATACATGTTTCAGTGTGTGTTATTTGAAACCAGCATTTAGACTAAATAAAAAAGCAGAATCTGAAAAGTATTTTCAGTTCATATTCATTGCAGCATCATTCATAATAACCCTGATGCATAAGCAATGTATATATCCATTCATAGAAAAATGGACTTAAAATTTGGTGTTTGTGTGTGTACAGGTACACATACATGCATACAAACCATATTCTGTTATCCAAAAGGAAGAAATCTATCACTGTTAAAATAGATGTACCTGGAGGAGATTATGCAAAATAAAATAGTCACAGAAGGACAAATATTGCACAATTTCACTTTCATAATATTATCAAAAGTAGTCAAACTCACAGAAGCTCATAGCATAATGGCGGCCAATAGGAGCTGTGGACTAGGAGGTAAGGGAAATGGGAAATTATTGGCAGAGTTTTAGTTCAATCATTAAAGACATAAAAGGTATAGAGATCTGCAACATGACATTTTGGTACTGTGCCTATAGTTAAGAATAACGTATTAGACATTTAGAATTGTGATAGAAGGCCAGATCATATGATATGGACATTTCAACACAATCAAAAAGGGAAAACTGCTATTTAGGTCATTAAATCTACACATACACACATGCAAAAATATAATGAAGTCAAAGTTTTATTTGTAGGTTGAGTAGTCTCAGGTTCTAAGAAGTTCAAGATAGAAGTTTTAGTAACTTTTAATTTTCTGGTTATTAAGTACATAAAGATCTTGCTGTGATGTGCAGTCAAGTGTGTGTGTGTGTGTGTGTGTGTGCGCGCGCGCGTGCGTGTGTGTGTGTGTGAGTGTGTGTCTGCAGGGAGGGCAGAAAAAATACTAGTGGATATGAGTAGATAATATTTTGAGATTTACATTTTAGAGCTACATTGTTCAATGCTAAAAGCTGTCTTCGAAGGGTCAGGTACAGTTTTCCATGAAATAGCAATGAAGTGCTATTATTTACTATGTAAAAATGCTGGACTTGAAGCCAGAGAGATAGTATGGCATAGAAGGAGCTTGAATTACATGTGGTTAACTCACATTTGATGCCTGACATAGCATGAAATCCATGAACCCTTCCATGAGTGATCTCTGAGCACAGAGTCAGGAGTAAGGCCTAAGCACCCTGGGTGTGCCCCACAAACAAAATTACTATATTTATACTGACTGTTGCTAAATGAACCTAGCTGGTTCCCTACTATGTGCTCTCTTCTTTGTAACACCAAGATGCTGGCAGAACCTGTGCTGCTTGATAACGCTGAAAACAGTTACCGGTTGGTATAAGGAAATTCAGGTAAGATACAAGCTCCAAACAAGTGATAACACAGGCCATATGTGCTAGAGCCCACATTCATGTAAAATGGGGCGAAAAATCTGTAAATTTCATTGTGTGCATCAATTACATATTAATATTTGGTCAGTGTGAAGTAAGATTTATCAGTTTAGTCTTTATTTATTTATTTTGCTTTGATGGGGCCACACCCAGTGACTTTCAAGGGTTACTCCTAGCTCTGCACTCAGGAATTACTCCTGGTGGTGCTTGGGGAACTATACGGGATGCTGGGGATTGAACTCGGGTCAGTCGCGTGCAAGGCAAATGCCCTACCTGCTGTACTATTGCTCCGTCCCAGTTTAATATTTATTTTTAAGAATACACATACTCTGTAGCACCACGGTACTCTCATTATAGTGGAGGGGCTGAGAGAAGAGATTTTTCACTCATGTGGAAAGAAAAAATTCTTTTTAAATCTACAAGTGATTAAATATTATCAAGATATAAGAGCAAAGTGTGTCAAAATGTAAGGCTGCTAGCTTTTTCACATAGGACAGACATTCCAGCATTTACTAAAAGAACAGCAGTAGGTGAAAAGAAAATTTGTGATTGTAAGGTGGATGAAGCATATTCAATTTGTTCTATCAAGATACAAAGCTGGAAAGAAGACACCATATTCAGTAAGCAAATTGAATGTTTCTTCTGATTCATTTGTACTGCATTTCATTTGTCTCTATAAACACATTTTCCTTTGTTTTTTTTTGGGCCAAACGCAGCAGCCCTTACTCTTAGCTTAGGAATCACGATTCATGCTTGGTAGTGCTCTGGGGACCATATGAGGTACTATATGAAATCGAACCCAAGTTGGCTGTATGCAAGGCAAGTACAGTATTCTTTCAAGACCCTAAATACGTGATCATTTTTATCATTATGTTTCACAGATACTTCTTGTGGTAAAAGGAAGGTGGAAAAATATATTTATGTCTTTTGGAGAATAACCTGGGAATAAAAACTTAATGATGAACAATGTTTACTGATATTCACTGGTGCATGAAAATCAATTTAGATGAAAACACTAAGTAATTAAGAGATGCATCTTGAATTCATCTTATGAATAAATTAGTAAAATTGTATATTAATATTTACAGAGATTATTTTCCCAACCAGAATTTACAAATAAGGATAAGTTTATGAAATATGTGAAAATAACAATATTTCCCATCTACTATTGATTTATACTTTAGAAACAATAAAAATGACATTTTACTGGGGCTGGAGCAATAGCAAAGCAGGTAGCGTGTTTGCCTTGCACACGGCCGACCTGGCATTACCAGCCTCCCATATGGTCCCCCAAGCACTGTCAGGAGTAATTCCTGAGTGCATGAGGCAGGTGTAACCCCTGTGCATTTCTGGATGTGACCCAAAAAGAAAAAAAAAATACATTTTACTTAAATTTAAACAAAGGGGCAACTGAGACAGTACAGTGCTTTCGGTGCATCCTTGCATGCAGATAACCTGGATTCGATTCTCAGAACCATAAATGGTCCCCAAAGCACCACATAGAGTGATTCTTGAGTGCTGAGTCTGGAATAGTCTCTGAGAATAGCTGTCTGTCACCCCCAAACAAACAAAAATTTGAAGGACTCAAAAGTGAGATGTGTAAGTTAAATAAAAGCAGAATCAGATGGTAGATTGAGAGAAAAAACCTGAATACTTAAGGAGTTAACAATATATTCCTAGAGAAAAATAATATTTTTAGATTACAAATCACTATGTACTTTTACTTCATATCATTACAGAACAACAAAAATAGACTAAAATTTATCACAATATGGAATAAAGTGTTTACTTCTTGACAGACATTTCTGTGTTTGGATGAATTAATAATAACAATCATTGATAATAATCAAATGGGTTGTAGCTGAGTATGAAAATGTTATTTTAAAAGGTAATACAAGTATAAGGGAAATGCCTGCTTTGAAAAAGGACTAAATAAATCAAACGGTAATTTCCTGAGATACTTATCCATAAGTATTCAACTTACTGAACATCCCATTTTTGGGTTGGGGGGTACGTCTGGCAGTGTTTATGGCTTACTCCTGGTTCAATACTAAGGATTATTCTTAGCATGACACACAATATGGGTGTAACCCGTGTTAACTGCTTGAAAGGTATAGATAGTGTTTTTTCCATTGTATTATCACTCTGGTCACTTCAGTCCATGTTAACAATTTTATTCTATGGTTAATAATTACTTTCATTTGAATTTTATCACCTCCATATGGAATATTTTGTTCAGTATACATATATATAATATATTTAAATTCACAGACTTGCAACAGCAAAGAGTAAGAGAATTAACTCTCCTTTAATTAAAGAACATAATGCTGAAATTGACTTAGACTGAATAAAGATCATATTAACATAAGACACCTTGGAACAATGAAATAAGGTGCCAGAGCAATAATACAGCAGGTAGGGTGTTTGCCTTGCATGCAGTTAACCTGGATCCCTGACATCACATATGCTTCCTGGAATACAGACAGGAGTTAATTCTTGAGTTCAGAGCTAAGAGTAACTTGAGCATCGCTAGGTGTGACCCATAAGTCAAAAAGCAAACCAAAAGGACTATCCAAAAATAAATACTTAGCGAAAACTAAAGGCCAGGCATCCATTTGTTAAATACTTAAAGAAATATTAGAGAAGAAAACCCTAAGTAATGCAAAATTTACTATAGTATAAGTTATTTAAATAACTATCTGACTGGAACACTGTTGAACATTGTAATGTAATAACTACTTTTACTCACTGTGACATAAAAACTAAATTTGGAGGTCAGAGAGATTGTGCAGGGGGTAGAGTGCTTGCCTTGCACTCTGTTGACCAAGTTTTAAAACCAAGCATCCCATAGGGCTTCTGAGCTGGCCAGTAGTAAATCCTGAGTGCAGAGCCTGGAATAAACCCTGCGTAGTGCGAGCCCCCCCCCCCCCCTTACACACACAACACAAACACACACAGAGTAATTTTAATTAGATGGTCCTGGCATTTCAAAGCTGTATATATTTATATGTGAATGTTCTCACCTTGAGAAATTTTTGCTTGATGGTTTCAAGTACTCTCTTATAGATTGTAGAAGGTATCATTACATGTAAATAGATTAGTGGAAGCTAAACCATGGTGTTTCTCCTCTGGACACATACCTGTTTGAGTTTTAAGCTAATGGGCATTTTATACTATATTGTTTAGGTTCTCCCAGCTGTTTCAAACCTTTATGTTTGAGGAGATGTGGAAAGAGACAGTGGATAAGGTAATTTACCTCGTACATGGTTGACACAGTTATGTTCCCTGCCATTCAGTATGGCCCTGGGCCCTGCGAGGCACGAGTACTGAGCAGTGAGCCAGGAATAATCTCTGCGTACTGCTGGATGTGGTTCAAAACCAAAACAATGACAAAAATACTTTGCTTTGAGTATAGGCTATCAAAATGGACCTTCCTGCTTAGAAACAAAAACATAAAGAATAAAAATGAAGTTATGGTCAAAAATGAAAAGTCAATTTTCTGGGGGGAATAAGGCAGGTTGCAAAACACTATTATTTTACTATTTTATTTTATATGCTGTGGATGTGAGGCTGACAATTTCACTATTATATTAATGTCATGCTGCTTTCTAATCAGTGATGTATTCTTTCCTAACATGTTACTTATGCCAGGAAATTACAAAGGGGTTTCTATCTTTTATTCTTTCTGCAAATCTATACTAAAAGGCCACTAGAAATTGCTGTGATTTGCCTATTGTTTCTTTATTTCTGGTTTTGTGAGGGGGTTCTTACTTGGTGGTGCTTGGGTGCTATTCCCAGCTCAGTTCTTGGGAGTAACTCCTACTGCTGATAAAAATAGGGTTCCTGGTTCCCTCAAAGCAGGCACGATGGTCCTTACAGCCATCACCCCCAGACCCTGTACTGCCTATTTTTAGAGTTAAAAGACACTCAAAGATCCAGAAGATGGCAAGAAGCGTCTATAAATGGTCCCTGAGTTTGTCTCTAGTGCCACACTGTGCCATCCTCAAAACACCACTATTAGGGGCCCATGTGGCTCATAGCACCTATGACCCTAGTAGAACAGCATTGTTTGGACAAGCACTGAAATGTGAGGAGGTCAAGCAGATTATCACCAGGAGTGGCTCAACTTACACTGAGTTCAATTTTGAAGAAGCCCTCCACCATCCCCACCAACAAACATACAAGAATGTACGCACACAAGCACATGAGCACACACACACACACACACACACACACACACACACACTCACACTCTATCCCTCTCACTCTTCTTCTCTCCCCCCCTCTCTCTATCCCCCACTCTCAAATGACACTTAAAGTCTGGCAGGCAGGCATTGATTTTTCTGTGCTGTTGTTTGTTTTACAAGGGAATATTCCTGGAGAATCTTGGTCAGGCATTATGGGCCTAAGCGTTCAATGCCTTGATGCCTAGGGACCACCATGGACACAGTAGCATTGATTGGGGGACAACAGGCTGCACTTAATGGTGCTGGAGGACAGAACAGGAAAGCTGTGCAGAATTTAGATTATATGCCATGCAGTGCTAAAATTATGTAGCATATAGGCACTGATTTTTATGATTGATGAAAATAATTTCCTATGAAATGACAGTGCAGTTACCAACTGAAAATATTTAGCAGTGCATCTGACTTTCAGCTATATGAAGAATTTCTGTGCTTGCCACATTAACTGCTACTGAACACCTGTCAGGACCACTAGAAAAATCAGTTGATAAATGGGATTATCATGCAAACCTTTGAAACAGCAGCAAAATATTATCCCTTTAAATAAATTTATTAAAAACAAAGTTACCCTTAGGCACAAAGCCCATTCCCTTATAGGTGGCTAATAGTAGAGCCAAGTTATATGATTTAGATTTCGAAAATACAAATTACGGTCACATTTTAGAATTAGACACAGTAAATAATCTGGTTTATTCAGTAAAAATCTCTCCTTTTTCTGAGGCTGCTTTTAAGGACCACAAAAAAAGAAATTAATGTTCTAAATATTTCTATTTGCAGTGATAGATCTTAGTTTACAGCAAAGGTCTTTGCTATTTAACAACCTACATGGTTGAAGAAGAAAATCACAGGAGCCAGAAATATAGTACAGTGGACAGGGGACTTCCCTTGTATCTTGCTAACCCAAGTTCCATCCACAGCATGACAGGAATGATCCCCAAGCAAAGAGTCAGAAGCCCTTAGTGCCATATAATATGACCACAAACCCAAACTGATCTCAGGGCTATTACTTTTCTAACTTAATATTATTAATATAACTTAAATTTCAAAACAAATATTTTGTCTCTTGAAAAAATAATCAATATCAATATATTCAGCTAGAGTCTCAAAGTTTTCCAAACTGTTCAGATTAGACTAGCAACTTAGAATTAGTGATACTTTCTGGTATTTTCTTTCCATATGCCTTCAGAATACACTCACGTAATTTGATGCTTCAAGAAGTTAATAATTCATAAGAATAGAGATGAACAGTTATAAAACATATATCAGTACCTTATAGAAGTAATTAAAATGGATGGCCTTATTGTTTACAAAGATTTTTTTCTCTCTTGGCGATGCCCCATATTTTATATGCAGTTTTTTCTTTAACTCACAAGACACGTTTTATTTATTTTATACTACTCCCACAAGAATCATATGTTTAAATGCATAGAAACATGCTATGAATATTAGGCTGTTAAATGTATTTTTAACTGCATTAAAACTAATAAGAATGATCTTAGAATATTAACTACCATTAACAAACTACCATTCACATCCTGAAAGCATGCTTTACTACCTTCAAAGGTGTCTCTGAAATGAGTATAAAAACAATATATTTTCATTAGAGAGGAATTCATATGATAAATACATTAAATTTAGCTATAATTATATTTTCAGCTTTACTGCCGTTGGTTTCTGCACCCGACACTAAATTTCTTAAGGCAAAATGCTAATAAAATAGTACATCCAGGTTATACCACATATCAAGATATAAATAAAGCTATGGATTAGTATGTCAATTATATCAATGTGCCTAAAAATGATTTCCAGTATGGTTTACATAAATGATTAGAAGGCAGCTTTAAAGACCTGTGGCTATGTAGAAAATACATGAATATATGCACATATATGTGAATATACACTAATATGTATAAATAACATTTATTTGACAATCATATTACTGTCATTTTTTTATGTAACATTGGTTGACAACACTGGATGTGTTTAGCAGTACATTTTGATACATCTTAAAAATACGTTATCACAACATACCCACCATCAAAGTATCAATACCCTTTGCCCATAGTCCATTGAATCCCCGTCCTGTTTCCATCCTTCCTCCTACTCCTGCTCTGATAACTTCAGTTCTGTTGTAAGAGTTCAAAGGTTTGTTTTCCTTTGTTTTTTTTCTGTCCCTTACATTGCTTCTCTATATCCCACACATGAGAGAGATCATGTCCTTGTCTATCTCACTTATTTTACTATACACAACGTCTTCCAGTTCTACATATGCTGTCACAAAAGATAAGGTTTCCTGCTTTCTTAAGACAGAATAGCTTTGCATTGTGAAAAAAAAACATTTTTTTATCTACTCATCCATTGATGTTTCTAGATCAGTATTTAGAATATTTACTACTGTAGGTCATAATATAATGAACATAGGTGTGCCTACCTTTATTGAATTATCACTATTGCATTCTCGGGATAGATAGTTAGGAATCAACAGGCCATATAATAGTTCTATTATTATGATTTTGGGCTGCACTTGATGGTGCTCATGGAATACTCCTGGCTCTATACTCAGGAATGACTCCTGGCAGGCTCGGGGGTCCATAAGGTTTGGCAGAGATCAATATAATAATAATATCTTGAGAAATCACATATTGTTCTCGATAGGAGTTGACATTCCAACAGTTTAAAAGGGTTCCTTTTACTTGCTTCTTTCCAATACTTGTTTCTAACCATTTAAATAATTTATACCCCAAAACACAAAATTCTAAAGAATTCTAATGAAGCTACTGGAAAATCACATGCTGAAATAGTCAAAAATATATTTTTTTGTTTTTTGAGCCACACCTCGCAATGCTCAGGGCTTACTACTGACTCTATGCTCAGAAATTACTCCTGGCAGTGCTCAGGGGTTCAAATAGGATGTGGAAATAGAAGTCAGGTCTGCGACTTGCAAAGCAAGCTCCCTAACACTGTGTTATCGCTCTGCCATTGCGGGCTCCACCTCTGACCCCTGCCCAGTCACATATTTTAAGGAGGACCATTTTTTTTACTCTTAGGCTTCAGCATAAAAAATTATGCAAAAGCCTCAGGTTTACCTGCCAATTATACAATCACAATCGGACAAATAAATTAGAGGACTATCAGGTTTCCAGATTTTCTGGAACTTTCTGGTTTCAACACTGGGAATTTTGTGTCTGAAAATGATCCACTGCATGGAAAAGCCTTATTTTTGTTCTGGATCACACCTGGATGTGCTCTGGGTTTTCTGCTGCAGGGGCTCAGGAGACCACATTCGGTGGCAGTTTCCAACCACAGTTGAATACAACCAAGGTAGGCACATTTCTATCTCCCCAGTTCAAACCTGCTCACTTTAGACATAACTCTCAAGCTTATGGCTTCTTACGATATTTAACCAAACATGGTGTGAAATTTCCCACACAAAATAAACTGAATTTTGTTATTTATTACAAAGTGATGTCTTTCAGCAAAAACAATAATAAACTTAAGAGTATACTTAACATTTGTTGTTAGATTTGTTATTAATTTCTAAAAACAAATTAACAAGTCCAATTTGTTATTAGATTTCTAATTTGTTATTTTGAGTTCTGAGTACTTACACTGGTACAGAGTGTTGTTCTAGGTATTCTTTTTTTTTTTTAAATATTAGGATAATTGCACTTTAGACATACTTTTTTCTTATGTCTGATAAAATAATGAAAAAAATCCTTCCTGTTAGTATGTATGTCAATTTCACTGTCACTGTCATCCTGTTGTTCATTGATTTCCTCGAGCAGGCACCAGTAAGGTCTCCATTCGTCCTAGTCCTGAGATTTTAGCAAGTGCCACATTGGAGGCTCTTTCAGGGTCAGGGGAATGAGACCATCATTGTTACTGGGTTTTAGCACATCGAATGTACCACAGGGAGTTTGCCAGACTCTGCTGTGGGCGCAGGATACTCTTGGTAGCCTTCCAGGTTCTCCTAGAGCACGAATTAGACAATAAGAGGTTGTACAGCTGAGAGTGCGCCCTCTAATCCCATCAACGGCCAAGATCCAGAGACTATAAAACGAAACTCCTGGAAGCTCCCTGTTAGTATAGAAATAATATTCTACCAAATTGATTTATTATTGCCAGTTTAGGTATATATGTATATGCCATAAAGCTTCTTGCCCCCTTTCTAGGAGAAAAAAAAAATCCTCCGTATTTATGGGCTGGAGTGATAGCACAGCAGTAAGGTGTTTGCCTTGCATGCAGCCAGCCCGACCGAGCTGGGTTCAATTCCTCTGCCCCTCTCGGAGAGCCCGGCAAGCTACCGAGCGTATCTCACCTGTACAGCAAAGCCTGGCAAGCTCCCCATGACGTATTCAATATGCCAAACACAGCAACAACAAGTCTCAAAATGGAGATGTTACAGGGCCCGCTCGAGCAAATCGACGAACAATGGGAGGACAGTGACAGTGAGAGGCCACATATCTGAGCTGCAGAGATAGCACAGAGGGTAAAGGTACTAGCCTTGGCCTGGGCTAACCCTGGTTCCATCCTGGCAATCCATATGGCTCCCTGAGCTCTCCAAGGAAGATCACTGAGAGAAAAGCCGGTAGTGAGTCCTCAGCATGGTTGGATGTGGTCCCAAAACAAACAAAAGAGAATTTTTAAAAAATTTGGTTTTATTTTTTGGGCCACACCCAACAGTGCTCAGGACTTACCCCTGGGTATGTGCTCAGTGGTTATTCCTGGCAGGCCTAGGGGACCATATGGTGTCTGGGGAGTAGAAGTCAGTCAGCTGAATGGAAGGAAAGTGCAGAAATCACTATATTATCCCTCCAGTCCCCCAAGTCTTTTTATGTATGGAAGAAATGGAGGATAACTAGGTAGATGAGTAAATTCAGTTCAATATTTTTTTTTCAAAGATTTTAACATATTTACATATCGATTTTAGAAAAAAAATCAAGATTATTAATAGAAAATAATTATGTCAAATATTCTAGAGCTGATAAAACAGGGGCATGGCCAAAACTGCTGAGGGGCTATCTTTAGCTCTGTGCTCAGGGGTCACTTCTGGTGGTGCTCAGGGATTGCCCTCACACTGGGGACTGAACCTCATAAAGGCAAGCACTGTAAGTTCATAACTATCTCTCCAGCCCTATGCATGTTGGCGTCATGCATGCCAAGTACCTCAAACACAGCACTATCTCTCCAGCCCATATATTTTAAAAGTAAAGGAAAAAGTATATATTAGAGTTTATTAAACTATAATTTTCTAGACAGATCTTTGCCTACAAAATGAAAAAATATAGCTACCTTTGTCTCTTGTAGATGTTCTTGTATTTTAATCTTTAGGAGAAAAGATGTAATATAAATATATGTTTCTACTTTTATTACTAATATAATTAAGGTATTTAATCCAAGTTTAATGCTTCTATGCTTTTAACAATACCCTTTCTCCAATTGTAGATGATGTTTATGACAAACTTGATGACTTAACGTGCTAAAAATTGTAATCAAGTTAAAGTGGAATGATTATAATCACTGACAAGGTCAGGATACACTGGTTCTTAAAATGGAAAGGAGTGAAGATAATTATTATTCCCTTCATTTATATTCATGCATATGAATAGTAGTATCATCATCACATTCTTTTGTGAGTGTAAAGTATAATATTTCATAACTCTATCAACTTTTCTCTGGTTTTATTACTCAAAAATAAACTTTAATAAAAGGGCTCATAGCTCTATGATAAAGTTCAATGGGATTTGATGTAATATTGGCATTAATTTCCATCAAACACACATATGACTTTTAACACTGGTGGATTTAATTTGAGTTACTGTCAAGTAATAATAAGTAAAGAGCAATGACTATTTAGAAACAACTAAAACATAACTAATCATTCACAAAAAAGAAAATATTTTAAGCCTGAATTCCCTGCAAGGAGTGATCCCTGGCTACAGAGTCAAAAGCAAGCTCTAAGTACCACTTGGTATAGCCCCCCCCCCAAAAAAAAAAAAACCAAACAAACAGAAGAATTTAAAAGGTGATAGTCTGGAAGGTAAATGATGACATCTTCAATGTTCACCTACTTTACTTCTTAGAGACTGCACCAAAACTAGACACAATAGTCTTTCTGACTCAAGCTCAACACAAAGCCATCCATAAAATAATAGGTGCATTAAAATAATCAGCATCCATCCTGGCAATTCGTTTTCTTACTTTGCCTGGAACTTGCATTGATTTCTACTTATGCTTCAACTCATGCTGTTTCTATTGTGGAATCTAGCACATATCTGTTTCATTTGGCATGAACACTGATACATAAGCATATTTACTGCATCTACACAAGACTGTTGTGGATTTTACTGAAGATAAGTGGAAAATTGGAGGAAATCCAGTCAATATGTCAAAACATATTTCTTACTCCGAATGTATAGAGTTTATCCAAATAGGGATTTTAATAAAAATGAAAAGAACTGGACTGTCTTCCTTTATAAAACTATCTATGCTTTTATCCCTTGCTAACTATCTTGCTTTGTTTTGTTTCTTTTCCCTATGTATAAAGTAAAAGTAAAGGCCCTCCCGTTGATCATCGATTTGCTCGAGCGGGCCCAGTAACGTCTCCATTGGAGACTTTGTTACTGTGTCTGGCATATCGAATACTCTCGGTAGCTTGCCGGGCTCTCCGAGAGGGGCGGAGGAATCGAACTCTGGTCAGTCATGTTGGCTGCGTGCAAGGCAAACGCCCTACCGCTGTGCTATCGCTCCAGCCCTATGTATAAAGACAAGAAAATGAGAAAACGTGGAATAGAAGGGAGGGAGTAAAGAGAAAAAAAAAAGAGAACAGTCATCTAGTTGGGAACTAGATACACAGACAGGAAGAACAGTTTATGGGACCTTTCTATCCAGAATGCCTGAGTCCAGAGACAGAATTCTGCCCCCGCCCCCCACCCCCCATAGTGGGGTTCCTGTTCCAGTTTTCCACCTCTTTCCTAGAGGAAACATCCCATTGTGAAAGCCCTTTACATAAAGGATGATTACCATAAGGTAAGGCCCTCAGATATGTCACTCTAAGATAGGCACTTGACCAAAGGATGCTGTTCTCCTTTTCGTCATTACTGGTTCTAAGCAATAAATATTACAGTAGGAGGAAAAACAGGGATCTAAATCCATAAGGGATGTAGAACCTATGGTAACCCCTTGTACCCATGCTTTCTCTCTCTTATTTCACTTCTTTTAATCCTCTAGGTGTCCTAAGACCCTCCTTCAGGCTTGTAACCCAGGGGCCAATCCTGACATCACCTGAGCTTTTTCCCCTTTTTGCACCTATCTATCCTTGTGTACACTGTAGTTCATGTAAGAAATAATATTTATACAGAAACCAATGGTAAATGGTAAATTTTGTGATCTACCAAAACATCGTAATGAAGCGTACTGTCCAACCTAGAGGCTAAAGTGTTTCAGAGCTCAGTACAGTGAAATGAAAATTTGGGACCCTTCTCACGATATCCAAACTCTAAATAATTTAGAAAGTCAGTAGATAAACAACAAAAGAGTCCCCTGAGTGAGGTCAGGAGAATTTCCTGAGTGCAAATCCAGGAGTTACCCGGGAGCATCATAAAGTGTGTCACAAAAACAAAACAGAACAACATATTTGAACAGTATCCACTTTCCTGTAACTCAATGGAATCTTCAGTCAGACATTATAACATATGGTCTGTAGATGCCTCTCATTTGATCAACTTTAGACATCTAGGTGAAGGGGATATGATTGTCCAAAAGTAGAATCAAAATTTTAGTCTGACTATCCCTTGGCTTTGTCCTCAGGGATCACTCATGGTGGAGCTCAAGAAACCATATAGAGTGCTGAGGAACAAATGGTTGTGTGAAAGACAAGCATTTTAGCCACTGTATAATCCAAGAGGCCCCACAGGAACAATTTGGGGCTCCACTTATGCTTATGCATAACATGATAAAAAGAGTAACTTGAACAAACAGCATTATGGTTTCTAAGTTTGGACAAACTGATACATTTCAGAATCTCACTAAGGGATCAGGTATCTTTTCAACCAAATTCTAATTTTTTTCTAACAAATTAAAATGCAGAAAAAATATTGCCCCCACAGGTGCGGCAATATGTGTCAGATGGTTTTTTTGAAGAGTTCACAAAAACTGACAATAATCTTATGCAAATATTTTTAACTTCTCATATTTAAAAGAAAAGGTATTATTACGGGGGGCCGGAGGGATATAGTAGAGAAGATAAGATACTTGCCTTGTATACTGAGAACCTGGATTTGATCCCTGGAACACAAGGGCACCACCAGGAGCACAACCCTGAGCACAACCAAATGTGAAAACCCAAAACCAAACCAAACAGTATCATGAGAAATAGCTCAAGTGATGGCACATATATCCAGCATTTTGGGGTGTAATCCTAGTCATTCCCAGTATAATTGCTCCTGAGCACTGAATAGTCACACCCATACCACCCGGCTGAAAAATCAAAAAAAGCTGCCTCAGAGCACCTGAGAACTGCTGGACTAAAATGTTTTAATAAAAGAATATCATCTGCACTACTAATGAATATTTGCCATTTTTCATTTTATGAAACTGAACAGTATTTTCCCCAATATTATATTTTGCTGTAATAAACTGGCTCATATCTTAACCTAAGCAAAATGCATTGTCAAATTCATTTTGATGTGTATATGCACTATTCCTGGCAAGGCATAGTCAATATGAGGAAGAATATAAAGTTTCAGTAGGGGCTATATGTATATCCCTTTGTTACTTCCTGAAAGGAGTATGTATCATTCTCACAAAATTGCAAAGTCTTACTCTATCCTGACTTTCAGCTCCTATTTTCTGAAGTTCATCTTAGAACACAAAGAAAGTCATTACAAATTGGCTCACTCTTTCATGCCAGTGTTCTCCCTTGAACATCTATCTTTGCTTGCTTGCGGTTTCTACTCTGGATAATCCCCTTTTTGTCTGTTGAACACATGTAGCTCCAATCTGTAAGGGTTGTTTGAGATGACCAGTGGAGGAAATTGTGACATTCCCAGAATCAAAGATCACGCTGTTCCCAGTACAGAAGACTGGATTTATGGCCCACCTGGTGACAGGAAGCCACCAGGCTGCATTCCATGCTTCCTTACACAGACCTCCCACAAATAACAAGGCCAGACCATGTGCACTGGTTCCACTGGCTTCCATTTCTGTTTCCTGCACAAGATGACTTAAAAATTGTGGCCACTTAGTCTGTCCCAGGGCATGGCTCTAGCCCCGCCTCCTGGGAGGTTCATAAATTTCAGTCCAGGAGTGCACCCCAATAAAGTTCTGTTTCCTTCACTTTTATTTGTCTCCATCTCTCTGTCTGTGCCAGCTGGGGTCAGCGATCTATCACCTTCAAGTCTAAGTAAATTTTATTCAATAAAAACTCATTTGCTTCACAAAAAAATTCTTCCAATTCTACTTATCTCTCAAATTTTCATATATCAACATACAATTAGTCTCTCTTAATCTTAACTGCTTCAGAGTGATAGGAAGTAATCAAATAATGTAACAGAACAGGAAGAGCTAATAAAATTGGAAGATACAGCATAAACATATTGATAAAAATCTTAAGTATTTTAAACAACATTGCATAAGAAATATGCTTACATGAAGATGGCACAACTTATTCAACACCTATCTGATAGAATTAAAAGTGGAAGAGGCAATGCAAGATTAGGATTATGTCCCAAAGAAAGGGAATTATTATTTTTTTGTATGGAATGTCACAAGAGTGGCCTAGTTTTTGTCACATAACTTGGATGACCTAGGAACTGCTGGATAATCTAGATTAGGGACCAGAAATTGAAGACAATCATTTCAGAATCCTCTCCCCTGTTCTAATGTTTCATATAAATATAGCATAATAAAGAAATACTCACACTCCCCATTTGTTATAAAGGTATAATGGGGAAAATCATCTGCCTTTCTCTGGAATCCTTCTTTAGGAAACTTCTCCTACAATCTGGAAGCTTGTCTGCATTACTTTTCACTCCCATAAATAAAGTCTTTCCTGAATTTAGTCACTTGATCTCCAGTCCCTTGCTTTCAATCCTGACTGCTTAAGGATGAGAATCTGAGCATTTGTGCCCTCTATAAAATATCTACATAACATGAAAACTTTATCACTTTGTCAGAAGTGTGAACAAATCTACCATGAATCACACACATTATATTATATAGTGTCCACTTGTGACCATGCTATATAGCAACAAAACAGCTGGAATGAAAGTTCTATGTCTGGAAAGTAAGAACACTAGTTCAACAGTCAGGACTAACAGCCTTGGGTTCACCATCATTCAAATTAACAACAACCCTATTTTTACCAATTGTTTGTATCTTTTAAATAGTCAGGGAGACAGGGGTGTGATGGGGGCTGATACACTTAGGAGGAAAAACACTGTCTAGAACCTAAAGGATCCAGAAGGCATGAATGCCTTTGAGACCTAAATGAGAAGGCAGCAAATCACTGAGAAGCAGAATTCCGGGCAGTTGGTGGAACCCCAGGGAGGAGAGGCTTCAGGGCTGAAATGAAGGCCAAGAATATCAAAGAGGAACATCAGCTACTCCAAGCTCCCCTCCTTGGCAACCACCCTAGCAACAGACTGGGGTAGGGGTGGGGGAATTGTTTGAAAAACAGTGTATAAACTTGACAAGAGGCAAAGGCAGGAGAGAATTTCCCCATGCTGGAAAAAGTGACCTGAATTTCTGCCTGAAATGTATTTTCTTACTTTAGTGCATGTAATCTCCATTTGGTAAATGTACATCTGAACCATTTGTAATGCTAACTGTACTCCCTCCACCCTGGAGAAGTCTACACTCTTTTTCTAAATAAATTGATCTAACTTCATTATTCCTCTCCCTCCTTAAATTCATTTCTGTGTGAGAAGGTAATGAATCTTGAAAAATTGGGCAGTGTTTAGAACTAATTTTCCTTTCCTATAAAAAAAAGTCTTAACTGCAAGCATGAGTGTCAAGTCTCCCCATTATGATATATCAGATAGCAGGGTCCATTTTACAAACAGCAAGTGTGACTCATGTAGAGCTGGTGAGACATCAGGTCTGTACCATGTAGGTGCTCAATGTAGGGGTCCACCAGTCCTAAACTTCCTTAAGCTCTAGCCGGGGTGAATGAGGTGGATAGAAAGGGAAACACTAGCCCCCTTCTTCCATAAACTCCTTATTCTACACCATTCCTCTGCTCTCCCCATTGAAGGTAAAAACCTGGAATTCATGGGCCAGAGAGAGTACAGTATGTACGGCATTTGTTTTGCATGTGGCTGACCTGTTCTTGATCCTTGCACCCCATATGGTCCTTCAGCATTTCCAGGATTTATCCCCGAGTGCAGAGCCAGGAGTAAGTGTTGAGCAATACTGGGTGCTGCAAACACTAAAATGAAAACACAAAACTTCAAATACATGAACACACATAGGTAGTCTATGATTTTAGTAAATTAAGACCCATTACTACCAGGCAATTCCACTTGTCATTATACAGGAATATACCCTCAGGGAATATGACCTTCGGGTCTCAAGGGCAAAAAGTAGAAATGATATGATGGGATGAATAAGCTCTGGTACATCTACACAATGGAATACTACTAGGCCTTAGAAAAGATAAAGTTATGTGATTTGCTGATATATAGATTGACCTGGAGAGTATCCGGCTAAATGAAATGAGTCAGAAGGAGAGGGACCAACAGAATCATGGCACAGTCCTCCCATTGTTCATCCATTTGCTCGAGCAGGCCCAGTAACGTCTCCATCGTGAGACTTGTTGTTACTGTGATTGGCATATGGAATACATCACGGGTAGCTTGCCAGGCTTTGCTGTGCAGGCGAGATACTCTCGGTAGCTTGCCGGGCTCTCCGAGAGGGGCAGAGGAATCGAACTCAGGTCAGCCATGTTGGCTGCCTGCAAGGCAAACGCCCTACCCACTGTGTACTGTGCTATCGCCTCAGCCCAACCAACAGAATAATTAAGCTCATATGTGGCATATGAAGAAACACAATAGAGGAATAATCAATGCTGAAAGGCAACAGAAACAAAGATCAGAAGCAGAAAGTGTAGTCCTTTGGTCCTTAATAGGAAGCTTGCCACTTTGGGGTAAGAGGAGGTGGGACAGGTCAGAGAAGGGACCACTATGGCAATGATAGAGGGAAGTGGTCACAGGACTAGGTGCTGAAAGAAGGTAAAGTGATATATACAATACTCTAATAGAAACAATATTGTAACCACAGTCCCCAAAAAGGGGTTAGAGGGTGAGTAAAGAAAAAAAAAAGAAAATAGTGCCTACCATAGAAAAAGATTGTGGGGCGGAAGGAAACTGGGGGTACTGGTAGAAGGAAGTGGACACAGGTGATCAGAAAAAAGTCTATAGCTGAATCTCAACCATGACTACCTTTCTAAGTTTGTAATTCATGAAGATGAAATTTAAAAAAAATAAACAAACAAAACCAGTTCAGCTTTGGAATGCAGAAAGTCAAAATAAGAGAACAAACAGTATTGAACAATTACAAATCTTAGGAACGGAAATCCCAAACCAATTACCAAACAGTGGCATAAAGTAGGAGTGGAAGAAGACAAGACTAGAAAAAGAATGATAGCCCTGGAGGGTTGTGAGCACTTTGGTGGTGTTGAGATACATCAGTTTTGTAATATTAAGATACAAACTTTAAGATATTATAACTACTTCAAATGGAATACATTTCTACATAATCTAATTAGTCTCTATTTGCCTAACGGAAGTGAGTTTCTAAATAAAGAGATATAATAAAACACTTGTAATGAGTGACAAAAGGATCAGAAGAAAGCCCTAGAAATTATGTGTTCAGCTGCTAAGCTTATCAATTTGTTCTTAACACAGCAGTCAGAGGAATATTGTCAATACCTAATTCAGTGCATGCCATTTCTCTTCTCAAAATGTTTAAGTTTTGAAAATAAGAACTGGGTTTTCATCTTTCTTTAAATAATTTTATTTCTTCTTGCTGCCTACAAGGCATTGCATCATTTGGGTATAGAACCCTTTCCTACTTCTTGACTTTTCTGATCTTATCTCCTATTAGTTATCCCTCTTTAGTTGGCTGTAGACACTCTGAACTAATTAAGTATGTCACCAGATACCATTTTTGCTAAAGTAAAGCCTAAAGGTTTTTTTCACTTGCTCATCCCTCTGCCTGGAATGTTTCTCCATATATCTGCATACTTTATCTTTACTCCTAAGTTACTTGTCAATGATGACTTCCTCCGAATACCATATCTCAAATACCAACATAATGCCCGATTCTTTCTTCCTTGCTTTTCACTTCCTTAGTAGTTAGAACCTTCTAACACACTTCATATCTTTAAAAATTGTTTTTTCCTTATTATTATATAAGCTCCCGAAAGGCAGATTTTTTATATACTCTGTGTACTGTGGTTCACTCAGAGATTTGAACAACATCAAGTCCATTAGTCATCACCAGGTAACAGTCTTCAAGAATGAATGCATGCATGAATGAGAGTCTCAAACATGAAGTAGATGAGTAGGCTAAATCAACCTTTTATATTCCATTATTCAACTCCCACTCATGCTGATTCTTTCATAGCACTTTGTCCCTTTGCAAATTCGAAAGAGGAAATTGCATTTTGTCTCATCAGTCATTGAATGTTACTTTAGAAAGGGATGGGATAAATCGGTAGAGTGATAATTTTTCTAAATTTCTCTATTTCGATATGGCTATCCTAACATGTTTTTGTACTACAAGATAGTCATGACTGCTTGTCCAGCAACATTCTTGTTATAGCAAAGATACAACTGGCAGAAGAAAGAGGTTTGTGAATTGCTCAGACCCTGAGCCATAAAACTTGCTTTCTCACCAAAACGGTTCTTTCTTAAGAACTGAAAGAGAGCCAAAACAAGAGAAGAAGAAATCTAAACATATTTGAATTTTCATGAAAGTCATACTTAATTCTTCCATCTACAGAAGTGGTTAAAAACTGAGCAGTATATAAAGTCTTTGTACATATAAATTTTTTTCGATAGATATGGAAAACATTCTATAAACTGTAACAAGTTCCAGAGAAATAGCATTACTGAGGTACTATTTATAAACATTTTATATTTAAAAAATTGGGGGGCCATACCACGCGGTGCTAAAGGCAATCTGCTGGCACCATTCTCAGAGATCACTGCTGGTGGTGCTAAGGGTGGTGCATATGCAAAGCCTGGTTTGGAATCCTGTTTACTCATTAGCCAGGAAAAGGCATTATTCACTCTACTCTAACACTGGTCCCATAAAATGTTTTCTAATGCAAAGCTAACAAAGCATTTGAAAACTGTAACTAGAATTCCTTTGGGTACCTCTATGGCAAAGATACTTTATTGCTAACTTATATTTGCTAATAATCAGTAATGAGCACTTTTTCCTATTCCTGTTGGGCATCTGTATGTCTTCTTTGATAAAGCATTCACTTTTCTTCACATCTTTTTTTATAGGGTTACATTTGCCATTGAGCTCTTTAAGTCAACTACAAATCTTTGTTATTATCCCTTGGTTAGATGAACAGTGTGTTAACATTTTCTTCCATTTAGTAAGGAGTCTTTTTAATTTAGCCTTAGTTTCTTCATAATTAAACTATATAGTCATATTTTGTATTTTTTTGCTTTTGTTCTCTTTGCCAGTCAAGCTGAATCAGTAATAGAAGCATTAAAAAATATACTGCTACCCTATAAGACAAATACTCACTTTACCATATTTCAATGACTACAACAGCACAAAGAATGCAATTTCTGACAATTTTATACTGTGCTTATAAGAAACAGTATCCTTTATTTAAAATGAGCAGCTAAAACAAACACAATACTGACAGCAAGAACTGTGGCACCAACAAACTATTCAGAACGAAATCACACATCATGAGATGAACACCAAAGAGATAGGTACAAGTACTGTTCCCAGATGGGAATGGCTTCAATTTCAACCTTAAGAAGTAGAACAACTGCTTCTATTTATCTGGATCTTTTTCAGTGTTATTCAGTTCCCAGTAATGGTACACAGAGGATTTTATGTTTTGACATAAAGATTTTTTATATTCACAGCTTCATTGCTACTCAGGTTTTTAATATTGCTGTTGTAAGTGTTCAGGATTGGACACAGATTTATATTCATATCCGTTACTAAACAACTGTAATGTTTTCCAGTAAACAATGAGGATTGGAGAGATACCACAGTGGGTAAGGCACATGCCTTGCACATAACCAACATGGGCTAGAAGACCAGCACCCAATATGTTCCCCAGATCCCTGGCAGAAATGATACCTGAATGCAGAGCCAGGAATACTTCAATCATTTAAGGTATGTAGAGAATTACAAATACGGGAATAGTAAACTTAGACCTTGAACTGCAAAAGAGGTTTTTAATAGGGAGGAATAAAGTTGGAGGAAGAAGGCTGAGATGTACTAGAAATGATATCTTGTTGATGGAGGGTCCTGGGCACTCTGAAATATGTACATCAATATCATAAATATAAATACTACTATTTTTTAATAGGGAGGAATAAAGTTGGAGGAAGAAGGCTGAGATGTACTAGAAATGATATCTTGTTGATGGAGGGTCCTGGGCACTCTGAAATATGTACATCAATATCATAAATATAAATACTACTATGACCATATGACCACAATTTATAAAAATAAAAGTTATTATTAATAATGAAATTGTATCTTAACAAGTACTGTAGCATTATCCTCTCATTGTTCATCTATTTACTTGAGTGGGCCCAGTAATATCTCTGTTGTGAAATTCGTTACTGTGTTTGACATACCGAATACATCACGTGTAGCTTGCCAGGTTTTGCTGTGCGGGCAAGATACTCTCAGTAGCTTGCCAGGCTCTCCAAGAGGGACAGAGGAATAGAACTCGGGTTGGCCAGGTCGGCCTCATGCAAGGCAAACACTCTACCTGCTGTGCCATGGCTCCAGTCCATCTTAACAAGATAATAGTAATAATAAATGGATACAAAGGCAAGAAGAAAGAAGGTTTAAGAACAGCACTAAAGTGATGGAAAAATAGCATGAGTTAAGGTGCTTGCAGTGCATGTGGGAGATCCGGGTTCAATCCCTGGGACTGCATGTTTTTTCCCCCAGCAATGTCAATAATGATCCCTGAGTACAGGTAATTTAGTAAACCTGAACATAGCCAGGTTTTGCCTAGAAATCAAAAACACAAAACATATCACTAGTGGTTGAACTGATGTAGAGGGAAGGTGATGGTAACATAAAAGAAGTACGTTCCGGAGGCAAGTAAAACAATTGGTATTAAGCATACTGAATTTGGAATATGGAGATAAATACATACATACAAGTAAAACTTTAAACTTAATTATTAAAAGATTAGGTATGGGATGTGTGAGAGTGAACAAAAAGAATAAAATCAGAACTTCATATAACCAAATAACTTTGTATGATGAAGGACTGACTAGCAGATTGACAGTAGAACACTCTCAAAGCGATATGAAGAAAGAAGACAAGAATAGGACATGATACAAGTGAACAAAAGGGGGAATTGAAGGAACTGATATAAATATTATAAAAATAATATAAAGAGCTTGTTTGGAGGTTCTAGCAGGGGAGCGCAGCCACTTGTATACCCTCGACAGAAGACTGGTCCGTCTCTATCGGGGAAGGCCGTCCTCTTCGACCGAGTGCGCAGCTTCGGGAGGGACGCACATGGAGCAGTGAGGGAGGAAGGGGACACCCGCCTAGCCAGCCAGATCAGCCGAATCAACCCTGGTGATCAATGGGGTGACAGATGTCGTAGCCAGATCGCCCTCACACAGCGGGTAGGGCATTCGCCTTACAAGCAGCCAACATGACCGACCCGAGTTCGATTCCTCCGCCCCTCTCGGAGAGACCGGCAAGCTACCAAGAGTATTCGATATGCCAGACACAGTAACAACAAAGTCTCCAATGGAGACGTTACTGGGCCCGCTCGAGCAAGTCGACGATCAACGGGAGGGCCTTTACCTTTACCTAATATAAAGAAGTTCATACCTAACATCATCCTTAATGGGGAAAATCTAAAACCATTCCCAGTAACATCAGGCACAAGACAAGGATGTTAACTTTCACCAATATTATTCAACATAGAACTGGAAGTCTAACTGCTAGTTGACAAGAAGAAAAATTAAATCCAAAATGGAAAAGAATTAAAATTCTCACTACTCACAGAGGACATATTTCATATACAATATCTTAAATATCAAAAAACTCAAGGAAATTAGAAAGCTTTACAATGAAGCAGTGGACAACAAAATCAACAAAAAAGTCTGTTGCATTCTAATATGCAAACAAAAATAATGCAAAAGAAAAATAAATTTTTAAAAGTTATCCGACTTATGATTGCATCAAAAAATTCACGCACCTAGGAGATGAAAGATCTATTCAGTGAAAATTATAATTCATGTCTGAAAGAAATAAAAGAAGAAAAAGGAAAGGGAAGCAGAGTCTTTTCTTATGAATTGGAGGGAGTAATATCATTAAAATGACCATATAATACAAAGTAATTTACTGATGCAATGTGATCCCATAAAAATTCCCATAGAATTCTTGAAAGGCAAAAAATATATTTAAAATATGCAAAGCATCATAAAACTCTCCTGAATTTCTAAGGCAATTCTGAAAAAAGAAAATCAGAGGTATTAGATTTCCAAATTTTAATATCTGTTACAAAGCCAAAAATAAGTTTTAATTCCTGTCTCATACCGTATGCCAAGGTCAATTCCGAATAGATCAGAGACCTAGAGAGCAAACCTGCTTCCATTAAGTACATTGAGGAAAATATAAGAAGGACACTTTCTGATATCTTGATCTCAGAATAGTCTTATATGATATCATCTCACTTGCAAATAAAATAAGAACAGAAATAAGCAAATTGGACTACAGTAATTAAGTTTCTGTATTATGAGAAAACTGAAACCTAAAATAAAAGGATACCTACTGATTGGTAGGAAATATGTGCACAGCACACACCAGACAGAGGGCTAACTAATATCATAGATATCTATAGCAATAACAAAGCTCAACAACAATAAAATCCCCAAATGAGCACAAAAATGGAGAGGGGAGATAAACAGAAATTCCCTCAAAGAGGGAATGACCAGTGGACACAGGAAAATGTGCTCATAAATACTGATTATCAGGGAAATGAAAATCAAAAGCAGACATTATCTCACACTAGTGAGAATGTTGTATTTGTAACAGACCGAGGCAGTTAGTGTGGTGAAACAGGATGTATGGGTATGATTCAGTCTTACTGAAGAGTGATTTGGAAACTCATCAACAAGTTATGAACAGAACTGCATAGAATCCTGTGATTCCATGCCTGGAAATCTATCCCAAGACCATAAAAACATTAATCTGAGATAGCACACTGGGTAGGGTGCTTGTCTTGCATAGGACTGGTTTGGGTTTGGTTTCAGGCACTATATACAGTGCCCTAAACCCAGCCAGGAGTGATCCCTGAGGGCAGAGGAGTAAGTCCTGAGCACTACTGGGTATGGTCCAAAAAACAAAATGAAATATAAACATTAATCTGAAAAGACATGTATATACCAATATTCATTGTAGCACTATATATAATACACCCAAATTGGAAATAATCCAAGTGCAAACAAGAGATGAGTGGGTAAAAAAATAAGAGGCCATAGCAATAGTACAGCAATAGGGCAATTGTTTTGCACAAGGCTCACCTAGGTTCCCTGATACCCAGTATGGTCTGAGGTGGCCAGGTGTGATCCCTGAGCACCATTGGGTGTGGGCTCCCCCTAAAAGTTGGTACATATACATTAAATGATGTAATTTCATCTTATACGCCCACATCCAACATTTCAGAACATAATAAATTTCACAGAAGACTTTAATTTCTTATTAGTTTCATGAATGTGATCTGAATATATAGAACTGCACCACCTTTGAAATATCTAAATACCATAATCACAATCTTAAGCACTCTCCTTTCCGGCACACCTGCCCTTTATCTCTAGAAATTCTTCTATTTAAGTCATCTATAAATTAAGTACTGATGTCTCTTCCTTATGGAGTAAGATTGCATGGCTTATGCAATTATAATCACTAGCCCTGTCAATTTTCTTTCAGCTTCCTGTCTGTGAAGTATATCTTAAAGTCTGAACCAATACTAACAGTAGGAATATCTATGTGATTTTATTGGGGTAATTACATGAAAAAAATCACACAGTCATAAAGTAATCAACAATATAAATTTAAAATCTCAAAACTCAGCCAAATACTCAGCAGTATCTATGAATCCTTTGTGTGTGTTGACAACTGTCTTCTGTTTTAGGCAGCTTAAATTCTAAACACAACATCTTTCTAAAGCTTCATAATTATTTCAGTCAAACAGAAAAATTTAGATCTGCTTTTTAAGTCTTCCTTACCATAGGATAGATGTTCATCGCTATTAAGAATCTTTTTTTAAATAGAAGTTAGTTGTCAACATCAAAAAAACTTAATTTTGCAATCTAGTTAATGTGCATATGTACTCCAATTGCTATGATGGGCATGCTTATAATAGCAAAAGAAAGTACCAAACACCACAAAGCATAGTAATACCTATCACAATCTTACATGGCCTACAGACACAAGAAGCATTCTGGGTGTAATTCAAAAAATAGACCTAATGAGCAGTCATACATTAAATGTGGATTATTTTTCCACAATTTTGACTGGCATGTTAAATTAAGATAAACACTAGATAGAGAAAAATTATCTAGCAACAAACTTCCACTTGGTTCTCAGAAATAATTCTTAAAATCAATTTTATTAGCAGATTTTTTTTTGCGGTGAGGAAGGGCACACCCATGGATGCTCTGGGTTGTCTCCTGGCTCTGCACTCAAGAGTTACTCCTGGTGGTGTTTGGGGAAACATATAGAATTCCAAATATCTAACCCAGGTCAGCATGCAACGCAAGCATTTTACCAGCTTGGAAGATACAAACTTACTGGCAAATAAAATGAAAACATGAATAAATAAATGGAACTATAGAAAATTAAGTTTCTGCATTATGAAAAAACTGAACCACCAATATATGTGACTGATTTTCACTTGAAAAGGCCCCAAACATTCTAAGCACTGCTTAGTGAAGATGAAAAATAAAATAAAATGGTATTTATTAATGTGAAAGCATAGACTATTCCCTAGACATCCCCACAATCCAATAATTTATAGACAATCTAACAAAGTGAGCCTCCTGGACCCCTACATAACGCTATGATTAAATCCACATTTATAGGGCAGTGCCCATGATTTATCAGCTGTTAAACATTATCACATGAGTACAAATAAATGCTAAAAGACACCAAGTAAAGAAGGTTCCAATTTGAGTACAACTTTATGGAAATGAGAATTCTAAAACATTCCTGTCTAAGGAACAGTCTTCATTTTAAAATATTCATTAATCACAATTAGCTTCAGGGATTTGAGCTTCTGACTGAACATAGTATGATTTTCTGTCTCTAAAAACATATTTTCAGGGGGCTGGAGAGATAACACAGTGGGTAGGGCGTTTGCCTTGCACGCAGCTGACCTGGGTTCGATTTCCAGCATCCTATACGGTCCTCTGAGCACCATCAGGAGTAACTCCTGAGTGCAGAGCCAGGAGTAACCTCTGTGCATTGCCAGGTGTGATCCAAAAAGCAAAAAAAAAAAAAAATTTCATTGTGAGCTTTGAGTAAATTACTGTACTTCTTAAGACATAGTTTTAAAAGTTAAAGAATAATTGTACTTACACAGGCTGCTGTTAAGACTTTCATCATCATGACCAACATTGTTATCCCCTCCATCAGAACTGTCAGGCAAGTAGTCTATACCAAATACTTTCATATATGTAATGTAAAAGTTATTTTCAAATGAAAAATTAAATGCAGAGGAAATAACTGATATTATCGCAAAGGGTAGTCCTAGAGACCCTGAGAACTGCTGGGCTCCTGGTGGTACCCAGCACTGGACTCTGAGCAACACCAAAGAATCAGCATGGACTGAAGGCTAAGTATTGCAGGGAGCCATACTGCCCATCTGCCCCCACAAAAAAGCAAAAAAAAAATCATTTATACAAAATAAGTACAGCTTTCATTCATGAACAAATAATAAATTGATCCACTAACAGGCACTGACATACATATGATATAAATTATTTGGCTCTCAATGGGCTCTATATAAATTCCTACCAATTACACAACTGACTTAGGGAGATTCAGTACTTATAAAATGTACCTGAAAAGCATTTACTAGCCCTTCATACAACTGACTTTCATATCTCTATCTGGAAAGACATCTAATTATGCTACAATAGCCTAGTATCTCTGTGGAAAAATAAAGGCAGACATGTGGTGGTACAAGCAGCTTTCTATTTAACTCATAATAGAAATCATTGATTTCTTTTTGTTCAGATCATGCCAGAGAAAGCATTTGAGAAGATAGGAAAAAACCCAAAAATAAGTGCATACATCAATTCAAAGAGCTATTACTATAATCTTAAAATTACTTACTACTTCATTTTTGTTCCACAATGCCTCTAGTTCATACTGTGAAAAAGCAGAACTATAAAGTACATATATCAAGAGGACAATAAAAGGAAGGAATTAAGGATGAACTCAATAAAAGAATACACTTCTCTTCATTCAATTGAACTGTTATTTGTACTCATTATTTAAAAGTGGTGACTGGGAATTGAAGCATATCTAGATGTGATTCCGTTGTAGTTGTGAAGACAAAGCACAATAAGACAAGACACAGGTGCTTTCTATATATAAATCTGATATATTTAATTTAACTTACTGTTGAATTTTAAAGACATAATTTGGCAAATTAGTTTTCCTGCTCCTAAATCTTTACAAGTAGCACAATTGTGATTTTAATCAGTAAATAAAAATCTCATTGTTTTTGTCTTTTAAAATATTATATAATGTAGGTTTTCAATAAAAGGACCCCCCATTTCAAAGATGTACTTAAAAATGCTAAATATTTCTTTTCCTTTTTTCACCTTTGGGCCTCACTCAGTGATATAGGGGCTCACGGGTCACTTCTGGTGTTGCTCAAGGGATACTATGGGGTGCCAGGAATTGAAACCAGGCCAGCCCTGCAAGGCAAATTTCTTACCCACTGTACTGAATCTCTTTCTAAGGCTATTATTTTTAATAAACATACCCCATGAAAATATTTTTCAGATTTAGCTATTAATATTTACATGTGTGGTTCCTAGAAAAGGGAAGAGAAGACCTGTTTAATAATAAACAATGACAAATACAATAAACAGTGAGCAGGTTTACCAATGAAAATACAATTTGTGAAGAAATTTTCAAAATGAATTATACTAATCAAAGGGCGATAATTTTTACTCTCAGAACTGGATTAAAAGAAAATGTATCATGATAAAGTAGAAGTTTTTTAACTTAAGAGCAACTTTGTACATCAAAACAAATTTTTCTATCTCATTTCTCTTTCTAAATTTTAGGTTTTGGACCACACGAACTGTGCTCAGGGCTGATTCCTGGCTGTGCACTCAGAGATCACTCCCAGTGCGGCTGGCTTGCGAGACCATGTCGGGTGTTAGGGCCTGAAGCCGGGACAGACACCATCGGCTTTATAACCACTGGAATTATGATCTGAAAAGATATTTGATATAATTTCTATTTTCTGGAGTTTATGAAAACTCAAATTGTGTGCCAGCATCTATCCTGGGGAATATTCCAAGTGGAATGGAGAAAAATGACTATTCAGCTTTTAAGGGGGTATTGTGTCCTGTTAGTCCCAATCTACTAGTGCCAATTATTCTACTTCCTCATTTAGAGCTTTTATTTTTACATTGATATTCTGTGCAGTTGATGTGTCCCATGAAGACAGTGGGGGCATTAAAGTCTCCCACTAAAATTATCTTGCCAAACATGTATCTCTTAGGGTCTAGCAGCAGGCACTGCATTTAAAAACTTTGATGCCCTTTCATTCTATGCATACATGTAGTCAAGAGTTATATGGTCCTTTAACCACTATATAATATCCACCCATACACATCTTGTTATTTTCTTAAGCTTGAATGCTATTTAGTCTAATACAAGTATGACTGTCTCTGCATATTTTTTTGTCTGAAGACAATAAAACCAATGCCATTTTGTGATTTACTTATATTTTATTTCCCATACAATGCAATGATTATTGTCTTTTATTAGCTTTAGTTGAAAATTAAATATAACAATTAGAATTCCTGATATATTCCTGTATCTTATAAATTCTTTGATCTACTTGATTTATTTCCCTGTCCTCATTGGTATTTTCTCTATCTATTAATTACACATGAACTTAATTAAAGTGCTGTTTACTGGTTTATTCCTAACTTATAATGTTAATTATAAGTCTATCATTATCAAACTCTTTAATATAATGAAGACACTCTTCTATCCCATAACACTTTGGATCTCATGCTAAAGTCATTCCACAGAAGTCTTGTTCAATAAAATATTAACTTATTCTTAAAATGACTTAAAATTATGATACAATAATATACCTAGTCAAAAATAATCAGAAAGGTACTAGATAAAAACATGATTGAAAGGTTATGCAAAATGAGAAGTAGAAAGAAAAATGATTCTTTCACAAAGGCAGGAGCAGGGGAGGGGTTTGTACCACACCCAGTGGTGCTCAGGGCTTACACCTGGGTATGCTCTCTGAGAGCACCCCTGGCACAACTGAAGGGAACACATGTGGTCCTGGGTGTGTAATCCAGGCCCATTGCTTGTTAAAACACCTTAACCACTATATTAGAAAATTTTAACATATTTTATCATATTACATTTTAACATATTACAGTATGTGGCCACTAATTTTTTTCATAGACTAATTATATATGTCTATATGTGTTTATATTTTCCACAGTTCATATTCGTCAGAAAGCATAAAGGACTCTCGGAGCCTGCTGGGTTCTCTGAGAGCAAGAATTAGACAATAAGAGGAGCTTGGTTTTATGGTCTCTGGATCTTGGCCATTGATGGGGTTACCCAGCAGTTGGTGGGTATAACTGTCTAGCTACTGGAAGATGGGGAATCTGGGTGGAGGAGGCCCACTCCCAAACTGAGCAGGCTTGGAGATCTCAGCCCTGGGTCCTGCACACCTGGGTTTCTCTGCCGGTTCCTTCATGTGTGAGGCTGTCCTAGTGTGTGGAGAGTGGTCTCAGCACAGCTGTGGCTGGGTCCCGAAAGTCTTCAGCTGCCAGGGCTCTGCTCAGGGTGGAGAGGGAAACTCAAGCCAACCCCTCCAAGGGGCTTCAGTGAGGACAGCCAGGCGCGGGGGCAGGAGACTTATACTACCTCAAAACAATACTTTTAGATCTTAAGTTTGATATTTTAAAAACATAACCAGCTCGTGTGGTCAGAGAAAGGCTTTCAATAATATACATAGTAAACGAGAAATAAAATGTTATGTTTTCCTCAGTACAGGAATTAGAAAAATACTCATTTATATGAATTAGATTTAAAAAAATAAGCTAGCACACATTATTCTGATGGAGGGAAAGTTTAATTAAAATAAAATACCAGTTCTCTGTAACTAAAATGAAATAAATCAATTATATGTTATAGCACAATTTAAGGGTCAGTAATTTGCTTTATAACATGGGGGAAGAACAAAATGGGAGGCAACTCATAATAACCTAGGGAGCTGCCAAGAGAAAATCTGCTCAAACATAAATTGGCTAGATATCAAAACTTGTATATTTCCTGCTGGTACTCTTTGATTATGGTAATTATTAGTCCCAATTTAGCCTTAGCCATTTCAAGTTACAGTGGTCCCTTTGGTAAATGACCAAGTGAACTTTAAATGACCAGATGACTTTGACCTTATCTACTGTAATATTTTTCTGTCCCCAAAAGATTTCAAATAAATCACAAGTTTATTTCATTTAGTGACCTAAGAGCAAAGAGCTCACTTACTCATTACAGGAACAAGACCAATTTGAACCAGACCCTCCCGAGTTAGTAAATTATTTGGGGATTCAAAGTTAGAAAGTTTGGCTAATCTTGTCTTTGAAGTCATACTACGCTGTACACTGAGATTATATGAATTTAAGGGGGGTTGGGTACCCAAAGGGGTTCCATAAAAGGTAACCAATTCGTATCCCATGGAGCAGGATATTCATAAAGCAGAAATTGACATGCTCTAACATATATTCTTCCTTCCACTTATTGAAAGCAAACATTAAATTCATACAGTGGACTTCAATAAAGTTAATTAAATTCACTGCTCCTGAGAACAAGGAGCACAAAAGATAATAATCCATGGCTTATTAAGTTTTGTTTGAGAATTTATGAAATTGGTAAAGATTGTTTAACAGGACAAACGTAGCCTCAACATATTCTTTTTCTAGGAATTTTAAGTTTCCATCTTAATGAGGACACAGAAAAAAACCAATGTATTTCTGGGATAGGTTTGTTCACACCTGGCTATAATCAGGGCATACTCCTGACTGCACACATGGCAGTGTTTGGGATCAAATGGGAGTCAGCTGCGTGGAAGGCAAACATTTCAGCCCCCTTTATCTCTCAGACCTCCAAAATTCTTTAAAAATTCAGGATTAATGTCCAGTGAAATAGTACACCAGGCAAGGAGCTTGCTTTGAATGAGTCTGAACAAGGTTCCATCCTGGCATCCCATATGTTCCCCTGAGCATCATCATAAATGATATCTGAGCACAGATAGGAGAAAAATGTTGAATACTGTCAGATGTGGATCGCAAACAAACCAACAAAAAATTCAGGACATCAGGAAGAGATGTCAGCAGTAAGAGACTATTAAAGGGCTTTTGCTATAATTTAAGCAAGTTAATTTTATAAAGGAAACTAAGATTTTTTAATGGATTTAATATGATACAAAAAGAATGTGACATACACTAAAGCTGGACAAGATTTACTGCAATATATCATTGAAATGAAGCTGGTGCAACTCACTACATTACATACACAGAATTCTTACTATTGATATCTCAGAGTCTGCGGATGTGTTGATTTGTACAAAGCCAGATAGAAATAAAACTGATAACTGTCAAATTAATTTATATTACAAATTAACTCTATTCATAGTTCAAGTGGAAGCCTCATGCATAAGAAAATGATTTCTTTCATACATGTAATATTTCTGGTGAAAACATCACTTCTGGGTTTGAAGCAAATATTAGAAATCTTAGATTTATAAATTATCCATATTTAATATCTTCACTTGATCACTTCACTTCTCATTACTCATCGATTTGCTTCAGTGGGCACCAGGAACATCTTCATTTGTCCCTGTTGTGTGCTAGTGTAGCCCATGGCGTCTGTTCATTCTAGGAACATGAAGAGCCTCAAACCCATCAATCAGGGTCTTGGCAAAGAAGTCTGACCATCTTGTAGATGGGCAGCCATGCGGTCTTTTGCCATCCTGTGGAATCCAGCGGTCGTCTCCAAATCTCATTATGTGTCCAGCCCATCTGATTTTTGATGCCTTGGCAAAGGAGACAATTTCCCTGATTCTTGACCATCTACGGAGGTCGGAACTCTGGATTCTTTCTCTCATTTGAGTGAAACATGATACTCCAAGCATAGCTCTTTTGATTCCTCTTTGGGAGACCCAAACAGCTTTCTCATCCTGTTTTCGTAGGGCCCAGGTCTCTGAGGCATATGTTAATGTGGGAAGAACAGAGAAATCAATGAGATGTGCCCAGAGCCAGAGGTTCTTTGTCCTGATACCTATTTCTTCGACGCTCTTGAAGACGTTCCAAGCTGCTCTCTTTCTTCTGCGCAACTCAGGTGTCAGGTCATTCATCATCTTGACTTCTCGACCTAGGTACACATAACTATTGCATTCGGAGATGGTCTTTCTGTTGAGAGCAAATAGAAGGTCAGGAATGAGACTATTTCTTATAAACATTGTCTTAGTGAGAGTCAGCTGTAGTCTGACCTTTCCATACACACAGTTGAAGTGGGCCAGCACTTGTGCCATTTGGCTAATGTTTGGTGTTATTAGAACAACATCATCAGCAAAGCGGAGGTGGTGTAGTTGCCGATCATCTAAATTCACTCCCATTCCTTCCCATTCCAGTCGTCGCATGATGTTCTCTAGGGTGGCACTGAAGAGTTTCGGTGAAATGGTATCACCCTGCCGAACCCCTGTTTTTACGTCGATGATCACTTCTTTGTAGAATGGAGAGATGCTCACGGTGGATCCTGATGTATTGAGTTTGAACTTCCTGTTTGGCTAGGACTTCGACGACCACTTCAGTCTCAACAGAATCAGATGCCTTCTTTAAATCAATGAATGTTAGACAGAGCGGCATCTTGAACTACCGAGAAACCTCAGTGAGGTTGGTTTCTGTGTGGATAAGGTCGATCGTGCTGAATCCTTTGCGGAACCCAGCTTTCTCGCATGGTTGTCCTTCATCTAGTGTTCTGCCAATCCTATTCAGAATGACTTGAGTGAACAGCTTGTAGATTACAGACAATAGGCAGATTGGGCGATAGTTGCCAATGTTGTGGATGTCTCCCTTCTTGTACAATAGTACAGTCCTGCTGGTTTTCCACTGGGACGGAAACTTGCATTCAGACAGGTAGCATGTGAAGAGTAGAACCAGCGTATTGATGAGTACTGATGGCAGGTACTTCAGCTGTTCAGGTCTGACCTTGTCTGTGCCGGGTGCTGTTCATTTCTTTACCGATGAAATGGCGTGTCAGATATCGGAAGGAGAACATTGGGAACGACATATCCATTCTGTGGTATTTGGTATGTGGGCAGGTGGACATGGCTATCGAAGAGATCTGAGTAGAAGTCATGAATAATCTTCTCCATTGCCCTTCTGGAAGATGTGATAGATCCATCAGGACGTCAGAGGGTAATCATCTTGGTCTTGTTGGCGAAGGACAGGCAGGCACTACGAATGCTTTTCCTGGCTTCTGCCACATCTACCAGTACTTCTGCTCTTCTCTCTTTGAGGTCTGCCTTGATGGCATCTCTGCATTGCTTTGCGAGCTCGGACATTCGCTGCTGGTTGCCTGAGGCATGCGCCAAACCATGTTGGCGAATAAGCTCAAGAACTTTTGAAGACAGGCTTTTTTTTTGTGGTTATCTCGCTCTTGGCGTTCCACGCACAATTATGGAGGTGCTGAACCAGACAATCGTATTCCTCATCAATGTTGTCAACAATGGCACCTTCTCATTTTGCAGCAATAGTGCCAAAGAGCTCCCAGTTGGTGATTGTTCTGGGAGTTCTCTTCTTAAACTTTGCAGTCCTTTATCCCCGCTCTGTGAAGTAGAATTTTGCACCAAGGAGACAGTGGTCCGATCCCGTTTGGAATTTTGGGAAAACACTGACATTGGTAAGGCAAAACCGTCGATTGAATATGATGTGGTCTATTTCATTGTGGAACCATCCAGCCGGAGACTCCCATGTCCAATGTTTAGATTCGGCCTTCTGGAACTGTGAGTTACCATGGATGGTCTTGGTCAACATGATGATCTCAGACAGTCTCTCACCCTGTTCGTTCCATTCTAGGCCATGGGTCCCAATGTGGAGTTCTCCAGCTGATCTTCTCGTTCCTATCTTGGCATTAAAATCACCGACAATGATTTTGTACAAGGTGTGGTCTTCTTTATAGAACTTCTCCAGCTCCATGTAGAACTTCTCAATTTCTCCTTCATCATAATTGGATGTTGGTGTATAGACAACGAAGATAGAAACTGCCGGCAGTGAGCCACATCTATTAAAATGTAAACGTCCGATTCAGGTTGTTAGGCATTCGAATGAATCAATGCTCATGGCCAAATTCGTGTTGACAAGGACATCAACACCTCCGAAGCCTCTTATTGCATGTTCCGAGGAACAGTTCTTCTCCAGTGTCGAAAACGGTGTGATGCGATTGATGCCTTCTTGTCTCGGTCAGACCAATGATGTCGTACTTGATCTTTCCTGCTTGTACCATCAGGTCCTCGAAGGATGTATCTGATGCTAGTGTACGTGCATTGAAAGTACAGACAATCATTTTTGTCTTCCTTCATTTTGGCAGCCTAGTTTCAGCCTTGAGATTTTATCAGCCTCTCCTTCCTCATCCTTCTCAACACTGCCATATTGGTGACGCCTTCAGGGTCAGGGGAATGAGACCCATTGTAATTACTGATTTTGGCATATTGAATACACAACGGATAGCTTGCAAAGCTCTGCCGTGCGGGCAGAATACTCTCGGTAGCTTGCCAGGCTCTCCGAGAGGGATAGAGGCTTTTGGGGTGGCCTCTAATCGCCCTTGTAGGTGTTCCCATGGTTCAAACCATATTTAAACCCTATCAAATATCGTACAGAAATTCTGGAAGATGGATATTAAGTGTCTTATAATGTGTCACGCCGCCGTGAAGCTTCCGCACTGTCTGGAAGGCATTCTGTAGTGTGGCAGCGGCTGGGTAGTGGAGGTAGTGGAGGATGCGACATAAAATAAGTTGTACTACACATTTAAAAAAGCAACAAAATGAAATTCCCTAGTGCAATACTTTGGCTTAAAAATAAGCCCATCATTTTGACAAATATGAAAAAGTGCAGTAATTTTCCTTTAAAGATAATGCTGATATTGGTTTGACAACTAAAAGCATGTAGAACTAAATGTCCCTGCCAAGAGAAAAAAAATATACAAATAAAAATACTATATTTATAATCTTTCTTGTTTCATATCTTATTAAGATACCACAAATTGAGATGTGAGAATATTTACTATGTAAAAGGTATACCATGTTTCTCTCTAATTCTTTCTTCCTACCTCTTCACTTTACAAATTATATCAGAAAGTTACGTAAGAGAAATTCCAGAATATGCAGTCACCAAAGAATTATTTGTTTAGCAAATAATTTATATTATATTTCTATATATAATTATAAGATATTTATATTATAATTATTTGTTTAGAAGAACTACTTTATATTATACATCAAGTCTAATATAAAGTCCTGATGATGTTCCAATGAGAATGATTACAGCCACTGCACTAATTGTCAAGAATCTACACAAAAATTTAACAAAGTTCAAACTGGGATTGAATGATTGAAAGAAACTTACGAATTCAAAATGTAGTATCATAATAAATGTTGACAACAAATTCTTAAAATATTCTTTTTTTTGCTTTTTTGGGTCATACCTGATGCACAGGGGTTACTCCTGGCTCTACACTCAGGAATTACCCCCGGCGGTGCTCAGGTGTCTTATAATGTGTCATATGGGATGACACCCCATATGGGATGCTGGAAATCAAACCCGGGTTGGCCGCATGCAAGGCAAGGCAAACGCCCTACCCACTGTACTATAGCCCCAGCCCCTCTTAAAAAATTCTTAAATTCTTCAAAACTAGAAGTTATATATAAATTAAAATTTATAATTTATAACCAAGTTTTAATTTATATAAAAATAAATTTATATAAAAATAAATTTATAAAAATTATAAAAAATAATTTATAAAAAAATAATTTATATAAAAATAAATTTATATAAAAATAAATCAGCCTGTCACAAGGCTGATTCAGAACTTCTTGCATCACAAATGGTATTCCGTGGCATCATTAGGGGTCACTACTAAGCCCAGAGTCAGAATAGTCCCTGAGTACCATAGGTAGAGGTCTAAAAACCAAAATCAACCAACGAAACCAAAGAGAGAAGCAAATAAGCAAGGTTTTGGCTTTTTGCATGGTAAAAAAAAAAAAAACATTTTCTCTATTGAAAATGTATTTCTTTCTCTACTCTCACAGTTTTGTAAGGAAAAACTATTTTACTTCATTCACTAATAATAAGGGCTGGAGCGATAGCACAGCGGGAGGTCACTTGCCTTGCACGCAGCCAACATGGCCGACCCGAGTTCGATTCCTCCGCCCCTCTCAGAGAGTCCGGCAAGCTACCAAGAGTATCTCGCCCGCGGGGCAGAGCCTGGCAAGCTACCCATGACGTATCTGATATGCCAAACACAGTAACAACAAAAGTCTCCAATGGAGATGTTACTGGGCTTGCTCGAGGAAATCGATGAACAACGGGAGGGAGGACAGTGACCACTAATAATTAAAGAAAAAAAAAGTTAGCCCAAAGGTGAGTGGAAAATTCCATTAAAAAGTTTCAAAACAGGGGCTGGAGTGATAGCACAGTGGGTAGGGCGTTTGCCTTGAATACAGTCAACCCGGGTTCGATTTCCAGCATCCCTTATGGCCCCCTAGCAGCGCCAGGTGTAACTCCTGAGTGCAGAGCCAGGAGTAACCCCTGTGTATTGCTGGGTGTGATCCAAAAAGAAAAAAAACAAAGTTTCAAAATAAAATAATATCTATACTGTATTTTTTTCGGTGAGGAGTATTATATTTTTTTTCTAAATGATTTCAAGCATGTAGAGATGGTTAATATTAATGCTGACTATAACTTATCCTGAGAGCTGGGTAAGTATAATTTAACTCAATAGTAATAATAACAACTTAATACCCTTAGTCTAGGCAACAGGGACCTCCACAATATTTCCTAGACAGTTCTTAGTTTTTGTCTATGTGAATTTAAAATTTGTTGGCCACAAATAAACCATATTTTTATGATTTTTATGTTTTGTCAGCATACTAAATTTAAGTTTACAATTTTGAACATGTTATTATTCCTACACACAGTCTCCAGCCATTAATATATAAATATATGTATTTATGACTGGAGATTCTATTAAAGGCCCATAATTTGCTTCACGCTGTCACCCCCAAACCTTTTTTATCTTTAGTTGAAGGTGGAATTTAAGGAAGTAGCTTTAGATACCACAGATAATTTCCTGGGACTCACCAATATCTACAGTCAGTATAGATGTTGTTCAATTTCTGCTTCTGCTGACAGAAATATAACAGTATAGCAGGTAGAGCGCTTGCCTTGCACACGGCTAACCCAGATTCTATCCCCAGCATCCCATAAGTCCCCTGAGTAAAACCAGGAGTGATTTCCTAATGCAGAGCCAGGAATAATCCCTGAGCATCATTGGTGTGTCCTCCATTAACCCACCCTCCCTTAAAAAGCAAAAACAAACAAACAAATAACTGGGGCTGATATATATATATATATATATATATATATATATATATATATGCTAGGAATAACAGGAGTTAGGAGTATTGGTCAATGGTTGGAACTAATCACAAGTGTGTGTGGTGGTGAGGGTATGAAAGATAGTGAAGAGACCAATAATAGCTGGGAATGATCCCACTGGACAAGATCTGGGGGTTAAAAGTGGATAAAGAGATATTCTTGATAACTTTTCAGTATCAATGTTGCAAACCACGATGCCCAAAAGGGGGAGGGGGGTAAAGATAGACACAGAGAGAGATGGAGAGACAGAGACAGACAGAGACAGAGAGTCAGACAGAGACAGAGAGATGAAAAGTGCCTGCCATAGAGACAGGCAGGGGGTTGGGGGTGGAGGCTGATGGGAGGGAACCTGGCGACACTGGTACTGGGAAATGTACACTGATGGAGGGATGGGTTTTGGAATACTGTACGACTGAAATCCAATCATGAACAGCTTTGGGAAAAAAAAAAACCTGGGGCTGGAGATATAGTTCAGCAGGTAGTGCATTTGGCTTGCCCGCTACTGACCCCGATTGATCCCCAGCATCTCGTATGGTCCCTGGAGCACCACCAGGTTTAGTTCCTGAGTTAACAACTGAGTATCGCTGGGTGTGATATAAAAAGACCAAAAAAAAAAAAAAACCCTCCAGAAAACAATAACAACAACAAAAATCTAAAAAAAAAAAAACCCAAAACCAAAATTAAACTTTATTTCTAGATCGTTAATTGGCCCTTTGTAACAGGGATGTTGCAGCAAACAACTTAGAAAGATACAGTAAAAACTCATGTTTTCCTATCACCAGTGTGATAGGATAGTGGTGGTTGTGAACACACTGGATGGTAACTCAGGGCTTGTGTCTATATTCAGGGATCAAATGTGGGACCAGGGATTAAACTTGGGGCAGCCACATAGCCTTACCCACAATGCAATCTCTCTAGGCCCTCAGAATTCGTTTTATATGACTAAATAGAGGCACTAAATGGAAGAATATATGCTATATCCGAGTTTCTTAGGCATTACTACTTTTGACTTCTTTTCACCTGAGAAATGCAACCCCAGTGAGTGCTGCCAGACGCACTTCAGATTTGTTATACATATGTTTTTGAATTAAGTTTTGGTCATTGTGTGCTCAGAAACATTTTAGTCTTCTGAATTTTTTTTCACACATCATCACATTCAGTAGTGACACAAAGTTTTAGAGGCTGGATCCTGGATAATACCAGAGACACATGTGGTGGTCATAGCTTGAAATTATATACACCATCATCTTTGTGAGAGACACTCTCTGCCACCTCTGGATCTTTGCGACCTTGAGAATTTCTTATGTAAGACCCTGAATGATAGAACTTCCAAAAATAGCCACATTAGCACTTTCAAAAATGTTTGATTTATGTCTCGTGACATCTGGGCTAACCTTATGCAAGGCAAGCATTCTATCTGCTGTGCTATCTCCCTAGCCCCCAAATATATTTAAATGTGTTAACAAAAATATTTTAACAAAACATGTCAACAATACTTTTTATAAAGATTTGTGAAAACAATTTTGGGGCCAGTGCGATAGGACAGTGGAAAGGGCGCTTGCCTGCTAGTCAGCAGATTTGGATTTTATCTCGGCATCCACTACAGTCTCCTATGATCTCTGAGTGCAGAGCCAGGAAGAAACCCCCTCAACACCACCAGGTATGGGCCCAAAACAAACACAAAACACTTTTTAAATGGTAAATTTCACAGAAGGGATCCTAAAGGCAGCAGCCAGATCAGAGACATATACATGCAAACAGCATCCCCGATGGTATCATCCTAGAATCCCTTTCTTTTCAGTGGAGACAGCAGAACTTATATTTTTATATACTTTTCTTACATTACGTACTTTGCTAACCTCCACAACTGAAGTCCCTTTCTTCCTCCCTATATCTTCTACGTTAACCACACTTACTTAAAGATGACTTCTGGAGAAGAAGAGATATTGCTATGTGGGAAATACACTTGTCTTGCAAGTGACTAACCAGTATGGATGCTGAGCACTGCCAGGAATCATTCCTGAGTGCAGAGCCAGAAGTAAGCTCTGAGAATCACTGGGTGTGCCCATATCCACTACAAAAAAAAAAGAAAGAAAATAGTGTCTAGAGTCATAGGATTAAATTACTTATTTTTTCTAGGGGTCTTTCATGTACACAGGAGATACACATGTCATTAAGAAACTTATCCTTACTTTTTCTCATCAATTTCACAATTATTTGTCTAGGCTGTGTAACACTAGGAGCACACAATGATTATTTTGCACACTAACACTTGCACACAGTATGGTTTGATGAGTAATTATGAGGCAAACTTATATTATTGGTATTTTATTTTGTCTTTTGTGTTTTCTGCAAGCACAAGGCATGACCCAAATCGTTCTTTCACTCCTGTCTCTGTGCTAAGGGGTCACTCCAGGAGGGGCTTTAGAAAACAATAAGTAATTCCAGTTATTGAACAAAGTTTGGGTAATGCAAGGCATATGCCATAGCACACACACACACAAACACAGACACACACACACACCACTTTGAAAGGATCTTATTTAAATTAAGATATTAAATAAACTTAAAATGAAACAAACACATTCCAATAATAGGATGCCGAGGATAGAGCAGTAGTAGAGTGGGTAAGATACTTGTCTTTCACAATCAGTCCAGATTTAATTCCCAGCATCCCAGGAGTAACTGCTGAGTGTACAGCTGGGAGAAATCCCTTGAGCATTGCCCTGTGTGACCCAATACCTCCAACCCGCAACCAAAACAAAGAACTCAGCAAAATATTTTAAACTACTACTTAATAATATATCCCAATATTCTTGAACTAGACGTATACTCTCTACACATACACTGAACCTTAGAATTAAGTCTAACATTTCATTATTTTGTCAACTGAGTTTTGGCAAAAGGTGTCTAATATGTTTCTAATTTTTATTTATTATATTAAGAAGTACAACAGCGGTAGGGTGTTCGCCTTACAAGCGGCCAACATGGCCGACCCGAGTTCGATTCCTCCGCCCCTCTCAGAGAGCCCGGCAAGCTACTGAGAGTATTCGATATGCCAAACACAGTAACAGTAACAAGGATAATTTAACTCTTAGAAATTGCATTTGAAGAAACTTTCTAAATGGAAAAAGAATTTAAGAATCTGTCATCCAAACAAATTTGCTTGGCATATCTAATTCACTCAAAATTAAAGCAGCAAATATATGTAACAAATTAATGTACTTAAATAAACATTTATGAAAGACACATTCTTAGGCCAAAGAGATAGTACAGGAGGTAAGGCACTTGGGCCTTGCATGTAAAAGATCCTGTTTTTTTTTTTTTTAAATTTTATTGAAGCACCGTGAGATAGTTACAAGCTTTCATGTTTGGGTTATAATCACACAATGATCAAACACCCATCCCTCCACCAGTGCACATTCCCTACCACAAATATCCCTGGCATAACCCCCCTATCCCACCCTCCCCCTGCTTCCATGGCAGAAAATAATCCCCATACTCTATTTCTACTTTAGGGCATTATGGTTTGCAATACAGAGACTGAGAGGTTATCCTTTTTGGTCCTTTACCTACTTTCAGCACACATTTCCCATCCCGACCGGTTCCTTGAGCCATCATTTTCTTAGTGATCCCTTCTCTATTCCAGCTGCCTTCTTCCCTTTGCTCATGAGGCATTGACCTTGATTTGAATCACTGGCACCACTAATGTCTCTGGAGCACTGTCAGAGATTACTCCTAAGCCAGGAACAGTCACTGAGTAACACGGGGTGTGGCCCAGTAATGAATAACAAGGCAAATAAAACCATATTCTGAAAAGAATTGGATTAGGTTTGTTTTAGGATACTCAACAAATAAGAATCTATCTCTCAATGATTTTATAACCCACTGTGCAAAACAAACAAGCATAGAAGCCAAGAATAGGCAAGCCATCAAGCACTATAATACAAGCATTAAAGTGTTATGAGGGAAATTAATTTTGTTTGCTATTATTAGAAATGGATTTCTGGAAGAGATGGTTTAAGTAAGTAGCTAATTTTTAAAATGAGTTTACATGCCTATTGATAAGAAAAATCTTCTCACATGGCAGTTTTAAAAAGAAGCAATGGCCTCACAGTGCATATTAATCACCTCATATTTCCAAAGCATTTTGATCTCAGAGGTACATAAAATCATGGTCAAGAACACACAATATGGAATACAAGACCAAGACTTGAATCCTGACCCTCATTAACAGGATTTTTTAATGTACATTTCACACACATACTTGAGTCTTTGAACCTCTCTGTAGCCTCAACACTTACATATTTATAATGAGAGTAATAATAGTATCTAAATAATAGGACCACTTTAAGGATCACATATATTCTTAGGAATGTAACTGGCATCCTGTATCTACTAAAGTGTTGCAATTCTACTGTCATTACCATTTCAATTGTTGCTTGAAATGTTTGTACTGTGTATTTCAAATACCTACACAATTTAACTCAAAGTAATTCCAATTCCTCCAGAAATATTATATATTAGAATCTTCCTTTAGAAAAGTAAAGCAGGATTCAATACATGTAGTTTTCTAAATCAATTTGCTTTTCTACATGTGAACATTTGCAAAAATGACACCCTCCCTCCCCAATATGCGCGCGCACACACACACACACACACACACACACACACACACACACACACACACACTCACACACAGAACAATGAGTCAGACTTTTCCTAAGAGAAGCATCCTTGATATATGGTGATAAGAACAATTTGAGCTCTAAGTACTTCAGTATAAACTGGTAACATATCCTTTAAAAAGAAAACCTACCCCAAATTACGGTCATGGCCATAAATAAATTGATTTGTAAAAAGTATTTGTCAGGGTTCCCTGGAAGTACTCAGGGCCTATTCTCAACTCTGTGCTTGGGGTCACTCCCTGCCGAACCTGGGAAACCCTGCACCTTCAGGGATCAAACTCAGATCCCCTGCATACATAGCATGCACTCAGCCTATTGAGCTATTCCCCACCCCTAGCTTTTGTTTTATCTTTGGGGGATTAGGGGGCACCCTGGGCTTGCTCCTAGCTCTGGTCTCTGGGTACACTTCTGGTGAAGCTAGAGGGAGAATATGCGATGCAAAGGAGATGGGTCGGTCCCCTCCAATGCAAACATCCTTTCCTCTCCAAACCTTTAAAAATCAGAGTAATTTATCTTAAGATAGGAGAAACACCTAGAGAGGTTCCCAAACTTGATGGATCTATCACGCAATTTTATGCAAAAAAAAAATTAATCAGTACCCTCTGAAAATCTATTTTTAAGCTAATAAACAGAAAGATCCAATTGCGCCCAAGTCTACTACCACTGTACAGTTCCAGTATCCCTAGTGGGGCAAAGAGGGAACACATGTTTATTTCCAGCTTAGGAAACAGGCGAGGTTGTATCATGTGAAGCCATGGACTCCTCATCATTTGAGACTCCCCCCGCCACCCCTCTCCCTGATGATCCACATCCTACCACTTTACTTAAATCAAGATATAAACTCTGAGTTTTTCTCATTTAATTGAGGAATTTGTACCATGTATAATTTCCATACATGTGTAATTGTTTTTCTCATATGAAAGAGATGTGTAGTTGATTTGATCAGTCCAAAAGAAACTAGAAGGTAGTTTCCCTTGCCCATGGCAACCTTAAACGACAAAAAATGTCCTTTAGAAATTTATTATTTTAAAGCAATAAAGCACTGGCAATTAAAAAGTAATTTATGTTTCACTGAGGTTTTGGGATTATACCCAGTTGTGTTCCGTATTGAGGGATCATGCTCCTTAATCACTTGTACTATCTCACTGGACCTAGCAAATAACATTTCAGTTCACAGAAATTATCCTGAAAAAACTCAAATTAGTAAAAAAAAATGCAGGGAAAATTAACAGGTCAATTTTATCTTCAGCTATTGAAAATGCTCCTTATTTAATAAATAGAAACATTTTTATAAAGTTCAAGTTTATGAAATTAGTCAGATTCTGACACAATAGTCCATTATTTTATAATAATATTTTTACAATAATTTCATAACTTATTAAAATTTAATTTTCATAATAGCAGTGCAGAGAGAAAGAGAGAGAGAGAGTCCAGGGGTTGAGGAACTTGTCTTTCATGCAGTGAACCCAGGTTCAATTCCTAGCACCACTTTTGATTCCTAATGCACCATAAGGTATGATACCGAAGCACAAATAAAGGAGTAAGCCCTTTGTTCTGCTGATTGTGACCAACTCCCCTGCAAAAAATAATCACAATATCACTGTATCATTGTCATCCCGTTGTTTGTTGGTTTACTCGAGTGGGTGCCAGTAACGTCTCTATTCTTCCCAGCCCTGAGATTTTAGCAGCCCCTTCTTACTCGTCTTTTCCCAATGATAGGAGGTTCTTTCAGGGTCAGGGGAATCACACCTGTTGTCGTTACTGTTTTCGGCATACTAAATACACCACGGGGAGCTTGCTAGGCTCTGCCTGTGTGGGCAGCATACTCTCGGTGGCTTGCCGGGCTCTCCGAAAGGAATATATTTATGTATCTCTCTGTATGATTTGTTGCCTCCTGTCTGAACCCCATCAAATATGGCGTGGTAATTATGGAAAATGGGTAGGAAGTGTCTTATGATGTGTCGCATGGCTGCTTCGTGAGAAAATTTATAAGTCACAGAATTACATTCTAGAAACAAGGGGGATGGATGAGGAAACAGTACTGTGTGTATGCAAATATGTATGCACATTATTTTACAATATAGATGACAATGTTTCCAAATTTCTAATATCCTAAAACATCGTATTGTTAGTGTTTTGTCATTATATTCATAACATAATATTAAAATGTTTAAGTTAAATTGCATAGTAAATTAAAGGGGAATTATTTTTTGCTGGAAAGCAGTCTGGAGCATGGTGGTGGTTGGGTAGTGGACTCTGTGCCAGGCTGTTTTCACTTGGGGTGCTCAAAGAGTGGGGCAGGTGAGAGCCGTTCCCGCCCCAAGAGACTCAGCCCTGGCAGACGACCTTCACTACTCAACAGTGGCCATGCTACAGGCTGCTTTTCGGATGCTCTGGCTGAGCCTCACACATGAAAAAAGTCCCACAGAGCCCAGGTAATGCAGAACTTTGTGTCTTAGAATCTGGGCTCAACGGGACCCGGGAGCAGAGATCCTCTGCCTGCTTCCCCCAATCTCCGGTGACCCAGGGGTCACACCCAGAAGCCACTCCCTGCTGGCACCAGATAATCTCCTCACCCGCCACCCTCCAGAACACATGGCTGCTTCTCCCGGAAAGGAGCATAAAATGAAGTTCCCCAAACCATGCCACCGGACTCTGGGCCAGGCTGTTTTCACCCGGGACACCTCAGAGTGGGGCGGGTGAGAGCCTTCCCTGCTCCAAGGGACCCATCCCTGGCAGCTGACCTCCACTACCCAACTGCCATCAGAAATTAGAAATTTGGAAACATTGTCATCTATATTGTAAAATAATGTGCACACATATTTACATATACACAGTACTGTTTCCTCATCCATCCCTCCTTGCTTTTAGAATGTAATCCTGTGACTGATAAATTTTCTCACTTATGCTCATTTTTCACCCTTATAAAATTCAGTTTTCTTGTTTTATTCTATATATGTATATACATGCACAGATGCAGAAAGAAAACAGAAAGACACAAACAGACACACAAACTTATCTGAGGCTACTAACCCATCAGTGATCTTGGGCTACATCAGGCTGGGTGCTTAGGGGTTGTTCAACTTGGTGCTGGGGAACCATTTCAGAATTAGAAATTAAACCTGAGACTCCCACATGCACATTAGCCCTTTGAACTATCTTTGGTCCCCTCTGCCGTGCTCTTCCTTATCATTAGTGAGAAAAAAATGTGTATGTTGTGTGTAGAACAGGAGACAGAGGTGATGAATTTACTTCTAAAAATACCATTTTTCAGGTGACAGAAAAAAGTCTGGGCTAAACTTAGCTTTCACATGAAAGGTTTTTTTCTTTATTCCTTTTGATCAATATTATATTTACATAGTTTTAAAAGCATATATAGCCTTTTAAAACTGATTAAATCTTTTCCCTTAGGGACACATCCAAATAAGCTCAGGGATCACCTCTGCTAGGCTTGGGAACCATGTGGGGTGCCAAGGATCGAATCTGGATCTGACTCAGGAAGGCAAGTGCCCTACCCACTGTGCTCTCATTTTGACTCTAAAACAGAGTACACTTTACAAATAAGCTTTAAAGGCAATTTTGTGTTGCCTAAAAGTGAAGATTTCTATGAAGGATATGACTATAATCACAGCATTTTACTATTTAATGATACAATTTTTGAAGAGCTAAGTAGGGTCTCAGATTAGACGGCTATCCACTGATTACAGCTATACAATACCTCTTGAGGAGCTGTGCAGATAATTGACTTTGTTCTCTGACATCACAAAGCATCCTAAAAAAACCAAGGTGATCCTAGATATGCCCCCATCATCTCTAAAACACACACACACACACACACACACACACACACACACACACACTCTGCAAGGCCCAAGAACATACATTTTTAACATACTACCGATGGTCATGGCCATGGGATCACCGATACAAAGATACAAATATCAGACTAGCAAGAGCTTGAGGTTTAATTTTCTACTTTATCCCCAATTTTATTCCCATGGTCTAGTAATGCTTATTACATGCTTATTCAATATTGTGAAAGATTAAGATGAATATAGGGAAAATGCTAAGGAACTGGGCACAACTTGAATTTGGTTCAATGGTCTTCATACTATTTCTACGAGCTATAGCATCGATATTGTTTTGAAGGCCCACGGAAGTGGCATTGCTACTCATATGTTTTATTTTTAACTCAGAGATTTCTCTGTTAGTAGGTAAGATTATTGTATAAATAGGTAAGGTTACTGTCAAGACAAAGTGCCCCTAGAGTTGTGTCAGTAGATTCCATTTACTGGGCCAATGACCTGAGCAAAGCAATTTATTGGTAGAGAACAAAAACACTGAAAATGTCACCTAGAATAAAGAATCTGGTTCTAGAAATACAATTATGATTCTAATTTTAAAACAGTAGTAAATATTGCACAGTGAAATGATTTTTAGAATGCCAGAGAGTAGGGAAAAATAGTTTCCAGAGAAATAGTACAAGGTTAAGAAACTTGCTTTGTGGTTGACCCTGATTTTATCCACAGAATCAGATAGTTCCTTGAGCACTGGGTCAGGAATAAACCTTAAGCACCTATGAGAGGATATGCTTTTTAACCACCCCCCCCACACACACACACAAAAATAAAGACTAGGAAAATTAGATGTAGGCACCAAAAATCTCATTATATATAGCAACATATGAAATTTTCTTATTTTTAATAATATACATGATAATTATGCATTTTGCCATTTTCTAGAACATCAAAACTCTCAGTGTTCCAAGGCAATAAAATTTTGACTAATGGTTCTACCATCGTGCTCCATCAATTTGGAATTTTCAACCAGTTTAGTTGAAAATTCATTTTTCTATAAAATAAATTGTTGATTACATAAAAATATAATAAGTAATAGGCCCACAAATTTTAATATGGTTTTCAATCCCATTATGGACAGAGTCACACTTTAGTGCCACTGAAATAAAGAATAACCATTCATCTCTAAAATGCAAATACAAAATGCTGTGAATTTTCATTCTAAATTCTTAATTACCTGCCTAGAGAGAGATATAAAATAAGGAATCTAGGCCAAGTTCATGAGGGGTTTAAATTACTTTTCTTTTTCTAATGAGCAACAAAGACTCCTTAATGTTTGAAGCTGCTGTGTAGACATAATGAACTACAGAATAAAACATTAGAACTTGAAAAGGAAAAAAATAAAACACAACAAGGGTTCAGGAATTATATTCAATATATGCGGGAAGAACCAAATCCAAAAGGTAAAAACTGTGTGCAGTTTTACCAGCCAATGGACAACATTAATATGTTTAAAAGCTAAATCTAACCAGTAATTTTATAATAAAATGAAAACTTCATATTAAGTATCCGAATATGTACAGTTCTGAAATTCCATTTTTGAGGATCTCCTGCCTCTAATGATTCACAAGCATACATTTCCAATATTCCTGTTTATGTAAGCATTCATATCAGTAAAACAGCACTTGAATCATAGTAGTAATTCATGAATAGAAATGTCATGAAAGGGAAAAATCATATAAATGACATTCCTTGGGTTTTCTGCCAAACTAGAGATGGTAAGAAGTTACTTCTGGCTCTGTGCTCAGGAACTAATCCTGGTGGTGCTTGGGGAATCACATGGGATGCCAGGAATTGAACATGAGTTAGCAACATGCAAGGCTCTAATCACTGGATTCTAACTCTGACCCAAATAAAGGTCATAATTGAATTACCGAAGCGTAGTATTTTAAATTTATTTTAGGCCTAAGAGAAAACATTATAGAAGAAAAACAGCAATAGATTTAACTTTGAAACAAGGTGAATACCAATTGTCACTGAAGGGATTTAGTTATTGTCAAATAAGAGTATTAACAGCATTTATTTCATCAATAGATATAAAGTGGTGAATCAATCTGCAGTTGAAAATATTAAGTTTAAGCAAGGAGCGGAGGATATGGTTTTAATTCAAGAAAATAAAAATGAAACATCAATTTCTAATGCATAGAATTAACATTGAGCTAAGTAATATTTCTCAAGTTCTTTCACAAATTTTTGTAAATGGTAAAGGTAAAGGCCCGCCCGTTGTTTGTCGATTTGCTCGAGCGGGCCCAGTAACGTTTCCATTGGAGACTTTGTTGTTACTGTGTTTGGCATATCGAATACTTCACGGGGAGCTTGCCAGGCTCTGCCGTGTGGGCGAGATACTCTCGGTAGCTTGCCAGGCTCTCCGAGAGGGGCGGAGGAATCGAACTCAGGTCGGCCATGTTGGCTGTGTGCAAGGCAAACGCCCTACCTCTGTGCTATCGCTCCAGCCCCCATAAAAAAAAAAGGGGGGAAAAATTTTTGTGATGTATAATAATACGCTATATGTAAACAAAAACAAACACAAACAAACATCGTCCTCCCGTTCATTGATTTGCTCGAGTGGGCCCAGTAACGTTTCCATTTTTGAGACTTGTTACAGTGTTTGGCATATTGAATATGGTCACAGATAGCTTGCCAGGCTTTGCCAAGCTGGTGAGATACTCTCAGTAGCTTGCCAGGTCCTCCGAGAGGAGCAGAGGAATCGAACCCGGCCTGGCCAGGCTGGCTGCGTGCAAGGGAAACGCCTTACCGCTGTGCTACACAGGTTTCAAAAACGTTTTAAATTTTTTTTGAAAAATCTTAATGCTTTATAACTATCGCAATTAATTAATAGTTTGGGTCTATTGACCATAACTTCTATCTTTTCATCTGTGCCCTCATTTTGTCCTTCATAATCCTTTCAATCTACTGACATGACTCATCCTCTTGAAAATGCTTGTGCCCACAGAAAATGCCTAGCCATAGCCAGGAAGGGGAAAAATAATAAAATTCTGTCAAAATTTTTCTTGTTGACCATTACTTTTAAGCAATTCATCAATTCATCATTAACAAGTATACTTTGTTTTGTTTCATAAGACATACCTTGAGTAATTTGTGGACCTTCAAACAAAATTCTCCTTTTAGAAACACCATCATTTTCTTATGTCATTGTCCCACTGCTTCAAAGCAAAATGAATGTTGATGCTAATATAAAAGGAATCTACATACAATTTTATGCAGATACGTGAATAGAATATTAACTTTAGTAACCCTATACAGTAGATAGAATGCTGGAGCACATACCTAGGAATATGAAGGGAAATAGACATACAGACATGCATAGAAAATAAAACATAAAAACTTTAAATAAAGGATATTGTCATCTTTTCCACAAACTTATCACGTTGATTTTCTGCCTCTGGGAACTTCTCGAGGTCACTTTCCAGATGAGAGATATGTTTTTCCATTGCCACAAGGTTACTCTTTAGAATTTGAGCTGAAACTAAATAATAATATGCAAAGTGGTTAGAATATTTTCTCAAGTATGCCATAAAAATTAAATAGTCCTCAACTAAGGTATTCTTTTAATGTAGAGAATAATTCCAGCATATATTTTCTTAATTTCTGTTCATAAAAATATTCTCTGTAAAATAAGCAAAAATATATAATACGGTACAGAAAATCATAATGATTTATATGAGATTGTCAATGTTCGTTTAGTCAATTAGCTCAGAAGGATTCATCTCTACATATACTTATTATAGAACAAATAATATTTGATTAAAATAAAATTGTCAGATGAATTCACCTATATGTAGGGTATGCAGAAGGAAACAGACAAAACTGAAGGAAAACAAAATTTTGAATTCAGAATACAGGAGAAAGGTCCAGAAGAGGAAGGAGAAGGGACACAATAGATCATGGCAGAAGCTTGGTGTTTTGGTGATGTTTTAGAGAATATATACTTTGAAAAGGCATGAAATTACATACAATACCCCCTCCCCAACCTCAGAACAGAATACAGTCATGAATACCAGTGTTACCACAATAAACATTAAAAAATCTTAAACTTGAAAAAAAGTCAATCTGAAATTCAAACAAAGCACTAAAGTATTTCTGATGGGAATAATAATAGAATGTACTCAAACTTGAATATTGAAAATAAAATAAGATACAAAGATATACCGAACACGATTGCCACTCAGTACCTCTATTGCAAACCACAATACCTAAAGAAAAGAGTGAGCAAAAGGGAATGCCCTGCCACAAGGCAGGGTGGGGTTGGAGGGGCAGGGTGGGGGTTGGGAGGGCTACTGGGATCATTGGTGGTGAAGAATGGGCACTGGTGGAGGGATGGGTACTCCATCATTGTATAACTGAAACCCAAGCATGAAAGTCTACAACTGTACCTCATGGTGTTTCACTAATACAAAAAATTCAAAGATATAGAAATAATGTATATTCTTAGATATAAAAACTGCTGTAAGATTGTATTGTGGTGATTGTACTTATGATGAAAAGATTTTATCTTTTCATCATGAAAATTAGTAAAAAATTAGTTTAATTAATTTTTATATTTTATCAAATATGAAAAGCCACTGTTGATAAAGAAAGAAAATTTTGAAGACCCCACAGCACACTCACATGCATGTTCATACTGACAAAACAACATTCCCCTTAAACACTATCATTAGATATTTTATATAGATTTAGATATTTTAAATATTCATAACACTTTCATCCTTTTTTTACTTTTCATTAAAAACATTTTTAATTATTATAGTCAAACTTTTACTAAACTCAATCTTTCCAGATTTCTCAAAATGATTCCTTTTTCACCGTCATTTTTTGTTTAACTTACAGTACTAAGTATTACAGTGCTACAATACTAAACATGACAGCATTATGTTATTAAGTATAAAATTTTAAAGTACTACATTTTTTATAGGAAACTTTTACATGAATGCCTCTAATTTTCAGCAGGGATATTTGATTTTTATTGACACATAAAATGATTATGGTTAACATTTGATTCATAATATATAGAATGCTGGGGTAATTTTATTGTGATATATTTGAGGACTTCCATGTATTTGGAAAGAAATGACTGAAAAATGTAAAACTATTTAAGCTTAATTTTATAATTATGCTTCAATTCCAAATAGCCATTTCTTCTCTTATAGACAAATATGTAAAAAGTATTTCATTGGTCTCTACTATGTATTTTTCTTCATCTAGGTATGAACATTCCTAAGAACCTCAGTTTATTTCTATATAAACTATCTCAATGAACTGCTTTTACATCAGGGATTTCAAAAAGATTAATCTGCTGATGACTGCCAAATTTCTATATACAATTTCCAACCTCTCATTTCTTTCTTTTTTAATTTTTTAATTTTTTTTATTTTTATTAGTGAAACACCATGAGGTACAGTTGTAGATTTATAAATTTCTGTGCTTGGGTTTCGATTATACAATGATCAACCTCTTATTTCTTATTCAGGAAACAATCTTTATTTTCATAAAATTAAATATCCAATTGGATGTGACATAGGCTAATAAGCAACATATTCAAACCAAAACCTAAAAATACTACTAGGAATATATCATTCTGGTTATACTTCTTTTCCCAATAGTACCACTGTTTGTCAATTGTCATTATTTTGATTACTGCAACTGTTCTTTATACAATCCATTTCACAAAAGCCTCTGGAGAAAAATTTTGTATTCTCTGAACACTGATGTCATCATATCTCGCGTTGATTCCATGAATTAAACTTAAAACCTCCAATTACATTTAAAGTTCCCAAAGCTAACATAGATACAGAATGCAATTAGAAACTAATTAATATGACTAATATCCTGAACACAAATAAACAGTGGTTGTAGGATATCATGCATTAACACATATCCACAGAAGACTGCAGTGTCATACTGGATATAAAAATAGCCACAGCTGCAAAGGTGAACATACAATTAAATAGCTTTTAAAAACTTGACACACAAGCATTTTTGTTTCTGGAAATCAAAGAAACAGTGATCTTTTGATAAACAGGTAAATTCTGCAGTGTATAGATGGAAAATGGCACATCTGTGCATGCTACTTCTTACTCTTTGTGCTGTGGAAAATAAGCTACAATTTCGAGCCTTTAAATATGCAAATCACATTTCATGCTGAAATCCCTCATTGATCTTCCAAAGACCAGCTCTCAGCTATATTTTTCAGCATGACATATAGAGAGAAATCTCAATTTTACCAAGATCATTTTTGTTTTACTGCATATCTACAGTTTCCTCTTTGTAAATTGTTAGCAGTGTTATCCTTTAATGAATAGTGAGGTACAGAAATTCTAATTTTATTTAAGATTTTATTCATTTAAGGGGGATAGTTCTCTTTATTACTTTTCTGAAACAGAAAAACTGTCTTATTTACATAATTGCAAACTGCTCATTTCTTTTCTCCATTAGCAGAATATTGCTGCCTAATAAAGGGTATGATCTTAGAAAGAAAAAAAGTGAGCATATGTTAATGAGTAGTTTTGGAACAATAAACAGAGTTAGAAACAGTTTTTTTTCCATCTTTTGTATTACCAAAAGTATGGTACTTACAAATTTTCAACCATAAATACAGAATCCAGTGTATGACCTTAATTGTTTAATGTCCCATGATTTGTATTTGCAGCCAAATGTTTAATAAGGAGCAAATCTATTGTGCGCCCCTAAGATTTACTTCCTGTCTCTACTGAGTTTTCAATTATAAATTCCAAGGTCAGGCTTTCATAATATGAATGGTTTAATGATTTAATTTAAATTAACTATCATTTATAGATGTAAATATTTAGCAAGGAATAACTGTGCTTTTAAAACCTGGATTGAAATTTTGCTTTCAGTTTTATTTATGTCTTATGTTCACTAACCTGAATATAACAAATGGGTTTGAGTTTCTGGTTTTGGCTTGAAATATTATATCCTTTCATAGCTGTATAGATCTCCTTATTATCCTTTAGTATTCACCATCATATACAACTTTGACTTTCCAAGAGTTTCAATGGAATAATGTATTGTTTTTAAAAGGATTAAAACATTTTTAAAGTTTGAAACATTTTTTTCAGGTTTAAAACAGTTCTTAATGTTTAAAACTACTTTTTTTAAGTCTTAGACTCAACTGGGTAAAATCCTGTTTAATTATTTCATTTTATTATTGAGATTGGGAGGCAACATACAATATAAGGGGGCCATGCGGTGCTTGAAACTTAATACAAAGCATGCATTCTGGCCCTTTTGGGACGGACGCTCTAACAATTTAATCATGAGAATTATATTCTTACTGCTTTCTTCAAGTTGAGACTTTTCCCCCCCTTTACTGGCACTGCACATAAGACTGAATAAACACTGAGTGAAAAAAAAACCAACATATTACTATCCAATGGTCTAATTGTTAGCTAAGAACAAAATATATCAAATCCTGCTGGGAACAAGAAAGACAGATAAATAAAGAAAAGGACAGTAAGGGAAGTTTACAGGACCTTCCTATGCTGGAACCCAGAAGTAGAATGCTGCCCCCAGCAGGGTCCTAAATCAGTTCTTTGTTTCCTTTCTTGGAAGGACTATCTGTTGTGAAAGCCCCTTATACAGTTGATGATTACCATGAATTAGGCCCTTAGATATGTAAATATCTAAGTAGGTGGAGACTGGACCAATGAACTTCTCCCTTTTGTAATTACTGGTTCTAAGCAATAAATACTGAATATGAAGGACAGTCTGGGCACTCAATCCAGCAGACTGTTAGCCCCCTCACCCCATGCTTTTTATCTTTTATTTCTGACTCTTTTCTTAATCCCCCTGGTGTCACTGCTTCAGGTCTATTCAGCTGAAGAAGGTCCCTGAAAAGTCAATATATGTAAACAATATAGGGAAATAGTACACCACTGATATATCATGGTTATTCAAACCCCTTCAATGAGTCTCAAGTCACTGTCACTGTCCTCCCATTGTTCATCGATTTGCTCGAGGGGGCCTAGTAATGTCTCCATTTTGAGAATTTTAACAGTGTTTGGCATATTGAATATGTCATGGGAGCTTGCCAGGCTTTGCCAGGATCTCCGAGAGGGGTGGAGGAATTGAACCAGGCTCTGCTAGGCTGGCCCTACCGCTGTGCTATATTCTACTGTCATAAATAGCTAAGGGATTTTGCTAATCCTGAATATATTAGATGATTATACTAGGTGAATTAATGAGTATGATATATATGTCACATTTTATGTGTTGTTATACAATGTTCATATATATTCATTATGGTTATTGCATATGTATTATATAGATTTCCATATTTTTTCCCTTCATTTTATTTCGTGAAAGCATCATGATTTAAAAGTTATTCATAGCTGGGTTTTAGATATACAATGTAACCCATTGCTTTATTCCCCTTATTTCTAAACATTAGTGTCCTTAAAGTAATTCTGATCATAAGAGTCATAGATGAACCCCTTGCAATTCATTTTCTTCTGCAGGTCAGGCTATCTACTAAGAGGTATGTATATAAAATGAAATAAATTCAATTTCATTGTGTTGTAGGCAGTTATACAAGGAAGGGCGCCCATGGCTTTAGAATTCCTAAAATGTAATAAAACCAACAGTCCAAAACTGCAAAGAGCCCACATTGCATGCTCAGGCTTGATAAGACTTTCACCTGGTGCCAGCACTAGACCCAGAGAAGGCTGGGCCCCCTTCTGTGAGAAGTTCCAGGTGGAACAAAAGGCCAGGAAAGGAATTTCAAAGAAGACCTACAATCACTCACAACTCAACCCTTCCTCCATTGGCAAGTTACCAAGCAATGAACTTTTACCTACCTAGAATGGACTTTCACCTGGGGACAGATTGGTAAAACCCTATAAAAGCCGCCTTGAACAAAGGAAGAGCTCTCATATGCTGCACTAGCCCATGTGCTACTTATGCCCACATGGCTGAGCTCTGGTGTCACATGTGTTACCTGCATCTCCCCTCCTGAGATGTGTACTTTCATGCTTTCATATCTAACACTGGGATGTGTGTAGAGGCTCTCACTCCTCCTTTGGAGAAGCCCTTGGTCTCTCTTGAGGGCATTTCTCTCACTTTCTCTCCCTCCTTCCCTTTCCTAAAAACCTCCAAATAAAACTGTTATTACTTTACTGCTCATATACTCCTGAAATTCCTTTTTGCAAGTTATGTAGGCAGGTAGGTTATGAAGTCCCCCATCCCCCCAATCATGGCAATGAAATTTCTGGGAAGTAATAAAGCCACCAGTCCTAAGTCTGACACACCTTATGGATATAGAAAGGAAGATCTGATAAGACCTTCTCTAGCACCAGACCCTAAGGAGACTGGACCCCTCCCTACAGAAAGGGCCTGAAGGAAATTCCTTCAGGAGTCCTCAATTCCTTCCTTTAATCTGATTAACTCTCAGCTAGCCCACACCAAAAGGCTAGACCCACCCTCAGAGAAGATCCAGCAGGAACAAGTCAGGAACAGGAGTTTTAAAGAAGACTGCTCCCAACTCTACCCTCTTAGCAACAACCCTAGAAAAGACTGTTATCTGGCTAGAATGCCCCATGTGGGGGAAGCTTGGAAAACCCCCATAAATGCCACCTTGAACAAAGGGAAGGCAGCATACATGGCCCAAACTCACATGCTGTTTGTGCCCCCAGGGCCAAGCACCCCGTAGTCTGCATTCCTCCTCAAGATGTGTACTTTCATGCTTTCCTGTCTAATGCTGGGATGTGTATAGTGGCTCTCTCCACCTTGGAGAAGCCCAGGTTCTCTTTGAGCAACATACTCTCCACTCTCTCCCACATTTTCCTCCTTCCCTTTAAAACCTCCAAATAAAATCTATTTTACCTCACTGCTTGTCTACACCCAAAATTCTTTTCTGCAAGGGAGACAAGAACCTAGTGACCCTGGGTCCCAGGTGGCAGAGGCAGATGGTGAGAAAGTGATCACCTTTCTCCTCCCCACTTTACAGAAGTCACCCATGGTGCCCACTGACATCACAAGAGTTACAAAGAACCTGTAAACCCTGGCTAAGGCTTAGGACTGACTTTCCAGACTTTCTCAGCCTAACTTTTTCAACTGGTTCAGGGGAGCAAAGGCAGATTGGGAGAAAGTGACCACCTCTCTCCTCTATGCCTCACATAAGCCACTCTTGGGGAGCCCAACAACTTCAATTGCAAGACTATGTTTGGAACATTAGCCATATGAATATTTACATTACAAGTTCTTAAAAATGCACACCATTCTGTATCTTTTAAGAACAAGTTTTGGCATGTTTCAACTCTATAGCTATGGACATAATTATTTTAATAATATATATTTTATCAGCTATTTTCCTAACTTACAATGGAAAACAATTCCATTCACACAAAACATGAAACTTACAAGTATTTCTCAGATATTCTTTTTATGAAATCATTATACATAAGTAAACATTCTGAGATGGCTCCATAATTTAACATTTTTTGGCTCTTCTTTACCTTAGTCCCTAGAAAATTCATTATCTACCCTTCCACTATTTGAGTTTTATATATTACTAAGAGATTCTTATTGTTAATCATATCTCTTCAATAAGAATGTAAGTTCCTCTGGAGCAGAAGCATTGCATTTTTTCCTTTATATGATCTACTATGCTAAAATTGCTCCTAATTTTTTTTTACTTATGTTAGAACTGAGATAAAAAATAGTATTTTAAAACTATATTCTCCTTTGCATGTAGTCTGCATGCTATGAGTAACATAGTATAGACAAGAGATAAACAAGACAATTATATTCAGTTCTTTTTAATTACCATAACTGAATGATAGCAGCCTACAGAAGTTGAATTCATTTTGGGGAAAAAAACAACCTTGAATTTATAATGTAATACTACTTATATTCACTCTAGAGAAAAGTGGCTTTAAACTATGAATTTAAAATTTTAGGTGAGGGGTTAGAGAGATTGCACAGCAGGTAAGGCATTTGCCTTGCATGAGGCCAGCCTGGATTCCATTCCCAGCATCCCATATAGTCCCCTGAGCACTGCCAGGAGTAATTCCTGAGTGCATGAGCCAGGAATAATACCTGTGCACTGCCGGGTGTGACCCAATTAACTTAATCATAAAGCATTATATCTATATTTCCAATGGAACAAAAGAAAACTACCAAAAAAAAAACATAAAGGAAAAACAAAAATTGGAAAAGGATGGAGAGAATGAGCCAAGAAAAAACGCTGGGGATGTGGCAATACCAGATGTGTTCAGGGATCATATGATTTACCAGGAATCAAATACTGTTAAGCAGTTTAACCACTGCACTATCTCTCTACCACCTCTCCCACCCCAAGTATTTTTTCTGGTGACAGGATGACTGAATAGGATTAGCAGAACACTAGATAAAGGACAACCATGTGAACAAGCTGGATTCCGAAAAGGATTCAGTACCATCGACCATATCCACACAATAACCAAGCTCATTGAGGTATCTCGGGAGTTCAAGATGCCACTCTATCTAACGTTCATTGATTTAAAGAAGGCCTTTGATTCTGTTGAGACGGAAGCGGTCATGGAAGCCCTAGCCAATCAGGGTGTACAAACTCAATACATCAGGATCCTTCGTGAGCTCTATTGTGGATTCACTACCAAGATCTCACCATTCTACAAAGAAGTAATCATCCATATCAAGAGAGGGGTTCGGCAGGGTGATACCATTTCACCAAAACTCTTCAGTGCCACCCTCGAGAACATCATGCGACGACTGGAATGGGAAAACATGAGAGTGAAGATAGATGGTCGGCAACTACACCACCTCCACTTTGCTGATGACATCGTTCTAATAATACCAAACATCAACCAAGCGGCACAAATGCTGAACGACTTTGACCATGAATGTGGAAAGGTCGGACTACAGCTGAATCTTACGAAGACAATGTTTATGAGAAACAGCCTTGTTCCTGACGCTCCATTCGCTCTCAACGGAACCACCATCTCCGAATGCAACAGTTATATATACTTAGGTCGAGAAATCAACATGATGAATGACCTGGCACCTGAGTTGCGCAGGAGGAAGAGAGCGGCTTGGAATGCCTTCAAGAGCATTGAAGAAATAACTAAAAGGACAAAAAACCTCCAGCTACGAGCACATCTCTTTGATTCCACTATTCTTCCTGCATTAACATATGCCTCAGAGACCTGGACCCTATGAAAACAGGATGAGAACACTATTCGGGTCTCTCAAAGAGGAATCGAAAGAACTATGCTTGGAATATCACGATTCACTCAAATGAGAGATAGAATCCGGAGTTCTTATCTTCGTCAACGCTCAAGAATCAGGGACGCTGTCTCATTTGCCAAGACATCAAAAATCAGATGGGCTGGACACGTAATGAGGTTTACAGACAACCGCTGGACTAGAGCCATTACTGATTGGATTCCACGAGACATCAAAAGATCACGTGGACGCCCACCTATAAGATGGTCAGACTTCTTCGTCAAGACCCTAAATGATCGGTTTGAGGCTCTACATGTTCCTAAAACGAACAGATACCATTGGGCTACGCTAGCACGCAACCGGGATGAATGGAGACGTTACTGGCACCCGCTCGAATAAATCGATGAATAACGGGGATTAAGTGATTAAGTGATAAGTGACAGAATGACACTAGAGATTGTGTGGGGAGAGTGGGGAGAGTGGTGACAATTCCACATACATATAGGTCACGGTCACGGTCACGGTCACCCCATTGTTCATCAATTTGCTCGAGCGGGCCCAGAAACGTCTCCATCGTGAGACTTGTTGTTATTGTGTTTGGCATAGAGAATACGCCATGGGTAGCTTGCCAGGCTCTGCCATGCGGGCGAGATACTCTCGGTAGCTTGCGGGCTCTCCGAGAGGGGCGGAGGAATCGAACTCGGGTCGGCTATGTTGGCTGCATGCAAGGCACATGCCCTACCCGCTGTGCTATCACTCCAGCCCAAGCATAAAATTAAAATGTTTTCAGAATTATTAACCTTGTGGGATAGTGGGGGCTGGGGGTACACACAGACATGCATGGGGGCTTAGTCCTAGGTGCTGTGCTCAGAGATTATTTCCACTGGGGCACCGGGGTCAGCATTCAATAGCAGGGATAAAACCTGTGTCCACTATGTACAAGGCAAGTACCCTACTGTACAATATATCCAGCCCCTTATCTCTTTTGCATGCTGAGTTGAGGTATCAAATTAACTAAGAATTGTCTCATTTGCTATTGACAGAGCTTATAAATAATATACAAAATATATCGTCAAATCGGTTTCTATATTAACTCCTAGAACATAAATACATTCATGAAGCATTCTGGGTAGAGAATGAATTTTGGGCATCAGAGTTATAGCCCAGTAGAAGAATGTATATGCTCTGTATATCCAACATACTAGGTTTGATCCCTAGGACAAAGAAAGAATGCTATGGGGTATGGTGCCGCCAACAGGTCAATCTGTACCTGTGAGGCGAGTGCATCAGCAGCCTCATGGCAACTTCAGACTTCCAGATACCCCAAAATTGCTGCTGTGCCTTTGGCCAGACCCCAAAACCTTGGGGCAAAGTTTCCCAAGAAAGTAAACGGCCAAAAGTTAGCTATGTGGGAGACACACCAACAAAGAACATCCGGCTCAGCTATATAATTGGAGGCATGGCCTCTCTGATTCCTGATTGAACTGCTTAATGGTCATGATCCCAGAGACTCAGAAACAAATCTTGAAACTCAACAGCTTTTGGCAGAAATGTGTCTGGCCCCTGCAGTAGGCTACCGGTGCTGGGCCACCACAGGTGGGAATAGGTTTTGTGTGTTGGCATGTTCCCCCTGGTGGCCCGGTGGCTGTCATCCTCCAGAGGCCACTGGACAGTCAGGTTTGGGCCCACAGTGATGAGACACATGGGGCTTCACTGGATGGGGGTGGAGCCGGCCCTTTTCTCCCCATGGCAACGAGTCCCTGAGTCGCAGCCCACAAATGGCCTCTCTGGCTCCTGATCAATCTGCTTAACGGCCATGATCCCAGAGACTGAGAAACAAATCTCGAAACCCAGCGGCTTTTGGCAGAAATGCGTGTGGAGCATGTAGTAGGTTACTGTTGCTGTGCCACCCCAGGGGGGAAAGGGCGCTGTCCCTCTGCCTGCTCCCCGTAGGTTGCTCGGTGGCCACGATCTTCCAGAGGCCATTGGATTGTCAGGTTTGGGCCTGCAGTGACAAGACACGCAGGACCTCACTGGATGGGGGTGGAGCTGGCCCTTTCCTCCCGGTTCCAATGAGACCCTGAGTTGCCACCCACAAACGGCCTCTCTGGCTCCTGATCAAGCTACTTAACAGCTATGATCCCAGAGTCTCAGAAACAAAACTCGAAGCCCAATGGCTTTTGGGAGAAATGTGCCCGGTCCCTGCAGTAGGCTACCAGTGCTGGGCCACCCTAGGTGGGAACAGGTTTTGTGCCTTGGCCTGTTCCCCCTGGCAACCCAGTGGCTGTCATCCTCCAGAGGCCACTGGACAGTCAGGTTTGGGTCCGTAGTGATGAGACACATGGGGACTCATGGGATGGGGGTGGATCTGGTCTTTTCCTCCCCGTCCCAAGGAGACCCGGAGTCGCCGCCCATGAACGACCTCTCTGGTTCCTGATCAAGCTGCTTAATGGCCATGATCCCAGAGACTGAGAAACAAATCTCGAAACCCAGAGGCTTTTGGCAGAAATTCATGTGAGCCACACAGTAGGTTACTGTTGCTGGGCCACCCCAGGGGGGAAAGGGTGTTGTCCCTCAGTCTGCTCCCCCTTGGCGGCCTGGTGGCCACCATCTTCCAGAGGCCATTGGACAGTTAGGTATGGGCCTGCAGTGACAAGACACATGGGGTCTCATGGAATGGGGGTGGAGCCGGCCCTTTCCTCCATGTCCCAACGAGACCCTGAGTCGCTGCCCACAAACGGCCTCTCTGGCTCCTGATCAAGCTGTTTAATGGCCAAGATCCCAGAGACTCAGGAACAGATCTCGGAACCTAGCAGGTTTGGGCAGGTAATCTCTCCAGATTTAATTGTTAAAATTTCAGAATTTCAAAATTGTGCAGCCACTACTGCAACCATGTGACATCATATATTATTCATGACCAGTAATAGAAAACAAATTGTATACTGTTGCCTTTTCAGCAGATCTGAGTGTTGGAGTGAAATCCCAAATAATAATGGTGGGTGTGGTGCCAAATGTTGAATGTAATCAAAGTATAGAGAGATCATGGTCACAGTCCTCCCATTGTTCATCGATTTGCTCAAGCAGGCCCATAACGTCTCTATTGGAGACTTTGTTGTTACTGTGTTTGGAATATTGAATACATCACGGGTAGCTTGCCAGGCTCTGCTGTGTGGGCAAGATACTCTCGGTAGCTTGCCGGGCTCTCCGAGATGGGCGGAGGAATCAAACTCGGGTCGGCCATGTTGGCTGCATGCAAGGCAAACGCCCTACCTCTGTGCTATCACTCCAGCCCAGTATAGAGAGAGTGATTTGAAAATCATCTGCCCCACAAGTAGGGGGAGGGTGTGGGAAGAGGGTATACTGAGGTTTTTGGAGGTGGAGAATGGGCACTGGTGAAGGTACAGGTGTTTCATTGTATGACCGAGACTTACACGAAAGCTTTGTAACTGCTCTCACGGTGCCTCAATAAATAAAATTATTAAAAAAAATGGGGAAAAAAAGTAAGTGGAGTTCATGCAAAATTCAATCAGCCTAATCAGGGCTGAATAAATAGCAATGCTCCTACATAAGAAAGAAAGAAAGAAAGAAAGAAAGAAAGAAAGAAAGAAAGAAAGAAAGAAAGAAAGAAAGAAAGAAAGCAAGCAAGCTAAAGATTAGAAGATTTTGAGCCAGAGAATCAGCAAAGATGGTAGCTTCTTGTCTTGCATGTGGCTCTGATAAGGATTCCATCCTCAGAAACCAATGTAGTCTATTAGAACTGCTAGGAGTGATCCTTGAGCTCAGAGCCAGGAAGAAGACTTGAGCACAACTTGGTGTGACACCCAGTAAAAGAAAATGAAAAGAGAAGATTTTGGAATTGGTTCCTACCTCTTAGGTTTTTTTGCCCAAAGTTGAGAAGACAATTATTTTATCAAGTATTTCAAAGCATTCAATATAATTTTGTTAAAAGATAGCATGCCTTCCCCACCACATTTTTGGGGGGCGGGGGAAGCCAGCTCAGTGGTTCCAAGAGCTCAAAGATCACTCCTGGGGACAGCTATTCCAGCAGTAAGGGGATGATGGGTAGGTGCTGTGACATGCAATGCTACTCTAAGGGCCAACTGATACCAAAGCCCAGGAGGGTAAAACCTGAGAGTGCTTGGGGAGAAATGTGGGGTAAGATAATTAACAAGAGGCCTTATGTATGCAGCATGAATGATTTGTTCCCATCAGCTGTTTTCAGGTATAACAAGCAGATCATGGGGGTTGGGGGAGGGTATTGTTTTTTTTTTAATTGTCTAAATTGTTTCTTGACATATAATCTCTTCCTCATACATTGTCTCCATAACCTCCTTCATTTTTTTTTCTTTTTGGGTCACACCCGGCGATGCACAGGGATTACTCCTGGCTCTGCACTCAGGAATAACTCCTGGCAGTGCTCAGGAGACCATATGGGATGCTGGGAATTGAACCCGGGTGGGCTGCGAGCTACACAAATGCCCTACTAGCTGTGCTAATGCCCAGCTCCAACCTCCTTCATTTTCAGCAAGTAAACGTAATTGTATTATTGTTGTTTACAAGTTTTAGTTTGCTTTGACTTCATCAATTTTATTTATTTATTTTTAATTTATTTATTTGTTGAATCACTGTGGGAAAGGTTACAAAGCTTTCAGGTTTAGGTCTCAGTCATGCAAATATCAAACACATTTCCCTTTACCAATACTTATTTTTTACCATGAAGAACCCCAATAAAACCCCACCCCCCACCCCTCCCAGTCCCTGTGAGGCAGGTGAATTCTAGTTAACACTCTATCTGCTTTGATTAGATTCATTGTTTCAATAAAAGATTCACCACTATTATTTAGAGTTTACCCCCCACCCCCAAATCAGACATGCTGAAAAAGCATTGTGAAGTGATTTGCTTTCTACAGCTGGGTTCAAGAATTAAATGTTGGTTTTGGATTTCTGCTATTTTACTTATTGACCCTGGAACTATTTCTACTGAAAGTCAGATAGTTAAGAAATTGGTTTCTGTGCTCTGGAGTCGTGGCCGTGCTGGAGAGCCGCTCGTGGGGGGCAACTGGTGGCCTCCGTAGGGCATGAAGGGCGGACCGAAGCTCCCCCCTTCCCATGAGGTTTTAGTCGCCCTCACAGCCCCGGCTCATACCTGCCGTCCACAAGGCTCCCATGCGGCCGCCATCTTTCTTTCCAGAGAGGAGAGGGCGAATGGGGCTTGTTCACGCAGAAAAAAATAGAATTTTTCTCCTTCACTTCATTTTAATTTTTCTTTGAAATCATCACGAGATACATATTTACAAGACTGTTCATGTTCGGGTTTCAGTCATACAATTTTCCAACACACATCCCTCCACAAGTCTATATTTTCCACCACCAATGTACCAGTTTCCTTTCCACCACCATCCCACAGCCTGTCTCTATATGGTAGGCACTCTCCCTCCCCCGCCTTCTCTTTCCCCATCTCCCTCCCTCTCTCTCCCTCTCCCTTTCCTAATTCCTTTCCCTCTCAGTCCCTCTCTCTCCTTTTGGGCAGGATGGTTTACAGACAGATCATTTTATAAAATCTTATTTGTTGGTCCTCATAATATTTAATTGAAAGATATAATTAAACTAAAAAGTGCAACTAGCACGAATAGGCAGTTTGGAGTTTAAAAAAAAACACAATAAATTTCATGGCAAGCAGAGGTTCAAATGTTCAGAACAGAAGTTTAAGGAACTGAAGGACAAAACAGAAAGTAGCATGCTTGTCATGCATGAGACAGAGCTGGATTTATCATGGGTACCCTATGTGGTCTATCCAATGAGCACACACAGGACTGAAATGAGAGAGCAATGAGAAAGCATTGAAAACTGCATAGAGGAGCCCCAAACCTCACCCTAAAATCAAGAAAAGAATTTACAGGGCTTACTTAAGTAGAGCCACCAAACAAAAGCAGTACAAGTGCTCTGGAACAGCAGCAAAAACCTTAAAATGTGAGCAGAGATTTCTCAAGCAACTTGAATACCAAGAGGTAGATTAAGAGAACTTTAACAAAGGCAAGGTAATGGCAGGGAGCATAACAAGAGAGATATTATTTATGAATCTTTAACTAGGATGATTTTCAAGTCAGAGAACATTCTAGTATTTTAAATTGGGAATTTCATAAGATGGCTGACTTCCTGAACTGAATTACTTATGCAAGGATTAAGACAATGCTGATATTAGACCAAATCTAATTTTAGATAATCATTTTTTTTACCAAAATTAATGTTGAAAATATGGGGGAAAATACAGCACATTTTTATATATCACCAATTCACACATTCAAAGAAACCAAATTGCATAAAGCATTTCAGTTTAACTTTCTTCCCCTTGAAAAGGAAACACAAATGAGGCTGCTGGATGATTTGCACATTTACAGACCAGCAGGACCATTAAATGCAGAATGTATGGGCTCATTGTTTTCAGTCCATAAATAAAACAATATCTCTCCCACTGGTGATAATGCTTCCTTAATCTTACATGTGCTCAATTACAGTGGGAAATCTAAAGATCTTAATATTTCCCTTAGTCTATTAAAGATTAAGTAGATTAAAAATAGACTAAGTGAACAAATAATAGTGTAAAAAATACAGTTTTACTAACCAAAGTCTGTAGTGATTAGCAAGACTGGCATTTGTCACTATATTCTAACTGAAAACTTTGAAATGAATTTTTTGGAAACAATAACTAAAAATGCTCTATCACAATCCCAATTTCAAATCCAACCATATTTTATAGTTAATATGAGTTTTAATTTGGTCAGGAAGTAGTTGCTTTTTCAGGAACAGATGACATTCCACTTGACATTTAAAACTAAGAATGGCCTACAGCTGGTGTCACGTAAACATATGCTTAGCTCTATGGATACTAGAGTTTCTGGGGTACATGACCACATACGTGATGGCACAATACCATTAAATTCCACAACACTGACATCACAGTAGGAACACTCCAAATTAGATGAGAAAGTAACATAGAAGTCAAATAACTTCAATTAACAAAAACAATGGCACAGAAGGCTCAGCTACCAACAAAACAGCTTAATAAACACTCAGACAAGGATTTAATGAATTTCATGGTGATATAAAGTGAATTATTTTGTGCCTACTAAGGAGAGAGGCATGGGTGGTGGTTGGGAAAACAGAAATGTGGAGGAGGGAAGGTCACTCTGTTGGTGGGGTTGGTGTTGGATAAATAAATAAATTTTCGCCCATAACAACTGTATTATAAAGGACTTTGAAAACTATGGCGTTTAAGAAAAAAGAAAACAACTAACAATGGGACTGAGAAAGAGAGATAGTATGGCGGGCAGGACTCTTGCCATGTGTGTAGACTGGATAGGTACCTGGCATATCATATAGTCCCCTGAGTACTTCCAGAAGTGACCCCTTATTGCAGATCCAGGACTGAGCCCAGAGCACAGATAGGTAGCACTGTAACACTGCCCTTGCTTTCTTCATCGATTTGCTTGATTGGGCACCAGCAATGTCTCCATTGTGAGACTTGTTACTGTTTTTGGAATATAGAATATGCCACAGGTAGCTTGCCAGGCTCTGCTGTGCAGGCGGGATAGTCTCTGAAGCTTGCCGGGCTCCCCAAGAGGGATGGAGGAATTGAACCCCGGTCAGCCACGTATAAGGCAAATGCCCAACCCACTGTGTATTGCTCCAGCCCATACAGATAGGTAGGGCCTCAAAATCAAAATCCAGAAAAAGTAACAAATAAACAAAAAACCCAAACACTTAAACTATCAATATGGTGTTCATCTTTTATTTAATATTTAAGTGGTGCTCGGTGGCAATGTCTCACTGGTGGTTACTTCTGCAAGCACTCAGCAGACCATGGAGTGCCATGGATTGAAACTGGGCCTCATATAGGCAGTGCATGCATATGTGCTTATAGGATATGAGCTATCTGTCTGACCTTCATTTCATTCTAAATTACAATTGCCTTCATTTTTCATTGTATTGAGCTAGACACAACATTTATTTTTAACGATAAAAACGCAAAGTCAAAAAACTCTCCCTTAAACTTCAGATATTTATAACAGACACTTCCTGCGTTGCTAATGCTGAAGTTATATTCTTACATATTTGGTGCTACAGATCAAATTGCTAAAGTATAATATGTAAAAATTGCCTTAAAATTCTTATTCATAAATGTAACGGAATTACTAATTTAAAAATCAGTAGCTACATGGGTTTTAATTTATCTTAGGAAATGTTTCCTAATGTTATCAGACACATTTTAGTGAATAGAAAAAAAGACACAAAGATGAATAGCATAGACATATATGTTTTTAACTTGCCCTATATTAAATAGTACTTTTAGAAATATATCATATTATAAAAGCACTGATAAGTATATAAGCTTAAAAGATTAAACATAGTGATGATAATAATATGGAGTGATTTGCCATAATGAATTCCAAAAGGAGATAAGTTCTGAAACATTACAAAAAGAATAAACTTAGGTTAGAAAGTATTAGGGTAAAGCTCAAGGCTTACATATAATTGGCCAAGATTCAACTGCCATTTCAGATAGTTAGCATTACAAAAGAAGAAAAAATCATGTTTGGTTCAGAATTAAAGAAAACTTAAGAATGGGAACAGAACTCAACAATAAAAAAAGGTGACAATATATCCAGGCAATTATCTACATCGAGAAATCACATAAAATAGAAGCTATATTTTATGTTTATAAATAAGTAACACTAATATTATAGCCATTAAATTTTCCTTTTAAAAATTAGTCTGAGAGACTGAGAATATAGTACAGAGTATGTAAAGCGACTTCATTGCATGCAACTGATTCTGGTTTGATCTCCAACATAACATACCAGAAATTGATTCCTGATCACAATGCCAGGAGTAAGACTTGAGCACAGCTGAGTATGGGCCAAAACCACACTCCCTAAATAATTAAATCACGATCACGATCATGATCATCCTGTTGTTCGTTGATTGCCTCGAGCAGGCCCCAGTAACGTCTCCTTTGTCCTAGACCTGAGATTTTCAAAAGTGTCATATTCAAGGCTCTTTTGGGGTTAGGAGAATGATACCCATCACTGTTACTGGTATTTAGCATATTGGGTACGCCACGGGGAGTTTGCCAGCCACCAACATGCTGAGACCTCTCTCCATATGCATGAAGGTACCTGCAGAGGAACAAAGGCATGCGGGTCCCGGGGCTGAGAACCCCAAGCCTGCTTGGATCAGGGCTGAGCATCCTCCACCCAGATCCTCCATCTTCCAGTAGTCAGGGGTCACACCCACCATCTGACCCCCAGCACCTTGTAATCCCATCAACGGCCAACACCCAGAGACTATAAAACCCAGCTCCCGAAAGCGTGCGGCCGCATTTGCGGCCGTGTGACATTTTATTATCTCATTCTTACTTTGGACAACCTGGCAGGTTATCGAAGGTTACCTGCCCACACAGCAGAGTCTGGCAAACTCCCCGTGGCGTACCCAATATGCTAAATACCAGTAACCAATAAATTAAATAAGATGCATTAAAATTTATCTGACAATGTCATATATACTAAAGTTTGGGAGAAATACAAGAGACCTTCCATTTTAATCTGTGTTCTTATCATTAAAATCTATTTGAATAATGATTTATGAGCTGATTTACTTTGTTAGAAAACACTGTCATTCATGAAAGATGTTTTTCTATCTGATGAACTATATCTGCTTTTTATTCTATAAATATTCAACTAAAAATTCAAAGAGAACAACAAAGATGTGGTTGAGATCTCTGAAAAATAAGTTTGCTTCATATAACATTTGCTATAGAAATACTGACATTTGTCACACAATTATAATTAATACTTTGATAGTGTCAGAATAACATCTAACTATGAATTGTTCGGTATAAAGTCAAATTCAACTTTTATCTGTTACAAAATCTAAGTGCTTTTAGGCTTAAGACACAGCTATTTAATGTCAATCATTCATGCACTTCATAGAATCATTATATTCTATAAACTGTCTCAGAAAAATAGGAGAAAATCATCTTGTTAAATTGTGGATGAAATATAATGCTTATCTTGGGAAAAAATTGAGAAAGAAGTTCTAGTAACAATGACAAAAATGAATTCATTTGAAACGAAAAGCATTTTGTTTTGTTGTCTCATTGTTTCATAAAACATTTTCTGTGTAGCTGAACACCGACTGCATAGACATAAGCAAAATAAACTTTGGTTAATAAATTACATATCAAATATCTCTATCAGTGATATTTTGTGAAGAAAAATACCAACAACAATACAAAACATATTTTTAATTTAGCTACTCTATATAAAATTCTGAAAAATTGTATTTCTTAGATGAAATATACAGGTAGACAGTTTATATTACTTTCATTGGTGCGGGCGAGATACCCTCGGTAGCTTGTCGGGCTCTCTGAGAGGGGCGGAGGAATGGAACTCTGGTTGGCCATGTTGGCTGCGTGCAAGGCAAACGCCCTACCGCAGTGCTAGGCTGGAGCGATAGCACAGTGGTAGGGCATTTGCCTTGCGTGCAGCCAATGTGGCCGACCCGAGTTCGATTTCTCCGCCCCTCTTGGAGAGCCCGGCAAGCTACCGAGAGTATCTCGCTTGCACGGCAGAGCCTGGCAAGCTACCTGTGATGTATTCGATATGACAAACACAGTCTCCAATAGAGACATTACTGGCCCCACTCGAGCAAATCGATGAACAACGGGAGGACAGTGATGAACAGTGATGATAAACTTTCATTGGTCCAAAAAGAAAATAAAGATAAAAACTTATACACTAGTTACAACTTATACAAACGTGTTATTTTCTAGGTCAAATGTGGCTAAATACTGGCAGTAATACAATTAATTGTGATTTAACCTAAACTATTTTTGTATAAACATTGCGGTGAATTTGAGATCAACTTGTTATGCGTATTTTCAAAGGCCTATTTTTTGTTTTTGGGGAAACATAAAGTAGTGTTCAGGGCTTACTCCTGGCTCAGGGATCACTGGTTCAGGGATCACTTCTAGTAATACTCAAGAGACCATATGGGGTACCGGGCATTGAACCTGAGTGGGCTATGTGTAAGGCAAATAATCCCAGCAGTACTATTACCCAAGGCCTAGCAACCCCATATGGGAACATATCAACTTTTAAATAATTATCTTTAAAATAATTGATTTATGATGTATATTTTATTAGCAAATTCTTTGTACATTTCATATCTACACTCCTGTACACCAAGGGACAGATAAAAATTTCTTAGAAAAAATGAGTCATAAGTGGAAAAAATTTAAGAAGGTGATATTTCAAAAATTATTTTAAAAAGCTTAAAAAGTTTAAGTCTAAGACTTTTAGGTAGTAGAAATGAGGCATAACAATGCTTGCACTTGATTTATCCATTCTTAGAAAATAAGACTTCAGGCTAGGATCTACTATAATTTCTTAAAATGTAAACCAGAATTTGGTTAAGGTTAAGAAAGCCAAGCATGAAGGAGTCCTGTAAGTAAATATTAAAACTCCCATTAAACTTTAAATACCATTTACTCCTGTTATAAATGTAAATAAATTGCCATAAAAATCTATGTATAAATGCATGCATATTTCTCTATGTATATATACCTATATAATATATTTAAGTGACATTTGCATAATTTCCTATCACCAGTGTTGTTAAGTATATTATTATTCACCTGTCAGCTAAGGACAGAAAATATATTTTTACATTTTGAAGTTTAAATACAAAAAACAAAATTATAAACAAAATTTTGACAATGTAAGGAAAACACTGCTTTGATATAAGTTCTACAATAAGGGAAGTGACAGCCAATGGGTAAGAGTTGAGGCCAGAATTCAGAAAGTGAAGTTGTGAAACATTGAAACACGGGCACAACTTGCTAGTACATCAGATTCACTGTAACCATGCCAATAATGCCTTGGAGTGGCTCTCCCTTCCCAGCTACCATCTGCTCCAACACCACCGCCCCTCCTTTCACCTTATTCCCATTGTACCATGCCCTATTCTGCCCCTTCTGGTTGTCATTCTACTGTAACTCAGTAATCAGTGTGGCAGCAAAACAGATGGAGGAACAGAAGTGTTTACCAGTAAACCTACATCTTCAGGTTGTTGCTCTATTTGCTCTCTTTGTGATCCAAATTAAATAATGACATTAAAGGTCATCTTAATTTCTCATTTTCTTTGCAAATTTGTAAACACCAGTAAGGTCATTCTGAAAATTAGGACTTGTGAGTTCAGAAATTTTTTGAACAGAACTTTCATTTCTCTAGCAGGAAAGTAACTAAGTGGCAGAATCTAAGGAGAAAGACTTGAACTAAATAAACTACTTTCACCAAAGGATGGCAAAGGAAACAACACTGTGGAAGCAATAAAGTACATCTGGGAAATAGAAAAATGCATTACATAATAAATGTGGCTTGACAATAAATGTAGGCATAATTTTCTACTCCGAATGTTTGTTCTGAAAACAATCTCAAAATATAAACTACCCGCTTCCTACTATGAAAGGAAAATTCCCTGGAAATTTATTGAATCACAACTATGATTTGCATGCCTGCTGAGAGACCTATTTTCACTGTTAACTTGTCCTTGCCAAAGCTCTAAGTGGTCTATAATTCTCTGTGATAAGTATTTTGCATACGGCAAATCTAATCATTCTGACATCAATAAAAGATATTCACTTAGTGAGTAGAAAAATGATGACCTAGAAAAAAGTCTATCATAGGATAACAATAATGCTACAACTCAAGGTAAACGTATATGTTATCTATGGTAGTTTATCTTCAGAGTTATACTTCTACTTATGCATTTTTTATATTCCTGAAAGAAATACACCTAGAGTGAGTCTATATTATTTGATCATATTCAAAGGATGCTATTATTATAATTTTAATTCCTTAAGAATATAAATGGTGGTATAAATCACCATTTCAAAATGATGAAAGGAACATCAATTACACACCCATGGGATTATAGGTATGTACTTTCCTGTTGTAGGAAGTGAGATGGGGGCCTCAGGTAATGTATATTGAGAAAAATGTATTCTGGAGAATTGGAGCATGCAGGCAAAACAGGTTCAGTGCCCTGAAATAAGCCTTGAACACTGCAGGGTGTGGTCAAAAATAAAACAAAAATGTTTCCTGGAGCCTGAACAAGCCCAAAGCCAGGAAGATGTCTGAGTCAAAAGTTCTTTCTCCAGTACCAGGAAAACCAGTGAGATGCAGAATTCAATGCCAGGTTCCTGGCTTCCAGAGAGGAGAGGTGGCTGAACCTCTGGGAGGAGAGGTGGTAACCCTGCTGGAAAAAGGCCAGCCACAAAACATCCAAAGACAACCATCAACAGCTCCCCTTGGAAATGACCCCAGAACTAGAGGAGGGGAGCAGTTTGGGAAAACCATATATAAACTCATTTGGCGGAGGAAAGAAAGACCCACAGTTTCCTGAGATGTATATTTTCTTACTTTAGGATGAATATCCCCATTCTGCTAGAATTCCCAACATGTCTTGGGATGTGTATTTTGCACTTTCTTTCCACTCTGGAAAATGCTGTGTTCTCTTTTGAGCATGTCTATCTGTCTGCCTGTCTGTATGTCTGTCTGTCTCATTCTTTCCCTCTATCCCCTGAATAAATTTGTTTCACTTCACTATTCTCCTGAAATCCTTTTCTTTGAGGGAAAAGCCATGGCCTTAGAAGGCCTAGGTGAGATTTAGGACTGATTTTCACTCTGCAAAGAGTAATTCCTTGCTTCAGGCTGGGTTCCACAGCTACCAAAGTAGTCAGGTGGCAGGAATCATTTCCTACACCAGGAAGAGGAAGTGGAATCCAGATGTGGTTTGAGGATGACCTCAGGGTAGCACTGCTGAGATGTAAGGTCTGTACCATGCATGTGCTTATCACAGACTCTTAGCAGTCTAAGATTTCCCCTGGTACTACCCAGGGTGGGAAAAGTGGGGAGAGAGAAAAGCAGTAGACTCCCTTCTTGAGGCTACAGCGTCTCGACTCTCCACTTCACATAAGCCACCAGGGAACCCTATTCCTTTGTTGGTGGGAGTCCTGTCTCCTACCTGCAGCATTGCTGTTCTATCTTTACAAAGTTTCCAAAGTATTATTGAAACTACATCATCTTATTTATGATTTTGCTCAAACCACAAAAATGCTTCGGCATTTACATCAGGCAGCACTTTATGTTTAATGCTCTCTTATAAGTATTCATTAAAGAAATGATAGTGTAAAATACTTATTATGCTAGTTGTCTATCATAGGAAACACTATTGAGACCATAAAAAAATCCTAGTCATTTCTTAGATACTTGGAGAGGGATATTAAAAACATTTGTTCATTTCTTCCATTTAAAAAGTAAAATTAAAATACTGCAGGATTATGTAAGAGTCTACTTAATTCTGGGTCAACAGAATTAGCATCCTACTCAAAAGATATTTCTGTAAGAACATTTGCTGTAATATTTTATTACTTTAAACATTCTAACATTTTACACATTCCTCCCTAAATATATATTGCTTCATAAAACAGACTTTACACAACGAATTTATATAGAATTTTATCAAAATTTCTTCTTTGGCAAAAGCAGCAGAGAAAAGCAATCTTTACATAACAGTAGATAATGTATTAATTAAATTTAATTTGAAGACAGACTAAAACAAATTATGGAAATTTAATTCTATTTTGAAGTAACACTTATACTTACAACTTGAATCACAGGATTGGTGAATTCCTTAAGAGTCATCCTATCTACAGACAGATCAATATTTAATCAAAGATAAACAAATTTCTATTCTCTTTTTAACTTTGATAACCTTCTTTGAAAACAAATATCATGTCATATTTACTATTATTCCCTTATCACTCATTGTCATATTGAAATTAGTAGGTTCTGGATGGATTGATCACTAAACTAATGGAAGGATATAAAGAGCACTGTCTGGGAAAGGTACCAGAAATTTTACATTTCTATGATGATGCACCCAGGTGGTAAAGTTTTTCTTTTCAAAAATTAAAATAGGGGCTGGAGCAATGGCCCAGCAGGTAGGCCGTTTGCCTTGCACACGGCTGACCTGGGTTCGATTCCCAGCATCCCATATGGTCCTCTGAGCACTGCCGGGGATAATTCCTGACTGCAGAGCCAGGAGTAACCCCTGTGCATCGCCAGGTGTGACCCAAAAAGCAAAAAACAAAACAAAACAAAACAAACCCCAAAATTAAAACAACAATTTTATAAGAAAATCTACTGCACAGGATTACCCCACAAAATCTATAGATAAGGACTAAAAAACAGGCAAAGCCCAAATCAAAATAGAAAAAAAAATTGTCAATACTATGCCCCCCCGATTAAGAACTGAATTCACAATTAAAAAATACAAACACTTTTAGACATGGATTATTGAAAATATAGAAATATTTTTCATATATTTTTCCTTTCTCCCAAAACCTAAGATAATGTGTAGACTTTCTTAAGGTTTCCTTTAGTAGAAAAATTTATTTACTTTTGCAGATACAGTGAATTATACCTCAGAGAATCTTTGACCCCCTTAGTCACCAACTATTCCATAAGACAGGTCCTTTCTAAAATTAGATTTTCTTCCTTACCTATCAAAACTACTTTGTATGGCCATGCAGGAAAAAATGGTTACTCTGTGTGTGTGTGTGTGTGTGTGTGTGTGTGTGTGTGTGCATGCGTGTGTGTTTGTGCCTGTGTGCAGTTTTAGCTTTTGTTTTTGTTTTGTGGGAATATCCAACAGTGCTCAGGGTTACTTATGCCTCTCTAATCAGGGATTAATGCTGGCTGGGCTATGGGGACCATAAAGGCACCTAAGATCAAGCTCTGGTCAGCTATATACAAGGCAAATAAGATGGTAACTTTTGTGCAGCTACTTAAATTCCCTTAGCCAAATATCAGGCAGAAAATAAAGACAAAATTTATTAGTTCAATTTTATGCTTGAAAATAATAGGGGTCAAATTTTAGTTCCTATTCTTCCTAGCTTCATAACTTTAAGAATGTTACTGCTCAGTTTTCCTTTCGAAAATGGGAAATTGAGATGATAATAAATTTTACTTCATGAGGTTGTTTTAAGAACTAAATAAATTTATGTAAAGTTCATAGGAAAGTTTGACATACACTATGAGTTCAATAATTTTGAATTACACTTATTACCATTATCATTCTTTATATTGTTATAAATTTCCCACAGATTATCTAAAAAGATTCACATGCATACTTGCTCAATGAATAATATTCAGCCAAATGTGGATTTATATCATGCTCAAAATGTTAAAGTATTTTCACTGTACTCTGTTGATATTATTAGGTGGTATTTATGAAATGCAACTGACAACATTTTTACTGTATCTTATAGTGCTTTCTTTATAAGTTATAAAATATGCAAACATCCAATTCAGTAATTAATGTTAAAAACACGTTGTATAATGATAAATATTAGGATTACTAAAGATCAATAAAATGACATTATACTTATCATGAGGCAATGAAGAAATAAGAGATCACTGCAAGACTTTACAATTAAAATGAGGGAGATATCAAAGCCAAAATGCAGAGCAAATTTAGAAAACACAGAGAAGATCAGAGGCAATGGACATAGAAATAAGGTCAAAAAACAGGTTAAGGTAAAATTTTACTCTGATGAATAGAAGAAAGTATGTGTGAACAATAAATCAGATAAAGGGAAAATAGTAAAGAAATAAAGAATTCACAAAGCTCAACAACAGTAGAAAAACAATAATCTCATAAAAAATAGAAAGAGGAGATGAACGGACACTTGCTCAAAGAACAGGCAAGGATCACAGGTTTGAGAGATAGTGCAGAAGTTAAGGAGCTTGCCTTGAATGAAACCCCTGTTTGATGACTGGTACTACAGATGGAAACTTCAGGACTACCATGAGTGACCTCTGAGCAAAGAGCCAGGAGTAAGCCCTGAGAAACAACAGGTGTGCTCCCCCCACGCCCCCCCCCAATAAAAAACAAGGCCTAGAGATTACTAGTAGCATGTGAAAAAAGACTTTATATTGAGTTATTTGGGAAATGCAAGCCAAAGCAACAATGAAACAATATCTCAGACCAGTGAGGATAGCAAATGTAAAAAGGACTGGAAACAACTACTGTTGGCAGGAATATGATGAAAAAGAATCACTCATAAATTCTGAATGTTATCTGATCAGCCTCAGTGGAAAGCATTATAGAGAGTTCAATAAAGAAGAAAGAAAGTAACAGTCATAGGACCCAGAAATTTTGCTTCTGAGCATCAAACCCTAAACAAAAAATTAATACAAAGGCACATATGCATACCTACGTTCATTGTACCAAATAGACCAAATTGATATGCCAAATCCAGTAATAAATGGATCTCATTTCCCTAACCCTGATTATGCAGAGTCGAGAAGGATATGGAAGGAGAAGCTGATAAAACACCAAGGCAGACATGGGCTGCCAAAACGCAGAAAAACAAAAATGATTGTCTGTACTTTTAATGCTCGTACGCTGGCATCTGCTGCATCCATTGAAGACCTTATGGTACAAGCATCAAAGATCAAATACGACATCATTGGTCTGACTGAAACGAGAAGACATCAATCCCATCATGCTGTTTTCGACACTGGAGAAGAACTGTTCCTTGGAACATGTGATAAAAGAGGCGTCGGTGGTGTCGGTATCCTTGTCAACACAGACTTAGTCACAAGCATTGATTCATTTGAATGCCTAACAACCCGAATCGGACGATTACACTTGAATAAATGTGGCTCACTACAGGCAGTTTCTATCTTTGTTGTCTATGCACAAACATCCAGTTATGGTGAAAAAGAAACTGAGAAATTCTACATGGAGCTGGAGAAATTCTATAAAGAAGATCACACCTTCTACAAGATCATTGTCGGTGATTTTAATGCCAAGATAGGACCAAGAAGATCAGTCGATGAACTCCACATCGGAACCCATGGCCTGGAATGGAACGAACAGGGTGACAGACTGTCTGAGTTCATCATGTCAACCAAAACCTTCCATGGTAACTCACAATTCCAAAAGGCTGAATCTAAACGTTGGACATGGGAGTCTCCCGATGGACGGTTCCACAATGAAATAGACCACATCATATTCAATCGGCGGTTTTGCCTAACCGATGTTGCTGTTGTCCCAAAATTCCAAACGGGATCAGACCACCGTCTTCTTCGTGCAAAATTCTACCTCACAGAACGAGGAGAAAAGAATGCAAGGTTTAAGAAGAAGACTCCCAAAACAACCACCAACTGGGAACTCTTTGGCTCTGTTGCAGCAACATGGGAAGATGCCGTCATTGACAACATTGATGAGGAATACGATCGAATGATTCAGCACCTCCATGATTGTGTAAGGAATGCCAAGAGAGAGATAACCACAAAAAACCGTCTTTCTTCGAACACTCTTGAACTTATTCGCCAACGTGGCGTGGCACGTGCCTCAGGCAACCACAAGCAAACGTCCGAACTGGCAAAACAGTGCAGAAAAGCCATCAAGGATGACCTCAAAAACAGGAGAGCAGCAGTACTGGTAGATGCAGCAGAAGCTGGGAAAAACATTCGTAATGCCCGCCTGTCCTTCACCAACTACAAAACCAAGATGACTGCCCTCCGACATCATGATGGATCTATCACATCTTCCAGAAGGGCAATGGAGAAGATTATTCATGACTTCTACTCAGATCTCTTTAATAGTCACATCCACTTGCCCACATACCACATACCACATGATGGATATGTCGTTCCCAATGTTCTCCCTTCCGAAATCCAACATGCCATCTCGTCGGTAAAGAAACAAAAAGCACCTGGCCCAGACAAGATCAGACCTGAACACCTGAAGAACTTACCATCAGTACTCATCAATACATTAGCTCGACTCTTCACACGCTACCTGTCTGAATGCAAGGTTCCATCCCAATGGAAAACCAGCAAGACTGTACTACTATACAAGAAAGGAGACATCCACGACATTGGCAACTATCGCCCAATCTGCCTATTGTCTGTCATCTACAAACTATTCACTCGAGTCATCCTGAATAGGATTAGCAGAACACTAGATGAAGGACAACCATGTGAACAAGCTGGATTCCGAAAAGGATTCAGTACCATTGACCATATCCACACAATAACCAAGCTCATTGAGGTATCTCGGGAGTTCAAGATGCCGCTCTGTCTAACGTTCATTGATTTAAAGAAGGCCTTTGATTCTGTTGAGACGGAAGCGGTCATGGAAGCCCTAGCCAATCAGGGCGTACAAACTCAATACATCAGGATCCTTCGTGAGCTCTATTGCGGATTCACTACCAAGATCTCACCATTCTACAAAGAAGTAATCATCCATATCAAGAGAGGGGTTCGGCAGGGTGATACCATTTCACCAAAACTCTTCAGTGCCACCCTCGAGAACATCATGCGACGACTAGAATGGGAAAACATGGGAGTGAAGATAGATGGTCGGCAACTACACCACCTCCGCTTTGCTGATGACATCGTTCTAATAACACCAAACATCAGCCAAGCAGCACAAATGCTTGCGGACTTTGACCTTGAGTGTGGAAAGGTCGGACTACAGCTGAATCTTACGAAGACAATGTTTATGAGAAACAGCCTTGTTCCTGACGCTCCATTCGCTCTCAACGGAACCACCATCTCCGAATGCAACAGTTATATATACTTAGGTCGAGAAATCAACATGATGAATGACCTGGCACCTGAGTTACGCAGGAGGAAGAGAGCGGCTTGGAATGCCTTCAAGAGCATTGAAGAAATAACTAAAAGGACAAAGAACCTCCAGCTACGAGCACATCTCTTTGATTCCACTATTCTTCCTGCATTAACATATGCCTCAGAGACCTGGACCCTACGAAAACAGGATGAGAACACTATTCGGGTCTCTCAAAGAGGAATCGAAAGAACTATGCTTGGAATATCACGATTCACTCAAATGAGAGATAGAATCCGGAGTTCTGATCTTCGTCAACGCTCAAGAATCAGGGACGCTGTCTCATTTGCCAAGACATCAAAAATCAGATGGGCTGGACATGTAATGAGGTTTACAGACAACCGCTGGACTAGAGCCATTACTGATTGGATTCCATGAGACATCAAAAGATCACGTGGACACCCACCTATAAGATGGTCAGACTTCTTTGTCAAGACCCTAAATGATCGGTTTGAGGCTCTACATGTTCCTAAAACGAACAGATACCATTGGGCTACGCTAGCACGCAACCGGGATGAATGGAGACGTTACTGGCACCCGCTCGAATAAATCGATGAATAACGGGGATTAAGTGATTAAAGTGATTAAGTTCATTGTAGCACTTAGTACAATAGCCAGTATATGGTAATGACACCAATGATCCCAAACAGATGAATGGATAGAGAAGTTGTGGTATAAAATACAAAATGGGGTACTTTGTAGCATCAAGAAAACAGGAAATCATGGAACTTGCTGCAATTTGGATGCAACTGGAGGATATCATAACTGAAATCTATCAGATGTAGAAGTACTAACACCACAGGCTGTTACTCAACTCTAGAACACAGAGGCAACACAAAGGAATCAGTATTGAATAATGACAAACTCTTGCCCTTGTAGTATAAAACTAGAGGAAGGAGAAGCAGAAGGGGAATGGCAGCTGAAGTAGATGTGACAGAGATGGTGGAGGGTCTTGAATACTTTAGTGGTAGAGAAATCTGTACACGGATACCATGTACCTTAACACTTGTAAACATTTTAAGCCAAAATATAACACATTTTTAAATTCTTGTCAAATGATATAATTCTAACCAAGGACATTTTAAAATATCTTACAAGTACATTTTGTATGTAACTTTACCTGACCCATTGCAACTAAAAGTGTTACTTGACATTTCATGGTATGACCCACTTGATTTTCTGTTAAACATATTACCTTAAAGGTTGAAAATTAAAAAAAAATGTTTTAGCATATTCTAAGCACAGCTTAAAATGGGTCAAATGCTAAATTCGTACCTTTAATTATTTCAGCATAAAACATATATTAAAGATGAGTATATATTATAAACTAAACATTTGAATACATGCATTATAGACCCTGTATTTGTAAACTTATGAACCAAGTCTTTCAATAGGCCAGTTTAGAAATATTAGATGCAAGTATGCATTTTATTATTTTATAACATTTTTATAGGGCTGTAGCCATAGCAGGGGCTGGAGCGAGAGCACAGCGGGTAGGGTAGGCCTTGCTTGCGGCCGACACAGCCAACTGGATGTCGATTCCTCCGTCCCTCTCAGAGAGCACAGCAAGCTATCAAGAGTATCTCGTCCGCACAGCAAAGCCTGGCAAGCTACTCCTGATGTATTTGATATGCCAAACACAGTAACAAGGCTCACAATGTAACTGGGCCTGCTCCAGCAAATAGATGAACAACAGGAGGACAGTGACAGTTTATTGAAACACTGTAAGATATAGTTATAAGGCTTTCATGATCGTGTTACAGTCATACAAAGTTCCAACATGAATCTCTCAACAGTGTAGATTTCCTGCGACAAAGATCCCCAGTATCCCTCCTACTACCACCCACTCCCTCCAGCCTGCTTCTATGGCAGACATTTTTCTTCTTTGTCTCTCTCTTGGTTTTGGCCTTATGGTTTGCAATACACATACTGAAGAGACCATCATATTTGTTCTTTTACCCACTTTAAGAACACATCTCCCGGCTAGAGTGATCCCTTCCAACCATAATTGTCATAATGGTCTCTTCTCTGTCCCAACTGCCCTCTCAAGACCCTAGAGCTTGGCTTCCAATCATGGAGAAATTCTACAGTCCTTGGGTATTGTCTCATATTGTGTGTGTATTTTTTTTAATATCCCACAATGCAGTGCAGTCATTCTGTCTATGTCTTTCCTTATGATTATTTCATTCAGCATGATAATCATTTCACTATTAAACTCTGTAGTGTTTGAAACAGTCCTAGGAGAGCAAGATAAATTATATATACATTCACTAACAAACCAATTTTTAAGAAACTTGCTCTTTTTATAATATACCATTACTAGAAGTAGTCCAGAAGAGTATTTATTACTTAAAGGATGTATACTATACTTTTCATCATATTTGGTCTAACATTTTCAAATTAGGCTGAACTAAAACACTCATATGCATGGCAGACAAATAAGTTAAGAGGTATCACCCCGAGTTTGGGTAGGTAGTGTTTCAGCATGTATGTTGATAATCTCTACCTCCAGTCTTACCTGAATAATTCTGCAGTAAGCATACCTGTCTAGAATCTTGATGAACAAAAGCAGTCAAATGCACTCTTTGATAGCTTTTAAAACTGTGTTTTCTTCCAGACTGCTAGCCATCATGGAGATGCAAATCAAAAAAACAACAATGAGATATCATCTCACACCACAGAGACTGGCACACATTCAAAAGAACAAAAGCAACCAGTGCTGATGTGGATGTGGGGGGAAAAGGGACACTCTTTCACTGTTGGTGGGAATGCCCACTAGTACAGCCTTTCTTGAAAACGATATGGACAGTCCATCAAAAACTAGAAATGGAGCTTCCATATGACCCTACAATATCACTTCTGAGAATATATCCCGAGGATTCAAAAAAGCACAGTAGAAATGACATCTGTACCTATATGTTCATTGAAGCACTGTTCACAATAGCCAAAATCTGGAAACAACCCAAGTGCCCAAGAAAAGATGACTGGTTAAATAAACTTTGGTACATCTACACAATGGGATGCTACACAGCTGTCAGGAGAGATGAAGTCATGAACTTTGTTTATAAATGGATAGACACGGAGAGTATCATGCTAAGTGAAATGAGTCAGAAAGAGAGGGACAGACATAGAAGGACTGCACTCATTTGTGGAGTATAAAACAACATAACATGAGACTGACACCTAAGGAAATTAGATACATGGGACAGATAGATTGCTCCATAGCTGGAAACCTGCCTCATGAGCAAAGGGGAGAAGGCAGCTGGAATGGAGAAGGGATCACTAGGAAATGGATGGCTGGAGGAATTGGTCTGGATGGGAGATGTGTACAGAAAGTAGATAAAGGACCAAGCATGATAACCTCTCCTTGTCTATATTGCAAACCATAATGCCCAAAAGTAGAGAGAGATTGTGGGAAATCATGTCTGCCATGGAGGCAGGGGGAGGGTGGGAAAGGTGAGGTATACTGGGGATATTAGTGTTGGGGACTGTGCACTGGTGGAGGGATGGGTGTTTGATCATTGTGTGATTGTAACCCAAACACGAATGCTTATAACTGTCTCATGGTGATTCAATAAAATTAAAAATAAATTAATTAAAAAATAAAAACTGTGTTTTTCAACAATTAGTTGTATACATCTTTTTAATCATTTTCTCTTTTTATGGCTAGTTACTGGGCATGTGTTATTTGCATTTAGTTGCTTTTTTCTCATTTTGTTCCTCATTTAGTTTGAGGTTTCAATTTTGTACTCCTGATCACTTGGGATTAGCAATTTTCAATGTGCCAATTTTATTCATAGGGTAATGATATTAGTTTTTAAACAGAATCTAAAATTCCGTATTCTCATACATTATATAAATCTGGAGACATACAGTAGCTTTGTGGTGAAACTTCAAGATTTATATTCATCTATATAACTCCATGGCAAGTATGCTTTCCATGTTGCATGATGGGGCATAAATGTTTTTTATGACATAGTAATTTAGTAAAGAATCTTTGTTGTTTCTACTGGAAAACAAATATCTGCCTGTTATTAAAGATTTTCGGAATAAATAACTCAATTAATTCCATTCCTGTGGTGTTAAACTGCATACTCATTACTGAACAGTGTGAAGTTAAAATCAATTAAAGCATTATAGCAAGTCTTTAGTCTTTTTTTCCAACAAATACATTATTTTCTCTTCTGTCATCTCACACACTATCAGACTAGGGTATTCAATTATATCTACCTCCTCCATATTCTATAAATCCTCTAGTCTACCTTTAATACTTTAACCAAACCTACTCTATGGAAGGTATCCAATAACTGTAATCATTTTGAGGACCTACCACCAACTTTATACTTTTGAAACCTTTTCATGGAAGTTGATGTTTTATTCCCTACTGCACTGTTTTTCTTTGTTTTTGGTGCCACACCTGGTAGTGCTCAGGGCTTATTTTAATTAGATCCTCAGGGATTAGTCCTAGTAGGGGAACCTGGGGATCATACAGGGTTCTAGGGATCAAACCCAGGTTGGCCAGGTACAAGACAAATGCTCTACCACTAAACTATCTTTTTGCCCCTATTATTCTTAAAAAAATTCTCTAGCATGGTTCAGGGATGTAAAAGAATTAAAAGGCAAGTCATTTCATAGTTTTGTCCAATATAAGCTTCCCCTGAGAACCTGCATCTGAAAAATCCAGTTTCTATTTATACCTCCCAGATAGAGCTATGGTCACGGTCATGGTCCTCCCGTTGTTCATCGATTTGCTCGAGCGGGCCCAGTAATGTCTCCATCATGAGACTTGCTGTTACTGTGTTTGGCATATCGAATACACCACGGGGAGCTTGCCAGGCTCTGCCATGTGGGCGAGATACTCTGGGTAGCTTGCCAGGCTCTCTGAGAGGGGTATGATTATAGTTTAAACAGGACACAGAGATCCCTCATATATGTATACAGATATCCTTTTTAGGTGCAAATGACTGCCATAAGACCCTCTCCTTAGGGCAGTAGTCCAGGAAATGCAAATTTAAGGCAAGGAGTAATCTGTGCACATAACAATAGCTTTATCTACATAATATAACAAAACAAAACAAAAGCAGAGGCATTTGTGACATCTCCATAAATCAAAAACAATACCCTCCATGAAGAACAATTCTACATCCCAGCAATCATTTAAAGGTGAAATGTCCCCAATTTAGTGTTATGCTTCCCTCACTCAGGAGAATTTGAGCACTCTCTGTAGTGTCTAGGTTAGCTTCCCAGAAAACCAAGGTCCTTGCTTAAAACTACTGTATATCTACCTTCAAGTATCAGGAATAGTTAGCTCACCTATTTACCACCCAGACTATAATCTTCTGGCCTTGGTTGAACAAGATCCTGAAATATTCCTCCCAGGGCCCCTAGTAACACTTAGACACATCATCTTTTTTTTTTTTCCTGTTTGAGTAACACCCAGCAATGCTTAGGGGTTACGCCTGGCTCTGCACTCAGGAATTACTCTTGGCAGTGCTGGGGGGACTATACTGGATGCTGGGGATTGAACCTGGGTCGGCCATGTGCAAAGCAAATGTCCTACCCAGTGTACTATTGCTCTGGCCCCCATCAGTTTTGTTTAACATATTTTTTCTTATTAAACTCTTAGAAAATTATTGTAAATATATGTATAACTGTGTTTGGCATATCGAATACTCTCGGTAGCTTGCCGGGCTCTCCAAGAGGAGCGGAGGAATCGAACTCGGGTTGGCCATGTTGGCTGCTTGTAAGGCGAACGCCCTACCGCTGTGCTATCACTCCAGCCATAGTACACTATCAGAATTATAAATACATGTATTGTATTCCAAGATTTTTTTCTCCTATAAAAATTCTTCTCAGATAAACTCTTCCCACAAAACTCTTCCCACCTAAAGTCTTCTGAACTAAAAACTGTCCTTTGAATTAACCAATTACATTTTTGGTAAAAGATCCAAGGATTTCTAAAGGCAGGGTCTTCTAATTGTGTATTTAAAATTACCCAGAGTATACTAGCATTATTATAAATTGATCATCATTTTTGCCTGACCTTTTGCTTCAGTAGATAGCACTGTTAGTTTCCTTGTTCCCACAAAGAATATCAATTTCCAGCCATGGATCAGTCTCTTCTTATTCTCCGATTCTTCATTCCCTTGTACCTATTTGATCCCTGAGCTATTTCAATGACATTGCTACAACAACATGCTAGTCTTATCTCATGTGTAATAGAATAACTGCCATCCATCCTTACCCATTTTTCTGAAGTATTTATACATATCTTCCAGATTAAAGGGCAGTTAATGCTCAAACCTCCTGGTGTCACAGAGTGGTAATTTCCATTATTTGAATCCCAAGGCTATCAGGCTATGTAAGTTAGCTATTTAACTGTATTTGTACTGGAGGAAAATAACCAAAAAATGTTCATTTCTTTAGATAGTCATTTCTGATAACAATCACCTGACTATTATTTTATAAACAGGGATTAGCATAATGGGTATTATGTGAGAGGAAAGAAGACATATCATCTTTTGTTCTATATTCAAGGGTCAAAAAATCCAGGTAGACTTTTCTGGTTGACGTTTCAAAAGACACTCAAAACAAGGAAGTAGAGGAGAAGGGAGGAGTCAAAGCAAAGACTCATTTCCTCAATAGTAGAATTAGTCAGCTACATTACTTAGAAGACAATTAAAATTATATATAGACAATCAAACTGATTTAGAATTTTATACATCTCTTGTTTCTTCCTTAATAATAGTTTTATATTTTGCTGAATAAAACCCAGGATCTCACACATACAAGGCAAGTTTCCTAACACTGAGCTACATCCTCAGCAAAATGCTTGACAAAAATATCCAGGTTTCTTAATTTTTTTTAAAGAAATGATGTCCCTTCAGTTCTACAATCCTGCAATACATGGTGACAGGAAAAAACAACATATGTATGTATTCACAAATTTAAGAATACAGTTTCATGCTAAAATATGTAGCAGCAGAAATAATGCTAAAACATTAATAAAATTACTGGTAACTCTTCTCTAGAGAAAATAAATCTTAAGGTAAATATAGAGAACATTATTTTATAATGTTTTAGGTAAAGTTTTGTATATAACATTGTGAAAAAGGAAAAGGTATGTAGGTAGAATAACAATACAACTAGACTACATTTTAATTTAATCAAAATATAAATTCAAAGAGAACTATTATTTTGCTATCAACTTAATAGGGTATTTCTAGTAATTAGCCCCAGATATTTCTTTATGTCCCTGTCTTTGCAAATATATTGCAATTTAGAAGATGCTTGAAGAAATATTTGTTAAATCTGTTAATGATACAATGCCAAAAGGGATTGTAATATGACAGATTGTAAGTTGACAGAACTGGGATTTAAAGATTTTGTAACAGGTAATAGAGCTGAACTGAAAGCAAACACTATTAATTTGACAAAATAAACAGAAAATTAAAAAAATAAATCAATGGCTTAAGTCCAAGAATAGGAATTTTTAAAGACTGCAATTTGCATTAAGTTAAAAAGTAAGGATATCAATTGACCACAGGGTCAACATGTACCCACAGAAAGAAGCAATTATTTAAATGTTAAAAATGTTAGACTGTCATCCATGATCTAAGACAGGAACCTATAATTATAGAACCTAAAATTTGACCTTTAAACCACTAACACATAACACATCATTGGATACTACTCTGAAAATTCAAACCTTTTTTAGACTTAGACTAGATAATATATGGCATGTTAGGATTATCACTGAAAAACTACAATAAATAATAATGGGAACAGTCAATAGTCCAGAGGGTCAGTAATCAAAGGATGGTTAATGAAAGTGGTTAATTATACCACAGAAAAATACTTGGAAAAGTGAGCAAAAAGGAAAACGCTTCAAATATTTGAATAACTAATATGTGAAAGAGGCAAAATTTCATAGTAATTATTATCTCCCAGGGCACAATTAAGTGAGAGTTTATAGGAAGATAGATCACAATTCAGTATGAATAATACATTTTTACTAAAACCAGAGCACATAGAAAAAAATCTATGTCACTAAACATCTCTCAGACGTGGTACAGAAAGTACTGCTACACTGGGAAAAGAGATTAAATTACAATTCTCCATAGGTCCATTCAGATATACAAGATTTTACTATTCGATGAAATAATTGTTACCTCAAGTCATATGAAAATCACATCTCTTAACTTTTCCATCATTTTTCAATAAGCAACATATTCAGCAGATTACCATTTAGATGCTGTGAAAACAAAATTCCCTACTGCTACAACATTACTGAGATAGAGTTTTAAGTTTATTTGCCAATAAAATATGCTTTAACCTAATCTCTAAGATTCTAAATACATATTTTAAAAATGGCTAGCCAAATTTAGGGTTTCTGGATATGACTGGAAAGTAGATATTTTTTCATGTGATTCAAAACAACAGAAACAGCTAAATGAGACTATGATTTAAACAGCAAAAATGTTCACTTTTATAATATATTTCTTCAACTATTCTGATATAAATGTGTGTATTTATGTATGCAAGAGCTTTCTGAATGCAAGTATATGGAGGTATGTAACTGTGTATATGCAGTATATATATTATAATAGAATAAAGGTGAAGAAAAAGAATAAAGACAGCCATATATATCATAAAATATAAATATACATATGATTTGCAATTAAGCTCCAAGAAGGTATTGAAATCTAGAAAAATAAATCCAGAGAAAAGCCTTTGTTTGTCAGTGATGAGAAAAATGTAAAATCAACAAAAACAGAACAAGAGAAATAAAAGCACATAGTTCTAGTAGTACAAAACTCTATTTGAATACTATAATCAGAGTGCCACAAGGATGATTTCCTCAAACATAACATTTTTTTCACCATAATCATCTTGCCTTTTTACTATGATTAGAAATATTGATTAAATACAGTCTATAAAATGAGGAAGTTTCACCTGGTATAGGGTTATAGCACTAGAAATCAACAGAAATAGTCAGAAGTTAATTGTGTATTGGCAAATTAAATTTTGCTGCTCATTAGTATTTGAGATTAGTGCATTCAACTCTATATTAGAGAACATACAAAACACAAAAAAACTCTTTTATTTTTTGCTGTTCATGCATCACATATTAATTTTAACGAGCACATGACTTCTTAAATGAGAGCTATAAAACAAAATAGCACTATTTGCATTTCAGAGTAATCAGTAATACTCAGCTTGAATTTTGTCCAGAACTGAAACTGTGCTAAAGAAAATCTGTCTCGTGCTGATCAGTTTAAAATTGAAAATACAGCTTCAAAACTGCTAAAAGATGATAAGATACTTCCTGAACATGATAATAAATTTTAGAGCAGAGCTACTTTAATATTACAAATGGAAAAATAAGCAATCTCTATAAATTTGACCAAGGAACGACTTAACTCCTTACTATTCCACCATTTCATTTTCATTCTCCTGCCATTGTCCTTGTAGCCTCAGTAGAATTTGCTGATCAAGGCAAACAAACTGATCAACTTTTAACATTCTCGACTGATTTATTCTCTCTGGACAATGTCAGTGTTCATGACACCATTTTCCCTGAAATTTTTATTTCTATATTTTTTCTTCTTTAATTTTTATTGAACTACCATAGTTTACTATATGTTGGTGTTATTTTATCATTGCACTGTTAAATCAGTATTTCTACCTGTGTTTCAATATCTCTCTACAATTATTACATGGTCCAGTCCCCACCCCCAACCCCCGTCCAAGTTCAATAAGTGGATAAAGAAATCATGGTATACATACACATGGAATTAGACTCAGCTGAGAAATGATAGAAGTTATAGTTCGCTGCAACATGGATGAAACTGAAGAGTATCATGGTAAATGAAGTGAGTTACAAAATAATTGATCATATTCTACATAAAGATTTTCTAAACACTTCATTAACATAATTCCCATACCCAGTTTCTATAACTTTTCCTTCTGTAGCAACTCTTATTTATGTACTGATGTAAAGTACTTACAAAATATGTTTCTATAAATTTATTTATTTAGAATATTCTTATTCTGAAATTATTTCTTTTATTCTCATTTCAGTTTAGTTTACATTTTATGGATTTGGGGTCATACCTAGTATTGCTCACGGGACTATATGTGCTAATAGGGATGAATCTGGTAGGCTTCACTGTCTGGCTTTCATGTCCTAATTTTAATTATTGCCTTTCTACCTATGTGAACAACAATAGGAAACTATTAATACCCATTCAAAACCACATAATAATCTATAAAACCATACCATAAAAGGAGTAATATACTCAAACTGCACTTTTTTTACTTTTATTTTTATTTTATTTTTTTTTTACATCCGAATGAATTTTTTTTATTATTTTTTTTAATAGTGAGACACCATGATGTACAGTTGCAGACTTACACATTTTTGTGCTTGGGTTTCAACCACGCAATGATCAAACACCCATCCCTCCACCAGTGCGCATTTCCCACCACCACGGATCCCAGTATCCCTCCCAATCCCCGGCCCCCATCCCACCCTGCCTCTGTGGCAGGGCATTTCCCTCTCTCTCCTTTTGGGTGCTGTGGTTTGCAAAAGAGGCATTGAGTGGCAATCATGTTTGGTCGATAGTCTACTTTCAGCATGCTTCTCCTATCCTGGGAGGATCCTCCCAACACCCTTTATTTGGTGCTCCCTTCTCTATCTGAGCTCCCTTTTCCCCTAACATGTGAGGTTGGCCTCCAGATCATCGAGTAAAATTCCTGGTACTAATCTCTGCCATTCTTGGGTGTTAATTTCCTATTTTGTTACTTTATGTTCCCCAGATGAATGCAACCTTTCTATGTCTATCCCTTTCTTTCTGAGTCATTTCGCTTAACATGATACTTTCCAAGTAGTACCACTCGTATGTACATTTCATGACTTCGGCTTTTCTAACAGCTACATAGTACTCCATTGTGTAAATGTACCAAAGTTTCTTTAACCAGTCACCTGTTCTTGGGCACTCAGGTTTTTTCCAGATTCTGGCTATTGTAAAGAGTGCTTAAATAAACAGACAATTGCAGATGTCACTTTGGCTATACTTTTTTGCCTCTCTGGGATATATTCCTAGGAGTGGTATTGCTGGGTCAAATGGGAGCTCAATTTCTAATTTTTTGAGAATCATCCATACTGTTTTCCCAAAGGGCTGAACCAGTCGGAATTCCCCCCAACAGTGAAGGAGTGTCCCTTTCTCACCACATCTGCGCCAGCACCAGTTGCTTTTGTTCTTGTGGATATGGGCCAGTCTCTGTGGTGTGAAGTGATATCTCATTGTGGTTTTGATCTGCATCTCCCTGATGATTAATGATGTGGAACATTTTCTCATGTGTCTTTTAGCCATTCGGATTTCTTCTTTGTCAAAGTTTCTATTCATTTCATCTCCCCATTTTTTGATGGGGTTGAATGTTTTCTTTTTGTGGAGTTGAACCAGTACTTTGTATATCCTTATTAACCCCTTATCAGATGTGTAGTTGTCGAATATCCTTTCCCATTCTGTAGACTGTCTTTGTATTTTGTTCACTGTTTCTTTTGAGGTGCAGAAGCTTCTTAGTTTAAGATAGTCCCATTTGTCTATCTCTGTTTTCACTTGCTTGGCCAGCGGTGTGACATCTTTGAAGACACCATTAGCTTCTATGTCATGAAGGGTTTTGCCAACATTTTCCTCAATGTATCTTATAGATTCCGGTCTGATGTTGAGTTCTTTAATCCACTTAGATCTTACTTTTGTACATGGAGTTAGGCAGAGATCTGAGCCCATTTTTTTGCATGTAGCCGTCCAGTTTTGCCAGCATAATTTGTTGAAGAGGCTTTCCCTGCTCCACTTCACTTTTCTTGCCCCCTTATGGAAGATTAGATGCTCGTATGCTTGGGGGTGGGGGGAACGTCAGTATATTCAACCCTGTTCCATTGGTCTACAGCTCTGCCTTTGTTCCAGTACCATGCTGCCAAACTGCACTTTAAATTAGAATGATACAACAAAATTTATCCCTAAAATACATTCCCACTATCTCACACCACACACAAAAACTAGTTCCAAATGGATTTAAAACATAGATGTTACAACAAAATAAAAAAATACATACTAGAAAACATAGGTGAAACAATCCTAAATGATGGTTTCAGTGGTTTCTTCAGAAACTCACCTCTATTAGCAAGAAAAAGTGAAGCAGAAGTACACAGCTTGAATTTTAAGAAACTAAAAAGCTTTTGCACAGTGAAACAAGTTATGGACAAAAAATGACATCTTTGCAAAATACACATCTTATTAAATGTTAATACTGAAGATATATAAAGCACAAGTAAATCTCAAAAGAAACAGAACATAAAAATTGTGGAGAAAAATCTTAACAGAGAGATCTGCCAAGAATATATACAGATGACCAACAGGCACAATAAAAAAGTGCTCATATTACCTCATTACCAAGTAAACAAAAATGACAATTACAATGCACTCTTTTGTCCCATCAGAGAGAATGACTTATATATAAAAAAACAAGGAAACAAACATACACACATGCACACACACACACACACACACACACACACACACACAAAACCCAAGAAGTATGAGCAGAAATGTGGAGAAAAAGAAAGTTAACACTTACTGATGGAGGGAATATAAACTGGTTCATGATCTATTGGACCAGTATGAAGATTTCTCCAAATATTAAACATAAAATTACCATACGATCTCAAAATTCTACTGCTAAGTATCTATAGATTCATCACAAAAGCATTGATTCATAAAGGCATATGCAAACATAAGTTCACACTAAAGCTATCACTGTTTAGATGTATTTACTATTAGAGTAATCTATACTACATTACGTTCTTGTTTGAGGTTTAACAATAACATATTAATCTGTTTTTAATTTTACCCCACCCATCTTATTCATATATGTCAGATAAATCTTCTCAAGTAAACTTTGATACAATATTTTTCTCAATATTAAAAGAGATACTATACTTCACTAAGATTACTCACTGATCACTCAAGCATAATCAGTAGATTCTTCACCTTTCATCTTGAAATAATTTGTTCTTTCTACCTTGGATTCCAATCTTATGTATTCCTTCCTCCTACCATCTTCACTTCCCATAAACTATACTATAATCTCAACAAAGATGAATCCTTAAGCCTTCAAAAATAAGTTGAGTTGAGGGACTGATAGATGATACAGCAGGTAAATACAGTTGTTTTGCAACTCCTAACTTATTTGTGATGGTTTCAGAACTTTTATTGCTTAAGATCATACAGTCCTGAGCACTGTCAAGAGCAATCCCTGAGGACAGACACAGGAATAACACCTAAGCACTGCCAGGTGTTGCCAAATCCAAAAAAATGAGTTGAATTCAATATTAGAAACTGGTAAAGCCATAGTTGAATATGCTGAGAATGATCCTAATCTTCTCATAAAGGATCCAAAGGCAGAAATCTTCATTGGAAATCTTCAACTGCTGTCATTCCATGGCTTGGAGTCCAGCCACACATGCTAGGGGAAAAGGCAGCTCAGACAGAGAAGGGAGCACCAAATAAAGGGTGTTGGGAGGATCCTCCCAGGATGAGAGATGCATGATGAGAGTAGACTATAGACCAAACATGATTGCCACTCAATGCCTCTTTTGCAAACCACAGCACCCCAAAGGAGAGAGAGAACAAAAGGGAATGACCTGCCACAGAGAGAGGGTGGGATGGGGGAGATGGGGGGTGGGAGGGATACTGGGATCCATGGTGGTGGAAAATAGGCACTGGTGTAGGGATGGGTACGTGATCATTGTATAATTGAAACCCAAGCACAGCAGTTTGCAAGTCTACAACTGTACCTCATGGTGTTTCACTAATAAAATTTTTAAAAAATAAAAAAATAAATGTATTTCCCTGCTCCATTTCTCTATAAAACTTTTTTTTTCTGCCCTACAAACATGATAAATTTCTTTAAGAGACGAGTATGCATCTTCTCAACTTGCTTGTACCTTAATAAATGTCTTTTTTTCTACTTTTTCTTCTCATCAACCTTAGCTCTCAAGTGATTGGCCTTTGAGTGTGAGCAACTTAACTTGGGTTCAGTAATAATTCTAACAAGGAATCCCACTGTGTCTATAATGCTTCTCAGTACCAAACATGAAGCTTCCCTGCTTATCTTATTTATCTCTTGCAATCAGACCAGATAAGGCACATTCATGGTAGTTTGGCTGTAGACATATCTTAACTTGAGGACTCATGACTTAAAAGGGTAACTATAAAATTTTCTGAACATGCTCTATAGAAAATGACAGGAAAATATTTTTCAGAAAAATAACAATGAATTATTAGCAGTAGCAATGTAGTACTGTAGTACTCTCCTCCCGTTGTACATCGATTTGCTCCAGCGGGCCCAGTAACGACTCCATTGTGAGACTTGTTACTGTGTTTGGCATATCGAATACATCACAGGAGCTTGCCAGGCTCTGCCATGCGGGCGAGGTACTCTTGGTAGCTTGCCGGGCTCTCCGAGAGAGGCAGAGGAATCAAACCTGGGTCAGCTGTGCTGGCCACAAGCAAGGCAAATGCCCTACCACTTGTGCTATCGTAAAATCCATAAAACAAAATGCTAAAATATTTAATTACTTACATACTTGATCATGTACATCTACCATGTTATATAAAGTAAATCCCACAAGAAAAGCCACTGTAGAGCATACACAAAAAATGGGACCATCACAAAACTACAGCCTCCCATCTAACCAGTGAAACTTTGACACAATCATATTAAATAACAAACACAACTTTAACGACATATGTGGTAGAGAATGGGTCAAGATTAGGGGGTGGAATGAGAGCAGAGATACATATAAACCTGTCATATAGTTGCTAAATAATATGAGCACACAGATCTTTAAAAATTAATGATAATTTGGGAACAGAGTGATAGTAGAGTGTGTAGGGCACTTTCCTTGCATGAGGCTGGCATGAGTTTGGTCCCTGGCATCTAATATGGTCCCTGAGCCACATAGGAAGTCATCTCTGTGAGCAGAGTCAGAAAATGCGCTGGACACAGCCAAGTATAGCCTCAAACAGACAAAATTTAATGTTAATAACCAAACATCTTTTTTGGTATATTTTCAGTGCAAAATTCTCTGAGAAAGCTCAAAGTATAGATACAATTTTAAATTTAAATTTGGTTAATTTAAACAAACTTTGCACTACAAATAAAGGCCACTACAATGTTAGAAAACAGGGACACAATGTTTCTGTCACTGGTTAATGTATGAGCAAAAGCATCAGTACAGTTTCTTTATTCTCAATTTAGTAGCTTTCTGTATACTAAGAAGAAAAGCAAATTAACAGGTCAGGTTTTTTCTTTTATTTAAGAAAACTTCAGAAATGTACCAATAAAGAGATATAGTAAAGTAAATTAACAAAAATTCCGAAAAAAATTAGACATTCTAACTATGGCTTTGAAAATTCAATAAAGAAACAGGAAGAAAGATCTTATGGGATGAGAGAAAGAAAATAGAGAAAAGGAAATAGGGCAGAAATGAAGACTTACATTCAAATCAATGTTCTGTTCTGAGTATGAAAGTCAGATAAGCCTGTGAATTCGGTGAAGAAACAGAGGACACAAAGGAATCAAAATATATAAAAGCAAATCACAAAGGAATCAAAATATATAAAATTATGTCAATAGACAGAAAACATGACCAAGTGGACAGAACACTGGGACATGATGAAATTTAGGTACTAGTCCTAACCAAATCACTTAAAAGATGGGGACATACGACAATTTCTTTATTTGTATAATGATATTGCACAGCACAGTATCTAAAACCCATTCTAGTACAAATGGTAAATGATATTCTGAAATATGAGGTCACACTAAACTTTGTTAAGGACAAGATATTCAAACAATGAAAAGGTAATTATCCATGACAGTGCTCTCAGGTATTAAGGAACAGATGAAATCTAGTAACAAATTTATTTAACAAAATTATTTAACAATTTAACATTTATTTATTGAACAAAACCAATTTTAACACAATAAGATTAATAAAAAGCAGTTCCGTAGGGTGATACAAACAAAGAAGGAATAAAAGAGATCCAGAAAAGGAATGAGGAAGACCTCTAAGGAAGGGAATTATTTTAAAAAATGCCCAATAAATTAGTCCTCACTGTTCAATGTTAAAAGGCACTTAACATTCAAAAGAATGACATATTCTGAATAAATAAAGAAATTCCTTTTAAATTCCGAATAAGAAAAAGCTTGGGAAAGAATCTCTCATCTTATGGCCACTTTTCAATAGAGAGGTTCCGACTTTACATTGAAAACTCCCTTTAGTCTTGAAGCACAGATATTCACACACCATCATGACAACAAATAAAACCTAACAAAGAGTATATTTATTGGAAGATAATAACCAACTTTAAAAAAACATTAGACAAATGTCTCACCAATAAACACAAAGGAAGATAAACTATCAGTTAATTTGGATAGCTATCATACACCTGTAACCTAACTGACTTCTACATTTTTTATGAACCTATTTTTATTTAAGCTGCATTTGACCTTAGCAGTTTTGTCAAACAATTAAATTTGTTTACTAGAGAGACGTTATCAACACTAATTATATACACTTGGCAGCTATTTTTACTCACATTATCACTAGAAATAACTAAAACAAGGAGTTACAAAACATAACCAGAACTTTGATAAAAAAAAACATAGTAGTAAATCCCCATGTAAGTTCACATCAATGTTACAAACAATAACATTTACCACTCATGCCCTGCACTCTGTCATACTGCCTCCCACTAGAAAGGAGAAAGCTGTTAAAAGCATTTTACTAATATAAAAACAGAAGAATGTGATCCTTTGGAAAATAATATAGTTGTTTATGAATTTTCCTAAAAACAAGGCTCAGAAGACTTTTTGAATTTTTAAAAATTTCTCTAGTTAAGCTAAACGTCAAGTATTTTTCTACAAAGCTACTAAAGAGTGTGGAACTATGGCACCACCTATCGAAACATTACTTAAATGCTCATCACAAATGACAGTCTTACAAAATACTGGAGAATAGGATGAGAAATTTAGTATTAAAAGCAATATAAACAAAAAGTTTATTCAGATGCATCTGAGATCACTATGATATAAAATCTGGCTGCAGAAAGGAAGGAAAAAACCTATAATAACTTGATTTTAATCTACTGGAAATAGATTCACAATGCAGTATAAACATAGGACTATCTTTAGTAGGACTACAGACATCATCAACATTCTGTTATGCAATGGGCTCAACGATTGGATAATAGTTACTATAATACCCTAATTACATATCTCTTTGAGAATATTAAAAATAAATCTCAATATTTAAAACAAAAAATGTTAATATAAAAGTTAAGATTCTTAATATCCTAACTAATGCAATTACTACTGAATGTCAGATCAAACTGGTTCAGGTACTTGTCCTTACTCAATTATTTTGGGAGGCGGGGCAGGGGGCGGGGTGAGGGGAGCACACCCAAAAGTGGTCAGGCTGGGTCTCCTGGTTCTGAGCCTAGGAATTACTCTTGGTGGAACTCAGGTAACCATATGTGTATAAAAGATCAATGATTGAACCAAGGCCTGCTGCATGTAAGACAGGCATCTTTACAACTGTACACTTTCTCTTCAGTCCCTTTGTTGATCATTTGAAAGAGATTGTTCTAAATTAAAACTTATAAACCAGGATAAAAAAATAAAACAACACATGGAATATAAAATAGATGTACTTTTCTTAAAAAGCTTTTTTTAATGGACATGCACTTCAGCAAGTCTAACTAAAAAATAGGTTTCTAACGAAATCTTTCTGAGTACAAAATTTCCTCAGAATAGAGTATTATTTAAAATTTTAATGTTTCATGTGAAATCAGCTTTAGAGGCATAAGGAATCAAGTAATAAAATTATAAATGCCATTGTCTGATTAATGTCTAAGACAACTAAATATATATTAATCCACCTCCTACTGCTTGGTAAAAAATGTGATATTTTTTGTCTTGATTGTGAAAAAAACTAACTTGCTTGACTTTCATTATATTAAAAAATAATGGAATGAATGGTCTAAAATATAAGTAATCAAAATGTTATATATTGCTTAAAAAATTCAAATGACTTCCAACCTGAAAATGAGAACTCAGATCTTAGGTTTTATTTCCACTGGCCATCTCATATCAATCTGATTTCCTGCAGAATATTCTTATTCTACTTTTAGAACCTGATATTTTCATTTTTTCTCAAACTCCTCAAGCAAATAACTATATTGAGAAATCTATACTGTGCTTCTCTGTGCTACAGAGCCTCATCTGTGACAATATTCTATATTCCATATAACTGACAATGGATTAGCATTTCAAATATTGAAATAACTCACTAACAGATTAAGAAAAAGATGATCTTAAAGAAAATAGGAAAAAGATTTAACAGACTTTTTAAATAATGATGGTTGTAATATTACATGCACCAACTGCCCCCAGCACTGTGTAATCCCATCAATGCCCAAGACCCAGAGACTATCCCAGCACTGTGTAATCTCATCAATGGCCAAGACCCAGAGACTATAAAACCCAGCTCCTGGAAGAGAACATCACAGAGTCTCCTGCCTCCATGCCTGGCTGTTGTCACCGGGGTCCCTTGGAGGAGGGTGGGTTGAGTTTCCCTCCCCACCTGGAGCAGAGCCTCTGCAGCTGAAACCTCCGGTTCCAGCCACAGCCATGCTTAAGACCACTCTCCACACATTCGGACAGCCTCACGCATGAAGGAACTGGCAGAGGAACCCAGGTGTGCGGGACCCGAGGTGTAGATCTCCAAGTCTGCTCGGATTGAGACTGGGCCTCCTCCACCCAGATCTCCCATCTTCCAGTAAGTAGGCATTACACCCACCTACTGCCACCGGCGCAATATCTTTTATCTAGTTCTTACTCTGGAGAACCTGGCAGGCTACCATAAGTACCCTGTCCACACGGCAGAGTCTGGCAAGCTCCCCATGGCATATTCACTATGCCCAAAACCAGTAACAATGATGGGTCTCATTCTCCTGAAAGAGCCTCAAATGTGGAACTTTCTAAAATCTCAGGGCTAGGACGAAGGAGACGTTACTGGTGCCTGCTCAAGGAAATTGATGAATAACAGGATGACAGTGATACAGTTTTAATTTGCTCGAGCGGGCCCAGTAACGTCTCCATTGGAGACTTTGTTGTTACTGTGTCTGGCATATCGAATACTCTTGGTAGCTTGCCGAGCTCTCCGAGAGGGGCGGAGGAATAGAACTCGGGTCGGCCATGTTGGCTGCTTGTAAGGTGAACGCCCGGAGTGATAGCACAGCGCGTAGGGTGTCTGCCTTGCACGCAGCCAACATGGCCGACCCGAGTTTGATTCCTCCGCCCCTCTCGGAGAGCCCGGCAAGCTACCGAGAGTATTCGATATGCCAGACACAGTAACAACAGTTTTAATAATGAACAATAAAAATCTTGAGCCTCATTAATGATCACATAAATGTGTTTGAAGGCACAGCAAACACTAGTAGGCTACAAAAAATTAAAATGTCATGGTTATAGAAGAACATTTACATATATCATGCATTTTGTATTGGAATTTTAAGTGCTTTTACTAACAACTTTTAAAACATATAAAAGATAATGTATAGAAAAATTTTTTTCGGTCTCCCTAGGCGAAAGCAAGCTAACAGCCAATATACATTTTTTGTTCATTTTTTGTTTTTGTTTTGGTGCCACAGCTGGTGGTGATCAAGCTTATTCCTGGCTCTGTGCTCAGAGATCTCTCCTAGTGCTAGGCAGACCCTATAAGGTGACAAAGGCAGGTGTGCGCAATAATAAATGCCCTGCGTGCTGTACTATCCCTCCAGCCTCTCAATAAATAGCCCTATGAATTTGTACTTTTATTCTCATATGTTCATTTCTGTATTGCCTTCTAGTTCATTAAGGATTCTACAGGTGGAGGAGGGATCAAATAGATGATGGGATCCAATTGTCTTAGCAGAGGTACAAAACTGTACCACTAAAACAGTCATAAAGCATTTACTAACCTTTAGACAGAAATAACCAGTTTGTGGTTGTAGTACTGATATATCAGGGAGTGCTCTTAGAAGTCATTATTCACTTAGCATCAGGGAGTGAGTTAACTCAAGGCTCCAAGACAAGCTCATAGTTTTTGGCTACAAGGACTAATTAGATTGAATAAAGTTTTAGTTTAACTCAGTTAATCAGTTATATTGACAAAACTAACATTTGTCAGTTTCTATAATTAAGGAAGCTAAAGCTATGACCCACTCAATTACTTTATAGCATGAGTGCATATTAATTTGAATATTTACTACATACTTAATCATATTTATAGTCAAAATTATCCCCCAAATTTGAAACTGCATATGTCAACCTTTTGCCCATGCTGCTTTCTAATGCTGAGTTATGAATCTCAGTTGAAATAGTGGGATAGAAATGGAGATGTTGACAACCTGAACTGTAGTGCCCTAAACAATATGATCAAGTATACCTCACAAAACAGTTAAAAATCAAGGGCTCTGAACAGTTAGTACAATTAGTCTATTTTACAACACTTTTGAAATCCATATGATTCTGTATTCCACTTAACTGATGTTTCTTCAGATTTTGGTTTTTAAATATCTCTATACATTAATATCTTATGTCTTCCTATTAAACACTTTTCCCTTTATCTAGCAAACATGCTAATGAAAATTTGATGAAGGAAATATAATCTCTATTAAGCCTTGCTTTGCATTTTCAATATCCCTGGGAATGGATTTCTTCAGTGAATTTAGAGAAATAATAATAATAAATAATTCCACCCAGAAAATTACATTTGTGAAGATAAAGTGACTCTGCATTAAATTTACCAGTATAGGGGCTGAAGACACAGTATAGCTACCTGTGGCCTACCAGGGCTCAATTCTCTGGAATGCCACATGTTTATATGTTCCTCTCACCCTGCGACTGCCAGATATGGGCAAAAATCAAACAAACAAACAAAAAATAATCAGTGTAAAACTAAAGGGGTAAATACTGCTTCATGACAATTTAATCAGTATTTTGGGTTTTCCTCCCTAAATATCAAGAGTGATCTTTTTTGTATGCAATAATAAAAAGAGGAAATACTGCACATGCAATGTGGGAACACTAAACCATGGTCAAACCTTATCCTAGCTCTACATTCACTCCTAGTGCAGGCCATATTGCAGATCACTTGGTGTAGGCCATATTGGGTGTCAGGGACCAAACCTTCTTTGGGAGTATCTATGTTGGTAAGTGTGCTATCTATCGGGCACGGACCATCACTATTTTAAAGTCTTACAGCCACATATACTTCACATTTGGGTAGACAGAAGTAAGCACTGATAAAGAGAACAAAGTTGACAAGAATGAAAAATCTCTCTTGTCTGTATCTACTCTCTCAAGTTCAAATGGCCTATATTTAGATGGCAAGAATCTGGAGAATGCTATATAATTAATTTGATTTACACCAACTCTTTCAAGTGAATTTAGAAATTAATTTTGAGAGACAGAGCTCTTTGCCTCTTCCAATATCAGACATTTGTCTATAAGCATTAAATTATACTAAATTTCAATATGAATATGATCTGAAACCATCTTAAAAGTAGTTTCATTATCACAATCAGTGTTCCTTGTGTTAAGATTATGGAAGGTCAGAATTAAGAATAAATGAAGATGAGTAACTAATTATGGTTGACAGAGAAGGAAAAAAAGACTGGTTACAGATACACATATATTTCAGAAATTGTGAATATGACATTGCTTGAGATTGTGTTTATACATATAAATACACAGGTTTAGGTTAGGTGATATTTAGAGAGAGATACAATTCTGCGGTGATTAATATCCATAAAAATAAATTGCATTTTTCAATATACTTGAAGTGTACAAACCTTTAATATCAAAGTCTCAGTAAAAACTTTTAAATATCATTTTTTTTGCTTTTTTTGGTTTTTGTGTTTGCCTTGAAAGTGGCCAACATGGCCAACCCAAGTTTGGCCTCTCGGAGAGCTCGGCAAGCTACCTAGAGTATCTCGCCTGCACAGCAAAGCCTGGCAAGCTACCCATGACATATTCGATTTGCCAAACACAGTAATAAGTCTCACAATGTCACTGGGCCCGCTCAAGCAAATCGATGAACAACAGGGAGGACAGTGACAGTAACAGCGGGTCACATCTGGCAATACACAGGGGTTACTTCTGGCTCTGCACTCAGGAATTGCTCCTGGCAGTGCTCAGCAGACCATCTGGGATCCTGGGAATAGAACCCAGGTCAGCTGCATGCAAGGCAAACACCCTGCCTGCTGTGCTATCACTCCAGCCCCTATTTTAAATGATAGAAAAATCTTAAGACGAATCATTTAAGAACAGAAATACATATATATTTTATATTATATTTTCTCAATATAAGCAGGCAAGTTCTCTTCCAATCAATGTTACTTTGGTCAGGAACAGTAAAGACAATATAGTCCATGTGGTCTGCTGGTAGTCTGTTACCATTATAGATAGAATGCAAACATAAGGAAGACCACCAAATACTCTTTAGGTAGAAAATAAATCTGTCTTGTCTCAGTCGTTTGATTTTTCCCAATCAAAGAAGCAAGCACTGTTCTAACTTTTTATGTTCTAGGAGATACAGTTTGGGATTTATCATGTACGTCTATGCTTAGTGGTAAGAATATCCTCCCTATCAGGACAACTCATACTTTGACTTCACAGTAAAAAATGTTGAAATCCTCTCTTTGGCATATGGAATCTCCCAATTCTTCTTCCCTGATGAGCCAGGCTACACAACGGAGAATATATATTCGTGGTCTACCTCATTTTCTTTAAAACTTACACCTATGTAAATTGTCTATTAACACAAAAAACTAATTTTTCCTTTGCTAACCTGTCTGATAGTGCTTTGCCTAATTACTCATCTTAGAAATATACTAAACGAGTGGGAACTGTCCCCTGATCATCAATAATAACATGGGAACAAAGCATACAATGCGAATAAGGGTATTTTTCTTTTTGAATGCTAGTACCATATGTATTAGCTTAACAATAAAGAAATCATGGGAAATTCTGTAACATTCATTACATTTTATTAAAGTAATGAGAAAAAAAGCACTGGTAATAAAATTCATATTGAATCCACCTAGAAGTGGCTAATATAACTTATATAATATTGCAGCTTAGATTTGTTGGTTATATACATTGAGTGGAAGTTTATTAGACACATGAATTTCACCTTTCTATGCGTTTTTATCTTGGTAAATATTATTTCTCAAGTAAAGTAGGGAGCTACTTACACAGCAAACAGTTAGGTAAGGTCAAATCTACTGTGACATTTTGTCACAGGAGCATATTATTATTCTGTGCTTCAAAAAAGTTAAACTAAAATCCAAGGTTTAAAGCTGTTACGAAAGACTACAATTTAATACTTTCTCTCATTTTGAGTAGGTAAATCATTCATTTAATGCTCTAAACATAGTTGTATTTTACTGTACAATTTAAATTTTTAAGTAAAGAAAAGAAAATTAAATTTAATTTTTTTTGGCATTAGGGTAAACATAAAAGAATTAGAAGTTAGAAAGCTGTGAGTTCCTTGGGAGAGAGTTTTTTTTTTTTTTTTTGGCTTTCTGGGTCACACCCGGTGATGTACAGGAGTTACTCCTGGCTCATGCACTCAGGAATTACTCCTGGCGGTGCTCGGGGGACCATATGGGATGCTGGGAATCAAACCCGGGTCGGCTGCGTGCAAGGCAAATGCCCTACCGGCTGTGCTATCGCTCCAGCCCCAAGAGTTTGGGTTTTTTGTTTGTTTGAATCGGGACTCAATCCAATTGTGCTTAGGGCTTACTCCTGACTCTGCACTCAGAGATCACTCCTGGTGGTATTAGGGGAAAATAATGGGTACCTGACTGAATCTGGACATTCTATGTGCAAGGCAAGCACACTACCTCCGAGATTATAGCTGTGTACCTTGGTGAGATTTTTTTATTCATACCATTCTTGGTAAATACGTCCACTTCGGTGACATCTGTAATTGTAAGTCCTATTCATTATTATCTACATTATTTATAGCACTGTAGCACTGTGCTCCCATTGTTCATCAATTTGCTCGAGCAGGCAACAGTAAAGTCTCACAGCAAATTGTGAGACTTGATGTTAGTGTTTTTTGCATATCGGATACATCATGGGGAGCTTGCTAGGCTTTGTGCAACCGAGATACTCTCTGTAGCTTGCCAGGATCTCTGAGAGGGGCGGAGCAATCGAACCCGGGTCTGATGTGTGCAAGGCAAACGCCCTGACTGCCGTGCGATCACTCCATCCCAAATTGTTCATAATCTCAATTTTTTTAAAAAATGGAATAAAATATGAAAAAGCAACGCTATTAAATCCCAGAGTTCTCCTTAGTGTATTTGGTTTCTCAATTCAATTCATATTTACAGTAAGTAGCAGTTCAAAGTTAACTTTCTGTTAGCTGTCCAAAATGTTTTATTTTAAAATATGACTGTTATATTACAATGACAGGAAATAATCAGTGCAATAAGCATTTACTGAACATTTTTACTTTTGAAATACTGCCCAACCACTGAGACCACAGGAAAAAACGGGGCATATTCCTTGCAACCCAGAAACTTAATCATTCTATAAGTCATATGGAAAGCACGCGATTAAAAAGTACAAGTAATACGTGTGTTATACCACTAAATAGGTTATATTTTTCTACTTTTGTACACATATTTTTGAAGGAAGGGAGGGGCAGGAGATCAAAGTCTGAGGTGCTCAGGTATACTTGGTTCTGAGCTCGGGAACCACTCTTGTCAGTGCTGGGGGGGGGGGGGCGGGCGGTTGGTGATACATAGTTTGGGGATTTGAATCACAGTAGCAGATGTAGCACATGTCATGGAATGCATGCATCATAACCTCTGTACTATCGCTCGCTAAAAAGACTATGGTGACGTAATGACAAAGAGAGAAGTTAATTAAGTTAAAATGGCATTAGAGGGAGGAAGGATCACCACACACAGGAAATATGGGTATTCCAGTAGTCTTTCACTTGTTTTTCCAAGATGTGAACACAAATCTCTAATATATATTTTATATATACAGGGAAAATGAGCTGAAATATCTTAAGTTAAAACAATAGACAAAATCTAGAAACCTTGTCTACCCCCCCCCCCCCAACACACACATATGCCACACCAGTAGTTTGATCATGGAAAATCCTATCATCACTCTGGCCCTCTGAATTTTCAACTGCAGAATGATGAATTTGAATTAAATACTATCTTGGCTTCCTTAACTAGGGTCAATATGAACTTTTGCCCGTTCTAGAAGTGAAGAAAAGGTTGCTTTAATTATTTTTCTTTCATTCCCCAAAACTGTTTTTCTCTGCAATTGTTCTACTTTTTCTTTATCTCATAGATTGTACCCTATAACATTTCCTCTAACTTGAACTTTCATCATTAATAATCCTGTACTGAAGTCAGAGTAGATAAAAATTTTATCACTTACTAATGTGACATGGAAACATAACAGACATCAAAATATATAACTAGTCATTAAAATATATAACAATTAAGTTCATTAGAAATTACCACTGTTTATAGGACTCCAAGCCAGCTTTTATTTTGTAAGACGACACTGCTTTGAAACAAATGCCGTTTGGGATTTATGCAAGCTTTAGGAGTAATGGTGCCTTCAAATATATCATTATACATTTACTTGTAGAATGAAATGGTTCTAATTAAACCTAACCTTTTAGGTGTAATCCCTGTAGCTACTCTATAAAATACTGGAAGCTTTAAATTAAACTGAAAATCCTCAAAGTTGAAAGTTAAAGTGATGTTCATGGGAACTGGTAAAATGTGTAATAAACCAGCAATGGTTTATATAATAAATATATATTTATTATATACATACCTATATACATGGGTATATATAAAATATGTGTATATATAAAATATTATATGGTCCCCAAGTTATGCTGGAGAACTTGATGTCCACAGAAGTATAACTGGCAGTGCTAGGGGATGATGTAGTACCAAGGGTATAAACTGGGGTCCATCACATTCAAAGTAGGCACCTTAACTCCTTTACCATGTTTCTGGCCACAAGGCATCAGCATCTTTGTAGCCATCATTTCATTTTCCTTGTATGTCAAACATAAAATAGAAAACAATATTATTTCCTTAATTTCACTGCTGGTAAAATTTCATATCCTATCTGAAACTTCATAAAGGCTAATGAGGATAACTACTTAGAAGAAATGTAAGCTTTCCAAGTCTAGGGCAATAGTAGAGAAGGAAGGCTCTAGCATTGCAAACCTCTGACCCCGTTAGATCCCCTGTACCCCATATGGCCCCTGGAGCACACCAGCAGTGATCTCTGAGCACAGAGCCAAGTCCTGAGCACCACTGGGTATGACCCCAAACAAAAAAATAAATAAATAAAAGAGCAAAAAAGGCAAGTACTCCATTCCTCATCCTGCCTGTTTAAATCCACCCTACCCCCTACATCACCAAAGGATAAATGAGTGAAATAAAAATAATTTAAAGTTTCTTTATAATTCTTTAAAAGTGCTTTTTAAATGTTTCCCACCCATTTTGGTGGAAGATATGAAAGCACAATGGAATATGATGGAAGACAAGACATCCCTAGAGATCTGATATAAGAAAAATATTTCTTTGAAATTTGATTTTTATAGAACACGTGAGGAACAAGCCCTGTGCACCTCCAGGTGTGGCACAAACCACTGTCAGCCAAATAACTTATAATTTTGTGGAGTCTTCATTCTAATCCATAATATCTTTTGATATAAAACAATAAAATATTTCACAAAATCTGTAACTCGTAAGTTTCAGAATTCAAAGGCAATTATACTCAGTTTATATCATGCATTAAGCCACAAAATTTAAGTAACTTCACATTATAAGGAATAACTGCAAAGTAATTTTTTTTATTGAATTCAACATATTTCATACTACAGTTTTCCTTTTGCTCCAACGTGTTTTTTTCCTTTATCAGTTAATTTGGGCCTACAACTTTAGTACTGAACTGACATAAATTTATTTGGTATACCTGGAAGAAAAGAAACTTACTCTACCAACTATATGGATTCTAATAATCCCCCTAAATGAGTAGTACTGACATTAATACAAACACAACTTATCTTTAAATATGAGCTACATAATTAAATCAGTAAGTTCACATCATACTATTATTAGCTTTTCAGTTTTCAAAGAAAATGTTCCTCTTTGTTGAAGTTTTAAAGGAGAACACATCACTAAGTGACAGTGTCCAAGTAATATTAATCATAGGACTTGGAAAGACATTACAGTGGGTATGGCTCTTGCCCTGTCTATGGCCTGCCCAGGTTAGTCTCAGGCACTCCATATGGTCCCCAAGCCTACCAGGACTGATCCTTGAGCACCTAGAAAGAGTAAGTCCTGATCAGACCTACATGTGCTGCCCCAAAATGAAAATAAAATAAAATTGAATTAAATGAATTATACAGCATTTGTCTATTTTCACTTTTTAAAAAAGTCAAGGCTATATACGTATGCACGTATGTGTTCCATATTTAATGTTGAAGGTGTTGGGATGTGATTCAAATAGCAAAGTAATGTGTATGAAGTAAACGAGATAAGGTAGATTAAAAAATATTTTAAGAATAGAGAGGAATTAAGGTCCTTGACCTTTTATTTTGATTTATTTTTTTTTCACTTCAAAAAATAAATTCAAAATTATTTTAACCTAAGGCTTTGTTAATAAAAACATTTGAAAAATGGAAAAAGGAACTTGGTATATAACTTGAAAAGCTGAAATTATTTATATGCCATAGAACCAATTCTATTAGACATTCACTGTTTTCAGAGCACCACCTGGAGCAATCACCAGTAAAGAGTTGGGAATAGCTTCTGACCACAGTTAGGCAGGGCCCAGTGCTTCCCCCCCGGCCCCCGCACCCATCACAAACACACATACACACACACACACACACACACACATATACAAAAAACACTGAAAAGGGTTCTGACAAACTGTCAGACAAACAATAGCTGTCTCAGGAGAGGGCAGGTGAAATTTCTAGACATGAGACACAGCATGAAATTATAAAGAGGCATGATTATTAAAAATGAATTAAAAAGGCTTAACAGAAAACATAGCTAGATAAAATAAAATGAGAAATAGAAAAAAATGAAAGAGGGAGGCAAGCAGACTGAATGTGCTTTAGAAATTTGAGATTTAAGAGCTCAATCTGAATTTCACAGAAAAAGAAAAATAAATAGTCCAATAACTTGAGAGCAGGAATTTCTGCCAAGCTAACAGTAAGACAGAAAGGGAATATCTGGCAACTGTATTTTGAATAAACTGGCAGGAAAACATATACAAACAAAAATAATCAAAATATAACACATACTGCTCTTGAAACTGATAGATTGTGCTGTTACAAGAAAGAAATATAAAAGAAACATACTTGAATATAAAAATAAGCTTGACAGTATTGCGATAGGTATATTTCCTAAGATTTTTACCAACTGTTTTGAATATGTGCGAAAGGTTACGGGGCACAGGGGCCTGCCCATGAAGGGTCCAGGGGCACAGGAGCAGATTACAGACACTGCATACATATTACTGAAACTACTGACTTGTTTAACTCTCTTTACTAGATTGTTCCCAAATGAATTTAAACAAGTAGCCTTATTTTGTATGTGGTTTGGTAACATTCCTTGGAATTTATCCTGGGAAAAGCTAGTAAAGCTATTATGGTCATTGATGTAGGATAACAATGGTTTTTCCTTTCACCCTTGCCACAGGGAGTTTAGGTTTATCCTGTTAACACCCATCATAATGCTCCTGAGTCACTCCCATCCTTTATTTATCTGTAACCTCTTCTCTGTGCTCTCCTCCCCAAACAGTTAATCAGCTTTGTTCCTAAACAGATTCTGTTAATTTGTAAGGTCAGATCCTTCTAAGGACACTGAACTTGTATTGTAAGTTAATATTGCCTTTCTCCTCTCCTTATCTCTTTTGTATAGCTTACTTTAAAAAAATTTTTTAAGGATATGAATTACTGGGGGCTAGAGTGATAGCACAGTGGGTAGGGCATTTGCCTTGCATGCAGCTGACCTAGCCAAACCAGGTTCTATTGCTCTGACCCTCTACAATAGCCCGGCAAGCTACCAAGAGTATCTCGCCCGCACAGCAAAGCCTGGCAAGCTACCCGTGACATATTCGATATGCCAAACACAGTAACAATTGTCACAATGGAGACATTACTGGGCCTGCTCAAGCAAATCAATGAACAATAGGAGGACAGTAACAGTGACAGTGATGATATACTGGGGGCTGGAGCGATAGCACAGCTGGTAGGGCATTTGCCTTGCATGTAGCCGACCTGGGTTCCATTCCTCTGTCCCTCTCGGAGACCCTGGCAAGCTACCGAGAGTATCACACCCGCACGGCAGAGTCTGGCAAGCTCCCGGTGGTATATTCAATATGCCAAAAACAGTAACAACAAGTCTCACAATGGAGATGTTACTGGTGCTCACTTGAGCAAATCTATGAACAGGAGGACAGTGCTACAGTGCTACAGTTTCGAATATGTGGAATCATTAAACCTTGATGTTATAGAAATCTGACCTGGAAAAAACCAGCACTTGAGAGATTACTGTGGACTCAACCTGGCTCATACCACAAAAGTAAATTCCTAAGCTTTGTCCACACAGTGTGTATACAATATATTTTGAAGGACTTACTTTGATTAATACAATTGAAATCAGGTATACCCTGTCACTGTCACTGTCACTGTCCTCCCGTTGTTCATCAATTTGCTTGAGCGAGTCCAGTAATGTCTCCATTGTGATACTTGTTACTGTGTTTGGCATATTGAATACATCACGGGTAGCTTGCCAGTCTTTGCCAAGTGGGTGAGATACTCTAGGTAGCCTGCCGGGCTCTCTCTACTGGAGATATTTCCCCATATTTTTATTCAGCTACCCAGACACAGATCTTGTTTGTCAGACCCTATGTTTTACAATATTATCTTGACCATTTGGTTCCCATCTGATTTGTGGGAGAAATTTAATTCCCATTGCTCTTGTGAGGCCCATTTTATCCATTGGGAGAAACTTACTGTCTGCTTGTTCCTGGAGTGACTTATTGTCCAGCGTTTACTCCTAACTGCCCCTTCAAATGCAAGAGCTGGAGTGAGGCTTCCCTGCTAGCTCATCTTTGTCATAAGTTCTTTACCATTTTATATATGAGGAAGAAAAGTCTTGGAATGTTAAGTAACTAATGTTGAAGGTTATATAACTAGTGAATAATAGAGCTAGGGTTAGAATTTTAACATATCATAAATATTCAACTGATAATACTGCCTGCAGTGGTAGTTAAAACTGCATATGGTATCATATATATATATATATATATATTTATAAAGAGAGAGCTAAAATTCAATGCTGATACAAGATTCATTCTAGATTTCCTATCAGTTATCCCTGGTTCTTTGAAAACAAATATGCATGTGAGATATATTAATTTATACTCGTTATGAGAATTTGGGGGGTACAGGTGGAACAACCTGCTGTTCTCAGGGCTAACTCCATGCTCAATGCTCAAGGAATACTCCAGGGAAGACTCGGGGAATCATGTAAGATGGCAGGAATCAACTGTAGTCAGGCAGGCTTCATTGCCAGGTCACCCTAACTACTGGATGTTATGTCCAGACCCAAAATTTAAGAACTCAAAATCAGCACTGAAAATCAACAGAAGAATTTGTTTAAATTTGTCCTTGATATACATCTTCCCAAAATATTGAATCTATATTGAAAAAATAAATTATAGGAGAATAGTTTGGTAGATAGTAGTCAAAAAGTGATGATGAAATAATCTGACTGAAATGACCTGACATAAGAATTGATCTCAGGGTCAGAGCAAAAGGACAGTGGGTAAGGTACTACCTTGCAGGCAACCAATCCAGGTTTGATCCCCAGGACCACACATGGTCCCCTGAGCCCACCATGAGAGATAGATTGCTGAGCACAGAACCAGGAGTAAACCCTTATCACTCCTGGCTTTCTTCCTCCAAAATGCATTGGTCTTAAGTGTGAAATGTCTCATGTTCCAAATTATAATATTAATTTTCCTACAGTTGTTTTTGGGCTGGAGTGATAGCAGAGCAGGTAGGGTGTTTGCCTTACACAAACTGGGTTTGATTCTTTCACCCCTCGGGGAGAGCCCGGCAAGCTACTGAGAATATCTCGCCCGCACAGCAAAGCCTGGCAAGCTACCCGTGATGTATTTGATATTCCAAACACAGTAACAAGTCTCACAATGGAGACGTTACTGGGCCTGCTCGAGCAAATCGATGAATAATAGGAGGACAGTGTGACAGTGCTACAGTTACCTGTTAGCAAATATATATTAATATAAATATATATTAGTTACCTGTTAGCAAATACATCTCTTGACTCAAAGGTACGTTTTTAAACCCAAGGCAATGATATAGCAAGTTCTTTGGAAAAACATTTGTCGGAAATCTGCTATAAATTTTCAGATACAGTGAGTACAATTTCCCATTGTAATATAAGGTATTACTATATTCAAAAAGAAAAGAAAATAAATGGGATCTTAGTTTGTTAGCATTACTACAGTCTTTGGACCACAAAATTGGATATATTAATTAAATTAAATTAAAGATATATACTGAGAAGTTGATGGCTATTAGAACTCAAACAGTACTGAGCAGTGAACAATATTACACAAATAATTTTCTATGTTTTTTCAATATACTTTGTATTCCTTCAAAGAACAACAACAGGTTTATATATTTGCAATAAACTAAAGAAACATATGGTTTTGAGTACTTACTAAATGGCCTCAAACTTATAAAAAAATGATGCTACTACAGTGTAATTTTAAATATTTATGACAAATTATTCTTATTAGGATGGAAAATATACTTTTCACACGTATACTCTCATCTTCAAAAATTGTTTCCTTGATTCAGCCCCTTTCTTTCTTACTACTAAACTTCTTGTAAGAATTGGTGATACTAATCACAAAATTAATTACATATAAACTCTTGAACACATTTTGTTCACCCTGTACAGTTCCTCTCTGGTGACCAACAGTCTACTCTAAAATTTCAATACAGGCCTTCTACCTAAGACATCAAGATCAGACAACGTAGTATAAAATTTATGTCTCTGAGACAGCCACTTTATTGCTCTGTTTAATAGCTAAAGACACCATCACCTATCCTATCATATTTTGTCACGGTGCTTCGCTCATATTATTTTTGCTGGGGAAATCAAGCTTCTTTGCCATGTCCACAAACATTCTACCCTCACGTTTCAGTCTTTCGTCTTCTTCCAAAACTTTTTTATTGAAAGATTCAAAAGTACTCTCTATCTCATATAAACTATACAATGCAGCATATTTTCACACAGAATTCCTCATTTTAATGATCACTTTATAAATTGTCTATATATATATATATATATATATATATATATATATGTCTTTTCTGGCCTTCTAGCTTTTAAATGTATTTAAGCAAGAATTGTCACACTATCATTTTTATATCATCCGAAGCCCAATGGCCTGATTCATTTCCAAACTATATATTACTGTGTGTTTATTAAGTAAATAAATTTGTTATCTAACAAGATATAAAAGTATCAATAATCTAGCAGTGTTAAAAAGTCAGAAGCAGATAACTGAAGCGACTGTTCTCTGAATAATAAGGTAATATGAACTATCTTCAGGCTTTCTTCTATCAGTAATAAAATATAATTTTATAGATTACTTAATCCTTGTACTTATGATATGATAAGAAGACTTGTTTCAAAGCAGTTACAAATCATTACCTTTACTTGCACTTTCTACATGTTCCAGTTCTTCTGGAAATTTCAGGATATCACGATATTTTTCTTCACAAATTTCCGCAATAAAATGCAAGAGGGTTGTTTTTTGATCAGATGACTTAGTATCTCTGATCTGTAAGAAAACAGAATTTTTCAGTATCTTTAAAATCAATAGATGTTTTCCTTAAACAAGTGAAATGAATTAATGAATAAGTTCAATTTATTATAGTTCATTTAAAACAAATGATTTAGAGGCCAGAGCAGGTGGGGCACTTGCCTTGAACTTGGGTGCCACTAGTAAAATCCCCAGTGGGTTTTTATTCATAGGGTTCCCTGAACTCTGACAGTAGTGACCCTTAGGTTCAGCATCAGAAGTAAGTGCTAGGTTTGATTCCAAACCTTTTAAAAAGAAAGAAAGAAAAACTCACCTAGCAACAACAACAAAAAAAAGGAGGCAATTTTCCAATGGGTTCTAGCAGTATTCTCATAAATTTAAAAAATTAATTTCACAAAAAAGCTTTGATATTAAAAATGTCTAAATCATCATGACAAAATGAACTATTATCTTTATGAGAAGACAACTCACTTCACTATTGCTAATAATAGACCAAGATAATGTGTTCTTATGTTATCAGCATTTTGTTCTTTGCTTTATATAGCTTTTCTTGAAAGCTCAATTCACTTACAAATATTATTAAAATGAGTGAGCACACGCTTTACTTGCATTAGACATAAAAAAATAACTAGAGTCTCCTCTTTTTTGTTTTGTTTTGTTTTGCTTTTTCATGGAGAAGGGGCACACCTGGCAGTGACTGAGGGCTAGTCCCAGCTCTGTGGTATCTTTCTGGCACCAAACTAAAGACTGCTTATCTTGACAATTCAACAGAATCTGACAGCGCAATCAGGATAATATGCCAAATTTTATTTGCCTGCTCACTATTAAATTTGTCTGGTTACATTTCATATTTATGTGTCTCCTTTACAGAGGCACTATATAATAATATATAGTTACAATGTGAAAAAATAAATAAAGCATAGCAATTATGATGTGAGAAAGTGATTTCTTTAATGAGCATTCATATTTTTTACTAACTGCAAATGAAATCAAGAATTTACTTTTAAAAAAGGAAATATGCATAAAGTATCAAGTTCCATCATTTTATTGGATATTTTAATTCTATAATCCTTAGATGATGGATTTGTGCACTGATGTTCATACTGATGCACGGTTTTAGGCTTTAAGGATTACTATGCTTAGAATGAATGGGGATTCTCGACAAGAAGGGTTATGAAAAGCCTGTGGAAGGCATTTAGATAATTACAGAATAATTTAATCCTTATTGTTTCAGTCACTAAGAAAATAAAATCAACACATTTAACAAATCAATATCATATGGAATTTTTTTGCAATGCAGCTTTTCAGTTACTCTTTTTGTCCCAACGATAGAAAAACTGAAATGAAATATTAATCTCAGAGCTCAGAACAAACATCTACGGGAGGTACAATCTTGATAGTTCAAGTGATCACAATTATTATTTTAGAATTTTACAATTGCTTTAATCCCACAAGAACAAAATTATTGTGCTGATCCCTTAAACACATTTAAATACTACAAGTTGAAATGGCAAAATTCAAGGACGAGCTTTAAGGACAAAAAAACAAGCTCCGTAAACGTCATCATGGCTTGAAGCTTGGCACTGTGAAATAATCAATGGGAGTTTCACTTTCCTAATGAGAGGTAGATTTAGTATTTTCATGAAGTGCATGTTTAAGAACAATTAAGCTATTCCAAATAATAAGAAAAATAAAATTTTCTTACAAATTAAATGAACTCTTAAATTTTATAAACATTAAGATGTGGCACAGGAAAAATAAAATTTTATATTTCTTATCTAAAGCAAATCAAATTGATGTATACGTTGTGAAGGCTACAAAGATAATTTTTTTTAAAAAAAGAACAAGACACAAAGTTATACATTATCATTCTATTTGTTATCTCTGTGGTCAATATATATCTTTTTTTATTGCTTTTCACAACAACTTATAATGTTAAGGGGTTACTCCTAACTCTGCACCCAGAAATCACTCCTGGAAGTGCTTGGGGAACCAGATAGGATACTTGGGATCAAACTCCAGTCAGCTGTGTGAAGGCAAGCACTGTACCCACTGTATTATCTATCCTGGTCAAAAATCCCACAAATCAGGTTCAGAAAAATACTATAGTGGCTAAGGCACTAGCACTATATGCAATGAAACCAGATTCAATCCCCAACTTCTTGAGTAGCGTTAGGAGTTATTCCTAAGCACAGTGAGATATGGCCCCCAAACAAACAAAGAAGCAAGCAAATTAATAAAATCCATAAATAGACTATAACACTAGAAATGTGCTCATATGTCAGTGTTGTAAGTTATTTAATAGTTGAACTTCCAGCATATACTTGTAAGTACTTAACTTTTAAACTAATATTTCTCTTTCTTTTAATTGAAAATCTTTTTTAAATCTATTCATGTAATTAAAGAATTTTAATGATACCAGTGATTACTTTTTAAGATGATAAATAAGACATGGCATTCTAGTTAAGTCATAATTTTAGTTTGTGAAAATCAGAAAGAGCTATGGACAGAGTATCCCTGTGCTTTTTAATAATTATGATATGTCCTTAAAAGCTCGATGAGATGCATCCAGATGACTCTCTTGCAAAGTTGAACAACAGTTTAGTTGTGATTGGAGGCAAAGCTTCAAACTTATATATAGTATTTATTTTTCAAAAAGTCTCAAACAGGGCCTGGAGTGATAGCACAGCAGGTAGGGTGTTTGCCTTGGACGCGGCCGACCCTGGTCTGATTCCCAGTATCCCATACTGTCCCCTGAGTACCGCCAGGGATAATTCCTGAGTGCAGAACCAGGAGTGATCCCTGTACATCGCTGGGTGTGACCCGAAAAAAAAAAAAGGTCTCAAACAGAGTTGATTTTAATGTCTAATGTTCCAAACTGATGTTCAAATCATGACAAATATGTCAACTTTTAGTACTCTTTCTATAAGTGTATGACTCTAAGGTCAATTATTTAAGGGGAGATAATTTTTACATTTAAAAGGTATTCACTTCATAGTACTGTGCCTCTTGTCTCTTACATTGCCTCTATAACATTCACATATTTTAGACATTCTGTTGTTTTTCTTTCAGGACAAACTTTATTTATCAGTGTCATCAGAGAGCTAAGTATATTAACCATCAACAGTATTTAGTGAATAAATTATTCCTACTCATGAGCTAGATGTATATATATACATGTTTTGGAGTAGAAAAAAAAAGTAATCAAATCTGAGTATGTGCAAAATCAAATAAGTGTTTGAGTTCATCATTAAAAAATAAAATTTACTTCCACTTTTTATCTGGTTAAGTGAAAATATGTCATTTTACATTAACATCAAACATTCTAATAATACATACCCAGATTGTCAAAAATGTCACTGGTGGAGGTACTGTTAACTGTTTCATGTTTGTCTTCAGTAAATTCTAGTAAAGTTGAGCATCCCTGCCTATATTCTCTCTATCTTTAAATATCAGGAACAGCAATTAGGCAATAGAATGAGACTGTTATACAAGATGCAAAAAGATGAATAAAATTCTGACTCTGTAATGCCTTATCATATACATATTTTGAAATACTGAAACTCCCCAAACCATTCTAGAAATTGGAAATGTTTGAAAAAGATAAAAGGACTTTCTATTATTTGAAAACTCTAGTTATAAATGTACTTTTATTCTTTTATGTTTTTATTATTCTATTATCTGGAAAATGTTAGATATATAATGATTAATAACTAGTCTTATTAATTATACATAACTAATGCTTAAAAACTTTCTGAAAGGGTACATGATTAAAAACAAAATAATACCTGATTATATCACATATAATGATAATTTGCTTTTCTGATGAATATGAATATTATATATTTGTGGAAGTACACACCCAGCTGTGCTCAGGGACGACTGTCTGGGAGAACAAAATTCCTGGGATTGAACTCTGGTTTTCTGTACACAAAACACATGTTCCAATCCCTTAAACTGCTTTCTTGTTCTATGAATTATACTATGAAAGATAAAATACATTTGATATGTTAAACACATTTCTAAAATTTAAGTTAGGCATAGGGCAGACGTTCGAATGGGTCATCGCCGCCACGGGGGGCGTGCGATCGGCCCGAGGTTATCTAGAGTCACAAAGAAGTTGATAGGGCAGACGTTCGAATGAACATTAGGCATACAAAAAGTATATGGATAACTAATTGTCATGTAAGGTATTTTTTAAAATTTCAAGTATATTCATTTAAGCCCCCAAATCTTCAGAATTGACTCTGGTTCTGAAGGCAGGCTTTTTGAGCAAAAGAAAAAAAAAATCAACACATAGCCAGAGAGCCTCAGACAACAATGTTTTAATCTTCTATGGGAGTCACACTCAATTTTTCTGTGAGGACCCCTTGGGTAGGTAATTTTCCCTTCTGCTGAGAGTTAAGCTTATTTTTTTCTTACTTTGTCCTCAGTCAAAAATGAAAATATACTTACTATCCTTTGTGTCCTTCCACAAATTGAAATTTCCCATCTTGTGTGTCCTGTTCTTTAGAGCAAATTATTTAATTTCCTTAACCTCTCCACACAGATTTGTTTTTAGTATTTGAATTTGTCAAGATAATTTCTATCCATTTAAATTTTCTATTGCTAAGACTTCCCTCATCTGCTAAAAAGGCAATCAGAATTTTAGATTTTGCAAATAAAGTCATTTAAGAGCAGACATTTATCTTTTACTTCTGTTCTTTAGTCTGGTTATATCTGCTTTAACTTATCACTTTAAGCATCTTCTCCTGTTTGACATACTTCCCCACCCCCAACTTTAACCCTTACCTTCCATTTAAATCCCCAGTCCTAAGTCAAGACAATCCACCGAAATATGTTCTATCTGAAGACTGCTCTGTCTCAGGACTAATTAAGTTAGTCTTTTCCATGTTACTTATCTGTAAGCATGTCAACATAGTAGTTTTTTTTCCATTCAATCTGAGCTATTTCATAACAAAGACCCTACTTTAACACTGGCTTTTCCCATTATACCTAGGAAAACTCAGTGACAACTAGGCAGTCAGTAAAAAGGTTCTATGGAGACTTTTCTCCATTTAAACTTTGATTTGCATGAGCTACAGAATGACACATCTCAGTTTTCTTATTTATAAAATAGTCATTAGATTATGACTCATGTACATATACTTATACTACTGAAAAAAACATATTATCCTGATGATGATCATTATGTCTATTAGAAGTAATGACAACTTACTTCAGCATCCAATTTTCATACAGGTCAAATCATTTCCATAATCTAAAATCCCTGTCTTTATTTATTATCCCTGCCCATATCCTTCAGCCACTCTGAATGACTTCCATACTGTTGTGCATTATGGCAAATCTGAATTTTTCATAAATATTCACTTAAATTTTTGAATAACAAATTATAGTTGCACACATCATTTTTTATTGTTTTAAAGTCTAAAATCGATAATTATTTTCACTCTTCCTAATTTAGTACTGATGTATACTGATTTGAAGGATAAAAATGCCTTGACCCAGCTACAGAGATCAGATCACAAAAGGTACAAAGAAAGGAAAAGAGAGGAAGGTAGGAAGCAAGGTCCTTGGCTATCACACAAATAAAATCTAATACTGTATCTCCAAATAGCTTCCCATTTGGAACTGATGATCAAGAGTGAGAATATATTTAGGTCCCTAACATTACATACATTATGAAAACTGTTGGGTTTTATGCTACTACCAAAGCTGACCTCACATTATACCACCAAATTGGCATATAAAAGAATCAGAATTAATAAACAAGCAAATGATCCAGTCAACTTCAGCACATTGTTCTTTGCAATAAATAAGAAAAAATGTACAGGGAAAACATCAGGTGTATATGTATACATTACAGGAGAATATGAATTTATCACATACAAACATGATATTCATGTTAATAAGAAAATTGTAATGGTGTGACTAGTATAGTAAAAAGACTCAGGACACATGTAAGTAGGTCGACAAAGAGTACATTGAAAGGCTAACATACTCCAAGGAAAAGCCCTTCATATATTTCCCTTCCCCACCCCAGGATTTATATAATAAAATGAGCAAACAATATGCCCCATACTCAGAAAAAACAAAATTGAACTATATCTATGTCACATAAGGTAAAGTTCTGAAAGAAATCTAACATAACGCACATCGATAATCGATTATCCTTAGAAAAAAAGGCATAACAAAATAGAGTGAAGAAATATGATTTCATTATTGGAATAAATGCACCTAAATTATTGATATGAACAAAAATTCATTTCTATTAGCAAAGACCTCTACTTATGACTTATTTTTCTCTTATTTGTATATTTATAAAATGGTTAATACTGAAGCCATCACAAATGCTACATTATACGTATCTAGTAATTACTATAATCTGTCAATCTTAATGCATTATATAAATTCTATTGTTAAAGACCTTTATTTAAACAAAATTAAGGGATGTTTGCAAATCATTGCTTTCTTCAGCTACAACATAAGTTACATAGTTGAGAAACATAATGCACATTTAAGGACTGTAATGATAAGATATTAGTTGTATACTAACAACTACGCATGCTTTTTGTCTTCCTATTACTTTTATCCATTTACTGATTTAATTTATTTACTGATTTGGTGACTACACCCAGTAGTAATCAGAACACAAAGGGATCACTTCTAGCAAGTCTCAGGGGATCATATTAGTGCCTGAGAATTGAACCTGGGTAAGCCAAGAGCAAGCCCTACTCAGGCACGTTAATATTTTATTTAAACACTACTACATTATTGGATATAATATTACAGGTATAAGGTAAGGTAAAGGCCCTCCCGTTGATCGTCGATTTGCTCGAGCGGGCCCAGTAACGTCTCCATTGGAGACTTTGTTGTTACTGTGTCTGGCATATCGAATACTCTCGGTAGCTTGCCGGGCTCTCCGAGAGGGGCGGAGGAATCGAACTCGGGTCGGTCATGTTGGCTGCTTGTAAGGCAAAAGCCCTACCCGCTGTGTATATTCTTGTATATGCTACAATTTAATATAATATCACAATTTACCCACAGTTTTTTTTCAATCTTCTACCATTTGAAGAAATAGAGTATTTTCCTATGAATTTTCTAGAAGTTGTCAGAATTTTGTGCTTACAGTTTCTCTCAAAGATTTTTCTTGGGGAGAAGACAATTTCAATATAAGTTTTCCTGGCCTTAGTTCTAACTATGTCATCAAAAATGCCTTTCTGGGTCCTACATGACTAGGGCTGACAATGAGTCTGCTAAATTTGTTTTCCAGTGAGAAACTGTCTTAATTCTTTATGTCAACCTAATTGTGCCCCTTTTGCACTCAATTTTGGTATACAATTTATTTTGTGTAAAAGATCAAGTAATACAAGACTTTTTACTTGTCTACTTAATATAGTCTAACAACCTGTGAAAAGAAAACTTAAACTTGAAAACATGACAACATTTAACGGCACAAAATTCCTCTCAACTGCCACCTCAGGACCAATTGAGCATTCTTTCATTTCTCAGAGTGGACAAATACTGCTTTTTCTGTTCTTACTGCTTTTTTTCGTTTTTGCTCTATTTCTTTAAGGAGAATTACTCATTAGCTTTAACATCAAGTATTCAAGCCCAGCGGCAAATCAAGATTTGCCAAATCAAGTACTTATTTTAAAAATATCAAAATAACTATCAAAATGTGTATATATTTTTAAAAAAAAGCAAGTCCAGCTCTTTCAGATACTTTTAGTTAATCAACCTGGTATATTGGTAATCAACCTAGAGTAGGCTCACCAAATAGAAGTTCTGATAATAGTTTTAACAGATACTGAATTATTTTAAATTAGCACAGAGATTAGTAGAACCATGAATATTGCTAATGACTTACATGGGTACTCAGAAATGTATAGTTTTTTAAAACTGTTGACTTTTATTGCCATGTGTTTAATTATAAAATCTGTTTTAAAATATAAAGTCAAAATGCAAGTGGAATTTTATTTTCTACATATAACCTTAAAAATTACAACCACTATTAAAAGTACAAAGAACTGCTCTTGTTATAGATATATATTTTGAATTAATAGCTTTTGTAGATTTAATGACATTTATGTATGGAGTAAAAAACTAGTGGTTAATCTTGTGATTTTAACAATTTAAGGAAACTTCAATATTTCAAGTAAATGGTTAAACCATAATTAGAATTCAGTATTAAGGAGCAGCTATTTAAGAGTGAAGCAAGCAACAACACTGATGTTTAACTACATCTGGATGCATTTATACTATATGTTATTCTACAATATTTATAGACTTTAACTGCATTTTTGTGCTGGTTTGAATTGAATTTGTGTGAATTATTACTGCTAATATTGCAAATGATGCATCTGTGAAGATTTTAAGTTGGAGAAAAATTGCGATTTTATTCATTTTAACTGTACTTATATGGAATTCTGTAAGATCATGCTTTTATTTGCAAATATTATCACTGTCCAGCTCCAAAATTCATTCATCATACCATACAGAAACTCAGAGTTAATTAGACAAGCACCACTAAACCACCCTTGCATCTAGAAACCAACCACTACTCTACTTTGTATTATTTGATTATTTTAGGTACTAATGTAAGTGGAATAATTATTTGTCTTTCTATTTCTGACATATTTCACTTAGTAAATTGTCTTCACAAACAGAAACATACTGTAGAATGTCATAATTTCACTTTGAAAAGATGATTAATACTCCACTGTTTGTATATGCCACATTTTATTTGTCCATTACTGATCATCCATATTTTTAAAGTTTCTACATTGGAGCTACTGTGAATATGCAATGAATATTACCATAGAAATACCTATTCAAGCCCTTGTTTTTAATTCTGTTTATGTCATACCCAGAAGAGGAAAGCTGTATCATATGGCAATGCCACATTTTTAAGAAACCACTACAATGTATACTATTTTACATTCACATAAGGAATGTTCCAATTACTCCACATTTTTCTTGCCAAAAATTTTTCACTCTCCATTTAAAAAAATAGCAGCTGTTCTAGTAGTGATTGGATATCATTGTGATTGCTGCATATGTTACACAACTACATACAAATAAAAAACAAATAGAAAACAAATTGTCTACCGTTGCCTTTTTGGCAGATCTGAGTATTGGGGTAAAATCCCAAATACTAATGGTGTGTCTGGTGTCAAAATATTGAATGTAATCAAAGTAGAGAGAGTAATGTGGAAATCATCTGCCCTGCAGGTAGAGGGAGGGTGCAGGATTCGGGTATACTGGGGTTTTTGTGGTAGAGAATGGGCAATGGTATGGGTGTTTCATTGTATGACCGAGACTTAAACCAGAAAGCTTTGTAACTTCTCTCACAGTAATTTAACAAATAAAATTATAAAAAAATGAAAAAAAAGTAAGGTGGAGTTCATTCCCAATTCAATCAGCCAAATCAGTGGCTGAATAAATATCAGTACTCTTACATAAAAAATATATGACATTAAAGATAGTTAGTAGGAACTTATGAGAAACAATTTTAAAGATATTCTTACTATAGTATAAAAGGGAAAAGAGCAATCTTGGGATGCAGGATTTATTAGCAAATAAAATAAAAATAAATGGATATCAAAGCTTTGGGATGGTTTCAATGACAATTAGGCAAAAGCAAACAATTAAGAAATTATTTGAAAGAATGATGGAAAGGTGGGTACTGTGTATTTCATTTCTAACTTATTATGATAATTTTATTCTGTGTTACTGTCTAACAGATTTTATTACTATGTGGTTATTTAACGAAAACTGAAGCAAAATTAATTATTTTTTGAGTGTGCTACTATATGAATGCCATATCGCTTACCCTGTAACATCCTTACTATTTCCAACCATATTTCTTGATTTGGTGTTATATTTTATTGCTCTTCAACTCTGCAAATCATCTAGCACAGATTTCCACAGAAAGAGCTCAGTACGTGGTCAACTAATTACCCTATATCTCTATATAAATCGTTCTTTTATTACTTAAAATAGACTTCCTTCTGCAGTCATCAGCTCACACTCTTGAAATAAAGCCTTGTCTTCATTAGTATGGCTTGGTTTGGCAGGGTATTCATTAGTAAGATAACAGGTCACAATAGCTGAGTTGGCTGTGATTTTTTTTTTGGTCAGTGCATGAAGATAAAAATTTAATAATAAAATGTATTAAAATGTCTATTTCCTATAAGTTTCTATAATGAATCATAAACCAAGCTATTATGAATTATCTAGCTCACCATAGCTTCACATAGAAATATATAGAACATTTTAAGTCTTAAGGGGGAGTAAAAATAATGAGCATGGCTTGATGATTCTTACTCTGCATTTTTGAATGCCCCTTGCAATTTTTCTTCTTTTTTTATGAAAGCAGTCATTATTAACAATACTATTCAAGTCTGTAGCAAATTACATTTACTACTATTCTCTAGAAAATTTAACAAAGTGAATGTTAGGGGAACGTTATGTTTTCACAAAAATCAGTTTTGTAAATGTGACAGTATAGAAAAATATAGGGAACTTCTGATAAAGACAAGTATAGGGTTTAAAGGATTAACTGGATAATCTGTACTAGTTAATATAAAGGATATTTCAACTTAGAGAAAAACGTTTTTCTAAGCTCATGGGACCTTTGTATTTTTAAGAAACAAATAGGAAAGAATAGGTGTAATTTGATATTATTTCCAATTAGACAAAGTTTTCAAAAAAGATTTTCTTACAGATATACCGTCATAATTATGCCAATAAGAAGCTCATCTACAAAACTAGTTAATTCCTATGCCCAACTTAATTATATATCTTTACCTGTGCTGATACAGCAATTAACCTCTTTCCCACTCAGTTCTGCAATGTAGACTACATAGAATACGGATGTCACCACGTACCTGCACATTTATATGAATATGGAAAGTGTATGACCAATAAGAAAAATATCATCTTGGATTGAAAAAAAAAACCCAGACATGTACACTACCTTCTTTAAATGCCTGTTCAATTTAAGAAGTCAATTTGCATATGCAAAACATATGGAGACATATGGGTCTGAGAAATAGTACAGCATGTCCGGTGCTTTTGTTTCACTCAGACAACACAGATTCAATCCCTGGGACCCCAAATGGTCTGCCAAGCCTGCAATGCATGATTCCAGAGTGCAGAATCAGGAGTAATCCCTGAACACAGCTGGATGTGGCCCCCAGATCAAACAAACACAGAAACAAAAAAAAGTACAGAGAAAGATAATGTGATTAGTTATCCTGCAACTTAAAAGAGGGAAAAAATAAGTGATTTTCTAACTGGAAGACAATCAGTAAATCACAAAGATTAAACAATCAAGAAATCATGACTCTGTCTCCAACACCAATAGGTCTATGTTTTAAATAAAAGAAACATGAAGAAGAATTCAATGCTTTATTTAGATTTAAACATGGCAGAACCTGGCAAGCTACTTGTGGTGTATTCGATATGCCAAAAACAGTAAGAATAACGCGCCTCATTCCCTTGACCCTGAAAGAGCCTCCAATACGGCAGTGTTGGGAAATATGAGGAAGGAGAGGCTGCTAAAATCTCAGGGCTGGGAAAAAGGAGACATTACTGGCACCTGCTTGAGTAAATCGATGAACAACGGCATGACAGTGATAAAGTGATACAGCGATTCAGAAATAAATACCATGAAGGACAAGATTTTGAATTAGATTTCTGAAATGGTATCAAAAATATGGGTTCCTGGGCAAATTAGAAAACTAAAACAAACTTGTAGGATTCCTATTACCCTTCTTTCACAAAACATATGCACTGAATGAAAGTACATATTTTAGGATATGTAATGAGTAACAAATGGGGATAAAAATACCTTTTACAAAGATTGCTTATTAAAAACAAAGTGTGCTAGAGGACAAAGAAGGAATGGTGCTTGCTTTGCATGTAGCTGATCCAAGTACAATCCCCAGCACCACCTAGGATCTCCCAAGCATCACCTGAGGTGGTCCCTGAATGTAGAATTTAGAATAAACCCTGAGCAATGCCAGATGTGAACTCAAAATAAATCAATCCAAAATAAGAATTTTGATAGCGTAGGGCCAGAGCAATAGCATAGCAATTAGCGCTTTGCCTTGCATGTGGCAGACCTGGGTTTGGTTCCTCCCCTGCCTCTCAGAGAGTCAAGCAAGCTACCAAGAGTATTCCGCCCGCATGGCAAAGCCTGGCAAGCTATCCATGACATATTTGATATGCCAAAAACAGTAACAAAAAGACTCACAATGGAGACGTTACTGATGCCCACTTGAGAAAATCCATGAACAATGGGAGGACAGTGCTACTAGAAATTTAAATACTATATGCTATAATTTAAGTAATAACTCCATAATTTTGGGATACTGACTTATATGAAGACCTATAGGAAATAAATCCTATTATACAATTTAGAAACTGAATCAAAAATGCTATAACTGGCATAGGACCACGAAGAACAGTATCTTTAAGCTCAAGAATCTATCCAGAGCTTTTCAATAATGGGAGTCCATTAAACACAATACAATAGAAGACAATGGAGTTAAATAAAGCTCAACCATCAAATAAGCTGAACAAAGAAAACCATTTGAAATCAAGAATTATACTCCCTAGGTCATTCTGTGGTCCTTAGTTATTTCAGAGGTCAAAAACAGAAAATGTTCTTGCTTAAACAGAAATGTTCTTGCTTGAATAGAAATGTTCATGTCTACGAGACATGAATTATGAACAGATGTTATGGTATGTAAAACACATATCACATTTTAAAACACATCATAACAAAAACAACCTTCTCTGTATTTGCATTGGACTTATATATCACTCTGTAGAACAAAAAACTACAAGATTAAAACTGAAAAAAATTTACTTTAAATAATTTTAAATAACTTTAAATAAAAAATCAAAAAAATAACTTTAAATTTCCTTGGAGCAAGGAAAGCCTTTTCAACAACTGGTGCCGGGAACACTGGGCAACTACATACAAAAATAAATTCTCAGACCTCTCTCTAATGCCAGGATCAAAAGTCAAATCAAAATGGTTCAAAACCTCAGTATCAGATCTGAATTCATAAGGTACATGGGGGAAAGAGTAGGCAGAATTCTCCATGACATTGAAGCAAAGGACATCTTCAAAGATGAAACACCACTGACCCAGCATGTAGAAGCAAAGACAAACAAAAGGGGCTACATAAAACTAAGAAACTAGTGTACCTCAAAAGAAATGGTGACTAAGATATAGAGAAGACTAGTGGAATAGAAAAAAATATTTACCCAAACCATCAGAGAAAGGGTTAATAGTCAAGGTATATAAGGTACTGGTAGAACATCACAAGACAAAACCTCATCAAACCACATAAAAAATAGAAAGTATGAACAGAAATTTCCTCAAAGAAGAAATACAAGTGGCCAAAAAGGATGTGAAAAAATGCTCTGCATCATGAATCATCACAAAAACGCATATGAAAATAACAATAAGATATCATCTCACACCACAGAGACTGGCACACATAGAAATGAACAAAAAGAAACAATGCTGGTATGGATGTAGGAATGAAGGGACTCTCATTCATTGTTGGTGGGACAATCGAGTGGTCCAGCCATTTGGAAAACAATATGGGCATTCCTCAAAAAAATAAGAAATTGTGCTTCCACAAATCCAACAAAACTACTTCTGGGAACATACTCTGGGGTCCCAAAAAGACACTGCAGAAAAGCAATCTTCACGTCTACCTTTATTACAGCACTATTCACAACAGCTAGAAACTGGAAACAACCAAAGTGTCCCATGACAGTTGAATGGATAAAAAGAAACCATGGAATAACTACACCATAGAAAACTACACAGTAACCAGGTAAAATGAAGTCACGAAATTCACTACTGAATGGATGGACATGGAAAGTATCATGCCGAATGGAGTCAGTAGGAGGGGGTGAGACATAGAATGACTGCACTCATTTGTGAGATATAAAAAAAAACATATAGTACGGGACTAATACCCAAGAACAGTTGAAACAAGGGCGAGGAAGATTGGTCCATGGTTGGAAGCCTACATCAAGTGCTGGGAAAGAAGCCAGTTGGTATAGAGATGGGACCACTATAACAATGATAGTTGGAAAAGATCACTCTGCATAAGAACTGCTGGCTGAAAATAGATGGGGTAACAAACATGATAACCTCTCAGTACCTGTATTGCAGACCATAATGCCCAAAAGAAAAAGAGGGGGGGAGAGTGTGACAGGCTTGGGGAGAGGTAGGAAAAGAGGGGGGAGGGGGGTGGTTGTGGGAGGGAATCTATGGAAATTGGTAGTAAGAAATGTACACAGGTGGAGGGATGAGTGTTGGAACACTGTATGACTGAAACTCAACCATAAACAGCTTAGTAACTGTGTATCTCAAGGGGCTTCAATTTAAATAAATCACTATCACTATCACCTCTTGGTTCATCGATTTGTTTGAGTAGGCGCCGGTAATGTCTCCATTCGTCCCTCTCACATGCTAGTGTAGCCTGATGGCATATCGGGGGCTCTTTCAGGGTCAGGGGAATGAGGATCATCATTGTTACTGTTTTTGGCATATCGAGTATGCCACAGGTAGTGTGCTAGGCTCTCAGTAGCTTGCTGGGCTCTCTGGGAGGGATGAAGGCTTTTGGGGCAGCCTCTAATCACCTTTACAGGTGTATTTAAATAAATTTATTTATTATTTAATAATAAATGAATAAATATAGCACCATGTAAGACAAAGTCTGAAGGCCCCAAAAAGAGAAAAATAGATTGAAACAGGGCCAAACACTTTATCTACTCTGCACTTGACAGAAATATCATACATATAATTTTTCAAAAGACTTTATATTTCTCAAATCACATTTCTTTGCAGCAGAGTATCAATAATATTTCCCAATTCCTAGTAATGCTATGCATTGTTTGATAGGAAAACATATTTTAGTAAATCAAGAGTCATCCAATTCTAAAGATAGCTTTATCCACTAAAGTTATCTAATGGGTCCCAGAAATAGTTGGATTCTAATTCTAATTCGGATACTGCATCATTTTAATCAGTTCTCTGAAGAAGAGATGCAATTTCTGCAGTATTGAGAACAAAGGCTGACTTAGATCAAACTTTTATTTTATACAATTGTATAAATGTGCTTCACAAAGTATGCGATATGAGACCTAGGTGGGTGCTTAAATGATCCAAAGAACCAGTGGTAGCTACCAATGCAATGGGTACTTTCTGTTGCTTTACAGATTTTTGAAGTGGGGGAAACTCAATGATATTTTTTTAATCTGAAGAAGTTGACAGTATGTCAATATATTCTGGAATCTCTAGTCTAAAAATATCTAAGTGGCATTACTATAATAATTTAGACTAGATATTATATTGGTATCAAAACATATAGGTTCTACTGCCTGAATAATTTAAAACATATTCAGGAAGAAAAACTTTCTATCAATATGCTCTTAGTTACTTTGACCTGGATATTAAATTTATAAATTAATAATAGACCTCCATTTTATAAGGTATCAAAGAATGAATGAGATAATAAGATGTCGCCCACACGGCAGAGTCTGGCAAACTCCCTGTGGAGGACCCAATATGCCAAATACCAGTAACAATGATGGGTCTCATTCTCCTAACCCTGAAAGAGCCTTGAATATGGCACTTTTCAAAAAATCTCAGGGCTAGGACGAAGGAAACTTTACTAGGGCCTGTTCACAGCAATCGATGAACAACAGTATGGTCGTGATCGTGATCAAAGAATGAAGAAAATGCATATTATTGAAATAATTTTTAAGAACTCCTCTGTAATTAGTTCTGTAATGAGTCCTTAAAATTAATCTTGGATAACCAAAAAACTCCTAGAAACAATAGACTCATATAGTAAAGTTGCAGGCTATAAAATCAATACCCAAAAGTCCATGGCAAACAGTGAGAGAGAAGAAAGCAAAATGAAAAAAACAATCCCGTTCACAATTGTGCCCCAGAAAATCAAGTACTTAGGAATCAGCTTAACTAAGGAAGTAAAGGACCTGTACAAAGAAAACTACAAAACGCTACTTCAGGAAATAAAAGAGGACATGAGGAAATGGAAAGATATCCCCTGCTCATGGGTTGGGAGACTTAACATTGTCAAAATGGCAATACTACCGAAAGCATTGTATAAATTCAATGCAATCCCTATAAGGATACCCATGACATTCTTCAAAGAAATGGAGAAAACACTCCTGAAATTTATATGGAACAATAAGCCCCCACGAATAGCTAAAGCAATTCTTGGGAAAAAGAAAATGGGAGGAATAAACCTCCCGAACTTCAAACTGTACTACAAAGCAGTAATAATTAAAACAGCATGGTACTGGAACAAAGGCAGAACTGCAGACCAATGGAACAGGGTTGAATACACTGACATCTCCCCTCAATCATATGATCATCTAATCTTTGATAAAGGTGCAAGTAATGTGAAGTGGAGTAAGGAAAGCCTCTTTAACAAATTGTGCTGGCATCACTGGACGGCTACATGCAAAAAAATGGGCTCAGAACTCTGCCTAACACCAAGTACAAAAGTAAGATCAAAATGGATTAAAGACCTCAACATCAGACCAGAAAACATAAGGTACATTGAAGACAAAGTTGGCAAAACCCTCCATGACACTGAAGCTAATGGTATCTTCAAAGATGCCACGCCACTGACTGAGCAAGTGAAAACAGAGATAGATAAATGGGACTATCTTAAACTAAGAAGCTTCTGCACCTCCAAAGAAACAGTGACCAAAATGCAAAGACAGTCTACAGAATGGGAAAGGATATTCGCCGAATACACATCTGACAAGGGGTTGATATCCAGGATATACAAAATACTGGTTAAACTCCACAAGAAGAAAACATCCAATCCCATCCAAAAATGGGGCAATGAAATGAACAGAAAGTTTCTCAAAGGAGAAATCTGAATGGAAAAAAAGCACATGAGAAAATGCTCTACATCATTAGTCATCAGGGAGATGCAGATCAAAACCACAATGAGATACCATCTCACACCTCAGAGACTGGCCCACATTCAAAAGAACAAAAGCAACCAATGCTGGCGTGGATGTGGCGAGAAAGGGACACTCCTTCACTGTTGGTGGGAATGTCCACTGGTTCAGCCCTTCTGGAAAACAGTATGGACGATTCTCAAAAAATTAGAAATTGACCTCCCATTTCACCCAGCAATACCACTCCTGGGAATATATCCCAGAGAGGCAAAAATGTATAGTCGAAGTGACATCTGCACTTGTTAGTTCATTGCAGCACTCTTTACAATAGCCAGAAACTGGAAGAAACCTGAATGCCCAAGAATAGATGACTGGTTAAAGAAACTTTGATACATCTACACAATGGAGTACTATGTAGCTGTTAGAAAAGATGAAGTCATGAAATTTACATACAAGTGGTACAACATGGAAAGTATCATGCTAAGCGAAATGAGTCAGAAAGAGAGGGATAGAGATAGAAAGATTGCATTCATCTGGGGGATATAAAGTAACAAAATATGAGATTAATACCCAAGAATAGCTGAGATCAGCACCAGGAGGATTACTCCATAGCTTAGTGGCCAGTCGGGCATTCTAGAGGAAAGGGCAGCTCAGATAGAGAAGGGAATACCAAATAAAGGGTGTTTGGAGGATCCTCCCAGGAGGGGAGATGCATGTCGAAAGTAGACTATGGACTGAACATGTTTGCCACTCAATGCCTCTTTTGCAGACCACAACACCCAAAAGGAGAGAGAGAACACAGGGTATTGCCCTGCCACAGTGGCAGGGGGGTATGGGGGGATAGGGGTGGGGAGGATATTATCCATGGTGGTGGAAAATGGGCACTGATGGAGGGATGGGTATCTGATCATTGTATAATCAAACCCAAGCACAAAAAATTGTAAATCTACAACTGTACCTCATGGTGTTTCACTAATAAAAAAAATTAAAAAATATAAAATAAAATAAAAAAATTAATCTTGGATAGCCAAACTCTGTCACAATACAACAAGACACAGTGTGTTTCAAAGTTTAGGATGAAATCTATAATTGAGAATAAGTTAGAAATTCATCAGTTTTTTTAAACTTAGAAAAATTACATAAACATACTAGATTTGAGTTTTAAAATTTGCAATAGGGGATAGATAATAATTATGTAATTGTAAGCCACTGTGTATCTTAGAACAGGGAAAAATATCTGACATTCCAAATGGAAAATAATCAATAAACCCCATGGAATACAAAATCAAATAACTATGAGTCTATGTCTCCTACTTCCAAGGTTTATGTTTAAGAAAAGAAACTCGACGAAATAGTGCTTTATGATATTTTAGAGGTCCTATTTGTAGAGTACCTTTCATAAAGTCAATAGTGGTCATTTTCCAAAAATATCTATGGTATTAAATAAATAAACTCATTTATTACTTCAACAATATTTGAGGTGAAGTCAGGATTTGTGTTTATGAAAACAAGCAATGTTTACAACTTTACAAATAATTCAGAGAAAAAGATTATGATCACAGAGTCAATTCTCAGGACTCCGTGGTCCCTCAAGCACCATTGGCTATACGCCTGGAGGCCCTCAAGCATTTGTCGATATTTAGGCAAGGTGGTCAAGTTTTCCGGCAACATAAGGCCTGAGGAAATTATATAACTTTTTTTAATTAAATTTTTTATTTAGAAAAAAATTTATTTAGATACTTTGATTCACAAAGTTATTTACATTAGGGTTCCTGGCATCCAATGTCCCCACATCCAATCTCACTATCACATCCTTCTATTAATGGCCCAAGGTTCACTACAACCATCCAACGTATCTTCTTGAAATATGCCACTATACGTTTAATTATTGTATTTTAGGACTCCTGCTTTCAATAATATTGGCTCTAGTGGTTTAGATATATAAAGATTCCTTACCTCTATACTAAAGACAAGCCTAAGGTCCCTGGCCCTTGCCACTATGTTACTCCCAGGCCCTCCTCTTCTTGCTTCACCTTTGCATTTCTCTCCTTCATTAGCATTTTTGTTTCTGTAATCTAGAGTCAATGTTCTGCCCACCTTTGATAGATTCCATTCCCTAGACATGCAATGCATTGAATCACAAACTAGAGTGGCTAGGAATTGCCTTTGGGGACTGAATACCACATGAGAGGACTGATACATTATAATAAAAGAGCAAGTACTTAACAGTATTTCCAGCTAATCAAATATCAGTGGTTTATTCAGCTTCCAAGAGATTATATATTTAAGCTAATGATTTCTACAAATTTCTGTATTTAGACATTCATATAAACTCAGAATCTTTTCTATTCCAGGGATATCCTCTAAATCCAAGACATTAAGAGAATAATACGCATAAGACAAGATATTTATTGACTAATAGAAAGTATCTCCCTCAAATGTTAAATTCAACAAAAATTAGGGAGCAAAGATTTTAAAACACTTCTTTCTCTTTTGGAACACCTACTATTACATAATAGTATTTCCCACAAGATTATTTTTTATTTTATCTGAATTTAGCAAAAATCTTTGTATTGATTCCTTTGAGCATACCTCCAGTGATAGATGTCAGATCAGTGTTGTGTGGAAGAACTTTCATTTGACAGAATGATGACAGGAAGAAGCCTTTCTAAAAAGTGTAAGATGCAACTATAAAATGATATTTGAAATTAATTCAGTACTTTGTTCCCATGTATAAATAATTCATTTAACTTCAAAGAAGTCAGTTTGTGTAATTAAATTGAATAGTTTGAAGTAAAGACATTTTAGGATGTTTTTATTTAAATTAAGAGACTTTTACATGTTTTCAATATGAAGTAAGAATGAGAAAACAGACAGATAAAACAGGAGTTAAGGCACTTGCATTGAAAACACCATCTGTGTGTCCCAGAAAGAGTTAAACATATGTATACAGATTATGAATATTTATAACTATATCTTTATTTATAATATATTTATAATGATCGAAAAAGAATATCTTAAGATTCATCATCTTTGTGTACATTGTATTACACATTCCACTATCTACAAATGTTACAATTTATGAATTATGGCCGTTAGCTCAAATTACCAGGAATAAATAATTATTGTTATATATTAAACTGCTAGTCTATACATGGGCTGGAGCAATAGCACAGTGGGTAGGGCGTTTGCCTAGCACGCGGCCGGCCCGGGTTCAAATCCTTCACTCCTCTCGGAGAGCCAGCAAGCTCCCTGTGACGTATTCGATATGCCACAAGCAGTAACAAGTCTCACAATTTGTTGTGAGACGTTACTAGTACCCGCTCAAGAAAAATGATGAACAACGGGAGGACAATGGACAGTCTATGTATATATAATGCAAACCTATTTAAACAAATAAATTGAAAAATTTCTATCGTGTTCCTGGATTTGGAATTCCCACTATAATACACTTCAAGAAATTAATACGTGCTGTGTGTGTTTGTGGGGGCACAGGTGGTCACACCTGGCTGTACCATAATACACTTCAAGAAATTAATATGTGCTGTGTGTGTGCTTGTGCGGGCGCAGGTGGTCACACCTGGCTGTACCTAGGGCTTATTCTTGGTTCTGTTGCTATGGATTTACTCCCTGCCAGTATTTCTGGGACCATTTAGGTTGCGGTTCAGCCAAAAGCAAGGATAGCACTGGGCCTGCTGTACACTCCAGTTACAAAGAAACTTTTTTGTTTTGTTTGGCGGCAACACCTTGCTTTACTCAGTGCTTTTATCTGACTCAGGATCATTTTTGGCAGGGGACTATATACAGTGAGGGAAACAGGACAAGAGTCAACTACATTCAAGGCAAGCTTACCCACTATACTTACCTTACCTACTATATACTTATTATACTTACTATACTTACTTACCCACTAAACTTTCATTCAAGGAAAGCTTACCCACTATACTTACTGACAATATTGCCTCTCCAGCCCCAAATAGAAATACTTTGCAATGTTTTCACATAAGAAAAAAATTGGGAAAATTGTGTGATGTCAAAGATAGACTGCCTGATCTCTGAGATATTTCAAATCTATATTTCTTATACACCTTCAGCTATGGTATGTCCATTTACATCACCGGGAACATTTGTTTAAATAATATTTGTTTGCTCTAACTCAGAAATAAATATATATGATCATTTTCCAAGTCTCTTTTCTATGTTCACCATTCACAAGAACTGAAATATAAAGAAGCATAGTGATGAATTAGAAAATAGTCAAAGGCTACAAATCTGATAGAATTGATCAATAAAACTGAGTTTACCCACCAACAGTCATAACTAGAGAAGTTCAAATTTTAAAAAATGATGAAATATTTCACAGCCTCAGAATGGCACTAATCAAAAGTATGCAAATAGGCAGAATTAGAGGGGTTGTTGTGGGAGTGCCTTTGGTTCAACTTTTATCATTCCTTAACTCTGTTGTACATGAAACCCCTTAACCCCATCACAAGTAAAAACTTTTATTCTGATCTAAAAACTAAAGTAAGATGTGCTCAGTGTGAGCATTTAGTTTTCTACAAGAATATTTCTAAAAATTACATCCACACATAATTTACATACCGTATAATAAACTTGTCTGAAATATTTCTTGGCTCGTTTATGATTGTACTATTGCTACTTAGAGTGAGTCCTCTCATAGTTAAAAATCATTGTTGCAAATGATCAGTGTAAATGTTACCTTACCTTACAAAGGAAGTTGATCTTAAAACCCAAAGACTGAGCATTTCTTGAGCCAGAGTTCATGTAGTTTCCAACCAAAAGAACTAACTCTAAAAGTCTGTTAAAACTTTCACTTTTTTTCAATTCTTCACAGGCAAGAGTTACTGCTATGATGCTTGGCTTGATGTTGTTCACTTGTTCTTCAAACATGAGCTTGAAAAGAATGCTATTGAGACGTGACTGCAACATTTTCACTGAGCTCATCTGTAAGATTAGAAACAGTCTATCAGAACACATATTTAAAGTTTCTCATTTCCTTTCTCTAGTGAGAATCATTTTATAGATAATACAATAAAATTTTCTCATAAAAGAAATTTTATCTGGGTTTTAATATTGTTTTGTTTGATTTAAATATTCCAAAGATAATATGCATCACAAAACCAGCTGCTCCATTTAGACATAGATTATATCACCCTTATAGCATTAGAAATATTATTGAAGTTAAATAATTGCTATATGCTAACTACATAAATATTTGCTACCAATAACATTCAAATAATCTCAATCCAAACAAACTATACAGCATGATCTACAGAACTGGAAACTAAGGAAATTAGGTGGGGAGAGGAGTTAGAATCCATGGGATAAAAGACAAATCTTGGCAGTGTTTTGGTATAGTTACTCTGAAACTACAAAACAAGTGCAATAACATCATAAACTTGATAGCTGAGTAAAATGTAAACTGATGAAAGAGCAAATAACCGCAAATCATAATGCCCCAAAGTAGAGAGTAAGAAGGAAAGTGCCTGCCATAAAGGCAGTGTGTGGGGTGGGGTGGGGGTGGCTGGAAGGATACTTTGCACATTGTTGGTGGAAACTGTACACTGGGTGTTCGATCATTGTATTACTAAAACTCAATCATGAAAGCTTTGTAACTGTATCTCATGGTGATTCAAAATATAAGTGGAACCACATTTTCTAACCATTTAGACATTATTATGCATATTGATTAGAGTACTAGCTCTGAAAGAAAATTTAATTGTAAAATTAATTCTATTCATAAAACATATTTTCTAAATATGCATGCATCAAATAAGTTTGCCAACTTTAAAAAAGGTTGATGGCAAATAATTAGTTATATTCAAATATATTATTCAAAATTTGAATTAAATTGATTATTTAAGAATTCTGTACTTTTTTCACCTTAGGTTTTAATTTTCTTGAATAGTTCCTAAGACAGATTTTTAGACTATAATTCATGTTTACAAGTCATTTAACTTGTTTTTATACAACACACACACATACACACAAACACACACACACAGGGAAAGAGGTGGCATTAAAGTGAAAAAACAGGGCTGGAGATATAGCACAGCAGGTAGGGAATTTGCCTTGCACGCTGCCGTCCTGGGTTCAATCCCCGGCATCCCATATGGTCCTCCAAGCACCGCCAGGAGTGATTCCTGGGTGCAGAGCCAGGAGTGACCCCTGAGCATTGCTGGGTGTGACCTTAATGAAGGTTTCATAGCAGAAAGGATACAAGTCGAGATGGAAAGAAAACGAAAAGGGGTATGGGATTAATGGAATAGAAAGAACCATTGTTCCCAGGGTCTTCAACTAAGATGTCAAACAGGAAATGCTAGGGAATTCGGCCTTTTGAAATTCTATTACTTCATAGGGAAATCTTTCATTAGTCAACATGATTTCTGAAGTAGGCTGTAAACTATAATGTGTCTAAAAATAGCCCTCTGTATGGCAAAATACATGCATTTAATGATCCTCTAGAATATGATTTGGCACATAGTGGTGATCTGTATAATTAGTAATAAATTAATAATGAAATGAAACAGTCAATGAATGGATTCATTAATTCATCTAAATTAGAATTCCAGTAGCACTGCAGCACTGTCCTCCCATTGTTCATAGATTTGCTCCAGCGGGCACCAGTAACATCTCACAATAAATTGTGAGACTTATTGTTACTGTTTTGGGCATATAGAATATGTTAAGGGGAGCTTGCCAGGCTTTTCCTTGCCATGTGGGCAAGACACTCGCAGTAGATTTCCGGGCTCTCTGAGAGGGGTGAGGGAATCAAACCTGGGTCAGCCGCATGAATTCCAGTAAAGTGCTAAATTCGAAGGAGGAAGCACAGCAAAAATAAGTATCATGTTAAGCAAATGTGGGAAATGGGGATGAATATGAAAAGTAATTTGCCACTACATCTGTCATCACAGCAATAATATCCAGGCTCAATCTTGGCACAAATTCATAGCCCTAGATACATTTTTGTTTTGATTTCTGGGCCACACCTAGTATGTTGAATATCCCTAGTCAGTATTCTGAGGTGCCTGGCAGTCAATCCAGTGTCAGAGATTGAACCGGGGCCCCAATGTACAAATAACATATTCCAGCCTGTTGAGCTCTTTTCTTTGGTGCCCTATCTACTAATTTTCAATATTAGATTCAAGATAATTTTCTGCTAACATCTAAAGAAACAGAGTTAAAGACAGGGGCAGTGACAAAGACAAAGAATATATTAACAGTATTCTTTTGATACTTAACATAAGTCATTGTGGAATAAAGAGGGACTTTTCTATGGCAGAGATTTTAACTTGAATTATAGTTCTGTTACTTTCTCGTTAATAAGATTTACTGCAAGTTGACTTATATTTCTAAGTCTATGATTTTCATCATTAAAATATATTCCTCAAATGATCCATTAAAAGTAGAATTAAGTCATAAATGAGATACTCTGTTAAGTGCTACTAATTGTAGCTGATAAGATCACATAGGACAAAAGTAGAGGTTCATGGGAAATTTGTTATTGTTGGTGGTGTTAATAGACTTTGTACTTCAATATTATAGACTTAAACAATATTGTAACTATATTACCTGTATATTAATATTTTAAAATTATCTGAGCAACCACAACACCCAAAAGGAGAGAGAAAACAAAAGGGAATGCCCTGCCACAGAGACAGGGTGGGATGGGAGGGATGGGGGTGGGAGGGATACTGGGATTCATGGTGGTGGAACATGGGCACTGGTGGAAGGATGGGTATTTGATCATTGTATAATCGAAACCCAAGCACAAAAATTTGTAAGTCTATAACTGTATCTCACGGTGTTTCACTAGTAAAAATAAAAAAAAAGTTAAAAAAATCTGAGCATTTCCATGAGCTCACAAACACACAAAAATGCAATATAAGTACTAAAAAAAACCTACTGCTATTATTACCATATTATTCCATCTCAAATATTCCCAACAGAAAGACTGGGTACCTAGTGAGTCTCCAAAATCTAAACAGGAAGTTTCTCTCATACATAGTTAAGAAAAGTGTGTTTCCATAGAACAAGTATTAACAACACTCATTAACTACTTAAAGTATGTTAAATACTAAATCTGTTTTATAATATATCTTATTATCATATCACTATCAATATCACTATCCTCCTGTTGTTCATCGATTTGCTCGAGCAGGCCCAGTAACACTGTGAGACTTGCTATTTTGTTTGGCATATCGAAGACATAACGGGTAGCTTGCCAGGCTTTGCCATGCCGGCGAGACACTCTCAGTAGCTTTCTGGGCTCTCGGAGAGGGGTGGAGGGATCAAACTGGGGTCGGCCATGTTGGCTGTGTGCAAGGCAAACACCCTACGTACTGTGCTATCACTTCAGTCCCTTATTGTCATAGTTATCATAAAATGTATTTTAAGATCAAGATAATGTGCAGAAGGTAAAGCTATATGTGTATAGCTCTTAATGAGAGTAACAAATTAGCTTGAAATTATATGAACAAAATTTGCTGCAATAATCTAGATTTTACAATCAGGTGAATGTACACTAAAAGACAACAGTTGAATATACATTAAAAGAGTTGTATATAAAAAGAAATGTCTTGGATAATGGACATTTGAAATCATATGCACTGAGTACCTTCTCAAACGCAAGCACAATTATTATTAGAATAATGTACTTTAAGTAGCTATGTCATAATATTCAAAGAAACAAAAATTCAGAGCAACTGTTTATTATTACTTGTTGTCCCTTATAGCAGTTTAGTTGACTGACATCCTTCCTTTTATATTGTAGTATTGTGAAAAGCTGAAACCATAAAGCTTTGATAGGTAGGGGATATTGTTACATAATGAGTTTCTTGTCTATAAAATCACATTAAGCAGCGAACATGTCTTTAGCTGATCTTCACTGTATCAAAAAGTTCACTGAAAGCTTTAGTGAGAACAGGTATAAGTAAGTTATTTCCCCAAGGTCTTAGACTGTTTTGTTTGTATAATTGGTATTTTATACATTTCACTACTACCAATATCATTGGCAAATATAAATCTATATGCCACTATTCCATGAGAATATGTAGAGAAAAAAGACAAATGTGTAAAGATGATATACAAAGGAAGAAGATATGCATGTACAGCTACTCAGTTACACATTACCATTAAGGCTATTTCTATTAATTTTTTGTTTGCACTAAGAAAGTCACTTTTCTGTAAAATTGAATGTGATCATTTTCTACTCTATAAATTAATGTTAATATTAAAATGACAATACCATTTAAAATGATATACAAAGAAATTTTTACATAACTAGAACAAAAAGATGATGGAATTTATTTTGATCTCCTAAAGACTTCAAATGGCAAAAATACTCCTAAGGGAAAATAATGAAAGTATCATGCTTCCAACTTCAAACTCCACTGAGAAGCAGTAAGGATAACAATAGCATCATATTAAAAAATATTAACACCAAGGATTGAAAGACTAAAAGTAAAATCAAGCACACGTGGAAAACTAGTTTATCATAGGAATCAGGAAAAAGGATGTACTGCAAGGAGTCCTTTAAAAGGAGTTAGGAATTCTGTTCAATGAGTGATAATGGGAAAATAGGACAGCCACATGTGAAAGGATGAAAGTAGGCTACTACCTAATGTGACATACACAACATATATTCAGAATGGTTATTACAGTTCTGAAGGTAATACTTGAAAGCATAAAATGTATAGAAGAAAACATAGCTGATACACTTTTTGTTTTCAGTCACAAAAATGTGTTTGATAACTGCACAATAAAACAAATGCAAAAATTAGTAGATGGGACTGCATCAAAATAAAAGGCATGCATCAAAAGACAACCTACTGAATGAGATAAGTTATTTTCATATTATCTATTGAAAAATACACAAAGCATATCATGAACTCACCAAACTCAACAATAAAACAAATACAAAAATACTGGGAAGGGAGGGAGCCTGAGTGATAGTACAGCAAGAAAGGCTTCCCTTCCATGTTACAGTATGAGTTTGATTCCCAGCATCCCATATGATGCTAAGAGCACCAAGAGGAGTCTGGCCTGAGTACAGAGCCAGGAATAATCCTTGGGTACCACTGATTGTTGCTCAGAAACAAGAATAAATACATAGGGGGCAAAAGGACCTGTCTCCAGAAAGCATACAGATCAAGATTATGAAAGGTGCCTCCAATGGTGGTAGGTGGGGTGAGTGTGGCATCTCTGTTTCACTGCCATCCTGTTGTTCATCGATTTACTTGAGTGGGCGCCAGTAATGTCTCCATTCACCCCAGCCCTGAGATTTTAGCAGCCTCTCCTTACTCTTTCCCAATGCTTTTGTATTGGAGGCTCATTCAGAGTCAGGGGAATGAGACATATTATTGTTACTGTTTTTGGCATAACAAATACGCCATGGGTTGTTTGCCAGGATCTCCTGTGTGGAGTGTGGTAATGAAAGGGAATCTGGGAACACTAATGGAGGTCAAATGACACCTGTGGTAGGAGTGGTGTGGAAACATGGTGTGCTGGAATCCCAACTTTCAATACACGTGTATTCACAATTCATTAATTAAATAGCAATGTAAAACAACATACCCAGTGTTTAATAGGCACATGAAAATATTTTCATTATATATTATTATTTATGGAAACTCAAATATAAACAATAATACATATCACCTCATGTGTATGAAAATTGACTATTAATAAAAAATAAGAAAGTATGTATCAGAAAGGATGTGGAGAGAAGGGAACTTTTATTGAGTTGCAGGTAAGAGCATATATTGGTCACATCATTATGGAAAGCAGTATGGAGCTCTGTCAAACATGAAGAATTGAAATTCAAAACAACGCAGTTCTTCCATTTGGGGGCATCTACCCCAAAACACAAAAATATTAATTCAAAGAGGTATCTTTTTTCATGCTTTCTGTACTATTATTTTAATAGGCAAGAAATGGAAACCTAAATGACTATTGAATGACAAAGATATGAATATATACACTTAGAGTATTATTCAGATACTGAAAAAGATGAAATACTGTCTTTAAAAAAAACATGGATGGGCAAGGAGTGTGTCATGTTTAGTAAAATGAGGCAAATAGAGAAAGAAACTTATTTGACTGATTTCAAAAATGCAATGTATCAAGAAAATATGTAAACTAAATGACATGAAATGAACAAAATTTATAGACCAATTAGTGGCTAACAGTAGGCAATATACCCAACAAATGTGTATATGTGAAGATATCTAGACAAATGTGTATGTGTGAGTATATCTAGACATAAAGAACTGCTACTATGATGTATGTTAGATATGGTTTGAATTGTGAATATAATGCATTGTATTCACATGCTGATTTTTAATACTGGACACTTGAAACATACAATGCAACATTTTAATATGAAAAAATTAATACTCATTAAAACATGTAAATATAGTATAAAATCCATTATAATATTTTCATAAAAATTCTATTCTAACCCACAGAACATTAAACATGTAGAATAATTTTGTGTCACGTACAATGATAACTGCAAATATAGCTGAATGAAACTTCAAGATTGTGGATTTGAGTTAGACAGCTAGTCAACTGCATATATAAAAGTTGTGAGGTGTAGAAACAATGACTGTGTAAAAGTGCTAGAAAGTAGAGAAGAACTCTGTTAAATAATACTTTGTACTATTTTAGGCAATGACTTAAAGGGAAAGATGATAATCCATCTTTAAGGGCAGGGTAGATTATTATGGAATTATCACTTGATTTTCTGTAGTACATCTACTATCTGTTCTGAATAAAGAGTATTCAACTGGCCATGTTTTATAAAATGAATTGCAAATATTTGCATATTAGATTTCAGATAGGTATTAAATCAGAGAAAGTTGGCTTCAGAAAAATCATTTTGAAAAATATCATCTATAATAGAAGAATAAGAGTGTCCTGATACTGAATATTGTCTTCAAAGAAAGTGATATATAGAATTTTGCAATAACAAATTTTACCTTGTCTTCAGTATAAGACATAATATATCAACAATGTTTGTTCCTAGAGTGACATAAAATTCAAAAGCATCATACTAAGAATTCCAAAATATCATTCTGGAAACAACTATTTGAGAATGAGAACAGCCATAAAAATATCTGGTGTAGTTTTATATGTGGTATTAGAGATATTGACTTATGAGTATGAGTAGTAAACTTTTGGGGAAGCCATATATAAAAAACCATGGACTCACACATGTAAGATATGTATGTATTCACCTCCATTGTCTGACTCAGATATTTTTTAATCTTAAAAGCTTAACCAAAAGCAATCAGTAACAAAAGATTTTGGCAACTATTAAATTAATATTCAGTTCTTCAAATTTTTTGTATTGAATCACCGTGAGATAGTTACAAGGCTTTCTTGACTGAGTTTCAGTCATACTATGATCCAACACCCATATGTACCAACAGTGTACATTTTCCACCACCAATATCCCCAGTTTATCCTGCCATCCCAACCCTGCCCCTGCCTCTATGGCAAAAGATTTCCCCACACTTTCTCTCTACTTTGGGGCATTGTGGTTTGCAATATAGATACTGAGAGGCTATCGTGTTTGGTCCTTTATCTACTTTCAGCAGATGTGTACTTAATATTCAGTTTTAAGGTGGTTTCATTTTACCTTGTTTTACTATAAAAACTGATAGATACCAGCAACTCTTGGGATTATTATGACTTTATGGAATATTATGAGAAGTTTATAAGATGATCAAGAATGCATACACAAGGATTTGAGGATAAATTCTTTCAAGTTAAAATGAATAGTTTTGCTTCACTTAATTTAAAAATTATTAAGGCATCTTTTTTCTAGGAGAATGAGACCCTTCATTGTCACTGTTATTTGGCATATTGGGTACGCCATGGGGAGTTTGCCAGACTCTGCCGAGTGGGCAGGTTACATTCGGGAGCCTGCCAGTTTGTCCAAAGTAGGAATGAGATAAGATGTTGCGCGGCCACAAATGCAGCTGCGCTTCAGGGAGCTGGGTTTTATAGTCTCTGAGTTTTGGTCATTGATGGGATTACACGGCGCCAGGGGGCCAGTTGGTGGGTGTGAGCCCTGCCTACTGGAATGAAGGGTCTCATTCTCCTAACTCTGAAAGAGCCTTGAATATGGCACTTTTTTAAAAAAACTCAGGGCTAGGATGAAGGAGACGTTACTGCTCGAGGCAATCGACGAATAACAGGATGGTTGTGATTTGTGATTTGATCTTTTTCTAATTCTCAGATGAATAAAAAGTCCATCTAAAATAAGTATACATATTTATTGAAAGAATAAAATTCAAAACAAAATACGACACATAAAAACTGAAATTTTTGACTGGAAAACTAAAACGACAAACAAGATTGTCTCAATATTCAAAACTGAAAAATGATCTAATATTAAAGAACAAAAAAGCTACAATTTTTCTTTTAAGAATTGCCTTGGATGACACAAGGGAATTAAAAAAAACATTTTAAGAATTTCCTTTCATTTGATTAAGCTACCTTGAATAAAGCACATAAGCTCTTAGAGGTTTTAAAAAACATAAAATCAAGCCAGCTTTGTAAGTCATATTTCTAACTATGGGCATACATTTCTCCACCTTGATGCATTTGTGTAGAGAAAGTGAAAAAGGAAAGGGGAAAAAAGGGAAAGAAATGTGCTGTCAGCAATATCACATAATCTGTGCTTTTCATTTTAAGTGTTTTATGTGAAAGGTTATCTCAACATCTTTTTTTTTATAAAGTATAGCTTCAGGAAGTTTTTAATTGATAAAAGTATGGGCAATTTTGAAGTGAGAAAATGGAGAACCGATTTACAAAGACGTATGAGTTTAATACATACACACAGTATGGGCCTCCATCCTCATTGCAAGATAAGTGGGAATTTCCATAGCTCTGAGGTTTGAGAGCCGCTGAGCTGAAAACACATTCTGAAAAGTCTAAAAGCTCCTGCTGCTAGTTCTAGCTAGCAGAATTTTCAAAGGTCTGTGATTTTTTTTTTAAACTAAAGGTACAGCATATAAGTACAACAATGTACCAAATTCAATTCTGTGGGTGGTAAGCTGGAGGACAAGTCAGCGGAAATCTATGCAGCCAATCTATCTACTTAAAGAAAAAGATTATTGATCACAGAAGGTCTAGAGACTAGCACATCCTTCTTATCAGGAGGACTGTATCTAGACAGAGAAAAAGGATCTCAGGCTTTTTTCATTTCTTCTTTAATTTGTCCAATTTTCCCTGCTTCTTTGTAGCTCCCTACATGTGAATATCAGGCAACTTAATGATATGACTGCTAAAAAAAATATGTTCAGAGAAAGTTTGGCAGGCCAGTTTCTGCCTCAGAGCAAGCAGGCCAGTTTCTTTATCTCAAAAGAATAAAAGCTTAAACTGTAATGTGTTTGCTTGATAATCATCATGATTATTTTCAATGAATCTTCTAGAAGTACTCTGACTTCTGGCATCTACCTATCTCTAACTGATGAGATTTTGTTTTTATAAGCTAGGAGCTGGTTATATAATGAGGCAAACTCTAAAGGGCATTGGAAAGGGTTGAAAGAATAAAATCAAGACAAATTATTTATTGTTAAGAAGCAAGGAAATAAACATTTTCAATAAGGCGGCTAAATTATTCAAAGTTATCCTGTATCTTATGAATATGAAATTATTCATAATTGAAGAGTCCACTTGATTTTGCATTCAGACAACATATTCAACAGAATTTTTAAGTACATACTATGTGAATAAAATCAACACGATGCACACATTAACAAAAGCTACAATTTAGTGAGGGTTACAGACATTCAATTAACATCAGAAATAAAAATCTAATTAAAAACATGAAGATATCTACAAAGTTTAAATGAAAATTGTGCTCTGAAAAGACATGGAGATATATTTTTTATTGAGAGACAAGTGAAGGTATCAACAAGAAGATGAAATTTAAGTTGAGGAATGAGATAACAGATGAGACAGGGAGGTAGCAAGTGGGAACAAGAAGCAGCAGGATGTGTAATGGGCCAGTGTCAGAAAAGGCCTCACAATATAAAAAAATAAAGAATGCAATTATAATATAGCTGAAAATATTTTTCAAAATTCCAGGGCTAAGGGCTGTGCTGAGACTGATTTGTAGAAGTGCAAAGGTTTAATTGGAGGAAATAAAGCTAAGAGTTATGTTGCATCAAAAAGAGAGTGATTAGAAGACATGATGAATTGGTCATGACACAGATGGAAAGGTAATTAGTGAGTAGCTAGTAGTATGTTTGATATGAAATTTAAATGCATATAAATAATATATCAATTAATTTAATTGAATATACACATTTTAATTTTAAAATTAATTAAATATCACTGTATCACTGTCTTCCTGTTTTTCATCGATTGCCTTGAGCAGGCCCCAGTAAAGTCTGAAGGTTCTAGCCCTGAGATTTTAAAAAGTGCCACAATCAAGGCTCTTTCAGAGTCAGGAGACTGAGACCCATCATTGTTACTGGTTTTTGGCATATTGAATATGCCACGGGGAGTTTGCCAGACGCTGCTGTGTGGGCTGGATATTCTTGGTAGCCTGCCAGGTTTTCCAGACTAAGTACTAGATAATAAGATGTCATGCCGCTGCAAATGCATGCAAAATAAAAGACATCGAGATATATTTGTTATTGAGAAACAAGTGAAAGTATCAACAAGAGGATGAAATTTAAGCTGACGAATGAGATAACAGATGAGACAGGGAGGTAGCAAGTGGGAACAAGAGGCAGCAGGATGCGGCCGCACTTCCGGGAGCAGAGTTTTATAGTATCTGGGTCTTGGCTATTGATGGAATTGCATAGCACCAGGGGCAGTTGGTGGGTGTAACGCCTACATTCTGGAAGATTGGGGATCTGGGTGGAGGAGGCCCCAGTCCCAATACGAGCAGGCTTGGGGATCTACGCCCCGGATCCCACACACCTGGGTTCCTCTGCCAGTTTCTTCATGCGTGAGGCTCGCCCAAATGTGTGGAGAGTGGTCTTAAGCATGGCTGTGGCTGGAACCGGAGGTCTTCAGCTGCAGGGTTCTGCTTGGGGTGGGGAGGGAAACTTAACCCACCCTCCTCCAAGGGGCCCCGGTGAGGAGAGCCAGAAATGGAGGCAGGAGACTCTGTGCTTTTCTCTTATAATAAACCATGTTTTATATGTTGCTGATGTAACACCATAACACATTAAATATCTTGAGGATATAAAAATATATATCCTGGATAAGTCTCAATACATTGCTTATGGTAGATTACTGACTACTGTTCTTTAACAATGAATGTAAAGCTAGGTAGCAGAAAAAAAACTTTAAAAATATTTATTCTACCCTTCCCCCTGCCCAGACCAGACCCCAAGTTCCTGCCCATGAAGGCCTCCTCCACTCTCCAATGGCCATAATTCCACAGGCACACAAATGAATATGGGAACATGGCCGCTTCTGGCAGAAATGCCTCTGGACTGAGAACTAAGCTACCGCCCATGCCACCCCAGGAAGAGAAGGGTGTTTGTCCCTGTACTTTATCCCCCTCGGCAGCAGCATGGCAACTGACATCTTTCAGTCTATCGGGCAGAGAGGTATGGCTTGCAGTGACAGGACAAGCAGCATCTCTCGGGATGGGGGTCGGAACTGGCCCTTACCCCAGCCCCCAGGACCAGAACCCCAGTCGCCAACCACAAAGGCCTCCTCAGCTCCCGAATGGCCATGATTCCAGAGGCACTCAAACCAATCTGGAAACCTATCCACTTCTGGCAGAAATGCCTCTGGATTTAATTACTAAAATACCAAAAATCAAAAATTGTGTGGCCGCAACAGCAGCCGCGCAACATCATTCGCTCTTCATTTTCAGGAATAGAAAACAAATTATTTAATGATGCCTTCTCGGCAGGTGTGATAGATGGGGGGAAATTCCAAATAATAATAGTGGGTCTTTTGTTGAAAATTGAATGTAATCAAAGTAAAGAGAAACTAAAGTGAAAATCAGGGGGAGTGGCAGGATGGGGGTATACTGGGGTTCTTGGTCGTTGAACATGTGCACTGGTGAAGGTATGGGCGTTTGATCATCATACGACTGAGACTCAAACCTGAAAACTTTGTAATTATTCTGATGGTGATTAAATTAAAAAACAAATTATTCTAGGAATTGGAGAGACTGTTAAAGCTACCAAGAATTTCAAGGGCAATAAAAGGTTATTATTCATCTATGTATCCATCCACTCATTTTTAATCACTTAGTAACTTCACTTGATCATTTGACATCCTGTCACTCATGGATTTTCTGGAGCGGGCGCCAGTAATGTCTCCATTCATCCCTGTTGCATGCTAATGTAACCCAATGGCATCTGCTCATTCTAGGAATACAGCAGCCAGTAGCCCGGCAGACCTCCATTACCTCCACTACCTCCACTACCCAGCCGCAGACGCCCTCCAAGACGCTTTCCAGATTGCGTGGCTGCAACATCATAAAACACTTAATACAAGATTACCACACCATATTTGAATGCGTTGAAATTTGGTTTGAAGCATGGGAACACCTGTAAGGTCGATTAGAGGCCGCCTAAAAGCCTCTATCCCTCTCGGGAGCCTTGCAAGCTATCCGTGGTGTATTCAATATACAAAAACCAGTAAATACAATGGGTCTCTTTCCCCTGACCCTGAAAGAGCCACCACCAGTAACTTAATATTTTTAAAACAGGGTAGAATGGTTATTAAAAAAATCTAGATTCACCAACAGAACTAGAGAGTGCAAGTTACAATACAATCCTTAAGTTAACAGAAGACATTAACAATTCACACAGAGAAAAGTAAATTTAAAAGGGAATTAATCACTCTCTTGACATACAGGTGTATTAAAATAATGAAATTTGCATATATACTCATTAGTATAGTGCAAAAGTTAAAAGTACTATTAAATCATATACTGTCTTGGTTTGAAATCTAGATCTAGTAACAAAACTGTATTAATCACAATAAAAAGGTATTTTTTGAGACTAAATTGAGAACTTGATAATATTTTTTGAGAGACCAGTGAAGGTATCACCAGGAGAATTTAAGCTCAGGAATGAAAAATAAATAAGAGAGGCAGAGATCAAGTGGGAATATAGAAAAATGGAGATAACTTTTTAGGCAGAAAAATTATTGGTGGAAATCTAAGTATTTTCATCTTTTTTGAGAGATTAAATTGTGGCAGTAAGTGAAACTAATGGGTCAGAGAAGGATAGAAGTCTTGAGAAGAAAAGTTAAGAAATGCTAAAGATGCTACAGAAAAGTGAAAAAGCTCTGAATAGGAAGGAAAAAAATAATTCACGAAATGGGAATAAAGGTCTTACTGAGGTAAGATCTGACATGTCATTAAGACATCAATCACTCAGTTCACCAAATAGAAGAAAACAAAAAGCCAGAGTGCTAATGGCAGAATTATAATTCTAAAGAGATCAAGTTTTAATCTGTAAAGCCTAGGACATACAAAAGATTTTCAAATGAAATCAAATGATGAACATAAGATATTCAACTCATACCATCAATGGAGGGAGAGAAAGAAAAAAAGACATCAGGTTTTGACTCTTTCACTATTGTACACAATTATGCACATTTCTAAGGTTGTTCTAAATGCATCTTTCTGATATATTTTGAGGGTTAAAACTAATTGTCTATATTCACTCATACTTGAATTTAATTTCAGCAACCTAAAAATTAGCATAGTTTTACATTTCAAGACCTAAAATCTCCTATTTTAAATCTCTACTGTATCTAAGATAATCTAAGCCACGCAAAGCACACATACTTAAAAGACTAAAGTACATCATTATTTCAAAAATAACTTTCTGAGAAAAGATTATCTAAACTTTTTTTGGCAAATCCAGACTGATATGGTCTTAACTAGTTTACACAGTACAAAAAACTGTGATGTTCTTGCCTTTATTTTTTAAACTAGAAACACATAGTTACGGATGGGGACAGTGAATAAAAATACCAAGTAGATACCAGCTTCCAATATACAGACTCAGAATTATGTATGGCTATGTGCACAAAAATATTATCTTAAATTATCTATTCTAATTTTCTTTCAGAAAGAATATTGTTTCTTATGTTTCAAACTTCATTTACTCAGTGTGATAGCTAGAATATTCATTTTGAATAACTTGCCTAGAAAACTAATACATCTTCGACAATAAAAGCATTTACAAATAGTTTAAGAAAATTCTTAAAATGTACCTACTATAAAAATCATAACCATTATGACATAGCTGAATTTTCATGATATCATCACCTTTCTTCAATTATAAATTAAATCAACAAATTAGGTTTCACATGTGGAATTCAGTCTTGACTATTATTTAATATTATATGAAAGTACTAGTAGTTATTAAAACATTAATAATAGGTTGGTTGATTTGCCTAACAAAGATGAGAGATTTGTCTTCATTGGATTCTTAACATGGTCTTTTTTTATATATAAAAAAGGTATAACTGATATTAATATATTTTAATATGGGTAAGTCAAATCTATCATATTTTGAATTTAAATGGATTTTAAAAATAACAAAATGCCAATGGAATACTATGAAAAACATCATAACATATTTTGGATGAAGCAGAGCAGTGTTTCAGTATTATATTCAGTGGTAATTAAAAAGCTATAGTATGCTGATATGAAATGGTCAGGAAGGAAATTTGATAGCAATTAAAGGACTATTCATTTACATAATGAACAAACAGGTACCTAATTGAAAAGTAGATTTTTATAATATAATGAATAATAATGCCCTCCTTATCATATCTTGAGTAAAATGTATGGATAATGCTAAATACATATTGCTGTGTTCTCTAATATTTAATGTAAAACTACTCTCCTATTGTACACTTCCGAAGAAAAGGGGATAAGGAAAGAAGTCATTCCAATAATGTTTTAACTAAACAAATACAACAGATATATTTGTGATAATTTTTCCCACAGCTCAAAGTATTTAAAATTTTCAATTAATGATATTCTATAGAGAAAATGATCATCCTTCTACTTTTATCTGACATATTACTGCACAAAATAGTCTCGAGAATAGTGTCATTCATCTACTAAAATCTTTTTTCTAAATTTAAGGAAGCCAAATTTCAAGACCAAGAAAAATATTTTTCTAACAGAAATATTTTGTAAGAAGAAAAATACACAGTGTAACAACATATACTATTTTTCATCTATCTCATATATAAAATTAAATGCCAACACTGATGTGGAATATATCCCATAAGATTTCTTTAAACCTTTGAAGGATAAAAATTTCTTTTCCAAAAACATGAAAAATAATAAATTTTTGAATCACTATTGTATTAATTACAATATAAAATTCATATGTACTTATTTTCACACCCACCAACTGGCCCCCTGGTGCCATGTAATTCCATCAATGGTCAAGACTCAGGGACTATAAAACCCAGCTCCCGGAAGAGAACAGTTCAGTTTCCTGCCCCTGTGCCTGGCTGTCCTTGCCAGGGCCCCTTGGAGGGGAGTGGGTTGAGCTTTCCTCGCCGCCCCGACCAGGGCTCCGGCAGCCGAAGACCTCCAGAACCAGCCACCACCATGCTGAGACCACTCTCCGCACACATGAAGGTACCGGCAGAGGAACAAAGGCAAGCGGGTCCCAGGGCTGAGATCTCCAAGCCTACTCGGATCGGGGCTGAGTATCCTCCACCCAGATCCTCCGAATTCCAGTAGGCGGGGTCACACCCACTAACTGGCCCCCTGGCGCCCTGTAATCCCATCGATGGCCAAGACTCAGAGACTATAAAATCCAGCTCCCAGAACTGTGAAATATTATTATGACATCTTATTATCTCATTCCTACTTTGGACAAACTGGCAGGCTACTGAATGTAACCTGCCCACACGGCAGAGTCTGGCAAACTCCCCATGGCGTACCCATTATGCCAAATACCAGTAACAATGATGGGTCTCATTATCCTAAAGAGCCTTGAATATAGCACTTTCTTAAAAATCTCAGGGCTAAAATGATGGAGACATTACTGGGACCTGCATGAGGCAATCGATGAATAACAGGATGGTCCTGACCGTGATTCATGATGTACTTATTTTCAATGTTTCTAACAAATATTACTTCCCAACCAAATTTAAGTGCTTTTATGTGACAGACATACCACAACTCCAAATTGTTCAGGCTCACAGAGGTCATCATACTCATTTTTCAACTGTGCTAATTCATTGAGTACCTTCTGCTCTGGAAGATGTTTCACAAGGTTCTAAAAAGAAACAAAAGACAATAGTATTATATTATTAGTATTATCAAATTTTATTGTAAAACTAATTGATTACATAGAGCAGTAATAACATTTCAAATTATGACTGTTAACAGTGTCAATTTGTCAACACCTTCTCCAAAACTATCTAAAATTATACTATAATTTATTAGGAATAAATATATAAACTTGTTTTGTTGATTATAATCACAAGAATAAATGTTAAATAAAATAGAACATAGCAATAAATGGCATTCTAAAATTGAATAAGCTTGCATACTTAAACCATACTATACTTGAAGATAACTACCTAATAGTCAATCAAAACAGCAAATACTATGAAGAATTAACCCTTAATAGAATTCACAAAATTTTGAATCATTTTCAAACTTTTGAACAAAATCAAGTCTATAAAATTCCCCCATTATTTAGTATCTGTATTTAAATATTTTCACACTATACCTCTAATTTAACTGTAGAAATAAAAGTCACAAAGTCTAATACACATACAAACTCTGTCCAAAATACTAAAGATCACTTAATGATCTTCAAACTCATATATCTTCCTCTTTTTATACAGTATTACCTATCATTACATTCTTTATTTATTATAGAGATCATACCATTTTCATACTATCGTGAGAAAAATATACTTAAATTGATAAGGTCATTAGACAAAAAGAAGGATATTGAGGGAGGAAGACATACTAGGTGGGGCTCAGGGACACTCCTGGCAAGCTCATTGGAACCAGATTGGGTGCTGGGGATTAAAACCGAGTGGCTATGAACAAGGCAAATGCCCTATCAATTGTTCCATTGCTCTGGCCTCCAAAGAAGGATATTCTATATTAAGTTGCAATCCACCAAGAAGTCATGACTACTAGGAGCATACGCTTAAAAAGAACAGGGCTTTGTAATATATGAAACAGAAACAGACAAAATTGAAAGAAGAAATAATTTAACTATAACAGTTTGATAATGTGACAGCCAGATTTGATAATTAGAACATGGAGACAAGATGCATAAGGAGTAAACAGAGAGTCCTAAAAACATTACAAAGAATTAGATATATGTAAACCATTCTACCCAATACTAGCTGAATGAAAATCTATTTTACAAATGTATGCAGAACTATCCCAAAACTGATCACAGGTCAAACAACCAAACCAAACCTAAAGATTTTTAAGACAGTGAAATCATAGTGTTTTTTTTGTGATCATGAAAGTATTTAAATAGAAAGACATAACAGATGAAAAGTGGAAAATATACATATATGAATAAATAACACACGTTTTAACAATTATTTATGGAATACATCAAAAGGGAAATTAGAAAATATCTTGAAATGAATGAAAATACAAAATGCAAAAACATATGGAGTTCAGTAAAAGCAGTAGTAAGAGGTTAAATTGTAGCAATAAACACCTCTATTAAAGAGAAGAAAGGTCCCAAATAAATATTGTAACTGTATACTTTAAGGAATTAAAGTGTGTCAAGAAAAATCCAAAGTTAGAAACAGGAAAGGAATGATAAGAACTAGGTGAGAGATTTCTGAAAATGAAAATAAAATAAAATTTTGTTTCAAAGTAGAAAATTCTGCAACTAAGTTGAGTAAAGAAAATATAAGAGAGATTATAATAATTATCATCAGAAATAAATTAGGAAATTCATAATGATTTCCTAGGGGAAAAAGTTTATAAGAAGGTATTATGCAAATAATGTAAATAATCTAGATATTTAAATAACTACAAAAACATACAACACTGGAACTAAGTAAAACCAAGAAAAACCTGGAATTTATAAAAATTATTGAATCAGTAATCAAAAAATCAAAATTAAAAAAAAACAAGAAGCTATGGATTCACTGAGAAAATTCACCTATATATTTAAAGAATAATAAACTGCAATCCTTTCCAAACACTTCAAATTCAAGAAGGAAAAGTCCTTAACTCTCTTTGGTGCAGCAATTCCTGATAGCAAAGTTGGTCAAAGAAATGAAACTAAAACTGTATGTTAAGGCCAGAGACATAAGAGACAGAGACAGGGCCAAATGAAAATAAAGCTCTAAGAGAGGAAATGTACTGTGGATAAGGTACCTGCCTTGCACTCAGCTAACTCAGGTTTGATCCCTGGCTACATATGGATTTCCAAACTCTTCCAGGAATGATCCTTCAATGCAAAGTCAGGAGTAAGTCCTGAGCATAGCCAGTAGTCACTGCTCCCCCCCAAAACCCTATAAATCAATACCCACTAATAGCTAATTATGTAACGCATAATAACAGCACAAGTGGCCATCCAGTTTTGCCAGCACAATTTGCAATACCCTGGGAATATATCCCAGAGAGGCATAAAAGTATAGTCGAAGTGAATCTGCAATTGTCTGTTCATTGCAGCACTCTTTACAATAGCCAGAATCTGGAAAATACCTGAGTGCCCGAGAACAGATGACTGGTTAAAGAAACTTTGGTACATTTACACAATGGAGTACTATGTAGCTGTTAGAAAAGACGAAGTCACGAAATTTACATACAAGTTGTACTACATGGAAAGTATCATGTTAAGAGAAATGACTCAGAAAGAAAGGGATAGACATAGAAAGACTGCATTCATCTGGGGAACATAAAGTAACAAAATAGGAGACTAACACCCAAGAATGGCCAAGATTAGTACCAGGAATTTTACTCCATGGCTTGGAGGCCAACCACACATACTAGGGGAAAAGGGAGCTCAGATACAGAAGGGAACACCAAATAAAGGTGTTGGGAGGATCCTCCCAGGATGGGAGAAGCGTGCGGAAAGTAGACTATAGACTAAACATGATTGTCACCCATTGCCTCTTTTGCAAACCACAACACCCAAAAAGAGAGAGAGAACAAAAGGGAATGCCCTGCCACAGAGGCAGGGTGGGATGGGGGGAATAGGGGATGAGAGGGATACTGGGATCCGTGGTGGTAGGAAATGGGCACCGGTGGAGGGATGGGTATTTGATCATTGTATAATTGAAACCCAAGCACAAAAATGTCTAAGTCTGCAACTGTACCTCATGATGTCTCACTATTAAAAACTTTTTAATATATAAAAAATAGAAAAATAAATTTCAAAAAAATAAATCCACTTTGAACATAAAAAAAAAAAACAGCACAAGTGAACTGAATTTAGCACCACATTAAAAGGATTATAACTATAACCAAATTAGATTTGTCTCTAGAATGTGGAGAGTGGTTAGATATACAAAAAAGAAAGTCACTAAAACAATATCATGTTAAGTGAATGTGGAAAGATATGCAAACATTTAAACATCTCAATTGATAAAGCACTTCACAGGGGCATTGGGTTCCTAGGGGAAGGAAGTGCATACACTGGTGATGGATGTGGTGTTGGAATTATGTGCATGAGTAACTATTATTAAAAGTATTAGAAACCACAGAATCTCAACTAATAAAAATTTTTTAAGGAACAAAAAGAAACAGAAAAATCACTTTGCAAAATCCAATTTATTTTGTTTTAAAAAGTACGCTTTTAATTAGGGCTAGAAGAGAGCTACCTGATTATGTGATAAGGTCAGAGTTAGCAGAGCATCATGGATATTCACACACTAAAAGAGTTTATCTCCTACATCAAGAACAAGACAATAATGCCTCTTTTACTATTTCTATCCATTACACTAATAGGGCTGGAGCGATAGCGCAGCGGGTAGGGCGTTCGCCTTACAAGCGGCCAACATGGCCAACCCGAGTTCGATTCCTCCGCCCCTCTCGGAGAGCCCGGCAAGCTACCGAGAGTATTCGATATGCCAGACACAGTAACAACAAAGTCTCCAATGGAGACGTTACTGGGCCCGCTCGAGCAAATCGACGATCAACGGGAGGGCCTTTTACACTAATAGAAATTCTCAGTAGAACAATTTGGCATGGAAGAAGATAGGAAAATAGATCACAAAAGAGAAGAGAGAAAAGAGAAAAATCATCCAGTTATAACTGGCACAATTTGCTTAGTGCAATAGAGGAGGGATTTTGCCTGTGCATGATATAGTAGCATCACTGTCACTGTTACTGTCCTCCCATTATTCATCGATTTGCTGGAGCGGGCCTACTACCATTGTGAGACTTGTTACTGTGTTTGGCATATTGAATACGTCACAGAGAGCTTGCCAGGCTTTGCCATGATCTTCCATTACTTGTAAAGAATAGTTTGCCGTGCAGGCAAGATACTCTCAGTAGCTTGCCAGGCTCTCTGAGAGGAGCAGAGGAACTGAGCTCGGGTTGACCGGGTCGGCCGTGTGCAAAGCAAACGCCCTACTGCTGTGCTATCGCTCCAGCCCATAGTAGCATAGTAAGCATGAAATAAGAATTTTGGCTCTCTGGTGGTATTTATGCTATAGAAGAATGTTAAGCATGAAATATGAATATCAATGTTTTGATACCTCAAATAACAGAGGAAAGGAAACAAATAAGCCAATAAAATACTTTGTGATATTAAATAAACTGATTAAAAATTTAAGATAAAGAAAGAGCATACATAATCCAGTTGCTTATTACGATTATCAAAGAACAATCTTACAGGAAATTAACAAAACAATTCCATTTTCAGTAAAATTTATAAAAGACATACAATGAGTTACCATTTAATATTAGAATAACTATTAACAATAATTCGCTATTATTAAAAATAAAATAGAAGAGCTGTAGGGATAGTACAGAGGGTTGTTTCCCTCGGATGCAAGCAACCCAGATGGGATCCCCAGCACAGTATACAGTATACCAAACACCACTCAGTGATCAGAATGATAAAAAACACCACTCAGGGCCAGAATGATAAAAAAGGTACTTGACTTGAATGTGTTCTACCCTGGTTTAATCAAGAGCTCCACATGTGATCCCCTGAGCACAGCAAAGACCAACCCCCGAGCAGATAGCCAGGAGTAAGCTGAAAGCCCAGACATGTGTGCCCCTAAATAAAAACTGTGGTATGTACCTACAAAAGAAGATTCATTCAGCAAAAACAATGAAACTGAGATTCATACATGCCAATTTTAAATTTTAAATTTTAAATGTTTTGTTTAGTGAAATAAGACACAGAAGGAAAATATTGCACACATCCAATTATGGGCAGTATACAAACTATAAAAAAATTAGACACAGTAGAATGGAAATTACCAAGGGGGGAATTATTGCTTTACTGTAAAGTAAAATAGTAAATGCTACGTATTGTAGACTTTTTCCATATTAGAACAAGTAGGTGAAAGTTCTATGAGGAACAACTGTAAATCTACTTTTATTTTTTATCTGTTCATCTTTTTTCTTCTTCCACTTAATTTTACATTGCCATTAATCTCTAGGAGGTAATGGCATCCACTATGTATGTGATGAGACAATAGTTATAAAAGTTTTAATGCTCCAGGACTGACTTAAAAAAAATAACAGCATTCTGGGGCTGGAAAGATAGCACAGCGGGTAGGGTGTTTGCCTTGCACACAACATACTCAGGTTCAATTTCCAGCATCCCATATGGTTCCCCCAAGCACTGCCAGGAGTAGTTCCTGAGTGCATGAACCAGAAGTAACCCTTGTGCATCGCTGGGTGTGACTCAAAAAGAAAAAAAATAGCAATCCATGATCTCAAGAAAAAGAGATACTGATATGACAATATATGCATTATCATATTTGATTAACTGAAATCATTTTTGCTTCACTAAGTTCATTTTTAATAAAGACAAGTCGATATAAACATATTATTTTCATGATTTTCAATTATGTAAAAAATTTAAGAGCCTATTTAGTTCTTGAATTTATATTGGTTTTCAACATGTGTAGATTTCAGGTGTACAGTTTCTCATTCTAGCAATATAAGTGTGTATTTATATATACATACCCATAAATATACATACTTCCACACACATTTATACACTGCATCTAACACTAAATGCCCAGTAACCAACAATAATCAAGCAATTAATTCCCTCTACCAGTTTCACCTTTCTTTTCAGTTAATCACCAATTTGTAGTCACAGTCTGAAACTTCTTTCTGCTGTGTTTACTGTGTGCCTTTCTTAAAAGGAAAAAAGCAACTGTGTTCACTTGCCTTCTTCAGAGTCCACAGATGTGCGTGGCAGCTCTCTTTTTCTGACATATTTCATGAAGGAAAAACTGAAAGACCATCTTTGCAATAACAAATGGAAAGGATTCACCATTTTCTCTTGCAGAGTAAAGTATTTCTGAAGTATGTAAGTTACTTAATCAATATTTTTTCTCTGAAAATAAGATGCTTTTTGTGAAGTGTATTATTAAAACAAGAGTTTCACAACTTGAATGCTTTTAACTGCATTTAAACTAAATTAGAAACAGCAGTATTTTTAAAACCTAAAGTTTCAATACTGAGTATGTCAAAATATCTATCTCAATCTTCAGCTTTGTGATAAATATTAAAGAATGAATAAAACCTAAAACAGAATTTTAGTTCGGAATGTGAAACTGGCCGGTATTGTATTTCTCTTCTAGCTACCAGCAATCTGTTAACTCATCTTCAAAATGCAGGCTCCACAGCAGGTGACATATCTTTTCTTTCTCTGTTCAGCTATATGAAATATTAAACACATTCAGTGGGCTTAGATGAATTCAGTCTTTGGATATTGTTGTATGATTGAATTACAAGCCTATATAATTTGCAGTATTTCGTATATTCATTTGCAAATAAGGTCTGAAATAAAACTTATTCTCTCACATAAGTGAGCGATGCAGATTGCAAGTGTACTATATATTGCTTAATGAGGCAGCTACCTCTACCATCTCATGCTGCAAATGGTAACTGTAGCCAATGCCTAATAATAACTAAGATTTCTTCATAGATACGTGCTACAATGTGTAGATAAAATTGTATTGTAATTTTGTTTTATCATTATTATTATTTTTGCTCTTTGGGTCACACCTAGTGATGCTCAGGGGCTACTCCTGGCTCTGCACTCAGGAATTACTCCTGGCGATGCTCGCGGGACCATATGGAATGTTGGGAATCAAACACGGGTTGGTCACGTGTAAGGCAAATGCCCTATACACTGTGCTATCGCTCCAACCCTGTATTATACTTTTAGGAATTAATACACATCCATGCCCATAAATTCCTGAGTAGAAGAGAAACAAGAATGAGCACACAAGAAAAATAACGTTACTTATTTTCCTCAAGGCTTGTTGGTCTACCCATCAAAAGCATACAAAAGAGAAAATGAAACACTGTGATTCAAGGCACAATTTGAGACTAATATACGCAGGCTAGGAATTAGTCAAAAACTTTAAAGGGTCTCCGAAATGAAGGATAATGTATTTTATACCATCAGGTTAGGTACAGTGGGAAGAAAAAGCCTCCAAAAGATTGGCATTTTTCTCTAAGAACAACCTATTTGTTTCGTGAAAGTGTATTCCATGTATATCCCGATCAACTCTCAGTGCAGTGAAATTTCTGAGAAAATGAAAAGGGAAGTGTGAAAAACGTTGACGTGGGAATAGGTCCCCAAAGAAGTATATTACAGGAGAGAGAAACAAATACATATGTTCATAATCTGTCACAGAATGTGCCAAACAGTTGACCATCAGAGGCAAAAAATACACTAGCTGTGTCTCATGAAAGATCCTCCCTTATCTCCCTCCTTCAAAGTCATACTCAGGAGTGGGTTGAAAACAGAATATGGGAAAACTCATTTTTTCCAAGAAGACACAAAAGCAGTTAACAGGTCCATGAAAAAAATGTGCAACATCACTTATTATCAGGAAAAGGCAATTTAAATGACAATGAGATATCACCTTGTTTCTGTGAGAATGGCCTAAATGGTATAGAACAGAAAAAACAAGGGCTGGCCCAGGAAGTGAATAAAAAGAAAACTATATTCCCTAAAGGTGGGAGTGTAAGCAGGTTCAAGTTTTGTGATAAATAGACGAAAATTTCTCAAAAAAATTAAAAGTAAAACCGTTAAATTAAAAATAGACATAAACTTAACGCCAGCGCAGGTCATCTATCCCATGGAAAAAAAAGGATACTAATTAACAAAGAAACATGCATACCTACATTTCACGGCAGCACTCTAAGATAGGCAGAAAGATAGACAGATATTTATATAAAATGGTTTCAATAGGTTTAACTGCACTGCATGGGTTTTGATGTACAAGTCACTGCAACTTTATTTAGAAAGTTACTGTCTTCCAGTCACCACTAGTCTATCTTCACTATTCACACCCCAGGAAACAAAATTGGTAATCTTAATTTTTCATTTAAAGACCAAGTGCATTCCTCTTTAGATATTCCCCATTCCCTTATTGTTTTGTCTATATATCACAAGTGACAACATCTGGGTATTTGTTCTTTTCCTGAATTATTTTACTTAGCATGTGGTCCTTCAGGTCCATAAAGTTGAAACAAACAGACTGCCACACTATTAGTAATGGACAAGATCTGGAAACAATACAAATTCCTAAAGATAGATGATTAGATAAAGAAGCTGTGGTACATATATACGGTGGGGTGCTGTAAGAAAAATGAATTTTTATATTTGTTACAAAACAGATGGACTAGAGGATACCATGGTAAGAAAAATAAGTCAGAGACAAGTTCTAAATGAACTCACTAATATTTTCTATCTAAAGAAACAAGTCCAAGGAGGTATAGACAATGCACAGTAGAAACAATTCAATAGACTTTGACCACAGAATTGAGGTTACCAAGATGGTGGAGAAAGTATGAAAAGTCCAAGAGATTTTGGTGGAGGGATACTATCACTGTGGCAACTGGCATTGTGTGGTAAAACTGTATATTTAAAATTATAAATATTTACATATTTGTAAAACTATGTTGCATGAATAAAATTTTAATGTATTCATGTCAAATTAATATTATAAATTTATTAGTTCAATAGAAAATAAGTGTGTATGTTTAAAATATATGAGGAAATCTGCAATGTCAATTTATAGTATGAAGCATAGGAATTCCCATTCCTATCAATTACAAACAATAACCAATAATTTTCTGTGATTCAGGAACAATCTAAATAGACATGACAAAAGTTTTGTAGAATATATCACTTGGCTTTTTTAAAATCCAAGTAAATTACATAGCTAAAAATCAATCAAAACTATGATTATTATGCCTTTGCTTGAAAAATTTTTTGCAGTTCTCTCCAGAAGTAAAAGCAGATGGAATAAGAAAAGCTAAAATTTCTAAATTGCTATTAGATTTTTTTGTTCTGTAAAATATATTGTCAAATCCTCATAGTGACCCTAAAATCTCAGATGAGACAGGATGAAAAACTTCTGACCAGAGTATACAGAATAATAGAGTAGAAAGAACAATGGAATAAAGGATTTGAATACAATCAAAGTAGACCTTGTTTTGATCCTCAGATCTGTTATTCTGCCACTTATAAGCTATGTGATAAAAGACAATCCTTCTAAGACTTAGTTTTCATCTCTTTACAAGGAGGGTAATAAATCTTATCTCACAGGACTGTTGTAGTATTCAATATAAAGTGCTGGATATAATTCACAGTACATGTTAAATGTGTAACCAAAAACAGCTTACATGGATCTCATGCAAGCTAATTAAACATTTGGCCTCTACGTTTACAATAATAAAATGATAATAACAAACTAAGTTAACAGAATTATTGTGATGATAAATAAATAATATTTGATTAATCATGAACAACAGGAAATGACATATCTACTGATGCTGAAACTTAAATTTTATAGAACATATATCTAAATAGGAGAATCTATCTAAAACCTATATTTTCCATGTTTAAGTTGATCTCAACATAACTAGATACACTGAATTGCACTATAAAACTATAGTAGGATTTTTCCTTAAAATTTGACTGAGAAAACATCAATATAGAAATACGACTGAAAATTAAATTAAAATGTAAGTTACCTGAATTAAAGCCTCACTCAACATAGTTTCATTAACCTCCAGAATAATGTTTTTAATATCTTCATATGGCATACGATATGATCCAAGGAAGATAGCTAAAAGTAAAAAAATAATTGTATTAAAATTTGAATGGTAATAAATTTTTGAAATATAACATATATTTGATTCTTATTTCATAGACTTAAAATATAAAATATCTATCACTAACTATATTTTATTTATAAAAAAAACCATTTTCTATTTTATGTATTATACTGGTTATCTAAAAATAGTTTGTTATATTTGATTCTGATGCTAACAGCTACTGCATATGCATAAACAAAATAAAATTACTAATTATATTACTGATAAAGTGCATGTTTCATTTAAATAGAAAATGGCCCATGAAAAGATAGAGATTTTTTTATCAGGTTGAATCCCATGTCAGCGATGTGCAAGACTATACTACATCACTGGTCCCCAGAAGGTATCTTATTTTTTTGTTTGTTTTTTGCTTTTTGGGTCACACCCAGCAATGCACAGGGGTTATTCCTGGCTCTGCACTCAGGAATTACTCCTGGCGGTGCTCAGGGGACCATATGGGATGCTGGGAATCAAACGCAGGTCGGCTGCATGCAAGGCAAACGCCCTACTTGCTGCGCTATTGCTCCAGCCCCCAAGAAGGTATTTTAAACAATAAATTCCACTTGAACCTCAAAAGAACATGTGTGGATTTATCATCGAACACAAATGTCACTAAAACAGTTTTTATTAACAGCAACGTGTGACACTGGAACTTAAAAACAAAAGTTTATCTGTCCAGAAAATGATGATCTATACATAAATGGTAAATAAAATCCGTTATGCACAAATCCTATTGCCAATCGTATTTTAAGTCACAATGTCAAAAGTTATTAAAAAGTGCCTCTCACAGAGGCAGGCAGGTAGACTGGAGGAAAACACGTGGGGAAGCAGGGGAACGTGATTTGTAGAGGTGAAGTGGGTACTGGTGAAGGAACTGGTGTTGAAACACTGTATTCCCCAAGCCAATCAGGAATAACTTTGTATACCACAACAAATTAATTTGAAAAGCACTATAACCTAAATAAATAACATTTATGTCAGCTAGCAAATACAAGAGTACTATAGGCTTTTTGTTCTTTGTGGAGGGTAGTGCTGTGGGCCCACAGGTTGTTGTCCAGTATGTAGCCGTAAATCTGTGCTCAGGGATCACTCTTGGCAGTGTCCAGAGGACCAAATGAAGGTACTGGGATTGAATCTGGGTTGGTCAACATAAAGCACATGCCTTCATTCCTGTACTATTGTTCTAGGCCCCAGACTGCAGGTGTTTTATTTAAAGCAGTAATGCACAACCATTTTATAATTAAAATGCACTGCCAGGTAAGCAATGTACACACTTAAAATAGCTACAAGGAGATGATTCTGATGCAAACACAATTGACATGAGAACAAAAAATTGTTTATTTTAACCTGCTTTCATTTAATATATTCCCCAACAAAATTAACTCTCATGGTATTTCTTGGCAAAACTAGAAATACCTGTTGTGTAAAATATTTCAGATATAGTGTTTTTGTATCCTCAGAACATAAACCCTAAACACTACGGTGGTGATATAAATAAAAGGGATGAATTCAACACAGAAGGGAGAATATGTCAAATTAAAACTTAAGGCCTACTTAAATAAATATGAGTTTAATAGTATGCTACAGAAAAAGCATATTTCATAGCTGGCTGATTTGTAAAAGGCTTTAGGTTTCACTAAGCCACGTTAAAGTACAGTGGTTAACAATATAACTTACATAATTATTACTTCAAATAAAAAACAATAGGAGTAAAGGGATTTGCCAATATAAATAATGAGTATCCAAGTACTATTAATCTCAGGCCTATTCAGAAGGAAAGAAAGCCCATAATTTGTAAAACTCACCTATGTTTCTAACAATTCCAAATTATCAGTACCTTCTCAGACCTTTGTATTCAGAGTTTTAACAGGCCTGACCAAAGCTAACCCACTGACTAAATAATAGTAACTGTAATCTGCATCATGATTCATAGAATTTTTCTTCTAGTAAGCGCTTCATTTATCCATTAAAAAAGTTGTAACTTCCTTTTATTGAAACCAATAGCCCCTCCACACCAAAATTATCCCGCCCTTACTAAGAAAATACATACACAGATTCTGGGCAGTTTTGGCATCTAAAACTCTCAATTCTTTCACTTTCTTCTTCGTAGAAATGGGCTTTTTTTCTTCTGGAGTGTCTGCATTCTTTTGGGCTGAAAGAAAAATTTTGATCAATTTTTCTTTAATTTTTAGAAACAGCAATAGTACTAACCCTAATATACATAATAACAATAGCAAGGCACATTATCTACATCAATAAAGTCCATTCCAATATTAGCACATGTGTTTATCTCATTAGTTTGAGTTAGAGAAAAATCGTCAAAAAATAAAAATTAAAAATATATACATATAAAATTGTTTACATGTCCATATAAATCAAATGGCAGTATATAAGAAGAAATTTTAAGCCAAACAAAACTAAAAAAAGAATTCTAACTTCTTATCTAATGCATATTAGTTACCACTTTAACAGATAACTCCACAGCAGAAATAGATTTAAATATATGATAAAAGCTCTCTAATTGAATAAAAATGCATATACCTTAAAATATGTTAGAAAAGAGGTGTCATTAATTCAATGAAATTGCTTTAAAGTACCAAAGGTAAATTTAAATGCCAAACAGGTTGTCATATGAAGATTCCTACTGAGATTACTCTGAATAACGAATAGGAACCATTTGCAAGCTGTAGAATAATAATACCCATACCTATTTTCACACATATTAATTAATGATACTAAAAGTCTTTTAGGTAAGTAGTTACCTCTGTCTCCCTTAACATTTCTATAGTACAGTGTGTTCTCTAGAACATTTGCTTTCTCTTTACTCAGAGAGTAATGTCTAGTGTGTAACAGTTAAAATTATCAAAAAATATGAGGAAAGTCGGTACAAGTATTCGTTTTAGCTTACAAGCATCTATATCATATCTTTTCTAATATACCATCCAACTAAAAATCCAAAAGGAATTGCTGTCCTACAATGAAAACAATGCTTAAGGACAAATATTTAGTCCCACTACAATGATTACTATCATAACCATTGTATTGTGTTAGTAGTTGTTTGAGTGTATCTTTTACTCAAACCCACACTATTAAATTATATCACTTCATGAAATGGTTATACTTCATTTTCATGATTGTAAATAATTTTACAGTCAGGGAGATGACTTAAAGGACTTAAATGCATGTTTTGCTTGTAAGATACAAGGATTCAATTCTGGACATCATATGGTTTTCTGAGCACTCCTGGCAGTAAAAACCTAAAGATAAAGACTGAAGTAAACAACAAATACAATTGGGCTTGGCCCCAAACAAAAAATACATTTTTACTCAGAAACAATAATTACTTTTATTGCACAGCGGGTAGGGCGTCTGCCTTACAAGCGGCCAACATGGCCGACCCGAGTTCGATTCCTCCGCCCCTCTCGGAGAGCCCAGCAAGCTACCGAGAGTATTCGATATGCCAAACACAGTAACAACAAAGTCTCCAATGGAGACGTTACTGGGCCCGCTCGAGCAAATCGACGATCAACGGGAGGGCCATTATTGTAGTTAATTACACTGCAAAAGAGTTACTGATTTTCTTTACAAGATAACCAATATATTGGGGGTATGGTGCCGCCAGCAGGTCAATCTGTACCTGTGAGGCGAGTGCAACAGCAGCCTGATGGTGCCTTCAGACTTCCAGATACCACAAAATTCCTGCTGTGCATTTGGCCAGACCCCAAAAACTTGGGACACAGTTTACCAAGAAAGTAAACGGCCAAAAGTTAGGTATGTGGGAGACACACCCACAAAACACCTCTGGCTCAGCTATATAATTGGAGGCATGGCCTCTCTGGTTCCTGATTGAACTGCTTAAGGGCCATGAACTCAGAGTCAGAGACAAGTCTTGAAGCCCAGGGGGTTTTGGCAGAAATGTGTCCAGTCCCTGCAGTAAGTTATAGGTGCTGGGCCACCCCAGGTAGGAATAGGTTTCTGCCTTGGCCTGTTCTCCCTGGAGGCCTGGTGGCCACCATCCTCCAGAGGCCACTGGACAGTCAGGTTTGGGCCCACAGTGACGAGACATGTGGCACCTCATGGGATGGGGGTGGAGCCGGCATATTCCTCCCCACCCCAAAAGACCCCAAGTAAACGCACACAAACAGCCTCTCTGGCTCTTGATCAAGCTGCTTAATGGCCATAATCCCAGAGACTCAGAAACAAATCTCGAAACCCAGCGGGTTTTGGCAGAAATGTGTCCAGAGCACGCAGTAGGTTACTGTCGCCGGAATACCTCAGGGGGGAAAGGGTGCTGTCACTCAGCCTGCTCCCCCTTGGTGGTTTGATGGCCGCCATCCTCCAGAGGACATTGGACACTCAGATTGGGCCCCCAGTGACAAGACATACGGGGCATTATGGGATGGGTGTGGAGCTGGCCCTTTCCCTCCCACCCCAATGAACGACATCTCTGGCTCCTGATCAAGCTGTTTAATGGCCATGATCCCAGAGACTCAGAAAAAATCTCGAAACCCAGCAGCTTTTGGCAGAACTGCATCCGGACACGCAGTAGGTTATTGTCACCGGACCATTCCAGGGGGGAAAGGGTGCTGTCCCTCTGCCTGCTCCCCCTTGGCGGCTCAGTCGACACCATCCATCAGAGGCCATTGGACAGTCAGGTTTGGGCCCACAGTGATGAGACACGAGGGATGGGTGCGGAGACAGTAATGTGGAAATCGTGTGCACCTTAGGTAGGAGGAGGGTCTGGGATGGGGGTATACTGGGGTTTTGGATGGTGGAGAATGGGCTCTGGTGAAGGTACGGGTGTTTCACTGTATGACTGAGACCAATATATAACCAATATAATTTTGTTAAAATATCATGTATTGAACTTACTATCTGGAAAACTTTACAGATGTGTTATAAAATATATAAAAATATTTCAAGTTCACTAAGATAATCTCAGGTATAATGCCATAAAATTAGAAATATAGTGCTTATGCAAAATGACTAAAGAAATTTTTTGAGCAACTGGAGATGTAAAAAATCTAAATTTTGGCCATCTTTGAAGCCTTAAGCATAAGAGAAAGAACACATGGAGGGTGCGGGATCCCGGAGGAAAAAAAAAAAAGAAAAAACAGGTTCCAAAAAGAGCCGAGTTCACCTGCAAGTTCCAGATGGAGTAGGTGCCGCATCCCACCTCCCCCAGATGGAACCCCGGTGACCAGAAGCCTCTACAAACACAGCTCGAGTATGCGGGAACGAGGACTTTTTCTCAAAACCGCGCGGCCGCTTATGCGGCCGCGCAACATCTCTCTATATGCAAAGTGATCAATGAGAAGTAAACCACCCAATCTTTCTCCCTGAAAGCCAGAGTTAAGTTTGGAGCACGGCCACAGCCCCAGAAACACAAGGACTTAATGCAGAACCCAGCAGCTTAGAGCAGAAAAGTGAAAGGACTATGCGTTAATCCAGGCCATCAAGTCTGCCGGAGGGGAAAGGGTGTTGCCCCATTCGCCCTCTCTTCTCTGGAAAGAAGGATGGCGGCCGCATGGGAGCCTTGTGGACAGCAGGTATGAGCCGGGAGTGTGGGGGCGACTAAAACCTCATGGGAAGGGGGGCGTTCCGGTCCGTCCTTCACGCCCTACCGAGGTCACCAGTTGCCCCCCACGAGCGGCTCTCCAGCACGGCCACAGCCCCAGAAGCACAAGGGCTTAATGCAGAACCCAGCAGCTTGGAGCAGAAAAGTGAAAGGACTATGCGTTAATCCAGGCAATCATTTCTGCCCAGAGGGGAAAGGGTGTTGCTCCCTTCCGCCCTCCTCCCTCTGGAAAGAAAGATGGCGGCCACATGGGAGCCTTGTGGACAGCAGGTATGAGCCGGTGGTGTGGGGGCGACTAAAACCTCATGGGAAGGGGGGCGTTCCGGTCCGTCCTTCACGCCCTACCGAGGTCACCAGTCACCCCCCACGAGCGGCTCTCCAGCACAGCCACGGCCCCAGAAGCACAAGGACTTAATGCAGAACCCAGCAGCTTGGAGCAGAAAAGTGAACGGACTATGCATTGACCCAGGCCATCAAGTCTGCCGGAGGGGAAAGGGTGTTGCCCCATTCGCCCTCTCCTCTCTGGAAAGAAAGATGGCGGCCACATGGGAGCCTTGTGGACAGCAGGTATGAGCCGGGAGTGTGGGGGCGACTAAAACCTCATGGGAAGGGGGGCGTTCCGGTCCGTCCTTCACGCCCTACCGAGGTCACCAGTTGCCCCCCACGAGCGACTCTCCAGCACGGCCACAGCCCCAGAAGCACAAGGGCTTAATGCAGAACCCAGCAGCTTGGAGCAGAAAAGTGAACGGACTATGCGTTGATCCAGCCCATCAAGTCTGCCGGAGGGGAAAGGGTGTTGCCCCATTCGCCCTCTCCTCTCTGGAAAGAAAGATAGCGGCCACATGGGAGCCTTGTGGACAGCAGGTATGAGCCGGGAGTGTGGGGGTGACTAAAACCTCATGGGAAGGGGGGCGTTTCGCTCCGCCCTTCACGCCCTACCGAGGCCACCAGTTGCCCCCCACGAGTGGCTCTCCAGCACGGCCACGACTCCAGAACACAGAAACCAATTTCTTAACTATCTGACTTTCAGTAGAAATACTTCCAGGGTCAATAGGTAAAATAGCAGAAATCCAAAACCAACATTTAATTCTTGAACCCAGCTGTAGAAAGCAAATCCCTTCACAATGCTTTTTCAGCATGTCTGATTTGGGGGGGGGGGGGGTAAACTCTAAATAATAGTGGTGAATCTTTTATTGAAACAATCTAATCAAAGCGGATAGAGTGTTAACTAGAATTCATCTGCCTCACAGGGACGGGGAGGGGTGGGGGGTGGGGTTTTATTGGGGTTCTTCATGGGAAAAAATAAGTATTGGTAAAGGGAAATGTGTTTGATATTTGCATGACTGAGACATAAACCTGAAAGCTTTGTAACCTTTCCCACAGTGATTCAATAAATAAATAAAAAAAAAATCTAAATTTTATCAATATGAAATAAAGTGATATAAAAATATAAGCAGATTAAAAAATTATACTTCAAAATCATGAACAAATAAGTAGTTTGCCATATTTTCTCAATAGTATAGTTACTTGTACTACTGAAACAAAAAGTATTTTTAATATATAGCTATTAGTCATCACAAATGTATCTTAAAAGTATATTTCAAAGAACACAAGGACTTTCCTACGCAATAATTAGCATTTTATTTTCTTTTTCAAACTACTCCCAGTTGGAGACAATTCTATATAAAGATATGAAGATCTAAAGAAATTTCCTTTGTTAATAAAACATTGCTTCTATATTTACTAAAAAAACGAAGCTAGTGCCACAGAGATAGTACAGGGGTTCATTTAACTTGCACACAAAAAACACCGATTCAAACTGTGGCAAACACAAAGTGTTCCCTGAGCACTAACAGGATTGATACCTGAGTACAAAATGAGGAGTAAGCTCTGAGCACTTCAGGGTATGTTCCCACAAACTAACCCCCAAAATTTAACGTAATGAAATAGTTTAGGAACCTCTGCTACTCTTTAGCTATATCTCCAAACCCATTTTAGGGGATTGAAGAATTCTATATCTGAAAGTAGATACAGAATGAAATTCTATGGCATGAAGTAAGAATTAATATTATTTTACAAATTAAAAAAGTCCTGACTAACCTAATAATGTATTTCATATTTTGTATGATTTCCTACTGCTGTTATAAATGTATATTTTTACAGCTATACTTTTCAAATAAACAAGCTGCTGATAATTAAAATAAGATGTAGTAATTATACTTCACAGTTTTTTTTTCTTGAATCCTAAAATAATTTCCTTGCATTACCCTGCATACAAAAAAATCAGTGAGGATTCCACGAGTGGGCTATTCTGAGAACCACTAGAGCAAAGCCAGCTTAAAACAGTTCCTTAATGAGGCAGGCTTTCAGAAACAATTATTCTTTTGCCAAGATCACCAGACATGGAACAGTAGCTAAAGTTGCTTCTGGCATTGTCATTAAAAGCATTCCTTACCAAACACAACTACAAATATATTGAATTTAAAGAGTAATAATGAGACTTAGAACTTATTCAGTTTCTACAGGAAGATTCTTATCTTAAAAATTTCCTTGATTTATAGAAAATGTCACATGTCCTATACTCCATCAATTGAATATACATTTCTAATGCTTTCAAAACATAAATATCCTATAGCTGGTTATTCTGATATCACTTGATCACCTGTCATCCCTTTACTTATCAATTTGCTCAAGTGGGTGCCAGTAATGGCTCTATTCATCTATTCATTCCTGTCACGTGCTAGTGTAGCCCAATGGCGTCTATTCATTCTAGGAATATGAACAGCCTCAAACAGATCGTTCAAGGTCTTAAGGAAGTCTGACCATCTCATAGGTGGGTGGCCACGTGATCTTTTGATTTTCCATGGAATCCAGTCGGTAATGGCTCTAGTCCAGCTGTCGTCTCTAAATCTCATTACGTGTCCAGCCCATCTTATTTTCGACACCTTGGCAAAGGAGACAGTGCCCTAATTCTTGACCTTTGATGAAGGTTGGAACTCCGGATTCTTTCCCTCATTTGAGTGAAGTGTGATACTCCAAGCATAGCTTTTTTGATTCCTCTTTGGGAGACCCAAATAGTGTTCTCATTCTGTTTTCTTAGGGCCCAGGTCTCTAAGGCATATGTTAATGCAAGAAGAACAATGGAAGAAACAAATGAGATGTGCCCATACCCAGAGGCTCTTCCTCCTCTTAGCTATTTCTTCCAAGCTCTTGAAGGCATTCCAAGCCTCTTTCTCCTGCACAACTCAGGTGCTAGGTCATTCGTCATGTTGACTTCTCGACCTAGGTACACATAACTATTGAATTCAGAGATGTTCGTCCTGTTCAGAGCAAATGGAACGTCAAAAACAAAACTGTTTCTCATAAACATTGTCTCGTGAGATTCAGCTACAGTCTGACCTTTCCACACTCAAGGTCAAAGTCGGCCAGCATTTGTACCATTTAACTGATGTTTTGTGTTATTAGAACGATGTCATCAGCGAATCAGAGGTGCTGTAGTTGCCAACCGTCTATCTTCACTCCCATTCCTTCCCATTCCAGTCCTCGCATGACATTCTCGAGGGTGGCACTGAAGAGTTTCGGTAAAATAGGATCACCCTGCCAAACCCCTCTCTTGACATCAATGATCACCTCCTTTTAGAATGGTGAGATCCTAGTAGTGTATCCACAATACAGCTCACGGAGAATCCTGAGGTATTGAGTTTGAACGCCCTGTTGGGCTAGGGCTTCGATGACCACTTCAGTCTCAACAGTATCAAAGGCCTTCTTTAAATCAATTTAAATCAATTTAAATCAATGTCACTCTCTGAGAGTGACAGAGGAATTAAATCCGGGTTTGCTGTGTGCAAGGCAAAAGCCCTACCCACAGTGCTATGGTTCCTAGATCCTTTTCATGTACTATCACATCTCAAAACTCACTTAACTGTTCTTTAAGAAATTTTACTTCCCTAGCAGTTTCTAAACTGTTTTCAAGGGGCACATGAAAATGCTATAAAAATCAGTTATAAATTTTTAAATTCTGTGTAAGTTACATGAAATATATGCCTATATTTAAGTATTCTGATGATGAGCGTTTCTGAAATGAGTGGGTTTGGAGAAAATAAGCTTAATTCCTCAAACTCAGAACATTTAGCTAGTTAGAAAGAGTGGTTTTAAATTATACATCTTCATCACTTCAAACTTCAAACAAACCAGGACACAGTTAAGATCATATGGAATATCTAATATTCAAATGGATATTATACTCTGAAATTTTCATTTGGAGTTATTATTTATCTTTAGATACTATTCCTCTTCCAAGTTTGTTGGTTCCTCTTCACACAAACCTCAACAAATTAAAATAAATCCATTTCCTTTCTAAATCTTTCTACAAGATTGGTGATTTATTTTTATTTTCTCTTTTTTTATTAGTGAAACACCATGAGGTACAGTTGTAGACTTACAAGTTGTTGTGCTTGGGTTTCAGTTATACAATGATCGAGAACCCCCACCACCACCACCATTGCCCATTCTCCACCCCTACTAAGATTGGTGATTTCTTTAGGAGTGACACCTTAACTCCCTATGTGACAAAAGAAATTAATGTAAACTTTCAACTCTCTAGAAAAGAGAACATATTGTAAAACAAAATATGTCCAGATTGCATGTTGCCATATTTACAAATATCAAGGTGATACTAACTAGTGAAACTCTAATTCAAGGATTAAAAATCAATCCACTTGTTCTTTCAGGGTGATTGATTATACAAATAGTATCTAGTTAGAACATTTAAAACTTCATAGAAAATAGGAATACTATTTTTTAATTTACTTTTACTTATTTAATTCAAGGTCATGCCTGAAAGTACTCAGGGTTTATTTCTCGATCTGTGATCATGGATCAATACTGAAAGGGCTTCGGGGATGATGCTTGGTTCCAGGAATAAACCCACATTGGCAGTGTGCAAGACAAGCATCCTACCTGCTGTACTATGGTTCAGGCCCCAACAATTTACTTTTCTGTTTCAAAAATTGGGACTCTGCAGAATCAAAAAGTTAAACTATTTTAAAATTACTTATACAGCATAATTTCTGAATTTCTCTTCATTAACTTCATGCAAAAATCATTCCCAATAATGAAAGAGTCCCAAAGATCAAGACTACTTATATGAATGCATTCATATTTCATGCTAATTAGTCCCTGTGCATAATCTCTTTCCATGATGTGACCTGTACATGTGCCTCTGTCCTAGACTGCTCATTATATCCATTATAAATCATCTGAACACCTTATCACTGTGACTAAATTAGATATCCCAGAACCAAATGCCTTAATTCCTTCCACTCATGTATTTCCAACAAACCCTTATAAGCAAGTCTCTTCGAGTGTTAGAGAGATAATGGACACAGTAGTCAATATCCTCTTTAAGTGTACAAACAATGCCCTCACCATGTTGCCTGTAATTCTGAATTCCTCCATTGTTCATGTAGGTAATAAACTTAGACACTGACAAGGTTTAAAAAGTAGCAATCTTATTCTTTTTTAATGGGATCTCTGAGAACAACAATGTCCAAAAAAGAAATCATGCTCATTTCTATACAGTCATTTCAAGAGGATTATGTATCAAGCCATGCCCCTCTTAACCTGATTCTCAGGGAATTTGCTGGTCATTGTTACTGTAATTTTAGATTCCCATTTCTTTTATTTCAAACATACTTTAAGAGAATATAATTATATGCCACTATACTATTTATACATTATTATTTTATTTAATAAAAGTATTAAAAGTTATTATAATTTTCTATTAAAGCGAGTTATGGAAATATATGATCCTATTTAAGATGCCAAATGAAGATGTGACAAAAAATCCACAAGGACAACAATAGAGTAACTAGTGGAAATGTTCTTTCAAAATGGCATTTACTAATAAAGTACTGAAGTGGAACCAATTAACATACTTTGGAAGATAAGTATAATTTTAAAGTGAGGATTCTACCTTCCAGGGCACTCTGGAAGGGAGCAGATCAGCCAAGAGCCCTCCCAAACAAAGCCCCAGAAACTGACTGCTCCCACACTCCAGAGTCATGGCAAAGCCCCCACCACCCAGGGACCAGGCTCACTAAGAAATTGACCTGCCTTGGGGCTGGAGCAATAGCACAGCAGGCAGGGCCTTTGCCATGCACACAGCCAACCTGCATGTGGTCCTCCCGGCACCACCAGGAGTAATTCCTGAGTGCAGAGACAGAATTAACCCCTGTGCATTGTCAGGTGTGACCCCAAAAAGAAAAAAGAAAAAAAAAGAAATTAATCTGCCAAAATTTTAGGTTATTGGCTAAAGAAGTAAGTGAAACCTCTGGACAAGAACTGAGTGCTGAAAGCATATAGATACAAACACAATAACTTTTCAGTACATGTATTATAAAACAAATACACCCAAAAGGAAAGACAGAGAAAGAGCAAGAGAGCAAGAGTGAAAGAGAGAAAGAAAAGTGCCTGCGACGGAGGCAGACAGGATGGGATGGAGAGGTGGCAGGAGGGAAACTGGGGGCAATGGTTTTGGGAAATGTACCCTGTTGCAGGGGCGAGTGTGGGACATTATATAACGGAAATCCAATCATGAACAACTTTGTAACAGTGCTTCTCACACTGATTCAATAAAATATTTCTTAAATGAGTATTCCAAACATTCAAATTAGTTCATCAGTTTAACTGTTTTATAGTCTTTGTCATAAAAATATCAAATTTAATTAACATAAAATGGATATCTAATCTATCAGTATCTGTACAAACATAACTAAAGTTGAAGAATAAACATGATAAAACTGTTAAACAACATATTAGGCATAGTATAATATAACAAAATGAATACAAATAAATGTGTTTTTGAATGAATAGTAGTAGAAATCTGGTTTATAAAGAACAGAGTCCAGATCTATGGAAAATATATTATACAATGGTTTATGTATGTTCCTTACGTGCATCATAGTAACTCACCTACTACTATAGGCATTCAGATAGAGAATGACTTCAGTATATGGTTTAGGCAAATAGTCAACCATCCCATTAGAGATGTTAGAAAGGAAATCATTTTTACTGAAAATAGGTGAACTGAGCATTTAAAAAAATGAAAATCAAAGTAGCCATATAAGTCAGATACTCTTGAGTAAAGGAGTCCAGTCATTTAGATAAAACTTAAGAGGGACATGTAAAATTAAAATTATATAGTGTATGTAAAATGTCCAAGGAAATATTTTTGGCATCTTATTGATGTGTCAACCAGTTAAAATTTATCTTTACTCTAAAAATTTTAAAGATTTGTTTACTGATGGAAATGAAGGTACTAAGAATATATAAAAAGGGGACAAGAGTAAGATACCTGCTCTCCCAAATCTAAACATTGGAAAAATAAGATTATTAAAAAAAGTCACACACAATAGCTATCATATCCACTGAATATTATAAGAGTTAAGTTCAAATATCTGTGCACTAAAGTGTTCATCAGCACTCAAAACGCTAATCAGTGCATTAAACTGAAGCACATAAAATAGAATTACAGTTCAGCAGAAAAAGAGTCAAGTTCTATGAATTAAGCTTTACAATTTCTACACCTACACAATTTATGGCAACATGTATTTTCATTACTTTAGAATGAGCGTGTATATTATCATTACTAGACTTCTGGATTTAAATGAGTTCCAGAAAAATCTTACTGCCTCATATACAAATATCCCCTTAAAACATAATCAGGTTTGAATATGATACATAATCCAAATGATGTTTGTAACATGTTAATTGGGAAAGAATAACTTCTCTACCTGAAACTCATATACATTATTGACTTTAAAATAAAATTACAAACTTTTAATTCTGCATTGAAGAACATTAATGAGTTGGTATCTTCTTGCTTCAATATATTAGTGTCCTATCACTTTGTTTGGAAATACACTAACCATCTGCTATACCAAATAATTTCTAGTTTGCAGATTATGTCACATTATCTTATACTTTAACAGTGCTTCAATATGTGCTAATACTGTATGTCAAATTTTCTGGTACTGCAATCTCCGTTTTCTATTGATTAATTTAAGACTCCGAAACTCAGATCTAGCATATATATCAATGGAGAATACTTTTTAATTCCCCTTCATAGAAATTCAGTCATCTCCCCTGCAATACCTTCCTCATCTTTATTCTAATGTCACATGAAATGTAATCTACTTATCTATTTCCCTCTGCTTTAAGTCCCTGAGGATACCGACTTAACTTCTGCATCCTCTGAATTCAATATATTATGTAGAGAAAAAAAAGTACATAAACATGTATTGACTAAAGAAAGTAGAAAAACAACTAACATTTGCAATTAAAATTTGATTAACCATACTGCATAAAGGTGAAGTAGTCCCTAAAGGAATTGATGCGAGAGTAAAAATATGGGACTAGATTAATCTTCAAGGATGAATAAGCTATAAGATTTATAAATTTATGGGTTTATTCCCATTATTTCTCCAACTCTTAGTCTAGTGTTACTTAAGTTTTGGCTTTTTATCATTTTGCATTCTGCTGAAAATCACTGCAGAGAATACTTCTGGGATTCTAAAAGTCATGGGCATCCACACATAAATGCTTCCTCTGGGATAATTTGTTTGACATTTGCTACAGTAAATATCTAAGATTCCCTTAAGCAGTATAGTTGAAATTCATACATGACAGATGAAAAATATTGTACAGGATGTTTTAATAGTGGATCTTTGGAAGACCAGTAGTGAAGATAGATATATGAACAGGGTAAATTAATAGCAACAAATACATCTCAAAGGGCTAGAGCACACTTGTAAAGCCTTAGAGATCAATACACAGCACTAAATGGTACCACTAGTACTGCCAGTGAGTCATTTTTCCACACCACCAATCCAACACCGTAGGGCCTTAAGCATCAGAACATTGCAGGGTATAAGCATTCAAGCTCAAGAAGAAGTTAGCTTATCCTTTTAAACAAAGTTTAGAGTTAAAATTTTGAATTTTAAATGAGGCAAACTTTTGTCAAATATGATAGCAAAATCAGAATCAACAACAGACGAATCTAAATATACTTTTAAAAAAACTTGAAATTGAAAACAATTTATATAATCAACATCTTATTGACCTCACAGTGGTGACTGTATCCACTGAGCATGAATTGGGAGCATGGCCACCCAAAGAATTTAAAAGGAGTAAAATTAGTAAATCAAAAAGTTTGGGCATAGAGATAGCATAGTGGGTTAGGTGTACACCATATATGTATAGACCTGGGTACAATCCCCAGCTCCCCATATAGTCATCAGGTCCCTTCAGACCACCAAGAGTGATCACTGATTATAGAGTCAGGAGAGAGCTGCCTTGAACACAACCAAATGTGGACCTTTTGTTTAATTTTAATTTGAAAGTTAACTTCAAATTCTGAATAAAATCACTGTCACTATCCTCCCGTCGTTCATTGATTTGCTCGAGTGGACCCAGTAATGTCTCCATTGTGAGACTTATTACTGTGTTTGGCATAGTGAGTACATCACAAGTAGCTTGACAGGCTTTGCCGTATGGACGAGATACTCTCGGTAGCTTGCCAGGCTCTCCGAGAGGGGTGGAGGAATCGAACCAGGCTCAGCCAGGCTGGCTCCATGCAAGGCAAATGCCTACCTCTGTGCTATTGCTCCAGTCTCTGAATAGTCAAACTTAATAGGAAATAAAATCAATGCTCAGAAATATGGAGGCCCTCCCGTTGTTCGTCGATTTGCTTGAGCAGGCCCAGTAACATCTCCATTGGAGACTTTGTTGTTACTGTGTTTGGCATATTGAATACTTCACGGGGAGCTTGCCAGGCTCTGCCCTGTTGGCGAGCGTGGTGGCGTGCGCCTGTAGTCCCAGCTACTCGGGAGGCTGAGGCTGGAGTATCGCTTGAGTCCAGGAGTTCTGGGCTGTAGTGCGCTATGCCGATCGGGTGTCCGCACTAAGTTCGGCATCAATATAGTGACCCTCTGGGAGCAGAGGACCACCAGGTTGCCTAAGGAGGGGTGAACCAGCCCAGGTCAGAAATATGACAAAGGTAAATAAGGAGGTCTAATGTATACTATATTTATTTATTTGTATTTTTAGGCTGCTCAGACTAGGCCTTTTTTATTAAAAATTCTTTTAATAGTGAGACATCATGAGGTACAGTTGCAGATTTACACATTTTTGTGCTTGGGTTTCAATTATACAATGATCAAATACCCATCCCTCCGCCGGTGCCCATTTCCCACCACCACGGATCCCAGTATCCCTCCCACCCCCCATTCCCCCTTATCCCACCCTGCCTCTGTGGCAGGGCATTCCCTTTTGTTCTCTCTCTCATATTGGGTGTTGTGTTTTGCAAAAGAGGCAATGGGTGACAATCATGTTTAGTCTATAGTCTACTTTCCGCATGCTTCTCCCATCCTGGGAGGATCCTCCCAACACCTTTATTTAGTGTTCCCCTCTTTATCTGAGCTCCCTTTCCGCCTAGTATGTGTGGTTGGCCTCCAACTCATGGAGTAAAATTCCTGATACAAAACTCGGCCATTCTTGGGTGTTAGTTTCCTATTTTGTTAAAAAGTATACTATATTTAGATTGAATTATTTTAAACATATGCCTCTAGTTATTAAAATTTAAATCATAGTTTAATTTAGAATCATCAGGCATATCATCATGGTATAACTGACTCTACTGTATTTGGATAGTCCATAAAAAACTGCACTAAAATTCCAAAGCAGTTAACATAATTTTCTCTGTAAAAATGATACTGCTGTTATTACTCTCTCTCCCTTTCTCTCATACCTATATTAGTATAGCAAAAATGGAAAAAGCAATTTCAAGCTCACGTAGAAAACAGAAGGGGAAATGCTAAAGTCATTCTGAAAATAAAACTGAAAATGTAAGTTCTCTAGTCCTGTTGTTGGTATATTTCTCCATGCTGTGAAAAAAAATTTACATCTTATAGGTATGCATGCAGTATAACACTGCAAAAATTATACTGCTAGTATTTAGAAGGCCATAAAAATGCCTGATTATGCTTTTCTTCTTTCAATTGAAACTGCATTATGCATTGCATTCTAACTTATCTTGCTGGAGAAGGAAAAAGAAAGGACATGGGGGTAATGATTTTTACTGAAAACAGAAAAATTTAATTAGCTTTTCATGTATCAATTATTCATCTATTTTTAACAATAACATTCATGTTCATCCATTTTTTATTAAAATACTGTGAAATATACAGATACAAAGTTGCTCATGAGTGTCAGTTATTCAATGTTCTATTTATGGCTAATATGAATATTTTTATATCGAGACCACAAATAGCTGTGTTCAGGGCTTTTTCCTGCCTCTGCATTCAAGCATAAAACTTTATATTGTTCAGGGGACCTGTACAACGTGGGATAGAAGTGCTGGCTGGATGCAAGGCAATCACCTTACCTGCTTTATTATCTCTCTGCCTCAAGTAACAGATTTATTCCAAGAAAAGTAGGGCAAGGAATAAAAACAACAAATGGGCATGGGACAAGTAGATAGCCATTTGCAAATGAATATAGTTGTATAAATATATTAAATTATTAGATGGAAAGATAGGGTCAGATCTTTATAACTGTATTAGGCAAAGATTTTTAAAATGATACCAAAGTCAGAAACAATAAAAAAATGAATATACTGGCTTTTATCAAACTTAAATTTTCCTGCATCCTAAGATGCTATCAAGAGAATAAAATTCCAATACACAAATTAGAAAGCAGTTGCGGCCATTTTTGAAGCGTTCAGCATAAGAGAAAGAACACATGGAGGGTGCGGGATCCCGGAGGAAAAAAAAAAAAGAAAAAACAGGTTCCAAAAAGAGCCGAGATCACCCGCAAGTTCCAGATGGAGTAGGTGCCGCATCCCGCCTCCCCCAGATGGAATCCCGGTGACCAGAAGCCTCTACAAACACAGCTCGAGTATGCGGGAACGAGGACTTTTTCTCAAAACCTATGTATACAAAGTGATCAATGAGAAGTAAACCACCCAATCTTTCTCCCTGAAGGTCAGAGTTAAGTTTGGAGCACGGCCACAGCCCCAGAAACACAAGGACTTAATGCAGAACCCAGCAGCTTAGAGCAGAAAAGTGAAAGGACTATGTGTTAATCCAGGCCATCAAGTCTGCCAGAGGGGAAAGGGTGTTGCCCCATTCGCCCTCTCTTCTCTGGAAAGAAGGATGGCGGCCGCATGGGAGCCTTGTGGACAGCAGGTATGAGCCGGGGGTGTGGGGGCGACTAAAACCTCATGGGAAGGGGGGCGTTCCGGTCCGTCCTTCACGCCCTACCGAGGTCACCAGTTGCCCCCCACGAGCGGCTCTCCAGCACGGCCACAGCCCCAGAAGCACAAGGACTTAATGCAGGACCCAGCAGCTTGGAGCAGAAAAGTGAACGGACTATGCATTGATCCAGGCCATCAAGTCTGCCGGAGGGGAAAGGGTGTTGCCCCATTCGCCCTCTCCTCTCTGGAAAGAAAGATGGCGGCCACATGGGAGCCTTGTGGACAGCAGGTATGAGCCGGGGGAGTGGGGGCGACTAAAACCTCATGGGTCGGGGGGCGTTCCGGTCCGTCCTTCACGCCTTACCGAGGTCACAAGTCGCCCCCGCGAGCGGCTCTCCAGCACGGCCATGGCCCCAGAAGCACAAGGACTTAATGCAGAACCCAGCAGCTTGGAGCAGAAAAGTGAACGGACTATGTGTTGATCCAGCCCATCAAGTCTGTCGGAGGGGAAAGGGTGTTGCCCCATTCGCCCTCTCCTCTCTGGAAAGAAAGATGGCGGCCACATGGGAGCCTTGTGGACAGCAGGTATGAGCCGGGAGTGTGGGGGCGACTAAAACCTCATGGGAAGGGGGGCATTTCGCTCCGCCCTTCACGCCCTACCAAGGCCACCGGTTGCCCCCCGCGAGCGGCTCTCCAGCACGGCCACGACTCCAGAACACAGAAACCAATTTCATAACTATCTGACTTTCAGTAGAAATACTTCCAGGGTCAATAGGTAAAATAGCAGAAATCCAAAACCAACATTTAATTCTTGAACCCAGCTGTAGAAAGCAAATCACTTCACAATGCTTTTTCAGCATGTCTGATTTGGGGGGGGGGGGGTAAACTCTAAATAATAGTGGTGAATCTTTTATTGAAACAATGAATCTAATCAAAGCAGATAGAGTGTTAACTAGAATTCATCTGCCTCACAGGGACGGGGAGGGGTGGGGGGTGGGGGTTTATTGGGGTTCTTCATGGTGAAAAATGGGTGTTGGTAAAGGGAAATGTGTTTGATATTTGCATGACTGAGACATAAACCTGAAAGCTTTGTAACCTTTCCCACAGTGATTCAATAAATAAATAAAAAAAAAAGAAAGCAGTTGCAAAAATTTAACAATAGAAAGAAAAAGAATTAAATTCAAAATGGCAAAAGATGTAAGATATCAGCAAAGAAAATATACAAACAGAGTAAATAAATATAGGAAATGATGTTCAATATTATCAGACATTGAGGAAATACAACAGAAAAATTATTTGCCACATCATATTTAATTTCAATAAAAATGACCAACAATTTTCTTTCAAGAAATTGATGTACTATACCCCACTCACCACATAACCCTTAAGAGTTGTAGTATGAGCCTAGTAATGCCTTAAGCAATGCTATACTTATAGTACTAAAAGTAAATTGCATTCGGATGGACAATGATAACAGTAAAATACATAGCATTATGGTGGTTATTTCAACAAATTTTCTTCGGGAATACAAAATGCTTGTAAAATCTCACTCTAAGAGAAGCAGCTATGATCGTAAATTATTAAGAATTTCTATATTCTAAATTTTAATAATAAATCTGCTTAGATAATTCATAAACCTGATCAGAATGCCCAATTTCTTACCAAGTAAAGTTGCCTGGTTCAATATATACAGGGAATCTGTAGTTATAAAGAAAATTGTCTTTATTTTCTAATTTCCTTTGATTATTTCATATAATTGTTTTGATGACACTAAAACTGCTATTTAAATATAAAAAGTCAAAAAGAGTGAATTTCAATACATCAAGGTAAAGGTAAAGGTAAAGGCCCTCCCGTTGATCGTTTATTTGCTCGAGCGGGCCCCGTAACGTCTCCATTGGAGACTTTGTTGTTACTGTGTCTGGCATATCGAATACTCTCGGTAGCTTGCCGGGCTCTCGGAGAGGGGCGGAGGAATTGAACTCGGTTCGGCCATGTTGGCCGCTTGTAAGGCGAACGCCCTACCCGCTGTGCTATCGCTCCAGCCCTAATACATCAAAATATATTTTAATTTTGTGTTAATGTATTTATTACAATAGCAAAGATAAGTAAACAATTGAAATACCCAAATATAGATGAACAGACCAAGGTATAGACGCTCTCTCTCTGTCTCTCTCTCTCTCTGTCTCTTTTTCTGACAGACACACACACATACAAACAAACATATCAAAATAAAAAAAGAAGCTGTGGTAAGTACATATAGTAGAATACTATGAAGCAAGAATACATGCTAAGTGAAGTCACTCAGAAAAAAAAGGGATGAATACAAAACGATGTTACTCATATGTGGGACCAAGTAAGGTAGAAACAAAGGGCCAAAATCAAAACAATGCAAAGGACTGATCCACACTTAGTATGGGAGAATTGAAATAGAGAGGACTAATAGTTTTGGGGGAGGAACTGTGCTGTACACTGGTGATAGCTGTGGTACTGGAATTATAAGCAGGAGAAAACATCATTACCTGTACTGTAATTCAAAGAACTTCAATCAACAAAAAAATTTAATTTTTAAAAGAGAGAGATATACTGTAAAATAAATGACATAAAATAAGTTTATGAAAAGTCGAACATCAAATTTTCATGAATTACTCAATGTTAAGTTTGTACTTTATGAAAATAAAGATTACTGGGACCACAGATTTCAGTGGGTATGTGTTTTTTGTTCATTGCGTGACCATCAATTCTGTTCCTGACATCCCATATGGTCCCTCAAGCCCTGCTAGGGATGTTGTTCTCTGAGTACAGAGCCAGGAGGAAACCTTAAGCATTGACAGGTGTGGCCTAAGAATAAAACAAAAAAAAAATTGAATGTTGATTTCACACAGCGATGTTGTTGATTTTACTTAGCAAATACTGATCCAAATAAATAATTAAGTGAAAAAGAAATTCAATGCCAACAGATTAACAGCTGTTGGTTTATTTCTTAAGACATACATTTACCAATTTTCATTTTTAAACATTTTTCCTTAAAGATTACTATTGCTTCTCATATAAAAGTTCACATTAGAAAATGTGGTAAGTTAACTATAATTGATTTCAATTACTCAATCACACTTTATATAGATAAGTTCGTTTTCTGTGTAACTTTTATGCCATTTATGTAAGTTTTTGGTTAAGTAAAAGTACTATTTATCCTTAATTTAAAATAGTCCCATCTCTGTTTCCACTTAGTTGGTCAGTGGAGTGTCATCTTTGAAGATACCACTAGCTTCAATATCCTGGAGGTTTTTGCCGACCTTGTCTTCAATGTACCTTATGAATTCTGACCTAATGTTGAGATCTTTGCAGTAGAGCTTGAGGATGCGGTGGGGGGCTATGCCACCCCATGTTTTTTCCCCAAGAATTGCTTTAGCTATTCGTGGTCGTTTGTTGTTCCAAATGAATTTCAGTAGTGCTTGAACTATTTCTTTGAAGAATTTCATGGGTATCCATATAGAGATGATGTTGAATCTGTATAATGCTTTTGGGACTATTGCCATTTTGACGATGTTGATTCTTCCTATCCATGAGAAGGGGATATATTTTCATTTCCTCATGTCCTCTTTTATTTCATGGAGTAGCATTTTGTAGTTTTCATTGTAGAGATCCTTTATCTCTTTAGTTAGGCTGATTCTGAGATATTTGATTTTCTTGGGCAAAATTGTGAATGGGATTATTATTTTCATGTCGCTTTCATCTATCTCATTATTTGCATATAGAAAGGCCATGGATTTTTGTGCGTTGATTTTATAGCCTGTGACTTTACAGCACAGGACTACTGTTTCTAGGAGTTTCTTGGTAGGATTTAGGATTCTCAATATTTAGTATCATATAATCTGTGAATAGTGAGAGCTTGATTTCTATCTTAAATGAAGAAGCTTCTGGATCTCAAAAGATACAATAACCAGAATACAAAGACAATATACAGAATGGGAAAGGATATTTACTCAATACCCATCTGATAAAGAGTTGATATCAAGGATATACAAAGCACTGGTTGAATTCGACAAGAAGAAAACATCTAACTCCATCAAAAAATGGAGTGATGAAATGAACAGAAACTTTCCCAAAGAAGAATTCCGAACAGCTAAAAAGCACATGAGAAAATGCTCTGCATCATTAATCATCAGGAAGATGCAGATCAAAACAACAATGAGATATCATCTCACACCACAGAGACTGGCCACCATCCAAAAGAACAAAAGCAACTGGTGCTGGCACGGATGTGGCAAGAAAGGGACTCCCCTTCACTGCTGGTGGGAATGCCAACTGGTTCAGCCCTTTTGGAAAACAGTATGGCCGATACTCAAAAAAATAAAATTGAGCTCCTATTTTACCCAGCAATGCCACTCCTGGGAATATATCCCAGAGAGGGAAAAAAGTGTAGTCGAATTGACATCTGCAGTTGTTTGTTCATTGCAGCTCTGTTTAAAATAACCAGAATCTGAAAAAAACCTGAGTGCCCAAGAACAGGTGACTGGTTAAAGAAACTTTGGTTAATCTACACAAGGAATACTATGTAGCTGTCAGAAAAGATGAAGTCATGAAATTTACATACAAGTGGTATTACATGGAAAGTATCATGCTAAGCGAAATTAGTCAGAAAGAGAGGGACAGACATAGAAAGATTGCATTCATCTGGGGAATATAAAGTAACAAATTGTGAATAGCCAAGAATATATGAGATATCTACCGGGAGGTTCACTCCATAGCTTGAAGGCCAGCTGCACATGCCGGGGGAGAAGGCAGCTCAGATAGAGAGGGGAGAACCAAGTAAAGGATGTTGGGAGGATCCTCCCAGGATGAGAGATGCATGCTGAAAATAGACTATAGACCGAACATGATTGCCACCCAATGCCTCTTCTGCAAACCACAGCACTCAAAGTGATAAAGACAACCAAAGGGAATGCCCTGCCACAGGGGTGTGGTGGGGTGGGATGTAGGGGTGGGGGGTGGGAGGGATGCAGGGAGCATTGAAAGTGGGGAATGGGCACTGGTGGAGGAATGGGTATTCAATCATTGTATAACTGAAAAACAAGCAAAAAATTGTAAGTATACAACTGTACCTCATGGTGTTTCACTAATAATAATAAATAGAAAGTACTATTTATCCTCATTCCCCCTGAAGACATACATTCATTTTATTTCACAAGTGCATAATATTAGGGGCCACTAAAACCCATTTGTGTTCAGGGATGGAGCTAAGGTACTATCTCTTAGACTCACAGACATGGCCCTGGAATATTCAATATGAACATATTTGTTTTCTATTTGGGTCTTTGGGCCACACCTGACAGTGCATGGGGGCTCTGCACTCTATGTCATTACCAAAGGTAGTCAGAGAACAGTGGGGTATTCGGCATCCAGATAACCTTTGGGCTGTGTTGGGCCAGACTCCTGTCTTTTAGAAAAAGTACTGTATGTATCAGGGAATAATTCAATGGCTGAAGCATATGCCATGCAAAGGCCTAGGATCTGATCTCATGCCATCACAGGTAGAGAGCACAGAACTTATAGCTCTGCAGCTCTTCCCTACATCTATAAGCAATTTTAGCCTCTATTCAGTTAGGTCTATGAAATCACCAAGACTGAATGGCTTGGCCCTTGCTTAGAAGCTCAATTGAAATAAAGTGTGAGAACCATGAACAGGATATGTGGCCCCTAGTTGATTTCACTTAGAAACTGCTAATCCAAATAAAATGAATAAGGGAAATAGAAATCCAGTACCAACAGAATAAGAGGTGTTGGTTTATTTGCTTTGAAGTTTTAGACAATCTCTAAAACCAGGATGCGCACAAATACCATAGAGTAAAGTACCCAAGGTGAGCATTGTGCAAAGGCCATAATGGAAAGAATGTGAGCAAAATAGCTGAGTATGATCATCACAACTTGAATGCAACTCCTAGCGAGCACCATGACTAATATGTGAGCACTATATACAGTTCTGACAGAACTGTAGGCTAACAATTGATTTGTCCTTTTTCCCTTGCCACAAGGAGCTTAGGTTTATCAGATTACACCCATCACAGTGCTCCCCAGTCACTACCATTCCTTTGTTTATCTATAACCACTTCTCTATGCTCTCTTTCCCAACCAGTTAATCAGCTTTCCACCCTAATCAGAATCTGTTAATTTGTAAGGTCAGATCCTTCTAGGACACCGAACTTGTATTATAAGTTAATATTGCCTTTCTCCTCTCCTTATGCCTTATGAATAGTTTACTTTAAAGTAATGTCCTTTTTGTATAGATACAGGAAACAGTGAATATTATGCTTTGTAACTTAGGATTTAATTGGCTTTGAATATTCTTCACTCCCAGGCATCTGCTTTCTCGACTCAGTTGCCCTTAGTTCCTAGCACCCCAAAAGCAGGGTCCCGACCAGGGACTGGATGAACCCAGGGTAAGCTGTGATCAACCCTGGCATCGAAATGGGCCAGGCCAAAGTGTCACGATCTTTTTTTAGATTTTTATTAGTGAAACACCATGAGGTACAGTTGTAGATTTATAAATTTTTTGTGCTTGGGTTTCTGTTATACAGTGATCAAATACCCATCCCTCCACCAGTGCCCATTCTCAACATGATTCTTAACTATAAGTTAAGAGCTTGATCACAGACAAATGCTGTCATGATCCAAAAGTAATAACGAGACTAGGACCCTGCTAGGGAGAGGAAAGACTATCTGGCCTGAGCACTGTAGTCTGAGATTGCGATGGCCCTAGGAGAGCAATTCAATAAGCTTAATGTATTTCTTACTGTGTCCATACAAAATGATTAATATTATAAATGCTTGTATGTTTGTTGGACAAGGAAAGGAGAAACACACCCATGGGATTCCCTTATAGGGTGGGTAGAACTGCTAAATGATAATCTGTCCTAGAAGTGGCTTTCCAGAGGGAAAGAACTTTATCTATATTGATTGTGACCACACCTATGTGCAAGCCCCAACCACTCATGCGGATGCGGAGGGATTTAACTACACTCCAAGAGCAGGCTGGGGGATCCAGACTCCAGAAGGAGAAGGAGAAGGGAGATCCAGATTCCAGGCCAGAAGGAGAATGAAGGTAGATCGAGGAGGAAAATGAAGTAGCATGGGGGAGGAAGAAGCAGGAGTAGAATCTGAGGAGAATGGAGATGGGAATGAAATAAACTGCACTGAAAACAACCAGCCTGGCCCTCGTTTCCTTCCTTCATCTTCCCATCGCCATCAACCTCCCTGGAATGGGGGAAGCGGCCTGAGACTGCCAAAAGTGGGCAGCGGGAGAGATAGATAGCTGCAGTCTTTTTGTGTTTACTCACATAACCCTGGTCACTGCAAACATCAAAGCAAAATCGAAAAAGGAAAAGGCTAAAAATAAAACAGAGAAAAGTGCCTGTAAAGAGGGCAGACTGAAGGGGGCAGATATTGGAAGGAACATGGGAATACTGGTGGACAAAAGAAGGTGGTGGAATTGGCGCTGACATATTTCATATTGAAAACTCAAGTATGAAAAACTTTGTAAATCAAGGTGCTTTACTAAAATATGGAAACAAAAGAAAATATAATAGTGTTGAAAAATAAAACAAAGTGAAAATTTAAAACAAATTAAAGTTGGATATGTTCCTTATCCATTATAAATGCATTAAATCTTTATAATAATAATAATAGTATCTTTTCCTTCAAACAATGACTTATTAAATAAATTTAACTGAAAATATATATTAAAAAATAAACTGAATTCTTTCGATCTTGGTGAACAGGTTTCAGACTAGAATCATCCTAATATCTGATTTGGAATGCCCCATTGGCTGCTAGGGGTTCTGTATCTTCAGTGTCTTTCAAAATGCTATCTTTCTAAGCATATGACCATACTCCAGAGTCCTACTCAATTCGGGGTAACCTGTGAATTGCAAGAGCCTGTTGATCATAGGGAGTCTGCACTTAAGTACAAACCCATCAATTTCTCGGTGCAGCATCACCTGGGGCTGTGATCTACACCTGGGAAAGTGTATCTGTATTCTCGAGGTCCTGGCTCTGTATTTAGACTATCCTGGCCAGTTTGCTGACATGCAGGTCCTCTCCCATTTTCTCCTTGCTTGCACTTAACCACCCCTAAGAAGGTTTCTGAGGACATCAAGATTTTCTTCAAATCTATGTTTGTTTCTTTGTTTTCTTTTGTAAGTGACATTATTTTCACAACGCTACTGGAAGTATTTCATGGGTACAATGTTCCAAAACCAAACCTTTTACTAGTATCCGAGTCCCTCCCCATAATGCTCCCAGGTCCAGTCCCCCCACCCGAAGATCATTCTGTAGATCAATACTCAGGTTCTTTTGCTTTCAGGGCATTTGTTATTCCCTTACTAAGTCTTTTTATATCCCATATGGGAGAGAGATCATTCTGTATCTGTCTTTCTGGCTAAGTTCACACAGTATGGTATTTCTCTGATGTGAACTCAATCATTCTCAGACTACTGCTGTGACACATTTTTTGCACAGGCAGGAAATGTATATAAAGAAAAAAGTAGTAATCCCATGAAGATGGTTATAGTATCTCTGTTTTATAGATGGCAACGGTTGCTCAAAGTTTTCAAGCTTGGACACAAAGTGTTTTCTCAAAGTTCAAAGATCCCTTATGCAACCTTACGCATTATGTTTCTTGTTTAATATTACAGGACTGACTGTGTTAATCTCCATACCATACATTTCAAAAATACCCATCTACAATAAAAAATACCTACCAATCACAGAACTACATACAGAATTAAAATTCACTTTGACAGGTTTCTTGGACAAAATTTACCTGTTTTCTCCTTCATATTCTTTAATTACTACTCATATTAAGTTTACCATTGTAGAAGGAAGTTAGGACACCTTCAGCAATTCACACCCAATGCTTATAAGGAAAGAAACCCAGGATCCATTGTCCCTCTTTCCCCCCTCCACCAACTCCATTAAAACAAGGAACTGTCTGTGAATATTTGCATATATCCAATTCAGTGGTTATTCATGCTTTCAACAGTCCATTTTCTTTATATTATTTACTAAACAGCCTTTTGGGGCTGTCAGTCAGGCCTACATTATGAAACTCACAATGTTCGGAGCACCATAGCCTAAATTACTGACTAAAAATTTCATAAGTAGTAAGTAACAAGAACAAGGTTTAAAGCCATATTCTTTAAACTAAATTTGATTTTTTATCACATTTATACATCTGTATTCAGAAACTTGAAAATGTATCAGGTATGGAATATATAATTTTACTCTGTAATTATTTAAATGTTACCTTCCACTAGTCCTAGAGAAGAAAATCCTCAGGAGAAATTGCCATATTAAACATTTATATTTTCCATTTATAATGCAGCATATGAGTGGCTCATTACATGGAATTTACATCTGGACTAAATGATCTACAGTCAGATTGAGTGGGACTCTACTCCCTATTCTGTCATGTCTAGTGGAGTTTATGTAAATTATTTAACCACCTGGAGCTTCACTGGTCTTTTAATTGAGTCTTAATAACAGTATATACTATAGAGGATTATGAACCATAACGCATATGACATACTAAGTGAATAACACAGAGTAACCTTCAGATAACTATTAGTGGCTACATTATTATAGGGTTGATTTACCTCAGAAACTAATACTTTCAGCATCTCATGGTACCCTATAACAATTTGACAGGTGAGAGACAGAAATATCTTCCCTTGATCTTATTGCAATTTAAGCTACACAGCTACTATATAAAATGGCTGGTGGTCATATGTGTCAATATCCCAAAAGGTCAGAAGCATTCCTTCTAGGAAAGAAATATCTTACTAAAATTTCTAACACCATCATTTAACAATGAGTGACCTGCATGCAGAAACTTCACTGCCTGACTACCCTTTGCTTATTAAGTCCTATGCCTAGAAAATCTCTATTCATCCTTCAAAAACAAAACAATTACGTCCCAGATAGGTTCTTCTCAACTATTTGTGGCAATGTTTACTCAAAACATTACACCTTGTATATAATATCTATGAGAATATGGAATCATTTTTATTCATCTATAAGTGTGTTTTCTATTCATCTATAAATGAGCTTGTGAACTGTTTTCCAAACAACTGCAGAACAGCAAAATCTTATTACCCATAATAGCAAGTATTTATCTATGAAAATACATTTCAATAATTCCTTCAAAGTGATATCCATGGAAATTTAAATTTCTCTGAATACTTACTTCTCTATAATACAACTGTCATAAAGTGATGACTTGAAGTTTCGAACATTTCATAATAATCCAATTCGATTTAACAAGTACATTATGTATTGTTTAGTCCTACATTGTTTCTTAATCATTTTTCAAAACAAACTGTTGTACAGTAGAGTTCCATTAAATGGTAGTTTCTGCTTGTCGTGAGCATAAAACAATGAACAAAAAGGGATTCCTGACAAATAAGGATTAAAGAATTTAAGTATATTCTCAAACAATATTTGTAGGGGATCAAAAACCAAATATCCCGAAATATGCGCTGACAAAGCTTTAATTTCATGAAGAATGCTGTTTCAAAAAAGGATTGATGTGGTCCAGTACACTGGGTAGGACATTTGCACCTGACCCATGTTTGATCCCCAGCATCTGACATGGTCACCTGAGCTCTACCGGGAGTGATCCCAGAGTTTAAAGCCAGGAGTAATCACTAAGAAGGCATGGGCAAAAAAAAACATTTTAAGAAAACAGATGGATGTTGCCTTGAAGGTATCTCCTTGAAATTCTGCATCTTTACAACAGAAAAAAAGAGTAACTTCAATTTCAATACCTTTGTTTTACTGTTCTTCTTTGTCCATTCCTGGCTCAAATCTAAAGGTGTTTGGGCTATTTTCTGTCTCTTTCTTCAGGACTGACACTGACAATGTTCAAGGGAACTTATACTGTACAAAGGGTGAATCTTGAGCCACAACCAAAAGGCTATATGCAAAGCAAGTGCCCTTACATTCTGGACTATCACTGTAGCACTGTCCTCCTGTTGTTCATGGATTTGCTTGAGCAAGCCTAGTAATGTATCTATTGTGAGACTTGTTGTTACTGTTTTTGGCATTACGAATACACCACAGGGAGCTTGCCAAGCTCTGTTGTGTGGGCATGATACTCTCCGTAGCTTGCTGGGCTATCCGAGAGGGGCAGAAGAATTGAACCCGGGTCTGCCACATGCAAGGCAAACGCCATATCCACTGTGCTTTCACTACAGCCTGAACTATCACTACAGGCTAATTGTTAATAGTCTTTCAAATAAACTCTAAAAAGAAAAATTTTCTGGTTTTAGAACATGCTATAATTTTCCTCTTAGTATTAATTAGTATAAGGAAGAACAAAGTAAATGGAGAGAATATAGGCAAAAGAGATGCAAAAGAAAGGAGAAAGAAAACTGTAGGAAAAAAGATACAGACAGGAAAAGAACTCAGTTCACATTTGAAAACTGGGTCAAGGAAAATCTATATGTCATTTTAAATCAGGAGTACAAAGCTACACAGTTTTGTTCTAAAACTATTCAGACTTACAATTTTCTTAAGCATTAAATTTATTTCATAACAAAATAACATCATATGATATTTTCCTCTGAGAAAAAATCATTCTTTATCATTTCCCTCTTATATCTCTTGGTAATTTTTGAGCAACAAATATGAAGATAGACGTTAAGAAAATTTTTTATAACAGAATTTTTTTTGTCTCTTATCATAATTATATGGGAGAAAAAGGTTATTCCCAGTTATACTAAAAGAGCCTGGGCAGACTGGAAGTTTCAGTGGCAAAGTACCTGCACTACAGGTGCTAGTCTATAAATTCAGGTCTTGGTGTCCACAGCATGCCCTTGAATATGATGCTGCTACCTCTCTTCTGTCCAAAAATCCCAGCAATGAAACAGAGTACACAATCTCTGAAGAATCACAGCCACTTTGGAGTGAGCATCACAACTAAAGTGAGATTCATTAAAAGCATATATGAATAACACTGTGATCCTTAGCACTAATATAATGAAAATGTGCCTGGGCACCATCTCAGAGAGGCATCCTCTGTTTTCCCTCACCAGCTGCTAATACTGACTACATTTTAGCAGTCACCATTAATTTTCTAAACAACCATTCCTGCAACTTTCAGGGGCTCTCCTTAAGACTGTGGGAGCTCATCATTTTTTTCAGAGTTGTAAATTATGCCATATATGCTTATGGCAGAGTCTGTCTAGACAAGGCAGAGTCTCCTACCCTATGCCTGACTGTCTCCACCAGGGCCCAACAGCTGAAGACCATCGAGGCCCAGCCAAGGCCATGCTGGGACCACTCTCCACACACTTGGATGAGCCTCATGAATAAAAGAACTGACAGAGGAACCCAGGTGTGTGGGACCCGGGGCTGAGATCTCCAAGCCTGAACAGTTTGGGACTGGACCTGCCAGTAACTAGACAGTTACACCCACCAACTGCCGTGTAACTCCAACAACGGCCAGGATCCAGAGATCATCACACTCAGCTCCTGGGAGAGAACAAGGCAGAGTCTCCTACCCTATGCCTGACTGTCTCCACCAGGGCCCAACAGCTGAAGACCACCGAGGCCCAGCCAAGGCCATGCTGGGACCACTCTCCACACACTTGGATGAGCCTCACGCATAAAAGAACTGACAGAGGAACCCAGGTGTGTGGACCCTGGGCTGAGATCTCCAAGCCTGCACAGTTTGGGACTGGACCTGCCAGTAACTAGACAGTTACACCCACCAACTGCCGTGTAACTCCAACAACGGCCAGGATCCAGAGATTATCACACTCAGCGGCCGCGCAACATCTTATCATCTCATTCCTAATTTGGTCAAACTGGCAGGCTACTAAATGTAACATGCCCACACGGCAGAGTCTGGCAAACTCCCCGTGGTATACCCAATATGCCAAATACCAGTAACAATGATGGGTCTCATTCTCCTAACCCTGAAAAAGCCTTGAATATGGCACTTTAAAAAAAAAATCTCAGGGCTAGGATGAAGAAGACGTTACTGGCACCTGCTCGAGGCAATCGACGAACAACAGGGTGGTCGTGATCGTGATCGTGATGCTTAGGCTAATGTTAAAATATTTTCATATATAAACAAACAGATATCCCCTACAAGCCAAAGTGGGATTTCAAGAATATAAATCTTAGCAACACATTGGGCCTTCAATTAACAAAGTGTCTCTGGGAAACAGGAGAGAATTCTCTGATATTTTGTTTCATAAGAAACGTGACAAATTTTCCAGTAACCTCCCCTCCAACAAACACACACACAATGTTCCTCCCAAGCTGAGGAGTTTGTTGCTCTTCTAATTTTTCCCAAAGATTTTATTACAGCACCATAACTTACAAAGTTATTCATATTTGGATTGTTGGCATGCGATGTTACATCACCGATCTCTCTACCAGTACAACATCCTTCTTCCAGTGTTCCCAAATTCACTCTCCTACCACCAAACCCATCCCCAGCCAGCCATATTGCCAGGCAGCTTATAAATCTGATTATTAATGACTGGGTCTCACAATTTCAGTGTTGTTGACTTCGTGGTTTGGATATTTAGTTCTATCATTCCTTGACACCATCGATTTACCTGAGTCCCCTTGACCCCTTCAACAAATCTTCTCATATACCTTATATAGTCTTTCTATTCCCTATTTCTTTCCTTCTGATCTCTATGCTTTGGAGCCAAGAGTAACCTAGGCATGGCTCTCTTTACTTATCCCCACGTCTAGTTACACTAAATACCACATATAAGTGACATAATCACTTCTAGGGTTTAATAAAATTTTCTAATTCTAACTTTCAGTCTGAATATCTTTTATTACTCAACATATTCATTACTGGGAACCTTGGAGCAAGAAAATCCCAGACCACCACTCCTGCATCAATGATTAAAGAAGTATGGGCACAAGCAAGAACTATACAAGTGCCACAACTGAAGTGTAGAAAATTCCCAGTGAGTACCTTGGAACATTGAGTAAACTATAACGTTGATATACTACAGAGTAATAATAAATATGTTTGACTTGGGCTTTAAAAATACCATAACTTGCCTAAACACCTGTATCTGTCCAGTCTTGTATTATGGAAATTCATTTAAAACAATAAGTCTATAATATTCTAAGCATTTTTCTTCTGAAGCAGTTAGTCAGCAATAGCTTAAGCAAAACAACTGTTGGCAGTAACAAAAGGATGACCTATTATATACCCTCAGGCATCTACAAAACAGCTAGAAAACATAAAATATAACATTTAAAAGTGACTCAGAATTTTTTTTGAAAAATGCGCAATTTAGTAGACTGCATATTAAGAAAAGGAAAGGCAAAAACTATCCAAAATCAGGGTTAGGAGTTACTTAGTTTGGAGAAGGGAACGCTATGACAATGAAAGTTGGAAATGATCACTCTAGAAAAGAACTGAATCAAGAAATTAGGTTAAGGGATACACATGATAACCTTTCAGTACTTATATTGCAAACCATAATGTCCAAAATAGGAGGGAGAAAGGGAGGAAGAGAGACAGAGAGGGAGAGGGAGAGGGAGAGGGAGAGGGAGAGGGAGAGCGAGAGGGAGAGAGAGAGAGAGAGAGAGAGAGAGAGAGAGAGAGGGAGAGGGAGAGAGAGAGAGAGAGGGAGAGGGAGAGGGAGAGGGAGAGGGAGAGAGAGAGAGAGAGAAGAAAAGTTCCAGTTGAAGCCCTGTTGGTTGGTATTTGGAGAAAATGTTTGCATGACATAGGGATACAGATGAATTTAAGAGCAATGATGGACCTAGATACTAAAAGACAGTTTTCTTGTCTCAATCCTTTGTGCCTTCCCAATAAAATGTTCCCCATTTATGACTTGGAATATTCTTGTTTTGGGATATCATCGGTATCATCAGGATGTACATTTATCAATGAACATGTCCTCCATTTGTGAGAAAGTCATCATTTTACATTCAAGAAAAAAGATGAAACATTTTTCCTTATTGAAGAGAAATAATTCCCTTCTCTCTCTGTGATGTCCTAAGATTCTGAACACAAGATAAATATCCCAGGTTTGTCCGATTTTTATCCAAAATTTATTGCTAAATAAATTCAACAATTATACAAAATGGATTTTTCTCCTTTGCTAACCTGTCCAATGTTTTTTGATTATTTTTCCAGTCACAGAAGAACCCTGATGAATTAAGGATCTTCCCTAGTAATCCAAAATTACCAAAGGTGGAAGAATTTTTCATTGTTTTCACACCTATACTTTAAAAAAAATAGGTAATTAGAGAAATACATTTACCTTTATTTTGAAAGTGGATACTTTGCAAGTACTACTATTATATCTTTAATTTTATATTATGTTTTATATGCCCAATTGCTAAAATCAATTTGTTTCTTCTGTCATTAATCTGATCCTCTTCCATTCTAATGCACACCTTTAAAGAGTTAGGCATATACATAGTTTAATAACATCATTCAACAGAAATATAATTACACAGATCTCTTTATGAGTTTGCTTTATGTCTTGCAAAATCACCTTATACCTCTAGTAACTTAAGGAATTCATTATTCAATAAAACATGCAAAAATTAAGTCATGGAAATGAAATACTAAAGAAGTAACCTAAAAGTGATATTCAAGACTATATTCTTATATTTTTTGGTAGTAAGTCATTTCTTATATATTCTTTTTTTAAAATTTTATTAGTGAAACACCATGAGGTACGGTTGTAGACTTACAAATTTTTGTGTTTGGGTTTCAGTTATACGATGATTGAGTACCATCCCTCCACCAGTGCCCATACTCTACCATCACTGATCCTAGTATCCCTCCCACCCCCGTAACCCTCATCCCAATATGCCTCTGAGGCAGGGCATTCCCCCTTGTTCTCTCTCTCCTTTTGGGTGCTGTGGTTTGTAAAAAGAGGCAATGAGTGGCAATCATGTTCGGTCTATAGTCATGACCATATTCTTAATTAATAGCTTCATAAATTTAATTATATATATGCATACATATAACTCAACTATTTCTTTTCCTATAAAACGTGCTTCTCTATTAAATACTAGCAATTTCAAAAGATGCTGAACTAATAGCAGAGGTGTCCAAGGTATCAAGCATTATTTTCTATAGATGTGAGCATCAATGGCCTTCATGCCTGCACTATCTGTTGCAACTGACTATTGATAGTGACAAAGATAATAACAAAATCAACCAAGTTACAAGGATCATTTGAAATATTTCATGCCTATGACTAGTAAATCAATGTCCAAAATAAGCAAAAAAAATTAGAAACAGGTTTTGTATTCACAGATGGTCTGCTTTCCCATTTTTTGCTTCTGTAAGCAACACATCCCTATTTGTTAATGGAGCTTTGTTTCACTTTCTACAAGACACGTAGCTGATAAACAGAAATCATTAAAAAAAAACAAGTGAATTTTGCATGTTTTAATTCTATCTAAAGGAAGTATATGTGGGCAGAAACGATAGTACAGTAGGCATGGTGCATGCCTTGAGCACACTGAGGAACTGGCCTAATCCCCAGCACTGAACTGTAGCACTGTCCTCCTGTCGTTCATCAATTTTCTCGAGCAGGCACCAGTAACATCTCCATTGTCAGACTTGTTGTTACTGTTTTTGGCACCTACTCTAATTTTATAAACCTCAACAGGAGTCATTCTGGAACACAAAGCTAGGGATACCTCCTGAGCAAATCCTGGTATAGCCCCACGAAAACAAATAAAAAAACAAAAAGGGCTATGCTAGCAGAAAAAAAGGAATGCTGATCAATGTTTCCTTTTTACCATAAAGGTTATTGGAAAATTTTATTAACGTCACTCAACCAAAACTACTATTAATATTAAATAATTCATATTTTTAAAGTGAGAACTATATATTCTCCAAAACATAAGGATTAGCAGTGCTTTTATTATACGACCATAATCACAATCATCCTATTGCTCATCAATTGCTCGAGCAGGCACCAGTAACATCTCCTTCTTCCCAGCCCTGATATTTTAAAAGAACCATATTCAATGCTCTTTCAGGGTTAGGAGAATGAGACCCATCATTGTTACTGGTATTTGGCATATTGAGTACGACATAGCAAGTTTCATTGTTACTGGTATTTGGCATATTGAGTACGACATAGGAAGTTTGCCAGACTCTGCCATGTGGGCAGGATACTTTTGGTAGCCTGCCGGGTTCTCCAAAGGAAAAATGAGATAATAAGATGCCGCACAGCTGTATTTTCACACTTCCGGGAGCTGGGTGTTATAGTCTCTGCGTCTTGGCCGTTGATGGGATCAAGCTGGCGCCAGCATCAGCTGGTGGGTGTGATGCCTACCTACTGGAAGATCGGGGATCGGAGTGGAGAAGGCCCAGTACCAATCCGAGCAGGCTTGGAGATCTCAGCCCCAAGACCCACATGCCTGGCTTCCTCTGTCGGTTCCTTCATGCATGAGGCTTGTTCAAGTGGAGAGTGGTCTCAGCATGGCTGTGGCTGGTTCTGGAGGTCTATGGCTGCTAGGGCTCTGCTCTGGCGGCGGGGGGGGGGGGAGACTCAACCCGCCCCCTCTCCAAGGGGCCCCGGAAAGGACAGCCAGGTGCGGGGGCAGGAGACTTTCATTATACATAGAATCATTAAAATGAGGTGGATTTAATACAAGCATCTTTTTTCCCCCTATAATAAAAAATATACCCATAAACTAAGGCAGAAAACACATGAATAAAATAGATTTTAGAATTTCTTATCTCTATTAGAATATGGATGAACTCTTTAAACTTTCTAAATAAAAAATTTAGAAATTTTTGAGGAATAGCTTTAAAATGGCCTCCCAGTAAAACTCTTTATTGACTTGCAAAATTAAATCACAGAAATCCCAGCAACCAGAAGCTAAGTATGTTCTTTATGGAAAAAGCATTTGATTCCTCGTAAAACGTTGTCTTTTAACATGAATATAGCTCACACAATTTTATCTGTCAAAACCTAGTCAAACTAAATGGACAGTGACATTTACATAAAAATTATGCTTTATGCAAATGACAGTTGCCTATCTTAGACATTTCACTATTAAATTAACCATGTTATCTTTAATGTTTATGCAACGATTGAAATATCTTTTCAAAGCAGTGATCTGAATAGAATGGCATTTAGTATAATCAAATTGATCACAATCGTCAGATGAAAGGAGAAAATCCAACAAAGTACTTAAGATACTATTTTTGAAGAAAATGGAGATGACATCAAGGTGGAGCTATGAATACAGAGACAACAAAGTGAAGGCACAAAGATTTCTAGAAGTCCAAGAACCAAAGAAAATGAAAAAATAGCTGAGTTCAGAGCTTTTGATGTTATAAAATACATCTAAAATTAATAGCAACCAAAAGGGTCTCATGATTCCTATACGCTATACAAAATTTTATGGGACTTATGACTTCAATAAAGATTTTGGAAAGAAACAACAGAAGGCAATACTGATTGATTGAGCATATAACCATTTGATCAAGGTTATTCAAATACCCAAGATACAAGATCATTTATACTAGGGAAAAGCATATTTGGGGAATATGGTTATATATGTACATATCTATATATTTTGTATATCTTATATATGATGTACTCTATATAATATTATAAACATTTCTCACAAAATATTTTTATTCTCAGGAAACAAAATAACAGGAATAATTTCATAATCTCTAAGTAACTCTGTAACATTAGCTTCTTCAAAGATTTAAATTTAAAATGTTTCAGTATACTAAGTAAAAAAAAGTCATACACAGTCACTGCCCCTCTCCAACAGGTATGTTCCCGCTTGGCACGCACCCCACACACAAACTCGGGACCCCAACAGCCAGCCGCCTCCAGGACCCCAGTCTGGGGCACCTGCATCCACTTCCGCAGCAAATCACCAGCCCAACTAGTTGCTGCCCCTCCCCAACAGGTCTGTTCCTGCTTGGCGCCCCGCCCACCCAAACTTAGGACCCCAAAAGCCAGCCTGGAACCCCGGCCCAGGGCACCTGCCTCTACTTCCGCAGGGATCACCAGCCCAACTAGTCGCTGCCTCGCCCCAACAGGTCTGTGGACTAGCATCTGGACTGGCTGGGGGGCGTGGCCACCACTGGAGGGGGCGTGACCTCCTCAACAGTGGGAGTTGCCTCATCAAGAGTGAGCGTGACCTTCCCCAAGCTGGGCCACCTCTCACATAGCCTCAATTACATTTCCCACCCCAGCCACTCTTGACTTTCATCCCAGCCTTTATCACCTTATTCTGTGGAAAAATTCCTGGCCACCTCAACTAAAACAACTACGCACTGGCCGACTCCAATTCTAACAAAAGACCAGTATACAAGAAGCTGTACAAGCACAATATTAAAAGAATACCTCCTCTAAATCTTCACTAGATGCCCATCATGAAGAAGAAATGTGAAGTGGAGCAAGGAAAGCCTCTTTAACAATCGGTACTGGCATAACTGGACAACCACAAGTGAAAACATGGGCTTAGACTTCGATTTAACACCATGCACAAAAGTCAGATCAAAGTGGATTAAAGATCTCAACATCAGGCCAAAATCCATAAGGTATGTTGAAGACCAGGTCGGCAAACCCTCTACAATATTAACACTAATGGTATCTTCAAAGACAACACTCCACTGACCAACCAAATGGAAACACAGAAAAATAAAAGGGATTATCTTCAATTAAGAAGCTTCTACACCTCAAAAGATACAGTGACCAGAATGCAAAGACAATCTACAGAATGGGAAAGGATATTAACCCAATACTCATCTGATAAGGGGTTGATATAAAGGATATACAAAGCACTGGTTGAACTCTACAAGAAGAAAACATCTAACCCCATCAAAAAAATGGGGTGATGAAATGAACAGAAACTTTTCCAAAGAAGAAATCTCAATGGCTAAAATACACATAAAAATACTCTACATCACTAATCATCAAGAAGATGAAGATCAAAATAACAATGAGATATCATATCACACCACAGAGACTGGCCCAAATTCAAAAGAACAAAAGCAACCCGTGCTAGCGTGGATGTGGTGAGAAAGAGAGCCCCCTTCCCTGCTGGTGGGAATGCAAACTGCTTCAGACCTTTTGGAAAACAGTATGGACGAGCCTCAAAAAATTAGAATTTAAGCTGCCATTTGACCCAGCAATACCAATCCTGGGAATATAACCCGGAGAGGAAAAAAAGTACAGTCGAAATGACATTTGCACTTCTACGTTCATTGCTGCATTATTCACTTAATCACTTAAGTGAATCACTTAACTTCCCGTTAGTCGGCGATTTCCTCGAGCGGGCGCCAGTAACGTCTCCATTTGTCCCTGTCGCGTGCTATTGTAGCCCAATGGCATCTGTTCACTCCAGGAATATGAAGAGCCTCAAACCGATCGTTGATGATCTTGACGAAGAAGTCTGACCATCTGGTAGGTGGGCGGCCACGCGGTCTCTTGACATCCCGTGGAATCCAATCAGTAACAGCTCTAGTCCAACGGTCTTCTTTAAATCTCATTACGTGACCAGCCCATCTGATTTTTGACACCTTGGCAAATGAGACAGCATCCCTGATCCTTGATCATTGACGGATGTCAGAACTCCGGATTTGTTCTCTCATTTGAGTGAAACGTGATATTCCAAGCATGGCTTTCTATTCTTCTTTGGGAGACCTGAATGGCGTTCTCATCTTGTTTGCATAGGGCCCAGGTCTCTGAGGCATATGTTAATGCAGGAAGAACAGTGGAATCAAAGAGATGTGCCCGGAGCAGGAGGTTCTTCGTCCTCTTAGCTATTTCTTCAACGTTCTTGAAGGCGTTCCAAGCCGCTCTCTTCCTCCTGCACAGCTCCGGTGCCAGGTCATTTGTCATGTTGACCTCTCGACCTAGGTACACATAGCTGTTGCATTCGGAGATGGTCGTTCCATTGAGAGCGAATGGGGCGTCAGGAACAAGGCTGTTTCTCATAAACATTGTCTTCGTAAGATTCAGCTGTAGTCCTACCTTTCCACACTCACGGTCAAAGTCAGTCAGCATTTGTGCCGCTTGGCTGATGTTTGGTGTTATTAAAACAATGTCATCAGCAAAGCGGAGGTGGTGTAGTTGCCGACCACGTATCTTCACTCCCATTCCTTCCCATTCCAGCCGTCGCATGATGTTCTCGAGGGTGGGACTGAAGAGTTTCGGTGAAATGGTATCACCCTGCCGCACCCCTCTCTTGACATCAACGATCACTTCTTCGTAGAATGGTGAGATCCTGGTAGTGAATCCACAATACAGCTCACGGAGGATCCTGATGTATTGGGCTTGAATGCCCTGATTGGCTAGGGCTTCAATGACCGCTTCCGTCTCAACAGAATCAAAAGCCTTCTTTAAATCAATGAACGTTAAGCAGAGCGGCATCTTGAACTCCCGAGAAACCTCAATGAGCTTGGTTATCCTGTGGATATGGTCGATGGTGCTGAATCCTTTGCGGAACCCTGCTTGCTCGCATGGTTGTCCTTCATCTAGTGTTCTGCCAATCCTATTCAGGATGACTCGAGTGAACAACTTGTAGATGACAGACAATAGGCAGCTCGGGCGATAGTTGCCAATGTCATGGATGTCTCCCTTCTTGAACAGTAGTACGGTCCTGCTGGTTTTCCATTGGGACGGAACGTTGCATTCAGACAGGTAGCGAGTGAAGAGCCGAGCCAGTGTATTGATGAGTACTGACAGCAGGTTCTTCAGGTGTTCAGGTCTGACCTTGTCTGGGCCGGGTGCTGTTTGTTTCTTTACCGACAAAATGGCGTGTCGGATTTCGGAAGGGAGAACATTGGGAACGACATACCCATCCTGTGGAATTTGGTATGTCGGCAAGTGGACATGGCTATCGAAGAGATTTGAGTAGAAGTCATGGATAATCTTCTCCATTGCCGTTCTGGAGGATGTGATACATCCATCAGGATGTCGGAGGGCAGTCATCTTGGTCTTATAGTTGGCGAAGGACAGGCGGGCCTTACGAATACTTCTCCCGGCTTCTGCCGCATCTACCAGTACTTCTGCTCTTCTCTCTTTGAGGTCTTCCTTGATCGCATCTCTGCACTGCTTTGCAAGCTCGGACGTTAGATTGCGGTTGCCTGAGGCATGCGCCAAACCACGCCGGCGAATTAGCTCAAGAGTTTTTGAAGATAGGCGACTTTTTGTGGCTATCTCTCTCTTGGCGTTCCTCGCACATTCATGGAGGTGCTGAACCTGTCGATCGTATTCCTCGTCAATGTTGTCAACAATGGCATCTTCCCATGTTGCCGCAATAGTACCAAAGAGTTCCCAGTTGGTGGTCATTCTGGGAGTTCTCTTTTTGAACTTTGCAGCCCTTTCTCCCCGCTCTGTGAAGTAGAATTTTGCACGAAGGAGACGGTGGTCCGATCCCGTTCGAAATTTTGGGACAACAGCGACATCAGTCAGGCAAAACCGTCGATTGAATACGATGTGGTCTATTTCGTTGTGGAATCGTCCAGCAGGAGACTCCCATGTCCATCGTTTAGATTCTGCCTTCTGGAACTGTGAGTTACCATGAATGGTCTTGGTCGATATGATGAACTCAGACAGTCTCTCACCCTGTTCGTTCCAGTCTAGGCCATGGGTCCCGATGTGAAGTTCTTCAGCTGATCTTCTCGGTCCTATCTTGGCATTAAAATCACCCACAATGATCTTGTAGAAGGTGTGGTCTTCTTTATAGAACTTCTCTAGCTCCATGTAGAACTTCTCGATTTCTCTTTCATCATAATGAGATGTTGGTGCGTAGACAACGAAGATAGAAACTGCAGGCAGTGAGCCACATCTATTCAAATGTAAACGTCCGATTCGGGTTGTTAGGCATTTGAATGAATCAATGCTCATGGCCAAGTTTGTGTTGACAAGGACACCGACGCCTCCAACACCTCTTTTATCGCATGTTCCGAGGAACAATTCTTCTCCATTGTCGAAAACGGCATGGTGAGATTCGTGCCTTCTTGTCTCGGTCAGACCAATGATGTCGTACTTGATCATTCGCGCTTGTACCATCAGGTCCTCGATGGATGCATCTGATGCTAGCGTACGTGCATTGAAAGTACAGACGATCATTTTTGTCTTCCTTCGTTGTGGCAGCCTAGGTCGGCCTTGAGATTTTGTCGGCCTCTCCTTTCTCATCCTTCTCAGTGTTGCCATGTCGGTGAAGCCTTCAGGGTCAGGTGAATGAGACCAGTTGAAGTTACTGGTTTAGTTATCTGCATTATTCACAATAGCCAAAATCTAAAAAAAAAACCTGAGTACCCGAGAACAGATGACTGGTTAGAGAAACTTTGGTACATCTAAACAATGGAGCACTATGCAGCTGTTAGAAAAGATGTCACTGTCACTGTCCTCCCACTGTTCATCGATTTGCTCGAGCGGGCCCAGGAACGTCTCCACCATGAGACTTTGTTACTGTGTTTGGCATATAGAATACGTCACGGGAAGCTTGCCAGCCTTTGTTGTGCGGGCGAGATACCCTTGGTAGCTTGCCAGACTCTCCAAGGGGGTGGAGGAATTGAACTCGGGTCGGCTATGTTGGCTGCTTGCAAGACAAATGCCCTACCCACTGTGCTATCGCTCCAGCCCATAGAAAAGATGAAGTCATGAAATTTACATACAAGTGGTACTACATGGAAAGTATCATGCTATATGAAAAGAGTCAGAAAGTGAGGGACAGACAGCAAGATTGCATTCATCTGGGGAATATAAAGTAACAAAATAGAAGACTAACACCCAAGAATAGCCGAGATAAGTACCAGGAGGTTCATTCCATGGCTTGGAGGCCAGCCACACATGCTAGGGGAAAAGGTAGCTCAGATAGAGAAGGGAGCACCAAATAAATGGTGCTGGAAGGATCCTCCCAGGATAAGAGATGCATGCTGAAAGTAGAATATAGACTGAACATGATTGTCATAATGCCTCTTTTGCAAACCACAGCACGCAAAAGGAGAGAGAGATCAAAAGGGAATGCCCTGCCGAAGGGGTGGGGTGAGATGGGGGGATGGCGGGGTAGGAGGGATACTGGGAGCACTGGAGGTTGAGAATGGGCACTGGTGGAGGGATGGGTACTCAATCATTGTATAACTGAAACCCAAGCACAAAAATTGTAAGTCTAAAACTGTACCCCATGGTGTTTCACTAATAAAAAAATAATTTTTAATAAAGTCACTCGATGAAGGACAACCATGCAAGCAAGCCGGGTTCCACAAAGGATTCAGCACCATCGACCATATCCACACAATACCCAAGCTCATTGCGGTTTCTCGGGAGTTCAAGATGCCGCTCAGTCTAATGTTCATTGATTTAAAGAAGGCCTTTGATTCTGTTTAGACGGGAGCGGTCATTGAAGCCCTAGCCAATCAGGGCATTCAAACTCAATACATCAGGATGCTCCAAGAGCTGTATTACGGATTCACTACCAGGATCTCAACATTCTAAAAATAAGTAATCGTTGATGTCAAGAGAGGGGTTCGAAAGGGTGATACCATTTCACTGAAACTCTTCAGTGCTACCCTCGAGAACATCAAGCGACTACTGGAGTGGGAAGGAATGGGAGTGAAGATAGATGGTCGGCAACTACACCACCTCCGCTTTGCTGATGACACTGTTCTAATAACACCAAACATTAGCCAAGCGGCATAAATGCTGGCCGACTTCGACCATGAGAGTGGAAAGGTCGAACTACAGCTGAATCTTACAAAGACAATGTTTATGAGAAACAGCCTCGTTCCTGACACTCCATTCGCTCACATCGGAATGACCATCTCTGAATGCAACAATTACGTGTACCTAGGTGGAGAAGTCAACATGAAGAAGTTGCACCTGAGTTGCGTAGTAGGAAGAGAGTGACTTGGAATGCCTTCAAGACCATCAAAGAAATAGCTAAGAGGACAAAGAACCTCCACTCTGGGCACATCGTTTTGATTCCACTGTTCTTCCTCCATCAGCATACACCTCAGAGACCTGGGCCCTATGCAAACAGGATGAGAGTGCTATTCAGGTCTCCCAAAGAGGAATTGAAAGAGCTATGCTTGGAGTATCATGTTTCACTCAAATGAGAGAAAGAATCCGGAGTTTAGACCTATGTAGACGATTAAGAATCAGGGATGCTGTCTCGTTTACCAAGGCGTCAAAAATCATATGGGTTGGGCATGTAATGAGATTTAGAGACGACAACTGAACTAGAGCCGTTACTGACTGGACTCCATGGGAAGTCAAAAGACGGCGTGGCCTCCTACCTACCAGATGGTCAGACTTCTTCATCAAGATCATGAATGATCGGTTTGAGGCTCTTCATGTTCCTAGAATGAACAGGCGCCATTGTGCTACACTAGCACGCGACAGGGACAAATGGAGATGTTACTAGCGCCTGCTCGAGGAAATCGCTGATTAATAGAAGTCAAGTGTTCAAGTGATCCACATGGGGCATTAAAAAATAAAATTACTGCCCTGAAAGGTTTCTTGTAGCACATCAGCAAAAAACTAACTCAAACTCAAATGCATAATGAATTTGAGGTGTTTCTGGCAGCAATTATGAGACTGCAGTTCTCTGGTAAAGGGGAATCAAGAGTAGAATTATTTTAAGAATACCGGATTTAGGACATCTTAAGGATATTCCTCACAGTGACCAGGAGCCTTTCATGTTAGTAAATTTTGTTTTTCTCTTGTTATTCAGTATATTATTAGGGCTTACCTTAGTCAAGAACTCAGAGAAAAATATGGAAAATTACTTTTTTCCATTCTATAATATCCTCAACACATTATAATATCTGGCCTTTAAATTTTTTTTGTTTGTTATATTGTTATAACATTTTCCTTAAAAAGAGCTTGGTGTAAAAAGCAGTTATAAAAAAATCAACCAACCAATCAACCTTTTGATTAGTTGATAAGTAATAAGTGATTTTCACAAAATATAAAACTTGACTAGGGTAGGAAAGTTTTGAGAAGAAAATCAGGTAATCCAGGTTTTCTTGATTGCTTTTGTTTTATGATGATTAGTTTATAGTATGAATGTGGATAAAACTATGGTTATCGAAATTCAAAACTGGATATCAAAAATGCATTCTCAACATAACTCCTGTGTATTTGAAATAGACATTCAATTTAATCTATGGAATTTAATTGCGTATATAATACATAATCACTAGGGATGATCTAACTTAAACTAAAATTTAAACCGAATTGTGTATATAATACATAATTACTAGGGATGATCTAACTTAAACTAAAATTTAAACTGAATATGTATTAAATAAAAATTATAATTGTTAACTATTATGTTTGAGCCAGCGCATACTTTTATTAAGACCATATTTAATAAGCTAGTGACTATTACTAAAAAATAATGAGCAAATTCTGGCCAAATGATTAGACAATTCTTTAAAAATGTGAACAGTATTGTCTGTGAGAATTCAACCACATAGTTAGTTTCTGTCAACATTTTACCAACAAAAATGCCTTAACAGAATACTTGACCTTAAATAAAGAGTTTAAATGCATCAATCTCAAATCATTTAGTATTTTCAAAAGCAAGTTTGACATTTTACAAGGTCATTCTTCAGAAGCAGTAAATGGATAAAGGTTTTATTCTATAAAATCACTAACATGACTTTCATTAAATTGTAAAAAGTTAAAATTAATAAGGTCAATAAGATTCAATGCTTTCTCTTCTAGCATCCAAAACAATGAGACAAAATAATTTTTTAAAAATGTTCAATTTCACACTTACAAACATTATACTCCATTGTGAATGAAACAGTGTCAGAGTGAAGCTTTCATTATATATTTATTTATTTATCCATTGGATTTTTAGTCCACACCCTGTAAGTAAGTGCACAGGGCTTACTCTGGCTCAGTATGCAGGGATCACTCCTGCATGGTCAGGTACCCATGCAGGGTGGTAAGGATCAAATCCGGGTCTGCCCTGTCCAAGGCATGAACCGTAACATTTGTCCTACACTCTGTCCCATTAGAAAGAGGTTTTAAAATAGGCTAATTCCAAAAATATATATTTTTTGCTTTTTTGGTCATATCTGGCAATGCACAGGGGTTAGTCTTAGCTCAGCACTCAGGAATTACTCCTGGGGGACCATATGGGATGCTGGGGATCGAACCTGGGTCAGCCATGTGCAAGGCAAATGCCCCATCCACTGTGCTATCGCTCCAACCACCCAAAATAAAAATTTTTTCAAGCACTTTTACTTCTACTTGACTAATTGAGATGAATAGTCATGAATAATTTAAGGTGGAAATTCAAATAAATCTAGGATATAAGTACAAGATAAAAATTAATGTCTTGTGTTTTTTTTTTAACTTTCTCTTCTTTTAAAGGCAAACTGCCTAAATAGGACTATCCACTTTAATTAGGTTTGGATTTATAATGATGTCTAACTTGTACAGTAATTTCATTGACGGAGATAACAGTCTCAGAGAATATATACTTTAGCTATTAACTGCCTTAACCTATTTAAGAGAATATTCAAGAGTCTTTATAGATGACTAAGGTAGTATGTTTCATTAATCTGTCGACAATATCCTTTGAAAACTGTGATGCACATGTGCATCACTATGTTTTTATACACAAATAAAAATTGCTGATTTTACTTCAAAATGAGACAGAAAAACCATGGAAGTGTGTTAACTGGTAAATAAATTCTGAATCCTTATACCCAAGCCAGACTGGGTTTTTGGGTTTCAGATACTAGGATTTGCTAGTTGCTTAGAATCTCTTCCTAAATGATCCCTTCGGATCAATACTATGGGATCAGTTTCCCCAACAGATTGTGATGGGATTTATTCAACAAGCTTAGAATACTGGGGACATAGATGGGGAAAATATACACTGATAGAGGGATGGGTGTTCGATCATTATATGACAGAAACTCAAACATGAAAGTTTTGTAACTGTAAAAAATTAAATCATAAATAGGTAGCATATCATGAATATCACCTTTTTATGTGGAAATTAAGATTCAATTGAGGCCCTGAGGACCTTCTAAGAAACTATTAGCCTTTCTTAGAAATACGAAGCCTGTTTTAGGAATACATGCTGTTTTAATTTAAGAGCAGTGAAGGGCCTAGATCGTGAAAAGATACCCTTTGTCTAAATCCCCTCTCCTTTTCCTTGTCAATAAGTAACTCTTTGTATGACCTATAAAATGCTAGTTTGTAGGGTAATTTAGGGTATAAATTTATCAGTGAACATATTGTTTCTATCAGAAATTTTTTTACTGCACAGTAAAGATGAATTTATGCATTTCGTTTTATCTGAATTCCCCAAATTCTATCCAGGTATCTTAACACTGGATAAATATCTTGTTTGCTGTTTTTTCTTCAATATTTTTGCTATGTATTAAAATGATTTATCCTTTTGCTAACCCATGTAATGATGTAAAGATTATCTGCAGAGTTTGAGAAGAACCCAGATGGATAGTAGATTTTCATTTGTGCTGCTACAGCGTATGAGATAGCCTTTTATTTTTCCTTAGGAAATCCTTTATTCTTCCTGTATTAACTTAATGAGAGGTATCCCAGATATCACTAAGGATCATAAACTTCAAAGAATTCCATAATGGCATGCATGCATCCATACCAATCATCAGAAAATGTTTCTATTACAATTATGAGGGTTCAGGAGTGGTCTCTGAGCACAGAGCCTGGAGTAAACCCTCAGCACAGCTGGGTATGATCCAAAACCAAAACCAAATAAAAAGCGATTGGATTATCTCCATGACTCCATATCCAAAAAATTATTTTAACTTCTCAGCAATATATTACATGATTAAACTGTTCCTGTTTGCTTGATATATTTTCATATCTCGCTTTTGGTGATAGCACATTCTTTTTGTTTTTCTCCAACACTATCTTCCTCTTAGCACTAGCATTTTGTGATTCAGCGGTTTGTATAAGATATTTATGGGGCAAAGCTTTATTCTGTTTTAGTATCCTAAATAACTATAATAACTAATAACTGATTCCTGAAGTATCAGTGAATATACTGATATACTCATCAATTATAGGGAAATGCAGATCAAAACCACAATGCAAAATAATCTTACAATCATAAAAATGACATGTATAAATAAATTATAACAAGCATTAGAGAGGACATGGAGAAAAAGGAACTCTAACACACTATATATAAGAAATCAAATATTTGTAACCATTTTGGAAAATAGTATGGTGAGTCCTTAAAAAGCTAAAAATAGACTTTTTTATGACACAGAAATCCCACTTCTCGGTGCCTTTCAAAAATATGAACTCGGGCTGGAACGATAGCACAGCGGGTAGGGTGTTTGCCTTGCATGCGGCCAACCCAGGTTTGATCCCCGGCATCCCATATGGTCCCAAGCATCGCCAGGAGTAATTCCTGAGTGCAGAGCCAGGAATGACCCCTGAGCATTGCTGGGTGTGACCCAAAAAGCAAAAAAAATGAACTCATTAACTGCAGAATTTATATCCAATGCAATATTTAAAAGATTTATTATAAGGAAAGAACCGAAGTTTCCATCAATAGATAAATATAGATGTGGAATATATACACACACAACAGAATTCTTTTGCTGTAAATGATAGTAAGATTTAATTATATTCCTCAGAGTAAAAATAAAATGACATCATGTGAAGAAAAAGAGTAAGAGAAAGAAATGTTGATTATTCACATGTGGGTAACATAAGGAGAAAAAGCTGGTGAATGCACAAAACAAAATAAAACAATTGACATTCATAACAAAACTAATATTACCAGAGGTGAAGAGAATGAGGGATGGGACAAAGGATTGAGAAAATTTGAGGGAATGTAATGAGTGCTATTAGATAATTTATCTTTTCAAAAATTAGGGAAAATGCCAGTAATAGTGCACAGGTAAATAAATCATGGTATATTCACAACACAGAATTCTATGCACTTTGTAAAAGGACAAAGCAGATAAACATTGGCCCCTTTGTAACAATATAAAAATGCAATAAGGTAAAAGGAACTAACATATAAGTGCAAAAATAGCATATACTCTTAAAAGCGTAGAGTATAACTTAGAAAACAAAGTTATTAAGAATCATTCTCTAAGATTTAAAGTTGATGTATACAAGTATCTTTTTTATGAATACAGTCTTAGATATAAGCACAGCATAATTTTTCAATTTCAAAAGTATTACAGCAAGTAGTAATTTCTGGAGTCACTGAAGACCCATTAAAGTGCAAACTCTTTCTCTGTAAATTTCTCTGTAACATCCTTAGTTGTTGAACATTATAGCACTGTCCTCCCCTTGTTCATGGATTTGCTGGAGCTGGCCCAGTAATCTCTCCATTGTGAGACTCGTTACTGTTTTTGGCATATCAAATACGTCAAGGGTAGTTTGCCAGGCTTTGCCATGTGGGTGAGATATTCTCAGTGGTTTGCCGGGCTTTCCGAGAGGGGCAGAGGAATCGAACCCGGGTCGGCAAAGTAGGCCACGTGCAACACAAACACCCTACCACTGTGCTATCACTCCTGACAATGTTGAACATCATTATATTCTTAAATTCTAGGGTATTACCTATCAATAGTAAAGATGCTAATACATGAGCTGGGCACAAGAAATGTATTGATTTTGAAATGTAAAACCTCCACAGACAGAAAATTTGATACTTAATTAAAAGCTCTGGAATAATTAGTAAAATGATGTTAATGTTAAATAGCAAAAATTGACAAACAAAACTGAGAATGAAACTGTTAAATACTTCATAGGAAATTACAGGTCTAAACAAAAACATGTACAATATTATAAAATGATAAGCGTATACATATTTTTATGGAATTTAATACAGTATACTTATAAAGTAAGGTAAAGGTAAAGGTAAAGGCCCTCCCGTTGATTGTCGATTTGCTCGAGCGGGCCCAGTAACGTCTCCATTGGAGACTTTGTTGTTACTGTGTCTGGCATATCGAATACTCTCGGTAGCTTGCCGGGCTCTCCGAGAGGGGCGGAGGAATCGAACTCGGGTCGGCCATGTTGGCCGCTTGTAAGGCAAACGCCCTACCCTCTGTGCTAAATTATCTAGGAAAATAAATTGATAAGAAGTCACAGGAGGAAAATAATAAATACAATGGTACCAATCCAATCTTAGCTAAATTTCATGAGAACTAAAGACACTAATATTCTGTTAATTTTTTCTAACTATGTAAATGAATAAACTCAGAGCTTATAGTTTTCAATAAAAATTATTTCAAGAGAGGTGAAAATCAACATGCTAAAAATAAATAATGAATACAACATTATATTCTTATAATATATTCTTTTCCATAGAAATCAATGCTAAATGTAGTAAAAAAAAGTTATCTTCTAGCTGCTGTGTAAAATAAAATTCTTTGTTATTTTATTTTATTGAATCACCATGAGATATAGTTACAACCTTTCATGTTTGAGTTATAATCACACAATTATCAAACATCCATCCCTCCAGCAGTGCACATTCTCCACCACCAATATACCCAGAGTACCCTCCCCCTTTCCTACCCTCCCACTGCCTCCACAGCAGGAAATATTCCCCATACTCTCTCTACTTTTGAGCATTATGATTTGCAATGCAGATAATGAGAGGTTCTCATGCTTGCTCCTTATATATACTTTCAGCCCACATCCCCCATCCCAACTGATTCCTCCAAACCTCATTTTTTCTTTTTTTTGGCTTTTTGGATCACACCTGGCAATGCACAGTGGTTACTCCTGGCTCTGCACTCAGAAATTACTCCTGGTGGTGCTCGGGGAACCATATGAGATGCTGGGAATCTAACCCAGTTCGGCCACATGCAAGGCAAACGCCGGACCTGCTGTACTATTGCTCCAGCTTCGCAACCCTCATTTTCTTAGTGATCCTTTCTATATTCCAGTTGCCTCCCCCCCACCCCCGCTCATGAGACAGGCTTCTAACTATGGAGAAATTGTCCAGGCCCTTGTACCTACTGTCCTTGAAATTCTTAATCAATAAATTAATCCTTGACCTAGTATAGTGAGTAAAGATGATGTATGCACATATTCCTAGATATTTCTGGCAAACAGCGTCATTCAAGGTGTAAATAGTGAATTATAGTAAAAAAATGTACCTTTTATCTGGGTAGCAAAATTCAGTGCCAATTTTGCAAAAAGATCTGGATTTTCAAACTTCTCCTCCTTAACTTTTAACCAGAAACAGTTTTCAGATAATTCTTTGGGTTCAATCTGAAATAAATATAAGAAAGATGTATTTGTAAATAACTTATATTTAAGTTTTCAAAGGATTCAGTTAAATCAAAGTTGACTAACAGTTACTCTATTCCATTATCCAGAAAATCAATTTCAGAATAAAAAATAATGCCTTTTGTCAAAGTAACTTTTCATTGAGAAAATAATAATTCTATTCCTATAATGAAATAGCACATGATAGCTGGCCATACTGAAAGTCATATTTTTAAATCTACTAGAAAGACTTGTTAAAAAAGTAATAAAAGAGCTTCTAGAAATCCATTTATTGGCATTTATCCCAAAACAAGACAAAAAGGCATTCAAAAAGATTTATGCACACCTAAGACAATTTTAGCTTTTAGTACAATAGACATGATATAGAAATTATCCAAAAGTTCAACAAGTGGGATAAAATATTCATATATATGTATATAAAATAATAGATACATATATAATGGAATACTACACAGCCATAAAGAATGATAAAATCATGCAGTTCAAGGCAACTTGGATGAAACTGGAGACATCTTCCATTTGAAATGAAGGCAGAGGGACAAGGATAAATTCAAGAAGATCTAACATATCTAATCTATGGTATATAGAGAAGCAAGACAAGAAAGTGGAAAGTATCAATATGGGAAACCCATTGGACTTTGGAATATAGAAATGATAATGTCAAAGAAAGGAGGAAATGGAGTGGGATAGGGCGGTGAAACACAGGGCAGCCTGGAAGACATACTAGCAATGGTCAAGGGAGTTGTAGATTATATATACTTGAACATTATGTACATTTTGGTATATAAAAGTACCATTAAAGTCTTAGGTAAAAAAGTAATAAATAAGTATATTATAGTCGCAAACACATAATTGGGCAGAAACGTTCTGGGTATTAGATATTGGCAGACTGGAACTAATAAAATTGTATTTTAACGTTATTTATACTTCCAGTAAAACCGACTTGCCATTCACTCTAGGCAAACCAATTTATTATATTGCCGTGTCATTTGTCACTTCAAATATGTTCTTGGATCTATCATTTACCTTACTGATGGCCAAGATCATATTTTCAATAAGAGTAGTTCCTACTGATAAGCATTAACCATGCCAATCTTAACAAAAAGTTTTTAATAGACCATACTAATTCACAAAAATAAATCAAAATAATATTTCAATAAACTGTAAAAGATCATAATAAAAGGCAGTTACAAAATACTAATACAAAATGCACTACAAAATACTATTTAATAGCATTTTTAAAATAGTTTACAATTAAAGACAAAATTTCTCTTCTTTGCTTATTATAGTTTGTTTTTGTGTCATATCTGTAAGCTCTCAAAAATTTTTTTGGTACAGTACGAGGATTGAGAACTCTCTAAAGTAACACAAATAACTAAGGCAGCAGATTTCAGTTAAGCATGATATATATCTATATATATATATATCTTTCTATCAATCAATCTATCTATCTATCTATCTATATATATATATATATATATATATATATATAGACACATATCTCCCCCGCCCCTCTCGGACAGCTGGGCAAGCTACCCATGACATATTCATTATGCCAAAAGCAGTAACAACAAATCTCACAATTTATTGTAAGATGTTACTGGTGCCCGCTCGAGCAAATCAATGAACAATGGGAGGACAGTGCTACAGTACACTGTTATATACACATCTATACATATATACAATATATATGGTTTTAAGAATTCCAAAGGCTTTAAAGTAAACAAGGATAAAGGATTCAAAATTACATTGCATCTGGTGTGTATATTTTCAATATTCCATACTTGCACTTTCAATCTGATTATCTTTATAACTTCTACATTAATTTCAAGTTATCTATCAAATTTCCAATTATCTAGGTATATTAAGAAAGAATATAAAAAAAGAAAGAATATAACTTGGTGAACTCACAAAGAAAAACAAAGACTGGCAAGTAGGATGCTTATGTTGCACGTAGCCTATAGATTCCAATTTGATTCCAGGTACCATATTTGGCATCCCATGTACCACCAGGAGTGATATGTAAGCAAAGAGCCAGTAGTAAGCACTGAGTACAGTAAATTATGCCCCCAAGACTCAAACAATTAAAAAAAAAGATACAGCTGTCATACCTAAGGGCATTAGTGGCCATGATTCAGAGATTCACAAACGAATCTCGGAAGAAACCAGCACACTGTAGAGATGCCTCCAGACCCCAAATATTAAAAAAAATCAGAATTCCAGGAGCACAACATCTCATATTATTCATAATAAGCAATATAAAATAAATTATTTAGTATCTGCCTATGTGGTGGGCTTGGGCAGTGGTGGGAAAACTCAAAAAAATGGTGGTAGGAAGGTATAATGGGTGTAGGATTGGTGTTGAAATATTGAATGCAAATAATTATTGTGAATAACATTATGAAAATAATTTTTAAAAAGTATAAAAATATCTATATATAGCAAATGCAATTATCACCTAATTGGTCAACTAGGCTAAATAAAGCTACCGAGCCCCAACACCACCCACACCTCCTACAATCATAGTGATACCTTGGACCAATTGATTCTCTTCATGGAAACCTCAGGTCTATATAGTTTCTTCTGCTTCATTCCGTAAGGCAGGTCAAGTGGAGCTCCTGGGGGAGGAGGAATGCCTCCTAGAGGAGGTGGTAGAGGAGGACCCCCAATCAAATTTGGTGGTGGTGGTGGTATACTACTCATTCCAGGCAAGGGGGGTGGAGGTGGAGGGGGAGCTCCTCCAGGAAGAGGTGGTGGAGGTGGAGGTGGTGGTGGTGGTGGTGGAGATGGGCCGCCACTGGGCAATGGAGGTGGTGGAGGAGGGACCGGAATTCCTGATGCACCTGAAAGGCCATGTCCCTGAAACAGAAATGACCAATTGTTTAAATGCTTGCAATAAAATAGAGCAATAAAGAAAGCTGTTTAGACAGTTGACGGTTTTTTGCAATCACATATGTTTAATTTAGCGATACGCAACGGTTAAACAACATATGCAAAGGACATGTAGGTTTTGAAAAGCATTATGTGCTTGATCAATATTTGCCTCTCCTTAAAATTCATGTTAAGAATGATTGCCTCTTCTTACAACTCATGTTAGGAAAGTTGTGATAATCAGAGATTATGTTGAACACTTCTAAAAATTATAAATTACCTTTAATACACAAGCATTCAATAAAAACATTTTGCAGACTGCCTGAATCTGGAAGATTAGGAAATTTAAATATAAGAGTATAAAATGTTCCAAATATACAATGTTCTAGTATATTTTACCCTGGAAAAGTATTCACAGCTTTGATTCCAGGCTGGAGCGATAGCACAGCAGGTAGGGCGTTTGTCTTGCACGCAGCCAACATGGCTGATCTGAGTTTGATTCTTGTGCACCTCTTGGAGAGCTCATCAAGATATGGAGAGTATCTCACCCGCATAGCAAAGCCTGGCAAGCTACCCGTGACGTATTTGATATGCCAAACACAGTAACAACAAAGTCTCACAATGGAGATGTTACTGGTCCCGCTCCAGAAAATCAATGAACAACGGGAGGACAGTGACTGTGACAGTGACAGTGACAGCTATGATTCCCATGGATGTCAGTTACTTTTAGTAATAAAACATTTGAAAGTATGATTCAAATATGAATGGGTTCATCTCACATTTAAAGGGATCCTCTTTCCATTATCTCAATACATTATAATGAATTGGTATCATTTGTCATTAAGGAAATCCATACAGATGAATTATAAAAAGAGTATTATTTTTACTACCAGAAAGTAACTCAAGTTGCATAATGATAGGTAACGGATGAATATAAATATCATATTTCATATTTTTATTAATCTGTATTATCTCATTAAACAAATGTTTATCATAATGCTATAATTTCTAAAGTACATTAAGATAAAACTGAAGTGATTTTCTATTATTTTGTTTAAGAAACTCCTAGCAGAGGCCTCTATCTCTACCTCAGTGGTTGAACCCCTCCCTTTTAAGTGTGAAGTTAATGCCAATATAAGTGTGATTTCTCATGATCTTAGGAGTTATGCTCTTTAGGATGGGGTTCTGTCTAGTATTATTTAGTGGCAGGTGGGGGAGTGAAGTGAGCTTAAACTGGTTCTCAGAGACCCATGGACTCCTGATGATATTCAGTTTATCAGGATAATGGTTCACTGAGAGGTTATAAAGATGTGATTTGGCTCAGGCATTATAGTCTGAGATAACCAGAACAACCTGGTCAGTGTGGAGAGGTTCCAACAGCTACACCTTGTGATGTGCAGGGACCATGCAGGGATGGGGATCAAACATCGGTCCATTAACAGGCATCTATACTACTATTTTTATTTGAAGATAAAATCTTATTTAATGACATCATTTTGCCAGTTGAACTACATAACTGTGTTAATGAGGCATAGAAATATACTTACAAAGTGGAAGTATATATTTTAAAAACCAACATAAAAGCTGGCTAATTAATAAGAATATTAAAAACTAATGATCAGGAGGAGACAAGATGATCAAAAATTTTCTCGGGGATGGAGTTATAGTACAGTGGCTAGGGCGTTTCCTTGCACGCGGCCGACCTGGGTTCAATCCAGGGCATCCCATTTGGTCCCCCAAGCACCTACAGGAGTAATTCCTGAGTACAGAGACAGGAGTAACCCCTGAGCATTACTGACTGTGACCCAAGAAGCAAAAAAAATTTACAAAAATTTAAAAAACCTTTCTCATAAGATTTTGTGCACATTTGTGGACTATAATGAAACAAAGCAAGGATTTAGAAAATCGCCAATGGAAAATAAATCCTATGATGCTGCAAAGAGGACCTGTGAACTGAAGCTTCAAGAGTGGAGGAAAAAAGTAGAGAGAGAGTCTGAGGGAAACTATCTGCCATAGAGGCAGGGGAAGGGCTGAAAATGGGGGAGGGTATACTGGTGGTAGAGAATGTGCACTGGTAGATGGATGGGAGCTCAATAATTGTACTAGTGAAACTCAATCAGGAAGGCTTTGTAACTGTATCTCACGTTGATTCAATAAAAAAGAATAGGGGGCAAAGTATTTATATGCTTAACAAATAACAAACCTTTAGTGATATAAGGAACAATAAAATATAGCATAAGAATAAGAAAAAGTACTATTATTTTTGTATGTATGGTGATGATCTGAAACCCATGGTCTCAATTTTTTTCTGTTAAGTGGCCTACTGCTGAAATATATTACTAGAACCTAAATTATTTTAGTAGCATTTTATTTTAGCAAGTAAATCTCTTCTTCAAGAAAATACTGATGAAGCGTTAAATTTTTGAAAACGTTAAGAAATTAGACATTTCCCCCCATAGGAATTGTTTATGTCTTTAGTAAATAATTTGAAAGGCAAAATACCTTCCATTTGTGATTAGTAGATATCAAAATAAATAACTATAAAAATTAGTCAAATTTGCCTCTATTAAATCATGTTCATAATATGAAATTAGAGATACAACAAAAATACTACTTAAAATAGAATCTTATTTACATTAATTGTTAAAAATAAAAAAGAATTAGTTCTATTTAAATTAAGTGCTACCAGTCTTTAAAAAATCAAATTTAGGAGCACTTTCTTTCTTCTTTTGAAAAATTAGTAATAATAGAACTATGAAATCAGGCACTAAGCAGTGAATATGGTAAATTAATCATTCACTATTTTACATAATTTAGGTTACTAGAAAATGGTGTGTTATGGATCAGCTAATTTAGCAATAAATAAGCAACTCAGTAAATGTAAAGGCCTTGTTCTAGGTGCACTAGAGTGTTGAATAAGAATAATGCATTGAGGCTGTCTTCAATCTGCTTTTTATGCTCCAGTGGAAGAAATCCATCAGGAACAGAGATATGAAATGACTGAGCTAAAATAATGACACAGGAGTTCAGAAAAATTCTACAAAGGGGATTTTGAAAAAGACTTCCAAATGACATTTTATTAAATTCATCCTCTTAAAGGGTATAATTCAGAGGTAAGGTGAGCACAGGAGGGCATTTCTGACCAAGAATAATATAAGTTGGAGTGTCTCAACTAAGGTCCATGAAAATTACTATTTTCAGGAAAATTTATATGTTTTCCAAGATGAAGAGTTCTGTGGTTAAATGAGTCTGGAAAAACTATGAAAAGAGATTCAGGTTTCATCAAAATAAGATATCTAAGGTCTATTAATATGCTAATGATCATTACTAATTTCCAAGAGTATATCAAGTATGCCCAATTTATTGTATTATGAGATGCTTTCTTCATGAAAAAAAAATGCTAACATCTCTTAAATGTCTAGGAAATTCTGATAAAATTAAAGTGCAAGAGACAGTACTCTTTAAATGTGATGGGAATAAACGTGACAGCTATAAGAGAATTCACAGTGAGGGGAGAAATCAGAGATGAAACTGCAGAAGAGATTAAGATACCCCATAATAGAAGGTCTTCAAATACCAAGTAGATATACATTATCTTATTTAAACTGAGCTGTATTTAGTCCTGAGTGCAATAGCGGCCAGAGAACACATTGAAGCCTCTAGTGACAATAATCAGGAGTGTTTATTTATTTGACCCATACAAGCAGTGCTCAGGGAACATGAGGTGAAAGAGATTAAACCTGGGTCATCCCACAGGCTAGGCAATCTGTACAATCTCTTTTATCACATGGACAGTGTTTATAAGAAGATTAATTATGTACTGCTACAAAAGATCTTTTGGTCAGAAATGCCCTTTTGATGAGGGCAAGACAACAGTCAGAGAAAAAGGAGAGAAAACAACTACTATACTATAGGGTGGGGATAGGAATGTAGCACTAGATATTCTGGGTTTTGAGAGAAGAAAAAATGTCAGAAAAAGAACTGACACTTTGATTCCCTTTGCTTCCCGTTGACTGTTGCAGTGATTTGGGATTGTACACACATGCACTTAGTTATGGTGCTCTGAATACTTTGCCATGCTATTGGAGATGAGGGAATTTCACATTTTTGGTGTGGTGGTGGTGGTGGAGGTATTTACAAACATACTCACAAGTGGTCATACTCTTTAGCTATGGTTCTAAAGAATATACTGGTTGGAGTGCTCACACTTAGCTGTGGTGTTTACACAGAGCTGGCTACAAAAGAAACTGTGGGAACACTAGGGACCCTAAAGAGCAGAACTATAGGAACAACCATATGTAGTTGTCCTATATTTGAAAGTACGCAGGTTTTGCAACTGACACATGCCGGGCCCTTGAAAAAATTAATTTGTGTGTGCCTTTTGGAGGGGGAGAGGCAGGGGAAAGGCAATGAAAATTACTGTTTTGCATACAAAATAATTTGTAGTGAAATCTAAACAAGGAAGCCATAGTTCAGTGAAATAAAACAAAAAAATCACATATTATGGACTTAATTTTATAAACAATAGGACAATCCTATGCATTGAGCTAATGTAGAGCTAGATAGGTAATAAAATTTAGGAGATTTGACAAGAGTAAAAAGTGATACTTGAATTTATAATGAATGAGTTATAAGACCAAGTACATGTAGAAAGAAAGAACAGAAAAATCACTGGGAAATTTTAGCTCTTAGAGTGATAAAGATACTGAAAACAATACCAAATCATCAGAGAAAATAAGAAAAAAGTCAGATAATACAAAAGGTGAAAGGATTAGTGTAAATAAATGATGTGATATGATAAGTAAGTAAAACAGGCTCTGGGTAGAAACGAGCCACAACATTGGGTAATAGGGAATTCACAGACCACTTGAATTCATTTCCAATACATTGTATAGTGCTTGTCTTACATATGCCAAATCTGATTCAATCCCCAGTACATCATATGATTCCCCAGGGTCAAAGCAAGAGTGATACCTGGGCATAGAGTCAAAAGTTGGCCCTGAGCACAGTGTTGTGTGACCACCCCTTCCCCCCACACATGGAATAATTTAACTTAAATATGAAAGACCTACTAAGCTAAAAGATTGCCTTCCGTTATTTTAAATTTAATTAAAACGTGATAACCTTTCAATACCGATGATGTAAACCACAATCCCCAAAAGGCAAAAGGAAAAAAGACAGAGAGATAAAGACAAACACAGACACATAAGGGGGGGGAGTGGACAGGGAGAGAAAGAGTGAGAGGGGAGAGAAAGTGAAAGAAAAGTACCTGCCATAGAGGTAGATTAGAAAGTGTGTGTGTGAAGGAAACTGCAGACATTGGTATTGGTGGAGGAAAATGCACACTGGTGAAGGGATGGGTGGCGAAACATTGTATGACTAAAAACGAATCATGAACAGCTTTGAAACTGTCTATATCACTGTAAATTAATTATAAAAATAAAAATAAAGCACTGTAGCAATGCCCTCCCGTTGTTCATCGATTTGCTCGCACGGGCACAAGTAACGGATCACAACAAATTGTGAGACTTGGTGTTACTGTGTTTGGCATATCCAATGCATCACGGGGAGCTTGCCAGGCTTTGCCATGCAGGCGCGATACTCTCGATAACCTGCCGGGCTCAACACGAGGGGCAGAGGAATCGAACCCGGATCAGCCATGTTGGCCACATGCAAAGCAAATGCCTTACCTGCTAAGCTATCGCTCCAGCCCAAAAATAAAAAATTAATTTTAGCAAGACTATATTGAGTTCTAAAGTTTAAATTTGTTTTGATATCCTACAGTTAACTGTATATTATATATGTATATATGTATATGCTTTTATATTTTATTATATACATATACGTGTATATGAATATATAATATACAGTTAACTATATATTAAATATGTATATATATCTATATGCTTTTCTACATCCAAAACATAAGTGAAAAATTAAAGTTTATATGTTTTAAAATTTTGGGTGTTCAGGGGGTATGGTGCTGCCAGCAGGTCAATCTGTACATGTGAGGTGAGTACATAAGCAGCTGATGGCGCCTTCGCACTTCCAGATACCCCAAAATTGCTGCTGTGCCTTTGGCCAGACCCCAAAAACTTGGGGCAAAGTTTACCAAGAAAGTAAATGGCCAGAAGTTAGGTATGTGTGAAACACACCCACAAACCATCTACAGCTCAGCTATATAATTGAAGGCATGGCCTCTCTGGTTCCTGATTGAACCACTTAATGGCCATAATCCCAGAGACTCAGAAACAAATCTCAAAACCCAGCGACTTTCGGCAGAAATGCATCCAGTCTCTGCAGGAGGTTACTGGTGCTGGGCCAACCCAGGTGGGAATAGGTTTCGTGGCTTGGCCTGTTCCCCCTGGCAGTCCAGTGGCCGCCATCCTCCAGAGGCCACTGGACAGTCAGGTTTGGGCCTGCAGTGACGAGACACACAGGGCCTCACGGGATGGGGGTGGAGCCGGTCCTGTCCTCCCCACCCCAACGAGACGCAAGTCATCGCCCACGAACAGCCTCTCTGGCTCCTGATCAACCTGCTTAAGGGTCATGATGCCAGAGACTCAGAAACAAATCTTGAAACCCAGTGGCTTTTGGCAGAAATGTATCCGGTCCCTGCAGTAGGTTACTGGTGCTGGGCCAACCCAGGTGGGAATAGGTTTTGTGGCTTGGCCTGTTCCCCCTGGGGGCCCGGTGGCCGCCATCCTCCAGAGGCCATTGGACAGTCAGGTTTGGGACTGCAGTTACAAGATACACAGGGACTCATGGGATGGGGGGTGGAGCCGGTCCTGTCCTCCCCTCCCCAACGAGACCCCAAGTCATCACCCCTGAACGGCCTCTTTAGCTCCTGATCAAGCTGCTTAATGGCCATGATCCCAGAGGCTCGGAAACAAATCTTGAAACCCAGCAGCTTTTGGGAGAAATGCGTCCAGACCACGGAGTCGGTTACTGCTGCTGGGCCACCCCAGGGGGAAAGGGTGTTGTCCCTCCGCCTGCTTCACCCTGGCGGCTCGGTGGCCGTCATCCTTCAGAGGCCATTGGACAATCAAGGTTTGGGCCCACAGTGATGAGACATTTTGGTTCTAAAGTGATGGGGATAGAGCCAGTCCTGTCCTCCCCACCCCAACGAGATCCAAAGTCATCACCCATAAATGGCCTCTCTGATTCCTGATCAAGCTGCTTAACAGCCATGATCCCAGAGAATCAGAAAAAAATCTCGAAACCCAGTGGCTTTTGGCAGAAATGTGTCTGGACCCCACAGTAGCTTACTGTCACCAGGTCAACCAAGGGGGGAAAGGGTACTGTCCCTCCGCCTGCTCCCCCTTGGTGGCTCGGTGGCCACCATCCTCCAGAGGCCATTGGACAGTCAAGCTTGGGCCTGCAGTGGCGAAACTTGTTGGGCCTCATAGGATGGGGGTTGAGTCAGTCCTGTCCTCCCCGTCCCAACAAGACCCCAAGTCATTGCCCACAAACAGCCTCTCTGGTTCCTAATCAAGCTGCTTAATGGCCATGATCCCAGAGACTCAGAAACAAATCTCAAAATCCAGTGGCTTTTGGCAGAAATGCATCTGGACCACGCAGTAGGTTACTGTTGCCGGGCCACCCCAGGGGGGTAAAAGGTGTTCTCCCTCCGCCTGCTTCTCCCTGCCGGATCGGTGGCAGTCATCTCTCAGAGGCCATTGGATAGTCAGGTTTGGGCCCGCAGTGATGAGACATTTGGGCCTCACGGAATGGGGATGGAGCTGGTCCTGTCCTCCCCACCCCAAGTCATTGCCCACGAATGGCCTTTCTGGTTCCTGATCAAGCTGCTTAACGGCCATGATCCCAGAGACTAAGGAGCAAATCTTGGAACTCAGCAGGTTTTGGCAGAAATCCCTCCAGATTTAAGTGTTAAAATTTTGGAATTTCAAAATCGCGCAGCCACTACTGCATCCACGCGACATCATGTTATTCATAACCAGCAATAGAAAACAAATTGTCTACTGTTGCCTTTTCAACAGATCTGAGTGTTGGGGTAAAATCTCAAATAATAATAAGTCTGGTGTGAAAATATTGAATGTGATCAAAGTAGAGAGAGATTAATGTGTAAATCATCTGCCCCACAGGTTGGGGAAGGGTTTGGGATGGGGGTATACTGGGGTTGTTGGGGGTGGAGAATGGGCACTGGTGAAGGTAAGGGTATTTCATTGTATGACCAAGACTTAGACCCGAACGCTTTGTAACTGCTGTCACAGTGATTCAATAAATAAAATTATAAAAGGTAAAGGTAAAGGCCCTCCCGTTGATCGTCGATTTGCTCGAGCGGGCCCAGTAACGTCTCCATTGGAGACTTTGTTGTTACTGTGTCTGGCATATCCAATACTCTCGGTAGCTTGCCAGGATAAAAAATGAAAAAAAAGTAAGGTGGAGTTCATGCACAATTCAATCAGCTAATCAATGGCTGAATAAATAGTAGTACTCCTACATAAATTTTTTTTAAAAAATTTGGGTGTTCAAGATTTAAAGATAAATGAAAATGTCAAATTTTAAAATAAATGAGCATTTCCAAATGATTTTCAAGAAAAAAATCAGAAACATTAGTTTTACAAATTATGAGAAAAAAATTTAACTCAAGAAAAATTTCATGCGTATAGCATTTACTGTGCATCAAAAATAACCAGGATTGGGCTCAAGCAATAGAATAGAGGGTAGGGCATTTGGCTGAACCAGGCTTGATTTCCAGTATCCCACTGGGCATTGCCAGGAGTAATTGCTGAGTGCAGAGCCAGGGGTTACCCTTGTGCATTGCTGGGGTGACCCCCAAAGCAAAAAAAAATACCCAGAAAAGTTTGTGTAGCCAAAACTCTCATTTTTATTCAAAAACAAAACTGTTTTAACTGCCTCAGGAAAAAAAAAAACTTAAGAATTATTTTGACGAAGAAAAACTGCCCCAAAACCCACTGTCATTAACATTCTCCTTATATCTTAGGAGGAAATTTTCTATCTTCAACTACATTGCTAATGTGACACATATTCTTGTTTCATTACCTGGGTTCGAAGTTGGTTGATTTCTGTTTCCAGCTCTTTGATTTTTTCTTCTCTCTTTTGAAGTTCTGCTTGAGCTTCCTGTCGAGCTGTGAATTCTTCATCAAACTGCAATGATTAACACCTTAAGTATACTTAATTATAGTTTAAAGGAGGCTTTAAACATTAAAGATTAATTAAATAAGTGGAGTGTGCTTGGTGCACTGAATTCCCAAGTCACTCAAAAAATGGAAGTAAAGAGAAAATGTACATCTAACCAAATTAAACTCATTTCCTTTTTGAAAAATAGAAAAAATAAAATTTAAGTTCAAGAATGAAAAGATTCCTTTCACATATGATCAATAGTTTTGTTGTATTATTATTGAAAAAAATCAATGAGATATAACTAATTAACTAACATTGACACATTAAATTTCAGCTGACTAAATTCGAAAATAAAACCTAACCATCAGTATTTAAGCAAGTTAATTCCTTAACCATATTTAATCTTGAAAAGAGAAGAATTTTAGAATTTTCCTCTAAAGCCTAAATTAAAATTCTGTGAAAAGACCGCTTACAATGAATTTGATTTAAAAATCAGTAGGACCTTTGAGAGCTTTCAAATTATGTATGTTAAACTTCTAGAATTCTCAAATTATGCATATTAATCAAATTAAAATGTGTTTATTATAATTTTCATTGACTATCATTGAAAAATGTTGCTCCATGAACTCCTATGGTAGAATGTTGTAATGACATTCTCCTTCAGATGGTTAGTCAAAACCCATGTATCAGATATTACAAGAAGGAAAAATGATAGACTGGAATGACAAAGTACTATCCTATAGAGACCTTTTAAATAATGAATATGCATTTTCTGCATTTTGCCGAGGACTTAGTCAGAACATTAGCAAGCAAAAAGCACAATTTGTGTGAAAAATGCTTGTGACTGGCTATAGAACATTTCATTTGTTCTTTATTGCCAACATCACATCAAGATTTAGCATTCTATATATTACTTGTTTCCAAAAGTACTATATCTTACCACCTAGAATTGTCTTTAGAATTTGTGGGAGAAAAATTAAGTAGGTACACTATTAATATTCATAATCCTAGATTTGACCTTCAGATATTTGAATGTATCATTCATATATAAGTCTGAAGAAATGTGGACAAGTAAATTATATTAATAGTTGACTGAAATACTACATAATTCTTTTACTCTATTTCACTAAATTATTTAGAGGTTTTCCATGGAGATTGTTCCAAGTCTTCTGTAAACTCTTTAAATGTCAAACCTTCCCAAGATCCTTTAGTCAGTCTTACTCTCTTCTTCACTGAGAAGTTGGAAGTGCCTCAATATAAGCGTATTTAAATGCACTATCATATATGTTACAAATTCCCTGAAACTAATATTCCCAAGTTAACTCTAACAGTTAGCTTCACAAATATGCTTCGTAAACCATGGTGTCTATTTGAAGAAGGGATATATTATTCTTGACTGATATTTAAAATTAACTTAATATACAAAGACATATACTGTAAATGTAAAGAGGTACATAAACTAGAAGACTTCTTATAAAGACACTAAATTTATCCTCTCATTTAATGATGAATAAACTAAGATCCAAGACTTGTGCAGCTTACTTAAAATCACAGCTAATTAGAAAGCTGAGATCAGACCTTATAACTACTGTTACTTATTCTAGCACTTTCTTAAAAACCATTTTTGACAACCCGTTAAAATAACTCAGAATAACAAGAGAAAGAAAATCACTGGTACATCATATATATTTTCATTCTAAATATTGGAAATAATAAAATTTGTTAAACACAGAAATCTTTGGTAGCACTGTAGCTTTGTCCTACAGTTGTTCATGGATTTTCTCGAGCAGGCCCAGTAACGTCTCCATTATGAGACTTGTTACTGTGTTTGGTATATCGCTGGAGCGATAGCACAGAGGTAGGGCATTTGCCTTGCACAGAAATCTAATTTCTTAAATATTTCATTAGCTATTTAACATAATTGCTACTTAGAAAATATACTTTCCAGTTGGATCACCAAAAATGTTCCGATATTGTTCGGTCTAAGCATAGTAACATTAAAACATTAATGGAAAATCTAGAATTTTCATAGGAAAAGTGTGCTACCTACAAAAAGTTTATGTGATAAATATAAAGGTCTATTATTCAAAAAGTGAACAATTTCTTTCACTCCAAAAATTGACAGCTTCTCACAAACACTTTATGCTCCAACTTTTAAAATCTATTCTAGTAACTAAGAGAGAAAAACTATTTCTTCAGACACCCTAAAGTAACTTCAATAACACTCTGTAATTTCTTGAATGATAACAAAGGTGATCATCTTATCTCCAAGATAAATCATAACTTGAAAGAGACAGATGTACATAAATACTATCTTCTTGTCAGAGGCTAAACACTGGAGAGCTTTTAGACTTTTATTTCAGTTCTTCTACCTGTCACCAAAAAAACTTAATACTATTAAAAAGCTTCATAAAGTCTATAAGAAAAAGTGTTTTTAGTAGATTATAGTTACAACTGAATCATACTTTCAGGTAAGATGGAAAAGAAAATTTTACACCTCAATAAAATAAAAAATGCTCATAAAGTTACCACTTACAAAAGGCATAGAGAACCTCAAATCCTGCCATGTCTACCTGGAATAGTAGCAATATTTAAAAAATGACAATTATAAAATTCAGAGTAAGTAAGTTTAAGGAAACAGATACAGAAAATACTGTATCATTATGCTTCTATCAATAGAAATGCTTTTCTTTAAGACTGTACATCTAATAGTAAATATCTAAAAGTGCTCCATGGAGAAATATTATCAGTAAGAACTATAGGAATGGAAAATGTAAATTTTGCTTGATAGCTTCTACCTATATCCTTCCAGCAATTTAATTTTATTTATAAGTTTATTTGTACATCTCTAATGTGGTTTTTCTATAATAGGCTAAAAGGTGGCAAGCAAGGAATAGCAATACCTTGAATTTATTAGAAAAGCTGAAAGTATTCTGCATTTATATCTGGATATAGAATTCTGAAATATTATAAAATGGAAACATAAAAAAACAAGGGATGTTTACACATTTTCACTCAATTACTTAACAACCATGGCTACTAATTTATAAGCCTTACCTTCTTGGAAAATTCCATTGCTTTTTGTTCACTTTCTTCAACTTTTGCCTTGTTCACAAAAGAATCTGTTTAAAATAGAAGTAGAAGATAACTGTTCATATTCAAAGCATAACTTGATGTACACCTCATAATTTATTACACAAGCTATCAGTTTTACATAAAATTCTATGAAAGAGAAATTTATCTGCATTATCTCCCAAATATCAGACAATACATTTTTACTTTTCTATACTGTCACTGTCAGGGTCCTCCCGTTATTCATCGATTTGCTCAAGCGGGCCCAGTGACATCTCCATTACGAGACTTATTACTGTGTTTGGCATATCGAATACGTCACGGGTAGCTTGCCAGGCTTTGCCATGCGGGTGAGATACTTTCAGTAGCTTGCAGGGCTCTCCGAAAGGGGCAAAGAAATTGAACTCGGGTCGGCCATGTTGGCTGCGTGCAAGGCAAACGCCCTACTGCTGTGCTATTGCTCCTGCCCACTTTTCTATACTAATTTAGTAATATAAATATTTAAGGTACAAAACCATATACATACATATATATATAAATGAATAATATTTTAAGTGGTGAACAGGGTTAACAGAGACAACAGTCAAGGGCCTTGGACATTAATGAAGTGTAATGTGATATATTCATTTATTTAAAACAGAGAACTATAAATATTATAAGCACTGGACCTCAACCAGAATAATTAAACTTAAAAATATGTCTGTTATAAAGACAGATTGTGGTGGGTAGAACAAAACATGAGAAGATTGGTGGAGGTAAGCTGGCATTAGTTTTAGGATTAGTAATGGACACTAAAAATCTGAAACTCTATTGTAGACATCACAGTGCCAAAAAATAAGTTTTGGAAAAAAATACAATTTTTAAAATAATAAATCATAACATCAAATATTAATAAGTTATTTAGAAAATTTATTTTCTAGTCATAGAAAATGTTTTGGTCATAATCACAGGAATGATGATGTGATGCTGAAGTCATAATAGTTTTCTGATGTTGAATAATCACTTATTAATTAACCCATCCATCTCTCCCCACTCAATGACACTAAATTAACAGGTCACATCCTTAAGTATCTGAACAAGAGCATACAAAAATTTATGAACTGAATGATGAATGAGAGTCAAATGTAGAAGTTTAACGTGTGTGACAATTATGATCCAGAATAAATCATAAGCCAATATCAATATTTTAAGTCACAAAAAAACTCTCTACTGTCACTGTCCTCCCGTTGTTCATTGATTTGCTCCAGTGGGCCCAGTAACATTGTGAGACTTGTTGTTACTCTGTTTGGCATATCTAATACATCACGGGTAGCTTGCCAGGCTTTACCGTGCAGGCATGATACTCTCAGTAGCTTGTTGGTTTCCTGAGAGGAGCAGAGAAATCGAACTTGGGTTGGCCTGGTCAGCCACGTGCAAGGCAAACACCCTACCCACTGTGCTATCACTCAATATATCCAATTTATCCAATTTATCCAATATATCCAATATATATCCAATATTTATCCAATTTATATTTATCCAATATATATTTTATATTTATCCAATATATATCCCATTTATATTTATCCAATATATATCCAATATTTATCCAATTTATCCAATATATCCAATTTATACAATTTATCCAATTTATCCAATATATCCAAGTTATCCAATTTAGTCAAAAAAGGTGTGCAATCCTAGCAATCACATCAATGTTTGAGACAAGGTAAATTGTCAAAAAATTTCAGAAAACATTTGGCCTTTCAAAGTTCGACCCCTCTTACAAGAATTGATCTTAAGGAAAACAGTGGGGAATTAGAGAACTCAGAAACAAACCTGAATTAAATACCTGGCACCACATGACCTCATCAGTATCATTCAGTGCAGCTGAAGTGGGGACTGAGCAACATAAGGGGTGGCCGAATGGGATTCCAAGGCCACTATGGTTGGCTTAGTGGCACTAGGCACCACAGCCCTCACCATAAGATTGAACCAGTGGGCTATTTTGGTTCAATAGCACTGCAAGTGGACTGGAGCGATAGCACAGTAGAGAGGGCATTTGCCTTGCACACGGCCAACCAGGGTTCGATTCCTCCATCTATCTTGGAGAGCCCGGCAAGCTGCTGAGAGTATCCCGCCCGCCCGGCAGAGCCTGGCATGCAACCTGTGGCATATTCGATATGTCAAAAACAGTAACAACAAGTCTCACAATAGAGACGTTACCTGTGCCCACTTGAACAAATAGATGAACAGGAGGACAGTGCTACAGTGCTACAGCACTGCAACTGATCCCAGAGCCAAGCACTTCTTGGAAACATTAAGATATTATACACAAGGTTGTGAGGACTTGAAAGCAACTTAGATATATATAAAAATATTGGTGAACATAATTACATTATTCCCTAAAATAATGGAATATTATGTTGACCTTGAGTTATGTTTTGAAGTCCAATTTAGATAATTTTTCATAATATATCATTAAAAACATATATATATGCATACATACATACATCATACATACATCACACATAAAAACATACATCATACATAGATGAAAAGTTACTAACAGAAAGTATGTTATGCTGGTGAGGTGTATGGGGCACAAAAATTATATTGGTGCATTATTTTATCTCCATATAAATATATGTTAGATTGCCCAGAATACATGAAGATTGGTTTTTAAATAATATAATAATAATGTAAGATAAAAAACAAGAACTTAATATTTTTATAATACTGTGGGACTCCCAACAAAGTAGAGAATAATTCGAATTTTTTAATAGTTGTTTCCCTTAAAGAGGAGGCAACTGAGTTCATCTTATCAAAGGTGATTTTCATTAGACATGAATAAAAATACCTAACTATAACTTTATATAATATAGTATAATTCAAAAGAGAAGTTTTACATCATTTTGGAGAAACTGCATCAGAAAAATAGAGAAATTGGTCCAGGATGATATGATACAAGGTAATGTCCTTAGTAATGTAATACAAAAATAGGATTACCTCCAATTCTTTCTGAGCTCCACATCTATGACAATATAAATTGCTCTATATTGTTTGAATTAAAATATATTATAATTTACTGAAATGATGATCAAATAGATTATACTGCAGGTAAGGCAACTGACAATCAGGCAGCCAACTCATGTGGTACCCCATATGGTCCTATCAGCACCACTAGGCAAGAACTGTAAGTACAGAGCCAGAAGTAAGCCCTGAGCACCACAATGGGCAGTCCAAAAACCAGAAAAATTGTACTGAAATAAGCTATTTCACTAAGCCTCACCTAAACTCATATGTCGGTTCTTGGAAATTTTGACTACCCAAGAATTACCCAAATACACATTCATTTTTGTATAAGTTAATTGATAAAAACAGAACATTTCTCTTGAAAAAAAATCACCAAAATGGCTAAGATCCATTTCTTAATTGTTTACATCAAGTTTGGGTTACATGTAGCCTAAGCCTATCCCAAAAATTCAGGGTGAAAGGTATGAGGCAATCCTGGGCAAGATTCCTTTTGCAAATAGGGTACACTCAGACACACAAAATCACACTGGAAAAATAGACATGCCAATGAGTCTTGCATGGACCTTTTCAGGAGAGGAAAATTAATCAGAGAAAACCCATGTACAAAGTGTTCAAGGTGGAAATTATTTTTTCTTTCCTAAAAACAATAAAGAAAAAAAAAACTACCTGAGAACATACTAGGTTCCATTTATCAGCTAAATTCTTAAAATTAGCTGTGAGCTGACAGTACAGTGATTAGGATGATTGCCTTGCACATGGCTAAAATGGTTCAAACCCTGGCAGAACAAATGGTCCCCTAATGAGTGGTCCAGGAGCAGAGAGAAAGAAGAGACAGAAGAAATCCCTGAGCATCAAGGGTGTGGAAAAAAAAAACTGACAAAAGCAGCAAAAAAATCCTATAGCTACAATTTATTATTTAGAGCCTATATTACACGTATTAGAAGACTTCTAAGACATGAGTACAAACTGAATCAAAGAATTTGTCGAATTATTTGTAGTATAAATATAAAATAACATGTATTTTGGTGGAGGCATTGATTCTAATCTGAAATAATGTTTAAGTTTGCAAATTAGGAGAGAATTTCCAATTACACAGGCAGAGTGCTCCTGATAAACTTAATGATGATAGTGATCAAGTATTCACAAATAAAATCAAGTTTGTTAAAAATATTTTGATGTAGAAGTGCCTCATTTACAAAATACAGTGAAGTACAATAAAATGGGAAAGGACTTAGTATCACATACCTATGAGATGAGTAAAATCTATGTCTAGTCTTTGACGATACTTGAAATCTGGATCCATACCACTGCAGTGCAGCACTATCTGAGAAACACATTCTTCAATTACTTTATAATACTGTGGCCTAAAATGAGAAAAGTCATTCATTAATACATTTCTACATATACAAATATATTTTTAAAAAAGTAATCATCACGAAAAACTAATTAAGCATTTTCCTAGCACTAGCAGCATTATTATTTTAGAAAATAATTATTTTAAACACTATACCCTCATTATGAGAAATATGCCTAAATTTGGAGATAATCTTGACATTATAAAATAAAATCCACTATGAGAGAGTCAATGGCAAAATTTAGTAACTTGATATTCTACCTTTCAGGGATTCAATTTGTGCTCAAAAGACACTTACCTAACTTATCTATCAAATGAAGTTATTGTATCTATAGTAAATACAAAACAATAACCAGTTACTTCTATATACATCGTACAGATATAGAAAGCTAAAGGCATCCACAAAGAATTCATTTCAGTAAATAAGGTGGCAGGCAATATCTTTGAGTATACTATGCTTTTATCCATGATATACACATCTTATAAAATAATACTAAGCTATTTATTTACAGATTATTTTAAATATCCTCTTATAACATATATTTAATATATTTAAAAACCATACACAATTAATATGCATGGCAATAGCCCTAGTATACAATTAATATGCCTAATTAATATGCACTATCATGGCCTCAATATGTTAAAAGCATCAACGGTTTTGAACATACCCTAATTCTGTAATCGAAAAAGGTAATTATGGTCTTTAGAAGGACCAGATGGAAATTTCAAGACATTTAAAAAACACTTTTGTATTAAATATATGGCTAATAAAGTCAACAGGTACAGATCAGAAAAATACTACTGTAGCAAATTATAACATCAATATCCATAAAATTAGTAACTTGCCAAATTTCTAAAAATCAGAAATGAAGGCAAATGAACTAATATCTCTTTTTTCTCTTTATTATGAAAGTAGTCTCAAAAATATATTACCATTACATATCAGAAGCTTTTTCAACTTATCAAAAAGTTAAAGGTAGGTAAGATTGAATTATACTTTCTAATCAATTATTCCTTAGCTAAAAAAGATATTGTCATTCACACTTAAGGCAAAGTTATCAGTAGACTGAAAATGCTTGTTATATGTCCACATTACGCTGATATTTTCAGAATAAAAATGATGTCATTTAAAAGAACTTCCCACTCCAGTTTACTCAGAAGCAGATAATTTTACACACATGATTTTCCCAAGTAAATGACTGACTGTAGCCAATGTGCCCTTTACTATTAAAATATAGTAAACATAGTAAAAGCAGTTCAGTTTTTAAATTGTTTGTTACTTCTTTATTTATTTATATATTGTATTTGTCTGTAGGTGATACCAGGCTATGCCAGTGCTAATTCCTGGCGCTGAGCTCCCGGATCACTGTTGGTTGGCTGGGGGCACTATATGTTGGTGCTGAGGATCAAACACATGTTGGATGTTTGCAAGTTACTCACTGTAAAATCTCGTTGGCCACAACATTCAGGTTTCTATTTTTTTAAACTACAGCATATGTTTTAATACTTTAAAAAGTTTTCTATACTTCTGTAATATCATGATGGTTTTAAGTCATTTTACTAGATTAAAACAAAATAGTTTTCTATATGGTTTAATAAATGTCATTTTTATACTTGACACCACAGGAATTTTCCATTTTATTAAAAGTATTGAGAAACCAGAAAACATAGGTTGTCAGAATTTAATGAACACTAGAATATGAAGAACAGCTAAAAGTCTCTAAATCAGTTTAATGATGATCTCTAATGCATAATTTCAGTCACTCACAAACCTTTCTCAGTATTATTTTTTTCAAAGTAGTAATTCTTTGTAGTAATAATACAAAGGCTTAATAGTAGTAGTGGCAGTAGTATTGATAATACATAGACTTAATCACTAAAACTTGTAACAGTAAATCTTATTAAAGTGTGTGAGCACCTAAAAATTCTATCATAGACTTTAGAGAGCCTACTCTGTGCTTTCAAGGCTTAGCAAAAAATATTCACAGGGTCAGTAAAATGTGCTGTTTTCTTTTCTATTAGAAGTTCTATTACTGAAGTGTATCATTTTTTTTTAATTTTTATTAGTGAAACACCATGAGGTACAGTTGTAGACTTACAAGTTGTTGTGCTTGGGTTTCAGTTATACAATGATTGAGTACCCATCTCCCCACCAGTGCCCATTCTCCACCTCCAGTGCTCCCAGTCTCCCTCCCGCCCCCCACCACCTCATCCCACCCCACCCCTTTGGCAGGGCATTCCCTTTTGTTTTCTCTCTCCTTTTGGGTGCTGTGGTTTGCAAAAAAAAGGCATGTTTTTCTATTATTTTTAACTATTTAATATTAAATGAATGCATTTTTAAAAAAGTATCTATTTCTGTCAAAATAATCTATATCTCTAAATCTGTTTCTCTTGTATGTATTGTCTAAGGCACAATTAACTATCAAATTTCACATAATATATGAATAAAATTACATAAGAATCACTCTCAGAACTTTTGCTTACCTAATGTAATAATCATTCCTTATGAGCAAAAAATGTTGTAGAATAGATAATAGGTAATTCTCAGCAGCAGTGTCCTTCAACATATTATACAGAAGGTGGTACACTTCATTAATATCAGTGGAAAGTAAGTCAAGGAAAAATTAAAGATTATTGATGAAAGTTGCATACATAATGGGAGTAGTTTTATTTCTAAAAATACTGAATTTTCATTCATTACAATTTTTAAATCATCAACTTCATACAGAAGTAGTTTTACATTTACATAAAGAAATTTAATCTAGGGAAGCACATTAGTCTTTCTTTCACATTAGTGAAAGAAATGAATTTAGGCACTGTTGTAAGACCATCAAAACCTTAAACGGTTATAAACAATATTTTGAATTCTAGATTAAAGTTTGTACCGCTGGAACAACAATGTCATCAATGAAAAAGATTTTTCTTCATCTTATTATGATTGTAATGAAGGAATTACATTAACTCATATAATCTACAACTCTACTTTTATTTATTTATTTATTGCTTTTTGGGTCACAGCCAGCAATTCTCACTCCTGGCTCTACACTCAAAAATTACTCCTGGCGGTGACCGGGGGACCATACGGGATGCTGGGAATCGAACCCGGGTTGACCGTATGCACGGCAAACACCCTATCTGCTGTGCTGTCACTCCAGGCCCTAGCCTTGCACTATCTTCACTGCCACCTGGAGACAAGGTAATTACAAGTTTTATGAACTGATAAAAATTAAAATCCCTTATATACATAAGATAATAATGAAATCTGAATTTATTTGAATTCTCCTATACTCACTTATATTTTAAAAACATATAAAAGAACATGGAAGTTGAAGTTGCATAAGTATAAATAGAGAGGTAAAAGCCTAAATTCTTTCAGTAAATTAGTGAATAAATTTCAAAGATTGTATTCACTTTTATAATAAAAAGTGAGGACTTAGAGAAAAATCAATGTAAAAGAATGAAAACACAGCAACATAATCTGAGATTCTAAAAATAACATAAAATGTCAACACTGTCTCAGAAGTACACTTATGCATATGATGCATTACTTCTTAAACTCCAAATAAAACTGCTAGATCTCATAAGTATCTCATAAGTTCCCTTGAATGGTTACAGAATAGATCTAAAAATAACTTTCAATCCAAGTTTGGTTAAAGAAAATTCTATACAATACAAGAAATCAAGATTTTAATTCATATAAAATTAATATTAGATATAACATAATAGATTAGTACAAATGGTGATGTATATATTATAAAATAATTTCTGATAATAATCAAAAACTGTTATTCACTGCATATAGGTTCATTCAAAGATTATAACACAAACACATTGTGATAAAATTAAAAGGAAAGATGAAAAATTGTATTCTGCCCAGAAGTTCATAGGGATATAGACATTTTGATAAATAAGATAGATACAATGAAAGTACCTCAAGAGCTTTAAAATATAGATAACCATGGACCATGCATTAAATTACGGCACCATGCCTCCCCGGGAGGAAAAGGGTGTTAAGGGTGTTGCTCCCGTCCGCCTTCCCCGCCCACCCCCCCCCTCACCCCCAGGAAGCAAGGTGGCCGCGACCTCAGAGCTTATTGGAAAGCCAGGTATGAATCTGCAGTGAAGGGGCAACTGCAGTCTCATAGGAAGTGGGGTGGAACAGGCACATCCTTCACGTGCTACCAAGGTCATGAGTTGCCCCCCACAAGCAGCTCTCTGGCATGGCCTTGACTCCAAAGGCAAAAGGACTTAGTCCAGAGACCGGCAGCTTGTAGAAGAAAAGTGAATGGACTATGCATTAAACTACAGTGCCATGCCTCCCCAGGAGGGAAAGGGTATTGGTCCCTTCCGTCTTTTTCCCCCATGGCAGCAAGGTGGCCACCGCCTCAGAGCTTATAGGAAAGCCAGGTATGAGCCGGCCGTGACGGGGCAACTGCAGTCTCATGGGAAGGGGGGCGGTACCGGCACATCCTTCACGCCCTACCGAGGTCACGCGTTACCCCCCACAAGCGGCTCTCCGGCACGGCCATAACACCAGACACACAGAAAATAATCTCATAATTATCTGACTCTTTGCAGAAATCCAAATTGTGGCCACGTGACATTATATGATTCTTATAACCAGCTATAGAAAACAAAATATTTCACAATGCCTTTTCAGCAATTTGATTGTTTGGGGGGAAATTCTAAACAATAATGATGCATCTTTTGTCGAAATAATAAATGTAATCAATGTAAAGAAGAGTTAAGTAGAAATCATCTGCCTCACAGGCATTTGGAGGGGTGGGAGGGGGGTATACTGGGGTACTTGGTGGTGAAAAATGAGTACTGGTGAAGGGAAAGGTGTTTGATCATTGTATGACCGAGACTTAAACCTGAAAGCTTAGTAACCTTTCCCACAGTGATTCAATAAATAAATATAAAAAGAAAACAAATAAATAAAATTTTAAAAAATTAAGGTGGAGTTCATGCCCAATTCAATCAGCTTATCAGTGGCTGAATAAATAGCAGTACTCATACAAAAAAATAAAAAATAAAAAATAGATAACCAACTTAGAAATTCATGAACTTTTTCCAACAAAAAATTTATATGGAAGGAATATGGCCTTAGTCCTATGTCAATTCAAACAACTGAGCACAATGTACCTATCCAAAGCAAGGTATTGTGCTAATTTCAGCATAGACTGCACAAATCATCACTGTATTTTGACAATTTTTCAAAATGAAGTCCAAGGAACAAGATCATAGTGAGTTTTTGCTATATGGATATAAGTATGCGGACATAAACAGGTCTTGCAGAAAAGAACTCTAATAATGCCCCCCAATCATCCACATATTCATAAAATAATGATCTCTGTGGTTCAACAAAAGGATATTCCATTTCTGCTCGAATGTCATTGAGACGGTGGGATAATTCATTTAGGTCATCCTCTTTGTCCTCGTCAAATACTTTCAACTGAATATCAAGTTCATCATTTTCTTTGTCTTTTAGATCCTGTTATATATAGAAATAGAATTTTACACAAAAGAAATAGTTTGACAACATAATACTTAACAAAAGATGGAACACTATTATTCATTAACATACACAGAAACAATTTCAAATACTAACCATGCACTTAGTTTCCTGAAATAAAACAAATGCAACATACTTTTCCATTTAACAAAAAAGAACTGTATAGCACTCAAAGTATTTTCTGTCTAAATCCCAAATTTTGATAATTCACATTAAGAAAAATAATGATCACTGGCCCAGAGTGATAATACAGTGGGAAGTGCATTTCCATTAAACGTAGTTATCTTTTGCATTAAACTGAATGATCAAAGAATGCAAAATACTTCATGCAATTATAATAAGTGTCCAATAAATAAAATAGTAAAAACAAAAAAAAGATTAACAGCATTATGAACATATTCAACAACATATCCAAACACAGTATCCCCAATTATGGCATGAATAGTTACATAAAAAATGATTTTCAGTTATATTTAATGATTTTACTACAAAAAGACTTCAAAAAATTTTACCAAGTTACAGTTCTAGGCTCCTCTTGACCTTTAATTTTTGCTTAATTTAACCACAAAATCCCAACTTCAGTATCAAGTTGATACTCTTTGATAAATCTTTGATATTCAAAGATTATCAAGTTGATAATCTTTGAATATCAAGGATTTATTGTTGTAATGTATTATGAGCACATACATTATAAATTACAGATGAATTTCAAAATTATGGCATAAACAAAATTTTTTCAAACATGTCCCACTAGAGACTGTTGTATTATCTTTTAAAATGTGTCCATTGGTCCTTCACGCCCTACCGAGACCACAAGTTGCCCTCCACAACTGGCTCTTCGGCACAGTCATGGCCCTAGAGGCACACGCACCTAATTCAGAACCCAGCAGCTTGCACCAGAAATGTGAATCAACTATGCGTTAAAGTACAGTGCCATGTGCCCCCGACCCCCAGGAGGGAAAGGGTGTCTGTCTCTTCCACCCACCCCCACCCCCCACCAGCAGCAAGGTGCCTGCTGCCTCAGAGCTTATTGGACAGCCAGGTATGAACCGGCTGTGACAGGGCAACTGCAGCCTCATGGGATGGGGGGTGAGAAGGGTGGAACTAGCAAGTCCTTCACGCCCTACAGAGGCCACAAGTTGCCCCCCGCAAGCGGCTCTCCAGCACAGGCACTGGCCATGGCCCAGAGGCACTCAAACCAATCTCGTAATTATCCAGCTTTTGGCAGAAATCCCTCCAGACTTAATTAGTAAAATATAAGAAATCCAAAATGATATGGTCTTCATAACCAGCAATAGAAAACAAATTATTTCACAATGCCTTTTCAGCATTTCTGACTGTTGGGGGGAAATTCCAAATAATAACGGTGCATCTTTTCTCGAAATAATGAATGTAATCAAAGTAGAGAGAGAGTTAAGTAGAAATCATCTGCCTCAGAGGCATCAGGAGCGGTGGGAAGAGGGGTATATTGGGGTTCTTGGTGGTGAAAAATATGCACTGATGAAGAGATGGGTGTTTGATCATTGTATGATCTAGACTTAAACCTGAAAGCTTTGTAACTTTTCTCACGGTGATTCAATAAATAAATTTAAAGAAAAAGTAAAAAAAAAAATTGTCCATTAAAGCTGTGGCTTCAAACCCCCCAAAAATAATCAGAACTGCAGACGCCTAAGGATAATGAAAGGAATTAGGATGTTCCGAGCAAAGCTTGAATTTTTAAGGAAATGCAAGCATGACATTCTTTAAATTATGCAGATAAAACAAAATTGGATGCAGTTCTTATTTCTATTTTTATTACATAAAATAATTTAAAATGTATGTGTAAGGTCTCATTGCGACACACAAATTAATGAAATTTCTAGATGTTAATTGCAAAACATTCATGTATATAATACTGCATGAAAAGTCACCTAAGTGCATGTGAAACTACTTAAAAGTTTCTAAATAATTTCATATAGACATATAACCAATCAATACATTAACACTTAGTATTCTCTTTATAATAACGTGCTTTAGATTTAGTTTTTTGAAGAAATGTATTAGAATACAAAATTACCTAACATTTACATTTGATAATAACAAATTAATTTATTAATACCATTCAGAAAAGAGCAGAAGACAGATACATTTGAGCTGATAATTTTGCAAAACAATCTTTTACATATTTTCTAATACGAACTTTTTCTTATCCTCTTATCAAAATTTATTTTCTCTCATAGGTGCTCACTTTTTACCTTGAACACAATATGACTGAAAAACTAAAAAAAATGATAAATCCTAATTCTTTATTAGAATCAGGACTCTATTAACCAAGAATCAGGACTCTATTAACCATAGAATCAAACTGTAAGAGTAAAATATTTCCAAAGATAATAAGAGATTATAGGTTCAGTTTAACTTTTAGTTACAAGATAATATTTCTATATTAAATTATTAAATTACCCATCTCTTCATCAGTGCATATCTTCCCACCGCTCCTGATGCCTATGAGGCAGATGATTTCTACTTAATTCTCTCTCTACTTTGATTACATATTAAATTATATATAAACATATGTAGTACTTTAGACAAAAGAATATGGGGAAAGTGCCTCTTTTAAATATTACATATTAATGAGGTCCTAGGCCTACAAAATAAATATGCATGCAAATGTTATATACATGTGAAACTTCAAAATTGCAAGTTTGAAAAAAATATATTCACATATAATAAAATTAAAATTTAATAAAACTCTAATATAGAATATTTACTAACAGAAAATATTTAACATTTGGCATTATTTATATGGCATTATAGACAATTTAACAAATTGTCTATAATGTAGAATATATAAATTAATGTCTACTACTAGTAAATAATTATCAAATAAAAAATTCAATATTCAGAAGAAAAAGTTTACTTGCATTTAGACTTTTTATAACTACTTCCTTCTTTTTTAATATCACGAATTAAAGAATAAATCAAAGTGGAAATTATGTAGATATTTCTATTCCAATCACACAGCTTTAAAAATAAGTTTCAATAGCCCTAATTATATTTTATTTAAATAATATTCAAATATTTTTGGTTAAAGCACATTCTCATTGATAACTTTTTTCTGTCTTTTGCTTTCTATTCTCACACTTACTTTTGAATATCTCAAGAAAGAATGGCATTCATGTGCAGAAAGTGGATAAAGGACCAAACATGATAACCTCTCAGTGTCTGTATTGCAAACCATAATGCTCAAAAGTAGAGAGAGATTATGGGGAATCATGTCTGCCATGGAGGCAGGTAGAGGGTGGGAAAGGGGGGGTATACCGGGGAATATTGGTGGTGAGGAATGTGCACTGGTGGATGGATGGGTGTTTGATCATTGTGTGATTGTAACCTAAACATGAAAGCTTGTAACTATCTCATGGTGATTCAATAAAATAAAAAAAAGAAGAAAGAACGCCATTCTTAAGTAATAGAACAGGAATATATTTATGTAAAAATATTTGAATATTTATGCTGAATACAAATTAAATCATATATAAGAAAACAAAAATAATAAAGTTAAAACTGAAAAATGTAGTGATACCTTGGTTATTAATATTTAAAATTAAGATAAAAATTTCAAAATAAGGAAGATTACAAAATCACTTAGGTATATACCATTAGTTGCATTCTGAAATATCAGTTGTGCGATATCAATGCAACTAAAATGGTTACAAATGTTTGATGCTTTACAAAACAAAAGAGCAAAGTATATTTATTTTCCCTGCTGCAAGCTCATTTTCTGAAAACAGAAAAATGTTGGCAAAGTCTCTCACTGGGGTTAACCTAGATCTCAACCAGAGATATATAAATTTCATTATGGAGCACTCTCAAACTTAGAGACCTCAACCTTAGAAGTGATATCTTAGAATATTCCCCTGGATAAACACATTGTTTACTCTCAAACAACTTGAATATGCCTGTCTGTTTCTCCTACATCTACCTCTACCTTTCTCTAAATATAACTCCTTTACTAGCAAAAACAAAGTGTGAGAGAAAAGTTAAACTTTGACAGGACAACAAGCATATACACTCAACTTACTGGTAACATCACTTTTAATCCTGAACGGAGGAATTCATTCCTTAAATGTATTCGAAAATCAAGTTCATAAGGAGATGTGACAAGGGCATTTATAAATTGCATGCAAGCCACCTGCAATTAGAAAGAAAATTTTATGGAAGAAACACTTTTTTAAAATCAACAAAATATTTACTTAATATATTCATATAATCATGAAAGGTATCTAAACATAGAAAAGTGAAAAATTCATATAATGAAAATATTATCAATCTATAGTATAAGATTGATACTATAGTATAGTATAAGTATTAGTATAAGTAAAGTATAAGTAACAAACATTTGTGATGTAAAATTATCTAAATGTGAAATGACAAATTTCAATTATATCAAGCTTTGCTACATAGTGCCAAGAACTAATAAACTCTAAGTAAAATCAAAATTATAAATATATATAAGCCTTCATTGAAAAATTTGATCTATGTATTTCATACCATCTATTCTGAAATTACAGTAGACCTAAAGTTTATATTATTACACGTTTGCAAAATAAATCAAATATAGTTAAAACTAAGACATGGCATTAAACATATCAATATTAATTTTGAGAGAGGATTAAAATGATTAACAAACTTTAAGGAATGTACTTTGACAAAACTTATGAAGAAGAGTATCTTCCACTATTGGAAAGTTCACATAAGTTAGTTGGATTTAATGAAATAACTACAATTAATTCTTGCTTCAACTAATCAAAGAAGCTCAAAAGAAAGTACTGTGATGAAGGAAAGGCAAAAACCTAAAAAGAATTCAGCATTTGTTTCTCAGGGAATTCTTAAAGAGGCAGTGCATTATTAAAGGACTGCAAAGTATCATTGTCAGGCACCCAGAAATTACTCTTTATTCATTTGATACACTTATCATGTTCATTCTCGCTTTTAGTTATTCAGAACAATTTTGTACCATGCAGACATATAGACTAGGCAGCCTTTTCACATCAAAATTAATGGCATTTCCATGTTCCTTGGCACCAATTGGCATACAACCATAGGAATGATCTAGTGCTGTTTAGTAGGGAAAACCTATGTTGAGATTACGTAATTTACTGTTGGTATGGTAAACTCAAAGACATCAATTTGTGTGGATTAAGACCAACTAAAATACACAAAAACCTAACAGGATCTGCATGATAAATTAAATACTACCTGTTTTATTGTGACAGAGGTTCATAAATAGTACTGAAATTGGAAAATGAATTTTGCATTACGTATCTTCTGATACTGAGGTACCAAAATACAAGAAGTCTATTTTCCTGGTAACTATAATCCTGATAAGAATCAACAAAATTGTAATTTCTAAAAGTTTTATATATACAATCCTCAAAGAGTATTTTAAAAAAAATATTGCTCAATTCTAAAGCAATAGACTTAAGTGAAAAGTTGCATTGAAACATTAATCTTAAAAATGTATGCAGGGAGTATTATGCAAAGAGCTGATTGAAAAGGGACTTTTCAGAATTCCAGAGTGAAAAAAATGCTATATGTATATAGTACTGTATACATATTTATTAATAGTGTGGGGAAAACATACATACAAATACTTCAAGCAAACTTAAACTTGCTGTATCCGGAAAGAATAAAGAGAACTACTTAATTTTTAGATCTGTATCATATTAATTTAAATTCTTTGGGGGAATTTGAAAATTCAAAGGTTACATGCTGTGACAGATATAACTCAGGTTGTCGTTAACAACTCTAGGTGTGTCTAATTATAATTTAACAATACAATCCAATTAATTTCTAAAAATGCTCAGATGTCAAAATGAAACATTAGAAAACTGATCCAACATTTGTATTAAATATTACATTACAAGTGATCTGAGAGATGATATCGGGGTTAAGGTGTTAACTGTACAAGTAACCGACCACTGTTTGATCACAGATTCAACAAAGCATTGTCAGGAATGATCCCTGAGAATAGAGCAATAAGCAAATCTTGGGTACAGCCTGGTGAGGTCCCAAGACACTATTGCAGCACTATAGCACTGTTCTCCCATTGTTAATCGATTTGCTCCAGTGGGACCAGTAACATCTTCACTTTGAGACTTGTTGTTACTGTGCTTGGTATATCAAATATGTCATGGGTAGCTTGCCAGGCTTTGCCGAGCGGGCAATATACTCTCGGTAGCTTGCCAGACTCTCCAAGAGGAGAGGAGAAATTGAACCTGGTCGGCTGGGCAGGCCGCATGCCAGGCAAACGCCCTACGACTGTACTATTGCTTCAGCCTAAGAAAGCATTCTGAAAAAGGGCCGAAAGATATTACATCTGATAAAGTAGTTGCAAAGATGAGCAAAATTAAAACATTTTATTTTATTTTACATTAATGTAAGTGTTAATGGTTTTGATGTACACAGTTAACACACCTTACTCACAAAAGTTCCCAAGATCGTTTCCCAATATTCTATTTTTCCTTTTCTTTGGTGTTTTAGACTCACCACTATACCATGGGCTTGAGTGATAGCATAGCGGGTAGGGTGTTTGCCTTGCACGCGGCAGACCTAGGTTCGATTCCTCTGCCCTGCTCAGAGAGTCCAGAAAAATACCGAGAGTACTCTGCCACACGGAAAAGCCTGGCAAGATCCCTGTAACGTATCTAATATGCCAAAGACAATAACAACAAGTCTCACAACGGAGATGTTACTGGGCCCGCTCGAGCAAATCAATGAACGGGAGGACGGTGGTACAGTGGTACTACAGATGTTTTAAGCACTCATATGGCAGTACTCATACCTTACTTATGTCTCTATACTCAGGGATAACTGGGGAACTTGGGGGAAAGTGGTGCCACACATGGAGCCTAATCTGGCCATGAGCAAGGCAAATGCCTTACATGCTGTACAGTACTGCTCTGACTCCACCTCCCCAAAACTGTATCCCCATGAATTTCCCTCCAAATCATTTATACTAAAGCTCAAGAGTGAACCCATGGGTTCATTATCATTCAATATTGTAAATTTTGTCCTTTTATATCTGTATATATATATACTTATATATATATCACTGTCATCCCATTGTTCATCAATCTACTTATGCGGGTGCGAGTAACGTCTCCATTCATCCCAGCCCTGAGATTTTAGCAGCCACTCCTTACTCGTCTTTCCCAACGCTTCCATATTTGAGGCTCTTTCAGAGTCAGGGGAATGAGACCTTTTATTATTACTGTTTTTGGCATATCGAATATGCCACGGGGGGCTTGTCAGGCTCTGCCATGTGGGTGTGTGTACATATATATACACATATGTGTATATATATAAACGCACACAAACAAACACACATATATAATGTATGTATGTATAGGCTGGAACAATAGCACTGCAGGTAGGGCATTTGCCTTACATGCGGCCAACCTGGGTTTGATTCCTCCGTCCCTCTCGGAGAGCCCAGTAAGCTACTGAGAGTATCCAGTCAGCATGGGAGAGCCTGGCAAGCTCCCCAAGGCATATTCGATTTGTCCAAAATAGTAACAACAAGTCTCACAATGGAGACGTTACTGGTGCCTGCTCGAGCAAATCAATGAACAAAGGGAGGACAATGCTACAGTGATATATATATATATATATGGGGATTATCCACTATTTGTCATTCATTTGGCTTATTTTGCTTGACATTATATCCTCCTGCTGCACACACTTTGCATCCAACTTCACAATTTCATCTTTTCTTATGGATGCAGAGTATTCCATTTTGTATATGTACTATACTTCTAAAATCCCTTAGGTGCGAGAAAAAATCACTTTAAAAATTTTATTAACACTATCACACACTTCATCATATTAAGTACTTTGCTCACAATGACAGCGACTTTGCCTTTCCCCCATAGGACGCTGCGAGCTGAAACAGTTTGGGTAAAAATCATATCAACAAAGAAATATACAAATGTGTGAAGAAACTTAATTCATTCAATAAATGAAAAAATTAAAGATATGAAAAATCATATACAGTGGTTTGAATACAGCTGGATGAAAAAGCTTAAAATGTTTGGGGAAATTAAAGAATGATAGAATCAAAGACCAGAGAGAAAGTTAGAAAATAAAGTATATAATCATAAATATTAATACCAAGTTTTTGTGGGATTTTAAGCAATTCTATAAAAAGAACTGAATTTTAGAAGTATGACTTCATGAGGAAAGTCTTAGAGTGGCTGGAGCGATAGCACAGCGGGTAGGGCGTTCGCCTTACACGCGGCCAACATGGCCGACCCGAGTTCGATTCCTCCGCCCCTCACAGAGAGCCTGGCAAGCTACCGAGAGCATTCGATATGCCAGACACAGTAACAACAAAGTCTCCAATGGAGACGTTACTGGGCCCGATCGAGCAAATCGACGATCAACGGGAGGGCCTTTACCTTTACCTTTACCTTTTGTGAAACAATGAGACAAAGCAAAGGCCAGCAAAAACAACAACAAAAAAATAGGGATGGATCAGAAAAAATAACATATTAAGGAGAGAAAACAACACACATAAATAGAATTGGTAGGATTTGATGACTGATAGAATTGTGAACAGAGTAAGTATACATTGAAAGATGAACAATATGTTTCTGGTTCACTCTAATTGATAGATAATGAAAAAGTTAAACAGACTTGAGCTGGAATCAAGGTGGGTGAGGGGATTCAAAAAAGAAGGGGATGGATAAAAATAATTAAAGTTAAGAGTAAAACTGGATTTGAAATCAACTTAATAGATGGCTGAACATAAAGGCTATGAATCTGAACACATGTAGAAGAGCTGAGAGATTCATCACAGACATCAGAGACATGTGTCAATTAACAGTATGAGGATGGATGAGACTTCCCAAGTACATTGTGCAGAATTAAGAAAGCAAAGGAACAAGTTAGATGAATTAGTATATTTGCGGTCCAAGCATAAAGATAGCAGATCATCAATGTGTCTTAAAAATAAAAGTAAACAAGGAAAATTTACTATCATAGAAGTCAAAGGAGGAGATAGCTCAATAAAGGAATGATCGATAGGATCTAATGGTGATAAAGAAGTAATTATTTTTACTTCAAATGTGTGTTGCTGTTTATGTTATATAGGTCACCAGTCACCCTGCATATCTGAAAATGATAGATATCACAATTTTTTAAAGAACTTTATAACTAAACCATACTTAAGAGATAAGTCAGTACAAGTGGTACTACATGGAAAGTATCATGTTAAGCGAAATGAGTCTGAAAGAGCAGGATAGACACAGAAAGATTGCATTCATCTGGGGAACATAAAGCAACAAAAAGGGAGATTAACACCCAGGAATGGCTGAGATTAGTACCAGGAATTTTGCTCCATGAATCGAAGGCCAGCCACACGCTCTAGGTGAAAAGGAAGCTCAGAGAAGAGAGTACCAAATGAAGGGTGTTGTGAGGACCCTCCCAGGGTGGGAGAAGCATGCTAAAAGTAGTCGATAGACCAAACATGATTGCCACTCAAAGCCTCTCTTGCAAAACACAGTACCCAAAAGAAGAGAGAGAGAACAAGGGGGAATACCCTGCCACAGAGGCAGGATGGGACGGTGGGGGGGGGGGATGAGGGGTGGGAGGGGATGCTGGGACCCGTGGTGATGGATGAAGGGCACTGGTGGAGGGATGGGCACTTGATCATTGTATAACTGAAACCCAAGCACAAAATTTGTAAGCCTATAACTGTACCTCATGATGTTTCACTAATAAAAAAAGAAAAAAATACAGAAAATAACATTGTATAAATATTTCAATACAGTCCTATTTATATGAATTTATACTTTTCAACCAGTAGAGTACTATGAAAAAATACATCATTAACTACTGCTATTGTTAAGTATACCCTAGCTTTTCTTACTGAAAACCCTCATGGGAAATCCTACCATAATCCTGGTTCTCTATCAGCAAAGATAATTTCATACACAATTGAATAATAAATATTATCCTTTAAGAATCAAAGTATATCTTTATCAAAAAACATTCCAAGACATGGTTAGGAAATACCGCAATTTTCCTTCCTTTATGTTCAGAATAAATATTACTAGGTTAAACTGAAAATGTGTGAAATGCTTGGAATTTCAAACAGTATTCTGCATAATAAAATATCTGAGAACTTATGAACATCTGCAACATATTTAGAAAACAGCAGGTTTAGTGGGGCTAAAACATATGGCACATTTGGGACCATGACAGGCTCAAAGGCAAGAACATTAACTTGAAGCTAAAATGAAAACTGTCATTTGGTATAATTAGACTTTTTTATAAATTTACAATGGATTTCTTATAAATATAAAAATTTCCACAATTCCTACTGTGTTAGAATCATATTTATTTTTAACAATAGTTGACAACGGGCTGGAGCAATAGCACAGCGTGTAGCGCCTTTGCCTTGCAAGCAGCCAACAAGGCCGACCCCAGTTCGATTCCTCCACCCCACTCCGAGAGTCCGGCAAGCTAACGAGAGTATCTTGCCCGCAAGGCAAAGCCTGTCAAGCTACCCATGAAGTATTTGATATGCCAAACACAGTAACAAGTCTCACAATGTTACTGGGCCCACTCGAGCAAATCGATGAACAACGGGAGGACTGTGACAGTTGACAACAGTATGGAACATTTCTTGGTAAGAGTGACCATCCAATATATTTCCTACAAATTTGCAAATTAAGTGAAAAATACTGCTGTTAGAGAAAAAAATAGTGGTGATTATGAGAACAATATGTACAGTGATATAAGAGAATAGTATGTTCAGTATGTCTTGATTTGCTGATTGGAAAAACAATCTTGGAATTCAATAAAACAATAAATTCTTAGAAAGCATTTAAAATTAGGTAAAAAGGGAAGCTTTTATTATGTAAAATGAGGAAGACAAGAAGAGCAAAAATCCTTTGAGAAGAGGGAAACATGTAAATATTTTGAAAATTAGCAGTTTTAAAAATATGATATATTGGCAAAGAGAAAAATGAAGTTATGAAACTCACTTAAACATGGATGGACATGGAGAGCAAGTACCATGCTGAGTGAAATAAGTTAGAGGGAGAGGGACAGACAGAGAATATTTGCACATATTTGAGATTAATATAAAAAAACATAATAAGAGACTAATAAGAGACTAATGCACAAGAAAAGTGAAACTAAGGCTGGGAGGATTGGTTCTTAGCTGAAAGATTCCCTCCAGTGCTGAGGGGAGAAATCACTTGGTTAGCGAAGGGACCAATCACTATGACAATAATAATTAGAAATAAATACTCTGGATAAGAACTTCGAACTGAAAGTACATAAAGGAGAAATCATGACAACCTCTCAGTTCTTTTATTGTAAACCATTAATGTCCAAAGAAGACAGTGAAATATAAAAAGTGTGTGTGGGGGGTGGGGCATTAAACTGAGGAAATTTGTGGTGGTAAATGTACCATGGTAGAGGGATAGGTGTTCGAACACTATATGACTGTAACGCAATCATGATCAGCTTTGTAACTGTGTATCTCATGGTGATTCAATTAATATGTATAATATATATGTATATATTTACTATATTTCTACTTTATTATATTTATATAAAATAACATTTTATGAAAATATATATGAATATTACATATACTATATATATATAAATAAAAACAAGGTTCTTTCCATGTGTGATATGAAAAAGAAACAACGTAAGCAAGCAAAAAATGTTAAAAATTATTGGGACTGTGTGCTGCAAGTAGATAAAGGACCAAACATGATAACCTCTCAGTGTTTGTATTGCAAACCATAATGCCCCAAAGTAGAGAGCATGGGGAATATCGTCTGCCATGAAGGCAGGGGAAGGGTGAGAAATGGTTATTTGATCATTCTGTGATTGTAACGTAAATATAAAAGCTTGTAATTATCTCACAGTGATTCAATAAAATTAAAATATATATATAAAAGCCCAAAAAGAAAAAAAATGAATTATTGGGACTGAATTTTTTTTTGCAACAGAACTCATCTTATATGGTGTAGTGGACTGGGAGGGATTTTTGGGGCACTGGTGGAGAGTGGCAGGCTCTATGGTAATGGGTGTGATGTTGGAATGATATATATAAGAAAGGTATGATTAACAGTGTTGTAAATCACAGCTCCTCATAAAAAATTGTTTAAGATAAGTAAGTTTTGTAAACATGAGGCATTATACAGGGATCATGATTATCTGCTCTGAAGAAAGAGTCTTTGGTGTCTAATTTAAGATTTGACTTCCTAATTTACTTCAGTAGCCTAAGAAAATGATCTAATTGCTATGAGCCTCAGTTTACTTCTCTATTAGATGATAACAACATTAATTCTCTCATAGAATTTCCATGCTGTTCAAAATCATATAATATATAAAAAGTATAATATTAATACATGGCTTACCAATGAAATTTATGATACCTTTAAGGGCAAGGTGAGGTATCTGGACACGTATATTTTATTTATTTTTTTTTCTTTTTGGGTCACACCTGACTGTGCACGGGGTTACTCCTAGCTCTGCACTCAGGAATTACTACTGGCAGTGCTAAGGGGACCATATGGGACGCTGGGAAACGAACCCGGGTAGGCTGTGAGCAAGGCAAACGCCCTACCCATTGTTCTAACATTCCAGTCCCCAGGACAAGTACATTTTAATAAAGAGAAAGAAAACAAATGGATATACATCTAGGGGATGACCAAAATATAACTATGTTAAAGTCAGAAAAAATTATATATTTGTGAGAAAATAAAATAGATATGAGGGTATACATCATACACTGTAATCAGACTTTTCACTTCTATCAAGGATGCAGTGGATAAAGAATCGATTTCTAGGATTCCTGAGTTAAGATTCCTAATATGTAGAGTATGTAGATCACGATCAGGATCATGCTGTTGTTCATCGATTACCTCGAGCAAGCACCAGTAATGTCTCCTTCTTCCTAGCCCTGAGATTTTAAAAGAGCCATATTCAATGTTCAGGGCTAGGAGAATGAGACCTATCATTGTTACTTGGCATATTGAGTACAACATATTGAGTACGACATGGGAAGTTTGCCAGACTCTCGTGCTTTGTTAGTTTGTATGCCTGTTCAAATAAGTCTTTCTATGGGTGCTAGGCAAGAGCTTAGTCTCCTCAGGTCAATGAAGAACCACCTGGCCCTGCACAAACAATTTCAGTTTCTTAAAATATTAGACAAGGATTTAGTTTTGCAACACTACAGCATTTTATTGTGTAAGACAATTTTTATATTTGATATAATTTCAAACTCTAACAGAAAAAATAAAGATTATAATACAAAAAATAAAGATTACAACACAAAAATAAGAAAGGGAAAAACCTGATTTATATCAAACATTTTAATATTTAAACATGCTCACTACGATACAATTACATTAATGAAATATGAAACCATCTTTTCTTTTTAGAACAACTTTACTAAAGTTAAAAAAAATATTCCTAGAAACAGTTGCCAAAGAAGATAAAACGGTAAAAATGCTGTAAAAAAAAAGAAATTAGAATGTTGAGCCAAAAATCTTTGACATCAGGGGCTGGAAGGATAGAACAGCAGGTAGGGCATTTGCTTTGCAAGCTGCCGACCCCGGTTCAATTTCCATCATCCCACAAGGTGCCCCAAGCATCGCCAGGAGGAATTCCTGAGTGCATGAGCCAGGAGTAACCCCTGTGTATCACTGGATGTGACCCAAAAACCAAAAAGAAAAGCCTGACATTGAATTTTGAGTGTGACACAAGTTATATCACCTTAGACATCTAATTTAGTCTCACTGTGCTCATCTTATAACAAAAATGGAAATTATAATGTAATTAACATAGCTGCTCTGTTGTGAAAATTAAAGATGGTGATATACCTAAGTTGAAATGTTTAGTTTAGAATCTCACAACAGAAATACAGTCAATAAATATAAATTCTCATCACTTAAAAACTATCTTTCATAAAACAGTCCTTTCTAAGGTTGTATACATATTTCACCTGTATAAAGACCTGAGATTATTCTCCATCACCAAATTTAAAAAAATTGAAACACAAAGAAGAAACAAAATTATTTAATAAATAAAATAGGTGATTTTCGAAAACCATCTAAAAATGTAGTGAGATTTATAATTTCCTAAAGAACATACTTAGGTTAAGTCTACACAGTGCTATCAGGTAATATCTAATCAAGAATTGGAATACAACTCCACACTGACCCCTTTCCTCAAGTAAATCACCCTTCTAAATCCTATTTAAACACCAGAGATATGTTTAGTTTTCCTGAATTTCAACAAACCTAAGATTTGTCAGGACACTGATACTTGGTTAAAAATTAGGCCCCTTGATATAATCATTTATTACTAAGGTTTCAATTTTTGTAGTGTTTATTACACAATTTTGTAATGTTTATCACATTAATAAAATCTACCACAAATTAAACATAATCATCTTACTTGCAATAATCTTGAATAATTTTCTAATTTTAAACATACTGCTATTCTCATGAACAAAAATATGAAGCATTTATAACAACTCAGGGATAAGAATAATTTTTGGTTGGTCAAGGATGCTCAGGGCTCAGAGATCACTTCTGGTAAAATTGGGGACTTATAAGGTACTGGATATTGAACAGGGGTCAGGAACATGAAAAACAAATTCAGGACCTACTAGATTATCGTTTCTGCCACCAACAGGAATATTTTTATTTCTGCATTGTATTTTATTTAAATACTAATGAAAATAGTATCTTGTAAAATCTGCACTCTAGCTAACAAGCAAAATTATCTATTTAACACATGCAGGAATGTGGCTCAAACAGGAGAGCACATTGCAATGCACTAGTTAAATTCCTGGAAAAGATCGCTATGACCCTTATAAGCCAAAACAAAGAAAAAGTAACTTACCTGTAACTGCAAAGCTTCATGATTCTCTAATCCTTCAACAATTGTTGAAAATCGTTCTCTATTATTTCTTTCTGCTGCTGTAGTTATAGCCCCTAACAGTTTCTCAAGGCTACAGATAAAAAAGAAAATAAAATTGAGAAATATTTTCTACATATATTACTTACTTTACATTACTTTAGATTATAAATAGAAGTTAACTGGCTCAGGTTTCCCTGTTTTGTTTCTTCTGTATGATGGTCATATGGATCACTAAAATTTAAGAGTAGTAAACCTTTCTTCATATTACTATAGTTCAGATACTATTAGAATAGCAAAATAAAAATTTGTGGGAACACTGGTAGAGGGAAGTTGACACAGAGGTGGGATTGGTGTCAAAATGTTGCATGCCTAAACCCCAACTATGAATAACTGTATAAATTATGGTTCTTTAATTTAATAAAAATTTAGATATACAATATTTAAAGATTCAATTTATAAAAAATAAGTTTCTAAACCATTAAAAATAGTTGGTATGTGATATACATAAATGTCATGTTTGCTATGTCAGGTGCTAATGTGTATAGCATTTATAATTTTAAAATGTTATTAAACAGAATATTGGAATTTGGTAACAAAATTCCAAAGAAACATTTTCAAAATGACATCTAAAAAGAAACATTTTATTTTTTAATTGAACGAGAGAAAATATATAAAGAATGAAACATGTAAAAATAGTAAAGAGAAAACTCTAGTGAGAGAAACAACTCTTTACATTATACATGAAACTTATTGGAAAAAAATCAGTAATCACACTGTAACTGTATCTGAATTAAAAAATGGGAATTCCACCTAGCATACTTCTCTTATCAAATAATACTTAATTACAATCTACAGTTATAAAATACCATGCTAAATTAAACTTTATAAATTAAGAATTGAAAATCTAATAACAATAAAAATATTTCTTTTCATAAGGATGAGCCAATAAAAGCTAAGGAAATGCTATGTTTTAAAATATTTATATTTTAAAATAGTATTAATATTATCATTTTATATGTTCAGTAGTAAAATGTTACTTATGCATATGTTATGTTTTCATTCCTGGTGTGCTCTCATTGAGATATGGTTTAGCACTATAAGTTGTTTAGTGTCTATCTTTTGGTTTCAAACGAAACTTGCATGCAACATAATAAAATGTAATCCACAATTCATTTTATTGTGAAAGGTATAAAAATGTCAACACAGAATATTATAAAATCTTTCCATGGCAGTTGTCTAATTTAAACTGAAGTTATGACAGCTATACAAAATGTTCAAAAGAATATTTCATATCCCATGTCCTTAGCAGATATTTTATTTTTATCACATTCATTTTTACTACTGATGCTTACTAATGATATCAAATCTGATATAATGATATAAAATCTGATATTTTGATTCTAATCAAGTAGAAATTCCATGACATGCTATTATTACTTTAACATTCAGCACCTTGCAGAAATTGATACATTGGCTTACAAAGCACCTAGTTAAGACTGCTGAAGCCAAATAGTATATATGTGTGTGTGTGTGTGTGTGTATACATAGTCAAATTATACTTGACCTGATTTTTCTCACTTTACTAATGAATGACTAACTTTCCTAACTTTTTCCCAATAAAAAGCAACTAGGACAAATCTCTAGTTGCTCATTTTAAATCCAATTTTGATAAATTATCTATTAAGTATATCCTTAAGTCTAAATTTTAAAGAAATAGAAGAATGCTAAAATGCAAATATTAACGTAAATGCCAATCCAAAATTTTATAAAATTGAATACTATTTCACATATATTATGTAAAGAAAAATCACAAAAATAAAACTTATTCAATTTTCCAGTATAACTTTCACAGATAAAGTAATGATATAAAAACACTTACACATTCTCTTCTCCAACAATGCAAATAGCAGAAAGTATTTTTACTATTTCAGTCATCATATTGGGTTGTTTGGGATCAATTGCTCGTGCCAATAACAAAAGACTTCTTTCATCTCCTAGAATCCTTTGCAAACCAAACTAAAAAAAAGAGCAGTTTATGTAAGCTGATATTCTAAATGCTTGTACCACCAAAATGAAATTATAATTAATTATATAAATATTCTGCAAAACTATTTGAGTTTTTGAAATTTGAAATAACATTATATTTTTGATACTTTGTTCTTTAATATGATATGAACTCTGTAGTCCTGTTAAAAATACTGATGCTTAAAAACAAGCTGGGTTACAAATATTTCAAAAAACTGGAGGGGCTGGAGGGACAGCACAGCAGGTACAGCATTTGCCTTGCAAGCGGCCAACCTGGGTTCAATTCCCAGCATCGCATATTGTCCCCAGAGTATCACTAGGAGTAATTCCTGAGTGTAGAGCCAGGAGTAACCTCTGTGCATTGCCGGATGTGACTCAAAAAGAAAAAAATGGAAATGATCAATACCTCTTCAACAAAGAAGAATGTCAAGCTATAATAATAAAATTTTATCATATACATGTAGGCAACAAACCATAGAGAAAAATATATAAATATATGCCTCTAGGAGAGCCCAGCAAGCTGCAGAGAGTATCCTGCCCGCAAGGGCAGAGCCTGGAAAGCTCCCTATGGCGTACTCGATATGCCAAATACAGTAATGACAACAAGTCTCATTTCCCTGACCCTGAAACAGCATCCAATCATTGGAAAAAGACGAGTAAGAAGAGGATGCTAAAATCTCAGGGCTGGGAGGAATAGATACGTTACTGGTGCCCGCTCGAGTAATTCAACGATCAACGGGATGACATTGATACAGTGATACATGTGTGTACATATATATATATGATGTAATACAGAGAACAAGCTGTGGTTCAGAGGTAGAGAACTGTAATATATATAGTCACTGTCATTGTCCTCCCGAGTTCATCGATTTTCTAGAGCAGCCACCAGTAACGTCTCCATTGGGAAATCTGTTATTATTTTTGGCATATTGAATACATCACGGGTAACTTGCCACACCCTGCCGTACGGGCGGAATACTCGCAGTAGCTTGCAGGGCTCTCTGAGAGGGGCGGAATAATTGAACCCAGGACAGCCACGTGTAAGGCAAACTCCCTACCCGCTATGCTACCGCTCTGGCCCATAATAGATACTACTGGTAAAAATAAGGAAATAGAATGGCTGTGATAGAAAGGATGAAGGTCTCAAGCCCTTTTCTCTGATCAATATGACACTCATCCACACTGAGAACACTGATCAATAGTAGTTGTTGATCTCCTTAGCAATTTCCTACCCATATCAATCATAATCAAGATTTGAAATAAACAGGAAATAACAGTAAAGTCATAGCACGATCAAAGGAAAAAAAAAGAAGCTGGCTTATATAAATAAAGGTCTGTGATCACAAACATTCTAAAAATAAAAGGCAATTCCTCAAAGAGAATGGCATATCTTCACAGGGCTAAATTAAAAACACAATATTAAGGCAGTTAATAGCAAATAAAGGAGATAATCCATAAAAATTAAATTTAAGAAAATTTTAGAATCTCAACACAAAGAAGACAGTATGAGATACCTAAAACAGTTATAAGATCACAAGTTCAAGGTTGAGAATATTAATATATTCCAAATAGTGATATTGGTTATGACACATACTGAGTGAAATTTGGCCTAACATGGCAAAGTATAACAACTAATTCTAACAGAAGAAAGAATATCTGAAAATGAATATAAAATGACAATAATGATTCAAATGGAAAAGAGAAATATATTTAAGAGGAAAAATGTCAGAATCCATTAAGAATGTAAAAGTCAAAGTGTGGGAGTACGAGAAAGTGAAAAGAGAGCATGAGAAGGCAGAGACCATATTAAAAGAAATAATAGGTCGGGACTTGCCAAGCCTAAGGATAAAACTGACAGTAAATGTCTAGCATGCTGAGAGAACACCTGAATTCATGAATACAAAATAATCTCTCAAGACATAAAACATCACTGTTAAATTATCAAAAGTCAATGAAAAAGGAGAGATATTAAAGTCTATTCAAGAAATGACAATGGTGACAAAGATGCCTTTATCAGACCTTTATCAGAATTCTCATAAGAAACTCTGAAGACAAGTGTGGAGAGACATGCTAACAGTAAAAATAAATAAATAAATAAATAAATAAATACTAGACCACACCAGCCAAGAAACTATACTGTGGCAAACCACCATTCAAAAATGATAGAGAAATAAAGGGCTTTTTTTAAAATTCAGACAACAGAGGTTAACAAAGGTTTTCTCTAGCATAGCTACTCTACAAGAAATATTTAAAGTTCTTTCCCATGAAAAGAAAAATAAGACTACAACATAAGAGAAAATTAGTAAAGAACAAGGGGAAAATTAGAAATATAGAATCACTCACATAATAGTGGTACAAGCCAACAACAAAAAGATTAAAAAGAAAACTCATTCGGTCTAACAACTTGGGATTTATTTCAGGAATAAAAAATTATTCAAGATAAAAATAATATATCAGGATCTGAATAAATAGTATTATCAAGTAGGGTGCTTGTTTTGCACACAACCAAAACAGGTTAAATTTCTGGGATACCATTTCATCCCTAAAACATCAACAAGAGTAATCCCTTTATGTTGCAGGTTGTGGCTCCAAGACCAAAATAATAATAATAATAATAATAATAATAATAATAATAATAATGAATCAATAAGAGAAACATAAAAATAGTATTACCTATAAATACATACTGGAAAAAGAATTATTTTCATCATACATTTCACATAAAATGATTCAATATACTGGAACTATAAGGAGCATTTGTCAATACGACAAAGATTATACCATGACAAACCCAGTCTTAGCAAACTGGTTACAGAGCTAACTCCCATCATACTAGATGGTAATAAATATAGTTCTTTATTTTAAAATGAAAATATGTAAGAAGACAAGAATGTCCACTCACACTATTTCTCCTCAAGATAGTTATGAAAGATTTAGCCAAATCCATTATGCAAGAAAAAAACATAAATAAAATCCAAATGGAGAAAGAAATTGCAAAACTCACTATTTTGGGATGACATCACACACACACACACACACACACACACACACACACACACACACGACCGACTAGAGGTCTTTTTTTGGGGGGGGGGGTGCATTTACACAATGCAGTACTATGTAGCTGTTAGAAAAGATGAAGTCATGAAATTTACATACAAGTGGTACTACATGGAAAGTATCATGTTGAGCAAGGTAAAGGTAAAGGTAAAGGCCCTCCCGTTGGTCATCGATTTGCTCGAGCAGGCCCAGTAACATCTCCATTGGAGACTTTGTTGTTACTGTGTCTGGCATATCGAATACTCTCGGTAGCTTGCCGGGCTCTCCGAATGTTGAGCAAAATGAGTCAGAAAGAGAGGGATAGACATAGAAAGATTGCATTCATCCGGGGAACATAAAGTAACAAAATACGAGACTAATACCCAAGAGTGGCTGAGATTAGTACCAGAAATTTTGCTCCATGACTTGGAGGACAGCCACACATTCTAGGGGAAAAGGGAGTTCAGATAAAGAAAGGAACACCAAATAAAGGGTGTTGAAAGGATCCTCCAAGGATGGGAGAAGCATGCTGAAAGTAGACTATAGACCAAACATGATTGCCACTCAATGCCTCTTTTGCAAACCACAACACCCAATAGGAGAGAGAGGACAAAAGGGAATGTCCTGCCACAGAGGCAGGATGGGATGGGGGGGTGGGGGCGGGAGGGATACTGGGACCCGTGGTGGTGGAAATGGGCACTGGTGAAGGGATGGGTACTTGATCATTGTATAACTGAAACCCAAGCACAAAAATTTGTAAGTCTACAACTGTACCTCATGGTCTTTCACTAATAAAAATAAAAAATAAATAAAATTAATACATATATATATAATCTCCATTTCTATGTGCAAATGATTAATTGGGGAAAAAAGGAAAATTAGAGGAAAAATACCCTTTGCAATTGCATAAACATTAAAATACCTGGAAGCAAACCTAACAAAGTAGGTGAAAGATAAGTATACTGAACAACCTAAGCTATCACTTAAAGAAGTAGAAGACACAAAGAAAAATTAAGCCATGCAATGTACATGCACTGGGTAGATAACTATTATAAAAATATATTGTAATATATATATATACATATATATAATATATATCTGTGAGTTTCCCTCTGAGATTGGTCGCCTCTGTAGAATAATATTGGTTTGTCCTTTCTGCCTTGCCACAGGGAGCTTAGGTTTATTGGGTGCACAATCCCATTTCGCTTTGTTTATCTGTAACCTCTTTCTGTGTGCTCTGCTTCCTCAACTTGGGAGTTAGTTGTAATTTGTAATTTGGGAGTTAATTGACTCCGAATAATATTCACTCCGGGCTATCTGCCTCAGTTTCCTTTATTTCCTAGCCCCCCAAGGGCAGGGTACCAACAAGGGACTAGATGGACCTAGGGCAAGTTGTGATATACCCTGGCATTGAAAGGGGCCAGGCCAAAGTGTCATAATGCTTAATTATAAGTTAAGAGCATGGTAATGGATAAATTCTGTCATGATCCAAAAAGTAACAACTAGATTAAGACCCTGCTAGGATTATGAAAGTCTAATCTTGCCTGAGCACTGTAGTCTGAGATCTGTAGCAAGATGTCGCCAGGAGAGTCAACGTTATAAGCTTAATGTATCTCTTATGTGTCTATGCAAAATAACTAATATTAAAAAGTAGAATTAAGATGGTGATAAAAATGTTAATTAAATGTGCTGAACCAAGGAAAGGAGAAATACAAAATAGGTGGTATTTCACCCTTGAGAGGAGGGCTTTCTTATGTTGATTGTGCTTCTGGACCTGGGTGTGGTTCTACCCCAATGCTGGGAGTTGGTGAAAAACTATAGAGAGACCAAGATGGCGAGTAGGAGCATGGAGAGACTAGCAAGGGGGACAGGAGGAGATGGGAATGGGGATCTTAGTGAGACTGAAACAAGCACCTTGGGAGAATGGAATAAATGGCAACTGATCCACCAACAAGCCCGGCCCCCATTTCCTCCTTCATCTGCCCATGGCATCGGCCATCACAGGTGGGGGCGTGGCCTGAGACCATCAAACGAAGGTAGCAACAGAGAGCTGTGGGCTTCCCAGTTGTCTGGTGATTACACAGTCTCCTACTTAGAACCACATCAAATGTGGTGCGGCACTCTTGTAGTATGAGTAGGGTGTGTCCTATGAAGTGAAGCGCAGCCACAAACTCAGCCATGCAGTCCAGGAATATGTTCACGCATGGGTGAGGCTGGGCCCAAGCGTGTGGAGCCTGTGAACATGGCGACAGTAGAGTTCTGGAGGTTTTTGGTTGCAGTGCCTGGGTCCCTTGGGGCGGGGAGGAGTTTCCTCCATCCCTCTCCGGGTACCCCGAGTGAAAAAGCCCAATAGCATGGTTATGGCACGTGTCATGTTATGCTCCCTTTCAGGAGAGAGGACATGCGATCTAAATGGTGGCCAATGATGAGATTATCTGGCACTAGCCAGAAGTTGCTTATGGGGGTGACTGCTGACACACAAACCTCAACCTTGAAAAACATGTTAGTAATCTCTTATAGAAGGGTTTAATGTCCTCTGGGTGAAATACAACAATCTTCATACTCTTTCCTCTAAGAATATTTTTATAGAATTTTTAGTGGTTTTTCTTTTTTTTCTTTAATTTTTAAAAATTTTCATTAGTGGTTTTTCATAACAAACAATAGAAAATATATTCTTTTGGTTCTGCTTTGGGGTATGGATTGGGGTTTGGGATAGAAACATCCAAAATATGGTGGTGGGAAGGATTAATGGTGGTAGGATTAGTGTTTGAACATTAAATGCAATCAAATATTGTGAACTACTTTATAAAATTAAAAAATTAAAAGATTTAAAAAATCTTGATTCCTATAGCTATCTAAAAATACCAGCAGCAATCTTCTTTTTTTATTGTATCACCAAGAGATAGCTACAAAACACTCTTGTTGAGTTTCAGTCATACAATGATCAAACACCCATCCCTCCAACAGTGTACATTCTCCTCCACCATTGTCCCTAGTATTAACCCCCCTTTTCCAACTCCCCTGCCTCTATAGCAGACAACTTCCCCCATACTCTACTTCTGGGCATTATGTTTTGCAATATAGATACTGAGAGGGTATCACACTTGGTCCTTTATCTACTTTCAGCACACATATCCCAGCCTGAATGATTCCACCAGCCATTATTGACTTAGTGATCCCCTATTCCAGCTGCCTTCTCCCCAGCTCATGAGACAAACTTACAACTACGGAGCAATATTCCTGGCCCTTGTGTCTACTATCCTTGGGTGTCAGTCTCATATCACGTTATTTTATAATCCACAAATGAGTGCAGTAATTCTATGTCTGATCCTCTCTTTCTGCATCATATTTTCATGACTTAGCATGATACTCTCCATGACCATCCACTTATAAGCAAATTTCCTAACTTCATCTTTCCTTACAGCTGCCCACTGTGATTGTCAAATACATAGAACATACAATTCTAAATTTGGTGTGGAACCATAAAAAAACTGTAAACAGCTTAAGAGGGTATGAGACAAGTTGAAAAAAAAATGGAGGTATTATACTCCCTAAATTCAAACTATAGTACAAAATTGAAGTGAATAGAAGTCAAATATAGCAACAGAACAAAAAATAGTCATACAGAGCAATGGATATATATCTAGAAAAAAATACAAAATATGTGGACATCTATTCCACAAACTAAGGTTTCATATTCTGAAACCCCCCATTATGACCTACAACTTTCAATACTCTTTTTTTTTTGCTTTGCTTTTTGGGTAACACCCATTGATGAGCAGGGGTTACTCCTGGCTTTGCATTCAGGAATTACTACTGGAGGTGTTATGGGGACCATATGGGATGCTGGGAAACAAATCCGGGTCAGCTGCTTACAAGGCAAATGCCCTACCTGCTGTACTATCACTCCAGACCCTTAATACTTGTTTTAAAATACATTCTTTATGGTTTTTTGTCAGTATCTATTTGATTTCTATGTATATTTTATAAAACTATATACCCAGGGCCAGTAAAATTTTATATTTAACTCATTTCACATAAAAATTCTGTTCTTTATGGCAATTTAAACAAACAGAAACTAGATATATTTCAGTATTATTTTCAATGTGTATGTGTATCTACTGTTTCATAAGCCTATTAACTTATTTTTCTTAGCACCTATTTGTTAAAAACTAACATGCCATCGAAGTTTAACTTTATGAAAATCAAAACATACTGTCTCACAAAAACGTTAAATTCTTAAGTAATAACTAATTTTGAACTGTCATATTGACTTAGGTCTTTGGGAATGTCTCTACAGTAAGTCTCACTAACATGATTTTCTCCACAGCAACAATTCTAATTATCTTTTTATCAGTATCCTGGAAAGCTATTAGAATTTACAATAGTAAACTAGAATTTGCAAAGGGGAATCTTATATAACAATTTTACAGAAAAAGAAATAAATAAAGGTAAAGTGATTTTCAAGTGAATTTTATATTTGTTACTGCTAAAATAAGAAATACAGCTCTTGATTTCAGGTATAGTACAGTTTTTCCATTATTCCATTGTTTTCCTAAATGTAGAGACTTTTCTTGAGCTTGACGAAACAATGTTCACTAAGAACCTGATGTGTAGCACAGTATGCATAGTTTGTTATGAAAATTCATAATTTCTTTATAGATTAATAAAGAATAATCTAAGGCATTTTAATGAATATATTTCACATTATATTATTTTATGCTTTGGTTAAAATTAATTATATTTAATAACTTTTGCTTACTAAAAAAACCCTTACTTTCAGACATAGTGTAAACTATGCTGCATAACACAAGGAAAGTGAAAAGAGTGGTAGGTATGAATAAAAAGATATTAAATGATGGGAGGAATGCACTAGAAAAATAGTAGAATAAGTGTTTAAAATTGGAGACATAGAACTGAGAAGCTAAACTCCTGTTATTCTAGAATACTGTAAAAACCAATGCCAAATCATTAAACAATAAAAACTAGAAAAATCAAAATACTATCTATAGGGAATTATAAAATTATAAATAAGGCAGTGGTTCTTTATATATAAACAGCATTGAATTACTGTAGAACTGTCCTCCCATTGTTCATAGATTTGTTCTAGTGGGCACCAGTAACATCTATATTGTGAGACTTTTTGTTACTTTTTTTGGCATATCGGATATGCCATGGGGAGCTTGCCAGGCTTTACTGTGCAAGCAGGATACTCTCAGTAGCTTGCCGGGATCTCCAAGAGGGACAGAGGAATCAAACCTGGGTTGGCCACCTGCAAAGCAAATGCCTTACTATCACTCCAGCCCTACATATAAGTATGTAAGGAAAATTGTTTCTAACACAAAAGTAAAATACAGTTTTAAGGTATTCTATTTAAGCTCAGGAAACCATATGTACTTGCTGGGATTGAACACCAGCCAGCCACCTGAAAGGTAAATGTCATTCCTAAAGTCCCGGGCCCCTGCAGAAAGATAATACATGTATGTTAACTCACTGACACCATTTCGAACATAAAAGAAAATTTACTGTCACTGTCACTGTCCTCCCATTGTTCATCAATTTTAGCAAATAACTCAAAACATAGATTTGGATTTTCTTTATTTCTTTCATTTTTAAGAATATGAAATCTGTGAGAAAAAAGTATTCTCCAATTTTACTACAAACATAGAAGAAAATGATTCAATTTGTAATAAGACATGGTTGTATGAGTATAAAAACCTAATAATAAACATTATGTGAAAAGATGTGAATATTTAACTGAAATTCATGATGATTTGCATTATATGGAACTATTCATACACTGAATAAACACCTATGAATGTCCTATCTTTTATACTCTCATACTCTTAGATAAGTTGTCACCTTTTGTGACAGAGGCAGAAATAAAACTTACCTTATTATTCATAAATGCTTTGAGGCACTGAATAAGCTTATACTGATTCTTCTTATCAATACTTTCTTGCCTGCATAACAAAAATAAAATGGTTATGATACTAAATGTAAAAATTTCCCATTTTTGTAATTATTACAAATGTTATTCTTACTGTTTCTTATCCAGAAGTCTTTCCAGTACATCCAGTAAGAGTCCAAGGCCTTCATGACCAAAGTTGTTAACCCAGCTATGAAAAAAAACAAAAAATATGTGTAAATAAGATTGCTTATTTAAAATATTAAACACCAAATATGTAAATTGATTTGCAAATATGATCCACTTGTGTAGGCTAACATTTGTGCTTTCTCCTCTGCCAAAAGGAGCTTAGGTTTATTAGGTTACACCCACATCACAATGTTCCCAAATCACTCCCATTGTTTTGGTATTCATATTTAACTTCTCTTTTCTTTGCTTTCTCTATCTGTTAATCACTCATTTCCCTAAACAGAAACTGTGGCTTGAAAAGTCAAATTCTTCAGAGAATTCTGGATTTGTATTTGAAAGTGCAATTTGCTCTTCTCCTTTCCTTAGATCCTTTGGATTGTTTACTTTAGTGCAATGTCCTTTTGTACAGGCAGAGGAAGGCAGTTAATGCTATGCTTTTATAACATGGGAATTAAATTACTCCAAATAATATTTACTCCTGGACATCTGTCATATTTACTCGACTTAAACCTCAGTTGCCCTTCGTTACTAAGCAAAACCCAGTAGCAAGATCCTGATGAAGGATCTGGTTGGACCCAGGGCAAATGGTAAGCTACCCTGGCGTTGAAACAGGACAGGATAAGTGCCTTCAAACTTAAAATAATCTAAGAACACGTCCATGGATGAATTCTGTCATTACCCAAAGAGAAGTGACCTGACAAGGGCATTACTATGGTTAGGAAGGACTAATCTGGCCTGAGGACTGTACTCTGGGATCTATAGCAAGATATTCCCAGGAAAACCACCCTTTAAACTTAATATATCCCTTACTGAGTCTATACAAAATGACTAGAACGATTATTAAGAAGTAAATTTAAGGTGACTGTGTAAATGGTTATCGACTAAGGAAAGGAAAAATATGGCCTTAGATAAAATTTCACCCTGGAGAGGATCTTCTAACAAGAGATCTTTGTCTTAGATGAGCTTCCCCAGAAGAAAAGAAGGACTTTACATATGTTGTTTGTGCTATCTGACCTAGGTATAGTGGCTAACCCCAATGTTTAAAGTTGGGCTCTAGAATAAGGCTGCAACACTGGGCACAGGGAGAGTAGCATGAGAACAGGAGGAAGAGAGGAGGGGCAGTGTGAGAATGCTATGGGAAATTTACTCAGACTGGAACTGGTTCGCCAGGAGAATGTTATAAACGACAGTACAGATTGGAATAAATGGCAACTGGTCACGAATGAGCCTGGCGGCCCTGTTTCCTCCTTCTTGTGTCTGTTGGTGGAGGCTGCAAGCTGGGGTGAGAAGCAGCTCCTGGCCACTTAACATACATGACGCTCAACCATGATACTTATTTAATTATTCAATACACAATCCTAGGACAAGCAGATAACTTAAGATAGGGAAGAAGGAGGAATCAGAGAGAAATCTGCACAACGCCGAGTTCAATTCCTGGAAACTCAGGTCCATGAAGTAGTGCTAGGTGTGACTCTGGCAGTCCTGTGCACCGCTAGATGTGACTCTAGTGGCCTTATCTAACCAGATTAGCACTGGTGGTCCAAGAACAATGAAAGATCACTTTGTTCAGCAAGACTGACCAGCATTAGAATGACACCAGAATGTCTCATAAAGAACAATCTCCTCTCCCCTCCTCTCTCCTTCCTCCTCTCACTTTCACTGATTCTGATCTTTCTCTACAAAGTATCCAATGACCACAATACATAATGTGAAGGTTCCTTGCCCCACTGAACAATTTCTAATCATAATTCTAGTGACCATATTACAGTACTCATTCCCATGGGGGTTTATTCAATCCATTGCTTTGCTTCCTTACATATGAATGAGATCATTTGCTATGCCTTTTTATTTCTGAATTACTTCACTTAACGTTACACTTCAATTATATCCAGGATGCAGCAAACTGCAAGGTTTCATCTTTTTCACAGCTGAGTTGCATTCTGGGTTGGAGCAATAGCACAACGGTAGGGCGTTTGCCTTGCACACAACCGACGCAACCAACCCATGTTCAATTTTTACACCCCTCTAGGAGAGCCGGGCAAGCTACTAAGAGTATCTTGCCCACAAGGCAAAGATACTGAGAGTATCTCGCCCGCATGGCAAATCCTGGCAAGCTATCCATGACAGACATGGAAAGTCTGTCACTAATTTTTCAAAAAGTTTCCAAACCATTTTCCAAGGAGACTAAACAATTATTAATACTAGCAGAAGAATATATTTTGTTTCCATACCCATCCTTATCAGAACTTACTATTTCTAAACAGATGGTAGACTATTTTTGCTGGTGTAAGATCATACATCACTTTGATTAGATTATCATTTGCTTTACTAAGGTTGTCTATTAAAAATAGTGGATGTCACAGAGACAATAAAGGGGCTAAAGCTTTCACCTTCTATGCAACAATCCTTGTATATATATCCTTGTATATCAAGGATATACAAAGTACTGGTTAAACTCCACAAGAAGAAAACATCCACCCCCATAAAAAATGGGGCAACGAAATGAACAGAAACTTTCTCAACGAAGAAATTAGCATGGCTAAAAGGCATATGAGAAAATGCTCAACATCATTAATCATCAGGGAGATGCAGATCAAAACCACAGTGAGATATCATTTCACACCACAGAGACTGTCCCACATCCAAAAGAACAAAGGCAGTCCGTGCTGGCATGGATGTGGCGAGAAAGGGACCCTCCTTCACTGCTGGTGGGAATGCCGACTGGTTCAGCCCTTCTGGAAAACAGTATGGATGATTTTCAAAAAATTAGAAATCGAGCTCCCATTTGACCCGGCAATACCACACTGGGGAATATATCCCAGAGAGGAAAAAAGTATAGTTGAAGTGACATCTGCACTTGCTTGTTCATTGCAGCACTCTTTACAATAGCCAGAATCTGGAAAAAAACCTGAGTGGTCGAGAACAGATGACTGGTTAAAGAAACTTTGGTACATCTACATAATGGAGTACTATGTAGCTGTTAGAAAAGATGAAGTCATGAAATTTACTTACAAACGGTACTACATGGAAAGTATCATGTTAAGTGAAATGAGTCAGAAAGAGAGGGATAGACATAGAAAGATTGCATTCATCTGGGGAACATAAAGTAACAAAATACGAGACTAACACCCAAGAGTGACCAAGATTAGTACCAGGAGTTTTACTCCATGTCTTGGCGGCCAGTTCCACATTCTCGGGGAAAAGAGAGCTCAGATAGAGAAGGGAGCACCAAATAAAGGGTGTTGGGAGGATTCTTCCAGAATGGGAGAAGCTTGCTGAAAGTAGACTACAGACCAAACATGATTGCCACTCAATGCCTCTTTTGCAAACCACAACACCCAATAGGAGAGAGAGAACAAAAGGGAATACCCTGCCACAGAGGATGGGGAGATGGGGGGTAGGAGGGATACTGGGACCCGTGGTGGTGGAAAAATGGCACTGGTGGAGGGATGTGTGTTTGATCGTTGAAACCCAAGCATAAAAATTAATAAATCTACATCTGTACCTCATGGTGTTTCACTAATAAAAATTAAAAATAAATAATTACAGAGAACAGTGCAGTCTCCTGCCCCCGCGCCTGGCTGTTCCTTGCCGGGGCCCTTTGGAGGGGAGCGGTTTGAGCTTTCCTCCCCGCCCCGACCAGGGCTCCGGCAGCCGAAGACCTCCAGGACCAGCCGCCACCATGCTGAGACCACTCTCCGCACACATGAAGGTACTGGCAGAGGGACAAATCCACGCGGGTTCCGGGGCCGAGATCTCCAAGCCTACTCGGATTGGAGTCGAGCATCCTCCACCCAGATCCTCCAAATTCCAGTAGGCGGGGGTCACACCCACCACCTGGCCCCCTGGCGCCGTGTAATCCCATCAAAGGCCAAGACTCAGAGACTATAAAATCCAGCTCCGGAACATCTTATCAGGACATCTTTTTATGACATCTTATTATCTCATTCCTACTTTGGACAAACTTGCAGGCTATTGATTGTAGCCTGCCCACAGGGCAGAGTCTGACAAACTCAGAGTCTGGCAAACTCCCCGTGGCGTACCAAATATGCCAAATACCAGTAACAATGATGGGTCTCATTCTCCTAAAGAACCTTGAATATAATCTCAGGGCTAGGATGAAAGAGATGTTACTGGGGCCTGCTCGAGGCAATCGACGAATAACAGGATGAAATGATAATGATGATGATAATTACAGATGTTGAAGATGAAAAGACTATGGATAGTCTATATATTGTTCATAGATAATTGTGACAGGTATATCAAATTATCTTAATATTTCAAAATACAACTCTACCTCTAAAATATAGTAAATTCAATGCAGATTATTTTTAAAAGGTCCATATTTACTGATCAGCATGATCAAAGGAAAATAAAACTTCTATTAGCAGAAATTATAAGAGAAATCATTAAAATCTAGGCCTACACTCTAAACCTATAATAATGCAAGTTTCTACTCTTACCCGAAAGGTCAATAGCACTGTATAGGACTGTCTTCCCGTTGTTCATCAATTTGATTGAGCAGACCCAGTAACGTCTCCGTTTTGAAACTTTTTGTTACTGTGTTTGGCATATCGAATACGTCACAATGCCTTTGCCATATGGGCGAGATACTCTCGGTAACTTGCCGGACTCTCTGAGAGGGATGGGGAAGAACTGAACCCTGGTTAGCCAAGCTGGCCACATGCAAGGCAAACGGCCTACCGCTCTGCTATTGCTCCAGCCCAACAAGGGCAATAAAGCAATATAAATTCGACAAACATATGAAACAATTAGATTCTATCACACATGCAGAAAGAAAAAACCTCGCAGAATTTTTAGAAACAATACCATTTTTTTGAAATATGGACCACACTCTCAATTCATTACAGTTCATAAAATATAACTTAAAAATCAAAGACTAAGTAATTGGGAGAATATAGTACACTATATCATACACTGTTTGCTACTGACCTTTCAAATAGATAAAGGAAGGGAAGGTTAGGAAGTTCACTCCTACATCCTGTAACTGATAAGGGCAATTATTCGAATTTGCAGGAATTTGGTGTGGGTTATATCATCCTTTTGTCACTGTCTCGGCAGTTCCAAAGAATAGTATACTCTGAACAAGGTATTTGGTTTCTCTCTAGATGTGTTCTACTCCTATGTGTAATCTTGCTCTACAAAAATATCCAGCATCATGCTTATAATTAGTATGTGTCTTCCATGGTGCATATTCACCTTTGTGTTTGTTTATAATACCAACTAACAAAAACCCCATATACAAATATGTTTCAGATATTTCAGTCACATATTTGAAAAACCAATATAAACATAAAATTTGTCCATGGAATTAACTTATACAGCTTTCTATTTTTAACTATAGAATAGAATTTTACAGCATATTTGTGAAGGGCTTGGAAAATGCAATTAAGGTAAAAGCATCAAAATAGGCATCTGCAAATTAAAACATTTTAACAATAATTTAAAAGTAATATAAACATAATTGCAAAAGCCCAAATTAATGGAAAGCACACATCATTAAATCTTACTACATAATATCTTACATTTTATTCCTGGGGAAAATAATGGTAGAAAACACACTTATAAGATTAAAAAAAAACTGGTAAGATTTTTTAAATGTATAAATGTCATAAAATCAAAGAATTACAGTTTAAATTATAATATACCCTAGGTCATTGTTTGTTCCACATACTTTTGTTTTTCCTATTTATTGGTGTTTTATAACACCACAGCTTTAATCCATTTAAAAGAAGTACTTGGTACCCAAACAATAGGCTCTAAAGTAGATGAAATTCAACTGAATCTATGTATTTTAAGTAACAGATGTTGCAGAACTGATCTAACTGTAGGAATAGGTTGATTTAAGATTCATCTTCATAAGGCATCCCACAAAAAATCCCACTTGAAGCTGATTAGCTATCAAAGTATACTAACTACATTATGAAGCATATAAACTCTATCAACAGGTGTTCATGTTTATGCTGCCTGGTGTGAAGAGCAGTGGAAAATCTCTCCAAATTAGAGGACCATTATCTAACAGCAGACACAGGATTAGAATTAAAGGGCAATTAACATTAATTAGCATACAGAGATATTCTTTTAGTTGAACACACAGACTACCTGTACCTGAGGTAATATCTAGCATTTCAATTGTGTATTGTCAGCTGCCCTGTTTCTATCAAAAGTCCCCCTAAGAGATAATAGAAATCCCCTGGGAAATACATCAGGGGACGAATTCACAGATTCACAGCTGAAGTATAACTTGGTAGCACATTAGATTACTGGAAGTCATGTCTATGTGGAAACATCATGACTTGTTTGACAGTTTGTTTTACTCAAGAACCATGCAGGAAATGAACAATCATAAAAACCCTCTCAACTATAACGAAATTATCAAAGACACTATCTAGTATGTTGTTTAATTTTCCTGATTTATTGTAATTTAAAATAACATTAAAACTTTTTCTCTCGATATTATGGCTATAACTGCCTCCCACTCCAAGATGGAATAACACTGGAACAACTTTGTATTCACATCATTACCTGGTATTGTCCTAGACTTTTTGAAGTAACACATTTCCTTGTTCTTTACTTGAACTTTATTCAGTCACATCTTAATGGTGTTAGGATATCTGCATCTCATAGAACTAGCTGAAACTGCCAAAGCATTAGTCCCACTGGAGAATTATACAAAATTCTCATCTGTTCAAGACCTTTAAATTAATTTATATGGATAAAAATAAAAGTATGTCAAATGACACTGAATTTTATGCCAAGATTAATTTTGAATATGCATAAAATATTGTAAAGAAGTGGGGCCAAGATAACCATATAGGGAGAATATGTGCAGCATTCTGTAATCACAGTAAAATCTATGTAAAAATTATAATACACTCAGAACTTTGTCTGACATTGCCCCCAAAATGGAGCAGGAGAACTGAGACAACTCCCAATCAGCCCAGGACTAGCTGTATTATGCTATGGGAAACAGCGGGGTGGGTAGGAGCAGTGGACAAGAGTGGGAGAGAGATCTAAAAGGGAAGAGAGACACAGTATTTTACCCTAGCATAGGGGAAGTTGAGTTGAAATCAAGGTACTGCATATTCATGACTATACTCTTTCTTTTTTGTTTTTAAATTTTTATTAGTGAAACACCATGATGTACAGTTGTAGAACTATACTCTTTCAATACTGAAATGACAGGCAAGAGACTACAAGGAACACAGCATTTGAGCAAGAGTAAGCTTCACTTAAACAGCCTCTTGCAATCTTGCTGGAAGACAGCATGGATGAATCTTAGAAACATCTTGAGAACAAACTTGGAGGTACACTGAACCCATCCCACAATAAATTCAGAACAACTTCAGTCAAATATCTTTGGTTTTCCCAAGTCATGTTATTCCATATCTAGCCAGAAGTGTCAAAGATCTTCTTGGGTCTTGAAGAAATAATGTTTACGCAGTTAGCAGGTAGAAAATCATTGTTTTCTATGCCCATGCTCATTCTACAGCACTCAGGCTCTTTGACTAAGAACCTAGATTCAGCTTAATCCCAGCTCCTCACCTATATGTTGCCCGCTCATCCAGGAGGCCTGGGCAAAGGGAGTGTTGAGAGCTGGCAAGTATTGGTGACCTAGTGACCTGAAAATTCAGTGACAGGGCAGGGCTACTAAAACTTGATGGGCAGACCTTGCCAAATAGTGCAACAGCTGACCACACTACACTCTCTAGATCTAAGTGATCCTGGCACTACAATTGCTGCGAAGTACTGACAAACACAAACAATCTGGTAACAACAAGTTCTGCTAGGTGGTATAGTTGCTATTCAGCATTCATCACCATGAACTCCCAGTAACTACCTCAGCCCACTACACACTGACACCACAGCCATTGTCAATCACCAGCATTTGTGAACCATAAGTCAGAGTCAATTCTCCTAGAGATTGGTGCTGCAGCATCATAGGGCATATATAGCAAACTCTCCCAATAGCATTATAGACACACAAACACAGAGACGTAATCATTGTCTGGCATTTGAGAGCATGAACTTACAACCAAAGAGAGCGACCCCCTAGTGCACAAAACTGAAATGTGCAGCACCGCAGCCAGGAATCTATACAACCCCACTGCAACAGCATCAATAAAAATCAAAAACCAAATTTTTTTTTTTAAAAAGCTAAAAGCAATAAAAGGAAGAGGGGGAAGAAAAAGATTAAATCTGGGAATGCAAAAACTGTATAAATGAATACAAATAAAGGTAATAAGAAGCAGGGAGGGATAAATATATATTGATTAAGGATCAATACATCATAAGGACTTGACACTTATTAACATAGATACACAAAAATAAGGGACAACTCAGTTATAAATAAGCTACTAATAACTCTGAAGAGAGATATAGAGTATCACAATATTATCAAGAGATTCTATAACACCTTAATCTTATCACTGAACAGATAAATAAAACAAGTAATCTATAAGTAAACAGTAGCCTCAAATGAATAGTGGGTGAACTTTGGCTTAGTAGAAATGTACTGAGCTCTCCTCCCACAAAACAGTAAATATTCTTCCTTACAATATGAAAAGAAAAAGCCCTGTGGCTAAAATAGAAATATATCTAACATAGTCTCACACCATACATCTGACAAAGGGCAAATATGCAAGATATAAAGATCACTCACTTGATTCAATAAGAATACAAGATAAATAATCACATCAAAAAACTGGGAGAATAAAACATTTCCCCAAAAAAGATATTCTGATGTCCCTTTATCAGAGAAATGGACTTTAAGATAAGGAGTTATACATTCTCACCAGTGAGAATTTCCTGCTAAAATGTAGAAGCAATAGGAGCTGAAGTGACTGTAGAGGAAGTAAGGGACTTCCTTTGCATGTGGCTGCTTTGGTCAGATTCAGTCTCCATACATATATGTGGTCCAATAGGCACTGCCAGTGCTCACTCATGAATGCCAAAAATAGGCCCTGCGAATGAAAGGTGCATTACAAGACCCCAACATCCCAAGTGTGTGTGTGTGTGTGTGTGTGTGTGTGTGTATGCACACGCACACATGCACATGTGTGTGTATGTAAACAAGTACTTGAAGATATTCAGAGGAAAATAGAGACTATACCAATAACACAGAAACATTAAAATATTTATTCACACCTTATGTTCATTGTGGTTTTATCTACAATAACTAAATTCTAGAAACAATACAAGTACACAATGGCAGATAAGTGGATAAAAATGTAAGTGGATAAAAATGTTGTATGTGTACACAATAAACTACAATTGCAAGAAAATATTATTTTCCTTTTGATACAGCAAGGATGGAATTAGAGAATGTTTTATTAAGCAAAATAAGTCAGATAAAAAACAAATACCATGTGACCTCACTATTATATGCTAAATAAAATAAAACAAGGGAATAGACTGTTCATTGAAATCCCTTAGATTTGGGCAACAGAACTTAGGTTGCCAGCGGTGAAGGAAGTAAACACTAAGAGTACTGTGGGAAGTAAAGGAGAAAAAATTTAAATTTAGTTATGCATGCAGTGTTGGTAACATTATGCCCCTAAAATTTATAGGCATTTACACTCTTTAACCCATTGCTGCCTCAATAAAAAATGATTTTTAAAAAGGAAACATACTACACAAAATGGTTGAAAATAGAAGTTAGCCTTCTACTAAAAATTCTGATTACTAGCATTACTAGCCCCTGCTGCTAGACTTTCTATGCCTCAATAACTATAAGACCTTTTAAAACTTTCTAAATATTTAGATGATTTTATACACAACTGATTCCCTGATTGAAAATGTAAGGGGATGAAGAGATAGCTCAGTGGACTGCTTAGAATGCCAGATGCAGGGTTTGATCCATGACAACACATGATCCCATAAACATCACCAAGAGTAACCCCAAAACCATGAATGAGAAAGTAAATAAGTAAATCTCTGGATTCCTTTATTCTTTTATTTGGATGTAGTTGTTTAGAATGGGTTTTCAGGCATACATTATTCTCACATGCAATCCTACCACTCTACACCCCCAACACTCCATTGCTTTCCGCAGGTTTCCCCCCACTCCCCAATCTGACTGCCTGACAGCACAATTGTAAGTTTATTGCTGTATTTTGGGTCCTACGCTCATGGTAGTAGAAGATCTAGTGTTCTAGATATATGGAGAAACATCACCTCTTCAATCAATGCACCATTGAGTGGCCCAAGGTTCCCTACATGTTCTATTTCTGGCATCCAAGACTCCATTTCACTCTTTCTTTGGCATTTTTGTTTCGTTAATCTTTAGCCAGTGTTTTGTCTGATTTTTCTACCTACCATTTCTAGTAGTTAGGCTCAATTCCACAGATTAGTGGGAACATCTGGTATTTGAACTTGTGCTTCTGATTTACTTCACTTAAGATATTCAGTTTTCGTTGCAAAAAATTAATGATTTCATCTTTTTGTGGCTAATATATATACTTTATATATTTATATATGAATATTATATATATGTCACTCTGCATTATCCAACCTCACTATCCACATTTCTGTCATTGGGCTCTTGGGTTACTTCCAAAACCTGGCAATTGTACTGAGTCACACTGAATATAAGGTTGAATATTACTGTCACTGTCACTGTCCTCCCGTTGTTCATCGATTTGCTCGAGCGGGCCCAGTAACGTCTCCATTGTGACAATTGTTACTGTGATTGGCATATCGAATACATCACGGATAGCTTGCCAGGCTTTGCCATGTGGGCAAGATACTCTCGGTAGCATGCCGGGCTCTCGAGAGGGGCGGAGGAATCGAACTCAGATTGGCCATATTGGTGCTTGCAAGGCAAACACCCTACCCACTGTGCTATCGCTCCAGCCCAAGGTTGAATATATCCTTGAATATAAGATTGAACATATCCTTTTTTAACATGTGTTAAAAAAAAGTTTTGCAGCTTGTGGGAAGAAAGGAACAAGTAGGATCAGTGAGTCATGTAGTCCTCTATTCTTAATTTTTTGAGGAATCTCTATCATGTTTTCCCAAAAGGTAGATAAAATTCCCACCAACAGTAGATGACAATTCCATTTTCCTCTTCTACCAAAACCCTGCCAGTAGTTTTGTTTTTATCTCATGTAATTTAAATGAGACAGTAAATTTCCTTTCTCTGACTTCATGTCATTAGCAATAAAATAGCAAAATATTCTGCCATTTATTATACCTTAATATATAACATTTCCCTCCGATAAAAATTTTTATTTCAGAGGTGATTCAGTTTTTAGTTTTTCTATCATAATCTTTTTTCAGTTGTTTTTTCTTTAAAGTATAACACATGCCACATAGAGTTGGCTTCCATTAATAGACATAATATTGCATCTGACTTAAGTTCCACTTGCATTTAATGCTAATGTGATTTAATACTAGAGGGATCAGTTTATTAGCTGAATGAGCTGGGATATGTTTGAAGTTAATTTAAATTGTGGGCAAAGATTTTTAAAGAAAGCATAAAAATTAATATAAAAGCACTAAATTTACTATATTACAGAAAATATACCAGAGTGTTCAAAAGCGATCTTCGCATTTTAAAGTTAAAAACCTGAAAATACCAATTTTTAATAACGTCAATTAGTAATACTAATGCTGCCATGAGATGTACTTAACATTGTAAGGCATTTTCTACATTATAAAATGTATCATCATTCTCTTTTTCATAGGCAGTCAACTTCAAAAGTATCTAAAAGTATCTTTAGAATATATCAAATATACACATGTGTACTCTAAACAGTATTTCTTTTCATCTGCTGGATGACATTGGTTTGAAAAGCTATCATATGAGAAAGTGAAAACAAACACTATTCCGTGAGTATGACAGACAACTAATACTTAAAAAATTATTTTTGAAATGGCCCAATACCAGGTCTCTAAAAGAATGTGATACTTCAAAATCTACCGAGGTGGACTGGTCCAGGCTGAGAACTCTGGGGACTTCTCAGAATGGGGGCAGGCAGATTCCTCATTTCCCCTGAAAGCAGAGCAGTCCACATACATACCTGACAGCCTTATACAAAGTCCCAGTTTTCACAAACGAACTTCAAGTGACAAGTTGCTCAAGGTCTATAGATCTTCTACTTTGCAGCTGTATATTACTTTCATAGTCAACTCAGTACTTGTAATAAATTGATGGGAAAGTTGCACAGAAGCCCACCAAACTTATTGTATAAACAATAATACAAAAGGTTCAACTAGCATTAATTAGCACAGCAGAACCTCAGATAATGATTTTAGTAATATCCGTGTGAGATGTAACAGTTAAGACAGTTTTTACAAACTCACTACTATTAATCTCTAGTTTGATGATCCCATTTCGCTTTGTGTTTTAAGAACTATGTGTCCCCAAAACAAAAGCAAAAGAAACGATGTCTTTGTTCTTATATGTACATATATTTATGGGACAAAGTGATAACATAGCGGGTAGGGTGTTTGCCTTGCATGCGGCTGACCCAGGTTCGATTCCTCCACCCCTCTCGGAGAGCCCGGCAAGCTACCGAGAGTATTCTACCCACACAGCAAAGCCTGGCAAGCTACCCATGACATATTTGATATGCCAAAAACAGTAAAAAGTTTCACAATGGAGACGTTACTGGTGCCCACTCGAGCAAACTGATGAACAATGGGAGGAATGCTACAGTGCTATGAAATAAATGCTTGTACCTGCAAAGGCGCAGGCTTGGAGTCGTGGGTGGGAAACTAGGAACATTGACATAGGTGGAGAAAAGGTAGCATTAGTGGTGATTGGTAGTGGAATTGGTGGTGAAACATTTAAAGACTGAAACAACTGTTTAATGAACAACCTGGTAAATAATGGTATTTTAGAAATATTTTAAAAATTAAAAAAAATTATTGGTGAAGTGAAATATTCCTCTCTCCTGCATTAAAGCAATTTAGCAAAAATTCTGAAAAGAATATATGTACTTATAACTCTCTAACTCAGTTCTTCAAAACAGTATTGTTTTTGTCACATGTTAAGAAAATTTTGTGACATTGATTTATTGCTATGCCTTTTTAAATGATCATATGCCATACTGCCAAATACATATACATCTTGTAATAGGTTTCCTAGGAATAAAATTATCCAAAATCACTGGTCATTATTCAGAAGAAACTGCTTCCCTTTATAAATTTTAGCAAGGGAATATAAAATAGTAAAAAATGATGTAATTGTCATTGTAAAACACATATACCATGGTATGCAAGTCTAATTATATTTGTGACAGCAGACTGCGATTTATTCTTTAATCAAAACTCATGGATTTTTAAGATGTTAAATATAATTGAAAGTATTCAGCTTCATTAATTCAGCCGTAACTGTAAAAAGAAAAGTATGTAAAAACTATGCTATATTTTATATAGATTTTAATTCAAGTAAACCCATAACTTTTATCCCTGTGTTTAGAAAGTTAGATTTGCTCTTTTTCTCTAATTATATCTAAAAACACATAAAAAAAGAGTGAAAAAATTACAAAAATTCATTTTTACTATTGGAGCAAAGTAGGTTATTATTGATAATGGGTCAAAATCTACCACAAAATTGCACGTTATTAGATGTAAGTAACAATGTAGCAGCCATCATGAAACAAGAGAACTAGAGGGAGCTTGTTCAGAAATGGCTGAAGTTTAAATGAGAAAATAGAGATAGAAGAAAAGAAGACAGACTCGTGGAAGTCTTGTATAAAGCAGAGGCATAAACAGTCCAGTGAGTACAGTACTAAAGAAAAATTGGTGGGATATATATTGATGTAGCAAATTGAGTTATGGCCAGTCAATAATGAAATGGTAGTTTTAGGGCCACAAGTATAATACTGGACAATATGCATATGTTTTATATGTGGCAAACGGGAGTGCACCCCTCATATCACACCCAAACACTGCCAGGTCTGATCTATGAGCACAGAGACAGGACTAATCCCTTAGTACCGCTCACTGATTGTGGCCCAAACACCTATTCCATTGCCCCCCAAAATGTAGTATTTTAACATATTTACCATTAGCAAAAAATACAAGGAAATGACTTTTTCATGCCTTTAGCATCTGTGTGATTAAATACCACACAAATTTAAAAGTCATAATTTCATTTATTATTCAGCAATCACAATGCTTCAAGAATATTTTGAAGCATTTTGAATATATTAGTGTGCATTTATATTTGTTATTTATACTAGAGGCAGAAAAAATAAATCAGTCAAAAAATTGATAGAAAATAATATCAAACATTAGTGGGCAAGATACAAACTTCTAAAAATTGTCAAGCTTAAAAAACACTTATATGACAAAGATTTATAAAATCCCTTCTTTGTTATTTTAAAGAAAATTATAAATACCGGAACAGGGTTTCCTAATATATAATGTTTGTAAGTGCCTGGAAATAATGGTATTTGTTTTGTTTTGGACTGGTTTTGGACCCACACTCGGCTGTGCTCAGGTTACTTCTGGCTCTGAACTCAAGAAGCACTCGTGGAAAGGTCAGGGATCAAACTCAGGTTGGCCCATGCAAGGCAAGCACCCTACACCTTGTACTACATCTCAGTTCCCAAAAAGTATTACATTTTTCAATGAATATTTATCTAATTATTGAAAATTATCTAAAAAATCATCTAGCTCTAACAACAAAGGAAAGAGGATTCAACTAAGTAAAAGAAAAGTTATGTTCTATTTTGATTTATAGATTTATAGAGTTGGAAAGCTCTACTCTCAAGTATGCATGACGGAACTGAGGCCTAAGGAAATGACAAATTTAAGACAACAAGGAGGAGGGAACAGAATATATATCAGATTGTATAAAAGCCATCCTATCATAAAACTATAATATATCCCCCCTCAAAATTTAATATTACATAATTTGTTTAATTATCAAGAGAAAGGGATAACAAAGTTAATTTCATTTGTAGAAAGTTCTACATAAGAATAGCTCTATAATAGTTTACATACTATATTTCTAATTCTGCAGATATTCAGAAGTAGTGTCTTTACCTGGACAGAATTTTGCTTAATTCTGTTATTTCAATGTTTACAAGGGTATTTCTGGGTTGAACATTATCCAATCAGAATCTCAGAAAATAACTTATTTAAAAACAGAGACATATTTCTGATATAAAAATAAAGATAAAATAAAGATAGTGCGGGTATGGGGCTGCCAGCAGGTCAATCTGTACTTGTGAGGCGAGTGCATCAGCAGCCTGATGGTGCCTTCAGACTTCCAGATACCCCAAAATTGCTGCTGTGCCTTTAGCCAGACACAAACAACTTGGGGCAAAGATTACCAAGAAAGAAAACGGCCAAAAGTTAGGTATGTGGGAGACACACCCACAAATCACCACTGGCTCAGCTATATAATTGGAGGCATGGCCTCTCTGGTTCCTGACTGAACTGCTTACTGGCCGTGATCCCAGAGACTCAGAAACAAATCTTGAAACTCAACGACTTTTGGCAGAAATGCATCCAGTCCCTGCAGTAGGTTACTGGCGCTGGGCCACCCCAGGTGGGAATAGGTTTCGTGCCTTGGCCTGTTCCCCCTGGTGCCCCAGTGGCTGCTATCATCCAGATGCCACTGGACAGTCAGGTTTGGACCCTCAGTGACGAGACACGCGGGGCCTCACGGGATGGGGAGGAGCCGGCCCTTTCCTCCCCACCCCAAAAAGACCCTGAGTTGCTGTTAATGAATGACTCCTCTGGCTCCTAATCAAGCTGCTTAACAGCCATAATCCCAGAAACTCAGAAACAGATCTCGAAACCCAGTGGCTTTTGGCAGAATTCAATAAAGATTCAATAAAGAAAATTATAAAAAATGAAAAAAAAAAGTAAGGTGGAGTTCATGCCCAATTCAATCAGCTAATAATTGGCTGAATAAATAGCAGTATTCCAACATAAAAAAGAAATTAACTTTTTAAAATATTAACAGTATTATTAATGGCTAACATATTAAAACACATTTAATGCTTAAAAAATAATAAAGCAACTTACAAAGAACATCCCGAAAGACTCACCACAGATCAATCAAATGATATTATATAAGCCAGAAAAGAATAGAGATATAGAAATTCGGCAAGATGAACACCTCACCAAAAAATACCTGTCCAGTTACATCATCGTTCAGATTTGAAGGAATAATAAAACATTTCAGAGACAAGCAAAAGTTTAGAGAATTTATATGTCTTCAAAACAGATTTGTAAGAAGTAAACTAGCTGTTTTACAGGACGAAACAAACTTCTCAGCATGAGGCACTGAGTACTGCACTTACTCATGCTAATTATAGCTGCTGCTCTAAGATTAAGGAAGACTTGTTTACTCCTAGTTTGTTAAAGGATTTTATACATTTTCAATAATGACTTATTATTTCAATTATATTGAATGTTCATTGTCTTATAAGTCCTTTTATAATCTGTAGATATTTATTTTGCTATCTCTCACCTTCATTACTTAACACTTAAACACTATCTATAATACTTTTACTATAAAACCAATATTCCCTTTCTTAGGTAAAATACTTTCTACTATTATAGGCCAATTTAGACTGTCCCATTTAAATTTTTTTAATTCTCTTCACTCTTCCTAAATTCTACAATTGAAGATTTTAACCTAATTCATGTAACCTCAAAAATATAATAGCAAAGAATTAAAACAAAATGTTAATGACAAAGATACATAATTATTATGAAAATGAGACTCATGTACAAAATATGAGTTAATGTAATATATTTTAAATACCATAGGTAAAAAATTACATAAATGAGATTAGGGCTTTCAATTATGTTGATATTAAATGATTTCTTTATAGGTTAAGATCATTTAGAAGTAAATCATCACTAATTGATTTTGCTAATTTTTATCTAGTAATTCCATTTGCCAATCTTCAAGTTTACTCAAGGAAATAATAAGAAATAAGTTTTGTTATGTACATGTTAGTGGTGGTAGTTGGAGGGAATTTGGAGATATTAGTGGAAGGAAGGTCATACTACTAATGTGATTTGTGTTGGCACATTGTATGCCTCAATCAAGTGTATTATGTATAATTTGTAAATCACTTTATTTTAGTAACTTTTTTTAAATGTAGGTCATTTATCAAGGATATGGTTCATGTACATGCCTTGCAAATAAGTTTGGGGCAATGGATTCAATCTCTGGCAGCAAGTGACCCCACGAATACCGCTTAAGATGATCCTGCTATACCTTGAGCACTACCCATAATAAACACTTTCGGGTCAAAGCAAATTCAGAATTTATTCTTGGCCCCCAGTACCACTGGGTATGGCCCTTAACAATATGGATAAATAAAAATGCATCGCCGATCAAGTAATTATTTAATCTGAGACTCTCTAAAACTTCCAAGATCACTTAAGGGTAAAAGTCCACAAAACTACTTTTTTCTGTCTCTACTCAAACTGGCTTACTCAACACTCCTGAAAAAGGCCAAATATTTGATCTCACTGTTTCCTTTTTCTAACATCATCCATATTACAGTAGACTATAGGACTACATATACAGTTTATTAGCATACTTCCATCAGATCTCTGCTCAAATATTATGTCAAAGAACTTCATTGACATTCAGATACAAAATAGTGTATCTTCTCAAGCACAGATGAAAACTCTTCATTGTTTGTATGGGTTTGTGTTTCTGTATGTGTACATCAGGGGGAGAGAGAGATAGAGAGAGATAGACAGACTATGCATTTACACATTATGCACCATTCCATACTGATAAATATAAACAAACCATATTGTTCCATGAGTCACCAAAAGTGATTTCTGATCTCAGATTCAGGAGTACACCCTGTGCACAGCCAGGTGTTTCCAAGACTGCCCAAATTAAACAGATGTGAGAACTTATTTTTGCTATTGCTTTATGGGATATATGTCTGATTTATGAACCATAACTCATAATCATATGTTGATGTTCCTTGACTTGTTCCAACTTCAGATATAAACAAAGAAAAATTTTTGTAAGCAAATATGTGATTTTTTTGAGAAAATAACTAGAATGAGTTACTTCCAATACAGTGAAAAATGACAATATAAAATCATATCTTTTTGGAGGACACACCTGGAAATGCTAAGGGATTACCCCTAGCTTTGCACTCGGGAATTCCAGAGATAGAAACCAGGTGCAAGAAAGTGCCCTACTCACCATACTATCATCACGATGCTGAAATCATACCTTTCAGCATGATATCTTTCTATAATCAAATTGATTATAAGACTATTACCATATTGTATATAATGTATTTGCCTTCAGCAACATTTACTGAGAATACAAATTACCATTTGAGATTTACACTTCAAAAATTAATGTTTTAAATTCCTGTGTTTAAATAAATATCTAGGAGAAAGATTTTAAAAATGAAGTTTCTGGGGCTAGAGCGATAGCACAGCTTGGAGGGTATTGATCTTGCCCAGGGCCGACCCAATTTCAATTCCCAGCAACCCATATGGTCCCCTGAGCACCGCCAGGAATAATTCCTGCGTGCAGAACCAGGAGTAACCCCTGTGCATCACCAGGTGTGACCCAAAATGAAAAAAATATAAAAATAAAAACTGAAGCTTCTTACAAGAGTTTATACACCAACCCAAATGTTGTATACAAATACTACAGTAAATAACTTGATATTACTGCTGGTTTCAAGTTAAAACTTATTTTCTTCATAATATGGCTATCTGCTTTTGCATTAGTGAAGAAACTAGCTACAAATACATGGGTACCTCAGAGACTATGATGATTTACTTTAAAGTACCCAAGATCATCAACATAGAATCCTAAATGTCGATAGTATTCATCTGTTTCAAAAGAATGTTATTAGTTTATGGTACAAAAATGTCAAAGCAGATATAGGTCAAAAAAAGTCAACCCAATAGTGTTCAGTTCAGAGAGCATAGCAAATTTCCTTAGCACCTCTGAGGAACTTCTGTAAGTGCAGTTTTCTTTCATTTTCTACATCCTCACTCCAATAATATCATTCTCAGTTTTCTGTGTTACAGTCTGAATCACGAATTTGTTAGTGACCACTACAGGAAACAGTAATTCAAAATCTCTTTGAAATAATTCTGGACATGTTTGAACTGCATACTCAGGCACTTTGAAAATAGATTTCCGCACTGTTAATTTCCTGTGTATCATTACCCTGAAATTCATTCAAATACTCTGAAATCACACACTCATGTCTTTCACTTGATAAAGGTTAATTCAAAATGAATCAAAGAACTGTAGATTAGAAGAAAATCCATAAAATACATTGAGGAAAACATAGCAGAATTCTTCAGGATATAGACCTCAGGCATCTTAAATGATTCCACTCAATTGGCAAAAAGCAGAAATAAACAAGTGAGACTATATCAAATAAAATGTTTTGGGACTGTAAATTAAAAAAAACACAATATGGATAAAATGAAAAGAAGCCTTTCCTGCATAGTAGAGAATATTTACACTCCACTCATCTAACAAAGTGTTAAGTAAATCAAAGGTATGTAAAGTAATGATAGAGCACAAAACCAAAATTCAAAATCATTAAAAATATAGGAAATGTGGAGGAGGGGAGAGATAATACAGTGAAAAGGGCACTTGCTTTACATGCTCCATCCTGGATTCAATCCCCAGCACCACATATGGTTCCTTGATCTCTGCCAGGCTTGATCCTGAGCACAGAGCTGGCTCTGATAGTACCACGTGTGGCACTCAAATTAAAAATAAATAAATAAAATGGGAAAAATAAAATTAACAGACAGTTCTCCCTACAGGGACATTGCTGATGACCAGTAGTATATAATAATGTTTATTATCACTGAATAAAGAATATCAGGGAAATGCAATGGATATCGCAGGTATATAATGAATACCAGGAAAATTCAAATCAAAATGAGATATCAACTCACACCTATGAAAATGACCTGGATCAAAAAGTCAAAACACAACCAGTACTTGTGCAGATACAGCAAAAAATAACTGTTATACATTATTGGTGGGAATGCCTCTGAAAAAGTTTCCATGCAAAGTCATATGGACATATATCAAAAAAATAAAACTAGAACTTCTAGGGATAGAAAGATAACTCATTTGGCAGGAGGCCCAGGTTTGATTTCTGGTACTGTATAACTCCCATACACGGAGCTGCACCTGGATACATTTGCCAAGCAATGAGTCCAATGTAACCCACTGATCACTACCGGATAAATCCATGTTAACCTCCAGAAAAAAAGATTTCACTATGAAACAGTAATTCTGCTATTTGGAATCTATTTCCAAACACAAAAACATTAATTTGAAAAGATACACTCACACCTATATTCAATACAGTACTATATATCAAGATGTGGAAAGACCTCAAATGTCTGTGTGCTACAAGTTGGATGGAACTAGAGCGTATTGTGTTCAGTGAAGTCAGAAGGAGAAAGTAAAATGCTGGATTGTCACTCTTCTATGTTTCATATAAAAAAAAACAAAGAAAAGAAAAAGATATTACAGACTGGAACTTAGAAAGTTGCAGGAGTTGGGGGTGGGTGGTTTAGGTGGGAGGAAATAAACTAGAAAGATGTGAAAGAAAGTAGTGGAAGTTCTTTGGCACTGGTAGCAGTGGTGGAGTCACAGTGACTGTGTACACTGTAGACCAAAACCATAAACATTGACATTATTGTGCCATATTGCTTCGGTGACAAAAATGAATAAAAAAATAATAAACAATTTTGGTTGAGGTTGTGAAAAAACTCATCTTTCTTCTTCTTTTTTTTTTTTTTGCTTTTTTGGGTCACACCCAGAGATTCACAGGGGTTAGTCCTGGCTCATGTACTCAGGAATTACTCCTGGCGGTGCTCGGGGGACTATATGGGATGCTGGGAATCGAACCCGGGTTAGCCAAGTGCAAGACAAACACCATACCCGCTATGCTATTGCTCCAGCCCCAAAAACTCATCTTTCTTGTTCAGATCATTATTAGAAGCACTCTAAAAGAAATACCAAGCCAGCCCCTTTTGATTAACTATCATAATATAATATACCATTGATTTTAAAATACTTTCACAGCAGAACAGTTTTTTTACAATTTTCCAAATGTAGTATATATAAATATATACATATATAAACATATAAATATATACATATATAAAAACAAATAGTTTCAAATATTCCTACCTATATATAAATATCAAATCATTACTGAGGTCTAAATTATTTTCAAGATTTCATAACTAGGTAGGGTTGGAGCAATAGCACAGAGGGTAGGGCATTTGCCTTCCATGCGGTAAACCTGGGTTCAATGCCTCTATCCCTCTTGGAGAGCTCAGCAAGCTATGGAGAGAATCCCCTCAGCATGACAGAGGCTGGCAAGCTCCCTGTGGTGTATTTGATATGCCAAAAACTGTAACAACAAGTCTCACAATAGAGATGTTACTGTGGGCTGCTCAAGCAAACTGATGAACAATGGGAGGACAGTGATACATAACTAGGTTAGGGAATTTAAAAATATGGCCCCAAATGTGTAGCAAAAAAACCTTGAATACAATCAGAATCACATCATACTTTAATCAGGTAATTTTTAAACCAAATATTTTATAAATTATGTAATAAAATACCAGAGTATTTTAGAGCATTTTCATACTAAAAATAGTTTACATTATAAAAATAGTTTTATATGGAATCAGTTATAAAATGTTCATATTTTAATAAAGGAATATAAGTTGAAGCCCACCATTGCTAAGGAACATACACCTTAAAAATTAGCAATTAGGAAAAATGAAGTCATGAAATTTGCCTATAAGTGAATGGACATGGAAAGTATCATGCTGAGTGAAAAGAGTCAAAAGGAGAGGGACAGATATAGAACAACTGCATTCATCTGTGGTATATAAAAATAACATAGTAGAAGACTATTATCCATGGCAAGGGAAAACAGAGATTAGGAACAATGGTCAATGGTTGGAACTAACCACAAGTGTGTGTGGGGCTGAGACAATATCTGAGGGTTAAAAGTAGGTAAGGGATATTCTTGATAACCGTTCAGTATCAATATTGAAAACCACAATGCACAAAAGGGGGGAGAGAGAGAGAGAGAGAGAGAGAGAGAGAGAGAGAGAGGAAAAGTACCTGCCATAGAGGCAGTTGGGAGGTGGGGGGTGTGGGATGATGGAAGGGAACCTGGGGACACTGGTGCTGGGAAATGTACACAGGTAGAGGGCTGGGTATTAGAATACTGTATGACTGAAATCTAAATATGAAGAGTTTTGTAAGGCTCGATTTCACAGTGATCAATAAAAAAGTTTTAAAATATCTCAACAATTAGGTAATAGCTTAGTGTACACAATATGAAAGATTTTTATTAATAATATATCGTATTTTTTTATTTGTTAAAGCAATATAATACTTGAAATCGCTAATAACAAATTAGTAAACATTATTTATTTAAAATGTAGAATAACTGAAAAGTATAACCCCTTCTAAATTTAAAAAGGAATACCATAGCACTAACATACTTAATACATCAAAATAAATATACAATTACATAATTTTTTTTTTTTTGCTTTTTGGGTCACACCCAGCAATGCAGAGGGGATACTCCTGGCTCTGTACTCAGAAATTACTCCTAGCGGTGTTCAGGGGACCATATGCATATGGGATGTTGGGAATCGAACCCAGGTCGGCCGCATGCAAGGCAAATGCCCTACCTACTGTGCTATTGCTCCAGCCCCACAATTACATAATTTTTAAAAATTTCCATACTAAAGTGGAAATTTAACTACTGGATTCATATTCTATATAATCAAAGAAAAATTGCACTATTATTCTTTTTTAATTAATTTATTTTTTCCATTCTCCCTCTTACACTTTAAATGAACATTATGGTTTACAAAGTTGTTCAATATTTTTATGTTTAAAATCTCATATTAGTGGTCACTGTCACTGTCGTCCTGTTGTTCATTGATTTGCTCGAGCGGGCCCAGTAACATCTCCATTTTTTTGAGACTTCCCACAATTAGTGGTCAATATTATTTTTTCCAGGTTTCTTTTATTTTCTTTAATTGAATCACCATAAGAAATAGTTACAAGCTTTCATGTTCCAGTTAAAAATCACACAATGATCACCCATCCCTCCACCAGTGCACATTCCCCACCACCAATATCCCCAGTATACCCCCACTTTCCCACTTTCCCGTTGCCTACACAGCAGACAATATTCCCTATGCTATGTAGTTTTGAGCATTATGGTTTGCAATGCAGATACTGAGAGGTTATCATGCTTGCTCCTTTATATATTTTCAGCATACATCTCCCATCCTGACCGATTCCTCCAACCAACGTTAGTGATCTCTTAGTGATCTGTTCTCTATTCCAGCTGGTTATACAAGACACAAGTAGAATTGCACAAAAAAAATACCTCCAATCCCATCAAAAAATGGGAAGAAGAAATGAACAGAAGCTTCCTCAAAAAAGAAATACAAATGGCCAAAATGCACATGAAAAAATGCTCCACATTCCTAATCATCAGGGAGATGCAAATCAAAACAACAATGAAATATCATTTCACTCCACAGAGACTGGCACACACAGAGAACACAAACAACCAGTGCTGGCATAGATGTGAGTAAAAAGGGACTTTTTCACTGTTGGTGGGAATGCCGACTTGTCCAGTCTTTTTGGAAAACAAGATAGACAGTCCTTCAAAAACTAGAAATTGAAATTCCATATGACCCTGCAATACCACTTTTGGGAATACATCCTGAGGATGCAAAAAAGCACAGTAGAAATAATATCTGTACCTATATGTTCATTGGAGCACTGTTCACAATAACCAAAACCTGGAAACAACCAAAGTGCATGAGAACAGATAACTGGTTAAAAAAACTTTGGTACATCTACACAATGGAATACTATGTAGCTGTTAGGAAAGATGAAGTCATGAAATTTGCTTATAAGTGAATAGAGAGAGTGAATATGGAGAGTATCATGCTAAGTGAAATTAGAAATAGAGGGACAGATATAGAAGGACTGCACTGATTTGTGGAGTATAAAAATCATAACACAAGTCTGAAACCCGAAGACAGTAGACACAAGGACCAGGAAAATTGCTCCATAGCTGGAAGCCTGCATCATGCACAGGGAAGGATGGGGAGGAGAGCGGGAAGGGAAAGGAAGGCAGCTGGAATGGTCAATATTTTTAATGTGTAAGATATCATAATCAGACACTGCTACATTATTAGTTAACATTTTACTTCTGGTGAAAATTTTGAAGTTAAAATGCATAAATGAATGGGCTGGGAAGATAATACAAGTCAAGTCACTTTCACTATATTTGACTAACCCTGTGTCAATTATCAGAAGTACATATGGTCCCATAAGCATTGCCAGAAGTGATCCGTGAGCACAGAACCAGAAGCAAGCATGAGAACTAAAGGGTATGTCCCCAATTCAAAAAATGAATGACTAAATGAATAAATAACCAAACTGTATTCATAATAATGATATACAAGAATGATACAAACATCTTAAGATCCACCTACCTAACAGGATTGCTGGTTAAAGAAACCCTCAGAGATTCCAGGCAATTAAGAAGTTTCTCATCTGAAATACCAGAACGTAATTCATGAACATATTCTTGTGAAGATAGGGTACATTCATGCTTGCTGTTTTTCAGTCCTCCCTATTGAAAAAAGAAAGAAAAAAAAACATTTAGACAATTAACAGTTAAAAATCAAATAAATCAATATCTATAACATATAGCTATTTTACTCCATAAAAATCTTAATTAAAGCTCCCTAGGTGCTTAAGATTTGATTGATTATATAACTAGTAACAAAATTACACTCTATACATAAACACTCTCTTCATTTTTATTTAAAGGAAATTTGTGCTGATGGTGCTAATAACTTGAAACAAATACTGAATTTAGATGGAAGAGTGTCACTGATGGGGATACTTGAATTTACAATCTAGGCACATTATTAACATTAACCAGTTCAGTTCATAGTAAGTTATCATACTAATTTTTATACTGAAAGGTATAGGTATTCTATCCCACAAAATACCGTCAGCATGATTTAAGACAAAGTATTATACATAACACAAATCATATATATATACATACATATATATGTCAACCTTTTTCCGAAAAGCAAAAGGGTTAATAAAAGTATAAATAACTAGACTCTGACTAGTCAGTGGTTGAAATCTACCACAACTGGGTGTGGGGCAGAGGCCAGGTAAGAGAAAGTATTACAATATTACCTGGAAATGATCACACTGGACAAGAACTGGGTGTTAAAAGCAGGTGAAAGGATATACACAATAATTTTTCAGTATCTGTATTGCAGACTACAATGCCCAAAGAGAGACAGAGTGTGTGTGAAAGAGAGAGTGAAAGAGAGAGAAGTACTTGCATAGAGGCAGGCTAGAGGTGTGGAGGGGGGGTGATAGGAGGGAATCTGGGGACATTGGTGCTGGGAAATGTACACTGGTGGAGGGATGGCTGTTGGAACACTGTATGACTGAAGCCTAATCACAAATAGCTTTGTAAGTGTCTGTCTCACATTGATTCAACATGTGCTAGGTGAAAAGGAAGCTCAGATAGTGAAGAGAGCACCAAATAAAGGGTGTTGTGAGGACCCTCCCAGGGTGGGAGAGACATGCTCAAAGTAGTCTATTGACCAAACATGATTGCCACTCAATGCCTCTCTTGCAAAACACAGAACCCAAAAGAAGAGAGAGAGAACAAGGGGGAATGCCCTGCCACAGAGGCAGGGTGGGACGGGGGGGGGGGGGGGGGGGGGATGGGGGTATGGGGGTTGGGGGTGATGCTGGGACCCGTGGTGGTGGAGGATGGGCACTGGTGGAGGGATGGGTACTTGATCATTGTATAACTGAAACCCAAGCACAAAAATTTATAAGTCTAAAAAAAAGTGATTTAAAATCATTGTAAAAAACAAATAAAATTTAAATTGAAAAAAAATTATAAGTCAAAAAATATTAAATGTGCCTCCAAAAAAATAAAATACATACCTGTAAAAAAAAACTTTTTATTTTTTTTTAATTTTTATTAGTGAGACATCATAAACTCTTAATATATGTATATATATAAATGAAAATTAAAAACTAGTCTTCACTTAGCATGTAAAAAATTGGTCACAATCATTCACATATTTTCAGCTATTTCTTCCTAATTATATTGCTTTTATAGTTTGAATGTCATTAAAGTACTTAGGAGTTGGCTTAACGAAAAATGTGAAAGATATACAATGGAAAATACAAAACAATACATAAAGAAATAAAATAGGACCCAAAAAATGGAAACACATACCCTGCTCATGTATTTGAAAGATTAACATTATCAAAATGGAAATGCTTTCTAAAGCATTTATCATACAGATTCAATAGAGTCCCTAAATGGATGTCCATGAAAATCTTCAAAGAAATAAATCAAACACTCTTAAAATTGATGTGAAACAATATCTGACCTCCCTCAAATAGCTAAAAGAAGATGGGAGGCATCACTCTCCCCAACTTCAAACTGTACTATAAAGCAGTAGTAATTAAAACAGCATGGTACTGGAACAAAGGCAGAACTGCAGACCAATGGAACAGGGTTGAATACACTGACATCTCTCCTCAATCATATGCTCATCTAATCTTTGATAAAGGTGCAAGTAATGTGAAGTGGAGTAAGGAAAGCCTCTTTAATAAATTGTGTTGGCATCACTGGACGGCTGCATGCAAAAAAATAGGCTCAGAACTCTGCCTAACACCATGTACAGAAGTAAGATCAAAATGGATTAAAGACCTCAACATCAGACCAGAAACCATAAGGTACATTGAAGATAAAGTTGGCAAAACCCTCCATGACATTGAAGCTAATGGTATCTTCAAAGATGCCACGCCACTGGCCGAGCAAGTGAAAACAGAGATAGATAAATGGGACTATCTTAAACTAAGAAGCTTCTGCACCTCCAAAGAAACAGTGACCAAAATACAAAGACAATCTACAGAATGGGAAAGGATATTCATCTGACAAGGGGTTGATATCCAGGATATACAAAATACTGGTTAAACTCCACAAGAAGAAAACATCCAACCCCATCCAAAAATGGGGCAATGAAATGAACAGAAACTTTCTCAAAGAAGAAATCCGAATGGCAAAAAAGCACATGAGAAAATGCTCTACATCATTAATCATCAGGGAGATGCAGATCAAAACCACAATGAGATACCATCTCACACCTCAGAGACTGGCCCACATTCAAAAGAACAAAAGTAACCGATGCTGGCGTGGATGTGGCGAGAAAGGGACACTCCTTCACTGTTGGTGGGAATGTCCGCTGGTTCAGCCCTTCTGGAAAACAGTATGGACGATTCTCAAAAAATTAGAAATTGAGCTCCCATTTGACCCAGCAATACCACTCCTGGGAATATATCCCAGAGAGGCAAAAATGTATAGTCGAAGTGACATCTGCACTTGTTTGTTCATTGCAGCACTCTTTACAATAGCCAGAAACTGGAAGAAACCTGAATGCCCAAGAACAGATGACTGGTTAAAGAAACTTTGGTACATCTACACAATGGAGTACTATGTAGCTCTTAGAAAAGATGAAGTCATGAAATTTACATACAAGTGGTACAATATGGAAAGTATCATGCTAAGCGAAATGAGTCAGAAAGAGAGGGATAGACATAGAAAGATTGCATTCATCTGGGGGATATAAAGTAACAAAGTATGAGATTAATACCCAAGAATAGCTGAGATCAGCACCAGGAGGATTACTCCATAACTTAGAGGCCAGCCGGGTATCCTAGAGGAAAGGGCTGTTCAGATAGAGAAGGGAGCACCAAATAAAGGATGTTTGGAGGATCCTCCCAGGAGGGGAGATGCATGTAGAAAGTAGACTATGGACTGAACATGTTTGCCACTCAATGCCTCTTTTGCAGACCACAACACCCAAAAGGAGAGAGAGAACACAGGGGATTGCCCTGCCACAGAGATAGGGGGGATGGGGGGATGGAGGTGGGAGGGATATTATCCATGGTGGTGGAAAATGGGCACTGGTGGAGGGATGGGTATCTGATCATTGTATAATTGAAACCAAAGCACAAAAAATTGTAAATCTACAACTTTAAAAAAAAAAAAATAAAATAAAGGGAAAAAAAACAGCATGGAACAGAAATAAAGACAAACCCTGAGTTCAATGAAAAGAATAGAAAATCTAGAGACATACCCTAAATTATATGGTCATTTATCTTCTATTAAGGAGCAAAAATTATGAAATGTGGCTAGGTAATCCTCTTCAACAAGGAGTGTTAGAAAAAATGGACAGTCACATGCAAAGAAATGAATGTAGAGTTATTTTTTAATGCTGTGCACAGTCAAATGCAAAGTGATAGTAGACCTGTATATCAGATCAGAATTTGTAAGTTACAAAGAAGAAAATATACACAAAATACTTCATGACATTGAAGCTACAGGCATCTTTAAGGATTAAATACCACTGACCAATCAAATAAAATTAGACCCAAATAGGATTACATTAAACTAAGAAGCGACCACTGCAACTCAAAGTAAGTGATGACAGGATACAAGCATAGCCTACATACTGGAAGAAATTAATCATCCAACATCCATCAGACAAAGGGTTAATATCCAAGATATATAAAGCACTGGTAAAACTCAACAAGAAAAAATATCGAACCAATAAAAAAATGGGGAGAGTGATGAATATGAACTTCTTCATATGTTTCAAAGAAGCGTATGATAAACTACTCTATATTAATACTGATCAGGGAAATGCAATCAAAGCAACAATGAGATAGCATCTCACAACAGAGACTAGCACTTGAAACTTAGCAGAAATTAGCAGAAAGAATCACACCAAGAGTTTGCCAGGATGCAGGGGAAAAGGGGTGCTCATTAGTTGCTGGTGGGAATGTAGACTGTCCCGTCTTTTTGGAAAACATCATGGACATTCAGCAAAAGCATACAAATTGAACTTCAATATAACCCAGCAATTGTACTCTTGGGAATATTCCCCCAAGTGCCCCAAACAACAAATCAGAAAAGCCATCTGCACTCCTATGTTCACTGCAGCACTATATAGAAAAGCCAAAATATGGAAACAACCCAAATGACCACAAACAGATGACTGGGCCAAGAAACTATGGTTCATATACACAATGAAATCCTACATGACCTAAGAAACAATGAGGTCATGGTATTTGCTTTAAAGTGGTGGATCTGTAGAGTACTATGTAGAATGAAATCAGAGGGAAAAGAACACACTATAAATGATCTCTTTTATATGCTTGATATTAAGAAACCTTATAAGGGAATGGCAAATGTTCACCATAAGTAGAAATGAAAGCAGGAAAACTGTTCTTCAATAGGAAGGTTGGCATAAGGGCAGATATGGAGTGGCAAGTTTGAAAAGGGAACACTAGGACAATGAGAGAAGGGAAAAGTGCCTGACAAAGAGGCAAGTTGGGGGGGGAGGGGCAGGGGAGGAAGGTGTCATGGGAGGGAAACTGGTGACACTGGTGGCAGTAATAGGCAGTGGTGAAGGGATTAGTGTCAGAACAATATAAGCCTGGCACTCATTGAATAAATATCTGTTACTTTGTAATTCACAGAGATTCAATTAAAAATTTAAAATGTAATATTATTTAAAATAAAAAATATTATGCCTTCTAGGCATTGAAAACAATTTACTGAAGGGACTGGCTTTTAGCTTAATTTGCAGTATCCATGGAATCATAACTAGAACTCAGTACAGTTTTTTTAGTTTTACCACCTTCCCACAAGCCTATAACTAGTTTTGGGAAATACTGAGAAGAAAATATTATTAACACATTAATTGTACGAATGGGCTGGAGCGATAGCACAGCGGTAGGGCGTTTGCCTTGTGTGTAGCCAGCCCGGCTGAGCCAGGTTTGATTCCTCCGCCCCTCTCGGAGAGGTCAGCAAATTACCAAGAGTATCTCACCCACACAGCAAAGCCTGGCAAGCTCCCTGTGAGGTATTCAATACGCCAAACACAGTAACAAGTCTCAAAATGGAGACATTACTGGGCCCGCTATAGCAAATGGATGAATAACGGGAGGACAGTGTGTTTGACAATTGTATGAATAACTCATAGCTTTACATATCAGTGTTTCCCAAAATGAGAAAAACTGCCCCCTTTAGGTACAAAATGACCCATTCAATAAAATCCATAACTGCACATGTGGGTAAGGAGGAGTCCAGGGAGCATTCAGTGACTGTTTCTGAAAATGAGGTGGTAGCCCAAATAATTTTGGAAAACACTACTCCAAGTTCAATTTTCTAAGCTCATATGAGTGAATTTTCATTATAAACTAAGTATTTAAGCTAGTATTTAAAAAAAGCATAGTGAGTGCAGAAAAGTTCAATAGAAGCAAGGTATGGCATGCAAGTGACAGTTCGGAATCCTACTGGTTTCAAGTCCTGGTTCCCTCACTTGGCCTTCTAGGCAACCTTTGGGCAGATTACTGAACTAATCTCTACACGCTAGTTTGTTAACACATGACATAGCAGTGATAAATATCTCCTTTAATGTTTGTTGTGAGGACTAAGTAAAACAATGTAGAAGAGTGGAAAAATAGAAATTTCATATTTTATTTCAAATAATGAAATACTCAAAGAAAACTTAGTTTTATTCTTCCAGATGATTATAGTTGAAATACTTTATGATAAACAACTGGACTTTAACAAAATGTTTAACAAAATGATAAACAACATTTTGAGAAATTCTCTCTCTCAAACTCTTAGAAAGGATTCTGTTTTGGTTTTATTTTTTTGGGGGGGGGTTACTTTTGCGTAACGCATGGCGATGCTCAGGGGTTAGTCCTAACTCTGCACTCAGGATGATTACTATTAGTGGAGCTGGGGGCCTTATGAGATGCCACTGATAGAACCCGTGTAAGCCTCTGACAAGAAAAACATCCTACCCACTGTACTATTGCTCCAGCCCCTTAGAAACAAGTCTGCAGGCATGCCTAAATATAAGCTCTTCAAATTGCCTCATCACACAAATGGAAAATTAAAATAATATTCCACAGGGGCCGGAGTGTCAGTACAGCAGAGAGGGTATTTGCCTTGAACACAGCCGACTGGATTTGATCCAGAGCATCCCGTAAGGTCCTATGAGCACCTCCAGGAGCAATTCCTGAGAGCAGAGCCAGGAGTAACCAAAGAGCATCACAGGGTGTGACCCAAAAGGCCAAAATAGAATGATAGCCCACAATCACATAATTAGTGAGATAAATAAAACACTAATATTCCTGTTCTTTGGTTACAACTTTTCCATTACCATGTGACCTGTTCCTATTATGAATATGAAAGCTGTAAAATATCAATTATAAAATGCCTTCAACATAATCAATATGAAAACTAATATTAAAGCAATAACCTAAAGCCTGAAAAGTAAAATGTAATAAACTAATTCTCACCGCATTTAATGGTGCTGTAATCCAAAAATGGCTTATTAACACTTTCTGAAACTGAACAAAGGAGTGATAACAGAAATTTTGATTTACTGTTAGTGTGACAGTGCTTTGGAAGACACTTCACAAAAACCAAAAGGTACTGTGGCTCAGAATTCTATTCATACTTTACTTTGATACAAACTATTAATATCAAATAGCGATTCGTAACATAAAAAGAATATTTCAAGTTTATTGTAGAGATATTACTTCTAATTCTACATTTATTTCGTCTAAGGATAAATCATCACCAATTCTTTTTCTGCTTTTTGGGTCACATCCAGTGAAGCTCAGAGGTTACTCCATGTTCGATGCTCAGAAACTACTCCTGGCTGGGACTCTGGGGATCAGCTGTACTATCACTACATCCTGAACCATCATCAGTTAATATAACTAAATGTTTATTTTTAATTTGAGACTTCTTAAATTTCCCTTGAAAAGTACCTTGCTATAGAGACTGGGAACAAGTATTGATTATTGTCCTTTAAACTACAATGTGTATACAAATAGCAATTACTATCAGCATAATCACCTTCAAATAGGAAAAACAATTTTATTGTCATGAAAATGCTAATAATGTTACTTTATTGACCATGATTTTAAAATCTCAATGTAGTCAGGTTTCTTTGGCTACTTTAACAATATGAGTTTCTTATCTAATCTTTGCATTTCTTATCTATCTTTGCAGTTCTCTAAATATCCCTTGCTATAGATTAGTAGATTTAGAATTATACACACAATAGTTTATAGTGCTACTGGTTGAGAGACTCCAATATCTTAAAAACAAAAGAAATTAAAAAGCCATTTTCCTTCTCATTAGTTCCTCAAGCTCTATAAGGAAAAGAAATACAATAAAAGTGCTTGACCCAAGTCGGTCTACTTATTTATTCTAAAAGTGATTATTTAGCAGGCAGTAAGATTTGGAATATAAATTCTGTTATATCCCTAGCTTCACTTATATCAATGGCCTGAATACAATAGCAGAACCATACTGACTGGCCACAGGGAAAGAAAATTAAACCTCACCTCTTGCTGTTTACAGGAGTAAGTCCTGAGAACAGCTGGGAATGGCCCCAAAAGTAAAAATAATCAAATGAAATTTTGTAATCTTACTTGATACAAACATAAATGAAGGTCGGATGTTACATTAGATACCACAAAATACAATGATAAAAGATTACTGTGAACAATTTTGTACCTCTAAATTTGAGAGCCTAAAAGATATAGAAAAGAGGTATAGCTGTATATTCAAACCACAAAGTTAAATACAACTGAAATCAATCATTAAATCCAAAATTTAACAACCAAACATATAACTGTGCCTACCGAGGTGGTAGGTGGGGGATGATGGATGGAAATGAACCTTGAACAGTAGTGGAGGGAAGTTGACACTGGCGTTGGATCACTACTACTACTAAAACCCGATGATGAATAACTTTGAAATAACAGTATTTTAATAAAATTTAATTAAATTTTTAAAAATCTTCCCAAGACATGAAAACAGTAATCAAAATCTCCCATAAAATATAAGTGCAGGCCTACCTTTATTTAATTGTGCTCAATTACCACTCTGCTTAGAACAAGCATCAAACTGTCAGGTCTACAAGACTGAGTTTAATGGTGCTGGGATGCTGGAGGTGACTTTAGGACCTTGGAAACCATTTAGTGTGGCCCTTAGCACAGGGGGTAGGGCGTTTGCCTTGCATGCAGCCAACCTGGTCGACCCAGGTTCCATTGTTCCGCCCCTCTCGGAGAGCCTGGCAAGCTAAGGAGAATATCTCTCCCACAAGGCAAATCCCAGCAAGCTCCCCATGACATATTTGATATGCCAAACACAGTAACAACAAGTCTCACAATGGAGATGTTAATGGGCCCACTCGAGCAAATCTATGAACAGGAGGACAGTGCTTATTAAAATCACTGGAATAATAGGAATTCTTAACATTTTCTATGAGGCTCTCAGTATACCAATATGAAAAAGACATAAAAATTAACTAAAAAGAAAACTACTGTCCAGTAGCCCTAAGAACATAGATGCAAAGATTCTTGACAAAAAACTTTTTAAAGCATTTTTATTAAAGTGTCAGGATTTACAGTACTATTAATTATACTTTTCTTGAAATCATTGCTCCAACACAACACCCATCATCAGATAGCAAACGTCCCCACACCAGTGTTTCCAAGACCCCTTCCAAATCCTCCTCACATGTAAGCTAAGTTATACAGTCAGAATCTTCAGTTCCTAATATTTTGACCATTAGTTATTCCCTTACGATGTTTCTTTATTTTCCCACACATGGGAGAGAATCTCTATTTTCTTATTTTTTTTTATTATGGAGGTGGTGATACCTACATACACACTGATGAATAGAGCAATCTCCTGAAATTCCATGAAATTTAAATCAATGATAACTTGACAAAGTAATTTTTAAAACCTGTCTCATATATCTAAATTCATGCATTTAGAAGTTTATACATATAAATTAATAGTTTTAATAATTCTGCATTGATACATTATCAAATTTGCATGAAATAGGTAAATCCTATAAATGTAAAAGCTAATAGTTGAAGATATTTAAGAAAAATTCAAGAGGAAAATCTGAACAGGCCTATAAAATATATATATATATATGTACATATATATATCAAGAATGGGACTACTAGATTATCACTCTCACTGTAACTGTCCTCCCATTGCTCATTGATTTGCTCAAGCGGGCCCAGTAACGCCTCCATTTTGACACTTGTTACTGTGTTTGGCATATTGAATACATCACAGGTAGCTTGCCAGGCTTTGCTGTGCGGGTGAGATACTCTCGGTAGCTTGTCAGGCCTTCTGAGAGGGGCAGAGGAATCGAACCTGGGTCAGCCAGGTCAGCCACATACAAGGCAAACGCCCTACCCGCTGTGTTATCACTCCAACCCCATTCGATTATATTAGAAATTACTATTATATACATGGACTTGTTCCATTGAGGAACATGCAGGGAAAACACTTGAATTTTTAAAATAATTTTATTAAGATGCTGTGTTTTACAAATTATCAATAATGGTTTCTGATGCATATAATTCCAACACCACACCTATTAACGGTGTACTCACTTATAGATACTGCTTAAGTGTCTGCATTAATAAGAATATTTTCATAATAAAACTGGGAATATAAAAACACCTGATCAAACATAGAACATTCAATATAATGAAAATGTTAATTTGTTATTTAAATATATAAAATTCCTTACAAGCTAATAGAAACAATATAAGAATCATTTGAGTTTCTGAGGAAAAGGAGGGCAAATCTGATGAGAACCAATACTTTAATAAGACCAAAGGTAAGAATTTTTCAGAATTGAGAATACAAGAAGCCCAAAGGATCCCAGCAAAAATAGACTGAACTATGAAAACTCCAAGATATACTGTGCTTAGAACAAAAAAAATATTCAAGATATATTATTGAAAGCAGATAGATCTAGAAAAGGAATTGCAAAAGCAAGACAATAAGATGCCCAACAGATCTATCAAAAAAGCTAAACAAGCCGGAAAAAAAGTGGAGGGATATGATACAAAAACTAAATGAAATGAACACTTCACCATGAATATTCTATCCAATTCAATCACCATTCATACTTGAAGGAATGATACAAAACTTTAGGAGAAGGGAACAGCTTAAGGAATTCATAGCCAGCACACCAGATTTACAAGAACTATTAAAGGAGCTTCTTTGAAGGACAGGACAAAATTCTGAGCAGGTGGCAATGAGTATGGTACTCACTTTTTGGTGCATATGGTTTCCAGCAAGTAAAGTATGTACACTCCTAGTTTACTAGGGGATTTTAAAAAAAATAGTATTCCATTTAAGATTCTCAACAAAGTCTTACTAAACTGAATTCAACATATATTAAAAGAAGCACACAGCATGAACAAGATGGATATATTAGAGGATGTAAGTCTGTTTTAAAATAAAAAAAATCAATATATGTAATAAAACAAATTAACTAAATGTAAAAATTATATCAATGGAGAATATTTTAGAAGATTCAACCTATTTATCAATAAAGTCTCTCAAAAATATAGAAAAGCTTACTTAATGTATGTCCTAGCAACATCAATTAAGAAAAAAGGGGAAATAAAGGAATCCAAATTGGAAAAGATGTTAAACTATCACTATTTGCAAATGACATGATAATATATAAAAACCCTAACTGTTCACAAAAATATTTCAGAAACGAAGCCATCAAAGTGACAGTCTAGAAACCAATAGAAAAATATATATATATTTCTATGAACAAAGGAAAATAGTCAAGAAAACAATCACATTTATAATACTATCAAAAACAGCCATACACCTTGAAATTGACTTGCCAAATTAGATGAAAGACATCAATGTATATGATAATATCAAAGGAATTAGGAAAAAAACACAATAAGAAAATTGTCTATACTCACTAATTGGAAAAATAGCATTATTTAAATAACTGACCTTACAAAAAATATTTATAAACATTGAATAAAACTTATTTTAAAATTCTACTGGCATTCATCAAGGTCATGAATTCAGCATTAATAAATTTATGTAGAACAACAGTATTCCCTTAGTGTTTAAGGAAATTCTTAGGAAAAAAGAATATGAGAGGCACAGTGATACCAATCTAAATTATTATAAAGCTATAATAAACAATGCAGTACGGTCTACACATAAAGGCAGACAGACCAATGGAAGAGAAGTCCAAAAATAAATACTCATATATAGGGACAACTGATTTAAAATGAGGCAAGCACATTAAATGGAAAAAAAGAAATCTTTAACAAACAGTACTTGCTGAAATTGAAAGACACATGCAAAAGGATGATACTGAACCATTATCTCATACCATGCACAAAAGTAATCTTAAAAGGGATTAAAATCTTAGACAATAGGAATTACATACCCAAATGATGTAAAGGAATTAAACAGATGAAACTGTCACTATTAAATAAAACTGAAGATTATATCAGAAAATAAAAAATATTACATATTTGTGTATTAGCATAACTGCTGAAATAACCATCCTATCAAAAGCATTATACAAATTCAATTCAATCAGCATCAAAATTCTAATGACATTTTTAAGGACTTAGAAATCATATGAAATCACAAAACTCGTATGAAATCACAAAAAAGATGATAGGAGGTTTTGTATTTCCTAAATTAGTAATGAAAACTATGTGGTACTGGAATAAAGACGGTCCCTAAGACTTATAGAACAGAACTGAAAACCCTGAAAAAAACCCTTATATTATGAATATACAGAAGAAAAACCCTCATATAATTGATATACATAAGAGCTGGGTGCATGAAATGGAGAAAGGAAGGGAACACTGGATGGGCAGAAGTAAAAAAAATGAAACTAGAACCTTATCTTACATTCATTGTTCATGAAAGCTAATTTCAAGTAGATTAAATACATCAAGAGTATACCAACATCCATTGAATACATGGAGGAAAATATAGGTAAAACTACAGGATATGGTTGTCAGAGGTGACTTCAATGAGTTGACTCCAGAAGGAAAGACAACAAAATGCAAAAAGCCAACGTATGGGACATCAAATTAATTGAAACGGTTTTGCATGGAAATTAATAAAACCCTTTTAAAATAAAGATGCACTACATAATTAGGGGAAATATTTTCTTCACATAATACTGCAGATACATCCATATATTTACATAAGTATATATTCAGGATATATAAAGCACTCAAATACTAAAAAAATAAAATAAAATAAAAACGAGAGGCCAAAGAGATAGCACAGTGATCAAGACACCTGCCTTACACATGGTGTAATCCCTGGCCTCCACATGGTTCTGTGACACAGTCTGGAGAGATCCCTGAGTTCAGATCCAGGACTAAGCCCTGTACAAAGTCAGGTGTGGAGGGTGTGGAGAGACAACCATCAAAAGTTTTTTAAGAAGACATAAGGATGGCCAGTAGGCATATCAATATGTTCATCATCATTTATAATGCTCTTATCAGCAATATCAGTAATGTCTCCATTGTGAGACTTGTTACTACTGTGTTTGGCATATCGAATACGTCACAGGTAGCCTGCCAGGCTTTACCGTGCAGGAGAGATACTCCCGGTAGCTTGCCGGACTCTCAGAGAGGGGTGGAGGAATCAAACTTGGGTCGGCTGGGTTGGCCACATGAAAGGCAAATGCCTTACCTGCAGTGCTATATAACTAATACAAAATTTAAATTTAAAATTAAAACATTTAATTATTTATTTTATAATTTAATAATCTACATTTATATTTTGCTCAAGCAGGCCCAGTAACATTTCCCTTTTAACACTTGTTACTGGTCCCGCTCAAGAAAATTGATGAACTATGAGAGGACAGTGACAGTGACATTTATATTTATTCAAATATATCATCACTAAAAGCATTTTTGAAGTTATGAAAATTAAAATACAAAGACAATAATAAACTTATCTGAGATTACAAAACTAACAAATGTCAAAAAGAGCATAAAACCTAAAATATAAATCACCTTTATAAAAACGGTTCAAAAAACACCTCTGGGATGGAGTATTATAAAAAAAAGTAAACACAGGTAAAAGTTTCAGAAATACTGCTTATACTTCATAGATATGCAAATTAAATCAAATTATTGCTTTGTCACCCAAATCTCAGTTTCCTTGCATGCCAAATGGTTATAATATAGTACCTGCCATTAGTGTTGTTTTAAGGATGAATTTAAGCATCTGGGAAAATAAAGTATCTGGTATAAAATAAACGGTATGTGTCAATTACCAATATATATATCATTTTATCAAGTTAACAACTACTTTATTTAAAACTTGATTGTCTTGTGAAGGAATTTCTAGTGCTTAGAAATTATTTATTTCTGTTAACTTTATTCAGATTGTACTAATTTGGACTACTTATGTCTCTGAGATACTCTGGAAAGGATTTCTCACATTAGACTATTTTTTAAAAACTGTATTGTAAAGGCCCATAAAGTTCCTTCAGGTGCTTTATGGGCTCTCTTGTTGTCTAAGAATGGGATATGCAAAAAGGAAGGCTCACAGTAGGTGTCTTCAGCACTTCTACTTTTCCCAATAATGAGGACATTTGCACTTTTATAAGCTTTATATATTCCTATTCTACATACTATTTTTAGACAAAGAAAATGCTTTGGTATAATATAAAGTTTTAAATGCACTAGGCTAGATGATCTCAAAGGTTATCTCAAAAGAATTATAAATTCAAGGGAATTCATAATTCCGAACTTTCAAAACATTTCCATATTAAAGCAGGAATCTTTTTCTAAGTATGAAATTCTCATTGAGAGCCACATTCCCAGAAAATATTTATTGAATCAAGTTTTCATTATTTTTAAATAAATTATTTCATTTTAGGCATGGTGGTTTACAATGCTGTTAATGGTAAGGTTTCAGCACTACAGCTTCCACCATAGTGTCTGCTTCCCTCCACCACTGTCCCAATGCCGGACACCATATTCTACCCCCACTCACTTTTTAACAGTTCTCATTTTCTGTGGTCTTTGAGCACTCATTATTCCCCCACTATATTTCTGTATATCCCACAAACGAGAGAGATTATTCTGTGTCTGTCCATCTCCTTGTCACATACTTGACTCAGCACTTACAGTCTCGAAATCAATCCATGTTGCAGCAAATTAAATGACTTAATTTTTTCCATATCCAACTTACTCATATTTATTTTTTTATTTTGACTTAATTTTTTCTTAAGACAAAATAGTATTCCATTGTATATACTGCACCATAGCTTCATTACTTATCTGTTCTTTAACACTTGGGCTGTATTCAGATTTTGACTATTATGAATAGTGCTGCAATGAACAGAAGAATGTAAATATCTTTTCTAAATAGGGTTTGGGGGACTATTTGTAGTAGATATGGGATTTCAAATTTCAGCATATTAAGAAGTATCCATATTGTTTTCCAAAAATGGCTACATAAGTTGCCATTCCCACTACCAGTGAATCTGGGCTTCTTTGCCCAGACATCCACACCAAAACTGGTTGTTTTTGTTCTTTGTGATATGTGCAAGTCTCACTAACATGGGATGATATCTCATTGCTGTTATGATTTGAAATTCCTAAATAATAAAATTTATAACAAAATACTACTGAGGGGTGACAATGATCTTATTTGTGAATATGGTATCCTTTTCTTACAAGACAATTTGTAATCAAAATTTATTCAATTTCTATGATGTTCTCTGTAATAGGAATGAAATTTTAAATAAAAACATAATCGTGGAATCCAACAATGTGCTCATCTGACCTAGGGAAAAGCAAAACAAGCAGACTTTTGTTAATTTGGATTTGTGTTATGACAGAAGTAGATATGGGGTAGTATAAGGATTTGAGCAATACACTGCCTAACCCTAATTTCGGAGAGGTCAGACAGTTTATAAAACTTGATTACATGCCACTCCAGGCAAATTATATTTTAATCAAAAGTTATAATAAACATAGATGTGCAATGTTTGGGAGCTCACAAGTAGACCAATAAATCTGAAGTTCAGGGCTAATGTTTCTCAAACTAGATCCTCAAAAATGTTCTTAATGGTCAGAATTACAGATGATAATTTTATAATTCTGCAGCTTCTTTATAATCTTAATATAATATGACAAAGCTAAGTATACATTGGATCTTTTTTTATAAACACATTATAACCAAGTATTGTCATCTAATTTCAGCATCCATGTCTGCATTTAGGAAAGATCACTTTGTGATCACCGTGAAGTAGAATTTCATTATCTCAGTCTAATGAGAACACAGATGGCTTTAATATGAAGACAATGAACTTGAACCACATAAAGAATAAATGATATCACAACATGCTGGAATGATCAAAATTTAACTACAGACGGAAAAGAGAAAGTCCATTCAGTTGGGTAATCCACTAGCACACTAGGCACAACTAGTAAAAGCATGCTTAAACTGCAGTATCTTCACATAGTGAAAAGAAACAGCATCAGGAAAATATAATTCATCACTTAAAATAATGATACAGTTAAAATTTATTTGTATTTTATACAAAATTTTTTATAGAGCTGTAAAAATAGCTCCTGGTATTTGTTTTTAGAACTGTAAAAAAAATCTCAGTGTGTTTTATTTGTGCCTGCACATATTTTAACAACATAAATAAAATATTTTAAGTCAAAACTATAGAGTCTGAGAAATGTACTCTTCTCAGAGTTTCAATATTGCTCAAATTTGAATAACTGCCATGGTAGTGAGGAAAGCATTGGAAGGATTTAGGCTACAGAATGACAGAAATATCTATATTATAAAAAATGGTTTGAGATTGGAGGCACATAAAAAGCAGATAGGAAAGAGAATGAAAATAGCATATTTGTATAAAGACTTTTAAAATCATCAAGCACAATAATGATTATGTCCCTCTATTAGCAAATCTGATAGAAAAACAAGACAAACTAGACAGTCCTTTAAGACTTAGATTTATTTCACATTAGTCAATGAATTGGGAGGTCAGGCTAGGTAATATGAAGCAACCAGTAAATTTCATCAGTTTAGGTAGCCTCTCAAAATTAATTTAATCTGAATTTTTACATCGAGAAACAATCTCAGAAGGCTTAGCAAGGCCACATTACCTTGAAGTGGAAGAACCAGTTCATCTGACTAAAAGAACTGTGTAACTAACAATGTGCAAAACTGCCTCCATAATAGTATTAGCAAAATTATATTCAAGAATATCACAGAGAATGTGAAAAATTAGAAAAAATAATTAAAGCCACTCTATGAAGCACAGTTTTGAGTGCTTATGAATATTGTCATAACACTTGAGTAACGTGTTATTATGGCCCTCATTTTACAGATGTAGAAGTAGTTTGATTCCTTGATAGTCTGTAACTTGCAGCATGTGATGCTTTTTTTTAGCTTTTTCCCTTTATTCATTTGGAGAATAATTTCAATAAAATCTACACTTTTTCCTTATATTGTTTTCAAGAGAAAAGAAAAAAATCAACTGAGAAAAACTGAATAGCACATATACAAGCAGATAGCAAAGCAGAATATTTTATCAACAGACATGGAGGAGGAAAAAGGAGGGTATATTTTTATTCGTGTATATGCAACTAAAAACTTAATTTTTCCTTTATGTGAACTGATGTCCAAAATTATTAAAAATTTTATTTATAAGAAAATGTATCTATAATTACATTTATTTAAGATGAAAGCAGCTTGTATATAAATGTTTGGTTTAAATACATGAATAACTAATCAAATAGTATTTCAGTAAAAAAAGTAATCTGGTTAGTATTTAAAGGAGAAATTATTTGTTTTGGTTTGAAATATGTCAATGGTAAAATTGTGAAGGCTGGAGTGATAGCACAGCGGTGGGGCGTTTGCCTTGCAAGCAGCCAGGCAGGCTGAGCCGGGTTCAATTCCTCTGCCCCTCTCAGAGAGTATTTTCTGGTATTATAAAGAACCATTTGAGGACATGAATTTTCAAATTCTTAGCTATTATTGAAAAACAACCTAATAAGAATAGTTGAACATGTAGTCTTCATAAGATATTTTCAATTACTTGTTTAATAAAAGTAAAAACTGCTCTGGCTCATAAATACTATATATCATACTATAATTAGAAATTATGCGAATAGAAACTGCAGTATAATAATACCCAAAATGATAGCATTGCATTACTTATCATCCATCTGCTTCTACTAGTAGCCTTCTGATTTCTAAAGGACTTCACTGTGAATTTGAACTTGAAGAACATTCACTCTAGACAAGAGAGACAGCTAATGGGCTTTGCACATGCCATCTATGTGGGAGGCTTCAGTTCAATTGCTGGCACCACACAGCGCCATCTATCACCACCAAGATCAACTCACCATTACTGACTGAGCTGGGAACAGCTCCAAACCAGGTTAGGTGTGAAAAATCAACAAAATATAGGAGGACGTGTATTCAAATTTTATCGAAATAATTATCCTAAAAAAGTATTTGTTCATGACCAATACTCATTCTAATACTTCAGCATGCAACTTGATTTGCACTGAGAAAGTTCAGAGAGATTAAACAAATCAACACACAAATACACATCTGTAAAAATGTTGCCTTTGCTTCATAATTATAATATGCAACTTGAAAGATAGTTTTATTTAAATATTAAATATATTCTATTGTTGGTATTGCAATGTGTTTATGCATTATAAGCACATTCCCCAAATGTATAAATCATTCAAAGTTAATGAGATTTTTTTTACAGTAAAAAAATTTAAAGTACAGGAATAGAGAGATATCTCAAAGGGTTGAATCATATGCTTTGCAAGCAGGAGGCCCAGGTTTCATCCCTGGCACTATGAGTTCTCCTAAACATCACTAGGAACAACTAACCACATATGACTGAGCCTGGAGTTGTGGGTGTGGTTCAAAAACAAAAAGAAGAAAGTTAAGAGCACAAATTGTGATTTTAAAGTACATATTTACAATTAAACAATATTCACACTACCAAAAGCTGACATTTGTGAGAAGATTGCTGCCTTAAACAAGACAAATAAGATAGCATCTGGAGATTACCTGATTAATAGACACCTGATAATTCTTCATACTAAAATTAAGGCCAAACATTTTGAAAATAAGAGACTGTGTTTCATCATAATGGTTGGGGGAAATAAATCTTGAAAAAAAAACCTGAAGAGGACTGCACTCATTTGTGGGGTATAAAATAACATAACGTAACATGAGACTGACACCCAAGGACAGGAGACACAAGGGCCAGGAAGATTTCTCCATAGTTGGAGGCCTGCCTCATGAGCAGGGACAGGGGAGGGCAGAGAAGGCATCTGGAATAGAGAAGGGAAACGCTAAGTAAATGAAGGATGGAAGGCTCAGTCAGAATGGGAGATGTGTGCTGAAAGTAGATAAAAGACCAAACATGATAAACTCTCAGTATCTCTATTGCAAACCATAATGCGGAAAAGTAGAGAGAGAATATGGGGGAAATTGTCTGCCACTGAAGCAAGGGAAGGGTTGGAAAGGGGTGGTATACTGGGGACATTGGTGGTAAAGAATGTGCACTGGTGGAGGATGGGTGTTTGATCACTGTGTGATTGTAACTCGAACATGAAAGCTTGTAACTACATCTCACGGTGACTCAATTTAAAAAACCCTGAAGATTCTTTAGTATACATAAAAATTTTGTGTTATTAATACTCTTACATATTAATATCCTATAGAATTAATATTGTGCTATAGATATACGTCTTCAAATGATATAATAGAAAATTCTAGGAGGAAAATTATATTTAAGGAATGTAATAAGAAATTTAGGATAATATTAAGACCTTATCCTGACCATTGTAAAGAATTTGAACACACAAATTCAAGCCTTGCATAGATTGACATGTCAAAGGTTCTGTAGTTTCACTTGCATATAAATGTAACCAATACTTAATAGTCTGTTTACACCCTTGATAGAGTGGGAAGAAACTTAATTTGGATTCATTGTTTTATTTCTAATTCAATATCTTCTACTTAAATCTGTTAAACTATACAAATAACTTTTTATTCTTAGTCTCGTTTTATCATATGGGATTCTTTTGAGAGTTTAATTATAGATAAATATAAAGTTATCAACCATCTACTAATATCTTGGTATAAAATGATACCTCTTCCCTGTCTTCTTTTATTTCTTTCTTTATTTCTTTATGTGTTTATTTATTGCTTATTAGGTCACATACAAAAAGCTCTCTTTCACATTAGACAAGCTCACCATCTTTTTATTTATCTATATTTATCTTTTGGGGTCACACCCAGAAATGCTTAAGGGTTACTCCTGGATCTGTTCTCAGGAATTACTCGTGGCATTGCTCGGGGACCATATGGGATGGCAAGGATGGAACCTGATTCAGCCACGTGCAAGGCAAATACCCTCCCCACCATACTACTGCTCCAGCCCTGTTTCCCTACAACATCCACTTATTTGGTGGGGATGGTGTCCATGCCCAGAAGTGTCAGACAGAACTCAGAGGTCCCACCTGCTTTGCATGCCCTCATGTCCCTTAAACCATCTCCCTAGGCCTAACATCCTCTTCTTTAGCATACTAGTTACTATACCAATTTAACTTGAATTTCTTTTCCTACAACATATAAACAACTCAAAAGAATAATTATCTGAATTTTATAAAACTGAAGCTAACAGAAGGTTACTGAGGTCATACAATTAGTAATCAGTAGAAATACAGTGTCTGGCCAACTTAAATTCCTTTACTAGTTTACAGGATTTTTGTGTGACTTTTGTACTGATTTATCTCCACAGCTACATCTGACTCTATTAATTAGCCCTACTTAGGACCCTGTAACTACAGAAGGTTTAACTTATTTGTTAAAATACACATGAGGGGATGGGAGGTGGGAGGGATACTGGGACCCGTGGGGGTGGAAAATGGGCACTGGTGGAGGAATGGGTACTTAATCATTGTATAACTAAAACCCAAGCACAAAAATTTGTAAGTCTACAACTGTACCTCATGGTGTTTCACTGATAAAAATTTAAAAAAATACCCATGGGAGTATGGACTTGGGAGTCTCCCGGTAGATGGTTCCACAACGCAATTGACCACATCATACTCAATCACACCTCCATGACTGTGCGAGGAATGCCGAGAGAGAGAGAGAGAGAGAGAGAGAGAGAGAGAGAGAGAGAGTCATAAAAAAACACCTGTCTTCCAAAACTCTTGAGTTTATTCAACAACTTGGCTTGGCGCATGCCTCAGGCAACCACAAGCAAATGTCTGAGCTCACAAAACAGTGCAGAGATGCAGTAAAGGAAGACCTCAAAGAGAGAATAGCAGCAGTGCTGGTAGATATGGCAGAAGCCGGGAAAAGCATTCAAAATGCCTGTCTGTCCTTTACAAACTACAAGACCACGATGACTGTCCTCCGACATCCTGATGGATCTATCACATCTTCCAGAGGGGCAGGGAAAGATTATCCATGACTTCTACTCAGATCTCTTTGATAGCCACATACACCTGCCCCATACCAAATTCCGCAGCATGGATATGCCGTTCCCAATATTCTCCCTTCCAAAATCCAACAAGCCATTTCGTCGGTAAAGAAATGAACAGCACCTGGCCCAGACAAAGTCAGACCTGAATACCTGAAGAACCTGCCATCAGTACTGACAATACACTGGCTTGGCTCTTCACACGCTACCTGTCTGAATGCAAGGTTCCTTCCCAATGGAAAACCAGCAGGACTGTACTACTGTACTGTCATCTACAGGCTGTTCACTTGAGTTATCCTGAAAAGGATTGGCAGAACACTAGATGAAGGACAACCATACGAGTACACTGTGTTCCACAAAGGATTCAGCACAATTGACCATATCCACACGATAACCAAGCTCATTGAGATTTCTTGGGAGTTCAAGATGCCACTCTGTCTAACGTTCATTGATTTAAAAAAGGCCTTTGATTCTGTTGAGACAGAAGTGTTCATTGAGACATTAGCCAATCAGGGCATTCAAACTCAATACATGAGGATGCTCCGTGAGCTGTATCATGGATTCACTACCAGGATCTCACCATTCTACAAGGAAGTGATCATCCATGTCAAGACAGGGGTTCGTCAGGGTCTACCATTTCACTGAAACTCTTCAGTGTCACCCTCAGGAACATCCTGCAATGACTGGAATGGGAAGGAATGGGAGTGAAGATAGACGATCGGCAACTACACCACCTCCGCTTTGCTGATGACATCGTTACAATAACACCGAAGGTTAGCCAAGCGGCACAAATGCTGGCCGACTTCGACAGTGAGTGTGGAAAGGTCAGACTACAGCTGAATCTCATGAAGACAATGTTTATGAGAAACTGTCTCGTTCCTGACATTCCATTCATTCTCAACAGAGCGACCATCTCTGAATGCAACAGTTATGTGTACCAAGGTGAAGAAGTCAACATGATGTATGACCTAGCACCTAAGTTGTGCGGGAGGAAGAGAGCATCTTGGAAAGCCTTCAAGAGCATTGGAAAAATAGCTAAGAGGACAAAGAACCTCTGGCTCTGGACACTTCAATTCCACTGTTCTTCCCGCATTAACATACGCCTCAGAGACCTGAGCCCTACGAAAACAGGATGAGAACAATATTTGGGTCTCCCAAAGAGGAATCCAAAGAGCTATGCTTGAAGTATCACGCTTCACTCAAATGAGAGAAAGAATCCAGAGTTCCAACCTCCATTGATGGTCAAGAATCAGGGATGCTGTCTTGTTTGCCAAGGTCTCAAAAATCACATGGGCTGGACACGTAATAAGTTTTGGAGATAACCGCTGGACTAGAGCCGTTACTGACTGGATTCCATGGGACATCTAAATACTGTGTGGCCGCCCACCTACAAGATGGTCAGACTTCTTTTTCAAGAACCTGAACGATCGGTTTGAAGCTCTTCTTGTTCCTAGAATGAGCAAACGCTATTGGGCTACACTAGCATGCAACAGGGATGAATAGAGACGTTACTGGCGCCTGCTCGACCAAATAGATGATTAATGGGAAGTCAAGTGATCAAGTTATCAAGTGTTAAAATACCCAAATGTAAGTACACAACATGCACAGCAGATTTATAAAGTCAACAAGTTCGTAAGACATAAATTTTCCAGAGATTTACACTGGGATGTATAAATTGGTTTATTCTGTCCAGTCTCCTAACCATCAAATTTCAATATATACCATTTTTGATGAACAGAATGTGCCATGAGACTAGAATGGGTTATAAATTAAATACCAGTTAATACCAGTTAATACTAAGAAAGAAGTGTGCTCAAAAGGGAAACTGGAGCGGAAATTCTGGTACTTAGATGCCTTCATCGGTCAGCTGGCTTTTTTTTTGCCTTCAGATATGAACGGATTCTATCCAAGAATTTGTCTGTCTCTTTTAAAAACGTAGGTTGAGGACAGTATACCATGTTTAAGGCCAAATCATACTGAATATTCCAACATTCAGTGATGGAGGAACGAAGATATTATATAAAGCTTTTGAGAAAGAGTAGCACTGTACCACTGTACTTTCATTGTTCATCAATTTGCTAGAGCAGGCACCAGTAATGTCTCCATTGTGAGACTTGTTGTTACTGTTTTTGGCATATTGAATATGTCATGGGGAGTTTTCCAGGCTCTGCCATGAGGGCGGGATACTCTCAGTAGCATGCCAGGCTCTCTGAGAGGGATGGAGGAATAGAACCCAGGTTGGCCACGTGTAAGGCAAATGCCCTACCTGCTGTGCTGTTGTACCCATCCAAATACTAACAAAATATGAGGATGAAACAGATGCATTCTTGAGAAATTCCTCCAAGAGATATTCCATTAGGATCCTGAGTCTCATACGATTTGCCAAATATTTGGTTTGTTATCTGTCCTAACAGAGTCACCAGAGATAGACAAAGTAATTACCCCCAAAAGACTGTTATATTATTATTTTCAAAATTCTTTACTTCATCAACCCCAAACTATAGGCTTAAATCATTCAGCCGACTTCCTCAAGGGCAGTGATTTTAATAGTTGACAGAATATATTTATATATATGTATATATAAATATCTGATACATTTTGGGATTGAGCGATAGAAACATAGGTAGGGCGTTTGCCTTGCACGTGGCCGAGCAGGGTTCAATTTCTTCATCCCTCTCGAGACCCCATCAAGCTACCGAGAGTATCCAGCTGGAATGGCAGAGCCTGGCAAGCTCCCTGTGGCGTATTTGATATTCCAAAAACTGTAACAAGTCTCACAATGGAGACGTTACTGGTGCCCACTTGAGAAAAATCAATGAACAATGGGAAGAGAGTGCATGAGTGCTACATGATACTTATTATGTTATTTGAATTTTTCAAAATCCTAGACAAGAAGAGTGACTTCTTTCTGCCAATATATTTTTCATTAAACAATGCAGATAAATCTGTACGATGAAAGCAATTTTATAAAATAAATACCAAAAATAATAGAAAACTTACCAGTATAGATCTACTTGTGACAATACAAACTAAATGATACGTGCAATGAACATGAAATATGACAAAAATTTAGCTACTTTAAATAATAATTTTATCAAAAGAATTAAAAGGAGGTTGGTTCTTGAGAATATTTGATATGCTATAAGTTTACTATGAAACGTTTTATGTACCTGAAAGCAAAATAATAAAAAACTAAAAGACAAACTCAGAAAATATGATATTCTTTTTTTAAAAAAAATGGACTTAATTCGTAAATTAGAAAAAACCTTGAGTATCAGCATATATTATAGGCACATATCTGAAATGTAAATTTTGAACAGCAATAAATGCTTGGAGTTTTTAGAAAACTATGTATCTGAAAAATATAGTAAATAAGCCAAAAACTACTTCTAAGAACCTTTTAATACCATTTCTAATTTTCTTGAAAGAAAATGAATTTTCATATTTTATCTCAACCAGATTATTTTCATTGAAATAAACTTATTGAGAACCTATCATATTCTTAACATAAACATTCTTCTCTCTAGAGACTATAAAATAAAAATTTCTAAGTACACTAATGGACTATTTTAATTTTTAACTTAATTCTTCTATTGGTCACAATATTTCCAACATTTTTTTTTATAAAAAAAATTTTTATTTTTAGCAAAGGTGCAAGATTTGCTTTTGGAGTTTGAGAGGAGTTTTCCTTGTCTTCCACCTTTCAATAAATACTAAAACTGAAAAGTAATTTTTTTGCCTTTGTTTTGTAATTATTTTCTCACACTTGACACTTTGTTTTTATCTTGTTATCCCTAAAAGTTTTTAATAGACTCCACAAGCCCTTGGAATTAATTCCAGTTTGAATTTTGTTTTTCTCTTAAAAACTAATTATCAGAAATTGACTTATGCTGACAGAGAATTATAGTGACGAGTTCCTTAAACAGAGTTCCTGAACTAGGTAGGTATGAGCTCTGGGATGTTATGATAAACTGATCGCCTCCTTTCCCTTTAGACAGGACTATTTCTTTCCCTAGATAGATGGAAAAATGTGTTACTTCTTTCCAGAGTCTTTGAAGCTGATAAAATGTGGCTGTGTTCAGGTCTTCTGAATGGTGGAATGCCTCTTAATCTTCTTCTCACCCGATATAACTACTTGATTTGTAAATAAAATTTTTTGGCTTTATGATTCCTCTACTTAATGAAAATCAACTTTGTTAAAATATCAAAGACCTAAAACCTTCAGATACTGTATATTACATTTATACTGTGAGGGTACGGGAATGAAATGAATATCTTGCATTTCAGATTTCCTTCCCTTGCAGAACTTGAGACTTAATCAGGGAATGTAAAAGAATAAAATGTGAACAGGTAGAAATTTGTGTTGATACTAAAAGTAAAACTTATGACATACATATATTAGTACTTTTATCTACCTTCCAAAAATTGCACATTGAAATATAAACACTCTGGATCCCATTTTGAAATTTAGAATTTATGCCTGTTTATAAAATGTTAAATCTTTGTTTTCTTCATTGCTATTGTACTACTGAAGAGTATTAAATATGCAGAGCTCAGAGATATCACTGCAAATATTTTGCATAATAGTGTTTAAAAATTTGGTCAGTTTTTTCCCCCTTGAAAATTAAAAAGCATATATTACTGTAAGATTGGACAATGGCATCACAATTTAATTTTAATACTTCCAATGTCATAATAAAGCTATTGATTCAAAAACGGTTTTAATGCCAACAAAAATCATAACACCTTTTGGAACAGTTTTCTTAAAATAAAGTGTAATATAGGAAAGCAAAATACCTTTATACTATTTCGAGACTTGCCATGTTATCTCGGTTTGTTTTTGAAAGAATAATTTCTAATGAAATACATAATAAACAAAAGTCACGAAGTATAAACTAAGTGTTCATATGTCCAGTATCAGTTTTTAATAAAGAAAATTCTCTGACTTTTCTTATACTTTGTGTAAATAGGTAATAAATAATTAAATGAATACACATGCAATAGACATGTATATAAAATGCATATATAAAATGCATTTCTAATTAATCTTTAGATCTCAAATTGAGAACTAATACCAGGAATTCCTTCTAGTATATATTGAGGCTCTAATATTATATTTTTTGAAGAACACAAACTGTGTAGAAAAATATTTCAGTAGTCGTTCAAGAATCCCTGTAAGGTAATACATATGATTCCTGTTTTATGGGTTCTGAAAGTTCTTTAATCAAACTTGACCATGACACATAATTTTAAGAGGTGCTGGAAGTAGAACCCAAGGCATATGATTTCTTGTCCAGTGTCCTATCCATTAGTTTTTCTTTCTCATGCCTTTGGCACTTGTCAATGTCTTCAAATACAGTCCAGGATCACTTATTCTCCAAAGTACTAACTTAGTTGTCAAAGCCACAAAGACACAGAGCTTTATTTAAAAATATAATAATTGCTTCAGTTTAGAAATTTTAACAGAGGTGAACAATATTACAGAACAATAACAATTAAAAACCAATAATCAACACATCAATTATTGAGAAAATATATTATGTGGCTAATGTAAGTAGTATAAGATTTTAAAATATACTAAATTAAGAGAATCTTACTATGATTTTTAAATGCAGTGGTGGTCAAAAACAAAAATCATCAGGTCTTATTCCTGTTCAGTAATCACTCCTGGTGGTTCAAGTGCTCATATGTAGCAAAGGGGATCAAACTAGTTCAGCTTAATGCAAGGCAAGTGGCTTTACAACAGTACTTTCTCACTGACCCATAATATGCTTTTTAATGGTTTGATAATATAGTACATGTTTAGCTGTAAAACACTTAGCTGTACCTCTTGCTATAGAATATGGTTAAAATATTCATCTTTGAGGTAAACCGAAAATTATTTTACAATGTTTGTCTCATCATACAGACTTGACATCAACTTTCTGGGAACCAGATTGGTAAATGAACCTCAACATTGTACACTTTCTCTCTAACCAAGTTTATGTTAATTATAGGAAATCTATCACAGAAAAGCACCGAAATTGTACCTAGGAAGTTGTATTCTATCTATCTATCTATATCTATCTATCTATCTATCTATCTATCTATCTATATATATATATATATAACACTTCTTTTGAAATATCCTGGTAATTTTTTTCTTTTAGACTTTTTTGTTTGGTGGCCACACTGGGCAGTTCTCACTGAACCATGTGATGATACATATTAAATATGGATCTTCCGAGCAAAGAGTGTTCTCCAGTTTGTTGTGCTATCTCTCCGGCCCTCCTGAAAACTTTCAAGATACCTAACTAATAGAAAGTGGAGAGGTAAACTATGACACGTTCTTTAACTGGAGTATTATGCACACATTAGAATGTTTGACTTTGCCCGGGATATGATTCAATAACACAATACATATCTTATTTTTATTATTATAATTACTGAAACACCAGGAGGGACAGTTGTAGACTTACAAACTTTCGTGCTTGGGTTTCAGTTGTACAATGATCGAGTACCCATCCCTCCACCAGTGCCCATTCTCCACCACTAATGATCCAGTAGCCCTCCCACCTCCCCACCCAATCCCCCAAATCCACCCCACCTCTGTGGCAGGGCATTCCCTTTTGTTCTCTCTTTCATTTAGGGTGTTGTGTTTTGCAATAGAGGTAATGAGTGGCCATCGTGTTCGGTCTATAGTCTACTTTCAGCACATATCTTGCATCCCGAGTGAATCCTCCAACCACCCTTTACTTGGTGTTCACTTCTCTACCTGAGCTGCTTTCCCGCACCCCAGCATGCGCTGCAGGCTTCCAAGTCATGCAGCAGACCTCCTGGTACTTATCTCAACTATTCTTAGTTGTTCTTCTCTCATTCTGTTACTTTATATCCTCCAGATGAGTACAGTGATTCTATGCCTGTCCTTCTCTATCTGGCTCACTTCACTTAGCATGATACTTTCCATGTAGAACCTCTTGTATGCAAATTTCATGACTTCGTCGTTTCTAGCAGCATATAATTCCATTGTTGGTGCAGATGTGGCAAGAAAGGGACCCTCCTTCACTGCAGTTGGGAATGCCAAGTGGTTCACCCCTTTTGGAAAACACTATGGACGATTCTCAAAAATTAGAAACTGAGGGGCCGGAGTGATAGCACAGTGGGTAGGGCCTTTGCCTTGCATGCAACTGACCCAGATTTGATTCCCAGCATCCCATATCCTCCCCCAAGCACCTCCAGGAGTAATTCCTGAGTGCAGAGGCAGGAGTAACTCCTGTGCATTGCCAGGTGTGACCCACAAAGCAAAAAGCAAAAAAAAAAATAGAAACTGAGTTCCCATTTGACCCAGCAATACCATTACTGGAGAGGCAAAAAACACAATACATATATTGCTTTGATTTTGATCAGTACCAGTAAAACCACTGAGTATGATTCCCCACTAATGCAAAACAGTATAGAACTCTATCCTCCATGCATGTGAACCCTGACACTACATCAACAACAATAGTAAAAATAACAGCAGCAACATTTGGGGGATGCTACATCCAGCAGTGCCCAGGGCTTACCCCTGCTTCTGCATTCAGGTATCACTCTTCACAGGCTTGTGGTGCCATGTGGTGTGCTGGTCATCAGCATGCAAGGCGAGCACTTTATGCTCTTGTACTATGGCTCAGGTTCCCAAAGTTCTCAAAATATAGAAATAGATCTTCGACTCAGTGTTATATGAAAGGAATTCCAAATTGTGTACAGTATGGTTCAAGCAATGCAAACTCTTTCAGCAATAAAAGAAATTTAGACACACAATTTCCTCTAACATTTCTTGTTTAAATGTTTTACAAATTGAAGGTAATTATTTTCATAATTAAGAAAATTAAATACTCTTTTAAAAATAAACCCATAACATAATTTTAGTGAAATTTGTACAGATGCATAAGTTAAAACTTAAAAAAAGAAATGGTGAGAACAAAAATAAACTAAAAGAAAAATGCATAATAAAAATGGAGGAACACAAAGAGCATAGAAAATATGTAGAGAGTAATCCAGAATAATGTAGACATTGAAAAAAAAACACTCATTTCACATGTAAGCCAGGAAAATCTTAACTGCTATAAAGAAAAAAATTTGAGCCACTTCAACCTCAGCAACTAAAAAAGGATTCTTTTCACATATATTTGCTTATATTTGTTAAAATAAGCCTTAGGACATATCTTTATAAGCAGGCATTTATAAGTAAACACATTGATGAAAAGAAGAAGAGGTAAAGGAATATGGATTACACATCACCTAAAGTTTGATACTTGATGAGAAAAGAATCAAATAACAACTTTCCCCTAAAGGGTTTCCACCTAAATTTATTTCAGTCAAAAATTCTTTCTCAAAACAGAAGAGAGGCGTTTGTGAACTCATGAATAACTCATGAACCAGTTTATACAGCTTATTCTCTGATTTTCAGCTCTACTTCCTAACATGATTTATTGGATACATTTTTATTCCAGTAGGTGTTTCATTAAATCGATCCACTTATAAACATGAAATGGCTCATCACGTCAGAACACTGACCAATTGTTCCATGAATTGATTACTTGTGTCAGTATATCGGCAAGTTGATTTGACTGAAACACTTGGTCTTTGCATATTCAGAATTATGATCATGGTATTTAAATAAAAAACTAACTTCCAACAGATAAGGATCAAAAGGCCTAAGAAAGAATTTTAGAAAAGAAACAACATGCTGAAAAAGACCCTCAACACAATTAGTAATAAAAAATAATTAACAAGTACCGGACTGGAGCGATAGCACAGCAGTAGGGCATTTGCCTTGCGTGCAGCCGGCCCAGCCAGGCAGGGTTCGATTCCTCCGCCACTCTAGAAGAGCCCGGCAAGCTACCGAGATTATCTTGCCCACAAGGCAAAGCCTGGCAAGCTACCCGTGAAGTATTCAATATGCCAAACACAGTAACAATGAGTCTTATGATGAACTCATTGGGCCTGCTCGAGCAAATCGATGAACAACGGGAGCACCGTGCTACAATGATAACAAGTACCAGTTTCCAATTATCAAATTAGCAGGAAAAAAGTAAAAATTTTAATTTCCTCTGAAACAGTATTCCACAATTAATATGATTTCTTGGAAGAACAATGTTATAAAAATAATATATACTATTATATTAATAACATTATTAAGTACGCTTATGAAAAATTATAAACTTAAGTATCTGAAAGTGTTTCAAGGGCTAAAGAAAGTTATTCTGAATGGTCAAAACAGAATAATATATACAGGGCCAGAGTGCAGCAGATAGGCACTTGCCTTGCACACAACCAACCTGAGTTCAATCCCCTGAATCCCATATAGTCTGACAAGCACTGCCAGGAGTGATGGCAGAGTACAGTCAGGAATCATCTTTGAGCAACACCAGGTGTGGTCACAAAACCAAAATCCAAAAGAAAATGCTTTAAAAGATTGAATAGCTGTTTTCTTAAAATTATTCCTATAAAACACTCATTATAAACATAATATATGTATACTGAAATTTTTTTTTCCTAATCCCAATACCATCCCAGTGACTTCACTGTGAATGATTAGGTTATGCCCTACACTTCATGTTAAAACTTGCAAAGTAGTCTAGAAGATAACATGTGGATCATGGGCATAGGCTTTGCAAGTGTGGGTCCGTGACTTCTCCTGACACCAAATGCACACCTCGTCCTGCACTGCTGGGTGTGGCCCAGGTGATCCCTGGCACCAAAGGCAGCTGTGTTATCAGCTTGGTAGGTTGAGCAACCAATAGTGGCACTGAATTCCCTCAAGACTAATTAAAAGTTACCTCAAATTTAAAGTGTAGTGAATGGTTCTTAATAATGGCAATGCACATTAGTGTTTTTGGTATCTCTAACAGAATAATAGAGAAATATTCTCACTAACTGTATGTTCTTATCATAAACATTGACTGATTTGGGCAGTAGAATAAGCTGCCTAAACCTTATGTGTTCAGCTTTCAAAAATCCACGATAAGAGAAGCATTATTTACTTGCAATCATTGGTTATATTTGCAATAACGGTATCAAGATATATCTTCTCCAAACCTACAGGAAAAATGAGAAACAGTGTTGGTATACCTATAAAATTTACTTATTTTTAATGTTTATGGAATAATCTTTCCTTAGATTACAACAACCATACATAGAATGTGCTTTATACTTTTATCTATACAAATGTGCTGCTAATAGAATGAATTATGCTCTAATTCTAATGCTTCAACTTCTTGTGAGGTGGTTTTCTACCATGAAAATGTCAAAATTTTTGCCCAAAACTTATTGTTCTCTATTTCCTTTACCATATAGAGCATACTCTTCTTAAATTCAATTAAAATGCTTTAAATATCATTATTCTAATAAGTATTTTAAATGAAATGTTATATATTTAAAGCTTTTGATATTATTTAGAATTTGATTTTCTTTCTGTGTAGAGTACCTTTTTATATAGTTTGCATAGTGTTGTAGATATATTTATACATATAGTTTATATATATACTTGATTAAGTTCATTCAAATTATGTAATACTTTGCTTCTTTAAGGAATGTACATGTATTTCATTGTTCATTTTCTATTTCTAATTGTGTTTAAAAATGAACTACATAAAAATACCTCAACCATTTATTTTAGTAAATATTAAGAAACTGCTATTGAAAAGATAACTTTGTCAATCTTAAAAATTAATGCTGAAATAGTATGACTGAAATATAAGTACAAAAGTTTGTACTTGATTTTTTGGGGCACGATTGTGAATGGGATTCCTCTTTTCATGTCACTTTCTTCTGTCTCATTATTTGCGTATAGCAAGGCCATGGATTTTTGAGTATTGATATTATAGCCTTCTACTTTACTGTATAAATCTATCGTTTCTAGGAGTTTCTTGGTAGAGGCTTTAGGATTCTCTAGATATAGTATTATATCACAGTCACAGTCAGAGTCCTGCCGTTGTATATCATCTGAGAATAATGAGAGCTTGATTTCTTCCTTTCCTATGTGGATTGCTTTAATGTAATTTTCTTTCCTAATCGCTATTACAAGTATTTCCAGTACTATGTTAAACAGAAGTGACGAGAATGGGCATTCTTGTCTTGTCCCTGATCTTAGAGGGAAGACCCTTAGTTTTTCCCCATTGAGGATAATGCTTGCCATCGGTTTGTCATAGATGGCTTTGACTATCTTGAGGGAAGTTCCTTCTAAGCCCAATTTTTTGTGAGTTTTCAAAATAAACGGGTGTTGGATCTTGTTCAATGCTTTCTCTCCATCGATCGATATGATCATAAGGTTTTTATCTTTACTTCTGTTGATATTATGGATTATGTTGATTGATTTCCAAATGTTAAACCATCCTTGCATCCCCGTGATGAATCACACTGGGCCGTGGTTTTTGATCTTTTTAATGAGTTGTTGGATTCAATTTGCTAATATTTTGTTGAGGATCTCCACATCCATGTTCATCAGAGATACTGGCCCGTAATTTTCTTTGTTAGTGGTGTCCTTGTTTGATTTTTGTATTAGGAAGATATGTGCTTCATAGAAACTGTTTGGGAGAGTTCCTGTTTTTTCAATTTCCTGGAAAAGCTTGAAAAGAACTGGCAACAGGTCTTCTTTAAATGTTTGAAAGAATTTGCTAGTGAATCCATCTGGGCCCAGGCTTTTGTTTTGGGGATGACTTTTAATTACGTTTTCATTTTCCTTAATAGGAATGGGTCTATTCAGGTATTTCAAGTCTTCTTGGCTCAGTAATGGGATATTGTAGGAATCCAGGAATTTATCCATTTCTTCAAGTTTCTGTTGTTTCGTGGCCTATAGACTCTCAAAGTAGTCTCTGATGATCTTTTCAATTTCATTGGTTACTGTGGTAATGTCACCTTTATCATTTCTGATTCAGTTTTTTAGGGTTTTCACTTTCTTTCTTTGTGAGTCTTGCTAGTGGTTTATCAGTCTTGTTTATTTTCTCAAAGAACCAGATCTTGGTTTCATCAATCTTTCGAATTGTTTTTTGGGTTTCCATGTTGTTAATTTCTGCTCCAAGTTTTATTATTTCTTTCCTTCATCAAAACGTGGGTTCCTTTTGTCGATCTTTTTCTAAGATATTGAGCTGTGAAGTCAAGTTCTCTATCTAGGCCCTTTCTTCCTTCCTGAGGAGTGCTTGAAAGGCTATAAATTGTCCTCATAACAGCTTTATCTGCATTCCATAGGTTGTAATAGCTCATGTCTTCATTCTCATTTGTTTCCAGGTACCTTTTGAGTTGGGCTGGAGTGGTAGCACAGAAGTAGGGTGTTTTCCTTACAAGCGGCCAACATGGCCGACCCGAGTTCGATTCCTCCGCCCCTCTCAGAGAGCCCGGCAAGCTACCGAGAGTATCTCATCTGCACAGCAGAGCCGGGCAAGCTACCCGTGATGTATTGGATATGCCAAACACAGTAACAACAAAGTCTCCAATGGAGACGTTACTGGGCCCGCTCGAGCAAATCGATGAACAACGGGAGGACCGTGACCGTGACCGTGACCTTTTGAGTTCGTCCTTGACTTCCTTCCTGACCCACTTGTTGCTCAACATTGAGTTGTTTAATTTCCAGGTGTTTGATTTGGTTCTCCGTGTCTGTGTGTGATTCTCTTCTATCTTTAGTGCATCAAGGTCTGAAAAGATAGTTGATACAATTTCTATCTCCCTGACTCTATTGAGGTATTTTTTGTTACCAGTATCTGGTCTATTTCAGAGAATGTTCACAATCGTGTCCCAGAAAATCAAGTACCTTTGAATCAACCTAACTATAGAGGTAAAGGACTTCTACAAAGAAAACTACAAAATGCTAATCCATGATATAAAAGAGGAAATGGAAACATATCCCAGCTCATGGATAGAAAAAATTAACATTGTCAAAACGGTAATACCCCCCAAGGCACTATACTGATTCAATGCGATCCCTATAAGGATACCCATGAAATTCTTCAAAGAAATAGATCAAGCACTCCTAAAATTCATTTAGAACAACAAACATTCATGAATTGCTAAAGCAATTCTTGGAAAAAAGACGATGGGAGGCATCACCGTCCTCAACCTCAAACTCTAGTACAATGCAGTAACAATTTAAACAGCATTGTACTAGAACAAAGGCTGAGCCACAGACCAATGGAGCAGGATGGAATATCCCTACACACAACTCCAAATGTATGAACATCTAATATTTGATAAGAAAGCAAGAAATATGAAGTGGAACAAGGAAAGCCTCTTTAACAAATGGTGCTGCATAACTGGACAACCACATACAAAAAAATAGGCTTAGACCTCGACTTAACACCATGCACAAAGGTCAGATCAAAATGGATAAAAGACTTCAACATCAGACCAGTATCCATAAGGTACATTGAAGGCAAGGTCAGCCAAAACCTCCACGGTATTGAGGCTAATGGTTTCTTCAAGGACTATACTCCCCTGACCAACCAAGTTGAAACAGAGATAAACAAATGGTACTATGTTAAATTAAGAAGCTTATGCACCTCAAAATATACAGTGAACAGAATCCAAAGACAATCTAACAGAATGGGAAAGGATATTCCCCCAATACACATCTTTTAAGGGGTTGATATCAAAGATATACAAAGACTGCTTGAACTCCACAAGAAGAAAACATCCAACCCTAACAAAAAATGTGTGACAAAATAAAAAGACACTTTCTCAAAGAAGAATACGACTGGCTAAAAGTCACACAAGAAAATGCTCTACATCACTAATCATAAGATAGATACAGATCAAAACAACGATGAAATATCATCTCACAAGAAAGAGACTGGCCCACATACAAAAGAACAAAAGCAACTGGTGTTGGCGTGGATGAGGTGAAAAAGGGACCCCCCTTCACTGCTGGTGGGAGTAACCTCTGGTTCAGCCTTTTGGAAAACAGTATGGATGATTCTCAAAAAATAAGTAATAAGCTCCCATTTGACCCAGTAATACCACTCCTGGGAATATATCCCTGAGAGGCAAAAAAGTATAGTTGAAATGACATCTACACTTCTGTGTTCACTGCTGCACTGTTCATAGCAGCCAAAATCTGGAAAAATCACAAGTCCCCGAGAACAGATGACTGGTAAAGAAACTTTGGTACACCTACACAATGGAATGCTATGCAGCAGTTATAAAGGATGAAATCATGAAATTTTCAAACAAGTGCTTCTACATGGAAAGTATCATGCTAAGTGAAATGAGTCAAAAAGAGAAGGTTAGACAAAGAAAGACTGCACTCATCTGGGGAATATAAAGTAAAAGAATGGGAAACAAACACCCAAGAATAGTTGAGATAAATACCAGGAGGTCTGCTTCATGGCTTGGAAGCTGGCAGCACATGTTGGGGGAAAACACAGCTCAGATAGTGAAGGGAAAACCAAGCAAAGGGTGTTTGGAAAACTCGCTTGGGTTGCAAGATGCATGCTGAACGTACACTATAGACCGAACATGATTGTCACTCAATACCTCTATTGCAAACCACAACACCCTAAAGGAAAGAATGAGCAAAAAGGAATGCCCTGCCATAGAGGTGGGGCGGTTTGTGTGAGGTGGGGGGTGGTAAGACTACTGGGTTCATTGGTGGTAGAGAATGGGCACTGGTCGAGTATGGGTACTTGATCATTGTATAACTGAAACCCAAACACAAAAATATCTAAGTCTACAACTGTACCTCATGGTGTTTCAATAGTAAAAAAGTTTGTAAATCTGTAACAGTAAGCACCTCACAGTGATTCATTAAAATATAAAAAATTAAAAAAAAAACAATGCTGAAATGTAAGTGCACCATTATCAAATTACTTTCTCCTCTTGACTCTCAAAATCTCAATTTCAAACTAAAACATGAGACAAAAAATGCCTATGCCTCCAGCAGCTTTGAATTCTATGCCTTTGCTCCCTTTAGAGTGATTTTTTTTCCTTTTTTGTGTCAATCAATCATTCAACACAAGTAGAGAATATCTGTCACATTGCAAACCCATATTCCATGTTGGTAGTATGTCCCATCAGGTTAATAGTTATTTCCTGGTACTGAAAACTCCAATCTACAGACTCAGCTACAATCAGGGAATTTGAAATATTTAATAACCTTATCACTGCCTCTATGTAGTATCTAGATTTATCTCTGCCGACCTAAAACTAAAGCCTATCTATATTCTTTTTTTATGTAGGAGTACTGCTATTTAGTCAGCCACTAATTAGCTGATTGAATTGTATGAACTCCACAGTGCCTATCTATATTCTTAAGGTAAATGTTCCCTATAATAAAGGAATAATCCTTGAATCTAGCAAAACTGACATCATGCTATTTTTTCCCATTTCTCCTAACATCCTATATAATAAAACCCAAATTTGTTTATGGGTTTTAACTCAAAATCATACTACCTAGAATCATAATGCTGTCAAAGGTCAACCTAGAAGATCAATTAGCAGCATGTTAATTGCCCTTATCAAAAGACTCAGTGTATTATCAATGGACCAGATAAGATCTCATTTACTTACATATTTGTTTTTTCCCCAGTGTTTAATTTTTTAATTAATTCACAGTAAATTACAAAGTTATTGATGATTGGGTCTAAGATTAAAATGCTTCAATGCCAATCTCTTCACCAGTGCCCACGTCCCTCCTTCAATGTCTCATATCCTGTCTCCCTCGCATCAACCTGTCATCATCTGGCTACCATATAGGGTTCAAACAGAACCCCAAACGTTGACTCATTGTTGGCAGTTTATCCCCTTTCAGCACTGTTACAGAGGTTGTGACAGTATGCCACATGTACAAAACATTTCAATATATAATATAAATGATAAGCCTCCACTGTGAATCACTTTTTCCAGGAACTTGGAATATAATAATAAAGGTGTCTAGATGTGAATAGATATGTATTTCAAGGGAATCAAATGATAATTCCCATTTTATATAATATGCTATTAGTGACCTTTGTATTTTCAATTTTTTATCACTGGCATATAATTCAGCATGAATGTGCTTGACTTAAATTAAACATTTACTATAATATTATAAAAATAATTTAATAGAACAATTTTAAATCTTATAGATTTTTATTTTAAACAAAAATCTGATCTAATAGTTAACTCTCCTAAAAACACATAATGCTTACCTTTTATTTAATAAGGGTATCTTATAGGATAAAACTAGTTATAACTTGTAAGCATTTTCGTGCATCATTAAGTCACTGCATTTGAATAATAATTAAGTGTGCTATTCAGGGCAGCTAAGAATAGCAAACTGGTTCAAGGGAGTTGAACTTGTTGCTGAAACACATACTGATATTTATTATTTGAAGCAGCAAATTTCAGGTGTTTTGAGTACTCGTTTTACTGATATTTTTCTAAATGCGTAACATTTCTTCAAAAGTTTATTTTACAAGTAAAAATCCTAAACTACATAGTAAAATCAGCATATTATTCAAAAAACATATAAAACACCCTTAAAATTACTTAGCTTGGTACCCATAAAATCCATTTTTCTAAAGCTTTAAACATAACTTACAGCAATTTTTTTAAAAAAAAATGAGTATCCTGTCACCATGGCAGAGCCTGACAAGCTACCCGTGGCATATTCGATAAAACAGTAACAAGTCTCACAATGGAGACATTACTGGTGCCCACTCGAGAAAATCGATGAAGAGGCAGTGCTACAGTTCTACAGTAAAGGTAAAGGCCCTCCCGTTGATCATCGATTTGCTCGAGCGGGCCCAGTAACGTCTCCATTGGAGACTTTGTTGTTACTGTGTCTGGCATATCGAATACTCTCGGTAGCTTGCCGGGCTTTCCGACAGTTCTACAGTATTAATATAAAATCTGCTTCACTGAAAAACCAATAGGATCTGTAAAATATAGTATTATGGTAACATCACTACCGTTGATAAAAAGAACAATAAATATCTGTATTTATTTGTTGGTTTGGAGGCAATATCTGGCAATTCTCAGTGGTTATCCTAGCTCTGCACTAAGGTGCTCTGCATTTCCAGGGTCTTAGCAATGTAATAGTGTAGGGTGTTTGCCTGTCATGTGGTCAACCCTGGTTCAATCCCTGGCATCTCATATGGTCCTGTGCCCATGAAGATTGATTCCTGAGTGTAGAGCCTGAAATAACCCCAAAACATTGGCAGGTATACCACAAAAAAACAAAATAAAATAAAGAAACAAAAAATAGGAATCAATCCTGGCCACAATCAGGGAACCTATGTGATGCCGGTGAAAGAACTCTGGTCCACTGAACTATCTCTCTGACCCCGAAATACTCTTGGTGTTGAAGAAATAATCTGAAAATTGTAAGCATCTTTAGGTAATATTTATTTTTCAGGGTATTACTTCATTTTGTAACTGTAAGTAGTGAAATAATACACACCTTCACCTAATGTAAAGAAATTTTAGAAGTTTTAACAACTTCCAGAAAATGTATGCTCCAGAAAAAAGCATGTACAATAGTTTCATTTGTAATATATCAGAAATGAAATACTAAGGAAATTATTTTTAGTCTCTCCCTTATTTGAAAAACAAAACAAAGGCAAACCTGAATTCAAAGACATACTGATTGTTTCCATCTGTTGAGAATGTGCATATCTTTCTGGTAACGTTGAACTTGTTATACTGAAAATTCCTCTAGTACACAGTACATATTTGTGGCTGTTTATTAGTTTCTTAAAGCCATCCCCTCAAAACCTCACACCGGAGATACTCAATAAGTACCAGTTCAAAGAGTAAATGAATAGGAACATGCAGTTTTACATTGTAAGAAATCTTTTGTCTTTCTGCCTCTGAATAAATTATTTTTTCTATTTTTATCATAGGTGTCAGCACAAATAAATATTCAACTCTTTGGAAGCATACAAATCATAAAAGAATATGTTACATTGCAAAACAACACAAAATTTATAGTAGAAAGGACAATTTCCTTTTTTGCCACACCTGGTGGTGCCTAGGGCTTACTCCTGGCTCTGAGCTTAAGGGTAAATCCTGGTGGGGCTCAGGGGAACCATGACAGGTACCAGGGATCAAACCCGGGTCAGCAGTATACAAAGCAATTGCCCTACCAGCCTGATAAATGGTATTTTTAAAACCTGCAATTCATTTAGCAGTCATATAACCAATTTAACTGGATGAGAACGGATGCAGTTTCTAAAGACAGAAAGTAAGACATCCTGTGGGCCATAACTTATAGTTATATAGAAAAACAGACACATTAAAAATTTTGGTTGGGGGCTGGAGTGATAGCACAGCGGGTAGGGTGTTTGCCTTACATGCGGCTCAACCCGGGTTCGATTCCCAGCATCCCATATGGTCCCCCAAACATAGCCAGGAGTAATTTCTGAGTGCATGAACGAAAAGTAACCCCTGTACATCACTGGGTGTGATCCAAAAAGCAAAATAAAAATAAAAATAATAATTTTGGTTGAATTGAAATTATCAAGTGCGTGCAAATATGCATTACATGAAGGACTCCTATGTTCCATCCCCAGAAACCCATAGTCTCCTGAGCAGCAAAAGGAGTGATCTCTGAGATCAGTCAGAAGTAGCTCCCAAGAATGGCTGAGAGTGGCCCAAACATCAGCCTTCCATCCCAAAATGAAAGAGAAAGAAAATGATATAGTAAACACTTCCATATGAGTTTCTGGGGTTAACAGTTCAGACATCGAATGACGGCTATTAGCTTATTGAGTGACATAGAAAATTCAACATTATAGTGACTTTGTGTACACATCGTTCATATTCTGATCTGTTCTTTTCCTAACTGAAAATTCCTCTAGTATACAGCACACATTTGTAATTATTTATTTGTTTCTTAAGGCCATCCCCTCAAAACTGCACACCAGAGATGCCCAATAAATACCAGTTCAAAGATTAAATAAATAGGAAGATGCAGATTTATATTATAAGAAATCTGTGTATCTATTATCTTTTATATAAATCTATTATATATGTGTATAATATATTAGACACATATCAATCAATTAGATTTTGCATAGAATTTTGATTTTTCCCACTCTGTTCTTAATCTAAGCAGCCAAAGACATTTGGCTAGTTGCTATAGTTTTCTCAAGATATTCCAGCAAATTGAACTAAAGTATATCCTAGAGCTTCAATAGAGGAGTGGTATAGCTATATCCGCAAACCAAAGTCAACAAGACTATAAGCAGGAGATCTAAGCCACAGTACACAAACTTTAAAATGTGCTGTTCAGGGAGGCAAGTTGAGAGTAGGGTGCAAGTAGGAAGAAAGCTGAGAACCCTGGTCGAGGGAAACTGATGTTGGTGATGAGACTGGTGATGGAACATAGTATGCCTAAAATTCTTCATGTGTTTGTTTGATAAATATGTTGTGGATTTTTCTTTTTGGGCCAGCAGTCAAATTAGATTTATGGTCATTTTTGGTATAATGTGCACATTATGAAAAATTTGTCATTCTTGCATTTTATGTCTTGCATGTATCTGCATTTTAATTGTGACCACTAAAATATGCTTTGTTAAAAAATATTAAAATTTTTGGGGCTGGAGCGATAGCACACGGGTAGGGTGTTTTCCTTGCACGCAACCGACCCGGGTTCGATTCCCAGCATCCCATATGGTCCCCTGAGCACTGCCAAGAGTAATTCCTGAGTGCATGAGCCAGGAATAACCCATGTGCATCGCTGGGTGTGACCCAAAAAGCAAAAAAAAAAATTTAATTCACTGTAAGCACCAATTTCTGAGCTGAAGAGAGAATAGAATTAAGGTGTTTGTCTTGCATGAAGACCCTGATTTGATTCCCATTACATATATGGTCGCAAGCACTGCAAGTAGTTATCACTGAGTACAGAGCTAAGTGGAAGCCCTGAATTATACTAGGTACATCCAAAAACCAGTAAATGAATAAACAAAAATCAATTTCTCAGTATTTTCTTTCCTCCCAAATGAGTTTTGTCAAATATCCTCATTTTTGCCTGTATTACAAGAATTATAAATATGAGTTAAAATTTTTTGTTATCCTATCTTTGTGAGGATAGGGACTATGATGTATTGATTACAGCAATGCTGTGTAAATAAAATATTTAACAAAAATGTATATTCAGCCAATAAAGCTGTCACTGTCCTCTCAATGTTCATTGGTTTGCTCAAGAGGGTCCAGTAACGTCTCCATTTTGATGCTTGTTGTTACTCTGTTTGGCATATTGAATACGTCATGGGTAGCTTGCCAGGCTTTGCTCCAGCCCAGCCAATTAAGCAATACATTCATTTTGCATTTTGTGTCATACAAGACAGCATAACCAGGTTCTCACTCTCTGAAACTATATGATAAACTCAATACCAAATGAAAGGCTATTACAATGACTGTTAAGTTAAGGGTTTTTATGATAAAGGAAAAAGGAAAAAAATCTTATCTCAGTCCTAATCTGGATGAAACATGGTCAACCTTTAATCATACCACTTGATTAAATCAGAAGTTTCCAGATTTCTTTGGACTACCGTCCACTTTTCAGAATTTTAAGAAAAATAATCAAGGGCCAGAATGATAAGACGGATGGGGTGTCAGGCGCTTGCCTTGCATGCAGCAGACCTGGGTCCCATCCCCAATATCCCATATGGTCCCCCATGCCCTGTCAGGAATAATTACTGAGAACAGAGCCAGGAGTAACTCCTGAACAATGCCATATATGGCCAAAAAAATAAAAGAAATTACTCAGCGCCCCTCCCCCCAAAAAATCTACCTCCTTCATACTGACAGTCTCCCAACTACACTGGAGGCAATTACCAGATCCTGAAGCATTTCAAAGCTCCTCACTCCATACCTACCTCATATGGGTAATATCTTCCACTGTGGGAAATAATTAAATGAAAAAAACATAAGAACACAAAGAAACTCAGAAAAATGAAACACCTACGGAAAATTTTTAAATTATAATTATATCAAAAAGATATAAACAAAAAGATGGGCTAACGTACAATAAAATGAAAATTATGAAAATTTAAAGACTGTAGTACAAGTTAGTTTAAACTTTCTTAAATTTAAAAGGACATCTAAATTTAAAGAAAGACAATTGCTAAAAAAGTCTATACTCAATCTCAATTTTCAATTTAAATGCACTGAAAATTTGAATTGAAATTTCAATTGAAATGCACTGACAATATAAAAATTTGTAATTGCATGAGAAAGGAACCATAAACAAAAAGATGAGCCAATCATATTAAAAAATAAAAGATCTAAAAATATGAAGCTAGAGAGATAGTACAGCTGGTAGGGTGCTTGCCTTGTATGCAGCTGATGTGGGTCTGATCTTTGTGAACCCAAATCAGCCCTGTCAGGAATAATTCCTGAGCACTGAGCCAGCAATAAGCCCTGAACACTGTCGGGTGTGGCCTCCAAACAGTTATGAAAATCTATGTACAGAATAAAGTACAAATTAGCTGAAAACTCCTTGAAATAAAAGGGAATTCTAAATTTTAAGAAAGTTGTTTCCTGAAAAATATCTACTGAATATATCAATTTTCAATTAAAATCAACCTTCATATTCCTAAAAATTAAAGAACTGTGTTTTAAATATGCTCTTGGTAAAGATTTTTGACCTTTAGTTTTACAAAAACTGTCAGTCTATTTAAAACTATGCTGACATAAAACCTATTTAAGAACTAGACAAAATAATAAACAATAAGGTTAGGGTGTTTTTTTAACTACATGTCATTACTTTGCACATTTTCATTTGTTTCCTTCAAATGCTGAAAAGATAACTGATGCCAGTGGTGCTTTTTGTTAGCTTTGACATAAATTTTTGTACATTATCATTAGATTCTCATTGTGATGCAAAGAAAATAGCTAATACTACTTGACAGATTCAGCTTTGGATTAATATGAATAAGAACACTAGAAAATCAAATTTTATCAATACTGCATTTAATACTTTCATACATCATGTATAGTGACACCAGTGATGTATTAACACTGGTACGCTATCACACAAACTGACGCAATCCCCACCAAAGTACCCATTTTAAAAAGAAACCCATTTTTAAAGTACAATTTTTCAAGTTCAAAAATAAATGAGTTAGTATATAGCGCTAGTGTGTGCCTGTGTGTGTTCTTCACTGTCAAAAGCAGGCACCAAGCATTTAAATCTAGCATCTGCAAGATACCGCAAGTAGGGACTTTTAATATATTAAATTATTAAATGTAGTGGCTAGGAGTCAGCATAGCAGTTAGTCAAATGCCAAGCATGCCCCTGGGTTCAATTCCTCGCATTCCCTGGTCCTCCAAGCATAGATAGTCTTGAATTGTAATGAAACTATTTCAGAAACTACAACTAATAACAGACGTAGCGAATAATGAATTTTTAAAGATGATTTCAGAAAATTTATTCACAACGCTTTTAGACGTAATACAGCTACTGCAACTATTTCTGAAAAGAGTATTCTAAAATAAAATAGTAAGACACAGTCAACCTACTTAGGAGTATGGCGATCTTCAAAGTGATTTCTTGAAAATCTGAAAAGAACATCTATAACAGGTTTATGAGCTAGAAAATTCAAAGAATGATAGCTTTATATTATCTAACATTGCACAAAAATGTTCTAATAATAATTTAAGCCAACAGTACATGTGCCCAAAATAATAAATATTTAAAACTACTTGAAGTAATACTTATAAAATGATTTGCTAAATAAGCACAAGAAAAGTATGCACCAGGGTCATAAATTAAGGAAACTATGGTACTCCTTTATCACACAGTCCTTCAGCACTCAAAACCCAAAAATTTTTTAAAAATTTATAAAATGTGAAACTTCAGAATGAATAAACAGAAAAATACTGACTGATCTTATAGCCAGAACACTTTAAGTAAAGTCTTAATTTTCCATTTGCATCTGCTTTTGAGAAGAAGCCATTTAACCTTTCTGAATCTTCAGGCAATAAGTCGGGATATTCAATAAAGAAAATAATCTCTACTCTCAAATTTTACCAAGATCAAAATTTAATTAAAGAGATCCTAGAGGCTGGGTCAATGATTAAAAGTGCAACGATGATAGGGCTAGAGAGCTAGTACAGCAGGTAAAACTCCTGTATCACACACAACTGATCTGGGATAGATCTCTGGCACTCGATATGGTCCCCCCCAAACCCCACCAGTACTGCAGAACTAGCAGTATACCCTGAGCACACTGGGTGTGGTCCAAAAACTTAAAAGTTTTAAATGGGCAACCTTGCAAGCATGATGCTGAAGTCAATCCCAGGTGCTGCCAGTACGCCTCAAGCATGATCCTGGGACCACCCCCACCCCCCCACACACACATACACACTCACAAAACTGCAGCAGCAGCAACAACAACATCAACAACAACAAAGTATACAATATCAGGTACGCAGTCAGTTATGAATGAGGGCTTCATGCAGGATACTGACACCCTGTACACACCAAAACTAAAAAGACAGGTGTGAGGCAAGAGAAGTAGTACAGAGGGTGCAGAACCTGACTAACATAAAGGTGACATAGGTTAAAATCTGAGTACCACATGTGGTCTCCCAAATACCACCAGGAGTGATCCCTGAACACAGTCAGGAGTAAACCCTGAGCATATCACCACCCCATCCCACCCCCAAGCCAAAAAAAGTATGCAAGCACTCTAATCAGAAGGGCCTCCTTCTGGCAAGCATGCATTTGAACATCAGGGCAATCCTGGAGAGCAGTAAAAAAAAAAAGAATGTGCAAGAGAACCACAACTAAATACTATTTCCACCCTCTCTAGCCACTTATGCCAGCACTGCAAACAAATGTGCTACCTCTGGTGGACAGAATGCAGAATGATGAATAACATGAGTGAGCACCCACCACAACTAAGTGTGTAAAACCAAGATCATTGTTATAACAGCAACAAAGGAAAGGAAAGAGAAAAGGAAGAAGAGAAAATAAACAAAAACAAAATACATATTTTACAATATTTGATTAAAACAACTTTTGACATGAAACTTGCTTTGTGTAATATTGTTTCCTTCCATTTCCAGGGGGATCCCTTTAACAGCAGGGAGGCAAGATCAAGCCACAGAAAAACCTATTTACTAAATGTCAGTTCACTAAAGGTCAGAATAAATCAGAAATGTTTTTCTTCTTAGTTTTTAAAATTTCACATGACTCACATTAGATAGACTGTCAGAGCAAAGAAATAAAGGGAAATCAGAAGATCTAGGTTATTCTATACCTTGAGTTCACTCTTCTATTCAATCTACTTCTACAATTTGGCCCTCAGAATTTGTCCTCTGTGGGACCAGCAACCCAGGTCAATGTGTCAAATACTCCGCATCATCCCCACTGTTCCCAATGCACTCCAATTGTAGTAGCAGTTAACTAGCTAGAAATGAATATCCATGTTCTGTCCCAAATACAGCTGTCAAGACATTAAGAGCAATCTAGGAAAAGCTTAAGGACTGTGAGCACCTAGAAAAGCATTATATTCAGTGTAAATGCAGTAAACTTAATATGAAATGCTTTTAAAAGAATAAAATCATGCAACAATTCCAAGAAGAAAAATTTAAAAACAATGTTTTGGTAAATTGGCCAATTTGATCAATTTGACAAATTCAACAACTAGCACTTCAGCACTGTCCTGTAGCACTGTCCTCTCATTGTTCATCAATTTGCTTGAGCGGACCCAGTAATGTCTCGATTGTGAGACTTGTTGTTACTGTGTTTGGCATATCGAATACATCACGGGTAGTTTAACAGGCTTTGCCGTGTGGGCGAGATACTCTCGGTAGCTCGCCGGGCTCTCTGAGAGGGGCAAGAAATCGAACTTGGGCTGACCAGGTCGGCCGTGTGCAAGGCAAGCGCCCTACCCGCTGTGCTATCTATCGCTCCAGCCCTTAAATAGAAGGGCTTGAAAAAGCTTGAAAAATAACAGCTTCTGAAACTAGACTATAGACTGAATATGTTTGCCACTCAATGCCTCTTTTGCAAACCTTAGCAACCAAAAGGAGAGAAAGAACAAAAGGGAATGAATGCCCTTTCACAGAGGCTGGATGGGATGGGGGTATGGGAGGGGTGGGAGGGTTACTGGGATCATTGGTGGTGGAGAACGGGCACTGGTGGAGGGATGGATACTCGATCATTGTATGACTGAAACCGAAATACAAAAACCTGTTAAGGTCAACAACTGTACCACTTGGTGTTTCACTAATAAAAATAAATAAATAAATAAATAAATAAAGAAACGGGATGAACAGTAGCTAATAAAAACAAAAAAAAGAAAAATACCAGCTTTTCACTAATAACTTCTGATATGTTCAGTCAATAACACACTGTAAGAATTCAAAATACATTTAGCTGAATTTAAATAACGTCAAATAAAACTGGTATGTATTTTATTCCTATCTGCTAAATCTTAATTAAACTCAATGAAAATTTCAGGTTTGAAATATGAAATGAACTACATAGTTGACATTCCAAAGGGTTTTTACAGACAGCTTTATAAATATAGGAGTATATATCTTGAACTCATTTAATACTAAATAAGACTTTACCAGAGCAAACAAAATATGATCATCAATCTGCTTTATGACTCACCTAACGTTGAATTCCTATAGCATATATACAATTATTCTCTTTCAAAATGTAAACATGGTTTAACTAAAATAACTCTCTGGCATAAAATACATGCTGTACAAAATTTAGTTTTTACTTTAAAATTAATATTATTACACTACCCTTTTGGTTACGGTAGTTATTCTTTAAACCCAGGTTAGTGAAATAATCTGAAAAGAGAAGTTCTCATATTCCTGCTTCTATTAAGTACATGCCATAAGTAAATGAACAAAAGATCTTGATGTCTTCATAGGGGGATTTAACTGTCACAGAACAATTGTCACTGTACCTCATTACAGAAGAAAAATAAGATAAGAACATGGTAAAATCTTTGCTAATTCAATTATCTAACTTTAGAATGTGATAACAAGGAAAACAAGCATTCTTTGTTGTATTTAAGTCTATTTCAGTTGCTATTAAGTTAGAATTTGTAAATGTGGAAAAGCAGGTGACATCCAGGGGACAATGTGAATGGTAAAAGGTGATATTTGTGTTTGCTTTCAAAAAACTCAGGTTTAGGATATCATTCTCAGTGATATACCACGGTCCCCAAAATTCTAAAGGGAAAAGACATCCATAACCACTCTAGCAATAATCACTTCTCATTTAAAAATTTCTCAGCCAAGAATCTAGTGCCCTTTAAATTTTTCTTCATAAAGATGGATTAAAATACGTGCATTTACCATGACCTTACTCCATTTCTTTATTTTTCCAAAGAAACTTATAGCAATGCAGACATGAAAATTATTTCAATAGCTTAGTGTTGGCCAATTTTGAACAATTGTCAATTCACTTAAAATAGGAAAAAAATCACATTAAACTGCTGAGAAGTTCAACCTATGTATCCATTTATTCAAACAAAACCTGTTATGATTGCTTCCTCTGGAACATTAACGTTGCTAGGCACTGTAGAAATAAAGATTTGAAATGTGCACTCAAGATCTGAAACATAGCTCCAGGTAAGCTTAGATTAGAGAGGAAAGAAATAAAATAGTAGAGGTTGACATAGTCATAAAAAGTAGTGTTGAAAATAGAAAGAAAGAAAAAAAAACAGGTCACAAGTGAAGTAGTTCATGTTGTATTCGGCCCAGACCAAATACTTAACCTGAATGCAAGTTAAAATCTCTCCCCAAAGTATATTATACCAATCCATCTGGAGTTTTCAGATCAGCACTTTGAGGTAAATCTACAAGATAAAAGACATCCCACCTTTCCCTGAGGAAAGGTAGCTTTATCTACAATGATTTATTTTGCTGATAACTTTGTCCCACTCTCCTTTTGACAATTTACATGAGATGATGCTGTCCTATTCATACATCCTTTAATAAAGTCAATTAAGTCTCAAGATATATTTTGATAAGTTTTGTTTTTTTAATAGCTCACATAATAAAATACTACTATAAATTGCTTATATTTTCACTTAAATGCCTGTGAAGATCTGGAGAATAGGGCATACTTAATTTTTTTTTCTCACTGACTAACCCAATCACACAAATAAAGGGGCAATTCCATTACCAGTTAACCATGTCTTTTTATCTCAAGGCATTTTTTAATTGAGCTAGAAATGGTTTGAAATAGTGCAAATATTTATGCTTAAGCCATACAAAGTTAACATGTCATAAGCACCACCAAAGTACCAATTTATGTGACTGTAGCACTGTTCCTAGGTTCCTTCTAGTTCACCTTCTTCCCTCTCTATCCATCCCACCTTATGACCAAAGTTTTGTTGTCAAATAATAGGTCCCCCTAGCCCCCACCTCAACTGGACATCGTTTATTTTCCTGCATTGTTATTTTACTATATATGTCTTATGAGTGAAATTATCAAGTATTTGTCTTTATCCTGCTCAGTTAGTTTAATATGATACACTTTAGTTCCAGTCTAAATTGTGGAAAAACACAATATTTCATCTTTTCCTGTAAAAATGTATCTTTAAATTTTATACAGGATTTGTGAGAGTAGGCAGTTACACAGATACGAAAAGCCAACTACTATCCCACCCATAATCTACCAATTCACCCAAGCTATCACCTAATATGGATCCAGAAGAGTGGGACTTTATTTGTTTCATTGGAAAAAAATCCCAGAATCTGGGGCTTGTAAAGGCTGTAATAATAAGAACAAACTAGGCTAAGGACCTTTCCCCAATTCAGAGAATGCATGCTGGAAGGTTCCACATGCACATGGTAACATATTCACTATTATAAATTGGCTGAGCCCTTAAGCCCCACACTGGATTACCCTACCATAAACTAAGTGGGTAGTCACCCTACTTTTCGGTTCAGCCTGCTCCTAAGTCTCTTTTCATTTAACATTTTTCCTCTGCCCCTCTCGGAGAGCCCAGCAAGCTACCCAGAGTATCTCGCATGCATGGTAAAGCCTGGCAAGCTCCCCGTGGTGTATTCGATATGCCAAACACAGTAACAACAAAGTCTCACAATGGAGACATTACTAGGCCTGCTCGAGAAAATCGATGAACAACGGGGAGGACAGTGACAGAAATAAAATTTATGATGTTTAATCCTGTCTCTCAGTCAAATTTGTTCCCCAAAAAAGAGAAAAATTAAGAAATAGGGGATTACAAGAGCCAGTGACAGAATAATCCATCAGCAGCAAGGTTTTAAAAACCTTATGCAACCTTCAAAGTCTTTTCTAAACTGATCACTCATGAAATGAATACAACAATAACAGGGGCAGCTATTACATTCCAGATATCATGATAAGGAGTATTACATACATCATCTCTGCCTTCTTACACTAACCTCCAAGTTAAATATTATCTCCATGTTAGAGAAATCAAGCTTCTGTCATTCCTAGTGTCTTGGCTATAGCCAGACAACTATTAAAAGGTTAAAAAGGAAGCAGAATGTAGTACATCAAAATACATCATTTAAGCACAAAATAATTTTGAACTGGTTATTATTATCATTTGGTTTTGGAGACCTGGCAGTTCTCAGGGCTTACTTCTGGCTCTGCTGGAATATCTCCTGGCAGTGCTCAGGAGACAATGTGTGGAGTTGGGAATGCACCCATGTCATATGACTGCAAAGCAATCCCTCTACCCACTGCACTATCTCTCTGGCCCCTCAAATTGGTTATTTTTCAAAAAGAGCAAATACAAGGAAAGTTCTGAGAACCAACAATCTGTCCTTGTATGAAACATCTAGATGTATAAGGGGGAAGCCTCTCCATTTATAAGGGCGTTTCTATCTTTGTCTGAGGAAGTTAAAGGATGGCCCAACCTCAAATTCTTAACAATGGGGAGGCAATGATATCAACATGTTTAACAGCCATACCCTTACCTGACCATGCTTTATTTGCCAGATAAACTCCTTTAACTGCCTCCCATCCACCTTCACGACCTTTGTATTTAGCCTAAGATGGTATTTATGGCTTGGGCTACTTCAACAGATGCTCAGATTTTTTTTCTGGGTATATCCTGCATATACAGGGGGAATACATGTTATTAAACTTAGGGTTGCCCCTCGTTATTCTGTTTTTACTAAGGGAAGATTTGAGGCAATAACCAAGAAGGATAATGGGAAAGTTATTTTTCTCTAAGCAAATCAGAGCCAAAATTGGTATACATATCTTGGTATATATATCTGCCTGGATCCAAAGCTCATGCATTCTTTCCATAATACTTCAAATGCCTTGTCAGTATTCCATTCAATATTTCTTAAGGTAGCTATTCTAAATTTGGGGATCCTGACTTATCAACCATTTAATTATTTTATTGATTCAAAATGGATTTCCCAGTCACTTATCCCTTGATTCTTCTTATTTCCTTTAAGCAACAAAGCAAAATTCTAATTCCTCTGAGTCAGGAGAATTATAATTATACTGAGCCAGTATAAATGCAATCTACAACTGACCTAAATGGAAAAGGCATCAGAAAATTCTGCCTCTCACAAAAAGTAAACAGACACTGCAAAGCTTAAAAACTACATTTTTCAGTCCCTTAAACATTGATGTTTATACAAACACCAGTAACTATTATACCATTGTCCTTTAACATGTCAACATAAATCACTTCCCTTTTGCAAGCTTCATTAATTCACATTCTTTATCATTTTATTTCTTGCAAACAAAGCCCAGCAGATTGTTATGTATCTGCAAACAGAGTTAATGAGTTGGACATGCAGGGCACCAATGGGTGAAAATAATAAAGCCTATTACAGAACCAGATGAATAGAACAATTGACCAACACATAACCCCTAACCACATTTTACAAACATTGCAATTAATGTATGTACATCATAAAAATCATATTCACTGGTGCCATGATAATTTACTGTTGCCATGGCAACCCAGGGAAGTGACCAAATACAGCTGAAATCTGAGTGATGCTTTGACCATGAGAAAGCACAGTTACCTTAGAAATGAAGTGTAGAGGGGAGGGGCACCAGCTAATCAAGTTAAATACACTTGATCCTTTTAAATCACACCAATGTGAAATGCAGTCAGTCAAACAGGTAATGAAAATGGCTAAGGGTTGAGGCAGCAAACATTTAAAGGGAGAGACACAGTTCAGGTAAATTCTTCTTTGACCCAAAGCTTATAACCAATGGATGGCAGTCTCTTTTTGAGCCCTCAGGTGTTGTCTAGGTGCACAAGAGTGATAGCAGCAGTTCTCATCCACTTAGATCTGACCAGCTAATAAAAAAGGCAAAGGAACAAAGAACAGTGATCACTCAACAAGGAAATTCAGACCACTGATTATCAGTGACAGAGCTGTGCACTGCCAAGAGAGCAGGTCATTGGAGGACACTGAACCTGTAAATACCTAGAGACAGACAAAGTACACAGGACATTATGAATAGAAGCACCCAAAAGCTTTTTCTTAAGGTGTTAAATAACTATAATATCATAAACATCTGGAGATTTCCAAGTGAATTTTACACACAATAATCAAGGACCCACTGAGGAACTAAGGCAGTTTTATTTTATCATCGTCCCCAAAACCTCACCCCTCTTCTCTGAAGCATCATGTATCATGGATAGTTCACCCTTATTAATTTTATCTCATTTTTATATCTAGACTATATGCTCTGATATAGTCTAGAAGTGTTTATAAAACTAATGCTATGGACTTGAGTATGAGTGTACTCTGACCTCCTGAGTGTGTGCTCTTACCAATGATCTAATGAGATAGGGCCAGGAGGGAAATAGGTAGGGGGAAGTTAGAGAAAAATTCGTGGTAGAATGTCACAGAATGGACATACATACATCCAAAATATACAGAGGATATACATACATCCAAAATATACAGAAGATAATCCTCTCAAATTTACATCCTTCCCCAAATCCCTTTGTCTTACCACCTTACATGTCTTAGTGCAGAGTGCTCACCTATTTCCCTATTTAAAGATAAAATGAAGTTTTGTCACTGATCCCAGGCATGCTATGTAAAATCGCATAGTTCTACCTCCTTACCCTTCCTTTCATTTTCACAGTTTCTGCTAAATTCAGCCATCTCAATCACTGGTGGTCTGCTTTCAGTCTTGACTGCCAAAGGACAAGAACCTGAACAAGTTATAACTTTTAGTAAACTGCTTGTCTTACTTAGAAAGAAGGAAGCAGCAAAGAGGCAGAGCAATGGAAATAGGGGCGGGAACAATAAAGTGGCAGCTGCCATCTCTCAAAAACTCTGAGCAACAGCTTAGGAGAAAAGAAAGGCTTAATTGGCAACTGGGGCCAACACAGGCTCTGGAGAATGCTTCAGAACAAGGAGAGAGTTTTTACCTCTTAATTTACATTCCCTCATACCCAGAATTGTTCCTGCCTAAAGATAACAATCTCAAGGTCAAATATGTCTTTTTCAAATTCAACCAGGAAAAGTTTGAAATTTCCATCAGCCCTGCAAAAACAAATGCTATGTTATTTAAATTAGCATTTAAAATGTCTCCTGCATTGATAATAGCCTGTCTGTTCCAACTGCATAAAAACTGAAACTTGCACCAGTGAGAGTAGGGAAACAGCTAACCATTGCTCTCTCCATGCAGGCTTCCTCCTGCAGCCAGCCCTTCTTACTTTCAAAAAGAGTTACTATTTTTCCCTGTAGTACTTCATTTAAATGAACAGATCTTCTACCTTAGCTAAGAAACACATCAAGAAACACTTAAGTAGTCCTTGATCCTTCTACATCTCTATGTCCTAGCAGTTGGGGTAAAATTACCATTTAAGACAAGTACTATTCAGGAGCTGGAGAGATAGTACAGTGAGCAAGGCACTTGCCTTGCATATAGCCAATCACAGTTCATCCCCAGAACTCCATATACCACCCACATACCCAACTCTGCATGGACTAATCCCTGAGTGCAGAGCACTGAGCACAGCTGTGTGTGACACCAAAACATAAACCATACAAGGGGAAAAACCCACAAGAACTACACAGAATTTAGGCATGTAAAAGGCAACCTAGATTTTGTGACTCTAGGGAGGTGGATAGCTAATGATATGACTGTCAGTTAAGGTATGGAGAAGGGGAAGCAATGTTAAGGACCTGCCCATCAGCATTGCTTCAACACAGTGACCAGTGATTTATGGCAGTAAAGAAACTCCTCTAGAGTTTTATGACACCCTGTAAATCTCTTCCTTTGTTACAATGAAGATCAACAAGTAATCAGTCAGTCCTAGGTAATCTCTGAGAGAACTCTGGCTCTTGTAAGATTATTATACTTTAACATATCACAACCACACCCACCTGGGCCATGACAGTTTGCCATGGCAACCCATAAAAGTGGCCAGATGGGGTATGATGCTGACAACAGGTCAACCTGCAACAGCGGGGTGAGTGCATCAGCAACCTGATGGTGCCTTCAGGCTTCCTGATACCCCAAAATTGCTGCTGTGCCTTTGGCCAGACTCCAACAACTTGGGACCAAGTTTATCAAGAAATTAATAAGCCAAAAGGTAGGTATGTGGGAGCCACACCCACAAACCACCTTCAGCTCAGCTATACAAGCTCATGTCTTTCTCAGACTTCGGATGGGCTACCTATCCCCACTTCCAAATACACATGGAAGCACTGGCAATCACCCCCATGAACCAACTCCAGCATCACCCTGTAAGCTCTACTACTGACCTTGCTTCAGAGACCCACAAATAAATCTCAAAAGAGATCAAAACCCACAGTTAAGCTCAGGCCCATCCATGGCTGAATAGACCAAAGCAAATTGGTGGGGGTGGGATGGCCTGTGCCTGCCCAAGCAGTGCCCCTGGCAGCCACTCGTTTCCACAATCCAAATTCACCGCCATACCCCCCAGCCTGACTCCACCGTCTCTAAGATGGATCTCACCAAGATATAATCTGCTGAAATTTTTGAAATGTGAATCTTAGCACACCAACAGCCCTGGCTCAGAGACACAGAGGCAGAGAACTCCAGAGAATACCACAGCTCCAGAGAACTTTCAGGGTCCCATACTGAGTCAATATCACCAGGGAACCCCAGATGGAGCAGTCTTCCCACCTACTCCAGAAGGAATCCTGGTGACCAAGAGCTTCCACAAGCAAGGTCCAGGTATGCAGGTTCCAGGACTGAATGAATCCCCAGGCCACATGCTGGCAGAGGACCTGAGCTATCCCTCCCTGGGTCTCCGCCCACCCAGAAGACTGGCTGTAAGGCCCACAATTTGCCTCTAGGTGCCATCTTAGCACACCAATAGCCCTGGCCCAGAGACATAGCAGTGTGTTCCGGAAGTCACCCCAGCGCCAGAGATCTCTCCGGGCCCCATACCGAGTCAATATCACTGGAGAGCCCCAGATGGAGCAGATGCAGTCTCCCCGCCTACTCCAGATGGAACGCTGGTGACCAAAAGCTTGACAAACAAAGCCCAGGTATGCAGGTTCAGGAGTAAATCTCCAGGCCGCATGGCAGCAGAAAACCTGCTGTCCCCACCCACCCAGAAGACAGCTGTCATGGCCACAATTTGCCTCCAAATGCCACCTTAGCACATCAGGTGCCATTTTAGCACACCAATATCCCTGGCCCAGAGATACAGCAGCAATTCCTGGGAGACACCAGAGTGCCAGAGATCTCTCCGGGTCCCACACTGGGTCAATATTACCGGGGCACCCCAGATAGAGCAGGCGCAGTCTCCCTGCCTACTCCAGATAGAATCCCTGTGACCAAGAGCTTCCACAAGCAAGGCCCTCAGTATGTGGGTTCTAGGACTAAATCTCCAGGCCACATGGTGGCAGGGGACCTGGGCTGTCCTTCCCTGGGAACTCACCTGCTCAGGAGACTGGTCTGTACCTCCCTGGGACCTGGGCTGTCCCTCCCTGGGACTCCACCCGCCCACAATTTGCCTCCAGGCACCATTTTAGTGTACCAGCAGCCCTGACCCAGAGACTTCCAATTGAATCCCAAAATGGATTAGTGCCATGCAGAGATGCCTCTGGAACCCAACCATTTACAATCCAGAAATTTACATTTACAATCACAGCTGCACGAGTTCTCATGATATTAAAAATGCTGGAGCAATAGCATAGTGGGTAGGGCATTTGCCTTGCACATGGCCGACCCAAGTTCGATTCCCAGCATCCCATATGGTCCCCTGAGCGCCGCCAGGAGTAATTCCTGAGTGCAGAGCCAGGAATAACCCCTGTGCATTGCCGGGTGTGACCCAAAAAACAAAAAACAAAAAAAAAAAAAGAGCAATGGAAAATAAATTATATAGCATCTGCCCCTGACAGGTAGGCTTGAACGGTGGTGGGAAATTTCAAGCAAAACATAATGCCCAAAATTAGAGAGTACTGGGGAGATTGTCTGCCATAAAGGCAGGGTGAGGACTGATATGTGTGTATGCGGGGCGGGGGGGGGGGGGGGGTCAGGGGGGAATACTGCGGACACTGGTGGTGGAAAGTGTGCACTGGTGGAGGATGGGTGTTCCATCATTACACGGCTGAATCTCAAACATGAAAACTTTGTAACTCTATCTCATGGTTATAAAATAAAATTAAAAAGCAATGTGGATTTCATACCCAATTCAATCAGCTTAATCAATAGCTGAACAAATAGCAGTATTCCTACATTATTTAATTTTAAAAAATTAAAAAAAATTTAAAAATTGGCCAGATATGATGGGGATCTCACATCACAGTTATTTCCACCGGTCTGGGGAGAAGAGTAGGAGAGAATACAATACTCAGGAGGTCTGAAACCATAAAAAAAGGTGAAAGAACAACAGTATTAGAGGAGACCCTGAAACCTACCTTCCATCCTACTCCCTATTCTAGCTAGAGTACCTTTGCTACTTTCTCTTTTCTTTACATTGGAATTTTCCTTGGGGCCAGAGAAACAGTACAGTACAGTACATTACCAGGACATCCGCCAACCAGATCAACCTGGGTTCCATCCCCTGCATCCCATACGATTCTCTGGATACCTCGAGGACTAATTCCTGAGTGCAGAGCCAAGAGTTACTCCAAACAACAAAAACAAAGCATATTATTTTTGTCTTTATTCCAGCTAGGAGCTAGCTCCCTCTATATAACTTCCCTACTTTTTAAAACATATTTATCCTTGAAAGTTTCTTTGGGAAGATACAAGATTCAAGGACCTTGAAGGGAGGGGGGAGCATGGTCTGTGTGTGACAGTACCCCAGGCCCCTCCCACTTTGTCACTGTGAAGGTGTAGTTCCACTGATGCTCAAGGGCCAATCAAAGAAGAGAGATAGTAATTGGCCAAGAAAGAGGTTCATTGATTAACAGGTCAGCAGGATGGAAGATGGCAGGTTCATGTTCTCAAAGCAAGCACAAAGGCAAACAAGAGTTTTTCTTTTTATTTAAACAGGGAAACAACAGGTGAAAAACGGTGGTCTGTATGCCAGTGGGCTCCAAAATGAGCAATAAAGCCTCCATTTGGACTCGTCCTCTAGCATCTCCATCTTATCTACAAATCTAAAGAAAGTACTTTGGGGGAAAGAATAAACAGGATAAACGGCCCTTATATTTATGCTTTGGGTCAGGACATTTAAACTTGTCTAATATTTGTCCCTGATTGGGTTTCAATTTCAGAGCATTCACATGATGATTTACCACATGGGATAACAGAATAGGCCACCCCGCAAATACACCACTTGGCTGGTTATTTTGGAGGAGAAACCAACTAAGACCCATTCAACTGAAAAAGGGTTTTCTTGGGTTTAAAAGCCTTTAAAGAGCTAAAGAGATCATATGATTCACATACAAAGACCCAGCGTTCTCTGTCCAGCATCACATGACTCCCAGAGGCACTGCTAGGTATGGGTCTAGTAGTCCCCCAGTACTTTGCAGCCTGAGCAGTACATATTGCCTGACCAAAGCATCAAACACAAAGGTCCATACTACCAGGACAAGTAACACAAGGAGTTAAGAGTCCACTGCCCGAACACCAATGGCAAGCCCCCAGTCCATACAAAGTTTTTTCAGAGGAATCGAACTGGAGCGATAGCACAGCAGTAGGGCGTTTGCCTTACAAGCGGCCAACATGGCCAACCCGAGTTCAATTCTTCCACCCCTCTCGGAGAGCCCGGCAAGGTACCGAGAGTATCTCGCCCCCACGGCAGAGCTTGGCAAGTTCTCTGTGACGTATTCGATATGCCAAACACAGTAACAACAAGTCTCATGATGGAGATGTTACTGGGCCCACTCGAGCAAATCGATGAACAACGGGAGGACTGTGACCGTGACTGAACTCCTTAAAACAATTTCAATAGTACATCGGTTAGGGAACACACACATTCAACCATGGATCCATCACAGCATTGAATATGGCAGTCTGAACACTGCCAAGAGAGCTAGGAGTATGTCCTATGTGAACCAAACCCTGTGCAATAATAACAATTTCTGACAGTCAGTTCTTAACTTTGGTTATTCATTATTTTTCTTTGATTTGGGAACCCAGTAGTACTTAGGTATTATTCCTAGCTATGCTCAAGGAATTACTTTTGATAGTACTTGGGGACCATATGCAGTGCTAGGAACAGAACTTGGGTCAGCTGCTTGAATTCAAGAGCCTAAACCCCAATACTATCACTCTAATCATGAGTTTTTCTAGTATTAAAAAGTGAAGTATCACTGCAGTTAATTGCAATGAAATCTGGCAACTTGTGTTAAATTAGATGGAATTAATAAGGACTGTTTGCAGACATTTCTTTCTATGTATGACTTAGCCAAGTCTCAACTTAGCCAAGCAGCCATTGTGCCTACCAATTATTTAATGTTCTCATGTTCATGTACATGATCTTCCTTAATTTGAGGTCTCAGAAACCTAAATCATTATCCCTATCCAGGATGACATATATACCTCACCTTACTTGCTTTTACTGTTAAGTTTTCTTATGTAAGTTCCATTATTTTTCTAGCCAAAAATATCAAAGTATAGAAAGAAAATTCATTCTCCAACAAAAAATAAGGCCAATAGTCTCTGAAAAATTCCTGAAAATTTTACATAATATATAACATTAACAAATGTTAAATATTAAGTATATAAATAAGAAAATGTTTGCACTGTTGATTAATTCATCCAATAGATTTTGAAATTTAAAGCACTAATTACTCAAGATGGGCAATAATTTTTCATTGTTTAATTAAATTAATGAAATGAGAAAGTAAGAGAATATTGGTAAATTTGCAGGTTTTCTTTATTCAAAGTTAACTTCTGCTATAAGTTTCCCACGTTAGTGAACCCAAAATAATATGAAGTATAGTGTTACTGTACACCAAAGAAATGCATGGCTTGAAAAAAAAGAATTTTAAATCCTTGCCAGGATATTTCACATTCAACAATAACTCTTTCTTTTACATTTAATTTAAACTTTCTATTAAGAGAAATTATAAAAATTAAAGATGAAACAGAAAAAACATTTCTGCTTTATTTCATATCTGTGCCAAGAAATCCAATGAAGGGCTATAGACACAGTACAGGGGTTATAGCACTTTCCTTGAAAACAGTAAGCCCGGATCATATCCCTATGCTCACCTATGTTCCATTGAGCACCACCAAGTGTGATCAACAAACAGGATTAAGCAATGAGCAAGACACCCCTCAAAGAAAAAACTCCAGTGAATAAAATACACCAAAAATAGTAATTATACAGTGTTTATGCTTGCCTATGTAGAATAAGTAATGAATCAGGCCTAACACACATAGAGAAAGAGAAAATATTAATCATTCTATAAAAACTGATAAACTGAGTGGGGGGGAGTAAGAAAAGACAGATGGAAAGAAATTTGGAGGGAGGAAAGAAATCAAGGGCCTCAGGTCCATTGGTGGAATAGAGGAGTGGAATAACTATATATCCAAACCATAAAAAGCTACAACAGTAGAAATATGAGATTCATATTACAACAACCAACTTTATAATGTGCCTTCAAAATAGGCAGGCTGGTGAGTGAGAGCTAACCTGGGCACACTGGTGGAGGGAAGTTGACGCTGGTGGTGGCATCAGTGTTGGCACATTGTAAGTCTAAAACTCAACTATGGATTTATAAGTCATGATGTTTTAACAACATTTTAAAAATAATGCAATAAAAGGGTTAACACACCCCTGTCTTCTGAACATTTAAATGATCCACATCAATAAAAAGTCACAAAAATTTAGATAAAAAGTAAATTGATATATATTTTTTAAATCAGAAGTTCGCCTTGGTATTGGCTAGCAGGATTTGTTACTGGTGATGTAAATGGGGAGCCAAAGAATGGAAAGAGGTAGTGATAATAAAAATGATATTAATCTGCTGGATTTACCACCACTTTATGCTAGTAAAAAGCCCATAGTGATAAGAACTCTTAAAAGACTGTATGAACCCCTTCAAGGCATTGACATAAAAGTCCTCCCAGGGACTGGAGCAGCAGTACAGAGGGTAGGGCTTTTGCCTTGCACACTACCAACCCGGGTTCGATCCCCAGTATCTCATATGGTCCCCTGAGCACTGCCAGGAGTAATTGCTGAGTGCAAAGCCAGGAGTAACCCCTATGCATCACTGGGTGTGACCCAAAAAACCCCAAAACATAAATAAATAAAAAGTCCTCCTGGTCCCACTAACCTGAGGATCAAGTGCTATATGCAACTCACATGATATGTGCAACATGATAGCTATTCCACGCCACCCAGTATTTTTATGAGCAGCTATGTTTCTCCAGCTGTGGCAAGATCTTCATAAGAAAAAGAGAACTCAGTTCAGTTTCATGCAGGTCCTAGACTCTTTGTCTAGTCTCACAGAAGAAAACTAAATGAGAAGACAGTGAAGCAAAAGCAGCTCTGTTAAGGAAGAAAAGATAGGGAAAGAAAATAACCAGTAAATGATTGAAGTTATGGAACCCCAGTGGAATCATGGGCCACCGCACAATTGATTGTGCAATGGTTGCTTCCACAAAGCTGAATTTAGAGACCGTTCACAAGCTACCTTTGGCTTGGAGCTTTCTGTTCAGATAAGACTCTATGGTAACAAAATGTCAAACATGAGTTCTGGTGTTCTTCCCTCACTTAGACTCATCAAGGGCTTTGATTTTGCGGAAACTTTTCCTGAGGGGGTCCAGACTTTGTGTTTGAACTGACATCCTCATTCTGGAACTAAATGCTGGCAATAGGAACCCCTTTAGAGATCACATCTTGGTTTTGTGGTTTACAGAAATTCATGTCCGGGGACTTACTTCCTGACAAACTTATTGCACAATATATGTCAAGGAATGAATCTGGGCCTCATTTCCTCATGAGTAAAATAAAAAAGATCAAATGAGATATGCAATTATCTGTGAAAGAAGTAATATTCCCTGCCAGGGAGATGGTACGGCATGTAAAGGGGTTTGTCTTGCATACAGCTGACAAGAAGATAGATCGCCCAACACAAGGTACTATACCCGGAACCACACCTGGAGTTAAGTCCTGAGCATGGCCCAGGTGTGGTACCCAAATAAAACTGAGCAAAAAGTCAAACCCCCCCACTACAGGGTAAAGTCTGTATTCAGAATCATGTGGAATGCATTAGACCGTCCCAGCCCCCAAACTACAGAAGACTCCTTTCTCTAATGTTTACTGATAATGCCTTATGAGGGAAGTATACTTGATAAGTCACTAGCCCTATTATCCTTGTACCAGAGCATTAGTGATTGTAAATAACCCCATGGGCAAAAAATGCTTGTCCTGGTAAAACAAAATACAAGATATCTATTTGGACATGGAGAGATCCCAACCTTTCCAATCTCCAGCTGAAATGTCAATGCAGAGAAGGACTGTTAACTGAAAGGTCCAACATCAATTATCTTATACAAAACTGTTCCTACTGCCATATTCACAATAAAAACAGCAACCCATAATGAAAATGAGTGACCCATAAATCTTATCTTCAGGCTAGGAACTCTTCCCTAACCTGTACCATCCTAGGAACCAGTAAGAAGACCAGTTCCAAGTAGAGATTGGGGTGGTTTCTTTCTAGAGAAACACCTACACTCTTCTCATCTTAATTATTTTACTCCTTCATTACAGAGAGAAATAAAATCAACTGCCTCTGTCCAATCACAGCAGGCTGCTCTCCGGCTATCCACCTACCACCCTTGAGAAATATAGTGTGCTTTCAAGAGTCAGTAAGATAGTACAGTGGGCAAGGTACTGGTCTTGCACATGGCTGACTTAAGTTTGATCCCGAGCACCCCATACGGTGCCCGGAGACCCACCTGGATTGATCTCTGAGCATAGTGCCCAGAGTAAGCCCTGAGTACCACTGACTGCCTGCAAAACAAATAAACAAAAAATAACTATTCTGCCCTTTCCTTTCAATAAACTTTGGTTCACAGACATCTGGAGTATGTGTAAATTCTTTTGGCATTGACTTGCAAAAGCCTATTCCTGACCAAGACAGGAATGGATAAGAATTCTAGATCTTGGTCCACATGACCTACTGTGGAAGACACTGGTATGTATGTGTCAACCAGTCACTTGTAATATGGAATTGAGATGCACTGTACATTTATTTAATATATGTACAGATTTTGTAGACACAAATATAGTACAGCAGGTGATACACTTGCCTTGCAAGCAGCTTCCCAGGTTCAATGTCTGGCACCACATATGGTCCCCACAGACTGCCAGGAGTGATCCCTGAGCACATCCCTGGAGTCATCCCTAATCACTGAAGGATATGAACCAAAAGCCAAAAAAAAATATGAAGTAATAAACAAATTTTGGATTGAGTACAAAAATCATTCAATATATCTTGTCAATAATGTTTATTACATATGGAAATAATGTCTATCATTAAAATCTGATTAAACATTATTAATATTATCAGTACTTGATAAAGTAAAAAAATAAAAATGAATTTCACTTGTTTCTTTGTTTTAAATATGCCTTCAAGAATAAATTATATGCTGGCTGTATTATATTTATTCAAACTCACTCTAATCTTGATGAAATTTACATTCTTCCTGTAGCAATAATTCTGTGCATGACTTCATTACTGTAGCACTGTAGCACTGTCCTCCCATTGTTCATCGATTTGCTCAAGAGGGCCCAGTAACATCTTCATTGTGAGACTAGTTGTTACTGTGTTTAGCATATGAAATACGCCACTGGGAGCTTGCCAGGCTTTGCCATGCGGGGGAGACACTCATGGTAGTTTTCCAGGCTCTCCTGGAGGGCGGAGGAATTGAACCCAGCTCAGCCAGGCCGGAGGCAAGCAAGGCAAACACCCTACCACTGTGCTATTGCTCCAGCCTGACTCCATTACTAAAGGGGTAAAATTAAGTAGAACTAGTTCTCACTTTTTTGTGTGAGAATATAGTAACATGAAAAAACAATTCCAAACACAAAATACTGACACTAAATAACAAACTAACCCTAAATAGTGACACATACAAAAGAAGTTTATAAGCTAGAGAATACAAAGTTTGAGAAAATAAAACTGAAGGCAATTACGTAAAAGCATTTGCACATTTATTGTAAGAAAAATAACATCTATATCCAATATGCAATAATCTCCTGTTTCTCTTAAAAGAATGTTTAAAGCCAAAAAGCTGAGTGCATGCTTCACATGCAGGAAGCCTAGGTTCAAACCCCAGCACTACATGATCCCCAAAGAGAAGAGCCAAGAGTAGCCCCCAAAGTAATAAATAAAAGCCTAAGATAATTTAACAAATATTAGAAATGTAGTTGTTTTAGAAATTTTAATAGAGGAACATTTTGTATTCAAACTCCAGTATTCAATAAAATGAGACAATATATTATATGTATGCAGTCAAAGACTCATATACCTTTATAGCAATAGCTACCATCCCTTTGAATCTTAAATATCAATAGTTTTTATATTTCCCTAGGAAATTATTTATTGATTCTCCAAAATCACTACTTGTACCTTCTTCTTTCCTATCTCAATAGCAAAAAATACACAAGTAAAATAAGAAACATTTTCTAGTAAATTATCTTAGATTAGTTAACTCTGAGTCTTCCTCTAAAAGTGCTGAGTTTTGCATTCCTATGTCTGACAAAAAAAGATCCTTATCACAGCTAACAGTACTACGTCTATCTTTTCCCCCTTTCATGTATCTGTGTATAAATGAGGGAATATGGAGAAGTGAATAATGTGGATTTATAGTTGACACTTTCTATAGAATGAGAAATGATTCATTTGTGTTCCTCTTTATTCTGTATGTAAATTTTTTAAAAAAACATTACAGTTGTATCTTCAAGGTTATCTTTCAGAAATTCAATTTTTTAAGAAGTTATTTGCCATAAGGAAAAGTTAAGACTCTTTAAAGATAACAAAACATGAGTTATCTACATTGTTGGCTATTTAAACAATTCAGATCTATTTCTCACATCTATAATATTTTATTTCCTGAATATAGGGAGGATGATAGAGTCATATGAAGAGCATTAAACTTTATTGTAAATGACAATTGAAATATGAGTATCACAGGAAACAAAGATATGGGCAAGAAAGAATATAAACAATGGAAGAAGAGGCAATGTAAGTATTTGAGGGGAATGGCACTTTTAAATTTAAGTGACCATAAATAAAAGCTTAAGTTTGGATAGACTTGCTTTCATTCTAGTACTTGCTTAAAAATGTCATATTCTGAAGCATTATATACCTATATATTGTTATATTATTTGCATATAAACACACACAATCTTAGCCTCTTGGCAAAACAACTTGAATGAATAATTTATAACAGCTCCTTAGTATAGTAAATATTCCTAAGAGCATATTTGTCAGGATGTATTTATCTACATTATTTTGTCTAACATTTTTCCTTATACTTTGTCTAAAATATCTCAACTATCAAAGTGTATCTTGAAAAATCTCAGATTATTTATAATGTAGATTATAAAGACTCAAATAGTTATTTTTTTCTAATCAAAATATCTATCAGAAAAACTACCTTTCCAAGAAAGCATATTTAAATACAGACTTAGAGAATTTCATTACATTTCTGCATTGGCCTAGATCCAATAGTAGAAACATGTTTCCAGGCTCATTTGTACAAGAATTTCTTATTCAACATCTCAGCAGTACAAGTTTATACACAGAAATAATCAAATAAAAGTGGATAGAGCTATATAATGAGTCATCATTAACAAAATTAATTTTAATCTCATCTATTACTATGCACTGATTCTCTCATTTCTTCTCATTTTAGACATTCCTTTAGAGCACCCAGAAGGCCCTGTTAAAATAATGAGACTTCAGAGGCTGCTCTATAGAAACTGAAGTGAACTAAACTGTACTGATATTTTCCCTTTGAAATAAGCAAATGTCTCATATTAAAAAATACTGAAATACTGTATTCTAATACGACATTTGCTTACATCTCTTAAAACAAAGCATATAATTTTATATGACATGAAAATGTTTTATTACCATTTTCTAATATATATCGAAAAATCTATCCTGTTTTGTTCTTTAACAAAAGAACTTAATCTCAACCAATATAACTTAATCTTTAACCAACAGAGTTCCGTATTTGTGTTGCCCATCACAGTTATCTCCGGTGATATAATTGCACTGTAATTATACTGCCAATGCTGTAAACAATTTTAAACATTATTTTTGGAGGAAAATAATAGCCTTTAGAGACAGCCTACTAACCAAACATAAAGATATACCTATTGCATTATGCTTTATTACTAGGATGTCATTAAATTAGTCATCCATCTTACTCATGAAATTTAAGGCAGCTTATTTAGGATATTTTCAAAGGCTATTTCTACTTCAAACAGAATAATATGTACTACCAGCAAGGACATTTGCAAGAAGCAGAACTTGACTTCAAACAAGAGCTCTGGCAATTACTAACAAACAATGTACTGGGCAGCTTACATAAATTCTGAACCACAATCTCCAAATTTCAAGAATGGAAATTATGAGGTATACTTTCAATCATATAATGAGGATACCATAAATAAGATGCCTGCTGTAAAATAACTAGCATAAGCCTTCTAAGGAGTAAGGGTTCAAAAGACAAACACACTATATTTACACTATGAGAAATAAATCTTACTAGAATAAGTCTGATGTATCCATGTATACACAAGTGGACAAAAGGCCCTGCACACTTTACTTACAGAATTATCCCATTTGACAAAATGTATGTTACTAAAATCAGCATACATATTTTCATAATGAAAATTTAAGCTTACTTTTTCCTTAGTAAAATACCTTCTACTTCCAGATACTATTCTAGACACAGTGAGAATAAAGAAAATGCATTATCTGCTATAAAAAAGTAAAAGAGAGGGTAAGGAAAGGGGCTAGAAGAACTGGTGTACATGATTTGCATACTGGAGTCCTGGGTTCAGTCCCCATAATCACAAAGTTTCCTGAGTACCAAACCGGGAGAAGCATGACCTCTGTGTGTGACCCATATCAACTAAAGATCTTCATTCATTATCTTACTTTGAGGTTCCTTGACTGTTCCTTCAACTTTATTCAGGCACATACACATAAACAGGCATGCACATTCCCCTACTTGCATTTTTTCCTAATAATAAAAGTAAAGGCCCTCCCGTTGATCGTCGATTTGCTCGAGCGGGCCCAGTGTATCCGTATTTATTCAAAGTTCCTTTGAGAACTAGTCACTATCTATTATTATTTATAGCTTTTGTATTATTCAAAATATGCAAGCCTGAGAAATAGTATAGCAGGAAAAGTAATAGTAAAGCAGGACTGATACTTAGACTATCACAGGAATGAATAATTGACTATTAATTATATTTATTAAATAATATTAAATTTAATACTTTTGTTAATAAACTAGCGTACATCTAGTTATATAATTATATAAAAATCAAAATGCTTCTAAATATTGTCATTTATCAAAAGATAATTCATTTCATGGCCAGATAAAAATTTATAAATTTCTTAAACTCTAAAAAATGTTTCTACATAATTAAATTTATAATTCTAGAAGGCATTCTTCAGGCATAAATTCCTGCCTAGCTTTAGTGTCTTAAACACTAATGTGCTTAAGACTTAATTCTTAACTACTGTGGTACAGTTACAATTAACTAGACTGATGCCATTTACAATATTCAGAAAGAACATGTTTTATTATAAATAAGAAAATCACTAAATATATAGCTATGTAACATTCAGTTTTGATTTCTTAGTTTGGGGTTTATTTGGGAGCTACCATATTCAGTGGTTCTCAAGGCTTCTCCTAGTTCTGCGCTCAGGGGTCACTCCTGGCAGGGATTGGAGGATCATATGCAGTGCTGGGAATCAAACCCAAGTCAGACATTTGCTTTATCAGCTGTACTATCTCTCCAGTTCACATTTTGATGGACAAAATGTAAGCTACATATAATCTGGTAGTATAGAATAAATAACAGGCAGTACATATTTTGAAAATTCTTTTGAAAATATTTTGAAAATACCAAGATATAGCATTTTCCTTCTATGGCATTTGGCCTGATGATATATGTAAGAGTTAAGGGTGATCAGAAAAATTTCCCTTGATCATACTCATTTAAAAAGATCTTTCAGGGGCTGGAGCAATAGCACAGCAGGTAGGGCGTTTGCCTTACATGCGGCCAACCCGGGTTCGATTCCCAGCCTCCCATATGGTCCCATGAGTACCGCCAGTGGTAATTCCTGTGCACAGAGCCAGGAGTAACCCCTGTGCATCACTGGGTGTGACCAAAAAAGAAAAATAAACAAATAAATAAAATAAAAAGATCTTTCAGTGAACTGACAAATAAATCTCGCAAAAGAGCCACAACCTCTCAGATGACCCCAGACATGACCCTAGATGCCGTGCTAGGCTTAACTTCATCCTAGACAACCAAAAGGGGGTGGATAAATCCCTCTGCCCTCCTCAACAGAAACCCAGCATCCGAAAACCTCCAGAGCCCAATCGCTACCAAGCTCAAGACCCATTTCCAGAGGCTCCAGTAGAGCCCTTCCCGCATGTTGAATGAACTGGCTGAAAACCTCATGTCTGTGGCTTTTGTGATATCAGGCCTCTATGGAGTCAGGAATGGGCGACCTCCACCCAAGGCCCTGTTTTCCTGGAGCCTAGCCACGGGCCACCTCCAGCTCCATTTAAACTCATTAATGGCCATGATCCAAAAACAGACAAATCTTGCAAGAGAGTCACAAGTGGTATCACCCTATACAAAAGTCGCAGAATTCCTGAAGCACTCGAGTATTTCTTATACCCACTTCACATGACAGGCATGGGTGGTGGTGGGGTAACTAAAGGTGGTGGGAATTTGTTATGGTGGTAGGATTGGTACTGGAATATTGAATGTGGCATGAGCTAAATTATCTCCCAATTCATTTTTTAATTATCAATTATTTAATTTTTATTACCATTTATTTAATTATCTCCCAATTTCATTTTACTTTATTAAAATAAAATGAAATTGGGAGATATTTTAAAGAAAGTTATTTCAGAGACAGTGTGTGTGAAAGAGAGAGCTGGAAATGGAAAGACAGAGAGAGACAGAGAGACAGAGAGAGAGACAGAAAAAGACAGAGAGACAGAGAGAGAGAGAAAGAAAGTGCCAGCCATAAAGGTAAGCTGGGAAACTGGAGTCATTGGTGGTAGGAAATGGACAAAGGTGTAAGGATAGGTGTTGGAACACTGTATGACTGAAACACAGTGAACAGCTTTGTAATTCTGTAACTCATGGTGACTCAATTAACAAAAAAAGTGGGGGAGGCAGGGAGATCGTTCAAGGACTGGCGAGAGCTAAGCTGGTAAAGTGATTACCTTCTACATAGCCAATCAGGTTTTGATTACCAGCACCCCATATAGTTCCCCAAACACAGAGGTTCACATATGTGATGCCTTAACACAGAGACAGGAATAATCCCGGAATATAGCCAGGTGTGGTCCTCAAATCCCCCCAAAATAGATAAACTGATTCAAAGATGAAAGATCTTTCAAATCGCGTGAAGTGATTTTTCAATGAACCCTGGTAGGCAACTTTATTGTCCTCCTAAAGTCAATACAAGTGACCACTGGGTGAAGACTTTTCCTTTATTTAAACTAGGATAGTAAAGGATGGAATACAGAGTCCTAGTCATACTTGTAACAACAAAAATGGAAAGACTGCCCTGATCTTTATTCTAAATTTTCATAGGTTTAATAGTCGGTGGGATTTAATGCACTAGTTGGCTACACAAGTTTGGTTTCACCACTCCCTACTAATATGCCAGGAGAAATACCATAAATTAGAATATGATATCCAAAGCTAGACTACTTAGCTTCAAAAACATATTTCATCACTTAGTAGATACAAAGCCTACTTGGATCGGGGCTGAGCATCCTCCACCCAGATCCTCCGAATTCGAGTAGGCGGGGGTCACACCCACCAACTGGCCCCCTGGCGCCATGTAATCCCATCAACGGCCAAGACTCAGAGAATATAAAACCCAGCTCCTGGAACGCGCGCGGACGCATTTGCGGCTGTGAAACATCTTATTATGACATTTTACTATCTCATTCCTATTTTGGACAAACTGGCAGGCTACCGAATGTAACTTGCCCACACGGCAGAGTCTGGCAAACTCCCCGTGGCGTACCCAATATGCCAAATACCAGTAACAATGATGGGTCTCATTCTCCTAAAGAGCCTTGAATATAGCACTTTCTTAAAAATCTCAGGGCTAGGATGAAGGAGACGTTACTGGGGCCTGCTCGAGGCAATCGAAGAATAACAGGATGGTCATGATTCATTATTCGTATTAGATACAAAAATTTGAGCAAATTATTTAACATCTCCGAACCTCAGTTTCTTCATTTGTAAAATGGAGCTAATAGTTGTAACAATCTTATTTTTTGTTTTAAGAATGGAAGTCATTAATATATTAAAAGAACCTAAACCAAGGCTTAGAACACAGACTAAGAAATATTGACTGTTATCACCATTATTATTAATGTAGTATTATTATTATTTCGTTATGTAGCATTGCCTGAATTCTGTATAGAATGGGCTGGTGTCTTCATTACCATTTATTAAAATCTAATTTAATCATATTCTACTAGTTGAAGTCTTTCCTTCTGTTAAAAAATCAATTTAACACAGTAATAAAATGCTTCTGGAATCAGAAGGATCCCTCAGTTCTGCTAATGATGAACGATGATTCCTTGGTTACATTAACCTCTGTTAGATCAATCAGGGAAATAGTAACCTAGAAATCAAGGCTTTTTAAATACCCCTTTTTCATGTGTTTTTCACACATACTTGAACTTTTAATAAATAATAGAAGCTCATTAAATAACTTTATTGAATAGAAAATCTGCCTTGTTTCTTTAGTAATTACATAGGTACCTTCCTCCAGTTACAAATAACAATAAAGTTTAAATATACATATACTTAAAAAAACCAATGTTTTCTTCATTGTTTGTAAGTTATACAGAAGTGCATCCTCTCAAGACTTACATTTTAAAAATAAGTATGAAAAATATGTATTTTCAAGATGGGAAATTCTCTGAGATGATTGTTGTTAGCATATTTGTATCAAGTTTTTGTACAACAATGATAAAAAAAATCTATTGCTACTTGCTTAAGACTTTATATACAAAAGACTTCACTAATAGTGGGGCTTAAAATTTTACCATAAACACGTTACATGATGTTAGTATTATTGAGTTTGGCCCCTGAGAAAACCCACTCTATACTTTTCTATACACAGACTAATTTATTCTAATCTTTTATGCTCGTTATTAAATTTCCTCATTCATATGATATACAATATAAGACATTCAACACTGACTCCATTTTATTTTATTTTAATTATTTATTTTATTTATTTGCTTTTTGGGTCACACCCAGCGATGCACAGGCGTTACTCCTGGCTCTGCACTCAGGAATCACCCCTGGCAGTGCTCAGGGGACCATATGGGATGCTGGGAATCGAACCCGGGTCAGGTGCGTGCAAGGCAAACGCCCTACCCGCTGTGCTATTGCTCCAGCCCCAACACTGAATCCATTTGAACAGCATTTTTCCAACATGGAAAATTAGGCGTTTTTTTCCTGTCAAAAATAATACGTGTATACATTGTAAAAATATCAAAAACCATTTAAAGGTACTATGTCATTTAAACATACTAATTTTGATATAAGAGCACTGTTAAGAGTGTTTAGTGAACTGTTTGATATATTTTAAACTATAGATTCAATTAACTGAGTCTGTTCCATAGAAAAGAAGAAGCAGCATGCTACCTATAAATATACCTACATGGCAACAAAAGAATAAACATAAAGCACAAGTTCTAGGAAGGTAAGAGAGTTCTGTGCTTTCACAGTCTCCTTATTTAAAAAGTGTTAATGCTACTAGGCCTGGAGAGATAGCACAGCATTGTGTACAGTGCTTTCTTTGCCCGTGGCCAATCCAGATTCAATCCCAGGCATCCCATATGGTCACCCAAACACAACAAGGAATAATTCCTGAGCGCAGAACAAGTTACCTCTGAGCACTGCCAAGTGTGGACCCAAAACAAACAGAAAACATGTTAAGGCTACTATAAAGGAAAAATCAGTAAAACACTTTACATATTACAATGTTTCCAATTTTTAAAAAATGGATGAATGTGTTCCTGAATGTAGAATACCTAACATCTGAACATCAAAGTATAGAAAAAGTAAAAGTCTTAAATCAAATCAGAATAAATATGCAAATGGGGAAAGAGACTGGGCTGTGAGAAGAACACTTATGGTCTACAACATAAAACATTCAGGTAAGTGGGGAGAGGGGGATGGCAGGAGGGATACAGGGAACACAGGTGATGGGAAATGCACACTAGTGGAGGGTGGGTGTTGGAACATTGTATGACTGAAACCCGATCACAAAAATCTTTGTAACTGTATCTCAGTGATTCAATTAAAAAATTAAAAGAAAAAACCAATCTATAAATATTTATCAGCAAACATCATTTCCAAAAATGAAAATTATCAATTTAACACTTAAGTGAAATCAAAAACAATACAGAAAACTTTGGGAAATTGGTATGATGATAGTACCAATGAGACACGTTAGGCTTGTCATAATTACTCCAACAGATATTCCTACTGAAAATGAGGTATATGTGGGGACAAAGAAAGATTAAGGTAGGTAAAGAGTTTGTCCTGCACATGGCATACTTGGCTTCAATCCCCAGTACCATATTTGGCCCCATGATCCCTGCCATAAGTGATCTCTGAGCACATAACCAGGAATAAGCCCCAAGTACTGCCAGATGTGGCTCAACAACAAACAGAATAGAACAAAAAAATTAGGTATATAGCCATTCTCACCAATGTGAGATGATCTCAAATACCAGATAAAACCACTCTTCTTTTGTAGGTAGAGGAACAAATCAAAGGAGACAAACCCTTTGCCTTTGATAGGAAAACAGAGACTACCATGCAATGGGTTTGAGGGGCATGAGACAGACATGGTAACACAGGGACAGTGGTGAAAGGTCTTGGTCACGTTGGTGATGGTGGTGAAGGTGCAAGTAACTTTATGAAGCAAATCCCCCAAAATTAGCATTTATTGTCCATATTCCCTAAACTAGAATAAAAATATAAAATAATAGTAAAAAAGAAAAGAAGAAATAATAATGAATAAAGTTAAAATAAAAATTCCCAAAGAAATAAAACTATGCCTGTGCAATGACTGGGACTTAATTACTTGGCAGAAACAGTTCTTTTATCTTCCTGCTAAGGAGAATGTAGATTCCATTCTAGAGGATTATGCAAATTAAAAGAAATCTCAAGGAAACACAGAAAATAAGGAGTATGCTGTTAATGAAGTCGTGGCAGAGATAAAATACGTGAGCGTAATGATGAGCATTCAATTTCTCTACAAATTAGAGATGCCAGTATGTTACAATCCTGGCATATCACCTGATGCATCCATGCCCCAGGTGTCTGAAATATTGTACCTACTGACAGCTAGAACAAATTGAAGCAATGACAGTCTATATATCTGTGGGTGAGAGGAGACTTACTTCATTACAGAATTATCTTCCTGCTATTCTAATACCTGGCAAAGAATTTCACAACTCAGCTTAGTGCCCCTTCTGAGTTTTTCTGAAAGGCATTGTGAGGCTCAAATTTTCACTTCTGTTGGGAGCATCTATAATAACACATTTCCTACTCTTCTCTAATATAAATTATGTACTTTGAAAATGTGAATTTATGGGCCAGAGCAAAAGTACAATGGGTAGAGCATTTGCCTTCCACGTGGCCGGCCTGGGTTTGATTCCACGCATACCATACAGTCCCCTAAGCAATGCCAGGACTAATTCCTGTGTGTAGAGCCAGTAGTAACCCCTGAGCATCTCCAGGTGTGACACAAAAAAGCAAAATAATAAACACATAAATAAAATCTTAAAAGTAAAATGTAGGGCTGGAACAATAGCACATCAGGTAGGGCATTTACCTTGTACACAGCCGACCAGGATTTGATTCCCAGCATCCCACATGGTTCCCTGAGCACTGCCAGGAGTAATTACTGAGTACATGAGCCAGGTGTGACCCAAAAAAGGGAAAAATATGAATTTATAGCAGTTTTATTTGGTTTGAATTTTTAAATTTTATTCCGTGTATATATGGTGGCAGAAATTAAACCCAGGACCTCAAATATGCAAGAAATGTACACTACAAAATTGCCATATAGCTGGTTATGTTTTTGTTTTCTCTGAAACTGAAAAATATTCAAGGAGATTCAGGTTTTCTTTCCTTTTCATATATTTTTCTTTAAGTTTAAAGTTGCTACCATTATATTCTGTGATGGACAACAGAGTAGTATTTTCATTTCTTCATTGACAAAGTTTATTAATGCTGGTGGTTCTATCCTCTGAAACTGTACTGTGATAATATGTGTTAATTTCATGTGACAAATGCACTGTCAAAGGTGCAAGTCATTGTATGTAACTGACGATGCAAAAAAATGTACTTCTTTTCTTATGGTATGACTTTTGCACATGATCTGTGTTTTCCTTAAGGTATCTGTGCTCAGACAGTAAGATGGTTGAATTTGTGCCTAAAGCACGTTTTACCAATACAATATGAGTATGGTGTGAAGGATGGTTAATCTAGACAAAAGGTTCTAAGCTGCAACATCTTCCACTTCCTTATTCCATATGGTGAGTACCAGGATCCTGAGAGAGGAATATACCCAGCAAAGACCCTCACTAGCATGTGAAAGAAATGACACATAAATAAGCAAAAAATGTCTTTACTGTTTAAAGGCACTCAGACTTGAGAGTGTATGCATGTCTTTACTAATATTAAATTTAATGTGGATTCTTATCAGAATTTATAAATCTATCTCATTTACTGCAATGGTTCATAATATCTATAAATTATAAGTACATGATTTTTGATTAATAAATAACAAGTTACTAGCTCAACAAGTATTCTGAATGTCTACTGTTTTAAATAGCAGATTTCATTACTTTAATTACTTTAGATATTAAAGTGAGTTTAACTCTCACAGCAAATCTGTTAGCAAGCCTATCCTCACAAACATTTTTACAGATGAGGAAAGTAAAGGATAAATCTAAAACACTGTAACACAAAAGTATCCATCAAAGTGCTCACTTATGCAGCACATATACTAAAGTATCCATCAAAATCCATATATGGAACCAGGATAGCAGGAATTTTCTTTTTATTTTAATTGGCTACTGAGTTATCACAGTTTAAAATACTATTAAAACTATTATTTTACAGCTGTAGAGCTACCACCAATCCTTCCACCAGTACTTCAAGACCCTTTGACAATTATCCTAAGTTTCCATGCCCTAGACTCCTCTTCATGATTATACTACTTTGTGTGTGAATGTGTGTTAGATAAGTATCACTTTTTGTAACTTCATCAAACAAGACTCATTTATTTTGTAAATTTTATTAGAGTTTAGGTGATATGGTTATAGAAGTGCTTAAGTTTATAGTATTTTTGTATTAAGGTTACTGCACACCATTGCCACCAATGGGCTCACTATCCTGCACCCCTGTCCCTATGTTACCACTGCTGCTCACACCCCTACCTCATAACTATTTGTTCATTGACAGATATAGTTTTGTTACATACTGTTACCTCACTTTATATATAACCAACACACTCTTGACCTTCCACCTATGTCCTCATGTTACTCTGGTCTACCTCATCATTACCTATATCCACTTTCCCCCACCTAGTATTTTCAGGTAAGTAATCCAACAATTTTAATCACTGGCACTGTATGTGGCCCAAAATCAAAAGGGAGGGAGTGAGGCTGAGATGGTGGGAGAAAAGAAGGAAGAGAGGGAGGGAGGGAGGGAGGGAGGGAGGAAGGAAGGAAGGAAGGAAGGAAGGAAGGAAGGAAGGAAGGAAGGAAGGAAGGAAGATTTAGAAATTCAGAACCCTTAGTACAAACAAATAAAGTGGGTAGGACAGTTACCTTGTACAATGGCTAAACATGAATTAATCCCTGATGCCCCCTTTTGGTTCCCTGAACCCACAAGGAATAATCTCTGAGCACAGAGCCAGGAGTAAACACTGAGCAGCACTGGGTCTGTCCCGTTAAAATAAAAATTTAGATCCTATAAAAAGTGTTATTTAAATAACAAATAAGAGAACAAATTAAATAGTCTTGAATTGTTGATACAGATTTATTATTTCCTAGTTTTATGTTCTAATGATGTTTCATTCTTAATGGATCACTCTAAGCTTTATACCAATATTTAACCAAGAAAATATTACAAGTAGAAAAATATTATACAAAATATTTTATCTTATTTATACAGTATATATTTAGAACTTCATTAAAATAATTACACAAAAGTTCAAATAACAATTTTCCCAAATCACATATTAACTCACATGATAAACTGTACATTTCTATTCTTACCTGTATAACTCTCTAACTATAACTAGCTAGAAAATGAACATGTTAATTCTCTTGCCTTTGCCTCTTTCAAAGGCTGGCACTGAAGTTAATGACCTATTACAGCTCCAGCAGTGAGACTTTAAAATTCATCTATATTGGCACCAGAATTTTTGCACAAAGAAAAGTGGTTGGGTACTGAATTCCTTACTGTTAAGCAAGGAAAAAATAGCTAAAGATTCAAAGAGAAAAACATAACCAAGAACATGATAAAGACTCTAACTAGCAAATTTGGAGAGTTAATACAGGAGGTTATTGTAAAGGGGAAAAAAGATGTTGTATTTTATACATCGCAATTCCAATGAAAAGAGGACTTTTATTAAAACATGCAATTGACTGCTATGTGGATTGATATGGAGGAAGAATCATATTGAGTGAACTTAGAAGAGGGACAGCTACCATATGATCTCCCTCATATGTGGGATATGTAGAAACATAGTAAGGAGATAAGAAATGTTCAAAAGCAACAAAAATAGTGAAGCTTTTTTAAAGAGGAACAGTATGAAGCTTAAAGCATGGTGGGGAAAGACGCAGGGATAGGAGCGGGGATACAGGGATAATGGTAGAGGAAAGCAGACACTGCATGATGAAACCCTACCACTACAGTAGTGTACATCATGGTGCTTAAAATAAAATAAAATTTTAGTTGACACTAAAAAAACAAGAACCACCAACACAAACGATCTGCTTAAGAGATTATATTAAAGGAATAAAGACCAAATGCTCGAGCGGGCCCAGTAACGTCTCCATTGGAGACTTTGTTGTTACTGTGTCTGGCATATCGAATACTCTCGGTAGCCCTACCTCTGCCCAAAAGGGGAGAGAGAGAGAGAGAGAGAGAGAGAAAATGAGAGAGACAGAGAGAGAGAGAGAGAGAGAGAGAGAGAGAGAGAGAGAGAAGAAAAGTGACTATAATAGAGGAAGGTTCCAAATGGGTAGGAGACATACAGAGAATATTAGTGGTAGGGAATATACACTGGTGGAGGACGGATGTTGGAACATTGATAACTGAAACCTGGGCTGGAGCGATAGCACAGCGATAGGGCGTTCGCCTTACAAGCGGCCAACATGGCCGACCCGAGTTCGATTCCTCCGCCCCTCTCGGAGAGCCCGGCAAGCTACCGAGAGTATTCGATATGCCAGACACAGTAACAACAAAGTCTCCAATGGAGACGTTACTGGGCCCGCTCGAGCAAATCGACGATCAACGGGAGGGCCTTTTTATAAAGACCAAATATATAATACTACTAAGATATTTTGATTTTACAACTTTTTTTACAGTTTAATTGAATCACCACAAGGTTAAAAACAACATTTATAATTGAATTTCAACTAAGAACAAAAAAGAACTTTGAAAATGTGGGTAAAAATTATTGCAATATTTTACTCAGATTTTAATGTAAGGAAATTTCAAGGTATCAGAACCCTCTGCTCATCCATCCCATGCCATAGTAAGAATGACCCATCCCATGCCATGCAGTCAGGCTGCTGCTTCATTCCATGCTATGTAGTGCCTAAGAACTCTCTGTAGATTTGCGAGGGAACAGCAGTGAACATGTGGAATAATGGCTGAGTATTATCAGTTTTAACCCTATATAAAGTCCCAGAAGGATCTTAGGACACTCAGGGGTCTTTTGAGCACTATTTGAAAACCGGTGCCTTCTTACGGCAATCTATGTTCATTGAATCAGAATCAGGAGTAAAACTTGAGACAATTTATTTTTTATTATTTTTTTTCCTTTTGGGTCACACCCGTCATTGCACAGGGGTTACTCCTGGCTCAGGTACTCAGGAATTACTCCTGGTGGTGCTCAGGAAACAATATGGGATGCTGGGAATCGAACCCGGGTCAGTCGCATGCAAGGCAAATGCCCCACCCCCTATTCACTGTACTATCACTCCAGTCCTGAGACAATTTAGATGGGAATGGGCGATAAGACTGAATTATTTGCCTTTTAAAGACCAGAATGCTGTTTCCTCACACATCCTATCTTGACATGTTAGCCTGATTTGTTCCTACTGGTGAAAGACTTCTTGCTTTCTTGGACATCCAGTTTATCATCAGCAGTAAGAGAAGTCAAGAAGAACAGCTGACTCAATATACATGTTTGGATGCTAGAGTCCACTAGGATGTGATTTTTGCACATAATATGGGAGAGGTCTTATCCAAATAAGTTTAGGAGATGTTATAAGTTAACATATTTTCCAGACTGGAGCGATAGCACAGTGGGTAGGGCATTTACCTTGCATGGGGCCGACCAGGATTCGATTCCTCCGTCCCTCTCAGAGAGCCTGGCAAGCTACAGAGAGTATCCTGCCCACATGGCAGAGCCTGGCAAGCTGACCATGGCATATTCGATATGTCAAAATCAGTAACAAGTCTCACAAGGGAAATGTTACTGGTGCCCACTCGAGCAAATCGATGAACAACGGGAGGACAGTGCAACAGTGCTAACATCTATCTTTTTACATTTTTTTACAAATAAACACAGTGTACAGTAACATAGTAAACTACGTGAGCTCTCCAATAGTAAACACATTTACTTTAGTTGACTTACTGTTTCTAAATCTTAGATTATTCCTGAATATTATTGTTTTGTTACTAGCATCTTTATAAAAGCGAAGAGCAAATTCTGATTTTATATAATATGAATCTTGATTCCATTTTTAGATTCCAGAATTTTCTATTCCCATGCGCATACCAGGAAAATTGATGTGATTTATGTTAATAAAGAAAAAAGCACAGAAATTTATGTGCCTAGTTATCATTTGCTATACCAGGGATAGGTATGCCTAAGTAATATGTTTAAATTTTTCGACTATAAATAGGTAAGTAAAAGGAATCTGGGACATGCATTCTACCTGGACTTTGCAAATACTAAAGGTCAGGGTGTTGTGACTTAATGATTGAGTACTTGCCTTTCAGGTGTAGGATTCAATCTCTAGCAACACACAGAGAGATCCAAAGCAAGGGGGAAAATGTATTCTTTTTATAAACATATTTAACATTATATCAGTATATTAAAATTCCTGGTAAAAATTAGCATGACTTTTGATATAAAAATACTTAGGGACTGGGGCTGGAGAGATAGCACAGTTGGTAGGGTGTTTGCCTTGCACGCGGCCAAACCGGGTTCGATTCCCAATATCCCATATGGTCCCCTGAGCACCACCAGGAGTGACTCCTGAGTTCAGGGCCAGGAGTAACCCCTGTGCATCGCCGGGTGTAACCCAAAAAGAAAAACAAAATATTTAGGGGCTGGGGTGAGAATACAGGGGCAAGGCCATTTGCCTGACTCAGGTAAGAGCCTCAGAATCACATGGTCACTCATGCACCAAGAGATTAAGCCATGATGGTCCTTGCACAATGGCCGTGGTGGTTCCCAGAACCACCAGGCCTGAGAAGCAAAGCATGTTCAGCCCCAGCATTAAACCTTTAACATTTTTGGCCAAGTATGGTTGACCATTGAGAGTACGCCCTAGACCCCTGAGAACTGCTTGGGAGATCCACTTCACTGCCAAAAAAAAATATATATATATATATTTACATAAATATATACACACATAAGGCAATGGCTGAACTAATATTCATTTGACAATTTACAACTTAAATTTGTTATGTGGTGTATGTTCAAATTTAACTCCTATATAAATAATTAGGGCATAAATTTATACTGCCCATGGATGTGACTGTTGACATATGGAAACTAACTGATATTTTCTTAAATAATTTATGAGAATTATCTTTTGAAAAAATAAAAAACACTAAGATATAGCTACTTAATGAATGTCTGTAGGTAAATTAAACTAGTATAACAGTCCCTCACAAATATGCATGACAATATCATTCCTTTCTGAATACATCAACTAAACCATGATTGTGAAGCATTGTTTGTTTTGCTTATTATCACGAGTATGGACAGTAGGATGATTTCTTGTAATACAAAGAGCAGATGGGAAGACGCTACAAACTAGAATATTTATTTTCGCTTTACTTCTCACATCTGTGCCAAAGCATGTCAGCTGCAATAAATTGATAATTTATGATCATACAATTCCCTGTCCAATGTGTGTGCTTCAAGGCTGATGTCAGTGCAGACTTAATTTCATCTGCTTGCAATTTTTCCCCCTTACAAGGCATTGTTTTTATACTCCTGGACTTAAATAAATACAAAACCTGACTCAAATTCCATTTTATAAATATGTACTGCCACTAAATCTATTATCAGTTATAGTTTCCCCAAATGTAAAATCCCCCCATGGTAACAATTACTTAATAAGATGATGCCCTAAGGTTGGAATTCAGATGCGGATCAGGACATGGATAGAAAGGTGGAACTAAATACACATATTTTTTCCACTTCCCCATTAGACAAATAGACTATATATAATTCCTAAATTGAATGGTAGATAGGGGCAGAAAGACAGTACAGCAGTAAGGTACTTGCCTTGAATGTGGGAGAACTGGATTCCATTCCTTGCACCACAAATAGTCCCCAGAGCATAGCCATAAGTGATTCCTGAGCACAGAGCCAGGAGTAAAACATGAGCACAGCTCAAATACAAATAAAAGAGAAATAATAGGGGGGGAAATGCCGTGAGTTTTTCCAATCTCTGCACTAACACTGAATAAATCAGAATATATACTTTCAAACTTTATAATTGAAATGAAATTTAAATATATATTCTTGCTGAATCCCACACTGATAAACAAGGTGACATGGGTCTATAAGTCTATAAATGAATGATAAACACTGTTAACATTGTGAAGGAATAAAATGTAATGTAATCTATTCTTTGTCACTTTTTAGTTATCCTCATTCTAAAATTCATTATTTGAAATATTAAAAATAAAGTTTACATAAATAAAAATAAACTCATACTTTCTCTTTTGGAACAAACTTAAGTTTTAGCACTCTTTTTTTCTTATATACAAAATATTCATAAACAATTCTTATACTGTATGTTATGTATGAATTTCACAACTTCAATATAATTAAAATGCTTTGGTTTTAATTATTATGCAATAATTAATATGTATCTTTTTACTGAATACTTATACTCTTTTGTTTTTTACTATTAGAAATAATCCTTGTACAAATATTCCTTTAATACATCAGCTTCATTAGAAAATTCTTCTAGCAAAATTCTTGCAGAGTGGGGCAGTGAGCTAGTATAAGAGTAAAGGCCTTGAAACTGGCTGACCCAGGTTGGATCCTTGAACCCTAGTATGGATTGACAATCCTGGACAGGAGTGATCCCTGAGAACAGAGCCAGGAGGAACCCCTTAGCACAGGCGCGAATGACAAACCCCCTCCCAAAAATTAAAAGAAAGACCTGAAGTATGACAGTATAAACATTTTAATAGTTCATATTTCCTTCTGCTTAATTGCCTTCCTATAATTTTATACCATTTCAGTTCATGATTCAACAATCAAGAGATGAAAGCACAAGCTTCCCAGAAATGTGCACTGCACTGCACTGTAGCACCATTGTACCATTGTTCATCAATTTGTTCGAGTGGGCACCAGTAAGGTCTCCATTGTGAAATTTGTTGCTACTGTTTTTGGAATATTGAATATGCCACAGGGAGCTTACCAGGCTCTGCCGTGTGGACAAGATACTCTCGGTAGCATGAGGGGCTCTCCAAGAGGGACAGAGGAATCGAACCTGGGTCGGCCACATTCAAGACAAATGCCCTACTCTCTGCGCTATTGCTAAAGCCCAATTAAAAACTATCTCAGTTAATTTAAGGCTAAATATAGGTATAACCATATGTGCATATACACAAAAGCCCAGAGGTACATACTACATATACCTAAATAGAGGGCTCAAGAGTCAACTTAATTGCACAGGGTCATAACCAAATGTCCCTCTATAGGGTTGCATTCTTATACCAATGATCTATATTATGTAAACATTACAGTTTTGCTTATGTTCATGCATCCAAATAGGATAGCAACCTTTTATACTGACAAATAAGAATACTTATTAAATCATATACAAAAATAGCAATCCATTATCAAAAATTTTAAGTAGTTCCAAATGTATGACTTACACATTGTGTCCTTTATTTACAAAAGTTCTAAATTAATATTGTCAAAATTATATTTCTACGTTCTTTACTTTTTCTTTTCTTTTTACTAAGACCAATACCAACAACATAAAAAAAACTATTTTTGTCTTTTTATTATTTTATCATTATACTGAACTCTTTCTTCTGAAATTTACTCTTATACATGGTATTAAGTAAGGAATCAATTTATATTTTCCTTTCAACAATTTATCAGTTTTTCAAGCAACTTCTTTTATTTCACTTCTATTGAATCACTGTGAGATAGACCTTTACAAAGCTGTTCATGATTGGATTTCAGTCATACAGTATTTCAACATCCACCCCTCCACCAGTGTATATTTCCCAGCACCAGTGCCCAGGTACCCTCCCATCAACCCCACCACCCTCTATGGTATGCAATTCTCTCTCTCTCTCTCTCTCTCTCTCTCTCTCTCTCTCTCCCTCCCCTTTTCATCTCCTTCCTTCCACCCCTTCCTCTCTCTATTCTTCCCTCTCTCCCTCCCCTTTTGGGCATTGTGGTTGTTGAGCAACTTCTTTAGCTTAAGTTTTTAAACTATGGGGGAACCTCCTTTGATATAAATCTTCTGTCCATCTAGCAATATCCATTCACAAAAAATACACCAGTGATAGCATTTTGTGAACCTGGTTTAAATGCATTCATTTAAAATGAACACAATATGCATTCAAAGTTATAAAATTATCCTTAAATTGACAAGATTTTACCAAATAAAACAAAGGTACTATATTATATTCAAGCTTCATTAAATTCCATATAGAAATTCAACAGCCAGCTGTGAGGATTAGGATAGAGAAGAGAAGAAAACATTATTTGGGAATTCAGATCCAATATTCTTTGTTTAATGCTGTACTGTTAAATAATCCCCATTTTAATATTAGTGAAATAAATTTAAACTTCTGAGATGTAGAGTCAATTGTGATTTGATGATTTCCGGTACTCAAAAGTCTAAACCAGATACTAGTGAGATATTAAAGTGGATAAGATGTTTGTGCTGTATACGCTGCTAATGTGGGCTCCATCTCTGGCACCCTATATAGACAACGAAGCTCTGTAAGGAATAATCCCTGAGCATAAAAGAAGGAGTAAATTCTGAACACTGTAAGGTGTGACAAAAAAACAAAAATTAAACAAAAAAACTTAAACAGTTTTTGTCAAGGTGGACAATACTGGGTATTAGAAAATCCAAGATAGTAGCAATAGCCTCAGTTACAGTTAGAGGGTGCTCTCTGCTTCCTGGTTCAAAGAAGTTAGGTTTCTGGGGGTGGACGAGACTGTTTTTCTAAAAATAGTTTAATAAGCTAAAAAAAGAAAAAAATTGGAAACTAGTGGATTAAACGAACATTGTTCATAGATGTAAGTGTAAATCATAATTTTTATGTAACCTAAGAATAATTTTAAAAGACCTCCCTAAAAGATAAACAAACATTAAACAAGGGCTAGAGAGAGAGAGAGAGAGAGTCAAAAGGGACATGAATTGCATATATTTGCATGCTTGAAGTTCCAAGTTTGCTCCCTGCACCAAATGTCACTAGCAACACAGGATATACCCTTGGTGGCCCCAGCACATATTGATACCACCAGGTCCATAGTGATAGTCCACAGACATAGTCCCTGGAGCCATCTGTGATGGCCCCAGTTAACACACACACAGATTCTAACATTATTTTAAGAGCAGCCAAAACAATACATTATTCAGGAAAATCACAAACAAGCACAGAATTTTATGTGGAAGTCTTATGATACTGTGTCATATATATATATATATATATATGGACACATATATATGGATTATAGAGCTTTAGAAGAGTTCAATGTACCTTTAAAGTGCTTCAAGTGTTTTCAAAGTGAAAATAACTATTTTAAGAGCTAAAAGCCATATTCAGTATAGTGTCACTAACAATAAACTATTGGGCTTGCATTCAGTCTCTCACTCTCAAAGGTGATAAAAGTTATATAATAAAAATTATAAATACTCAAGTCTTAAAAGTTATATGTGGGTGATAGATGCTAGATTTAAGATTGAAATATTATACCTCAGACAAAAAGGTAACTTAAAAGAAAAAAGTAAATTTTCTTTAAAATTAGAAAATTCAATACTGATTGATTCTCACAGCTTAAAAAATTAAATAACTGGCAGAATTCTGTGAGATATGGGTGTGATCATCATTGTTCAAATATGGAACTAGCAAAGTCAAAACTCTATAAACTAAAAAAAGGGAGAAAAAATATAAAGTGGAGCAAGGAAAGCCTCTTTAACAAATGATGCTGCCAAAACTGGACGGCTACATGAAAAAAGAAATGGGCCAGAACTCTACCCAATACCATGCACAAAAGTCAGATCAAATTGAATTAAAGACCTCAACATCAGACCAGAATCCATAGGTGGGTACACTGAAGAAAAGGTCAGCAAACCCCTCCAAGACACTGAAGCTAAAGATATCTTCCAAATGATCAAGCAAGTGAAAACAGAGATAAACAAATGGGACTATCTTAAACTAAGAAGGTTCTGCACCTTAACAGAAAAAGCTACCATAATACAAAGACAGTCTACAGAGTGGTAAAGGATATTTACCAATACCCATCTGATAAGAGGTTAACATCAAGGATATACAAAGACTGGTTGAACTCTACAAGAAAAAGAAACATCCAACCCCATCAGAAAATGGGGCAATGAAATTAACAGAAACTTCCCCAAAGAAGAAATTCAAATGGCCAAAAGGCACATGAAAAAATTCTCTTCATCACTAATCATCAGAGAGATGCAGATCAAGATAACAATATCATCTCACACCACAGAGACTGGCATACATCCAAAAAACAAAAGCAACTAGTGAAGGCATAGATGTGAGGAGAGAGGGACTCTTTCACTGCTGGTGGGAATACAGACTGGTCCAGCATTTTTGGAAAACAATACACACATTTCTCAAAAAAACTAGAAATTGAGCTCCCATTTGACCTAGCAATACTACTTATGGGAATATACGCCGGAGATGCAAAAAAAGTACAGTAGAAATGACTTCTGCACTTGTATGTTTATTGCAACACTATTTACAATATCCAGAATCTGGAAAAATCCCAAGTGCCTGAGAACGGATGACTGGTGAAGAAACTTTGGTACATCTACCCAGTGGAATACTATGCAGCTGTTAGAAACAATGAAATCGTGAAACTTGCATATAAATGGATGGACAAGGAGAGTATCATGCTAAGTGAAATGAGTAGGAAAAAGGAAGACAGACATAGAAGGACAGCACTCATTTGTGGGATACAAAGTAACAAAGTATGAGGCTAATATCTAAGGATAGTACAGATAAGGGCCAGGAAGACTGTTCCATTGCTTGTAAGCTGGTCTCACGTGCTGGGATAGAGAAGGGACCACCAAGTAAATGATGGTTGGAGGACTCGCTCGGGATGGGATATGTGTGCTGAATCTAGGCTACTATGGCCACTTAGTACCTGTATTGCAAACCATAACACCTGAGAAAGTAAGAGGGAATGTGCCCCCGACAGAAGCATAGGGTTCGAGTGAGGCGGGGGTGGCGGGAGGGATACTGAGAACATTGATGGTGGAGAATGGGCACTAATGGAGGGATGGGTACTTGAACATTGTATGAGTGAAATACAATCATGAAACTTTATGTCTGTAAAAAAATAGAAAATAAAAAATAAAAAATATTTTTAAAAAAGCTTTATACTCCTTCTCAGATATGACACTCCACTGCTATGGTATAAAGAATGTCACAGCATTCTCTATATATCCACTTAAATGAAGTCAGAGATTGAAATCGAGGGTATAGCAAAATAAAAAACTCAAGAAATTTTGCTAATTAAGTTATATGCATCTGGATGTTCTTAGGCTACTGAGGAAACAGCTACTTTTTAAAAAAAATTTGATTTAATTTTTATTTTATTGTATTTGTTTCCCAAACTTTTCATTTCATTTTTTTTAAATTAGATCACCATGAGATACACAGTTACAAAGTTGTTATGATTGGGTTTTATATCTACACAATGAAATACTATGCAGTCACCATGAAAACTGAAGTCATGAAACATGAAATCTGCTTATAAATGGATGAACCTGGAGCATATCATGCTGAGTGACATGATTCAGAAAAAGAGTGACAGATATAGAATGGTTTCACTCATTGTGAGTTACTTAAAAAAACATAATGAGACTAACTATGCAAGGATAGTAGAAACAGAGACCAGGAGGACTGGTCCATGGTTGGAAGTTTGCCACAAGTGTGGTGGGTAGGGGCCAGTAATGATAAAGCAGGGAGCACCATGACAATGATAGTTGGAAATAATCACTTTTGAAAAAAATGAGTGCTGAAAGTAGGTAAAAGGATATAGTAGTTTTATATTTTAAATGGGTAGAAGTTTTGGCTCAGTTTATATATAGCAACAATTATAAATGTTATAACCCATTTCATTCCATGATAACACTTGTCACGTGACCTTCACGCAATTTTGCATAAATTTTGCATAAAATCTATTGTCCTCTTTATCTGCCAAGCCAATTTTCCCCAATATTAAGGATTTTGTAAATATATCCAGTGGTCTAGTATTTAAAATTAGTAGCTCGAGGTAGTAAGTCTTTTGTATTAATTGTTACCTTGGTTTGAAAGAGTCTAACTCCTAATTTTCTCATGACTGGTTTCGTTCATCTGGTTCAAGTTCCAGAATACAGATTGTTACAGAAAAGCCTTCTTTATCAATTTAGAGTTACTCATTGTTATCATTTATATCTTAATTATATTAAAATAGTTTATAATTTTTTATCTTCTTAGTCAAATATTTGCTCACTTGGTCAATACTTTTACCTTGAGTTCGATGAGGGCAGGGATTTGTTTTGAGATTTATGTTTGTTTTGCTTTGAAGTGATATCCAGAAGTTCGCAGGGCCAATTCCTGGGTCCATACTCAGGAGTGACTGGTGGTAGTGCTTGGGGAAACAAACATAGTACCAGGGACTGAACTGGGGTCACGGCTTCTGCAGTCACATGCAAGGCATATGCCTTGTCTCCTGTACTATCTGTGTCAGGCAGGGTTGCTTATTTATTTTACTTGCAGCTTCATTCCCAGCCCCTAGCATACTTTCAATAATATACCAAATGCTAAATAAATGCTTTCCCTCATCCCTTTGATGTTCTTGTTGCTATAACTGTGGTTAGCACATACTTGGTTTTGGTGCTCTCTGAGGATCACATATTTAACTTGCAGTGCCTGTACATAATCCTGTCAGGAGCCATACTCACTTCGTTGTCATGCCACTGTATATTAGATGTAAAGCTTGTGTGTGGGATCACGGGGGTATTCATACATATGCTTTCAGGGGAGTCACACACTACAGCTGCTGTGCTCATCAATACCTATGTGCTTGTGAGATTGAAAAACAAACAAAAGACCTCTACTGCAGCACAAAGCATCCTCAAAATAGCAGTCTCCAAAATGATGCTGACCATATGTACTGACGTGAGGAATTCAACTTAAAGCTTCTTGTTCACAAAACACACACATTTGCTACTGAGTTATCCTGCCAGACCCGATAATAAGTTAAATAATGAATAAATTTTTGAGGAAATATACTTTACTTATTTGTGGTATTTGCTGTGAAAATCAAATTGTCTCTGATTAATCCTGATTACTTCAAAAATCATATTAAAAACCTGTGTTCAACTTTATCTTATTTGAAACATAAATATGTTCCTGGAATATCCTAAGAATAAGCATCTATAGTTCCAAATAACGTTTCCCTCACCCATATTCTTCAATGCAGTAAATGTTGGAAAACAGTACATGCCACTGCCTCCAGCTAGATCTGGTTTATTTATCTCTCTTCCTGAAAAAATAAACAAAGTCATGTTTTTCAATAAGAAAATCAAGCAACTTTTGGTATATGTAGGGAGAAGGTACTAGAAGACAATATACATATATATGTAATATATTTATCACCTCAATGAGAATTTATTCAATTCAATTTAAGTTGAATCTAAGCAAAACAGGCTGGAGCGATAGCACAGCAAGTAGGGCGTTCGCCTTACAAGCGGCCAACATGGCCGACCCGAGTTTGATTCCTCCGCCCCTCTCGGAGAGCCCGGCAAGCTACCGAGAGTATTCGATATGCCAGACACAGTAACAACAAAGTCTCCAATGGAGACGTTACTGGGCCCGCTCGAGCAAATCGACGATCAACGGGAGGGCCTTTACCTTTACCTTTACTAAGCAAAACGTAAGTTCTTGGAGGAAAAGTTTATTTATTTATTTTGGGCTTGCTTTTTTGGTTCACTGTTTTATTTGCTTAGAAGGGTGTTAAGTGAGTGCACAGTCAGGCATACAATTAATTTTCTTGAACGGATAAAAATGAATAAACATTAAGTTCCAAATACTGACACAGAGGTGCTTACTTGTATATGTTTGGTCTGTTTCTAAAGTGATATGGTGAAACAAACAATTAAATTTTATGTTCCTATTCCCAAGTATTACCCTACAATGTGTTACTGATAATAGGGTACTTGAACACAAAAGAGCTTCTCTGTTTCTAAGCTGTTGCTTAGAAAACTTTATCCCTGAGACTAGAAATGGTCTTAATGGTAAAATTGCTCTAAGATCCAATGCTCTATAAAATGAATAACCAGGAATAACAATTACTATGATAAATTTGAAAAAATATATGAAAGGCTAGTGGTTGGAGAGATAGTAGACTGGAGCACATGCTTTATGTGCTGGAGACTCCAGTACCACAAAGTCCCTCAAGCACCACCAGGAACTACCTCCAAGTAATGGATCATGAGTAGTCCTGAGCACTGCTGGGTCTGTCCCCCAGTTAAAAAAGTAATATAGAAGGTTATATATCACTAACGATTTCTTACATGAGGACTTATTTCAATTTGTTGGGCCACACTCAATGGTGCTCAGAGCTTACACCTCGCTCTGCTCTCAGGGAGAATGCAGTGTGCTGGGGATTGAACCTGGGTCAAGTACCTTACACGTTATATTATCTCTCCAGCCCAATGACTTTTTTTACGGATTTTTTCCCTAAGGTTATGAAAATTAAATGGAAAATAAGTAAATCAGAACAGGTCTAATTAAGAATAATTTTAGATATTAAAAAGTTTACATTGTTTTTCAGTGGCAAAATTAAAACTATAAAAAACACAAAATTACTTTTCTGGAAGTAACAGTTTCTTATGGATTCAAATTTGAAAAAATATGTGAATTTCCATATAATATACACAGTCTTACAATGGAAAATGTCTATTACAACATTGGTGCATTAGCATAACCTAAAATTCACAAACAAAAAAGTATAAATAATTACTCGGAAATGTAGGGAATAAGGAATAATATCAATTCAAATGTGTAACTTCCTTATGGGTCTAGATAACTGATCCAAGGTAACTGACCCAGAACTGTATACAAGATATAAAGAAATCAGTTTAATCTTACAATTCAGTTTGATGTGTAGCCTACAGATAGCATCGGAACATAGAACAAAACAAACAAAACAAACAAAGGCCCTCCCGTTGATCGTCGATTTGCTCGAGCGGGCCCAGTAACGTCTCCATTGGAGACTTTGTTGTTACTGTGTCTGGCATATCGAATACTCTCGGTAGCTTGCCGGGCTCTCCGAGAGGGGCGGAGGAATCGAACTCGGGTCGGCCATGTTGGCCGCGTGTAAGGCGAACGCCCTACCCACTGTGCTACATGGTCACAAAAAATGTTTTGAGGTCAACCAAATAACCAGCAAGACTGATGATAGATGATGTTTTTCCCTGTTCAAAGCCAGTTTCTAAAGACTTGGAATGATGGCTATTATTTCAAACACATAAATAACAAACAAAATGTCAGCAAATACACAAAACCACAAGGGGAAATTATCACTGAACTACAGAAACTAGTCCTTAAAAAACTGCAGTATAAGGATTATCAGACAAGGCCAGAGAGACAGTACAACAAGTAGGGCATTTGACTTACACACAGCAGACCCAGATTAAATAATGGCACCCAATATGATCCCCTGAGCACCATCAGAAGTAATTCCTGAGCGCAGAGCCAAGTTAGCATCCTTGGGTGTGACCCCAAAACCAAAATATTTAATATTTTTTTAAAAAAAGAATAACCAGACAAAAAGTTGCAAATTCAGAATTCATCAATTCATAAAAATGATGTATTAACTAAAGAATGTTAATTATGAGACATAAAGAATCTAACAAAATAAAACTGAAATTGAAGATCTGAATGCCAATAACTTAATAAAAATGTCATTGCATGTTCAAAAACACACATAATCAAGCAAAACATATCGATAGCATTAAAACAAGTCATTAAAACAATATCCAAAGTAGAAAGCAAAATAAAGAATTAAAAAGAATAAAGTTTAAAAGATCAATCAAGAAGATACACATGGGCTGGAGAGATACTACAGTAGGTAGGGTGTTTGCCTTGCACGCTGCCAACCCGGATTCGATTCCCAGCATCCCATATGGTCCCCCGAGCACCACCAGGAGTAATTCCTGAATGCAGAGCCAGGAATAACCCCTGATCATCACCAGATGTGACCCAAAAAGCAAAAAATAAAAAAGAAGATGATACACACATGAACATAATGTGTGTCTCAAAACAGAAGAGAAAGAAGCAGGATCTTAAAAATAATGGCTAACATGTCTGGAGAGACAATTCAAGAGACAGAAAAGACACCTAGCACATCTGATTTGGATTTCTGGCATCACCTAGTCTTCTGAGCATCACTGAATGTAGCGTTGATGACCCCTGAGTATTGCAAGAATGACCTGGTGACCAGCTAATACATGCTAAGGCACGAACACCACCACAACACCTGGCCAAAGCACTGAACTATCAGGTCCACATCACTGGTCTGAGAACTGATCTTCCAAGTACCACTTGGTATTAACCCTATTACATTTTTTAAATTAAAATTTTTAAATGGTGAGAGAAAATATTAGAAAATGGAGAAAGGTCCCATGATAATAAATAGTCCACAATAAAGTGTAACTTCCCACCCAACCTCCAAAAATATATATTAGGGGCAGGGAACTCATTTAACTCACACTCTGGTTTACTGAAGACACACACACATATATTTGAGGGTAGGTGACTGTGATATGGATTCAGAAATGGTGTGTGTGTGTGTGTGTGTTTGTGTGTGTTTGAAGAGATGCCTGAGTGGCATGGAATCAACCACAATTAATAAAATATATGTCCATGCTAGGGAGAATTAAACCTAGAAAAAAAAAACAGTACACACTCCAGAAATAATGGAATGTTTGTGCTGCTACCAGAAGGGAAAAATGTAGTAGAATGGACTATGAATTATAATAGCCAAGATATAACTAACCTAAAACAAATATATAATTTTTATCCCTGGAGTTTTTTTTAAATACTGGGCCATGACTCAACAGCAATTGAGCAACCCTAACTTTTGCCATGCATAGAGATTGTGAGTAAGCAGGAAGAACTCCAGAGTAAATATCCATCCACAAATCATGAAGAAATCACATCAATTATTCTTCCAAAGATAGAACCAGTTGCTTCCAAAGTGCAACTTTCTAAAGGTTTAAAAAACATTTTTCTAAGCTGGGGCAAAAATCAAACATTTGGAAAGCAAATAACATATTACTAAACAGCAATTGTGCCAAAATGAAGTAAAAATATTCATGGAAACAAATGAGAATTTAGACAGGTGCTACCAGGATATATGGAACACAGCGCAGCACTAAGAGGGAAGTTCTTAGTAATACAGATGCATATCCAGGAAACCAGAAAGGGATCAAATACATACCCTACCATCACTTCCTATGAAACTAGGAAAAGAACTACAAATAAAGCCCATACAGAAGGAAGAAAATAATAAATATTAGACTAGAAATAAATTATATAAAACATATAAATACAAAAATAAGTGAAACCAAGAACTGATTCTCATGAAGAATACAAAAGACTGATAAACTTTTAGCTAGAATCATAAAGGATGAAAGTGATGACTCTAATAAACAGAATAAGAAATGAAAGGGGAAAGGTTACAGCATATATGGCAAAAAAAAAAAATGTGCTTGCCTTGAATGTGGCTAACCAGGTTCAAACCCCCGCACCAAATACAGTCCAAGTCCCACTCATACTTATCCCTGAGCATAAAGACAAGAATGAGTCTTGAACATAGGTATGGCCGAAGCAAAAGTAACAACATATACTTTTATTAAAATATATTTCATAATCTATATTTCTGATATATATATATATAATAAAAGTTACTATGAACAACTTTATGCTACTAAATTTTAGAACTAGAAGAAATGTATAAATATCTGGAAATTTGCATTAATACATTTGGGAGGATCCCCAAATTCTTGGAAATGTTTCTGCAGGATATAATTAATTCTCCTTTAAAATTTTTGTAGAGCTTCCTGGTGGAATCACCTGGTCCTGAAATTTCTTTCTTAGGGACACTTTTGATTATTTTTTAAAAATTTTTGAATGTTTAATAATTTGGTTCATTTTTTTTCTTTTTCTTCCTGTTTCTATCTTGGAAAATGGTATAGTATAGTTCTAAAAATTTGCCTATTTCTTCTAGATTATACAACTTGTTTACATGTGTATTTTCCAAGTAGTCTTTTTTATGATTCTTTGTAAGATGTTCAGTTTCACCTCTTTTATTCCTTTTAATCATATCTTGGTTTTCTGTCCCCCACCTCGGAAAATTTAGCAAGTGAAAATGGAAGAATATGCACAAAGTATTTAACTAAAATCTAACCAGAAATCAACCATATATCTCAGAATGATCCTAACATCTTAACATACTAACAATACCGTTTATCTGAGAATGAATCTGGATATATGAAGGTATATTTGAATCATAGAATAAAGAAAAATGTCTGTTCAAATTCAGTGTTTTTCTATCCTTTGTTAAATGTCTAGAAGTGGGAATGCTTTATGGAATGGAATTTTCATTGTTTATTTTATTTTAAGGCATCTTCTGTACCATTCCTATATCATACCATGGATTATATACCAATTCATACCCCCAGAAACAGTTATCAAATTTCATAACTTTGCATCCTTTAACACTTGCTGCTGCAATCTTTATTATATAAAGTACATATTTTGATCTCATCTATGTTCATCAGAGATAGTTTAGAGTTTCCTTTTTGTGATATTCTCCAGCTTTGGGAATTAAACTAATATTGATCCTAGAGAACTCATTAGGTAGCACATTTTTTTGTTGTTTTTGATTTGAGGGTTGACACAAGTTGACACACAGAACCTATTTTTGGCTCTGTGTTCAGGGTTAATTTCTGGCTGTGGTTGAGGGATCAAATGTCATGCTAGGATCAAATCAGAGTCTGCTGTCTTGAAAGGAAGTACCTTAATCCCTGAGCTCAGGCTCAGTGAGGAAACAGAGTTGGATTTTATTGGTGCTTTTACTCCCCAATGACAGCAATTAATCCCAGGGCATCCACTCATTGAGATATTTCTCTAGCCCATCACAGTATTCATTTGAAATATTCCCCCATCATGGGACCATTTTATTTAATTTATTGTTATTGAAACATGGTTAACAGTAGTACTGATATTTATACTTTTGATGTACAAAACTGCTGCATCTCTACACCCACCAAAATGCCACAAACCCTCAACCATTGACTTAATGCCACAAAAAAAAAAACACAAGATTTCAAGCAAAGTAAACCATAAGTTATAAATCAAATTGAAACCTCGAACTGTCAGTTCTGAGTCTATGTCAATGCAGAGATTGCAAAAATTTGTTAAAGATAAATTTCTTAATTGTTTTTATCAATAAATATAGGTGGCAGTGGTACGCGGCTGTTCCTAAGAATCACTCCTGGTACTAGTCAGGTGGGATCATATGCACTGCTGGGAATCAAACTGGCATCAGTCATTTGTAAGGCAAGCACTTTAACCATACAATCTCTCTAGCCCCAAATATGTGATTTGTGGGTCTATTTTATGTACTTATATACCCTGGGCCACATATAAATTTCTCAGGAAAAAAAGAGAACATAAGTGGAAATTATTTAAGAAGTTCTGATTTTTTAAAAAAAATCACCAGTAAAAAAAGATAATGAAAAAGAGAAGATAGTGTCCTATAATTTATGTCATAACATCAATTGCTAGACTAATATTATATAGTAATGGGAAGATAATTTTTGGTTTTTATCTCAGTTTCTGTTAATGAATTTCCCCTTAATATTGGACTGCAAATCTACTTCTCTGAATATTCACATAGTAGTAGTTGAAATTCATATATACATTTTTTGCTGTGCTAGCCCTCTTTTGTTAAATAAACAGGTTAATAAAAATGTTTATTGTAGGCAACAAATTATGTTGAAAATCTACAATGTAGGGCTGGAGCAATAGCACACCATCCCATATGGTCCCCCAAGCACCGCCAGGAGTAATTCCTGAGTGCAAAACCAGGAGTAACCCCTATGCACCGCTGGGTGTGACCCAAAAAGAAAAAAAAAAGAAAATATACAATGTTTCTTTATTGGACTATTAATCTAAACCATATCTATGTGAAGTAATACATTTTTTCAGTGTAGCCTTTTAAGACATATATAACAAAGCAGATACATTTAAAATAGGATGTACCATGGAGAAGTATAAAACCTTTTGTCACTATAACTTTAGTATCTCATTTAATCTCATTTAATACAGGCACTAGTGCGATTTAGAACATTCCATATACTTCATATTCTACTTATTCCATATCCTCTTCTACTTGAGGTTATAACTAATGCTGGGAGGAATTTTTTTGATCTATTAACCATTTTTCAAATCATAATCACTATGTTGACATTAGTGGGAAGGATGGCATCCTTATTTTATTTACTAGGAACCAGACTAATATTTGCAATACAATAGGTAACATCCCCTTAATTAAAGATTGGTTAATTCAGTTATGATTTTTATGCCAGATGATCCTTAATATACATTTAATTTTAATTTATTAATTGCTATGAAAAATTGACTTCAAGTCGAGAGGGAGAACAAGGGTGGGGGCACTTATCTTACATGTGGTTGTTGTTCCCTGAGCCTGCCAGACATGATCCCTAAGTACAAAGCCAAAATTAAGCCCTGGTTATTTTCAGGTGTGGTCCAAAAGCCAAAAAGAAAATAAGAAAACTGGAACTCAAAAGGGGTCATGTACTTTCTAATATTTTTTTTAAGTTTAGACAACATGGTGTGCAATAATTTAATGTTAGGGTTTTATGAATAAAACATGCTACCCCATCACTGTCACTTCTCTCCACCATGGTCGCAGTATGCACCCCACCCGATTGCCTTTCCCATCTCCTTCTCTCTTTTCCACCCTCCCCCATGGTAAGCTACCTACTGAACACCAGTTCTGTTTTGCTGCCTTTGACATTTGTCATTCCCCTCTAAATGATTCTTTATATCCAGCATACACGAGAGATCATTTCGTGTCTGCCACAAGCCTTCTGACTAACTTCACTCAGCATGATGCACTCCACATCAACCCATATAGCAGCAAATTGCATGAATTTATATCTTCTTATTTAAAGCCCACTAATCTTTTATTTTTATTTTTCTACAATATTCAATCTAATTTTTAATGGAGATCAGATGTAGGAACACTATTTGGCCAATATAAGCTTCAGGAACCAAATCCTCTGTCCTTTCTGCACATATACAATCCTTAGCAGGGAAGCACAGGACTATTCAAATTTCAGCTGCACATTAGATTATATCAAACGGTGGTGTCTTTTTCCTCTTCCTAATATTTCTTACCTGTATTTAAGACATCTTTTCTTAGTTCAGACACCGATCCTGGTTCCTATACCTAAACTTTCAGCGACTCCTCCTTAACATTTATAAATAGGTATCTGGAACAATGATACCCATGTACAATGGATATCTATATACTGTGTATACCAATGTATAATAATAGGCCACCTTATTTAAAGTGTCCATTACCCTGCTAGTTTAGTATTGATCTGGTTCCTTCTACTATGAATCCAGAATGTCTACACATCTTCCTTTTCCTAAAAGTAAAAAAACATAAAATTGACAACCAAAAGTAAAAATGGGATAATGTTCTAGTGATTTTCTAATTTATTATAAGCAAGAAGCCAGGAAACTAAGCAAAATTACAAACTTAAATGGACTTCAAACCTAGAAAATATCATTTCCAATCTTCAGCTCTTAAAATTACAAGTTCTCACTTGAGTATCAGTGATATACTTGTCTTAACAGAAAACTGAGGAATCATCTATAAAAGTACATAAAAGAAAAATCCGAATAAACATATCATGATATTATGAATATTGAGGTAAAAAACTATGATACAATATGTTAAGGTTGTGAGTAGAATAATCACCAACCATGCTGTAAAATCACAGTGACACAGAAAACTAATAGCTCTTTAGTCAAATTTCTCCCTCCATATTCTCAATTATAGTAATAGTGAATATATAGAGAAGCTCAGCAATCAGGGCAAATGCTATGCAACTGGAATAAGTAATTTTCTATACTAACTGATTTGAAGACTATACTAAATTCTTAACTGCTTTCATATTTACCTACCCAGGAATACACAACATTATTTATTTTGATAGATAATAACATCAGGAGAAAATACTAGAAGATTCTAATGAACCTCATAATCTTCTCGTTGGATTTTTTTTTTTTGACCAAAGACTGAATTAATAAAGAGAAAGGTTCAGGTTCTGAAGTGACTGAATGTTTTCCATCTAAGATAAATTTGTCATATGGGGAAAAACTTAAGAGTGAAACATGACACCATGAGTGACTGTGTACAGCATAGAATCGCAGTGAGAGTACTGAAATTAAATAAAAATTAAAGGCAGAAGATTGAACTAAATTTTCCCTTGCATGATTCCATAATATTAAAGTTAAAAATATTAATGCACCAAGTTTTTCATTAGTCTGTGTTTACTAAATAATATAGGTACTATATCTTTTCAACCACAAATTGGAAAAATTAATGCAGCTGGAGTGATAGCACAGTGGCAGGGCGTTTGCCTTGCACGCAGCCAACATGGCCAACCCGAGTTCGATTCCTCCGCCCCTCTTGGAGAGCCGGGCAAGTTACCGAGAGTATCTTGCCTGTACAGAAAATCCTGGCAAGCTACCTGTGATGTATTTGATATGCCAAAAACAATAACAACAAGTCTCAAAATGGAGACGTTACTGGGCCTGCTCGAGTAAATCGATGAACAATTGGAGGACAGTGTTTTGTGTTTGTACAGAATTTAAAGAGGTCTTATGTATAATATATACACTCATTTTTTTTTAAATTTAAACCAGGTATTTCTTTTCAAAATTAGAATACAGTAAAAAATGATATTAAATATCTACATTTGAACATGGTTCAATATTTTTTGAATAGGACCTAATACATGGTGGGCTTTCAAGTGGCAACAGGAATTGAAAAATTATACTTAAGTCATCCAATAACCCAGCTCTGAGAGCAAACAACACAAAATACATTTGATATCTAATACTTCTTATATTTTATCTAAGAGCTTCATAATTCTATGTAACCTTCATGAAATCCCACACATTTTAAAAACATTATCTTAATTATCTTTGTCAGATTATAGCTATTGTACATTAGATTATAGCTATTATACAGCTACTCTAACTTCAGTAATACAGTGTATTATCACGATGGCCCTAACTGGCCCTTTAAGCTGCTTCTGCTTCACAAAGAAATAAAAGACTTGAGGATTTAAAACTGACATTTGAAAAAAAATAGTTCTGACATCTAACAATTGTTGCTTAAAGAAAAGATTTAAGAACGAAATATTTTGTATGATTTAATGATTGCTTGCTGTAGCAAATTCCTTTTGTCTGGTCTCTAATACAACTCCCTAGTGTGTCTTATTCAGTGTGCAGCAAAACAATGATGTAGAGGTTTTAACAAAGAACTTCTCTCCCTATTGAGGTGGAATTTCAGGATAATAAATGCCTAAGCAATATAGTTCAATGAGGTATATTTTAGTATTAAAATATCTCTATCAGTTTTTAAAGCTGCAATATTCAAAACGCAGAACAATATGTAAAACATCGCTTTACCAGAGGGAATGACTAATTTGTACAGCTTCAATAAGTTATAAGAAGTAGTTTTATCTCAGAAGACTAGCTATGATTAATATTCAGTTTGTAAAACTTCTTGGCTCTGAATGGTTTCTCTAACTGAATCTAATAAAGACAGGTCACACATTTTTCATATTCCTTTTCACCCACTGACAGATCTCTAATAGGATTATATGCATTTGATATTAATTGTATCAGAGACTACACCAACTGCAATAATTCTTCATTTCTTTGCCTTTTTAAAACCGCACATGGATTACAAAATTTCCATTTTGTTTGGCTGCTGCATTCACTGAAGTTCAGCCATATTAATGACAGAAAGGTGGAAAAAGATTAAGAACCACCTTAGGTTTTCTGAGAAATACCAAATGACACAAAAGGCTATAAGCCAGGTTTGTGTTCTGTTTTAACTACCCTCGTACCTGTGTCAAAAGTGCTTCAGCACTTAAACATCAGTGAGATCTTGTACTATGAATTGGAAAGGGAACGGCATGCTCTTTTAATAAACATCTCACAGGGTGGTGCTGGTAGTAATCAAACATTCTGATCAAGTATTGCTTTTCTAGCCATCTACAGAGACAAGACAGGAAATATAAAAGTAAGATAGTGCTACTCAGAATGAAAAACAGAATGTCCTGAGACTCACTCTAAAGAACTAATTAATTTTAACTCCAAACTCAGAAAACATCATCTCGTGGGACTACTCAAATTATTAAATGCAGTTAAATAGACTATAATATGTTCCTGTCGGTATACTGCACTCTGACATAAATATTGACAGAAATGTGAAAAATTTAATTCTGCAAAAGATCATAGTGAGGGATTTAAGAAACTAATAAGATTTTGCTGTCATACTCTATCAAAAACACTTGGCTATTTGTGAATAAAATCCATTGAAAAAGAGTAGGCCACAACTATAAGGATTTTCCTTTAGTTATACTACATAAAAACTATATATAAATATCCCTAGTACATACATAATATTTATAAACCTAAAGGAACACTTCATATATGTGTACAGATATTGTCCCTGGATTAAAAATGGGTGGCCCTTCTTTTGGGGAGGCACACCGAGTTATGTGCAGGGCTTCTTCCTGGCTCTGCTCTCAGAACTCACTCCTAGACATGCTCAGGGGAACCATTTGGGGTGCTGGGGACTGAACTCAAATAAACCCCATGTGAAGGTAAATGTCCTACCTACTGTACTATCTCTCTGACTCCTGTTTTGTTTTTTGAAGAATACTTTTAAAGTATAACACCAAGAAAATAACAAACACAAATTTGACAGTAAATTAACAAATGAAAGATAACCAAGAAATTTTATTCAGCTACGAAAGCATTATTTTTGACTTCTATTTGGGCAGGAAGGAAGCAACTAGTACCAGGCTATCAATAAAAAAAGTACCAGACAAACAGTAAAGAAAAAATCATATGAAAAAAATATCCTTCAGATATTGGATAAATGGTACCATAAGATCATAATCCCCGAGTGAAAGGAGAACAAAGTGACACCTAAGAACCTTCTGCAAAAGATCTGGTGTGGAGCAGCAATTTCCAAAATACGAGGAGGGAAAAATAAATCATAAAGAGAAATACAGTATCAAAACTAAAGAGAGATACTTGAGTAATCAGAGATACTCTGTCAGCTTAGACATATGAACTAATGCCCTTAGAGAGGAATACTCAGGGGGAAAATTGCCCTCTATCCACGCATAGTGGTATCTCTTTGAATTTTTGATTAATACCAGCCTATACATCCATAGGGAAGATTTTACTACAATAATACTGAACGCAATCATAGAGAGAGAATTATTACCAGAAAAGAATAAAGCTAACATACAGAGGAAGGCATGTAGATTGATCAATGAGATTAAATTAAATTTAGTTAATTTAAATTCTAATCAGCCAAAATGGAGAAACTTCACTGAGCATTCAGTGGTCTAAAAGCAAACAATTCCAAGGGCGGGGCACATGTTAGCAATAAGATTAAGTTATCCACAGAGAAAATGTGAACTTGAATTCATACTACCACAATTTCAAAACACTTCTGGAAAATAAGCAGCACTACATATAAACTATCTGTTCCAAACATAAAGATAAATTTGGCTATCTTTTTGACAACCAAATTACGATAAACAATACCACATTTTAATGTCCAGAATTCAATACAAATTTACTATAAACAAAGAAGCAGGGACATTTAACTTATAAATATAAGAAAATCACTTTATGTAAGAGAAGAGAAGAGATGGTGGAAGTAGCAAGTAAGAATTTTAAAACATAGAAGTATGTTCAAGATTTAAAAACAACATAATCGAATGAGAAGAGAAATGAAGCTACAACCAAAAAAATAGAAATTTAGAGCTGTAAATTTCCACATCTAAAATAAAAGTTTAATGTATAGACTAAACAGCAGATTACACAATGCTATATTAAAAATGAGCAAAAATGAAATAAAGGAAATAACAATAATCACAGAGAGGAAAAAAGACCTAAAATTATCAGAGACTTAATGACATGAGGCAATGTAAAGTGACCAAAAGAAGAAGAAATTCCAAAATGGGAAAGAGCTAAACTGGAAAAAAATGAATAAATTGTTTTCCCTGATTTTCCAAAACTAAAAAAAAAACACCCATGTAAATTAAGAATCTCATGAGCCTCAAACAAAATAAACAAAGTAGTCTTGAGGGACATCATAATTATAGTATTAAAAAGCAAAGAATAAAGCCTTAGTAGTAAGAGAGAATGGCATGCGACATAGGTGGATACAGAAATAATAAAAGCTCTAAGCAAATGAATGCCATTTTTGTATATCTAGAGCAAAAAACAAAACAGAAAAACTAATGATCATAATTATATATGCCATGAAAGTCTCCATAAAAATGAAAATAAGCTGGCCAGAGATATGGTACAGCAAGTAACATACCTGCCTTTCAAGCTGCTGATCTAGGTTCAACAGAGCCCTGTTACCACATATAGTCAGAGAGAGACCATGAAAAGTCCACTGTGTACTTCGAAGGATAGAACCAACAAGATATCGGCACAGATCAAGGTGGTGTTCAATGGAAGTAGTGAGGAGCCCGCATGAACCCTGGATATAGAATATCAGTGATTCAAAACTACCTTTTTAGGCTGCTAAATAACAATAACTTCATAAGGATCAGGAGTTTTTTATGCTAGTTTTACAGACAAAATTTAAGAAAGCATTCAAGAACTAAGTCAGCTTGCAGTAGCACATCACACTGCTTTCTATTAATGTATTGCCCTGTATCATTTAAGGTATTATGCAAACACCATAATCAAACTCATATGTACATACAGATATAACAAAGATATAAAATGACCCACTGGACAGAGAAGCCATACCCCACTAAAAAGATGGTTAGGCCTGGAGATAAGGTTCTCATCGTCCTATCTCCAGCAAAATACCAACTTGCAGGACTTCTAGCTAAATTGCCCCTAGTTCACTAGTTTTCTACAAAGCTAACTGCAATAAGTCACAGTTAACAATCCACAATGAATCACTCAAACCCAGTTACCCTATGTTCAGGCTAGATATTCTCCCTAGCACCATGTCAGTTCTAAGTTAACAGTAAATGAATAGAAAAGGACAGGAAGTCCATTTCCAGGCAAGTGGTTGGCTTTTCCAGAGAAGGACACCTTCAACTCACCTTTGGAATCAAATATTCTAGCCCTTCATTATAGGAAATAATATGAACTTGAAGTAGGGCCACTACTGACGTCTGCTCTTTTTCTCATGGAGAGCCTCTTAGTCTTCCTTTCAACAAATTCAATGAGTATTCAGAAACAACTGTTCCATTAATAAAAACTTTTTTATATTGAGCCAAGAGACTGTTTCTTTTCCCCTAACAGGTACACATACAATACTTTCCACTCTCATCTAGACCATAAATTTGGGATCCTATTTTTTTCATGCTATTTTACAGAGGCTTGTTCAGTAATCTGAACATCAAAGTTCAATAAATCCTTTCTGAAATTAGTTAAATGCACAAAATGACCCAATGATTATTTTTCATCTCAAATCATATTCCACTTGTTAGAAGATGAGTTTTTTTCTGCTCTGAATTACCTGCTTTCTAATGTATTTGCCTTTCTGACAAAGAAGATAATTTATGAAAAGACTGGAAAAAACTGATGTTTCTCATAAAAGAACAAAGATGGTCTCAGTAAGATATAAGATTTCTTATGACAGGAACAGAATAGGAGTAGAAAAAAATCCTGGGACATTAATTTACATTACTATCATGTTCCCATTCCCAATAACTGATCCTTTTTGCAAATCACAGAGTAATGATTAAAGGAATGGAACAGAAGAATAAGTAAGATATATCTGGCACGCAGAAAGGGAAGAAGCTTTAGTATCAGACCTGGATTTACCTGCTGATTCATTATATAAAATCTGTAACTTTAGCCAAGTTATTTTACCAACAGTTTCAACAACTATAAGAACTTAAGACTGACACCTACCTAACAGAATTGTGAGGATTAAATGAGATAAAGGTAAACACCTGGTACATAAGAAGTGCTCAACATATTGATATTCTTTCATAACTTTAATAAAGTGGAATATATGAGTGACTGCTGAAAATGTGTTAATAATTTACCAAAAATATTAAAATAGACATATTCATGCATCCCAAGACTATTTCTTTCCTAAAGTAAGGTTGGGGGAATTTTAGAACAAAAAACCATTTGTATATTATAATATCATTTGCAGGACAAACAATACAAGCAGATGTGCTGTGGGTAGGTAGTCAGGTGGCCCTAGAGTTTAAGTTTCTTTTTCTTACTTCTATACTTAAATGATTCCTGCCCCCAACGAAGTGTTTAGACTTTTTGATATCATGAATACTAGGAAAGAGATTTCCAAAATAATGTATTTTGTGATTTCTTTGAAAATGAATCTCAGAAACATTAATGTGGGATGAGAAGGAAATTTTGCAACATCCAATTGAAATTCTAACAAATATTTCTGAAAACTGTCTTCTCTTACTTGGAACATTTCTTCTGGCAGCTATCTTAATTGTTAAGTAACAGATACACGATTCTTTAACAAGGAAAATAAGGAGAGCTAAATCCTAGACTTTCATTCAGCATAATCTGTCACCTATGCATGTGTTTTATATTTCAAATGATATAACAAACAGTAAAAAGGAGGTCATGCTAATTATTTCTGATGGGAAATTTTTAGAAAATATATTACATCTACAATGCCTTAATGGGCTGGAGCGATAGCACAATGGGTAAGGCATTTGCCTTCCACGCAGCCCTCGAGGCCGACCAGAGTTCCATCCCTCTGCCCTTCTCAGAGGAACAGCAAACTATCAAGAGTATCTCGACCACAGGGCAAAGCCTGACAAGCTCCCAGTGACATATCCGATATGCCAAACACAGTAAGAACAAGTCTCATGATGGAGATGTTACTGGGCCCGCTCGAGCAAATAGATGAACAATAGGAGGACAGTGCTATGACAGTGCTATTTATTACTGCTTAATGAAGAGTACAATAATCTCCCTTTGATGACTCCTCATCAAGATCAATTTCTATTCTGTGCAATAATACATCAATGTTCTCTAAAACACTGAAGAACATCAGGCTCTTTGGGGGAATGATTCAAGACTACTTTTTTTTTCTTGGGTCACACCCGGCAATGCACAGGGGTTACTCCTGGCTCTGCGCTCAGGAATTACCCCTGGCAGTGCTCAGGGGACCATATGGGATGCTGGGAACTGAACCCGGGTCAGCCGCGTGCAAGACAAACGCCCTACCCGCTGTGCTATTGCTCTAGCCCCTCAAGACTACTTTAAAAAAAAAAATTCCATCTTCTGTTAGCTTTCAAGTTTCATTGCCAAAAGCATTCTTTTCCTTTTCAAAAAACAAGATTAACTGGGTGAGATTCTAAGATGACACCACAATTCCCCCAAACACATCCTGTTTCCCCTCTAATTTGCAAAAATGAAAACAAGACTGAAAATAAGCACTGTCCTCCCCTCCCGTTGTTCATCGATTTGCTCAAGCGGGCCCAGTAACGTCTCCGTTGTGAGACTTGTTGTTACTGGGTCTGACATATCGAATACGTCATGGGGAGCTTGCCAGGCTCTGCTGTGTGGGTGGGATACTCTCAGTAGCTTGCTGGGCTCTCTGAGAGGGGTGGAGGAATCGAACTCAGGTCGGCCAAGTTGGCCGCATGCAAAGCAAATGCCCTACTGCTGTGCTATAGCTCCAACAATAAGAAAATTGAGTTTCCAAGATGGGGGTCTTTGCTGAAAGCAACATTCTAAAAAGATAAATACCAATTGATGGAAATCTTTGAACAGCAGAAAACATGCTGTACAACCAGAGAAAGTGTACAGCAGGTAAGGTGCTTTCCTTGCACAAGACGAATCTGGTTCCAGTAGTAAGTACTATATATGGTCTCCTAAACTATATCAGGAGTGATCCCTGAGCACAAACCAGAAGTAAGCCCTGAGCACCATTAAAAGATCATAACTCTCAAAAACTAAAAATGAGAAAAAACAGAAAGCATATTATGGAAATCTACATAAAGTAGTTATCAAAGGAGGTACTCTAAAATTATCATCGTGATGCCATCAACCAAGGATTCATCTAAATAATTCCAAAATTAAACTTTGATAATTTTGGTCTAATTTTTGACAAAAAATTGTGGTATAATTTGATGATGTAGTTAACATTTCTGAAATTGTCACTTTTTTTTCCTTGTAAAAGGACATGAAATGTAATCCATGCTACTTGTAACATGCTCTCAAGTTGTTCATTGATTTGCTCAAGTGGGCCCAGTAACGTCTCCATTTTGAGACTTGTCACTGTGTTTGGCATATCGAATATGTCACAGGGAGCTTGCCAGGCTTTGCAGTGCTGGCGAGATACTCTCAGTAGCTTGCTGGGCTCTAAAGAGGGGCAGAAGTGGAATTCATACGAATTAATACTGTGAAGAAAAGCAATAACATAGCAGATGTAAGACTAAGGCTTGCTTACAAAGTTAACCCTGGGCTGCTATCCAGAAACTTGATTTGGAGAAGTATTCCCACTGCTCCTTAACTGATAAACACAATTTACTGTGCATGCTTATACAATGTGGATTACACTGAATACTTGCTTTACTTTGGGGAATTAAGGCTGTTCATACAAGCTAAACAGAGAAGAAAAATATCAGTGCTGAGGGATTAGAGCACGGGATGTGTCCCCATATGGCAGAGAGATATCAAAAGGAAGTTGACTATATCAATTCATCCAGATTCTATCTGTACCTTTCCCCTTTAAGATCATCTGCACTTTATTACTGTGTCATATAATAATTTTAAGCGCTAATAGAACTACAAGTTCTATGAGTACTGCTACCAAATGAGGGATAATCTTATGAGTTCAAGCTACATGTGAAACTATTCTGGAGTCCCATTAAAACAGGCAGATAGATGGTAGGTATAGAGGTGGCAAGGAAGAACGCAATGAGTTTTCACAAATAATAAAACCAAGATGTAAGTGCATGAAGGCCAGTCCACTTTGTTGATACAGGAACTGAGGTCAAACTGGTGCAAGTACCAGCCCAGAGAAGGCAGAACCTCTTTGAGAAAACAAGCTCCAGAAGAACATGAAAGTGGAAAACCAAAAGTTCAAAGCCCATTCCTAACAATTTGATAGCAACAGACCTTTATCTACAAAGGAAGCCCCAGGAGGGATCATTCTGGGCAAAAAGCCTATAAATCCAACTTTACAAAATCATGTGTTCCATGTTTTCCTTTGGGAGATATACCCGCAGCTCAAACTGATATGTGTACTCTCAGTGCGCTCTCCTTGGAGAAGCCCATGTTCTCTCTAGAACACATATTCTTTCTTCCCTTCCACAGACACTATAAATAAAATGGTTTTACATCATCTCCTCCTGAAATTATTTTCCATAAGGGAAAGTGATGGACCTGTAAAAAGACTAGGTATATTGCAGGACTAATTTTTCTATTATTGCAAAGAGAAATTCCTAACATAAGTAAGTGTGTGTTTCATTACTCCCTAAGAAAGTCAGAAGCTTGCCAAAAGGCAGGAGTGGGAAAGAGGTTTTAGGTCAAAAAAGGGCCCACTATGCAATGATGGTTGGAACTCTGGACAAGAACTCAGTGTTGACTAGGACTTTTTCTCAAATCTGCCGGGACTACAGCTCCCAGGTAACCTCTGATTCCGGAAGTCACGCCCACAGCCTGCCCCCCAGTGCCATCTTTACAACATACAGCCCAAGAGAAGTACCACATGGAGGGTGGGAACCACAGATCCCGGAGGAAAAAAAAAACAGGTTCCAAAAAGAGCCGAGATCACCGGGAAGTCCCAGATGGGGTAGGTACCGCATCCCGCCTCCCCCAGATGGAATCCCGGTGACCAGAAGCCTCTACAAGCACAGCTCGAGTATGCGGGAACTAGGACTTTTCCTCAAAACCGCGCGGCTGCTTACGCGGCCGCGCGACATCTCTCTATATACAAAGTGATCAATGGGAAGTAAACCACCCAACCTTTCTCCCTGAAAATCAGAGTTAAGTTTGGAGCACGGCCACAGCCCCAGAAACACAAAGACTTAATGCAGAACCCAGCAGCTTGGAGCAGAAAAGTGAACGGACTATGCGTTAATCCAGGCCATCAAGTCTGCCGGAGGGGAAAGGGTGTTGCCCCATTCGCCCTCTCCTCTCTGGAAAGAAAGATGGCGGCCGCATGGGAGCCTTGTAGACCGCAGGTATGAGCCGGGGGGTGTGGGGGCGACTAAAACCTCATGGGAAGGGGGGCGTTTCGGTCCGCCCTTCACGCCCTACCGAGGCCACCAGTTGCCCCCCACAAGCGGCTCTCCAGCACGGCCACAACTCCAGAACACAGAAACCAATTTCTTAACTATCTGACTTTCAGTAGAAATACTTCCAGGGTCAATAGGTAAAATAGCAGAAATCCAAAACCAACATTTAATTCTTGAACCCAGCTGTAGAAAGCAAATCACTTCACAATGCTTTTTCAGCATGTCTGATTTGGGGGGGGGGGATAAACTCTAAATAATAGTGGTGAATCTTTTATTGAAACAATGAATCTAATCAAAGCAGATAGAGTGTTAACTAGAATTTACCTGCCTCACAGGGATTGGGAGGGGTGGGGGTGGGGTTTTATTGGGGTTCTTCATGGTAAAAAATAAGCATTGGTAAAGGGAAATGTGTTTAATATTTGCATGACTGAGACCTAAATCTGAAAGCTTTGTAACCTTTCCCACAGTGATTCAATAAATAAAAAAAAATAAATAAATAAAAAAAAAGAAAAGAAGTAACGTGACATACCTAATAACCTTTCAGCAACAGTATTGTGAATCACATTGCCTAAAAGGAAAATAGGAAAAAAGAGAGAAGAAAATGTCTTTTATAGAGGTAGACTGGGGGTGGGAGGAAAACAGATCACTGGTGGCAGAAAATGTACTCTGTTGAAAGGAAGGGTGTTTGAACACTGTATGACTAAAACCCAACCATGAACAACTATGTAACTGAGTATTCACTATGATTCAATTTAAAAATATTTTCTTTTAAAAAAAGTGGTCATCAAATTCAGGACCCTGAAAGCCAGCTGCCGCCAGGACCCCGGCATGGGGCACCGGCCTCCACTTCCACAGCAAGAGTCAGCCCAATTAGTCGCCGCCCCAACAGGGCTGTGGACTAGCATCTGGACTGGCTGGGGGCATGGCCACCACTGTAGGGGCCGTGTGGAGGTAGCCTTCTCAAAATGGGCGGGGCGTCCTTCAAGGCGGGTGGCCATTACATTTCTCATTCCCAGCACTCTTGACTTTTATTCCAGCCTTTATCACCTAATTCTTTGGAAAAATTCCTGGCCACCTCAACTGAAATAAGACAATAATCCACTGGCCTACTCCAATTCTAACAAAAGACCAGTACACAAGAAGCTGTACAAGCCCAATGTTAAAGAGCACGACCGCCTCCAAAGCTTCACTAGATGCCCGCCATAAGCCAAAGAATAGTGCCTGAAAGGAAGGTCAGACTCTAGAAAGGAAGAAGGGTGACAACCATCAATTGACCTTATCCAGAGTCCTTTCCCATGATAAGAGGAAACAGTGCTAGTGAATTCCAGGGTTTTACCACTAGACAACCAAAACAACATGAAGAAACAGCGCAACTCTCCACTAAAAGGAGAGGATAAAGAAAAGAGTCCCGAATCCTCAACCAGGGTTATCCACAAATATGCTCTCTTCGATAAAGAATTTCAAGAAAAAATGCAGAGGATGGTCAAGGAATTACTCAAAGAATCAATGGAGGAGATATCCAGAAAACTAAAGGAAGAAATGAAAGAAACAGTAGAATGAATAGTCAAGAAAATACAGGAAGAATAAATAGCAGTACTCCTACATTAAAAAAAAAAAAGCCAGCTCCTCTCTGGAAAGAAAGATGGCGGCCGCACGGGAGCCTTGTGGACAGCAGGTCTGAGCCGGGCTCGGCGGGAGCGGCGGGGACCTCATGGGAAGGGGGGCTTTGTGGGCCGTCCCCCACGCCCCACCGAGGTCGCCAGCTGCCCCCCACGAGCGGCTCTCCAGCACGGCCACGGCCCCGGAGGCACAAGGACTTGGCACAGAGAACCAGCAGCTTGGAGCAGAAAAGCAAATGGACTATGTGTTAAACAGCGCCACCAAGCCTGCCCGGAGGGGAAAGGGCGTTGACCGGCCTGCCCGCTCCTCTCTGGAAAGAAAGATGGCGGCCGCACGGGAGCCTTGTGGACAGCAGGTCTGAGCCGGGCTTGGCGGGAGCGGCGGGGACCTCATGGGAAGGGGGGCTTTGTGGGCCGTCCCCCACGCCCCACCGAGGTCGCCAGCTGCCCCCCACGAGCGGCTCTCCGGCATGGCCACGACTCCAGGGCACAGAAACCAATCTCTTAACTATCTAACTTTTAATAGAAATTCTTCCAGGGTCAATAAGTAAAATAGCAGAAATTCAAAACCGCGCGGCCGCAATTGCGGCCGCGCGACATCATTTTATTCTTAAACCAAGTTGTAGAAAGCAAATCATTTCACAATGCTGTTTCAGCATATCTGATTGTGGGGGGTGGGTCGTAAACTCTAAACAATAATTGTGCATCTTCTATCGAAACAATCTATCTAGTCAAAGTAGATAGAGTATTAACTAGAACTCATCTGCCTCACAAGAATTGGGAGGGGTGGGGGGAGGTGGGGGTCTATTGGGGTTCGGGGTTAAAAATAAGTATTGGTAAAGGGAAATGTGTTTGATATTTACATGACTGAGACCTAAACCCGAAAGCTCTGTAACTTTTCCCACAGTGATTCAATAAATAAATAAATTATAAAAAAAAAAAAGAAAATACAGGAAGAAATGAGAGCAGAAATTAAAAAAAAGCTAGAAAAAGAAGTGTCACAAATAAAGGATTTGGTAGGTGAAATTAAAAACTCAGTGGGTACTCTCAGCAGTAGGATGAATACAGCTGAAGACAGGATCAGTGAGCTTTAAAATGAGCAACAGAAATCACACAGGGAACAACAAACAATGGAAAAAGACCTCAAAATAGCTCTTAGGAGAATCAGAGACCTAGGGGATGATGCCAAGAGGAACAACATTAGAATTATCAGAGTATCAGAAGGACAGGGAGGCAACCCCAATGAAAAAGCCATAGTCAAAGAAATCATTGGTGATAAGTTCACAGAGTTAAAGAATGCAAACATACAGATCCAAGGAGCCAGAAGGGTGCCAGCTGAAAGAGACCCTAACAAAAACACTCCAATGCATATCATAGTCAGAATGATGGATGACATGGATAGAGAAACAATAATGCAAGCAGCAAGGTCAAAGAAGGAAAGCACATACAAAGGAGCACCCTTTAGATTTACAGCAGACCTAACAGAGGAAACCCTCCAAGCCGGAAGAAAATGGTAGGATATAGTGAAAAAACTCAATGAACTGAACACCTCATCAAGAATATTTTATCCAGCTAAACTCACTCAAACTCGATGGAACGATATGCCATTTTGTAGATAAACAACAGATCAGGAACTTCATAAACTCAAAACCAAACCTAAAAGAAGGATTAAAGGGGATCCTGTAAGATAAGAAGGAAGACACTTATAAACACAACCAACCCCTACAGAAAGATCGCACAAAACCCCATCACAATATCTGTCTCAATGTCAATGGTCGAACTTCACCAATCAAGAGATACAGAGTGGCAAAATGGATCCAGAAACTGAAACCAATTTTCTGCTGACTACAAGAAACTCATGTGAACAATCACAGCAAACACAGACTCAAAGTTAAAGGATGGAAAACAATTCTGCAATAAAACAGCTCCCTAAAAAAAGCTGGGGTGCCCATACTAGAATCCGACAACATCAATTTCAATTAAATATGGACCATTTTTTAAATTTTAATGATGATTTTCTGATATTGCTAGAAACATGAAGTATTCGGCACTATAGCAATATAAAAACTAAACACAAGCTTTGTAAAATGGGGCAAACAGTGCAGTAACAAATTACCACAGTAATAAACACATCTCTTATGAATGACATCACCTAAAATATCAGGATAAACGTTAACTAATTCATCATGAACATTCATTTCACTGTAGCACTGTCCTCCCGATTTTCATCGATTTGCTGGCGCGGGCACCAGTAACGTCTCACAACAAATTGTGAAACTTGATATAACTGTTTTTGGCATATCAAATATGCCATGGGTAGCTTTCTAGGCTTTGCCGTGTGGGTGGGATACTCTCAGTAGCTTGTTGGGCTCACCAAGAGGGGTGGAGAAATCAAACCCAGGTCAGCCTCATGCAAGACAAATGCCCTACCTGCTGTGCAATAGCTCCAGCCCAACATTCATTCTAAACTCAACAAATAATTTGACGTATACAGTTTATTCTTGATAAATATAAGGATGTCAATTTTCTTTTTGCTTTTTTGGGTCACACCCAGAGATGCTCACAGGTTTCCCTGGCTCTACACTCAGGAATTACTCCTGACAGTGCTTGAGGGACCATATGCAATGTCAGGGATTGAATCTGGGTCAGCCAAGTACAAGGCAAATGTCCTACCCGCTGTACTATTGCTCCAGCCCAAGGATGTCAATTTTTCCCAAAAAATTTTGACCGGACACTATAGTTAAGCCTTTAAGTACTGTGACACCTTTTAAATGCTTGTTGTGAGAACCATCCTAGAATTTATCAATTATCAACTAAGATATTAGTGCAAAATTTGGCTGCAATAGAAATATGAATACCATCCCAACATCAAATATCCTTAAGTCTCCTACAGATGATAGAATTCACGGTACAAGTCTGAGAAACTTTCAGAAAATTACATGACTATGTGGTCATATGAGATGCCCCCAACTTTTGATCTTTTTCACTACATATGATTATTTTTAGAAAATAAATAGAACAACAGGTATGTTGCAGCAAACTGCATGATTTTATCTTTCATAAGAGCTGTATATTAAGCCACTGTGCATATATATATATAAAATGCCACTCTGCATATATATACATACATATTTACATATATATATACACAAACATACACACACCACATCTTCATGATCAACTTATCTCTTTTTGGACATCTTGGTTGATGCTGTATCTTAGCTATTGTACTAAGTGCTGCCATAAAGAACAGTATACATATGTCTTTTTGAATGAATGTTTTGTGAACAGACTATAGAGAGAAGATGGAAAAAGAAAAAGAAATTGAGGGGACATGAAAAGATAGACAGGAAGCAATGGACAAGAAGAGTCAATGGTATCCAGGTATATTAGTCATGTAAAGGAGAGTTATAGCTAAATATCCAAACTAAAGAGTAAAAAACACTGAAAACATGAGATACAAATCAAACATAAAAATGTTCCTGTCAAGGTGGTGGGTAGCGGGGTGGTAGTGGTGGTGGGAGATGGGAGGGTGGAGAGAACCTGGGAACAGTGGTGGAGGGAAGTTGACACTGGTGGTGAGGCTGGTACTAGAATATTGCATGCCTAAAACTCAACCATAAATAACTATGTAGATCGTGGTGCTTTAATAAAATTAGAAATTTTTTAAATAATAAAACAAAATTTCTCTACATAAATGGTAGTTTTACTTAGGCTGCCACCCACCTCAAAACTATTACATTCAGATAATAAGGAAATTTCTGCAAGTAGGCTGATGAGTCACTATTACTTAGTAATAATGGGAGAAAAGAGTTCTAATTTGTCAAAAGTCCTACAGGAATTTTTATTTCTTTGGTGTTGATTTGTTCAGGGATTCTGATATAGCAGTTCATAAAGAGATAAAAAATATGCATTTATGAAAAAAGAAAAAAGAAAGTAAATGATCTAACGATTTTAACAACTGAGAGGCAGAGACTGTAAGACTATTACTACTACCTACATATTAAATTAGTTATACATTCCTTCTACCCTAAAATTAGAAAATCATGAATATATTATTCTACTCTTATAAAAACTAGCAAAGATATATTTTAAGAAAGATGTCTGCCATGCTAATCAACAGTGGTGTCAACAACAACAACAACAACAACAACAACAAAAAACATTAGGCCATGGGTAAAGTTTTATATGAAGGAATACAATTTTACTGTTCTCCCACAAGAAACTATTCACAGTGACAAAAGTTGTATTTAAATACATTTGAGATAAGTTGGGAAGCTAAGAGACCTGATATTTAATCCAATTTCCTTTTCACTAAAAAGATTTTCATAAAGCAGAAATAAATACATATTTTTGCTGTTGTTCTGCTTTGGGGCCATACCCAAAGTGGCTGCTGGGGGGAAGCTCCAAGAAGTGCTCCAGGGATGGCGCCAGGGATCAATCCTACATTTCCTGAATACAAAGCATGTGCTCAACTCTGGCAAATAAATCTTAAAATGACATTTAATAATTTCATTAAATTTAAGCATCCTTCTCTTAAATTCATCAGCTTATTTCTCATTATATATAGTATTATAATCTATCTTTGATGACTTCAAAAAATATTAGCTCAAAATCTACTTTTCAAAAAAATCCCCACTGAGATTAAAATTACCTCAAGCTAATAGTCTTACTGCAATATTTCATTCCATATCTCAGAAGTTGAATTTACTGGCATGGTATCTATGTTTAATACATGTAAATGCACTGTTTTATAAGTGTAAATTTATGACAGCGACAACACTAGTTCCCTAGCACTAGAAAAAAAACAAAGTAAGGTAAGAAATCATAATTTTCCATGCATGACTACTTTATTTTTTATTTTGGTAATCAGGGGAAACTTGAGAGAATCTAGAGAATGCATCTCACAGTGAATCCATGTCTGTCTCTTCCACACAAATGCATACACACCCAAGTTATCTAACTACAAATGTAAAAGATTTTGAAACAGCATTTCTTATGACCTAAAGATATTTTGCCATTAAAGTTGTAGAGAAAAAAATATTCTAAGGTATGAACAAAAAATTAATCTACATAGTAGTTTGACTTTTCTAATCTATCTTCAAACGTGGACATTGTAAGTAAGCATAGCCCTCTTTTAAAAACAGAACTCAGGGGAGAAATGTGCTGAAAACATCTCTACCAAACTCTGGATAAAGAGCATGCAAGAAAGACAGTTTGAAAAGCATTGATTTAGATGGTCAAAAACAACAGAAACCCACATCGCTTTTTTTTTCCAAAACACGTATTTGTGGATATTTATAGATCTGGGTTTGATTATAGCTAAACTGTCAAAACTTTGTAAATAACATTCAAGCCCTAAAAATGTTTTGAGACATTCTAATTAAAATAGAAATCATAAGATTTCTTATAAGATACAAAAGGAGATTTTAATATTTACTCAGGAAGGCTATGCAATAAAGAATCTTCTAAGGGCCAAACATAATAAATACAATAAACAATAAACTAAGGTATCATGCCAGACATTTCACTGCTTCAAATTGCTCTGTGTCTGTTTAATGTTTTCATCTAGGTGAAAAATAGAATTGCACCTACACAAGAGTTAATGAATTAGCATGAGTATAATTACTTCTGAAAGGAAAATCAAACAAATGTTAAATGTTTGATATATGTATTTCTGTTCAGTAAGTAATTGAAAGATTTCTACAGGGTTTTAACAATAAGACATGACATTTAACTAAACATAAAGATTCTATGCCAGTAAAATTAGCACTGTAGCACTGTCCTCCCATTGTTCATTTACTCCAGCGGGCCCAGTAATGTCTCCATTGTAAGACTTGTTACTGTATTTCCATATCAAATATGGCACAGGTAGCTTGCCAGGCTTTTGTTGTGTGGGCGAGATACACTCAGTAGCTTGCTGGGCTCTCAGGAAAGGGGCAGTGGAATCGAACTCAACATGCAAGGCAACTGCCCCACCAGCTGTGCTATTGTTCCAGCCCGCTAGTAAAATTTAAAAAAGGGGGAAAGAAAGACAAAAAAAAGGAAAATTCTGCTTTATAGAATAATTCTAAAAGATAAATGTAGATGAATTGATGAACTTAAAATTCACCACTTCATAACAACATGATTCTACTGCAATTTTAGGCAAAAATCATTAATGGATATTAATCTCATATTGAAGTGGCCATTTTCATGATCTCAAAGTATAATTCCACATATCAATTATTAATTACAAAGATAAATAGAAAGATACAGTATCTTTTTAAACAACTAAAGGAATTTAGAATCACCAAAAAAAGAGTACATTGATAGAAATATGCCTCATGTTGTAATGCACTGAGGATAAATGAATACTTTTTTATCTTTCGGGATGGTGAGGAGACACACACACACCCAGCTGTGCATGAACATAAGTCAGCCACATGTAAGATGAGTGCCCTACCCACTGAATTAATGTTCTGGCCCCTATACAGCATTGTTGACAAAAATATTTATCCTAAATTTAATTATGTGGGATAAAATATGAAAAAGGCAAGATGAGAAACATTCTGTGATGCTGCTAGCTTTGAGCAAAATAACAAAAAGAAGAACAAGGTTTAGTCTAGGTACTGTTCTAATGTAAAGACATGATAATAAATACAACAACTGATCCTTGATCGGGGCCTAAAAACATTTCTATAGGACATTTATTGATATAACTAAGGATTTTTAATATAGTCTATATTTGATAGTGTTATTAATAGAACTGACAAATTCTCTGCATTTTAATTATAACTTTAGTTACATAAGAAAAAGTTCTTATTCTTAAGTGATACTCAAGTATTTAGAGATGAAGTGTTATAATTTGGCAACCAAGAATCTTTTCTGAGAAAAAGGGAATAAAAAAGAATAGAGGCTATAGCAAATATGACATACTGTTAACAATTAAAGAAACTGTGTGAAGTGTATGAATATTCATTGCAGTATTCTTCTGAGTCTGAAGGTTTTAAATGCCTCAGCATAATAAAATGTGGTGGTATATTCCTTACACATTTAAAAGGGGACAAAATACATCACTGTAAAATAATATATCAATTTCCTTAATAAAGGTATTAAATGTCAAAAATTTAATCTTGTTTTAACACATACAAAAGGATTACAAATATTTTGGATGATTATAATCAACTTCTTAAAATGCAATAGCAAATAAAATCGAAATTATGCACTTGTGTACTTATACACAATTTGATGTGACATTTTATAATTGGACTACATTAAAAATAAAAGCAGGAAATTGTTTCATCAGCTATTTCAGCCTAGTCATCTATTTACTACAAGAAAATTTTCCAGAAGAAAATCTAGCTTTATTTGCAACACTGATACAACAGTGCCCCCTAAAAGTAATAAAAATGGAGGTTTACAAAAATGGAAATGGAGGTTCACAAAAATTAATGAAAATGGAAATTTATACTTATCTGTTGCTTTGTATCCTTTAGCTTTTGAATATTTTTTCCAAAATTAATCAGATTTTATAAAGTTCTGACACAATTAGGCAATTAAAATTTAGTGTTGCTTTGTATCCTAGCAGCGTTTTCTACAATGTGCGCAATATTTTAATCTATTAATGAAATATATTGGTATTTTTCAAAGTGGGTGATACTGGGCCGTAGTACTAGTACAGCAGGCAGGATACTTGCTTTGTATATGGCCAAACTGTGTTCGATTCCTGGCATCCCATATGATCTTCCCAAGTTCCTCAAAAGTAATTCCTGAGTGCATAGCCAGGAGTAACCACTGATGGTCTTCTCAGGCTCCCCAAGAGTAATTCCTGAGTGCACAGCCAGGAGTAACCACTGCGCATCATTGGTTGTGGCCCCCAAAATAAAACAAACAAACAAACAAAACCCCAAAGTACGTGATACAGCCAACCAGAGTATGAAGGATAGATCCAGGGGTGGATTATTTAACCTTCAATTAATCAGATATGGTAGTAACTTTGGTTTAAATTAATTGGGCAGCATTTTTTTTATCTTTAATAACATAGATTTCCAGAGTGACACTGAGTGTTTTTTTTCCCTGAAAGTGGGAAATCAGGGCAAATAAGTTAGGAAACACTTGACTAGATCATGGCAACTTTTATTAGACTTTTCAAGCTACTGGAAAAAGAGATAAAATGACTGTTCACACACTCAAGCAACACCAATTATAAAATAATATTTTAACTATAAATATCAGATGCTTACAGGTATTGTGCTTATGGTAACTATATTGTAACTAAACTAAATGAGGGTGCCAGGACTTATTAAAATACTAATTTTCTGGAAGAAAATATAATCTACCAAACGTTATTTATAATTTTACCTCAACATAAAATAGAGATGCATTGCTGACCAGGACATATTGCTATAAATAATAATATAAATCATGGTAAATATACAACCACAACAGAGAAATGATCAGGTATTAGTATCAATTTACAATGGTTTGTGTCAGTTTTATGAGAGATGATGGTTGTGTTTGTTTTTAATATCTTTCCCTTAATTTCATTATGCAATGTTTTGGAATATAACATATTACTCTGATAATAGCAATGTTGGAAAAATGCTATAAGTCACATATTTCATTTAAAACATATATTAATGGAGACATAACTTTCTTTGTTCAAACAATGAGCACCATTTAAATAAAATTCTTTCCTTCACCCAAAATCTCAAAATACTATCCCAAGTATGTATCCATTTCTAAATTCACATACCCTTAGTTTGGAAGTAATTATTGAGCTTCTACATTGTAGAATGGAAACAATATTCTGATATAAAAACACACAGAGCATTGTATACCATCATAGATACTATATAGAGGCATGAGTCTGTTGACCACTTACACGCCTTCCCCAATAATTACTACTCAAAACAACTCCAGGGTACAAAGCCAACCCCAGAAATTTGGGAATAGAGGCAATCATTCCTTGAAAAGTTCATATACATAAACACAAAGAATATTCAGCTTGGAACAGAAAATATCTTACATTTTTGAAGCGCTCAATCTAAATTTTAAAGATTATCTGTATCAAGAATACAATATCTCATTTAAAAAATCTGTTTTGGTGTTTTGGTCCTCTGTGTGTGTGTACGCACACACACGCATGTGAAGGATGGTGACTCAACATTTCCTTCCATACTTTGTTGGGTATGGTGCTGTGTAAAAAATCTTTGAGGGCAGCCAGTGGGGCCCTGAAGGCTCTCCCCCTCGCCGCCAGCGTTTGGGGTGGGCCCAGGACATGGGGCAGACGGTGGACGAAAGGAGGGCCAAGCTGGTTGATTGATTAGACACCGTTTATTCCATTCTCCCCACAAGCCTTCCCTAGTCTCTCTGAGCCTCTCATTCTAGTCTCACACTGCTCCTCATTTCCATTTCCTTCTGTCTCTCCCTCTCATCTCTCAGTGTTCCATCTCACAGCCTGGGCTCTCTACCTCTCCACGTGCCTGCTCCTGTATTCTACATTTTTCTCTCTCTGCCCCCCTTGCGAGTCTCTCTGCTATCTATCTTGCTGCTCTGACTTCTCTCTCTCTCCAGCTTTCTAGTCTCTCCAACTCTCTTCTCACTCCAACCAGCTCTCTTGTTCTCAAGCTCTCTTCCTCTCCAACTCCCCATCACTCTGGGCTGACAATGCACCCAGTCAGGTAGCAAAATCAATATAAGAAAGCCCTTCCTGAGGGCCCACCAAGTTCAAAGGAAACACAACCTAGGATATTCCAAAGCCCTTCCTGACTGCCCTAGGGAAAAATACCTTAAGGTGTTTTTCTCTTTTCCCTAGTCCAATAACTCAATCAACATCTCAATACTAGTTATTTTTGTATGGACACAGTAATAGATAACATTGAGGGCAGCTCTACTGGGAACATCTTGCCACAGACTCAGACTACAGCATGCAGGTCAGATTTAATCAGTCCTAACCCTAGCACAGTCCAAATATAGTTATTACTTTTTGGATCAAGACAGCATTTGTCCATGACCAAGCTCTTAACTTATAGCATTATGGCACTTTGGCCAGGCCCATCTCGATGCCAGGGTAGCACATAGCTTACTGCTTGCCAGGGTTCCATCCAGTCCTTCCTCAGGACCCTGCTTTTGGGGGCACTAGGAAGAAAGGACAGCTGAGACTTAGGGGAGAGAACAGATGCCCAGGAGGAAAATATCACTGATAGTCACATAACAAAAGCATACTGTTTTCTTGTGTCCATACAAAAAGACATTGCTCTGAATAAACTATGCAAAGGACTTAGGGAGAAGAGAAAAACAATATTTACAAGTCAACAGAGCACAAAGAAAGAAGTTACAAATAAACACAGAGGAATGGGAACACTGTGATGGGAGCAACCCAATAAACCTAAGCTACCTGAGGCTATGCAGGAAGGACAAAACAGTGTTATCTTACAGTGCTGTATCAATTTTGTATAAATACATAAATATTAATACTATTGTAACAATTTTACTTCAACAAAAATACATTTTTCAAACTATCTCTTGTGCTCACATCATTTTATGATTTGTAATGACAAAAACTTTTATTGATTTTTGAAAAGATACATATTATATATACTGTCACTGTCCTCCCTTGTTCATCGATTTGCTCCAGTGGGCCCAGTAATATCTCCAATGTGACACTTGTTACTGTATTTGGTATGCTGAATACATCACAGGTAGCTTGCCAGGCTTTGCCGTGTGGGCCAAATACTCTCAGTAGCTTGCCGGGCTCTCTGAGAGGGACGGAGGAATTGAACCTGGGTCGGCCAGGTAGGCCACATGCAAGGCAAATACCCTACCTGCTGTGCTATCGCTCCTGTATTTCTTAAAAATACTAAAGCCCTTCTAATATATATCATAATTAAGTATATAATTATTTATCTAAAGCTACTGAGCCAACCAAAATTTTATGAGTTGAAATGCAAAAAATAGGAATATTAGGGTCACGGTTATGGTCCTCCCGTTATTCATCGATTTGCTCGAGCGGGCCCAGTAACATCTCCGTCGTGAGACTTGTTACTGTGTTTGGCATATTGAATACGTCATGGGGAGCTTGCCAGGCTTTGCCGTGCGGGCGAGATACTCTCAGTAGCTTGCCGGGCTCTCTGAGAGGGGCGGAGGAATCGAACTCGGGTCAGCCATATTGGCCGCGTGCAAGGCAAACGTCTTACCCACTGCGCTATCGCTCTAGCTCAGGAATATTACAGGATATATTAAATTAGTTTTAAAGTTTTTGTATCAAGCATCGATTATAAATATGTATATATTTGGTGGGAGGAGTGAGGCCTTCCAAGACATGCTCAGGAGGCCCAGTGTGACCCCCAGCAATATTCAACCTGGTGCTGCTTCATCCAGGTGTACTGGGACTCACCAAATCTAGGGGATGAGGTAAGAGGAACTGAGCCTGTGGCCTGCACATGCCAGGCATGTTCTCCAGCCCATTGAGAATCTCCCTCATCCCTATAAGTTAATTTCACCTGGTTATGAAAGAATCCATATTAGGGCATCAAATTTTTGTGTACTTTAGCTAACTTGCAACATTGCTTTCTGTAAAACTGCTTGGCTGCTTTGCACCTGGGGGAGAGGGGACTTGGAAAGTGAACAGGGCATAACTTCTTTTCTAAACCAAGTGTGACAGGATTCAGGTGTATTTACTGTCCCTGAAATGTATTGTCTCAGTAAAGCACCCTGCAGATTTGGGTAAAGGATAACTCAGGATGCGGGTGGTTGGGGGAAATTGCCCTTTCCTGGAATGTATTGTCTCACTAAAGCACCCTGCAGACTTGGGTAACTCAAAAGGAGGATGGTCAAGGGAGATTACCTAAGGCTTAATGATTCCAGTTATAACCCTGCTTGTGCTGACAATCGATGTACCTAAATGCTGATCTTTGAATCTATAGGCTAAGGAGTGAGGTACTTTTAAATGGATTGGTTAAGAAAGGATATGTTGTTACAAATCTATTGGCTATGAAATGCGCGGGCTTTGCTGTAACAGCCAGTGAAGGCCTATATAAGATCCCCTTTGAAGAAGTTCGGGACTCTCAGCCACTGCCCATTTTTGGGGTATGCTGCGGAGCCCCAGCATGCTGGTCTAAATAAACCCCGTTTATACTCCTGCAGGAATTGTGTCTATCTGGTCTCTCCGCGCCTCCCAGGGCTAGGGAACTCCCGATCCCAACAGTTATATTCAGAGAAATATCCTATAGCAATAACAAGTCACAACTAAAATACACAGAAAAAAATTATAATGCAGAATCCTATTTGAAAAGTTCATCATTTTTCAGGCTATATTTATTAAACATGATTATCCAACTCATAAATATTAATGCAATCAATTTACAAAATACATGCCTAAACAAAAAGTCACTGAATATTGTCTTTCAGAAGTTTCCAAAAGTCCAGGGTAAAATGAATTGTTAACACTTTATAATCTACATTATTTTAGTATTTCTAAACAATGAATATAATCCAGCATGATGAAATAATGCAATTTATGACAATGTATTGGAAAGGAAAGGACTGATAAGAAATTGTTTAAAAATGAAATATCTGAATAATTAAATCTTTAAAAACATATGCAGATACTCATATCTAAAACTAGTATAATAACTATTATAACACAATCTGGCTTATAGTATTAAAACATATGGAAATATAGTTACTCAGAAAGAGACAGACAGGTTCAGAATGAGATCTCCCATGTAGAATATAAATGAAACATAGTAAGAAAGCAATGAATGCTCAAAAGACAAAAGAAAATGATAACTGGTCTTTATTAGGAAGTTTACCATGTCAGGGTAGATAGGAGGGAGGCACTGGACCAAAGTTTAGAAAGGGAACTATACACTTTGTTGTAGGGTATGATGCTAGAGTGTTTTATGCATGAAATCCTACCAATAACAGTATTGTAAACCACAGTGCCTAAAATTAGACTGAATTCAACCAAAGGAAATTTGAAGGTAAAATTAGAAAAGACTAAAATCATAAACTTAAGAATGACTTTCTACTTTTAAAAGATTGTTTATAATGACATAATTAAACAGTGTCAGGCTTTATTTTAATCTGAAAACCAATTGAATTTTTCTATGTAATATATGTCTTCATATTAACACTGATTTTATATTCTGTTTAATTTTTCTACAAGTTAAAAATAATTGCATTCATTTTTCATTTTGATTGAATTCCGTTTATCAAAAAAGCTTTTACCACCACAGAAGTATTTTTCAATAGTAACTAACCTACAGTTTCTAAAGGTGTTAAAAAAAAAAAAAGGAATTGGAGTACTTTTAGAATGTGATATTTTATCAAGTTACATCAAATTCCAATAGCCAGTCTTTTGTCTCCCCCTACTGGAATATATAATTGTTTAGTTTCTCTCTCTTTTGAATTTTTATTGTTTATTTTGCAGTGCCAGGGACCTAATTCCAAGCCTCACACATGTAAAACAAGTACCCTACTAATGAGCTATGTCCCAACAAAAAAATTTTATTATTTTGGTAAGGGCAGCACTTAGAGGCTATTCCCGGCCTATTGCTCTGTGTACCCTGAAGTGTTAGAGACAAAACCTGAGAGGTTCACATGCAAAGCATGTACTCGAATTCTTTGTGCTGCCTACCCAGATAGTCACAATTACTTTTTAAGGCTATAAGATGTTTGATCTCTTTTCCTATACCATATATTCAAGGAGGTCACCTGACCAAAGTTTAACAATACATGAAATAATCATTAAGATACTTTTCAATCACTAAACTAATAAAATTTAATGTTTGAATAGCAACTCTCCATCCCACAAATACATACTACCATGCTTAGTGGTCCATTATGGATAATAAGATTACTAGGTAGCTAATAGTAATGAATATTCAATAGTGTTTTTAATTTATTACTGCAAACCTAGTTATGAGATGAACTTTCAATTTCATCTTCTTCCCCACTCTAGGAAAGCAAATTTTTCTGGCTTTATAATGGGGAAAAAGATCCCTCTGTACTCAGTTTCTGTCCATTATTCCCATGTCATAGTTAAAGTAATACATATATAACTTATACTTGTTATGGGGCTCCCTGGTTTCAAATTTTTAATTTCACAATAAGTCTGTAGCTTCTTTTAAGTGCTCACACAAACTGGGTTATGTTTGTGCTCTTTGTTGGTCAATGTAAAATTTAATTATTTTCTAGGACAAATATTCCTTCCTTTTTTAATTTACTTATTTGTATATTGCTAGGGATAACACAAAAGCTCACATATCTGAGGTATGTGCTTTTCCACTAAAGTACAAGCCTGATCACAGTTGTCCTTTTGACTCAGATCATTCAGAAATACTGAAAGACGTATAAAGGTGACAAGTTAATTATATAATACAGCTTGTCAGGTATGCCACACTACAGGGTACCAAAAAGATTAAATCTTCGGGTCAGAATGATAGTATAGCACTTGATTTGCATGGGGATAACCCAGTTTTGATCTCTGGCACCTTATATCTATATGTTCCCTAAACTGGCCAAGAGTAATCCCTGAGCATCACTGGATGTGCCTTTCTCCCCACCAAGGTCACGGTCACGGTCACAGTCACGGTCCTCCCGTTGTTCACCGATTTGCTCTAGCCGGCCCAGTAACGTCTCCATTGTGAGACTTCTTGTTACTGTGTTTGGCAAATCAAATACATCACGGGGAGCTTGCCAGGCTTTGCCATGCGGGCGAGATACTCTCGGTAGCTTGCCGGGCTCTCCGAAAGGGGTGGAGGAACCAAACTCGGGTCCACCATGTTGGCTGTGTGCAAGGCAAACGCCCTACCACTGTGAACGCACCCAATCTCCACCACCAAAAAAAAAAATTTTAACTTCTTTTCTTTCATGTTCACTGAATCACCTAGAAGTACATATGGCCTATATCACTGTCTAGTGATAGATTGAGGCTGAAGAAAATATTATTAGAAAATATTATTAGAATGATATACAGAATTAAAATAGGGAAATTGTGGCTTGAAACAAAACCAAAACTAAAAATTCGGCTAAATATCAGAACAGTGAAAAATCCATTTTTTAGGTTGGGGGCTCAGGGGCCACACCCAGTGGTCCTCAGGGCTTACACCTGGCTACACACTCAGGCATTACTATTGGCAGGTTTTGAGGGAACTCACGTGGTGGCAAGGATTGAACCCAGGTGCATCCTATCCTCTGTACTTTCTCTCTGGCCAGAAACTTTCTTGCATTGTAATTCATTTCAGTTTTTGTGATCTTTACCAAATTATCCTTGATTAACATGTCTAACTGAAATTTTTATTTTAAAAACTCCTACTCCTGCCTTCTTTATGATTGATCATATCACCAACATGTCACTCACCCCAGCATGAAATTTCAGGCATTATTGACTCGTAAATTTCCTTTGACCTTTATAATCATTTGTTGAGGGTAATACATTCTATTTGCACAGTCTCTCACCCTAATCTATACCCTCCATTTAGTTCTTACTAAACAGGGCCTTTTAACTTAAAATGCTGCAACAATTCTCAGTCTGATCTCCCTGCTATCATATCTCTGCACTCTCCAATTTCCACTGCTACATTAATCTTCCCCAAACACAGCTCACATTTTATTCTTCCCTTACTCGAAACCTTCCAATATCCTTACTGACAATTAAAGTTTTACTCCTTGTTATATCCCTTCTAAAATGTCCTCCGCCTACCTTTCTAAATTTATAACCCGATACTATGTTTGACCAGTATTTTTAAAACAATAACTATTTCATGGTTTGGGCTATAAAATGTCCCCATACTTTCTCTTTTTTCACCCCACACTAGCCTCTCAAAGCATCCTCCTGCCTTAAAGCTTGTCATTTGATGTTTTCTGCCAGAAAAGTTATTCTGTTAGATAATTGCATGAATCACCCCAAATTTATTCATATTCAATCTATTCAAAATACAGTTCCTCAGAAAACTCACCTATCTAAAAAACTTACCTGATCACTCTTCGTTTCCTCATGTTCCTTTTCCTTCCTAGTACTTACCATGACCTATCTTCATATGGGTTCTATTGTCTATTTGGATAATGCTTATTATTCAAGGGCCTAAAATAGTGCCTGGAACACAACAGGTGCCACAAACTTCTTGTTCCAGAAAAGAATGACACGGAGGTTAATAAGGTCACTGAGAATGAATGAGTTGTGCACTTTTTTAACTTTTGTTTGCATTGCTTTCTATTTTGTGTTTGGTTGTTTGGTTGGGGGGGGGGCAACACCCAACAGTGCTCAGAGCTTTACACTTTGCTTTGCACTCAGATTATCCCTAACTGGGCTCAGGGGACCATATGTGGTGTTCAAAAGTGGGTTGGCCACTTGCAAGGCAAGCTCCCTGCCTTCTCAGGTCCCAGCAGTGAATGAGCAGTAAATCATGGATAGAAAGTCAAGTCATTCTGATGGGGAAAAAATCATGTTCATGGGGCTGGAGCGATAGCACAGCAGGTAGGGCATTTGCCTTGCACACGACTGACCTGGGTTCAATTCCCAGCATCACATATGGTCCCCTGAGCACCACCAGGAGTAATTACTGAGTGCAGAGCCAGGAGTAACCCCTGTGCACTGTCGGGTGTGATCCAAAAAGCAAAATAAAAATCATGCTCTTTAGCAGCAATCCCTATCACATAGTGTCTTAGAAATAGATCAAGAATCATCCTTTCTCAATTCACTTCAAAGCACCATTCTTGGTCCAGAATTAAACCTGCCAAATAGCACTCATCCTTAATAAAGTAACAAAGATTGCATAAAGCAGTCAGAATCTGAACTCAGATCTATTTCCCCCTAAACTCATTAACTACTACTGAAATTTTCATCCTTTAGAGGATCTATATTGTAGGTTAAATAATATATATTAAAAAGGGAGAGAGTATTATTTAAAGATTTTTATTACTATAAAATAAAGTAAAATAAAAGAAATACAGAAAGTCAACTCACAAAGCAGTTAAAAATAAAGTGCTGTAGAATTTGAGATAGTTTACTAAGTAGAAAGTGGGGAAAAGGGGGTGGGAAACAGGATAGGTTTCATGAAAGAGCAATGGAGAATAGACAAGAGTGTTGAGGGGGAAAAGAAAAACATTCTATTTGTATATAAAATAAATCTGATAATGACAGAAACAAGACTTCATGAGGCCAAGGGAGTTGTCATATTCATATAATAGGCCATTTGATAAGCCCTTTAAAGTAAAAATCTTAAAGTATGAAAGTGAAAAGGATTACAGTTGGTTCAACTTCAAAGGGCCTGAAAGTATTTCAGGGGATATGCTATGAAATGACCCCTTAACAATAGAATTGACAAAATCAAGGAAGAGACAGATTTTCGTTTTGGTTTTCGTTTTTTGGGCCACACCCAATGTTGCTCAAGAATCACTCCTGGCAGTGCTCAGGGGACAATGAGGAACGCCGGGGATTAAATTGAGGTCAATCGCATTAAGGTAAGCATGCTACTCTCTGTATTACTGCTCCAGTCCCAGGCCATAGATGTTTTTAAACAATTGTTATGGAACATGTTATATTGTGAATATTTTGTTATCTTATAAAACTTATCCATGTGACATTTATTACACTTAAAGAAGACAAAACTGTCAAGAACCCTAAACAGCAGCATGCTGGCCTGGAATTAATTTAGCAACCTTTACTTACTATATAGTATCTTTAGGCCCTATCTTTATTTTATTTATGTGTTTTCCCATTACACCTGTTTTTTTTTTGTTTTTGAGCACAGGAATTCTATATAATGGGAAAGAGAGAAATACAAATGACAATAACAAATATAATAAATGTTATAAAGAGCAATATATTGGTCTTTATAATTGCTTACTATTATATACATTGATTACTATTAGTTATGTATATTAAACTATGATACGCTTATATCTAATACATTGCTTACTATTATAGTAAGAGGAGTGTTACCTACAGCACCTTCTCCTAAGATTAACATGAACATTGACAGATATTTAAGAGCTTGCTAGACAAACAAAAAAGTAAAAATATATTGAAATTCTTGCTCAAAGAAATTAAATAATCTTGATTTTAAAGCATTAGAAAAACAGAATGTTAAGTAATAGCCAAATGTTCCTGTATAAAAAGACAACAAGCATACAGAAAAATGCAGCTAAGATGAAGAGTTCACTGGGAAGGAGCAGGTGTGAAATCTTCCATGGGGTACAAAGCATGCTTTCTAGTAACAAGGTAGAGTATTCATAAAACAGACTCCTTAGGAGTTTCCAGTAATCAGAAGTGTGTTAAATGCTGAATCTAAAGTAAAAATTAGGGGAGAAAGCTGAGCATTATTTAGATTTAGAAGTCTGAGTAAAAGTGTACTGTACCTAAAAAAAAAAAAAAGGTGTACTGGGGCTGGAGCGATAGCACAGCGGGTAGGGCGTTTGCCTTGCATGCAGCCAACATGGCTGACACAGGTTCAATTCCCAGCATCCCATATGGTCCCCCGAGCACCGCCAGGAGTGATTCCTGAGTGCATGAGCCAGGAGTAACCCCTGAGCATCGCCAGGTGTGACCCCCCCCAAAAAAAAGCAAAAAAAAAAAAAATAAGTGTACTGTACCCTAGCATAGGACATTGGATTGGTTATGGTTTTAAGACAAAAAATAATAACAAAACAAGTTCAAGTGGATAGTTCCTTTATCTCTCAAACACCCGTTATGTTACTGCTCCCTTCCTGCAGCTAGTTTTCAGTGTAATGTAAGTCCTCACCAATTCAATTATAAGTCTCAAGGATAGTCCACCGGTAAGTTTCCCATTTCCCGCTCTGAGTCACAGTATTATAGAATCTCAAGCGTTTAAGCTTCACACAGCTGTGTAAAATTATCATTACTCCCACCACATAAGTTAGAGAGCCATCCCACCAACCAAAAGTGCACCTCTGCCTAGGATAGGTAATGATGAATCATATGGAATTTTCAATCAAATTTTTTTGAGAAAGTCCATGCTGTATTCCAAAGCAGCTATACTAATTACTTCCCCACCAACAGTGTACCTGAATTCCTTTTTCTCCATTTCAAACACCTGAAGACAAAACTTCAATCACAAGTACTTGCTTCCATTTTTTCTCTCTCTCTATGCTAATCAAGTATATTTCTCAAAAATGTGCTCCTCAGACTGTTTTAATAAAATCTAAGCTGCTTGATTAAAATGCAGCATTCTCAGCACCATCATAAAGCCCCACGAATCATAAGCAAGAGGACAACATGCATTTAATACATTTTCAAATTTGAGAATCCTTAGTCTACCTAACACTACCTAATTAGTATTAGTATTATTCTACCTAATACCATCAAATTTATTTTTCCTTCACCACCATGATTTCCTCAGGCCACATTCTTGCTCGAACCGACGTAGGCTTCAAAATCCTCCTTCAATTTAACTTTTGAACCTTTCCAATAAACACCTTTTATTTCAACAGTCAATTTTAAAAGTAATAAGAGTTGTTTAAAGTAAAATGCATTCACTATAAATACATACTATTATTTTAAAGGAAATTTTAAATGAAATACATTGACTATTAATATACTAACTCTTCAAATACAGCAGTATTTGATGCCAAGGACATTGTTTCTTGCCCTGTTTTCTACATACAGAATGATAATCAATGAAGACATAGTAATGACAAATAGTTCTCAATTACAAAACCAGCCACTTTCATTGTATTATGTGTAGTTTACCATACTAAGAAAACAATGAAATACTTCCTTACTGAAAAAGCCTTTAAATGAGAGCAACAGAATGAACCTTAGAAAATAATACAGGAGAATCACACCAATTTATCCATTTAATAAAGGAAGCAGAGAGAAACTGCCTAATTTCCCCAAAGCCACAGAGTATAAAAGAGAAGCACCCATGACTTCTAACTATATAGCAAGATTGTTTTAATTATATTTTGTGTTTGGTGATAGTAAAATCAATGTAGATATTTCAGCGAGAATTCCTGTACATATGAAACAGAATTTTAGAAATCTCTCTGTAACCCTAAAGAAACAGAAGTAAAACATTCAATTTCAACAAAATCATAAAAATGGTAATAAGTACAAGATTAAATAATAAAAATAAACCAACAGAAAAAATACCAGTTACATTTTAACCACTTGATCTTAATGTTAATCTCATTGTTTTTGGTAAGATATATACACACCAAAAGAAGAACAAACTCTATAATATATCAAAAGCAGAACTCTCTAAATTCTCCAAACAAATTTACATTTAGGAATAAAACACATCTTTTGTACTCACCATAACTTTACTTCCAACTATCTGCAAACAGTGGTCAACGTAGAGTGGTTATGGTGTAAAAAGAAAAAAGCAGCAATATTAGTAATTAGAAGCTTTCTCCAGAAGTGTTTAGTAAATTAGTAAATAGTTAACCTTATATATATTTTTCATACTTTAAATCTAGAGTCTTAAATAATTACTAATTTCATAATGTATTTCTATTATATCTCAAAGATATGAAAAGGCTGCAGAATTCACAAATAAGAATTCAGAAATGATATTATTAAGCATTTGAGGATTTTTTTAAATGTACTGAAACAGATTTCTATACCACTTGTATTTACCATGCAATACAGGATTGAGTATAGTCAGGCATCAGCTAAACTCAAGCTCAGAGATTACAGAAAAAAAATCAATGAAAAATAATATATTCCTGTCTATGACCGTACCTCCCTGAATGTGACTGATCTCATCTGATCTCAGAAGCTAAGCAGGGTGGGGCCCAGTTAGTAAGTGGATGGAAGAAAATAAATGTATTACAAATACTGTTTTCTTCTTAGTATAAAAGTTAAAACTTAGTTATTTTAGACTACATGTTACATCACGCACTTAGTACAAAAGGTAAAGCACTGAGACTAACAGATCAGAACTGAGAGACCAAAGATAAACATCACATAAATGGACAGTTATATCACAAAGGAACCAAGAGCACAGGATGTAAGAAGAAATGCCTCTCAAAAAATGGTTCAAGAGGGGCGAGAGTAATAGTACAGCGGGTAGGGTGTTTGCCTTGCACGCGGCCAACCCAGGGTTCGATTCCCAGCATCCCATATGGTCCCCTGAGCACCGCCAGGAGTAATTCCTGAGTGTATGAGCCAGGAGTAACCCCTGTGCATTGCCAGGTGTGACCCAAAAAAAGCAAAAAAAAAAATGGTTCAAGAAATAAACAACCACACAAACACAAAAAAGAAAGAAGTGACTGGGCAGGAGATAGAGCACAGCAGGTCAGGTGCTTGCCTTGCACACAAACAACCCAGATCCAATCCCTGGCACCTCCAGGAGTGATCCCTAAGCAAAGAACTAGGAGTAAGCCCTGAGAACTTCTGGTGGCTGTGGAAAGAACAGAGGATGGGATAGAAGGGGAGAGGGGAGAGAGGGAGGGGTAGTAGAGGGAACAGAGTGAGCAGAAATCTGGTTATCCACGTGGAAAAGTTTTTAATTTAACCCACTCCATGCACGAACATTAACTCTAAATGGAATGAAAGCTTAGATGTTAGAATCAAATCAATAAAATATGTCAAATAAATCATGGAGGATGTTGTGCTAAGTAGACTACATCAGTAGAAAGACAAATAGCAGAAAATCTCATTCATATGGGGAACATAAAATGAACAAAGCAAGGGAATGAGAAAATGTTCAATGAAAAAAAACCCTAAGACCCAGACAACAGAAAGCAGTTATTTTATGTGAAGAAAAGCAAAAGAAAAGTGTCCTTTAGGGTGTGGTGGAAAGTTATTAGCAGTTTGGTAATGGCATGGCATGGTAACATTTTCCCCTAAAAATGATAAACACACACATATATTTCTAAAATAATGTTCTCTCACCAATTTGAAAATTGATAATTATGAAAAAATAATTATTTTCTTATAAAATTGTGAGTTTAATTAGAAACTACATTGTTTACTAATATTCAATGTCAAATGCACACTCATTAGACAATCTAATATCAGGGTTTAAGTTATCAATTTTTTCTGGAGTGTATGTATATGCTAGGATATTATTATTATTTTAAGATAATAGAATGGTATGACAGGGTTTGCAATACTAAAAAGAGTGTTATTCTATTTTTGAAATTACATGCTGATGTTTTGAAAACAGACTTCTAAATAATGCTTGCCCAAGTTATACCAAATGTACAAAAACCTACCATAAATCAGGTCTATAAATACACTTCCAATAATGAGCAAATGAGTATAGCCTCTTCAGAAAAGACATACTTCTCAACTCCCTTTATTTAAATTTTCTTCATCACTGACAAAGTAGTACCATCTTCCTTTTCTTTTCACATTCACATAACTTACAGAATAGAAAAACACTAAATAATACTTGCATCATTTTTTTAATTCCTTTGTATTCCATTGCCTAAACTATTTTTTACAAAGTCAGTTACACAAGCAAAGAATCTTGCTTGCTTTAGAAACACATTCTGAATGCACACCTGTATACAATTTCATGCTGGTTTAATATCCTTACTTAGCAAGCCCAGAAAAATGAAGAACATTTCTTACTGAGCTCATGTTATTTCTTTTTCTTATTCCAGTCAAAATGACTAATACAAGTGTTAGACGGGAAAGCATACAAAACATATTTACCTATAATTCACATGTTTTACACATGACTACATCCCTAGTCCTTAAATATTTACTCTAAGATGAAACTTGAAATTTGCCTATTTACAGAGAATTTTCATGAAGAAAAGCAATGATATGCACTTTTAAATAAGAAAACACTTTCAATCAACAAATCAGCATGATGAGAAAAACTTCATGACAAGCAACAAATATCTAAAATCTAATGAAAAACAAAAGGAAACCTGGGTTTGAACATCCACTTACTAGCTTATAATTTATATAAATTTTATTTCATTATCATAAAGAGATCAAAAGATAAAAGGCAAGTTTGTCACTTAAAAGTAACTCTCTTGACCATCAAAAGAAAATGATGTGCACAATTTTCTTTGTTTTATCAGAAAACGGGCTGGAGCAATAGCCCAGTGGGTAGGGTGTTTGCCTTGCACGTAGCCGACCCGGCAGACCCGGGTTCGATTCCTCCGCCCCTCTTGGAGAGCCTGGCAAGCTATCGAGAGTATCCCGCCCGCACGGCAAAGCCTGGCAAGCTATCCATGATGTATTCAATATGCCAAACACAGTAACAACAAGTCTTACAAAGGAGACATTACTGGGTCCACTCGAGCAAATCGATGAATAATGGGAGGACAGTGCTACTTTGCGACAGTGCTTATCAGAAAACACTAACAATAAATTAGCCCCATTGTGAAAATAGCTTTAACACCTGCTTATCAACAGACTTTCTTTCATCATAATATTGGGGCCATGAAAAATATCAGCAAATAAGATGTAAGTCAAGTGCTCATGTCAGTTTCTCACATGTCTTAAAGAATTCTTATGTATGTTTCAAAGCATTTACTATCCATCTAGCAAACAGCAATTCATGAGAGTTCATCCAACATTTACCCGATTCATAGCAAATCTGAAAAATGAGCCAATAATTTATAGTTTGTATTTCTTTGGTTAGTTGCTTCAGAGAGAACAACATGAGAATAAATGAAAGCAAGGTCCACACAAAGATAAATTCAAAATATAAAGAGCTTAAAACAATTATGTTCAGCCCCATTTACACAAGCAACAAAAACAAAACATGAGGAGAGACATTAGCAAATTCCTAACATTAAAAACAAATGGTTATTTATATATCACTATCTTTACTCTCTGTGCAGATTTAATTATATAGAATTACTACTATACTTGCTTTTAGGTATTCAAGAAAAACTCAACATGCATCTTGCATTCCTAAAGCATTTTAATAGCAAATACAAAAGTGAGAACAGATTTGTCAAAAATTGAAAGTGGAACCCTCAGCAACACCTGATTTCATCAAAAACAATGCCATAGAAAATTTTACATACCACTCAAAACATATTTTGCTCTTAGATAACAGAAGCCAATTAAAAATCATTCTACCTCTCTACTTCTGCAGAGCTTTAATAGGTTATATTTAAATAGATTAAAAGGTAAAGGTTGATCGTCGATTTGCTCGAGCAGGCAGCACTTAGAATTTGCTTCTTAAAATATATGATATACAATTGTATAATTGGAAATAAAATGCCTCAATAAATTCCACAGCAATCAGTATACTGAAAAACAATTACTAGAATAACCAAATAATTTTAGAATATATTTTTATAATTTAAAAACATTACTTTTCTAATATAAAATGTTTTAGTCTCCAATGGAGATGTTACTGGGCCTGCTCGAGGAAATCGATAAACAATGGGAGGACAGTGACAGTGACTTATTAGTAGAAAAATGCAAATAAGTATGACAATAAGCTATCATCTTACACCAAAGAGAATTACCTATTTCGTAAGATCAGAAACAATTACTAATGAATACAGCCTATATTAAAAAATATAGAAATGCTGAAACCTATTCATGAACAGTTTTGTAACTATGCTTCTCACAGTGATTCAATTAAAAAAATACAGAAGCAGTGTTGTCAGGGATAAGGTCAAAGAGGAACACTCATTCACTTTTGCAAGGAATGCCACCTTCTTTGGACTCTATGTAAAACAGTAAAGGATGTCTCAAAACATTAAAAGTAGAACTCTCAGCAATTCCACTACTTGGCATCTATACCAAGTGAACAAAAACGTTAATTCAAACAGATATACATCTATGTTCATTGAAGCACTGTTTACAACAGCAAGGATAAAGAAGAAACAAATGCCCAACAACAGATGACTGGATAAAAACCTGTGATAAAAACCTTTTTTATGGCTCTAAAATGGAATGAAATCTTGCCTTCTGCAAGATCAACTTAACATGGAGGTCATGTTAAGCAAATTAAGTCAGAGGGTAAAAGACAAATGTTGGGCTGGAGCAATACCACAGCGGGTAGGGCATTTGCCTTGCACGTGGCCAATCCGGGTTCGATTCCCAGCATCCTATATGGTCACCTGAGCACCACCAGGAGTGATTCCTGAATGTAGAGGCAGGAGTAACCCCTGAGCATCGCCGGGTGTGACCCAAAAAGAAAAAAAAATTTTAAAAGACAAATGTCATATCATCTTACTCATATATGGTATATAAGGTGGACAAGGCAAGAGAATGAGAAAAAACAAATTTAAAAAAAACTCTGAACTTCTAAGTATGGGTAAGAGGGTAGTTGATGTGGGGATGGACAACAGTGATATGAGAGGTAGAGGGTCTTTGGCAATGTGGTGCTCGTGCAAGGTCTGTAACTTTGTACTTCAAAATATTAAACATTAACACTATTTTAGATATGTTCCTTTTTATTTAAAAAGCAGTTTGTAAATTTAATTATAAAAATATATATGTTATAAATATGTCCTACATGAACATATATCACAACATAAAATCACTGTATACATACATTTTTAACTAAACATATCTATATCTTTGTGTATACAGACACACACATATACATTCAGTGATGTTATAATATCCAGATGTGCAAAGATTTCTCTTTCCACAAAAGTTACATTTATGAAATATGTTATGAAATATGCATCAATCAAAAAATACATTTCTCAGGACCTGAGTGGCACTATAGTGTGTAGGGTATCTTTCATGTGGCGAACCCATGTTCGAGTCATGGCACCCATATGTTCCCCTGTGCCTGCCAGGAGTGATCCCTGAGTGCAGAGCTGGGAGTAAGCACTGAGCACTGACAGTGTGGCCCAAACCCCAAATAAAGATACGTTTATCTCATTAAAAAGGCAAATATGAGACTACAGATGTACCTTATGAAGTAAAGAAAACAAAATATTCCATTAGACTACTGATAACAGGTCTTTTCAAAGACTGATGATGACAAGTCTTTTCAAATACTACTTTCAAGTCATTTGAAACACACAATTTTGATTCACGCATTCTCCTTAATATTAAGCTACAATTGTAATTATGAAGCAGTTCATATACTTAGCACAATTAAAGAATAAATAACAAAAGTATATAGCATATTAAAATTAAACTTTAAAGCATAAATTAGATAAAACTTTAATGTAAATTTAAAGCTATAACTGTAATGTTTGTGCCTTCTTGCTCAAAATTCAAAATTTCATTCAAAAACATGGAATACCTGAAATTTTCTATCAATTTTTAGTAAATGCACAAATCCCTTCCCCAGACTCACTGTATGAACTCAGAGCCTTTGATCCTTAGTCAGTTTTGTTTAAAATAATGTTTAATTTTTATGAAAGTTCAATTACAAAGTTTTAAAATAAATACTATGTAAAAATTAATGCATAACTATAAATTGTCTATATGAGTAAACTGAATCAAGAAACTGAAGATATACGATGTTACATTATTTTGTGTTGGTGCTGGGCAGTTATCACTACTTACCGACTTGGAAGTAGCAGAAATATACTGTCCAACCATCTCACGCTTGGTGGTAAAATCTTTGTTTCGTAGAGGCGCTTTCCGTTCTTCATTAAGGTTCATGTCCTCCTGTTATTTTGAAAGAACACTTATAGTGAGAACTGACAAATGTCTGCTTAAGAGTTTCAAAAGTAATTAATATACTAATATTCTCTGTCTTGAAATAATTAACTCATGGGGTTATAGACATAATACAGAGTTTATCATGCTTGCATGTACACCACAGAACTGGGTTCAATACCCGGCATCTGATGTGGTCCCCTGTTGATGCTAAGCAGTATAAAATTTTTATTTTTATTGGTTTTATTGTTTTTGATACCACAAATGTCAAAATATGAAAATATAATTTTCAATTAGCTTCTAAAACTTTTATTTTCACACTTATTTCATTATGTTTCTTTTTTCATGAAGTAAAACAACATTTTACATTTTTTTCATCTCTTCCTTTCCCAAAAAACAATACTGGTCCTTCTACTACCAATTTTCAATAAATTTTATTTATTTTATATAAAATACCTGTTTCAGCAACATGTCTTAATCCCATTTTAAAGACTTATTTTCCAATTAACTTTTAAAATCCAAATTTAACTTTGCCAGCAAACATTTGCCTACTTTTGATAGAAATTATTCAGATATTCTTTAATAACCTATTAAAGAATTATCCAGATATTCTTTGACAAACACCTAAACAGAATGAATCAATGATATTCTAAAAACAGATTCTAGCATGGATAGTTAATAGCTATACTGGATTATTTAAGATTATGAATTCATGAATTTGTAAGCCTTTGTTTATTATTTCCTAAAGATAAGCTCCATAAATTCTCTAGCTCCTGCAGACAAGAAAGGACGGAATGTCTCCCACTATAATTCTAATTGAACTAATCGGGGATTTTCTACACAATGAAACAATTGATCAATTCTGCCTGAATTAATTAACTGCTTCATATTTTCCAAAGATCTAATTAACTATATATAGACAGCTGTCACATAACACAGACTTTCAATGGCATTATAAGTATGATGAGCACAGACTCAAGAACAGCTTATTAAGTAAAAGTTATTGACTATGGTACAAAAACTCTTCCATTCATCTACTTAACCTATTTAATAAAATTATTTTAACTAGTCTTGTTATCTATTATGTTTCATCTATTTCTATTTTGAGATTTTGCTGGAGCAATTCAACTTTGAATATCTATATACACCTCAGAAGAAAAAATTCAGACCATATATTTAGACATTAGGAACTAAACAGTTTTACTTTTATTTGATACTTAATCATGGGTTCTGTATTCATCCAGTGATTTCCAGAGTCCACAGGATCTAACTGCAGCTGAAAAAAATTTTACTTAAAACTCAGGAAAGTGCTCGCTTCAGCAGCACATATACTAAAATTGGAACGATACAGAGAAGATTAGCATGGCCCCTGTGCAAGGATGACACACAAATTCGTGAAGCATTCCATATTTTTCCGGCTCATCCTTCGTGCCCTACCGAGGTCATGAGTTGCCCCCCAGGAGCGGCTCTCTGGCACAGCCATAACACCAGATGCACAGAAACCAATCTTGTAATTATCTGGCTCTTTGCAGAAATCCAAAATCGTGAGGCCGCTATTGTGACCATGCGAGATTATATGATTCTCATAACCAGCTATAGAAAACCAAGTATTTCACAATGCCTTTTCAGCAATTATGATTGTTGGGGGGAAGTTCTAAACAATAATGGTGCATCTTTTGTTGAAATAATGAATGTAATCAATGTAGAGAATCATGGTCATGGTCCTCCCGTTGCTCATTGATTTGCTCGAGCAGGCCCAGTAATGTCTCCATTGGAGAATTTATTGTTACTGTGTTTGGCATATCAAATACATCACAGATAGCTTGCCAGGCTGTGCCGTGCGGGTGAGATACTCTCGGTAGCTTGCCAGGCTCTCCGAGAAGGGAGGAGGAATCGAACTCAGGTCGGCCATGTTGGCTGCGTGCAAGGCAAGCGCCCTACAGCTGTGCTATTGCTCCAGCCCATGGAGAGAATAGTTAAGTGGAAATCATCTGCCTCACAGGCATTGGGAGGGGTGGGAGGTGGGTATATTTGGCTTTTTGGTGGTGAAAAATGAGTACTGGTGAAGGGAGAGGTGTTTGATCATTGTGTGACCGAGACTTAAACCTGAAAGCTTAGTAACTTTTCCCACAGTGATTCAATAAATAAATATAAGAAAAAATAATAAATAAAATTATAAAAAAGTAAGATGGAGTTCATGTCCAATTCAATCAGCTAATCAGTGGCTGAATAAATCGCAGTACTCCTACATAAAAAAATTTTTTTAAATTAAAAAAAAACTCAGGAAAGTAAATTTTCATATGTGACATGGATTTGTATGTCCAACAGAAGGATGAGGGAAAGAGCCTTTGAAATATTCCCCCATTCTCACACTAAATATTTATATTCTATATTTATTCACTCTCAGTTTACTTCAACATACAGTTCACATGTACATAATTAAACAGGTGCACAGGTATTTCAACGTAGTTCTAATTAAATCAGTGCTTATTAAACCAAAAAGATAAAAAGTGGCTTCAGGAACTTGAGAGATAATTTAGCACCCAACCTGGATTCGATCCCCAGCACCTCAAATGGTCTCCCCAAAGCAATGCAGCAATGCAAGGAGTAATATACCTGAATGTAGACCCATGAGCAATCCCTGAGTACAGGCCAGGTGTGAGCCAAAAACAAAAAGAAAACCCAAAAAACAGGCTTCAGGAGTCGGAGTACTACAAGTATAATGTTAATGCTCCCGACCTAGCACACAGCCAACCTGGATTCAATTCTAAATACCTCATAAGCCTGCAAGGAGTGATCCCTGAGCACTGAACACCACCGGGTACAGCCCCACAACAAAGGAAAAGATTCTTTTTAAAATGTGTTTTCAAAATTATTTTGTAAAGACATCATTGAGGATAATAGCTGTAATGCAAACACAAAAAGAAAATGCCAGACTAATTTGTTTTGTTTGGGGGCCACACAAACTGTGCTCAGGGTTTACTCCTAGCTCTGCATCCTATCCCCTATAACATCCAGCTTTTATATCACCTTCTCATAAACCTGTTTCTCTCATCATTTTAAAAATCACATACAAAAATAACAATAATCTATTGCTAAAAGTATCCGATGCTTCATAATTTGATTATTAAAGTATATATCACTTATAAGTTTTATTAACTTATTAAATATAAATTATTAAAGCACATATATAAAATAATGAGGCATATCAATTGTAAATGATAGTTTCAGCTAGTGATATATAAAAGCCCATAGGAGGCCACATAGTTGAATGTAGGATTTGCCCACAAATTGGCAACAATTAAACTTTCCTGATTATGCAATGACCAAAACATAAGTCAAAATCAACTGCATAACAGATCCAAGGTATTGCTAACAGTGCTCACCCATGCAACATTTCTTAGGATAAAAGGAGTTGTGGGTGGAAAAAGCTGAAGAACCCTGGATGAAAGTCACCTCAAATTATTTAAAAAGAAAAATATATCAGGTCCACAATTGTGGCTCAGTGGTAAAGTACATATTTTGCATGTGTGAGGCCTTGATACAATCACCAACGCTACAAAAATGAAACCAAACAAGCTGGGGAAGAAGCTACAGCACAGCAGGTAGCGTGTTTGCCGTCCATGCCACCAACCTGGGTTCGATTCCCAGCATCCCATGTGGTCCCCTGAGCACCGCCAATAGTAATTCCTGAGTGCAGAGCCAGTAGTAACCCCTGTGCATTGCCAGGTGTGACCCAAAAAGGGAAAAAAAAAAACCCTCCAGAGTAAAGAAGTAAATAAAATGCTAGACTAACTAATTTTGTTTGGGGGCCACAACACTGTGCTCTGAGTAAAGAAGGCTTATTTAATTTTCTCAGTAGTAATAGAACTATGTGATACTAAAATCAGCAACTTAGGGACCAGAGCAACCATACAGCGGATAGGGTGTTTATTTTGTATACAGTCCACCCAGGCTTGGTCCACCAGCACTCCATATGGTCCCCAGAGCCCAGCAGAAGCCAGAAATAACCCATGAGCACTGTTGAATGTGGCCCAAAAATAAAAACAAAAAATCAGGAACTTATAGAAATGTGTAAATGTTTATAGTCCTCTAGAATTGTTCTTTCTTTAATACCAAGAGACAAAAGGAACTGTGATATTAGGGAAACATTTGGTAGAAGCGGCTTAAAATAGTACAGATAACATAGCAGTAAACTAAAAAGACATTCTTTTGTCAAAAAATACTGTCAAAATACAAACTGAAATCACTGCTAAAATTGTGCTAAAATGATACTTAGTGTGGGAGGTTTGCTGTACACTCTAATAAACTGCTGTTTATTAAAGACAAATCTGCTTATATTATTTCAGGAATGAAACATGGGAACTACTTTTCTTTTTGTCACTAATGCAACAATCTAACAAAGAAAACATATTATCAAAATTAATGATTTAATTAATAAGATGATGTTTTGCGAAAATAACTAAGTAGGAGGATTCATGAGTAATGCTATCTTACAAGTTGCTTTGAAGCAATAGCAAGAAAGGTTAAGCCAGAGTACACAGAGTGCTGCATAAAGACAAAAATGTAGCTCCATTTTCATGAAAGCAAGATAATTCTAAGTGCAGTTACAACACTTTGAAATGAGATAAAAAGAAAACTTGAAATATGTTGTTCCTTTAGATATATCTCTGGTTATCTCAAAACAAAGTAAAAATGTTGAAATTTAGCACGATGTGGGCATGTTTTATTAGTAATGGGACAAGTAATTCTTTGTTATCCTTAAACTGTCCTCTTAAAAAAGTAATTAGCACTCATGAACCTGATGACATGTGTTGAAGCACATTTTTTAATAAACCCAATTTAATTCATTTACCTTCTAAGTATAAGACTATAACATTCCACACTAGTCAGAAAAAAATAGTGACTTTAGTTAGGTAGATGAAAATTTAGTAGCCATGGCTCAGCAGGAAACTTTTGCATTATTCATAGATTGAAATAAAAAATATATTATTAATAATTGCTGCAAATGACGTTCTTTCACTTAGAACTATGTATCTTTGTCAGTCTGACCTTTAATCTATAGCAGAAGTAAACCAAATATCAGAATCAAAGAAACTTAGAACTAAAATTATTTAATTTCTGGCTTTTATATCACAAGAAAAAATGTGACATTTTCATATTGCTCGCACTAAAAATCTACTAATCATGTGAACAAAATCTTTAATAAATAAAAGAAACTAATTTTAAAATCATGTTTATGTTTTCTCTCACTACTATTTTTGTATTACTCTACCTAATATTAGTACATGCATTTATGTATACACATTTTAAATTTAAAGTCTTGGTTACATTTTTTGAAAGAATCAATTTTTAAAGTTTAAAAACTACTAAAATAGTTCAGAAGTGGACAAAATTTTGTACAGAGGGCCATAGAGTAAATGTTTATACTTTGTGGCTTACGAGGTCTTTTCAAAACTGCAGCTCTGCAGTTGCAACACAATCCTTACAAAGTCTAGCAAGAAAACAAAAAGAGGCATAACAATAACTGACAAAAGTTTATTCCTGAACACAGAATATTATATCAATTTCAAGTGTTCTACAACAGTACTATTTTTCCATTTCTTCAATCCTTCATGTGAAGCAAAAGACCATTTATTGAAAGAATTTTAGAGAAATGTAAGAGGAAAGAGAGATGAGTGTTCAAGAAAGAACACAGGCTTGATAAAGCAAGGAAGCCCAAAGATATTTTTAAAGCAATTTTAACTTCCTAAATTGTTTAATTGTTTACACTAGCACGCGACAGGGACAAATGGAGACGTTACTGGTGCCCGCTCGAGCAAATCGCCGACTAACGGGAAGTTAAGTGATTAAGTGATTAAATTGTTTAAAAATAAAATCATAGGGGTAGGGATAATGTATTTGAAATCTATACGTTCCCCATCACCACACTAACAAAGTATCTGGCATTAAATTATGAGCTGTCAAATAGATACATATCATGTATTATGAGGGAACTGCTCAGAAGATAAAGGGAGGAGAAAGGAAACTGATAATCTGCATCAGGAAACAAAAGAACAAGGAACAGAATATATGCAGCTTTCCATTCAGCCTGCGAGCAAAAGAAATGTGCAAAAGTCAGTAGAAGATCCTAGTGAATTTCTGCCTTGGAACAAAGGCAATTTGGTCAATGGGCTTGGAGAAGAGCAAAGAAACTGCAAAGAGGCAGGAAGCCTGTTATATCAGCCAGCAGCAGAAACCCACAAGCGGGGGTTAACTACAGAAGCCCACGGTGGGGATTGGCAGCAAGAACCCACAACGGGGGCTAAGAAAGAACAGTGAAAACGGTTAGATAGATCTCAGTCACCAACCCCCCTCGACAGGCTTTCAGTTCTCCAACAGCACAAAGCCTGAAAATCCGGCTTCTGTTAACTATAAATTCACGGAAGCCCTGCAGGCCAAGGCTTCTGACACGAGGTGGCGCCAGACAAGCATAACAGATATAGCCGATCTCCCCGCCCCCCCTCACACACACACCCTTCCCCCCCACCACCACCTCCTAATGCCTTAAATCGGGACACAATTTCCACGATTTTCTGTACTCCAACAAAACCAAGAACTGAAACAAAGGGGTAAGGATTTAGCACTGGTAAATACAAAAGCAGAAACTGAGCCATATCTCTGAGAGCAGCAGTCATAATGCGGAAGTAGCATAGAGGTCCAGTAAATTCAATTACTGCAGAAAATAGTCCAGAAATTCTACCAGCTCCAAACAGTATGTATGATAAAGCATCTCAGACAAAGATTTCAGAGATGCCAAAATGAAGATGCTTAAAGAGCTCAAATAAATGACGGTACAAGCAGTCAATAAACCTCAAGAAAGTATGAGAGGATAGATGAGAAAATTAGTCAGAAATCACAGAACTGAAGAACATAACTGTCAAAATAACAAACTCAGTGGAAGACCTCAGCAGCAGAGTGACAGCAGCTGAGGAACCAATCAGTGACCTAAATGACATGATGCAGGAAATGACCAGAAAAAGGAAAATAGTAAATGAACATACCAAAGATTCATAGGAGTGCAAGAGGAACAATGCAAGAATCACAGGCATCCCTAATAACAAGGTGAGGCCACCAAACAATTCCTAGTCAAAGTAATCATAATTAATAATTTCCCAGAGTAAAGAAACACAGGTACCCTTATTCAGAAGCTCAAAGGGTTCCATCCAAAATAAACCCAAACAGAAAAACCCAAGATACATCCTAATCAAAATGACAGAAGTCAAAACCAGAAGTAAAAACTGAAAGAACAAAAGAGCAAAGAAATGGCAAATCTATCAAATGAGACCCTAGAATCCAGAAGAGAATGGTGAAATGTGGTTTTAAAAAAATTCAGTGAAATGAAAACCTGACCAAAAATACCTTATCCAGAGAGGTTGGAGTAGGTAGGCAGGCAAATAGGGAAGGCCCTCTCCCAAGGCAATGGCAGTAATTTTCCTGGAAAGTAATAGCCATAAGGCAGGAACCAAGGCCTGACAAGACCCTTACTTGGTTAGCAACAGACCCAGAGAAGGCTGCAGCCTCCATCCCAGAGAAGCTCCAGCAAAAACAAAATTTCAAAGACCATCACTACTCCCAACCTTATATCTCCCTTGGCAACCTCTTTAGCAATGGACTTTTACCTAGGTAGAAGCCCCCACTAGAAGGCAGGTTGGAAAACCCATATAAAAGCCACCTTGAATAAAAGAAGTGCATGCATATGCTTCCCCAACCCATGTGCTGCTTGCCGCCACACTCACATGGTCAAGCACATGTGTCCCCCACATCTCCCCTCTTGAGATGTGTACTTTTATATCTAATGCTGGGGTGTGTGTAGGGGCTCTCTCCGCCCTTAGAGAAGGAAGCCCAGATTCTCACTTGAGCATGTTACTCTCCACTCTCTCCCATTTTCTCTCCCTCCTTCCCTTCAAAACCTCTAAATAAGATCTGTTTTACTTCACTGCTTGTCTACTCCTGAAAATTTTTTCTGTGAGGTAAAACAAGAACCCAGTAACCCTGGGACCCAGGTGGCAGAGGTGGATGGGGAGAAAGTGACCATCTTTCTCCTCCCCACTTCACAGAAGTCACCTTTGGGGCCCACTGACAACAAGGTGAACATTCAAATTTGAAGGAATGATAAAAAGCTTCAAAGCCAAGAAACAGCTTAAGAAGTTCATAGGCTTGCAAACGGTTTTTAAAGAAGCAAAGAGCTTCTTCGAAAAACAAAAACTTTACAAGCACTCATTATTTCTACAAAATGATGGCCATATCTTCCTTCTTTTCAGTTAATTCAATTAATGTCAGTGACCTAAACTCAACAATCAAGAGGTACAGAGTGGCAGAATCAGTCAGAGAACTGAACTCAAATTTCTGCTACTTAAATGAAAATAATCTTATAAGCAACCAATGGCCAGAAAATAGGCTGGGTGGTCATACTTACATTAAATAACACAGACTTAAATTTTTTAAGATTATAAGAGATAAGGATGACCAAATTCTTTAATAATCAAGCAATTAATACATCCAGAAGAATTTATATTTTCTAAACATATACACACCTAATGATGGATCATAAAGATACTAAGAGCAACTGTCAACTGAGCTGAAGAAAGATACTGATAAAAATACAACAGTAATAGATGATTTTCTTTAATAGGAGGAGTATTTTAAATGCATCTATCACTGATGGAAAGAAAAACTAGGAAAAAACTCAAAATGAAAGGCCATCCTTAAAGGAAGAAATGGAAGTGATGGACCTAACATGTATAAAACTCTACATCCCCAAAACATACAGTGCACATTCTTGTCCAGTGCAAAAGGGACATTCTCAAAACTTGACCACGTGCTTTGTCACAAAATAGAACCAATGGGATTGGATAAAGCAATAAATGGTTGAGGATCCTGAACATATCTATTAGACCTAGTTTTTCTAATTCCTCACGTAGGACTGCTGTTTCTTTACTGATGTTCTGTCTGGTTGGTCTGCCAAATAAAGAAGTAAGGTATTAAGGTCCCCCTCCACTATTATGTTGCCATCACCATCATCATCTTTGTATCTCTTCAGGTATATCAGTGGTTGCCTTATAAACGTAACTGCCCTTCATTCAATGCATGTATGCTGATGACAGTTAAGTCCTCTTGATCTGTGGATTCCTTAACTTTCCCTTAATCGATCCCTAAGGGATGTAATGTTAATCTCTACCTCTTATTGCTTTCTTTAATTTGGAATCTATTTGGTCTGATGCAAGTATTTCCTTCCCAGTATATTTTAAGGCTGCAATTAGCCTCTGAGTGTTTCTACAGCCTAGCACTCTAAGACCTGAGTTTATATTGATAGTTCAGAGTGTCTCTTATAAGAAACTGAATGTTAAATTTTGTTTCCTTATCCATCCAGACACTGTGCTATTTTATGGGGAAGTACAATTCAATGACATTTTGAGAAATTATTGATATGAATACATAATTTGTTGCTATGCACCTATGAAGAATTTGGTTGCTAATAATTACAATCTTTGCTTTTTTCTCCTGAGGCCATTCAGTATCCCGATTGTAGCTGGTATATAATAATTATAATTAGTGCTATTTGTCTGAGAATGTTTTTATCTTTCCTTTAATTCTAAAGCCCTATCGGGTAGAAGATTTATGGAGCTTCCTTTCATTCAATGTTTTGCTTTGTAAATATCATTCCATTCTCTTTTTGCACATAAAGCTTCATCTGAGAACAATTTTCAGTCAGCGGTAAGGCATTTGCCTTGCACGCAGCCAACACGACTGACCTGGGTTCAATTCCTTCCCCCTCTCAGAGAGCCTGGCAAGCTACCCATGACGTATTCGATATGCCGAACACAGTAACAAGTCTCACAATGGAGTTGTTAATAGGCCCACTTGAGCAAATCGATGAACAACGGGAGGACAGTGACAGTGACAGTCCCCTTTTATTTTGGTGTCAATGAAGGGACCTCTGAAACTCCTATACCCTAATCGTATGTTAACACTGGTTCAAGCCACTTTGGTTCATACTTGGATATGACTTAATTAACAAAAATTGTAGTGCCAACCTCAATAGACATCTACGAAAACAATCTTACATTAGTAAAATATATAGAACTGCAAATGAACAAATTATAAATCAGGCTCTATCTTCTTCTTTGGCCACATGAACTCATGTAACAGATCTAATACCACATACCCTAACCCTTCCACCCTGATTTCTAACACAAACTGCAGCATACATGGAATATTACATTTCTTTTTTTAATTTGTTTTAGTATAACACCTGGCTGTGTAAAGGGCTTACTCCTGGATTTGTGCTGAGGGATCTTACCTGGAAAGCTCAGGGAACCATAGGGATACCTGGGATAGAACCAAGGTCAGATGCCTCCAAGACAAGCTCCTGACCCACTGAACTATCAGCCTTGGAATATACTGTATGTCATATATAAGAAATAATGTAACTATATATCTAGGGAAAGATGGTTGTATGACTGCTGATATTAGAACAAACTTAGAAAAATTTATTTTGTTGGCCCTTATACTGTTTTACTTTTACATACAATCCTTTTGATTCCATTTCATGTACCAAACAAGATACCTTGTCCTGTTATTAGAAAAAATGATTAGGACTGTTTTTGCTTTACAGAAACAGGAACACAAATTAGTTAATTAAAAAATCGATTATGTGTTCCAGAAGCTAGTACATACTAAGGAACAAAACCATAAATAAGATAGCCATTGTGTTTAGTGGCTGCACTGGAAGAAATAAACAGGTAAGAATATTTTTGCGCTAAAGGAAAAGAAACCACAAAATTATGGAAAGACTTCTGTTTTATCAAGTTTCTGATCTCTTCTTTATAAGATATAAACACAGTTCATAAAACATCACTATTTAACATTCACAGCTATTCTGGACACACATAGTTTAAAATTGCAATATATTAGGTATCTAACTTACCATCATTTTTTCAAAGAGATCCAGTACTTCCTTTTCAGACAAATTTAAAGACCTTTCATCATATAATGGCTGAGCTGCTGGAAACTCACTCATCGCAACTTGAGAATCAATAGGATGCTGAATAAGAGGTTTCTCCTTTTTGACAGTAGATTTTCTAAAACTTGTAATTCGGTCACGCTGAAAACAGGAAAAAGAAGAACCATGCATATGAGGAACTGAGATGTCAAAATGGCATTTCATACAATATATAGCATTATTGTCTTGAAAATATGGTTATTTTTAATAGAAAATTCCAGTTAAGACATTGCACTATTTTGAAACCTTCAAACATGTGGGGTGTAAAAAGTACTCCTCAAAACTAAGACTTAGTCCCTTGTCATTTTCTTTTGCAATGTACATAGAAAAGTCATCCTTCAAAATCACATGGTTGAAGGAAAATGAATCTGTGTTAGCAACTTTCAAACTAAGGAAAAAAATAAAGACCTTTCAATATTCAATTCTGAGGGAGAAATTATAGTGATTTTTCTCTTCAAAGCGATACAAGTCTGTGATAATTATCTACGATTACTTGCCAATGAATACTGGCTGGAGAATAAATGCTGAAATCAAAAACAATGGAGGCAGTCTATCTGCGTTTGAATGTGCCATTTACTCAATGAGTAACACTAGGCAAATTACTTGGTCTTTTTTATTGCTTCTTCATCTCTAAAATAGATATAATGAACTAACTTATGTGAATAATTAAATTAGAATAACAGCATTATCTATACCATGAAATTATCATGAGATTTAAATTAAACTGATATGCTCAGTGTGCTTAGTTTCTATTTAGTTATTTTTGTTCCTATTCCATTACTTCTCAATAATGCTCTTAAAGTGGGACCAATAAGGAAGAAAAATAAAAATATCACTTTTTCATTTACTGAAAATATAGCACGGATATGTAATTCATACAAGTACTATTGTGAAGAATATTCTATTTTTATGAACATTCACTCTGACACACTGATTCTATGTACAGGCTCTAACAGATTGCTATTTCACATAGTGACTTAACGATTCCAATTGTATGTAAACAGTTTCTATTTTACACGACAAAACAGTATAAACATATATACACATATGTATATACATATATAATTAGTAATGACTATAAAACTGAATGCAACTCAGTTTTATTCTGGTTTCTGTTAGAAAGCACATGCATACACATCGGTTCACATTAAACATGCAGACATGTTAGAGAGGAGGGCAGTGGTTGTTAACTGTGATGAGACTAAATTCTTACAAAATAACAATAGAAAAAAATCACAAAATTATTAACACAGTTTATATAAAACCGTATTACCCCCCATTAGAAGGATATACTTTTAACTGTGATTCCAAAAGGTTTTATCAAACGGTGTACTTTGAAAGAAACAGAAGTAAGTTTGAACAGCTTATTCAGGATTACAACATTTTATTATTTCATTGCATTAAGAGATTACATTGATCATAATTTTTGGGGTCCTCTCAATTCAGTACTCAGGGGACACTGAGGTCACTTACAGTGATACTCAACCAACCAGGTCAAACGTTTCAATACTAGGACTCAAGAATTTGGTGTAGCTTGGAAACTGTAATTCTGGGGGCCATAAGGGTCCTCCAGGGAAACACCCAGAGGCCTTTACTTGGTAGTCCTCTGTGTGCCTTGTGATGTTAGGGATGAAAACTGGCCCCACATATGCAAAGCATGCACCACTGATATCTGTTCTATTATCTCTTCATCCCAAATTATATTTTAGAGATAAGAAGAAACTAGAAAAATCATCTAGACCAACTTTGATTCCACGGGGGGAGGATGACTCAATTTATGGTAACATAAATTTCATTTCTTTAAATAATTTTGAACTATATTTTCAAATTTTTATTTTATCTGAGGAAAATCAAGTTGGCTTAGATATGTAGTATACTGGAAAAAACTCATAAGGAAAAAACTGAAGTAATCCCAAATAAGCTGAGTATATATCCAACATTCAAATTTTACTAAAAGATAGAGTGGACATAAAAGCATACATTATTAAATCACCCATTAAATCAATATCTTACTATTCCTTTCCTTCATATTAATATTTATTTTTGACAGTGCCAACATCTATTTTTATTGAACAACAAAATTTACCTATATATTTTTCTTCCACTTTGGTCTTAATCTTTAAGAATTCTTAATCTTTAAGAATTAAGTTAAGCAATATATTTTCACATTCTTAAATTACTATTACTAATAATTAGTAGTAATTAGTTATCTAATATAGGAACAACAGGAAAGGAAATATCACAAAGAAAAAAGTGGCACTGCTTAAAAAACCATTTTTTAAAGTTTAGCTATAAAAAAAGCACACTAAATTTTGCTATGACTTTTAATAAGTGAAAGACTCAAACTCAAATATAGTTGAAGATTTTAAATCTAATAGCACATACTACAAAAATTATGAACTGACCATATATGTTTTCTTCTCTTTTTTTGTGGGGTGGGGAACATTTGTTGGGCCACATCTGGCAGAACTCAGGGCTTACCCTGGCTCCATGCTCAGTGATCATCCCCTAATGGTAGTCAGGGGCCATATTGAATGCCAAATACAAGGAAGGGTCAGTCACATGTGAGTGCCATGACCCCTACACTCTCTGGCCCAACTTCTCTATTTTAAATAACGTTCAATATTGATATTAATATTTGACATTTATGACCAATTTACTAGTCTACAAAAGATAAACATTTGTGGTTTCCAGACTTGAATTTAACAAAGAATAAAATTTAAAGTAAATCAGAATCTGAATTAAAACCACAGTTTATTTAAAGTATGTAATCCAGTTATACAAAATATATCATGGGTGATGACAAAATTTTGTGACAACTCATACAATTTTTTGTCATAATTTGTTTTGAAGCTCACCCTATTTATAACTGTACTACTATACTATACTTTGTAACTCCATTTTCTATCTTACATATATTGATGCTTTCATGTCCACTTACTTTGACAACTGGCAACATGCACAAGTAATAAAATAACATGCTACTAAGACCACCTTACCACATCGTCTGCCAATGTTTTAATTTGAATGTTCTATTAAAATCAAAAGAAAAAAAGAATACCTGTCAGATAAAAGAAATTCATGGACACAACAATAAAATTCCCATTCTTTATCAACTACAGTAAAAATACTTTAAAAGTTTAAAAATTTAAGAAAGTAAATTCTTTAGAAAGGAAAAAGCTCTTATGGGTAAAAATGAGTATTTGGTGAGCATTATTTATCTGTTTTAAAGATCATTTGCACCCAGCAATTCCACTTTGGGGCCTCTACCCCCAGGATTAAAAAGGACTCTCTCAAAAGGACATATGCACACCAGTATTCACTGCTGCTCTCAGTACAATAACTAAGATATTGAATCAACTAGAAGTTGAATGACAGATGAATGGATTATGTAGATATGATATATATATAATGATATATATACACGTTGGATTATTGTACACCTGCAAGGAATGAAGAAGTCATGCAATTTGCTGCAACCTGGTTGGAACTGGAAAATATCATGTTGAGTGAATTAAGCCAGTAGAAGAAATACAAACACAGGATGATCTCATTGATCAGTACTCTATTCACAAAATACTGGATGAGGAAACACATTGTAGTAAAAGGGAATTCCTGTATCACCCTTGAACCCAGTGGTTAGGGAGGAGAAGGTGGGGGAAGGAAATCAAGGGCAGAAGAAGAGAAGAAATGGGTGAACAGGCATCAGGGCTTCAGTTATACTGGTGATATGGGAGAGTGGTATAGCCATAAACCCAAAACACAGACTTTAACAACACTGAAAACATAATATCTAAGCTGCGACCACAGGAATATTGTAAATGTGCCTGTCACGCTGACAAGTGAGGATGGGGCGGGGGCAAGAGGCAGGGAAGGAATATGGGAACACTAGGAGAGGGAAGTTGACGCTGGTGGTAGGATTGGTGTTAAATATTACACGCCTAAAACTCAACAATCAATTTTGCAAATCATACTTCTTTAATAAAAGAAGAAAAAGTAAAGGTTATATGCAAATCAGATTTGGATTACACATCACAACCTGAGAAAACTCAAACCTGAGAAAAAATACAGCAGTCATAAACCCTGAAAATTTTTTCAAAGTTTTAGAATAATGTTCTTACTGTAATAATTATTTTAATGAAAGAGGGAACATGTCATTTAATAACAATGAAATATATTGAAATAGTACAGGATCAATAGTATAGTGGGTAGGGCATTTGCCTTGCATGCGGCCAACCTTGGACAATCCCCGGCATCTCATTTGATTCCCTGAGCCATATGAGTAATTCTGAAGCACAGAGCCAGTAGTAACCCCTGACCATGCCAGATTTGGCCCAAAAGTCAAAAGCCAGAAAAAAATGAAAGAAAAAAACACCCTTAGTGCTAAATCTGATAACTGATAAATAATATTAAAAAATTTGATAAAATTCTTAATTAAGGAGACCATTATAAATATGATACAACTGATCATACTGATATTGTTAGCATATGTTCATTTCTCCACAAGTCCAATATTTATTTCTTTGCATGTTGTAGGATAACGTTGGTTTGCCCTTCCTCCCTGGCCGCTGGGAGCTTGTGTTTGTTGACTGCCCCTCAACCTGTCTATTACCTTTGTCTCCTGATCAGACTATGACTTGTAAATAATATCTTTATCTTCTCCTTTATGTCCTTTGCATGGTTAGCTATTTCAGAGCCAATGCTTTTTGTAATGATATAGGAAGACAGTTAAAAAGACAATCCTATGGCTTGGGAGTTGATTGACTCCAGATAATATTACCTCCTGGACACCTACTCTCTCAACTTAAGCCTCAGTTGCCCTTTATTTCCTAGATCCCCAAAAGCAGGATCCCAATGAGGGACTGGATGGACCCAGGGCAAGCAGTGAGCTATGAGCTACCCTGGCATCGAAATGGGCCTGGCCAAAGAGCCATAATGCTTAAGTATAAGTTAAGAGCTTGGTCTTGGACCAATTCTGTCATGTCCCAAAAAGTAATAACTAGATTTGGACACTGGGGTTAAGAATGATTGATCTGGCCTGAGCACGGTAGTCTGAGTCTGTGGTGAGATGTCCCCAGGAGAGTTACCCTACAAGCCTAAAAGTGTCTATTACTGTGTCCATACACAATGGTAAATATTAGGAAGTAGAATTAAAGATGTTAATTAAGTTGCTGGTCTAAGGAGAGGAGAAACACACCTTAAAGGGGTCATTTTGCCCTAGTGGGTTGCAGGTGGTCGGGAAGAGTGGAAAAAACAAGTTGATCACGCTTCCTATGGGGAGGGATGGTTGGGGAGGCATGGTGAGAGAAGAAAAAGAGCTGCTAGGAGGAGAAGGAAGATTGCTTCAGGGATAGAGAGAGGAAGGAGAGACAGCCAAATGATTACAGAGAGACAGAGACAGAAGAGGCCAGGAGACTGCAAGAGACACCATGTTAGAGAGAAGGCTGAGATATGATAGTTAGAGTGGCTGGGGAGATTGCAGAGGAGTCACGATTGGAGAGAGTTGTAGAGCGAGTTAGAAAAAGGGTTGGAGAGAGCTGGGAGAGATGAGAGACTGAATAAACGGCAACTAATCAGCAACCAGTTTGGCCCACATTCTTCCTCGTCCAACCAAGGCAATAGCCATCCCGGGTGGAGAAGCAGCTCAACAGCACCAAACAGAGGCGGCAAGAGAGAGATGCCTGGAAAGCCCTCGAACATCCTTTCACGAATATCCTTTCACGTGTAATACCTCCTCGCTCGCCTAGGGAAAAGGAGAGTGCGCAGCTCTGGCCCAGGCGGGCCAGGGGGCGAAAAAGAAATTTTATAGCATGTAGTTTTCTAATTCAGAAAATCACTGGAAATAGTGTTAACAGATTGTTTAACAATTACTATAAGACATATATGGGTTCCACTGCTTGAATTACTAAAGTAAATCAATATTAAAGTAATACCTAACAATTCAATAATATTGCATGATTCAATAGATGCTTAAAAAACTAAGAATGATATTCAATCACCAAGATGGGTAATTATTATACGCTGAAGCTCCAATTAAGACATAATTAAGAAAGAACCTGGTATTTTGAACTGCCTGTTAGGAATTGTAATTAACCCTTCTACCACATGCTGCACATGAACTTGGTGATTCATGCATACACTCCTTCTTAGTTCATATTTCGTAAGATAAATATAAACTTCTTACTGAACTGGATAATTTCATTATGAATTGGTTTCCAGTACTTAGGAAATTGTCTTCAAAAGTATCACCGAATGCTAGTAAGGACCACCCTCCCTGGGTCAACTGGAGCTAATAAACTATATTTAGTTTATTTCCTAATTTTTATGCAGTTTCCTCAGGAATATGCCCTTCTGTCTCTTGCAACCATTCATGCATCTCTTGCTTTGCTTTGCTTTTCTTCCTTTGGTGTTATAAACAAAAGAAAGGAAACATCTTTTTCTCTAAACAAAAAATAAGGGGAGATATGATTCTATTTATTCAAATTGTCTAAGATATGCATATACCTGAAATGGTTTAAATCTACATAGCAATAAAATATAGGTTAACAGTGTAATAATGGGGAACAAAAGCAAGAAACATGTATTGTTAGCAATATTTTCTCCTTATCCAAGAGGAAAAGACTTAATCCACTTTCTCCTTCTTTACTCTCTCTTTTCAAATTCAGTATGTTGGGTCTATATTAAACCACACAGAATGTATTGGAAACTATTAAAATTGGGTAATAGAATTTGATAGGATCTTGTCAAAAACACTAATTTTACAAATGATTAAACTGAACTATAAAAAGACTAAATAACCTGAATAAGGACCACAATATATGGTTATTACTAGGTATTAACTCCTAGTAAACATATGGTCATTTCAGTTAGCATTATTAAGCTCTAAGATTTTAGGGTCAAGAGGCTGAACTGAAATAATTCAATGTAATATAAAATTTCACAGATACCAGCTTTAGGCAACTGCCTTCTGCTCTCAATACCTAGAGATACTTTTTCAAATGGTGTGTCACACAACTTTATGTGACACATTAGCTAAATGTAGAGATTATGGAAATTTGGCAAGAGAAAAAAGCTCTGAATAAGTTATGACCAAAAATTCTTTCTAAATCTACTACAAAATGAATCTGAGATGTTTCCAGCAGTGTTTGTCTGGGTTGCATTTTTTGGACAAAAGAGGGGCATGAGTGGAAACCATTTAAGCATTGATCCAAGGAAGTATTCCCATGACATCCAAAGATTAATATAATCTACTGAGTTCAATCTGACCAAGTTACTTTGTATTAAAGTGGCTAGTCATTCTCCATACTCAATATGTATATATATATAGGCTGCTTCTGTATTTTTTAATTCTCTAGTTTTACCTTCCTAAATACATCTTAGTTCTGCCTGAATTCTAAAGTTCAGATCTCAGATTTCTAGTTGTTTGACTGGAGGGCAATTGGTTAATAATAATCAATAATAAAATAATAGAAATGTTAGTGTAACACGGACCAAATGTCCCAGAGGTTCAGGGAAGTTTTTATTATGTTAATAATTCCTTCATTATTCTATTTATCCAAGTCAAAGACTCTGATGTCATCTCGGTCTTCCTCCTCCATTTTATTCCCTATCACCAAGCAGTTGTTAAGTCCAATAGTAATCTTTCTGCAATTATTTATTCCATCTCAAATCATCTAAGCTAAGATGAAAATTAATGGCAACAGCTTCCCAATGATTACTTCTGCCTCATTCTCTTCTTGTTGCCAAAGTTATTTTCTAAAAGCAAAGCTATGGTTCAAGTCACACATCACTTCTTACTTTTGTAATATATTCCTGATCTTTCTCCTTGCTTCTACCTGTACTCAACAAATTTTAAACACACCAATGTTATACTGCTAAAGATGAATTAATATCATGCCATTCTGCACAAAACTTCATAAAGGCTTTCAAGTTCACTTCAAATGAAAGTCAAAGTTCTTACAATAATCTACCAGGTCCTAGCAATTTGGATATCAGCACATTCCACATAGTGCTGATCATCGTATCAATTTCAATATCAGCACACTTCACATAGCTCTGACCAACCCCTATTTCTCTCCCTTCCATTGACTCAACTTTAGTCACACTGTCCATTTTACTGCTCCTGAATAAGGAAATAAATCACATGCATGACTCCTGCCTTGGCCTGAAATACTATTTCCTACTATCCACATGGCTTACTCCACCACACCCTACTTCCATGTTTTTAGTTTGTGGCTTACTCTGTCAATTCTGTTGAAATGGAAACACTTACTTCAAACTTTCCTGACCTGGTAACAAGATAGTTTATGATACTTATCATTATTGATGTACTTAGTCACTACTGTCTTTCTCCCAGTACATATGTAAGCTCCAAGAGAAGAGAGATATATATAAGAAATACAATCCTAATTCCTAGAGCAGTGTTTGGCACATAGAAGCTCAATAAAATGATTTATCAAGATTGGAGGCTTTTCCTTCCTAATCTGAAAATATACTATAAAGTTGTAGTAATAAAAAAAGTTTGATCCTGGCATAAGAACAGAATCTCAGAACAACTGAATAGAACTGTAAATCCAGAGATATATCTGCAGACATAAATATTTGATAAATGAGCAAAATGTATAAATCAGAGCAAGGAAACACTCTTCAAAAATGGTGCTGGGAATACTGGCCAATCGATTGCAAAAAATATTCCATCATATCCTTTTCTAGTACCATGAACAAGTCAAATCAAAATAGATTAAAGACCTTGATATCATACCAGAATCCATAAATTAAGGAAATATGACATAGAACCCTTCAAGACATTGAATCTACAGATGTCTTCAGGGTGTCAATCCCAATGGTCAAGCAAGCAGAAGCAAAAATAAACAAGTTGATGACATCAAACCAAGAAGTTTCTGTAGTGCAAAAGAAACATATGCTAGAATAAAGACACCCCACAGACTGGGAAAAAATACTTGCTCACCACTCACCTGACAAACGGCTAGCATCCAAGATATACAAGCACTGGTAGAACTTTCTGGGGAAAAAACATCAAAATGGGGAAAAGAGATATATAGAAACTTACACAAAGAAGAGACACAGATGGCCAAAAGGTCTAGGAAAAGAAATGCTCTGCATAACTCATCATCAGGGAAGCGCTAATAAGAGCAGCAAGGAGATATCACCTCACACCAGTGAGACTGGTATACATCACAAAGATCAAAAAAAGAGTGATGATGGAGATGTGGGGGTAAAAAGGAATCTTTATCTACTGTTGGTGTGAGGGTGGAGCAACAGAACAGTAGGTAAGGCATTTGCCTTGCACCAACCTGGGTTTGATTCCTCCGCTCCTCTCGGAGAGCCCGGCAAGCTATCCCGTCCACATGGTAGAGCCTGGCAAGCTCCTCATGACGTATTCAATATGCCAAACACAGTAACAAGTCTCACAATGGAGACATTACTGGTGCCCACTCAAGCAAATCAATGAACAACGGGAGGACAGTGCTACAGTGCTACTGTTGGTATGATTGTCTGGTATAGCCTTTTGGGCTAACAATAGGGACACCTCTCTAAAAACTAGCAATCAATCTCCCATATGATCTAGCAATTCCACCTAAATGCTAATTCTAATTTATACTAGGTAAATGATTCAATAAGCAAAAACCTTGATCTTCCCATCTACAGTATACAACAGAAAATGTCTATATCATCAAATTATTGCTCTGTGTTTGGTTTTGAGTCACACTCAGCAGTTCTCAGGAAACCATGCAATGCTAAAACTTCAACATGTGTGAAAATTCAACACACAAAGCATGTCCTCTAGTCCTTTGAGTTATATATTCCAGACCTAATATCATCAAAACACAATAAATTATGATTATTGTATTTTATTTAGATCATTCAAGCAATGGTCTTAGCATGGTATCTGGAATATAGTAATTGTTCACTATATAGAATCTAGTATTAGAATAAAATTTGCATATCTCTGTAAGATGCATTTGTAGGCTTTGGTTTCTTCTCAGATCTATAATAAATATCACAATGCTCCTCTGAAATTCTTAAATCTGAAAGCTCTGGAAACATAGTTTTATAATTTGTAACAAAATCTGATCTGATTCGAGTTTATATACTGCAGAATATTCCTAACTCACTACTAATCTTCAACAAGTGTGATTCAAGGGCACTGCTACAGATTCTGGTGCACATATATTACAATATAAGATACAAATACCATAATCCTTTATAAATATGAAACATGTGAGTTTGGAAAACATTTGGCTTCAAAGGCTTCAGATAAGAGACAGTCACGAGTACCATCCAATGTCATCTTTCACATCTTTAGTTTAGCATTAATTCATTTCATTCCCTGGTTAAATTACAGATACCTAGAGGAAAAAATACCTTAAACTTCCAAGGGCTATAAAGTGCCAGGCATCTGATTGACATACTTGCTTGGCTGAGATAATGGTATTAGGAGAAACAGTAAAAATATGTCTGTTACATATTGATTGCACTTGAGTAACTCATTGATCTGTAACTATCTATTGTGCAAAAAGTACTGTGTTAACTCTGTGAAACTTTTGTTTCCATGAAACCAACTTTCTCTTCAATTCTACTATTATTGACACACTAAGACACGAGACTTCTTTTTTGTGATCTTTGTTTCTGTTTTTGTTTTTGGGCGACATCTGGCTGTGCTCAGGGCTTATTCCTAGATCTTCACTCAGGGATCACTTCTGGCAGGGCTGGGGGGACCAAAGAGGGTGCTGAAAATGGAATCCAGATCAAATGCCTACATGGCAAGTGTCATACCTGCTCTCTCTGGTACTATCTCTCTGGTCCCAAAGACACATAAATTTTTAAGTCCAGTTCAAAATGGTTTAACAGAAAGCAATTAAACATTACTTTTATATTGGCAGAAAATACCACTTTTAAAATGTTATATTAGTAACAATTATTTACGTAATTCTAATTAATTAAGGTTCCTAATTGGCACCTTAAGAGAATTCCTCTAATTCTCTAGTGTGGACTTTAAGACTTAAGAATAAACAGACATTTTTTAAATGCTTCAACCTTTGTCCTGAAGATGAATAGAACTGTTACATGAAACTGAGTAGGGAATTTTCATATTACAGCCTCTCTTTATGGCAGATAAAAACTAAAGTTCAAATAAAAATAACTTAAGATCTTATTATGACAAATTTATAAAATATAACTAGTGAAATGGCATGGTATTTTGCTTCATTCAGAAAACCAGAGCTCTGTACTATGTCAATACATTTGATTTCTGGTGCATACTTCCAAGTGAAAGGGCATCCTAAGGAAATCCCAAAAGAAGGTTTCCTTGTCATAAAACTGGTAAAAATAATTTTGATCTGTAATAGCCAAGAATTCAGGTGGATTAAAATGAGATGCTATTTTAAACCATGTCAGAAGACATGGTATCATTGTTACAAACTACAAAAGTTAAAACTCTTTTAAAATGATGAAATTAACTATGTGAGATGTTAGTAACAGCAAAGCTATTTGGAAAATAAGAGTCTAATGCCTCACTTCATTTTCTCTACTAGGCTTTTGCCCTTTGAGGGCATGATTACTTTGTTTAAATCCCAGTGCCAAGCACACTGCCATCTAATCTGTTTGTAAGTGCAAATAGTAATGGAAAACTAAAGTGCCGAGATGATGATGCCTGAATAAGATCCTAAATGATGGAAAGAAAATTACTGTTTGGAGTAATTTTAAATATGGTCCAAATTTGTCCTCTCATATTATATTCAAACACTGATCAGATTCTAAAAATAATAATATTAGCTAGAGAATATTAGCTAGAGTGATAATGCAGAGGGTAAGGCACTTGCCTTACATGCAGCTGACCTGGGTAAATCCCCAGTGTCCCAGTACGATCCCCTGATCCATGCCAGGAGGGAATCCCTGAGTGCAGATCCAGGAGTAAGCCCTGAGTGCTGCTGAGTATGGAACAAAAATAAAACCAAAAACCAAATCAGATTATATATCACTTTCCTCATAAGACAAACACAACTAAGCACTATTCCGCTTCATTTTTAAATATAAACCTTGATAATAAAGTATTTGAGTGTCTAAACATAATGTTACCTGGATTGCCAAGAGATTAAATGACCTTGAATTGTCTTAATTTCCCTTCCTGGCTCTTTAAAGGTCAGAATACAAGATCTGAAAGGCTGGAATGAAGTCCCCTGAAAAGTACCTATTTCCTTCTTGAGTGCTGATTTTAATAGTCATGGGGCATAAATTTCCAGAGATTCAATCCCTGGATTGATTCCCACAAATGTGACTAAATGCTAGCGCATATACCTTGCCTTGGCTTCAAATACCAGTGCAAGAAAGGAGGGGAGGGAAGAGTAGAAGATGAGGAAAGGGAAGTGAAGGTGAGGGAGGAGGGGACACAAAGGGAAAGAGGATGAGAGGAGGGGGAGAGGTATAGGGAAAAGGGAGGTTTTGAGGGAAAAAAAGGAAGAAAAAAAAGAAAACCTTGGATTTGTGGTTTAAAGGTTGACTCTATCTTAAGGGCATTCTAAGGTGGAAAGTATATGGAGGATATAATAAAGTGTTACTGTAAAAAGCTTTCAGGATTTTTTTCTTGTGTTTGTTCATTCATTTGACCTGTAACTATACTTCAGCTTCCATAAAGGAAGAGTGAATGCTTATCTTATTTATGATTGCATTCGTAGTACCCAGTACTGAACAGATGCATAGAACATGCTCAAATATTTGTTAACTTGAACTGAGCATGGTTTTCTATGTCATAATGTCCCTGCCCTTGACAGAGAACAAAAAATAAAAAGCTGGATGAAAAACTGACCCTACATATTAATTGTTATCGTTGACTTACTAATTTTTCTCTACAAGAGAATACTCAAGTAGAATGGCCAAGTTTTGAGATGGTGGTAAGAATTTTTAATTACATTCAATTTAGCTATCCAATTTCTAAATTGTAGAAATTGTAGAGTAATTGCATAATGCTTATAAAATAGTCTATTGCTGTGTAACATTAGATATGAGTTGACTTCTTTCATCTTGTATTAAGTTATTCTGCTGATAAATTTAAAACTTAATTTTCTGGCAATGACTTTTATATCAATCAGAACTAGAGTTTATAATTAAATTTACCATTTCTATGTTTCTTAGGGGTTTGAGAATCTGTGGTAATACTTTATGACTATACTCTTATAATGCTCTTATATATAATGCTGTATTTACAATACCTAATGGGAGGTTGCAAACTGATAGTATTCAGGAGCTGCAATGCTCTGGGGTAGTCCCAAAAGTGTTTAGGGTACCATGAAGTACCAGGAATTGAACCCAGGATTCCGACATGCAAATATTGTGCTCCAGCACTGTTTTGTTATGTTTAATATCATCAATCAAAAAAGTATAACAAATTCTGATTGCTTGATTAATGCACAAGTTAAGTGCTTTGTCAAAGCTGATTTTAATGACAATTTATGGTTACTATACTGATTGGTGCACTATACTCTTGTCCTAAGTACAATTAATGTTACAACTGAAACAAAATCTTACTGGAAATATTCTAACCAAAGATTTTTAACTTAGGAGATTAAATGTTACAAAGAATGCTTTGGGTACCAGAAAGACAGTACAGGACAAAATTTACATGCCTTGCTTGCAGCTGACTCTGATTTAATTCCTGACATCACAAGGTACAACAAGCATTGCTGGGTATAGTCTAGAGGCCTCTAAGCAACATCAGGTGTGGCTGTGAGAGCCCCAAAACACTGTCAGGGTGGCTGGGGTAATACTTGACAACACAAAGCTTGGGCATTAAACCACTGGCCCAGTTTGGGGACAATCGCTGGGAAGGATGCTCAGTCCACTCTGAGCACCACTTGGGAGCAAAAGAAGACTTTTGCTCATTAATTTTCCCATTTATGATTTTATTCACTTATTATTAACTCGCTTATTTTTTTTTAATTTTATTGAATCAAATCGAATATCGAATACTCTAGGGAGCTTGCCGGGCTCTCCGAGAGGGGCGGAGGAATCGAACTCGGGTCGGCCATGTTGGCCGCTTGTAAGGCGAACGCCCTACCCGCTGTGCTATCACTCCAGCCCAAACACAGTAACAACAAAGTCTCCAATGGAGACGTTACTGGGCACGCTCGAGCAAATCGACGATCAACGGGAGGGCCTTTATTGAATCACCATGAGATAGTTACAAGCATTCATGTTTGGGTTATAATCACTCAATTATCGAACACCCATCCCTCCACCAGTGCACATTCCCCACCACCAATACCTCAGTATACACCCCCTTTCCCACTCTCCCCCTGCCTCCATGGCAGACAATATTCCCCAGACTCTCTCTCTACTTTGGGGCATTATGGTTTGCAATACAGACACTGAGAGGTTATCATCTTTGGTCCCTTATCTACTTTCTGCACATTATCTCCAATCCCAACTGGTTTCTCAAGCCATCACTTCCTTAGGAATCCCTTCGCTATTCCAGCTGCCTTCTCCCCTTTGCTCACGAAGCAGGTTTCCAGCTATGGAACAATCTTCCTATCCCATGTATCTACTATCCTTAGATGACAGCCTCATGTTATGTTGTTTTATACTCCACAAATGAGTGCAATCCTTCTATGTCTGTCCTTCTCTTCTGACTCATTTCACTTAGCATGATACTTTTCATGTCTATCCATTTATAAGCAAAGTTCATGACTCCATCTATCCTGACAGCTGCATAGCATTCCATTGTGTAGATGTACTAAAGTTTCTTTAACCAGTCATCTGTTCTAGGGCACTGGGTTGTTTCCAGATTCAGGCTATTGTAAACAGCACTGCATTGAACATATAGGTAGATATTTCATTTCTACTGTGGTCTTTTACATCCTCAGCATATATTCCCAGAGGTGGTATTGTGGGGTCATATGGAAGCTCAATTTCTAGTTTTTGAAGAACTGTCCATATTGTTTTCCAGAAAGGCTGGACTAGTGGGCATTCCCACCAACAGTTAAAGAGTGTCCCTTTTTCCCCACATTCTCGCCAGCACTGGTTGCTTTTGTTCTTTTGAATGTGTGCCAGTCTCTGTGGTGTGAGATGATATCGCATTGTTTTGATTTGCATCTCCCTGATGGCTAGCGATGTGGAGCATTCTTTAAGGGCCTTTTGGCCATTTGTATTTCTTTTTTGAGGAAACTTCTGTTCATTTTTTCTCCCCATTTTTGATGGGGTTGGAGGTTTTTTCTTGTACAGTTCTACTAGTGTCTTGTATATCCTAGATATTAATCCTTTATAATATGGGTATTGGGTAAATATTATTTCCCATTCTGTGGGCTCTGTCTGTATTTTGGTCACTGTTTCTTTTTAAGTGCAGAAGCTTCTTAGTTTGATGTAGTCCCATCTGTTTATGTTTGCTTCCACTTGCATGGTCAGTGCTATTTCCTCCTTAAATATGCTTTTAGTGTCAATGTCGTGGAGTGTTCTGCCTACATTTTCTTCTATGTACCTTATGGATTAATGTCTGATGTTGAGGTCTTTAATCCACTTTGATCTGACTTTTGTGCCTGGCATTAGACAAAGCTTATTTACTGACTTTTCTCATTCAGAGCTCTATTCATTTATTCATTTGTTTATGTCTGTAGTTAGAGGGGTTAGAAACCAGGGACTTACACAAGCAAGATAAGTACTCTCTTGCTGAACAATACACTCAATATAGTTTTTGTTTGTTTTAATATAATATAGTGCTGGTTTGTACAAAGGAGTAGTAGACAATATTTGCTGGATACAGTAAACAATGAGTGCATCTATATAAACTGCATCACTTGATATTTGAGAGGATTTTCCCCTGTTTCAGGGGCCACACCCAGCAGTTTGAAGGGCTTACTCCTGACTCTGCAGGCAGGAATCACTCCTAGTAGGGACTGGAGGACCATATAGGGTGCTGGGGATTGAACGTGGGTCAGCACATGCAAAGCAGTGCTCTACCCCGTATACAATCTCTTCAGCACCACATATTTGAGAGCTTGTCCACAGAGAATATCATTGCAAATAAAAATGCTTAAAAATAACTGATTTAATTTTGCCCAAGATATACTGTGTACAGCTATTTTAGTTCTTTTATAGTATTGTTTTTGGTATCTCTGACTGCCTTTGCAATTCTTTTAACTGATGAAAATGATTGACAAAAAATAAGCTTTTTTTCCTCTTTACTGTCATATATATGTGTGTGTATATATATATACATATATACATATATATATACATATATATAATTGTCAGCACTCCCACCACCATAGTTTCTTTTTCCATTCCTTTTTTTTGAGGGGAGGGTGGCTTTTGGGCTACACCCAGTGATACCCACAGCTTACATCTGGCTCTGGCTCTGGCTCTGCACTCACGGATCACTCCTAGAGGGGCTCAGGGTTCTGGGGACCAAACCCCCCTAAATTGGCCATAAATAAGACAAGAACCCTACCCCTATACTATCTCTCTAGCTTCTCACGACCATAGTTCTAGTGACATCAGACAACCAAAAAAATTCCTCTCCTTATTCCTCACATCCCTCTCCGCTTCCCCTGATGTCTTTTTACACTGAATCTAGGAGTTAGTATTGCTCTTTCTTCTAAACTTATTTGTTTTAGTCATCCACATTACATGTGAGTGGACCACTGAATAATTGCCTTTCACTTATGTATTTTGCTTAACATAATCACCTGAAAGTCCATTCATGTTATCCTGAAGGACATGACTGTTTTTTATGATAAGTTACATTGCATATAAATACAGTTTGTTTTTAGTGATAAAATTTCTTTTGATTTTGCTTTTACCTTTGGGTTTTTATTTAGTTCTAAAAATACATAAACACAAACTTCTGAATTCCAAAACAAACCCCTATAATATACAATTGTGCTTTAAGATCACAGCAAAAGTGAGTATTATTATTTTACAATCAATGGGTTAAAATAAAAATACAGAATTGTATTAACTTACTGTTATAATAAAAAAAGTACAAATCTTTAAAGAAAGTTCCATATAGATACTGAGATTTCTGTATACTATAGTCATCTTTTTATTAAGAATACAGAATATCTGAACGTTTCTTATGAAAAAAAGGTGAAACTAGGTTTCAATTCAATTATCATGGTCTAATACTTCAAAAGCTTTTGCCTAAAGAAAGGAGAAGCATTCTAGGTTATTCATTTGCAAGCATAATACTAAATGCAAATACACTATTTGCAGGGTGGGGACAAGGGGTAATGAATGGGGAGTCCATGTACTGATTTAATCTCTCTCAGTGTCTCTGAGTTGTATAATTTCTCTGATACCATTGTCACAGGCTGGTGAGGATAATTATTATCTTGGGTCACTTCTCTTTACCTGTTCTTCACCACTGGATTTAGACCCAAAATGGATCTTATCTTCCAGATTCGAGGTCCTTTACACTTCGGCTTTCCTTAAATCTTCAATCTGAAATACCTAATCTTTCACTGTTCATTTTGTACTCTTTGGATCCAACTGGGGTTAACGATGATATATATTGGTATAGACTGTCTGGATTAATAGATGTCCCAGTATTAATATAGATGTCCCAGCTCTCCGGACATCTATGGTTAGTTATTGCTTTCAATTTCAGAAGTTCTCAGCTATTTCTTTAAATATGGTCTCTGCTCCTTTCCCTTCTCACCTCGCTTTATTTCCATAACAATGATGTTTATCCTTCTAATGGAATCTAATATTTCCAAAAACACCCTTCATTTTTTAATCTTCTTCCTCTTTTATTTGAGTGATTGCTGAGACTTTTCCTTCAATTTATGAGACACTTTCTTCAGAAAGTACCTGTTATACATTTCGTGTTAAATTTAATATCATTCAATGTACTTTATATATCTAGTGTACTTCATAACTCAGATTTTTTCTGTCTTATCCTTGGGTCTTATACTTTGGACAAAATGGCAGGCTACCAAATGTAACCTGCCCACATGGCAGAGTCTGGCAAACTCCCCGTGGCGGACCCAATATGCCAAATACCAGTAACAATGATGGGTCTCATTCTCCTAACCCTGAAAGAGCCTTGAATATGGCACTTTTTAAAAAAATCTCAGGGCTAGGACGAAGGAGACATTACTGGGGCCTGCTCGAGGCAATCAACAAACAACAGGATGGTCGTGATCATGATCGTGGTGATCCTTGGGTTTATGTAACACTTCTTCAATATATGGAACTTGCTTCTATATATTTTGCTGAGATTATATATAGCTGAGTTTCAATTTATTAAGGTGTATCATGTGGCTGCTCTCCATTGTTTACCTGCCATCCCCTTTAATTATTTGGAAAGCTGTAACTTAAAATAACAATTCCATCTTACTTCAACATGGGTTTCCTAGAGAATTCTTCTGATAATGCATCTAGGCAAGCTTCTTTAATTTTCTTGCAAGTGATGCTATATCTTTAATGTTGGAATTCTCTTTTGTTTATAGGGCTGTGATGCAGATGAAGGAGATAAAAATATTGAAAAACCTCAAGTGATCAGTCTTTTCAGTGGTTTGAGAGTGAAACAGCTCAGAGGGGGAGCTTTAAAATTCTGCACAGCCTCAGAAGCCACTCTGAATTTCTATCCCTGCCCAAAGTCTGCCTTTGGGCCTCAGTCATAGCTTTAAAGATGTGCTAGAGCCTGATGATGGAGGATGGAGGCTCAACTCATCCTGCTGATGATGGCAGAACGGTGCTTCAATCCTGAAGCTGCTAACCAAAGAATTCAGCAGTGAGCTTTGCTTTTCCCCAGAGCTCATATTCTGCCAACAGAAAAGTCTTTCTCTTGAGAGCTAGACTGGTTTACCTACAGTCTTTCTCCCAATGCTAGGGCAGGTGTGCCCACATTAATGCATGATGTTGTATACCACATGGCTCTTGGATCTCTTTATCTACTGCTTTCCATGTCAGTTCCTTTCTGTGCCATAATCATCCCCTTCAAATATATGGATGCATGTATTTTCCAGCCAAAACAGACTATGAAGGTGTAGGCTTTTTTCTGCAATGTATAATTGTTGTCTGCTATAGCTTATTGGCAAACCCTTATTGTCAGTGTACATTCTGTTTTTTTACTGAAATTTTTTCAGCCAAAAATTTCTTTCTAGAAATGTTTTCTTTTCTCTTCTAGTCTTTAAGAAAAGTGTGACACATCCTACATGAAGTTGGACAATATGAATGGGCTATTGACTTAAGTAACAATTGTTTGACTTTGCTGAAGCCAAATGAGACCAGCTAAATGAAGTCCTTAGGACCGTAAAAACGTACGCAAGGAGTTATATAAATATCTCTACCCATCTTCAAGCAAACAAACTGTCAAACAAACACTGTCCTCCCGTTGTTCATCAATTTGCTCAAGGGGGCCCAGTAACATCTCCATTTTTGAGACTTATAGTTACTGTGTTTGGCATATTGAATATGTCACTGGTAGCTTGCAAGGCTTTGCTGTGCCGTAAGATACTCTTGGTAGCTTGCCAGGCTCTCCGAGAGGGGCAGAGGAATCGAACCCAGCTTGGCTGGGCTGGCTGCAAGCAAGGCTAATGCCCTACCGCTGTGCTATCCTCCAGCCATCTTAAGTTTGCCAATAACATTCAGACAATATGTTAAAAGGTCCAAGCACTTCCCAGGTGGCCATGGTGCCCCCCCAGCAACACTGTGCCCTACCAGCACTGAGTAACTAGACAAAAAAATCCAAGTATCAGGTCTATACCACTGGGCTGAGTATTATAGGGAATAATGCCTGGGCCCCTAATAATCACTGAGGAGACCCTTAATTTCTTAAATCCTATTTCATGCTATCTAATTTAGGAAAATTCTGGACTTATTTCAATAGCATTTGTTCAAATTTTCACTTTCCTCATTGCTGAGTAATTTGGTTGTGTAACAGTTTATTCAATTAGGGATGAACAAGGTTGAAAAATGTTACTATGCAACTGACATACTGACAGATTTATAATCAGTTGATCCGTGGAATACAAATATAGATGTGCTTAAGCATTTTTAGAATTTCTTTCAGTGTGTCATGCATTCTGGCTCTAAATTAATGAACAAGAACTACAATCAGCAGGTTCTTTACAAAATTCCTAATTTGAGTTCTCTTCAAATACCATTCTGTTTGCTTTGAGTCTAATACCTATTTTAAATTAATTTAATGTTTTAATGGTCATGATAAATATACCACTGAAGTTCCTTATATACATAAGTATTTACAGACATAATCCATAACAGATTTCATTTCACTAGTATATTTTGCTATTTTAAAAATTCTTTAGTGAATTCACAAGTCTATAAATTATTGTTTAACTATAAAATATATCCCAATATATTCATATTAGCACTCCTAGTAATACTGCATCTACATCCTTCTTTCAAATATTTTTGTAGTGTACAAATATATATTCATGCATATATACATATATACATTCTAACTCAAGGTATCAAAAATCTTTTTTGCTTCTTTAGGAAGGATTGGCTATACTAGCAAAGCTACAGAAGCTGACAGAATAGACAACTGATTATTAGTTTCAGCATTAAGGATTTAGAAAGCAACAAGAGACTATGTTTTTGTAGTCTCCACTGGGAAATAAAGAACAATTTATCACTGTCATTTTTAATGTCTTAGGGCCAGAAGACAGTACAGGGATTAAGGGACAAGCCTTGCACAAAGCTGACACCAGTCTCATCCCTACCACCACTTCCACCACATCCCTCCCACCCTAAGCAACACTGAGGTAAGGCCTAGGTAATCCATGGCACTGCAGAGCCCAATTAGCAAGACATCCTCAGGGCCTTGCATTGAATCAACAGGTTTATTGAGAATAGTTGGGAAATGTCCCCAGACCTCCTGAGCGCCATTTGGGAAATGTCCCCCCAAAATGTTCTAGGATGTAAATCTCTCTATAAAGACTACATCCAGGACAAAACAGTGAAACTATTTGAGTTTAAAGCACAAACTAAATACATCAGCTTGAAAAGTCTCTCCATTTTCAGTTACCTATTTTGGTCTTGAATATCTCAAAATTAACAAATTATTCACAGGCACAGTACTAATATAGTTTTCAAATTATAACCATGCATTTTAGGAAGACAGTAGAATGACCTCTCCCCTCTCTATTAATAATATAATATGATGTACTAATGAGGCAATTTATTTCACATGAAATGCAATAATAAGTCCATCATGTAATCCCTAAGCTACACACTGACTGAACTCATAGATATCAAGAAATGAGGCATGATGTCAGTCAGCAGTAGTCAACAATGCAGAGTGCTTTCCTGAGTTAACACACAAAAGTAGAATCTTTTTTAAAAATCCCTAGATTGTTTTATTTCTTGACATCATGTCAAAGATCTTAAGTTCAAGTCCTTTTTGTTTGTTTTGTTTTGTATTTTGAGCCACACCAAGCAGTGCTCAGGGCTTACTCCTGGATCTCTGCTCTAGGATTATTCTTGGTGAGGCTCAGGGGATCATATGAGATGCCAGCACTCTAACTTGGGTCTGCTATGCACAAGCAAGCACTCTATGTACTGTACTACCTGACCTCTCCTGTCCCTTAGTTCAAACATTGATTAGAAAATTTATCATGGTATATAATTTCCCACTACAGTGGAAACTCCCACTAGAGAATTTTTGGATCTTACATAGCTTGCGGGTATATGTGAAAAATGTCTTCTGTATACTGGCCATATGTTTATTCCTTTGTAGAAGCTAAGATCCATTTCCAAAGGCTGAAGGAAGATACCTAACTAAAATGTCTATACATTCAACTGTTTTTAGTATAACGCAAATAATTAGGGCTACAGCCATCTTGAACCTACCTGGTATGCATTGACTATAAAACTACACCCAATATCTGTTAGCCAAAGATAAAATAAAACTTGTAACTGTAGCACTGTAGCACTGCCCTCCCGTTGTTTGTGGATTTGCTTGACCGGGTACCAGTAACATCTCCATTGTGAGACTTGGTGTTATTGTTTTTGGCATATTGAATATGCCATGGGGATCTTGCCAGTCTCTGCCGTGGTGGCAGGATATCTCCCTAAGAAGGTGAAATTAATACTTAACCTACAAAACCTTTGTCTAAACATGTTTATACTATGGTCCCTACTTACCATCCATATAGATAGATACACAAGTGCAAGCAAGCACACACTGTCTTGGGTAAGAGAATCATTCTGAAAGAAATCATTAGATGATTTACTAATCACTTACTAATGATTTACTAAGTGGCATGTCAATACTAGATACAGTTCAAATAACAGTATAGTTTTATTTATGTGACACATGGTTCAAAATTCTAACTCAATGGACATAATCATACTTATATTATAGGTTTACCGTAGCATTATTTAATTAAACTACAATACTAAGCATAGTTCTTGGCATACAACAGATGCACAGAAAATCTTAATAGAAATAAACTTAAGTGATGTTCATCTAGATTTTCTTTTTTTCCCTTTTCAATATACAAAGTATTAATCAATACCATTCCTTATTAGCTGCTGGATCTTAAAATATTCGAGTGGTATAGTGATCTTAAAACATTCAAGTGGTATGGTGATCTTTACCAGTTAGCTGGTTAGTTGTTAGGCAAAGAAATAAAAAACAACAATCTGAAGTTTAATTTTATTAGTAATTTTTTTGTTGTTTGGGGAGCCACACCTGGCAGTGCTCAGAGCTTACTCTAGACTCTCCACTGAGATATTAGTCCTGGTAGGGCTTCGAAGAATATATGTGCTACAGTGGATCAAACCCAGGTCAGAGATTGGTAAGACATGTGTCTAACCCATTGTACTATCTATATTTCCACCAGTGAAGACTATGTTTTTTTAAATTATTGCTTAAATACACACATCTAAACCAAGATACTTGATCCAATTTTGTGAGAAAACACAATTTATAAAACCAAAGAAAGGGATATCTAAGTCTCTTCTCTTTGTTTGACACATGGTTTCAAATTCTAACTCCAAATTAGACTGCACAGTACACAGAGCAACTGAAATCATGATACTACTGTTATTCCAGTTAGACAGCAAAAAATTCAAGTAATAGAATGAGGAAGTAAAAGAGGGAAGCAGGAACAGGAAAGGAAGAAATGTGAATCTCTTAATTGCCAGAAAATACAAGTAAGCAGCTAATAAGGAATGGTGTTGATTAACGATTTGTATACTGAAAAGGGAAAAAAAGAAAATCTAAATGAACATCACTTAGATTATTTCTATTAAGATTTTCTGTGCAACTATTATATGCCAAGAACTATGCTTAGTACTGTATTTTAATTAAATAATGCAACAATAAACCTGTAAACATAAATATTATGATTATGTCCATTTGAGTTAGAATTTGGAACCATGTGTCATATAATAAAACTATTCTGTTATATTCTTTGACCTGTATTCAGTATCCACATGCCAGCTAAAATTCATAAAGTAATAAATGTACTACTATCATAAAGAGGCATCTCAACATATTCTACAGTTCCCTTGGCTGAAAGCCAAAGGAATATTTTATCCTCATATCATAGATCGTTCACATAGTTTATGTTCAGAATTAAAGTAAGAGCTATAGAACACAAAGGTCACACGCCTTCCAAATCACTCGCATAAACTTAAATGAGTTAGTTTCTATGTAAAAGCTATTATATTTATCCTGACAACAAAACAGAGATATTTTCAGTATTTCATTAATGAGTACTTGAATGATCAACTGTAAAATACCAAATTCTCAGTAAGCAACAAAATTCACTGTAATGAGCATACAAGCATAGCTTTCTCATAGCACCTGCATCATTAAAAAGAAATAAATTATCATGAAGTAGATATTAATGGTCTCTATAAGATTAAGTCTAAGTGTAGATTTACATTTATGGTATCTAGTTCATTCATTTAGCACTGTAGCCTGTAGCACTGTCCTCCTGTTCATCGATTTGCTCGAGCAGGCACCAGTAACATCTCACAACAAATTGTGAGACCTGTTGCTGTTTTTGGCATATCAAATATGTCACAGGTAGCTTGCCAGGCTTTGCCATGTGGGCTAGATAGTCTAGGTAGTTTGCCGGGCTCTCCAAGAGGGACAGAGGAATCAAACCTGGGTTGTCTACATACAAGGCAAACGCCCTACCTGCTGTTCTATTGCTCGAGCCCAATTAAAAACTATCTCAGTTAATTTAAGGCTGAATATAGATATAATCATATGTGCATATTCACATAAGTCCAGAGGTACATACTACATATACCTACATTATACCAATAATCTATTCATTTAAATATCATAAAAACTATGTACACCCACTAACTGTGTCCTATAAAGAAAGATTAAAACCTTCCAACTTTCTGCTTTCATTTACTTAATTTTGGTTCACAATGAGTAGACTGACTTAATCCCATAATGAGTTGACAACTTCAATATAAATTTGTGACTCTCATCAATGAAGATTTTGTTTTATTTAAATTGATGCACATGATTTACTGTTTATAACAGTTTCATGCTTAGTGTTCTAATCCACACCTTCCACCAGTGTCCACTTTCCTCTATCAACGTGCTACAACCTTCTCCCATTAGTGCCCCGCCCTCTTTGATAAATTCAGTTCTGCAGACTAACTCTCCAGTTCTGTTGCATTTGGTCATTTGTTATTACCTTACTGTGTTTCCCTATAACCCACAATGAGAGAGATCATTCTTTATTTTTCCTTCCTCCTTTTTTAGTTTTTCACTTATTGAGATTCTGTGGTTTAAAATACTGTTAACAAAGGGTTCTTATGCACATAATTCCAATGCCACTTATCACCAGTGCTCTCCTTTCTGACTGAGTACTTAAAATGATACCCATTAGTTTTCATCAAAATAGTGGTATATTGCATGATTTTATCTTATAGTCAAAGTAGTATTTTATTGTGATACATACAAGTTTCTCTGTTCACTTATCTGTTTTAAGGTATTGTGCTTATTCCCAAAATTTGGCTATTGTGAACACTGTGACAATGAACATAGGGACAAAATGGTCTTCTTGAAATAATGTTTTTGGTCTCTTAAGATAGATTCCAAAAGGTGGAGTTGCACTCCTACAAAAAAAGAAGTGGAGTTGCTAGGTAAAATGGAAACTCAATTCTTTATTTTTTATTTCATTCCTTTTTGACCTTGATTTGTAAAACAGAAGCTTTCCTAGAATTTTAGCAAGAAGCTTAAACCAGGAACTTAACAGTTTTATTAAATGGAATCAAGAACAAGAAAATAAATACAAAATGAAGTCATGTTATGATATGCTACAGATCTGTATGTCCAATTGTTTTCATGAAATCACAGACTACAAATCAAAAGAGACCAGAATGTTCCACACACCCCACCCACACACACACACAAACACACACACAGGAAAAAATTAGAAAGGACTGCTTCAGAAAAATAAGCGAATAACTGATAAGTTTGTTGCAAGCCCTCCAAACATACATTTATAAAGAGCAAAATATATCAACTCAATGGGAAGTTTCTGTCAAAATACCAACTGATGCTACCATACAGCATTAATAAAATATTTGTTCTTACTGAACATTAACTTGGATTTGCTTCTATCTTCTATCTCCCTTATATCATAGCCAATGCTTCAGCTTGAAAAATATATCAGATAGGTTGATGGGTGTGATCCTCAATTAATATGCATGAAAAAACATCATTAACAGGACTATAAATCTCAGAAGCTGAATTTAAAATCATGATACATTAATTTTATTATTAAAATTAGTGTATTAGTGTATTATTTTATTATTATTTTATTAAAGTGATCCCAAAATTATGTGTAGTCTAAATCAATCACCTGAATTTTTAACAAAAGTCAATGATAAAAATAAATATCTTAAATACTGTGTAGCAAGGCAAATCTGCTTAACACAGAAAGAGTTAAGTTTGCCCTCAAGCATAAGCAATAAACTCACAGCTCCTCACTAGCACTAAAAGTTGTTCCTGTGTTATAGTTCTAGTAAAAATATACTATGTAATTAACCTAAGACTGATATGTGAACTTGAAAGGATGAAATATTGACCAAGCTTGGGACTCTAACCGAGAATAATAGGCTTACATGACCAGGGGAAATAAGTAGAAACTGGGAAAATACATATAGATAGATAAATAGATATATGATTTTTATAAAATAAATTAATTAGGGTTAAGAAGGTACTGCGGTAGGATAGGGAGCTTGCCTTGCATGTGGAAAACCTGGTTTGATCCCAGCACCTCATAAGGTCCCGTGAGCCACACTAGCAGTGATCCTTAAGCTCAGAACAATAAGTAAGCCCTAAACACCACTTGGTGTGGCCCAAAAAACAATAAGTATACACTGTAAAGGAATTGTCAAATAATTACAGTGGAAAATAAAGGGAGACTGCCAGACTGGAAGTCAGTTAATTGCTAAGTAAGCAATTTTAACCTAAACCCAAGATGTTATGCCATGAGACATAGCTCAAAACTTTCAATGGTTAAAATTCCGCCAAAACTGACCAAGTGGTGGGGTCTGAGGGAACAAGGGCAAAGAGAAGCAAAGAGAATAATAAAAATACCAGTTAACTTTAATTATCTGTGTTAAACCAGCTTTTTGATGAGTCCAGATTTACCATTCTGCCAAATTCAGCCCCAAAAGAAGGAAATTGAAAATAAATGTTTCAATGTTTCGAGACACTGGAGATTCAGCAACATAGTCCAGTGATTCCTGAAAGACAATAAGCAATTAGGTGAGCTGTACAGCAGCACCAACATTCCCCCTTGAGAGAATGTCCAGGTCATGGCTTAGGCAGGAGACAAAGGCAGAACTCCCACAGACTGCCAGACTGAGGATTTAAGAATATAAAACCTAAACCGCTAGAGTTTATCAGGCAGTGACAGAAAGGAGAGAGCTACACGTGTAAAGAATTCAGAAGGATCTATCAAGGTCCACTTTGCATACGTGGAGTCTCATGTGCATCCTAAGAAAATACCTTAGGATGATAGGGAAACAACAAACCATTCAAAAGGCTTAAAGAGAGTACATGCCTGGCACTCACACAGAATTGGGAAAAAATCTATTTCTAACAACCAGACTTTAAAATTTTGTAATTATTGTGACTGGATAGAGCCCTCAGAAGGCTCTAGAATAACTAGTAGGAATAATTCGCACTAGTCTAAACCTTGTACTGGAGAGATGATATAGATATATAGACATACATATATGTGCATTTATTTTGCAAGACCAGATATATATGTATTTTTTGCAAGACAAGTGCATATATATTTTACACGTAGTTAATGTACTAAGTTACTGTAACCCACCACTAAAGCTCCTGAAACCCTCCACCAATGCCCATAGGTTATTTCTTTCCAGTTTTTCAATCCTCCTCCCAATCACCCATCCCACCACATACACCAACACACACAACTCCCTCCACTTCTTCGTAATATGAGTGTTGTAATCCAAGGCCAAGTGTTTGCCATTGTTCAATTCGCTTATTTCCTGGCAAAACAAATCTTAAAAGCAAGATCAACCTGCTTCCAAGTAACTTAACTGTACACCCAGAACAATGCTCTAGAATAATTATAGAAATACAAGATATCTGTGATCCAAGGGAAATTTGACAAAGTCTGGCATCAAATCAAAGGTTTCTAGGCATGTCACAAGTAAAAAATTAAATGATCCAGAATGAAGAGGAAATAAAAAGTAAAACAAATCAATCATCTGATTCAGGACTGATACAGTCTTTGTTAAAAATTAATATATACTATACAACGGATTAAAAGTTATCTTTAACTTTCATTAACATGTTTAAAGTTGAGAAATAGATAATATATATGTAATACCCAAATTGAACTTCCAAAGGTGAAAATTAAAATGCTTTAACCCAAAACCTTAATGAAAAGGATTAATAGCAAATTAGATGTCACAAAATAAACTAGTGCACCTGAAAAAATGCTATAAAAGTTAGCATAAAGGAAAATGAAAAATTAACAAAAATAAAACGGTTAATATAGGAAACAATTCCTAGTGAGCAAATACCTTTACACTTGAAGTTCCAAAAGAAAAAGTTATAGATGAATAAATATAATAGTAATATGTTACAACTGTGCTTTTTTAGTACAGTTGGGATAAGTGGGTTTGTTCGTCTTATAAAAAAAAAAACACTTAACCAGAGCACAGGAAACATGAGAAAAACTTCACTAAGAAAAACTTGAGTAAAATTACTAAAAGTCAGTGATATCAAAAAGTATTAACAGCAACCAAAAAAACAAACACCAAATTACTGATTTGAAATATGTGCAAACTCAGGTTTTAATTCCACAAGAAGAAAACATCCAACCCCATCAGAAAATGGGGCGACAAAATGAACATAAACTTTCTCAAAGAAGAAATCCGAATGGCCAAAAGACAAATGAAAAAAATGCTCCTCATCACTAATCATCAGGGAGATGCAGATCAAAACCACAATGAGATATCATCTCACAACAAAGAGACTGGCCCACATCCAAAAGAACAAAAGCAACCAGTGTTGGTGTGGATGTGGGGAGAAAGGGACTCTTCTTCACTGCTGGTGGGAATGCCGACTGGTTCAGCCCTTTTGGAAAACAGTATGGACGCTTCTCAAAAAATTGGAAATTGAGCTCCCATTTGACCCAGCTGGGAATATATCCCAAGATGCAAAAAAAAGTATAGTTGAAATGATATCTGCACTTATATATTCATTGCAGCACTGTATACAACAGCCAGAATCTGGAAAAAAACAGAGTGCCCGAGAACAGATAACTGGTTAAAAAAACTTTGGTACATCTACACAATGGAATACTATGCAGCTGTTAGAAAAGATGAAATCATGAAATTTGCATATAGATCAACATGGAAAGTATCATGTTAAGTGAAATGAGTCAGAAAGAGAAGGACAGACATAGAAGAATTGCACTCATATGTGGAATATAAAGTAACAGAATGGGAGACTAACACCCAAGAATAGTAGAAATAAGTACCAGGAGGATTACTCCACAGTTTATAAGCCAGCTTTCACATGCTGGGGGAAAAGGCAGCTCAGATAGAGAAGGGACCACCAAGTAAAGTGTGCTAGGAGGGCTACTAGGGATGGGAGATGCAGGCTGAAAGTAGACTATAGACCAAACATGATGGCCACTTAATAACTCTATTGCAAACCACAATACCCAAAAGGAGAGAGAGCAAAAGTGAATGCACTGCCACAGAGGCAGTGTGAGGTGAGGGGGACAGGGTGGGGATGGTAGGAGGGATGCTGGGACCATTGGTGGTGGAAAATGGGCACTGGTGGAGGGATGGGTACTCGATCATTGTATGACTGAAACACAAGCAGCACGAAAGTTTGTAAGTCTGTAAATGTACCTCATGTTGATTCACTAATAAAAATGAAAAAAAAAAGAAAAAGAAATATGTGTAAACTACATTCAATGTAGTGTTATTTACAAAAACGAGGATCTGGAAACAACCCAAGTACCATGGCAGATCATTGTATAAAGAAAAGCTGGTTATACCAGAGAGATAAAAGATAGGGTAGGGTGCTTACCCTGGACACAGCCCACCCAGTTTCAATCTCCAGGACTGCAAAAGATTCCCTGAACACCAAAGCAGAAAATGAAAAATAAAATTTTAAATGAATACCTGATATATTAAACAATCAAAAATTATTCAACTTCTAAGAAAAGATAAAACTGGGGCAAAAAATATAGTATAGCAGGTAAGTCCTTGTACATGGGCAGCCTGGATTTGGTTCCCCCAAGCACCACTGGAGTAATTCTTGACCACAGAACCAGGAGCAAACACTGGGCACAGCCTAGTGGGCTCAAAAAAAAGAGAAAATATCAAAACTTGTCTTTTGTGACACCATGAAAAGAAGTGAAGGAAGCCAGGCTAACTGAAAGTCAAGTAACAAAGATAAAAACAAATAACAATATCACTCATATAGGGACTAGAGAGAAAAAAGCAACAAGCAAACAAGCAAACAAGAAGAGAAAAATAAATGAACCACTGAATTTTTAAAACACAGAGTTAACAGAGGGGGAAGAGGTGACTGAACTGAGAAGTAATTCAAAAGGCTGTGGTAGAAGCATACAAGTATTATGGTGATGGATAATGTCATGATATAACATAATTTTATTTTTTAATACTTTATTTTAGGCACTGTGGTTTACAAACTGCTGTTAAGATTTCATATATGCAAGTTTTCCACCCCACACCCTCCACCTATGTGTCCACTTCCTTCTTCCTTTGCTCCAGTTTCCCTCTTCCACCTTCCCCACACCTTAGGTAGTTTTCTACTGAAGAAAAGCTCTTAGTTGCCTTTCAACATTTATTATTCCCTTATAGGGGGAATATATTCCCCCCGTTCTTCATAATTCGCATAAAAGGTTGTTCTGTGTCTGTCCACAGTCCACATGATACTCTCTAGAAAAATCATTTTTTGAGAGAAAAAAAGAGAGAAAGTGCTAGTTTTATTTTTCATTTTATTTTTTAAATTTTTTAATGTAGGAGTATTGCTAATTATTCATCCATTGATTAGGCTGATTGAATTGGGCATGAACTCCACCTTACTTTTTTTTCTTTTTTATCACTGTCACGGTCCTCCCGTTGTTCATTGATTTGCTCGAGCGGGCCCAGTAACATCTCCATCGTGAGACTTGTTGTTACTGTGTTTGGCATATCGAATACGTCACGGGGAGCTTGCCAGGCTTTGCTGTGCGGGCGAGCTACTCTCAGTAGTTTGCCGGGCTCTCCGAGAGGGGTGGAGGAATCGAACTCAGGTCGGCCATGTTGGCAGCATGCAAGGCAAACACCCTACCCGCTGTGCTATCACTCCAGCCCTTCTTTTTTTATAAATTTATTTATTGAATCACCATGACAGCAGTTACAAACCTTTTGGGTTTAAGTCTTGGTCATACAATGATGAAACACCATCCATTCATCAGTGCCCACTTTCCACCACCAAAAACCCCAGTATAACCCCCATCCCGCACCCTCCCCCTACCTGTGTGGCAGATGATTTCCACATTACTCTCTCTCTACTTTACCTTCAATATTTCGACACCAGACCCACCACTAATTTTTTGGGATTTTACCCCAACACTCAGATTTGCCAGAAAGGCAACCATAGACAATTTTTTTTCTATTGCTGGTTACGAATAACATATGATGTCATGCGGCGGCAGTAATGGCCACACAACTTTGGAATTTTGAAATTTTAACAATTAAATCTGGAGGGATTTCTGCCAAAACCTGCTGGGTTTCGAGATTTGTTCCTGAGTCTCTGGGATCATGGCCATAAAGTAGCTTGCCCAGGAGCTAGAGAGGCCGTTCATGGGCAGTGATTTGGGGTCTCATTGGGGTGGGGAGGAAAGGGCCAGCTCCACCCCCATTCCATGAGGCCCTTCGTGTCTCGTCACTGCGGCCTCAAATGTGACCACGTAATGGCCTCTGGAAGATGATGGCCACCGAGCCACCAGGGGGAACAGGACAAGGCATGAAACCCATTTCCACCTGGGGTGGCCCAGCACCAGTAATGTACTGTGGTGTCCGGATGCATTTCTGCCAAAAGCCCCTGGGTTCCAAAATTTGTTTCTGAGTCTCTTGAATCATGGCCATTAAGCAGCTTGATTAGGGGCCAGAGAGGCCGTTCATGGGTGGTGATCGGGGTCTTACTGGGTTGGGGAGGAAAACGCCAGCTCCATCCCCATCCCATGAGGAACTATGTGTCTCGTCACTGAGGGCCCAAACCTGACTGTCCAATGACCTCTGAAGAATACTGACCACCAAGCTGTCAAGGGGGAGCAGGCAGAGGGACAGCACCCTTCCCCCCCCCCCCCGCCCCCCCCGGGACAGCCCAGCGCCAGTAACCTACTGCGGGGACCAGACGCATTTCTACCAAAAGCTGCTGAGTTCCAAGATTTGTTTCTAAGTCTCTTCTATTATGGTCGTTTAGCAGCTTGATCAGGAGCCAGAGAGGCCTTTCCTGGGCGGCAACTAGGGATCTTGTTGGGGTGGGGAGGAAAGGGCTGGCTCCAACCCCATCCCCGTGAGGCTTCGCATGTCTCATCACTACAGGCCCAAATCTGACTGTCTGATGGCCTCTGGAGGATGATGGCCACCAAGCCGCCAGGGGGAACAGGCCAAGGCATGAAACCTATTCCCACCTGGGATGGCCCGTCTGGGACTGGGACATATCTCTTCAAAAGCCACTGGATTCCTAGACTTGCCTCCGTGTCTCAAGGATTATAGCCATCAAGCACTTTGATCAGGAACCAGAAAGGCCTTGCCTCCAATTATATAGCTGAGTCAGAGGTGGTTTGTGGGTGTGTCTCCCACATACCTAACTTTTAGCTGTTTACTTTCTTGGTAAACTTGACCCCAAGTTGTTGGGGTCTGGCCAAAGGCACAGCAGCAATCTTGGTGTATCTAGAAGTCTGAAGGCACCATCAGGCTGCTGATGTACTCACCTGACAGTTACAGATTGACCTGCTGGCGGCACCATGCCCCCTTATTTTCCATTTTAAAGGTTATTCTTTGATGACTGAAGAATTTTACTATGGATCCACTTAAATGGATATTCACAAGAATATTATTTTTTTCCGTGACTTTTTAAACATTTTTATTAAATCATCACAGTGCCTAAAATAGTCAGGAAAGCCTGAATTAACATAATAATTGCACAAAATGGATCAATGGATCTCCTGAGTTCAAGAATCAAAAAGCATAAATTGACTAGGTAGATTAGACAATAAAAGCTAACCTGCTAATTACAAGAGACACACCATACTCCAAAGATAAAAATAAGTGCTATCTAAAAGTTGAAAAAGAAAAACACATAGGCAAATTATGACCCAAAAAGACAGGGAGAGTCACTTAAATTGCAAACTAGAAAAGGTAACAAGAGACAGACATGCACAATATATTATCACTAAAGGGATGTGAAGATGATGATGTGTTGTTGGCGGGCTCTCCGGGCAGCTCTCTCTCGCCGCCCAAGTTCCGTGCTCTAGAGCCGCTGTGTATGGACGGGATCGGGATAGTTCCTCCTTTGTGCTTTCCTTCTGTGCGTGCCGCTGTGCTCTCTTCTGTCTCTCCTCTGGTCTCTTCCGACCTCTCTGGAGCTCTTCTGCCTCTCTCTCTCTCTCTCTCTGGAGTCCTTCGCTCTGGATTCTGACTCAGCCCCTGGATTCTGACTGTGGCCCCCTCTGCTCTTACAGTCTTAGTTTATATAGCAATCACATTGGGTGGTCACACAAAGGTGGGTTGAACATCAACAAATCAACAAAGAGAGGTAAGACCACTCCTCTAGGAGATTAATTCAAGGATAAAAACATCTAAAGAGATTACTCTGGATTACTAGGAGATCTACTTAAGGGCGGGATCCCATTCAGGGTGTGTCTGTCACTTTCTTCTTTCCTCAGCTAGTAATCCATTTAAATAGTTGTAGTAAATGTACTTCTAATATTTCTAGCAATAGAAATAATTCTGTATGAACACAGTAAGAGATATATCAACTTAAAATTTGGTTCTTCCTAAGGACCTCTTACCACAGTCCTCAGGCCAGGTTAGTCTTCCTAAACCCAGCAGGGTCCTAGTCTCATTGTTACTTTAGGATCATGACAGCATTTGTCTATGATCATGCTCTCAACTTACAGTTGAGTATCGTGGCACTTTGGCCTGGCCCATTTCGATGCCAGGGTAGCTCACAGCTTGCCTTGGGTCCATTCAGTCCCTCGTCGGGACCCTGCTTTTGGGGTGCTAGGAACTAAGGGCAACTGAGTCAAGAGCAGATGCCCAGGAGTAAATATTATTGGACTCAATCAACTCCCAAGTTACAAAGCATAATATTAACTATCTTCCTTTGTCCATAGAGAAAAGACACTGTTTTAAGGTAAACTAAGTTCCCTGAGGCAAGGCAAAAAGGACAAACCCTTCGTTAAACTACAGAAGGGAAATCCAATGGGCTAGGGAGTCCAGTTCGCTGTGGTGGAGTGTTAGTACTTTGGCAGTGTCTGTGATGTGTAAGACACAAACTGGGATTTGGAGCTTTGTGCTGGTTTTTTATTGTTGATTTATTTTCTTGGATAGAACGCAGTTTGGTCACAAGCAAGGCCTTACCTGTTGTGCTATCTCTCCAGTTCCATAACACATCATTTGAATAGCAGTGAAACTGTACCCTAAAAATACAGACAGCTGGGGCTGGAACAATAATACAGCGGGTAGGGTGTTTGCCTTGCACAGTGGCCGACCTGGATTCGATTCCCAGCATCCCGTATGATCCCCTGAGCACCACCAGGAATAATTCCTGAGTACAAAGCCAGAAGTAACCCCTGTGCATCCCCGGGTGAGAACCAAAAAAAAAATACAGACAGCTGTGCAAGCCTGCTATCTCTATTTGAAAATTATTAAAAATAAAATTTAAAAGACAAGAGTGGCTATATTAATATCAAAATAAAACAATAAAAAAGCTGGATAAAATATGTTAATTCAGAGGCTAGAGAGAAAGAACAAGAATATGGTATTTGCTTCAAATGTGGGCAACCCCAGTTCAAGTCCCACATCAAGAATGTATGGTCTTCCAAACACCACCAGAAGTGATCCCTAAGCACACAGTGAAGAGTAAGACCTGAGTAAAGTTGGATATGGGCCCCCAGAGTCATTTCATAATGATAAGGGATTCAATTAACCAGTGAATAACAAACCTAAAGTTTTACACATGGAAAAAATGTTTCAAATATCTAGAGCAGAAGTTGAAAGAACTGCAAGAAATGAATATATAACAAAGTATAGTCAAAAATGCCAATGACCCCTGTCAATAATTGACAGAATTGACAGAAAATAAGGATGAATATGGAAGACTTGATCAATATTATCAACCAAGTTTATCAGACTGACATTTTTAGAACATTCAACCCAACAGTAGCAGAACACACACATTCCTCTCATGTGCGTGGCATATTTCTTTACTTCAAAAAAATGTTTCAGTGAATTTTAAAGTATTCAAATCATACAGAGTAGAATCTCTGCCATAGCAGAATAATATGACCAATCTGAAAAATGTTTTTGACAAAATATTCAAATTTTTTGCAAGTAACCCTCTTATGTATAACAGATTAATCAGAGAAGAAAACAAAATAAAACTTAGAAACTATTTTCAACTAAATGCAACTAAAATCACTATATATCAAAATCTGTGGAATGTCAGAAAAGCATTAGTTATGAAAATATTTATAAAAGATCTGTCAAAATTACAAACTGAGAGAGCTGTCATTTATGGTGTTAGCTAGGTGATAGAATAATTAAAAATATTTGCAATATGTGCCCCAAAATTGAAGGGCTCTCTGGAGATAAGAAAGCAAAAACAGACTGGACTATGGCATACAAGTTTAGAGAACTCTGAGAATCCTTGTTACATTCTTTTGGTTTTGACTGAGTCAAGGAAAAGTCTTACATTTTAGACTGATAAACCTTACGCTGCATACTTTGTACACATATACTGATAAAGAAAATATTATTGACTAGACAATGCTGTCATTATAGACTTTGCAATGGAGTCCCCCTTGACCCAGTCAACTTTCTCTTTCACTGTCACTGTCACTGCCCTCCCATTGTTCATCGATTTGCTCCAGCGGGCCCAGTAACATCTCCATTGGAGACTTTGTTGTTACTGTGTTTGGCATACCGAATACATCACGGGTAGCTTGCCAGGCTCTGCCGTGTGGGAGAGATACTCTGGGTAGCTTGCCGGGCTCTCCGAGAGGGGTAGAGGAATCGAACTCCGGTCAGCCATGTTGGCTGCGTGCAAGGCAAATGCCCTATCACTGTGCTATCGCTCCAGTCCAACTTTCTCTTTACCATACAAAAATCTGTTTCTCTGTCACTTTATGTTCATGTTATATATAATCATATTTGTCTACCGCATATTCCTCAACTGTGCATGTGTACCTTTTACTTCATAAATATTCATGAGTTTTCCGGAAAAAAAATTTAAGTGTATAGATCCTAACAATACCTGGCAAAAATCTACAACCTCCCTTCCCGTCTTTGAAGGTTTCTGTGCTTTTAGTAGTGCTTGCCAACTTGAGTTGTTATCTTGCCAATAAAATACCTCTTTACTATTCTATCATTCCTATGATTGCTGGACAACAGCTACCAAAACAATAGGGGGGAAAAAGCGCAAATATACAAAGTTAAGTAGGAGAAAACTAATATGTAAAAATTAGAGAAAAACTGATAGTCAAAAATACATTTCAGGGACTGGAACAATAGCACTGGGGGTAGAGTATTTGCCTTGCATGCAGCCCACCCGGGTTCAATTCCCAGCATCCCATATGATTCCCCAGCACCACCAGGATTAATTCCTGAGGGAAAAGCCAGGAGTAACTCCTGTGCATCGCCGGGTATGACCCAAAAAGAAAAAAAAACTTTAAATATCCATAAAATTGATGAAAAAAGAGAGAAGACCCCCAAAAAATGCAAGTTGATTTTTAATATGCACAAGGAACCAAGAGGAAGGTTTTATAAGATACATAATCTCTTGTCAAGGGAAGTGGATCTGTTCACTCTTAATTGCAGTTTTACAGTATATAAGCATGCAAAACAGCAAACAATTTATCTTAAACATGTGGGGGTTTGAACATCAGTAATAATAATAAGCTTCTCAGATAAATTGCTATGTGCCAATAACCAATTTATATCCATTCATAAAGTGTCAATATAAAACAGTAACAATTTCTATTCAACACGATAGAATTTACATATTTATATCACTTTTCTCCTTGAAAAATAATAAACTTTGATTATCACTGCAGATAAATATATGCTAGATGCAAAAGAATCTAATCAAAAAGCATTTTCATTGTTCCCAGATATTCCAGAAAGCATTTTGAGAAATAATACTATAATACTTACAAATTAAAAGCAAACTACTTATCACCCAGGATGATTAAACTGAAGGGAAAACACAGTTGAACATATTTATAAGAATCTGTGATTTTTTTTTTTACTTTTTTGCTTTTTGGGTCATATCCAGCGATGTACAGGGATTACTCCTGGCTCATGCAATCAGGAATTACCCCTGGTGGTGCTCGGGGCACCATATGGGATGCTGGAAATCAAACCCCGGTTGGCTGCATTCAAGGCAAATGCCCAACCAACTGTGCTATCACTCCAGCCCCTAGAATCTGTGAAATTAATGGGACTGTTTTGGTTTTGGTTGTGCTTTTTTGTGGAGGTGGTGAGGCACACCCAGCATTGCTCAGGGGTTACTCCTGGCTCTGCACTCAGGAATCACTCCTGGCAGGCTCAGGAGGACCTTATAGGATATCAGGGATTAAACCTGAGTTGGCTACATATGAGCCAAGCACCTTACCCACTGTACTATCGCTCTGACCCTGTGAACTTAATGTTTCACTGCCTCAACTTATATTAAATACAGAATTTTTTAACACTGTTTAAAAAATCAGCTTTAACTCTAACTAGATAAGTAGAAGAAATGTACAGGTGACTCAGTTTAGATGAAAGGTGCCCAAATATATATAAAGGTCTAGATGCTTTTTGTTTGGAATCATTCTATAAAACAAAAATATAAATCCAACTTTAAAGAAGATAAAAGAGTCATCTTATTTCATGCTATTATGATAATAATTTCTATGACTCTTATTTCAGTACAAATGCACATTACGTAGCAGCAGCTTCCTCAAATCCTAACCCTTTTTCCTCAATAATCAAACTTTTAAACCATCATAGTTAATTATGTGTAAATTTTCTTGAAAACACTCTTATGTGCCACTGATGTTGCTCATGTGGTAGAGCATACACAGGCTAGCCTGAGCACTGCCCCCTAACAAAAAAAATGTGAAAACTTAAGACAGAATAAACAAGAGGTACACTGTCACTGTTCTCCCGTTGTTCATCAATTTGCTCGAGCGGGCCCAGTAACGTCTCCATTGGAGACTTTGTTGTTACTGTGTTTGGCATATCGAATACATCACGGGTAGCTTGCCAGGTTCTGCCGTGCGGGCAAGATACTCTCGGTAGCTTGCCAGGCTCTCCAAGAGGGGCGGAGGAATCGAACTCGGGTCAGCCATGTTGGCTGCGTGCAAAGCAAACGCCCTACCCACTGTGCTATCGCTCCAGCCCTAGTAATCCTTCATTATTAACAATGATTGTCCTTATTTGAAAAGCTTTGCCCTTAAATTCACTTTCATGCAAGGTTTTTGTGTTACACAAAAAATTAATTATAATTTCTTCCCTAGATTTTTCTTTTCTTGAGATTAAAATCAATTTTTAATAAGAAATAAACTGCTTATGGTCAGATTATTTTGTTTCGACTTTTTGAGTCATACCCGGCTATGCTCAGAGCTTAGGCCTTCCTGGCTGGCTCTGTACTCAGGAATTATTCCTGGCATTGCTCAGGGGACCATATGGGATGCCAGGGATCGGACCCAGGTCATCGCATGTAAGACAAACACCCTATACTCTGTACTATCACTCTGATTCTAAACAAAAATACACGCGAAGACTGTGGCTAGAGCAATAATGTATCAGATAGGACACTTGCCTTGCATGTGGCCAACCTAGGTTCAATCCCTGGCACCACATATGGTCCCACAAGCACTGCCAGGAGCGAGCCCATGACTATGCCATGAGCATCACCAGGTGTGCCTCCACCCCACAAAAAAAAAACAGAAAATTATACACAACACATGTTATATATGCATACCAATACATATATAGAGTTTGAGATTTGAAAAACTTTTATGGCTAGTTTCATCATACAAAGAACATGTTTTGTTGGAGGAAACTCTAGGGGACCCAGTGGATTTTTCAATCAGTCAGGCTGAAGGTACAATACAAGTGGCCCTAGGATGCAGTGGTGTTCAGATCCTGCAGTGACAGGGATTACCTTGGTCACCCTAGAGGAAGCAGGGGTGGGGCTTACAGGGTTGCAACCAGTGATTTTTCATGTGTTCAAAGATCAAATCTGTGTCAGAACAAGACAGGCATGAGCCATAACCACTGTACTATCTACCAGCCCCAGATATGAAGAACTTTTCTGAGAATTTTGGGGTTTGGGGCTTAAAAGTTACTCAGAGATTGGTCCTGATTCTGTGCTTAGGAGCCAACTCTGGAGGTTGTAAATGGTTAGGGAACCATTTACAAAGGCCTGGGACCCAACTGGTGTCAAACAAAAGCAAGACAGGTACCTTAACCCGAGTACTTTCTCTCTGGCCCCCAGATAGGGAGAACATTTATAGCTAGTCTCTTCAAATGACGTTGCCGAGCTTTCCAGCAGTGTTTTTGGCAGAGTTCTTCAATCAAAATAAACTTGTCAAATCAATACATAATTACCAAGCAGAACAGATTATTTTCTTGATGTGAATTATTATTTGCTCTTTCATTCGGCTAAGATGCATTCAATAAACATTTGCTAACATGCCAAATACTGCACTAGGTGCTAAGGACAAAATGGTGAACAAAAGAATGAAACAAGACCCAAGCTTTCATACAGCTTATAAAATAGTGTGTAAGGAAACTATTAAATAATTAGACACAAACTTCAAGGTAATATAATGAAGATATATGCTTTACAAAAGAATAGAAAATAAGAAACTTACTTTGTCAATGAGGTAATGAATTGGGATCTTAATAGAAGAACTGAGATTAATTTTTAAATGCAAGCTATAGATACAGTCAATACAAAATTCTTGAAATAGCCACTTCAGACCACAATTTGGCAGTATTTCTTATAACAAAGTATAAGTAAATTATTTATCTATATATTTTTTTCTGTCCTTGGGATTGAATTCAAAGCCTCAGGATGTGAGTCAGTGCTCTACCACATAGGCACATTTCTAATGCTGTGACAACAAAGTCTGAACTGTGAAACTGTACTTTGAAAACATTGCCTCAATAAAATACTCTAAAAACTAACTAAATAAGCATATAAAATACCGTGTATATCTTTTGTGTATGGAAGCAACACTGGCACTGCTCAGGGCTTACCCCTGCTTCAGTAATCAGGGAACACTCCTTGTGAGTTTGGGGGACAAAGTGGGTTGCCAGGGTTCAAATCTGGTGAGCAGCATGCAATACAAGTATGCTACCTGCTATACTCTCAGTCCACCCCCAAACTCTGCTGTGTTTTTTAAGAAAATAAAAACAACCCCTCCTTGAAACAGGAACAAATCTGGCTCCTTTGTGTAAGGAATACTGATTACACATGTCAAAATGTGTTCTTGAGGTAAGGGATATTAAATCAAGAGAGAATCTCTTACATGGCTAATCTCGTAACCATGTATTAGAAGGGTATATTCCTGCATGTACATTTGTATCTGTATATGTTCACATGAACAAGTGCATATGTACACACTATTCACAGGGGTCAGGCACACCAAAGATAAATGATCATAAAGGTACTAACAAAGAAGATACTCACGAAATTTTCAAAGAAAAATAAAAAATATGTATTTCAGATAGAATCAAATAAATTATACAAGATCCTTTAAGAAGAATCAAGGGAGGTATTCACTTAAACTGATAAAACTAAAAATAGTAATAACATTAACAGTATTATGATGAGAATGAGGTGGTAAAGAGTGGCGTGAATTCAATATTCTTTTACTGAGCAGGAAAAAAGTAGATTATCTGTAAAATGCATATGGGCTCGTCCTTCATGCCCTACCGAGGTCACAGGTTGCCCCCCACGAGAGGCTCTCCAGTACGTCCATGGCTCCAGAGGTAAAAGGAATTAATCCAGAGTCGACAGCTTGTGGCAGAAAAGTGAATGGACCATGCATTAAACTATGGTGCCCTGCCTCCCCGGGAGGGAAAGGGTGTTGCTCCCTCCAGCCTTTTTGGCCCCCAGCAGCAAGGTGGCCTCCTTCTCAGAGCTTAGAGGAAAGCCAGGTATGAGCTGGTGGTGACGGGTTAACTGCAGTCTCATGGGAAGGGGGCAGTACCGGCTCGTCCTTCACGCCCTACCAAAGTCATGAGTTGCCCCCCACGAGCGGCTCTCTGTTACAGCCATGGCTCCAGAGGCAAAAGGACTTAATCCAGAGCCCAACAGCTTGTGGCAGAAAAGTGAATGAATAGACCATGCGTTGAACTATGGTGCCATGCCTCCCCGGGAGGGAAAGGGTGTTGCTCCCTTACGCCTACCCACCCCCCACCCCGGCAGCAAGGTGGCTGCCTCCTCAGAGCTTATTGGAAAGCCAGGTATGAGCCAGCGGTGACAGGGAAACTGCAGTCTCATGGGAAGGGGGGCAGTACCGGCTTGTCCTTCACGCCCTACCGAGGTCACAAGTTGGCCCCCACGAGCGGCTCTCTGGCACAGCCATAATACCAGACACACAGAAACCAATCTCGTAATTATCTGGCTCTTTGCAGAAATCCAAAATCGTGGCCGTGTGATATTATATGAGTCTAATAACCAGCTGTAGAAAACAAAGTATTTCACAACGCCTTTTCAGCAATTCTGATTGTTGGGGGGGGAATTCTAAACAATAATGGTGCATCTTTTGTTGAAATAATGAATGTAATCAATGTAGAGAAGAGTTAAGTGGAAATCATCTGCCTCACAGGCATTGAGAGGGGTGGGAGGGGGGTATATTGGGGTTCTTGGTGGTGAAAAATGAGTACTGGTGAAGGCAGACGTGTTCGATCATTGTATGAGTGAGACTTAAACATGAAAGCTTAGTAACTTTTCCCACAGTGATTCAATAAATATAAGAATAAAAATAAATAAATAAAACTTTGAAAAAAATAAGGTGGAGTTCATACCCAATTCAATCAGCTAATAAGTGACTGAATAAATAGCAGTACTCCTACATAAATAAATAATAAAACACGGATGGTGAGAGTGCAAATACCAGTATATTAGAGTAGGTAGTTAAGACATGAGGAGGGAAGAAATGGTACTGACAAGTGGACTACACAGGATGCACACAGAATGTGAGATTTCACAGCAAAAGTATGCCACAAAATGTAATTCCTATGGGGTTTGCAGGATTCCTGGGTATTGTACATTCTGAAAGAATAGGAACTATTACAAACTGGGACTTTCCAGCTAGGAGAGCAGAAAGGTGTCGGAAGCCCAGACAATGACCTCATCCTTATTAACATCTCATTGTAACCTATTCAGCAATGCACTGTTGTTCCCCTCTCCCCAACACAAACGTGCACTTTTCTGCCCAGGCAATTATGAAAAATAATCCAAAATGGCTATATACATGCAGGTGCACAGTGGGGCAGCGGGAAACCCTAGGGAATGCCCTAGGAAAGAGGCCAAGAGAGGGAGAAGTACCACGTAAACAAATAAAGCCCAAGTAGCTGAACACTGCAAGCAGTCACCTATTCTATAGTAAGCCCAGTTCAGAAGCCTCTAGACTTGCAATGAAACTTCCTTCTGCCCCATGTCTCTGACTGAATTCTATTCTTTAGAAGACAAGAGCCCAGGATCATCACACAACTGCCATTCTCATGCCACTAAAGAACATAAGCATACTTTTTAGTGTCAGGTTTCAAACCACAATAGTTAATAAAGTTAAAAGGGGTTGTCACTGGTAACAACACTAGGGAAAGAAAAAGATGAGACATGAGACACTATTTTATAAGTCTGTCTCTACCACTAAATTTATGTAACATAATTTCTGAAAGAAAATGATGAAAGAAGAGGAAAGAGTCAGGGCCGGAGTTATACTACAGTTATACTACAGTGGGTAGATTTACCTTGCAGATAGCTTACTCCATTTAGATCCCCAGAATCTCATATGACCCTCCCCAAGAACGGCCAAGAGTAATTTCAGAGTGCAGAGCTAGGTGTAATCCGTCAGTATCACTGGATGTGACCCAAAAGGGACAAAAAAGAAACAAAAGAAGTCAAATCCAAGCTATCGGAGCTATGAAAGGGACAAAATATACATAAATGCAACCCTCCAATGAGGCAATAACAACACCAATATTAAAAATCTTAAAGAAAGCTACAGACATGGTCTATGGAATTGAGAAAGCGGAAAACAAATTTGTAAGAGGAAATACATAATTATCGAGATGATGACAAATGTAGAAAGCAAAGAAAAGCCAGAGTATTGAAGTGATATGGCCAAAATGACAGGGTCAAGATTAGAATTCAGTTCCACCTTTACTCATTACCTCTCTACATTTGCTTTACTCTTTATAATAAACCTATTGATTTACCAGAGTTCAAAATGCTAAGAATTCAGTATCTAGCAATGATATTTTACATGTATGCATTTCAATAATGTTCTGTTCTTACTACAGATCTGATTTCTACAGAATCCACCTTTACTGTGACCAAGAACTGAAAATGCTAGCAAATACTGTCACGTCATTTGAATAGACCACTGCATAAAAGCCAAATCTAGATAAACATAGAAATAGTAGAACCTTTTTTAAAAGGAAAAATTATTTGCAACATGGAAGATCAATTTTGAAAAACAAATCCACATTACTTTTCTTTATCATATACTTCTCTCTGATGTTTTACCCACCCAAATACCTAGCTAGCATTATATATAGATATTTAATCATTCTGCATCAAACAAATAATCAAAACTTTAAAAACAAAGGAAAAATAATCAAAAGTTTGTGAAACTGTGTATGCCCTCTTCTCTTCTAAACTGAGATAGAATCTCTGGGGTTAAGAAAGCAAGAAAAGAGTAGCCTGAGGCCTATAGTTTTTTGGGGGGTTTTATTTTTTTGGTTTTTTTTTTTTTTGGCTTATAGTTTTTAATCATGTGATTATCCCTCTCTGGGAATCGGTTAAATTTTTTTTTCTTTTTTATTTTTTGGGTCACACTCGGCAATGTTCAGAGGCTACTCCTGGCTTTGTGTTAAGGAAGTACTCCTGGCGGTGCTCAGGGAAACATATGGGATGCCGAGGATAAAACCTGGGTCGGCAGTGTGCAAGGCAAACGCCCTTCCAACTGTACTATCATTAAATTATTTTGTTTGGTAATTGGATGAAGAATTACTAATATCTTTCTACTGGTAAGGCCTCCAGAGCCCTGGCAGAACAATGCTGGTCAATGAAGATAATGCTATTGAGTCCACCCAATTCTGATAGCTACCTGTTTCCTCATTATCATACCCCTGATTATATGTCTCTGCCATTTGTAAATGCAATGAATAATTATACATGTTCATTGTATGTTCCTCAAGAACACATGATCACCATTCCCTTTTATAGATATGAATAATTTTCCCTGGAATATTCCCAAATGTGTAATCTGTATCCCATATGTTTCCCTGAGCACTGCCAGGAGTAATTCCTTAACACAAAGCCAGGAGTAGCCTCTGAACATTGCTGAGTGTCACCAAAAAAAATAAAAAAGAAAAAAAAAGAATTTAACCGATTCCCAGAGAGGGATAATCACACTCTACTGAAGAGAATTCCAGATCCACCACATCTCTTTCGAAAGCTCATTCTGGCACAGAATACATTACTTTATATCTCCAAACTATAGAGACATGTTGAGGAGAAAGGACACAAAAGACATTACATATTTTATCCAAATTAATAGCTAGCACTAGCTTTTCAGATGTGGACAACAAATTCACACAGAGCAACAAAAGAAAAAAAAATAAAATCTATTTCCCTGTTTGTCCACCAAAATCAATCCATTTCAAAATAACGAGAAAGACAGAAAGACAAAGAAGCAATTCACAGTAAAATTGTGATATGGTGAATTCCAACTATTGGACTATCTATTACAAATACTTTCAACACAAACAAACACTGTCCTCCCGTTGTTCATCAATTTACTCGAGCGGGCCCAGTAACTTCTTCATTGTGAGACTTGTTACTTGTTTGGCCATATTGAATACTCTCTGTAGCTTGCCAGGCTCTCCAAGAGGGGCGGAGGAATCAAACCCGGCTTGGCCGGGCTGGCCGCGCACAAGGCAAACGCCCTACCACTGTACTATCACTCCAGCCCATTACAAATACTAAGTTTTGAGTATTTGACTTAAGATTTCAATAAGTATGCTACTTTCCAAATGCAGGGACAAAAAAATGGCAGAGGGAAACAGACTCTGGTGAAGGGTGCGGTGTTGGAACATGGTGCACGCAAAACCCTATCATTAACAGTTTTTTTTTTCAAGAGGGAAGGGTAGAGTTTTATTTAAGCTTAATAGTTTTTGAGTACTTGAAATTTTAAAATCCAAACCTAGTAGATATATATCTCATTCCTTTATGAATTAATTTTGATTTTGCATTTAAATATTTTTCATAATATTTAAATCTCTACAGAGTCTATATATTATAGGAAGAAAGACTATAGCAGATATAGCAGTTCAAGATATTGCTGAAACTTTATTCCTTCCTTTACATTTTTTCTTTTTTCCCACCCTCCCCCTATATTTTCTTTTTTTTAATTTTTTATTAGTGAAACACCATGAGGTACAGTTGTAGACTTATTACATACAAGTGATACTATATCATTAACAGTTTTGAAAATCATTGTGCCTTAAAAAAATCTAACTACTTGGGAATTAACAGATTTTTTTTATTCATACTACCCTAAGGACTGGAGCTAGAGTGATAGCACAGCAGGCAGGGTGTTTGCCTTGCACAAGGCCGACTGGGCCGACCAGAGTTCGATTCCTCTGCCCCTCTCTCGGAGAGCCCGGCAAGCTACCAACAATATCTCGTCCACATGGCAAAGCCTGGCAAGCTCCCCGTGACGTATTCAATATGCCAAACACAGTAACAACATCTCACAATGTTACTGGGCCCACTGAACAACAGGAGGACAGTGCTACAGTGCTACCCTAAGGACTGAGCCAGATCTGAGTGTGGCCAGGTTGTTGAATGACATTTTATCTGCATTTAAAAAGAACTGTAGTGACAGGGTAAGTGGTTCCAGAATCCCACCACAGGGCTTACAAATTATATTTAGCAATCTTCCTAATAAAACCCCTAAGAATGAATAATATTAAAGAAAATGTTAAAGCACAAATATATAGGATCCCTTAAGATAAACTCAAAGTGTAGCAAGTTCTAAAAAATAGATCTCTGAATATATCCCTTGAAAAAAATCTGCAATTACAAGGACTCAGTTATTATATATTGAAATTATTCTTCTATCATTTTCACAAATAAAAGTTTCACATTCAATATATGTCTTTATCTGTTGCAGAAATGATGTTATAAAACAATTAACTCATTATTGCTAAGTTTTAAGGTATGAAAATAAATCTGATTACCATACTCATTCAATAAATGATCTGAAGCTATGTTTGTCACTCATTATGCCTTGATATGGTAAAAACTAGGCTAACTGGAATTTCATTTCAAAGAATGGAAAAAGAACCATTACCTGTATAGTACTTCATAGACATGATGAAGTATAGTAGGGGGATACTTTTTAAAGTTGCGTTAATTGAAGAATAATTAAATTAGAAAAATTTATAAAATTAGTAAAAAATTACAAAATTATTTTTAACTTACACATAGCAGAAACAAAGCCTAAGTAACTAAGTGCTTTAGCTGGAGTCCAAAGCAGCATTTCACTCATAAACTGAAACCTAATGCATTTCCAGGAGAATACATTTAGAATATAAAATATCAGTCACCTGCAAACCCATAAGAATTCATGTAAATGTATTATTTTATTCCTAGGCTATCATATTAGTTGCTTTGCCTATGGTTAATTCTATCTCAATCTTTTTATCCGCTGTGTCAAATTACACAAAAGACCTATACTTAATTTTCATTTCATAGAAGGCTCTCTTCTCACACTAACTTTCATCTATTGTTGCTTAAATCATATCCTCAAAATAGGAATTACTGATGGCACTATTAAGTCTGAAAAGAAATACAACTGAATCTGGTATGCATACAATTCAAAAGATGGGAACAGAAAGGAAATTAAATTTATTATTAAACAATGCCATTAATGATTTTAATAATGTACCTTAGAGATAAAACTGTCCAAGCCTCAAAAATGCATATCATCATTTGAGGTTAAGAAATCTGGAATATGGTAGATAGCTCAGTCAGTGTTGGAACTGAAGATAATACACTGTGTGTCCCCACGCCCTATCCTCCCACCCCACCCCCTACACACACACACACACACACACACACACACACACCAATCCAAGCACCTGGCTCCTCCTGGAGCCCTGGAGCCCTAGAGGTCCCTGAGCACTGCCAGGGTGTCCCTGGTGGTCCTCAGCACCACAAGGCCAAGCAGCTTCACATCTTCAGATTTCAACTATCTCAACAGTCTCTAAAAAACTGTCCAGTCTGGTTAGCTGAGTATGGCAGAAAATGGCTTCCAGGTCCCCTGAGCACTGCTTTTGAAGGTCTCTAAAAAATGATTCCTCACTTGTTAATTACTACTACTATTAAGTAATTATAAGATATACTCTTCACTCAAAAAGCATTGAGCCAGACATTGCAGCAGCTCTTAAACTACTGGCTACACTCAATTCTACGAGCCTATTAGTAGTTCTTATGCAAAACAGTCTATCTTATGCAAAATTCTACTTCACAAGAGGGGAGAAAGGGCTTAAAGTTTAAGAGCTAACTCCAAGAATGACCACCAACTGAGAGCTCTTTGGCACTATTGCAGCAACATGGGATGATATCATCCTTGACAACACTAAGAATACAATCGACTGGTTCAGCACCTCCATGATCATGCGAGGAAAGCAGAGAGAGATAGCCACAAAAAGACACCTGTCTTCGAAAACTCTTTGACTCATCCACCAACATGGCTTGGTGCAAGCCTCGGGCAACCACAAGGGAACATCAAAGCTCGCAAAGCAGTGCAGAGAAGTGATAAAGGAAGACCTCAAAGAGAGAAGAGTAGAAGTGCTGGAAGATGTGGCAGAAGCCACACCTGCCTGTCCTCTGACAACTACAAGACCAAGATGATTGCCCTCCAACGTCCTAATGGATCTATCACATCTTGCAGAAGGGAAATGGAGAAGAATATTCGTGACTTCTACTCAAATCTCTTCAATAGCCACGTCCACCAGCCCACATACAAAATTCCGCAGGATGGATATGTTGTTCACAACGTTCTCCTATCCGAAATCCGACACGCCATTTCGTCAGTAAAGAAGCGAACAACACCTGACCAAGACAAGGTGAGACGCAAACACCTGAAGAATATGCCATCAGTACTCATCAATACACTGGCTTGGCTCTTCCCACTCTACCTGTATGAATGTAAGGTTCCATCCCAATGGAAAACCAGCAGGACTGTACTACTATACAAGAAGGGAGACATCCACAACATTGGCAACTATTGCCCTATCTGCCTGTTGTCTGTCATCTACAAGCTGTTGACTTGATTCATCCTGAATAGGATTGGCAGAACACTAGATGAAGGACAACCATGCGAGCATGCCGGGTTCCACAAAGGATTCAGCACAATCAACCATATCATCACGATGACAAAGCTCATTGAGGTTTCTCGGGAATTCAAGATGTCACTATGTCTAACGTTCATTGATTTAAAGAAGGCCTTTGATTCTATTCAGACTGAAGTGGTCCTCGAAGCCCTAGAAAAACAGGGCGTTCAAACTCAATACATCAGGACTCTCCGTGAGCTGTATTACAGATTCACTACCAGGATCTCACCATTCTACAAGGAAGTGATCATCCATGTCAAGAGAGGGGTTCGGCAGGGTGATACCATTTCACCGAAACTCTTCAGTGCCACCCTCAAGAATGTCTTGCAATGACTGGAATGGAAAGGAATGGGAGTGAAGATAGATGGTCGGCAACTACACCAGCTCCGCTTCGCTGATGACATCGTTATAATAATACCAAACATTAGCCAAGCGGAACAAATGCTGGCCGATTTCAAACATGAATGTGGAAAGGTCGGACTATGGCTGAATCTCACAAAGGAAATGTTTATGAGAAACAGTCTCATTCCTAACATTCCATTCTCTCTCCCCGGGATGAACATCTCCAAATGTAACAGTTATGTGTACCTAGGTTGAGAAGTGAACATGACAAATGCCCTGGCACCTGAGTTGTACAGGAGGAAGAGACCGGCTTGGAACACCTTCATGAGTGTCGAAGAAATAGCTAAGAGGACAAAGAACCTCCAGCTCCAGGCACATCTCTTTGATTCCACTGTTCTTCCTGCATTAACATACGCCTCAGATACCTAAGCCCTAAGAAAACAGGATGAGAACGCTATTCAGGTCTCCCAAAGAGGAATCCAAAGAGCTATGCTTGGAGTATCACGCTTCACTTAAATAAGAGAAGAAATCAGGATTTCAGACCTCCATTGACGATCGAGAATCCGGGACGCTGTCTCATTTGCCAAGGCGTCGAAAATCAGATGGGCTGGACATGTAATGCGATTTGAAGATGACCACTGGACTAGAGCCATTACTGACTTGATTCCATGGGACACCAAAAGATCACGTTGCAACCCACCTACGAGATGGACAGACTTCTTCTCCAAGACCCTGAATGATCGGATTGAGGCTCTCAGTGTTCCTGGAGCAAGCACATGCCAATGGGCTACACTAGCACGTGACAGGGACGAATGGAGATGTTACTGGTGCCTGCTCAAGCAAATAGATGAGTAAGGGATATCAAGTGATCAAGTGATGCAAACAGTCATGGAAAAATGGGTCCAAAAGTTAATAAAGGTAAAATCTGAAAAGCGGAAAGTTTAGAGCTGATTATTCTTAAACAACTCCTTAAATCAGGATTATTTAAATTTTACTTGACTAAGTTTCCCAAAACAGTCTCCTTTTACCATCTGACTTTATTTACTTTCCTGTGCTACCTGTTACCAATCATCTTTTTAAAATAATACATCACCTCCAGAAATGATTTAAACTAACATAGCTAATGCTGACACATAAAGGAAATAAGCTGAGTGCCAGAAATCAATGCATTTTATCATCTTTAATAATTTTGGAACGCGGTAAAAGAGAAGACTTGAGAAGGTTCTCAAGGATCACAAGAGAGTTGTCACTTGAAGCGAAAGGCAATATTGTGCGGGAGTTACAGAGAGTGCTTGAGGGAATCCCAAGGAAAAAAATTTACAAATTTCAAAACAGAGTGAGAAAAATATAGGAAAAGAAAGAAATTCTCTCTTCATTCTTCCTATACAACATGGCACGTGATTGCTCCCAAGATCCCAGAGTTACACTATTAATAAAATACTTATTATCTGCAATGAATGCTGAATAGGTTTTGAAAAGGAAACACTACCCTGGGAACCTAGTCACCTTAATATTTTCCCAAAGAAACAATGTTCTCAGAGACAGAAAAAATGGAAAATGCTTTGCAAACATTTATGGATTGCAGTCTGTTCCTAGTGATGTAGGCAGGGAGATAGGGAAAGGCCCTTTGCAAAGAAACAAAGTTTCATGGAAGAAGAATTCTAGGAATGACCCACCTTGTGGATACAGAAAACAAAGACCTGATAAGACCATTCACAGACCCTGAGGATATAGGCCTCCTCCCCATGAAGTTCCTCTCTTTGGACCTCCACTTTACTCCCAACCTCCAAGGTAACCTCCTTAGCAACGGACTTTTACCTGGGAAGAAGCCTCATGTGGGGGCAGGCCGTGTTGAACAAAGCAAGGGCGCGCATATGCTGCCCGAGCCCATGTGCTGCTTGTGCCCACGTGGCTGAGCACATTTGGTGCCCAAGCACATGTGTCGACCGCATCTCCCCTCTTGAGATGTGTACTTTCATGCTTTCGTGTCTAATGCTAGGATGTGTGTAGGGGCTCTCTCCGCCCTTGGAGAAGTCCATGTTCTCTCTTGAGTACGTTAATCTCTCTCACTCTCTCTCCCTCCTTACCTAAAAGTCCTCCAAATAAAATCTATTTACTTCACTGCTTGTCTACTCCTGAAATTCCTTTCTGCGAGGCGAAACAAGAACCCAGTAACCCTGGGTCCCAGGTGGCAGAGGTGGATGGGGAGAAAGTGACCGTCTTTCTCCCCACTTCACATAAGTCACCAGTGGGGCCCACCAACATCAAAATGAGTCAGAAGGTGAGGGACAGACATCGAAAGACTGCATTCATCTGGGGAACATAAAGTAACAAAATAGGAGACTAACACCCAAGAATAGCCAAAATAAGTGCCAGGAGATTCACTCCATGGCTTGGAGGCCAGCCACACATGCTAGGGGAAAACGCAGCAGATAGAGAAGAGGGCACCAAATAAAGGGTGTTGGAAGGATCCTCCCAGGATGGGAGATGCATGCTGAAAGTAGACTATAGACCAAACATGATTGCCACTAATGCCTCTTTTGCAAACCACAGCACCCAAAAGGAGAGAGAACAAAAGGGAATGCCCTGCCACGAGGCAGGGTAGGATGGGAGGGATGGGGGGATGGGAGGGATACTGGGATCAGTGGTGGTGTAAAATGGGCACTGGTAGAGGGATGGGCACTCCCGTGTATAACTGAAACCCAAGCACAAAAATTTTTAAGTCTACAACTGTACCTCATGGTGTTTTTCTAATAAAAACTTAAAAAAGAGAAAGAAATAGCTGTCATTAATTTTTTGTCACCATGTTATGCTGAAGATTTGAGTCATTTGTGGCAACCTTTGATATGCTAAAATAAAAATCTCACAATCCCAAAATTCTGATGTACTTCTACCCTAGAATTTGGTGTAGAATACCTCCACCAGGTTAGAGTAGGTGTCAATGTACTCTGTTCTTTCTACTCCTGCTACTCACAGTTTTTTAAATAGCTTTTTTCAACTTGTATTAGAAAGAGCTTGCAGAAATTCTGAATAAGCCTTTTCCATCTAAATGAATATTCAGCATGAAGATGGAGAGAAGACAATATAGTAAATTGGGGGAAACAGAGTAGACTAAGCTAGCCTAGAGGCATGAAGGCTAACATCAAAAGACCCATCTCAGGAAAAAGGAAAACCATTGAGATGCAGAATTCTAGACTAGCCCTGTATGGCTCCATGAGGTGAGGTAGGTGGATCCATGGGAAAAGAGGCTCCAGGAATGCACAAACAAAGGTTGTGATAGGAACTCTTGAATAGATCAACAGAAGTTCAAAGCATTTCCTCAGGAAAAGACCCATTAACTCCTACTTGGGTAAAAAAAACTAGGGACAAGGGCCATTATGGAAAACAAAAACTTAACCTCCCCCAAAAAAGCTACCCAGTACTTTTTTCCAATCTGGAGAAGACTGTGTTCTCTCTTGAGCAGGTGCATTTATGTAGTATTTCTCTTCTTCCCTGTATTCATTTCCAGAATAAACTTGTCCTTTATATTCATCTCCTGAAATTCTTTTCAGTGAGGAAATGGCTTTAAAATTATAGGCTAAAATTTAGGCTTGACTGTTTTCCTGCAAAGAGCAATTCCTCCTTCAAGCCTGTGTTCCATGGCTCCTCAAGAAAATGATGGCAAGGATCATTTCCCTTGCTTGGGAGTACAAGTAGAACCCAGGTGTGTTTGACTACCCACCTTGTGGGGCTGGTGAGATGTAAGATTTGTACTGTGGAGGTGGCCCATCTCTGATTTTCCTTGGTCCTAGATTTCCCCTAGGCACTTTCTCTGGTGACAAAACTGGCTAGAGAGATGAGTGGTAGACCCCCTTTCTCCAGGCTGATGCCTCTCTCCTCCCCACTTCGCATATGCCACCAAGGAATCCTACTCCTTTGCTGGTGGGAATCAAATCTCCCACCACCAAGACACAGTGAGATTTTTATGTGCTATTCTAGAAGTTGATAGCGTGAAAGCAGATTTCCCTGTGCTCTTGAGAATTGTATGAAAGATCTACATACAAAACTCGGAAGATTAAAAATTAGAGTTTATTGTATAGGTAAGGTAGATGGGTCCGGGTTCCTCCTCAGATGTTCTCTACTGTACCTGTGAACGTTGCCTGTCCTGTCCCTGATGCTGCCCCGTCCCTTGAATGACTTCATTGTCTCATCCCACACAGTATACTCACCTCCTGTGAACTATAGCCAGACCCTATGCCTGCATCACTCTCTATCCCATGGACTCTTTCCTCAGTCTGCAGCCACAGCCATAAGCACATGGTTGATACTCCTGCTCTCAGCACCTTAACACTACCTGGGCATCTGAACCCTGCCTGAATCTGGTTTTTCCTGGGTGTCTGAACATTTCCTGTATTCTGCCCATCTGGACTATATGGCCTGCCTGTACTGGACCATCTGCCTGGGCCTGCAGCCCTACACAATCCTGGAGGTCTGGGAAGAAGGGAGAGTCCATAGAGGAAAAGGGGCTGGGGATTCCACCCCCAACCATCCCATGACCTATCTTTCTTCCTGAATCATGGGAGAGATTTAAAATGACTAACTAAAATCACCTGAAGCTCCAAAATTCCACTCTTTCTGTATTACACCTGAGCATTGCCAGGGATGGCCCAAAAAGAAGAAGGAAGGAGAAGAAAAGAAGAAAAGGAAGAACGAAGGAGAAAGAAGGAAGGAGGAAGAGGAGGAGAAGGAGGAGGAGGAGAGGAGGAGAAGGAGGAGGAGGAGGAAGTTGTTACTGGAAATGACCCGTGTGGGTGGGAATTTGATTTTAAAAAAGAACTCTCCTTCACTGCTGATTGCTGATAGAAATGTCTGGTTCAGCCTCTTATGAAAAACACTCTGAAGATATATCAAAAAGCTAAGAACTGGGCCAGAGCAATAGTAAGCAAGGAAGGTACTTGTATTGCATGCACCTGACCAGGGTTCAATGCTCAGCATCCCAGATCATACCCCGAGCCCGCCACAGGAGATTCCTGAGTGCAGAGGAAGCAGTAACCCCTAATCATCGCCACGTGTGGTGCAAAAAAATGATAAAGCAAAAAACAAAAAAAAAAAGCTAATAACAGATCATCTTTATGACTCAGCAATTCCACCTCTTGGCATCTAACCCCCAAATATTAAAATACTTATCAGAAGAGATATATCCAAACTTATATTCACTGACATGCTCAATGCAATAGCCAGGATATGGAAACAACCCAAATGTTCAATGACAGACAAAAGGATAAAGAAGTTATATAGGGCTGGAGAGATAGTACAGCAGTGCTTGCCTAGCATGCAGCAGACCTGAGTTTGATCATTATACCTCATATTTGATCATTGTACCCTGGGTTTGATCACTGTACCCCTAAGCCCTACCAGGAGTGGTCCCTGAACAAAAATCAGCACTAACCCCAACAGGAAAGCCAGGTGTGGCCCATAAACAAGAAAAAAAAGAACTAAGATGCCATCACACACACACACACACACACACACACACACACACACACACACACACACACACACACACTGGATAATTGTGCAGCTGTAAGAAAGGATAAAATCAGGCAGTTTGCAGCAACTTGGATGTAACTGGAGAAAGAGAGGTGTGAAATTTTCCAGAGACAGAAAGACAAGCAGCAGGTGATCTACAGTATAAAGGGAAACAAGAAAATATTTCCTCTTCTGTTGTTAATTCTAATGCATTATTTTTCACATGTAAATGTGTGCTGTGTAAAGTACCTAATGAATCTGTTTCTAGTTTATTTTAGCCCAAATCAAACCCTCATATCTCTAAATCCCAGCTATTCATATAGCACTAATCAAATACTGATATGTACACAGACTTTTATCTGTATGATATTGTAAACAACTTGATAACAAGTACCTATATTTTATGAATCTTTATTCTTAAGATCTAAGTAGTACAGTAAGGAACCCAACTCTACTTTAGGTCATATTAAATAAAGAAATAATGTCCATGGAAAAACCTGTCCCATACCACTGAGCAAAAAGAAGGGAGTGATAAGTATCAGAAAGAAGAGTTCATGCCTTATCAGTATTAATAAGTTCATATAGGAAGGCAAGCATGTTTAGAAAGACTTGGGAAGTAGATTGTTTCCATTACCCCCATAGTTATAGCAGTCACTGTGAAAGAAAAGAGAATACTCATGATTGGCCTGGATCTGTGGGAAGCAGAGGGAAAGAATAGACAATATTTTTTTCTCTGCCAAACCAAGGGAAATCCTAAGGACCTTCCATGTGAGTATTGGTAACTCAGAAAATTTCTGTCTACTGCTGTGGTGATAATATTCTTTGTGTTTCTCAAAGGAATTTTATAAGAAACACAAATCTTTCCTGAGAAAGTTGTTTGGTAAAAGGGTGATTAATGTCCAAAAGACCTATGTCTTTTTAGAATAATTCTAATCCGACAAGAAGCTTACACAAAACTAACCATTCACTTTCAGTAAAAACACATGATAGGTAATATCTCAACTCAAGAAATGGAAAATAACCACAGAACAATCAGCTCTGACCTACATAAATTTGCCTTCAACTAAGTTCAGTGTACCATGATAGAAACAGTTTCCATATTAGGAAAGGAGTTTACTTTTACTTTAAAGGGTGTAGCTAAAATATAAAATCCTCTGTATTTTTGAAGTTTTTATTTCCAAATAAAATAAAGAGAAAAAATAGTGGCCAGAGTGAGTTGGGCATTTGCCTTGCTCTCAGCAACTCAATGGTTTGATCCCCAGCACTCCATATTAATTAACTAATTAATTCCACATTAATTCAGTTAATTCCTGAATGCAGAGCTAGGAGTAACCCTGGGCACTGCTCAATGTGAATAAAAAAGCCAAAAAATATCCATAATAAACATCAATGATATTATTTAATTCATGTTTTATAAACCATATTTTGTCTAAGAACTAGATTAGCAAATGCTTTGATAGTTTTGGCTACATGAAATTCTTTATGCACTGTAGCGCTGTCCTCCCGTTGTTCATCGATTTACTCAAGCAGGCACCAGTAATGTCTCCATTGTGAGACTTGTTGTTACTATTTTTGGCATATCGAATATGCCACAGAGAGCTTGACAGGCTCTGCCGTGCAGGCAGGATATTCATGGTAACTTGCTGGGCTCTCCGAGAGGGACAGAGGAACAGAACCCTGGTCAGCCGTGTGGAAGGCAAATGTCCTACCCGCTGTGCTATCGCTCCATTCCAAAATTCTTTATACATGCATAAATTTTCATTGTTCTATATTTTAGCTTAAATTCATTTGGAACACCTTCAGAATAAAAGCTTTCAATAAAAGCAGGCAGTATAAAACTACATATATATATATACATATATATAATAAAACTATATTATATATATTATATGTATTATAAGTATGTCTAAATTACCCTAAACAGAGCCCTAAGACTACATCTCTACATTTGTAAGTAATGCATCTTTTTTTTAATTTATTATAAAAGACAAATGTCTGAATGCTAGTTTTCCCAGTGGAAAACTAGCAAGACTGCACTACTGTACAAGAAGGGAGACATCCACGACATTGGCAAGTATTGACCAATCTGTATGTTGTCTGTCATCTACAAGCTGTTCACTCGAGTCATATTGATAAGGATTGGCAGAACACTAGATGAAGGACAACCATACAAGCAAGCCGGGTTCCACAAAGGATTCAGCACAATCAACCAAATCCACACAATAACCAAGCTCATTGAGGTTTCTCGGGAGTTCAAGCTGCTGCTGCCTAACGTTCATTGATTTAAACAAGGCCTTTGATTCTGTTCAGACTGAAGTGGTCATCGAAGCCCTAGCAAAACAGGGTGTTCAAACTTAATACATCAGAATTCTCCGTGAGCTGTATTACAGATTCACTACCAGGATCTCACCATTCTACAAGAATGTGATCATCCATGTCAAGAGAGGGGTTCAGCAGGGTGATACCATTTCACCAAAACTCTTCAGTGCCACCCTCAAGAATGTCATGCGACGACTGGAGTGGGAAGGAATGGGAGTGAAGATAGATGGTCAGCAACTACACCACCTCCGCTTCGCTGATGGCACTGTTATAATAACACCAAACATTAGTCAAGCAACACAAATGCTGGCCAACTTCGACCATGAGTGTGGAAAGGTCGGACTACAGCTAAATCTCACAAAGACAATGTTTATGAGAAACAGTCTCGTTCCTGACGTTCCATCCACTCTCAACAGAACGAACATCTCCAAATGCAACAGTTATGTATACCTAGGTCCAAAAGTCAACATGATGAATGACCTGGTACCTGAGTTGCACAGGAGGAAGAGAGCAGCTTGGAACGCCTTCAAGAGCATCAAAGAAATAGCTAAGAGGACAATGAACCTCCGGCTCCCGGCACATCTCTTTGATTCCACTGTTCTTCCTGCATTAACATATGCCTCAGAGACCTGGGCCCTACGAAAACAGGATGAGAATGCTATTCAGGTCTCTCAAAGAGGAATCCAAAGAGCTATGCTTGGAGTATCATGCTTCACTCAAATGAGAGAAAGAATACAGAGTTCCAAATTGCGTCGATGGTCAAGAATCAGGGATGCTGTCTCATTTGCCAAGCTTTCAAATATCAGATGGGCTGGACACATAATGCAATTTGGAGATGACCACTGGACTATGGTCATTATTACTGACTGGATTCCACGGGACATCAAAAGATCACGTGGCTGCCCACCTACAAGATGGTCAGACTTCTTCGTCAAGACCCTGAACAATCGGTTTGAGGCTATTCATGTTCCTAGAATGAGCAGACGCCATTGGGCTACACTAGCAAGCGACAGGGATGAATGGAGACGTTACTGGCGCCCACTCAAACAAATAGATGAGTAACAGGATGTCAAGTGTTTAACTTATAAAAGACACAGTTTTGAAAATAAAAATAAAATCATGAAAATAATTTTACCTGTTTTTGCATATCATGAACCTTGCATCTTTAATTCAGTCTTCACACACAAATTCAATTTTGATAGTGACAACCTTTAGCTAAGCTACCTAAACTTTACAGCAGTTATCTATTTATAAAAACAAACACAAGAAGTCTCCCAACAAAGAACACTTCAGTTTTAAGAGGCACAGATCTTCAGAACAGGTTGGGACCAAGGGTGAATCAAATTACAAGAAAATTAAATGAACAGTCAAAGTACACACATTACTCCATAGATGTTTAATTTCACAAATTCAAAACTGTCAAAATAAAGTATTCCACATGTTATGATTACTAGATGCCTTTATATTTATACTACACCCAGAATAATTACTGAGCAATTTTGATTAAAGATTTTAGACTCAGTGATATTTGCAATTAAAAAGTTTAAAGGCCTGACAATAAGATCTTTTTTTTTTTGTTCTGATGACAAGGTCTTGATCACATCACCCTTCTACTCAGATATCCTACCTGGGTTACAGAATGAAGTTCAAATTGAATTAAGCATTCAGAACTCAACAAGATAGAATAGAAAATTCCCTCTCCTATAAGCTAACTCTCCACTCCTCAAACTTGCCCTAACTTCCAAGCCCTGATGCAATTGTACATACTGTTCTCACTACAAGGACTGCCACCTCTTCACCCTCTATTACTATTTATTTAAGAAAAACACTCTAAGACTCTCTTGCCAATATTTCCATGAAGTCAGTGCTAATGCTTCCAGAATTTATTTTAACTTCCACAGTAGTACCTACCACATTCCACCTTATACTTCAGATTGCCTCATATCAGAAACTGTGTTCCTAGCAGTCAAGGAATATTTATTTTTGTATCATAATAAAGTTTAGTACAATATCTCTCCTCCAAAATAGCTGTTTAATTAGAATAAGTACTGAGCAGAAGAATTTCACTGCTAGAACTTTTCCAATTGGGAAGCTTGCCCAAATCCTCAGTAGTAAAACTAACCATATAAAGCTCTAAAAAAGATGTTTGTGAAGAACTCGCATGCAAGTACTCAAACTAACAATGATGGAATGTGCATTTAATAATTTTAAAGCTTCTGGTAGTAGGAAAATAAAAGTAGAAAATATACAACATATTTTATATAAACATTAAGGAAAATAATATTTTTTCTAAATTTTAAATACTGTTACTCCTAAGAAAGAAGCATGAAGTCACAACGTCACATGCATTTTGGAATTAGAATAAATGAATCTAACATTATTTTACCTTCTATATCAAATATGGGAAGCAACTACATTCAGCATACATGTTGCCTTCTATATAGAATATGGGAAGTAACTACACTTAACATACATGTCTATAGTAGAAATTAAGATGGCAATATAAAGATTCTATAAAATTGCCTAAAAACACTGTAACTGTACAGTAAAGTTAGTTCCCTCTCTTCACCTCACGTAATTTGATATAAAAAGCTTTATATCCTCAAGTCATTTTCACTAATAAAACAGGTTACAATCTTCCCAAGATGATAACATTTTTTAATTAATGACACTTAAAAATATACCTGCCTCTGCATAACTAAACTTGCATGATAAACACTCTTAGTGAGAATGTCTTCCCTTTTAACCTTACTATACCAATCTTTTTTTTCAAGTTCCAGAACAAGTATGACCTGTGCTAGGTTTTCTCCTCTCTACCAGAAAAAAAATGGCATTCCAAAGAGTACTCTCTCACATCTATTTACTATGAGACTTCTACTTTATTTCCAGACATACCTCTTTTCTTTGAGGGTTACAAGCTCCACAAGACCTATGTGGGCATAGTGACAGAAGAGATAGTACAGAGTATTATTTGCTCTCCTTGCACATTGCCAACCCCACTTCAATCCCCCGTGCCACATATGATCAATCCTCCAAGCACTGTCAAAAGTAACCCCCAAGCATAAAATAAGGAGGAAACTCTGAACAGCGCCATAAATATAGCACCAAAAATTACACAAAATGACCTATGCAAAGCAGTATTTATTCCCTCAGTATTTTTATACAATGAGGATTTGATATGTTCAGAATGATTATCAATCAACATATATTTATAATAAGCATAACTTATGACAGAGGACATGCTAGACAATGTACTAGTCTCTATGAGAAATTAAAGACTGAAGGTAAATGAGTTGGTCATCTCACTTTTAATCAAGCAACAAAAAAATTTAAAAATTGCATGGAGAAATTTGTAGTCACTGACTTTCATCATGAAGAGCAGTGATTAATATCAAAATAGTAATACAGTCTGCTTATAAGTGAGGCAAGAAAAAAGTATTGAAAATGAGGCCAGAGCAATAGTACAGCAGTAGGGTTCTTGCCTTGAACGTCATCAACCCTGGTTCAATCCCTGGCATCTCAGCAGAATGTCCTGACCTAGCACCAGACTGTCTTCACGGGGCCACCTCAAAGGGGGGAGGGTTGAATCCTCCTTCCGCCCCAAGCAGAACCCCAGCAGCCGAAAACCTTCAGAACCCAACCACCATGGCATGCTCAAGGCCATTCTCCACAGGTTCAGATAAGCCTCAACCAAAAGGGAACTGGCAGAAAAGCCCATGCAGGTACCATGACTGAGATCTCCAAGCTCTCTCAGATCGGGACTGGACCGCCTCCTGCCCAGCACCCCTGTTTTCCAGTAGCTTGGCAGTCATACCAACAAACTGCCTCCAGCGCCATGAAATCTCATCAATGGCCAAGAGACAGAGACTAAACCAAAGCTCTGTGAAGAAAGTGATGCAGAATTTCCTGGAGCCTGCAGCCAAATTCACAGCCATGTGACCTCTTATACTCTAGCCCACATATGTACCAAAAGTAGCACATTTGTTTGGTTTTAACATACTTGCTTGTATTCTCTTATATACAGACAGGCTTAAATGGCTCCAGAATGAAACACAACAACCTACACATACTTCCCTCTTATTGTGGTGGGAAGGTGCTCAGTGGTGTTTGAATATTATCTGTAATTAACTATTATGAACTACTTTTATGAAAATAAAATATATAAGAATTGAAAAAAAATCCCTGGCATTTCAAATGGTCCCCAGAGCACCACCAGGATGACTGCAGAGCCAGGAATAAGCCCTCAGCATTGCTAGGTGTGGCCACCAAAAAGAACTCTTGAAAAAGAAAACTTAAGAAACGTATGTATGTAAGGGTGGGGGTGGTTATCAAGTTCCATTTTCTTTTCCCTGAAAAGAGAAAGAATATTAAATCACTATGTCATAAATTATTCCAGGTTTCAGATAGACCAATCTCAAATAAATGAGTCAATTCTATGCCATTTTTAGCAAAACTACACAATGGTTGGGTGATGTCTTTCATTAAATATGATATGTTATCAAACTCAGATGTCAGAGTAGCTAGAAAGGTCTGGCTCAGATTCTTTTAGGTTGTATTTGAAGATATATGACTGCATACTATGGTATGAAGAGAAGAACAGATAAATAGTGAGGGGGTTCTGAGAAGGGAGACAGGAAAGCTGTTATTTTTGATTGTCAACAGATAAAGAGACAAACTGGCAGAGAAGATTGAACCAGAGAATCTAAAATCCATAAAAATGAGCTGAAAGTTACTTGAACATTGCTGAGTTATGGAATCAGCAGATTTTTGAAAAAAAGCCTTTTAAGCTCATTAGGATGGAAATAAACATTTTTCTTGAGGTCAAAATTAGGTAAAGGTAAAGGTAAAGGCCCTCCTGTTGATCGTCGATTTGCTCGAGCGGGCCCAGTAACGTCTCCATTGGAGACTTTGTTGTTACTGTGTCTGGCATATCGAATACTCTCGGTAGCTTGCCGGGCTCTCCGAGAGAGGCGGAGGAATCGAACTCGGGTCGGCCATGTTGGCCGCTTGTAAGGCGAACGCCCTACCCGCTGTGCTATCGCTCCAGCCCCAAAATTAGGTAAGTGACAAAAAGTATAGTTTATAATTACAAAGTTATAAATACAGCACTTCCCTTGGAGAGGACAGAAAAAATGAAAATAGAATTGATGGGAGAAGGTGTGTTAATGAATTAGGCAATGATCCTTTGAAAACGGGGATAATCTGTTCATGTCTCAACGTAGAGAAAAAAACAGAATGGAGAGTAAAGAATGGCTAAGGAATGACAGGAATTAATCGTTCTAAATAAATAAAAGTCAGAGTTCCAGATTTGTTTCTCAACCTTGGCACAACTGACATTTAAGTGGGATAGTTTTGTTAGTGGAAATAGGATCTATGTTGCACAACATAGGATGTTCAATAGCATTCCTGGACTCTGCTCCCTGATAATAGTAGCACCCTCCCCAGATATGACCAACAAAAATCACCAAGTGTGAACTGGCAGACACAAATAGCAAAGAGATGTACAGTACAGTGTACACTAAGAATAACTGTTGTGAAGAGAAAGAACATAGTCTGGGGGACAGAGGAATATTACATACTTTCTTGTATATTTGCCAATTACAAAAAGTTCTTTGGTTAAATGAGGTCAAAACGAAACAAAAAATAGTAATGACCAAAAGCAAATTTGGAGAAAATACAAATTTTTAAAATAAAACATATTTTAAAAATTCTTGAAATACTTGCTCTGCTAATTATATCCCCCTAGTTATGTTTATATCACTATGTCGGCCTAAGACAACCTTTACCTCCTTAGTTTCATACAATCTACAGGAAAAGTTCTGTGAAAGTAATATAGAAATTTTAAATCATTAAAATTAATAATGCTAATGGAAAAAGTAGCATGACTCCAGGCATATACTGGTGTGAGCAGCATTTTACTGATATTTTTAAAATTAAATACTCCCTTTTCCTTTGGGGAGGGATGATGGTGAAGGCTGAGGGATTAGAACTCAAACCATATCTTATATTTCCATATTACTTGGCACTTACACCCATAATTTAAGGCTCTATTACTTGTCACACATCAATGCAAAAATAGTTTGTCACAATACTTTCAGCAGCCTAATTAAAAAAAGATAGCACTTGGATGAATATACCACACTTTTATAGCAGCCAATCTTTAGGCAAAGCAGATACAGGAAGCAGCAGGAGAAGGTAGGTGGTTCTTGGCACTCCACTAAATAAGAAACAATGCCTGTTATGTACTTGTGTAATATGAGATCAAATTAGTTTTTCCAAAGCAGTTTCATTTCACACAAAATTTCACAAACAAACATAAATGGGGAAGAGAGAAAGGAACTAAAAAACAATGGGGCAGTATAGTCTGCAAAGCAACCTGATGAGAAATTATTTTCTTTGTGTCTAATATACAAAAGACAAAGGGGAAGATCGTTTGCAGTATTCACCATTGGTAAAGTAAAGGCAGTCTTGTGTTGACCATAACATTACTTGACAAACTAAACAGACTGACACTTCTAATAATTATGTTCATGTTTAATAGTTAGATTCATCAGTCCTTAAAATCCACAGCCAGATCACTTTCATCTTCATGGCTCTCTTCTAACAAGTCACACATTTGACCCAATACATAAAAGGTTCAAATAATCTTAACTTTTTAATAAATGGGGCACTAAAAGTAACACCCTCTGAACTCTTTTCTAAATTATACACAAAGTAAACCTAGGCTGGTCAAAACCATCACTAGTATAGAGAAGTACTAAATCTTTAAGTCATTTTAGAGCTACTTCAAGGTTTAGGATCACCAGCAATATAGAAAATAATGATTTGAAATATTAAGTTTTATATGCAAACTTGTTTTGATTTTTAATTTGTTATATATCTCTAAGCAAGTATTTATATGCTCTCAGCCTTTCTCCTCACCTGAAAATTACTGTATTCAGTGAGTTTCGATTGATGGAGATGATCTGCCATCAATTCCTAGAACATACCTGCACATTTATTTTGGATACACCAACATTGAAAGGCCCTGACAGCACTTTTTCATCATGGCTGTATTTATACCTTGATACAAGTTTCTGTTTACTATAAAAATGGTCAACTCCTCAAGCTGACTGTTCCTCTTCTATAATGCAATTCACTGTCTATCTAGGCATCCATCCTGGTCTACCTCATGGACTTGGAGCGCAATGAACTAGCATGTCAGGCTGACATTCTGGCAACTGTTTTTCCAATGACTAATTAACAGTCTTTTGTATGTTATCCAAAAGTATTGAGTGTTCTACAATCGTCCATGAAACAAGAACAGTTTGGTACCTATGGTAAAATTCCAGATAGTACACACTATTTTAAAAAATGTTTTATTTAGGCACCATTATCTACAAAGCTGTCAATAGTTGTACCAAGCATAAACTTCTTGCCAAATACATGCAAAGCTATCAAGAACAGCAGTAAAGGGGCCAGAAAGATAGTTCAGTGGTCAAGGGCACATGACTGTTATGTGCCAGGTCCAAAAGTTGAACCCCACACTACATTCCTGCCCCCTCCCCCAGCCCCATGCCAAGCACCACGAAGTGTAGCCAGCAGTCCAGAGTTAAACTTTCTGACCCACTTGGCCAGAGCACTACTTTGGAACCACCACAAGCCTCCCCTCCCCCAATAATAATACCAATGGAGTACAGGTCTCAGATATATATATATATATATTCTTACGCTCAACACACAGAAGCACACAGACAAAAAAATAAGTACTGTGATTATCATATAAGATATTGTTCGTAGTGAGAATCATTTCTAAGCAGGTTTCCGTACTATGTGAAACAGAGCAACCACTAAAGGATTAGGATAAACGAAAACATAAACTTCTACTGCCCTGCCCAGGGTTTAAAAGAACAGTGCTGTAACTATTACTAGGTTAACTTAGATTCCAGAAAAATAAGAACAATCAAATTAACTTTAATGTATTTGCTTGTATTCAGCTTGAAACAGTCATCTTTCATAATTACCAACTTTTCATGACACTAAAACCCAGATACGACATGATCTCGTTAAGAGAGATTCATTACAGCTCTCCAAAACCTTTGACTTAAAACATTAAAGATGGTTTATTTCAACTTCCTTCTATAGAAATAATTGACATCCAGAAAGAAGAGATAAACAATTTGCCAGAATTACATTTTTTGAAAGTAGTAGGAATACTTTCTGCAAAATCTCTTTAAATCATAAAGCACTGCACTATAGCACTGTCCTCCCGTTGTTCATCGATTTGCTCAAGAGGTACCAGTAACGTCGCACAACAAACTGTGAGACTTGTTGCTACTGTTTTTGGCATATTGAATATGTCATGGGGAGCTTGCCAGGCTTTGCTGTGCAGGTGAGATATTCTCAGTAGCTTGCCAGGCTCTCAGAGAGGGGTGGAGGAATGGAACTCGGGTCGGCCATGTCAGCCGCGTGCAAGACAAACACCTTACTTGCTGTGCTATCGCCAGGCTGGAAATCATGAAAAAAAATTAAGAAGGCTTGAAAGACTGGAGCAATAGCACAGCAGGTTGGGTGCTTGCTTTGCATGTGGTCAACCCAAGTTGGACCCCCAGTGTCCCATATGGTCACAAGAGAACTGCCAGAAGTAGTTCCTGAGTTCAGAGCCAGGAGTGACCCGTGAGGACTTCTGCATGTGGCCCAAACAACAAATAAAAAGGCTTGATAGAATATAGAATATTATCATGTACTAGCCTGGCAAGCTCCCCCTGGCGTATTCAATATGCCAAAAACAGTAACAAGTCTCAAGATGGAGACGTTATTGGTGCCCGCTTGAGCAAATCGATGAACAATAGAAGGACAGTGCTATTATACTCTATAAAATAAAATGTGGCAACTTCAAAGCACAAAGTAGACATAATTACCTTGTTAGATCAAAATGTAGTATATAGACAAAAGAGAGAGCACAGGGGATAAGAGATTCAATAAGGTCCCCAAGCCTACCCAGAGACCCCTGAGCATGAAGTGTGGAGCAAGCCATGAGCACTGCCAAGTATAACTCCACAACAAACTAACAAAATAACAACAAAAACCCTAAAATGTAATATCTGTGTGCTATGTCAACGTACTTCTGTGATCAGTAACTATGTAAATATAGCATCAGCAATATTTGCAAAAAACAATAAAAATAAAGAATAAACCTAGAATGTTTTTGGGTTTTTGAGCCACATCCAGCAGTGCTCAGAGCTTACTCTTAGCTCTGTGCTCAGGTATCACACCTGGCAGGGACAGAACCTGAGTTGGCTGCACACAAGACAAGCACCTTACCCACTGTTCTTCACACAAAATCACAAATCATCCTGTTAATCGTCGATTGCCTCGAGCAGGCCCCAGTAACGTCTCCTTCATCCTAGCCCTGAGATTATATTCAAGGCTCTTTAGGAGAATGAGACTCACTGTTCTTCAGTGATAGTTTATTTGAGTTGAAAGCAGAGATTTTTAACTATCTTAGTCCACAATTAGCTACCACAAAAGTGGTAAGAAGATGTGGAAAATTAGGCCAGCACAAAGTGCAATTCTGACTTTAAAGTATACCTATATGCCTCTATTCATTTTTATAGAGAAATTTGGGCACTTGAAATATATAGTATTTTGGGGCCGGAGAGATAGCACAGCGGGTAGGGCGTTTGCCTTGCACGCAGCTGACCCGGGTTTGATTCCCAGCATCCCATATGGTCCCCTGAGCACAGCCAGGAGTAACTCCTGAGTGCAGAGCCAGGAGTAACCCCTGTGCATCGCCGGGTGTGACACACACAAAAAAGCAAAATATAGTATAGTTCTTAGGTCTTCATATATAAATTGTGGAGTGTTTGAATCTCAAAAAATTCTGCTAAATAATTTTAATCCATCTTAACTTCCTATAGATCCACCATTCATGCCCTACAGCATAGGGATAGTAAATAAAAATAAGTTGGTATAATGCAACAAACTTCAAAAGAGTACATTCTTACAATCTGTACCTATAAACTCAAGTAATCAGGAACAATGTCAAGAGTACAGAAAACAGCATTAAGTTAGAGAAAGTAACATACACATATTTTTTTTAAATTTTATTGAATTACTGTGAGAAAGTTACAAGTTTTCATGTTTGGGTTACAATCACACAATGATCAAACACCTATCCCTCCACCAGTACACATTCCCCACCACCAATCTCCCCAGTATATCCCCCTTTCCCACCCTCCCCCTGCCTCCATGGCAGACAATATTCCCCAGACTCTCTACTTCTGGGCATTATGTTTTGCAATACAGACACTGAGAGGTCATCATGTTTGGTCCATTATCTACTTTTGGCACACATCTCCCATCCCGAATGATTCCTCCAGCCATCATTTTCTTAGTGATCCCTTCTCTATTCCATCTGCCTTCTCCTCTCCGCTCATGAGGCAGGCTTCCAGCTATGGGGCAATCCTCCTGGCCTATGCATCTACTATCCTTGGGTGTCAGCCTCATGTTAAGTAACAAACATATTAAACTTATAATTCCCAAGGACATGATCCTCTGTGTTGGACAAAGAGCATGTAAAAGTAAATACAGTCAGTTTATGGAAATATACTATATAGAATCTTTACTTTTTTGGAATGACAAAATTAAAACAATTGTCCTAAATTAGACATTAGTATGTAGCTGTGCCTTGCTAAACTTCACATCAAGTCTGAGAATAAAAGATTCATCCTGCTTTAAATGCAGTAGCTACAGGGTGCAGAACCACCAGCAGTTCAACAATACCCACAGGGCAAGTATATCAGCAGTCTGATTGTGCCTTCAGGTTTCCTGATGCCCCAAAAGTGCAACTGTGCCTTTGCCCATACCCAATAACTTGGACCAAGTTTACCAAGAAATTAAATGGCCAAGAGTTAGGTATGCGGGAGTCATGCCCACAAACCACCTCTGGCTCAGTCATACAAGCTCATTTATCAGCCTTGCTCCAGAGACCCATAAATAAATCTCAAGAGAGATTAAAAACTGCAATTAATCTCAGACCTGCGCAAGACTGAGAAGACCAGGGTAGAATGGAGGGTAGGCAGGTTTCCCTGTGCCTGCCCAAGTAGGGCCCCCAGCAGCCACTTGCTCCCACAATCCAAAATCACCACCATGCCCCAGCCAGACTCCACCATCTTGGGACAGACCTCACCTAGATATAATCTGCTGAAAATTCAGGTATGCAGGTTTTGTGACTGAAATCCTTAGGCTTTCTCAAGATCATGATGGGCTACACCTCCACCCACCTCCCTGTACCTCTGGAAGCCTCAGCAGTCATGTCCACACCCCTAAGCTGCCACCCAGTTAAAAAAGCTACTCAAGACTTACCTTCCTGATAACAATACTGAATACCCTGATTGTTTACTTCTTAGTACCTGTACTGCAAACCATAATGCACAAAAGAAGAGAAAGAGAGAGAGAAAAGAAAAGTGCCTGCCATACAGGCAGGCTGTGGGGACTTGGGGGGGTGGTGGGAGAGAAATGGGGGACATGGGTGGTGGGAAATGTACATTGGTGGAAGAATAGGGTGTTGTATCATTGTATGACTGAAACCCAGTCATGAGCAGTTTTGTAATGGTCTGTGTCACAGATAATCAATAAAAAAATTTTTAATAAAATAAATGCAGTAAATAGCCCATATGGCACTTTTGTATGATTTAGAAAAAGTGGCCCCAGAAGACACAATCTTTTGACTTGGTACACCATGTGATTAACTGAGAAGATTTTTTGGTATTACACAATTGAATAGGGTGTAGACAGACATAGTGACTTTGTTCTCTATTATACATACACTTTACTAAAGTTTAAAATGTCAATGTTGGGGCCAGAGTGATAACACAACATGCAACTAACGCTGGTTCGGTCCCTGGCACCCCATATGGTCCCCAGAGTCTGTCAGGAGTGGTACCTGAGCAGAGACAGGAGTAAACACTGAGCACTGTCAGGTGTGGCCAAATACCAAAAAAAGTCAGTGCACAGTCTATTTAAGTTCTTGCTTTCTACATACAAATCTTCCTAAACAGCATAATATATTACTTAATATTCAGAATTTTATGAGTGCTTTTGAAGCATATGAAAAAATAACTAGTCAGCTTACACTCCCATACATAAAACAAAAGGAGAAAATGTCAATAGTCCATCCTCAACGATTTTCAATTATCTCCCATTTTGAGGAAAATTAACCATTTGATTAAGTCTCTAAAAGATCATCCTAGAAGGTGAGATGGATTATTAGAGACTGGAGATAGATTACTAGTCAACACCTAGGCGAGTCCACAAAAATTCAAGAAATTGTGTTTTTACCTAGCAAAATTAACAGCACTAAAATTTTCTTTGGAAAATAGTGGCTCATCTAGTCTTTAGCAAAAACAGTTGGAGTCTGGGCAACCTAGATTAATCCAGAAAACAAAGACTCTCGTCAAGTATCAAATTGGTATTTGTATTGAAAGAATGATATCAATATGAATTTAGTTGTGTCTATATGTGTATTAAGAGTTAAACAGTGGCCAAAGCAAAAATACAAGTATTTAGGCATTTGCAATGTGCACAGCCAACTTGGGTTCAATCCCTGGTATGCCTGATGGTTCCAAGCTCACCAGGAGTGATTCCTGAACACAGAGCCAGAAGTAACCCTGAGTTATCACCGGATGTGATCCCAAAACCTAAAAAAAGAGATAAACAAACCCTTTGTACAGAGAACATATTTTCTTCACCCAACTATCTACATTTCCTTAAAAGAAAAATTCTTATGGTCCACGTCAGTTCAGAAATTCCACAATTAAGAATAAGTGATCAACCAGTAATTAAAGTGAAGAGTCTTAATTCTCTCTCTTGGTGGCAGGAGGTGTTGGGGCCAAAGATGGTGCTGGGACTGATCAGAGTAAGCCTTTGAGCTAGACAAGTACCCTAACCACTGTGGCATCTCTGTAGCCCTGGTCTACTGTTTTTAAGGCACATAGTAACTGCCCCCAAGAAGTCTATTCATACTTGTATAAACAACCGTCTGACATTTTAAACTTTTTTAAAACTTTGCTATCTTTTAACAAAAACAGAGGTCATATCTGTGGGTGCCTCAGAGTTGGGTTCAGGGTCATGAGATGCCGGGGACTGAACTCAGGACCTCACACAGGCTAGGCATGTAGCCCATCACTTAAGCTATTTCACCAGCTCTAGTCAACCCTTCCGGAAGCTTCCACCAAATTAAGGACAGAAGTGCAATACTTAGAGATTATGTTCTTTGGTATTAAATAACTTTGGATAATTTACCATGCAGGTTTATTTCAGGAGTTGAGTGGCATGTACATAAATTAGGATCATACTAAATAACATTTTTTAGGTAATTGGTGATATTTGATTATGAACTCAGTATAGTTCTTGGTAGCAAAAAAAATGTTCATTTTGTTTATTTGAGTCCTCCAAAGCAGTTCTCAGGAAGCCCAGGGGCTACCTATCAGTTGGTCAAAGAAGCCTGAAGTTCAATGCAAGGGGCAACGAATGCAGGGTTCCACAGGTCCATAGGTTCTGGGAGCCTCCAGGGCAATACCCAGCAGCACTCTCTGGACTCCAAAATTGCACTCCACAATGATCAGGGGAGTATATGGCACTGGAAATCAAACCTTGTCTTAGGGAATGCTAGGCATATACACCAACCACTATCACATAGCCATATTAAGAGATCGCACTGCACTGTAGCACTGTCCTCCCGTCTTTTATCGATTTACTCCAGCGAGCACCAGTAACGTCTCCATTGTGAGACTTGTTGTTGCTGTTTTTGTTATAATGAATACAATATGGGGAGCTTGCCAGGTTCTGTCACACGGGAGGGATGCTCTCGGTAGCTTGCCATGCTCTCCGATAAGGACAAAAGAATAGAACCCATGTGAGTTGCATGCGAGGCAAACATCCTACCCGCTGTGCTATCGTTCCAGCCTGTTGGATCACTAAGTATAAGAAATCTTAGAGGATGGAGGTGGAGAGATAGTACCAAAGGTAAGGTGCTTATCTTGCATACAGCAGACTCGGGTTCAATCCCTGGCACCCCATATGGTCCCCGAGCACTGCCAGGAGTAATTCCTGAGTGCAGAACAGGGCAAGGAGGATGCCCTGAGCATCTTCAGGTATGTCCTCCCCACACACAAAAGAAAACAAAAAACCCCAAAGAAATCTTGAAGAAATAACATACTTGCTAGCCCCCAACCCAAAGGTGTACTATTCAGAATATAAGTAGAGCTACTAATTTTAAATATGCAACAATGGGGACCAGAGAGATATTACAGCAGGTAAGGGACTTGCCTTACATAGTCAACCAGATTCCATCCCAGGCAATTTATGTGTACCCCAAATACCACCAGAAAAATTTGGCGAAATGTGCAAATGCATAAAAATGTCTATGAGTACTATTTTTCAATTTTCTGTTATGTACAGTACACTTTAAGGCCATCTGATAAAGAATGTGATTTTACTTCTATGATGTGTTACTACTACCATACTACTTATGGTTGGAATGAAATCTAGGTGTATAACAATTATAATTATTCCAAAAAAGAAGAGAGAGGGAGTGATGGAGAGAGAGGAGAGAGGAGGGAGAGGAGAGAAAGAGGGAAGAGGGAGAGAAAGAGAAAGACATAGGGGAAGAGAGAGGGAGAGAGGGAAAGGGAAACAGAGGAGGTTAAATGACTAGTAACTGAATTCAGGGTCCCCAAGCATAACTCAGACTACAGCTAAGTTCTACAATACAAATGGTAGCTTTTAAATTTTCTCTAATTTAAATTTTACAGCACAGCATTTTAGTACCCTGATCTTCCTATAAACCAACAATAAGCTACCTGACAAAGAATGTCATAGATGTCAAATAAAAATTTTTAACAGAAAACTAAATATAATTAGTTAGCGACATACTTTTTAAAATAAAATTACTATGATAAACATTAAATTCATACCCTACATCAATTCAACATCATACATTATTAGTAAAAGAAAAGTATGCAGAATATCCCAAATACAAATGTAATTGGTGAAAATAGGAGATCATCCAATATATAATAAACCCTTTGCTGCCCTTTATACAAATATGTTATAGATATCATAATGCAAGAAAGTACTTAAACCCTCCAATAACAATCACTTTTGTTTAAGGTTATATAAGGAGTTAACAATAAGACACTGTTATGTGTATAGCATCCATTTCATTCCAATTTATTACTATGTTTTGCTTGGTTTGATTTTGGTTTGGGGCCACACCCAGCAGTGCTCAGGACATACTCATGGCTCTATGCTCAGACATCACTCCTGGCATTGTTCAGGGAACCACTTACAATGCCAGATATTGAAGGCAAGTAATGGCGTTCAAGGCAAGGGCTTTAGCCGCTATACTATCTCTTGCTTAGGCCCCCTCATTACTGAGTGTTATCGTCTTAAAAATGGGTCAATACAGAGTCACAAATAACAATAAAAAATTAAACCAGGGGGGCTGGAGCAATAGCACAGCGGGTAAGGTGTTTGCTTTGCACGCAGCCGACCTGAGTTCGATTCCCAGCATCCCATATGGTTCCCCTGAGCGCTGCCAGGATTAATTTCTGAGTGCAGAGCCAGGAATAACCCCTGTGCATTGCCGGGTGTGACCCAAAAGGCAAAAAAAAAAAATTAAACCAGGGGGCGGAGCAATAGTACAATGGGTAGGGTATTTGCCTTGCATGAGGCTGATCTGGGTTGGATCCCCAGCATCCCCTATGGTCTCCTGAGCACCAGGAGTGATTCCTGAGTGCAGAGCCAGGAGTAACCCCTGAGCATCACTGGGTATGACCCAAAGGTCAAAACAAAATTAATCCAAAATGAAATGTGTACTGTATCTGATATGTTTCTGGCAGTGTTCACCATTGTTTCATTTATTTATCTGGCAAAAAGGGGTCAGTCCGCAAGTAGAAACAGTTTCAGAATCTCTAATCTAGAACACCATGTGAAGCAAACCAAGGAGTCATTTTTTTCCCAACTAGCAGACATTAATCAAAGGGCTCATACTTTCCAACTAGCAGACATTAATCAAAGGGCTTATACTTTGGTCTGGTGGTAAATGGCTCATCAGAGATCACAAGAAATCTTGAAAAAACAGATGCTGGAAACCAGATCCCCCTGGTCTTTCATTCAGTATTCTTTTGCCAACAACCTCAAGTCTCCTACAAAAATGAGAAAATATTACTTGAGTCATCAGTTTGGGTTCTAGTCCTCTGCATGGGAGTTCAGGCTTTGACATCATTAAGAATCCAAAAAAGCAAAGAGGAAAAGGAGTTTTCCCAGCCAAGACGTTTAATTTCAAAATTAGGTGAAAATCCACATGAAAAGTAAATATAAGTTCATTTGATGAAATATATATCAGATACATGGGAAAGTCACAAAAAATTAAGTTTTCCTCAGAGAGTCTCTTTCCAACAACACTTTGAAAATTTCTGGCCTTTATAAAAGAATCTCAGCTAACAATCATTTACACGCCAAGAAGATATTTAAGAATAGGCATAGTGGGGCTGGAGCGACAGCCCATCAGGTAGGGCGTTTGTCTTGCATGCGGCTGATCTGGGTTCAATTCCCAGCATCCCATACAGTCCCCTGAGCACCGCCAGGAGTGATTCCTGAGTGCAGAGCCAGGAGTAACCCCTGTGCATAGCCGGGTGTGACCCAAAAAGCAAAAAACAAAAATCAATAGGCATAAATGGGACCCTTGCCCAAAGGACTCTGAAATATATGTAGACAGAATATCAATACCCAGACTCATGACAGCAATGCAGGAGCAATTACTTCATTAAGATAAGAAGGTTTAATGAAATGAGAGAATGTGGAGGCAATAATTGAACTGTGAGAGAGTGATATTTATAAAGAAGAAACAGGGTGGGCATTTCTGATTTGGTGGAGTTGTTTGTAGAAGGCGGCGGAAGGAGAAGGAATGGAATGAAATGAAAGAAACTGCATTAGAAACTGATAGATGTGCCTAGTTAGTGGATGACCTAGTAAATAAATGGGTAGATGAACTACAATTAGAACTTGGGTCTCTAATTCTAAACATCAAACTCCTTTATGGCATTCTGCTTTCACTAACTGATCTTCTTGCCTCTATTCTGGATTATGTCTCCAAGAAATTCTCCTCTATAATTAAGTTTCTTTCTGTAATGCATTTCTAATCAAGACTGTCTCTGGTTCTAATCTCTTTCCTAGACTACTCTGATTTCTATAGAAGCTGAATCTCTAACACAAGGCACAAACACACATCAATGATTCAGACCTACCTTACCTACACTTTTCCTCAATTGTACATATATCTATGTAGTTGACATGCTCCCATCTCTACACTCCTATTTATTGTTCACTCTAAAATGCATCGTGCTCCCTTTCTTCAATTAATACCTTGCTCATAAATTGTTGGAATCATTGTTGTTAAGTCTTTCTTTACTGCACAGAAGGATCCAAAATTTACCATGATGACTTTTACAGTTCTCTCCCATACAGAATCCTGTATTTCCTTATCACACAGCTCTTTAATTATTAGCTCTCTTCAGTTGACTGCTTCATTTGTTACTAACCTGGTACTACTGGCTAAAGAACCAAAGGCTTCTGAAAAGGAAAACAAAGTCAAACGTAAAATTATGCCAGAAAATAAAGAAAAGTACAGCACTGTACTGTGTAGGGGATGTTAGTTGTCCTTAACACTAAACTCTCTTAATGAGTAATACCCATGACAGCATCAAGTAAGACAATTAAAAATAAATACTCATGACTTTTTAAAAGACATAGTCTAAATGCTTTTGAAATAAATATGGAGAAATAACCCTTCCCTCCAAGCAATCAAAGCATTCCTAATACAAACAATTATGAGGCGTCTCTTTCCCCAACATTAAATTATACTATAAGATCACTGTACTCAAAACAGAGTTGTACTGAAATAAGGACAGACACTGACCAACAGACTAGAAATCAGAGATCAGAGACAGATTTCTATGTATATACTCAGCTAGTCTTCAATAAATGAGCAAAGAGCATGAAGGGAGCAAGGAAAGTCTCTTCAACAAATGTTACTGGGAAAACTAGTATTATATGGAAGAAAAATAAATTTGGACTCTATCTCACATCATCAAACAAAAATCAACTCAAAATGGATTAAAAGACCTTGATATTAGTGCTAAATTCTTAAATTATACTTTGAAAACATAGGCAGAAGTTTTCATAACATTGAATCTAGAAGTGTCTTCAATTATTTGAATTCTACTTGCCAAGCCAACAGAAGGAAAAATAAAATGGGACTATATCAACTTACGAAGCTTTTCACTGGAAAAAAAAGAGCAGTGACCAAAATTAGAAGAAACACCATAGATTGGGAAAATATTTGCCCCATCACTCATGTGCTAAGGGGTTAATGTCTAAGAAATATAAAGCACTCTATAAAACAAGAAGGAAAAAACAACAGCCTCATCAAAAAATGGGGAGAACAGATGAATAGAAACTTCCTTAAAGACACACAAATCGCCAATAGGTAATTGAAAAACATATTTTTTAACACTTATCAACAAGGAAGTAAGTTAAAACAGCAATGACATATCGCCTGACAGACACACCGTGAGACTGGCCACACATCATAAAAAGCAAAAGCAATGAGTATTGGCATGGAAATAGGAAAAATGAAATGCTCATCTACTGTTGGTTTAAATGTTGACTGGTTCAACCTTTCTGGAAAGCAATAGGAACTCTTCTCAAAAAATAAAGCATTGATCTCTTGTACTCAGTGTTGTTGAACACAGTGGGTAAGGCATTTGTCTTGCACAGGACCAACCCGGTCAGCCCAGGTTCAATTCCTCTGCCCCTCTCGGGGAGCACGGCAAGCTACTGAGAGTATCTCGCCCGCACGGCAAAGCCTGGCAAGCTACCCATGACGTATTTGATATGCCAAACACAGTAACAAAAAGCCTCACAATGGAGACGTTACTGGGCCCGCCCGAGCAAATCAATGAACAACGGAGTGCAGTGTTACAGTGCTACTTTATTTATACCTGGTCGAGGAAAGATGTCACTGGTAGTAGGATTGACACTGGAATACATACAGTATGTATTCTAAGACTCAACTATGAAGAACTTTGAAAATCATGGCGATAATCTTTCCAATAAAACTAAATATACATAGGCTTATGTACAATAAAAGAAAACTACACATCAAACTTCCACATGATTTACAAATTCCACTTCTTGGCATCTACTCCAAGGGCTCAAAACCCCTATTCTGAAGACATTAGTGCACCGATGTTCAATGAGGCACTGTTGCAATAGCTGCAATCTGAAAATAACCCGTGTACAGGAACAGAAAACTGGATCTCTGGCCTTGTACTACAATTTCCTTATCCAGTTGTAATACAAGGCCAGAGAGATATAGTACAGGGAGTAAGGCACTTCCTTGCATGTGGCCTAATGGGGCCTAATCCCTGGCACTCCATGTGGTCCCACAAGCTCTGCTAGTAGTGATCCCTGAATTAAGAGTAAGCCCAGCACATCACCAGGTTTGGCCCAAAAACAAAAAATAAATAAAATAAACTGTAGTACATATACACCATGGAATATGAGTCAGCTATCAGAAAAGATGAAATCATGCAATGTGCTGCTATGGAACTAGATCTGGAAAGTATGTTGAGTAAAGAAAGTCAAGATGGGGCCGAAAAGATCAGGCAGGGTGCTTGCCTTGCACATGGTCAACCAGGGTTGGATTCCCCAGCACCCCATATGGTACCACCAGGAATGATCCCTGAGCATAAAACCAGGAGTAAGTCCTGAGCACTAACAAGTATGGCCCAAAAACAGAAAAAGAGAGGGACAGACACAGAATGAGCTCTCATATAGTAGGACATAAAGAAACATATCACGGAAATTGCAATTGAGGAAAGGTCAACAGGGCCTGAGAACTGCTCTATAGAATTGAGCTTACTATGCGGGAGGGAGAAGGAAATCCTCTGGGGGAGGGTGTGATGTTAAAACACTGCATGCATTAACAGTATTATAAATAACTGGTGCTTAAATTTTTAGAGCGCTTTTAAATTTCATACAATTTCTGGACTTTAGGAATCCTATTCCCTACAATCACCTACACAATTCTTATTACCATATGGCTCTTGCTTAGAACCCAGCACTCCAATTCCTCACACACAATTAAAGAGGAGTACAGTGATTATTAGCAATTTCTAAAATTTACAAATCTGATTCACTACAATCATTGACACAATTTCTATTACAATATGGCTCTCACTTATAACTACACACAACTCCACACAAAACTAAAAACTATTAGAGTGATTAACAACATCATACTCAAAAAACAAAATTTGGTCTAGTAAAGATTTATTTCACCAATAATAGCTTAAGCTAAGAATTTTATCATAAACATCTTAGAAGAAAATGTTGAACACTTGAATGAGGCAACTCAAAAGATGAAAAGAAAACTTACTAAAAAAGTTTACCAAGTCTTTTTCTTTCAATGTACCTGCTTAAAATGTACCATAAATGTCTTCTAAATTTTGTTATTACATTCTCTACATGCAAAATAATATATGGCTCTAAAGTTATGTTTTTACAAATCTCCCGATAATATTTAACAACATCATAGAATCAAATACATGTCCCACTGTAGCAAGCTATGTTCAAGACATGTTGGCTAGGAACTAAAAATGATAGTATCTCTAGGAACTAAGAATGATACTATCTCAAACTATCTTGTTACCTTGTCAAAGTAAGTATAACATAAAAAATGAAATAGGACAAATGGTCAAAGGAAAAGGAAGGCAAGTTTTCTATCTAATAATTGAAGTGTGGTTACTAACAGAGGAAGATAAGTGTTCGTTCTGGAGAACTTCATTCCTAAAAGTGGAAGGTTCCTGCTGGTTGTACCAAACTATTTATAGACAATATGAATTCATTTTTATTTTTGGTGAAACTTTTAATCATTGTTTAAACCATAGTTTTGTACTGAGTCATTCACAAGACAAAATAGAATCACTCTTGAACCGCAAACTGATAAATTTCAAAATCAAAACTTAAGTTTTTTATTGTGTTGCGGTTCAGTGATAGAAAACATAACTTTTTTTTAGTTTAATGGTGGCATAGTACCCTTAAGCCCTTTATCCTTTGGCCAGCATAGACAACTCACACATTCCTTGTGATGCAAATTCCTTGTAAACACTGGAATAGGCAAATCAAGAGAGCAAATTCTCAGTCTGCCTCAAATTCTGATGGGATTAAAGAAACTTTAAACTTGTTTTATTCCATTCCACCCTTCCCACTTAATGGAAGGTTCCAGTATTTCCTGAAACGATAGTGCTCTGACCCAATATGGACAAGTCCATAACTGAAACGCAGCTATTAGGCAAGAGAGAGTACTACAAGAACATATCAACCGGCAAGATGCCACAGAGGTCTTGTGCTGTGTCCTGGTCCCCCTTACTAAAATCAAGTTGCTGCTTAAAACTGAAAACTAATCAAGCAACCTGTGGCTTGTACTTCAGATGTAGACCTTCTGAGAGAACTATTTGCAGGCCAGGGTAAGTTACATAGCTCAGGCTTCACAGGAGAGGGGGACTCGCTGAAGTTAAAGATGAAAACTTTTTCCCCTCTTACTACCCAAATTAGAAACCTTAGAACGTTCACAAATAAGAAAATTGACTCCCAAAAGGGGAACCTTTGCCACTGATTAGCTGAAGAAACTCCAGAATTTCCCAATCGAATACCCAGGCCCCATTGATCTCATGAGTCCGTCCCTTAAGTCAGCGGCAGGGAAAGGATCGCTACCACTGGTTCACAAAACATGTGCTGTCGGCTTCCAGCTTCACCAATCCACTAAGGAAGTACTGTAATATTGCCTGTTCTACACACACACACACACACACACACACACACACACACACACACACACACACGACAGTTGGTGATTCCTCACCCAGTCTCGGACTCCCACGCTCCCCTCCACCCCCAACTCTTGCAAAGAAATGTTACTTGGAAGAGCACATGGAGAGAAGCTTCGGGGCGGAAGGGTGGGGAGGCGGGGAACACACGTAGGCGACTCTTCCTAAGATTTCGGGGAAAGTAAAAAGACGGGGAGAACCCCCTGCCGAGGGGGGGCCTGTTTTTGTTCCTCCGATTTCAATGTCGGTGGATGGGCTCCCAGGTAGGAGAACGGCTAAGGAGAGCTGCGATCCCTTAGCCGGCAAACCCCGGCCACTGACAGGGGTGGGAAGAGAATGAAATTGCATTGCTCAAAGGTCGGGGCGCACAAGTTAGACAAACAACAAACGCTCCGGGCCGCTGGGGGTCTCCCCAAGTTGAGTTGGGGGGTCCTTCTCCGGCCGGCCCGGCCCCCGGCCCCGCGAAGGGAACGAGAGAGGGATGGAGGGGGAAAAGGGGCGCCCTTCCGCTCCCACGCCATCTCCCCGCCTCGGCCTGGCTGGCTTCTCCCGCGGCTCCCGGGGAGGGGCCGCGGCTCGCGGAGCACTCGCCGTCCCCGAGGCCGCCGCGGGTGGCGGGAGCACTCACCAGTTTGGGTTTGTTTTTCGTTTCCTCTTCGTTGACGGCCCGGGCGCCCAGGCTCCGCTTGTTGCTCCGGCCCCCTCCGGGCTCCTCGCCGCCGCTGCCGCCCGCTCCCGACGCCGCCGCGCCGGGCTGCTCCATCGCTCCCAGGCCCCGTCACCTGTGCCCGGTTACCTCCCGTCGGCTGAGGCAGCGCCCCCCCCGGGGCGACCCCCTGACAATCGGCGCCGAGCCGTCAGCACCGCCTTCCCGTGTGGAACGATTCTCGTCCCGTGCAGCCGCGGATATGGGGCCCGCGGAGCTGCCGGCTGCGAGTCACTCCCAAGGCGACACGCCGTCGCACTCCTCCGGGACAAGCCCGGCCCCTCCGTGGCTACAATGATCCCGCTCGCCGCCGCCCTCAGGGCGGTGTTTAGGGTGGAGGAAAAGTTGGTGCCTATCACTTTAAGAAGGCCTCCGCACACGTGATTCCCCGAAGTGCCGGCAGCTAGCAGCGCGCCCGCCCGCCCGCCCGGGCGCTGAAAGCCGCTTCCTACTCCGGGTGCCAAGGGAGCACAGCTACTGAGCATGCCCGGCGCTGTCAGCCAGAGGCTCAGAAGAGGACTTTAAGCCGGGCTTAGTCACCCGTTTCACTTCCTGAGCGCCCCGTGAAATCGGAGGGAACTAGAGCTGAGACAGAGGGCGGCCCATTTGAGAGTCGGGGAAACTAAGTCCAGGGAGGATGCACATGCAAGTTTCCGTGGCTGGCCTCGGCGAGCAGCAGCTTCAGTACTGTAGGCCAGAAAGAACAACTTTTCCCCAGCATAGAACCGACTTTGCTAGGGTAGTATGGTCCGGCTTCCCTCCAAGGGAAGGGAAAATCACCACGCAGAATGCTGACTAACTGCCTTAACCGACTGTGTGTTCAAAGTGGAAAGGTGATTCCACTTTCTGTTGCGGTGATTGCGTTATGACCCAAGAAGTACTGACGTTCCTTTATTCCCTTGTTGTTGAATAGTAAGTAGACGCACATGCCCAACTTTAGTCTCAAGGAACTGTTAGGCTCTTTAACCAAAGCACTTAGATAAAACTACCAACTGGATTGCGTGCTATTTTCAGTTCCCTGAACTAATTTAGGATTATTGAGAGGGGTGCAAAAGATCATGTGGGTCAGAGCTTTGTTTAAAATGTAAATCTCAAGACAAATACAACGAGTTTCTATGCTACTACCTCAGCAGTAAGGCATCACAGATATTGTTACAATTTACCCCAAGTCGAGGAAAAATCTCAACCTGTATTTCTTCCACCCTTTTAAAACAAAATCCTTTGAAAATCATGTTCAAACTGAAAGCATTAGAGGCGTAGGATAGGATTTGAATGAAGTACCTTCATCTATTGAGTGCATATGCTAGAGAAGCTACCTAAAACGTAAACTCAGATTCAAATTCTCTAAATATGTCCATATCCCTGTTACTGAGATTTATTTAGTCCATGACTCCTTTTGTCATTCTCCCCTTCTACCTAAATTCTGCTATGCTGGATCCAATTTGTATCTGCACATTTTATGGAAGTGCACTAGGATGGATTTGATCATGCTTTCATCTGAGGAGGCCATAAACTTAGAACACGAAATTTTAAACAATAGATAATGTGAAAATAGTTTTAATCGTAGCTTTGTCACTATCATTAACTTTCTTTTTAATCATGCACATATGAATTCTCTGCTCTGAAGATGGTAGACTGACTACAAAACAACAGTAGAAAAGAGGAAATACATACTCCCAGTCGGGGTGAATACGAAACACTTAAATAATTTGGCTTGGTTGAAATTCCTATCCACCTTTAAATTTGATAAATTCTTAAAAATTCACTCAATATATTCACACACGGTAAACATATATGATTTAAATTACTTGAATTTCTTACCCCCCTTTTTAAAAAAAGATGAGTGAAATTTGATGCTGCAGAAAGACACAATCTGTGAGCCACCGTTCCCATGTAATCATTCTTTGAGAGATACGGGTGTGGACTATCATTGAAGGTCCTCCAAATTCCAACAGTGTCAACAGTTTGGTAGATGTTTATTGAGTTTCTTATGTTCAAAGTATGGTAACATAAACCATACTATTGTGGCTTATGTTACCATCGCTGCCCTTTAGAAACTTAGTCAAGAGGTTTTTGTCCATGAGATAACATTATTAATAGTACTGTAAACCACATAATCTCAATCAATTAAAAAAAGTATAGTAAAACTTAGACTAGGATCAACCTGATAGTACAGCGCATAGGGCATTTCATTCATATACAGCTGACCTGGGTTCACTCCAAGCCCTTGTACCACAGATGGTCCCCTAGTCCCCACCAGGAGTGATCCATGAACACAGCCAAGAGCACTGCTGGGTATGGCCCAGCAAAAAAAAAAAGTCTATGGGGTGTACTTAGGGTTTACTCCTGGCTCTGCACTCTGAACTGCTTATCAATACAACAGACATTGAACAAGAAGCACCCACTTGAGTGTCACAAACTCCAAGACACCTTTTCGAAGAGAATGATGTTTGAGTCAAGTCTTGAGGGTCTAATCAAAATATTCGTTGATAATTTGTTAGGTACTGTGCTGAGAATTATGAGTACAGTGGTGAAAAAATAGATATGTTGTGCTATCATAGGGCTTTTCAGGCTCTAAGGAAATATATTAAAGTACACATTAAAACAGTATTGAGAGGCCGGAAAGATAGTACAGCAGGTATGGGTAGAGCATTTGTTTTGCACACAGTCAACTGGGGTTTGATCCCCCGCCCCACCCCCACTCCCCATCCTATATGGTTCCCCTAACCTGCCAGGCATGATCTCAGCATGAGTTCTGAGCACTTGGAGTAAGCCCTCTGTACTGCTGGGTACCCCTCCCACATACAAAACAAAACAAAACAAAACAAAAAGAACCAAAAAAAAGTCTCCTGAGCAATTACAAAGTAAAGAAGAAAAGTGAAGTGTATCCCAAGCAAAGGAACTGAAAATAAGCATGAATAATATCCACACAGTTAAGAAGTTGGGGGCTATTGTAAAAGGAAGCAGCCGAATTTATAAGCGACTTCAAAATCAAAAAAGTTATTACTTGTAAGTGTCATCTGTATGGAATTAAAGCTGTGAGTATGTTGTCATGCAGAAGACTTCTGCTTAAAGAATGGAAGTAGAACTGAAAATGGGTTGGCGTTTTTTTATTTGAGTTTGAATTTCACTGTTTTCAGTGAAATATAAGCTACACTGAACTGGAGGTGTGTGGTTATTTCGGGGAGGGTCATTTTCTGTTTGTTTGGTTTTGTGTGGGTTTTGGAAGGGCCACCCCAGCTGTGCTCAATCCTGGCTGGGCACTCTGAAATCACTCTAGATGATTCAGTACAATATCCCTCCACCTCCACTCCCCAGGGCTCTCAACAGGTGAACCATTGTTGGCAGAGACATTTAGGACTGTTGTTAAGCACATCAACATTCAATAGGTATTTTAAGATCAAAGGCTGGGGTATTTTACATAACTCTCAGAAGGCATCCCTAAAATAGAGAGTGAAGTCCTGACAGTTTCCTCATTTATTGCTGCCTCAATATCTAAAAGACCCTAAGCCTTCTTATTCTATGCTTGCTGGGAGAAATTTGCAGTGGCAGATATGTGTCATCTATTCTATTGTTGCCTATTTTATTCTTTCCTGGGCGCATGTTTACAAACTCTTTGCATTCTAATACCTGAACTATCTTACTAAGGGGCATAGCCCATCCTGGGAGGGGTGTTTTAGCCTGAGGATTTCCCACAAATATCAACACCATCTTAATTCTTGATTTTTTTCAGCATTTTGTTTCAGCAAAATAAACAGCAGTTAAAAACAAACAAGTACCCAATCTTTAGGAATCAGGATTGTGGTCTACTTTAGAAGTTAGTACACTGAAGAACACTCAGTCAACTATTTATGAACCAGGTGCTTCACTGGGACTGATCTTACTACACCTACACTCCTTTAGTATAACTTTAACTTTCTTAGATACACAAAGAAACTGTGGATATCAAGCCTCCTACACCTATACTCCTTTAGTATAACTTTCTTAGATATACAAATAAACTGGTGGATATCAAGCCTCCTTTTTCTGATGCTGAAGAAGGAAACACCATCAGTTTTGATATCAAAAGTGTATATTAGACTAACTGACCTTGCAGACTCTACCTCTCATCAAATTAGCATCCAGTTAAATTTAAAAAACAGTCCAGAAAAAGAAAGACAGACGGTTGCTAGATTATACCTTAGTTAAAAGTGATAGTAATGCCAAGTATTACTTCAGAGACTTCTGATAATTCCGTAGTATGCCTTAAGTTTTCTACTTTTTTCTTCTGCTGAATTTTCAGATCTCAAGAATTTGCACCATTAAAAGGGAAGTTAAAGGAGACTTTTAAAAAGTTAAATTTAACCAAAAATAGCCACCATCAGAACCATGGAAAGGTATTTATGAATTAAATACCGTATGTTCTTATTCCTAAAAATGAACAAGTATTTATTATACTGGGACTAATACTAAATTATACAGATAATGTCTGCTAAAAATATCATAATTCTTCCTGTAGAATCACCTGTTTTTCAAAAATGTATTACAAATAACAGGACTTATGAGGAAAATATGGTTAAGTAGGAGCATTTAATCCAGTATAATTTATAACCAGAGTAGCAATAAAAACAATAACCATCCAAATCAAAACACTCACGTTGTTAAATCTCTGCTAACCTTTGCACTGGACTTCATAGTCAGAAATGCTTGTGACCTGCCTCTTTAATCCTCTAAGACTTTAATGACATTCACTTTTAAGAAATGCTATTTTTATGGAAATAAATATCTAACTGAGGAGTACTCAACTTTTAAAGATGTGGTGCATGGTCCTCTCAACCCTATTATTGGTACTCAAAACCTCACCAGATGATTAAATGTGCAAAACAATTTGAAGAAGCCACTAAACCAATAACAGTTAAAGGGACAGAGTGATGTGCAAGGTTTTCCTCTTAATAAAGTCTTCACATATTGCTAAGATTCTTTTTGTAGTTGTGATAAAGTTTGCTTGTGATCACTCCAAAACATAAAATGCTAAGGAAATTTACACAAACTAATTGGACTCCTATCTTAATTTGACATCGTTCTCCATCTTATCAGTCACTAGTATGTTATCCATACATAAGACACAAACTTAAACAAGAAAGTATAAAATCTCTTATATCTAAGCAATTAAAAAAAACTCCAAGCAAAAAGTTTGAAAATGTAAGAGAAAATTAGATGCCTAACTCATAGTTAATTGACTCTAAATTCAACACAATACTGTGAAGAGGTAAGATTACTCTAGCATGGAACAGAGAAATTTACAAGGAAGAGGAAAAGTTCAAATTGTTGCGCTATAGAGCATAAATAAGAATAAATGGGCAACATTAAAAAAGGAAAAATGAGCAAATTAAAAAAGGAAGGAAAATACGACATATGAAATAGCCTGGAAACAATACTACAAAGAGTAAGATTCAGTGGATCTTTACTGAAATGGTGAGATTATAGATATTGAATAATAGCCAGAAACATGATTATTCCCAAATAATTTTCCTACTATGTGAACAATTTGAATATAAGATATGGCCATAATGGCTAATAAGAATCTCTAGTAGAAATCCTATAAAATAAAGAAGTACTTTAAGGAGACAGTCTTCAGAATAACTTTGAACACTTATTCTCAAAGTTATTTTTCCTTCACTACAAAATTTTTTCCTAAATAAAACCATCCACAGAACCCCACTATATATAACAGCTAAAAATCTGGCTGACCCTTTTAAAGTCAGCAAGCACAGAAAGACTGTAGTTATTGCTCAGGTTCATGTGAATTTGCTCTGCTCCTCTGAGATGACCCTCTGATGTATCTCTGCTGAACTCCACTAAAACTAGACAAAAGTCATCCTGGAAAAATTTGTGAAGACTGAAACTAGAGTGGCCCAGAGGAAAAGAAGGAAAGGGCTGAATCCAAGAGACATTTAAAAAGAACAACTGTTCCTCTCCACAGATTACATACAGGAAACAAAGGAAAAGAAAAAGTAAACAATAATTACTGAAATGTTGTCCTAAGGAAATAAAACCTAGTGGTAAATTGGGAGATAGTATCTATACAGGTGCTTGACATTGGCAGGCACAGCCAGAACAAGGAAACCAGTGAGCAGAAACCAAAGAGGGTAATTAGTGCAAGCTAAGGAAAGCTAAGAAGGGCTGGTATTCAACAACAGGAAAAGACTGGACTGGCCAGTAAAGCAAAATTGTTGTATAACACTGCTGCAATAAGAAGACAACAGCTAGATGCTAAAGTTCAGCACAGGATATCCCCATATAGAGAACAGAATCCAGTCTGGTAGCAAGCAATTGACAGGTTAAAGTAAACGGATATACACAGCATGAATCAGGATTGATTTGGGATTAAGAAAATATATCAATTCCTTTTAAAAAAACAATCTGGCAAGGCAGTGCTAAACCAGGATTAAGAAATAGTATAAGGGTTAAGGCACTTCCCTTATATGGAAGCAGACCCCAATTTGATCCCTAGCTCCACATATGATGCCGTGAGTACTTCAAGGGTGACTTCTAAGCGCAGAGCTAGGAACAGCACTTGAGGACTACCAAGTGTGGCTCAAACCCTCCCCCACTACAGAAAAACTAGGCACCAGGCCTAAAAGAATCAGCATGTCATTAAATTAATGAAAAAGATGTAGACATAGGTGAATAAAATTGGCACCCAAGTCAATGGTTGAAGATCAGAAGATGACTAGAAGCAAATGATTAGGTTTTTTTTTTTTCATTTTGGGTAACACACCACGATGCTCAGGGGTTACTCCTGGCTCTGCACTCAGGAATTATTCCTGGAAGTGCTTGAGGTAGCATATGGGATGCTGGAGATTAAACACAGGTCTTCCGCGTTCAAGGCAAATGCCCTACCCGCTGTACTATTGTTCTGGCCCCACAGGTGATTAGTTTTGTGCTAAACTATGAACTACTGAGATACACCTTCTTGACACCTTGACATGGTCATCAATTTGTACTCTTTAAACCACAACCAGGTGTGAGTCATCAGAGGTACACAAAGACATCAATGCATTTTAAATCCTGAGTAGGAACAACGAAAGTGTACACGGCAAGGCCTAAGAGGGACCTGGAGAGATAGTACAGCAGATAGGGTGCTTGCCTTGGATGTACTTAACCTGGGTTCGAGTCTTGGCACCTTTTTTTTGCTTTTTTTTGGGGGGGTCACATCCGGCGATGCACAGGGGTTACTCCTGGCTCATGCACTCAGCAATTATTCCTGGCAGTGCTCGGGGGACCATATGGGATGCTGGGAATTGAACCTGGGTCGGCTGCGTGCAAGGCAAACGCCCTACCCACTGTGCTATCGCTCCAGCCCCGGGTCTTGGCACCTTTTATATGGTCCCCCAAGCCCCAACAGAAGTGATTCCTGAGTGTAGAGACAGGAGTAAGCTTTGACCAATGTTGGTTTGTGGTTCCACCCAGAGTAAAAGTAAAGGGGAAGGAGGAGAGGAGAGGAGAAGGGAGGGAAATGGGAGAGAGAGAAGGGGAGGGGAAGAGGGGGGAGAAGTGGAAAGGTGTGGAAAGAAGCAGCAAAAAGTAAGAGAAAAGAAAGGACCTGAGATACATCTACACTATGGAATACTATGCAGCCGTTAGAAGAGATGAAATTCCCATATAAGTGGATGGACATGGAGAGTATCATGATAAGTAAAATTAGTCAGAAAGAAAAGGTCAGACATAGAATGACCACTCATTTGTGGAATATAGAGCACCATTATATGAGACTAACACCAAAGGACAGTAGAAATAAGGGTCAGAAAGATCACACCATGGTTTGGAAGTCAGCACCATGTTCTGGGGGAAAAGGAATTTAGGACAGAGAGAAGACCACTAAGTTGATTGGAGGAATCACTCAGATTGGGAGATATGTGCTGAAAGTGGACCAAGGACCAAACACGATGGCCTCTTAGTATATGTACAGCAAGCCACAATGCCCAAAATTAGAGAGTAAGAAAGACTGTACCTGCTACAGAGGCACTGAGTGGGGTAGGGTGGGGGTGGCAGGTGGGACACTGGGAACAATGGTGGTGGAAAATGTGCACTGCTGGAGGGATGGGTGCTCGAGCATTGCTCAAATGAAACGCAATCATGCAAGCTTGTAACTATCTCACAGTGATCCAATACATTTTTTATTTAAAAAAAGGACCTGAGGGGCTGGAGTGATAGCACAGCAGGTAGGGCGTTGGTCTTGCACGCGGCAGACCTGGGTTCGATTCCCAGCATCCCATATGGTCCCCCAAGCACCGCCAGGAGTAATTCCTGAATGAAGAGCCAGGAGTAACCCTTATGCATCGCCGGGTGTGACCAAAAAAGCAAAAATAAATAAATAAATAAAAATAAATAAAAAAATTTTAAAAGGACCTGAGAGGGCCAGAGAGATTAGTATAGATGGCAGGGCACAAGATAGCACCAGTGGATAGGGCACTTGTCTTGCAAACATCTGTTTGATCTCTTTTGATCCCTGGCACCACATATAGTCCCCAGACCCCCCACCAGAAAAGATTCCTGAGCACATAGCCAGAATAAGCCCTGAGCACTACTGCCAAGTGTGACCCAAGCCAAGCCCTAAAAATATAAAGGAAAAAGACCCTAGGAAAAGAAAGCATGTTAATTTACCTGGACGTAAAGATTAATGCTTTGAATTATGAAAAACATAAGGGATTTAAGAATAAGCATCAAGCAGTTGAAACACTGCCACTCCTCTGCGTATCTGTATTGCAAACCATGATGCCCAAAAGTAGAGAAAGAAGGAATGTGCCCGGCCACAGAGGCAGTTGGTGGGGTGAAGGTAGAGGGAGGGAAACTAGGGACATTAGTGGAGAAAAATGTGCACTGGTGGAGGGATGGGTGTTCAATTGTATGGCTGAAGCTCATTCATGTAAGCTAGGTAACTGTATCTCATGGTGATTCAATAAAAAATAAATAAATAGAAAACACTGCCCCACAAAATTTAGTCCAACAGACTGTGAAAATTTCTTTGAGGGCAAGTGCTGAAACTGAAGCTGAGAACTCACAAATTCATATCCCCCTATGGTTGTACATAAACAGACCTTCTGAATTTCATCTAAAAATATGCTTCTAAAAAGAAAAAGGTTTATTTGTACTACGTTAACCAAAACCCCAGAGTGATTTTCAAGAGTGGCTTAACGGATCCTGAGTGGTAATTGCCCAATCTATAAGTGATTAAGACACAGGTGTTGTAATAACGAGTAGGAGAAGAACTGGGAGTTTGCCTGATAAATTATGTGGATCAGATACTTATTATGGTGTTCATAGGGATGCTAGTGTCTAATGAAATTCAGGAATATTTTCACTAAATTTTTCATTGACAAGATATTGGTTCAGTAGATTGTAAGATTTTATACACTTTAGGAATGTGACCACGTACCATGTCTGCTAGGAAAGTGACAGGAATCCTCTACTGCTGTGGTCCCTTTAAGCTTACTCCAACATCTTGGTAATCTCAGTCTATGACAGGATAAGGGTTTGTTTGATTTGTCATTGTCTATTCCCTTGCTTTGTTTTCTTATATTCCATATATTCATTATATCATCTGATCTCTTTCCTAATGACTTACTTTACTTAGCCTGCATCCTTCTAGTTTTAATAATGTTCAGAAAGCAAGATTTCATTATTTTCTTATATTTGAGTAGCACTGCACCGCACTGTCCTCCTGTTATTCATCTATTTGCTTGAGCGGGCACTAGTAACATCTCCATTTTGAGACTTGTTACTGTTTTTGGCATATTAAATATGCCACGGGCAGTTTGCCAGGCTCTGCCTTGCAGGCGGGATACTCTCGGCAGCCCTACCCTTTGTGCTATAGCTCCAGAATCAAGGTTTAGTAATTGTCAATACTGTCTATTCTCTGGTTTTCTTTCTTTCTCTCTATATCACAAGCAAAGCAACTGCTGTATCCACTGTATTATTACTCCAGCCCCTTCTTCATAATATAAATATATATACCTATATACATATATACATATACACATATAATGCTTCATTTAAACAATTTAAACAATCAATTAAATTCTCTAGTTTTTATAGAGAAATACATATATACTTTGATATACTCAAAATATATTCAAGGTATAGAATATATAAATTTTTACAATATTATATATGCATTATATGTAACACATTATATAATACATTTATACATATGGGCTGGAGCTATAGCACAGCAGTAGGGCGTTTGCCTTGTGCGCAGCTCGCCTGGCCAAGCCAGGATCGATTCCTCTGCCCCTCTTGGAGAGCCTGGCAAGCTACCGAGAGTATCTCGCCCGCACGGCAGAGCCTGGCAAGCTACCTGTAACGTACTTGATATGCCAAACACAGTAACAAGTCTCACAATAGAGACTTTACTGGGCCTGCTTGAGCAAATCAATAAACAATGGGAGGACAGTGACAGTGACGGATATACATATAGGAATACTTTATATGTGGCGGGCCAGTTTTCCTACCACCATATGTTGAACAGGCTTTCTCTATTGTATGGTTTTGGCTACTTTATCATAGATTTGATGTCCATATGTATGATTATTTACTTCTGGGTTTTCAATTCTATTCCATTAGTCTGTGTGTATGAGTTATTCTAATATCACACTGTTTTCATTACTACCGTTGTATATATTTTAAAGTTGGGAAATGTGATGTTGCCCACTTTTTCTTATAACTTCTTTGATTATGCAAAATTTAGTTATGTTTGTCCTATTTCCTTGAAGAATTCTGTTTGCATTTTGATACAGATTTCACTGCATCTGTATAATGCCTTGTGTAGAATGGCATTTTAACAATCCTAATTCTTCCTGTGGCAATTTACCTCAATGAGGCCAATTGGATATTCACTTTTGGTCTTCGTTCAGCAGTGGTCAGTCACAGAGAATGAAAAAAACATTCAAGGATTGTTAAAGCTTTTAAGTCTCCTGGGCACCCCGCACAGGGTCTCCATTTATTCAATATAATATTGATCCTTTATCCTGGCTCCCCAAACATGAGCCTCTGTTTAAATTGACAGAGACATTAAGGACAGTTTGTAAGCACATCAACATTCAATGAGTACAGTAAAAGAAAAGACTGGATTATTTCACATAGCCAATCAGTAGGCACAATTAAAGTATAAAGCAGTGACAATTTTTTTTTTTTCCCTTTATTTTATTTTATTTTTTTTAAAGTTGTAGATTTACAATTTTTTGTGCTTTGGTTTCAATTATACAATGATCAGATACCCATCCCTCCACCAGTGCCCATTTTCCAGCAGTGACAATTTTATGTTCTACTTTTGCATATGCTCCCCTCTTCATCTAAAAGGTTCAAAAATATTTTGTTCGATCCTCTTCTGGGCACATATTTGCTTGTCTTGCTCGTCATCTATTCAATTATTTCCTGGGTGCAACTCTGCTTGCCACATTATTCTCTAAAACATAAACTATTTTAGCCCTGGGGAATATCCTAGCTTTGAGTTTTTTGTTAGGGAACTCTATTTCCCACAGTCAAAATCCATTAGCAGAGAATATTTTATATTTTCTTCATTCTTCTTTAATGTCTTTAATGTAACCTGCCCACACGGCAGAGTCTGGCAAACTCCCCGTGGTGTACCCAATATGCCGAATACCAGTAACAATGATGGGTCTCATTCTCCTAAAGAGCCTTGAATATAGCACTTTTTAAAAAATCTCAGGGCTAGGATGAAGGAGACATTACTGGGGCCTGCTCGAGGCAATCGACGAATAACAGGATGGTCGTGATTTGTGATTCGTGAACATCAACTTGTGGTTTTCAATGTATAGATCTTTCTTCTATAGTAAACTGACAATGAACTATTGCTTTGTTTTGTTATATTTTGGGGCCACACCAGTCAGTGCTCAGGGCTTACTCCTGGCTCTGTACTCAGGGATCTCTTCTGGAAGTGCTCAAGGAGATCATATGGGGTGCTGGGTCGAGTGTATGCAAGGCAAACACCCGAACTGAATTATTGCTGTACTATCACTCAAGCCCCTGACACTTAATTTTTAGATTCTTAATATTTTGTGCAATTGTAAATATGACCCTTGTCTTATTTTTCTAGTTATTTTCAATAAAAGTACAAGTTTTTATATGTGATTTTTCAATCTGCCATTTAACAATTTTGTTCTAATGATTTTAATAGTTTTCATGGAGTCATTAAAGTTTTCTATATATACTATCATGTCACCTGAAAGTACTGGTAGTTTAACTTCATCTTTTATAATTTGGATATTTTTATTACTTTTTCTTACATAACTTCTCTGGATAAGAGTTGCAAAATATTGAGAAGTAATGGTGATATTTACATCCTTGTTTAGTGATATTTACATCTTAAGGGTAAAACTTTGTGTTTTCCACCGTTGAATACGAGCTTAGTTGCAGGTTTGTCAGATAAGCCTTAATTATCTTCCACAGTGATCCTCTTATCCTTATTTTTTGAGAGTTTTTGTCATGAACAGATGTTTAATCATTATTATTATTATTGTTATTATTATTATTGCTTTTTGGGTCACACCCGGCAATGCACAGGGGTTACTCCTGGCTCATACACTCGGGAATTACTCCTGGCATTGCTCGGGGGACCATATGGGATGCTGGAAATTGAATTTGGGTTGCCAGCATGCAAGGCAAACACCCTACCCACTGAACTATCACTCCAGCCACCAAATATTAAATCTTATCAAAGCTTTTTCTGTGTTTATTGATATTAAATATTTTGGTTTTTATTGAGGGGGTCCTTCCAAAAGCTCTGGATGGACCTTTGGGACCACATCTGGAGTTATGTACAACCTAGCTGTGTGAACCTGGTTGGTTTGGCTATTGGGCCAAGTGATACTGTGCTGCTCCACTTGTCATTGCTGGGGAACAATAGGAATAACTTAGTTGTGCTCCAAGGTCACCAAACCTAGCGTAGGCAATTCTTGAGGTGGTAGGAGAGTGTCAAGTGGTGCCAGGAACCAAGCATAAGGACTTGCACATGAAAAATATGCATCTTAACATTTTCAGTATCCTCCCAGGATCTTTCTTCAATAGTGTTTTAAAAAAATTTTCCTTAGCTTCTGCACCTCCAAAGAAACAGTGACCAAAATACAAAGACAGTCTACAGAATGGGAAAGGATATTTGCTGAATACACATCTGACAAGGGGTTGATATCCAGGATATACAAAATACTTGTTGAACTCCACAAGAAGAAAACATCCAACCCCATCCAAAAATGGGGCAATGAAATGAACAGAAATTTTGTCAAAGAAGAAATCCGAATGGCAAAAAAACACATGAGAAAATGCTCTACATCATTAATCATCAGGGAGATGCAGATCAAAACCACAATGAGATACCATCTCACACCTCAGAGACTGGCCCACATTCAAAAGAACAAAAGCAACCGATGCTGGCGCGGATGTGGCGAGAAAGGGACACTCCTTCACTGTTGGTGGGAATGTCCACTGGTTCAGCCCTTCTGGAAAACAGTATGGACGATTCTCAAAAAATTAGAAATTGACCTCCCATTTCACCCAGCAATACCACTCCTGGGAATATATCCCAGAGAGGCAAAAATGTATAGTCGAAGTGACATCTGCACTTGTTTGTTCATTGCAGCACTCTTTACAATAGCCAGAAACTGGAAGAAACCTGAATGCCCAAGAACAGATGACTGGTTAAAGAAACTTTGGTACATCTACACAATGGAGTACTATGTAGCTCTTAGAAAAGATGAAGTCATGAAATTTACATACAAGTGGTACAACATGGAAAGTATCATGCTAAGCGAAATGAATCAGAAAGAGAGGGATAGACATAGAAAGATTGCATTCATCTGGGGGATATAAAGTAACAAAATATGAGATTAATATCCAAGAATAGCTGAGATCAGCACCAGGAGGATTACTCCATAGCTTAGAGCCCAGCCGGGCATTCTAGGGGAAAGGGCAGCTCAGATAGAGAAGGGAGCACCAAATAAAAGGTGTTTGGAGGATCCTCCCAGGAGGGGAGATGCATGTCGAAAGTGGATTATGGACTGAACATGTTTGCCACTCAATGCCTCTTTTGCAGACCACAACACCCAAAAGGAGAGAGAGAACACAAGGGATTGCCCTGCCACAGAGGCAGGGGGGATAGGGGGATGGGGGTGGGAGGGATATTATCCATGGTGGTGGAAAATGGGCACTGGTGGAGGGATGGGTATTTGATCATTGTATAATCGAAACCCAAGCACAAAAAATTGTAAATCTACACCTGTACCTCATGGTGTTTCACTAATAAATAAATAAATAAATTAAAAAAAATTTTCCTGTTGTTAATATGGTATTGCATCAATTAATTAGCATATGTTGAGACATACTGGCATACCAGGAATAAAATACTTAGATGTTATATGTGATGCTTAATATGTAAATATATATTTTGAATTTGAAATAATATTTTTGAGAATTCTTACATCTGAATATTTCATCAGAAATATTGCTTTGTAGTTTAATTTTTGGTGTGATTTGCCTGCTTTTTTTTTTTTTGATTCTTGGGTCACACCCGGCACTGCTCAGGGGTCACTCCTGGTTCATGCACTCAGGAATTACTCCTGGCCATGCTCAAGGACCATATGGGATGCTGGGAATTGAACCCGGGTCAGGCCGCCTGTAAGGCAAACACCTTACACGCTGTTCTATCATCCAGCCCCATTACCTGCTCTTTTTGCTATGTGTTTAATATTTACCTAATAAAAATATTTGGAAAATTTCCATTTCACTAAATTTTGAAGAAGAAATTGATAAGGATAGATCATAAGTTGGTAATACTTGGACGTATGGTAGACCTTAAAAAAATCATCTGGATTTGGACTTTGTTTTGAGAGAAATTTATTATTCTTTCAATTTCATTGTTGCACTTGATTTATCAAACTTTTCATTTCTACATCACTCAGTAAAAGGAGGTTATAAAACTCAATAATTCATTGATTTCTTCTATGTTTTCACAATCAATGGCATAAAATTGCTCATGGCACTATCTTATGGTTCTTAGTATTTTTTTTTCTAATTTTTGTTGTACTTGCCCATTTTCATTTCTGGCTCTACTAGGATTTTCTCACTGTTTTCTTTATGAGATAAGCTGGGGTTTGTTTACTTTTTTGAAGAACCAATTATTTTTTTGTATTAGTTCTTATTTATATTTCGCTAATTTCCACATTTTACATTTCCTTCTTCCACTATTTTCTGGTTTTTATTTATTTTTTTACTTGATTTTTTCTTTGTGGATCATACTTGGAAATGCTCAAAGGTTACTCCTGGCTCCGCACTCAAGAATTACTTCTGGTGGTGCTCAGGGGAATATATGTGATGCCGGGGTAACCCAGGTAGGCAAAGTGAAAAGAAAGTACCTTACCCGCTGTACTATCACTCTGGCCCCTTTTTAAGGCATGATATTAGATTATCTATTTAAGATTTTTCTTTTTTTTCTAATGTAGTCCTGTATTTCTGTGGACTCCCCTCTTAGTACTGCTTTTTTATGTCCCACGTAGTCTGATAGCTCATGTTGAAGCTGTGTGTTTTTTTAAATAAAACAGAATGCTTTTATTGAACAAAATTACTTAGAAAGCATATGAGGGTGGAGATAAAGGAATATGCCTATAGGAAAAAACATGGGTTTCTTCATAGTGGGGAGAAGACTGATTTTTTTAAATCAATAGATGAATGTACTTTAAAATAAGGCAAAGATTGTACAATAAAATTGATAGTGTCTTACTTATTGGTTTCAGCTTAATTTAATGAAAGTAAAAATGCATTCAACATCAATAAATATTAGATAGCATTTTAAAATATCTGAGTATCAATAATTAGTCAAGTCTTAGATGTATGTTTAACATATTTTCCAACAATTTTAACAGCTATATTAATATATAATTCACATGTGAACTTTGCTTTAAAAAAGTGTACAATTGAGTCATTTTCAGTATATTTATGCAACATTAAAACTGCTATTGTAATCAAATGTAGAATAATTTTATCACACCAAATAATCTTTCTCTAGCATTCCAAAATTTTGTTTTCCCTAAAAATTTTTAATTTTATGTTAAAAGTGACTTTATGTCTATGTAGGCCTTTTCTTCCTTCCAAAGGAATGCTTGAAAAGCTATAAATTTTCCTCTTAACATGGACTTCCTCTTAGCTGCATCCCATAGGTTCTGGTAGCTTGTGTCTCCATTCTAATTTGTTTCCAGGTATCTTTTGATTTCTTCCTTGACTTTCTTCCTGACCCACTAATTGTTCAACATTGAGCTGTTTAATTTTCAGATATTTGATTTGGTTCTCCACGTCTGTGTGTGATTTGCTTCTATCTTCAGTGCATCGTGGTCTGAAAAGATAGTTGATACAATTGCTATCATCCTGATTCTATTGAGCTACGTTTTGTGACCCAGCATGTGATCTATTTTAGAAAACGTTCCGAGTTCACTGAAGAAGAGTGTGTATTCTTTCTATTTGGTGTGTAAAGCTCTGTACAGGTCTGTTACCACTCTTCACTCTTTCTTCTATTTCTTCCTTCAAAGCCAGTGTTTCCTTGCTGAGTTTTGTTCTTGTTGATCTATCCAGAGGTGAAAAGGCGATGCTTAAGTCTCCAACTACTATTGTATTGCTGGCAAATTGCACCTTAAAATCTGTTAGCCATTGTTTTAAGTATTTAGCTGGTCCCTTATTAGGTGAGTATACATTTAAGAGTGTGATTTCTTCCTCTTGTATGTATCCCTTGATAAACAGAAAATGGCCGTCGCTGACCCTTCTAATCTTTTTCAACGTGAAATCTATGTTGTTGGATACTAGTATGGCCACCCCAGAATTTTTGAAGGAGTTGTTTGCTTGAAGGATTGTTCTACATCCTTTAACTTTGAGTATGTGTTTGCTCTGACTGTTCAGATGAGTTTATTGTACACTGCAGAATGTTGGTTTCAGTTTCTGGATCCATTTTGCCACTCTGTGTATCTTGATTGGTGCATTTAGAACATTGACATTGAGAGAGATTATTGTCATGGGGTTTTGTGCCATCTTTCTTTAGGGGTTGTTCGAGCTTATAAGTGCTTTACTTCTTATCTTACAGGACCCCCTTTAATCCTTCTTTTAGGTTTGGTTTTGAGACTATGAAATTCCTGAGTTGTTGTTTATCTATAAAATGGTTTATTGTTCAATCGAGTTTGAATGAGAGTTTATTTGGATAAAGTATTTTTGGTGAGGCGTTCATTTCATTGAGATTTTTTCACTATATCCCACAATTGTCTTTGAAATTGGAGGGTTTCCTCTGATAGGTCTGCTGTAAATGTATAGATAACTTGACTTTACAGCACAAGATCTTAGAAAAATACCAACAAAAGGAACTCAATCCCGGCCAAAGGAAAGAAATAATAAATTTAGAGCAGAAATCAACGATATGGAAACCCAAAAAACAATCCAAAAGATCAATGGAACCAAGAGCTGGTTCTTTGAGAAAATAAACAAGATTGAAAAATCACTAGCAAGACTCACAAGACTTCCAAGACTGAGCCAAGAAGATGTGCAGTACCTATAGACCCATTAATATCAAGGAAATCGAAACTTTAATCAAAAGTCTTCCCAAAAACAAAATCCCAGCCTAGATGTATTCACTAACTAATTCTTTCAAACATTTAAAGAAGACCTGTTTCCAGTTCTCCTCAAGATTTTCCAGGAAATTGAAAAAACAGGAACTCTCCCAAACAGTTTCTATGATTCTCGTATCTCCCAAATACCAAAAGCAAACAAAGACACTACTAACAAAGTAAACAACAGGCCAATGTCTCTGATGAACACGGATGTGAAGATCCTCAGCAAAAATATTAGCAAATAGAATCCAACAACTTATCAAAAATATCATACACCACGACCAAGTGGGATTCATCCCGGAGATACAAGGATGGTTTAACATTCGGAAATCAATCAACAAGATCCATCATATCAACAAAAGTAAAGATAAAAACCATATGATCATATCAATAGATGCAGAGAAAGCATTGGAGAACATCCAACACCCATTTATGATGAAAACTCTCACCAAATGGGCTTAGAAGGAACTTTCATCAAGATAGTCAAAGCCATCTACGACAAACCTATGGCAAGCATTATCCACAGTGAAGAAAAACTAAGGGCCTTCCCTCTAAGATCAGGGACAAGACAAGGATGCCCACTTTCGCCATTGCTGTTCAATATAGTAGTGGAAGTAATTGAAATAGCAGTTAGGCAAGGAAAAGTTATTAAGGGCATCCAGATAGGAAAGGAAGAAATCAAGGTCTCACTATTTGTAGATGATATGATTCTATATCTAGAGAATACTAAAGCCTCTACCAAGATACTCCTAGAAACAATACACTTGTTTTTTGACTTGTAGTCTCAGGCTGTAACATCAATACCCAAAAATCCATGGCCTCCTTATACACAAATAATGAGTCAGAGGAAAGAGACATGAAAGCAGCAATCCCGTTCACAATCGTGCCCCAGAAAATCAAGTACCTTGGAATCAGCCTAACTAAGGAGGTAAAGGATCTCTACAAAGAAAACTACAAAACGCTACTCCACTTATTAAAAGAGGACATGAGAAAATGGAAACATATCCCCTGCTCATGGATAGGAAGAATTAACATTGTCAAAATGGCAATACTCCCCAAGGCACTATACAGACTCGATGCAATCCCTATAAGGATACCCATGAAGTTCTTCAAAGAAATGGATCAAACACTCCTAAAATTTGTTTGGACCAACAAATGCTCACAAATAGCTAAAGCAATTCTTGGGAAAAAGACGATGGGAAACATCACCCAGCCCAACCTCAAACTCTACTACAAAGGAGTAACAATTAAAACAGCATGGTACTGGAACAAAGGTGGAGCCACAGACCAATGGAACAGGGTGGAATATCCCTACACACATCCCCAAATGTATGAACATCTAATCTTTGATAAGGGAGCAAGAAATGTGAAGTGGAAGAAGGAAAGCCTCTTTAACAAATGGTGCTGGCATAACTGAACAACCACATGCAAAAAAAATGGACTTAGACCTCGACTTAACACCATGCACAAAAGTTAGATCAAAATGGATTAAAAATCTCAACATCGGACTAGAATCCACAAGGTACATTGAAGACAAGTTCGGTGAAACTCTCCATGATATTGAGGCTAACGGTATCTTCAAAGATGACATACCGTTGACCAACCAAATGGAAACAGAGATAAACAAATTGGGTTATATTAAACTAAGAAGCTTCTGCACCACAAAAGATACAGTGACCAAAATACAAAGACAATTTACAGAATGGGAAAGGATATTCACCCAATACCCATCTGATAAGGGGTTGATATTAATGATATACAAAGCACTGGTTGAACTCCACATAAGAAAACATCCAACCCCATCAAAAATGGGGTGATGAACTGAACAGAGACTTTGTCAAAGAAGAAATCCGAATGGCTAAAATGCACATGAGAAAATGCTCTACATCACTAATCATCAGGGAGATGCAGATCAAAACAACAATGAGATATCATCTCACACCACAGAGACTGACCCAAATCCAAAAGAACAAAAGCAGCCGGTGTTGGCGTGGATGTGGGGAGAAAGGGATTCTCCTTCACTGCTTGTGCGAATGCTGACTGGTTCAGCCCTTTTGGAAAACAGTGTGGAAGATTCTCAAAAAATTAGAAATTGAGCTCCCATTTGACCAAGCAATACCAATCCTGGGAATATATCCCGGAGAGGCATAAAAGTATAGTCGAAAAGATATCTGCACTTCTATGTTCATTGATACACTGTTTACAATAGCCGAAATCTGGGAAAAAATGAGTGTCTGAGAACAGATGATTGGTTAAAGAAACTTGTTACATCTACACAATGGAATACTATGCAGCTGTTAGAAATGATGAAGTCATGAAATTTACCAACAACTGGTTCTACATGGAAAGTATCATGGTAAGTGAAATGAATCGGAAAGAGTGGTACAGACATAGAAATACTGCACTCCTCTGGGGAATATAAAGTAACAGAATGGGAGACAACACCCAAGAATAGTTGAGATAAGTACCAGGAGGTCTGCTCCATGGATTGGAAGCAGACAGCACATGTTGGGGGAAAAGCCAGGTCAGATAGAGAAAGGAATACGAAGTAAAGGGTGTTTGGAGAACTCCCTCGGGATATGAGATGTGTGCTGAAAGTAGACTGACTGTAGAACGAATATGATGGCCACTGAATACCTCTATTGGAAACTACAACACCCTAAATGAAAGAGAGAGCAAAAGGGAATGCCCTGCCATAGAGGTGGGATGGGATGGGGGAGATGGGGGCGTGGGAGGGCTACTAGGTTCTTTGGTGGTGGAGAATCGGCGCTGGTGGAGGGATGGGTACTTGATCATTTTATAACTGAAACCCAAGCACGGAAGTTTGTAAGTCTACAGCTGTACCTCATAGTGTTTCACTAATTAAAAAAAGTAACTTTATGTATCTGTAGATTTTCCTATTCGGAACATTTCATATCAATTGGACCATATAATAAGTGGTTTTATTATTTATTTTACTGGGAATATTATTGATTAGTTTCACCTTTCCTATATGAATATGTATTTATTTTCTCCTATTTGTTTCTTGGTCACAAATGTAAGTCAGTTCCTCAAGTCACCTCCACTGTTATACACCCAATGTTAAATGTATGTTTGTATTTATTTGCAATTACAGAGAGCTGATATTCTCACACAGACACCAATATCTCTTGTCTCCTTTAAAGCAGGGAAATTGGAGGTGGGTATTTCTCTGTATAATATTATAATAAAATATTTTTTGACTTAAGGTTTGATGTTTTGTGAAAATTACCACAAATCACATAATGAATCAGGTATACATTATATACCAGAATCTCTAAAATGTTTGTATGAACGGATTAAATGGGACATATAAATTTAGTGTAAAATTAAAATGCATTTCACCAAAATCATTAAATTGGTACCTATGTAATATATATTTGTAAAACAAAAATAGAGTGTTTGTTTTACAGGAATCCTTGCCAGAATTATTGGGAGGAGGTTCCGGGGGCATTTCTAAGAATCTTCTAATTATTTTTATTTTGTGGTGTAACTCTTGATGCTCAGGGACTTCTTCTGGCTTTACAGTAAGGAATTACTCCTGGCAGTGCTGAGGACCATGGGGTGGCAGGGACTGAATCTGGGTCAATTATGTGCAAGGCAAGTGCCCTTCTGGCTATACTATAGCTCTAGCCCCACTCCAGCAATACTTTTTTTTCCTTTTTTGGGTCACCCCCAGCAATGCCCATGGGTTATTCCTGGCTCCACACTCAGGAAATACTCCTGGAGGTGCTTGGTGGACCATATGGGATGCCAGGGATCAAACCTCCTTCGGCAGTTTACAAGGCAAATGCCCTACCCGCTGTACTATCAATCTGACCACATTCCAGCAATCTTAACTTAGCTGTGCTTGGCCCCCAGGGTCAACGTGGTGGTGCATGAAGACATAAGGGCCACATCTGGCAGTGCTTAGGGATACAAAGGTTATACTACATTTTTGGTTTGGGTGCCAGGTGGTCCTGGGAATCAAACTCAAGTTCTTGCCCGTACTAGGTGTGTGTTTCTTCTCTTTGAACTATCTTCTCTGGCCCTGTACTTGAGGTATTTTTTTTCTTTTTTTTTACTTTTTGCTTTTTGGGTCACACTCTGCTATGCACAGAGGTTACTTTTGGTTCTGCACTCAGGAATTACTCCTGGCAGTGCTCTGGGGACCATATGGGATGCTGAGAATCAAACCCAGGTTGATTGCATGCAAGGCAAATGCCCTACCCGCTGTACTATTGGTCCAGGCCCTGTACTTGAGTTTTTATGGAAAAGAGGAAAGCTCTTGGTCGCTGACTGAATTATTGAGAATTAGATACACAGATATTTCTTTTGTGGCTACTTTTGTTCTATTACTTTTCAAATATCAGTATAACAAAATAAACCCATATATATATATATATATTTCATTTAATCTATGATAAAGGAGCCAAAACCATAAAACAGGGAAAAAGTCTCAAGTTCTTCTGGAAAAACTGAACTACTCCTTGTATTTGGTCAAATTATGGAACTTAAACACTATTTTACACCATAAAAAAATAACTTCAACTGGAGTAAAGACTTAGATCTTAAATTAAAAAAAATTAAATAGTAGACCATGTAAGGAGTCAAATCAATATTACAAAATCTGAGCTGTAATTGGACACTCAATTCTAATGGAAAGTGAAACTAAATCCAGAATCAACAAATAGGACCCAACAAATTAAAAACATTTACACAGCAAAACAAAAAGGCAACGTATCTACTGCGAGAAAATATCAAACCTCCCGTATCTGAAAAAAAGTTAATGCCAAAAATGCTTTGAATTAACAAGTGACACAAAAGCAAACTGATTTTTTAAAATGATGGGCAATTACTGGAGATAATTCAATGGACCAGGCACTTGGTTTGTACGTAGCCAAACTGGGTTTGATCTCAGGCACCCAAATGGTCTCCCCACTCCCACTAATAGTTGTCCAAGAGTATGTTGTCTAAGTTGTCTCTTAGAGCCAAGAGTAAACCCTGAACACTGCAGGGTGTGTCTCCTCTAAAAAAGCAAAAGATGGGCAAAAGTACTAGATACGTATCTGAACAAAACATTAATAAATGGCAAATAGAATGATCAGAAAATAAATCAGTAAGAGCCGATATGTGATTACTGTATGATTTTGACCTATGTAAATAAGAAAATTAAAATCATTTAATACAATATAATAAAATGCCTATTATCATTTACTTACATAAGTTTTCAACTCTGAAATATAGAGGATAGTACATTAAATTTTATTTTATACTAGAATCTCATGACACGGGGATAGCCTATCTATCCCCGTGTCATGTAAAAAATACTTTCTCCCTGCTCAGAACTAGTTTTGACCTTAAAATGGTAACATCTGACAACCTTAGGTTTCAACAATTTTGTCATAGTTTCTTTTGCCAGCTTATATCAACAAAAGCGCTTGCTTGACCCATTTTTTAACAAGCAGGAAACAAGCTGGTCAGGCTGGGAAGCGGGGGATAGGATGAGGGGTAGGGGGGGCGGGCAATGCTCCCAATCCCCAGCAGGGCTTAACTTTGCCCTGGGGACTGCCCCTTCCTTTCTCAGTCCATCAGTTTTCTCCCTGCCATTTTTGAAGGGTTAGATCGATTGATCAACTGCATATGTGTGCACAAATGTGTGGTGTTTTTAGTCATTTTGTTATCTGTCTGCATGGAACACTCCAGTGTTAGAGCCAGGTTGATGAAGATTTCTCATCAGAATATTGAACCTACAGAGAAAATGAAATTCTCAACCTGAATTTCTTATAGGAAGAGCATTAATGGTTATTAACAGTTGAAATTCTTTTGAACTTCAGAATCACTATCTAGGAAGAGCTGCAGAACTAACTAGAGCCTGAAACTAAAGTGAAATAAAGTTCAGAGAATGCAAGACTTTATCTTCCAAGCCTCAGCCTTTATTTTATTTTATTTTATTTTATTTTATTGCTTTTTGGGTCACATCCGATGATGCTCAGGGGTTACTCCTGGCTCTGCACTCAGGAATTACTCCTGGTGGTGCTCGGGGGACCATATGGGATGCTGGGAATCGAACCCGGCTTGGCCACATGCAAGGTAAATGCCCTACCCCCTGTGCTATTGCTCCAGCCCTGCCTCAGTCCATTTTAATGAGGAATTTAGCTATTTTACAAACAACAGAATCTCTTGCCCCCGCGCCAGGTTGTCTTCATGGGGCCCCTCGGAGGGAGGCGAGTTGAGTTTCCCTCCCTGCCCCAAGCAGAACCCCAGCAGCCGAAAACTTCCAGAATCCAGCCACAGCCATGTTCCAGGCCACTCTCCACATGCTCGGATGAGCCTGATGCATGAAGGAACTGGCAGAGGAATCCAGGTATGTGGGACCCATGACTGAGATCTCCAAGCCTGCTCGGATCGGGATTGGGCCTCCTCCACCCAGATCCCCCATTTTCCAGTAGCTTGGCAGTCACACCCACAAACTGCCCCCAGTGCCATGTAATCTCATCAATGGCCAAGATCCAGAGACTATAAAACAAAGCTCCCGAAAGAGAGCAACGCAGTATTTCTAATCACCTGTAAAAGCGATTAGAGGCCACTCCAAAAGCCTCTGTACCTCTCAGAGAGCCCGGCAAGCTACCAAGCGTATCCCACTCGCACGGCAGAGCCTGGCAAGCTACCTGTGGTGTACTCGATATGCCAAAAACAGTAACAATAATGGGCCTCATTCCCCTAACCCTGAAAGAGCTCCAATATGCCATTGGGTTATGCTAGCAAGGACAGGGATGAATGGAGTCATTACTGGCACCCACTTGAGCAAATTGATCTTCAATAGGATGACAAGTGACAAGTGACTAGAACCTCATGGCATTAATCATTTCTCACCTGTCTTAAGCAATATAAAGTAAATTTGTTATGTTCCTAAGGGATTAGAAGGGAAACTGGGGATATTGGTGGCAGAAAAGTCACACTGTTGGTGTTGGAAGAAGAAATGCTTGAAGCAACTGAATAATGAACAACTTTGTGAATCAGGTTTTTTAAAATAAAAATTAATTTAAAAAACAGCATTAAATACTTATTTAAAGAAGACACAGATGTGTCACGGACACATGGAAAAATGCACACATTGACTGTTATTACAGAATTGCAAATCAAAACCACAGAAGATTTCTCCTTATACCTACGTTCGAATCAAGTGTTGATGATCCTCACTGTCAGTGAGGATGTAAAGACATTCAAGTACTCTGACAAATGCTACGGAAATTCTTTAGAAAACCAAAACTGATGTCTTTCTCTTCTAATTTGTGATTTGCACATAGAAATGTATCAGATTTATATGCATTGATTTTATAGCCTGATACTTTGCTGTATTTGTTTATTGTTTAGTGGGCTGGAGCGATAGCACAGCGGGTAGGGCGTTCGCCTACAAGCGGCCAACATGGCCGACCCGAGTATGATTCCTCCGCCCCTCTCGGAGAGCCCGGCAAGCTACCGAGAGTATTCGATATGCCAGACACAGTAACAAAAAAGTCTCCAATGGAGACGTTACTGGGCCCGCTCGAGCAAATCGACGATCAACGGGAGGGCCTTTACCTTTACCTTTTAGTGCATAATATTCCATATATATTATGTCATATGCATATAGTAATAATCTGACTTCTTTTCCAATTTGGATTCATTGATTTGTTTTTCTTGCTTAACTTATGTAACTAGGACTTTCAATGCTATATTGAATGATAGTGAAGAAAGTGAACAGCTATGCCTTGTATTGTCTCACTCACTGCTGGTGGAAATGTTATCTCCTTCAGAAAAAAAAGATTCATGCTTCCACATGACCTAGTGAGTCCATTTCTTGGCATTTAATCCCAAACATCACGAATCACGAATCACGACCATCCTGTTATTCGTCGATTGCCTCGAGCAGGCACCAGTAACATCTTCTTCATCCTAGCCCTGAGATTTTAAAGAAAGTGCTATATTCAAGGGTCTTTAGGAGAATGAGATCCATCATTGTTACTGGTATTTGGCATATTGGGTACGCCACGGGGAGTTTGCCAGACTCTGCCATGTGGGCAGGTTACATTCGGTAGGTTACATTTGTCCAAAGTAGGAATGAGATAAGATGTTGCACGGCTGCAAATGCGGCCTTGAGCTTCCAGGAGCTGGGTTTTATAGTCTCTGAGTCTTGGCCATTGATGGGATTACACGGTGCCAGGGGGCCAGTTGGTGGGTGTGACCCCTGCCTACTGGAATTCGGAGGATCTGGGTGGAGGATGCTCAGCCCTGATCCAAGTAGGCTTCGAGATCTCAGCCCCGGGACCTGCGTGCCTTTGTTCCCCTGCCGGTACCTTCATGCATGTGGAGAGTGGTCGCAGCATGGTGGTCTCCTGCCCCTGCGCCTGGCTGTCCTCACCAGGGTCCCTTGGAGGGGAGTGGGTTGAGTTTTCCTCCCCGCCCCGACCAGGGCTCTGGCAGCCGAAGACCTCCAGAACCAGCCACCATTCCCAAACATAAAAACACTAATTTTAAAAGATATATGCATACCTACGTTCATTGCAGTATTTGATATACTAACCATTATATGAAAAAACTTCAAACATCCAACAACAAATGAACGTATAAAGAAATTTTGGTTTATCCACAAATGAAATTCTCTGCAGGTAAATGCAGGGATGAAACAATGCAGTTTGCTGCATCTTGGATGAAACTGGGTGGAACCATTGTGTTAAGCGAAATAAATTAGAGGAATAAATATCAAATGTTCTCTCTTATCTGTGGTATATATAATAGCAAGATAAGGAAATGGAAATTATTTTTTTCCCTTTATTTTATTTTATTTTTTTTAAAGTTGTAGATTTACAATTTTTTTGTGCTTTGGTTTCAATTATACAATGATCAGATACCCATCCCTCCACCAGTGCCCATTTTCCACCACCATGGATAATATCCCTCCCACCCCCATCCCCCCATCCCCCCTGTCTCTGTGGCAGGGCAATCCCCTGTGTTCTCTCTCTCCTTTTGGGTGTTGTGGTCTGCAAAAGAGGCATTGAGTGGCAAACATGTTCAGTCCATAGTCTACTTTCGACATGCATCTCCCCTCCTGGGAGGATCCTCCAAACATCCTTTATTTGGTGCTCCCTTCTCTATCTGAACTGCCCTTTCCTCTAGGATACCCGGCTGGCCTCTAAGTTATGGAGTAATCCTCCTGGTGCTGATCTCAGCTATTCTTGGGTATTAATCTCATACTTTGTTACTTTATATCCCCCAGATGAATGCAATCTTTCTATGTCTATCCCTCTCTTTCTGACTCATTTCGCTTAGCATGATACTTTCCATATTGTACCACTTGTATGTAAATTTCATGACTTCATCTTTTCTAAGAGCTACATAGTACTCCATTGTGTAGATGTACCAAAGTTTCTTTAACCAGTCCTCTGTTCTTGGGCATTCAGGTTTCTTCCAGTTTCTGGCTATTGTAAAGAGTGCTGCAATGAACAAACAAGTGCAGATGTCACTTCGACTATACATTTTTGCCTCTCTGGGATATATTCCCAGGAGTGGTATTGCTGGGTGAAATGGGAGGTCAATTTCTAATTTTTTGAGAATCGTCCATACTGTTTTCCAGAAGGGCTGAACCAGTGGACATTCCCACCAACAGTGAAGGAGTGTCCCTTTCTCGCCACATCCACGCCAGCATCGGTTGCTTTTGTTCTTTTGAATGTGGGCCAGTCTCTGAGGTGTGAGATGGTATCTCATTGTGGTTTTGATCTGCATCTCCCTGATGATTAATGATGTAGAGCATTTTCTCATGTGCTTTTTTGCCATTCGGATTTCTTCTTTGAGAAAGTTTCTGTTCATTTCATTGCCCCATTTTTGGATGGGGTTGGATGTTTTCTTCTTGTGGAGTTTAACCAGTATTTTGTATATCCTGGATATCAACCCCTTGTCAGATGTGTATTCGGTGAATATCCTTTCCCATTCTGTAGACTGTCTTTGTATTTTGGTCACTGTTTCTTTGGAGGTGCAGAAGCTTCTTAGTTTAAGATAGTCCCGGAAATGGAAATTATTAATCTGAGTAAAACCTTAGACCTGGATTAGAGATATGAGAATGTCAAAAAGGCGGTGGAGATAATGGGTGGGAAGGAGAAAAAGTAGGTAGACTGGTGGTAACATAGTCAACGATGGTCCAAAAATCTAGGGAAAAAGTAAGCTGTAATATTGTGGCTGCTAAGATCTTATAGGAGTTTAAAGCACTTGTCATGCCCATGACCTCGGTTACTCCTGAATAGCACCAGGAGTGATTCACAGCACAGAACAAGGGGGTAAGTCCTGAAGGACTGGAATAATAGTGCAGCAGGATGAGTGTTTCTCTTGCATGCAGCTAAGCTGGGTTCAACCCCATGCATTCCATACGGTCCCCCCCAAGCACCATCAGAAGTGATTCCTGAGCACAGAGCCAGGAGTAACCTCTGAGCATTCCTGGGTTTGGCCCAAAAACAAACAATTTTAAAAATTTTAAAAAAGAGGCAAGCCCCTAGTAACACAGGAGTGGCTTCAATCTAAAACACACACATACACACATATACATATTTTAAGCAGCATTTATAAGTGGGTCAGGGGGTTCAAGAGCTGGATTTCCAGACTCTACAAGCTGGGAAAAGAGGCGTTCCACACTGCGACGACAATCGACGCATGGGACGAGCTGAGAAAGTGCACTCAAGACTTCACGTGATGTCACCACCATGGCGATACTGAGATCTTGCTGTTTAAGCATACTGTGTCTCTGAATGAACTGCTTTAGCTGTGAACCATTATTTTGATGCCCATCAAGATTTAGCACATTGTCAGGAAATTCCATCACCATCGTGAGGGTGTTGTCTATGTTGAGGAGGATCTGCCTCCGCTTGAAGGGGAACTCCTCCTCCCCATCCCTGCACACCACCACCAGTCGCTCCATCCTTCCCGATGCTGCCATTGCCACCTTCACCACCTCCTCCCAGCTGCTGCTGCCGCCACTGCCTCTGCTGCCGCCACCTCCTCCTCCCAGCTCCTGTCTGAGTTCATCATGTCTACCAAGACCATTCATGGTAACTCACAGTTCCAGAAGGCAGAATCTAAACGTTGGACATGGGAGTCTCCCGGTGGACTATTCCACAACGAAATAGACCACATCATATTCAATCCACAGTTTTGCCTGACCGATGTCGCTGTTGTCCCAAAATTCCGAACAGGATCGGACCACCGTCTCCTTCATGCAAAATTCTACTTCACAGAGCAGGGAGAAAGGGCTGCAAAGTTTAAAAAGAGAACTCCCAGAACGACCACCAACTGGGAGCTCTTTGGCACTATTGCGGCAACATGGGAAGATGCCATTGTTGACAACATTGACGGGGAATACGATCGACTGGTTCAGCACCTCCATGATTGTGCAAGGAACGCCAGGAGAGAGATAGCCACAAAAAGTCGCCTGTCTTCGAAAACTCTTGAGCTAATTCGACAGCGTGGTCTGGCGCATGCCTCAGGCAACCGCAAGCTAACGTCCGAGCTCGCAAAGCAGTGCAGAGATGCGATCAAGAAAGACCTCAAAGAGAGAAGAGCAGAAGTGCTGGTAGATGCGGCAGAATCCAGGAAAAGTATTCGTAACGCCTGCCTGTCCTTCCCCAACTACAAGACCAAGATGACTGCCCTTCGACATCCTGATGGATCTATCACATCTTCCAGAACGGCAATGGAGAAGATTATCCATGACTTCTACTTATATCTCTTCGATAGCCATGTCCACATGCAGACATACCAAATTCCACAGGATGGATATGTCGTTCCCAAAGTTCTCCCTTCCAAAATCCGACACGCCATTTCGTCAGTAAAGAAACAAACAGCACCCGGCCCAGACAAGGTCAGACCTCAACACCTGAAGAACCTGCTGTCAGTACTCATCAATACACTGGCTCGGCTCTTCACACGCTACCTGTCTGAATGCAAGGTTCCGTCCCAATGGAAAACCAGCAGGACCGTACTAGTGTTCAAGAAGGGAGACATCCATGACATTGGCAACTATCGCCCGATCTGCCTATTGTCTGTCATCTACAAGTTGTTCACTCGAGTCATCCTAAATAGGATTGGCAGAATACTAGATGAAGGACAACCATGCGAGCAAGCCCGGTTCCGCAAGGGATTCAGCACCATCAACCATATCCACACGATAACCAAGCTCATTGAGGTTTCTCGGGAGTTCAAGATGCCGCTCTGTTTAACGTTCATTGATTTAAAGAAAGCCTTTGATTCTGTTGAGACGGAAGTGGTCATTGAAGCCCTAGCCAATTAGGGCATTCAAGCCCAATACATCAGGATCCTCCGTGAGCTGTATTGCGGATTCACTACCAGGATCTCACCATTCTACAAAGAAGTGATCGTTGATGTCAAGAGAGGGGTGCGGCAGGGTGATACCATTTCACCGGAACTCTTCAGTGCCACCCTCAAGAACATCATGCGACGACTGGAATGGGAAGGAATGGTGGTGAAGATAGATTGTCGGCAACTACACCACCTCAGCTTTGCTGATGACATTGTTTTAATAACACCAAACATCAGCCAATCGGCACAAATGCTGGCCGACTTTGATCGTGAGTGTGGAAAGGTAGGACTACAGCTGAATCTTACGAAGACAATGTTTATGAGAAACAGCCTCGTTCCTGACGCCCCATTCGCTCTCAACAGAATGACCATCTCCGAATGCAACAGCTATGTGTACCTAGGTCGAGAAGTCAACATGACAAATGATCTGGCACCCGAGCTGCGAAGGAGGAAGAGAGCGCCTTGGAACGCCTTCAAGAACGTCGAAGAAATAGCTAAGAGGACGAAGAAACTCTGGCTCCGGGCACACCTTTTTGATTCCACTGTTCTTCCTGCATTAACATATGCCTCAGAGACCTGGGCCCTACGTAAACAGGATGAGAATGCTATTCGTGTCTCCCAAAGAGGATTTGAAATTGCTATGCTTGGAATATAACATTTCACTCAAATGAGAGAAAGAATCCTGAGTTCTGACATCTGTCGACGATCAAGAATCAGGGACACTGTCTCGTTTGCCAAGTTGTCAAAAATCAGATGGGCTGGTCACGTAATGAGATTTAAAGACGACCGCTGGACTAGAGCTGTTACCGACTGGATTCCACGGGATGTCAAAAGACCGCGTGGCCGCCCACCTACCAGATGGTCAGACTTCTATATCAAGATCATGAACAATCGGTTTGAGGCTCTTCATGTTCCCAGATCGAACAGATACCATTGGGCTACACTGGCACGCGACAGGGATGAATGGAGACGTTACTGGCATCCACTCGAGCAAATCGAAGACTAATGGGAAGTTAAGTGATTATAAGGGGGTAGTGTGTGCGATAGTGGAAGAGAACACTGGATCATTGATGGAAGGGCGCTGATAAGGGTACTGTACTCAGTGTTGGAGCACTGAATGATTAAGACTATTATTAACAATATTATAAGACAACAAGGCAGTTTGCCCTCCTTAGAGAGTACATCCTTGAGCCTCATGATAAAAGGCTGATATTTGTTTCTCTATATCTACGGCTTTGTTTAGATCACATCTCATCCACTTGTAAAAGAAAATTCTTTGTCCAGGTCCACATAGGTTTTTTACTATTTTTTGAATGTAACACAAGCTTTCAGAGTTTGTCTATAGAAGTCTATACTATTAACTTTTCAATTAATAGAAATATATTTTAAGCAAACTCAAATAAAACTTATGCAGATAGACAATTATGTATATATTAATATAGCACCCCGAGTTCGATTCCTCTGCCCCTCTCGGATAGCCCGGCAAGCTACCGAGAGTATCTCGCCCGCACGGCAGAGCCTGGCAAGCTCCCCGTGACATATTCGATATGCCAAACACAGTAACAACAAAGTATCCAATGGAGACGTTACTGGGCCCGCTCGAGCAAATCGATGATCAATGGGAGGGCCTTTACTTTACTTAATATAGCACAGCAGGTAGGGCATTTGCCTTGCACATGGCCAATCCGGGTTCAATTCCTCCATCCCTCTTAGAAAGTCTGGCAAGCTACTGAGAGTAGCTTGCAAAGCCTGGCAAGCTCCCCGTGGTGTATTCGATATGCCAAAAACAGTAACAACAAGTCTCACCATTTGTTGTGAGACGTTACTGGTGTCCGCTTGAGTCAATCGATGAACAACGGGAGGACAGTGACACTTATAAGACACTTTGCTTAAATATAAATATTATAAAATTCAAAAACCCAAAACAGGAACATCAGTTTTATCCACCAATACCACTCCTAGGCATTAATCTGAATGAAATGAAAGTGCTAAGTTTAAAAGAATGTTTTCCACACTGCACTCAGGGTAGCCACATTCAGATTAGTCAAAACACATTCCTAAATTATTAGGAATAACTTAAAGACTCATCAACAAATAACTAGGTAAGGACGTTTTATTTTAAATACTATGGTATACCACTCTATCATTAAAATCAATTAAATGATAACCTTTTGTACAAAAAAGATTGTTCTTGCTGCTCTGTTTAGGCTAAGTGAAATTAGTAAGAAATGTAAAATAATTGAGTGGTTTCGCTATTTTTCGGAACATGATCTATTAAATAAAACATTGTGAAGAAACAAGTTTAACTTATTTTCTTTATTTTATTGAATCACCATGAGATAGAGTTACAAACTTTTATGATTGAGTTACAATCATACAACGATCAAACACAAATTCCTACTATTCTCGGGCGTTAGTCTCCTATTCTGTTACTTTATATTCCACAGATGAGTGCAATCTATGTCTATCCTTCTCTTTCTGAATCATTTCACATGATACTTTCCAAGTTGATCCACTTATATGCAAATTTCATGACTTCATCTTATCTAACAACTGCATAGTCTAGATGTATAAAACTTTCTATACCCAGTCACCTGTTCTTGGGCACTCAATTTTTTCCAGATTTTGGCTATTGTAAACAGTGCAGCAATGAACATACAAGTGCAGATGTCATTTCTGCTATTTTTTTGCCTCTCTGGGCTATATTCCCAGAAATAGTATGGCTGGGTCAAATGGGAGTTCAATTTCTAATTTTTTGAGAATAGCCCACACTGTTTTTCAAAAGGGCTGAACCAGTTGGAATTCCCACCAGCAGTGAAGGCGAATCCCTTTCTCCCCACATCCATGCCCAAACCGGTTGTTTTCGTTCTTTTGGATGTGGGCCAGTCTCTGTGGTGTGAGATGATATCTCATTGTTGTTTTGATCTGCGTCTTCCTGATGATTAGTGATGAAGAGCATTTTTTCATGTGCCTTTTGGCCATTCATATATCTTCTTTGAGAAAGTTTCTGTTCATTTCATAGACACATTTTCTGATGGGGTTGGATGCTTTCTTCTTGTAGAGTTCAATCAGTGTCTTGTATATCCTTGATATCAACACCTTATCAGATGGGTATTGGGTGAATATCCTTTCCCATTCTGTATACTATCTTTGTATATTAGTCCTTGTTTATTTTGAGGTGCAGAAGCTTCTTAGTTTAACACATCTCCATTTGTTTACCTCTGTTTCCACTTGCTTAGCCAGTGGCGTGTCATCTTTGATGATAACTTTAGCTTCAATATCGTGGAGGGCTTTGCCAACTTTGTCTTCAATGTACCTTATGGACTCTGGTTTGATGTTGAGGTCTTTAATCCATTTTTATCTGACTTTTGTACATGGTGTTAGGTAGAGATCTGAACCCATTTTATTGCATGTAGCTGTCCAGTTTTGCCAGCATCATTTATTAAAGAGGCTTTCCTTGCTCCACTTCACATTTCTTGCTCTCTTATCAAAGATTAGATGATCATATATTTGAGGGTGTGTGTCAGGATATTCCACCCTGTTCCATTGTTCTGCGGCTCTGCCTTTGTTCCAGTACCATTCTGTTTTAATTATTACTGCTTTGTAATAGAGTTTGAAGTTGGGGAATATGATGTTTCCCATCTTCTTTTTCCCAATAATTGCTTTAGCTATTCGTGGAGATTTATTGTTCCATATGAATTTCAGGACTGTTTGCTCCATTTCTTTGAAGAATGTCATTGGTATCCTTATAGGGATTGCATTGAATGTGTACTTTGTGTACTTCGGGGAGTATTGCCATTTTGAAAATATTTTGACAATATTAATTCTCCCAATCCATGAGCAGGGGATATCTTTGTGTACTTTGTGTACTTTGGGGAGTATTGCCATTTTGACAATATTTTGACAATATTAATTCTCCCAATCCATGAGCAGGGGATATCTTTCCATTTCCTCGTTTCCTCTTTTATTTCTTGAAGTAGCGTTTTGTAGTTTTCTTTGTACAAATCCTTTACCTCCTTAGTTAAGCTGATTCCTAGGTACTTGATTTCCTGAGGCACAATTGTGAACAGGATTGCTTTTTTCATTTCACTATCTTTTCTCTCATTATTTGAGTATAGGAAGACCATGAATTTTTGGGTGTTGTTTTTATAGCCTGTGACATTACTGTACAAGTCAATTATTTCTAGGAGTTTCTTGATAAAGGCTTTATGGTTCTCTAAATAGAGTATCATATCATCTGTGAATAGTGAGAGGTTGGTTTCTTCTACCTGAGTGCTCTTAATATCTTTTTCTTACCTAACCGCTATTGCAAGTACTTCCAGTACTATATTGAATAGAGGTGTATACACCCACACATATTTTAATTTTTATTAGTGGAACACCATGAGGTACAGTTGTAGGTTTAAAAATTTTTGTGCTTGAATTTTAGTTATACAATGATCAAGTACCCATCACTCCACTGGTGCCCATTCTCCACCCCCACCAATCCCAGTATCCCAGTAGAAAAGCTGGGAGCACTGGTGGATGGTAGTGGCACTGTTGAAAGGATTGATGTTGGAGTATTCTCCATCTTAAACTCCTTTTCAAATACATTTCTAACTTTGCAATTCGCCATGATTCAATCACTGTCACTGTCACTGTCCTCCCGTTGTTCATTGATTTGCTCGAGCAGGCCCAGTAACGTCTCCATTGTGAAAATTGTTACTGCGTTTGGCATATTGAATACGTCACGGCTGGCTTGCCAGGCTTTGCTGTGTGGGTGAGATTCTCTCGGTAGCTTGCCAGGCTCTCCGAGAGGGGCGGAGGATTCGAACTCGGGTCGGCCATGTTTTCTGCTTGCAAGACAAAAGCCCTACCCTCTGTGCTATCGCTCCAGCCCACCATGATTCAATAATAAATAAATATTCTTTTAAATATTCATTGGTTTAGGGGCCAGAGATATAGTACATACCTTGCACATGGCCGACTTTGGTTTAATTCCCTGCATCCCAGATGGATCCCCAAGCACTGCTATGAGTAATTCCTAAGTGTATAGCCAGGAATAACCCCTCAGCATCACTGCATGTGGCCCAAAACTGAAACCAAAGCAAAACAAGAAAGGATTCATTGCTCTGACTTGGTATTTGTGTTCAACTGATCCTTTGTTATCAGAAAAATGATAGAATTAGGAAATATCATTTCAAATTTATTGAATGCCTCTTAAATATGTGCTAAAATCTGGAAAAAACCTGAGTGCCCGAGAACGGATGACTAGTTAAAGAAACTTTGGTACATCTACACAATGGAGTACTATGCAGCTGTTAGAAAAGATGAAGTCATGAAATTTACATACAAGTGGTACTACATGGAAAGTATCATGCTAAGTGAAATGAGTCAGAAAGAGAGAGACAGACATACAAAGATTGTGTTCATCTGGGGAATATTAAGTAACAAAATGGGAGACTAACACCCAAGAATAGCCGAGATAAGTACCAGGAGGTTCACTCCATGGCTTTGAGGCAAGCCGCACATGCTAGGGGAGAAAACAGCTCTAATAGAGAGAGGAGCACCAAGTAAAGGATGTTGGGAGGATCCTCCCAGAATGAGAGATGCATGCTGAGAGTGGACTATAGACCGAACATGATTGCCACTCCATACCTCTTTTGCAAATCACAGCACCCAAAAGGAGAGAGAACAAAAGGGAATGCCCTGCCATAGGGGTGGCGTGGGATTGGGGGCAGGGGAGAGTGCGATGGATGCTGGGAGCATTGGAGGTGGGGAGTGGGCACTGGTGGAGGGATGGGTACTCAATCATTGTATAACTGAAATCCAAGCACCAAAATTTGTAAGTCTGCAACTGTACCTCATGGTGTTTTACTAGCAAAAATTTAAAAAAAAAACCTGAAAAATATAAAGATGTGCTACTGCTCTGGCTTTGTGGTAATGGAAATTACCCAAGCTACCCATAGGTGCTCAGTGGTCTCCAGAGCCACACCAGATCTTGCTAGAGGTTGGTGAAGATTGGTGGGGGTTTTCAGGGCTGAACCATTGGTACTCAGGAGACCATGTGGTGATGGGGATTATATACCAGGACCAACCTCATCTTTCTGACCATTTTAGAATAAAGTTTATAAGATCAAATTAAATAATAAACATTTAGTAATCAACAAATAATTAGCGATAATGAATTCACTAGGAAGGGCTACTGTTAGCTAAGTAATATTTACTTGATAATAAGTTAGGTTTTCTCACCACTTTGATAGCCTCATTCATTTTTACTATTTTTAAATTTTATTAATTTACTTTTCATAAGTAAGAATACTTTATTCAAGTATCAAACACTCTGACTTAGCAAGAAAAATACATGCAAAATACTGCTTGGGGAGCAAAATGACCTATTTAGAAATTGATGAAATCAAGGCAAGAACATCGGAACAATTAAATGTGCCTGTTGTGTTCTGTCTTAAGTGGAAAAATCTCTCTTTTGTTTTATTACTTTTAATTCCATAAAGACAATGATTCTTAAAAGGTTGTTTTACTAATGTTGGCCATCTCCTCCACCCCCCGTTTTATTGATTCATCACGAGATAGAGTTACAAAGCTTTCATGTTTGAACTTCAGTCATACAATCATCAAACACCCACTCCTTCACCAGTGCACATTTCCCACCACCAAAATCCCAAGTATTCCCCCACTCCCACCCCATTTCAACCCTTCCCCTGCCTGTGTGGCAGACAATTTTCGCCAAACTCTCTCTCTCTACTTTGGTTACATTCGATATTTCGACACCACCACTCAAAACTGCCGAAAAGTCAATGCCAGATGATTTGTCTTGTATTGCTTGTTATGGATAGAATATAATGTCAAGGAAATTATATGTCTTTCTCTTCTGGGAGCTTTAGTTTATAGTTTCTTGGTCTTGGTCATTGACGAGGTTACATGGCATCAGGGGCAGTTTGTGGTGTGACTGCCAAGCTACTGGAACATACCCTGGTTCTTAAGTACCATTGTTGATTGTTCTAATTATTGCCAGTTGATTCAAGGAAGATTCTTCTCTTTGAATAGGGATACACCTGGTTCAGCATTGTTCAGGAGTGAACAGGTACATATATAGCAGTGTTTCCTGACATTTGGTGCCAGGTATAGAACATACTATAGATAGGCTCTATCATACCCTTGAACAGTGTTTCATGTGGCTTAGTCTATTATATCCTATTAAAACAGTTTTTTTTAAAAAATAACTGGTTTTTAATTTGGATGACATAGTCTGCAAGGTAATGACCATATGATAATGACAGAAAAGAAGGTATACATACTAATTTTTCTCCCCAACTTATAAAACAGCATGCAGTAAATTATTTTAAAATGTGTATCTACATCAAAAAGGCTCTAAGACTTCAAGCAGAAATGCTTTAAAGAGATGAATTTGTTAAGTCTTAATAATAAAGACTCTAGTGTTTTATGTAGTGCTATTAGGTAATATTTAGGGATTGACATATTCCTTTTACCTTGTTTGGATTACCATGGTGTCAGGGTCCTGGCCAGTCAACCCCGGTACACTGGAGTATGTTAGAACACTGTATTAGTAAAAATCATGAACAACTTTGTAACTAGGTATTTCATGGTCACAGTCACGGTCACGGTCCTCCCGTTGTTCATCGATTTGCTCGAGCAGGCCCAGTAACGTCTCCATTGTGAGACTTGTTACTGTGTTTGCTAGCCAGGCTTTGCCGTGCGGGCGAGATACTCTTGGTAGCTTGCCAGGCTCTCCGAGAGGGGTGGAGGAATCGAACTCAGGTCGGCCATGTTGGTTGCGTGCAAGGCAAACGCCCTACCGCTGTGCTATCGCTCCAGCCCTATTATTGAGATTAAGCTTTCAAAAACGTCTTAATCTTCTAGCAATAAATATACGATAAATGTAGACGTATTTGTAGGTTAAAATGTAAAATTTCAAAGATGTTCCTTAAAATACAAGTTCAAACCATATGCAAAAAATAACTTTAAAAGTATCATGAAGAAACCTAAATGTAAAAACCCAAAACTGTAAAATTACTAGAATAAAACATAGAGAAAATGTTTAAAATCTTGGTCTTGACAGTTTCTTTTAGATACAATACCTGAAATAAAGCATAAAAGAACAAATTAGTAACACAGATTTTATCAATATTAAGATTTTTTTACTATTGAAGTAATGATATTAGAAGGAAAAAGAACAAAGCACAAACATGAAAGTAAAAGTGTATCTTTGATAATATATTTGATAATATATATTTTATATTACTCAACTATATTTAAAAATCCCTAAAGTCAATAATAAGCAAAAAATTCCAACTAGATAATAAAATGTACGTGATAAAATAGTTAACACAACAAGTCCTACTACTCATTCCTCACACATCTGTAAGAAAGAGATCTTGAAAAATTACTTATTATTGGACAACTCTGGGAATGTGGTATTTGAAGGCTATTTGTATTAATAACTGAGGATTTTATTTTTTGCACTTGGACAAATGGACTATCTTATTCTCTTTCTTTTAAGGATTTTTTGGTACAAACATCAATATTGATAATGTGTATCTGTTTTCATTGTTGGCATTCTGAGATCCAATTGCCTTAACCAGTTTCATAGCAGAATGTACCTATGTGTCGAGCTCTCCAGAAAAAAAAACAAAAAGACCTTAGAGTCTGAGATTTAAATAGGCTTTCCTAAATAGAAAATCTTCACACACTGATCTACTATTCACAGCCAGAGCAAAGTTATCTTCTGGTGACTCCAAGTGGGAAAGAACTTGGAAACCTGTATCTGACCACTCTGGACTGTACTCATAACTTATTCCTGTTATTCTTGATTTATACCTTTTCAATTTTAAGTGTTTGCTATGAGAAAAACTTGTTGCTGAATCTTGTAAATCCTTTCGATAAATTAGTGAACTTCAGATCGATTGTGAGACCACCTAAAACAATAGGAAAAATGATGTAAGTACACTAAACAAGTTCATTTAAGATCTGCTTAATAGCATTAATCATATGTGAAATTCAAAACAAACAGCAATGAAATATTACTTTGATTCTATTGTTAGTGTTATAATTGGTTGCTTGTATTATTTATGCTATAGTTGTGATATAACTGCATAGTTATACAATTTTGTATTTATGTTATTGTATGTTTATGTTATGTAAAAATGTGTTTTGTTATCTCATAATTTGTGAAGGGTTGTTGCCAAGGGTTTTTCCCAACATGAAGAACTGCTTTTGCGATATTAAGGGCATTCAGGTAGGAAAGGAAGAAATCAAGCTCTCACTATTCGCAGATGATATGATACTCTACTTAGAGAACCCAATAACTTCCACCAAAAAACTCCTAGAAACAATAGACTCGTATAGTGAAGTTGCAGGTTATAAAATCAATACCCAAAAGTCCATGGCTTTCCTATACGCAAACAGTGAGAGAGAAGAAAGCAACATGAAAAAAACAATCCCGTTCACAATTGTGCCCCAGAAAATCAAGTACCTAGGAATCAGCTTAATTAAGGAAGTAAAGGATCTGTACAAAGAAAACTACAAAACGCTACTTCAGGAAATAAAAGAGGACATGAGGAAATGGAAAGATATCACCTGCTCATGGGTCGGGAGACTTAACATTGTCAAAATGGCAATACTACCAAAAGCATTGTATAAATTCAATGCAATCCCTATAAGGATACCCATGACATTCTTCAAAGAAATGGAGCAAACACTCCTGAAATTTATATGGAACAATAAGCCCCCACGAATAGCTAAAGCAATTCTTGGGAAAAAGAAAATGGGAGGAATCAACCTCCCGAACTTCAAACTGTACTACAAAGCGGTAATAATTAAAACAGCATGGTACTGGAACAAAGGCAGAACTGCAGACCAATGGAACAGGGTTGAATACACTGACATCTCTCCTCAATCATATGCTCATCTAATCTTTGATAAAGGTGCAAGTAATGTGAAGTGGAGTAAGGAAAGCCTCTTTAATAAATTGTGTTGGCATCACTAGACTGCTACATGCAAAAAAAAAAAGGCTCAGAACTCTGCCTATCACCATGTACAAAAGTAAGATCAAAATGGATTAAAGACCTCAACATCAGACCAGAAACCATAAGGTACATTGAAGATAAAGTTGGCAAAACCCTCCATGACATTGAAGCTAATGGTATCTTCAAAGATGCCATGCCACTGGCCGAGCAAGTGAAAACAGAGATAGATAAATGGGACTATCTTAAACTAAGAAGCTTCTGCACCTCCAAAGAAACAGTGACCAAAATACAAAGACAGTCTACAGAATGGGAAAGGATATTCACCGAATACACATCTGACAAGGGGTTGATATCCAGGATATACAAAATACTGGTTAAACTCCACAAGAAGAAAACATCCAACCCCATCCAAAAATGGGGCGAGGAAATGAACAGAAACTTTCTCAAAGAAGAAATCCGAATGGCAAAAAAGCACATGAGAAAATGCTCTACATCATTAATCATCAGGGAGATGCAGATCAAAACCACAATGAGATACCATCTCACACCTCAGAGACTGGCCCACATTCAAAAGAACAAAAGCAACTGATGCTGGCGTGGATGTGGCGAGAAAGGGACACTCCTTCACTGTTGGTGGGAATGTCCACTGGTTCAGCCCTTCTGGAAAACAGTATGGACGATTCTCAAAAAAGTAGAAATTGAGCCCCCATTTGACCCAGCAATACCACTCCTGGGAATATATCCCAGAGAGGCAAAAATGTATAGTCGAAGTGACATCTGCACTTGTTTGTTCATTGCAGCACTCTTTACAATAGCCAGAAACTGGAAGAAACCTGAATGCCCAAGAACAGAGGACTGGTTAAAGAAACTTTGGTACATCTACACAATGGAGTACTATGTAGCTCTTAGAAAAGATGAAGTCATGAAATTTACATACAAGTGGTACAATATGGAAAGTATCATGCTAAGCGAAATGAGTCAGAAAGAGAGGGATAGACATAGAAAGATTGCATTCATCTGGGGGATATAAAGTAACAAAGTGTGAGATTAATACCCAAGAATAGCTGAGATCAGCACCAGGAGGATTACTCCATAACTTAGAGGCCAGCCGGGTATCCTAGAGGAAAGGGCAGTTCAGATAGAGAAGGGAGCACTAAATAAAGGATGTTTGGAGGATCCTCCCAGGAGGGGAGATGCATGTCGAAAGTAGACTATGTACTGAACATGTTTGCCACTCAATGCCTCTTTTGCAGACCACAACACCCAAAAGGAGAGAGAGAACACAGGGGATTGCCCTGCCACAGAGACAGGGGGGATGGGGGGATGGGGGTGGGAGGGATATTATCCATGGTGGTGGAAAATGGGCACTGGTGGAGGGATGGGTATCTGATCATTGTATAATTGAAACCAAAGCACAAAAAATTGTAAATCTACAACTGTAAAAAACAATAAAATAAAATAAAGGGGGAAAAAAAAAGAACTGCTTTTGCAATAAGTAGAACTATTTTTGCCTGAAGGCAAGAAAATAAAGAAGCCCACTTAAAATCCTAATCACATCTCTTATACATTTCTTCAGGTTTGGAAACTGGATCAGGAGTTTTAAATCCAATAATTCTCACCTAGGTCATCCCATTGGATCAAGCAGCAGCCCAAACGCCCTACATTGTCTCTGGACCTATCCTTAGCTAGGAGAATATATAAGCACCATGCAGAGGAACCATTTGTTAATAGTCTGGGCTTCTCCCCTTCAAACAATTCATATACCTGTTGGCCATAGCACAGAATTTTATCATGTCCATTGCAAGAATCTACTAGCTGTGGAAATTAGGATGTTAAGGATAATAAGTTAAATTATACAAAGTGTAGGGAAGAATTGAAATTCTCGTGTTCTGCATATATGAACCCATATTATGGTACAATCACTTTAGGAAAAAACAAAGAAAACAAATTCATACAGAGACTTATTTTTCATGTCTTTACATATAACAGTTTTACTTGTAATAGCTAAAACTTGGACTTATCCAAATATTTATCAAAAGCTGAATGGTTAAGCTGATTGTTGTATATACATCAAAGGATAATAACTCAGAAACCAAAATGAAATCTCCTTGGATTCACATTGTAAGAGTCACATTGCATTCACAGTGAAATTCTTCATCTTGCCCTTTTTTTCTTTACTCTCACTTTTCTTGTTTTTTTTTTCTGCTTCCCATTTAGTCTTTGTTCTGTTCCTCAATATTAAGAAATAGCTTCATGTTTTTTGTGCTTGATGTTGTCCCAGATCCAGTTGTGGATGAAGGAGAGCTAGAAAAAACAATAGGGGAGACTTGAGGGTTTATCATGGTCAAGGATTTCTTTCCCCTTTGGAGAGGAATCAGCAACGACCCCTGTGGAAGGATCCTTCAAAGTTATTTTAAGTTCACTGGCTGGCCATTTATTCAATACTATATCCATGCCCACCCTGGTTTCCCTTGTTTAAGTTGATAGAGACTTTAAAGACAGTTAGTAAACACAAAGCACATCAAAATTCTGTAGGTGCATGAAAAGCAGAAACTGAGGTATTTCACATAGCCAATCCCCAGCACCCTTAACTAACATATGTGAGTTTCCTATTCTATTTTTATTATGATGCCCTATCTAAATAAAAGAGTCTAAATTGAATTATTCTATTCTTTCCTGGGTGCATATTTGTTGGCCTTGTTATCTATTCTATTCTTTGCTGGGAGAAATTTTGCTTGCCCCATTACTCTCTAAGCTCTGTTTTGCCCATGGGACTGTCCTGATCTGAGGGCATGTGTTTTGTTAAGGAACAATTTCCCAGTTATTGTGCAGACTCTGTAAAAGGATGATTGACTGACCATGTCATAAGGAACATGTTCAAGGACCCATTAACCACTGACCTCAGTTCAAAAAGCCTAGAAACAGAACTCTGCTCAGCCCGTGATCTTAAACTTTTGACTTGCTTTACCAACTATTCCTACACAATTCCCTATTCCTACCCTAATAGTAAGATTTTTTAAAAGAAAATTTAGGACATAAGTCAATCACCTTAGGTGAATAAACATGTTATTTTCCTCACATCAAGTCTAAAATGGATTAGTTGTCCAAGTGGTGTTATTGAACTTGAGTTTAGTTACAACACAACAGCATGCATAAATCTCAAATTTTACACTGAGTTAAAGAATACAGAGAAAAAACAGTGCCTATTGTATGATTTCTATTTGTTTATTTATAACTCTAGAAAATTCCTGGTAATTTATTTTGTCAAAAAGCAAATTAGCGGTTTCTGGGTTGTGGAAAGTGTGCTAGGAGAGAGAAAGATATGAGAAACCATTTTTGGATAATAGATGTGTTTATAACATTCACAGGTGAATACTTTAAAATATTTTAAAACTGCCAAATTATGCACTTTCACAATGAGATTTATTATGTCAATTATGCAAAAATAAAACCAATAAATGCCATTTATGAAAAAAAGGCCTAACAACAGTTACTTTTTATTTCCTATGTTTCTAGCAACCAAATTTGTTTCCTTCACACACACAAACACACACACACAAAGAAACCAAGGGGGAAAAGGATAGTTTTCAGGCATTTAGAAAGGCAGAAAGGAGCTGGACAGTAGAGCTCAAATGGTTATGGCATTTGACCCTTGTCCCAAAGATTGGTTTGCTAGGGCGATTAAACCTGGGAGGGGCCAGATCTAGCAGAATGGTAGAAAAATGTTTGTAGTTTGAATTACTGTTATATGGGATTAATTATGGAAAATGTTTTAGCTTAGTTTATGAGATAACCAAGAACAAAGCCCAAAATAGATTAAAATGGTTGCCAACTGGAAATGGAACTGTTAGAATGAGGGGAAGGTTTATACAAATATAATCTGCTGTCTGCTGATTATATTTGTACCCAGCTTGTATACTGCTTTGTTAAAAACAAAAACAAGTTAGCAAAAAAATCAGAATCAGGCATGTAATAAACAGTTCATTCTTCTCTTAGATCAGTGTCTCCCAAAGCATGTGAAATCACCCTCCCTTCACCTTGCAGGAACAATCCAAAGAAGCAATTTTGGTGCCTTGGGGCACTGAGCAATTTTTTTTCTGAAACAAGACATTAGGCCAAGTAAATTTGGAAACATTTGCCTTAAGCGAAGTTGTTAGCAGAAAATTTTCTTGACTGTCTAGCTCATGCTCTGGGAAAAGAAGGAACAAAATCATTCAGGACAAGAACTGAGTGCTGAAAGTAGGTAAAGGGATATACATGATAACTATTCAGTATCTGTATTGCCAACTATAAATCAGAGAGAGATAGAGAGAGAAAAAGGGAGAGAGAGAAAGAGAGAGAAAGAAAGGAAAAGTGCCTGTCATAGAGGCAGGTGATGGGGTGGGGATGGTAAATTGGTGAGAAATGTACACTGGTGAAGGGACAGGTGTTGAAACATTGTATGACTGAAATGCAATCATTAACAACTTTGTAAATGTGTATCTCACAGTTATTCAATTAAAAAATTTTTGAAGAAGGATCACGTGACTTGGCTTGGGTACATGAAAGCTAGCTATTTTTCCAAGCCAAACGTGTGAGAGAGTGAATGAAACTGAACAGCAAGTGGCAGTAACAATGGGTTCCCAAAATAGTGATGTTGCAGGATTTTTTTAAAATAGTTTTCTGGTTCTAGGGTTGGGACAGGCTGTGGTGTGAGTCCCAGTCAGATACTTTGTCCTTATTAGGTAAACTGGATGAAAGAAATATTTAGAGGTTAAAAACTGGTTTCCTCAAATCAAGGATATGGACAATATCAATTGTCTTGGTACTTGATTACATAACTGAGAATACCAGGTTGGGGAGAAGTATGGAGGGGAAAGTGAAGTAACACAAGGTCATAGTGGAGTGTCTATGGCATTTTGGTGGTGATAAAATGAACTAACTCAAAATCATAATTGTCAATAAGCAAACAGTGGAGGAGGTTGGGGAGAATGGAAGGTCAGATCGGTGTGACATAGGACAGGGGTGGAGGATCATAGACACTCTGATGGTGGTGGTGAGCAATAACTATATCAACACTATACACGTAAACACTATTGTAACTATATTACCTAAATAGTAATGCATTTTTGAAAGCAAAATAAAAATGAATTACTAGTTTATCATGAAAAACTAAAGTGATTTCTTGCTCTGTAAGAACGGGCAAATGGTTAGAATTTCCTGTGCCTATTCACTGTTGACTGACAATCTGGTTCTGAAGCAGAGGCGGAAGCTGTATCCCACTCTGAAAAATATTAGAGCATGGCAAGAGGTATTAAAAATAACAACTATTATATATTAGCAAAAACAGTTTTGTTGCATAAATCAGTTAGTGACTCCTGCAGTAAATTGAACCATTTTGATGATTATTTGTTTAGTTAAGACTGACATTTTAGAAAATTCTAATTTATTCTTATTTGTACTCTTTTGATAGAAGAAAATTAATAAAATCAGAGATTATATGTATTAAGATATTTACCAGCTCTTAGTACATAATTTAACGATTTATAATTTAGTGGAGTGCTTAGTTTCTCAAAAAGGCCTGACAGTAAGTAGCACATGGGTCATTTGTTAAAATTATCTACAGTCCTTATTCTGGTGTCTGTCAGGTTTAGAATCTGGTAAAGGCATCCTAAGGATTAATGGGTACCCAGAAGATTTATTTGTTTCCTTTTTGTTTGGGGATCAAGACCAAAGGTGCTCATGGCTAACATCTGGCTTTATGCTCAGCATTCCCTCCTGGTGGTGCTCAGGGGACCACAGAGATTTCAGGAATTGGATTGGGGTCAGCCATTTGCAAGGCAAACTCCCTAACCTCTGTATTCTCTCTTCATGCTCAACCCAGGAATTCTTTTTTTTAAAATTTTTATCAGTGAAACACCATGAGGTACAGTTGTAGACTTACAAATTTTTGTGCTTGGATTTCAATTATACAATGATGAAATACCCATCCCTCCACCAGTGCCCATTTTCCACCACCACGGGTCACAGTATCCCTCCCAACCCCCATCCTCCCCATCCCACCCTGCCTCTGTGGCAGGGCATTCCCTTTTGTTCTCTCTCTCCTTTTGGGTGTTTTGGTTTGCAAAAGAGGCATTGAGCGGCAATCATGTTCAGTCTATAGTCTACTTTCAGCATGCTTCTCCCATCCTTAATCACTTAATCACTTAACTTCCCGTTAGTCGTCGATTTGCTCGAGCGGGTGCCAGTAACGTCTCCATTTGTCCCTGTCGTGTGCTAGTGTAGCCCAATGGCATCTGTTCGCTCCGGGAACATGAAGGGCCTCAAACCGATCATTCATGATCTTGACGAAGAAGTCTGACCATCTGGTAGGTGGGCGGCCACGCGGTCTCTTGACATCCCGTGGAATCCAATCAGTAACAGCTCTAGTCCAACGGTCGTCTTTAAATCTCATTACATGACCAGCCCATCTGATTTTCGACACCTTGGCAAATGAGACAGCATCCCTGATCCTTGATCGTCGACGGATGTCAGAACTCCGGATTCGTTCTCTCATTTGAGTGAAACGTGATATTCCAAGCATAGCTCTTTCTATTCTTCTTTGGGAGACCTGAATGGCGTTCTCATCTTGTTTGCGTAGGGCCCAGGTCTCTGAGGCATCTGTTAATGCAGGAAGAACAGTGGAATCAAAGAGATGTGCCCGGAGCCGGAGGTTCTTCGTCCTCTTAGCTATTTCTTCGACGTTCTTGAAGGCGTTCCAAGCCGCTCTCTTCCTCCTGCGCAGCTCGGGTGCCAGGTCATTTGTCATGTTGACCTCTCGCAAAGGATTCAGCACCATCGACCATATCCACACGATAACCAAGCTCATTGAGGTTTCTCGGGAGTTCAAGATGCCGCTCTGCTTAACGTTCATTGATTTAAAGAAGGCCTTTGATTCTGTTGAGACGGAAGCGGTCATTGAAGCCCTAGCCAATCAGGGCGTTCAAACCCAATACATCAGGATTCTCCGTGAGCTGTATTGCGGATTCACTACCAGGATCTCACCATTCTACAAAGAAGTGATCGTTGATGTCAAGAGAGGGGTGCGGCAGGGTGATACCATTTCACCGAAACTCTTCAGTGCCACCCTCGAGAACATCATGCGACGACTGGAATGGGAAGGAATGGGAGTGAAGATAGATGGTCGGTAATTACACCACCTCCGCTTTGCTGATGACATTGTTTTAATAACACCAAACATCAGCCAAGCGGCACAAATGCTGGCCGACTTTGACCGTGAGTGTGGAAAGGTAGGACTACAGCTGAATCTTACGAAGACAATGTTCATGAGAAACAGCCTTGTTCCTGACGCCCCATTCGCTCTCAATGGAACGACCATCTCCGAATGCAACAGCTATGTCTACCTAGGTCGAGAGGTCTCCCATCCTAACCAAGAAATTCTTAAAGACTGATAATTTTGGAAAAATTTGGAGAGGCCAGGAAACCAGGCTTTGAAATCAAAATATACCTGAGTTCAAATTCCAGTTCCCCTCTTTAGTGTTGACTGATAAAGAGTTTAACTACACTTTGCCTCGTTTTTCACTGTCACAAGAAGTTTGGATAATAAATAAAGGATAGAAGACTATTTCTTGGTAGAGACAATAAATTATTGGCGATTTTATTGCTGTCTTTAGCTTCAATTCATTTATACTTACACATGAATTCTTAAAATCTCCTGGGCAATGGGCCAAGTAGTCAATGATGTCCTAGAACTTTTGTGTTTGCTTCCTAAGGTGCCTTTATCTTTGAAGCAAAGCTAAGAGAAATTAGCATTGTGGGTCACCTTTTATATCTTTATGGCTTATCATGTAAATTAAACATTCAGAATATCTGAAGATTTCTATTCAAGTCCTTTACTATGTCACCTGCTCCTGGAAAGTTGACTTTCTCGATTTATAAAGTTCTCCTTCTCTAAGATACAACTTTAAAAGGGTCAAGATAGCACTACATTAAGATACAGTTTAAGTGGGGCTTTGGAAGAACTTTAGAAATATCCTGATGTTGTTTGTGTTAGATGTTAGAGACACTAACAGAGAAAGACAATGCCAAATGTCAAATACACACTGAAAATTAAAAGGGAAATACTAAAAATAGAGATAGAAAAACAGATTGACAGTGCTAGAACGGGAAAGAGAAAGTATGAGGAGACTCTGAGAGAGACTAAGTTAGAGAAAACAGCAGATACGGGGGAAACTAAATATAGGAATAAAGAAGACAAGCTCACACAGAAAAAGATCAAGATGTGGAACAAAACTCATATTATTTATAAAAGTCATTTTGGGGGGATTCATTTAGAGTGTATCCTTAGGAAGTAGAAGTTTATTCATTCATTCAACACAATTTAAAAGAGATTGTTATGGAAAATGCACCCATAGAAACTATGTGGAAACATGTGGATTCCACCCACTAGGTGGAGGAATAGTGTGAGAAGGCAGAATATGATAAGCAATTTTTTTTCACTTTCTATAAGTACTTTTATTTTTATCAATGTATAGAATTTTAATAATTTTTTTGTGATAAGCAATTTTTAAATACAAAATGATTTTACTCCAGAGAAGGAAAGAATGCATTTAGTTATTGGTTAATTACTTTTTAGTCTTTAGTACTATGGCTTATAATATTACTAGGAATATTTTCATGCATACATCATTACAAGGGCTGGAGCGATAGCACAGTGGGTAGGGTGTTTGCTTTGCACACGGCAGACCCAGGTGACCTAATTCGATTCCTCTGCCCCAGCAAGCTATAGAGATTATCTTGCCCTCATGGAAAAGACTGGCAAGCGCACTGTGATATATTCAAAATGCCAAGCACAGAAACAACAAGTCTCACAATAGAGACGTTACTGGGCCCGCTAAAGCAAATCGATGAGGACAGTGCTACAGTGCTGCAGAATGACAGGAAGTGAAAAGCGGGTGCGTGTGTGTGTGTCCGTGTGTGTGAAAAGGGGTTGAAAGTAAGATTGAGGAGCAAATCAGTAGTTTGCAGACATATCTGTGGGTGTGAAAATTTTAAAAACGATTAAAATCTGGAAGTGAAGATCTGAAGAAGATAATCACTATTCTGTGTTCCAGGAGGCAAACATTCTCAACTGAACACCCCTCCTACTATCCTTACTCTCTGTCTCCAAGTTCATAGTCATTTTTGGATTGGATCAGTAAGTCTTGATTAAAGGTAGAACTGAAGGGGCTGGAGCAATAGCACAGCGGGTAGGGCATTTGCCTTGCACGCAGCCGACCTAGGTTGGATTCCCAGCGTCCCATATGGTCCCCTGAGCACTACCAGGAGTAATTCCTGAGTGCATGAGCCAGGAGTAACTCCTGTTCATTGCCGGGTGTGACCCCAAAAGCAAAAAAAATGAATAAATAAATAAAGGTAGAACTGAAGCGGAAGGAGAAGACAGTCTATAGTATTCTGATTGGGAGGATAATAATGTCATGAACAGAAGCTTGTTTGGAAGAGATAGGTTTCGATTTTGATACTGTGTGTTAAAGATGTTGGTTCAGCTATTTGATGATGTCCAATTGGTTAGTGTATTGTGGAGATGGGCTTTTGGAGAAATAAAACAGAGCTGGAATATGTTGTGTTTCAGGAAATCAAATGAAATGGGCTCTGTGGGAAAAGCTTTTGTATATTTCCTTTTAGCCCTGAGTTCTTTTTTATACTCCAAAGCCATGTGTAAGTGACTTCATGACTCAGTAGTAGATTTAAGTTAGTTTTTATCCTATTTTGTTGAAAATTCTACACCTAAGACACTCTTTCAGATCCAGAGGGAGAAGAGACAGTAAATTAATAGGCATACATACTATCCTAGGGAATTACATTGGATAAATAATGTTTTATGCATGCCTAAATGGCTTGCTGTAATTGACAAGCACAAGTGATAGCAGATGGTGTTAAAATACAATGTGGTATTATGAGATGGATTTAATGGCTAGTCAAATTATCTCACTTTTCTTCATGAGAGAATATTATGATGAATTTTACAAAACTAACAGAAAAAATAATAATTTTAGTACAATATTTGTTTTATTGTGGGTATTCCTTCTTTAAAAAATTCTTAACCTTCAGCATTTCATGATGTGGGGGATGTGGATGGTGATTTTCTGTGAATATATGGAAGGATGAGACCAGATGTAGAAACACCTGGCTATCTCAGGGCATGTTACCCTCTTGTCATGATATCTTTGTTTTTTTAACCACCTAAGCACAAATATCTTTACATCAAAATCCACTCACTACATGCTCTTCATCCTTCTACCCCTGTACTCCCATGGTAACCTTACTTCTATAGTCTGCACCTAACACTTGTTTTTATTTTATTTTGCCTCTTCCCATAATTTTCTTCTTTATATCTTACATAGGAATGAGATAGTACAATATTTATCTTTTTCCCTATGCGTTTGCTTAACATACTTCACTATAATTTAGTTCCATTAATGTTCTTATAAAGGCATTCTCATTTTTTCTTATGTAGCATTGCATTATGTTGCAAGGTACGTTCAGTGAGCAAATAGCTGCCAGTTGATGAGATTATGACATATTCCCAGAATCAAAGATCACCCTGTTCCCCATGCAGAATACAGGACTTATGGGCCCAATGGCCCGTTCAGTTGCATCCATGCTTCCTCACATCCACCTCCTACAGATTACAGAATTCCAGACCAACCATGTCGGTCCCACTGGTTTTTGTTCTTTTCCCCACCAAGACAATTTAAGAATCCCACTTACCTTCTCCTAGGGTGTGACTCTGCTGCCAACATTGGTTGAAGTAAGTAGGACCTGCCCGGGAGAACACCCCAATAAATTTCTACTGTTTCTTCACTTTACTTGTATCTGTCACTCTGTGTGCTCTGGGTGAGGTCAGAGACCTTTTATCACTATCACGATCACCATCGATCACGACCATCCTGTTTGTTGATTGCCTTGAGCAGGCCCCAGTAACGTCTCCTTCGTCCTAGCCCTGAGATTTTTTTTTAAAGTGCCATATATTTTTTTTAATTTTTATTAGTGAAACACCATGAGGTACAGTTGTAGACTTACAAATTTTTGTGCTTGGATTTCGGTCATACCATGATCAAATACCCATCCCTCCACCAGTGCCCATTTTCCACCACCAAGGATAATATCCCTCCCCCCCATTCCCCCCTCCCCCCTGCCACTATGGCAGGGCATTCCCTTTTGTTTTCTCTCTCCTTTTGGGTGTTGTGATCAGCCAAAGAGGCATTGAGTGGCAAACATGTTCAGTCCAGTCTACTTTCAACCTGCATTTCCCCTCCTGGGAGGATCATTCAAACACCCTCCATTTGGTGCTCCCTTCTCTTTCAGGGTTAGGAGAATGAGACCCATCATTGTTACTGGTATTTGGCATATTGGGTATGCCACGGGGGGTTTGCCAGACTCTGCCGTGTGGGCAGGTTACATTTGGTAGCCTGCCAGTTTGTCCAAAGTAGGAATGAGATAAGATGTTGCATGGCCGTAAATGTGGCCTCGAGCTTCTGGGAGCTGGGTTTTATAGTCTCTGGGTCTTGGCCATTGATGGGATTACACGGCACCAGGGAGCCAGTTGGTGAGTGTAACCCCAGCCTACTGGAATGTGGAGGATCTGGATGGAGGATGCTCAGCTCTGATCCAAGCAGGCTTGGAGATCTCAGCCCCAGGACCCACATGACTTTGTTCCTCTGCGGGTACATTCATGTGTGTGGAGTCGAAGACCTCCAGAACCAGCCACCACCATGCTGAGACCACTCTCCACACGCATGAAGAACTTTTATCATAGTGCCAAAACTTGGTCGTTTCTCCACCCAAAGACGTTCTTTTCTTTTCTCATCCCTGTCTATGCACTGATAACCACCACTTTTTGGATTCTCAATTTGGTCCTTGGTAAGTTTAAATATGCCCCCTCTTCTTTCCATGGCCTCTTCACGTCACAGCCCTGTTCTATAACTGGTCCAAAATTCTTTAGTTTTCATTTAAAATTTTTTTAATTGAATATCCGTGAGATAGACCATAACAAAGCTGTTCGTGATTGGGTTTCAGTTGTCCAGCACCCATTTCGTCCACCAGAGTCCCACCACCAATGTCTCCTGTTTCCCTCCCACCATCCCCCAACACCCCATCCCCAACCTCCCTCTATTGGAGGCACTTTCCTTATTACACTCTCTCCTTTTATTTTTGTGAGTTATGGGCTGGTGTGATAGCACAGCGGTAGGGCGCGCATTGCCTGCAGCTGACCCAGCTGAGCCGGATTTGATTCCGCTGCCCGTCTCGGAGAGCCCAGCAAGCTACCAAGAGTATTTTGTCCGCGCAGCAAAGCCTAGCAAGCTACCCATGACGAATTCGATATGCCAAACACAGTAACAACAAGTCTCACAATGGAGATGTTACTGGGCCTGCTCGAGCAAATCGATGAACAATGGGAAGACAGTGCTATTGTGCTATGGATTGCAATACAGGTGCTAAGAAGTCATGGTGTTATCCAAAATTCTTGAATTTACATCTGGGCAAGTCTTCAGGAAATTGGAATGCCTGAGGACGTCTTCTTGTTCCTCTCTTCCCTTTCATTTTTTCCTCCATAAGAGATGGGTTAGAAAACATTCTTTATTCTTTTCTTCTCCAGTTACCACTGTTTTCCGAAGTATATAACAGTACTTGAGACATCAGCACTCTGTCAAACTTCCCTGTACATCTTGTACCTTTCTGTACCATCCTGTAATTTGGTTGTAAATAGCCCTCCAAAACTACCATGAAACAGTGAGGAGAAATACCTTATATTCAGGCCCTCTTTCTCTCTTGCACTTCCATCCTTCCCTCCTTATTCTTTTTTGAGTTTTTTTAAAAATTTTTATTAGTGAGACACCATGAGGTACAGTTGTAGACTTACAAATTTTTGTGTTTGGGTTTCAATTATACAATGATCAAATACCCATCCCTCCACCATTGCCCATTTCCCACCACCAGGGATCCCAGTATCCCTCCCAACCCCCATCCTCCCCATCCCACCCTGCCTCTGTGGCAGGGCATTCCCTTTTGTTCTCTCTCTCCTTTTGAGTGTTGTGGTATGCAAAAGAGGCATTGAGTGGCAATCATGTTTGGTCTATAGTCAACTTTCAGCATGCTTCTCCCATCCTGGGAGGATCCTCCCAACACCCTTTATTTGTTGCTCCCTTTTCTGTCTGAGCTAGCTTTTCCCCTAGCATGCGTGGCTGGCCTCCAAGCCATGGAGCAAAATTCCTGGTACTAATCTCTGCCATTCTTGGGTGTTAGTCTTCTATTTTGTTACTTTATGTTCCCCAGATGAATGCAATCTCTGTCTATCCCTCTCTTAAGCAAAATGAGTCTCCTTATTTTTATGCTCTCTCTCTTATGCTCCTTCCCCACCCTCTTGAAAACCTGTCACACCTTCAAAATTCTTGTGGCCAAGAGTGTCCCTTTTACCATGAACATCTACCTAAGGCTGATCGGAACTTTCCCTCCTCGCCATCCCAACTTCTCAACCAACTTCTCAATCCCCTTTTGAATCCCAGCCCTTACCTCCATTTCTTATTGCTTCTCCCCAGGTTGCGCCACTCACTTCACCTCCCAAGCCCCGCCACTGCACTTTTTTCTGACTTTGTGTTCTTTCTTTCATGCTTTCCCTTTTCCCACCCCTCTCTCCTCAAGCTCCGTTGCACTTTCCAAGTTCTCTTTACTTGTGACACTCACCGGTCAGCTGTTGCCCCCACTACCGTCCACTATCCTCATGTTCCTGACTTTTCTCCCCCACCATCTTTTCCGTTCCTAGCCACGCCCTCCCCTCACCACCTCAGCTGCCAGCTTCTCTTCCTGCCTTGCCGTTTCCAGCTGAGCTTTCTTCCACTCCCTTGGGGCCCCCAACCCTTCCCTGCTACCCTCACCTTTTATGCTGCTGCCTGATCACTCCCTCTGCTGCAGATTCCAGACCTGACTCCTCCTCCACCACTTCCTGGGACTCCACCTCTCCCCCAAGGAAGCCTGCCAGTGCTGGGAAAACTGAAAAAGGTAGCCTTTGCAAGTGTTTTAACCCTATAATGTCTGTATTCTTCTAGAAATCATAATTCTAAAGATGAAGCTTTATATGTTTTCTGCTAAATTCCTAATGTGAAGTGAACTTTTGCCAAGTGTAATATGTTATAAGATCTTTAATTGTAAGCACCTTAAAGACTTTTGGACATTATAGAACTGATTTAACGCTTTTGAAAGGGTACTGAAGATTACAGTTTTGTCATAGTAAATGAGATAATGATTAGCAACCTGATTCCAGATTTCTTGGGAGACAAAGCTGTACTAAATTCAGTAAAATAAGGAGATTAAACCTGTAATATGTGACTATAAGGAGTATAGATATATGTATATGTAGCTGATTTTAAATGGAAAGAAGAAAAGTTACAGGACAGAATGAATGCGATGAATATGTAGAAGGTTTGAGATTGTGTATTAAGGAAAGAAACTGATTAAACTGTTTGTTATAAGGAGATCTTTAAGTTATATCTGCAGAATTGTTTTAATACTTTTTTGGTGAGGTCTATAGAAAGATATTAGACAGATGGTCCAGACTCTTGCCACAGTGCTCTTATATAATTGGGCACTTAAAAAAGTTACAGGAAATCAAGGTTTTCAACACGGAGCTAAATGAATTAAACATGATGATGTTAAACTGTATGCTCTATCTCTACAGATCTCAATGCTTCTCACAGCAAAATGGGTATATTGCATCTCATTGTGAGTAACGTAAAATATGTGCTCTTCGCTCCTCCTTGCACCTTCAGTACATTTTGATGCTTTCTTGCATAATGTTGATTTGCATAAATAGAAATAGAAAATCTTTTCTTTCTGTATTAGGGTCTACCCCTCATACAGTCAAGGAAATTCCAAAAGCCCATTATGGGATTCCAAAGCCCTTTGCCAGGAAAACAGAGTCAAAGGGATTAGTTAAATGACAGGAGCAGGTATTTAACATGGTTACCATTACTCTACAAACCTCAGGGAGACCTTAGAGGCAGGCTGGCTCAAGGTAGAAATGGAAATCTTCTCTGCTATGGAGGAGAAGGAATCTGCAAATCTGCAATGACTGACTACAATCTGGGCTCTGCTCTCAGTATAAAAAAATAAAGCTGGAAACCGGGATCTCTTCCTGCCCTGGAGAAGTGATGGGATGAACTCCTTCCTGCCTGAAGACTCCTACAGCTCATCCTGCATGCCTAAGTCCACCTCCAACTTATCTTGCTGACCTAATCTTCACATCTTCACAATGGCCAAGCCTGGGTAAACCTGATGTGAGGTAAAATATTATGCCATTATTGGTGTGTCTCCTGCTCTTAGTCAATTTTCAGAACTTCTAAGTAAATAATGGGGTACCACGAATGGAGAGTTCTTTTCAGGACTACTCAGTAAATAATGGGGTACCACAAATGGAGAGTTCTTCAATCTTGCTCTGTTTATGCAAAGGAACAAACCAGGTGTTTTAATCCATCTGGCAAATTTAAAATAAAGGTGGGAAGAAGACTACGTTTTTGTAACTTGACCTCTGTAGATATCAGATTCTATCTCTATAGAGTGATTGAATAAATGTATTCTAAGAGGCTTGATTAAAACTGGGCTTAATAAACTAATATGCCCACTAGTCTAAACAAATTTGGCTAGTGGGGCAGTGGGACACAGTCTCTATTCAGCATTAGACTTTTATGAGAAGCTTGACACCTATGACCTATGGGCTGGTTTGCACCTCTACTGGCAGTGCCATTACTTTTCTAAAAAAAATTTTATTAGTGAAACACCATAAGGTACAGTTGTAGACTTACAAATTTTTGTGCTTGGGTTTCAATTATACAATGATCCAGTACCCATCCCTCCACCAGTGCCCATTCTCCATCATTTATATATTTCTTTAAATTTTTGTTAATGAAGCACCATGAGGTACGGTTGTAGATTTACAAATTTTTGTGCTTGGGTTTCAATTGTACAATGATCAAACACCCATCCCACCACCAGTGCCCATTTTCCACCACCACGGGTCCTAGGGTATCTTTTTGCTTGAACTCTGTAGTTTTCTATTAGATCCCTGCCTCATGAAATTCATCCAGGCATGAGTACGGGAAATCTACAGAACCACCATTAGTTGATACTCCCAGTTGCCAACTGACCTAACAAGCCGTCCATCCTCCTAAAGCAAAACCCCTATTCCTACTGGAAGTAGCTTGAGAGCTCTTGGTGTTCCCTTTTACATAATCAAAATGTAAGGTTTGCTCAGGAACCAAATTGCTGCTGGCTGATGAGATAGTGACACATTCCCAGAATCAAAGACCACCCTGTTCCCTCCCAGCATGGAAGACAGGCTTTGTGGCCCATCTAGTGCCAGGTAACCACCAGCATTCCATGCTTCCTTACATCCATCTCATACAGATAAGAGATGACTTAGCATACCAGTCTCATGGATTTTCTTGTCTTCCCACCCAAGACAACTTAAAAATCCCACTTAGCCTCTTCCAGGGTTTGGCTCTTCCCTCAACCTTACTAGTGATCAATAGGGCCTGGGCTGTGAGCACACCCCAGTAATCTTCCCTGTTTCTTGGCTTTACTTGTCTCTGACTCTCTGTCTGTGTGGGTGAGATCAGCGGCCTTCCATATGAATGTATACTACATCTACTTTATCAATTGATCTGTCATTGGGCACTAGAATTTTCTCGTTATATTCTCTATCGTAACTGGTGTTTCAATGAAAATAAGTGTGCATTTACCTATTGAATTAATGCTTTTCTGTTCTTTGGATAAATCTCTTGGAAAGAAACTCTTAAACTTAAGGCAGACCTATTTTTATTGACAAAACTCTGTACTTTTTTCATAGAGACTAAACCAGTTTTTATTCCCACCAACAGTTTATGAAGGATCCTTTTTCTCCAGACCATAATAAACATATGATCTTTCTGGCCCTTTTGCTTTTTGTTTTGTTCTATTTTTGTGGTAACAGGAATTGATTCCAGGACATCACACATGTGAAACACATTCTTAATAAGTTACAACTTAGTTCTTCTATTTATGACCTTTTGATGCAGTTCATTTTCATGTTTTAGATATTATCTTCATATTTCAGATGTTTAAGATGTTACTGGGATGGAGCGATAGCACAGCGGATAGGGCATTCGCCTTACACGCGGCCAACATGGCCGACCCGAGTTCGATTCCTCCGCCCCTCTTGGAGAGCCCGGCAAGCTACCGAGAGTATTCGATATGCCAGACACAGTAACAACAAAGTCTCCAATGGAGACGTTACTGGGCCCGCTCGAGCAAATCGATGATCAACGGGAGGGCCTTTACTTACTTTACTTTACTTTACTTACTGTTATGATCTGTATTTCCTTAGCAATACATGATAATGAGTATTTTGCTTGTACTTTTTTGACATTTGTATATTTTCTTTGGTGAAGGGACTGTTCAGCTTCCACAACCCCAACTTTTATGGGTTTGTGTATTAGGCCATTTTTAGTATGCAGATATTTTTCTCATATTGGGTAAAATGTTTTTTCATTTTATTTTGTTGTTTGATTTTGGGTCACTCCTGGTCCTGGCTCTGCACTAGGACTTAATGCTGGCAGTGCATGGAGACCATATTCAGGGATGCCAGGGATTGAACCCGGGTTGGCTATGTGCATGTGCAAGGTAAGCACCATACCCACTGTACTATGGCTCTGGTTCAGTTTATTTATCTTAATGATGGTGTCTTTTTCTGTGTAGAGTCTTTTAACTTTTAATTTTATATTTATTAAAATACTGTGATTTATAAAGTTATCCATAACACAGTTGTTTCAGGCATACAAGGTCACAACACCAATCCCACCACCAGTGTGACCTTTCCTCTACCAATGTCCTCAGTTTCCCGTCCACTCCCCCAGGACTTCCAGGTTAGAAGGCATATAACAAACTTACTTCATATTGTTTGCTCTAACAAAACTTGTCGGAATGGCAGATGGAATTATTAGAAATTAAATCAATAAAAGTCACCTGAGTCGTCGACCACGAACAGCCTCTCTGGCTCCTGATAAAGCTGCTTAATGTCTATGATCCCAGAGACTCAGAAACAAATCTTGAAACCCAGCGACTTTTGGCAGAAATGCGTCCATACTGCACAGCAGGTTACTGGTGTAGGGCCACCACAGGAGGAAACGGTACTGTCCCTCCACCTACTCCCCCTTGGCGGCTTGGTGGCCGCCACCCACTGGAGGCCATTGGACAGTCAGATATGGGCCCGCAGTGATGAGACACGCGGGGTCTCACGGGATGGGAGTGGAGCCGGCCCTTTCCTCCCCTCCCCAACAAGACCCTGAATTGCTGCCCACAAATGGCCTCTCTCGCTCCTGATCAATCTGCTTAACGGCCATGATCCCAGAGACTCAGGAACAAATCCCAGAACCCAGTGGCTTTTGGCAGAAATTCATCTGGACCCGCATAGGTTACTGTCACTGGGCCATTCCAGGGGGGAAAGGGTGCTGTCCCTCTGCCTGCTCCCCCTAGACAGCTTGGTGGCCGCCATCCGCCAGAGGCCATTGGACAGTCAGATTTGGGCCCTCAGTGATAAGACATGCGGGGCCTCACAGGATGGGGTTGGAGCCTGCCCTTTCCTCCCTGACCCAACAAGACCTTGAGTCGCCACCCACTAATGGCCTTTCTGGCTCCTGCTCAAGCTGAGTAACGGCCATGATCCAAGAGACTCAGGAACAAATCTCGGAATCCCGCAGGTTTTGGCAGAAATACCTCCAGATTTAAGTGTTAAAATTTCAGAATTTCAAAATTGCACAGCCACTACTGCAGCCACATGACATAATATGTTATTCATAACCAGCAATAGAAAGCAAAGTGTCTACTGCTACCTTTTCAACAGACCTGAGTGTTGGGGTAAAATCCCAAATAATAATGGTAGGTCTGGTGTCAAAATATTGAAAGTAAAAAAAGTAGAGAGAATAATGTGGAAACCATTTGCCCACCAGGTAGGAGAGGGTGTGGGATGGGGGAATACTGGGGTTCTTGGTGCTGGAGAATGGGCACTGGTAAAGGTATGGGTGTTTTATTGTATGACCGAGACTTAAAACTGAAAGCTTTGTAACTGCTCTCATGGGGATTCAATAAATAAAATTATAAAAAATGAAAAAAAGTAAGGTGGAGTTCATGCCAATTCAATCAGCTAACCAGTGGCTTAATAAATAGCAGTACTACATAAAAAAAAAGAAAAAAGGAGAAAAAAATTAAAGTCAAATTTTTTTTTTTACTTTTTAAAAATTTTATAGAATCACCGTGAGATAGTTACAAGATTTCACGTTTGGGTTACAATCACACAATGATCAAACACCCATGCCTCCACCAGTGCACATTCTCCACCTCAAATATCCCCGGTATACCCCCCCTTTCCCACCCTCCCCCTGCCTCCATGACAGACATGATTCCCCATAATCTCTCTCTACTTTTGGGCATTATGGTTTGCAATACAGACACTGAGAGGTTACCATGTTTGATCCTTTATCCACTTTCTATACACATCTCCCATCCCAACAAATTCCTCCAGCCATCTTTTTCTTAGTGGTCCCTTCTCTATTCTAGCTGCCTTTTCCCCTTTGCTCAAGAGGCAGGCTTCCAGCTATGGAGCAATCTATCTGTCCTGTGTACCTTCTATCCTTAGGTGTCAGCCTCATGTTATGTTGTTTTATACTCCACAAATGAGTGCAGTCGTTCTGTCTGTCCCTCTCTTTCTGACCCATTTCATTTAGCATGATACTCTCCATGTCTATCCATTTATAAGCAAACTTCATGACTTCATCTCTCCAGACAGCTGCATAGCATTCCATTGTGTAGATGTACCAAAGTTTCTTTAACCAGTCATCTGTTTGAGGGCACTTGGGTTGTTTCCAGATTTTGGCTATTGTGAACAGTGCTGCAATGAACATGTAGGTACAGATGTCATTTCTACTGTGCTTTTTTGCATCCTCGAATATATATTCCAAGAAGTGGTATTGCGGGGTCATATTGAAGCTCAATTTCTAGTTTTTGAAGAACTGTCCATATTGTTTTCAAGAAAGGCTGGACTAGTGGGCATTCCCACCTACAGTGAAAGAGTGTCCCTTTTTCCTCACATCCATGCCAGCACTGGTTGCTTTTGTTCTTTTGAATGTGTGCAGTCTCTGTGGTGTGAGATGATATCTCATTGTTGTTTTGTTTTGCATCTCCCTGATGGCTAGAGATATGGAGCATTTTTTCATGTGCCTTTTGGCTTTTTGTATTTCTTTTTTTAGGAAACCCCTGTTCATTTCTTCTCTCCATTTTTTGATGGGGTTGGAGGTTTTTTTCTCTTGTACAATTCTACTAGTGTCTTGTATATACTGGATATTAATCCCTTATCAGCTGTGTATTGGGTAAATATTATTTCCCATTCTGTGGGATATTTCTGTATTTTGGTCACTGTTTCTTTTGAAGTGCAGAAGCTTCTTAGTTTGATGTAGTCCCATTTGTTTATGTTTGCTTCCACTTGCATGGTCAGTGCTCTTTCACCCTTAAAGATGTTTTTAGCTTCAATGTCATGGCGAGTTCTGCCTACATTTACCTCTATGTACCTTATGGATTCATATCTGATATTGAGGTATTTAATCCACTTTCGACACTGGAGAAGAACTGTTCCTTGGAACATGTGATAAAAGAGGTGTCGGTGGTGTCGGTATCCTTGTCAACACAAACTTAGCCATGAGCATTGATTCATTCAAATGCCTAACAACCCGAATTGTACGATTACACTTGAATAGATGTGGCTCACTGACGGCAGTTTCTATCTTTGTTGTCTATGCACCAACATCCAGTTATGGTGAAAGAGAAATTGAGAAGTTCTACATGGAGCTGGAGAAGTTCTATAAAGACCACACCTTCTACAAGATCATTGTCGGTGATTTTAATGCCAAGATAGGACCAAGAAGATCAGCCGATGAACTCCACATCGGGACCCATGGCCTAGAATGGAACGAACAGGGTGACAGACTGTCTGAGTTCATCATGTCAACCAAGACCTTCCATGGTAACTCACAGTTCCAAAAGGCTGAATCTAAACGTTGGACATGGGAGTCTCCCGGTGAACGGTTCCACAATGAAATAGACCACATCATATTCAATCGGCGGTTTTGCCTAACCGATGTTGCTGTTGTCCCAAAATTCCAAACGGGATCAGACCACCGTCTCCTTCGTGCAAAATTCTACCTCACAGAACGAGGAGAAAAGAATGCAAAGTTTAAGAAGAGGACTCCCAGAACGACCACCAACTGGGAGCTCTTTGGCTCTGTTGCGGCAACATGGGAAGATGCCATCATTGACAGCATTGATGAGCAATATGATCGAATGATTCAGCACCTCCATGATTGTGCGAGGAATGCCAAGAGAGAGATAACCACAAAAAAACCGCCTTTCTTCGAACATTCTTGAACTTATTCACCAACGTGGTTTGGTACATGCCTCAGGCAACCACAAGCGAACGTCCGAGCTGGCAAAACAATGCAGAGAAGCCATCAAGGATGACCTCAAAAATAGGAGAGCAGCAGTGCTGGTAGATGTGGCAGAAGCTGGGAAAAGCATTCGTATTGCCAGCCTGTCCTTCACCAACTACAAGACCAAGATGACTGCCCTCTGACATCCTGATGGATCTATCACATCTTCCAGAAGGGCAATGGAGAAGATTATTCATGACTTCTACTCAGATCTCTTTAATAGCCACGTCCACTTGCCCACATACCACATTCCACATGATGGATATGTCGTTCCCAATGTTCTCCCTTCCGAAATGCAACATGCCATCTCGTCGATAAAGAAACAAAGAGCACCTGGCCCAGACAAGATCAGACCTGAACACCTGAAGAACTTACCATCAGTACTCATCAATACACTAGCTCGGCTCTTCACACGCTACCTGTCTGAATGCAAGGTTCCATCCCAATGGAAAACCAGCAGGACTGTACTACTATACAAGAAGGGAGACATCCACGACATTGGCAACTATCGCCCAATCTGCCTATTGTCTGTCATCTACAAACTGTTCACTAGAGTCATCCTGAATAGGATTAGCAGAACACTAGATGAAGGACAACCATGTGAACAAGCCGGATTCCGAAAAGGATTCAGTACCATCGACCATATCCACACGATTACTAAGCTCATTGCGGTTTCTCAGGACTTCAAGATGCTGCTCTATCTAACGTTCATTGATTTAAAGAAGGCCTTTGGACTTAATGCAGAACCCAGCAGCTTGGAGCAGAAAAGTGAACGGACTATGCATTGATCCAGGCCATCAAGTCTGCCGGAGGGGAAAGGGTGTTGCCCCATTCGCCCTCTCCTCTCTGGAAAGAAAGATGGCGGCCACATGGGAGCCTTGTGGACAGCAGGTATGAGCCGGGAGTGTGGGGGCAACTAAAACCTCATGGGAAGGGGGGCGTTTCGCTCCGCCCTTCACGCCCTACCAAGGCCACCGGTTGCCCCCCGCGAGCGGCTCTCCAGCACGGCCAGGACTCCAGAACACAGAAACCAATTTCTTAACTCTCTGACTTTCAGTAGAAATACTTCCAGGGTCAATAGGTAAAAGAGCAGAAATCCAAAACCAACATTTAATTCTTGAACCCAGCCGTAGAAAGCAAATCACTTCACAATGCTTTTTCAGCATGTCTGATTTGGGGGGGCGGTAAACTCTAAATAATAGTGGTGAATCTTTTATTGAAACAATGAATCTAATCAAAGCAGATAGAGTGTTAACTAGAATTCATCTGCCTCACAGGGACGGGGAGGGGTGGGGGGTGGGGTTTTATTGGGGTTCTTCATGGTAAAAAATAAGTATTGGTAAAGGGAAATGTGTTTGATATTTGCATGACTGAGACATAAACCTGAAAGCTTTGTAACCTTTCCCACAGTGATTCAATAAATAAATAAATTAAAAAAAAATAAATAAAGAAGGCCTTTGATTCTGTTGAGACGGAAGCAGTCATAGAAGCCCTAGCCAATCGGGGTGTACAAACTCAATACATCAGGATCCTTTGTGAGCTCTATTACGGATTCACTACCAGGATCTCACCATTTTACAAAGAAGTAATCATCCATGTCAAGAGAGGGGTTCGGCAGGGTGATACCATTTCACCGGAACTCTTCAGTGCCACCCTCGAGAACATCATGCGACGACTGGAATGGGAAACATGGGAGTGAAGATAGATGGTCGGCAACTACACCACCTCCGCTTTGCTGATGACATCATTCTAATAACACCAAACATCAGCCAAGCGGCACAAATGCTGACTGACTTCGACCGTGAATGTGGAAAGGTCGGACTACAGCTGAATCTTACGAAGACAATGTTTATGAGAAACAGCCTTGTTCCTGACGCTCCATTCGCTCTCAACGGAACCACCATCTCCGAATGCAACAGTTATATATACCTAGGTCGAGAAATCAACATGATGAATGACCTGGCACCTGAATTGCGCTGGAGAAAGAGAGCGGCTTGGAATGCCTTCAAGAGCGTTGAAGAAATAACTAAGAGGACAAAGAACCTCCAGCTACGAGCACATCTCTTCCATTCCACTGTTCTTTCTGCATTAACATATGCCTCAGAGACATGGGCCCTACGAAAACAGGATGAGAACGCTATTGGGGTCTCTCAAAGAGGAATCGAAAGAGCTATGCTTGGAATATCACGATTCACTCAAATGAGAGTTAGAATCCGGAGTTCTGATCTTCGTCAACGCTCAAGATTCAGGGACGTTGTCTCATTTGCCAAAGCATCAAAAATCAAATGGGCTGGACACGTAATGAGGTTTACAGACAACCGCTGGACTAGAGCCTTTACTGATTGGATTCCACGGGACATCAAAAGATCGCGTGGACACCCACCTACAAGATGGTCAGACTTCTTAGTCAAGATCCTGAATGATCGGTTTGAGGCTCTGCATGTTCCTAGAATGAACAGATGCCATTGGGCTACGCTAGCACACAACCGGGATGAATGGAGATGTTACTGGCACCTGCTCGAGTAAATCGATGAATAACGGGATTAAGTGATTAAGTGATTAATCACTTAAGTGAATAAGTGATTAATCCACTTTGATCTGACTTTTTTACCTGGCATTAGACAGAGATCAGAGTTCATTTTTTTGCACGTAGCTATCCAGTTTTCCCAGCACCATTTGCTCAAGAGGCTTTCCTTGTTCCACTTCACATTTCTTGCTCCTTTTTCAAAGATTTAGTGGTCAAATATTTGGGCGTCTGTGACAGATTATTCAACTCTGTTCCGTTGGTCTGCAGGTCTGTTTCTAGCCCAGTACCATGCTGTCTTAATTACTACTGCTTTGTAGTACAGTTTGAAGTTGGGGAGGGTGATGCCACCCATCTTCTTTTTCCCAAGGATTGTTTTAGCTATTCGTGAGGGGTTTGTTGTTCCATATGAATTTCAGGAGTGTTTTGTCTATTTCTTTGAAAAATGTCATAGGTATCCTGATAGGGACCACATTGCATTTGTATAGTGCTTTGGGCAGTATTGCCATTTTGATAATGTTAATCATCCCTATCCATGAACAGGGGATGTGTCTCCATTTCCTGTATCCTCTTGTATGTCTTGAAATAGTGTTTTGTAATTTTCCTTGTATAGATCCTTAACCTTCTTGGTTAAGCTTATTCCCAGGTGCTTGCTTTTCTGAGGTACTATTGTGAACGGGATTGTTTTTTAGTATCTTTTTCTTCTCTTTCGTTATTTGTATAGAAGAAAGGTATGGACTTTTGGGTGTTGATTTTGTAGCCTGCCACTTTATTAAACAGACCTATTGTTTCTGGGAGTTTTTCCTGTAGAGTCTTTAGGGTTTTCTAAGTATAGTATCATATCGTCTGCAAGTAGTGATAGTTTGACCTCTTCCTTTCCTATCTGTATGCCCTTGATACATTTCTCCTGCCTAACTGCAATGGCCAGGACTTACAGTATTATATTGAATAGGAGTGGTGAGAGAGGGCAACCTTGTCTTGTGTCTGATCTTAGAGGGAAGGCTTTTAGTTTTTCCCCTTTGAGAATGATGCTTGCCTTGGGCTCGTGGTAGATGGCTTTGACTATATTGAGGAAAGTTCCTTCAATGCCTATTTTTCTGAGAGTTTTCATCATAAACGGGTACTGGATCTTGTCAAATGCTTTCTCTGAATCTATTGATATGATCATATGGATTTTATCTTTTCTTTTGTTGATATGATGGATTATGTTGATCGATTTCTGAATGTTAAACCATCTTTGCATCCCTGGGATGAATCCTACTTGGTCATGGTGTATGATCTTTTTAATGAGTTGTTGGAGTCTATTTGCTAATAGTCTGCTTTTGGTATCAGGGTGATATTTGCTTCATAGACCGAGATTTAAACGCAAAAGCTTTGTAACTGCTCTCACGGTGATTCAAAAAATAAAATTATCACGATCACGATTATCCTGTTGTTCGTTGATATCCTCGAGCAGGCACCAGTAACGTCTCCTTCTTCCTAGAGCCCTGAGATTTTAGAAGAGCCATTTCAATGCTCTTTCAGGATTTGAGAATGAGACCCATCATTGTTACTGGTATTTGGCATATTGAATATGACACGGGAAGTTTGCCAGACTCTGCCATGTGGGCAGGATACTTTTGGTAGCCTGTCAGGTTCTCCAAAGGGAAAATAAGATAATAAGATGCTGTGCAGCTGCGAATGCGGCCATGTGCTTCTGGGAGCTGGGTTTTATAGTCTCTGCATCTTGGCTGTTGATGGGACTAACCTGGCACTGGCGGCAGCTGGTGGGTGTGACGCCTACCTACCTGAAGATGGAGGGTCTAGGTGGAGAAGGCCCAATCCCAATCCGAGTAGGCTTGGAGACCTCAGCTCCGGGGCCCGCATGTCTGGGTTCCTCTGCCAGTTCTTTCATGCATGAGGCTCGTCCGGACATGTGGAGAGTGGTCCCAGCATGGCCATGGCTGGCTCCGGAGGTCCTCAGCTGCTGGTGCTCTGCTCGGTGCGTGGGGGGAACTCAACCCTCCACCCTCCAAGGGGCCCCGATGAGGACAGCCAGGCGCAGGGGCAGGAGACTTTGCCAAATAAATAAAATTATAAATAAAATAAATAAAATAAAATTATAATAAATGAAAAAAGTAAGGTGGAGTTCATGCCCAATTCAATCAGCTAATCAGTGGCTGAATAAATAGCAGTACTCCTACATAAAAAAGAAAAAAAAAGAAGAAAAAATTTGTGATTGTCGACTACTACATGATTTTAACCTATGCACTGTAGCACTGTAGCACTGTCCTCCCATTGTTCATTGATTAGCTCTAGCGGGCACCAGTAACATCTCCATTGTGATACTTGTTGTTACTGGTTTTGGCATATTGAATACGCCATGGGGCGCTTGCCAGGCTCTGCTGTGCGGGCAGGATACTCTCAGTAGCTTGCCAGGCTCTCTGAGAGGGACGGAGGAATTGAACCCGAGTCAGCCGCATGAAAGGCAAACTCCCTACCCACTGTGCTATCGCTCCAGCCCTAGAAACTAAAATTATTTAATACAAAATAATATTGAAAAAGGAAACCTTAGTTTACCTTTGCTAGCTGCAGTGAGCAGACCTGCTTTTGTCTGCCCCATTCTACGTTTTTGACTTCCTGAAAATTCCAGGGAAATTTCTGATAAACAGGGAATTAAAAATTGCCCATCATAAAATTCTGCCCCAGAGTTTAAGCTCTTTGGGAATCTAAGATTAAGGGACATTCCTAAGGCAAATGGCCAGACAAGGATATCTTAGACCCTTGCATCCTCTGTAACACTTGCCAAGAACCCAGTTTTCATTTAAAAGGTTCTACAGGAAAACCCTTATCTTTAAATTGCTTGCATGCTCTGTAACACAAAGGCTCAGTTTTCCTATAAAAATCCCACAAAAAGAGCCATAATAAACTTAGTTTTATACTAAGTTCCTCCCAACTTGGGGAGTTCCTTTTCCTTCCTGTTCTAACTTCAAATAAACTTTGCTACTTTCCAACTCTAAGTTTGAGCATCTTTATTATTCAATAGAACCTGTGAATAGCAAAGGAACAAAGACTGGCTGTCACTACTGCAGCAGCATCGTAATGAAAGCCTAATTTAATTTACATAAATAACTTCTCAGCTCTGATATCTGAAATAATTTGCATTAACTTATTTTGTATTTGGGTCTCACTATGGTAATATCATGTTTTCTCTGTAATTAATGACGCTATTTTAAAAAGTATTCACTAATATATTTAAGAGTTTAAGTAAAATAGGTAAAGCTTACAACTGTAAAATTTAGTAAGAATGAGAGACTTAAGAAAATTTAAAGGGAGAAATCTGAATAGGCCTATAAAAGTATAAACTGTTTTATTCTAAAAAAAGGGGATACTGATTTTATATTAGAAAATACTAATAATAGATACTGCTTAAGTGTTTGAAGCAAGAGATTGCAATAAAACTCTCTATTGATATATAAAGGTCTAACAAGACACAGAATATTCAATATAAATAAGATGTTAATACATTATTAAAAATTTATAAATTCCCTTTGTTTGTTTTATTTTGTTTTTGCTTTTTGGGTCATACCCAGCGATTCACAGGAGTCACTCCTGGCTCTGCACTCAGGAATTACTCCTGGAGGTGCTCAGGGGACCATATGGGGTGCTCGGAATAGAACCCGGGTTGACTGCATGCAAGGCGAACACCCTACCAGCTGTACTATCGCTCCAGCCCTGAGGAGTTCATTTCTATCCCTACAATAGTTGTGGGGTGATACACATAAGTATATTACATCACCCTACATGTTGGAATGAATTTATAAATTCCTTCCAAGTAAATTGTTCGGATAATAAAACACAACAGTGTCATCAGATTTAGATGGAGACAAAAACTATTGAAGTAATCAAGTCATATTATTTCCTCCCCTCCAAGAATCATGGTAACACTGCCACAAAATATACCACTGGGTAAATGGCAGAAATGCTCTCATTCCATTACTTCTATTTGAGGACATATCTGATATAGCAGAGCATGGAACAGAGGGCGGCCTCCTCAAAGACCTTCCAGAAGGGGGAGGCCCAGGACTGGGAGAAGTATGATGCTATCTATAGAGCTGTCCTGCCGCCCACCACATACAGCAAAATATTTATTTTCCTGATTTGCGACCATAATACTAGAACACATGACAACACCCTCTATGCATTGGTGGCCTTCCTGGTTCATGGACCAACCGCCTTCCCTAACCTGCACAGAATCCTGAAGGTAATCCCAACACTGCTGACCCATCAGCATCCCAAATGTTGCCCAGGACACAGGTAACTTGAATTATGGGGAGAGGATAGGAGGACAGCAGGGCTTATCAGAACCGACAGAGGTGAGTTATCACCCACTCCTGTCTCCCATGTCTCAGACAGATGCTAGATATTTTCTGTTTTCGAGAAGTGATGAGAAACATTTTAGTGGGGAGGTCATGATCCCAGATATAAAATGGAAGGTGTGGGTGCACCACGAGTAAGTTAAAAAGACCACCAAAAACCAGTAAGAAAGGAACTCTGTGATGGTTTCACTGTAGGCATCCTCCTTCAAGGCAGTTACTTGGAGTCTGAACCCAGCATCATTTCACCTGCCCTCGTGGGATCCCTGGGGTTCTCTCTTCCAGAGCTGCAGCTAAAGTGTGTGATCACTCTCAAGCCCCATAAGTAAAAAGTAAGCAAGTACAATAGTTAAGTATGAGCAACCCCTGGTCAACACAGAAATGACCACAAAAGGAAAGTGGAAATGTAAAAGCAAAACAAAAGTAATTTGTTTCAGACCAAATATGAGAATATTCTCACTAAAATCACAGTAGAGAAAGTGAATAAAGAATGTGACCAGATTGTTCACCAAAAAGGTAATACAGGTATGTTTTAACAATCAGAAAGATGCTCAAGCTCATTCAAATAAAAGAAATGCAAAATGAAGATCACTTAATCACTTAACTTCCCGTTAGTCGTCGATTTGCTCGAGCTGGCGCCAGTAACGTCTCCATTTGTCCCTGTCAGGTGCTAGTGTAGCCCAATGGCATCTGTTCGCTCCGGGAACATGAAGGGCCTCAAACCGATCGTTCATGATCCTGACGAAGAAGTCTGACCATCTGGAAGGTGGGCGGCCACGGGGTCTTTTGACATCCCGTGGAATCCAGTCGGTAACGCTCTAGTCCAGCGGTCGTCTTTAAATCTCATTATGTGACCAGCCCATCTGATTTTCGACACCTTGGCAAATGAGACAGCATCCCTGATTCTTGATCGTCGACGGATGTCAGAACTCAGGATTCTTTCTCTCATTTGAGTGAAACGTGATATTCTAAGCATAGCTCTTTCAATTCTTCTTTGGGAGACCTGAATAGCGTTCTCATCCTGTTTGCGTAGGACCCAGGTCTCTGAGGCATACGTTAATGCAGGAAGAACAGTGGAATCAAAGAGATGTGCCTGGAGCTGGAGGTTCTTCGCCCTCTTAGCTATTGCTTCGACGTTCTTGAAGGCGTTCCAAGCCGTTCTCTTCCTCCTGCGCTGCTCGGGTGCCAGGTCATCTGTCATGTTGACCTCTCGACCTAGGTACACATAGCTGTTGCATTCAGAGATGGTCGTTCCATTGAGAGCGAATGGTGCATCAGGAACTAGGCTGTTTCTCATAAACATTGTCTTCGTAAGATTCAGCTGTAGTCCGATCTTTCCACAGTCACGGTCAAAGTCGGCCAGCATTTGTGCCGCTTGGCTGATGTTTGGTGTTATTAAAACAATGTCATCAGCAAAGCAGAGGTGGTGTAGTTGCCGACCATCTATCTTCACTCCCATTTCTTCCCATTCCAGTCGTCGCATGATGTTCTCGAGGGTGGCACTGAAGAGTTCCGGTGAAATGGTATCACCCTGCCGCACCTCTCTCTTGACATCAACGATCACTTCTTTGTAGAATGGTGATATCCTGGTAGTGAATCCGCAATACAGCTCACGGAGGATCCTGATGTATTGGGCTTGAATGCCCTGATTGGCTAGGGCTTCAATGACCGCTTCCGTCTCAACAGAATCAAAGGCTTTCTTTAAATCAATGAACGTTAAACAGAGCGGCATCTTGAACTCCCGAGAAACCTCAATGAGCTTGGTTATTGTGTGGATATGGTCGATGGTGCTGAATCTTTTGCGGAACCCTGCTTGCTCGCATGGTTGTCCTTCATCTAGTGTTCTGCCAATCCTATTTAGGATGACTCGAGTGAACAACTTGTAGATGACAGACAATAGGCAGATTGGGCGATAGTTGCCAATGTCATGGATGTCTCCCTTCTTGAACACTAGTACGGTCCTGCTGGTTTTCCATTGGGACGGAACCTTGCATTCAGACAGGTAGCGTGTGAAGAGCCGAGCCAGTGTATTGATGAGTACTGACGGCAGGTTCTTCAGTTGTTCAGGTCTGACCTTGTCTGGACCGGGTGCTGTTTGTTTCTTTACGGATGAAATGGCGTGTCGGATTTTGGAAGGGAGAACGTTGGGAACGACATATCCATCCTGTGGAATTTGGTATGTCGGCAAGTGGACATGGGTATTGAAGAGATTTGAGTAGAAGTCATGGATAATCTTCTCCATTGCCGTTCTGGAGGATGTGATGGATCCATCAGGACGTCGGAGGGCAGTCATCTTGGTCTTATAGTTGGCGAAGGACAGGCAGGCGTTACGAATACTTTTCCCGGCTTCTGCTGCATCTACCAGTACTTCTGCTCTTCTCTCTTTGAGGTCTTCCTTGATCGCATCTCTGCACTGCTTTGTGAGCTCGGACATTAGCTTGTGGTTGCCTGAGGCATGCGCCAAACCACGCTGGCGAATTAGCTCAAGAGTTTTCGAAGTTAGGCGACTTTTTGCAGCTATCTCTCTCTTGGCGTTCCTCGCACATTCATGGAGGTGCTGAACCAGTCGATCTATTCCTCGTCAATGTTGTCAACAATGGCATCTTCCCATGTTGCCGCAACAGTACCAAAGAGTTCCCATTTGGTGGTCATTCTGGGAGTTCTCTTTTTGAACTTTGCAGCCCTTTCTCCCCGCTCTGTGAAGTAGAATTTTGCATGAAGGAGACGGTGGTCCGATCCCGTTCGAAATTTTGGGACAACAGTGACATCAGTCAGGCAAAACCGTCGATTGAATATGATGTGGTCTATTTCATTGTGGGATCGTCCACCGGGAGACTCCCATGTCCATCGTTTAGATTCTGCCTTCTGGAACTGTGAGTTACCATGAATGGTCTTGGTCGACATGATGAACTCAGACAGTCTCTCACCCTGTTTGTTCCATTCTAGGCCATGGGTCCCGATGTGAAGTTCTTCAGCTGATCTTCTCGGTCCTATCTTGGCATTAAAATCACCCACAATGATCTTGTAGAAGGTGTGGTCTTCTTTATAGAACTTCTCTAGCTCCATGTAGAACTTCTCGATTTCTCTTTCATCATAATGAGATGTTGGTGCATAGACAACGAAGATAGAAACTGCAGGCAGTGAGCCACATCTATTCAAATGTAAACGTCCGATTCGGGTTGTTAGGTATTCGAATGAATCAATGCTCTTGGCCAAGTTTGTGTTGACAAGGACACCGACGCCTCCAACACCTCTTTTATCACATGTTCCGAGGAACAATTCTTCTCCAGTGTCGAAAACGGCATGGTGAGATTTGTGCCTTCTTGTCTCGGTCAGACCAATGATGTCGTACTTGATCATTCGTGCTTGTACCATCAGGTCCTCGATGGATGCATCTGATGCTAGCGTACGTGCATTGAAAGTACAGACGATCATATTTGTCTTCCTTCGTTGTGGCAGCCTATGTCGGCCTTGAGATTTTGTCGGCCTCTCCTTTCTCATCCTTCTCAGTGCTGCCATGTCGGTGAAGCCTTCAGGGTCAGGTGAATGAGACCAGTTGTAGTTACTGGTTTTGGCATATCAAATACACAGCGGATAGCTTGCCAGGCTCTTCTGTGAGGGTGGAATACTCTCGGTAGCTTGCCAGTCTTTCCGAGAGGGATAGTGGCTTTTGGGGCGACCTCTAAAATGAAGATAACGAGACAAAAAAACTAGAAATGAACTCCTCTGCCTCATCCTGAGTATATCTGTATATAGACAAGTATTCCTGCATCTGTTACAATGTTTGTATTTTTTTCCTTTCCTCGTGATTTTTTTTCCTAGTAAAGTATAAACTAATGAAATAGAACCAGAAGAGAAGCCAGGGAGATGGTTCAAAAACTTGAACACAATTTGGCCAGCAGAATCTCTCTGTTTGATCACCAGCACCTCATGGTCTCCTGATCACTGTGGATGTCGCCACCTCCCCCCACAAAAAAAAGAGACTGTTTAGCATGAGTAATTTTCTAGACTATATGTTTAATTATTAATTTTTCCAGGACCACATACTCTAGTTCCAGGGTTCACATATTTTGGGTTGGATACTCGCTAGAGCTGGAGTGATAGCACAGTGGGTAGGGCGTTTTCCTTGCACGTGGCCGACCGGGGTTTGATTCGTTCGTCCCTCTCAGAGAGCCCAGCAAGCTACCAAGAGTATCCCGCCTGCACGGCAGAGCCTGGAAGCTCCCCGTGGAGAATAGGATATGCCAAAAAACAGTAACAACAAATCTCACAGTTGAGACGTTACTGGTGCCCACTGGAGCAAATCAATGAACAACAGGAGGACAGTGCTACAGTGCTATGAAATCCCTTAACAAACTAGGAGTGAACATTCCTTCCTTAGTCCAGTAGGGGACAAACATAGGTACCATGAGTGAGTGCCAACTCAATACCATGTGCTGAGAAGTTTGCCCTGTCCTTTAATGAGCTCCTTTAGGGGCTGGAGCCATAGCACAGCAGGTAGGGTGTTTGCCTTACATGCGAGTGACCCGGGTTCTATTCCCAGCATCCCATATGGTCCCCTGAGCACTGCCAGGAGTAATTCCTGAGTGCATGATCGAGGAGCAAAACCCTGTGCATAGCTAGGTGTGACCAAAAAACAAACAAAAAAGAGCGCTTCTTTAGTATTTCTTGTAAAACTGGTTCAAGGCTACAAATTCCCTAAGCTGCTGCCTGCCTCTCAGGTTTTGTATTTTTCCTTTAAATCTGAAATGTAATATAGCTAATGAGGTATTTATCTGGTACTGGTAGGGTGGGTTTTCTGTGTGTAATACCTGGGTTTCCGGAGATTGGTGGAAGCAGACAGGGCAGGGTAGGGTGGGGCTTCTGGGTTTAATCCCTGGGTCACTGGAGATTGGTGGGAACAGGCAGAGGATCTCTTTCTTGTGTTTGTTGAGCCTGGAGTCCAAGGTCACAGAGTTCCGCTTACCTGGTTCTGTGGGGCTTCACTCCTGCGTGAGTCTTGGTCCAAGCATCCGGAAAGTGTTGTGGAGCCTGGCGGCCATTGGGTAGTAGAGGTAGCGAGTTCATCATGTTGACCAAGACTATCCATGGTAACTCACACTTCCAGAAAGCCGAATATAAATATTGGAAATGAGAGTCTCCTGGTGGACACTTTCACAATGGAATTGACCACATCATATTCAATCAATGCTTTTGCCTGACCGATGTCGCTGTTGTGCCAAAATTTCAAACGGGATCGAACCACCGTCTCCTTCGTGCAAAATTCTACTTCACTGAGCGGGGAGAAAGGGCTGCAAAGTTTAAGAAGAGAATTCCCAGAATGACCACCAACTGGGAGCTCTTTGGCACTATTGCAGCAACAGGGGAAGATGCTGTCATTGACAACATTGACAAGGAATACGATCGACTGGTGGCTCAACACCTCCATGATTGGGCAAGGAATGCCCAGAGAGAGATAGCCACTAAAAGACATCTGTCTTTGAAAACATTTGAGTTCATTTGCCAAGGTGGCTTAGCACAAGCCTAAGGCAACTTCAAGCAAATGTCTGAGCTCGCAAAGCAGTGCAGAGAAGCGATAAAGGAAAACCTCAAAGAGAGAATAGCAGCAGTGCTGGCAGATGTGGCAGAAACTGGGAAAAGCATTCGCAACAACCACCTGTCCTTCGCCAACTACAAAACCAAGATGACTGCACCCCGATGTCCTGATGGATCTATCACATCTTGCATAAGGGCAATGGCGAAGATTATCCATGACTTCTACTCGGATCTCTTCTATAGCCATGTCCACCTGCCCATATACCAAATTCCGCAAGATGGATATGTCGTTCCCAACGTTCTCCCTTCCGAAGCCCGACGTGCCATTTTGTCAGTAAAGAAGTGGACAGAACCTGGCCCAGACAAGGTCAGACCCAAACACCTGAAGAATATGCCATCAGTACTCATCAATACACTGCCTCAGCACTTCACACACTACCTGTCTGAATGCAAGGTCCCGTCCCAATGGAAAACCAGAAGGACTGTACAACTGTACAAGAAGGGAGACACCCACGACATTGGCAACAATTGCCTGATCTGCCTGTTGTCTGTCGTCTACAAGCTGCTCACTCGAGTCATCCTGAATAGGATTGGCAGAACACTAGATGAAGGACAACCATGTGAGCAAGCCGGGTTCCGCAAAGGATTCAGCACAATCGACCATATCCACACGATAACCAAGCTCATTGACATTTCTCGGTAGTTTAAGATGCTGCTGTGTCCAATATTCATTGATTTAAAGAAGGTCTTTGATTCTGTTGAGACTGAAGCAGTGATCGATGCCCTAGCCAAACAGGGTGTTCAAACTCAATACATCAGGATTCTCCTTGAGCTGTATTACAGATTCACTATCAGGATCTCACCATTCTAAAGGAAGTGATCATCCATGTCAAGAGAGGGGTTTGGCAGGATGATACCATTTCACTGAAACTCTTCAGTGCCACCCTCAAGAACATAATGCGATGACTGGAATGGGAAGGAATGGGAGTGAAGATAGATGGTCGGCAACTATACCACCTCTGCTTTGCTGATGACATCGGTCTAATAACACCAAACATTAGCCAAACAGCACAAATGCTGGCCGACTTCAACCGTGAGTATGGAAAGGTCAGACTATAGTTGAATCTCACGAAGACAATGTTTATGAGAAATGGTCTCATTCCTGATGTTCCATTAGCTCTCAACAGAACGAACATCTCCTAATGCAACAGCTATGTGTACCTAGGTCGAGAAGTCAACATGACAAATGACCTGGCACCTGAGTTGCGCAGAAGCAAGAGAGCGGCTTGGAATGCTGCCTTCAAAACCATCAAAGAAATAGCTAAGAGGATGAAGAACCTTCCGCTCCAGGCACATCTCTTTGATTCCACTGCTCTTCTGAATGATCGGTTTGAGGTTCTTCATGTTCCAGGAGTGACCACACACCACTGGGGTACACTAACACGTGACAGGGACGAATGGAGACCTTTATGGCACCTACTCGAGCAAATTGATGAGTAAATGGATGTCAAGTGATGAAGTGATCAAGTGAGGTAATCTATCTGGTAGAGTATTCTTGGTGAGATGTTCATGTCATTGAATTTTTGTACTATATTCCTTCAATTGTCTTATGTCTTGTAGAACCTCATTTCTGCTGTGAACTGCTGTGAATCCTATGACTTTCTTTGTGTGTGAGTTACTTAATTGATCTTGATGATTTCAATATTCTCTGTCTATCTTTGGAATTTTTCATTTTGAATACAATGTGTCTTGGAGTTTTCCTGGTTCTCTGGTATGCTACACATTTCTTTTCAAAATATGATCCACCTTCTGTAGTTTCCTAGTAGTTTCCTTGATCTCATCTTGAAGCTCCTTGATCTTTTGCTCATTTGCTGTCAATTTGCTGTTCAGAGCTTCTCTTGAGTTTCTTTTTTTTAATATCACCTACCATACTCTTTATTTTAACCTGTAGTTTTCTTGTTTTAGTACCCATCTTCCTTTTGTACCTCTGATTTTGCTATCTATGTCATTGTTTCTTTGACCTCATTAAACATCTACACAATGGTGTCACTACGGTCATCAAGGATTTACTGAGCTGCTTTGTGCTGGTTGATCTCTCTCTGTTCTTGTTTTTGCTCATTGAGTTTGTTGAGCTTCTACACATCTTCCCCATTGGGTTTGCTTGTGCTCCTATGGTGCTGCGAGCAGTGTGATATTTGGAGGAGCTGCTGCATGGATGCTTAAGACATTGAATGCCTCAGAAGCTGTGGAGTTTGGAATCACACCTATTACTATGGCAGAGTTTGGGTCTGGAGGTTTTCAGGCTTAGCTGGAATTAGGGGAATTTCTGCAAAATCTTTTTAGTTTTATGTAATCTTATTTGCCTTTTTGAGTCTTTTTTTCTTGACACTAGAGTCTAATCCATGATTATATCATAAAATCTGTAATACAGAGTGCTTTTTCTTGTATTTTCTTCCACGTGTTTTGGGATTATAGGTCTAGAAACATAGCCTTTAATCCATTTTAAGTTAATTTTTATGAATAGTGTGAAATAGTGATCCAGTTTTCTTTCTCAGTCTGTGGCTATCTAGTTTTCTCAGCACTCTTTATTTAAAAACCTTTCCTTAATCCATTTTATTCTCTTGGCTCCTTTATCATAAATCTGTCCACATGTTTAAAGATTGATCCTGGAGTCTCCTTTCTATTTTATTGATCTTTGTGTTTATTTGGACTTTCATACAATACTTTTTTATTATAATAGCTTTGTATTATTGATTGAGGGAGCATAATGGATGGAATCGTTTCATGTCTCATGATTATTTTTTATTTGGGGACTTTTTGTGGTTATATGGAAATTCTAGTGACATTTCTCTTTGCAGGTTTCTCCAAAGTAAACAGAAAGATTAGTTACATGTATAATCGGGAAACACTTTCTGTTTATTCACTTAAAGAAGGTGGATTTTCAGAGTTATACTGAGCAACTTTCTTGTTATGTAAAGAAGGTAGTAGACCAAATAAGTTTAAAAACTTCTGATTTATATTCTTGAGGAACATCACTGGAATTTTGATAGATTATATTGAATCTTGTCGTGGTCATGTTTACAACCTTGATTTTTTTAAATTAATGAAAATGGAGAATCTTTCCTGTTTTCTCTATCTTTTAAAACTGACAATTTTTGCTATTAAAAGTCTATCAGAAGCAATTGTAAATGAGATTAAAAAATTTCACAATATTTTGTTTCTTGAATGTAGAAATAGAATGCATCTAAAAGATTGTATTTCAGTTTTCTACTTCACATATTCAATATGCCAAACACAGTAACAACAAGTCTCAAAATGGAGATGTTACTGGGCCCGCTTGAGCAAATCGATGAACAACGGGAGGACAGTGACAGTGATTTTCTACTTCATTGGCTAATTATTTATAACAGCTTTACAGTAGATTACTTCTTTTTTTATATGCATAATATTTTGTCATCTTTAACCAGAAATAGTTTTACTTCTTTTCTAATTTGTATCTTTTAAAATGTTTTTCTCAGTTAATTGTTGTAACTAGACTATGTTGAATAATAGTATAGCATGGGATATTTTTTATTTCTTCCTCCTTTATACCATAATATTTAAACTGGATGCTTCTAAATAAATCTTTCAATGTAAAAGTATTCATAAGAACTTTAAGTTATGGGTAGCATTGTCCTTCAAACTATGAAGATTCAGATAATGGTTATTTACTGGGTCTTCTGCAAGTAACTTCTTTCACACTTTCAGCAGAACTCAAGGTCATTATAATTCTTTTGGTTAATGGAACCAAGAAATATGCGTTTTTTAAAACTTATTCAGTAATTATTATCTACACTGATAATAATTACTAAATAATAATAATGTGTTGTCAGCAAATTTATTTATTACCACTATGCCTTTTAATATACTAGTTTGGAACTATAGACCTTAGGTCTTTTTCCATATTATATTAATATCATCACCCGAAAACTAAAATTTACTGAGCCTAAGATTAAAAAAATAATGTTAAAATTCATATTCATTGATCGCCATTTCCAAGTGACTGTATTAGAATCTCTAAGAACTCATGTAATTTGTGTTTTCACAAACAACAGAGTTACTTACTGTGCAGTTTGCACTATAAGCTACACTTTGAGAAATACTGTTTTATGATGGCAGGAGATATATTATTTTTGGGCATAGTGGAAAGAGGAGGTAGATCTGGTTAGTAATTAAGTCACCACTACTCAGTGCGCTAAAAGAAAAGTCATGGTTGGTAGTCCTCAGTAATATGCTCAGCTGTGGTTAGAGTCCAGGCAAATGAGACAGATGACAACTGAAAAAGAATTCATTTAACTCATCTAATATTAGGCCATAGGCTGGCAGACACAGTTATTTTATTCTTTTTCTTTAGACAATATACATGAGAGGAATAGGAGACATTTCAAATGTAAGATCTTTTCCTCTGACTACTCAAACCACTTGTTATATATTTCTCTTACTATTAAATAGTTTTCTTTGTAATATTATCAGAATTGACTCCTGAATTATTAAATAATGTGAATACATTTGAAATTTAAGAACAACATGCACAATGTACACAATATTTGTAAAGATTCTTTGATACTTTTAAAGTGAGGGGAAAATACTTTTCTACTGATATTTGAAAACTGAAGGGAATTTTTGTATTTGTCAAGAAGGGTACTTTGTAAAACTATCTCATTTTTCTATAATACTCTTTTTTTGTTTTTGGGTCACATCTGGCAATGCACAGGGCTTACTCTTGGCATTGCACTCAGGAATCACTCTTGGCAGTGCTTGGGATATCATGTGGGATGCTGGAGATGGATCCTATGTTGGCAACATGCAAAGCAAGTGACTTACTTCTGTACTATCTCTTTGGCCCCTTCTATTGTGTTCTTTAATCTAGAAAGTCATTCATGTAAGGACTGGTTGCTTTTGTATTAACGGTGAAACGAGGGGAAATCTACTAGTGGACAAATTTAGTTTGAGATTTTGCATACATTGTGATATTTTGTTATTATTTCAGTCTTTGACTATTAATTACTACTGAGAGGACTGTTTACTTTTCCCAGTTAACCAAATTTAGAAAATTGCAAAATCTCATTCCATTGGGTGTAGCTCCAATACCTAAAGGAGATGGTATAAAGATGGTATTATTTGGGCAAATGTACCTCAATATTTTCTATGTATATTATGTATGTTTGAATTGCAATATTTAGAGTTGATTATAGCTAAATAATTTTCATCAAAATGAAAAAACCAAGAAAATTATAAGGTCTTAGAGTTGATCAGAATGATTCTTATGCTTTGTAATAAAAAAACTAGTTTCTATAGGTTCTGATGTATTAGTCATAGAAGCTAATGAATCTACCTACTTGAACAATATTTGTGTGGACAATAATTATCTACTCTTTACTTTATGTATACAAAGACTTCTATAGATAAGGATGAACAGTATCCTGTGTGGACAACTAGGTATAGAATTTGAGCCATTCATATGTAAAAAGGAGGATTTCACTTTACCTAAACAAGGTAATTGTTATCAATTTAACTTAAATATTACTGCAATTACAACCATAAATCAAAATAGAAAGATTGCAGTACTCTTATATTATTAAAAAATTAGAAAGGTTGATGGTGGCCACCAATTTTATGGAAAATGGCATCATGAGACCATTAAGAAAAAATGAAAGTATTAAGCAAATTAACTGAGAGCATTAGTTTTTAAGTTAGGAAATTGGTTTCATCTACCTATCTGAATATTTCTTAGAATTCTTTTCAATTACATGCATACCTCTTTGATCCTGGGCTGGAGCAATAACACAGCAGGTAGGGCGTTTGTCTTGCACTCAGCCGACCGACCGGAGTTCAATTCCTCCTCTTCTCTAAGAGAGCCCGGCAAGCTACGGAGAGTATCTCACCTGCCTGGCAGAGCCTGGCAAGCTCCCCGTGGTGTATTTGATATGCCAAAAACACTAACAACAATGGAGAAGTTACTGGTGTACTGGTAAACAACGGGAGGACAGTGCTACAGTCCTCTTTGATGCCAGTGATTCTCTGATAAAATGCTACTTAGGTGAACCAACTCCATCCACAAGTGTCAGAAGGAAGTTCGGGCCTTTATGACAAAATAGACCAGAGAAAGAGAAGATGGAACTTGGGAATTTTATTTACAAGTGTGAGGTAGCTGGAACCAGGAAGTCTGGTATGTTCCTTGTAGTTGACATTAGGAAGTAGCCCAGAAAACTAAACAGTCTGGATGTTATACTGTAGTATGGACAGGCCAATAATTGGTATAAAAGTGAGCGACAGCAAGGAACAAGTCAAAGCACACAGAACTCAATCACTAGAAAAATAAATTCTAGACATGGAAACTAAATTAGGTCTAAAGTCAGTAAAGTTTATATCTATTATCAGTTTGATTTCCATCTCCCTAGAAAGAAATGATTATGATTACTTTATCATAATCCTAATGACTATCCATATGGAAGCATCTTCATTTCTTTCCCCCATTTTGATAAGATTGTTTTATATTATTGAGTTTTGTGAGTGCTTTTAATATCTTGAATATTATTTCTTTAGAAGCTAATTAATCTACCTGGAGTTATAGCACAGCGGTAGGGCATTTGCCTTGCACGCAGCCAACATGGCCGACCCGAGTTCGATTCCTCCGCCCCTCTCGGAGAGCCCGGCAAGCTACCGAGAGTATCTCGCCCGCACGGCAGAGCCTGGCAAGCTCCCCGTGAGGTATTCTATATGCCAAACACAGTAACAACAAAGTCTCCAATGGAGAAGTTACTGGGCCCGCTCGAGCAAATCGATGATCAACGAGAGGGCCTTTACCTTTTTTTTTTTATTATTTATTTATATGATAGTGTGCAAATACTTTCTCCCTTTCAGTGGATATCTTTATTTTAGACAGTTTTTTCCTACCATGTGAACAATTTTAACTTAATGTAGTCCTATTTGTTTATATTTTATTTTTATTATCTTTGAAAATGGGGACAAAAATTGGAAAAAAATGAGTTCCATATTCTTGTGAGATCTGTCTATATTTTCCTCAATGTATTGATTCTGATCTCAACTCAAGATATTTCTCACTCTGATATAATCTCAAAATACTGATTCTGATCTCATATCAAGATAATTCTTACTCTGATATAATCTCAAAATACTGATTCTGATCTGATATCAATACCTCAAAACTGGCATTCCCCTTGAAATAACTTTTGTTGTGTACAAAACATACCAATATGGTTATGTATACCATACGATATCTTCATGGTTTGTGATATGCGTATATTTTCATACAATTTTTTTGTGTATGGTTATCCAAATTTGCGAGCATCATGTGTTTATATTTTTTTCTGCTCTAATTTATGTACCCAGCTCTTTGGTCTTAGATTAACTGTATAAACCTTAAGGTTCCTGTTTGGGCTCTCAATTCTGCTTCGTTGGTCTTAGAGTCTACCTTTATTCTAGTAGCATAATATATTGATTATTATATATTTATACCATAACTTAAAGTCAGGAAATGCTATGTTCATTTTATGAAAATAACTTGGTTATTTGTAGAGTTTAATGATTGTATACACATTTTAGTAGTTTTTGTTTTGTTTTGTTTGAGGGCCACACCAGGTGATGTTCAGGGCTTACCTCTGACTCTGTGCTCAAGGATCACTCCTAGTCGGCTTGGGGTGCTAGGGATAAAACCCTGGTTGGTCTTTTGCAAGGCAAGTGCCCTACCTTTTGTAATATTGCCCTTGAACTCACATTTTAGTAGTTTTTTACTCCTTTATTCGTTGTTGTATGAACTCTTTAATATTTTCGGTCAATCTTTTTTTCAAGTGTGTTTAATAGTTCAAGGATTTTCTTAGTACAGGGAACATTGATAATACTGCTGTTCTGAAGTCTTCCTTAGGTAACATCCAAAGTTTTGATGTTAGTGAGAATTTACCTATACTCTGTCCCCATCTGTTAAAGTGACAATCTCTTTGTATTTTCATTTTCCATATTTTTTTGGTAATTAAAAGTGTACCTCCAAATTCTAGGTGATCTGAACAATTCTTATGCTCTTGTTTGTAATATTAGGTTAGTTTCTTTGACTCTACGGTTGTCTTGTGGACACTGATTTTGTGAGGATTTCTCAGCAGGACAGGCAGGGAAAGAGCTAGGTCCCTTGATGAAGACACATAGGGCTAAGGGGCTGGCTAAGGCACAGCTAGTCCTTGTATTTTCACAGTAGTGGGCAGGGAGTGTGTAAGGAGTGTTGAATAGAGCTGACATTAAATGGTTCATGGTGGGGTATGGGTTATAGAACATCAGGAACATGCATCCACGTTTACTACTTGTGGGAAGCAAAGCATGGAATGGCTTTGTTTTCTATATATAACATGAAAGACATCATCCGGTATTCATCATTACTGTGTGACTTAATTCACTTAACATGTTTTATCCATGTGGTCATAAAAATGAATGATTTCATCTTTTCTCATAAATGAGTAGTATCACATCTTGTATATATTCCATAATTTCTCTCCATATATTCATTTGTTGAAGTGTACTTTGTTGTTTTTATATATTGCTTATGTAAATGGCACTGCAATAACATTGAGAATGCATGTGACTTTTCAAACTTAATGTTTTTGTGTCCATAAAGTAAATGACAAGGAATAGAATTTTTGGACTATATAATAGTTCTATATTAATTTATTAAGTAATTTTGGTTTGGGGGCCACACCTGGATGTGCTCAGGGCTTACTCTTGGGGGACCATAAGGAATGCTGGATACAAACCCAGGTTGTCCATGTATATAGCAAACATCCTACTTGTGCTACTATCTCTTCAGCCCCATGTATATTTAATTTTTTGGTAAGACTCCACACTATTTTATGGAAGTTGAATCTTGTTAAAACCCCCCCCCCCAACAATGAATGAGGGTTTTATTCACCAGATCCTGCCACCACTGAACTTTTCCGGACATTTTGATGGAGGCCATTCTTACAGGTATGAAGTGTTTTTTTTCATAATTAGTTTGATTTACATTACCCTCATAATCTGTGACAATAAATGTGTTTTTACGTGCAAATTTACCAACTGTGTGTCTTCTTTGGGGGAGGATATGTTCAGCTCCTCCTACCATCCTTTCTAGTGATTGACTTTTGTGAGTACTTCTTTTTTGCATTTCAGATTGAAAGGTAGACCCTTAGTACCAAAACACAATGATAGTTGGTTAGGTTACTGCTGCCAACTCAAACTTTATACTAATGTAGTACAAATATTAAAATATCTGAATCTTTTGTGAAAGCTGAAAAGTCATCCACAAAACATGGTTGTACAATAGTTGTAAGCTATACTGTGGTTCATTGATTCTTGTTTTTTGTTCTAGATGCATATTATCCATAATATGATGTCAAAACTGGTTATAGCCATCTTGCATGGCAATATGTGGCAGTGAGTAACAATTCTTGTAACACTGTTGATCTCCTTTTATCCACTGACCTAATAGAAAACTACCTCAGTAACCCTATAACCAGGAAAACTCTATTATTTTAAAACCATTTTTACACCACAGGGTAAAGTAGTGAAAATATATCTCTTCCTTTTAAGCAAAATTCCAAGCTTGAAGCAATGGCAGAATTATATTAAAAAACTTTAGCAAAAACTTCTGAGTGTTATTAATCAGGATGTTTTCAGAGTGATGTTTACTCCTTTATTTTTGAGTTACAAACACAAAAAAGTTACTCAACAGGACTAGTTTGAAGCAGTATATTTTATATAAAACTTTTTCATGATATACACATGACCTGTTTTCTAAGGAAAAAATTAAAGGTGTTTTATGTGAAAATGACAAGTCTATAGTCTTGCTTTACATAAAATGCCTTCAAATTTAAATGTCACTCTGATGTAGCTTCACGTCTGCAGATTATCTTAACATTATAGATACCAAGAAACCATTTACACACCTATAATAGTCACCATTGTTATGCCTTAAAAGAGCATTGTGAAAAGTTATTTTTGTAACCTCAATTTAACATTCAAATTTAAACAGATTAGCATTTTAAATGGCACTGTAATATACTATATTGACTCAATATAAAAGTTGCATCAGTATGAAAATAAAGATTCAGTTTACTTTCCCAACTCTGTCATGTCATTAGTATTTCACATTTATGCTCTTCGCTTTCATTTATATGCCTCGAAATTAATTCAAACCTAAGAATAATATCAACATAATATGATACAATCAGGCAGTTTTCCCAAATCTGAGAACATTCCATTGAATTTGGTTGTGATGTTTTGAGGCTTCACAGATTACATCCATTATAACATATTCCGTAGCTCAAGATTGTAGAGAAAGACTTTTGAGATTTTGTTGTTGTAATAATCCAATTAAGGACCAATTCCAGGATTGTTGGAAGGTGGATTGTTCTGTAGAAACTATGCTTCAGTTGCTGTATGGTGTGCACAAAAACAATCCATTTCTACTTCTGAACATTTGGCTTGAAACATTTGTTTGAAGAAACACTTAGAGACAAGCTCTTTTTTTTTCTTGCCAGAAGTTCAAATCTCTGCCATTTATCTTGGAATGTTTCTGAAGACATTCATCTCCTTCTGTTAACTCTACACACTTCTGCTTGAATCTCCAAAAGCAATGATGGAAAATGACAATATAGAAGGCTTTGCTTTAGAAAATATTATCCTGCAATGGCATGGGCTTGTGCTTCTGGTATTTCAAAATTGAGAGAACTTTCCTTTGAAATGACAAGTTTTCTTGAAGGAGTGAATAGTAGAGATGCAATAATTGAAAGGTGATAATTGGAGAGGTGACTTTCCATCATACCTCCAATTAATCTTTGCCATATTCATCAACTCTGAAACTGTGAACCTATATTGACTTATTCGGACCAAGTCAGCTGCTGGTGGAACATTCCTTTCCTCTTCAAGTGGTTTTACAATTCTCCACCACCATTGTTCCCAGTATCCCTCCCCTGCCAAATAGAAGCAGCTCATTCTAACACATCCAAGGTCCTTCAATTATACCTTCATTCTGGACAGGAATCTGTCCAGCAGATTCACAGTGAGGAAAAAATATCTTCATGTCGAGGCCAAAGAACTCAGGTAGTGGTGTTCTTTGACTCAGAAGTTTGTTAATGTGGTGGACAACCAGAGGCCATTATCGTGCACACATTCAATGAGTCTCAAGCCGCAGACCTTTGGCTGACATTGCCACTTCTAGTCCAACAGGACATCCTGGTGTTGTAGCAGTTTCTGAGAGTCGGTGTCCATCAGTACCTCCATCATCTTGGTCATCTTTTTGGCAAGTGAGATTCCTCTGTGATAACCATCCTCTGTGGCCCTGATCTTCCCTCACCCCAAAATGGTATCAGGTCTGAGAGCCCCAAGTTAGCTGTGAAAGGCCTAGCATATATGAGGAGAGATGCTCAGGGAGGTGTCACAATAGTGGATGGGGAGGTCTCCTCACAGATTCCCTCATATTGAAGGCCCATCAGGGTCATCGTAGAGCCATGTGAGTACTTTTTATATCATCTTTTATCAGATGTATGGTGTGTGAATAGTTTTCTTTTTCAGTTAGAATGTCTTGTTTTTTAATTAATTATTTTTCTTTTAATGAATCACTGTGAGGTAAAGTTACAGATTTACAAACTTTCATGAAAGCATTTGTCAAACAATGTTCAAGTACCCAACCCTCCACCAATGCCAATTCTCCACCACCATTGTTCCCAGTATCCCTCCCCTCAAAATAACAAAAACAACCAGACCGGTGTTGGTGTGCATTCAGGGAGAAAGAGACTCTCCTTCACTGCTGGTGGGAATGACGACTGGTCCAGTCTTTTTGAAAAACAATATGGACATTTCTCAAAAAACTAGAAATCGAGGTCCCATTTGACCCAGCAATACCACTTTTGGGAATATATCTCAGAGATGCAAAAAAGTACAGTAGAGATGACATCTGTCTTGTTTTAGCCAAAGTTTTCTTTGCAATGTGGACACTTTTTACGTTGACAAAGTCCAGTCCATGTTTTCTTTTTCAAATGGAGTTGAATCATTCATGTAACCTCTGAAGTCAATATCAAGGAATACTCTGCCTTATGTTCTCCTCCACGGATTTTTACGTATTAGATGCAACATCAAAGTCTATAATCTATTTTGAACTAACATTTAGTATGTTGTGAAATGAGCACAATTTACTCAATCATTGCCAGTTTTTCGGCACCATTTATTTATTTATTTTTATTTCTTATTTTTTATTTTTTAGTGAAACTCCATGAGGTACAGTTGTTGACTTACAAATTTTTGTGCTTGGATTTCAATTATACAATGATCAAATACCCATCACTCCACCAGTGCCCATTTTCCACCACCATGGATAATATCCCTCCCACCCCCATACCCCCATGCCACCATGCCTCTGTGGCAGGGCATTCCCTTTTGTTCTCTCTCTCTTTTTTGGTTTTGTGGTCTGCAAAAGAGGCATTGAGTGACAATCATATTTGATCTATAGTCTACTTTCAGCATGCTTCTCCCATCCTGGGAGGATCCTCCCAACACCCTTTATTTGGTGTTCCCTTCTCTATCTGAGCTTCCTTTACCCCTAGCATGTGTGGCTGGCCTCCAAGCCATGGAGCAAAATTCCTGGTACTAATCTCGGTCACTCTTGGGTGTTAGTCTCCTATTTTGTTACTTTATGTTCCCCAGATGAATGCAATCTTTCTATGTCTATCCCTCTCTTTCTGACTCATTTCGCTTAACATGATACTTTCCATGTAGTACCACTTGTATGTAAATTTCATAACTTCATCCTTTCTAACTGCTGCATAGTATTCCATTGTGTAGATGTACCAAAGTTTCTTTAACCAGTCATCTGTTCTCGGGCACTCAGGTTTTTTCCATATTCTGGCTATTGTAAAGAGTGCTGCAATGACCAAACAAGTGCAGATGTCACTTCGACTATACATTTTTACCTCTCTGGGATATATTCCCAGGAGTGGTATTGTTGGGTCAAATGGGAGCTCGATTTCTAATTTTTTGAGAATCATCCATACTGGAAAACATCAAGTATCTTTAATGTATAGTATTGAAGTCTTTGTAATCTACTATTTTGTTCTAGCAGAATATTTCCTGTTTGGGCCACCTTTGTACCAAACCTAATTGTTCAAACTAAGCTAAACTTATTCCAGGGACTTTTCTAATCTTGTGATTTTTTTAAATTAGGGAAACTGTTTCCTGTAAATTTTACACCGACATTTGTTGAGGAGGCTTTCTTTCTCTGCTTTACACTCCATTGTTTGTCAATAAAATATTTTCTAGTATTTCACTTTGATACTGTGTTCACCATGACTATTAGTTGTGTCTTTCACAGACAGCAGAAAGTATTTTGTCTTTTTCTTTTTTTTTAGTTTTCTGAGACATCCTGTAATTATTAGTTCAGGTCACCGACCTTGAGTGATATTATTGAGATATTTATTGCCATCATTTTATAGAAATCACGAGTGTCTGAAAATATTTTTTTCTCTTTTGAAGAAGCTCCTTTAATGCTTCTTGTAATACTGTTTCAAGTTTATGACCTACTTAAGGTATTTGCCTATCAATGAAACTTTATATCATTCCTTTAAATTTGAGTGAGAACCTAGTAAGAGTGTTCTTGATGAGATGTATATTTCATTGTGCTTTTAAGGTAAGGTAAAGGTAAAGGCCCTCCCGTTGATCGTCGATTTGCTCGAGCGGGCCCAGTAACGTCTCCATTGGAGACTTTGTTGTTACTGTGTCTGGCATATCGAATACTCTCGGTAGCTTGCCAGGCTCTCTGAGAGGGGCGGAGGAATCGAACTCGGGTCGGCCATGTTGGCCGCTTGTAAGGCGAACGCCTTACACGCTGTGCTATCGCATTGTGCTTTTAAAAGTTATATTTCATTATTCTCCTCTCACAGTAACAAGTCTCACGATGGAGACGTTACTGGGCCCGCTCAAGCAAATCAATGAACAAGGGGAGGACAGTGCTACAGTGCTACAGTGCTGTTCTCCTCTGGCAGAGCTGATGTTTTGCTGTAACTCTTATGGGACATCTTTTGTATGTAACTTCCTTATTTGATCTTGCTGCTTTCAGCATTCTATCTCTGTCTTTGGTTTTTGTCATTTAGAGATTTTCTGTTGGTCTTTGTTTTGATTGGACTCCATTTGCCTTCTTTGATCTGGGTGCATGTTCTGCTTAACTCTGGGAAATTATTAATTATGATTTCTGTGACTTGAAGTTCTTTATCTACCTTGCCATCTTGCCCACAGTATTTCTTATTCTTACATTGTTCCTCTTGACCTCTTACCATGATTCTTTGGTATATTCATTTTTATTCAGACTTTTTCCATTTTTTGTTATTTTATGAATATTTTCTACCTTATATCATTGAGGTTAATTCTGCTTCTTTTGTCACTCTGCTGCTGAGGCTTTCCACTGAGTTTTTAATTTCTCTAATTATGTTCCTCAGTTCTGTGATTTAAAAAATATTAAATTTTATTTTCATAAAATTGTTCACATTAATTTATTTTTTAAATTAATTAATTTATTTTTTAATAGTGAGAGACCATGAGGTACAGTTGTAGACCTACACATTTTTGTGCTTGGGTTTCAGTTATACAATGATCAAACACCCATCCCTCCACCAGTTCCCACCACCACGGATCCCAGCATCTCCTCCCCCCCCCAGCCCCCATCCCACCCTGCCTCTGTAGCAGGGCATTTCCCTCTCTCCTTTTGAGTGCCATAGTCTACAAAAGAGGCATTGAGTGGCAATCATGCTCGGTCGACAGTCTACCCTCAGCATGCTCTCCCATCGTGGGCGGATCCTCCCAACACCCTTTATTTGGTGTTCCCTTCTCTTTCTGAGCTCCCTTTTCCCCTAACATGTGTGGTTGTCCTCCGGGTCATTGAGTAAAATTCCTGATACTAATCTCTGCCATAATTGGATGTTAGTTTCCTATTTTGTTACTTTATGTTCCCCAGATGAATGCAATCTTTCTATGTCTATCCCTTTCTTTCTGAGTCATTTCGCTTAACATGATACTTTCCATGTAGTACCACTTGTATGTAAACTTCATGACTTCGTCTTTTCTAACAGCTACATAGTACTCCATTGTGTAAATGTGCCAGAGTTTCTTCAACCAGTCATCTGTTCTCGGGCACTCAGGTTTTTCCAGATTCTGGCTATTGTAAAGAGTGCTGCAATAAACAGACAATTGCAGATGTCACTTCGGCTATACTTTTTTGCCTCTCTGGGATATATTCCCAGGAGTGGTATTGCTGGGTCAAATGGGAGCTCAATTTCTAGTTTATTGAGAATCATCCATACTGTTTTCCAGAAGGGCTGAACCAGTTGGCATCCCCACCAACAGTGAAGGAATGTCCCTTTCTCACCACATCCGCGCCAGCACCGGTTGCTTTTCTTCTTGTGGATATGGGCCAGTCTCTGCGGTATGAGGTGATATGTCATCGTGGTTTTGATCTGCATCTCCCTGATGATTAATGATGTGGAACATTTTCTCATGTGTCTTTTAGCCATTCGGATTTCTTCTTTGTCAAAGTTTCTATTCATTTCATCTCCCCATTTTTTGATGGGGTTGAGTGTTTTCTTTTTGTGGAGTTGAACCAGTATTTTGTATATCCTTGAAATTAACCCCTTATCAGATGTGTAGTTGGCGAATATCCTTTCCCATTCTGTTGACTGTCTTTGTATTTTGGTTACTGTTTCTTTTGAGGTGCAGAAGCTTCTTAGTTTAAGATAGTCCCATTTATCTAAAACCTCTACCAAAAAACTTCTAGAAACAATAGGCTTGTATAGTAAAGTGGCAGGTTATAAAATCAATGCCCAAAAGTCCATGGCTTTTCTATATGCAAATAGTGAAAGAGAAGAAAAAGACATGAAGAAAACAATCCCATTCACAATTGTGCCCCAGAAAATCAAGTACCTAGGAATCACCTTAACTAAGGAAGTAAAGGACCTGTACAAAGAAAACTACAAAACTCTACTTCAGGAAATAAAAGAGGATACGAGGAAATGGAAAAATATCCCCTGTTCATGGATCGGGAGAATTAACATTGTCAAAATGGCAATACTTCCCAAAGCACTGTATAAATTCAACGCAATTCCTATTAGGATACCCATGAAATTCTTCAAAGAATTGGAGCAAACACTCCTGAAATTTATATGGAACAATAAGCCCCCACGAATAGCTAAAGCAATTCTGGGGAAAAAGAAAATGGGAGGAATCAACCTCCCTAACTTCAAACTCTACTACAAGACAGTAATAATTAAAACAGCATGGTACTGGAACAAAGGCAGAGCTGTAGACCAATGGAACAGGGTTGAATATACTGACGTCTCCCCCCAAGCATACGAGCATCTAATCTTCGATAAGGGGGCAAGAAAAGTGAAGTGGAGCAAGGAAAGCCTCTTTAACAAATTATGCTGGCAAAACTGGACGGCTATATGCAAAAAATGGGCTCAGATCTCTGCCTAACTCCATGTACAAAAGTAAGATCTAAGTGAATTAAAGACCTCAACATCAGACTGGAATCTATAAGATACATTGAGGAAAATGTTGGCAAAACCCTTCATGACATAGAAGCTAACAGTGTCTTCAAAGATGTCACATTAATTTATTAAGTTCAATATTTCAACACCAATCACACCAACATTACAATGTCCCACCACCATTATTTCGAATTTTGCCACCACCACCCAAGCCTGCTCCACAGACAGGTGCTAAATAATTTATTTTGTATTGCTTGTTATGAATAATTGACAAAAAATAATCCAAAAAGTTTTCCTTAGAGGAAAGTGTATGAAGAGGAAAGTGTATGAAGAGGAAAGTGTGTGAAGCTATTGGATCTCCTCTTGGAGCCGTTAAAGCCCCGTGTAAGATATCATTAAAATGTTATTAGCGTTTGAGCCTTTGTGTGCTAAAATATATGTATATTTATATGTTCACACACTTATATATACATATATATATACATAGATCAAAATTAGTTGTCTTCTACCTTACACCCCATCAAATGTGGTGTACTATTCTTGGTATATTAGTGACATAAAGTATAAGATATCTTGTGGTCATGAAAATGGCTGCGTTCTCCAGGAATTCTAAAATTTTAAATAGAATACTAGATCTAGAGTTAATTTCTTTAACTGGATGGTGATTTTGGAGTTTGGAGTCATCTCTGTGGGTGCTGCTGTCTTTTGAGATTCATTTGTGAGTCTCTGGACTATGGCCATTAATGCACTTAAATTGCACCCAGAGACAGTTCATGGGCATAACTGCTAGGAAACGGGAAGGGTGAGGAGATAGGAGATGGAACCCATTCCCAACTCCGTGAAGCCTGGAAGTTGCAGTCACAAGTTCTGGATACCTGGGTTTTTCAACGGATTCGTTCTCATGTGTTGGAGGGCTCAAGACAAGACTGTGAAAGTTGGCTGTGAGACTGGTGGTGATTGGGTTCTGGAGGTTTACCGCTGCTGGGGTCCTTTTTCATTGAATCTCTGAGAGCTACAATTACAAAGCTTTCATACTCGAGTTTCAGTTATACAATGATTAAACACACATACCTCCACCAGTGTACATTTTCCACCACAAATGTACCCAGTATCCCTCCCTGCCAATCCCACACCTCGCCCTGAAGCTGTAGCATACAATCTCCCTCTTACTCTCTCTTTATGTGTGTGCATTATGGTTTGCAATACAGATAATGACAGGCCATCATGTTTGGTCCTTATCTACTTTCAGCACACATCTCCCATCCAGAGAGGTCCCTCCTGGGGCTTGAGTGATAGCACAGTGAATAGGGGATTTGCATTTCATGTGACAGACCTGCGTTCAATTCCCAGCATCCCCTATGGTCCCCCAAGCACTGCCAGGAGTAATTCCTGACTGTATGAGCCAGGAAACACTCTGATGCATTGGCAGGTATGACCCAAAAAGCAAAAAAAAAATATTCCAGAGAGATATCTCCAACCATCATTGACTTAGTGGTCCCTTCTCTATCCCAGATGCCTTCTCCCCTAGCTCATAATTCAGGTTTTCAACAATGGAGCAATCTCCCTAGTCCTGTCTCTACGTCCTTGGGTGTTAATCTCATATTATGATATTTTATATTGCACAAATGAGTGCAGTCATTTTATGTATGTCCCTCTCTTTCTGATTAATTTCATTTAGCATGATACTCTCCATGACCATCCACATATAAGCAAATTTCATTACTTCATCTTTCCGACTAGCCTTGTAGTATTCCATTGTGTAGATGTATTATGGTTTCTTTAATCAGTTGTCTATTCTCAGGCACTTGGGCCATTTCCAGATTCTGGCAATTGTGAACAGTGTTGCAATGACAATGAACATACATGTGCAGATGTCATTTCTACTAAGCTCCTTTGAACCCTTGAGATATATTCCCAGAAATGGTATCGTTGGGTCATATGGAAGCTCAATTTCAAGATTTTTTAGGAATGCCCATATTGTTTTTCAAAAAGGCTGTACCAGTTGGCATTTCCACCAACAATAAAAGAGAGTCCCTTTCTCCACACTTCCGTGCCAGCTCTGGTTGTTCTCGTTCTTTTTGATGTGTGCCAGTCTCTGTGGTGTAGATGATGTCTCATTGTTGTTTTGATTTCCATCTCCTGATGATTAGTCATGTAGAGAATATTTACCCAATACCCAATACCCATCAGATAAAGGGTTAATATCCAGATATACATGACAGAAGTAGAATTGTACAAGAAAAACCTCCAACTCCCTCAAAAAATGGGGAGAAGAAATGAACAGAAGCTTCCTCAAAAAAGAAGTACAAATGGCCAAAAGGCACATGAAAAAATGCTCTACATTGCCAGGGTCTTTTGGGGCAGTTAGAGGGACATACTTGCCTCTCTCCAAGTGCCTGGATGAAATCAGCCTGGGGCAGGGTGGGAAGACATCTCTGTGATATGCCGTCACTTCTGAGATTCATTTGAGAGTCTCAGTTCTGTTATTTCTTATTGCAGTTTCTCATTACTCCCCCCTCTCATATTTCCTGCCACTTTTTGTTACTATGTGTACCACTATTTCTTTAAAATTATTAAACATCTCCATCCTGGAATCTTTAAAGTCCTTTCCTGAGAGGTTATAGAATTGATTGTTGCAAATAGAGCTTTCCAGATTATTCTGTTCAGTCATTGAAGTTGGTGGGGTTTTATGCTCTTATTTACCCATTATGACCTATGTGCTCTGAGAGCTTTGGATGGAGTTATGGTTTTATAGAGTCAATGTCTCATTATAGCCTTTTTCCTTCATTGTTGAGTTTGGAATTTTGCATTTTTCAATTCTTCAGAGAACCTCGAATCAACTCTTTCCCCAGTATTAAGGTATTAGGTGAGAGTTTATACTTGACCACTTGATCACTTGACATCCTGTTACTCATCAATTTGTTTGAGCCGGTACCAGTAACGTCTCCATTAGTCCCTGTCACGTGCTCGTTTAGCCCAGTGGCATCTGCTCGCTCCAGGAAGAGCCTCGAACCGATCATTCAGGGTCTTGATAAAGAAGTCTGACCATCTCGTAGGTGGGCGACCACACGAAATTTTTTTTTAAATTTATTTATTGAATCACTGTGAGAAAAGTTACAAAGCTTTCAGGTTTAAGTCTCAGTCATACAATGGTCAAACACCTCTGTCCTCACCAGTAATTATTTTTTACGACCAAGATCCCAAATATACCCCCCACCCCTCCTGATGCCTATGAGGCAGATGATTTCTACTTAATTCTTCCTCTTCTTTGAATACATTCATTATTTCGACAAAAGATGCGCCATTATTTTTTGGAATTTCCCCCCAACAATCAGAACTACTGAAAAGGCATTATAAAATAATTTGTTTTCTGTTGCTGGTTATTTCTGATATTTTATTAATTAAGTCTGGAGGGATTTCTGCCAAGAGCTGGATAATTACGAGATTGGTTTCTGTGCGTCTGGTGCCATGGCCGTGCAAGAGAGCCACTCATGGGGGGCAACTCATGGCCTCAGTTGGGTGTGAAGGATAAGCGGGTTCTGCCCGCTTTCCCATAAGGCTGCAGTTGCCCCATCACCAGAAGCTCATACCTGGCTTTCCAATAAGCTCTGAGGTGGCTGCCACCGTGCTGCTGCGGGGGGGGGGGGGGGGAAGAAGGAAGAGAGAGACACCCTTTTCCTCCCGGGGGTGGGGGATGGCACTGGAGTTTAATGCATAGTCTATTCACGTTTCTGCTGCAAGCTGCTGGGCTCTGAATTAGTTCCATGTGCCTCTGGTGCCATGGCCATGCCAGAGAGCCACTCGTGGGGGACAACTTATGGCCTTGGTTGGGTGTGAAGGACAAGTCAGTTCCATCCCCCCTCACGCGATATTTTGACATCCCGAGGAATCCAGTTGGTAATGGCTCTAGTCCAGTGATCCTCTTCAAATCACATTACATGTCCAGTCCACCTGATTTTTGACGTCTTGTCAAATGAGACAGCTTCCCTGATTCTCTATGATCAACAGAGGTCGGAACTCTGGATTCTTTCTCTCACTTGAGTGAAGCGTGATACTCCAAGCATAGCTCTTTTGATTCCTCTTTGGAAGATCCGAATAGCATTCTCATCCTGTTTTCATAGGGCCCAGGTTTCTGAGGCGTATGTTAATTCAGGAAGAACAGTGGAATCGAATAGATGTGGTTAAAGCCGGAGGTTCTTCATTCTCTTAGCTATTTCTTCGATGCTCTTGAAGGCGTTCCAAACTGCTCTCTTCCTTCTGCGAAATTCAGGTGGTATTTGTGCACAACCTGCTGCTAGCCCTCTGCCTTTTCCTTGTCCTGGGGTTTCTTTACTATTCGGCGTGGAAGCTGCTTCTGCTCCAGTGGGAGGACTCCAGATCCTGGTGATCAATCAGTAATTGATCTGCCTGTAGTCCGGGTGTCCTGCGGATGGTGAACTCCACAGACGAGGTAACTCCACTAACCAGCTGCCACAATGCTCCAGGCCACTTCCCTCAAAGCAGCCCCGCGACACATCACAAGACAATATTCATCTTAATAATAATGATTATCTTCCAAGATTACTGCACCATATTTGATGGGGTTCAAATATGGTTTGAACCATGGGAACACCTGCAAGGGCTATTAGAGGCTGCCCTAAAAGCCTCCATCCCTCTTGGAGAGTCTGGCAAGCTACCGAGAGTATCCCGCTCACATGACAGATCTTGGAAAGCTATCTGTGGCTTATTTGATATGCCAAAAATAGTAAATACAATGGGTCTCATTCCCCTGACCCTGAAAGAGCCACCAATACGGCAGCATTAAAAAGGATGAGGAAGGAGAGGCTGATAAAATCTCAATGCCGAACCAGGCTGCCAAAACGAAGAAGGACAAAAATGACTGTCTGTACTTTCAATGCATGTATGCTGGCATCGGATGAATCCATCAAGGACCTGATGGTGTAATGCGAAAGATCAAGTATGACATCATTGTTCTGACCGAGATGAGAAGGCATCAACCACATTATGCCATTTTCAACACTGGAGAAGAACTGTTCCTCGGAACATGGGACAAAAGAGGCGTCCTTGGTGTCGGTGTCCTTCTCAACACGAACTTGGCCATTAGCATTAATTCATTCGAATGCCTAACAACCCGAATCAGACGATTACACTTGAATAGACGTGGCTCACTACCGGCAGTTTATACCAGATTTTGTCATTCCCTGGTGCTGCCTAATTCAGAAAACTTGGCCTGAAATGCTTCCTAGAACTTTTTCTGTTGTCTCCACAATAAGTATTATGCCTTCTTATATATTTTTTTCATTTTATTTTTTCCTGCTAGAAAAATCACCTGTTTCTTGATTCAAGTTTTTGCTGTCAGAGAGCTCAAAGTCTATAGGGGTGACTGGGACCCTCAGTTTCACTGATCCTCATCATTTATTCCACGGGCTTCTATTACCAGGTTCTGTGCATGGTAAAGCATCTTTTCAGTTTCTTTGCTCTTTTCCCAGTCTGTGATTAGCATTTTTTTCCCCAGCTGCTTTAGCAAAGAAGCTCCATGAAGTTTCTCTGTCAGGATTCTTACAGAGTTAATTGATATTTCAATTCATATTCTCAATGCAGTTCACCAAGCCCCTTTCACCACCATATTGAGTGCACCTCTCTATATAAATGTTTATTTGAAAATCATTCTTGGATATCAAATAGCTCATCACACACAATATATTAAGCTTTATTAGTTAAAGTATAGTAAAAAGAATATCAAGAGAGACAATACCATGATTTTCATGAAAATTAATCTGAGTGATAGTAAACTCAAATTACAAGCCTCAGTTTTGAAATATATTTTGAGCTAAATGGTGATGAGTGTTACATAAATAGTTATTTTGCAATACACTATATATAAGTTGCTCTTATATCCAAATCCCTGGAAAGAATGTTTGCAATGGCATTGAATAAATAAGACTTCCTTTAAATGAATAGACCGTTGCTATAATAAAGTCAATTTTAACATTATTTTCCCAGAGCTATTTTACATGTTGAGTCATATAATAGTTTTATTCCTACTTCCTAGCTATTTTGAGACCTCACCTGTAATTTAGTGACTTTCTTGGAGAAAAGCATGAAATTAGACCTATAATATAAAATTTGAACAGCAAACATACAAAGTTTAATAGATAATATCAGTATTAGCTACTTTTCTTAAATAGAGGTGATTCTCAGATGCTAATTAATCCACTTAAAATATCTGTGAGCACAGTTTTGAGGAGTCACTGTCACTATCCTCCCATTGTTTATCGATTTGCTCGAGTGGGCCCAGTAACATCCTGAGACTTGTGTTTTGCATATCGAATATGTCACGGGTAGCTTGCCAGGCTTTGCTGTGCGGGAGAGATACTCTCGGTAGCTTGCCATCCGAGATGGGAGAAAAGTGGAAAGTTTCTAGTGGAGCTTTATTTTTCCATAGCTTACCTTGATGCAGAATTTCTAATTATATAAATCAACTAAATTGTCTTTATTCAAATAATCATGTTGCACAATAGATTAAAAAAATTCTGCTTGGCCTGAAAACCTTAGATGTAACAAAAGGAATTGTCCCATAGTAAGACAAAAGTCTCAGAATTAAGAAGTGAAGGTAGCTCAAAATTATACTGGCTACTTGTACATTTTAAGAGCTAGTGGTGTATTGATACTGTAGCACTGTCCTCCCATTGTTCATCTATTTGCTCAAGCGGACCCAGTAACGTCTACGTTGTGAGAATCGTTGTTACTGTTTTTGGCATATCGAATATGCCATGGGGAGCTTGCCAGGCTCTTCAGTGTGGCCAGGATACTCTGAGTAGCTTGCCGGACTCTCCAAGAGGGGCGGAGGAATCAAAGCTGGGCCAGATGCGTGCAAGGCAAACGCTCTACCCGCTGTGCTATTGCCCCTCTTGAAGAGCCTAGCAAGCTACTGAGAGTATCCTGCCCACACGACAGATCCTGGCAGGCTCCCCATGGCATATTCGATATGCCAAAAATAGTAACAGCAAGTCTCACAATGGAGCCGTTACTGGTGCCCGCTCGAGCATATTGATGAACAACTGGAGGACAGTGCTACAGATGTACCGATGCAAACTTAGAAACTCTGGTTCTGACTTTTAAATATTACTAAGGAAAAAAACTTGTTTGCTCATTAGATCTAATTTATTTCAGATCAATAATTCATTTCTAAGTATAGCAGTATTAAAATCTGGAGGTTAATAATATGTATGAGTCTTTTTGACAATGGGTAGTGAGATAAATGCATTATTTGATAAAAAAATGGAATGGGTATGTATAAATTCATGAAAAACTTCAGGTTGGAAAGTACAGGAAGGTAACTACTTATAATATTGAGTTGATGGGGGAACCCGGTGAGAAAGTAGAATATTGCATGTAAATATAATCTATGACCCCATATATAATCTATGACACCATAGATATAATCTATGTCTATGTCTATCTGCACTTTCTCTACCTCCCTAAGGAAATGGAATTACTAGTTTTGTCTATTTTACTTACTAATGTATGCCCTGCATAAGCAACTGTGTTTGGAACATAATAAATAGAGGCTTGCAAAAAATATCTGCTTACTGAATGAATGAGGCAAATGGACGTCAAGAAATTGGTACAGGATCTTCAAGAGTGTATGATTAAAGAATAAAAAACAAAGCAATTTTCTTTTTGCTTTTTGGGTCACACCCGGCAATGCACAGGGGTTATTCCTGGCTCTGCACTCAGGAATTACTCCTAGCGGCACTCAGGGGACCATATGGGATGCTGGAAATCGAACTCAGGTCGGCCACATGCAAGGCAAATGCCCTACCCGCTGTGCTATTGCTCCAGCCCCAACAATGCAATGTTAACAGTGGAATGTTTACCCATTGTATCTATATAGTTATGTAGAATTCATCTTAAAGTGAATTTCTTTCTTCGTGTGTGTGTATGTGTGTGTGTGTGTGTGCATGTGTATGTGTATTTTGGGCCACAGCTGGTGATGCTCAGGGGTTACTTAAGGCTTGGAACTTAGGAATTACTCCTGGTGTTGCTCAAAGGACCATATGGGATGTCAGGGGTTGAACCCAGGTCAGCTACATGTAAGGCAAGTACCCTACCTGCTGTACTATTTATCCCGTCTTGATTATTGACTGATTATTGGGCTATATTATAGACATCTGTGCCTGAAATGATGTGAGAAATAGGTAGATAAATAGAATGGTGGAGATGTAAAAGGTCATAGAAATAGGAAGATTACAGAGAATACTGAAGGGTGAGCGTCGATATTAGCTTTGGGCCCTTTGTCTAATAAAATAATTGTACCTTGACTCAAAGGGAAATAAAGCGAAGTGAATTGACATTTGAAGATTTTGAGGGGGACATTGAGAATAATGAAATATAGAAGTAAAAACTTTTAGGAAATGAAACTACAAAGTTTTCAAAAATAGATGATGTAGTTTGGACTTGAGGGTGAGCAGTGGAGATTTTTGAGAATCTGTCAGATGAAATGTATTTTACGGTGTGGCCAGTTAAATTTCTCTCTGTCAATTGGATATGACATATAAGAGAAGGAGAATATGTTAATGATGACACAGAAGTTTATAGTATGAGATCAAATTTTTTTGAAATTAAATGAAAAATTGTTAGTGTGAATGATTGATGTGTTTAAAAGTTTGTTGAAGATTTTTAGCATGTTTTCAGATTATATATTTTTCCATTAGGTGGGCAGAGTGATGATAATTGTAGGTATTATTCATTTTACTGTTGACTATTTCCCCCCTACATATAGAACATATAGGTAGGTATTTTTAATTAGCGATAGAATAGCGGATAGGGCATATACCTTGCACGCGACCGACCCGGGTTTGATTCCTCCTCCCCCCTCGGAGAGTTCAGCAAGCTACTGAGAGTATCCCGCCTGCAGGGCAGACCTTGGCAAGCTCCCCGAGGCATATTCGATTTGCCAAATACAGTAACAACAAGTCTCACAATGGAAATGCTACTGGTGCCCGCTCGAGCAAATAGATGAACAATGGGAGGACACTATGCTACAGTGTTCTACAGATGTTAAATATGATCATATACTAAGAATATGCATAATATTTGTTAATAGTTAGATTTTGTTATATTAGATTACCTCTGCAAGTCAAGTTTATTAGTGTTACACTCTGATAATAAGAGACAAGAGATAACAAAGAGAAAATAAGCACGTACAATGACTATAAGTTCTCTTCAATTTTTTGATAATGGAAAAATATAGATATTCAGTATTAATCTGAACTCAAGGTAGAAACCATTAGCATAAATATATTAGTGACAATGACCCACATTATATTCAACTAAAGAGATTGTAGATATACAAATATACATATATATGGCACAGAAGTTATGTTGCTTTTTTAAAATTTTTTGTTAGTACAAAGTTTTTGTTTCCTTGAGAAGGAAATGTCATACAAAAGTTATTTTTGAGTGTTAAATCCTGAGTAGTATACTTCTGGGCTGACTCTAGTGGAAAATATATGCAATTTTGGTATAGGCAATATTGGAGCATTTGTTCACAAAATTTTGTTTGCAGTTATTTAATCTAAAATTCCACATCTACTAATTTCTCTCGAAGTAATATCAACTTATCACTTATCACTTAACTTCCTGTTAGTCGTCAATTTGCTCGAGCGGGCGCCAGTAAAGTCTCCATTTGTCCCTGTCGCGTGCTAGTGTAGCCCAATGGCATCTGTTCGCTCCGGGAACATGAAGAGCCTCAAACCAATCGTTCATGATCTTGACGAAGAAGTCTGACCATCTGGTAGGTGGGCGGCCACGCGGTCTTTTGACATCCCGTGGAATCCAGTTGGTAACAGCTCTAGTCCAGCGGTCGTCTTTAAATCTCATTACGTGACCAGCCCATCTGATTTTCAACACCTTGGCAAATGAGACAGCGTCCCTGATTCTTGATCGTCGACGGATGTCAGAACTCCGGATTCTTTCTCTCATTTGAGTGAAATGTGATATTCTAAGCATAGCTCTTTCAATTCTTCTTTGGGAGACCTGAATAGCGTTCTCATCTTGTTTGCGTCGGGCCCAGGTCTCTGAGGCATATGTTAATGCAGGAAGAATAGTGGAATCAAAGAGATGTGCCCAGAGCCGGAGGTTCTTCATCCTCTTAGCTATTTCTTCGACGTTCTTGAAGGCGTTCCAAGCCGTTTTCTTCCTCCTGTGCAGCTCGGGTGCCAGGTCATCTGTCATGTTGACCTCTCGACCTAGGTACACATAGATGTTGCATTCGGAGATGGTGTTCCATTGAGAGCGAATGGGGCATCAGGAACGAGGCTGTTTCTCATAAACATTGTCTTCGTAAGATTGAGCAGTAGTCCTACCTTTCCACACTCACGGTCAAAGTCGGCCAGCATTTGTGCTGCTTGGCTGATGTTTGGTGTTATTAAAACAATGTCATCAGCAAAGCGGAGGTGGTATAGTTGCCGACCATCTATCTTCACTCCCATTTCTTCCCATTCCACTCGTCGCATGATGTTCTCGAGGGTGGCACTGAAGAGTTTCGGTGAAATGGTATCACCCTGCCGAACCCCTCTCTTGACATCAATGATCACTTCTTTGTAGAATGGTGAGATCCTGGTAGTGAATCCGCAATACAGCTCACGGAGGATCCTGATGTATTGGGCTTCAATGCCCTGATTGGTACTGTTGGTACTAATGCCTTTTTGGTACTATTGCGGCAACATGGGAAGATGCCATTGTTGACAACATTGACGAGGAATACGATCGACTGTTTCAGCACCTCCATGAATGTGCGAGGAACGCCAAGAGAGAGATAGCCACAAAAAATCGCCTATCTTCGAAAACTCTTGAGCTAATTCGCCAGCGTGGTCTGGCGCATGCCTCAGGCAACCGCAAGCTAACGTCCAAGCTCGCAAAGCAGTGCAGAGATGCGATCAAGGAAGACCTCAAAGAGAGAAGAGCAGAAGTACTGGTAGATGCGGCAGAAGCCGGGAAAAGTATTCGTAAGGCCCGCCTGTCCTTCGTCAACTATAAGACCAAGCTGACTGCCCTCCGATGTCCTGATGGATCAATCACATCCTCCAGAACGGCAATGGAGAAGATTATACATGACTTCTACTCAAATCTCTTCGATAGCCATATCCACTTGCCGACATACCAAATTCCACAGGATGGATATGTCGTTCCCAAAGTTCTCCCGAAATCCGACACGCCATTTCATCGGTAAAGAAACAAACAGCACCCGGCCCAGACAAGGTCAGACCTGAACACCTGAAGAACCTGCCGTCAGTACTCATCAATACACTGGCTCGGCTCTTCACTCGCTACCTGTCTGAATGCAAGGTTCTGTCCCAATGGAAAACCAGCAGGACCGTACTACTGTTCAAGAAGGGAGACATCCATGACATTGGCAACTATCGCCCGATCTGCCTACTGTCTGTCATCTACAAGTTGTTCACTCGAGTCATCCTAAATAGGATTGGCAGAACACTAGATGAAGGACAACCATGAGAGCAAGCCGGTTGTGCAAAGGATTCAGCACCATCGACCATATCCACACGATAACCAAGCTCATTGAGGTTTCTCAGGAGTTCAAGATGCCGCTCTGTTTAACGTTCATTGATTTAAAGAAGGCCTTTGATTCTGTTGAGACGGAAGCGGTCATTGAAGCCCTAGCCAATATCAACAATAAACACAAAGAAATACACTCTAGATTATTTTCATAAGTTTGATGTAAGAATATGACAATCTAGTTAAGTATCCAAATCAGTATTTCAATACATTTTTCATACTCATAAGATGAAATATTATGGTGATTATTCAAAGAATGTTGTAGAAGAAAACATTAAATATTTTAATTTATTATTCGTTACTAAATTGATCTTTTATTAACTTTTAAAAATTATATTTTAAGCACTGTTTTTTCCAAAACTGTGACTGGTGTGATTTCATACACAAAACTTTCAGCATTACACTCTACTCCAGAGTCTCCACTTTCCTCCACCATCATCTCATTTTCCCGTCCCTGCATCCCCCCCAATATCCATGGTCATAGACTTCATATTGGAAATCAGTTTTTGCTTCCTCTGTGCATATGTTATTTCTCCACCAGCAGTAGGGCGTTTGCCTTGCACACGGCCGACCCAGGTTCGATTCCTCCCCTCTCTCGGAGATCCTGGCAAGCTACTGAGAGTATCTCGCCCACACGGGAAAGTCTGGCAAGCTACCTGTGAGGTATTCTATATGCCAAACAAAGTAACAACAAGTCTCACAATGGAGACGTTACTGTGCCCGCTGGAGCAAATAGGTGAACAAAGGGAGGACAGTGCTACAGTGCTACACTTTCTTTATATACCACAGCAAGGTGTCACCCCAAACCAGTAGTAATAATAGTAACAAAAATAAATAAACATTTTATGCCTAAAATAATCTCCGTTATTTTTTAATTTTATTTTTTAATTAAAAAATTTTATTTTATAAGGTAGTTCATGGGCTGGATCAATAGCACAGCAGGTAGGGCATTTGCTTGCATGCGGCCAACCTGTGTTTGATACCACCACCCCTCTCGGAGAGCCCAGTAAGCTACCTAGAGTATCGCGCCTGCATGGCAAAGACTGGCAAGCACCCGCGACGTATTCTATATGCCAAAAACAGTAACGAGTCTCACAATGGAGACATTACGATTTGTCCGTTCGAGCAAATTGATGAACAATGGGAGGACAGTGCTACAGTGCAAAGGTAGTTCACAATATTTGATTACATTTAATATTCAAATGGCAATCCCATCACCATTACACCTTCCCACCACCATACTTGGTATGTTTCCATCCCAAACCCCAATTCCTGTCCCAAAGAAGAACCGAAACAATATATTTTGTATTGTTTGTTATGAAAAAAAAAAAAAAACACTGAAAATGCTACAAAAAAGTATCCATAGAGGAAAGAGTGTGAAGTTTGTTCTATTTTTACAGGCCATTAAGACGTGTTAAAGGTTGAGCCTTTGCGAAATATGTAAATATATATGTATATATATTTCCCTCTATGATTGGCTGTCTACCATTTGAACCCCATCAAATGTGGTGCGGTAGTCTTGAAGAATGGGTAGGGAGTGTCCTATGATGTGTTGCATCGCCTCATTTGCATCCATGTGGTCCAGAATGGCTCACTCGTGTGTGAGGCTCAGCACAACCGAGTGGGGAGCAGCCTTGAGCATGGTGGTGGTTGGGTTCTGGAGGTTTTTGGCTGCTGGGACTGAGTCTCACCTGCCCCTCTCTGGGGCGCCCTCAATGAAACAGCCTGGCATGAGGTCCAGTGGCATGGCTATGGCGAATAATCTCCATCCTTAACACAAAATTTCTATCAATATAATTCACAATTGAATTAATTATCCATATTTTTCATGTAGATCAAATAGTAATTCACAAGGTATTGTTTCTTACTTATCTCCTTCAAGAGTGAATAAAACAAAAAAAAAAAACCCCACACTTGCTAAAGAATACTTTCCACTACCCTGTTAGTGAATTACCAGTGTAGTATCTGAAACTTGATTTTGGACCACACCCGGCAATAATCAAGGGTTACTCCTGCCTCTGCACTCAGAAATTACTCCTGACTACTCTCTAGAGACCATATGGGATATTGGGTTTAAAAACCATTTTGGTAGCCTGCAAGACAAGCACCCTACCCACTGCACTCTCTTTCTGGCTCCAGTGTCAGAAACTTCATTTGTCCTCACCTGAAAGATTATCTTTTCAACCTAGAATATTATCTTGGCAGACAATCACTAGTTTATCTTTGTTTATCATTGTAGATAGATATAGTGACTAAATTCACATGCAGGATTCCTGAACCTCCCCATACCAGCACCAATAAAAAAAAATTTACAAGAAAAATAAATCTCAAGCTGGATGTAATGCTTATATTGACATGACCAAAGTGCTTTCCCATAGGAAATTCTACCAAAAAAAGAGCGCACCTTGAGGAATATGCAAGGGAGGAAATCAATGTATAATGATAAAATGACAAGTAACTCTAAAGGACCAGTATGCCCATTTATGGAAAGATGCATGAGTGTTAAAGGAACTTAAGTGTTCCATGACCATAAATATTTAATGGACAATGATATTTATAGTTTCTTTTCATATACAAGTTCTCCCTTTTGTATCATTTTTTCATTCTGCAATTTTGTGAATAATTTGCCACCTACATTAAAATTCGTAGAAATTTTACTGTCCCTTTTAATAGAACAAAGTGTTAGGTCATTTTATGTTAGACAGGAGGTTCATCGTAATTTTATTTGCTTACTTTTGTGTTTGGACTACACCCAGCTGTGCTCAGGGCTCAGGGCTAACGCCTGTCTGAGTTCGGTGGATCATATGTGGTGTTGGGGATGGAACCTGGGTCAGCTGTATGCAAGGCAAGTACCTTGCCTACTGTACTATCTCTTTTAACCCATCACTGTAACTTTTTTAATAAAGATTTTTATTTATGTGAGAGAAGAATGAAAGCTACTTTATATGGATCTAATTTCAAGCTTATTGTTAGTATAAAACAAAGTATAGTTGAGTTATGAAAAAATGTTCCTTTTTCTCATAGATGTGTACATATTTTCAGTAACTATATATATTTGTTCAAATTCAATATCACAAATTTACTTTGTGAAATGGTTCATTTCCAGATACATTCATCATAACAGGCAGTGTGAAGAGCCTTAGGAAATAAGCAGTCGGGAGGTTTTCACTTTTATCCTGTGCTGGTTTGCTGTGTGACTTCTGGGAAACACATAACCATTGGTGCCCTGACCCTCACACCTCTAAAATGAATGTCACCATGGTTCAGTATTGAGAATAGGATAAAGATCTTTAAATTCAGTTGGATCAGGTGTCTGACTGGGGAGACGGATGGAGATCCTAGGATTATAAGAAAATTCTTATTAAGGAAAATAGAATTTTACTTAACTCAAAGGGCACATGTGGAGAGGGTCATATGAAACTTTTCAAGAGGAGCTATTTTGGAAATAATTAACTGACATATTTTAGAAAGGAGGACGTGTGATACTGATTTTTTACTAACACTTTTATATGCTATATGTGTGAGTTAGGTAGATTGCAGAGGGAATATTTGAAGTCAGAACATGAGACAGGACAGAGTTGGGAAACAATGAATGATAATAAACTTCATGACAGTAAGGATCCAAGACAAACACCAGTCCTAATTTACAGTAAAGAAACGTCTCTGGATTTATATGATGGTCTTGGTGGTCTCTCTTCTTACAACTCAGGAAAAAATTTAATTCAGTTCTTGGTGCCCTCTGAGAGAATTCAATCTCCTTATACTATCATGGCAATACTTTTGCATATCATAATCATGTCCACCAGAGACCAGACCAAAGTACAGCGGGCTGTGTGTTTGCCTTTCAGGCGTCTGATATGCGTTTGGTTCACAAAATATGGTACACCGAGCAGTCCAGAAGTAATTCCTGAGCACATAACCAGGATTAACCCTTGAGCATCTCTGACTGTGTCCCCAAATCCAAAATAAATGAAATAAAATAAAAAGATAAAAAATCATGCCCACCTTTACCATGGCAATCCCAGCAAGTGGTTAAATACGCTTAGAACTTCAGAGGACAGTTATTACCAACCATTCAGGGGAAAGAGTGGGAGGGAATAGGAAAAGTGGAAAGTTTGAAACCATAAAAAGAGGTGAAACAAAGATAGCTTTGGTGTCCTCCCTTTGGATATCCACTTCACGTACTTGCAGGAGAGTCTTGGCTATTTTACCTCTTTCCTTAATAACTTGTATCACTTGTCATCCCATTGATCATCAATTTGCTCAAACGAGTGCCAGTAACATCTCCATTTGTCCCTGTCATGTGCTAGTGTAGCCCAATGGCATCTGCTCGCTCCAGGAACACAAATAGCCTCAAACCGTTTGTTCAGGGTTTTGACGAAGAAGTCTGATATTCTCGGAGGTGGGCTGCTACGTGTCCTTTTGACAGCCCATGAAAACCAATCTGTAACAGCTCTAGTCCAGCAGTCGTCTCTAAATCTCATTACGTGTCCGGCCCATCTAATTTTTGACACCTTGGCAAAAGAGATACCATCCCTGATCTTTGATCATGGATGGAGGTTGGAACTCTGGATTCCTTCTCTCATTTGAGTGAAGCGTAATACTCCAAGCATAGCTCTTTTGATTCCTCTTTCGGTGATCCGAATAGTGTTCTCGTCATGTTTTTGTAGGGCCCAGGTCTCTGAGGCATATATTAGTGCAGGAATAATGTTGGAGTCGAAAAGATGTGCCTGGAATCGGACGTTCTTCATCTTCATCCTCCTAACAACTTCTTTGATGCTCTTGAAGGTGTTCCACGACGCTCTCTTCCTCCCGCACAGTTCTGGTGCCAAGTCATTCCTCATGCTGAGTTCTCGATCTAGGTACACATAGCTGCTGCATTCGGTCATATTCATTCTATTGGGAGCAAATGGAACATCATGGACTAGTTCGTTTTCATGAACATTTTCTTGGTGTGATTCAGCTGCAGTCCGATTTTTCCACACTCATGGTTGAAGTTGGCCAGCATTTGTTTTGCTTGGCTAATGTTTGGTGTTAGTAGAACGATGCCATCAGCGAAGCGGAGGTGGTGTAGTTGCTGACTGTTTATGTTCACTCCCATTTCTTCCCAATCCAGTCTTTGCATGACGTTCTCGAGGGTGGCACTGAGGAGTTTCAGTGAAATGGCATCACCCTGCTGAACCCCTCTCTTTATGTTCATGATCACTTCCTTGTAGAATGGTGAGATTCTGGTGATGAATCCCTAATACAGCTCGAGGAGGATCCTGATGTACTGAGTTTGAATGCCCTGTTTGGCTAGGGCTTTGATCACCTCTTCGGTCTCAACAGAATCAAAGGCCTTCTTTAAATAGATGAACATTAGACAAAGCAGCATCTTGAACTCTTGCAAATCCTCAATAAGCATGGTCACCATGTGGATGGGGTGGATCATGCTGAATCCTTTTGGAACCTGGCTTGCTCGCACTGTTGTCTTCCATCTAGTGTTCTGCCTATTCTATTTAGGATGACTCGAGTGAACAACTTGTAGATGATGGATAACAGGCAGATTGGGGGATAGTTGCCAATGTTGTGGATGTCTCCCTTCTTGTACAATAGAATAGTCCTGCTGGTTTTCCACTGGGATAAAACCTTGCATTCAGACAGGTAGTGTGTGAAGTGCTGAGGCAGTGTATTGATGAGTACTGGTGGCAGATTCTTCAGGTGTTCAGGTCTAATTTTGTCTGGACCTGGTGCTGTACACTTCTTTACCAATGAAATGGTGTGTCTGATTTTGGAACGGAGAACGTTGGGAATGACAAATCTATCCTACGGAACTTGGTATGTTGTCAGGTGGATGTGGCTATTGATGAGATCCTAGTAGAAGTCATGGATAATCTTCTCCATTGCCCTTGTGGAAGATGTGATAGATCCATCAGGACATCGGAGGACAGTCATCTTGGTCTTGTAATTGGGGAAGGACAGGCGAGCGTTTTGAATACTTTTCCTGGCTTCTGTCACATCGGCCAACACTGCTGCTCTTCTCTCTTTGAGGTTTTCCTTTATCGCTTTTCTGCATTGCTTTTCAAGCACGGACGTTCGCTTGTGGTTGCCTGAGGCTCACGCCAAGCCATGTTGGTGAATGAGCTCGAGAATTTCTGAAGACAGGCATCTGTTTGTGGCTTTCCCACTTCGGCATTCCTCGCGCAGTCATGGAGGCGCTGAACCAGGTGATCATATTCCTCGTGAATGTTGTCAAAGACGTCATCTTCTCATGTTGCTGCTATAGTGCCAAAGAGCTCCCAGTCGGTGATTGTTCTGGGAGTTCTCTTCTTAAACTTAGCAGCCCTTTCTCCTAGCTTCGTGAATATGTGAAATGTTTCCTTCAGAAATATTTTATTTATTCCCTGCTTGGTACTTTATCTTTGAGCTTTTAAAATAATTTTTTGTTTTCATTATTTCATTTTATCTATTAAATCCTTCTTGGAGAGCACAGGAATCAGGAACTAGGAATATGTGCATGTCAGTGCTTGGCTTCCCTCACACTTTTTCATATAATTTTTATCAATAATCCTAAATATACCAGAAAATATCATCTTATCTAGAATTAGATAATCAGGTTTTTACCCTTTGAAAGCCCTTTTAAGATCTTCCTTTTATACTTATCACTGTAAGTTATAACTTCTATGCAGACAGCCCTCAACTATACCCCAGACATAAATTATCTTTTAAAAATTTTTTTTATTAGTGAAACACCATGAGGTACAGTTGTAGACTTACAAATTCTTGTGCTTGGGTTTCCGTTGTACAATGATCGAGTACCCATCCCTCCACCAGTGTCCATTTTCCACCATCACTGATCCCAGTACCCCTCCCACCCCCCTTATCCCCCGCCATCCCACCCTGCCTCTGTGGCATGGCACTCCTTTTTGTTCTCTCTCTCCTTTTGGGTGCTAGATATAAATTATCTTGAGTAACAGAATAGCATGCTGAACTGCCTACAATAAATCTCCATATGCATGTTCATGTCTTCCACATGCTCAGCTTCAATAAGGAGCACATTACTTTTGCATCAAACTTTCAATTACAAATTAGAGTTAGCTTTGAACTTTTTATCCTATTACTGATTAACAAGTTCATATGATATACTGTATCTCTTACAAAAAATGCACAATATAATCATGATTAAGGTCTATGTGATGGGATATAGAACAAAAGCCAAAATCATGAATGGAGCTAAACCATAATCTGAACAAGATTATGTGTATGAATAATGGAACCCAGAGTAATGGTTCTGTGGCATAGAACAAGATTTCTCAAACTTCCCCCCAACAGCCATATTATCCCAAGAAATAAACCATGGGAGAGTACTGCCAGTAGCACATGATTCATTATACAGTTGATTTTGAATAATTTTTGTTTGTGTTTTCATAAAGATTTTTTATTAATTTTTTGCTACTTCCACATTCTGGTATATGATAATACATAGAAGTATGACCCACAGTTCAAGAATCTAGGGTTTAAAACACTTTCCTTGCAATCAAAAATCCACAAGTTAAAATCCTGGTTGTTTCTATTTCTGCTGAGAATGTTCTGGCAGCTATTATTGTTTGTGTTGGAGAGCTCTACTGTTTGTAATTCCAGATGCTACAAGTGATTTGCAGCTTCATAGCAGCCAGGTGTGCATAAACATCACAACAACAAAAAAGTGTCTCCATAGAAGCAGACTGGAGGTGGTGTATGGAAGGAGGCAAATTGAGGACATTGATGATGGGAAATGTACACTGGTGAAGTGGCAGGTGCTGAACATTGTCTGACTGAAGTCCAATCATGAACAACTTTGTAACTGTTTATCTCTTGGTGATTTAATAAAAAAAAGTTTAAAAAATAAAAAAGAGGTAAGAGAGCCACAAACATCACAACTAAAATTTGAGTAAGTATCTGACAGGAAATGCTAACCCTGGCAAGCAAATGTGTGTAAACCACAGGGACTCCTAACATGCACTACAGTTATAAAGCATGTGAGCAGCACAACTAAAGAGTGCAACAACTTGCCAGTACATGTAAAGGAGAGTACCCTTACTGCACACCATGCATGTGTGTGCAAGCCACTGAAACATCATGTTCAGTCCCTGGAGAAGCACAATGAATAAAATGTGTGAATATCATACCTGAAATTATGTGTAACAATTGGTTATTACGGCCAAACATCAACAACAAAGGGAAGTGTGGAAAAAGAAAATAAAAATATTCAGTGAGTGCCAAAGTACAGAAACAGTGAGAGCATCTTTCCTCTGTGACTCATACAAGACCATCAGGCTTATGTGATATGTCTTAAAAGGAAACATTAGCTCTTTAGAGACACTATCCAAAATATGTTGTGCTCAAAGACGGGACCTCACATACGACAAGCATGGGCTCATACAAACAATTTTAGAGACTCTGAATTAGATATAGAGAAGTAGCAGAAATACACTGGGTTAAACACATTTTCATCAGCACTGCTATGCAAAGATTAGGACAAAATGTTCCTATTTGTGAAATCTGAGCATAATGTAATGTGGTTAAATATTTAAATCATCATATTAAAAGATCATTTTCATGCTAATCTTTATGATTAATAAATATATTAAGTGCCCCAAAGGAGTAGCATTATATTTTTACATTTTAGCTTTAATGTATAAATCAATATATTTCATAAAGGAAGCTGCAGTTAGTTTTTTCATATTATTCATTTTGCACTTGAAATATTACAACTTCAAAGAATTTTGTTTCTAGCAATGGATTTTATGAATCTTTAAATGCTTTTAAAAATAGCTGTGGACCTTTTCTGTATTTAGTATAGACCACAACTTGTTGAAATGAATATTTGGTTCTAAAACTTTTATTTTACTTTCTTTTACATTTCTTCTACTAGATATTACTTCTAGGCAATCACATAACATTCTGTAGTTTAAGAGTCTACTATTTCTTTTTAAAAATTAAAAATTTTATTTTAATGTAGACAAAAAGTACAACTGTTGATACAATTCTATATTTAAAATTTATTAGACAACAAAGATCCAATATTAAAATCAGTATGAAACATCAGCATTTTATGTGAAAATGTTTATATTTGATTACAGGGTTTTTAAGTCCTTGTATGAGATTTATTAACCTGTTTATTGCTAGCTGAGTCTTCTATGTTAATGTTTTTGCTTGTTGAGTTTAGTTGGAGTCTATGTTACCTTCTCATTTAATTTGGTATGATCCTGTTAAAATTTCAGTACTGAGGAAATAGGAGGTGTTGTGCAGCCACATTTGTAGTCCAGAGACTTCAGGATTAACTGACTGGGCCAATGAGTTGACATGGTGGTGGTTGTGGGAGGTGGGCATGGCTGCCTAAACTTCTCAATGTATGGAGGTTGATGGGAGGTTGTCCATCCTGACTCCTAGAAGACCCCAGAGTTCTAGCCTTGGCACCAAGTACCTGATTTTATTTACAGTTTGGCATCTCTGCAGAGTATATTTATGAAGTGTTGAAGTTGAATCCTTGACAAGGCTGCAGTGGAAGGGTGGGGGTGAAGCTGCTGGGGCATCTGCAGAGCAAGGATCAAATTCAGGAGCATCAAGTAGTTGATGATTTACAAGTCAACTAGTACCCAACAAAGTTGGCTGTGGGTAAATACAGACCTCCTGGTGGGAACCAGGAAAGGAATCTAGTATAGGGATATTGAACATTTTTGTGCACCCAAATGTAAGTGGATCCAAACTGGTGGAATATTATTAACCAGTTGTAGTCAAGCACCAGCAACAGTGAGTACCATAACAGCACTGGGAAATAGCTAATCCAGCAAACATTTGGCAGCAAATTCCCAGCATTGGCTCAGTATCTGATAAAATCTACAATGGGAACAATACATTGCCACTAAGGTCTAGACAAAATTAGACCTTCACCATTACTACACACATTGCACCATATATAATGCAAAAGCAGAGAGATTTACCTGTACTAAGGGCTAAAGACAAAGGTCCAGGAAGATTCCCAAGCATAAATTTGAATAAGAAAGTCAAAATGCTGTCAGAAATTCCACAGAAGGGATTGAAAGTAGAATAAGCATATGTGAGAAAATAAACAATGAGTGTTTTTTGTTAAAAAAAAAAAGAAAGTCAAAATGATTATAACCAGGCTGTTCACTGAATTGAGGAAAACAATATAGAAGAACTCTCAGAAGGAAAGAGAAAGTATGACAAAAGTTCAATGATAAACCATTGAAATTAAGAGTAGTAGGTACACTCTATATGAACATAATTGTAGGTATAAATGAGAGATTAACAGAGCAGTATATAATGCAATAGTGAGTATAAGTAGAAGATTGACAGAGCAGAAGAATGAATCAATTTGTTCAAAGATAAAACGCACAAAAGTATTTAAATGAAAAAAGAAAAAGGAATCAAGAAATATAAATAAAATACCAGGAACCTATCAGAAATCTTTTAAGAGGTAACATCTAAACTATAGGAGCCCTAGAAGAAGAAGAGAGAATGGGAAGCAGGTTTGGTGGCAAAAATTTCAGCAAAGAAAAACCATAATGAGATACCATCTCACACCTCAGAGACTGGCCCACATCCAAAAGAACAAAAGCAACTGATTCTGGTGCAAATGTGGCGAGAAAGGGACACTCCTTCACTGCTGGTGGGAATGCCGACTGGTTCAGCCCTTTTGGAAAACAGTATGGATGATTCTCAAAAAATTAGAAGTTGAGCTCCCATTTGACCCAGCAATACCACTTCTGGGAATATAACCCAGAGAGGCAAAAATGTATAGTCGAAGTGACATCTGCACTTGTTTGTTCATTGCAGCACTCTTTACAATAGCCAGAATCTGGAAAAAACCTGAGTGCCCAAGAACAGATGACTGGTTAAAGAAACTTTGGTACATCTACACAATGTAGCTGTTAGAAAAGATGAAGTTATGAAATTTACATACAAGTGGTACTACATGGAAAGTATCATGCTAAGCAAAATGAGTCAGAAAGAGAGGGATAGACACAAAAAGATTGCATTGATCTGGGGGACGTAAAGTAACAAAATAGGAGATTAATAACAAAGAATAGCCGAGATCAGTACCAGGAGGATTACTCCATGGCTTAGAGGCCAGCTGGGCATTCTAAGGGAAAGGGCAGCTCATATAGAGAAGGGAGCACAAAATAAAGGGTGTTTGGAGGATCCTCCCAGGAAGGAAGATGCATGTTGAAAGTAGACTATGGACCGAACATGATTGCCACTTAATCCCTCTTTTGCAGACCACAGCACCCAAAAAGAGAGAACAAAAGGGAATGCCCTGTCACAAAGACAGTGTGGGATGAGGGGGATGCAGGTGGGAGGGATATTGGGATCCATGGTGGTGGAAAATGGGCAGTGGTGGAGGGATGGGTACTGGATCATTGTAAAATCAAAACCCAAGCACAAAAATTTGTAAGTCTACAACTGTACCTCATGGTGTTTCACTAATAAAAATTAATTTAAAAAATTCGGCAAAGAATATCCCATATATAAAGCTCAAGACATATACCACAATTCAATAAAATTAAACATCTTAAAACAATTTTATAAAGATAACATCAAGAAACTATAAAATGACATAAGAAGAGATATAATCTTACGAGTAGCAAGAGCAAAGAAGAATTACAATTAAGGGGGACTATAATCTCACAGTAAATTTATCAAATAAAGCACTACAATCTAGAAGAAAATGACATGATGTAGCCAACACATTGAATGAAATATGATTCCTAATAATATTCTATCCAGCTAGGTTTTCATTAAAATTCAAAGACACAAAACATTAGAGACAAGAAGCAGATAAAAAGGTTTATGGCAGTAAAACTAGTGATGGAAGATGTAGTAAACCGTCTTCCTTAAAAGGAAAATAAGCATTACTTAGGAATAGTAAGATATTTAATACAAAAATGTAGGAATGAAGTATAAAATAAATATGATACAATGATTTTGAGATACACGTGCTTTGATTTTAAGGGATATAAACCCAGAAATTTAGAGTTAAATTTTATGGCACCCTCAAGGCAAACATATTTAGAAAGTTCAAAGAAAAAGAAAAAAATAGAATCTGACCACGTTATAAAGGCATACACAAAATTAAACAGGTAGTAAATAAAACAAGGTAAAGAAAAAAAATAATGGCAGATATACCCAAAATAACAAAATATCCCTCAAACTGAAATAGCTGATAAGGGGCTGCAGTGATAGTATAATAGGTAGGGCATTTGTTGTCATGGGTTAGAGCATTATATGGCCTTCCAGTCTCCCAGGAGTGATCTCCAAACACAGTAACATGGGTAAGCCCTGAGTACTGCAGGATGTCACCCAAAAAACAAAAACAATAGGCAATAAATAAACCCATCATATACTTTATTTAACACAAAATATAATTGCCGCATATTTTATTCCAAGTTTTTGCAAAGTAATTTGGTGTTCTCATTAAGTTGAGCTTTAAACGATTTGCCAATATTGTTTAAAAGGCAGCACAGATGATTATTTGATGAAATACAGTAATGATCAAAGTCTTAATACAAAATAACATATATGCAGCAATTGAAGATGTATCAAAATCCTGACTATATAATTTAAATATAATATTTAAATATAATCAGGAATAAAAGAAAATATGGATGGCAACATAATAGTAGCTGGTGATAGCATCCAAACCTATTAATTTTGGATATATTGAACAGAAAAAGGAAGATGAAAGAAAGATTATCCTTAATGCAAGATATGTAATAGACATGTATTGGGTTCCTTACCCACATAAAAGGTGAATAACTATTCTTCTCCTGTGCACATAGATCATTCTTCAGGATATATCATTTACTGGGAACAAAACATGTTTGGAATATATAAATCATATGAGGTACCTTCTAAGACCACAATACTTTGAAGGTGAAAATAAAACACACCAGAAACCTTGGAAATATAAGCACTTGGAAACTAAATGACATATACAGAATAAGCAGTGGGTCAAAGAATAAATCAAAGAATAAATAAAAAGATCACTGTATACAAATAAAAATTAAAAATCAGATAATGTGGAAAACTACAAAAACTGTACTAAATGGGTCATTCCTCAGGAAACAAAAAAGGCTCAAATAAACAGTCTGACCTCATAGCTCAAGAAATTAGTAAAATAATAGCAAAAGGAGGGCTGGAGCGATAGCGCAGTGGGTAGGGTGTCTGCCTTGCACGTGGCTGACACAGGTTCGATTCCTCCACCCCTCTTGGAGAGCCCGGAAAGCTACCAAGAGTATCTTGCCCTCATGTCAAAGCCTGGCAAGCTACCCGTGATGTATTGAATATGCCAAAAAAGTAACAACAAGTCTCACAATTTGTTGTGAGACGTTATTGGTGTCCGCTCGAGCAAATCGATGAACAATAGGACAGTGATAGTGACAACAGCAAAAGGAACACAAAGTAAGTAGAAACAAGGAAATAATAAAAAAAAGCAGAAGAAATAAATGATACAGATATAAAAATTCATACAAAGATGAATGAAATTAAGGGCTTGTTCTTTTAATTTAATAAGCACTATTGACAAAACCTTGGTCTAACGAAGAAAACAGAACAGAAAATACATCAATAAAGGGAATAGTTCACAACACATAACTTAAAAATGAAATCGATTGTATCATATTATTATTATTATCATCATCATTAGTTTTCTGGCCACACCTGATGATACTCATCACTCACGTCTTATTCCTGGCTCTGTGCTCAGGGATCAATCACTCAAGTTTTTGGGTATCAGGGATTGAAACTGCATCAACTATGCTTGTACAATATTACTGTGAACAATTCTATGCCACTAAATTGGGGATCCTAGGAGAATGAATACATGTTTGTAATCTTATAAATTCCTAAGACTGAAATAGCATAAGTAGAACATGAAATATATATCAATAGTCAAATTTCTCAAAAAAATATCCAGAAGCAGACAGATTCATTATTAAGTTTTTCCCCAAAACTTCAAAGAGATCATAATATCTATTTTTTTGAGGGGAGTCAAAGCTGGCTGTGTTCAGGACTTACTCCTACTTTATGCTCAGGATGACTCCTGATGGGGTTCAGTAAACCAAATCAGGTATTGGGGATCAAATTCAGATTGACTGCGTGCAAGACAAGTGACCTACCCACTGTATTATCTCTTCAGCTCCTATATACCTATCATTTCTAAGCTCCCCTGGAAGAAACAGGAATTCCCTCAGTTTCTTTGAGGTCAGTATTACCCTGATAATTTTTAAAAATTTTTATTAGTGAAACACTATGAGGTACAGTTGTAGACTTACAAATTTTTGTGTTTGGGTTTCAGTTATACAATGGTTGAGTAACTATCCCTCCACCAGTGCCCATTATCCATCTTCAATCCTCCCAGCATCCCTCCCACCCCCACCCCCCCATCCCAACCCTCCCCTGTGGCATGGCATTCCCTTTTGTTCTTTCTCTCCTTTTGGGTGCTGTGCTTTGCAAAAGAGGCATTGAGTGGCAATCATGTTCGGTCTATAGTCTACTTTAAGCATGCATCTCTCATCCTGGGAGGATCCTCCCAACATCTTTTACTTGGTGCTTTCCTCTCTATCTGAGCTTCCTTCTCCCCCAGCATGTGAGAATGATCTCCAAGTCATGGAGTGAACTTCCTGGTACTTACCTCGGCTATTCTTGTTACCCTGATATATAAAGCAGACAGAAAATCACATAATAAAGAAAATTGCAAATCATCAGGGAGATGCAGATCAAAACAACAATGAGATATCATCTCACACCACAGAGACTGGCCCACATCCAAAAAACAAAAGCAACCGGTTTTGGTGTGGATGTGGCGAGAAAGGGACTCTCCTTCACTGCTGGTGGGGATACCAACTGGTTCAGCCCTTTTGGAAAACAGTATGGACGATTCTCAAAAAATTAGAAATGGAGCTCCTATTTGACCCTGCAATACCACTCCTGGGAATATATCCCAGAGAGGCAAAAAAGTACAGTCCAAATGATATCTGCACCTCTATGTTCACTTAATCACTTCACTTAACTTCCAGTTAGTTGTCGATTTGCTCGAGCGGGAGCCAGTAACGTCTCCATTTGTCCCTGTCGCGTGCTAGTGTAGCCCAATGGCATCTGTTCGCTCTGGGAACATGAAGAGCCTCAAACCTATCACTCATGATCTTGACAAAGAAGTCTGACCATCTGGTAGGTGGGCGGCTACGCGGTCTTTTGACATCCTGTGGAATCCAGTCAGTAACAGCACTAGTCCAGCGGTCGTCTTTAAATCTCATTACATGACCAGTCCATCTGATTTTCAACACCTTGGCAAATGAGACAGCGTCCCTGATTCTTGATCGTCGACGGATGTCAGAACTCCGGATTCTTTCTCTCATTTGAGTGAAACGTGATATTCCAAGCATAGCTCTTTCAATTCTTCTTTGGGAGACCTGAATAGCGTTCTCATCCTGTTTGCATAGGGCCCAGGTCTCTGAGGCATATGTTAATGCAGGAAGAACAGTGGAATCAAAGAGATGTGCCTGGAGCCGGAGGTTCTTCGCCCTCTTAGCTATTGCTTTGACGTTCTTGAAGGCGTTCCAAGCCGCTCTATTCCTCCTGCACAGCTCGGGTGCCAGGTCATCTGTCATGTTGACCTCTCGACCTAGGTACACATAGCTGTTGCATTCAGAGATGGTCGTTCCATTGAGAGCGAATGGGGCGTCAGGAACGAGGCTGTTTCTCATAAACATTGTCTTCGTAAGATTCAGCTGTAGTCCTACCTTTCCACACTCACGGTCAAAGTCGGCCAGCATTTGTGCCGCTTGGCTGATGTTTGGTGTTATTAAAACAATGTCATCAGCAAAGCGGAGGTGGTGTAGTTGCCGACCATCTGTCTTCACTCCTATTCCTTCCTATTCCAGTCGTCGCATGATGTTCTCGAGGGTGGCACTGAAGAGTTTCGGTGAAATGCTATCACCCTGCTGAACCCCTCTCTTGACATCAACGATCACTTCTTTGTAGAATGGTGAGATCCTGGTAGTGAATCCGCAATACAGCTCACGGAGGATCTTGATGTATTGGGCTTGCATGCCCTGATTGGCTAGGGCTTCAATGACCACTTCCGTCTCAAACCTCTATGTTCATTGCTGCACTATTCACGATAGCCAAAATCTGGAAAAAAAACCCGAGTGCCCGAGAACAGGTGACTGGTTAAAGAAACTTTGGTACATCTACACAATGGAGTACTATGCAGCTGTAAGAAAAGATGAAGTCATGAAATATACATACAAGTGATACTACATGGAAAGTATCATGCTAAGTGAATTGAGTCAGAAAGAGAGGGAGAGACATAGAAAGATTGCATTCATCTGGGGAATATAAAGTAACAAATTGGGAGACTAACACTCAAGAACAGCCGAGGTAAATACCAGCATATTCACCCCATGGCTGGAAGGCCAGCAGCACATGCTGGGGAGAATGCAGCTCAGATAGAGAAGGGAGTACCAAATTAAGGGTGTTGGGAGGATCTTCCCAGGATGAGAGATGCATGCTGAAAGTAGACTATAGACTGAACATGATACCCACTCAATGCCTCTTTTGCAAACCCAAAAGGAGAGAGAGAACAAAAGGGAATGCCCTGCTACAGGGGTGGGGTGGGATGGAGGGAGTGAGGGGTGGGAGGGATTCCGGGAGCATTGGAGGTGGGGAATAGGCACTGGTTGAGGGATGCCTACTCAATCATTGTATAACTGAAATCAAAGCACAAAAATCTGTAAGTCTACAACTGTCCCTCATGGTGTTTCACTAATAAAAAAATAAATAAATAATAAAAAAGAGAAAATTGCAGTCAATTCCCCTAAAGAGCATAGTTGGCAAAATCCTCACCAAAATACTAACAAACTAAATTTAAAAATGTATTAAATGTATCATACAATATGATCTTGAATGATTTACTCTTGGAAGACAAGTTCTTGTCTTGATATATGAAAATCAGTTAATGTGGTGTGCTGTTGGAGTCTCAGAAGCCAGATTATGGGGTCTCAGAAGCCAGCCTGAGACTTTGATCAAATCCCTTGTCCCTGAAAGCAAGAGCTGGCCCTGTTTAGAGGGGCCCAGGGGCTTGCTCCAGCATTCCACACATGTAGGCACTCTGGTTGAGGAGACAATGGGATGAGGGGCTTGACAGTTAACATTTGCCTGAGCTATTTATCCCGTCCCTGAGATTGGGGAATAATCATTAAACGTGATACATGTGTGGAATGCCCCCTGCCCCTGGAATCGTGTGCATAAGAACCTCTGTTTAAGAGTCAATAAACGGAGAACTGCTTGACCACCAGACTCCCCCGCTCCGTGACATTCTTTCTCGGTTTCTTTCTCGGTGGCGGCGGGGCAGGAATCCCGCGGTGAGCAGAGGGTTAGTGCAGAGGCTTTTCCCTTCCCACTCCCTCTCCTATAGGGAGTAAGTCTGGCGATTTCAGGGATCATACTCCAGTGTGCCGGGATCGACTGGACAGGACCCCGATATCTGGCACCCTGAACAGGGACAACGTGGACGTGCACAGCTCGGACGTCGCTAGAGCAAGGCATGGACTCCTGATCGCCCTGAATCTATGCAGTAAAATAGGCGACAGCATTGGAAATACCCGGCTGGTAATTAAGGAAGGGGAATGAATGGGCGCTCAAGCTCTGCCCCCAGATAATTAGGTAAACTATCAGAAGAGTCCTCCTTGAGTCAGGACTCTTTCAGTCAGTTCCCACTTTGTTTTCGCTTCTCCTCCCCGCCTGTGCAGTGCCTGGCATCTATTCCGTATATCTGTGTTTTGCTGCAGGACTTCAGCATCTTCGTTATCCTTCTTTTGGCATCTTGTATCATTCTCGCCCTGTGTCTTTTCCAGCATTGCTTCCTTTAGGCCGGCAACGTCCGCCTCTCTCCCAGCGGGCACGGGTTGGGCACTTAAATGCCATCAGGGCGCCCACCTCTAGAAGACACCCGTGATAGGATAAGGGGGTCGCAGCCGTGGGTTCCAAATAAACTAGCGTCCCCCTGCAGAAGAAAAACTGTGCGACTGGCAGGTACTCGTTGACAAGCATTCTGCTCGTCACCATTTATTGAGGACACTGCTAAGCCTCTCCTCTGTATTCTTTCCTTTGCCTCTGTGGCCTCCAGCAGACTACCAACCCAGACCTTTATCAAGATCAGGTTCTTGCCCTAGAGTTATCAGCCTGGAGGAGGCTTGATAACAGCCCCACAGAGGCTCCCCCAGGTGGAATGCGACAAAAGATAGGGGAAGACCTCCTGACCTTTCTTGACAGGGTCCAAAAGAGCATGGAGCTCAAGTTTTCCTCAGGGCAGCTGAGAGATCGATTTATCAAACTGTTGGTATGGGATGACATGACTATGGAGCATAGCACCACCTGCATGTGCATGAAAATCGGCTCCATAGATAATTGGATATGTGCTACTCAGGATTTAGGGTACCCTACGCAGCAGACAAAGGTGTTAGCGGCAGCCTTACAGAATTAGAATGAAGTATAGGAGTGGCAATCCCCAGCCCCATTAACAGAAAGGGGGAAGGAGCTCAATGTGCACTGGAGCGTCCCCATTGTCAGGGGGGCACAACCAATGATAATTATGATGCTGGACAGCAAGGAGCTCAAAGGGCAGCTCAACACCATCCTCAATCCTCAATCCTCAATTTTGATTGAGGAAGCCCTCCCCAGAATGGAATCTGAGCAGGGCCAGTATTCATAGAGATAGGAGGAAGACGGCTGACCCTTAAGACCACTGATTTGGTCCAGTGGGTAGACCCCGATGGGAACATGGAGTTCATCTGCCAACAAATTGTTAAAGGATTAGAGACCAACCTCATAGGCCTTGACATCTTGCCTAGTGCCCGGGTTACCAATCTCTGGAGCAACAGTGGCTTTATCATCAGCACCCAAATGATTGTGAAAAATTTGTCTTTTCAATCCCTAGCACCAATTTTTCAGGTGCAGACAAGAGATATGAATAGACAGTACTGCCTCAAGGCATGGCAAACAGTCCCTCCTTCTGCCAAGAGTATGAACTTTGGCCTGTGGAAAGAGCTGCACTAGATGAGGTCCAGAAGGCTCTGGACAGGGCTTCTCTTAAAATTGAAAAAAAGGCGGGTAAGAAGTGTGTCACTAAGGCAGCCAATCCCCTTGTCTGATAAGAAGATACTAGCTCCCTGCCTCAGAACTAGCCTTGACCAAGAAAGAAAAATGGTAACATCTGACCACCTTAGGTTTCAAGAACTTTGAAAAAGTTTTGCTGGCTTATATCAACAAAGGTGCTTTCTTGACCCATTTTTAACAAGCAGGAAACTGGCTGGTCAGGCTGGGCAGCAGTGATCCCAATCAGCCAACAGGGTTTCTTTGCCCTGGGGACTGCTCCTTCCTTTCTCAGTCCATCAGTTTTTCCCTCCCATTTTTGAAGGGTCAGATCAATCGATCAAATGCATACTTGTGCACCTGTACATGTGCTGTTTTTAGTCAGTTTATTGTCTGTCTGTCTGTCTGTGTGGAACCCTTGTGTGTTAAAGCCAGTTAGAAGTAAGTAGTAGAAATCCTGGGCAAGCAAAATTATCAGGAGAGGTCAGAACCACATGCAGCCCAGCAATTTAAAAGGTCCAGGTATTTTTGGACCTTGTTAGACCAGGTTCAAACATAGATTTCTAATCAGAATGTGGTGCCTACAGAGAAATTGAAAATCTCAATCTAAATTTCTTATTGGAAGAACATTAATGGTTATTAACAGTTGAAATTCTTTTGAACTTCAGGATCTGTACTATCTAGGAAAAACTTCAGAGCTAGAGCCTGGAACTAAAGTAAGATAAGAATTCAGAGAATGCAAAGCTTTATCTTACTAACCTCACACTAGCCTCAACCAACTTTAATGAAAAATTAAGGCCAATTTAAGAACAACAGAGGTACAAACTCCATTAAAATAAAGTTTACTTATGCCTCCATAAACAGCTGAAGTTCAAAATGTTTTCTTATGCTGATACCTAAAAGTTTAGCAGGAGCCAAAGGCCTTCTTCTGTGTCTGAAAGCATGTTTGAATTGTAAAAGTGTTAAAAGTATCTGGTGTAGAAAGTTCATGCTTTGAAAAACCTAAGGTACAAGAACTATCGAAATTAAGTCAAAGAAGGTTTTCTCATGTTTCGTAAAAATTGATGATCCAAAGGTCTTATGCTGTTATATCAATGTACATGATTGTATCTGCACTGGATTAGAATATTTGACTTAGAGAATCTTGTGAATTGAAATAATTGTGATACATGAAAACAAGTTCAAAGAGTAATGTTTCATTTTAAAATATGATTTTCTAGAGTTGCAAAATTGGTTGCCAAACTTATTGTACCTGTGTTTTATTTGATCTCTGAGACTTCTGGCAACTAAAAATTTTAAAGCTACTTAGCATAGGGGCATAAGGGGTTAATCTCAGATGTCAGCCTGAGAGTCTCTTAAAGATTTTCCCTGGGTCTGTCCATCCCCCTGCAATCCCAGTTTATCAAGTTCTGCCTCAGTTAAAGACTGGATATCCAAACCCTTCCTAATCTCAACAATAAATTCTAATCACACTTCTGCCCAGCAGGTAAGTGTCCAGGTATTTGATTCTTGCAACTTTGTAAATAAGAAAGGGTTTGGGAAACAGTTGATTCTTATATTTGCATTAATATTGTTTTGTCTCCCAGAAATTTAATGGGCTGGAGCGATAGCACAGCGGTAGGGCGTGCGCCTTACAAGCGGCCAGCATGGCCGACCCGAGTTCGATTCCTCCGCCCCTCTTGGAGAGCCCGGCAAGCTACCGAGAGTATTCGATATGCCAAACACAGTAACAACAAAGTCTCCAATGGAGATGTTACTGGGCCTGCTCGAGCAAATCGACGATCAACGGGAGGGCCTTTACCTTACCTTTACCTTTTAATATTGACAAAAATAGTAGTGGGAAACATCCTTGTAGGTGGAAAAGTCTATGCTTGTATTTTAACAGATGACAGACCTACTAATACACTCTGGGTCTGGAGTAGAATTCATCCTCCTGGTTCAGTCCCCAGACCACATAAGACTCCACAACCCTCCAAACTTCAGCCCAGAACAGATTTCAGCTGGAAGTCACAAGGGAATCTGAGGAAGAGTCAGCTACACAGGACCCCCATGGGGAAGGACAGGCTGAACTAGCCTGAGGACTTAGCCTTGGATTTATGGTATAAACGTAATCCTGACTGTCAGCAAACTTTGTACACAAGAGTGAAATACTGTTTCATGGTAATCTATGAGTGTTTTAATCCTTATATCTGTGTTTTCCTAGAAATAAGAATTCTAAAGATGTCTCAGGTTAATTTCTAATGTAAAGTGAACTTTTGCCTAGTGAATATATGTTGTAAGAACTTTAGTTGTGAGTATCTTTAAAACTTTTTGAAAATATATAGAACTAATGTAATGCTTGTGAAATGGTACTGCAGAATAGCTTTGTCATCTTAAATGAGATGATTGTTAACTTGTGTTCAAACTTGTGAGATCATGTTTTACCAAGATCAGTGAGTTTAAACTTATGGATGACTATAAAGAATATAGATGTATGTCTTAAGTCAAAAAGATAATGGATGGAGATATCATCAGTGGGAGAAAGGAAAGGAACTGAATAAACTGTATTGTTAAGAAACTCTTAAAATTAAATCTGTAGAATTGTTCTAGTACCTTTTTGGTAAGATCTATGGAAAAGATATTGGACAGATTATCTTGACTCCTGTTACAGTTCTCTTAGATAATGGAAAATCAATGTTTTCAATATGGAACTAAATGAATTTTGTGTGATGATCACTGTGCTTCCCTGAATCCTCTACTACGAAGGAGACTGTTTACCCCTACAGGTAACCCATCAGCACATTCAGAAGAGGGAGATGATATCCACTTTGACTATAGACATGCTGTTTGGAATTGGACTGTCAGGAGCCGGGGCTGGTATTGCTTCACTTGCAACCCAGCAGAGCGGATTCTCATCCCTTACAGCAGCTATCAAACAGGACCTAGAAAGGATTGGAACCTCCATCAGTCTTTCTCGAGAAATCCCTGACTTCCCTGTCAGAAGTGGTGTTGCAGAACAGGAAAAGACTGGACTTATTATTGTTGCAGCAAGGGGAGATGTGTGCCGCGCTAGAAGAGGAGTGTTGCTTTTATTCCAACCACACAGGAGTTGTACATGATTCTATGGCTAAATTGTGAGATGGGTTAGCTAAATGAAAGAGGGAGCGTGAGGCGCAAGAAGGATGGTTTGGAAGATGGTTTGGCATGTTGCCCTGGCTTAATACACTTGTGGTCTTCCCTAGTTGAGCCAGTCATTTTACTATTACAGCTTGTAACACTTGGTCCATGTATTGTAAACTGCCTTGTTCAGATGATAAGAACCCGATTTGGACTTGTGATGATCTCAGCCATGCAATAGATAGACTTGCAGACCCTCGACCAGGAGGCAGCCTGTGTGCATGTGGCCATGGAAGGAGTTCGAGTCGCCACACTGGAAACAACGCTGGGTTGAGAGCCAGAGATGGGTAAGACCTCAGAGGAGGCAACCTAAGATAGGCCCAACCCCTAGGGCCCCAGCATGAGGCTGTTGGGTGCCCTTGGCACCTGGCTCCTATATAAAACAAAAAAGGACAAGATGTTGTAGTCTCAGCAGCCCGCCTAAGACTTTGACCAAACCCCCTGCCCCTGAAAGCAAGAGCTGGCCCTTTTTAGAGGAGCCCAGCCCAGGGATTTGCTCCAGCATTCCACACATGTAGGCACTCTGGAGAGACAATGGGATGAGAGGCCTGACAGTTAACATTTGCCTGAGCTGATTAACCCGGCCCTGAGATTGGGGAATAATCATTAAACGTGATACATGTGTGGAATACCCCCCTTTGCCCCCGGAATCGTGTGCATAAGAACCACTGTGTAAGAGTCAATAAACGGAGAACTGCTTGACCACCAGATTTCCCTGCTCTGCGATGTTCTTTCTCGGTTTCTTTCTCGATGGTGGCGGGGCAGAGGGTCAGTGCAGAGGCTTTTTCCCTTCCCACTCCCTCTCCCATAGGGAGTAAGTCCAGTGACTTTGGGGGATCATACTCCAGTGTACCGGGATCGACTAGCCAGGACCCCGACAGTGTGCCATATTAATAAGATAATAATAACAATCATAAGATCACATCAACAGATGCATAGAAGGCATTCCATAATATTGAACACAGTTTATGATGAAAAACTACACCAAGATGTGGCTAGAATGAATTTTTATTAATGTCATAAAGGTCACATACACAAACACAGAGGTCATATACAAAAACACATATATAAACATTTAATTTGTTTAAGCAAAAAATTATATGGAAGAGAAATTTTTTAAAAATTCCTTTAACATTTCGTCTAAAAATCAAGTATTCAGAAATCAACTTAGCAAAGAGTGAAAAAATTTATTTATAAAAACTCTGTTATTACAAAAAGTAAGAAGACACAGGAAATGGAAATATTTTCCTTTATCTTGGATTAGAATGAACATTGTTGAAATAACCATCTTAATTAGAGCATCATGTAAAGTTACTCCAATTCTTATCAAAAGTCCTATGACATTGGACAGTCAGGTTTGGGCTCATAGTGATGAGACACGTGGGACCTCACGGGACGTGGTTGGAGTCTGCCCCAATGAGACCCCGAGTTGCCACCATGAACGGCATCTCTGGTTCCTGATTAAGATGCTTAATGGCCATGATCCCAGAGACTCAGAAGCAAATCTTGGAACCCAGCGGCTTTTGGCAGTAATGTGTCCGGTCACCACAATAGGTCATCAGTGCTGGGCCACCCCAGGTGGGAATAGTTTCATGCCTTGGCCTGTTCCCATTGGAGGCTCAGTGACCACCATCCTCCAGAGGCCATTTCTTCTACAATTCTTACTCCAATTCTTATCCAATTCTTACTCCAATTCTTATCCAATTCTTTCTCCAATTCTTATCAAAAGTCCTATGACATTGGACAGTCAGGTTTGGGCCTGCAGTGATGAGACACGCAGGGCTGCGCTCCATGAGGGTGGAGCCCGGCCCTTTCCTCCCCACCCCAACGAGACCCTGAGTCTCCGCCCACGAATGGCCTCTCTGACTCCTGATCAAGCTGCTTAACAGCCATGATCCCAGAGACTCAGGAACAAATCTCAAAATGCAGCAAGTTTTGGCAGAAATCCCTCCAGATTTAAATTGTTAAAAATTTGGAATTCCAAAATCACGTGGCCACTACTGTGGCCGTGTGACATCATATGTTATTCATAACCAGCAATAGAAAACAAATTTTCTACTGTTGCCTTTTCGGCAGATCTGAGTGTTGGGGTAAAATCCCAAATAATAGTGATGGGTCTGGTGTCAAAATATTGAAGGTAATCAGAGTAGAGAGAGAGAGAGAGAGAGTAATGTGGAAATTATCTGCCCCACAGGTAGGGGTAGGGTGCGGGATGGGGAGTATACTGGGGTTTTTGGTGGTGGAAAGTGGGCACAGGTGAAGGGACGGGTGTTTCATCATTGTATGACAGAGACTTAAACCAAAGTGTTTTGTAACTGTTCTCATGGTGATTCAGTAAATGAATTTATAAAAAAAAGAAAAAGTCCTATGACACTGTTTAAGTACATAGAACAAATACTTTTAAAACATTCATCAGGATGCTGAAGCATTTGTACAGTGGGTAGAGCATTTGCCTTGCCTGAAACCAACGTAGGCTCAATCTCAGTCATCACCTGGCTCTGGTAAACTCTGCCAGGAATGATCCCTAAATGAAGATCCAAGCTATGAGAACAAAATTTTATGGAATCATTATTCAGCCAGAATAGTCAAATCAATTCTGAGAAAAAAATAAGTAGGGAAACAATTTGTTCTGATAGCACAGCGGGTAGGGTGTTTGCCTTGCACGTGGCCGACATGGCTGACCCGAGTTCTATTCTTCCACCCCTCTCGGAGAGCCCGACAAGCTACCAAGAGTATCTCGCCTGCACGGCAAAGCCTGGCAAGCTACCTGTGACATATTCGATATGCCAAACACACTAGCAAATCTCACAGTGTTATGGGGCCTGCCCAAGCAAATCGATGATCAACAGGAGGACAGTGACAGTGACAGTGACTTTATGTCATAAAACTATTATAATAAAACTGTGTGGCACTGAAATTAATGCAGACTCTTGAATCAGTGGAAAATAACTGAGAATCTACTGGTGAATTCTTGTATCCTAGGAACAGCTAATTAGTGAAAAAATAAGGTCTAGATTCATTAAATGTAGCAAAGAAAATATCTCCAACCTGGATTCCAAGAAAATTGTTTAGTCTCATGCAAAAAAAAAAAAAAAAGAAATAAAAAGACAAAGAGATAAAAGAAAGTTACCCCATCCCACAACTTATACAAAAGTTAATTCAAAAAGGTTTAATGATATTAATATCAAGCTCTAATCCATAAAAAGCACTGTGGAAACTGAAAGCAGAATTATTCGTGATATTGATCTCAGAGGAGGCAGCCCAAAGTGCAATAAATTAAAAAAGCGTAAGTAAAAAAATGGGACTACATCACACTTAGAACCTTTTGCACTGAGAAAGAAACACTCCACTGAGTGGGAGATATTCTTCAGACATTATACATCTGCAAAAACTAATATCCAAGATATAAAAAAAACTCACACAACTGAACAAGAAAAATGAAAACAACCCCATAAAAAACACAGAGCAAAGCTCAACAGACACTTCTTCAAATAAGACTATCGATGGCCAAAAGACATGAAAAATATTCAACATAATATCAAACAAATCACTGTCACTGTCCTCCCGTTGTTCATCGATTTGCTCGAGCAGGCCAAGTAACGTCTCCATTGTGATAATTGTTACTGTGTTTGGCATATGGAATACGTCACGGGTAGCTTGACAGGCTTTGCCGTGCAGGCAAGATACTCTCGGTAGTTTGCCGGGCTCTCTGAGAGGGCGGAGGAATTGAACTCATTTTGGCCATGTTGGCTGCTTGCAAGGCCCTACCCGCTGTGCTATCACTCCAGCCCATCAGGCAAATATAGATCAAAATTATGATGAGCTATCACTTCACACAAGTGATAATGTTATTTTAAAAAATACTGTAACACCATGATTTGCCAAATTGTTCATAATATAGTTGTTATAGACATACAATGTTCCAAAACCAATCCCACCATTATTGTGATCTTCCCTCCAATTATGTCCCCAGTTTCACACCCACCATCCTGACTTTCCCCCTTAGCAAGCCAAATAAGTTACTTCATATATTTGTTATAGCACTGTAGCACTGTTATAACACAAAGGAAATATTATTTAAACTTAGATCAATGAAAATTAATTTTTGATGATTGCTGTATCTCACAATGACATTCCTGAAGTCATTGTCTGAGGAGTTACTAGGCTGGTTGCTGTCAGTTGAGCCTTCTGTGATATTGTTTTTGCTTATTGAGCTTGGTGATCTTCTATGAAACATTCCCATAAGGTTTTCTATGATCCTACTGAGCTTACAGCACTATAACAATTTTAAAAAATTTTATTAGTGAAACACCATGAGGTACAGTTGTAGACTTACAAATTTTTGTGCTTGGGTTTCAGTTATACAATGATCGAATACCCATCCCTCCACCAGTGCCCATTCTCCACCACCACTGATCCCAGTATCCCTCCCACCCCCCATTCCCCCCACCCTACCCTGCCTCTGTGGCAGGGAATTCCCTTTTGTTCTCTCTCTCCTTTTGGGTGCTGTGGTTTGCAAAAGAGGCATTGAGTGGCAATCATGTTCAGTCTATAGACTACTTTCAGCATGCATCTCCCATCCTGGGAGGATCCTCCCAACACCTTTATTTGGTTCTTCCTTCTCTATCTGAGCTGCCTTCTCCCCTATCATGTGCGGCTTGCCCTCAAGCCAAGAGTGAACCTCCTGGTACTTATCTTGGCTTTTCTTGGGTGTTAGTCTCCTATTTTGTTACTTTATGTTTCCCAGATGAATGCAATCTTTCTACGTCTGTCCCTCTCTTTCTGACTCATTTTCCTTAGCATGATACTTTCCATGTAGTACCACTTGTATGCAAATTTCATGACTCCATCTTTTCTAACAGCTACATAGAAAAGATGTATAGCTCCATTGTGTAGCTGTACCAAAGTTTCTTTAAGCAATCATCTGTTCTCGGGCACTCAGTTTTTTTCCAGATTCTGGCTATTGTAAACAGTGCTGCATTGAACAAACAAGGCATCATTATAACATTTAAAGGTGTTGCACAGCTGCATATGAATCTCCATGGTTGAGGAGCTATGAAGCTGGAAATATTTTTTCGTGATGAGTTCAGTTGGGGATCTTGGAAATTTCTATATCAGAGGGTATAGAGTGCGGCTACAATTTGCTTACCTTCAGGCAGAAAGGGGAATGTGCCTATCCCTATTGCTAGAGTTGTCAGACTGGATAGGTGTATATGGGAAGATTTTGTGGCATTATATTCTTTTCAAGATTAGTTGTGGAGCTGGGCCATTTCCCTGCCTGCAAGATGGCAAATTTTGAGAATGTTCTACAATGGTTTCAGGGATACAGTGACAAAAGAACTCTCATTCACTGTTGGGGTAATTGTATTCTGGTTCACTATCTATGGAACGTAGTATGGAGAGTCCTTCAAAATTAAAAACAATATCCATTTGATCCTGGTATTCTACTGTTTGGCATATATTTGAATAAGAGAAAAATATTAATTCACATTATTACCTATGTTTATTGCAGTGATTTTTTACAGTGGTCAAGATCCAGAAACAATCCAAATACTTAAGAAAACAAGAGTGGATAAGGCAATATAGATAGATAGATATAGATATAGATATATACACAATAGATTACCACTCAGCTATGAAAAAATAAGAAAGCCTACATTTTCCTTTAAGTTAGATGGAACTGCAAGGTGTATGCCAAGTGAAGTTAGTCATAAAGAGAAAATCAAATATTGTTAAGTATACAGAAGCAAAGCAAAAAATTGATATGTTCAGTGGAAGAGAAATCTCTGAAATACTCTTAACAGAATATGAACTTACCCCTGGAGGAGCCAAGGGACAGTTGTGGATGAATATTGTTAGTCTTGTAGTGAGTGTATTGCAGTAGCATTGTGAGCATACATTTAAAATTAATATTATTAACAATAATATCCTCAAAACTTGAAAAAACATTACTTTCAGAAATCAATACAAATTTCTAATTGTTTACTTTCTGTTTGAATACTAATTTCATCATAAACCCACAATAAATACTTAAAAATGATGGTACCTTGATCAGTACAGGAACAGTATGAGGTATGATGAGGAAAATTACCTTGGTTTTGGAGATGTGGAAGTGGGTTTGCTCACATCATGGAGGTTGGGGAAAGAGAGTGTGGGAAACCAATTGGAAGTGAAAGAAATCTGTTTCCAGTTCCCCCAAAGGTCCTGGGTATAGCAACCAGGAAATTATCCTCATGTGGAATAGTGGAGGAGCAATCAGAGGGCCTGAGATCTGGAAGCTGCATAAATTAATTTTATTAGGGTGTACTTAAGTGCCAGAAGCCTGTGATTCATGCAAGATGATTGTCTAAGGTGACTTTGCAGGTTTTTATTTTCATATATTTCTTAAGTTTTTCTAATTCATTAACAAATTCTTGTAGTATGCTGTCTAAAGATAAACTGAAGATTTATATGGTAAGTGTTAAGAATAATCCATGAAGAGAAAATAGAATACTTTAACTGTGATGATTTCATGGATTATGTAATTAATATGATTACCTAGAGTTAGAATTCCTGCAGAAAAGTATGCCGCATGGGATACTTGATGTGCATTTATGCAATTCTAACTGAACCAGAGAATAACCACTATAGTATGTGGGATTAGGTGAGTGAAGCATAATTATCCTGGAAGTCACGTAGAACCATTACATTTTTTTTCATAAGGTGTGTGTATTCCTTGATCAAAATCTATCTAAATTTCTACTTGCTTTAGTCCATAATTAAGCTAACATTGTATTATACCTTCTCAGTATGTGATTTGTTCTTTTTCCTAAACTGTGATCTCTTATGGGTAGCAAAACCAAATTTGCTTTTTCTGTGGTGGATATTTATTAGCTGGAAAATTTTACTTATTTCTTTAAGCCATTGCAGTCTTATAGGTTAGTCTTTCAATCATTACCAAATGATCTTTCTTTCACTTTCAAATATTCAGTCAGAATCTTGTACTGTGGTTGAAGAGTTACCGAACAGATTACAGACACTATTCTCTAGTCAATGCAAGCATTGCCACGCCTTAAAGATAAACAGAGCTGTGGTGCTGACTCATATTTATTTTGAGTTTACATACTGGTAAATTCTTGGCAGGAATTTAGATATTTGTTGTGAAACATAATATTTGGAGGCTTACCACAAATTACTCTTTCAATATAGAAACTATGTTTTAAATAACAGCATCCAGTGGAACAAGGTTCTATTTTTTTTGAGGATTACCACATGATTTTTAGTTGTTTCCCAACTTGTCCAGCAGGCCAATGAAGTCATGTCTCATAATTCTTACTCCTGGTAGCCAAATAGATATAATAACCAGAAAATTTCACAGTAACAAAAAGTTCAATGTGTTACATTTAGGTTTCGAGAGGAATCAACAATCAACTAAGGCCTTTTTCTTATTTATGAAAAAAGAGAATGTAGACAAAGTTGCTATTAACGAGTTTACATCTCAAAGGTGTCCTCACATTTCACATTCTTCTTCCCAATCTTTACTGAGTGTATCTCCAGTATTTGTTCCATCTTCAATTATCTCAAAGATTCAAAAATCTCTCAAAGCACTTGAAACGTTGTTTTAACATGTCTTTCCTGTTTTATATTGTATATGATTTGGAAGGGCTGGAGCAATAACACAGTGTGTAGGGCATTTGCCTTGCAGACCCAGGTTCTATTCCTCCACCTCTCTTGGAGATCCCAGCAAGCTATGAAGAGTATCTAGCCCTCACGGCTAAGCCTGGCAAGCTACCCACCCATGACGAATTCGATATGCCAAACACAGTAACAAGTGTCACAATGGAGACGTTACTGGGCCCGCTCGAGCAAATCGATGAAGAACGGGAGGACAGTGACAGTGATGATTTGGAAATGGCAGGGAGCCATAATTAGGCCATTTAAAAGTCACCAATTGATATATGAATATATGAATATATGTGAATATATATAATTACATGGTTTACTATGGCTAATTAATGTTTGCTGAATAAAATAAGACTAATAATAAAAAGTAGCTAATATTTAGCATTCAGCACAAATACTTTGTCTTTAATTATATTAAAGTAACTTAATATTTATTTTTATAGATGTTCAGTATTTTTGTCAGTATTACAGCACCATATATATCATCAATATGGTCCCCTCTAATTTTATTTATTTGTGGAAAAAGGCAAATTTCCATCTTTTCCTTTTTTTATTAAATTACCATGAAATACAGTTACAAAGTTTTCATGATAAGGTAAGGTAAAGGTAAAGGCCCTCCCGTTGATCGTCGATTTGCTCGAGCGGGCCCAGTAACATCTCCATTGGAGACTTTGTTGTTACTGTGTCTGGCATATCGAATACTCTCGGTAGCTTGCTGGGCTCTCCGAGAGGGGCGGAGGAATCGAACTCGGGTAGGCCATGTTGGCCGCTTGTAAGGCGAACGCCCTATCGCTGTGCTATCGTTCCAGCCCAGGTTTCAGTTATCAATGTTCCAACATCCGTCCTCCACCAGTGTATATTCCCTACCACTAATATTCTCTGTATGTCTCCTACCCATTTGGAACCTTCCTCTATTATAGGCACTTTTCTTCTCTCTCTCTCTCTCTCTCTCTCTGTCTCTCTCATTCTCTCTCTCTCTCTCTCTCTCTCTCTCTCTCTCTCTCCTTTTGGGCAGTATGGTTTGCAAAACAGATATTGAATAGTCATCACGTTTGGTCCTTTACCCACTTTCAGCACACATCTTCCATCCAGAGAGATTCCTTTAAACTATCATTGTCATAATGGTCCCTTCTCTGTTCCAACCATACTATCCCACAGCCCTTGAGGCAGGCTTCCAACCATGCACCAGTCCTCCTGGCCCTTGTTCGTACTGTCCTTGGGTGTTAGTCTCATGCTACATTTTTTATATCCCACAAATGACTGCAGTCATTCTATATCTGTCCCTCTCCTTCTGACTTATTTCACTCAGCATGATACTCTCCATGTCCATTCATTGATAAACAAATTTCATGACTCAATCTTTTATAACAAATGTATAGTATTCTATTGTGTAGATGTACCAAAGTTTCTTTACCCAGTCGTCTGTTCTTGGGTACTCAGGTTGTTTCTAGATTCTGGCTATTGTTAACAGTGCTGCAATGAACATAAAAATGCATATGTAATTTCGTCGGTACGTTTTAAAACTCCGGAGATATATTCCCAGAAGTGGTATTGCTGGGTCACATGGAAACTCAATTTCTAGATTGTTGAGGAATGCCCATATTATTTTCCAAAAAGGCTGAACCAGTCGGCATTCCCATTGAAAATGATGAGAATTCCTTTCTCCCCACATCCGCGATAGCACTGGTTGTTCTTATTCTTATTCTTCTTTTTTAAATTTTTATTAGTGAAAAACCAAGAGGTACAGTTGTAGACTTACAAATTTTTGTGCTTGGGTTTCAATTACACAATGATTAAGTTCCCATTCCTCCACCAGTGCTCATTTTCCACCACCATGGATCCAAGTATTCCTTCCACCCCCATCCCCCCCCATCCCACCCTGCCTCTGTGGCATGCATGGCATTCCGTTTTGTTCTCTCTCTCCTTTTAGGTGCTGTGGTTTGCAAAATAGGCATTGAGTGGCAATCATGTTCGGTCTATAGACTACTTTCAGCATGTTTATCCCATCCTGGGAGGATTCTCCCAATACCCCTTATTGGGTGCTCCCTTCTTTATCTGAGTTGCCTTTCCGCCTAGCATGTGTGGTTGGCCTCCACACCATGAAGTAAATGTCCTGGTACTTATTTCGGCTATTCTTGAATGTTAGTCTCCTATTTTGTTACTTTATGTTCCCCAGATGAATGCAATCTTTCTATGTCTACCCCTCTTTTTCTGACTCATTTCGCTTAGCAGATACTTTCCATGTAGTACCACTTGTATGTAAATTTCATGATTTCATCTTTTCTACCAGCTACATAGTACTCCATTGTGTAGATGTACCAAAGTTTCTTTAACCAGTCATCTGTTCTTGGACACTCAGGTTTTTTCCAGACACTGACTATTGTAAAGAGTGCGGCAATGAACAAACAAGTGCAGATGTCACTTCGACTATACATTTTTGCCTCTCTGGGATATATTCCCAGGAGTGGTATTGCCGGGTCAAATGGGAGCTCAATTTCTAATTTTTTGAGAATCGTCCTACTGTTTTCCAAAAGGGCTGAACCAGTCGGCATTCCCATCAGCAGTGAAGGAGGGTCCCTTTCTCACCACATCTGCGCCAGCACCGATTGTTTTTGTTCTTTTCAATGTGGGCCAATCTCTGTGGTGTGAGATGATATCTCATTGTGGTTTTGATCTCCATCTCCCTGATAAGTAATGATGTGGAGCATTTTCTCATGTGCCTTTTAGCCATTCGGATTTCTTCTTTGAGAAAGTTTCTGTTCATTTTGTTACCCCATTTTTGATGGGGTTGGATGCTTTCTTCTTGTAGAGTTTAACCAGTACTTTGTATATTCTTGATATCAACCCTTTGTCTGATGTGTATTTGGAGAATATCCTTTCCCATTGTGTAGACTGTCTTTGTATTTTGGTCATTGTTTCATTTGAGGTGCAGAAGCTTCTTAGTTTAAGATAGACGCATTTGTATATCTCTGTTTTCATTTGCTCGGCTAGTGGCATGACGTCTTTGAAGATACCATTAGCTTCAATCGTATCTTCCAATGTCATGGAGGGTTTTGCCAACTTTGTCTTCAATATACCTTATGGATTCCGGTCTGATGTTGAGGTCTTTAATCCATTTTGTTTTACTTTTGTACATGGTGTTAGGCAGAGATCTGAGCCCATTTTATTGCCATTTTGACAATGTTAAGTCTTCCGACCCATGAGCAGGGGATATATTTCCATTTCCTCATGTCCTCTTTTATTTCCTGAAGTAGCATTTTGTATTTTTCTTTGTACAGGTCCTTTACTTCCTTAGTTAAGCTGATTCCTAGGCACTTGATTTTCTGGGGCACAATTGTGAATGGGATTTTTTTTCATGTCACTTTCTTCTCTCTCACTGTTTGCGTATAGGTAAGTCATGGACTTTTGGGTATTGATTTTATAGCCTGCAACTTTACTATACAAGGCTATTTTTTCTAGGATTTTCTTGGTAGAGGGTATAGGGTTCTCTAAGTATAGTATCATATCATCTGCAAATAGTGAGAACTTGATTTCTTCCTTTCCTGCTGAATGTCCTTAACATCTTTTTTTTTTTTTTTTTTTTTTTTGCCCAACCGCTATTGCAGGTACTTCCAGTACTATATTGAACAGCATTGGAGAGAGTGGGCATCCTTGTCTTGTCCCTGATCTTAGGGAGAAGGCTCTTAGTTTTTTCCCATTGAGGATGATACTTGCTGTATGCTTGTGTTAGATGGCTTTAACTATATTGAGGAAAGTCCCCTCTATTCCCATTTTGGCAAGGGTTTTCATCATAAACGGCTGCTGGATCTTGTCAAATGCTTTCTCTGCATCTATTGATATGATCATATGCTTTTTATCTTTTCTTCTGTTGATATGACGGATTATATTGATTGATTTCCAAATGTTAAACCATCTTCACATCCCTGGGATGAATCCTACTTGGTCATGGTGCATGATCTTTTTGATGAGTTGTTGGATTCTCTTTGCTAATAGTTTGTTGAGGATCTTTGCGTCTGTGTTCATCAGGGATATCGGCCTGTAAGTCTCTTTCTTTGTGGGATCTCTGTCTGCGTTTGGTATCAGGGTGATATTTGCTTCATAGAAACTGTTCGGAAGTGTTTTTGATATTTCAATTTCATGGAAAAGCTTAAGGAGTACTGGGAATAAGTCCTCTTTAAAGATTTGGAAGAATTCACTAGTGAATTCATCTGGACCAGGACTTTTGTGCTTGGGGAGACTTTTTATTACCTTTTCAATTTCCTTGATGGTGATAGGTCTGTTCAGGTATTCCAGCTCTTCTTGGTTCAGCCTTGGGAGTCTATAGGAATCTAGGAATTTATCCATTTCCTCAAGGTTTTCATGTTCTGTGGCATAAAGCTTCTCAAAGTACTCCCTGAGGATACTTTGCATTTCTGCAGTTTCTCTTGTAATGACCCCCTTTCATTTCTGATTCGGTTTATTAGTGTTTTCTCTCTCCCTTTCTTTGTGAGTTTTGCTAGAGGCTTATCGATCTTGTTTATTTTCTTGAAGAACCAGCTCTTGGTTTCATTGATCTTTCAGATTGTTTTTTGGGTATCCATCTCTTGAACTTCTGCTCTGAGTTTTATTATTTCCTTCCTCCTTTTCGGAATGGGCTTCTTTTGTTGGTCATTCTCCAAGTTCTTAAGCTGAGAGGTTAGATTACTTATGAAGGATTGCTCCTCCTTCCTGAGCAATGCTTGTACAGCTATAAACTTTCCTCTTAACACAGCTTTTGCTGTGTCCCGTAAGTTTTGGTTACTCATGTCCTCATTTTCATTCGTTTCTAAGAATCTCTTGATTTCCTCTTTGATTTCCTTTCTAAGCCACTCGTTGTCCAATAGTGAGCTGTTTAATTTCCAGGTGTTTGATTTATTTTTTTTGTTTGTGTATGATATTTACTTCTAATTTCAGTGCATTGTGGTCTGAGAAGATTGTTGATACAATCTCTATCTTCTTAATTTTATGGAGGTATGTTTTGTGGCTCACCATGTGGTCTATCTTGGAGAATGTTCCATGTACGCTTGAGAAGAATGTATATTCAGCTTTTTGAGGTTGAAGTGTCCTATATATATATATATATAATAAGTCCCTTTCTTCCATTTTCCCCCTCGTATGAAGTATGTCCTTGCTAAACTTGAGTCTGGTTGATCTATCAAGAGGTGACAAAGCAGTGTTAAAGTCTCCCACTAATATTGTGTTATTATCAATGTCTTTCTCCAAGTCTATGAGTGCATTTCTCCAAGTCATTAGGTGCATATACATTTATTATTGTAAGTTCTTCCTGTAGTACAGATCCCTTGATCAATAAGAAATGACTTTCACTGTCTCTTTTGACCTTCTTTACTCTGAAGTCAATGTGGTCTGATACTAGGATGGATAGCCCAGCTTTTTTATGGGAGCTGTTTGCCTGTAGGATTGTTTTCCAGCCTTTTACTCTGAGCCTGTGTTTGCCTTGACTATTGATACGTGTTTCTTGCAGGCAGCAGAATGTTTGGTTCAATTTTCTAATCCATCCTGCCACTCTGTGTCTTTTAGTTGGTGTGTTTAGCTCATTGACGTTGAGAGAGATTATTGTTATGGGGTTTTGTCCCATTTTTCTGTTGAAATTTGGTGTATTTGACGGGCCTGTCTTGCCTTAAAGTAGCTCATTTAGTTGTTCTTGTAACCATGGTTTTGAGTCTATGAAGTTCTTGAGCTGTTGTTTGTCTTTGAAATTGTGTGTTGTTCCTTCTGTTATGAATGAGAGTCTCGCTGGATAAAGTATTTTTGATGAGGCATTTATTTCATTGAGTTTTTCACTATTTCCTACTAGTGTTTTCGGGCCATGAGAGTTTCATCAGACAAATCAGCTGTGAATATTAAGGATCTTTCTTTGTAGCAAATTTCTTTCTTTGATCTTGCTGCTTTCAGAATTTTGTCTCTATCTAAGGTTTTGGTCATTTTGATCAGGATGTGTCTTGGGGTATTTTTATTTGGATTTCTTCTAGCTGGTACCCTTTGGCCTTCATGAGTGTGGTCACATGTTTTCTTGAGCTCTGAAAAGTCGTAGCGATGATGTCTTCGACAGTTTCTTCTTCATCAGAGTTTTCTTCCTGTCCCTCTGGGACTCCAATAATTCTTATGTTATCCCTCTTGGTTTCATCACGGTCTTCTCTTGCCATCTGTTCCCGAACTGTGAGTCTCTTTTCCATTTTCTGCTCTTTTCTGGAGAGTCTCTGGACTTGTTATTCGATCTCACTGATTCTGTCCTCAGCAGCTGTTACTCTGCTGCTGAGGCCTTCCACTGAGTTTCTCAATCCCCTACCAGGTTTTTCAGGTCTGATATTTCTGTTTGCATTTTCCTCATTTCTACCTTCAAATCCTCTTTTCTTTATTGGCATTGCTTTCCATAGTTTCTTTTAGCTTCCTAAGCATCCTCAGTAGCACCCTTCTGAATTCCTTTTCAGAGAAGTTGTCTAGCACTTCATTGCGGTTGGTGTCTTCTGGGCTAGCCTCTTCAATAAGAAAGCTTGGTGGGCTTTTGCGTTGCTTTACCATTGTGACCAGTGTGGTTTAGACCTTCACGCTTACTGTTACTATTCTGCTTGAGATGCAGAATAAATTGAGATGGGCTTAATGAATTATTGGCTAATGTGTTTCTGTTGGTTAAGCTAACCTAGTGAAAGTTCCATCTAAGAGGGTAACTTATGGTTCCTATGTGATATGTAGTGGGAGAATACTTCACTCGGCCATGGCTCTGGCAAGTGGCTTCTGCGCCAGGCGGGTACCTGTTTGATTGAGGATAGAGTTCCCAGAGCACTTCAGCTTTGTTTCTGCGCGGTTTGCCTCAGTTCCCGTCCCCCTCAGACCAAGGGTGAAAACCGGCTGTTCTCAGGGGGATCTAGTAATCTGCGCAGGCCTGGGAAGGGCCCCACGCTCTGTAGGTACCTTTTTGAGTGAGGATTGAGTTCCCAGAGCGCTTCAGCTTTGTTTCCGAGCGGTGTGCCTCAGTTCCTGTCCCGCACAGACCAAGTGTTCTTAATTTTCTTGATATGTGCCAATCTCTGTGATGTAAGGTGATATTTCATTGTTGTTTTGATTACCCTCTCCCTGATGATTAATGACATTTTCATCTTTTCTTCTTGCTTAGTAGTATTGTCTTTTACCAAATTTCTTTGTCCTCGCTCTCATATTTGGGATATAAAGGAACTTTATATGGAAATATCAGATGCCCACTCCACTACCCAGCCACCGCCATGCTCCGGGCTGCTTTCTGGACCACTCAGGCCAAGCCTCACACATGAGTAAGGCCCCACAGAACCAGGTAAAGTGAAATTTTGTGTCCTTGAACTCCAGGCTCAACAGGACCTGGAAACAGATCCTCTGCCTGCTCTTACGAATCTCTGGTGACCCAGGGATCAAACACAGAAGACCCCATCCTGCTGGAGCCAGATAAATACCTGATCAGCTGACCTCTACTACCTCTAATACCCAGCTGCTGACACACTCCAGGCTGCTTTCCAGACTGCTCAGACTGAGCGAGCCTCACTCATGAGTGAAGCCCCACAGAACCAGGATGGTCATGATCAAGACCAATCATGGTAACTCAAAGTTCCAGAAGGCCGAATCCAAACATTGGACATGGGAGTCTCCCAGTGGACAGTTCCACAATGAAATTGACCACATCATATTCAATCAATGGTTTTGCCTGACTGATGTCGCTGTTGTCCCAAAATTCCAAATGGGATCAGACCACCGTCTCCTTCGTGCAAGGTTCTACTTCACAGAGCAGCGAGAAAGGGCTGTAAAGTTTAAGAAGAGAACTCCCAGAATGACCACCACTTGGGAGCTCTTTGGCACTATTGCAGCGACATGGGAAGATGCCATCTTTGACGACATCGACACTGGTTCAGCACCTCCATGATTGTGCGAGGAATGCCGAGAGAGAGATAGCCACAAAATGATGCTGTCTTCAGAAACTGTCGAGTTCATTCGTCAACATGGCTTGGCATGAGCCTAAGGCAACCACAAGCTAAAATCTGAGTTTGAAAAGCAGTGCAGAGAAGCGATAAAGGAAGACCTCAGGGAGAGAAGAGCAGCAGTGTTGGCTGATGTGGCAGAAGCAGAGAAAAGCATTCCCAGCACCCGCCTGTCCTTTGCCAACTACAAAACAAAGATGACTGCCCTCTGATGTCTTAATGGATCTATCACATCTTCCAGTAGGGCAATGGAGATTATCCACAACTTCTACTCGGATCTGTTCAATAACCATGTCCACCTGCCCACATACCAAATTTTGCAGGATAGACATGTTGTTCCCAACATTCTCTCTTCCAAAATCCAACATGCCATTTCGTTGGTAAAGAAGCATACAGAACCCAGCCCAGACAAGGTCAGAACCGAACACCTGAAGAATCTGCCATCAGTAATCATCAATACACTGGCTCAGCTCTTCACACGCTACCTGTCTGAATGCAAGGTTCTGTTCCAATGGAAAACCAGAAAGACTGTTCTACTGTACAAGAAGGGAGACATCCACAACTTTGGCAACTATCGCCCAATCTGCTTGTTGTCTGTTGTCTACAAACTGTTCAATCGAGTCATCCTGAATAGGATTGGCAGAACACTAGATGAAGGACAACCACGTGAGCAAGCCATGTTCCATAAAGGATTCAGCACAATCGACCATATCCACATGGTAACCAACCTCATTGAGTTTTCGTGAGAGTTCAAGATGCCACTCAGTCTAACGTTCATTGATTTAAAGAAGGCCTTTGATACTGTTGAGACTGAAACGGTCATCGAAGCCTTAGCCAAACAGGATGTCCAAACTCAATACATCAGGATCCTCTTTGAGCTGTATTATAGATTTACTACCAGGATCTCACCGTTATACAAGAAAGTGAACATTGACATCAAGAGACAGGTTCAGCAGTGTGATACCATTTCACCAAACTCTTCAGTGCCACCCTTGATAACGTCATGCGACGACTGGAATGGGAAAGAATGGTAGTGAAGATAGATGGTCGGCAACTATACCACCTCTTCTTTGCTGATGCCATTGTTCTAATAACACCAAACCTTAGCCAAGCAGCACGAATGCTGGCCAATTTCGATGTGGAAAGGTTGGACTGCAACTGAATCTCACGAAGACACTGTTCATGAGAAACAGACTCTCTCCTGACGTTTCATTCACTCTCAACTGAACGACCATCTCTGAATACAGCTTTTATGTGTACGTAGGTTGAGAACTCATCATGACAAATGACTTGGCACCTGAATTGCACAGGAGGAAAAGAGCAGCGTGGAATGCCTTCAAGAGCATTGAAGAAATAGCAAAGAGGATGAAGAACCTCCAGCTTCGGGCACATATCTTCGACTCCACCGTTCTTCCTGCATTAACATATACCTCAAAGACCTGGGCCCTACAAAAATAGGATGAGAACGCTATTTGGGTCTCCCAAAGAGGAATAGAAAGAGCTATGCTTGTAGTATCACGCTTCAATCAAGTGAGAGAAGGAATCGGATTTCCGACCTCCATCGACGATTGAGAATCTGGGATGCTGTCTCGTTTGCCAAGGTGTTGAAAATAAGATAGGCTGGACATGTAATGCAATTTGGAGATGACCACTGGAGTAGAGCCATTACTTACTGGATTCCACCTACGAGATGGTCAGACTTCTTCGTGAAGACCGTGAACAAAAGGGTTGAGTTTCTTCTTTTTTCTGGAGCTAGCGTTTGCCATTGGGCTACACTAGCACACGACAAGGACGAATGGAGACATTACTGGTGCCCGCTTGAGCAAATTTATGAGTAACAGGATGTCAAGTGATCAAGTGATCAGATGACCGATGCAAAAGAAATGAAGATCATTAGAATTGGTATCATTAGGAAGCTTGCCATCTGGACAGGTATGGGAAGGGGATAAATTAGAGAAGGGAACAAACACTAGGACAATGGGGAAGGGAACAAGTGCCTGTAACAGAGGCAGACTGGGAGGCAGGAGGGAAACAGGAGACATTGGCAGTTCAAACAGGATTTATTTCTGATGAGCTCAGAGATCCATATAGAATTCTGGGGATTGAACTAAAGTCAGCCAAGTTCAAGGCAAATGTTCTGCTTTCTTTACTATCATTCTGCCCCCATCTACTTCTGTTCTTTATGATATAGGCCATACTAACCTGTATGATTTTCTATCTCTAAGCCATTGTGATTTGAATTTCTCTGATAACACCTTAGTATAATCACAATTTTAGTTTATTTTTTATTGAATCACCGTGAGAAACAATTACAAAGCTTTCATGTTTGAGTTTCAGTCATAAAATGATCAAAGACCCATCCCTACACCAGTACAATTTTTTCAACACCAATGTACCCAGTATCCCCACCTTCAGAACCCTCTCCCTGCCTCTATGGTGACAATTTCCCTATACTTTCTCTCTACGTTTTAGCATCATCATTTGCAATATAGATACTGAGAGTATATCACATTTGGTCCTTTATCTACTTTCAGCACACATCTCCCATCCCAAACGATTCCTCCAACCATCATTAACTTAGTGTTACCTTCTCTATTCCAGCTGCCTTCTACCCCAGCTCATGAGGCAGGCTTCCACACATGTAACAATATTCCTTGACCTTTTGTCTTTTATCCTTGGGTGTCAGTCTCATATTGTGTTATTTTATATTGCACGAATGAGTGCAGTCATTTTATGTCTGTGCCTCTCTTTCTGACTCATTTCACTTAGCATGATACTCTCTATGACCATCCTCTTATAAGCAAATTTTATGACTTCATCTCCCCTAACAGTTCCATTGTACTCCATTGTGTATATGTACCATGGTTTCTTTAACCAGTTGTCCGTTCTCAGGCACTCAGGTTGTTTCCAGATTCTGGCTATTGTGAACAGTGTTGCAATGAACATACAGGTGCATATGTCATTTCTACTGTGCTTTCCTGCACTTTTGGGATATATTCCCAGAAGTGGTATTCCTGGGTCTTATGGAAGCTCAATTTCTAGAATTTGAAGGTATGCCCATATTATTTTCCAAAAACGCTGATCCAGTCAGCTTTTCCACTCACAATGAAAGAGAATCCGTTTCTCCCCCAGATCCACACCAGCACTGGTTCTTGTTCTTTTGGATGTATGACAGTCTCTGTGGTGTGAGATGATATCTCATTGTTGTTTTGATTTGCATCTCACTGATGATTATCTGTGTAGAACAAATTTTCATCTGCCTTTTGGCCATTTATATTTCTTTTTTGAAGAAGCTTTTCTCTTTCTTCTCCCTATTTTTGATGGGGTTGGAGATTTTTTCTTGTGTAATTCTACTAGTGTAATTTTAGTTTATTTATAATTTATTTAAAGAACTGTGATTTACAAAGTATTGATAGTTGGGTTTTAGGCATATAATATTTTATCAACCATTATCCCACCACCAATATCAACTTCCCTCCACCAATGTTCTTATATTCCATCCCCACCCCAAACCCTTGCACCATCCTCTGTCTTGTCAATTTGACAGGTACAATACAAAATTATACTGGTTGCAGCTTTTATATAATGTATAAACAAATTATTAAAAGTTAATAGTTTTATGTTAGATTCCATGTTATTTACAAAACTGTTGATGATAGGTTTGCCTTCTTAAAACATTCCAGAGTCACACACTCAAAGTTTCTACTTTCCTCCACCATTGTCCAAGTATCCTCAATTCCATCAGCCCCTTCCTCCACCACAGATTAAGTTTTCTACTAAATACAAATTTTCATTTTCTGTTCCATTTGGACATTTGTTATTGTCCTACTATGTTTCTTCATAACCCACATATCAAAGAGATGATTCTGCATCCCTCCTTGTCCTTTAGGCCACACACAGCACCCAGTATTCTCCACATCTATACACGTAGCAATAAATTGCAAGATTTTATCTTTTATGTACCATTGTTTCCTTGTCCAATCATCTTTTCTAGAACACTTTGGTTGTTTCAAGATTTTGTCTATTGTGAATAGTACTGTAACAAACATAGGAGTGTAATTGTCTTCTTTGAATAGTTTTTGGGCTTTTGGGAATAAATGACAATAAGTGGAAATTCTGGGTCATATGGGAACTCAATTCCTAATGTTTTCTGGAGAGTCCATTTTGTTTTTTACAAATACTGGAAGAGTAGACACAACAACCAGTTGTGAATAATGTTCCTTTTCCTCCACATCTATGCCAACTTTGTTCTTTTCTGTTATTTTTTTATGTATTCCCGTTTCAAAGGTATAAGATGTTTTACCATTGTTTTGATTTGAATTTCCCTGATTATGTGGAGCACTTTTTCATTTTGGCTATCTGTATGTCTCTCATTATGTGGAGCACTTTTTCATTTTGGCTATCTGTATGTCTCTCTTTCATTGAGGGGGAATGTTTGGGCCACACCTGGGGGTGTTCAGGGATTAATCCAGGCTCTTAGCTCTGGCATTATTCCTGGTGGGATCTGACCCAAATTGGGTGACATGGATCAAAATCACAAAGGCAACATGCAAAGCAAGCACCCAACTCTCTTTATTATCTCTTTAACCCCTATACGTGTGCTTCTGAATTTCTTCTGTGTGTGTGTATATATATAGAGAGAGATTTATTCCAATATATTGCTTAATAACTTTTTATCCAATAATTGGTGGCCAAGTATTTTCTCTCAGTCTGTAGGGGGTCTTTTTTCTGGTCATTGTTTACCTTTTTGGTGAAGAAACTCCTTGATTTGATGTAGTCCCAATTGTTTGCTTGACCAATTGCATTGAATCATTCAATATACCTTTATATTTAATGTGATGAAGTATTCTACTCATGTTTTCCTCAATATAATCTATTATTTAGAATAATTATCAAGCTCTTTAATTTATTTTACTTGAATTTGGTGTATGGTTTTAAAAAAGGTTATGAGTTCAGTTTTTTTTGCATGTGACCACCCAGTTTCACATCACTTTAGCGAAGAGGTTTTTCTTGCTACACTTTTTACTATTTATTAAGAGATTAACTGTTCCTATACCTGAGGATCTGTCTCTGGAATCTCAATTCTATTCCATTGTTCTGAGAGTACATTTTATTATGGTACGACATTGAATAGATTACTATCGCTTTATAGTATACTTTGATATTGGGGAGAGAGAAGCCTTTTAGCCCTAGGATGCTTTAACTATTAAGGGTGGAGGTGGTTTTATTACTCTCTATGTATTTCAACAGAATTTTATTTATGTCTTTTAAAAATGTGTTATTGATTTCTTTGCTACTTTACCATCTAATTGTCTGTCTTCCTATTGGGCTGTCAGTATTGTGGAATTTGGAGGTGTCAAGTGGCCATCTATGAAGCCATGTGCTACACAAGAGCTCCAGGATCTGTAGAACTGGGATTATTTTGACCCAGGGCATAGAGGTTTCAGTCCATGGACTGGTGTACCTATGAGTTTCATTGGCTTGGCATTTCTTACAGGTTAGTCACCAGCAGTGATGTTAGGCCATTTACATAGCTGTGGGATGTGAGTGTGGCTTCTGAGGCTTCCCGAGAAGGAAGCTCCCTCTCCTCACTCTGAGATGTATATATTAAACCCTAAGTGTCTTGGGTTTCATTGGTGAGTTGCCCCCTTTTCTCTCCCCACCGACACCTACCTCCAGAAGCTTACAGTGCTTTTATAAGCACTCCTAAAGAGTTTCTCTTTAACCTTTACTTTGTGCTTTACCTCTCCTTCTGTTAGCTACTAGATTCCCCAGGACATTTTTGGTTACTTATAAAGTCAAACCTTCTAGTGACTCTGGACTTTGAGTCTGTACTGAGTTACTTGCTTTCTATTTCCCTTATAACCTTTTCATATTTTACTATAGAGCAACATTCTTTGCTTAAACGCAGAAAAACCATTAGCGATAGCACAGCGGTAGGGCGTTTGCCTTGCACGCAGCCAACATGGCCGACCGGAGTTCGATTCCTCCGCCCCTCTCGGAGAGCCCGGCAAGCTACCGAGAGTATCTCGCCTGCACGGCAGAGCCTGGCAAGCTCCCCGTGAAGTATTCGATATGCCAAACACAGTAACAACAAAGTCTCCAATGGAGACATTACTGGGCCCGCTCGAGCAAATCGATGATCAACGGGAGGGCCTTTACTTACTTACTTTTTTTTTTATTTGGGAGTTGGGCTCTGAAATATATCTACTCAATCTACTCAAGGGCATCCTTCATAGTTATTGACTCAGGCTTCACTTGCCATAGTTCCTAACACTGCATAAGGAAAGTCCTGCCAAGGGATTGGATGGATCCAGAGAAAGGAGCAAAGCTACCCTGACATCAAAATGGGACATTCTGGAAAACATAAAGCATGGTCTTGATGCAAGCCATTATAATTTAACAGACAGGACCCCATGTGGTAGAAAAAGCTGAACCAGCCTGAGGACTTACTCTGAGATTTAAGGTAAAAGCCTTGGCCCTGGAGCACAAAGAACTAAGTTTTGAAATCTATATCCTTTATTCTGTTTATCCAAATAAATACAAGTATTAATAAGAAGTAAACTTAATTGTTTAATATGCACTAGCAACAAGGAAAGAGCAAAGCAATATAATTCTTGTCGCCCCTGAGTGAAATTCTCTGTTATAGCCCCTGAGAGACAGAGCATCTCCTTGAGTTAATCCTCCCAAAATAATTGCCTCATTCCAAATTCTTTACCTCTGTAAATTATCAATAACATTGATGTGAAGTCAACACCTCTCAGATTTTGTATAAAGTCTATTCGGTTCCAGAATTAAGGAGCCATTTTCACCATCTATCTCTGAGTTCCCCATCAATTTGTTCCTCTGGTGCAGAGACTTGGGACACAGCCACCGAGCACCTTGCACACTTTTACTCACAGTTGGTATACTTGGGTAGGTGCACTGAATTCACAGAGAAGCACTCTGTGTTTCTTCCTGAAACCTGGTGTACCTGGAAGCTTCGTCAGCTTGGCCTCTCTTCAGAGATTGGTCATAAAGCAGTCCAGCTGGGCTGTTTATATGGTGGCAGCTATGGGGTGTGGGTGCAGCTACCTGGGTTTTGGCAGGGTGGTGACTTGGCCTACTTCTCTCCAGAGGGGCCCTAGAATTTTCAGCCCAAAGACTGGTGTACTCATGAGTTTCAGCAGCTTCATCTCTTTGAATAATAATTGTGAATTTGGGCTGTTTACATGGCAGAGGCTATGTCTAAATAGTTTGTAAATGTCTAAATTGAACTATGTCTAAATTGACTTTTTTAAAAAAATAAAACTCAAAAACTATAACTATTTTTTAAATTATAACCAAAATTTTAGTAGCATTTGCAATATATACTCCAAGATATTCTGATAAAAATTTCATGCCAGATAGAGAAAATAATAGTGCTGAAATTTAAGAAGCTAGGTACATTTTACTGCATTAAAAATAACTTTGATTGAATATGTATTTTGATAGCACTGACCTAATAGTCCCCACATATCCCAGGAAGCAACTTAAGACTTTGATAACTAAAGACTTGGAAGAAATAGTTATGCCATTGAATAGAAGAAGTATTTTGAGGCTATAGCAGGTAAGTAAGGTAATGATAGATAAAACTTGTCATCATTACAAATGGTTTTTCAGATAGGTAAATGTTAAGCAAAGAGAAAATGTAAATTAGAGAAAACATCATCTAAATACTTCTGAGTTAGAGACCAGTGTACTCTTCTGAGAATTCTAAAATAACAATAAAATTACTTCATTTTTTATAAAATGCTAATCCTGAACCACTTCATGAAGTTGACATTCATGACTTTAATAGCTCGTTTTCCTTTTATTCCTCTTTTTCACACCATTAACATTTTATAAATGTCATAATACACATTAAGGATCTTGCTTGCTCTCTGTTTCTGAAATCATTACCTTGGATATTACATTAAAATTTGAAATGCTGACATTAATTAAATTAATCATGATACATGCCTATTACTTATTTAATTAGCTTGTGTTAAATTTAAATTGTGTGTTCTAATATGGGGCTGGAGCAATAGCACAGCGGGTAGGGTGTTTGCATTGCACGCAGCCAACCCGGGTTCGATTCCTCCATTCTTCTTAGAGAGCCCAGCAAGCTACCGAGAGTATCCTGCCCACATGGCAGAGCCTGGCAAGCTCCCCGTGACGTATTCAATATGCCAAAAACAGTAACAAGAAGTTTCACAATGGAGACGTTACTGGTGCCCGCTCAAGCAAATTGATGAACAGCGGGAGGACAGACAGTACAGTGCAGTTCTAATATAGCTCAGTTGTTGAAAGCAGATCAAAGAAGAAATATGTTTAAAGTACTTATGATAAAAGAACATCATTTAATAGAAAAAACTTTATTTTTGAAGGAAGAATATTTATGAACTTGTAACCTATAGAAAAGATAAATTTCTAGTCATTTCTCTTTAAATTTAAACTTCTCTAAATATTAAAAAACTGAAAATATCTATCATAATCGTTCTCATACATTTGACTTGACCTTGATACAAAATTTGAAGTTCTGTGAAAGAGCTAAATATCTGTTCAGTTCTGCTGTTTTGCATGCAGATTTCTTTTACTAAATCACTTTTTTCCCCTAATTCCCATTTCCACTAGGATTTAATCTTCCTTCTCAAACATTCCTGTATATGCCACAACTTATCAAGTTAATGCTCTCTGTAAGATGTGCTAGTAAAAGAAGCCTGAAGTAAGGGTTGTGCTGCAGCTTTCAATGCAGCCTCAAGCATAGTAGAGTGAGCTTGTGTCAGGAGATGATGTATAATGAAGTATCAGGGCTGTGATGAAGAGGTCTTTAAATTTAAACTGCTCTTCTGCAAGGCAAATGGTTCTGTTTATCAGGTATAATTGTAATGCCTGAAATCAAACTAGCTCACAAGGTGTGCAATGACAAGGTAATCAAATGTTTTGAATAATTTCTTGAGCATCAGAGCTGAAAAGAACGGCAGAATTAGATTTGTTCGACATTCATAATTTTCTCTTTCTGCCTCTGAACTGACTTATTTCTGTCATTTGGAATGAGAATATACAGATGGCAACCACTTGACTTCCCTTATACTCCTCAGAGAGAGATTCCAATCCTAGCATTATAGCAGCATATTGATAAAGTATACCCTTTAACAGGACATTTCCCAGCTTCCATGCAATTTAACTTGAGAAGACATATGCTATTTAAAAATGGGGGAGGAGTTCAGTAAAAATATTTTATGTCAGTTTATTGCTTAGAGTATTTTTTGATGAAATTTATATGTTTTAAGTTAGGATTTCAAATTTATTTTGTTGAAAATTTTAAGTAATATTATTTTTTCTAATTATTAAACAATATGACCGTAAAATATTTTTCCAACACTAAACAAATATTTTTATCTTGAAGACTACAATACAAAGAAGACATATATCTTCACTAAACAATGTTAGTGAGATAACAAATTTTACTAAGGATTTCATTTCTTTACAAATACTTTCCTGTAAGTAACTATCTGCTATACATTTTAATATTGGTGTCTAAATTAAAAAATTAATGACCATTTCTCATATTCAATAAGAAAATGAATTTTAAATCAGAACATAATGCATGATAATTTATTGGTGGCTAACCACATAGATAGGGGACATGATTTTTCAAGTCCAGAAAGCATATCCAAGTTCATACCAACTGTGTGTTGGTCATATCTCATAACTGCAGACAAAGTATGTTAGAAATGAAGAAAAAATTATGCAAGACTTATCTCTTTTATACTCTTCTCTATCACAAAGTTTACAGTGCAATTTTAAATTATCTGCTAATTGGCATGCCTCTGTATTATGCACTTCTTTACAGTGAGAACTCTGTTTTTCATCTTCATAAGTCCTTCACTTAGTACAGAAAATACGAAAATATTATGCTTGGACTAGGTCTGTTGGTTGACTGAGCAAACAACTTTTTTCATAGGGCTTACATAATTTCATAAGATAGACCTTTGAAATTCATTTTTATATATTCCAGGATATAAAATGATATAAAATAATGATAAATGCACTAAATTTTATGAATAACTATTACATATATCATCTAATTTCAGTTTTCATATTTCATTGACTAATATATAAGACATTTTATTGTTGTCCTCATTTTATAATGAAAAGATGTAGATAAAAGGTCCAAAATGATGAAGTTACTATGAAAATTAACTCTACTCACTAAATCATACAGCTTATTTAGTGACAGACCTGGGAAGAGAGATTCTCTTTTCAGAAAATGCCCTTAATAAGAGGTCTTGAAGAGGTTTGCTCCATGCTCATAAGCACAGAAAAGACAGTTGCTTAAATTGTGTGCAGATATTGGCAGGTAGCTTTTCTTTAGAGATATTTGAAAGTGTATTAATATATGTGGTGGAATTACTTTATCTTCCTCATAGATGTGAAGCGTAACAATCCTTTGCATAATCTTTATAATATCCCAGCCAGTATTGGTAATTTAATGCTTTGGTACTGTGACTTTATTTTGTAAGGTGTTAGAGTAACTCTCTCAAGTTCTCAAATCATAATTTTTGGTTTATTGGATCTACAGCAAATCTTCTAAATGGTTACATTATCATAGATCTGTACTGTGGATTAAAGAAACAAATAGTTTCAGAACATTCTTAGAAATATGTTTAAGTTTACATTAAGGTTGACTAGAACTCTGTTTTCAGAGTAGTGAGCATTGTGAAGATAACATAAAATAACTTCTAATACTTATTGCTAAAGAATTTAAAATGTACTCTTCGTGAAACAGTCCTTGCTCTACTTCATTTTCCCTTATAATGGTTTCCCTAAAATACAGTAGTTTGATGTTGTCATTTAAAGTAGAAATCTACTTTTATCAATGCTTGAGAACTTTCCCAGTATTTGTTAAAGTCCAAACATTTGTTCAGCTTCTTCTTTTTGTTAATTAAATGCTTTACAGATGATTACAGGATCTTATACATGTCAACAATCAAAAAAGCATTTGGTCAATGAAAATGTGAGGGAATAAAGAGAAATGGGTGTGGTTTTGTTTAAAATCAGTGAACTGTGTAATTTACATACCAAACATAATTCTTATCAACATTTCCATTGCTGATTTCAAGGAAATAGATTAAGCAACTGGAAATTTGTATAGAATCAAAAAATAATAAAAGTAATCTTGAGAGAAAAATATGGAGGAATTACATTCCCCAAATGAAAGTACACTAAATACAAATAATGAAAAAACAGTGTGACATTAGAATAAGAACAGGCACAAAGAATAATGGAATAGAATTGCAAACACAGAAATAAATGCACACAGATATGAATATATAATTTATGAATAAAGGAAATTCTCTTCAACAAATGATATTGAGAAAACTGAACAGCCACATGCATAAAATAAAGAAAAATAAATGAGAGTAGATACTATTTAATATAATGTACACAAGTTAACTCAAAATATATTAAGAACTTGACTATAAGACTTGAAATCCCAAAAAAAAATGTAAAGGAAAACAAAGCAATACACTATATCAGGATTTCTTTTTTTCTTCATTTTTTAAATTTTATTATTATTTTTAGAGCACTATGAAACCATTCATGGTTGGATTTCAGTCATACAGTATTCCAACACCCATACCTTCACCAGTGTACATTTCTCAGGACCAGTGTCCCCAAGTTTCCTCCCACCACCCCTTGCCTACCTCTTTGGCAGGGGCTTTCTTCTCTCTCTCTCTCTCTCTCTCTCTCTCTCTCTCTCTCTCTCTCTCTCTCTCTCTCTCTCTCACTCCCTCCTCTTGGGCATTGTGGTTTGCAATATTGATACTGAAAGGTTGTCAAGAATATCTTTTACCTACTTTTAACCCTCAGATCTTGTCCAGTGTGATTATTCCCAGCTATTATTGTCATAATGTATACTAATATTTCTTAAACATTTTCTCGTATGACCCTTTTTGCCTGAGAAATGGTGTGTGAGCAAGCACTTTCAGAAATACCTTAAATGAATTATGTGACTGATTTTGAATTAGTTTTGGTCATTGAACACGAAGAGGACTTTTGCTGTTGCCAAATTTTAGCAATATCTGTATTCAATTATGCAGCTGAGTATGGAATTTTGACTCACAGCTTAAAAAGTCAGGTCACTAATTAACATTGATTTCAGTATTATAACTTTTATAAAAATATTTTATTTTATTTTAGATATTTTAGTTTACAATACTGCTAATGGTAGCATTTCGTGCATAAAACATCCCAGCACCACACTTGTTCAACTACAATGATAAAGGTAAGAAAATAAAAGAAATAAATAAAATTGAACTACATCAAACTAAAGAGCTTTTTCACAGTGAGAGGATCTATAATTAAAATTAAAAGCACCCTACTGAATGGGAAAAATGTTTGCACATCATAGATCTTACAAAAGCTGTTCATGATTGAGCTTCAGTCATGCAACTTTACCACACCCATCCCTTCACCAGTGCACATTTCCCACCTCCAATTATCACATTTTAAAAGATGACATACAGATGGCTCTCAGGCATAGGAAAATATTTCACCTTGACTTTTTACTAGGGGAAATGTAAATCAAATCCATAATTTGATAATACCTTACCCACATGAGAATACTTTTTATAAAAAAAGTTGGAGATAAGTATTGGTGAAGACGTGGATAAAAAGGAACTGTTTATGGGACTATAAATTGATATTGCTTCTATGGAAACAGCTGAAGTTTCCTTATGAAGCTTAAAATTGGAGTGAGAATCCTAAGAATTCTCCTTTGGAATGTCAGCTGTGGAAATTTCTCTGGTATAAAGTGAATACAGTCCTAGAATGTTGCTAAAAATACTAACTTGTTCAAAACAGCCCCCAACAACAAAAGATTATATAACCATTATAGCTTATGACTCTGTCACCATTTACCCATTTTACTTGTGTATTTCAGCAGAGCCTAGCAAGCTCCCCATGGCATATTAGATATGCCAAAAACAGTAACAAGTCTCACAATGGAGACATTACTGGTGCCTGCTCAAGCAAATTAATGAACAACGGGAGGACAGTGCTACAGTGTTACAGTGCTACTTATGTATTTATTTACATATTCTGAAAATAGAATATTATTGAAAATATGTATTTAAATGTTTTCAATCAATAAGTTCTTCAATTTTCTTTTCTTTTCTTCGGTTTTTTTTTTTTGAGGGGAAGTGTTTGGGCCACAGCTGACTCCTGGCTTACTTGCCTAGAGCTTATTCCTGGCTCTGGTATGGTATAGAGTGGGGAGCAATGATTAGATGCAGTGGTGGGAATCAAACTTGCGTGGAGTGCTGGCAATGCAAGTGCTTTAACTGCTGTACTTTTTCCCAGTACAAACTTTCACTTTCTTACTGGCTTTTTAATTAAGCATTATCGAAACTTTCGATGAAATCTGAAAAAAAATGAAAAAAAAATCTCAGTTGCCATCACGCCTCTTCTGTAGTCAGCCTTAGGTAGCTTTAAAATGGTTTGCTATACAATTTACCCATAAAACCCTATAAAATCATATGCTCAAGAGGCTCAAATCTTCCGGCTCACTTTAAGACCACTTGTGAAACTACAGGGCCATCAAGGGCATGCATATTTCAAAAATCCACTAAGTTTCTGAAGGATTTTGTTCTTCAGAAGCAATATATGCCGTTCTATTGTCATAATTGGGCACTGGAAGACATTCCTAGTCCAAACAATGGGGCTGTACACAGGGTTATTAGCTAAAGAGTACTGAATTTTTACTTCGCATATTTAAACATGCAGAATTTAATGATTTACATGTAGATTGTCTTCATTGAGCATATCCAGGTTTAAAAAGCATCCAAGAAATATTGCAGAACTTAGAGGACTCATGGCTAATGAGCCCTTACATGAATTTCTACTGACACATGGAGATGATTCTTATGGGAAAGAGCAATTTCTTCCTAAGAGGCAGTTTCACAGAGGAAAATGATATCAAAGAAAAAACTGGAGAAGCAAAATCATATGGCCTGGGAGAAAAATAGTAATAAAGTAAGCAGAAATATAAGTAAACAAACCCAAAATAATGTAATATAGTATAAAATGCTAAGAACAGAAGTATCTGATCCTGAAATAACACTCTGAGCTATTTTTGTAAGGGACAAGTAAACACTAATATTGAAGAATTTTTTCACCTCTTGTCGTAGATAGAGGCAATATTTACAATGGTTAAAAAAGCATCAGTCTAAATGTGCATCAATGTATGACTGGATAAAAAGTTGTTGGTTGTATATAACGGAATATTATTTCAACATTTAAAAAGATAAACTTAATACTTTCATGGAATGTATGGTGCTGAGACAATTCTGCTAAGTAAGTCAGACATTGACAATTTTTGGATGGTTTTACTCAAATAGAAAATATAAATAACTTAAACAAACAAAGTGGCAAAATACAACATAACTAACTCTTGAAATCTGGGAAAATAGAGTGATTACCCTGGGGAAAGAAGAATAGGTCAAATGGTGTGTTTGTGATAGTGTTGCTGCACTGGAATTTTGGTGGTGGGTGAGAAGACATTAACACATATAGAGGTGTGATGCTGTACTCTTGAAATTTTTATGGCATTAAAAAGTAATCACAAATCAACACAATTTCATTAAAAATAATGAGATATTGGCTGGGACCTTCCTTTTACCTGTGCCATTTCCACCACCAACTATGCTATTATCTATTTTGATTTGGTATTTTTTTGATAGGAGAGATTTAAAGTGACAAGTTCACCTGGACCTCCACCCTTTTACTCCCATTGTAACAATAAGATCTTCTGTGAGTCTCCTGTATATTCTAAGGACATCTTAGGTGAAAACCATGTAAATGCCGGTGAGGGGTGGGAGGTGGTTGTGGTTGAGACTAGGGAGTTAACTGGTAGGATGCGGAGCCACAGGAAGAAAACAAGGTTGAATGAGAAGCGTTGCATGGAAAAAGTGAGATCTCCTAGACATCGAGTACAGGGTAAACTTGTGGGAAATTCACTCCCTAACTATAATCCTGAGGTTAGGATAGTCTCCATGAGCAAATTAGTCTGGTATTTTAGAATATAATATATATGAGCAAAAATGGGCCCAATAAAGAATGGACTGGATTATGATGAGAGAATAGAATAAAAGAGCGGAGGGGGTTATCAGACTAAGAATTCCATAAAATTCATATTAATAGTGAAAAAGAGGAGACTCCAGCTATATTTTGATATCTTTGTCACATTGATTTCATCAGTTTTACATTGCCTTGTTCTCCAAAAAGAAAAACTGGTGCTGATAAAAGAATAATATAGTCTTTCCATGCCATCTGTCCAGGAAAAGAGCTTCAGGGAACTAAAAAAATAGACAAAATAGGTGACTCCTGACTCAGTACTCGAGTCACTCCTGGTGGTGCTCAGGGACCATTCAATGCTGGAAAATGAATCCAGACCTCCTACATTCAAAAGCATGGGCTCTAGTGCACTTAGATATTTCTCTGTTATTTTCAGTGGGTACATTATTTTTTGTTTATTTGGGGGCCACACGAACAGTGTTCAGGGACTATTATTGGCTTTGTGTTCAAAAGTGATCCTTAGAGTGCACAGGAGATCGTAAACAATGCCAGAGATTGAACTGGGGCTTCCTGCATGCAAAACGAAGTAAGTGCCTTATCTCTTGTATTATCTCTCTTGCCCACCAGTAGTCTAAATTCTGTTTTATTTCTTGTTTTTTTTTCTTTTTCTTTTTTTTTTCTTTCTTTTTTTTTTTGCTTTTTGGGTCACACCCGGCAATGCACAGGGGTTATTCCTGGCTTTTCACTCAGGAATTACTCCTTGTGGCACTCAGGGGACCATATGGGATGCTGGGAATTGAACCTGGGTCGACTGTGTGCAAGGCAAATGCCCTACCCACTGTATTATTGCTCCAGACCCCAGTAGTCTAAATTCTTAAGGGTGGTAAGATGATCATGTGGAATTATTATTATATGGAAGGATTCATCAAAATAACACTAAAGGGGGAAAATTAAGGAAAATTTAATCTACTCTTGGCCAGACTATGGGTGATTGAAAGTACTTTAGGATTAAGAACTAAAGTACAATAAAGAGATTTCCAGAGATTCCCAAATGAGCTGTGTATCTCTTAAGCCTATGTAAACTGTCCTAAGACTCAGAGTAACAGAAAATAAATAAACATATTAGTTTAGATGTAGGTGGCAGTGGCAACATAGGCAAAAGTAGAACAATAAATTATCAGGACTATATGCTTTAATGGGCTGGATCGATAGCACAGTGGGTAGGGCGTTTGCCTTGCACGCAGCCGACCCGGGTTCGATTCCTCCACCCCTCTCAGAGAGTCCAGCAAGCTACTGAGAGTATTTCGCCCTCATGGTAAAGCCTGGCAAGCTACCATGATGTATTCGATATGCCAAAAACAGTAACAACAAGTCTCACAATTTGTTGTGAGATGTTACTAGTGCCCTCTCTAGCAAATCGATGAACAACGGGAGTACAGTGCTACAGTACTACAGTGCTATGCTTTAATGGTGAATGCTGACAGGCTATGTGAAATACCCCAGTCTTTTTCCTTCATGTACCAATTGAATGTTGATGTGCTTACTAACTCTCCTCTTTTTCTGGTTTCTTTTTTACTGGTTCATCTCTAGTTTACAATGTTATTTGATTTCAGGGGCTTATCATTGAACATCCAGTAACTGGTAATCCTCACACCACACCTGCCACCAGAGTTCCAGTACTTTCTCACCATCAAGAAGATCTCTCTACTCATTCTTCCCACTACCATTCTACTTCCCTTCTTGTAACCATCATAGATTTCACCAAATCTAGGGATTAATGGGATTTATGGCCCGTGCTTTTGCTTTAGTTATTTATATTGTATATGTAAAAGTATCATTCAGTCATTGTTTTTAACTTCTCTACTTCTTTTATCTAATGTAGTCACTTCAAGATCCATCCATTTTTGTTCTAAAGGCACATTTCCTCTTTCTAACAACAGTATAGTATTCCATTGAGTCTATCTAACATAGCTTTTATTCTAGCATCTGTGTATGTGCCTTTAGGTTGAGACCATGTCTTGTCTATTATAAATAATGCTGCTATGAATACAGAGGTGCAAGTATTCTTTTAAATTTGCATTTTTATATCATTGAGACATATACCAGGGATATCAATTTTTAAAACCAGTGCTTAATACAATGCCGTGAAGAATACACAAAAATATATTATGCTTTTTCGTAAAGATATGATGGAAATAATGGTGTTGATGCTCACGTAAGTTAAACTTTGCATTATGAACTCTTCTATTAAAAACTTTTAAACTCATTGAGACATGGGAAGAAAAGATGCTTTTTACATAGCCACATTAAAAATTAATGTACTTAATTCTACACACGAGTCACACAATTTTACTAGCAGGAAATATGACTTTATTATATGCATATAGGTTTTCAGCATCTCTAAATAGAATACATAAAATTCTCTTTTTTGTAAAAAAATGACACTTTGGGACTGGAGAAATAAAACAATGGGTAGGCCACTTATCTTACATGTGACCTGGGTTTAATCCCTGACAGTTAATATGGTCCTACAAGCACTACCAAGTCTGCCCCTGAGTCCAGACCCAGGAATAAATCCTGAACACTATCAAGTGTGGCAAAAAATCACATTTTCAGTTTTTTCCAGTAATACCTGTTGTGCATTCACTTTTATCTTCTTTTCTAGGATGAATTATTGGTATTATTTATTTATTTCTTTATTTTTATTAGTGAAACACCATGAGGTACAATTGTAGACTTATAAACTTTCATGTTTGGGTTTCAGTTATACAATGATCAAGTACCCATCCCTCCACCAGTGCCCATTCTCCACCACCAATGAGCCCAGTTGCCCTTCCAACCCCCCAGTCCCCCTACCCCGCACCAACTCTATGGCAGGGCATTCTGGTTGAACTCACAAGAAGAAAATATCCAACCCCCTCAAAAAATGGGGTGATGAAATGAGCAGAAACTTTCTCAAAGAAGAAATCCGAATGGCTAAAAGGCACATGAGAAAATGCTCTACATCACTAATCATCAGGGAGACGCAGATCAAAACAACAATTAGATATCATTTCACACCACAGAGACTGGCCCACATCCAAAAGAACAAAAGCAACTGGTGTTGGCATGGATGTGGTAAGAAAGGGACCCTCCTTCATTGCTGGTGGGAATGCCGACTGGTTCATCCCTTTTTGAGAACAGTATGGACGTTTCTAAAAAAATCAGAAATTGAGCTCCCATTTGACCCAGCAATACCACTCCTGGAAATATATTCCAGAGAGGCAAAAAGTATAGTCAAAGTGACATCTGCACTTTTTTGTTCATTGCAGCACTGTTTACAATAGCCAGAATCTGTAAAAAATCCCGAGTGCCCAAGAACAGATGACTGGTTAAAGAAACTTTGGTACATCTACACAATGGAGTACTATGCAGCAGTTAGAAAGGATGAAGTCATGAAATTTGCAAAAGAGTGGTATTACATGGAAAATATCATCCTTAGTGAAATAAGTCAGAAAGAGAGGGACATACATAGAAAGACTGCACTCATCTGGCAAATATAAAGTAACAGAATGGGAGATGAACACCCAAGAATAGTTGCGATAAGTACCAGGAGGTCTGCTTCACAGCTTGGAAGCCAGCAGCACATGCTGGGGGAAAATGCAGCTCAGATAGAGAAGGGAACACCAAGTAAAGGGTTTTGGAGGACTCACTCGGGATGCAAGGTATGTGTTGAAAGTAGACTATAGACTGAACATGATGGCCACTCAATACCTCTATTGCAAACCACAACACCCTAAAGGAAAGAGAGAGTTTGCTAACTCTCCTTAATGTCTCTATCAACTTCAACAATGGTTCACATATTGCATTGAATAAATGGCCTGCTTGTGAGCTCACTGATTGCTGCTCACATGACACTAAAGCTTGGATAGTACGTGTGTGTGTGTGTGTGTGTGTGTATGTTTATCTCATTCTCTGTGACAATTCCTGCTGCACCTGTGGGACCAGATTTTTTGGATCAATACAGAGCCTGGTGACCACTCTCAGCAATGTTCAACCAACTAGCCTTAGTGGTCCAATGATAGAATCCAAGAATACCATCCTCTTTATCTTTATTTAAGCGGAGTGGCCCTAAGAGAAAAATACAAAGCCATCTCTAAAACAAACAACTTCTGCCCCAGATTTATGGCAATCTATGATATTTTAGAGGACAAGCATAGACATATGTTTATACTTTCTCTCAAGTGCTGAAGTCTTATTGCAGAGAGAAGGATATTCCTTGAGATTGGAATCATGGAGGAGGAAATATCATTGTTATAAAGAAGCATATACTGGGGCCAGAGTGATGATACAGTGTGTAGATTGTTTACTTACATATCTGACTGACCTGGTTTAATCCCAGGCATTCCATATAGTCCCCTGAGCACTGATAGGAGTAAATCCTGAGTGCAGAGCCAGGAGTAATCCCTGAGCATGGCAGCGTGTGACACCCCCCTGCCCCCCCATCATATACTGTCATTTGTATGAAACAGTCAGTCCTCCTTTGAAGAACAAGTGAAAATACCCTGCATCCATCCTAGTCATTGTGGTACGGAGAAAACGTCATTAAATGCACATATCATCTTGCTTCCTGCCATATACACTATGTAAAATAAAAGTCTCATTTTCTCTTTTTTTTGTTATCCTTCAGTCCACTTCATTAACTCACTACCTTATTCAGATTATATATATATATATATATATTTTTTTTTTTTCTTTTTCAGCAGCCAACATGGCCGACCCGAGTTTGATTCCTCCGCCCCTCTCAGAGAGCCCGGCAAGCTACCGAGAGTATTCGATATGCCAGACACAGTAACAACAAAGTCTCCAATGGAGACGTTACTGGGCCCACTCAAACAAATCGATGATCAACGGAGGGCCTTCTTTTTCAGACTATATATGTTATCTATAAAGTTTGAAATGAAATACCCCAAGTTTCAGTCTTTGAATTTGTCAAATTATTTTCTCCATTTGTGCATGGTCAAATCTTTTATTTTTAATTTAATTTTATTTTTATAAAGTAGTTAACAATATTTGATTACATTTAACATTCGAACACCAATCTCACCGTCATTACAAACCCCAATCCCCAGCCCAAAGCAGAACCGAAATAATTTATTTTGCATTGTTTGTTATGAAAAAACTGAAAATACTCCAAAAAAGTTTCCTTAGAGGAAAGTGTGTGAAGATTATTGTATTTCACCCAGGGGCCACTAAGTCCTCCTATTAGAGATTTAGCATGTTGTTAAAGGTTAAGTCTTGTGTGTGTGTGTTTGTGTGTGTGTATATATATATATATATATACATATATATACATATATATATTCCTTTAAGATTGGTTGTCTTATACTTTATTTTTTAAATTTTTATTAGTGAAACACCATGAGGTACAGTTGTAGGCTTACAAGTTTTTGTGATTGGGTTTCAATTGTACAATGATCAAGTACCCATCCCTCCACCAGTGCCTATTTTCCACCACCATGGATCCCAGTATCCCTCCCCCCCATCGCCCCCATCCCACCCTGCCTCTGTGGCAGGGCACTCCCTTTTGTTCTCTCTCCCCTTTTGGGTGTTGTGGTTTGCAAAAGAGGTTGCCTTATACTTTAAACCCCATCAAATATGGTGCACTACTCTTGGAATATGAGTGCTGTGAGATGAGATGTCAGTCCAGGTATACATTCACTCTTGGGTGAGGCTCAGCCTGAGTGTGTAGAAAATGGCTATGAGCATGGTGGCAGTTTAATTCTGGAGGTTTTCAGCAGTTGCTGCTCGGTCCCTTGAGATGGGGAAGGGTCTCATCCTCTCCCTTCAGGGATGCTCTGAATGAACCAGCCTAGCACGGGGTCTGGCGAGTTGTTTTATGCTCTCTTTGGAGAGAGAAAGACAATGAGTCTCTGGATCGTGGCAATTGGTGAGATTGTCTTGCATGGTCAAATCTTTTCCCATATCTTTAAATACCATATATATAGTAGTTCAGGGGAAAGTTAGTTTGTATTTTGAAATCTCTTTCTTCATATATATGTATATATGTACATTTATATGGACACACACGCATATGTTTATATAGATAGAAATAGATTGCAAGATATAACTTTAATCTCCCCTTGAAATACTACTGTCCTTTGGTTTTTGAAAAACATCAATACTTGTTAATGGGTTCCAGCAATATTCACATCCTATCAAGTTAAACACCAGTCTTTTACCTCAAAGCATTTGTATTTCTTCTTTCTGTTTGGAATCTTCTACATATTCAAAAAAGAATTTTATCCTTGCTTAGGTCTTTTCACATTGCTATTTCACCCAAGAGGTTTCCCCCTAATTACCGTAAAAACCAATACCAATCATATCACTTCCATCTGACATCACCCTCATACTCTCACTAATTGATAAGTATAAAGTGTATATTTTAATTATATCTCACCTTTATTAAAACTCATGGTGTGAAGGAATGATAAGAAGAAATGACAAGAAACAGTTTCAGAAGTTCATAATCTTAAAAGCAGCTCTAAAAAAGCATTCAATGGTCTAAATAATAATGGTGCATCTTTTGTCAAAACAATGAATCTAATCAAAGTAGATAGAGTGTTAACTAGATTTCATCTGCCTCACAGGCAATGGGAGTGTTGGGAGGAGGGTATTTTGGGGTTCTTGGTGGTGAAAAATAACTACTGGTGAAGGGAAATGTGTTTGATGATTGCGAGACCAAGACTTAAACCTGAAAGCTTTGTAACTTTTCACAGTGATTCAATAAATAAATAAATTAAAAAATAAAAGACAACACAAACTTGACATTTATAACGTTTACAAAATAAATCTTAGAGAACTTATTCTTCTCCAGTGCACACAAGAAATTCTCGAAGAGAACCACATGTAGGTTGTAAACCATAAAATTAAGATGATAGTGATAATATAGATGATCTTCCAAGATCATAATGTGTTAGAAGTGGAAATGAATCACAAATGGGAAGTGAGAAGAACTCAGGTGTTCGGAATCTAAACAACTTACTACTGAACAGCCATTGGATTGAAGAGAAAAATCAAAGAAATAACAGAACGTTCTTTGAAACAATTGAGAATGAAGACAAGAGTTACCAGAACATGTGTTACCAGAACATATGTGACACTGAAAAAGCTGTGTTATGATGGAAGTTCATAACAATGAAAACATTCATCAGGGAAAAAGGGGACCAAATAAATTACCTAACTGTACAGCTTAACCTCATAGAAACAAGACCAACAAAGGAAAGCAAAAGTAATAAGATGGAAGAAGATAGTAAAACTTAACACCAGAAGCAAACAAATTATAAAGAACTAAAAGTCATTTCAAAAGATGAAATGAAGAGCTGGATTTTCAAAAAAATAAACAAAATCTACAAACCATTAGCAAGACTCACAAAAAAGAGAGAAAACTACAGTAGCCTGAATTATAAATGAAATGTGATGACATTGAAGCTAAAGGCATTTTAAAGATGAGACACCACTGACCAAGCAAGTGAAAACAAGCAAACAAATGGGATTACATTAAACTAAGAAGCTTCTGCAGCTCAAAAGAAACAGTGACCAAAATACAGAGAGAGGCCACTGAATGGGAAAAATTGTTTATCCAATGCCCATCAGATAATGGGTTAATATCAGGATATACAAGACATAAGTAGAACTGTAGAAGGAAAAAACTTCCAACCCATTAAAAATTAGAAGAAATAAAGAGAAACTTCCTCAAAAAAGAAAGACAAATGGCCAAAAGGCACATTAAAAATGCTCTACATCTCTAATCATCAGGGAAATTCAAACTAAAACAACAATGAGATATCATCTCACACCACAGAGACTGGCACACATCCAAAAGAACAAGAACAAGCACGGATCTGGGGAGAAAGGAACTTTTTCAATGTTGGTGGGAATGACGACTGGTTAAGCCTTTTTGGAAAGCAATATGGGCATTCCTCAAAAAAACTAGAATTGAGCTTCCATATGACCCAACAAAACCACTTCTGGGAAAGCACCCTGGGAGTTCCAAAAACCACAGAAGAAATGACATTTGCACTTGTATGTTCATTTCAGCACTGTTCACAATAGACATAAACAACCCGAGTGCCTGAGAGCAGACAACTAGCTAAAGAAACTTTGGTACATCTACACAATAGAATACTATGCGGCTGTTAGGAAAGTCATGAAATTTGCTTATAAGTGGATGGAGATGGACAGTATCATGCTAAGTGAAATGAGTCAGAAAGAGAGCGACACTCATAGAATTACTGCACTCATTTATGCAGCATAAAATAACATGAGACTAACACACAAGGGCAGTAGAGACAAAGGCCAGGAGGATTGTTCCATGATTGGAAGCCTGCCTCTTGAGCTGGAGCAGAATGCAACTGGGATAGAGAGGGGATCACTAAAAGTAAATGATTGTTGGAGGGATCATTTGGGATGGGAGATGTGTGCTGGAAGTAGATTAAGGACCAAACATGATGATCTCTCACTGTCTGTATAACAAACCATACTGCCCTAAAATACAGAGATAAGAAGGAAATTGTCATACAGGCAGTGAGTGGGATTGGGGTGGGGGGTGGCGGAAGGGATACCAGGGACCTTGGTGATACTAAATGTACACTGGTCGAGGGATGGGTGTTCTACCATTTTATGGATGAAACTCAATCATGAAAGCTTTATATCCATATCTAAAGGTGATTCAATAAAAAAGTAAATGAAATGTGAGATGTTCCAACAAATATAACAGAAATTCATACTATCATAAGTGATTATTATGAAAAACTTTATACCATGAAAGAGAACCTAGAATAAATGGGTCAGTACTTGTACTTTCGTTAATTTCTGTCTAAATCAAGAGGACACAGTGCACCGAACATACCAATAACTAGAAAAGAAATCAAAACAATAGTCAAACGTTTTTCATGAACCACTACAAAAGCCCCGACTCAGCCAGATGTGTTTATTATTGAGTTCTTCCAAATATATAAAGAACTGCTTCCAATCATTTTAAGGATTTTCCAGAAAGTTAAAAAAAATAGATCGTCCAAAACAGTTTATGTGAGCTAAACATCATTATGTCACAAAAAGCAGAGATTTTACTAACAAAGAAAACTATTAACCTATATCACTAATGAACATAGAGGCAAAGATCTTCAACACAATGTTAATGAACCAAATTCAACAATGCATGAAAAATTTCATACATACTGCCATAGAGGCAGACTGGGGATGGAGGTGGTGGGAGGGAACCTGGGGACATTGGTGGTAGTAAATATACACTGGTGGAGAGGTGGGTGTTGGAACACTGTATGTCTGAAACCCAATCACAAACAACTTTGTAATGGTGTATCTCATGGTGATTCAATAAATAAAAAAAGTTTATACACCATTAAAAATCGAATTTTTTATCCCAAGCATGCAAGGATGGTTTAGTATTTGCAATTCGATCAGTATAATATAGCAACAGATAAAAAAATAAAAATAATATAAGCACTAAAATAGATGCAGAGAAACATTTGACAAGTTCAACAATAATTCATGATAAAATTAATACAATATAAATAAAAGGAATTTATTCAACATAGTTAAAGCCACATGCCACAGACACACAGCTAATATTAAACGAATGGTGACAAACTGAAAGCCTTCCTTTCTAATATAAGGCATAAGAAAAAGTTGGCCACTCTTACCACAATTATTCAATGTTTTATTGAAAGTCATCTCCAAAACAATCGGGCATGTGCCTCCAGCAGGTCAATCTGTACCTGTGAGGCGAGTGCATCAGCAGCCTGATGGCACTGTCAGACTTTCAGATACTCCAAAATTGCTGCTGTGCCTTTGGCCAGACCCCAAAAACTTGGGGCAAAATTTACCAAGAAAGTGAAAGGCCAAGAGTTAGGTATATGGGAGAAACAGCCCACAAACCACCTCTGGCTCAGCTATATAATTGGAGGCATGGCCTCTCTGGTTCCTAATCAAACTGCTTAATGGCCATGATCCCAGTTACTCAGAAAGAAATCTCTGAACCCAAAGGCTTTTGGCAGAAATGCATCCTGTTCCTGCAGTAGGTTACTCGGGGTGGGACACTCCAAGTGGGAATAGATTTTGTGCCTTGGCCTGTTCCCCCTGGTGGCCCAGTGACCGCCATCCTCCAGAGGCCACTGGACAGTCAGGTTTGGGCCTGCAGTGAAGAGACATGTGGGGGCTCACCAGATGGGGGTGGGACCAGCCCTTTCCTCCCTATCCCAGCGAGACCTCGATTCACTGCCTACAAACAGGCCTCTCTGGCCCCTGATCAAGCTGATTAATGGCCATGATCCCAGAGACTCAGAAACAAATCTCGAAACCCAGCAGCTTTTGGCAGAAATGCATCTGGACCACATAATGGCCATGGCTCCAGAGGCAAAAGGACTTAATCCAGGGCCTGGAAGCTTGTGGCAGAAAAGTCAATGGACCATGCATTAAACTATGGCGCCATGCCTCCCCAGGAGGGAAAGGGTGTTGCTCTCTTCCACCTTTCTCCACCCCTGGCAGCAAGGTGGCCCCTGCCACAGAGCTTATAGAAAAGCCAGGTATGAGCTGGCGGTGACGAGACAACTGCTGTGTAAACTCACGCAAGGGGGGAGGGCACGGCATACACACAGCGGCTGGCTCTAGCTCTCCCGCCGCCCACGTTCGGTAGTCTCACCCTTCTCCCATCCTGGAGAGGTCAATGGCGATGGTCAGGCGGGGGAAGGAACGAGGGCCAGGCTGGTAGGTATTAGTCGTAGTTTATTCTGATTCTCTCCTCATCTGTCTCTGCTCCCTCTCTTCTTCTTTCTCTGCCCCCCCATGCCCAATCTACAGTCTCATTATATCTCTCTCCAAGAGGAATTAGGGAAACAATTACACATAGGTGCGGTCACAATCAATAGGGGTGGAGATCAATAGGGGTAGAAATCTTAGCCTCAAGGAAGACCGCTCCTAGGACAGATCCTTCCTCAGCAGGAGGACCCACCCTAGAGCATAATCCCATGAGCGTGCCTCTCCTCTCCTTGTCCGACAAGCATATAAGAATATAATATAAATCATTTTGTATGGATACAGTAAGAAATATCTTAAACTTATAGAATTGCTCTCCTAGGGCCATCTCGATCTCAGACTACGGTGCTCAGGCCAGATAGTCTTTCCCATCCCTAGCAGGATCCTAGTCTTGTCGTTACCTTTGGATCATGACAGCATTTGTCTATGATCAAACTCTTAACTTATAGTTAAGAATCGTGGCACTTTGGCCTGGCCCATTTCGCTGCCAGGGTAGCTCACCACTTGCCCTGGGTCCATTCAGTCCCTCGTCGGGACCCTGCTTTGGTGGTGTTAGGAACTAAGGGCAACTGAGGCTTAAGTCGAGAAAGCAGATGCCCGGGAGTGAATAACATTCAAGGCCAATCAAATCCTAAATTACAAAGCATAATGTGAACGGTCTTCCTGTATCTATACAAAAAGGATATCACTTTAAGGTAAACTGTTCATAAGGCATAAGGAGAGGAGAAAGGCAATATTTCACTTATACATATAAAATCATAGATTTCTGGGAAACTGATCTTACAAATTAACAAAGTCTGATTAAGGGGAAAGCTGATTAACTGGGTGGGGAGGAGAGCATAGGGAAGACTGTTTACAGATAAACACCATGGGATGGAAGTGCCTCAGAAGCACTGTGATGGATGTAACCAGATTGATGGGTGTAACCAGGTAAACCTAAGCTTCTTGTAGAAGGACAAAGCAATGTTACCCAACAACTGCAGTCTCATGGGAAGGGGGTCGGTACCGGCTCGTCCTTCACACCCTACCGAGGTCACAAGTTGTCCCCCCCATGAGCAGCTCTCTGGCACGGCCATGTCTCCAGAGGCAAAAGGACTTAATCCAGAGCCCAGCAGCTTGTGGCAGAAAAGTGAATGGACCATGCGTTAAACTCCGGCGCAATGCCTCCCCAGGAGGGAAAGGGTGTTGCTCCCTTCCTCCCTTCCGCCTTTCTTCCCCCCCCCCCCCCCCGCAGCAAAGTGGCCACCACCTCAGAGCTTATACGAAAGCCAGGTAGGAGCCATCGGTGATGGGGCAACTTCAGTCTCATGGGAAGGGGGGTGTTACCGGCTCATCCTTCATGCCCTACCGAGGTCCTGAGTTGCCCCACACGAGCGGCTATCTGGCACAGCCATAACACCAGACGCAAAGAAACCAATCTCGTAATTATCTGGCTCTTTGCAGAAATCCAAAATTACGCGGCAGAAATAGCGGCCTCGCAACATTATATGATTCTCATAACCAGCTATAGAAAACAAAGTATTTCACAATGGCTTTTCAGAAATTCTGATTGTTGGGGAGGGGGAATTCTAAACAATAATAGTGCATCTTTTGTTGAAATAATGAATATAATCAATGTAGAGAAGAGTTAAGTGGAAATTATCTGCCTCACAGGCATTGGGCGGGATCGGAGAGGAGTATATTGGGGTTCTTGGTGGGGAAAAATGAGTACTGGTGAAGGGAGAAGTATTTGATCATTGTATGACCGAGACTCAAACCTGAAAGCTTAGTAACTTCTCCCAAAGTGATTCAATAAATAAATATAAGACGAAAAATAAATAAATAAAACTATGAAAAAAAGCAAGGTGGAGTTCATGCCCAATTCAATCAGCTAATCAGTGGCTGAATAAATAGCAGTACTCCTACATAAAAAAAAACAATCAGGCATGAAAGAGATATCAATTGAACCACAAGAGGAAAAGAAGTCAAATTATCACTGTTCACAGATGACATAAGTTATATTTAGAAAGCTCTAAATACTTTGCAAAAATACTTTTAGAAACAATAAAACTGCCCAGTAAAGTGACATGCTACAAAATCAACATCTAAAATTCGTGGCATATCTCTATGCAAAAAATGAAGTTGAAAAATGCAAATCTAAACAATGAGATATTGCCTCACACCACAGGTATGGCATACATTAAAAGAACAAAAATAAAACCAGTGCTTCGTTAAATGTCAGGGGTGGGTGAACCTCATTAACTCAAGGTGGGCATATTTCAACACCAACTCTATCAGGATTGGTGTTAATCTTTTTGGAAAATAAATGGACACTTCTGAAAACACTAAGAGTTTGACTGTTATAGTTCATCAATCAATTTCTGGGCATCTACCTAAGGCACACAAAACAGTATTTTAACATAAAATTAGTGCACTTAAGTTCATTCCATCACTATTCATAATAGGCCAAATCTGTAAACAATTCAAGTGTCCAAAACAATGAGTGGGTAAAGGAGTTGTGACCTACACTAAATAGCTATCAGAAAACATATTAGTTTTTTCACTGTCACTGTCACTGTTATCCTGTTAATCATCGATTACTCGAGCAGGCTCCAGTAGCATCTCCAGCAGTAACCACACACAGAGCTCCAGCAGGGATCACACACTGCACGTCACCCAGAGTGAGATGGTGAGCCAAGTTCGGGAGAGCATGAGGGGTTCAACCGACATTGGAGCAATCTTGCCTCCTAAGACTAAAACTAAAAAATTAGTTTTTAAAATTTTAAATTTATTGAGGCTCCATGATATACACAGTTTTTCATGATTGACTTTCAGGCATACAATGTTCCAACACCAATCCCTTCCTTTCACCAGTGTCCCCAGTTTCCCTTGCACCAAACAACCTGCCTCTATGACAAGCCCATCCCAACCCCAAGAAAGTCTGGAGATTTCAGTCAAAAAACCTGCATACCAGAATTTTCAGCAGATTGTATCTTGGTGAAGTCCATCCTGAGACGGTGGAGTCAGACAGGGGGTATGGCAGTGATTTTGGATTGTAGTAGCAAGTGGTTGTGGGGGGTCTCTGCTTGGGCAGGCACAGGACTACCCATACCCCTCTAATTTACCCTGGTCTGTTCAGCCATGTGTGGGTCCGAACTTAATTGCGGCTTTTGATCACTTTTGAGATTTATTTATGGATCTCTGAAGCAAGGCTGATAGTAGAGCTTACAGGGTGGCGCTGGAGTTGGTTCGTGGGGGTGACTGCCAGTGCTTCTGTGAATATTAGGAACTGGGGAAGGTAGCCCACCCCAACTCTGAGAAAACCTGAAGATTTTAGTCACAAAACCCACATATCAGAATTTTCAGGAGATCTTGGTGAGATCCTTCCTGAGATGGTGGAGTCAGCCCAGAGGTATGGTGGGGATTTTGGATTGTGGAAGCAAGTGGCTGCTTGCTGATCGTTTCAACCATGCGTGGGTCCGAGATTAACTGTGGCTTTTGATATCTTTTGAGATTTATCTATGGGTCTCTGAAATAAGGCTAATAAGTGAGCTTATATATCTAAGCCAGAGGTGGTTTTTGGGTATGGCTCCCACATACCTAATTGGACATTTAATTTCTTGGTAAACTTGGTACCAACTTGTTGGGATCTGGCCAAAGGCACAACAGCAATTTTGGAATGTCAGTAAGCCTGAAGTCACCATCAGGCTGCTGATGCACTTGCCCTGCAGTACAGGATTACCTGTTGGTGGCACCATATGCCCCAATTTAAATTTTTTAACAGACATTTTTGCCCTGAGCATTTTGGACATGGTGATTTTTGTTGTGTTTTTGTTCTCCACATTGTTGAGTTTCATTTCATTTCATTTCATTTCATTTCATTTCATTTCATTTCATTTCATTTCATCATCCTGTTATTCGTCGATTGCCTCGAGCAGGCCCCAGTAACGTCTCTTTCATCCTAGCCCTGAGATTATATTCAAGGCTATTTAGGAGAATGAGACCCATAATTGTTACTGGTATTTGGCATATTTGGTACGCCACGGGGAGTTTGCCAGACTCTGCCCTGTGGGCAGGCTACATTCGATAGCCTGCAAGTTTGTCCAAAGTAGGAATGAGAAAATAAGATGTCATAAAAAAAGTTCTGATAAGATGTCGCGAGGCCACGAATGTGGCCGCGCGGTACCGGGATCTGGATTTTATAGTCTCTGAGTCTTGGCCGCTGATGGGATTACACGGCGCCAGGCATCAGGTGGTGGGTGTGACCCCCGCCTACTGGAATTTGGAGGATCTGGGTGGAAGATGCTCGACTCCAATTCGAGTAGGCTTGGAGGTCTCGGCCCCGGAACCCGCGTGGCTTTGTCCCTCTGCCAGTACCTTCATGTGTGCGGAGAGTGGTCTCAGCTTGGTGGTGGCTGGTCCTGGAGGTCTTCGGCTGCCGGAGCCCTGGTCGGGGTGGAGAGGAAAGCTCAACCCGCTCCCCTCCAAGGGGCTCCGAGAAGGAACACCCAGGTGCGGGGGCAGAAGACTGCACTGTTCTCGTCCGGGATCTGGATTTTATAGTCTCTGAGTCTTGGCCGCTGATGGGATTACACGGCGCCAGGGGGCCAGGTGGTGGGTGTGACCCCCGCCTACTGGAATTTGGAGGATCTGGGTGGAAGATGCTCGACTCCAATTCGAGTAGGCTTGGAGGTCTCGGCCCCGGAACCCGCGTGGCTTTGTCCCTCTGCCAGTACCTTCATGTGTGCGGAGAGTGGTCTCAGCTTGGTGGTGGCTGGTCCTGGAGGTCTTCGGCTGCCGGAGCCCTGGTCGGGGTGGAGAGGAAAGCTCAACCCGCTCCCCTCCAAGGGGCTCCGAGAAGGAACACCCAGGTGCGGGGGCAGAAGACTGCACTGTTCTCGTCCGGGATCTGGATTTTATAGTCTCTGAGTCTTGGCCGCTGATGGGATTACACGGCGCCAGGGGGCCAGGTGGTGGGTGTGACCCCCGCCTACTGGAATTTGGAGGATCTGGGTGGAAGATGCTCGACTCCAATTCGAGTAGGCTTGGAGGTCTCGGCCCCGGAACCCGCGTGGCTTTGTCCCTCTGCCAGTACCTTCATGTGTGCGGAGAGTGGTCTCAGCATGGTGGTGGCTGGTCCTGGAGGTCTTGCGCTGCCGGAGCCCTGGTCAGGGCGGGGAAGAAAGCTCAACCCGCTCCCCTCCAAGGGGCTCCGAGAAGGAACACCCAGGCGCGGGGGCAGAAGACTGCACTGTTCTCCTCCGGGATCTGGATTTTATAGTCTCTGAGTCTTGGCCGCTGATGGGATTACATGGCGCCAGGGGGTCAGGTGGTGGGTGTGACCCCCGCCTACTGGAATTTGGAGGATCTGGGTGGAAGATGCTCGACTCCACTTCGAGTAGGCTTGGAGGTCTCGGCCCCGGAACCCGCGTGGCTTTGTCCCTCTGCCAGTACCTTCATGTGTGCGGAGAGTGGTCTCAGCATGGTGGTGGCTGGTCCTGGAGGTCTTTGGCTGTAGGAGCCCTGGTCGGGGCGGGGAGGAAAGCTCAACCCGCTCCCCTCCAAGGGACTCCGGGAAGGAACACCCAGGCGCGGGGGCAGAGACTATAAAATCCAGATCCCGGACGAGAACAGTGCAGTCTTCTGCCCCCACGCCTGGGTGTTCCTTCCCGGAGCCCCTTGGAGGGGAGCGGGTTGAGCTTTCCTCCCCGCCCCGACCAGGGCTCAGGCAGCCGAAGACCTCCAGGACCAGCCACCACCATGCTGAGACCACTCTCCGCACACATGAAGGTACTGGCAGAGGGACAAAGCCACGCGGGTTCCGGGGCCGAGACCTCCAAGCCTACTCGAATTGGAGTCGAGCATCTTCCACCCAGATCCTCCAAATTCCAGTAGGCGGGGGTCACACCCACCACCTGATGCCTGGCGCCGTGTAATCCCATCAGCGGCCAAGACTCAGAGACTATAAAATCCAGATCCCGGATGAGAACAATGCAGTCTTCTGCGCCCGCTCCTGGGTGTTCCTTCTCGGAGCCCCTTGGAGGGGAGCGGGTTGAGCTTTCCTCCCCGCCCCGATCAGGGCTCCGTCAGCCCAAGACCTCCAGGACCAGCCACCACCATGCTGAGACCACTCTCCGCACACATGAAGGTACTGGCAGAGGGACAAAGCCACGCGGGTTCCGGGGCCGAGACCTCCAAGCCTACTCGAATTGGAGTCGAGCATCTTCCACCCAGATCCTCCAAATTCCAGTAAGCGGGGGTCACACCCACCACTTGGCCCCCTGGCGCCGTGTAATCCCATCAGCGGCCAAGACTCAGAGACTACATTGTTGAGTATATAGTAGCATTCCTGACCTCTGCCCACTATATACCAGTAGTATCTCCTTTCTCTGCTATAATCAAAAATATTCCCAGGCAATCAGGCAGTGCCATATAATCTCTAAAAGAACAAAATCTTACTTTATTAACAACTACTATTTTAAGCATGTGGAATACTTTGAATTATTTCAACTCATCATGACCTCTGTGATTTTCTATACGTGCATAATCTTGTTCCAGTGCACTTCTTTTTTTTTCTTTTTAGGTAACACCTGGCGATGCCTATGGGTCACTCCTCACCCTGCACTCAGAAATTACTTCTGGCAGTGCACGGGGGATCATATGGGATTCCGGGTATTGAACCCAGGTTGGCTGTGTGCAAGGCAAATGCCCTCCTACTGTCCTATCACTTTGGCAGTGCACTTCTTTGACTACTCTTAAAATTCTCCACATATTTTTTGCTTTTTTGGTCACACTCAGCGATACACAGGGCTTACTCCTGGCTCTACAATCTGGAGTTACTCCTGTCGGTGCTCAAATGACCATTTGGGATGCTGGAATCAAACCCAGGTCGGCCGCATGCAAGGCAAATGCCCTACTCACTGTGGTATCTCTCCAGCCCCCCAAATTCTCCACTTTTCTAATGCGATCTTTGAGAAGCACTCCATAATTACTCAAGATGGTTCCCCATTCATGCATTTACACTTATCTCAACATCATCCAAGTATATTAGTATTATTGCTATAATTATTTATGTATTTATTTACCAACTTTTCTGGTAGAATAAAAGCAATTTAGACTATTACCAAGAATACCTATATGGACAGGTCCATATTATTACTTTCATATATTCTTTGTTTATCTTTGCTTCCAGTTGCTTGGTCAGTGGTATCTCATCTCTGAAGATGCCTTTAGCTTTAATGTCTTGGAGGGTTCTGATTACACTTTCCTCCATGTATCTTATGGATTCAGGTTTAATGTTTAGGTCCTTATTCTATTTTGATCTGACATTATGGTGTTAGATTGAGGTGGGGGTTCCCTTTTTTTTTTTACATTTAGCTGCCCAGTTTTCCCAGTACCACTTGTTGAAGAGGTTTTTATTGCTGCACTTCATATTTCTTGCTCCTTTATCAAATATTAAAAGATTGTATAATTGAAAATGTGTCAGGATATGCAACTCTATTCCATTGATCTGCTGGTCTGTATTTTAATACCATGCTTTTTAAATTACTACTTCTTTGTAGTACAGTTTGAAGTTGAGGAATGTGATGCTTTCCATCTTCTTTATCCCAAGGATTGCTTTTGTATTCATGGGGGTTTATTGTTTATAAGAATTCCAATTCCTTTGAAAAATGGCATGGGTAGTCACATAGGGACTGCATTAAACTTACATAATGCTTTGGGGAATATTGCCCTTTTGATAATGTTAATCCACCCAATCGAAGAGTACGGGTTGTATTTCCATTATTTTGTGTACATATTTTCTTGAAGTGGTGTTTTATTTGTATAGATCCTTTACCTCTTTGCTTATACTGATTCCAAGATACTTGATTTTTTGTGGCACAACTGTGAATGGGGTTGTTTTTATTTTTATTTTTTTTTCTTTCTTTTTTTATTAGTGAAAAATCATGAGGTACAGTTATAGGCTTACAAATTTTGTGCTTGGGTTTCAGTTATACAATGATCAAGTTATACAATGATCAGTTATACAATGACCCGGGGCTGAGATCTCCAAGCCTGCACGGTTTAGGACTGGACCTGTCAGTAACTAGACAGTTACACCCTCCAACTGCCGTGTAACCCCAACAAAGGCCAGGATCCAGAGATTATCACAACAAGCTCCCGGGAGAGCACAAGGCAGAGTCTCCTACCCTGTGTCTGACTATCCTCGCCAGGGCCCAACAGCTGAAGGCCTGCAGGCCCCAACCAAGGCCTTACTGGGGCCACTCTCCACACACTTGGATAAGCCTCAGACATAACAAAACTGGCAGAGGAACCCAGGTGTGTGGGACCCGGGGCTGAGATCTCCAAGCCTGCACGGTTTGGGACTGGACCTGTCAGTAACTAGACAGTTACACCCTCCAACTGCCGTGTAACCCCAACAAAGGCCAGGATCCAGAGATTATCACAACAAGCTCCCGGGAGAGCACAAGGCAGAGTCTCCTACCCTGTGTCTGACTATCCTCGCCAGGGCCCAACAGCTGAAGGCCTGCAGGCCCCAACCAAGGCCTTACTGGGGCCACTCTCCACACACTTGGATAAGCCTCAGACATAACAAAACTGGCAGAGGAACCCAGGTGTGTGGGACCCGGGGCTGAGATCTCCAAGCCTGCACGGTTTGGGACTGGACCTGTCAGTAACTAGACAGTTACACCCTCCAACTGCCGTGTAACCCCAACAAAGGCCAGGATCCAGAGATTATCACAACAAGCTCCCGGGAGAGCACAAGGCAGAGTCTCCTACCCTGTGTCTGACTATCCTTGCCAGGGCCCAACAGCTGAAGGCCTGCAGGCCCCAACCAAGGCCTTACTGGGGCCACTCTCCACACACTTGGATAAGCCTCAGACATAACAAAACTGGCAGAGGAACCCAGGTGTGTGGGACCCGGGGCTGAGATCTCCAAGCCTGCACGGTTTGGGACTGGACCTGTCAGTAACTAGACAGTTACACCCTCCAACTGCCGTGTAACCCCAACAAAGGCCAGGATCCAGAGATTATCACAACAAGCTCCCGGGAGAGCACAAGGCAGAGTCTCCTACCCTGTGTCTGACTATCCTCGCCAGGGCCCAACAGCTGAAGGCCTGCAGGCCCCAACCAAGGCCTTACTGGGGCCACTCTCCACACACTTGGATAAGCCTCAGACATAACAAAACTGGCAGAGGAACCCAGGTGTGTGGGACCCGGGGCTGAGATCTCCAAGCCTGCACGGTTTGGGACTGGACCTGTCAGTAACTAGACAGTTACACCCTCCAACTGCCATGTAACCCCAACAAAGGCCAGGATCCAGAGATTATCACAACAAGCTCCCGGGAGCGCGCGGCCTGTGGCCGCGTGACTATTCATTTACTTTTCTCTAAATTTTCAGGATACCTTAAATATCCTTAAATATCCAACCCGCACGGCAGAGCCTGGCAAGCTATCCGTGGTCTATGCCAAATACACCAAATTGATATGCCAAATCCAGTAATAAATGGATCTCATTTCCCTAACCCTGAATATGCAGAGTTGAGAAGGATATGGAAGGAGAGGCTGATAAAACACCAAGGCAGACATAGGCTACCAAAACGCAGAAAAACAAAAATGATTGTCTGTACTTTTAATGCTTGTACCCTGGCATCTGCTGCATCCATTGAAGACCTTATGGTACAAGCACGAAAGATCAAGTACGACATCATTGGTCTGACCGAAACGAGAAGACATCAATTCCATCATGCTGTTTTCGACACTGGAGAAGAACTGTTCCTTGGAACATGTGATAAAAGAGGCGTCGGTGGTGTCGGTATCCTTATCAACACAAACTTAGTCACGAGCATTGATTCATTTGAATGCCTAACAACACGAATCGGACGATTACACTTGAATAAATGTGGCTCACTACCGGCAGTTTCTATCTTTGTTGTCTATGCACCAACATCCAGTTATGGTGAAAGAGAAACTGAGAAATTCTACATGGAGCTAGAGAAGTTCTATAAAGAAGATCACACCTTCTACAAGATCATTGTCGGTGATTTTAATGCCAAGATAGAACCAAGAAGATTAGTCGATGAACTCCACATTGGAACCCATGGCCTGGAATGGAACGAACAGGGAGACAGACTGTCTGAGTTCATCATGTCAACCAAAACCTTCCATGGTAACTCACAATTCCAAAAGGCTGAATCTAAACGTTGGACATGGGAGTCTCCCGATGGACGGTTCCACAATGAAATAGACCACATCATATTCAATCGGCGGTTTTGCCTAACCGATGTTGCTGTTGTCCCAAAATTCCAAACGGGATCAGACCACCGTATTCTTCGTGCAAAATTCTACCTCACAGAACGAGGAGAAAAGAATGCAAGGTTTAAGAAGAGGACTCCCAGAACAACCACCAACTGGGAACTCTTTGGCTCTGTTGCGGCAACATGGGAAGATGCCGTCATTGACAACATTGATGAGGAATACGATCGAATGATTCAGCACCTCCATGATTGTGCAAGGAATGCCAAGAGAGAGATAACCACAAAAAACCGTCTTTCTTCGAACACTCTTGAACTTATTCGCCAACGTGGCTTGGCACGTGCCTCAGGCAACCACAAGCAAACGTCCGAACTGGCAAAACAGTGCAGAGAAGCCATCAAGGATGACCTCAAAAACAGGAGAGCAGCAGTACTGGTAGATGTAGCAGAAGCTGGAAAAAACATTCGTAATGCCCGCCTGTCCTTCACCAACTACAAAACCAAGATGACTGCCCTCCGACATCATGATGGATCTATCACATCTTCCAGAAGGGCAATGGAGAAGATTATTCATGACTTCTACTCAGATCTCTTTAATAGCCACATCCACTTGCCCACATACCACATACCACATGATGGATATGTCGTTCCCAATGTTCTCCCTTCCGAAATCCAACATGCCTTCTCGTCTGTAAAGAAACAAAGAGCACCTGGCCCAGACAAGATCAGACCTGAACACCTGAAGAACTTACCATCAGTACTCATCAATACATTGGCTCGACTCTTCACACGCTACCTGTCTGAATGCAAGGTTCCATCCCAATGGAAAACCAGCAAGACTGTACTACTATACAAGAAAGGAGACATCCACGACATTGGCAACTATCGCCCAATCTGCCTATTGTCTGTCATCTACAAACTATTCACTCGAGTCATCCTGAATAGGATTAGCAGAACACTAGATGAAGGACAACCATGTGAACAAGCTGGATTCCGAAAAGGATTCAGTACCATCGACCATATCCACACAGTAACCAAGCTCATTGAGGTATCTCGGGAGTTCAAGATGCTACTCTGTCTAACGTTCATTGATTTAAAGAAGGCCTTTGATTCTGTTGAGACGGAAGCGGTCATAGAAGCCCTAGCCAATCAGGGCGTACAAACTCAATACATCAGGATCCTTCGTGAGCTCTATTGCAGATTCACTACCAAGATCTCACCATTCTACAAAGAAGTAATCATCCATATCAAGAGAGGGGTTCGGCAGGGTGATACCATTTCACCAAAACTCTTCAGTGCCACCCTCGAGAACATCATGCGACGGCTGGAATGGGAAAACATGGGAGTGAAGATAGATGGTCGGCAACTACACCACCTCCGCTTTGCTGATGACATCGTTCTAATAACACCAAACATCAACCAAGCGGCACAAATGCTGAACGACTTTGACCGTGAATGTGGAAAGGTCGGACTACAGCTGAATCTTGCGAAGACAATGTTTATGAGAAACAGCCTTGTTCCTGACGCTCCATTCGCTCTCAACGGAACCACCATCTCCGAATTCAACAGTTATATATACCTAGGTCGAGAAATCAACATGATGAATGACCTGGCACCTGAGTTGCGCAGGAGGAAGAGAGCGGCTTGGAATGCCTTCAAGAGCATTGAAGAAATAACTAAAAGGACAAAGAACCTCCAGCTACGAGCACATCTCTTTGATTCCACTATTCTTCCTGCATTAACATATGCCTCAGAGACCTGGACCCTACGAAAACAGGATGAGAACACTATTCGGGTCTCTCAAAGAGGAATCGAAAGAACTATGCTTGGGATATCACGATTCACTCAAATGAGAGATAGAATCTGGAGTTCTGATCTTCGTCAACGCTCAAGAATCAGGGACGCTGTCTCATTTGCCAAGACATCAAAAATCAGATGGGCTGGACACGTAGTGAGGTTTACAGAGAACCGCTGGACTAGAGCCATTACTGATTGGATTCCACGAGACATCAAAAGATCACGTGGACGCCCACCTATAAGATGGTCAGACTTCTTCGTCAAGACCCTAAATGATTGGTTTGAGGCTCTACATGTTCCTAAAACGAACAGATACCATTGGGCTATGCTAGCACGCAACCGGGATGAATGGAGACGTTACTGGCACCCGCTCGAATAAATCGATTAATAACGGGGATTAAGTGATTAAGTGATAAGTGATTTCTTTCTTTTTTTATTAGTGAAAAATAATGAGGTACAGTTATAGGCTTACAAATTTTGTGCTTGGGTTTCAGTTATACAATGATCAAGTGCCCATCCCTCCACCAGTGCCCGTCATCCATCCCCATGGGTCCCACCATACCCCCCCCCACCCTCATCCCCGTCCCATCCTGCCTCTGTGGCAGGGTATTCCCCCTTGTTCTCTCTCTCTTCTTTTGGGTACTGTGTTTTGCAAGGGAGGCTTTGAGTGGCAATCATGTTTGGTCTATCGACTATTTTTACCATGCTTCTCCCACCCTGGGAGGACCCTCACAACACCCTTCATTTGGTACTCTCTTCTCTATCTGAGCTTCCTTTTCACCTAGAGCCTGTGGCTGGCCTTCCATTCATGGAGTAAAATTCCTGGTACTAATCTCAGCCATTCCTGGGTGTTATTCTCCCTTTTTGTTGCTTTATGTTCCCCAGATGAATGCAATCTTTCTGTGTCTATCCCGCTCTTTCTGACTCATTTCGCTTAACATGATACTTTCCATGTAGTACCACTTGTATGTAAATTTCATAACTTCATCTTTTCTAACAGCTACATAGTACTCCATTGTGTAAATGTACCAAAGTTTCTTTAACCAGTCATCTGTTCTTGGGCACTCAGGTTTTTTCCAGATTCTGGCTATTGTAAAGAGTGCTGCAATGAACAAACAATTGCAGATGTCACTTCGACTATACCTTTTTGCCTCTTTGGGATATATTCCCAGGAGTGCTATAGCTGGGTCAAATGGCAGATCTTTAAATCTCTCTCTCTTTTCATTGTTTGTGTATAGGAAAGCCAAGAACTTTTGAGTATTGATTTTGTAACCTGACACATTACTATATAAATCTATTGTTTCCAGGAGCTTTTTTGTAGCGTCTTTAGGATTTTCTAATTATAATATTGTATCTTATGAAAATAGTGAAAACTTGACTTCATTGTTTTCTTTCTGGATGTCCCTAATATCTGTTTCTTTCCTAACTGCTATGGCAAGTACTTCAAGTAATATGCAGAATAGTAGTGGCGATAGTGGACAACTTTGTTTTGTGCCTAAACCTTCCCTTAGAGGGAAGGTTTACATTTTTCCCTGTTGAGAATAATGCTGCTGTGGTCTTGTGGTAGATGTCTTTGACTATGCTGAAGAATGTTGCCTCAACTCTCTTTTTGTTGAGAGTTTAAAAAAATTTTTACTAGTGAATTGCCATGGGGTACAGTTACAGACTTAAAAGCATCTGTGCTTGCGTTTCAGTCATATGATGATCAAGTACCCATCCGTCTACCAGCGTCCATTCTCCAGCACCAATGATCCCAATATCTCTCCCACTACCCCCAATCCATCTTCCCCTACCCCACCCCAAGTCTGTGGAAGGACATTCCCTTTTGTTCTCTCTTTCCTTTGGGTATTGTAGTTTGCACTAGAGACATTGACTGGCCATTGTGTTCAATCTTACGCTTGGCTCGCATCTCCTAAGCCAAGGTTGTCCTCCAAATAAACTTTACTTGGTGTTCCCTTCTCTATTTTTATCATGAATGTCATTAATGCATGCTGAATCTTGCCAAATGGTTGATATGATCAAATGGTTTTTATTTTTGTTTTATAGATTCAGTGTATTATGTTAATTGGCTTGCTAATGTTAAACCAAATTTGCATCCCTGGTATGAATCCTATTTGGTCATGGTTATGATATTTGTGATGAATTGTTGGATTCTATTTGCTAGAACTTTTTGAGGATCTATTCATCTGTTTTAGTCAGGGATATAGTCTGGTAATTTTCTTGTTTTGTGGTGTCTCTAACTACTTTTGGTATTGGGGTTATATTTGAATTGGTAGTAGTTCCTCTTTAAAGGTTGGAAAGAATTCACTAGTGAATCTATCGGGGCCCGGACTCTTGTTTTGGGGAAGACTTTTGATTGCCATTTCAATTTCCTCAATGGTGAAGATCGGTTCAAGTATCCTAAATCTAACTTCAAACTTGGGAGGTTATAGGACTCCAGGAATTTACCCATTTCTTCAAGGTTCTCTTGTTTCATGGTATAAAGACTTTCACAGTAATCTCTTATCATCCTTTGAATTTCTGTAGTTTCTGTTGTGGTATCTCCCGTTTCATTTCTGATTTGATTTGTTAGGATTCTCTGTTGCTTTGTGAGTCTTATTAGTAGTTTATTAATATTCTTAATTTTTTAAAAGCACCATATCTTGATTTCATTGATCTTTTGGATTTTAAGGGATTTCAGCTTTTTAAGTTCTGCACTAAGTTCTACTATTTTCTTTCTTCTGTCTGATTTTACTTCTTTTGTTTGTCATTTTTCAAGATCTTAAGCTGTGAAATGAAGTTATTTATGTGCTCTCTTTCTTCCTTCCTGATGAGTGCTTGAAGAGCTACAAACTTTTATCTTAACACTGGTTTTGCTGGGTTCCACAAGTTTTTGGTAGGTTGTGTCCTCATTCTCATTTGTTTCCAGAAATCCTTTGATTTCCTCCCTAAGCCACTGGCTGTTCAGTAGAGAGCTCTTTAATATGCAGGTATTTGATTTATTTTTTCCATTTCTGGGTCTGATGAACTTCTATTTTTAGTATATAATAGTCTCAAAAGAAAGTTGGTAAATCTCTGTCTTATTAATTTTATGGAGGTTTGTTTTGTGGCCCAGCATGCAGTTTTTGTTGGATAATGTCCCATGTGCACTGAAGAAGAGTATGTATTTAGCGCTTTGGGGATGAAGAGTCCTGTATATATCTACTATACCCACTCTTCCATTTAATAATTTAAAGAAAGTATTTCATTGCTGAGTTTTAGTCTCATTGATTTATCAACAAGTAACAAGGCAATATTGAAGTCTTCAATTACTATTGCGTTGCTACCAATGTCCTCCTGGAAGTCTATTAGCAGTTGCTTGAATATTTTCCTGTACCCTCATTGGATGCATGTATGTTTAGGAGTGCAATTTCTTCCTGATATACATAGCCCTTGGTTATTAAGATATGAATTTTTCTCTGTGTCGGATAACATTACTGTTACTGTGATTGGCATATCAAATACATCACTGGTAGCTTGCCAGGCTCTGCCATGCGGGCTAAATACTCTCGGTAGCTTGCCGGGCTCTCCAAGAGGGGCGGAGGAATCAAACTCAGGTCGGCCATGTTGGCTGCGTGCAAGGCAAACATCCTACCACTGTGCTATTGCTCTAGTCCACACAGTAACAACAAAAGTCTCCAATGGAGATGTTACTGGGCCCGCTTGAGCAAATCGATGAACAACGGAGGACAGTGACAGTGACAGGATAACATTAGTTTGTCCTTTCTCTCTTGCTATAGGGAGCTTAGGTTTATTGAGTTACACCCATAACAGCACTCCCAAGGCACTCCCATTCCTTTGTGTGCTTATCTGTAACTTCTTTGTGCTCTCTTACCCAACCATTCTATCACTTTTCCCCCTAATCAGACTCTGTTAACTTGTAAGATCAGATCATTCTAAGGACACTGAACTTGTATTGTAGTTATATATTGCCTTTCTCCTTTTCTTATTTCTTTACAGTTTACTTTAAAACAATGTCTTTTTTGTATGGACAAAGGAAGACAGTTAATATTATGCTTTTGTAACTTAGGAGTTAATTGACTTTGAATAATTTTCATTCCCGGGCATCTGCTTTCTTGACTTAACCCTTAGTTTCCCTTAGCTCCTAGTACCCCAAAACAGGGTCCTGACAAGGGACTGAATGCCCCCAGGGCAAGCTGTGAGCTACCCTGGCATCAAAATAAGCCAGGCCAAAATGCCAACTATAAGTTAAGAACATGATCATGGACAAATTCTGTCATGATCCAAAAAGTAACAACGAGATTAGGACACTGCTAGGGATAAGAAAGACTGAGCAATGTAGTCTAAGATTGAGAAGGCCCCAGGAGAGCCATTATCTTTTTAAAAAAATTTTATTTATTTAATCACCATGAGAACATTCACAAAGCCTTTTTTTTTAGCTTAAGTCTCAGTCGGTCATACAATGATCAAATACCGATGACTTCACCAGTGCACATTTTCCACCACTAAGAACTCCAGTGTACCCCCCTCCCAACCCTCCCCCTACCTGTATGTCAGATTTCCACTTTACTCTCTACGCCTTTACTCTCTACATTCAATATTACGACAAAAAACTCAACATTATTTATTGGAATTTTCCCCAACATTTAGACCTGCCAAAAAAGACACCATTGGATCATTTATTACTGATCATGAAGAGCATATGATGTTGCACGGCTGCTATTGTGGCAACATAATTTTAGATTTCTGATATTTTAGTAATACGTTTAGAGGGATTACTGCCAAAAGCCGCTGGGTTCTGAGATTGGTTTGTGTGCCTCTGGGATCATGGTTGTTCAGGTGCCGTAGGAGGCATTTGTGGGTGGCAACCTTGTCAGGAAGGGAAGCAGGGCTGGTTCCACCCCCCAATCCCATAAAGCCCTGTGTGCTTTGTCAAATCAGTCTCATACCTGGCTGTCCATTAGGCTCTAAAAGATGGCAGCCACCATGCTGCCGCCACCACGGGGGAAAGGCAGAGGGACAAACACCCTTCCGCTCCAGGAGAGCAATTCTATAAGCTTAATATGTCTCTTACTGTGTCCATACAAAATTATTAATATTATGAATGCTTGTATGTTTGTTGGACAAGGAGAGGAGAAACAAACACATGAGATTTTGCTCTTGGTAGGGTTATCCTGCTGATAGAGTATCTGTCCTAGAAGAAGCTTCCCCTGAGGGAAGGACGTTACCCCTATGGATTTTGACCACACATATGTGTAAGCCCCAACCCTTCATGCTTTGGGATTTATCTAGGCCATAGGAGTGGGCTGGGGGAGCCAGAAGGAGTTTGATGTGGGATCCAAAAGGAAAATGAAGGAGAATAGAGAGAGAGGCGGAGGCAGAGGCATTGGTGGTGGGAATTGTGCACTGGTATGGGTGTAGCAACACTGTATGACTGGAACTCAATCATAAAAAACTTTATGACTGTATAAATTATGGCGATTTAAAAAAGAAAATGTAACTAAAATTTGCTAGGCAAAAAGTATTTTTAAAATTGGAGTCACAAAAATTTCCCAAATAGCCTTGAGTTGACATTTAAATAACTTATTGGAGTTGCTTTCTTAAATTCCTTTCTTTTTTGTTTTTGTTTTTGTTTGGCTTTTTGGGTCACGCCTGGCGATGCACAGCTGTTACTCCTGGCTCTGTACTCAGGAATTATCCCTGGCGGTGCTCAGAGGACCATATGGGATGCTGGAAATCGAACATGGATCGGCCGTGTGCAAGGCAAATGCCCTACCTGCAGTGCTATTGCTCTATCGCCTCTTAAATTACTTTGTGTTTTGAAGTACTTGGAAAATATTTTTTTCACTTTTCATATTTACTCTTAAATGACAATTTAGAATCCATAATGGAGGCTGTACTTAAAAGAGTGATTTAGACATCTTTTTCAAGTTTGCTTTTTTTTTTTTTTGCTTTGCTTATTGGGTCACCAAGTATTATCATATTGATGTATATTAGCCAGAGTATTAACATTGCAGTTCAAGGATTAGTGTTTTTCTTAAAATATTTTCTATTTTGAGGATTAGGATCCCTGATTATGTTCGCAATCAAATGTGTGTTATAGGTAATTATTGAATAAGGCAAAATTATTGATAGACTAGATATTTTAGAAAATCTTACTCTTTTAACAAGCTCTTCTTCGATATAAGGAATAAAAATAGAATTGAGAAGATGATAACATAACAATTCACTTGAAAATAGGATCTGAAAGGGTAAGTGGATCTAATCAAGAATTAAAGTATTATTACACAGGTGCATTCAAGTGGGTGAACAACTTATTTTTCTTATTGGCAAACACATAATTGTTGACAGGCTCATTCATTCATTCATCATCCTGTTATTCATCGATTGCCTCGAACAGGCCCCAGTAACGTCTCTTTCATCCTAGCCCTGAGATTATATTCAAGGCTCTTTAGGAGAATGAGACCCATCATTGTTACTGGTATTTGGCATATTTGGTGCGTCACGGGGAGTTTGCCAGACTCTGCCCTGTGGGCAGGCTATATTCGATAGCCTGCAAGTTTGTCCAGAGTAGGAATGAGATAATAAGATATCATAAAAAGATGTCCTGATAAGATGTTGCGCGGCCGCGCGGTTCCCGGAGCTGGATTTTATAGTCTCTGAGTCTTGGCCGTTGATGGGATTACACGGCGCCAGGGGGCCAGGTGGTGGGTGTGACCCCTGCCTACTGGAATTTGGAGGATCTGGGTGGAGGATGCTCGACTCCAATTCGAGTAGGATTGGAGATCTCGGCCCCGGAACCCGTGTGGCTTTGTCCCTCTGTCAGTACATTCATGTGTGCGGAGAGTGGTCTCAGCATGGTGGTGGCTAGTCCTGGAGGTCTTCGGCTGCCGGAGCCCTGGTCGGGGCGGGGAGGAAAGCTCAACCCGCTCCCCTCCAAGGGACCCCAGCGAGGAACAGCCAGGCACAGGGGCAGGAGACTGACTGCACTGGTCTCGTCCGGGAGCTGGATTTTATAGTCTCTGAGTCTTGGCCGTTGATGGGATTACACGGCGCCAGGGGGCCAGGTGGTGGGTGTGACAGTCAGTCCCCTGCCCCTGCGCCTGGCTGTTCCTCGCTGGGGTCCCTTGGAGGGGAGCGGGTTGAGCTTTCCTCCCCGCCCCGACCAGGGCTCCGGCAGCCGAAGACCTCCAGGACCAGCCACCACCATGCTGAGACCACTCTCCGCACACATGAAGGTACTGGCAGAGGGACAAATCCACGCAGGTTCCGGGGCCGAGATCTCCAAGCCTACTCGAATTGGAGTCGAGCATCCTCCACCCAGATCCTCCAAATTCCAGTAGGCGGGGGTCACACCCACCACCTGTTGACAGGTAATGAACTTTTTTTTGAGAATTGGAACACACACTTCCCCATTAGATCTTCTGAAACCATTATTGCTTCCTGGTCACTTCTAGCATTTATTAACTCAGTATGTCTCCAAATCCCCCAAACATAACACAAGCTGTCCTCTGACTTCCTAATCACTTTGACATACCTCTGATCATTGTACTTAGTAAAGGGAAAAAAACACCCTGAAAGATATAAAGTATATAATAAATGACCCAGCTTGAGCTTAAACTTTACTCAGTTATATTTCATATGCCTCAATAGACTGTACACATATACCTTGAAGGAAGACATCATCTCTTTTAAACCTTTGAGCTATAACTCTGTCTTTATTATAATATTTCTGTTTCTGGTTCAACATTTCTCCTGTTTGGAATAACAACCCTGAATTTTATTTTGAATTGGTTTGGATCAGTATACCTCCTTACATTTTATACTAAATGTGTTAATGGCACCTTGCATAATCAAGAAGAGTACTCTACAGCATGAAAAAAATGGAGATCTATAAAATGGGAAAACAAGATGTCAGAAGCATTGAGACATATTTTAAGGTAACTGAGAAATCAATGTTTCACATTTTGGATAATCTGTCACCTCTCCAGAGTGAAGAAAGGCACCTGCCATAGAGGCAGACAGGGGCTGGGTGTGGGGGGTAGCGGGATAGAATCTTGGGGCACTGGTGCTGGGAAATGTACACTGGTGGAGTGTTGGAACACTGGGTGTTGGAACACTGTATGACTGAAATCCAATCATGAACAGCTTTGTAAGTGTCTATCTCACAGTGATTCCATAAAAACTTTTTAAAAGTCACCTCTAGCCACTAATCACACTTTATCAAACGAATGGGTGGATTTGAGAAAGTCTGAGGGACTTATTAATATATGCTAAGATAATTTATGTCTTTTATAGTTTAATATTAAATGAAAGTAAGGATTCATAAAACTGAAGTAGGCGACACTAGGAATTCTACCAACTGGCTATTTTTTATATTCAACAGCCGTTTAGAAATATTATTTTACTTTTGAACCAGGTTAAAAAAGAAACAACAAAGAGGATGGTAGATAAAAGTTCTTTCTACTTTTTCTGCTTATAGAGGTATAAGGGTCTTAATTCAAGATTTAACACTGATTTGAATCAGAAAAACATCTGAGTAATGTAATTGAATTTCTATGAAAGGTTCAATTATTTTTCTCAAGGTCATCTTTATTTGTGGGTTGGTGGTTGGGATACATCTGACACATCTGGCAGTGTTCAGAGGGCTACTCCTATCTCTGTCATGGGCCAATCCTGCAGGTGCTCAGGGGATCATATACAATGGCTTCGTCGGCCACATGCATGACAAACATCTTAACCCTCTGTACTATCTCTCTGATTCCTCAATGTCACATTTAAACTTGTTAACTGGTACTGAACTGTTTATTGAAAACTAGAGCATACAACTATCCACTTTAGCTTTTCTGAAAATATTATTACCTCCTGGCCACTTGCTGCACAGTTATTAACTTGATATGTGTTAATAATTGAGGAAAATATGCCATTGCAATGCATCAGTAGAATTACATTATACGTATCTTGATATAATATATTTTTAAAAAAGACATTGAAAAAGGCATTGGAATATGCTATTTACTTTTGACAGCAAGCCATAAAAATAGTACAACTCAAATTTCTAGTTACCACAGAATGCAGAATTTATTTTTTGTCTCTTTAGCTGCCAATAAGGGGAATATGTAACTTTTTTTTTCCTTTTTGGGTCATACCCGGCAATGCACAGGGGTTACTCCTGGCTCTGCACTCAGGAATTACCCCTGGTGGTGCTCAGGGAACCGTATGGGATGCTGGGAATCGAACCCGGGTTGGCGGCGTTCAAGGCAAACGCCCCACCCGCTGTGCTATTGCTCCAGCCCCGAAATATGTAACTTTGATTGCTAAAAATTTCATCTTCTTTTCTTTTGGTTTCTAAAAAGTTATCTGAGAATTTACAATACATTTTGTGCTGTTTGAAAGTATCTGTCCAAATAGTAGGTTATGTTACTGCCCCCAATAAGCTTCAAACTGTACTATATGCATGCATAATTGAGCACTAGTTCAAGGTAGGGAGTAGTATGAAGTACAAACAAGAATTCTAAAAGGAGAGATGCACTTTGGGTTAAAAATTAAGTATTCGGGAGGCCCATCTCTCGGCAACAAAGCTGAACGTCTCTGGGTACTTTCTCCTCATGCAACCAGGTACAGCCGGCCCCCAGGGCTTGGGACTCTCTCTGGGCATGCGCAGATAGCTAGATCCCCTAGAACAGCCGGTTTTCTCCTTTGATCTGTGCGGGACGGGAATTGAGGCCCATCTCTCAGGAACAAAGCTGAACATCTCCGGGTGCTCTCTCCTCATTCAACCAGGTACAGCCTGAAGCCCAGCTCGAGGGACACTTTCCAGAGCAGAATAGTGACAGTGAACGTGAAGGACTAAACCACACTGGTCAGAATGGTAAAGCAAAGCAAAAACCCACCAAACTTTCTTATTGAAGAGTCTAGCCTAGAAGACACCAACAGTACTGTAGTGTTAGACAACATCTCTGACAAGGAATTCAGAAGGGAGCTACTTTGGATGCTTAGGGAGCTAAAAGAAGCAATGGAAAGATATGCCAATAAAAGGCAAGAGGATTTGAAGGCATAAATGAGGAAAATGCAATGAGAAATGTCAAACCTGAAAAACTTGGCAGGCGAAATGAAAAACTCAGTGGAAGGCCTCAGCAGCAGAGTAACAGCTGCTTAGAACAGAATCAGTGAGCTCGAAGATGAATTTCAGAGACTCTCCAGAGAAGAGCAGAAAATGGAAAAGAGACTCACAATTTGGGAACAGATAGCAAGAGAAGATCGTGATGAAGCCAAGAGGGGTAAAATAAGAATTATTGGAGTCCCAGAGGGACAGGAAGAAAACCTTGATGAAGAAGAAACTGTCAAAGACATCATTGCTACAACGTTTCCAGAGCTGAAAAAAACTTGTGACCACATTCAGGAGGCCCGGAGGGCACCAGCTAGAAGAAATCCAAATAAAAATACCCCAAGACACATCCTGATTAAAATGACCAAAACCTTAGACAGAGATAAAATTCTGAAAGCAGCAAGATCGAAGAAAGAAATCTTTTACAAAGGAGCATCCTTAAAATTCACAGCTGATTTTTCTGTTGAAACCCTCATGGCCCGAAAACAGTGGTGGGACATAGTGAAAAAACTCAATGAAATAAATGCCTCATCAAAAATACTTTACCCAGCGAGACTCTCATTCATAATAGAAGGAACAACACACAGTTTCACAGACAAACAACAGCTCAGGAACTTCATAGACTCAAAACCATGGTTACAAGAACAACTAAATGGGCTACTTTAAGGCAAGAAAGGCCCCTGAAATACACCAAATTTCAACAGAACAATGGGACAACATCCCATAACAATAATCTCTCTCAATGTCTATGGGCTAAACGCACCAATTAAAAGACACAGAGTGGCAGGATGGATTAGAAAATTGAACACAACATTCTGCTGCCTGCAAGAAACATGTATCAATAGTCAAAGCAAACACAGATTCAGAGTCAAAGGCTGGAAAACAATCCTACAGGCAAACAGCTCCCATAAAAAAGCTGGGGTGGCCATCCTAATATCAGACCACATCGATTTCAGAGTGAAAAAGGTCATAATAGACAGTGAAGGCCATTTCTTATTGATCAAAGGATCTGTAGAACAGGAAGAACTTACAAAAATAAATGTATATGCACCTAATGAGAGACCAGCAAAGTACTTAAAACAACTACTCATAGATTTGGAAAAAGACATCGATAGCAACACAATACTAGTGGGAGACTTCAACACCGTTTTGTCACCTCTTGATAGATCAATCAGACTCAAGCTTAGCAAGGACATACTTCATCTGAGGGAAATAATGGAAGAAAGTGACTTAGTAGATATATACAGGACACTTCATCCTCAAAAAGCTGAATACACATTCTTCTCAAGCGTACATGGAACATTCTCCAAGATAGACCACATGCTGAGCCACAAAACATACCTCCATAAAATTAAGAAGATAGAGATTGTATCAACAATCTTCTCAGACCATAATGCCCTGAAATTAGAATTAAATCACACACAAAAACAGAAAACTAAATCAAACAACTGGAAATAAAACAGTGCGCTATTGAACAATGAGTGGGTTAGAAAGGAAACCAAAGAGGAAATCAAAAGATTCCTAGAAACGAATGAAAATGAGGACACGAGCTACCAAAACTTATGGGACACAGCAAAAGCTGTGTTAAGAGGAAAGTTTATAGCTCTACAAGCATTCCTCAGGAAGGAGGAGCGAGCCCACATAAATAAACTAACCTCACAGCTTAAGAGCTTGGAGAAGGACCAACAAAAGAAGCACAACCCGAAAAGGAGGAAGGAAATAATAAAACTCAGAGCAGAGATTACTGAGATGGAAACCCAAAAAACAATACGAAATATCAATGAAACCAAGAGCTGGTACTTCGAGAAAATTAACAAGATCGATAAGCCTCTAGCAAAACTCACAAAGAAAGGGAGAGAGAAAACCCTAATAAACCGAATCAGAAATGAAAAGGGGGTCATAACAACAGAAACTACAGATATTCAAAGGATCCTCAGGAAATACTTTGAGAAGCTTTATGCCACGGAACATCAAAACCTCGAGGAAATGGATAAATTCCTAGACTCCTACAGACTCCCATGGCTGAACCAAGAAGACCTGGAATACCTGAACAGACCTATCACCACCAAGGAAATTGAAATGGTAATAAAAAGTCTCCCCAAGCACAAAAGCCCTGGCCCGGATGGATTACCTAGTGAATTCTTCCAAATCTTTAAAGAAGACTTACTCCCAATCCTCTTTAAGCTTGTCCACGAAATTGAAATATCAAAAACACTTCCGAACAGTTTCTACGAAGCAAATATCACACTGATAACAAACGCAGACAGAGATACCACAAAGAAAGAGAATTACAGGCCAATATCCCTGATGAACACAGATGCAAAGATCCTCAACTAACGACTAGCAAATAGAATCCAACTACTCATCAAAAAGTTCATACACCATGACCAAGTAGGATTCATCCCAGGGACGCAAGGATGGTTTAACATTCGGAAATCATATCAACATATCAATAATCCATCATATCAACAAAAGAAAAGATAAAAAGCATATGATCATATCTATAGATGCAGAGAAAGCATTTGAGAAGATCCAGCACCCCTTTATGATGAAAACCCTAGCCAAAATGAGTATAGAGACTTTCCTCAACATAGTTAAGGCCATGTACCACAAGCCTACAGCAAGCATCATCCTCAATGGGGAAAAACTGAGAGCTAAGATCAAGGACGAGACAAGGATGCCCACTATCTCCACTGCTGTTCAATATAGTACTGGAAATACATGCAATAGTGATTAGGCAAGAAAAAGATATTAAGGGCATTCAGGTAGGAAAGGAAGAAATAAAGCTCTCACTATTCGCAGATGATATGATACTATACATAGAGCACCAAATATCCTCCACCAAAAAACTCCTAGAAACAGTAGATTTGTACAGTAAAGTTGCAGGCTATAAAGTCAATACCCAAAAGTCCATGGCTTTCCTATACGAAAATAGTGAGAGAGAAGAAAGCTACATGAAAAAAACAATCCCGTTCACAATTGTGCCCCAGAAAATCAAGTACCTAGGAATCAGTTTAACTAAGGAAGTAAAGGACCTGTACAAGGAAAACTACAAAACGCTACTTCATGAAATAAAAGAGGACATGAGGAAATGGAAATATATCCCCTGCTCATGGTTCGGAAGACTTAACATTGTCAAAATGGCAATACTACCGAAAGCATTGTATAAATTCAATGCAATCCCTATAAGGATACCCATGACATAGTTCAAAGAAATGGAGCAAACACTCCTGATATTTATATGGAACAATAGGCCACCACGAATAGCTAAAGCAATTCTTGGGAAAAAGAAAATGGGAGGAATCAACCTCCCGAACTTCAAACTCTACTACAAAGCTGTAATAATTAAAACGGAATGGTACTGGAACAAAGGCAGAACTGCAGAGCCATGGAACAGGATTGAATACACTGACATCTCCCCTCAATCATATGATCATCTAATTTTTGATAAAGGTGCAAGTAATGTGAAGTGGTGTAAGGAAAGCTTCTTTAACAAATTGTGCTGGCATCACTGGACGGCTTCATGCAAAAAAATGGGCTCAGAACTCTGCCTAACACCATGTACAAAAGTAAGATCAAAATGGATTAAAGACCTAAACAGCAGACCAGAAACCATAAGGTACATTGAAGACAAAGTTGGCAAAACCCTCCATGACATTGAAGCTAATGGTATTTTCAAAGATGCCACGCCACTGGCCGAGCAAGTGAAAACAGAGATAGATAAATGGGAGTATCTTAAACTAAGATGCTTCTGCACCTTCAAAGAAACAGTGATGAAAATACAAAGACAGTCAACAGAATGGGAAAGGATATTCGCTGAATACACATCTGACAAGGGGTTGATATCCAGGATATACACAGTACTGGTTGAACTCCACAAGAAGAAAACATCCAACCCCATCAAAAAATGGGGTAATGAAATGAACAGAAACTTTCTCAAAGAAGAAATCAGAATGACAAAAAAGCACATGAGAAAATGCTCTACATCATTAATCATCAGGGAGATGCAGTTCAAAACCACAATGAGATACCATCTCACACCTCAGTGACTGGCCCACATTCAGAAGGACAAATGCAACCTATGCTGGCGCGAATGTGGCGAGAAAGGGACACTCCTTCACTCTTGGTGGGAATGCGACTGGTTCAGCCCTTTTGTAAAACAGTGTGGACGATTCTCAAAAAATTAGAAATTGAGCTCCCATTTGACCCAGCAATACCACTCCTGGGAATATATCCCAGAGAGGCAAAAATGTATAGTCGAAGTGACATCTGCACTTGTTTGTTCATTGCAGCACTCTTTACAATAGCCAGAAACTGGAAGAAACCTGAGTGCCCAAGAACAGATGACGGTTAAAGAAACTTGGGTACATCTACACAATGGAGTTCTATGTAGCTGTTAGAAAAGTTTTAGTCATTAAATTTACATACAAGTGGTACAACATGGAAAGTATCATGCTAAATGAAATGAGTCAGAGAGGGATAGACATAGAAAGATTGCATTCATCTGAGGGATATAAAGTAACAAAATATGAGATTAATTCCCAAGAATAGCCGAGATCAGCACCAGGAAGATTACTCCATAGCTTAGAGGCCAACCGTGCATTCTAGGGGAAAAGGCAGCTCAGATAGAGAAGGGAGCACCAAATAAAGGATGTTTGGAGGATCATCCCAGGAGGGGAGATACATGTTGAAAGTAGACTATGGACTGAACATGTTTGCCACTCAATGCCTCTTTTGCAGACCACAACACCCAAAAAGAGAGAGAGAACAAAAGGGAATGCCCTGCCACAGAGGCATGGTGGGATGGGGGTATGGGGGTGGGAGGGATATTATCCATGGTGGTGGAAAATGGTCACTGGTGGAGGGGTGCGTATTAGATCATTGTATAATCGAAACCCAAGCACAAAAAATTGTAAGTCTACAACTGTACCTCATGGTGTTTCACTAATAAAAATTTTTAAAAAATTAAGTATTCGTTAAACGTGTCAAAATAATCATTTTTCTGAATATTTGAATAGTGGAAATAAAGTAAAAAGGTGATAATGCAAAATTACTTTTATTTCGGATCAAATAATTGCAATTTGGGGCACACATATTCATAGAAACTGAAAATGTGGCTCAAGTAGAGATTAAGTCAGGATTTCTTATGGAAGGAAAAGAGGTAAAGGAGATAAGTGTATCGTATTTAATACTAATAAAATTAAATATTTTGCCTATGTAAATTTATTATTGAGTATATTAATGATTTTGTGGTCACCTATTAGTCTCTTATCTGAGAAAGTCTAATTAATTTAGAGGGAAGACTGTGTATTAATCAACTTTATGTATCTAAAAGACTTAATGATGATGAAGCACCAGCATTCAAAAAAGAGATCAGAAACATGAACAACTATTTAAGTACAATCCTTCATGTGGTGAAATGTTAAAACTTGTAAAGAATTTTAAATGTATTTTTCCTCTTTTCAAAATATATAGTCTTTAAAACTGATCAAAATAAATTTCAAAAAGTCTATTTGCTATAGGTAGTGTGATTATATATTTTAATGGAAACAATTTTCTATCTGTTTCGTGTCGAGCCTACCTTTAATCTAAAGGAATTTTTAAATTCGCATCAAAAGACTATTACCTATTTTCAAAACTAGTGTACTAAAGTAATAAATAAATTCCAAGAAATTTAATTTTTAATTATAAGTTTAAAATAGGGATGATGGGGGCTGGAGCAATGGCACAATGGGTAGGGTGTTTGCCTTGCACGCGGCCAACCCAGGTTCGATTCCTAGCATCCCCTGAGCACTGCCAGGGGTGATTCCTGAGTGCAGAGCCAGGAGTAACCCCTGTGCGTGACTCAAAAAGCAAATGAATAAATAAATAAAATAAGGATGATGGTACACTTAGATGACACAATATATTGTCCATATTATATAGTTGAAACTCTTCACACTAAAGTAGCTGTTGTCAAAGTTTTGGGCAAATTCTAGATGAGATAATAATAAATTCAAGTAAATTCAAGTTCCATTAATATTAGATTTAAGAGCCATGGCTAAAAACATCTAAGAGCCATGGATAAAAACATCCCAGTTTGGGGTCCTTAAAGTGATAATGCCCAAATTATTTTTTTTAATTTTTTAAAATTTTTTTATAATTTTATTTATTGAATCACCATGAGAGCAGTCAAAAAGCTTTCAGGTCTAAGTCTCGGTCATACAATGAAACACCCATACCTTTACCAGTGCCCATTCTCCACCCCCAACAACCCCACCACACCCCCATCCCACACCCTCCCCCTACCTGTGGGGCAGATGATTTCTACATTACTCTCTCTCTACTTTGATCACATTCAATATTTTGACACCAGACCCACCATTATTATTTGAGACTTTACCCCAACACTCAGATCTGCTGAAAAGGCAACAGTAGACAATTTGTTTTCTATTGCTGGTTATGAATAACATATGATGCCGCATGGCTGCAGTAGTGGCCAAGTGATTTTGAAATTCCAAAACTTTAACACTTAAATCTGGAGAGATTTCTGCCAAAACTTGCTGGGTTCTATAGTCGAAGTGACATTTGCACTTGTTTGTTCGTTGCAGCACTGTTTACAATAGCTAGAATATGAAAAAAACCTGAGTGCCCGAGAACAGATGACTGGTTAAAGAAACTTTGGTACATCTGCACAATGGAGTACTATGTAGCAGTTAGAAAAAATGAAGTCATGAAATTTACATACAAGTGGTACTACATGGAAAATATTATGCTAAGCGAAATGAGTCAGAAAGAGAGGGACAGACAGAGAAAGATTGCATTCATCTGGGTAACATAAAGTAACAAAATAAGAGACTAACACCCAAGAACAGCTGTGACAAATACCAGGTTGTTCACTCCATGGCTTGGAGGCCAGCTGCACACTCTAGGGGTAAAGGCAGCTCAGATAGAGAAGGGAGCACCAAATAAAGGGTGCTGGGAAGATCTGCCCAGGCTGGGAGATGCCTGCTGAATGTAGTCCATGGACTGAATATGATTGCCACCCAATGTCTCTTCTGCAGACCACAGCACCCAAAAGGAGAGATAGAACAAAAGGGAGTGCCCTGCCATAGAGGCAGGGTGGAATGGGGGATGGGGGGGTCGGAAGGATACTGGGATTGGTGGGGGTGGAGAATGGGCACTGGTGGTGGGATGGGTACTCGATCATTGCATAACTGAAACCCAAGCACAACAACTTGTAAGCCTACAACTGTACCTCATAGTGTTTCACTAATAAAAAAAAGTGGCTGCTATAGAGACAGGCTGGGGTGGGGGCTATGGGAAGGGAAACTGGGGTCATTGGTGGTGTGGAATGTACAGTGGTGGATAAATGGGTGTTGGAACATTGTATGACTGAAGCTGACCATGAACAGCTTTGTAACTGTGCATCTCATGGTGACCCAATAAAAATAAACAAATAAATCATAGTCTATAAAATATGTTGAGTGAAAATAGAATTCTCCAATATATCAGGTAAAGTATTAATAACCAGAATATATAAAGCATTTACAAAACTCAGCAACAAAGAATCTAATGACCCCATTAAGAAATAGAGACATAGGAGACACTTACAAATGAAGAGGATGTATGGATGGCCAATACACATACAAAAATATGATCCTCTTCAGCTTTTTGAAAGATATTTATGTGGATTTCTATCACTTGCAACCATTAAGAGTCATAATAACATAATCTTAAAGACAATTAGGAAAAAATTAAATTTGAAAACTTTATTGAGAAATTTTGGTAGAGCAGAACTGATTTAGGTGTTTTCTAATAGTTTTCTTTTTTAAACTGTAAAATATATTGATTTAACTGGTTATAATACACTGGTATGGTATCGTAAATTCTTCATTTTTTATTGAATGAGACTGTGTGGTTTACAATATGATTAATAATTGTTTTTCATTGATATAATTCTAACTCCATTCCCATTACCCAACTCCTTCTCCCAAGAACCCCAACACTACTCAATCTCAAACTATCCCCTTCAATTTAGCTGTGTGGATAAATTTTTCCCGTTATGCATGATTTTTTTCTTTTTAGAGATTCATAGTATTCCACTGTTTATATATGCAACAATTTCCTGATCTATTCATCTGTAGTTGAACATTTGTGTTGTTTCCATATCTTGGCTATTTTAACAAGTGCAGCGATGATGAATAGAGGTATGTTTTCTAATTACCTTATTTAGTTTTTACAATGAGTTTGTGGTACACAAAGTATCTTCTATTATTGTGCTCAAAGGAAATCCAGTTTCAGAGACAACAATGACTACTATGTGTTCACATCTGCATTGTAAGAAGTAGTGAATTCAGGATTTAAATGGTTTATTTAACATTAAATGTTAATAGTAAATATTAACTCATCTCTTCAATGATGTTAAATTATTTTAAACAAATAACACACTATTCCTCAATACATTGAGTACAGAGGCTGGAGCAATTGTACAGCAGACAGGACAGTTGCCTTGCACTTGATGAACCTAGGCTTGATTCCAGGAACCTGATATCTTCTCCTGAGCACCAATAGGAGTTATCTCACAGTGCAAAGGCAGGAGTCAGTCCTGAGCACTGCCAGGCATATCCCTGCCACCTGCAAATTCAATTAATTGAATTTCATGGTAATAATGATATTGTATTTCTCGAAAAGAAAGATGGTGGCCGCACGGGAGCCTTGTGGACAGCAGGTTTGAGCCAGGGGTGGGGGCGGCAGGGACCTCATGGGAAGGGGGGCGTTCTGGGCTGTCCTTCACGCCCGACCGAGGTCACCAGCTGCCCCCCACGAGCTGCTCTCTGGCATGGCCACGGCCCCGGAAGCACAAGGACTTAGCGCAGAAAACCAAATGCTTGGAGCAGAAAAGCGAATGGACTATGTGTTAAACTGCGCCAGCATGCCTGCCCGGAGGGGAAAGGGTGTTGCTCCATTCGCCCTGGCCTCTCTGGAAAGAGAGATGGCGGCCGCACAGGAGCCTTGTGGACAGCAGGTTTGAGTCGGGGGTGGGGGGGCAGGGACCTCATGGGAAGGGGGGCGATCTGGTCCATCCTTCACGCCCGACCAAGGTCACCAGCTGCCCCCCACGAGCGGCTCTCTGGCACGGCCACGGCCCCCGGAAGCACAAGGACTTAGCACAGAAAGCCACCCGCTTGGAGTAGAAAAGCAAATGGACTATGTGTTAAACCGCACCAGCATGACTGCCCGGAGGGGAAAGGGTGTTGCCCCATTCGCCTTGGCCTCTCTGGAAAGAAAGATGGCGGCCGCATGGGAGCCTTGTGGACAGCAGGTTTGAGCTGGGGGTGGGGGCGGCAGGGACCTCATGGGAAGGGGGGCGATCTGGTCCGTCCTTCACGCCCTACCGAGGTCACCAGCTGCCCCCCACGAGCGGCTCTCCGGCATGGCCAGGACTCCAGAGCACAGAAACCAATCTCTTAACTATCTAACTTTTTATAGAAATACTTCCAGGGTTAATAAGTAAAATAGCAGATACCCAGAACCGCACGGCCGCTATTGCGGCCGCGCAACATCATTTTATTCTTAAACCCAGCTGTAGAAAGCAAATCATTTCACAACGCTGTTTCAGCATGTCTGATTGGTGGGGGGGGGTCGTAAACTCTAAACAATAATGGTGCATCTTCTATCGAAACAATGTATCTAGTCAAAGTAGCTAGAGTATTAACTAGAACTCATCTGCCTCACAGGAATTGGGAGGGGTGGGAGCTGGTGTTCTATTGGGGTTCGCGGTTAAAAATAAGTATTGGTAAAGGGAAATGTGTTTGATATTTACATGACTGAGACCTAAACCTGAAAGCTCTGTAACTTTTCCCACAGTGATTCAATAAAGAAATAAATTATAAAAAAATAATGATATTGTATTTCTCATAGAATTATTATTACTGCTTAGGTCAAATGTGTGTATGCTTACCTAGTCAAAATGCCAAGGGTTCAAATAGACAAGCAATGAAGCAGAGGTTCTTCTTTAACATGATAATTTAATATAATTTACAAATATGGTATGCTGCTGAATCCCCACATAGTCAATAACATCTAGTGAAATTCATTATTTACATCGGTATTGGAAGAGGGTTATATTCATTTACTGCTACAAATCAATGAGTTGGTCCAGTACTTTACTCTCTTTAATGGATATGGGAAGGAAACAGGCACATAAAATTTTTAATCAAAGAAAACTCCTTTATTCTACATCTAGACATTGATTCTGTCAGCTATAGAGTCCCTGTGTGGAGAAGCTCTTTGCGCTCACCTCACAGAGGAAACAGTTTTAAGCAGTACACTTCCCACGAAGTTTGGTACTGAATGTAGAGATGACTTTCCCTCACCCCAGTGTGGAATTAGTCCCTGATATAGGTCACATGTTTCATCAGTAAGCTACATATCCACCCTAATATGCGCTTTGTAATATTAAAATAACGGTAACATTGAAGACATAATACAGAGGTTAGGGCACTTTTCTTGCATGTTTCCTACCCCTATTTGACACTTGGTACGTATATGATCTTCTGAGCACTTCCAAGAGTGATCCCTGCCAACAGCTGGTTGTGATCCAAACACCTCACACCAAAACCACCACAAAAATGAGGGAAAAGACTACTGCTTTTAAGAAGCTGTCATGAAACTAGCTGATTTATTCCAGCTCCCAGCTCCTCTGCAACTTGCTGTGTTACAAGTTTAAAAAGACTAATTTTAATTGCATTGTACTCCTAAATTATAAAAGCCTTTTACAGAAAGTAATTATCAGGAAAACTAAAATACTTTTATTATAAAAACATTATTTGGATGGGGTATGGTGCCGCCAGCAAGTCAATCTGTACCTGTGAGGTAAGTGAATCAGCAGCCTGATGGTGCCTTCAGACTTCCAGATACCCCAAAATTGCTGCTGTGCCTTTGGCCAGACCCCAAAAACTTGGGGCAAAGTTTACCAAGAAAGTCAACGGCCAAAAGTTAGGTATGTGGGAAACACACCCACAAACCACCTCTGGCTCAGCTATATGATTGGAGGCATGGCCTCTCTGGTTCCTGGTTGAACTGCTTAATGGCCATGATCCCAGAGACTCAGAAACAAATCTCGAAACCCAGCGGCTTTTGGCAGAAATGCATCCGGTCCCTGCAGTAGGTTACCGGTGCTGGACCAACCCAGGTGGGAATAGGTTTTTTGCCTTGGCCTGTTCCCCCTGGTGGCCCGGTGGCAGCCATCCTCCAGAGGCCACTGGACACTCAGGTTTGGGCCCACAGTGACGAGACACGCAGGGCCTTCACGGGATGGAGGTGGAGCCAGTCCTGTCCTCCCCACCCCAATGAGACCCCAAGTCATCGCCCACGAACGGCCTCTCTGGCTCCTGATCAAGCTACTTAACGGCCATTATCTCAGAGACTCAGAAACAAATCTTGAAACCCAGTGGCTTTTGGAAGAAATGCGTCGAACCCCACAGTAGGTTACTGTTGCTGGGCCAGTGGTTTTTCACAGAAATGCGTCCAGACCCCACACTAGGTTACTGTCGCTGGACCACTCCAGGAGGGAAAAGGTGTTGTCCCTCCACCTACTTCCCCCTGGTGGCTCGGTGACCATCATCCTTCAGAGGTCATTGGACAGTCAGATTTGGGCCCGCAGTGACGATACACACAGGCCTCATGGGATAGGGGTGGAGCCGGTCCTGTCCTCCCCACCCCAAAGAGACCCCAAGTCATCGCCCACGAACGGCCTCTCTGGCTCCTAATCGAGCTGCTTGACGGCCATAATCCCAAAGATTCAGAAACAAATCTCAAAATCCAGTGGCTTTTGGCAGAAATATGTCTGGACCCCGCAGTAGGTTACTGTCGCCGGGCCACCCCAAGGGAGAAAGGGTGCTGTCCCTTCGCCTGCTTCCCCTTGATGGCTTGGTGGGTGCCATCCTCCAGAGGCCATTGGACAGTCAGGTTTGGGCCCACAGTGACAAGACATTTGGGGCATCACAGGATGGGGGTGGAGCCGGTTCTGTCCTCCCCACCCCAACGAGACACCAAGTCATCACTCACGAGAGGCCTTTCTGGCTCCTGATCAAACTGCTTCATGACCATGATCCCAGAGACTCAGGAGCAAACCTTGGAACCCAGCAGGGTTTTTTTTTTAAGCGAAACACCATGAGGTACAGTTGTAGGCTTACAAGTTGTTGTGCTTGGGTTTCAGTTATGCAATGATCGAGTACCCATCCCACCACCAGTGCCCATTCTCCACCCCCACCAATTCCAGTATCCTTCCCACCCTCCCATCCCTCATTCCACCCTGCTTCTATGGCAGGGCACTCCCTTTTTTTCTATCTCTCCTTTTGGGTGCTGTGGTCTGCAGAAGAGACATTAGGTGGCAATCATGTTCGGTCCATGGACTGCTTTCAGCAGGCATCTCCCAGCCTGGGCAGATCTTCCCAGCACACTTTATTTGGTGCTCCCTTCTCTATCTGAGCTGCCTTTACCCCTAGAGTGTGCAGCTGACCTCTAAGCCATGGAGTGAACAACCTGGTATTTATCACAGCTGTTCTTGGGTGTTAGTCTCTTATTTTGTTACTTTATGTTACCCAGATGAATGCAATCTTTCTCTGTCTGTCCCTCTCTTTCTGATTCATTTCGCTTAGCATAATATTTTCCATGTAGTACCACTTGTATGTAAATTTCATGACTTCATTTTTTCTAACTGCTACATAGTACTCCATTGTGCAGATGTACCAAAGTTTCTTTAACCAGTCATCTGTTCTCGGGCACTCAGGTTTTTTTCATATTCTAGCTATTGTAAACAGTATAGCAGCCACTTTTATTCTCTCTTTTTCTCTAGAGCTCTCTCTTTCTCTCACTCTCTCTCTCTCCTTTTGGGAATGATGATTTGCAATACAGATACTGAGAGGTTATCATATTGTTCCTTTACCTACATTCAGCATGCAGCTCTTATCCAGAGTGATGTTTTCAAACTACCATCGCCATAGTAGTTCCTTCTCTATTTATCCCAACTGCCTTCTACCCCAGCATCTGAGATAGGCTTCCAACCATGGACCAATCTTCCTGGCTCATGTTTCTACTTTCTTTGTTTATCAGTTTCTTACTATGTTGGTTAGTTATTAGACTGTGATTTAATGTGGAGAGCTTATATCTATCTTGAATTTATTTTGTATGTGGTATGTGCTATGAGATATTGATCCAATTTTCTTATTTACTTGTGGTTATCCATTACAATTTGTTGAATATCCTTACTCCTTTTTGTATCCAAAAACTTTGTAAAAATTGAACTGTCCATGGATCTCAGGATTTAGCTTTGGGTTCTCAGTTCTAATTCACTGGTTTTGAGCCTACTCCAGCAATATGCTGTTTTAATTACTATATTTTAACAAAATAAAGCCAGAAACCACAGTACCTCCTAATTTCCATTTTCTTAGTATGGTTTTGGCTACTTCTGGTAAGAATATTATCTTATTTAGCCTCTATGGAATCCAGTATATAAATTACTCAAAAACATAAAAAAGAACTCCCATATTACTCATATATTTCACTTCTTGGAATGAACCCTCAAAACACAAAAATACTAATATAAAAATAAATATTCACACAAATGTCCATTGCAGTAGTTACTTCAATAGTCAGGACATAGAAAAAACCCAAGTGTCCCATGATAGGTGAGTAGATACCTAACAATGGAAACCCAGTTAGCCATAAGGAAAATATGAAACCATGCAGTTTTCTGCAACTTGGATGGAACTCTAGAATATCATGCTGACTTTTCTAGGTTAGAGGGAAAAGGACAAATACCAGATAATAGCTTATCTCTGTTGCATAAGAAACAAAATCATAGTATAGAAAATATCATTTTATCACACACATTTGGCACAGGAATACAAACTAAAAACACCAGACATTATGGGTATTAATGAAAGGGAACAAATAGACTAGAGGTGCCACAAGACACTTTGATATTGGAAACTTGGGTAATTTTGTGCTGATGAGGGGAAGTAATTGTACATCATGACCATAAATGTCAACACTACTTAAGCACACAGGCTAGACTATAACAATTTTTAAAAGGATAAAGAGGAAGATTGATGTGATTATACATGATATCTATGGAGTGTCAAAACAAATTCAAAATAGAGTGACACCAAGATACATAATAAACAACTTGGCAGCAATAAAAAGATAGACAAAGCTGCAAGAGAAAAGGAAGGACTCACAAGAGATATAGCATAAGATTTACAACAAATTTCTCAAATGAAACTCTACAAGTAAGAACATAATGTAATTATATATACAAAATAATGACTGGAAAAATCTCCACTCAACAATATGCTAACTTCAAAGTTATTCAGATTGGAAGGTGTATAAAACATTCTCAGAAAAGCCAACCCGAGGATATCTTTCACATCTTAGTTAGCCCTTTGATGAATACTGAATCATCTTATATAGAAAGCACAGGCCAAGGGAATGGAGAGATAGAATAGTGTGTAGGGCATTTGCAAAGCAAATGGCTGACCTGGGTTTGATTCTCAGCACTCCATATGGTCCACTGAACCCACCAAGTGATCCATCAGAATGGAACCAGGAGTAAGCCTGAATGCCACTGGGTGTGGCCTTCAAAACAAACAAACAAACAAACAAAAAGAGAAAGCAACCACCAAAACCTTCAGAAACAAATAGCAGCAAATTTATTTATCATTAAACTCATTAAGTATCAGTGGATTGGTCTCTTCACTTATAAGGCATAGAGTGGCATGACAACTCAGGAAAAAAAATCCACCTTTCTGCTGCTTACAAAAGATACACATGAATTCTTGTGATGCACAAATATTCAGAGTAAAAGTCATAAAACAATCATACTGCTTACTGGTATACTAAAAATAAGTGAGGATATCCATACTTGTCTGAGACCAAATGGTGTTCAAATTAAGGAAAGTGAACAGAGATAGAATGAACATTATATACTGATTAAGATATCAACACATCAAGAGGACTTAACTCTTATCAATATATATGAATCAAATGAAGGCACAACAAAGTTTATAAATCAATTTCTAATAAGCCTTCAGGGATGCAAGGGTACACAACACCACGAAAGTAAAAATAAACCATAAAAGATAAGTTAAGGGAACAGAGCAATAATAGAGCAGGTAGGATGCTTGCCTTTGCACACAGCCAACCTAGAATTGAGCCAGGACTCCATAAAGTTTCCAAGCCCACGAGCAGTGACCACTGAAAACAGAGTCAGGAGTAAATCCTGAACCCATTTGGATTGGTCCAAAACCAAGAAAACAAACAAGTTAAGTTGGGAATAGCTCCAATATTTGGAAATTAAACATACTGATAAATAACTATTGTGTTAAAGGGGAAATCACAGCAGTAATAAATTCCTAAAAATGAATGGTAATATACAACGTATCAAAAACCATGGCGCACATCAAAAATAGTAATAACCTGCCAATTCATATCAGTATAGGCTTACATCAGGAAACATAAGTAAGTTTAAATAAATAATGTAACGCCAAAAAATGAGGAACTTGGAAAAGAACAACAGATGAATCCCAAAGTCAGTAAAGGAACAAAAATAATTAAAACAAACTATAGCAGAATAAATTATACAAAGCAAAATAAAACCCAAAGAATTACTGAAACCATTAGTTCTCTTTGAAGTGAAAAGTACTGACAAAACCCTAGTTAGACTCAAAAGGAAAAAAAGTGAGAGAAATTTATTAGAGATTAAACGCTAAATAAAGATCATCTGGTACCTTAGATATACCAAAGATTTGAGGCTGGAGCAATAGCACAGTAGGTAGGGCATTTGCCTTGCACACGGCCAACCCATGTTCAATTCCCAGCATCCCATGAGCACCACCAGGAGTAATCCCTGAGTCCATGAACCAGGACTAACTCTTGAGCATCGCCAGGTGGGACCCAAAAAGCAAAAAAAAATACCAAAGATTTTAAGAGGTTACTATAAACAAATTTAAGCCACAGAATTAGAGAACCTAGAAGAAATGGGTGCATTTTTACAATCATACAGTCCTAATACTGAATCAAGGCAGAGTAAAAAACATGAGCAGATCAATCATAAGTAGGAAATTGAAGCAGTAATAAAACTTTCACTGTCAACAATGAAAGCCCATTTTCAGATGGGTTCAAACATGAGTGAGTTCTCTCGCCTGCTCCTCTCTGGAAAGAAAGATGGTGGCCACACGGGAGCCTTGTGGACAGCAGGTTTGAGCCGGGGGTGAGGGGCGGCAGGGGCCTCATGGGAAGGGGGCCGTTCTGGGCCGTCCTTCACGCCCGACCGAGGTCACCAGCTGCCCCCCACGAGCAGCTTTCTGGCACGGCCACGACTCCAGAGCACAGAAACCAATCTATTAACTATCTAACTTTTAATAGAATACTTCCAGGGTTAATAAGTAAAATAGCAGAAATCCAAAACCATCATCATTTTATTCTTAAACCCAGCTGTAGAAAGCAAATCATTTCACAATGCTGTTTCAGCATATCTGATTGTGGGGGGGGGGGGTCGTAAACTCTAAACAATAATTGTGCATCTTCTATCGAAACAATGTATCTAGTCAAAGTAGATAGAGTATTAACTAGAACTTATCTGCCTCACAGGAATTGGGAGGGGTGGGAGGTGGGGTTCTATTGGGGTTCACGGTTAAAAATAAGCATTGGTAAAGGGAAATGTGTTTGATATTTACATGACTGAGACTAAACCTGAAAGCTCTGTAACTTTTCCCACAGTGATTCAATAAAGAAATAAATATAAAAAAAATTAAAAAAATAAAAAATCAAAAAGTACAAGGGAAAAAACAAACAAACATGAGTGAGTTCTATGTAAATTTTAAAGAAGACTTAGGATGCATATTCCTCAAGTTCATCCAAAATATTGACGAAACAAGACTCAATCCTTCCTAACTGCTTCTAAGAAGACACTATTACCTGAATATATAAACCAAAAAGACAAATCACTAAAAGAAGAATATTATAGTCAATGTCTCTGATGATTTTAAGATCTTCCACAAAATCTTGGTGAAATAATTGCAAAAATAGTCAAAAGGATCATATACCATAATCCCAGGAGATTTATCTTAGGGATGCAATGATATTTTAATATTTGTAAATCAAATAATGTAAAAATATTAGCAAAAGCAAAGATAAAACCATATTATGTCAATAGATACAAAGAAATTATTTGATAAGATTAAACATCCATTCATAATAAAGTCACCTAGAATATGGATAGAAAGAATATATCTAAACGTTATAATGACTGTATGTAACAAACCCAAAGCCAACAGCAAAGTCTATGTTGAAAACCTGAATGCTTTCCTTTTAAAGATCAGGAACAAGGTGAGGATGTTCAATGTATCTTTATATGAGTTTTGGAAATTCTTGTCACAGCAATCAGGAAAGAAAAGTTAATAAAAGGAATTGATAATGGAAAAGAAAAAATTAAATTTTCACAAAATTTCAGATGACATAGTACTATACATAATGTGGGAAATCATTCCCTTAACAAAAAACTCCAAAGTTGGGATACTCCACTTGGTAAAATAGTTTAAGTCTTAGAATTCAAAGATTTTGCAAATGTGCACATAGGAAAGAATAGATATCAGGAAAGAGTAGAATAGTAAAAATTATCTGCAAATATGCAATAATAGAATTAAACTATTTAGCATCTTTTAGACTTAAGGGGCAACATGAGCAAAACAAAATAGAAAACTCCCACTACATTTTTTCTATACTTTAAATTGTTTTCTTACTGACTATGTGAAATGCCCAAGTCTATGCTATTCATGTACCACTTGTATCTTAATGTTCTTACTATCATTAATGGCACTGTGAATAAATAATGGCCTATGTGTTGAAATCCTAGGTGGGGAGTGATATGGTATAGAATAAATGGTTTGCCTATGAGACGACTGATGTCTGCTCAAGTGACCCTAACACTTGGACAATCCTTGCTTATGTGTTTGTTTATCTCCTTTATGACCAACACATCTGGCCAAGGCTACAGAACCGATTTTGCAGGATTCATTGCAATAGAATGCCCAAAGTAGAACATTGGTGGAGGGAACTTGGTACTGGTGGTGGGATTTGTGCTTCAATATTGTATGTCTAATTTATATGAATAACTCATACAAATATAAAATCTCTTAGAAAAAATAAATCCATACAAAAAGTAGCAGGGTACAAAAATTGGTAGCACTGTCCTCCCATTGTTCATCAATTTTTCTCGAGTGGGCACCAGTAACGTCTCCATTGTGAGACTTCTTGTTACTTTTTTTTTTCTGATATATCGGATATGTCATGGGTAGTTTGCCAGGCTTTGCCGTGTGGGCGGAATACTCTTGTTAGCTTGCTGGGCTCTCTGAGAGGGGTGGAGGAATCGAAACCAGGCTGTGTGCAAGGCAAATGCCCTACCCTCTGTGCTATTGCTCTGGCCCACAAAATTAGTAAGCAAAAATATTTTGCATTTTGTATGTGTGCAATTAATAAGAAGAAAGAAATAAGACAACTACCCTATAAAAATCATTTACCTACGAATAAACTTAACAAAATGTGAAAAAAACTTATAGACTGAAAATAATGAGTCTCTATTGAAAGAAATAAGAAATATCATCAGGAAATGAAAAAAGACGAATTGGATTGGAAGAATTAACATTGTTAAAATGACTATTCTAAAGCACTATACAGATTAAATGTAGTCCCATCAAAAATTAATATCAATCTTCAAGGAGTTATACCAATAACTACTACAGTATTATTGAATCACATTATATGAATAGCAAAAGCAATTCTGAGACAATAAGATTGGAAGGATTGTATTTCCTAGTTTCACATATGCAGACTCAATTGATTCCACTGGCAAGGACAACTAAAATAAAAATAATAAATTAAACTATAGCAATCTATTAAGCTTTTGCATGGAAAGAGAAACTCAGGTTAAAATAACTGTACAGAAGGGAAGAAATATTTGTATAGCATTCATCAGATAAAGATAAAGGAGTTATATCCAAAATGTGTAAAGTACTCACAATGTCAACGCCAAAAACTCTAATATCCCCATGAATAAATGAGAACAATTCCTCAACAAGAATATGTGGTTGGTCATAGACATATGAAAATGTGTTCATGGTCATTTATTATTGAGGGAATGTACATCAGAATAGCAGTGAGAGATCTTTTCACACCAAAAATAAAGGCATATATTATAAAGAATGAATGAATGGATAAAATGAATAGATAAATCAGTTGTGTATATGCACCCAGAGAGGAGAGGTTGAAAGCCCTCCTCGCCCCAAGGGAACCAGCCCTGGAAGCTGAACTCCACTACCCAACCGCCGCCACGCTCCGGGCTTCTTTCCACAAGGTGGGGCCGAGCCTCACACATGAGTGAACATATTCCTGGACACATCATAAGACAGTCCCTACCAATTTCCCATAATCATCACACCATATTTGATGGGTTTCAGACAGTAGGCAACAAGGGAAATATATATATATATACATATATATATATGTATATATATCAGAGAGCCTGACAAGCTACCAAGAGTATCCTGCCTGCATGGCAGAGCCTGGCAAGCTACCCGTGGTGTATTCGATATCCCAAAAACAGTAACAATAACAGGTCTAATTCCCTAACAGGTCTCATTCCCCTGACCCTGAAAGAGTCTCTAGTATAGCAGCATTGGAAAAGACAAGTAAGAAAAGGCTACTAAAATCTCAGGGCTGAGAATGGAGAAGTTACTGGTGCTCGCTCAAACAAATCAATGAATAAAGGGATGACAGTGATACAGTGATACAGTGATATGCATGCAATGGAATAGTATACACCCATAACAAAAATTATTTGCAGTTTTCTCTAATTCAGTTGGAAATGGAAAAGAGTATTTTGAGTAAAACAAACCAGAAGAGAAGATAGAAGAGTTAAAGTTCTTCTTTTCTATGACATACAAAAAATGAGGATATGTACAATATTACATGATTAAAAACCCTTGACCTTTTAGGTATGAGATTAGTAAAATGTGGGTGAAGGGTGTGGTGATGTGAGACAATTGTGAGGCATAATTAGGGCTGTTAGGAGTGAGAATTGAGCCCATGACTATACCTTAAGTGGAAGAGAGGTAGGCACCCCTTCCCCAAGCTCCCATTTTGGCTTCCCAGCAATGGTTCCCCTCTCCCCCGGGAAATATGAACTCAGTAAAACAATGCCAGAAGGCGGTTGAGCAAAGAGCCCCAGCCAAAAGGAACAAACGTCCTGCCTTACCTTGTTCTTACTTTGTGCAAGTGCATATATTAGTTTGTGCAAGTATGTACTGGAAGTCCCTCTAAGATGTTTGTTTCTTACCCCTTGTAGTATATAACGTTGACCCTGCTTGCAATAAATGAGCTATCTCTCCAAAGTGCTCCCAGAATGCGTGCCTTTCTTGTGCCTCCGTGTACTCACCCTCCCTCTGAGGCTGCTTGTCTCCTCCATGATGGTGCGTAATGAGCAAAGGGAGGAAAGCTTCCACGGCTGGCCTCTCTGCCTGGTGACTCCTGCGTGTTGAGAGCGACATGGCAGGACCATAGTCAGCAGAGGAAGAGTCAGACAAGTATTGCTTTAAAACAATTGTAAAGAGCCTAAGGCACTTTGATGGTGGTGAAGTACATAACTGTGTGTAAAAATCATAAAATTTAACACAATTGTAACCATATTACCTAAAACTGATCCCTTGATCACTTGACATCCCATTACTCATCCATTTGCTCGAGTGGGCACCAGTAACGTCTCCATTCGTCCCTGTTGCTTGCTAGTGTAGCCCAATGGCATCTGCTCGCTTCAGGAACACGAAGAGCGTCAAACCGATCTTTCAGGGTCTTTACAAAGAAGTCTGACCATCTTGTAAGCGGGAAGTCACGCGATCTTTTGACATCCCATGGAATCCAGTTGGTGAAGGCTCTAGTTCAGAGGTCATCTCCAAATCGTATTAAATGTCCAGCCCATTTGATTTTTGATGCCTTGGCAAACGAGAGAGCATCCCTGATTCTCGATTGTTGAAAGAGGTCGGAACTCTGGATTCTTTCTCTCACTTGAGTGAAGCGTGATACTCCAAGCATTGCTCTTTCGATTCCTCTTTGGGAGACACAAATGGTGTTCTCATCCTGTTTTCATAGGGCGCAGGTCTCTGAGGCAAATGTTAATGCAAGAAGAACAGTGGAATAGAAGAGATGTGCTCAGAGCTGGAGGTTATTGGTCCTCTTTACTATTTCTTCGGCCATCTTGAAGGCGTTCCAAGATGCTCTCTTCCTCCTGCGCAATTCAGGTGCAGGTCATTTGTCATGTTGGTTTCTCGACCTAGGTACACATAACTGTTGCACTTGGAGATGTTTATTCCATTGAGAGCAAATGGCATGTCAGGACAAGACTGTTTCTCATAAACATTGTCTTTGTGAGATTCAGCTGTAGTCCGACCTTTCCACACTCACAGTCGAAGTCTGCCAGCATTTGTGTTGCTTGGCTAATGTTTGTTGTTATTAGAACAATGTCATCAGCAAAGTGGAGGTGGTGTAGTTGCCAACTATCTATCTTCACTCCTATTCCTTCGCATTCCAGTCATCGCATGACATTCTTGAGGGTGGCACTGAAGAGTTTCAGTGAAATGGTATCACTGCCAAACCCCTCTCTTGACATGGATGATCACTTTCTTGTAGAATGGTGAGATGCTGGTAGTGAATCCGTAATACAGCTCATGGAGGATCCTGATGCATTGAGTTTGAACACCCTGTTTTTCTAGGGCTTCAATGACTGCTTCCGTCTCAACAGAATCAAAGGCCTTCTATAAATCAATGAACATTTGACAGAGAGGCATCTTGAACTACCAAGAAACATCAATGAACTTGATTATCATGTGAATATGGTCTATTGTGCTGAATCCTTTTCGGAACCTGGCTTGCTTACATGATTATACTTCATCTAGTGTTCTGCCAATCCTATTGAGGATGACTCGAGTGAACAGCTTGTAGATGGCAGATAACAGTTAAATCAGGTGATAGTTGACAATATCATGGATGTCTCCCTTCTTGTACAACAGAACAGTCTTGCTGGTTTTCCACTGGGTTGGAACCTTGCATTCAGACAGGTAGCTTGTGAAGAGCCGAGCCAGTGTACTGATGAATACTGACGGCAGATTCTTCAGGTGTTCAGGTCTGACCTTGTCTGGGCTGGGTGCTGTTCACTTCTTTACCTACGAAATGGCGGATTTCAGAACGGAGAACATTGGGAACGACATATCCATCCTGTGGAATTTGGTATGTGGGCAAGTAGACGTGGCTATTGAAGAGATCAGAGTAGAAGTCATGGATAATCTCCATTGTCCTTCTGGAAGATGTGATAGATCCATCAGGACATCAGAGGGCAATCATCTTGGTCTTGTAGTTGGAGAAGGACAGGCAGGCATTGTGAATACTTTTCCCAGATTCTGCTGCATCTGCCAGCAATGCTGCTCTTCTCTTTTTGACGTCTTCCTTTATCTCTTCTCTGCACTGCTTTGCGAGCTCATATGTTTGATTGCAGTTGCCTGAGGCTTGCAAAAAGCCATGTTAGCGAATGAGCTTGACGGATTTTGAAGACTGGCGTCTTTTTGTGGCTATCACTCTCTCAGCATTCATCTCACTATCATGGAGGTGCTGAATCAGTCGATTGTATTCTTCGTCAATGTTGTCAATGACGGCATCTTCTCATGTTGGCACAATAGTGCCAAAGAGCTCCTAGTTGATGTTCATTCTGGAAGTTCTTTTAAACTTTGCACCCCTTTCTCCCCTCTCTGTGAAGTAGAATTTTGCACGAAGGAGATAGTGTTCTGATCCCATTTGGAATATTTTTTTTAATTTATTTGTTGAATCACCGTGAGAACAGTTACAAAACTTTCAAGTTTAAGTCTCAGTCATACAATGATCAAACAACCGTCCCCTTACCAGTACATATTTTCCACCACTAAGAAGCTCAATATACGCCCCCCCACCCCACCCCCCCATGCCTGTGAGGCAGATGATTTCCACTTAACTTTCTATTGTGATCAGATTCATTATTTTTTTTTAGATTTACAATTTTTTGTGCTTGGGTTTCGATTATACAATGATCAAATACCCATCCCTCCATCAGTGCCCATTTTCCACAACCATGGATAATATCCCTCCCACTCCCCCCCCCCCCATAGCACCCTGCCTCTGTGGCAGGGCATTACCTTCTGTTCTCTCACTCCCCCGGGTGCTGTGGTCTGCAAAAGAGGCATTGAGTGGCAAACATGTTCAGTCCATAGTCTACTTTCAACATGCATCTCCCCTCCTGGGAGGATCCTCCAAACACACTTTATTTGGTGCTCCCTTCTCTATCTGAGCTGCCCTTTCCCCTAGAATGCCCTGCTGAACTCTAAGCTATGGAGTAATCCTCCTGGTGCTGATCTCAGCTATTCTTGGGTATTAATCTCCATATTTTGTTACTTTATATCCCCCAGATGAATGCAATCTTTCTATGTCTATCCCTCTCTTTCTGACTCATTTCGCTTAGCATGATACTTTCCATATTGTACCACTTGTATGTAAATTTCATGACTTCATCTTTTCTAACAGATACATAGTACTCCACTGTGTAGATGTACCAAAGTTTCTGTAACCAGTAATCTGTTCTTGGGCACTCAGGTTTCTTCCAGTTTGTGGCTATTGTAAAGAGTGCTGCAATGAACAAACAAGTGCAGATGTCACTTCGACTATACATTTTTGCCTCTCTGGGATATATTCCCAGGAGTGGTCAGTCATGCAAAACCGTTGATTGAATATGATGTGGATGATGTGGTCAGTTTTGTTGTGGAACCGTCCACCAGGAGACTCCCATGTCCAACATTTAGATTCGGCCTTCTGGAACTGTGAGTTACCATGGATAGTCTTGGTTGACATGATGATCTCAGATAGTTTCTCACCCTATTTGTTCCATTCTAGGCCATAGGTCCTGATGTGGAGTTCTTTGGCTGATCTTCTTGGCTCTATCTTGGCATTAAAATCACTGACAATGAACTTATAGAATGTTTGGTCTTCTGTATAGAACTTCTCCAGGTCCGTGTAGAACTTCTCAATTTCTTATGCGTCGTAATTGGATGTTTGTGAGTAGAAAACAAAGATAGAACCTGCTGGCAGTGAGCCACATCTATTCAGGTGTAATCGTCCAATTTGGGTTGTTAGGCATTTGAATGAATCAATGCTCATGGCCAAGTTCGTGTTGACAATGACCCCGACACCATTGATGCCTGTTTTGTCTCATGTTCTGAGGAACAGTTCTTCTCCAGTGTCAAAAATGGCATGATGTGGTTGAGGCCTTCTCATCTTGGTCAGACTAATGATGTCATATTTCATCTTTCTTGCTTGCTCCATCAGTTAGTTCCTTGATGGATGCATCCAATGCCAGTGTATGTGCATTAAAAGTACAGTCAGGGAGAGAGAGAACACAGGGGATTGCCCTGCCACAGAGGCAGGGGGGGATGGGGGGATGGGGGTGGGGAGGATATTATCCATGGTGGTGGAAAATGGGCACTGGTGGAGGGATGGGTATCTGATCATTGTATAATTAAACCCAAGCACAAAAAAATTGTAAATCTACAACTGTACCTCATGGTGTTTCACTAATAAAAAAAAAAGTACAGTCAGTCATTTTTGTCCTTTTTCATTTTTGCAGCCTAGTTCAGCCTTGACATTTTATCAGCTTCTCTTTGCTCATCCTTCTTAACACTGCTGTATTGGTGGCTATTTCAGGATCAGGGGAATTGTATTTACTGTTTTTGGCATAGTTAATATGCCACAGATAGCTTACAGGCTCTGCTGTGCAGCCAGAATAATCTCGGTAGATTTCCAGGCTCTCCGAGAAGGACAGAGTCTTTTAGGGTGGCCTCTAATCACCCTTTCAGGTGTTCCCATGGTTCAAACCATATTTGAACCCCATCAAACATTAAGTGTCTTATGATGTGCCACCACGCTCCAGGCCACTTTCGAATGCTTGGGCCAAGACTCATGCATGATTGAAGCCCCACAGAACCAGCTAAGTGGATCTCTATGACCTCAAACTCCAGGCTCAACAGAACCCAGAAACAGAGATCCTTTGCCTGCTCCCACCAGTCTCTGGCGACCCATGGATTAAACCCAGAAGCCCCACCCTACCCTGCCTGGCCTGCTTCCACCAATCTCTGGCGACCCAGGGATCACACCCAGAAGCCCCACCCTACCGTTACCAGCAGACCTCCACTGCCTCCACTACATCCACTACCCAGCCCGCCACACTCCAGGATGCTTTCCGGATGCTCGGGTCAAGACTCACGTACGAGTGAAGCCCCACAGAACCAAGTATGTGGAACTCTGTGACCTTGGACTCCAGGCTCAATGGGACCCAGAAACAGAGATCCTCTGCCCGCTCCCACTAGTCTCTGGCGACCCAGGGATTAAACCCAGAATCCCCTATTACCTAAAATAAAATTTTAAAATTATTTCTAGCACAGGAATTTGGATTTAGTACAAGAATTAATGCACTTGCAAGGCATGTGTCAAGCTCTCATTTGATCATCACATAGTCTCCCAAATATCTCTGGGGATAGCCCTGGAGATGCCTGAGCACTCCTGGGTGACCTTGGTCTCTAGCATGGCAGAGCCAGAACAGCACCATACCCTCAGTTCCTTGTATTAGACCACCAATATGATGGCTTAAGAGTCACCAAGAGTGACCCCTATGTTCGCTGAGCATTCCTTAGGAGGGTCCCCCCAAATGTTTCATGGCTGGAGTCATAGCACAGCGGGTAGGGTGTTTGCCTTGCACGCAGCCAACATGCCCGACCTGAGTTTGATTCCTCCGCCCCTCTCGGAGAGCCCGCAAGCTACCAAGAGTATCTCGCTCATACGGCAAAGCCTGGCAAGCTACTCGTGATGTATTTGATATGCCAAACACAGTAACGACAAGTGTCACATGGAGACGTTACTGGGCCCGCTCAAGAAAATCGATGAACAACGGGAGGACAGTGACAGTGTGACAGTGACATGTAAGCATTAGACTAGAATATCACTGGTTTTTCCTTTTTCTTCCTTAAAAGAACTGCTTCTGTTTTCCTTATAGTGCTTCCCTGTAAAACTTGTAACAATGACTCATTTAATGATTGAGAATTGAACTTCCAGTTCCTGACATGAGCATAAGAATAGGGAGACTTCTAATACTTAGCAATTGCATACAGAGGGATTATTTTTGATTACATTTTTTGTGGCAGACAACTGAATGATAAAATCTTGAAATATCTTACAGAATGTCACAGAGAGTTGTCTTAGAAAAAGCCAAATGTCATTAGATTCAAGAAAGTAGTATCTATCTTGGCAAAAGATGGAGCAGGTAGAGCAAGGTGATGATCACTTGGAGGGTTTTAAGAGTATCTGGTGAAAATCAGTGTCCCTAAAGTACCATTCAGTCTTAGTTTATGGATGATATCCATTTATGCATTTCTACCTTCTGTAAAGAAAGAAGCCAACCTACTTATGAGTCTTATAAATCTCAAGATAAAGAGAAATCTGAAGAGAATCTGAAGAAAAATAGGAAAAGTACCAAATTAGCAGTATGTTTTTTAGAGGGAATTTACATCAAAATGAAGATAACATTTGTCTTGGGAATAACTAAAATTTGTAAATAATATTAAATTATTAACATTAATATTTTGGGTATTTCTGTTCTTGCATATTACATAATTTATATTGTAGTTTTATATATAACATTATTATATACTCTGCTACTTTTTCTTCCAACAAAGGACCAAAGAGTCCCAAAGAGGTTTGCAATCACAGTATACACTTGATTATTTTTTATTCATTAATTTTTTTTTGTATTTGGGCCACCTCCAGTGGTGCTCAGGATTTATTCTTGGCTTTTTGCTCAGGGATCACTTCTGCATGAGCCTTGGGGGACCATACGGGGTACAGAATATTGACCACAGATTGGTTCAATCTATGTCTTGTATGTTCAAGACAAGCACCCCACCCATTGTACTATCTTTTCAGCTTCAGAATATAGTTTTAGATGAGTATGCATTTCCTGGTTGGAAAATAAAATGGAATGACAAATTTATAACTGCCTTGGTATCAGCAGTTAAAAATCAGTTTATATAATCTTTAATCATGAAAAATTTTTGGGAATGTAAAATTGAGGGATAGGATAAAATAGCAATGCTGAGTAAAAAAAACAGCTTGTGTAATATTAAAAAGCAAATGTCGATTCAGCCGAAGAGAAGGACTACATGGAGGGCGGGATCCACAGATCCCGAAGGAAAAAAAAAAACAGGTTCCAAAAAGAGCCGAGATCATCGGGAAGTCCCAGATGGGGTAGGTACCGCATCCCGCCTCCCCCAGATGGAACCCCGGTGACCAGAAGCCTCTACAAGCACAGTTCTAGTATGTGGGAACTAGGACTTTTCCTCAAAACCGCGCGGCCGCGACATCTCTCTATATACAAAGTGATCCATGGGAAGTAAACCACCCAACGTTTCTCTCTGAAAATCATAGTTAAGTTTGGAGCACGGCCACAGCCCCAGAAACACAAGGACTTAATGCATAACCCAGCAGCTTGGAGCAGAAAAGTGAAAGGACTATGCATTAATTCAGGCCATCATGTCTGCCCGGAGGGGAAAGGGTGTTGCTCCCTTCCGCCCTCCTCCCTCTGGAAAGAAAGATGGCGGCCACACGGGAGCCTTGTGGACAGCAGGTATGATCCGGGTGTGTGGGGGCGACTAAAACCTCATGGGAAGGAGGGCGTTCCGGTCCGTCCTTCACGCCCAACTGAGGTCACCAGTTGCCCCCCACGAGCGGCTCTCCAGCACGGCCACGGCCCCAGAAGCACAAGGACTTAATGCAGAACCCGGCAGCTTGGAGCAGAAAAGTGAACAGACTATGGGTTAATTCAGGCCATCATGACTGTCCGGAGGGGAAAGGGTGTTGCCCCAGTCGCCTTCTCCTCTCTGGAAAGAAAGATGGCGGCCACATGGGAGCCTTGTGGACAGCAGGTATGAGCCGGGGGAGTTGGGGCGACTAAAACCTCATGGGAAGGGGGGCGTTTCGGTCCGCCCTTCACGCCCTACCGAGGCCACCAGTTGCCCCTCACGAGCGGCTCTCCAGCACGGCCACGACTCCAAAGCACAGAAACCAATTTCTTAACTACTTGACTTTCAGTAGAAATACTTCCAGGGTCAATAAGTAAAATAGCAGAAATCCAAAACCAACATTCAATTCTTGAACCCAGCTGTAGAAAGCAAATCACTTCAGAATGCTTTTTCAGCATGTCTGATTTGGGGGGGGGGTAAACTCTAAATAATAGTGGTGAATCTTTTATTGAAACAATGAATCTAATCAAAGCAGATAGAGTGTTAACTAGAATTCATCTGCCCCACAGGGACTGGGATGGGTGGGGGGTGGGGTTTTATTGGGGTTCTTCATGGTAAAAAATAAGTATTGGTAAAGGGAAATGTGTTTGATATTTGCATGACTGAGACCTAAACCTGAAAGCTTTGTAACCTTTCCCACGGTGATTCAATAAATAAATAAATAAATAAATAAATAAATAAAGTAAACGTCATCATTCTACTCCCATTTGCGGCTTGGGTTTTCTGACATCTGCTCTAGAACTCTAGCAAGAGACAAGGGGTTAGTTTTACATATACTAATCACTAATCTGCTGAATCAGTTACACCAAGTCTACTAAATCTAAACAATATATACTTTCTGCTCATTTGGTCATCTCAAATTCAAACTGTATTAATTGAAGTGCTAACACTCATGTTCTTCGTTTACATGGACGGATAGATACCTTGAAAGAAAAGAAAGCAGATGAAACTTAATTAAACCAGTTTATCTGTGAAAACATTCAGATCAAAACTAATAAAACATCATTCATTATTTTAAATTATAATAATTTTGGGGGATCAGTATAATTTTTTTCCCTTTATTTTATTTTATTTTTTTTACAGTTGTAAATTTACAATTTTTTGTGCTTTGGTTTCAATTATACAATGATCAGATACCCATCCCTCCACCAGTGCCCATTTTCCACCACCATGGATAATATCCCTCCCACCCCCATCCCCTCATCCCCCCTGTCTCTGTGGCAGGGCAATCCCCTGTGTTCTCTCTCTCCTTTTGGGTGTTGTGATCAGCAAAAGAGGCATTGAGTGGCAAACATGTTCAGTCCATAGTCTACTTTCGACATGCATCTCCCCTCCTGGGAGGATCCTCCAAACATCCTTTATTTGGTGCTCCCTTCTCTATCTGAACTGCACTTTCCTCTAGGATAACCGGCTGGCCTCTAAGTTATGGAGTAATCCTCCTGGTGCTGATCTCAGCTATTCTTGGGTATTAATCTCATACTTTGTTACTTTATATTCCCCAGATGAATGCAATCTTTCTATGTCTATCCCTCTCTTTCTGACTCATTTCGCTTAGCATGATACTTTCCATATTGTACCACTTGTATGTAAATTTCATGACTTCATCTTTTCTAACAGCTACATAGTACTCCATTGTGTAGATGTACCAAAGTTTCTTTAATCAGCCATCTGTTCTTGGGCATTCAGGTTTCTTCCAGTTTCTGGCTATTGTAAAGAGTGCTGCAATGAACAAACAAGTGCAGATGTCAATTCGACTATACATTTTTGCCTCTCTGGGATATATTCCCAGGAGTGGTATTGCTGGGTCAAATGGGAGCTCAATTTCTAATTTTTTGAGAATCGTCCATACTGTTTTCCAGAAGGGCTGAACCAGTCGACATTCCCACCAACAGTGAAGGAGTGTCCCTTTCTCGCCACATCCGCGCCAGCATCGGTTGCTTTTATTCTTTTGAATGTGGGCCAGTCTCTGAGGTGTGAGATGGTATCTCATTGTGGTTTTGATCTGCATCTCCCTGATGATTAATGATGTAGAGCATTTTCTCATGTGCTTTTTTGCCATTGGATTTCTTCTTTGAAAAAGTTTCTGTTCATTTCATTGCCCCATTTTTGGATGGGGTTGGATGCTTTCTTCTTGTGGAGTTTAACCAGTATTTTGTATATCCTGGATATCAACCCCTTGTCAGATGTGTATTTGTTGAATATCCTTTCCCATTCTGTAGACTGTCTTGGTATTTTGGTCACTGTTTCTTTGGAGGTGCAGAAGCTTCTTAGTTTAAGATAGTCCCATTTATCTATCTCTGTCTTCACTTGCTCGGCCAGTGGCGTGGCATCTTTGAAGATACCATTAGCTTCAATGTCATGGAGGGTTTTGCCAACTTTATCTTCAATGTACCTTACGGTTTCTGGTCTGATGTTGAGGTCTTTAATCCATTTTGATCTTACTTTTGTACATGGTGTTAGGCAGAGTTCTGAGCCTATTTTTTTGCATGTAGCTGTCCAGTGATGCCAACACAATTTATTAAGGAGGCTTTCCTTACACCACTTCACAATACTTGCACCTTTATCAATGATTAGATTAGCATATGATTGAGGGGAGATGTCAGTGTATTCAACCCTGTTCCATTGGTCTGCAGTTCTGCCTTTGTTCCAGTTCCATGCTGTTTTAATTATTACTGCTTTGTAGTACAGTTTGAAGTTCGGGAGGTTGATTCCTCCCATTTTCTTTTTCCCAAGAATTGCTTTAGCTATTCGTGGGGGCTTATTGTTCCATATAAATTTCAGGAGTGTTTGCTCCATTTCTTTGAAGAATGTCAAGGGTATCCTTATAGGGATTGCATTGAATTTATACAATGCTTTCGGTAGTATTGCCATTTTGACAATGTTAAGTCTCCCAACCCATGAGCAGGGGATATCTTTCCATTTCCTCATGTCCTCTTTTATTTCCTGAAGTAGCGTTTTGTAGTTTTCTTTATACAGGTCCTTTACTTCCTTAGTTAAGCTGATTCCTAGGTACTTGATTTTTCTGGGGCACAATTGTGAACGGGATTGTTTTTTTCTTGTTGCTTTCTTCTCTCTCACTGTTTGCGTATAGGAAAGCCATGGACTTTTGGGTATTGATTTTATAACCTGCAACTTTACTATAGGAGTCTATTGTTTCTAGGAGTTTTTTGGTGGAAGTTATTGGGTTCTCTAAGTAGAGTATCATATCATCTGCGAATAGTGAGAGCTTGATTTCTTCCTTTCCTACCTGAATGCCCTTAATATCTTTTTCCTGCCTAATCGCTATTGCAAGTACTTCCAGTACTATATTGAACAGCAGTGGAGAGAGTGGGCATCCCTGTCTCATCCCTGATCTTAGAGGGAAGGCTCTCAGTTTTTCCCCATTGAGGATGATGCTTGCTGTAGGCTTGTGGTAGATGGCTTTAATTATGTTGAGGAAGGTCCCCTCTATACCCATTTTGGCTAGGGTTTTCATCATAAAGGGGTGCTGGATCTTATCAAATGCTTTCTCTGCATCTATTGATATGATCATATGCTTTTATCTTTCTTTTGTTGATATGGTGAATTATGTTGATTGATTTCCGAATGTTAAACCATCCTTGCATCCCTGGGATGAATCCTACTTGGTCATGGTGTATGATCTTTTTGATGAGTAGTTGGATTCTATTTGCTCGTAGTTTGTTGAGGATCTTTGCATCTGTGTTCATCAGGGATATCGGCCTGTAATTCTCTTTCTTTGTGGTATCTCTGTTTGCTTTTGTATCAGTGTGATATTTGCTTCGTAGAAACTGTTCGGAAGTGTTTTTGACATTTCAATTTCGTGGAAAAGCTTAAAGAGCATTGGGAGTAAGTCCTCTTTAAAGATTTGGAAGAATTCGCTAGTGAATCCATCCGGGCCAGGACTTTTGTGCTTGGGGAGACTTTTTACTACCATTTCAATTTCCTTGATGGTGATAGGTCTGTTCAGGTATTCCAGGTCTTCTTGTTTCAGCCTTGGGAGTCTGTAGGAGTCTAGGAATTTATCCATTTCCTCGAGGTTTTGATGTTCCGTGGCATAAAGCTTCTCAAAGTACTCTCTGAGGATCCTCTGAATTTCTGTGGTTTCTGTTGTAATGACCACCTTTTCATTTCTGATTCGGTTTATTAGAGTTTTCTTTCTCCCTTTCTTTGTGAGTTTTGCTAGAGGCTTATCGATCTTGTTAATTTTCTCAAAGAACCAGCTTTTGGTTTCATTGATCTTTTGGATTGTTTTTTGGGTTTCCATCTCGTTAATCTCTGCTCTGAGTTTTATTATTTCCTTTCTCCTGTTCGTGTTGTGCTCCTTTTTTTGGGCTTCTCCAAGCTCTTAAGCTGTGAGGTTAGGTTACTTATGTATGCTCGCTCCTCCTTCCTGAGGAATGCTTGTAGAGCTATAAACTTTCCTCTTAACACAGCCTTTGCTGTGTCCCATAAGTTTTGGTAACTCGTGTTCTCATTTTCATTCGTTTCTAGGAATCTTTTGATTTCCTCTTTGATTTCCTGTCTAATCCACTCGTTGTTCAATAGTGCACTGTTTAATTTCCAGGTGTTTGATTTAGTTTTCTGTTTTTGTGTGTGATTTAGTTCTAATTTCAGCGCATTATGGTCTGAGAAGATTGTTGATACAATCTCTACCTTCTTAATTTTATGGAGGCATGTTTTGTGGCTCACCATGTGGTCTATCTTGGAGAATGTTCCATGTACGCTTGAGAAGAATGTGTATTCAGCTTTTTGTGGATGAAGTGTCCTGTATATATCTACTAAGTCCCTTTCTTCCATTGTTTCCCTCAAATGAACTATGTCCTTGCTAAGCTTAAGTCTGGTTGATCTATCAAGAGGTGACAAAGCAGTGTTGAAGTCTCCCACTAGTATTGTGTTGCTATTGATGTCTTTTTCCAAATCTATGAGTAGTTGTTTTAAGTACTTTTCTGGTCTCTCATTAGGTGCATATACATTTATTATTGTAAGTTCTTCCTGTTGTACAGATCCTTTGATCAATAAGAAATGGCCTTCACTGTCTCTTATGACCTTCCTCACTCTGAAACCGATGTGGTCTGATATAAGGATGGCTACCCCAGCTTTTTTATGGGAGCTGTTTGCCTGTAGGATTGTTTTTCAGCCTTTGACTCTGAGTCTGTGTTTGCTTTGACTATTGAGATGCATTTCTTGCTGGCAGCAGAATGTTGGGTTCAATTTTCTAATCCATCCTGCCACTCTATGTCTTTTAATTGGTGCGTTTAGCCCATTGACATTGAGAGAGATTATTGTTATGGGATTTTGTCCCATTGTTCTGTTAAAATTTGGTGTATTTGAGGGGCCTTTCTTGCCTTAAAGTAGCCCATTTAGTTGTTCTTGTAACCATGGTTTTGAGTCTATGAAGTTCCTGAGCTGTCGTTTGTCTGAGAAACTGTGTGTTGTTCCTTCTATTATGAATGAGAGTCTTGCTGGGAAAAGTATTTTTGGGGAGGCATTTCTTTCATTGAGTTTTTTTTATTATGTCCCACCACTGTTTTCAGGCCATGAGGGTTTCATCAGAAAAATCAGCTGTGAATTTTAAGGATGCTCCTTTGTAAGAGATTTCTTTCTACGATCTTGCTGCTTTCAGAATTTTGTCTCTGTCTAAGGTTTTGGTCATTTTGATCAGAATGTGTATTGGGGTATTTTTATTCGGATTTCTTCTAGCTGGTACCCTTCGGGCCTCCTGAATGTGGTCACAAGTTTTCTTCAGCTCTGGAAATGTTGTAGCAATGATGTCTTTGACAGTTTCTTCTTCATCGCGGTTTTCTTCCTGTCCCTCTGGGACTCCAATAATTCTTATGTTACCCCTCTTGGCTTCATCACGATCTTCTCTTGCCATCTGTTCCCGAATTGTGAGTCTCTTTTCCATTTTCTGCTCTTTTCTGAAGAGTCTCTGAACTTCATCTTCGAGCTCACTGATTCTGTTCTCAGCAGCTGTTACTCTGCTGCTGAGGCCTTCCACTGAGCTTTTCAATTCGCCTATGAGATTTTTCAGGTCTGACATTTCTGATTGCATTTTCCTCATTTCTGCCTTAAGATCCACTTGTCTTCTATTGGCATTGCTTTCCATTGTTTCTTTTAATTCCCTAAGCATCCTAAGTAGCTCCCTTCTGAATTCCTTGTCAGAGAGGTTGTCTAACACTACAGTACTGTTGGTGTCATCTGGGCTAGACTCTTCAATATGAAAGTTTGGTGGGCTTTTGCGTTGCTTTACCATTGTGAGAGGTGTGGTTTTGTCCTTCAGGTTCACTGTTACTATTCTGGTTGATATGCAGTGTGAGTTAAGATAGGCTTATGAGTTATTGGCTACTGTGTTCCTAGTGGCTTAGCTAAAATCGAGAAGTTTCCATCTAAGAAGTTAGCTTATGGTTCCTATGGCATACGCAGTGGGAAAATATTTTGCGGCGGCATTATCAGCCGCGGCTCCGGAAAGAATCCCTGGCACTGGGCGAGGAGTTGGGAACGTCTCCTGTTTGGAATTGGAGCCGTTCAGCTTTGTTGCCCAGAGCTGGGCCTCTGTGCCCCTCCCACGCAGATCAGGGGTTGAAAACCGGCTTTCTAGGGGCTGGTTCTAGCTGCGCGTGCCCAGAGAGAGACCCAGGCCCTTGGGGGCGGGCTGTACCTGTTGGAATTGGAGCCGTTCAGCTTTGTTGCCCAGAGCTGGGCCTCTGTGCCCGTCCCAGGCAGATCAGGGGTTGAAAACCGGCTTTCTAGGGGCTGGTTCTAGCTGCGCATGCCCAGAGAGGGACCCAGGCCCTTGGGGGCGGGCTGTACCTTTTGGAATTGGAGCCGTTCAGCTTTGTTGCCCAGAGCTGGGCCTCTGTGCCGGATCAATATAATTTTAATTAAGTAAATGACTCAAAATTTCTTGTAAGACTTAAAGATCTAACTGAAAGTTAAGGGAGATTAATTTTTAGTAGCAATAAATCTCTAGTTTTTTAGATCATTAAAAACAAATCACATGAAAGAAATAATATACACACTTACAATTTAATGCCAATATTTATTATGAAATGTTATAGTGAATTTAATTGTGATTAATTTTCATGAATATTTTATGCAAATATGTAGTATATCATACATATTAGTGTTGTGCCTGATGGTAGAAAGCTTATATGTTTAAATACTTAAAATTTGGTCTTTTGACCATACCAGACGGATTTGCACTGTCCTCAATAATCACTGTGTAAACTCACACAAAGGGGGTACAGAACACAGCAGCAGTGGCTCTATCTCTCCCGCCGCCCGCGTTCAGTAGTCTCACCCTTCTTCCCGCACCCTGCGGAGGTCAATGGCGATGGGCAGGCAAAGGAAGGAACGAGGGCCAGACTGGTTGGTCTCAAGTCGCAGTTTATTCCAATCCTCTCTCCATCTACACCAGTCTCTCTTCTCTGCCTCTGCACCCTCTTCTTCCTCCCCCAAGCTACTTCATTCTCCTTCTCCATCCCCCTTCATCCTCCTTCTCCTCCTTCTGATCCCCTGCTTCTTCCTTCTCAACCCCCAGCCCACTTCTACAGTCTAGTTAAATCCCAAGGCATGAGAGGTTGGGGTAATAATTACACATAGGTGTGGTCACAATCAATAGGGTTAGAACTCTTAGCCTCAGGGAAAGCTGCTCCTAGGACAGATCCTTTCTCAGCAGGACGACCCACCCTAGAGCAGAATTCCAAGGGTCTGTTTCTCCTCTCCTTGTCCGACAAGTATATAAGAATATATAATATAAATCATTTTGTATGGATACAGTAAGAAATATCTTAAACTTATAGAATTGCTCTCCTAGGGCCATCTCAATCTCAGATTACAGTGCTCAGGCCGGATAGTCTTTCCCACCCCTAGCAGGATCCTAGTCTTGTCATTACCTTTGGATCATAACAGCATTTGTCTATGATCGAACTCTTAACTTATAGTTAAGAATCGTGGCACTTTGGCCTGGCCCATTTCGATGCCAGGGTAGCTCACCTAGCTCACCACTTGCCCTGGGTCCATTCAGTCCCTCGTCGGGACCCTGCTTTTGGGGTGTTAGGAACTAAGGTCAACAGAGGCTTAAGTCGAGACAGCAGATGCCCGGCAGTCAATAATATTCAAAGCCACTCAAATCCTAAGTTACAAAGCATAATGTGAACGGTCTTCCTGTATCTATACAAAAGGATATTGCCTTAAAGTAAACTGTTCATAAGGCATAAGGAGAGGAGAAAGGCAATATTTCACTAATACATATAAAATCATAGATTTCTGGGAATCTGACCTTACAAATTAACAGAGTCTGATTAGGGGGAAAGCTGATTAACTGGGTGGGGAGGAGAGCATAGGGAAGACTGTTTACAGATAAACACCATGGGATGGAAGTGCCTCAGAAGCACTGTGATGGGTGTAACCAGATAAACCTAATCTTCTTGTGGAAGAAGGACAAAGCAATGTTATCCTACAAATCACAAGTAGTAAAAAATTTAATATCTATGTACACTTACAACCCTATTATAGAAGAGTGAGGTTTTGCTCATTACACATAGAAGTTTTATACAATATAAAGTATTTCTTAAATTTATAGTTACTTAATTTTCTTAAATTTATAGTTACTAGGACAAGAGTGAAGGAACTACAAATCAGTTCTGTTATATAGAAATGGAAACAAGCAAAGTTAAATTTTATTATTTTCTTGAGCGTTTCCAAGATAGTCCTGGAAAATGTGAGGAAATTAAATTTTTTGATATATTTGATATTGTATGTATATTAATTTTTTAAATTGAATCAATGTGAGATAGTTCCTTACTAAGCTGTTCATAGATAGGTTTTAGCCGTACAGTGTTCCATACCCATCCCTCTACCAGTGTAGATTACCTGGCACCAATGTCCCCAGTTTCCCCCCATCACCCCTCCACTTCCCCCACCCCAGCCTGTCTCTATGGCAGGAACTTTTTTCTCTCTTTCTCTCCTGCCTCTTTCTGTCTCTGTATCTCTCTCTCTCTCTCTCTCTCTCTCTCTCTCTCTCTCTACCTCCTTTTGGGCATTGCGATTTGAAATACGAATACTGAAAGGTTATCAGGGTTATCAGGTATATTCTTTTAACTACTTACAACATTCAGTTCTTGTCCAGTATGATATTTTATTCAATCAATAAAGAATTCCAAATTGGTTGGTGATAATCCCCCAAAATTGGAAAAGAAAGAATAAGGGTAGAGTTTTACTTCTCCATTTGAAGAATTTTAGTTGTTCATTAAATAACATTATTTATTCATTAAATAACAAGTTTCTCAAATATCTTTTCATTCCCCTTTCATTTTGCCTTTCTCTTTCTTTCTCTTTCTCTCTTATTCTCTCTCCCTTTGAATTTATATGTGTATGTGATTTGTATGTGTTATCTTTTCACATTACTTTAAGTATTGGTACCAAAAGTTTAACTTGTAACTAAAAAGATGGAAGACATCTGTTTTTCATTCTTTGTCAGTTATCAATTGCTATGTAAATTTCTTCAAACCTCAATGCCTCACAATAAGTCTCTGTTAACTTTCAATGGTGAAAAATCTGAGTACAACTTATCTGGATGTCTCTGACTTAAGGGCCTTCAAAAGACTCCCACCAATTCTGAGTTGACTTAGGTGACTTCTGACAGGCCTTGGGGTCCTTGCTTAGTTTTTACCTGAAGACCTTGCATCTTTTTCATGTTGAATACTCCATAATGCAACTCATGATATGAAATCTGACTTATCCTGAAACAAAGGGGAAGAGCTGGACAGAAACCATTGTTTGAGTAATCTAATAAAAGAAGTATGTGTTTTGTTTGTTAAAAGAAAGTTGGTCTAGTCAACACCCAAGTTCCCTGAGGGAATTGCTGTATATGTGAATATCAAGAAGTGGGAATAACAGCCGTCTAATTTAGAAGCTGCTGATCACATCTTCATTTTAGATGACTCTCAAGTAATGTTCTAATAGGACAGTCTGGAGTTTCTCTAATGTGTGTTGTTTTATACCAAAATTGAATTGTGTCTTGCCATTTGTTTTTGTATTGGGGTGTGGGTATGCCATGACTGACTATGCTCAGGGTTACACCTGGCTCTAAACTCAAGGATAAGTCCTTTCAGGTTTCAGGAAACTATATGAGGTGCCATAACTGGGAATAGTATCCAGGTCAGCAAAATGCAAGGTAAGTGTCCTATATGCTGTATTATCTCTGTGGCTTCTTGCATCTTGCCATTGGTGACTACATTGATGAACCCTGAGTTAAGATCAATAGTTGAAAGAGAAGAACAGACCCCAGGCGTCCTCTAGGACCCTGGGACAAAAGCAGCCCTGAGCCTCTTTCTCTTCCTCCCCAATGCTGTGCCGGTCTTCTTCCCCTCCCAGATGGTAACCCCCCCCCCACACACACACACCAGGTACCATTGGGGGTGTGACCTCTTCAAAAGTGGGCGTGGCTTCTGTAGAAGTAGGTGTAGCCTAATTTTAGGCGACCCAACGCTCACGCGGCCGCAGGTAGTTTACTCACACCAAGAAATCTAGTGTAACATCTCAGCTCCCATACATACATACAAACATGAAGAAAAAACGCAATTCCCCACCACATGAGGACAATGATGAAAAGAGTCCAGAAGACTCAGTAGGTGCTCCTCACCTAAAGGACCGCTCTGAGAAAGAATACAGATATGAAGTCATGAAGATGTTCAATGAACTCAATGAAACAGTAAGACAGATATCCAGGAACATGACAAAAAAATTGAGAAATTACAGAAGAAATGAGAGCAGAAATGTCATGAATAAAAGATTCCGTAGACGAAATAAAAAACTCAGTCTTTGACCTCAACAGTAGAATGACCACAGCTGAGGACAGAATCAGTGAGCTGGAAGATTAGCTGCACCAAGCCAACAGACAATAACAAACTATGGCAAGAGAACTCAAAATAGCTCTAGAGCGAATCAGAGTCCTAGGAGAGGATTTCAAGAGGAACAAAATTAGAATCATTGGAGTACCAGAAGCTCAGGGAAACAATCCCAATGAAAAAGCCACGGTTAAACAAATCATTGCTGAAAAATTCCCAGAGCTGGACAATGCAGACATTCAGAATCAAGGATCCCACAGGGTGCCAGCTAAAAGAGACCCTAACAAAAAATCTCCACGACATATCATAGTTAGAATGATGGATGCTGCCAATAGAGACACAATACTGCAAGCAGCAAGGTCAAAGAAGGAAATCACATACAAAGGAGCACCCCTTAGGTTGACAGCAGACCTATCCAAAGAAACCCTCCACGCCCGAAGGCAATGCTGGGATATAGTGAAAAAACTCACTGACATGAATGCTTCACCAAGAATACTCTATCCGGCTAAATTCTCACTCAAACTCGAAGGAACAGTACACTATTTTCTAGATAAACAGCAGCTCAGAAACTTCATAGACTCAAAACCAAACCTAAATGAACGGATAAAGGGGCTACTGTAAGACAAAAAAAACCCTATGAGCACGAAAAACCCTTACAAAATATGATAAAAACCCCATAACAATGATTTCTCTCAAAGTCAATGATCCAAATTCACCAATTAAGAGACACAGAGTGGCAAAATGGATGCAGAGACAGAACCCAACATTCTGCTGCCTACAAAAAAGTCATCTCAACAGTAAGAGCAAACACAGACTCAAAGTTAAAGGATGGAAAACAATCCTGTAAGCATACAGCTCCCTCAAAAAAGCTGGGGTGGCCATACTAGTATCCGGCAACAACAATTTTAGGTTGAAAAAATTAGAAGGGACAGAAAAGGCTATTTCTATTCATCAAGGGATACATACAACAGGAAGAAATCACACTCTTAAATGTATACGCACCTAATGAGGGAACAGCTAAATATTTAAAACAACTGCTAACAGATTTTAAGGAGGACATTGCTAGCAACACAATAATAGATGGAGACTTCAACATCACATTGTCACCTCTGGATAGATCAAGAAGAACAAAACTCGGCAAGAAAACATTGGCTTTGAGAGAAGAAATAGAAGAGAAATGGCTGATAGACCTCTACAGGGTTTTACATCCCAACAAGAAAGAATACACATTCTTCTCTAGTACACACAGCACATTTTCCAAAATAGACCATGTGCTAGGACACAAAACATACCTCAATAGAACCAGGAAGATAGAAATAGTATCACAATCTTTTCACACCACAATACACAGAGAATAGAAGTGAATCACACACAGACACAAAGAACCAAATCAAACACCTGGAAATTAAACAACTCAATATTGAACAATGAGTGAATCAGGAAGGAAGTCAAGGACGAAATCAAAAGATACCTGGAAGCAAATGAGAATGAAGACACGAGCTACCAGAACCTATGGGATGCAGCTAAAGACGTGTTAAGGGGAAATTTATAGCTCTGTAAGCATTTCTCAGAAGGGAAGAAAGGGCCCACATAAAAAATTTGACCTCACAGTTCAAGTTTTTAGACAAGTACCAACAAAAGGAGCCCAATCCAGGTAGAAGGAAAGATATCATAAAACTTAGAACAGAAATCAGTGACATGGAAACCCAAAAAACAATTCGTAAGATCAATGAAATTAAGAGCTGGTTCTTAGAGAAAATAAACAAGTTAGATAAGCCACTAGCAAGACACACAAAGAGAGAGAACCTTAATAAACCAAATCAGAAATGATAAGGGGGATATCACAACAGAAAACAAAGAAATTCAAAAGATTATCAGAGACTACTTTGAAAGTCTGTATGCCACGAAACAGGAGAACCTAGAATAAATGGATAAATTCCTGGATTCCTATAATCTCCCAAGGCTTAATCAAGAAGATCCAGAATACCTGAATAGACCTAATCACATCAAGGACATTGAAACTGTAATCAAAAGTCTTCCCAAAAACAAAAGCCCAGGTCCAGATGGATTCATTTGCGAAAATTTCCAAACACTTAAAGTGGATGACAGACAATAGGCAGATCGGGCGATAGTTGCCAATGTCATGGATGTCTCTCTTCTTGAACACTAGTACGGTCCTGCTGGTTTTCCATTGGAACGGAACCTTGCATTCAGACAGGTAGCGTGTGAAGAGCCGAGCCAGTGTATTGATGAGTACTGACAGGTTATTCAGGTGTTCAGGTCTGACCTTGTCTGGGCCGGGTGCTGTTCATTTCTTTACCAACGAAATGACGTGTCGGATTTCGGAAGGGAGAACGTTGGGAACGACATATCCATCCTGTGGAATTTGGTATGTCGGCAAGTGGACATGGCTATAGAAGAGATTTGAGTAGAAGTCATGGATAATCTTCTCCGTTGCCGTTCTGGAGGATGTGATGGATCCATCAGGACGTCGGAGGGCAGTCATCTTGGTCTTGTAGTTGGCGAAGGACAGGCGGGCATTACGAATACTTTTCCTGGCTTCTGCCGCATCTAACAGCACTTCTGCTCTTCTCTCTTTGAGGTCTTCCTTGATCGCATCTCTGCACTGCTTTGCGAGCTTGGACGTTAGCTTGCGGTTGCCTGAGGCATGCGCCAAACTACGCTGGTGAATAAGCTCAAGAGTTTTGAAAGACAGGCGTTTTTTTGTGGCTATCTCTCTCTTGGCGTTCCTCGCACATTCATGGAGGTGCTGAACCAGTCGATCTATTCCTCGTCAATGTTGTCAACAATGACATCTTCCCATGTTGCCGCAATAGTCCCAAAGAGCTTCCAGTTGGTGGTCATTCTGGGAGTTCTCTTTTTAAACTTTGCAGCCCTTTCTCCCAGCTCTGTGAAGTAGAATTTTGCAGGAAGGAGACGGTGGTCCGATCCCATTCGGAATTTTGGGACAACAGCGGCATCAGTCAGGCAAAACCATCGATTGAATATGATGTGGTCTATTTCGTTGTGGAATCGTCCACTGGGAGACTCCCATGTCCAATGTTTAGATTCTGCCTTCTGGAACTGTGAGTTACCATGGATGGTCTTGGTCGACATGATGAACTCAGACAGTCTCTCACCCTGTTCGTTCCATTCTAGGCCATGGAACGAACATGGAAGTTCATCAGCTGATCTTCTCGGTCCTATCTTGGCATTAAAATCACCCACAATGATCTTGTAGAAGGTGTGGTCTTCTTTATAGATCTTCTCCAGCTCCATGTAGAACTTCTCGATTTCTCTTTCATCATAATGAGATGTTGGTGCATAGACAACGAAGATAGAAACTGCCGGCAGGGAGTCACATCTATTCAAATGTAAACGTCCGATTCGGGTTGTTAGGCATTTGAATGAATCAATGCTCATGGCCAAGTTTGTGTTAACAAGGACACTGACGCCTCCTATACCTCTTTTATCGCATGTTCTGAGGAACAATTCTTCTCCAGTGTCGAAAACTGCATGGTGAGATTCGTGCCTTCTTGTCTCGGTCAGACCAATGATGTCGTACTTGATCATTCGCGCTTGTACCATCAGGTCCTCGATGGATGCATCTGATGCTAGCGTACGTGCATTGAATGTACAGACGATCATTTTTGTCTTCCTTAGTTGTGGCAGCCTAGTTCGGCCTTGAGATTTAATCGGCCTCTCCTTCTCATCCTTCTCAGTGCTGCCATGTCGGTGAAGCCTTCTGGGTCAGGTGAATGGGAACAGTTGTAGTTACTGGTTTTGGCATATCGAATACACAACGGATAGCTTGCCAGGCTCTTCCGTGTGGGCGGAATACTCTCTCGGCAGCTTGCCAGTCTTTCCGAGAGGGATAGAAGCTTTTGGGCCAACCTCTAATCGCCCTCGTATGTGTTACCATATTGAACCCTATCAAATATGGTACGGCATTTCTGGAAGATGGGTATTTAGTGTCTTATGATGTGTCGCGCGGTCCCGAAAGCGTCCTGAAGTGTGGCGGCGGCTGGGTAGTGGAGGTAGTGTCAGTAGTGTCTGCCAGTAGGGTATTTATCTGGTCCCGGTAGGGGTAGGGTGGGTCTTCTGTGCGCAATCCGATCCCTGGGTGGTTGGTGGAAGCAGACAGGGCAGGGTAGGGTGGGGCTCCTGATTAGAATCCCTTTGTCACCTGTGGTTTGTGGGATCAAGCAGAGAATCTCTGTCCCTGGGTCCGCCGAGCCTGGAGTCCAAGGTTTCAGAAAGTTCTGCTTATTTTGTTCTGTTGGTCTTCAGTCTTGCGTGAGTCTCGGCCGGAGCTGCCACGCGCGTCCAGAAAGCGTCCTGGAGTGTGGCGGCGGCTGGGTAGTGGAGGTAGGATTGGCAGAACACTAGATGAAGGACAACCATGCGAGCAAGCTGGGTTCCGCAAAGGATTCAGCACCATTGACCATATCCACAAGATAACCAAGCTCATTGAGGTTTCTCGGGAGTTCAAGATGCCGCTCTGTTTAATGTTCATTGATTTAAAGAAGGCCTTTGATTCTGTTGAGACGGAAGCGGTCATTGAAGCCCTAGCCAATCAGGGCATTCAAGCCCAGTACATCAAGATCCTCTGTGAGCTGTATTGCAGATTCACTACCAGGATCTCACCATTCTACAAAGAAGTAATCATTGATGTCAAGAGATGGGTTTGGCAGGGTGATACCATTTCACCAAAACTCCTCAGTGCCCCCCTCGAGAACATCATGCGACGATTGTAATGGGAAAGAATGGGAGTTAAGATAGATGGTCGGCAACTACACCACCTCTGCTTTGCTGATGACATTGTTTTAATAGCACCAAACATCAGCCAAGCGGCACAAATGCTGGCCGACTTTGACCGTGAGTGTGGAAAGGTAGGACTACAGCTGAATCTTACGAAGACAATGTTTATGAAAAACAGCTTCGTTCCTGATGCCCCATTCGCTCTTAACGGAACGACCATCTTCGAATGCAACAGCTATGTGTACCTAGGTCGAGAAGTCAACTTGACAAATGACCTGGCACCCGAGCTGTGCAGGAGGAAGAGAGCGGCTTGGAACGCATTCAAGAACGTCAAAGAAATAGTTAAGAGGACGAAGAACCTTTGGCTCTGGGCACATCTCTTTGATTCCACTGCTCTTCCTGCATTAACATATGCTTCAGAGACCTGGGCCCTACGGAAACAGGATGAGAACGCTATTCAGGTCTCCCAAAGAAGAATTGAAAGAGCTATGCTTGGAATATCACGTTTCACTCAAATGAGAGAAAGAATCCGGAGTTCGGACATCCGTCAAAGATCAAGAATCAGGGACGCTGTCTCATTTGCCAAGGTGTCAAAAATCAGATGGGCTGGTCACGTAATGAGATTTAAAGACGACAGCTGGACTAGAGCTGTTACCAACTGGATTCCACAGGATGTCAAAAGACCGCGTGGCCGCCCACCTACCAGATGTTCAGACTTCTTCATCAAGATCATGAACGATCGGTTTGAGGCTCTTCATGTTCCCAGAGCGAACATATGCTATTGAGCTACACTTGCATGCGACAGGGACAAATGACGTTACTGGCGCCCGCTCGAGCAAATTGACGACTAATGGGAAGTTAAGTGATTAAGTGATTTAAAGTGGACCTTTTGCCAGTTCTTCTCAAGCTTTAGCAGGAAATTGAAGAAACAGAATCTCTCCCCGTTTCTATGAAGCCCATATCTCTCTAATACCAAAAGGAAACAAAGACACCACAAGAAAAGAAAGCTACAGACCGATATTTCTGATGAACACGGATGCCAAGATTCTCAACAAAATACTCGCAAATAGAATTCAACAACTCATCAAAAATATCATACACCATGACCAAGTGGGATTCATCCCGGGGATGCAAGGATGATTTAACATTCGGAAATCAGTCAACATAAACCATCATATCAACAAAAGAAAAGATAAAAACCATATGATCATATCATAAAAACCATATGAGACAGAGAAAGAATTTGACAAGATCCAGCACTCGTTTTGATAAAAACCTTCGCCAAAATGGGTATAGAGGGGACTTTCCTCAATATACTTAAAACCAACAAAAAACATGAACAAATACAAAGTCAATTGGTTTTTTCCTTTTGATTTGACTCCTTCCCATTTTTATACTAATAAAGAAGGTATCCTTTTAGTTTTGTCTTATTTTTTTGCCATACAGAAACCTTCATACAGTTCCATTTGTTTATTTTTATTTTTGACTTTTCCTGTGAGATCATACCATATGTAATATATCTTCTAGGTTTTCTAGATTAACAGAGTAGAGTTCATAATAACTTCTCACAGTAGCTTAATTTCTGTGGTGTCTGTTGTAATTTCTCCCTTTCCATATCTGATAAAATTTATTTGGATAGTTCTCCTTTATTACTCATCAGTCTAGTCAAATATTTTCTTTCCTTGTTTATTATTTTGAAGGACATTTCTGTTTTCATTGCCTCTGTATTGTTTTATTGATTTATCTCTCATGTATTTCTGCTCTAAGTTTTATTATTTCCTGTCTTGCACTACCTTATAGAATAGTTTGTTGGTCTTTCTCCAGGTATTTAAGCATGTGTTTAGGTTGTCAATTTGAGCTTTATATTCTTTTCTAATATAGGCTTGTATTGCTATGAAATTAAAACTTATTACAGCTTTTGCTGTGTCGCATAGTTCTTTTAAAAATTTATTATAAAGGCATGATTTGCAAAGATATTGATAATTGAGTTTGAGGCACGCAATAATTCAACACCAATCCTTTCACCAATATCATGTTCCCTCTACCAGTACTGTTCCCATATTTATTCCCAACACCAAATCCGACTCCTCTCCTACCTATCAACTTGACAGGAACATTACAAAGTTTCAATGGTTGCTGCTTAGGTCTCCTTTTTTTCGGTTTTTTTAGAAACTCTGTTTTGGATATATGGCTATATCCCTCAATTATATCACTGATCGAAATGAAGCCATGGTGCATGTTCACCCATTAGTTCTTGTTATCTCTCCCCCTTGATTCCTTTCCTTCTCTACTTCCTCTCAAATACTGGGTCAAGGATGTTAGCGGATCCCCTTTTACAACAATACAGTTCCTCATTCAGTATTCTATATTCCATGGAGAAATGAGATCCTCCTCTGTTTGCCTTTTTTCTGACTTACTTTACTTAACACTATAACTTCCAATTCCAAACATGTTTAGCAAATTGCATGATTTCATTATTAGTTGCAACTGCATAGTATATCATTGTGTATATTTACCACATGTTCATAATACATTTATCTGTTGTTGGACACCAAGGTTAATTCCATATTTAGCTATGTTTTCTATTGGGACGGAACCTTGCATTCAGACAGGTAGCGAGTGAAGAGCCGAGCCAGTGTATTGATGAGTACTGACGGCAGGTTCTTCAGGTGTTCAGGTCTGACCTTGTCTGGGCCGGGTGCTGTTCATTTCTTTACCGATGAAAATGCGTGTCGGATTTCAGAAGGGAGAACATTGGGAATGACATATCCATCCTGTGGAATTTGGTATGTCGGCAAGTGGACATGGCTATCGAAGAGATTTGAGTAGAAGTCATGGATAATCTTCTCCATTCCTGTTCTGGAGGATGTGATGGATCCATTAGGACATCGGAGGGCAGTCATCTTGGTCTTGTAGTTGGCGAAGGACAGGCAGACATTACGAATACTTTTCCCGGCTTCTGCTGCATCTACCAGTACTTCTGCTCTTCTCTCTTTGAGGTCTTCCTTGTTCGCATCTCTGCACTGCTTTGCGAGCTCGGACGTTAGCTTGCGGTTGCCTGAGGCATGCGCCAAACCACGCTGACGTATTAGCTCAAGAGTTTTCAAAGATAGGCGATTTTTTGTGGCTATCTCTCTCTTGGCGTTCCTCGCACATTCATGGAGGTGCTGAACCAGTCGATCTATTCCTCGTCAATGTTGTCAACAATGGCATCTTCCCATGTTGCCGCAATAGTCCCAAAGAGCTTCCAGTTGGTGGTCATTCTGGGAGTTCTCTTTTTAAACTTTGCAGCCCTTTCTCCCCGCTCTGTGAAGTAGAATTTTGCAGGAAGGAGACGGTGGTCCGTTCCCGTTCGAAATTTTGGGACAACAGTGACATCAGTCAGGCAAAACCGTCGATTGAATATGATATGGTCTATTTCGTTGTGGAATCGTCCACCGGGAGACTCCCATGTCCATCGTTTAGATTCTGCCTTCTGGAACTGTGAGTTACCATGAATGGTCTTGGTCGACATGATGAACTCAGACAGTCTCTCACCCTGTTCGTTCCATTCTAGGCCATGGGTCCCGATGTGAAGTTCATCAGCTGATCTTCTCGGTCCTATCTTGGCATTAAAATCACCCACAATGATCTTGTAGAAGGTGTGGTCTTCTTTATAGAACTTCTCTAGCTCCATGTAGAACTTCTCGATTTCTCTTTCATCATAATGAGATGTTGGTGCGTAGACAACGAAGATAGAAACTGCAGGCAGTGAGCCACATCTATTCAAATGTAAACGTCCAATTCGGGTTGTTATCAACCCCTTATCAGATGGGTATTGGGTGAATATCCTTTCCTAATCTATATATTTTCTTTGTATTCTGATCACTGTATCTTTTGAGGTACAGAAGCTCAATTTAAGATAGTTCCATTTGTTTATATCTGTTTCAATTTTGTTGGTCAGTGGAGTGTCGTCTTTGAAGATACCATTAGCCTGAATATCATGGAGGGTTTTGCCGACCTTGTCTTCAATGTACCTTCTGGATTTTGGCCTGATGTTGAGATCTTTAATAAATTTTAATCTAACTTTTGTGCATGGTGTTAGGTCGAGGTCTAAGCCCATTTCTTTGCATGTGGTTTTCTGGTTATAGCAGCACCATTTGTTGAAGATGCTTTCCTTGTTGCACTTCACATTTCTTGCTCCCTTATAAAAATTAGATGTTCATACATTTGGGGTCGTGTGTAGAGATATTCCACCCTGTTCCATTGATCTGCGGACCTGCCTTTGTTCCAGTACCATGCTGTTTTATTTATTACCGCTTTGTAGTACAGTTTGAGATTGGGGAGGGTAATGTCTCCCCACGTCTTTTTGACAGGAATTGCTTTAGCTATTCATGTGAGTTTGTTTTTCCGTATGATTTTCAGGAGAGTGTGATCTATTTCTTTGCAGAATTTCGTGGGTATCATTATAGGGATCACATTGAATCTGTATAATTCTTTGGGGAGTATTGCCATTTTGACAATGTTAATTCTTCCTATCTATGAGCAGAGGATATGTTTCTATTTCGTTACTCTTATTTTAAGATTAGCATAAAATAAATGCTTCTATTTTATTTCATGGAGTAGCATTTTGTAGTTTTCATTGTAGAGATCCTTTACCTCTTCAATTATTCTACTTCCGTCGTATTTGATTTTCTGGGGCAGGATTGTGAACCGGATTGTTTTTTCCCCTGACTTTCCTTGTCTCATTATTCACGTATAGGAAGGCCATGGATATTGGGGAATTAATTTTATAGCCTGTGACTTCGACTTTACTGTAGAAATTGATTGTTTCCAGGATTTTCTTGGTAGAGGATTTAGGATACTCGAGATATAGCATCATATCATATGTTAATAGTGAGAGCTTGATTTCTTTCTTTCCTATCTGGATGCCTTTAATGTCTTTTTCTTGCATAATCACTATTGCAAATACTTCCAGTAATATATTGAACAGAAGTGGTGATAGTGGGCATCCCTGTCTTGTCCCTGATCTTAGAGGAAAGGCCCTTAGTTTTTTTCCCCATTGAGGATAATGCTTGCTATGGTATTGTCAAAGATGGTTTTGACTATCTTGAGGAAAGTTTCTTCAAAACCCATTTTGGTGAGAGTTTTCATCATAAACCGGTGCTGGATCTTGTCAAAAGTTTTCTCTGCATCTATTGATATAATCATATGGTTTTTATCTTTACTTTTGTTTATATGATGGATTATGTTGATTGATTTCCGAATGTTGAACCATCCTTGCATCCCCGGGATGAATCCCACTTGATTGTGATGTATGATCTTTTTGATGAGTTGTTGGATTCTATTTGCTAATATTTTTTGAGGATCTTCACATCCATGTTCATCAGGAATATTAGCCTATAGTTTTCTTTGTTGTTGATGTCTTTGTTTGCTTTTGGTATTAGGGAGATATGTGCCTCATAGAAGCTGTTTGTGAGAGTTCCTCTTTTTTCCAATTTCCTGAAAAAAGCTTGAGGAGAACTGGCAACAGGTGTTCTTTAAATGTTCGGAAGAATTCACTAGTGAATCCATCTGGGCCTGGACTTTTGTTTTTGGGAAGACTTTTGATTATAGTTTTAATTTTCTTGATATAAATGGTGCTATTCAGGCATCCCAAGTGTTCTTGGTTCAATCTTGGGAGATTATAGTTATCTAGGAATTTATCAATTTCTTCTAGGTTCTCTTGTTTCGTGACATACTGACTCTCGAAGTAGTCTCTGATAATCTTTTGAATGTCATTGGTTTCTGTTTTGATGTCCCCTTTATCATTTCCGATTTTGTTATTAGGGTTGTTTCTCTCTCTTTAATAGTGAGTCTTGCTAGTGGTTTATCAATCTTGTTTATTTTCTCAAAAAACCAGCTCTTGGTTTCATTGACCTTTAGGAATGTTTCTTTGGGTTTCCACGTCACTAATTTTAGCTCTAAGTTTTATTATTTCTTTCATTTGGCCAAATTTGGGTTCCTTTTGTTGGTCTTTTTCTAACATCTTGAGCTGGGAGTTTAGGTTATCTATGTGGGCCCTTTCTTCCTTCCTTAGGAATGCTCGTATCTCTATATATTTTCATCTTAGCACGGCTTTAGCTGTGTCCTTTAGGTTCTGGTAGCTCGTGTCTTCATTCTCATTTTTTTCCAGGTGTCTTTTGATTTCGTCCTTGACATCCTTCCTGATCCACTCATTCTTCAACATTGAGTTGTTTAATTTCCAGGTGTTAGATTTGGTTCTCAGTGTCTTTGTGTGATTTGCTTCTATCTTGAGAGCATCATGGTCTGTAAAGATTGTTGATACTACTTCTATCTTCCTGATTCTAATCAGGTATGTTTTGTGGCCTAGCATGTGGTCTATTTTGGAAAATGTTCTGTGTGCACTGCAGAAGAATGTGTATTCTTTCTTTTGGGGATCTGAAGCCCTGCTTAGGTCTATTAGCCCTCCCTCTTCTATTTCTTGCTTCAAAGCCAATGTTTTCTTGTTGAGATTTGTTCTTTTTGATCTATACAGAGGTTAGAAGGTGATGTTGAAGTCTTCAACTACTATTGCATTGCTATAAATATTCTCCTTAAAATCTGTTAGCCATTGTTTTAAGTATTTAGCTGGTCCCTCATTAGGTGCATATATATTTAAGAGTGTGATTTCTTCCTGTTGTACGTATCCCTTGATAAATGGAAAATGTCCTTCGCTGTCCCTTCTAATCTTTTTCAACGTTAAATTTATGTTCTCACATACAAGTATGGCCATCCTAGCTTTTTTGAGGGAGCTGTTTGCTTGCAGGATTGTTTTCCATCCTTTAACTTTGAGTCTGTGCTTGCTCTGACTGTTCAGATATTTTTCTTGTTGGCAGCAGAATGTTGGTTTCAGTTTCTTGATCCATTTTGCCACCCTGTGTCTCTTGATTGGTATATTTTGACCATTGACATTGAGAGAGATTATTATCATGGGGTTTTGTGCCACCTTTCTGTAGGGGTTGGTTGTGTTTATAAGTGTTTTCCTTCTTATCTTACAGGAGCCCCTTTAATACTCATTTTGGATTTGGTTTTGAGTCTATGAAATTCCTGAGCTGTTGTTTATCTACAAAATGGTGTATTGTTCCATTGAGTTTGAGTTAGAGTTTAGCTGGATAAAGTATTTTTAGAGAGGCGTTAATTTCATTGAGCTTATTTTTTTTTCACTATATCCCACCATTGTCTTCGGGCTTGGAGGGTTTCCTCTATGATAGGTCTGCTGTAAATCTAAGGGGTGCTCCTTTGTATGTGATTTCCTTCTTTGACCTTGCTGCTTGCAGTATTGTGTCTCTTTCCATGGCATCCAACATTCTGACTATGATATGCCTTGGAGTGTTGTTATTAGTGTCTCTTTTAGCTGGCACCCTTCTGGCTCCTTGGATTTGGATGTCTGCATTCTTTAACTCAGCGAACTTCTCAGCAATGATTTCTTTGACTGTGGCTTTTTCACTGGGGTTGTCTCGCTGTCTTTCTGGTACATGATGATTCTAATGTTGTTCCTCTTGGAGTCATCCCCTAGATCTCTGATTCTCCTTACAGCTATTTTGAGGTCTTTTCCCATTGTTTGTTGTTCCCTATGCAATTTCTGTTGCTCATCTTCAAGCTTATGGATCCTGTGTTCAGCTGTAGACATTCTACTGCTGAGGCCACTCACTGAGTTTTTAATTTCATCTACCGAATCCTTTATTTTTGGCATTTCTTTTTGTAGCTTTTTTAAAAATTTCTGCTCTCATTTCTTCGTGTATTTTCTAGACTGTCCATTCCACTGTTTCTTTCATTTCTTCCTTTAATTTTCTAGATATCTCCTCCATTGATTCTTTGAGTAGTTCCCTGAGCATCTTCAGCATTTCATCTCGGAATTCTTTATCAGAGAGAGCATATTTGTGGGTAACCCCTGTTAAGGATTCGAGACTCTTTTCTTTGTCCTCTCCTCGTAGTGGAGATTTGAGCTGTTTCTTCATGCTGTTGTGATTGTCTAGAGGTAAAACCTTGGAGTTCACTAGCACTGTTCCCTCTTATCATGGGAAAGGATTCTGAATATGGTTGGTCGATGGTGGTCACCCTTCTCCCTTTCTAGAATCTGTCCTTCCTCTCAGGCATTATTCTGTGGTTTATGACAGGCATCTAGTGAAGCATTGCAGGAGGTGCTCTTTTATATTGGGCTTGTACAGCTTCTTGCATACTGGTAGTTTGTTAGAATTGGAATAGGCGAATTGATTAGAATTGGATTATTGTTATACTGTGGTGGAGGCCAAATTCCAGTAGGCGGGGGTCACACCCACCAACTGGCCCCCTGGCGCCGTGTAATCCCATCAACAGCCAAGACTCAGAAACTATAAATACCAGCTTCCGGAAGAGAAAAGTGCAGTCTCCTGCCCCCGTGCCTGACTGTCCTCGCTCGCCTGGACCCCTTGGAGAGGAGCGGGTTGAGCTTTCCTCCCCGCCCCGACCAGGGCTCCGGCAGCCAAAGACCTCCAGGACCAGCCACCACCATGCTGAGACCACTCTCCGCACACATGAAGGTACTGGCAGAGGGACAAAATCACGCGGGTTCCGGGACCGAGATCTCCAAGCCTACTCGGATTTGGGCCGAGCATCCTCCACCCAGATCCTCCAAATTCCAGTAGGCGGGGGTCACACCCACCACCTGGCCCCCTGGCGCCGTGTAATCCCATCAACAGCCAAGACGTTGATCGCGGCCGAGCGACATCCTATTATCACATCTTATTATCTCATTCCTACTTTGGACAAACTGGCAGGCTACCGAATGTAGCCTGCCCACAGGGCAGAGTCTGGCAAACTCCCAGTGGCGTACCCAATATGCCAAATACCAGTAACAATGATGGGTCTCATTCACCTAAAGAGCCTTGAATATAATCTCAGGGTTAGGATGAAGGAGACGTTACTGGGGCCTGCTCGAGGCAATCAACGATTAACAGGATGATTTGTGATTTTGTGATTTGTAGTGGAGGCGGCCAGGATTTTTTTCCACAGAATTAGATGATAAAACTGGGATGTGAGTTGAGAGTGCTGGGAGTGGGATATATAAATACGGCCAAGTGAGCGGCCACTAGCCTCAGAGAAGGACTCGCTCACTTTTGAGTAGGCCTCGCCCCCTATGTTGTGGCCACGCCCTCAGCCGGTCCCAGGGATGCACTGACCTAGGAATCTGCAGAGGAGGGCGGTGCCCTGAAGAGGTGGTTGGGAGGTCAGGTGGAAGTCCGGTGGGTGTTCCCAAAGTGTCTTCTGGCTTTATTCTCATTATTTTCAAGAAATCTTTTCTTCCTTGATTTCCTTTTCAGATCCGATTATTTTTTAGCAGTATTTTGTTCTGCTTACAAGTGTTTCTTTCTGTGATTAATGTATACTTTCACAGTATTGTGTTCTGAGAACATTTCTACATTTTCTGTTTGTAAATTTATGTATGTTTGAGTCATGCCCTGACATGTCATCTATCCTGGAGAATGTTCTGTGTGCACTACAGAATAATCTGTTTTCTCGTTTGGGGGCATGTAGAGTCCTCTATATGTCCAACAACTCCAGCTCTTTTAACTGCTTATTTAGGGCTTTTGTCTCTTTACTGATGTTCTGTCTAGTTTATCTGCCTAGTGGGGAAAATGATGTATTTGTGTCCCACAGATTCTTATAGGTTATTTCTTTATTTTTCATTTGTTTCCAGGAAACTTTTTTATTTGTTCTTTTATTTCCTGTTTGTTTGCTTTGCTATTTAACAGTGTTTTGTTCCTTTTCCCCTTGTTGGATTTATCCCCAAACCTCTTCCTATGTATTTTTCTTCCTTTATGGCTTTGTGATCTGAAAGAATCCTAAGCAAAAAATCCATTTTTGTGAAATTATGCATGTTTTAATTATTATGCCTTAGTAAATAATCTATCTTATTATGATAAGATAGATTGGTCTATGTGCACAAGAGAAGAATGTGTATCAGCTTTTTGATGATATAGGGCTCTGTATATGTCAACTAATAACAGTTCTTCTAGTGCCTCATTTAAGGGTCTTGTATTTCTACTGATATTCTGTTGGTTCATCTGTCTAATTGTGGCAATGCAGAATCAAATTCCCCAGTATTATTGTGTTTCCATCAATATATCTCTTTACATCTATGAGCAAGAGTTTTATAAATGTTGCTGACCTTTAATTTGGTGTATATATATTGATAAGATTTAGAACTTCTTGACCTATTGTTTCCTTAACTAATAAGTAGTGTGTTTTCCTATCATTAACTACTTTCTTTAGATTAAATGCTGTCTTGTTGACTATAAGTATGGCTTTCTCAGGTTTGTTGTTGTTGTGTATGTGTGTAATATTGGATTGTTTGACTGTTTTTTTATGCTCTGACTCTATGTCTGTGTTTATCCTGCAAATTTAGATATGTTCCCTGTAGCAGTAATTTGATGAATTCTGCTCCTGATCCATTCATGCTATCTATGTTTTTTAATAGAAGTTTATTTCATCAACATTAAAAGAGATTATTAATGTAACAGACTGTGTTTCCATGTTTTCCACATGATGCTTAGCTATTTTTATATAGTTGGCTATTCACTTTTAATAGATGGCTTTTATTTTTTTGTTTTTATTTATTTATTTATTTTGATTTTTGGGTCACACCTGGTGATGCACAGGGGTTACTCCTGGCTCTGCACTCAAGAATTACTCCTGTCGGTGCTCAGGGGACTATATGGGATACTGGGAATCGAACCCGGGTTGGCCACATGCAAGGCAAACGCCCTACCCGCTGTGCTATTGCTCCAGCCCAATAGATGGCTTTTAAATATTTCTTAAAAGGTTAGTTTAGTTGTAGCAAATGTTACCAGCTCTTTTTTCATCTGAAAATCTTTTTTTAAATTTCTCCCTCAAATCTAAATGACAGTTTTACAGGGTAGTTGACTGTGGGTTCAACACTTTTTTTCAATCAGAAAAAATGAATATATCAATTCAGGAAATGAATTGAATATGTTATTGCACATTTTTCTTGCTGGTGTAATTTTATATGGGAAATCTGTTATGATTCATATGTTATTTCCCTGTATTTGAGATTTCTTTTCTCTCTCAATTTAAGTACTTTATCTCTTTCATTGGTTTTTCCCATTTTTATTACTATCGGTCCTGCTGCTGTTTCATTTAAATCTGTTTTGTTTGGTACTCTTGAATTTGTACAGAAGCTTATCTCCAGAGATAGAGGAAGTTCTGACTCTCATCTTTTCCATTATTTGTTCTTTCCATTTTTCTTTTTCTTCTTCATGTATTCCTATAATTGGAGATTATTCCTCTTAATTTTATCTAATAGTAATCTCATAATCACTACCATGATTTTTTTCTTTGCCACTTCACTATGGTTGAAAATTTTTATTTTGTCTTAAAAAATCACTGACATTCTCCATATTCTGAATTCTGTTCCTAAGGTTGCTATTGTATATTTCAGCTCTTTCAATTATATCTGTATGGATTATTTTATACTTTTAGTCAATTCTTCTTTGGGTTGATTAAACTTCTTTTACAGTATTGTTCAATTTCCATACCTAGTGATTGTTTAATATCCATTACTATGGCTTAGAGCTCTGAGCTCCTCCTTATTCAAGCATGAAAGTTTTTAGGAATTCGAGGACTTGAAGTTCTATTTCTGTCAAACAATATAGGCGAATTCCTTGGGTTTCCCAATGTTTTTAAAGAGGTCAAGACCATCTGGTCAGTGCACCTGTGATATATGAGATAAAATTAGCTGCTTCTGGCTGTTGACCTTGCCATTTTGGACTGGGTCCTGTGCATGATTCTCCAGGTATCCAGGTATCCAAAAGGAGACTGTTGTGTCTTTCCTAAGACTGTGCAGGATGGGGAAAGGATAACAAGCTAATTGCACCTGTTAGAACTTTTAGTACTGTCTAACAGATGAAGAGAGTTGTCATCATTGCTCTGTGATTTTAGAAGAAACACTGAAAGATTTTTCATAATTGTATAATGATGTTATCCATCATAACATCACATCATGACTTCTACTCAGATCTCTTTAATAGCCACATCCACTTGCCCACATACCACATACCACATGATGGATATGTCGTTCCCAATGTTCTCCCTTCCGAAATCCAACATGCCATCTCGTCGGTAAAGAAACAAAAAGCACCTGGCCCAGACAAGATCAGACCTGAACACCTGAAGAACTTACCATCAGTACTCATCAATACATTAGCTCGACTCTTCACACGCTACCTGTCTGAATGCAAGGTTCCATCCCAATGGAAAACCAGCAAGACTGTACTACTATACAAGAAAGGAGACATCCACGACATTGGCAACTATCGCCCAATCTGCCTATTGTCTGTCATCTACAAACTATTCACTCGAGTCATCCTGAATAGGATTAGCAGAACACTAGATGAAGGACAACCATGTGAACAAGCTGGATTCCGAAAAGGATTCAGTACCATTGACCATATCCACACAATAACCAAGCTCATTGAGGTATCTCGGGAGTTCAAGATGCCGCTCTGTCTAACGTTCATTGATTTAAAGAAGGCCTTTGATTCTGTTGAGACGGAAGCGGTCATGGAAGCCCTAGCCAATCAGGGCGTACAAACTCAATACATCAGGATCCTTCGTGAGCTCTATTGCGGATTCACTACCAAGATCTCACCATTCTACAAAGAAGTAATCATCCATATCAAGAGAGGGGTTCGGCAGGGTGATACCATTTCACCAAAACTCTTCAGTGCCACCCTCGAGAACATCATGCGACGACTAGAATGGGAAAACATGGGAGTGAAGATAGATGGTCGGCAACTACACCACCTCCGCTTTGCTGATGACATCGTTCTAATAACACCAAACATCAGCCAAGCGGCACAAATGCTTGCGGACTTTGACCGTGAGTGTGGAAAGGTCGGACTACAGCTGAATCTTGCGAAGACAATGTTTATGAGAAACAGCCTTGTTCCTGACGCTCCATTCGCTCTCAACGGAACCACCATCTCCGAGTGCAACAGTTATATATACTTAGGTCGAGAAATCAACATGATGAATGACCTGGCACCTGAGTTACGCAGGAGGAAGAGAGCGGCTTGGAATGCCTTCAAGAGCATTGAAGAAATAACTAAAAGGACAAAGAACCTCCAGCTACGAGCACATCTCTTTGATTCCACTATTCTTCCTGCATTAACATATGCCTCAGAGACCTGGACCCTACGAAAACAGGATGAGAACACTATTCGGATCTCTCAAAGAGGAATCGAAAGAACTATGCTTAGAATATTACGATTCACTCAAATGAGAGATAGAATCCGGAGTTCTGATCTTCGTCAATGCTCAAGAATCAGGGATGCTGTCTCATTTGCCAAGACATCAAAAATCAGATGGGCTGGACACGTAGTGAGGTTTACAGACAACCGCTGGACTAGAGCCATTACTGATTGGATTCCACGAGACATCAAAAGATCACGTGGACGCCCACCTATAAGATGGTCAGACTTCTTCGTCAAGACCCTAAATGATCGGTTTGAGGCTCTACATGTTCCTAAAACGAACAGATACCATTGGCCTACGCTAGCACGCAACCGGGATGAATGGAGACATTACTGGCACCTGCTCGAATAAATTGATGAATAACGGGGATTAAGTGATTAAGTGATTAAGTATAATGATGTTAATTTGCATGAGATTGAATTCAAGTTGTCAGACATTTTCTGAATATTTTAATAGAGTTGTAAGATTTTCTACAAGGATTTCCCATACACATGACTATTAGGAGATTTTATTTCATTGCCACCTGTACCTCTCCATAGGACTGTTCCTGGTGTGGCTTTCCCACAGTGAGTGTTCTAAAAGAGGAAGATAACAAAACAATAAGCATGGTCTTTTGTTACCTGATCTTAAAAATAATACTCCATGACTATCGTCTTACACTATTTATCAAACAGAGGAACTCTGATATAATCTGTGAGGGAGATGTGAATATCAAAGGGTGAAGATCATTGAGGACCACGTTGGCAGATGGCTATCAAAATGGTCAATAATACAAAAAAGTTGATCTACCATATCAATGAACTTATTAAATATAATTTGTTTTATTATGTCAGGCCCAGGATAGGGTAAAAATGCCATAGTATTAATAGAAAAGTTTGTTTTGACATACTATATATGGTGGGAAGAATGTGCCATGGGAATATTTCAGATATAGTACTAAGTGAAAGGATGTATCTATCTTCAATTTACAATAAATAGCCTTTAATGTTAAAGGCTATTTAATGCTAAAATAATTTCTAGAAGTTTATTTGCTTATAAGATTTGTTTCTTTTCTCAGGAACTACGTAATTATATTTCACATGGAATTATATTACATCATAAATATCCGATGTCAATTCAAGGGTAAAATCAGCAAGAAAAGGGAATGAACCACTCAAAAAATGCAATCAGATGTGGTTTCTTACAATTTTTAAGGTCATAGCAATTTTCATTACCACAAAATAGTTAATAATCAAGGCATATATTATTTTTATTTTTGTAATTATACTTAATTAGTTAAAAGTATTTTTACACAATGCCTTTACAAAAAATGACAAAAACCATTATAAAAATCTGAACAAGATGCAGATTATTGGTTTTCAGATAGAATTTAGCAGTCTGACACTCTATTATTATTAAGCATATCTTATTAACATCATTTGTCAATAAGGAAAAAAGAGCACTTAGACTAATACCATACAATTCAAGTGTGTCATCAATGTAAACATGATTGAATGAGATATGGCATTTTCTTATTATTTTAACTATATAATTTGTGCACTTAATCACACATGTTTGAAACATGGTCAAAGATGGTAAACTGTATATTCAATTAATGTGTTCCAAGCATTTTTAATTTTTTTTTTTTTGCTTTTTGGGTCACACCAGCAATGCACAGGGGTTACTCCTGGGTCTGCACTTAGCAGTTAGTCCTGACAGTGCTCAGGGGACCGTATGGGATGCTGGGATCGAACCCGGTTGGCCACGTGCAAGGCAAATGACTTACTTGCTGTGCTATCACTCCAGCCCCATGTTACAAGCATGTTTACCAACAAACATTCACTGGATTACTTTTTCACTGTCACTGTCACTGTCCTCCCATTATTCATCGATTTTCTCCAGCGGGCCCACTAACGTCTCCATTGTGAGACTTTGTTGTTACTGTGTTTGGCATACTGAATATGTCACGAGTAGCTTGCCAGGCTTTGCCGTGCGGGCGAGATACTCTCGGTAGCTTGCCAGGCTCTCCAAGAGGGGTGGAGAAATCGAACTCGGGTCGGCCATGTTGGCTGTGTGCAAGGCAAACGCCCTAAAGCTGCGCTATTGCTCCTGCCCAGATTGCTTTTTAGAATTCAAATAATAAGATGTCAGACCTAACTGAAGCATAGCATGCATTTCATTTTATTCTTTTAAGAGTGAAATACCATGAGGTACAGTTGTAGACTTACAACTTTTGTGCTTGGGTTTCAGTTATACAATGATCGAGTACCCATCCCTCCACCAGTGCCCATTCTCCACCACCAATGATCTCAGTAGCCCTCCCACCCCCCACCCCTAACCCCCACCCGACCCCACTTCTGTGGCAGGGCATTCCCATTTGCTCTCTCATTCATTTAGGGTGTTGTGGTTTGCAATAGAGGTACTAAGTAGCCATGATGTTCGGTTTATAGTCTATTTTCAGCACGCATCTCACATCATGAGCCAGTCCTCCAAACATCCTTTACTTGGTGTTTCCTTCTCTATCTAAGCTGCCTTTCTCCCAGCATGTGCCGACGGCTTCAAAGCCATGGAGGAGAGCTCCTGGTAGTTATCTAAACTATTCTTGGGTGTTTGTTTCCCATTCTGTTACTTTATATCCCCCAGATGAGTGCAGTCTTTCTGTGTCTCTCCCTCTCTTTCTGGCTCATTTCACTTAGCATGATACTTTCCATGTAGAACCACTAAAAGTGGTTCAATGTACAAATTATGTACAAATTATATACAATGTAAATTTCATGACTTCCTCTTTTCTAATAGCTGCATAGTATGCCATTATGTAGCTATACCAAAGTTTCATTAAGCAGTCATCTGTTCTTGGGCACTCGGGTTTGTTTTCAAATTTTGGTTGTTGTGAATAGTGCAGCACTGAACATAGAGGTGCAGATGTCATTTCGACTATACTTTTTTGCCTCTCGAGGATATATTCCTAGGAGTGATATTGCTGGGTCAATTGGGAGCTCAATTTCGAATTTTTTGGAGAATAATCCATACTGTTTTCCAAAAGGGCTGAACCAATCGGCATTCACCCCAGCAGTGAAGGAGGGTCCCTTTCTTGCCACATCCATGCCAAAACCGGTTGCTATTGTTCTTTTGGATGTGGGCCAGTCTCTGTGGCGTGAGATGATATCTCATTGTTGTTTTGATGTGCATCTCTGTAGGATGACATTGCTTTCTCCTTTCTCCCTTTCTCCACAAGGAACTTAGGTTTATCAGGTTACACACATCACAGTGCTCCTAAGTCACTCCCATTCCTTCATTTATCTGTAACCACTTCTCTATGCTCTCTTCCGAAACCAATTAATCAGCTTTTCCCCCCTAATCAGTATCTCTTCATTTGTAAAGTCAGATCCTTCTAGGACCTGTAATTGTATTCTAAGTTAATATTGCCTTTCTCCTCTCCTTATGTCTTTTGAATAGTTTACTTTCAAGCAATGCCCTTTTTGTATAGATACAGGAAGACTGTTAACATTATGCTTTGTAGCTTAGGATTTAATTGGCTTTGAATATTATTCACTCCTGGGCATCTGTTTTCTCAACTTAAGCCTCAGTTGTCCTTAGTTCCTAACACCCCAAAAGCAGGGTCCCGACGAGAGACTGAATGGACCCAGGGCAAGCGGTGAGCTACCCTGGCATCGAAATAGGCCAGGCCAAAGTGCCATAATTCTTAACTATAAGTTAAGAGCTTGATCATAGACAAATGCTGTCATGTTTCAAAAGTAATGACAAGAATAGGGCCTTGCTAGGTGTAGGAAAGACTATCTGGCCTGAGCACTGTAGTCTGAGATCGAGATGGTCCTAGGAGGGCAATTCTATAAGTTTAAGGTATTTATTACTGTATCCATACAAAATGATTTATATTATATATGCTTATATGTTTTTTGAACAAGGAGAGGAGAAACACACCCACGGGATTCCGCTCTAGGATAGGTCATCCTGCTGAGAGAGTATCTGTCCTAGAAGCAGCTTTCCCCAAGGGAAAGATTCTACCGCTATTGATTGTGACCACACCTATGTGTAATTGTTACCCCAACCCCTCATGCTTTGGGATTTAACAGTACGATAAGAGTGGCTGGGGAATCAGAATCAGAATCGAGACTCCAGAGGAGGATGAAGGGGGATCAAGAAGGAGAATGAAGTAGCATGGGGGAGGAAGAAGCAGGAAGAGAATCAGAGAAGAATGGAGATCAGAATGGAATAAACTACAACTAAGACCAACCAGCCTGGCCCTCGTTCCTTCCTTTGCCTGCCCATTGCCATAGACCTCCCCAGGGTGAGGGAACCAGCGTGAGACTACGGAACGTGGGTGGCGGGAGAGATAGAGCCACAGCCACTGCTGTTTTTTTTGAGTTTACACACATCTCCATGATGATTAATGATGTAGAGCATTTTCTCATGTGCTTTTTGCCATTTGGATTTATTCTTTGAGAAAGTTTCTGTTCATTTTGTCGCCCCATTTTTTGATGGGGTTGGATGTTTTCTTCTTATGGAGTTAAACCAGTACTTTGTATATCCTTGATATCGACCCCTTATCGGATGGGTATTGGGCGAATATCCTTTCCCATTTTGTAGACTGTCTTTGTATTTTGGTCACTTTTTTGTTGAGGTTCAATGGCTTCTTAGTTTAAGATAGTCCCATTTGTCTATCTCTGTTTTCACTTGCTTGGCCAGTGGCATGTCATCTTTGAAGATACCGTTAGCTTCAATGTAGCTGAGGGTTTTGCCAACCTTGTCTTCAATGTAACTTATGGATTCCGGTCTGATGTTGAGGTCTTTAATCAGTTTTGATCTTACTCTTTTACATGGTGTTAGGTAGAGTTCTGAGCCCACGTTTTTGCATGTAGCTGTCCAGTTTTGCCATCACTGTTTATTAAAGAGGCTTTCCTTGCTCCACTTAACATTTCTTATTCCCTTATCAATGATTAGATGATCATATATTTGGAGGGAGGTATCAGTATATTAAACCCTGTTCCATTGGACTGCTGTTCTTTCTTTTTTCCAGTACCATGCTGTTTTAATTATTACTGCTTTGTAACAGAGTTTAAGGTTGGGGAAGATAATTCCTCCCATTTTCTTTTTCCCAAGAATTACTTTCACTATTTGTGGGAGCTTTCTGTTCCTTATGAATTTCAGGAGTGTTTGCTCCATTTCTTTGAAGAATGTCATGGGTATCCTTATAGGGATTGTATGAATTTGTACAATACTTTGGGGAGTATTGCCATTTTGACAATGCTAATTCTCCCGATCTATGAGAAGGGGATATCTTTACATTTCCTCGTGTCCTCTTTTATTTCCTAAAGTAGCTTTTTGTAGTTTTCTTTGTACAGGTCTTTTATGACCTTAGTTAAGCTTATTTCTAGGTACTTGATTTTCTGGGGCACATTGTGAACGGGATTGTTTTTTTCCTTTCACTTTCCTTTATTTGCATATAGGAAAGCCATGGACTTTTGGGTATTGATTTTATAGCCTGCAACTTTACTATACCAGTCTATTGTTTCTGGGAGTTTCTTGGTAGAGATTTTAGGGTTCTTTAAGGATAATATCATGACATCTGCGAATAGTGAGGGCTTGTTTTCTTCCATTCCTACCTGAATGCTCTTAATATATTTTTCTTGCCTAATCGCTATTGCAAGTACTTCCAGTACTATATTGAAAAGCAGTGGAGAGGATATCTTTGTCACATCCCTGGTCTTAGAGGGAAGACTCTTAATTTTTCCCCATTGAGGATGTTGCTTGCCATATCCTTGTGGTGGATGGCTTTAACTATATTGTGGTAAGTCCCTTCTATACCCATTTGTGAGGATTTTCATTAAGAACAGGTGCTGGATCTTGTCAAATTCTTCCTCTGCTTCTATTGATATGATCATGCGCTTTTTATCTTTTCTTTAGTTGATATGATTTTGTTGAGAGTTTTCATCTTAAACGGGTGCCGGATCTTCTAAAATGCTTTCTCTGCATCTATTGATATGAATCTATGGTTTTTATCGTTTCTTTTATTGACATGACGGTTTACATTGATTGATTTCCGAATGTTAAACCATCCTTGCATCCCCGGGATGAATCCCAATTGATCATGGTGTATGATAATTTTGATGAATTGTTGAATTCTATTTGCTAGTAATTTTTTAAATTTTGTTATTTTATTTTTTTATTAGTGAAACACCATGAGGTACAGTTGTAGATTTACAATTTTTTGTGCTTGGATTTCGATTATACAATGATCAGATACCCTTCCCTCCAACAGTGCTCATTTTCCACCACCATGGATAATATCCCCCCCACCCCCATCCTCCCATCCCCCCCTGCCTCTGTGGCAGGGCAATCCCCTGTGTTCTCTCTCTCCTTTTGGGTGTTGTGGTCTGCAAAAGAGGCATTGAGTGGCAAACATGTGCAGTCCATAGTCTACTTTCAACATGTATCTCCCCTCCTGGGAGGATCCACCAAACACCCATTATTTGGTGCTCCCTCCTCTATCTGAGCTGCCCTTTGCTCTAGAATGACCGGCTGGCCACTAAGCTATGGAGCAATCCTCCTGGTGCTGATCTCAGCTATTCTTGGGTATTAATCTCATATTTTTGTTGCTTTATATCCCCCAGATGAATGCAATCTTTCTATGTCTATCCTTCTCTTTCTGACTCATTTCGGTAAACATGATATTTTCCATGTTGTACCACTTGTATGTAAATTTCAGGACTTCATCTTTTCTAACAGCTACATAGTACTCCATTGTGTAGATGTACCAAAGTTTCTTTAACCAGTCATCTGTTCTTGGGCATTCAGGTTTCTTCCAGTTTCTCGCTATTGTAAAGAGTGCTGCAATGAACAAACAAGTGCAGATGTCACTTCGACTATACATTTTTGCCTCTCTGGGATATATTCCCAGGAGTGGTATTGCAGGGTCAATTGGGAGCTCAATTTCTAATTTTTTGAGAATCGTCCATACTATTTTCCAGAAGTGCTGAACCAGTCGACATTCCCACCAACAGTGAAGGAGTGTCCCTTTCTTGCCACATCCGCGCCAGCATCGGTTGCTTTTATTCTTTTGAATGTGGGCCAGTCTCTGAGGTGTGAGATGGTATCTCATTGTGGTTTTGATCTGCATCTCCCTGATGATTAATGATGTAGAGCATTTTCTCATGTACTTTTTTGCCACTCTGATTTCTTCTTTGAGAAAGTTTCTGTTCATTTCATTACCCCATTTTTGGATGGGGTTGGATGTTTTCTTCTTGTGGAGTTTAACCAGTATTTTGTATATCCTGGATATCAACCCCTTTTCAGATGTGTATTTGGCGAATATCCTTTCCCATTCTGTAGACCGTCTTTGTATTTTGGTCACTGTTTCTTTGGAGGCGCAGAAGCTTCTTAGTTTAAGATAGTCCCATTTATCTATATCTGTTTTCACTTGCTCGGCCAGCGGTGTGGCATCGTTGAAGATACCATTAGCTTTAATATCATGGAGGGTTTTGCCAACTTTGTTTTCAATGTACCTTATGGTTTCTGGTCTGATGTTGAGGTCTTTAATCCATTTTGATCTTACTTTTGTACATGGTGTTAGGCAAAGTTCTGAGCCCATTTTTTTGCATGTAGCCGTCCACTGATGCCAGCACAATTTGTTAAAGAGGCTTTCCTTACTCCACTTCACATTATTTGCACCTTTATCAAAGATTAGATGATCATATGATTGAGGGGAGATGTCAGTGTATTCAACCCTGTTCCATTGGTCTGCAGTTCTGCCTTTGTTCCAGTACCATGCTGTTTTAATTATTACTGCTTTGTAGTACAGTTTGAAGTTCGGGAGGTTGATTCCTCCCTTTTTCTTTTTCGCGAAGAATTGCTTTAGTTATTAGTGGGGGCTTATTGTTCCATATAAATTTCAGGAGTGTTTGCTCCATTTCTTTGAAGAATGTCATGGGTATCCTTATAGGGATTGCATTGAATTTATACAATGCTTTCGGTAGTATTGCCATTTTGACAATGTTAAGTCTCCCGACCCATGAGCAGGGAATATCTTTCCATTTGCTCATGTCCTCTTTTATTTCCTGAAGTAGCGTTTTGTAGTTTTCTTTATACAGTTCCTTTACTTCCTTAGTTAAGCTGATTCCTAGGTACTTGATTTTCCGGGGCACAATTGTGAACGGGATTTTTTTTTCATGTTGCTTTCTTCTCTCTCACTGTTTGCGTATAGGAAAGCCATGGTCTTTTGGGTATTGATTTTATAGCCTGCAACTTTACTGTATGAGTCTATTGTTTCTAGGAGTTTTTTGGTGGAGGTTATTGGGTTCTCTAATTATAGTATCACATCGTCTGCAAATAGTGAGAGCTTGAATTCTTCCTTTCCACCTGAATTCCCTTAATATCTTTTTCTTGCCTAATCGCTATTGCAAGTACTTCCAGTACTATAATGAACAGCAGTAGAGATAGTGGGCATCCTTGTGTCGTCCCTGATCTTAGAGGGAAGGCTCTCAGTTTTTCCCCATTGAGGATGATGTTTGCTGTAGGCTTGTGGTAGATGGCTTTAATTATGTTGAGGACGGTCCCCTCTATACCCATTTTGGCTAGGGTTTTCATCATAAAGGGGTGCTGGATCTTGTCAAATGCTTTCTCTGCATCTATTGATATAATCATATGCTTTTTATCTTTTCTTTTGTTGATATGATGGATTATGTTGATTGATTTCTGAATGTTAAACCATCCTTGCATCCCTGGGATGAATCCTACTTGGTCATGGTGTATGATTTTTTTGATGAGTAGTTGGATTCAATTTGCTAGTAGTTTGTTGAGGATCTTTGCATCTGTGTTCATCAGGGATATCGGTCTGTAATTTTCTTTCTTTGTGATATCTCTGTCTGCTTTTGATATCAGTGTGGTATTTGCTTCGTAGAAACTGTTCGGAAGTGTTTTTGATATTACAATTTCATGGAAAAGCTTAAAGAGGGTTGGGAGTAACTCCTCTTTAAAGATTTGGAAGAATTCATTAGTGAATCCATCCAGGCCAGGACTTTTGTGCTTGGGGAGACTTTTTATTACCATTTCAATTTCCTTGATGGTGATAGGTCTGTTCAGGTATTCCAGGTTTTCTTGGTTCAGCCATGGGAGTTAGTAGGGGTCTAGGAATTTATCCATTTCCTGGAGGTTTTGATGTTCTGTGGCATAAAGCTTCTCAAAGTACTCCCTGAGGATCCTTTGAATTTCTGTAGTTTCTGTTTTAATGACCCCCTTTTCATTTCTGATTCGGTTTATTAGGGTTTAATCTCTCCCTTTCCTTGTGAGTTTTGCTAGAGGCTTATCGATCTTGTCAATTTTCTCGAAGAACCAGCTCTTGGTTTCATTGATCTTTCGGATTGTTTTTTGGGTTTCCATCTCCTTAATCTCTGGTCTGAGTTTTATTATTTCCTTTCTCCTGTTCGTGTTGTGCTCCTTTTTTTGGGCTTCTCCAAGCTCTTAAGCTGTGAGGTTTGGTTACTTATGTGTGCTCGCTCCTCCTTCCTGAGGAATGCTTGTAGAGCTATAAACTTTCCTCTTAACACAGCCTTTGCTGTGTCCCATAAGTTTTGGTAACTCGTGTTCTCATTTTCATTCGTTTCTAGGAATCTTTTGATTTCCTCTTTGATTTCCTGTCTAATCCACTCGTTGTTCATTAGCGTAGTGTTTAATTTCCAGGTGTTTGGTTTAGTTTTCTGTTTTTGTGTGTGATTTAGTTCTAATTTCAGCGCATTATGGTCTGAGAAGATTGTTGATACAATCTCTGTCTTCTTAATTTTATGGAGGCATGTTTTGTGGCTCAGCATGTGGTCTATCTTGGAGAATGTTCCATGTACGCTTGAGAAGAATGTGTATTCAGCTTTTTGTGGATGAAATGTCCTGTATATATCTACTAAGTCCCTTTCTTCCATTGTTTCCCTCAGATGAAGTATGTCCTTGCTAAGCTTGATTCTGGTTGATCTATCAAGAGGTGACAAAACGGTGTTGAAGTCTCCCACTAGTTTTGTGTTGCTATTGATGTCTTTTTCCAAATCTATGAGTAGTTATTTTAATTACTTTGCTGGTCTCTCATTAGGTGCATATACATTTATTATTGTAAGTTCTTCCTATTGTACAGATCCTTTGATCAACAAGAAATGGCCTTCACTATCTCTTATGATCTTCTTCACTTTGAAATCTATGTGGTCTGATATTAGGATGGCTACCCCAGCTTTTTTATGGGAGCTGTTTGCCTGTAGGATTGTTTTCCAGTCTTTGACTCTGAGTCTGTGTTTGCTTTGACTATTGAGATGTGTTTCTTGCAGGCAGTAGAATGTTGGATTCAATTTTCTAATCCATACTGCCACTCTGTGTCTTTTAATTGGTGCATTTAGCCCATTGACATTGAGAGAGATTATTGTTATGGGATTTTGTCCCAGTGTTCTCTTGAAATTTGGTGTATTTGAGGGGCCTGTCTTGCCTTAAAGTAGCCCATTTAGTTGTTCTTGTAACCATGGTTTTGAGTCTATGAAGTTCCTGAGCTGTTGTTTGTCTGTGAAACTGTGTGTTGTTCCTTCTATTATGAATGAGAGTCTCGCTGGGTGAAGTATTTTTGGGGAGGCATTTATTTCATTGAGTTTTTTCACTATGTCCCACCACTGTTTTCAGGCCATGAGGGTTTCATCAGAAAAATCAGCTGTGAATTTTAAGGATGCTCCTTTGTAAGAGATTTCTATCTTCGATCTTGCTGCTTTCAGAATTTTGTCTCTGTCTAAGGTTTTGGTCATTTTGATCAGAATGTGTCTTGGGGTATTTTTATTCGGATTTCTTCTAGCTGGTACCCTTCGGGCCTCCTGAATGTGGTCACAAGTTTTCTTCAGCTCTGGAAATGTTGTAGCAATGATGTCTTTGACAGTTTCTTCTTCATCGTGGTTTTCTTCCTGTCCCTCTGGGACTCCAATAATTCTTATGTTACCCCTCTTGGCTTCATCACGATCTTCTCTTGCCATCTGTTCCCGAATTGTGAGTCTCTTTTCCTTTTTCTGCTCTTTTCTGGAGAGTCTCTGAACTTCATCTTCGAGCTCACTGATTCTGTTCTCAGCAGCTGTTACTCTGCTGCTGAGGCCTTCCACTGAGTTTTTCAATTCGCCCACGAGCTTTTTCAGGTCTGACATTTCTGATTGCATTTTCCTCATTTCTGCCTTCAAATCCTCTTGTCTTCTATTGGCATTGCTTTCCATTTTTTTTTTAGTTCCCTAAGCATCCTATGTAGCTCCCTTCTGAATTCCTTGTCAGAGAGGTTGTCTAACACTACAGTACTGTTGGTGTCATCTGGGCTAGACTCTTCAATAAGAAAGTTTGGTTGGCTTTTGCGTTGCTTTACCATTGTGACAAGTGTGGTTTAGTCCTTCACTTTCACTGTTACTATTCTGCTTGATATGCAGTGTGAGTTAAGATAGGCTTATGAGTTATTGGCTACTGTATTTCTAGTGGCTGAGCTAAACTAGAGAAGTTTCCATCTAAGAAGGTAGCTTATGGTTCCTATGGCATATGTAGTGGGCTCCGGAAAGAGTCCCTGGCACTGGGCGAGGAGTTGGGAACGTCTCCTGGTTGGAATGAAGAGCTGTTCAGCTTTGTTGCCCAGAGCTGGGCTTCTGTGTCCATCCAGCGCAGATCAGGGGAGAAAACCGGCTTTCTAGGAGATGGAGCTAGCTGCGCATGCCCAGAGAGGGTCCCAGGCCCTTGGGGGCGGGCTGTACCCGGTTGGAATAGGAGCCGTTCAGCTTTGTTGCCCAGAGCTGGGCCTCTGTGCCCGTCCCGCACAGATCAGGGGAGAAAACCGGCTTTCTAAGAGATGGAGCTAGCTGCGCATGCACAGAGAGGGTCCCAGGCCCTTGGGGGCAGGCTGTTCCTGGTTGGAATAGGAGCCGTTCAGCTTTGTTGCCCAGAGCTGGGCCTCCGTTCCCGTCCCGCGCAGATCAGGGGAGAAAACCGACTTTCTAGGAGCTATTTGCTAGTATTTTGTTGAGAATCTTTGCATCCTTGTTCATCAGAGGTTTTGGCCTGTAGTTTTCTTTTCTTGTGGTGTCTTTGTTTCCTTTTGGTATTAGAGAGATATGGGCTTCATAGAAACTGGGAGAATTTCCGTTTCTTCAATTTCCTGGAAAAACTTGAGAAGAACTGGCAATAGGCCCTCTTTAAATGTTTGAAAAATTCACTAGTGAATCCATCTGGACCTGAGATTTTATTTTTGGGAAGACTTTTGCTTACATTTTCAATTTCCTTGATGTTCATATGTCTATTCAGGTACTCTAGATCATCATTTTTACTGGATTTTGGTATATTGAATATGCCAGGGGTGTTTGCCAGATTCTGTGGTGTGTTCAGGATACTTTTGGTAGCCTTCCAGGTTCTTCAGAGTAAGAACTAGAGAATAAGATGTTGTGCGATCACTGCTTCCGGAAGCTGAGTTTTATAGTCTCTGGGTCTTGGCCGTTGATGGGATTACACGGCGCCGGGGGCAGTTGGTGGGTGCAATACCTACATACTGGAAGTTGGGGGATCTGGGCGGAGGAGGCCCAGTCCCAATCCGAGCAGGCTTGGAGATCTTTGCCCCGGGTCCTGCACGCCTGTGTTCCTCTGCCAGTTCCTTCATGCGTGAGGCCCGTCCGAACTTGTGGAGAGTGGTCTTAAGCATGGCTGTGGCTGGAGGTCTTCAGCTGCTGGTGCTCTGCTCAGGATGGGGAGGGAAACTCAACCCACCCTCCTCCAAGGGGCCCCAGTGAGGACAGCCAGGCATGGAGGCAGGAGTCTCTCACACACCTGGGTTCCTCTGCCAGTTCCTTCATGCATGAGGCTCTACATATCGCTGAATTAATTAAAAATGGCCTTCTCTGTCCCTTACAATCTTTCTATCCCTGAAATCTATGTTGTCCTATACTAGTTAGGGCACTCCAGCTTTTTTTAGGTCGTTGTTTGCTTGCAGTGTTGTTTTTCATCCTTTGACTTTGAGTCTGTGTTTGTTCTGGTTGTTCAGATGTGTTTCTTGTAGGCAGCAGAATGTTGGGTTCTGTCTCTGAATCTATTTTTCCACCCTGTGTCTCTTAGTTGGTGAAAATAGACCATTGACGTTTAGAGAGATTACTGTTATGGGGTTTTGTGTCATCTTTCTGTAAGGGTTTGTTATGATTGTAGGGGTTTGTCTTGTCTTACAATAGGTTTGGTTTTGAGTCTATGAAGGTCCTGAGCTGCTGTTTATCCACAAAACAGTGTACCATTCCTTCAAGTTTGAGTGAGAGTTCAGCCGGATAGAGTATTCTTGAAGTGTTCATTTCAGTGAGTTTTTTTCACTGTGTCCCAATAGTGCCTTTGGGCATGGAGGGTTTCCTCTGATAGGTCTGCTGTGAATCTAAGGGCTGGTCCTTTGTATGTGATTTCCTTCTTTGACCTTGCTGCTTGCTCTATCGGTGGCATCTATCATTCTGACTATGTCTTGGAGTGTTTTAGTTAGGGTCCCTTTTAGCTGGCACCCTTCAGGCTCATTTAATCTGTGTGCCTGCATTTTCCAGCTCTGGGAAATTATTAGCAATGATTTTTTTAACCGTGGCTTTTCATTGGGATTGTTTCTCCAACCTTCTGGTACTCCAATGATTCTAATATTGTTCCTCTTGGAATCATCTCCTAGGACTCTGATTCATTCTAGAGCTATTTTGAGGTCTCTTGCCATTGCTTGTTATTGCCTGTAGTTTTACTGCAGCTCATTTTCCAGCTCACTGATTCTCTCTTCAGCTGTAGCTATTCTACTGTTGAGAGCACACACTGAGGTTTTTATTTCCTCTACCGAATCCTTTATTCATGATATTTCTGTGCATAGGTTTCTAATTTCTGCTCTCATTTCTTCCTGTATTTTGTCGATTGTTTCTTTCATGCCCTCCTTTAATTTAGTGAATATCTGTGTCACAGCTTCTTTGAGTTCATTGAACATCTTCATTACTTCATATCTGAATTCTGTATCAGAGAGGTCCCTAATGTGGGCAACACCTATTAAGGCTTCTGGACTCTATTCATCATCCTCTCCTCGTGGTGGGAATTTGCGTTGTTTCTTCATGTTGGTGTGGTAGTATGGAGACTGATATATTACACGAGATAGCTGGGCATGGGTAATTTACCTGTGGCCGTGTGAGTGGCGGCCAGCCCCAACATAGGCCACAGCCACTTCTTCGGAGGTCATGCCCACTTCTGCAGAGTACACGCCCCCTATGGTTACCTGGTGTGTGTGGAGAGGTACAGACATGGGAGAGGGAGTAAACCAGGCACAGCATTGGGGACGAACAGGAAGGGGCTCAGTAGCCCAGAGTCCCAGAGGAAGCCTGGGGCTTGTGCGTGGGGGAGGCAAAGTCCCACATTCGAATATTGACTGACCTGGCAGAGGGTGAAAACCAGCTGCAGCTTTGGGGACAAACAAGAAGGGGCTCAGGGATGGTGGGCGGCTCTGGGTCCCAGAGGACGCCTGTATTCTTTCATTTTAAAACTCAGAAAAGCACAGTGATTTATCACAAATTAAAAGGCAAATTTGTAGCTGAAACTTAATTAAAACTGGAAACAACACTTCTGCCTTCTATTTCAGAAACTTTGTAATTGATCGTGCCACTACTCAAACAGTAAAATTAAGACTTCTCCTTAATTTCACCTATAACATTTTATTAAATTCAGTAGAATTTATGAGACAAAGTACTATAATGTCATCATAAAACTGAAACAATTAATCTAAATACCAATTTTCTTTAAAGCAATGAAAAAAATTCATAAAAGATGGGCCAGGATGTGGCTGAAGTAATTCGCTTTATAGAGAAAAACAATAACATTTGTTTTCTATGGTTGTTATAAGATAAAGGTTAAATTTTATAATTCAAATATAGCATTAGCAGAATAAATCCAATGATGTAAAGACACTATATATCCATTCAGTAAAGTTATGTTTCTAAATGAAATAGACCATGGTGGGAGTATTTTCAGCAACAAAATAAGCTTTTAATAAATACTGTAAAAACTTTATAGGTGTTGAAGAGAAGAATGTGGATTCAGTTTTGCCTAGCAAGCAAAGCACCATGAATTCCAACTCTGGTGCTGCTTCAGATGCCAAGGCAATCCAGTCTGGGAAATCCCAGTGAATGACAGGAAAAATAATATCCACTACACATCAGAGAAGTTCTCCCGGGGTTGGGGTCAAAATTTTCTAGAGTGGTACATAACTATACTATTGTACAACTTCCATAATGATGTATTATTGAAAAAAATGTGAACAAAAGCGTCTTGCACCCAGAAACCTGCAGGATTCTCTCTCTATTGGACCCCAGCCCCCAGATGAGGGAGTGCACCATCTGATGTCAGCTCTAATTCTCTAAATCCAATTGTGAGCTTCTGGGGGCTGGGACTCCACCTACCTGTTCCCTTTCATTATGGCCAGGGTTCTGACAGAACACAAGTGCCTTGGACTCTGTGGCCTTTTCGCTTGTGGACCCCTGACCCTAGATAGGGAGTCACTCTTTCTGGCATCAGTTCTAATTATCCCAATCCAAAACTGTGGGAATGCATTATTGTTCATGTGATATTATTATTGAATGCACTCATTATGTTGAATCCAGGGGTGAATGCAACAACCACACTTCACTGACCTTATAAAGTCGTATATCTCAGTCAACTAAATGGAATGACCAATCCAAAACCCCCTTAACATCATCTCATAGCACTACGTAGTATAAGGAAAAATCTGAACACCACAGGTTTATCAGTGTCCTTTGGTCTAAATAACTTAGCATATCCATTCTTATGTGACTGGGAATCTAAATTTCCAACATTAACCCACATAAAACTCAAAAAATAGAGGATCTAAAGAACCCAACTGTGGTGTCCGACAAAGATAGAAACCCAGTCAAATTCTCAAGCTCATTAAATTAAAATTCTCTACCCTGATCAATGAGGACATGAAATCAACAGTTGCTACGTTGGCAATGGAAATTAAGAAAGCACTGACCAGTAAAATTAAGGCATCACTAATGAGAAATTCAACCAATTAAGAAGAACTTATTTAGAGGATATCGGATTCCATAGAAAATAAACTGAAAGAACAAAATACTTAATATCAAGCCAGGTGGAGAATCATGTAGATGAACTTGAAAATAAAATAAAACATCATAGATAGGGAACTGGCAAAAGAGAAGAGACACACTAAAATGAAAGAGAATGTGGGGTACATAATGGATAACAGCAAGAGGTACAAACTTCAAATTATAGAAATGCAAGAAGGTGTGAAAAAGGGATAAAGGAAGAACAAGTGTTGGGAGAGATCATAGCTGAGAATTTCCTCCACTCTCCGGATAGAGGCCAATATACAGACTCAAGGGTGCCAAGCAAAATAAACATAAGAAGAACAACACCAATACATATGGTAATCAAAAATTGTAAAATACAAAAATAGAGACAGACTTCTTAAAACTTCTAGAGAGAAGAGAAACTTTATATATAAGGGAGACATCATAAGAATCACAACAGAACTCTCATGAATGAATGAAAGTAATGAAAAAGTTTGAATGATATTATTTAAATTACTCAGAAAAAAAACTTTCAACCTAGAGTTCAAAACCTTCCAAAGATGGGGGGAAGGAGAAAAACTTTCTCAGACAAAAAGAAGCTGACAACATTTGCTGTAACAAAGCTGGAATGAATTACTGATAGAAAATTTATATAAACCAAAGAGCCAATTGTATAAGCAATATCTCCACACAGTAAAATGGCAACACAGCCCTTTATGTCAATAATTTCTCTGAATGTCAATGGACTGAACTCTCCTATCAAAAGACAAGACATGGCATAATGGAACAGAAAAAAAATTCATCCATTTGCTGCTTACTGGAAATGCACCTAAAATCACAGGATAGACAGGCTCAAAGTTAAAGGATGAAAAACAATCATATAAGCCAATGGTAAAAAGAAAAAAGCTGGGACATCATATTTAGATCAAATAACATTCAATCTAAGAGAGTAATTAAAGATAAGGATGGACATAACTTATTGGTTAAGGATCAAGGAGTTAGAGATAGGGATGGACACAACTTATTGGTTAATTAGCTAATTAACATTTACACACCAAATGTCCTCCCGTTGTTCATCGATTTTCTCGAGCGGGCCCACTAACGTCTCCATTGTGAGACTTTGTTGTTACTGTGTTTGGCATATCGAATATGTCACGGGTAGCTTGCCAGGCTCTGCTGTGTGGGCGAGATACTCTCGGTAGCTTGCCAGGCTCTCCGAGAGGGGCAGAGGAATCGAACTCGAGTCTGCCATGTTGGCTGCGTGCAAGGCAAACGCTCTACCGCTGTGCTATTGCTCCAGCCCCACACACCAAATGTAGGATCAGCAAAGTTTATAAGAGTTTTACTCACATATAAACCATATGAATAGATAATATAAAAAACACAGACTTAACTAAACTGAAAACATGAGATCTAAGCTGCAACGAATGAAACTTTCTAGTGTGCATGTCAAGTTGACAGGCAGGGATGGGGTGGGGGTTGGAGTGGGGAAGGATTACGGGAACACTGGTGGAGGGAAGTCAACACTGATGGTGGGATTGGTGTTGAAATATTTTATGCCTAAAACTCAACCATAAATAATTTTGTAAATCATAGTTCTTTAATAAAAAATATTGAAAGTAACATTTGGTTGGAAACACAACAGTAATGGAGTGTTGGAGTTCCTGCTGGCAAACCTACGAAACCAACTGGATCAGTTGAATTGCAGGAATATTCCAGTACTCAGAGAGGGGATGACAGAGTGGTGCCATGGGGGGAGGGGCTGACATTTTCCAGAGATAGTGTAGATTAAAGATTGGCAATTACTGGTGGCCAGGTTTGGAATGTGGGATGTTGACACATGGAATCTAGACGAATAACTGGCAATAGTGAAACATGGAATGCTTACTTACACCTATGGAATCTAGTAAATAACTTTGTACTTAAACCACTTTTCCTCATGTAACCATTAATCTATTCTTTTGATTCCCACTTATCACCTGCCCTTGTCCGACATGTATTGCATTTCATTTGTCCTTAATAAAATTGTCTACAGTGCCATCAGCCTATAGCCCTCGTTTATTGACCATCAGTCATAGACTGCACTGGAATAGGCTCTGTGTATCCAGTGAACAGATTCTGCCAGACAGTATCACTGGGGGACTTTAGAACTCTACTAACATCACTGGACAGATAAACAAGACACAATGTCAGCAAAAGCATAAGAGCACTAAATGAAGAATAAGAAAAGCTGAGACATATATATGTATATATATACATATATGGCCTTACATTCTCAAAAAGCCAAATACACATTCTTCTCTAGTGCACACTGAACATTCTCCAGAATAGATCACATATTAGATCATAGGACATGCCTACATAAATTCACAAACATAAAAATCATACAAAGTACCATATCAAACCACAATGCTACAAAATAGAAATTAATAATGATAATAAATACGTATAAAACTCTTAACACCTGGAAAACTTAAAAACATGTTACTAAATGACAGCTGTATCAAAAAGATATAAAGGAAGATATTTGAAAAATTTTTTGAGACTAAAGATAATGAAGAAAGAGGTTATGAAAATCTAAGAGACATAGTAAAAGGTATACTTAGAAGGAAACTCATAGCAATATAGGCCTATGTTAGGAAAGAAAAAAAAGATAAAATCAAGAACCTGAATTAACATCTCAAGCATCTGAAGAACCAAAAGTAAATGAGTACAAAGAAAAGCAGAAGGAACTAGATAAAAACCAGAGCAGAAATCAAAGATATAGAAAATAAGAAAGCACTAATAAAAGTCAATTAATCCAGAAGCTGGTTCTTCAAAAAAATAAACAAGATAGATAAAACTTTGGCTAGAGTCCCAAGGAAATAAAGAGAAAGTATTCAAAGAAATAGGATCAGAAACAAAAGGGAAGAAATTACAAGAGAACCCTCTGAAAACATGAGATCTTACTCTGAACAACTGTACTCAGTGAAGTTAAAAAATCTAGAAGAAATGAACATATTCATGTCACTTGTCACTTGTCATTCTGTTGATCTTCGATTTGCTCGAGCAGGTACCAGTAACATCTCCATTTATTCCTGTCGAGTGCTAGTGTAGCCAAACGGCATCTGCTCGCTCCAGGAACATGAAGAGCATCAAACCGTTTGTTCAGGGTTTTGATGAAGAAGTCTGACTATCCCGTAGGTGGGCAGCCACACATTCTTTTGCTGTCCTGTGGAATCTAGTCGGTAATGTTCCGAGTCCAGCGGTCATCTATAAATCCCGTTTATGTGTCCAGCCAATCTGATTTTTGACACCTTGGAAAAAGACAGCATCCCTGATTCTTTATCGTCAATGAAGGTCGGAATTCCGGATTCCTTCTCTCATTTGAGTGAACTGTGAATTCCAAGCAAAGTTCTTTCGATTCTTCTTTGGAATACCCAAATAGCATTCTCATCCTGTTTTCATAGGGCCTAGGTCTTTGAGGCATATGTTAATGCAGGAAGAATGGTGGAGTCAAAAAGATGTGCTCGAGCTAGAGGTTGTTCATCCTCTTAACAACTTCTTCGACACTCTTGAAAGCATTCCACGCTGCTCTCTTCCTCCTGCAAAATTCTGGCGCCAAGTCATTCCTCATGTTGAGTTCTCGACCCAGGTCCAAATTGCTGCTGCTGCTTTGGAGATGTTCGTTCCATTGAGAGAAAATGGAATATCATGGACTAGTTCGTTTTTCATGAACATTATCTTGGTGAGATTCAGCTGCAGTTCAACCTTACCACACTCACAGTTGAAGTCGGCCAGCATTTGTGCCACGTGGCTAATGTTTGGTGTTATTAAAATAATGACATCAGTGAAGCGGAGGTAGTGTAGTTGCTGTCCATCTATCTTCAGTCCCATTTCTTCCCATTCCAGTCATCTCATAACACTTTCGAGGGTGGCACTGAAGAGTTTTGGTGAAATAGTATCGCCCTGCTGAAACCCTCTCTTTACATCGATAATCACTTCCTTGTAGAATGGTTAGATCCTGGTGGTGAATCCATAATACAGCTCATGGAGGATCCTGATGTACTGAGTTTGAACGTCCTGTTTGGCTAGGGTTTCAATGACTGCTTCAGTATCAAAAGAATCAAAGACCTTTTGAAATCGATGAAAATTAGACAGAGCGGCATCTTGAACTCTCATGAAACCTAAATGAGTTTGGTCATCATGTAGATATGGTTGATTGTGCTTAATCCTTTTTGGAACCTGGCTTGCTCACATGGTTGTCCTTCATCTAGTGTTCTGCCTATTGTGTTCAGGATGACTTGAGTTAACAACTTGTAGATGACTGACAACAGGCAGATCGGGGGATAGTTGCCGATTTTGTGGATGTCTAACTTCTTGTATAACAGAACAATCCTGCTGCTTTTCCATTGGGATGGAACCTTGCAATCAGACAGGTAGCATGTGAAGAGCCAACCCAGTGTATTGACGAGTACTGGTGGCAGATTCTTCAGGTGTTCGGGTCTGACCTTTTCTGGACAGGGTGCTGTATGCTTCTTTACCGAGGAAATGGCGTGTCAGATTTCGGAAAGGAGAATGTTGGGAACGACATATCCATCCTATGGAATTTGGTTTGTGGGTATGTGGACATGGTTATCAAAGATATCTGAGTAGAAATCGTGGATAATCTTCATTGCCCTTCTGGAAAATGTGATAGATCCATCATGACATTGAAGGGCAGTCATCTTGTTCTTGTAGTTAGCGAAGGACAGGTGAACATTGAGAATACTTTTCCTGGCTTCTCCCACTATGGCCAATACTGCTGCTCTTCTCTCTATTTATTTATTTATTTATTTATTTATTTATTTATTTTTTATTAGTGAAACAACATGAGGTACAGTTACAGACTTACAAATTTTTGTGCTTGGATTTCAGTTATACAATGATCAAGTACCCATTCCTCCACCAGCGCCCATCCTCCACCACCACCGGTCCCGGTATCCCTCCCACCCCCCCATTCCCCCCCATCCCACCCTGCCTCTGTGGCAGGGCATTCCCTTTTGTTCTCTCTCTCCTTTTGGGTTCTGTGGTTTTCAAGAGAGGCATTGAGTGGCAATCATGTTTGGTCTATAGTCTACTTTCAGCATGCTTCTCCCACCCTGGGAGGATCCTCCCAACACCCTTTATTTGGTGCTCTCTTCTCTATCTGAGCTTCCTTTTCCCCTAGCACATGTGGCTGGCCTTCAAGTCATGGAGCAAAATTCCTGGTACTAATCTTGGCCACTCCTGGGTGTTAGTCTCCCAATTTGTTGCTTTATGTTCCCCAGATGAATACAATCTTTCTGCGTCTAAACTGCTCTTTCTGACTCATTTCGCTTAACATGATACTTTCCATGTAGTACCACTTGTATGTGAATTTCATGACTTCATCTTTTCTAACAGCTACATAGTACTGCTCTTCTCTCGTTGAGTTCTTCCTTTGTCGCTTCTCTGCACAGCTTTGCGAGCTCATACCTTAACTTGTGATATCCTCGGGCTCGCGCCAAACAATGTTGGGGAAAAACAGGCATCGTTTTGTGGTTTTCCCACTCTCAGCATTCCTCACATAGTCATGGAGGTGCTGAAACAGCCAATCATATTCCTTTTGGATGCTATCTCAATGGCATCTTCCCACATTGATGCAATAGTGCCAAAGAGCTCCCAGTTGCTGATCATTCTGGGAGTTATCTTCTTAAACTTTGCAGCCCTTTTCCCCTGCTTCATGAAGTAGAATTTTGCATGAAGGAGACGGTGTTCTGATCCTGTTTGGAATTTTGGGACAATAATGACATCACGATCATGATCACGATCATCTTGTTGTTCGTAGATTGCCTCTAGCAGGCACCAGTAATGTCTCCTTCATTCTAGCCCTGAGATTTTAAAGTGCCATATTCAAGGCTCTTTCAGGTCTAGGAGAATGAGACCCATCATTGTTACTGATATTTGGCATATTGGGTACGCCACGGGGAGTTTTCCAGACTCTGCCATGTGGGCAGGTTACATTCGGTAGCCTGCCAGGTTGTCCAAAGTAAGAATGAGATAATAAGATGTCGCGAGGCCACTGATGCGGCCACAAGCTTCCAGGAGCTGGGTTTTGTAGTCTCTGGGTCTTGACTGTTGATGGGATTACACAGCGCCAGGGGGTCAGTTGGTGGGTGTGACCTCTGCCTACTGGAAGATGGAGGATCTGGGTGGAGGATGCTCAGCTCCGATCCGAGCAGGCTTGGAGATCTCAGCTTGGAGATCTCAGCTTTTGTTCTTCTGCGGTACCTTCATGCGTGTGGAGAATGGTCTCAGCATGGTTGTGGCTGGTTCTGGAGATCTTTGGCTGCTGGAGCTCTGCTCGGGACAGGGAAGGAAACTCAAACCGCCCCCTCCAAGGGGCCCCAGCGAGGATAGCCAGGCGCGGGGTCAGGACACTCTCACTGTTCTCTTCTGGGAGCCCTGGGTTTTGTAGTCTCTGGGTCTTGGCGGTTGATGGGATTATATGGCGCCAATGACAATGGTCAGGCAAAACTGTTGATTGAATAGGATGTGGTCAATTTCATTGTGGAACTGTCCACCAGGAGACTTCTGTGTCCAACATTTAGACTTGGCCTTCTGGAACTGTGAGTTACCATGGATGGTCTTGGTTGACATGATGAAATCAGACAGTCTCTCACCCTGTTCGTTCCATTCTAGGCCATGGGTCCTGATGTGGAGTTCTTTGGGCAAACTTCTCAGTCCTATCTTGGCATTAAAATCACCAACAATGATCTTGTAGATGGTTTGGTCTTCTTTATAGAACTTCTTCAGCTCCATGAAGAACTTCTCGATTTCTTCTTCATTGTAGTTGTATGTTAGTGCGTAGACAATGAAAATCAAAACTGCTGACAGTGAGTCACATCTATTCAAGTGTAATCATCCGATTTGGGTTGTTAGCCATTCGAATGAATCAATGATCCTGGCCAAGTTGGTGTTGACATGATGAAATCAGACTGTCTGATTTCATCATGACAACACCACTGTCACTACCTCTACCACCCAGCTGCCGCCACACTCCAGGCTGCTTTCTGGACCGCATGGCCACAATGCGGCTGTGTGACACATCATAAGACACTTAAAACCCCTTTTCCATAATTACTGCACCATATTTAATGGAGTTCAACTATAGTGTGAACCATGTGAACACCTGTAAGGGTGATTCTGGCCCCCCTAAAAGCCTCCGTCCCTCTCAGAGAGCCTGGGAAGCTACCAATAGTATACCACTTGCACAACAGAGCCTGGCAAGATACCCGTGGCATATTTGATATGCCCAAAACAGTAAAAACAATGGGCTTTATTCCCCTGACCTTGAAAGAGCCCCCAATATGGCAGCGTTAAGAAGGATGAGCAAGGAGAGGCTGATAAAAATCTCAGGGCCGAACTTAGCTGCCAAAACGAAGGGCTAAAATCACTGTCTTTACTTTCAATCACATATGTACTTTCAGCACGTACACTGGCATTGGAAGCATCCATTGAGGACCTGATGGTGAAAGTGCAGAAGATCAAGTAAGACATCATTGTTCTGAATGAGATGAGAAGGCATTGATCACATCATGCCATTTTTGACACTGGAGAAGAACTGTTCCTCAGAACATGAGACAATAAAAAAGACTCATAGATAGGAACATGAATGAAGTGGAAATACAAAATTGAATAGATAATGACAAACAAGGAAATTGAAACAATCATGCAGAATCTCTCCCAAAACAAAAGTCCTGGTCCAGGCAGATTTAATAATTAGTTTTTTCAAACTTTCTGAGAAGACTTACTGCCATGATCCTTAAGCTCTTTCTTAATATCAGATAAACAAGAATCCTTCCTAACACCTTCTGTGAAGCTAACATTGCACTGGTAACCATGGCAGGTAGAGACATTACTTAAAAAGAAAACTTCAGACTAATTTCTTTGATGAACATTGAAGCAGAAATCCTCAATAATATCTCAGCAAACTGAATACAACAGAATACCAAAAAAATAATACACCACAATCTAGTGAGATTTATCATGGGGATGTAAATATGGTCCAATATACAGAAAACAATTAACATAATACACTACATCACTAAAAGGAAAGATAGAAATCATTTGATATCATCAATTGATGCAGAGAAAGCCTTTGACAAGTTCCAAAATATTTATGATTAAAAACATTCAACGAACTAAGAGTGGAAGAAACCTTCCTCAAGATAGTAAATACTACCTGTAACAAGACCACAAATGTTATTCTTAAAGGTGAAAAACTGAAAACAAAGGAAAGAAACAGTGGAGAGAAGGAGATGAGACGATGAGAAGCAACAGGAACCAGATCAGGGGATTATGTGAAAATGTGGTGTTAAGAAACGATAAAGTCGAATATCTAAACCACAGTGCCATTGAAATCTAGGGACCCAAACTTGAACAACCAAACATAAGTTTTTGTCAAAGGAGCAGACTGGAAGATGGGGAGGACATGGGAGGGAACCTGCAAATACTGGTGGATTGTAGTTGACACTGGTGGTGGTATAGTACTTCAGCATTTTATGTCTAAAAGTCAACTATGAATAACTAAATTATAGTTATTTAATAAAAATGTTTCGGAAAACTGAAAGAATTCCCGAGATCAGGTACAACGCAAGAATGTCCACCGTCTTCTCTCTTGCTCAGCATTGTATTATAAGTTCTCGCCATAGCTATCAGGCAACATAAGGACATCAAAGGGGTCAAAATTGGAAAAGAAGAAGTCAAATTATCTTTGTTCGCAGATGGCATGCATGATAGTATACATTGAAGACACAAAAGCGTCCACAAAACCCTTCTAGAAACATTTTTTAATCAAAACAGCAAAATATCTGTCTACGAGTTAATACAAAAATAGGTTGCATTCTTAAATACAAAAAAATGAATCAGAGGAAAAATAGTAAAAGAATTTATCCCATGTAAAATGGACACCAACACCACCTAGTATCTAAGAATCAATTTAACATGAGAAGTGAGTTCTCTTACATGAAAACTTTAAAACAAGTAAAAAATTAATGAGACTGTACAAAATGGTAAAACATTCCATGCTCTCAATATTTCATTTTCATGAAAAATCAACAATTCATGTTCTTGGAAAAATCATTATTGTTAAAAAGACAATATTACATAAACTACTATAGAGATTCAATGCAATACCTATAAAAATTTGGGTGACATTCTTCAAGGACTTAGAGCAGTCAATAATAAAATTTGTATGGAAACATAAATGACCCCAAGTGCCCAAAACCAACATTATCTAACTTGAAACTCTGTTATAAAGGTATAGTGATTGAAGCAGCATGACACTGAAATACGTAGAGACTCTCTGACCTATGGATTAGAATAGAATATCCAAGAACAACTCACACACATATCGTCAGATTATTTTTGAGAAATGTGCTGAGAACATGAAATGGAGTAAAGGCAGCCTCTTCTATAAATGTTGCTGGCAAAACTGGGTAACCAAATGCAAAAAAATAAAACTGGACCCATATCTCATACCTTACACAGAAGTAAATTCAAAGTGGATCAAAGAACTTGAAAACTGACCAGAATCTATAAAATACATCAAATAAAACAGAGTAAAAACCCTCCAAGATTTGAACCCCAGCAGTGTCTTCCATGGTACAATACTCCTGGCAAAGGCAACAGAATAAAAAATAAACAAATGGGACTACATCAACTTACAGAGTTTCTGCGTGGCAAAATATGCACAGACTAAAAGTAAAAGACAGCTAGCTGAATGGCAGAAAATGTTTGCTGTCAGCACATCAGATATAGATACATCCAGAATTTATAGAGTATGCACAATGATAAGCAACAAAAACATACCAAAAACTCCATAAAAATTGGGAGAGGAAATTAACTTCTATGAAGGACTTCTATGAAGTAAACCAACAGAAAGCCAAGAGGAAATAAAAAAATACTCACCTTCACTTATTAGGGAAATTCTAATCAAGGCATCAATGAGATACCATTTCAAATCACTAACAATGCATATATATGAAAAATGGGAACGATCTGTGTTGGAGGTGATATGGTGTAAAAAGGACTCTCATTCCCTGCTGGTGGGAATGTTGTCTGGTTCAGCCTCTATGGAAAACAGTATAAAGAGTTCTCAGTAAACTTAAATTGCTCAATTTTATGTTTATTGAGAATCCTGCAATTTCACCTTTGGTTGTCTACCCCAAGAACAGAAAAACAATAGTCCAATATGATGTATACACACTAGTATTCATTGCAACATTCAGTACAATAGCTAAGATTTGGAATTATCCTGTATGTCCAACAACAAATCTGTAGCTCATGGAGATATGGTAATTAATGTTGAAATCATGCAATTTGCTGCAAGATTGATGAAAGTGGATGATATCTTAAATAAAGTAAGCAAGAAGGACAAAAACAGGGTGATATGACTTACATTTAAAGTAACTGGATAAGGAAATTCTATGATTTAAAGGGGGATTACCAGGTCATCATTGGCTCCAGAGTATAGGGAGAAGGAAAGAAATATAGTGAAAGGGAGGAGGAGAAGAAATATATAAGAAGGAACAGGAGCAGAGGTCAAGGGGATTCAGTTACATTGGTGGTGTTAAGAAATGGTAGAGTTAAATATCCAAATCACAGAGTAAACAACAATGAAATCGTGAGATCCAAACATTAGTAACCTAATTTAAAAGGTGTCTGTTAAGATGGCAGCTTGGGTTGGGTGGAAATGTAGGAGAGAGAATCTGGTAACACTGGTGAAGGAAAGTTGACACTAGTGTTAGTATTGGTGATGGAATACTATATGTCAAAAACCTAACAATGAATAGCTTTGTAATTCATGGTGCTGTAGTAGAATAAAATTTTGAAAAAAGTAAACATAAAGAAAACTTGAGAAATGTGGAAAAAATTCAAAGGCAGTAATCATTAAATATGGGCATATTTTAATTTAAAATGATCAAAAATAGTTTAAAATTAAGATAAAGGACATATTCTGTCATGAACAAGAAAATAGATTAAACTGTCCTAAATGTAATTTTCTAAATTTAGAAAGAGTACATTTAAAAACAAATAGGACAAATGCATACCAGACAAATGATAATGAGAGGAAAGAAAGATTCACAGCTTCAATAGCCTATAAATTAGAATGAAAGAAAAAGACCTTATAAGTAAATTTTAAAAAAGATTTTTATGAAGACAGGTATATTTGTGTACTGAATAAGATATCATCAAATTATATAAAGAAAAGGTTTTTTTGGTTTAGGTAAAGTTGAGAACATTTTGACCAGAATGATTTTTTTTTCAAATGTAGGAGTACTGCTATTTATTCAGCCATTGATTAATATGATTGAATGGTGCATGAAATCCACATTACTAAAAAAAATTCTTTTTTAATTAGATATCTGTGAGACAGACCATTACAAAGCTGCTCATAACCGGATTTCAGTCATACAATGATCTAGCATTCTTCCTTCCACCAGTGTACATATTTCACCACCAATGACCCCCGTTTCCCCACCACCATCCCCCACCCCCCACCCCTACCTCCAACCTCTCTCTATGGGAGGCACTTTTCTTCTTGCTCTCTCTCCTTTTCCTTTTACACATTATAGCTTGCAATACAGGTGCTAAGAGGTCATGGTGTTTGTTCAGGGCATTCGGTATTTTTATTGGGATGGTAAGGCTGGAATAGCTTTTCAATTGGTTGGCAGCTTTGGGTGAGGATGTGACTGCTGAGGCTTCCAGAAGTACAGGAAGGTGGGAGAGGTAGCCCATCCTGACCTTGAGAAAGCCTGGAGATTTCATTCACAAAACTTACATACCATAATTTTCAGGAGATTGTATCTTTGGTGAGGTCTCTTCTGAGATAGTGGAGTCAGGCCAGGAGTATGGCAATGATTTTAGTTTGTGGAAGCAAGTGGTTGCTGGGGGCTCTATTTGGATGGGCCCAAGGCCAACCTACTCCCCTCTGATTTACTCCAGTCTGTTCAACCATGCATGGGTCCAAGCTTAAGTGCATCTTTTGATCTTTTTTGAGATTTATTTATGGGTCTCTGAAGCAAGGCTGGTAGTAGAGCTTACAGGGTAGTGCTGGTAACTGCCAATGCTTCCGTGAGTATTGGGAAGTGGCGGAAGGTAGCTCACCCCAAGTCCGAGAAAGCCTGGAGATTTCAGTCACAAAATCTGCATGCCAGAATTTTCAACAGATTAGGTATTGGTGAGGTCCTTCCTGAGATGGTGGAGTCATCCCAGGGGTATGGCAGCAACTTTGGATTGTGAAAGCAAGTGGCTCCTGGGGTTCTGCTTGTGTGGGCCACCAGGCCAACCTGCCCCCTCTAGTTTACCCCAGTCTGTTCAGCACGTGCAGGTTCGAGATTAACTGTGGCTTTTCATCTCCTTTAAGATTTATCTATGCGTCTATGAAATAAAGCCAAAAAATGAGCCAGAGGTGGTTTGTGGGAATTGGCTCCCACATACTTAAATTTTGGCCATTTAATTTCTTGGTAAACTTAGTCCCAAGTTGTTGTGTTCTGGTCAAAGGCACAGCGGCAATTTGGGGGTGTCAGGAAGCCTGAAGACACCATGAGGCTGCTGATGCACTTGTCCTGCGGGTACAGGTTGACCTGTTGGCGGCACACTAACCCTTTGACTAGGATGATTCTAACACAGCTCTTAATATTTAACAAGTTAAAAAGTAAGATAGAATATGGTGATATGATTAAATAATGCTTTGTTTGATATCAGCAGATACACTTGGCACACTTAAACAGAAAATATATTTACATTTCTTCAAATGTCTAGAGAAAACCTTACTTAAAGTTTTATTTTAAGGAACAGAATCTTATTTATCTTTACAACTTTGAAAATGTATGAGCTACGTTCTTTGATAATAATGTTCAAAATTATATTTTAATATATTAATAAAATAACTACTAGAAAAATAGATGCATTAAGCAAAAAATATGACTGTCCTAATCTAAAAGAAACTTAGAGGCAATCATGCTTAGCTTATATCACTATTTTAAAAATGATGTAAATAAAAACTACTCTACTAATCAGGAAAAATAACATAGTAGGTAGAGTGCTTGTCTTGAATGTGGTCAACCTAGGTTTGACTCTGACACACCATATGGTCCTTTGGGACCACCAGGAGTAATTCCTGAGTGCAAAGCCAGTTGTGAGTCTTGAGCACTATCTGGTGTGATCCCCAGCACTATTATTTGGGACAAATCCCCCAATATTACAGTACTGAAATTTAGTAGGCCAAATCATGGGAGTATATATATAAATATAAATATATATGTATATATACATATGTATGTATATTAAAAACTAGCAGTACCAGGGATTTCTCCTGGCTTTATGCTTAAGGGTTCCCCAAGTTCCAAATGCAAGTACTATTTTCATTTCCAAGAAGATAAACAGAGAGGAAGCCCCTGAAAGTCAGACTTTTAGTAACAAATAATAGCAAGATGGAATTTGTAAAGTTTTCATGTCACTTGCTCTGAACTAGCCTGAAATCACGATGACCATCCAAAGAAGGGTAGATCCTCTCAGAAATGCTCCTTCAAGAAGAAAGATTGCTACTGGAGAGTTTGTACAGAAGGTAGCAAGTAAGACATTTGCCTTGCACATGGCCAGTTCAGATCCATTCTATGACCCCCATATATTATTTTAGATAACCAGGAGTTATCCCTGAGTGAAGAGCCGAAGTAAACCCTAAATACTGATAGGGAAAGTGAAGCAGGAGAGGAAGGAGTCCAGCAGCAGCAGGGGGAGGAGAGGAGGAGGAGAAAAAGAAGAGGAAGAAGAAGAAGAAGAAGAGGAGGAGGAGGAGGAGGAGGAGGAGGAGGAGGAGGAGGAAGAGGAGGAGGAGAAGGAGGAGGAGAAGAGGAGGAGGAGAAAAAGAAGAGGAGGAGGAGGAGGAGAAGGAGGAGGAGAAGAAGAAGAGGAAGAGGAGGAGGAGGAAGAGGAGGAGGAGAAATCAAGGCTCCGAGTGTCTTCCCTTTTTTTCACATTCTAATAACAAAATCCAACGTGGGATCTTTGGAAAAAGTCCTACTATAAGACCACCTTTGAAAAGGTTTGCAAAAGCAAGTGAGGAACTTTCCCTCTCTCTCTATCACCACTTTTCCTCTTCCTCCCCCTTCCTACTTTCCTCCCTTCCTTTTTTTCTGTCCCTCTTAATATTTTTTTAGAAATCAAACTTATTTTTTTTTGCTTTTTATGTCACACCCGGTGATGCACAGGTGTTACTCCTAGTTTATGCACTCAGGAATTACTCCTGGCGGTGCTCAGGGGACCATATGGAATGCTGGGGATTGAATCCGGGTTGGCTGCATGCAAGGCAAATGCCCTACTTGCTGTGCTATCACTGCAGCCCCAAATCAAACTATTTTTATTATTTTTACTTCACTATTTGGTTCCTCCTGAAATTCTTCTCTGCAAAGAAATGATATAATGCTGGAAAATTAGGCAAAGAGATAAGTCTGAATGACTTTTCTTTTGCTGTAAAGAGCAATTCCTTGCTCCAGTTTTAGTTCATGGCTCCCCGAGAATTCAGGTGGTAGGGACCAGTTTCTGTGCTACATAGATCAGTTAGATTTCCGCAATAGGTTGATAGCTGACTTTTGTGGCTAGTGGAATGTTAACATTCATGCAGCACCCTTTACCAGTGTAGCAGACTTACAAAACTCAGGTCCTTCTCTGAGCAACTGAGGTAGCACTGTAGCACTATCCTCCCATTGTTCATCGATTTGCTCGAGCAGGCCCAATAATGTCTCCTCTCCATTGTGAGACTTGTTACTGTGTTTGGCATATCGAATACGTTATGGGTAGCTTGTCAGGCTTTGTTGTGTGGGTGGGATACTCTTGGTAGCTTGCCAGGCTCTCTGAGAGGGGCGGAGGGGTCGGCCGGGTTGGCCGCGTGCAAGACAAACGCCCTGTCTGCTGTGCTATATCTCCAGCCCTGACTGAGGTAGGTCAAGCAAAATTGGGTAGTGCTTTTCTCTGGAGGCTACCTTCCTTGCTCTTCACTTCACCCAAGTTATCTGCACTACTTGGAAAGAGAGACAGGGGTCAGGTGACTTGCAACATAGTTCACAAGCTACCAAGGGAAGACACTATTTGCGTGGAACCTTTTCTTTCAGTGTAACATTTTAAATGGATTCATCATTAAGCACATATGAATAAAAACAATACTCATATCAAGAGTTTGGGGGAAAGGGCCATCTTCTGTAACATCAGAAAATGATAGGCAAATATGGAAAACAGAGAAATAAAGAAGTAAATGTTTAAAGAGAACACCTATTTTGGGAGTTGTACTTTAGCCCATTTCTGTGAATTTTTTTCCATTGGGGTTTCAGGAAAGTTTCTGTGTTTATTAATTTAAGATTCGGTGTAGTTTTTCTATAATCATTAGAAATAGAAGCACAATTTCTATTTTGACATCTATGCTCCACCCTGCTCCAAAATAAGGATTTAAAAAAATAGTCTTGAAAAAATAAAATTCTCAATGGTATAGAAGAAACAGGAAGGAAAGAACACCAGGGCAAAAATTAATTTAATTCATCATTTAAAACTTTGTCCATAGAAAAGTATCCCATCAAAATAGGAAATTGAATGGCTAGAATTGTGAGATAGTAGTAGACAAAAGGAAACTCCCAGCGAGGCAGCTCTGTTCTTTGTTTTCTTTCTTATGCCCATACAGTCAGTAGGAGAGCAGAGGGTCTCATACATGCACACATGGCCATGATCTGGAAATCTCAGGACAGAGGAACCAGCTGAATTATGGCCCTAGAGATAACCAGTGATCAATTATATAGCAGCAATCTCAGCAATGGGACAAAAGTTACAGGATTCCAGCTGCAGATTTCAGACCAGTAATATGGACACTGGACAGAGAACGACATAGACAAGAGCACCATACACTAGATGTCTGCAGAGGGCACAGGGGCAGGACCAGATCATCCTAATCTGGACTTGTTATCAGAGCACAGGTATTGACATTTAACACTGGTGAAATGAAAGGCTGGGGCATTGGGGAGGGTCCCAGTCTCATGTATTTAAGTGTACAATAAACTTTAACTTCTTAAGCATCTGAGTTTTGTATTCAAAATTTTCATGCAATATTCAAGAACTAATCATATCAGGAATAAATCAACTTTTGTAAATTGCATCAACATATTTGGGGTAATGATAATTATTTAAATCAATCCAAGTAAAGGTAGAAAACTTAATTATAGTTGCAATATCTAAAAAAATACTTCGAAGTAAGCCATCAGCAAATTCCCTGATTTTTGTTTTATATAAGAGCCCGGCAAGCTACCAAGAGTATCTCGCCCACATGGCAGAGCCTGGCAAGCTACCCGTGATGTATTCAATATGCCAAACACAGTAACAACAAAAGTCTCCAATGGAGATGTTACTGGGCCCACTTGAGCAAATCGATGAACAACAGGAGGACAGTGACAGTGACAGTGATTTTTTAAAATATTATTATTTTTAATTGAATCACCATGGGATATACAGTTACAAAATTGTTCATGGTTAAGTTTCAGCCTTGAAATGTTCCAACACCTTTCTCCTCACCACTGCATATTTCCCAACACCAATGTCCCCAGTTTCTCTTCTGTGTATCCCCATGCCCTGTTGCAGTAGTTTGACTCTATAGTAGACACGTCTCTCTCTATTTTTCTCTCTTATTTTCCTTTTAGGCATGGTGGTTCACAACACTGTTACTAAAAGGGCATTATGCATATCACTTTACCTCCTTTCAGCACTCAGTTTTTGTCCCATGCATTAGTGATGCCTTCCCCTACACTCCTTGATCACATTTCCTACCATGGAAGAGTCCTCTTGATCCTTGTTTCTACTATTGTTTGGCTCCAATTTCTTATTTCAAACATCTGTTTCAGGCAGAAATATTGGTTGGTCTTGATAATGTATGTTGGGAAAAGTATTGTATGAAACCCAAACAATCAGAAGGTATAAGGTTTTTTTTTGCCACAAAAGACCCTCTCAGTAGCCTAGAAAACCATCAATACGCAGACTTTCATGACAGGTGCAAGGATGCTTTCAGAGGATGAGGTGCCTAACCACTCTGGGAGGAGAGGCTCCACTGTTGGGACAAAAGTAAATATTCCCAGTTGAAAATAAACTGTGATCAAAGATTTCTAAGGAACAGAAATTTACCCTGGGATACAGGTGTTGCAGGTCACTCGGGTCAGCTGGACAGAAGTAGTCTTGAGAAAATAGTACTTCCACCCATCATTGTCTCACTCACCTCTATCTCATCCATCTTTACCAGCCTGGGAAATGTTTGGCATGGATCAGCACCAGTAAAGTTTGTAATGTGGCATGGACACTAGCTCCATGAAGCAGTTGTCAAGCTATACCTAAAGTCCAAGTGTACTGTATGTTGCAGGAAATTATCTCCACCACCAGAATTCTCAGGCAGCTGTAGATTCAGGCTGGAGCAAGAAATAGTTTTTTGCAGGAAAAGAAAGTCAGCTCTAATCTTTGCATAAGTGTTTGACGAACTTCACCTTTCCTTGCAGAAAAGAACTTCACGAGGAAGCAAAATATTGAAGTAAAATTTAATATTGGAGTACATATTAAATTTTACTTAAATTTGAATATTGAAGTAAAAAATTAAGTTAAATTTTGAGGTAAAAATTTAAATATTGAAGTGGAAAAAGAAATTTACTTAGGGAATTGTGAAAGGAGAGAAATATATAAATGGAGCCATGTGTTCAAGAGAGAGTACAGTCTTCCCCAGAGGGGGAAAAGCAGAATGTCTTTAGGGGGGTTAGGTACAATTAATCAAAATTGTCTTGATCTAGACATCTCTGTATACTAAAAAGTTAATCTGGATGTTTTCACAGGGATCAAGTGGACTCTTGAAGTTTCTTTTATATCCTTATGACAGTCTTTCCTCAGATTGTCCAATAACTTTTTCCTTTGCTGAAGGGGTCAACCTTTCTCTAGGTTATGTCCCAGTTTCTCAATTTCCTAGGAGCTCAGTATTTGCATCTAAAAGGAACGTGGTTCTCATGCCTTTGGGCTAATTTCTGGGCTAGGCGATTTCATGTTAGTTTGTTATTTCCAGGCCCCCAATCTAGCTGCTTTCAACACAGAAATGTTTCATCTAATGCCTAGCACCCATAAAACACTATTGTACACTTTCAGCATGGAATCAGGAGACAATCTATAGGGCATACACAGGGCTTGATTTTGTTGCAGTAATGCTTCAGGTTGCCACAGAGGAGATGAGTTTTGTCCTGGATTACCTGAGCTGCAAAAGAACTGTTATCAGATGTGAGGTTCACCATACCGAGTCACAAAAGTTTATCAGAAGTAAATGAATATCTCCTGTGGCAGGAAGGATGAGAGAGAGTTTAAAACTTTTTGTATGAGATGAGAAGGATGAGAGAGAGTTTAAATTTTTTATGAGAAGAATGAGAGAGAGTTTAAAACTTTCTGTATGATGAATTCAGTAGGGATATCTCACGATGACTTGAAAATATTTGGCCTGTTTCCTAGGAATTTTTCCTGGTTTGAGCTAAGGCTTGGGGAATGTTTCTGACATCCTGTTAGTTTGCAATTGGCCCTCGTAATAGTTTACTTTATTGGTCTTAGCCAGGACTCAAAACTAAAGGCCCTACCCATAAACTGAAGATAAGAAAAGAATGTAAAGATAGGAATGGGATTTAAGGTGCTGGAGAGTAAGATGAAAACTCTCCTAGAAATTGTTCGTCTTGAATTTAAGATTACTGTAAGCAATTGGCAAGAAATAAAACCTCAGGATGTCTCTTTCAAGGTAGTATCCTGTACATCTCTCTCCACCTAGTTAATAATAGAGCTAATGCAAAACATTTTATCCTCAACATAACAAGAGACCTTGAGGATGGACTTTCTGTAATTGGCTCCACCCCTCTATAACAAATAACTGAGGTGGCTGGGGCCTGAAATCTTACCATCAAGTCTACTAACAAACAGACTCAGTGCCTGCCAAATCTCATCTGACTACTAGCAAGAAAACCATGCATTCCTAGACAGAAAGCATCCTAAATACTAGAATGCACCCAGGGTTCAACGGTTTATTCCAGTTTCTGTGTCTATTGGACAAAGATTTGAACACAAGACACTCAGAGAGAGTGGGAGAGTAGGGATTATTTTATTGTGCAGGCCAGGATCTCCAGGCATAAAACAGAAAAGGGAAATCTCCCTCACACTGATAAATTCAGAAAACTCCCTAGAAAGAAACAATTTAGCAAAACTATGAACATTACTTAAGAAGACTTACCAGTAGTAATCCCAATTATGCTCAGTAAAATGAAGGGATCTTTGGAAGAGAACAAAGGAAAAGAAAGTATGAGAAAATTTCATGAGAAAATTCTAGGCATAAATAATAATACTAAATAATACAGAGGCTAATCTAAAAATACAATAGAGGGGCTCAGTAGCAGAGTGGAAGTAGCTAAAAATTTAGTGAATTCCAATATGAAATAGACAAAAACATCCACAAAGCTCCTTCCAAAAGAAAAGACACATTGAAGAAAAATATGGGGAAGTATCTAGAGGAACAGCATTCATTTAAATAGGTTTCCAGAATGATAAGAAAGAGAAAGAGTCATAATTTAGATGAAATAAAAAACAGCTGAGAAATTTCCCATGTTGAGAAAGGATTTATATATAATCACAACCAGGGAGCTCAAACTTCCAAAACACAAAAAGTACCCACAGACACAGTCCAAGAAAACTTATAATTAAAATTCAAATGTGTCAAAGATAAAGGTATAATATTAAAGAAGAAGGAGAAAAGAAAATCATTTCATGTAAGGGAATTACAATACTACAAGCAGATTTCTCATAGAAACCCTACAGGTTAGAAGTATGAAATATACAAAGCTGTAAATGGAAAAGCCCTCAGACAGTAATACCCTATGCAGCTAGTTTATAACTCAGATTTAAAAGAGGAACACAGAGATCTCGTATGATAAACAATAGCTAATGATGTTTATCCCACAGCCCCCTAAGATATACATAGTGAATATTTATAAAAGAAAACTATTTGCCACTTGTAAGACAACTAGAACATTTGAGTGAGTGAGTAAGAAAATATAGTGAAATTATAATGAATTTTGAGTTTATTTAAAATAAACTACTAGAATCTTATATGTAAACTTCATGACCAACAAAGAAAATTTCAGCAACACAAAGTGGTTTGGGGCAATAAAAATCTTCCCTCATCAATAGACATGTAGAAAATCCACAGGGGGAAAACTATCTAAGGTGCTGGACTAGATGGGTTTAACAAATATTAAAGGACTTATTGAACTCAAGCAGCTGCATATTCTTTTCAAGTGCATGTGAATAATTCTTTTGGATAAACAAAAATACTTGTGCATAAAACAAATGACAATATAGTCAGGAAAATTGTAATCTTATCACTAGCTTTTTTTAATAATAAGGATATAAAATTTGAAAGTACCCATAAAACAGAGCTGAACAAATTATAGTAGATAGGGTAATTAAAGAACATGTTATTTAATTATTAAATCAATAAAAAATCAAAGTGGAAACTAAAAATTCCTGTAAATAAAAGATAACGTGGAGACAAATAATCAGAACATATGTGATACAGTAAAAATAGTAGCAATAGGTAAGTTTATGTAAATAGTATCCAGTAAAAACAAACCATAGACTGACAATGGAGATCAATGCAGAGTGCTCAAAGTTTTCTGTGGATCATGGTGGAGGAATATTTGCACTTTGACGGTAGGTGTGATGTGATAGCATTTTACCTATTAGTTATGTTCTATAAATACTGTTAAATATGTAAATAAAAATAGAAATTCTATATGACAAAATAATACTTCTCTTTGTTATTCCAAAGAATGTTTGCAACTCTGTATTCATAGTACCATTATTAATAAAACTCAAAATGTAACTTAATCTAAATGTAAGCTAAAATATAACTGGATAAAACAGATATAGTATATATACTCAATTGACTACTAATGTGACATTTAAAAGATGATTTTGGGGAAAAAATTGATTGGACGTGAGGTGATTATACATGATACATAAGCAAATGAATGAATTATTGGATAGGTTCACTCATATGTAGAATATGAATTATTAAAACAAATTAACTGCAAAAAATCAAAAAAGTGAAAACGTATGTGTAGGCAGAAGATAAAGGAGAAAGTGGGAGAAATGAATAGAGGTTTTTCTTTGTGTTGGAGTGACGTTGAAACTTTGATGGTGGGAGTTATGATATTCATACACAAAAACAGCTGTTAAGCTAACATGATTAAATCCCATCATATTATTAACCAGTAATAAATAAATGGAAAATGGGTGTTGAAGGAATCTACTTTAGTCTAGTAAATTGTGCATATGAAAAATCACAGGTAAGTTTGAAAAATAGCTAAAAGGTTTTTTGCTAAAGTTAGGTTCAAGACAGGGCTGCCCATTCCCACATCTATTTTATAATAGATTTGGAAATACTCTCTACAGAAAACAACAAAAAAGATAAATGAAATCTAAATATAAATCATAGAAAGAAAAAGCAGAACTTTCATTACTTACCGATCATGTGATATTATGCACAGAAAATGTGTGATATTATGCAGAGAAAATGTTAGAAGCTTTTTGTAAAATTATAGTAATTAATAAACAAATAAGAAAATTAATAAACCAATAAGAAAAAACTATAGTAATTAATAAACCAATAAGAAAAAATTAATAAACAAATAAGAAAAATTAATAAACCAATAGGAAAAAATAGTGTGGATACTATATTATTACATAATGTTTTTTTTCCCTTTATTTTATTTTATTTTTTTAAAGTTGTAGATTTACAATTTTTTGTGCTTTGGTTTCAATCATACAATGATCAGATACCCATCCCTCCACCAGTGCCCATCTTCCACCACCATGGATAATATCCCTCCCACCCCCATCCCCCCATCCCCCCTGTCTCTGTGGCAGGGCAATCCCCTGTGTTCTCTCTCTCCTTTTGGGTGTTGTGGTCTGCAAAAGAGGCATTGAGTGGCAAACATGTTCAGTCCATAGTCTACTTTCGACATGCATCTCCCCTCCTGGGAGGATCCTCCAAACATCCTTTATTTGGTGCTCCCTTCTCTATCTGAACTGCCCTTTCCTCTAGGATACCCGGCTGGCCTCTAAGTTATGGAGTAATCCTCCTGGTGCTGATCTCAGCTATTCTTGGGTATTAATCTCATACTTTGTTACTTTATATCACCCAGATGAATGCAATCTTTCTATGTCTATCCCTCTCTTTCTGATTCATTTCTCTTAGCATGATACTTTCCATATTGTACCACTTGTATGTAAATTTCTGACTTCATCTTTTCTAAGAGCTACATAGTACTCCATTGTGTAGATGTACCAAAGTTTCTTTAACCAGTCACCTGTTCTTGGGCATTCAGGTTTCTTCCAGTTTCTGGCTATTGTAAAGAGTGCTGCAATGAACAAACAAGTGCAGATGTCACTTCGACTATACATTTTTGCTTCTCTGGGATATATTCCCAGGAGTGGTATTGCTGGGTCAAATGGGAGCTCAATTTCTAATTTTTTGAGAATCGTCCATACTGTTTTCCAGAAGGGCTGAACCAGTGGACATTCCCACCAACAGTGAAGGAGTGTCCCTTTCTCGCCACATCCGTGCCAGCATCGGTTGCTTTTGTTCTTTTGAATGTGGGCCAGTCTCTGAGGTGTGAGATGGTATCTCATTGTGGTTTTGATCTGCATCTCCCTGATGATTAATGATGTAGAGCATTTTCTCATGTGCTTTTTTGCCATTCGGATTTCTTCTTTGAGAAAGTTTCTGTTCATTTCATTGCCCCATTTTTGGATGGGGTTGGATGTTTTCTTCTTGTGGAGTTTAACCAGTATTTTGTATATCCTGGATATCAACCCCTTGTCAGATGTGTATTCGGTGAATATCCTTTCCCATTCTGTAGACTGTCTTTGTATTTTGGTCACTGTTTCTTTGGAGGTGCAGAAGCTTCTTAGTTTAAGATAGTCCCATTTATCTATCTCTGTTTTCACTTGCTCGGCCAGTGGCATGGCATCTTTGAAGATACCATAAGCTTCAATGTCATGGAGGGTTTTGCCAACTTTATCTTCAATGTACCTTATGGTTTCTGGTCTGATGTTGAGGTCTTTAATCCATTTTGATCTTACTTTTGTACATGGTGTTAGGCAGAGTTCTGAGCCTATTTTTTGCATGTAGCCGTCCAGTGATGCCAACACAATTTATTAAAGAGGCTTTCCTTATTCCACTTCACATTACTTGCACCTTTATCAAAGATTAGATGAGCATATGATTGAGGGGAGATGTCAGTGTATTCAACCCTGTTCCATTGGTCTGCAGTTCTGCCTTTGTTCCAGTACCATGCTGTTTTAATTATTACTGCTTTGTAGTACAGTTTGAAGTTCGGGAGGTTGATTCCTCCCATTTTCTTTTTCCCAAGAATTGCTTTAGCTATTCGTGGGGGCTTACTGTTCCATATAAATTTCAAGAGTGTTTGCTCCATTTCTTTGAAGTATGTCATGGGTATCCTTATAGGGATTGCATTGAATTTATACAATGCTTTCGGTAGTATTGCCATTTTGACAATGTTAAGTCTCCCGACCCGTGAGCAGGGGATAACTTTCCATTTCCTCATGTCCTCTTTTATTTCCTGAAGTAGAGTTTTGTAGTTTTCTTTGTACAGGTCCTTTACTTCCTTAGTTAAGCTGATTCCTAGGTACTTGATTTTCTGGGGCACAATTGTGAATGGGATTGTTTTTTTCATGTTGCTTTCTTCTCTCTCACTGTTTGCGTATAGGAAAGCCATGGACTTTTGGGTATTGATTTTATAACCTGCAACTTTACTATACGAGTCTATTGTTTCTAGGAGTTTTTTGGTGGAAGTTATTGGGTTCTCTAAGAAGAGTATCATATCATCTGCGAATAGTGAGAGCTTGATTTCTTCCTTTCCTACCTGAATGCCCTTAATATCTTTTTCCTGCCTAATCGCTATTGCAAGTACTTCCAGTACTATATTGAACAGCAGTGGAGAGAGTGGGCATCCCTGTCTCGTCCCTGATCTTAGAGGGAAGGCTCTCAGTTTTTCCCCATTGAGGATGATGCTTGCTGTAGCCTTGTGGTAGATGGCTTTAATTATGTTGAGGAAGGTCCCCACTATACCCATTTTGGCTAGGGTTTTCATCATAAAGGGTGCTGGATCTTATCAAATGCTTTCTCTGCATCTATTGATATGATCATATGCTTTTTATCTTTTCTTTTGTTGATATGGTGGATTATGTTGATTGATTTCCGAATGTTAAACCATCCTTGCATCCCTGGGATGAATCCTACTTGGTCATGGTGTATGATCTTTTTGATGAGTAGTTGGATTCTATTTGCTAGTAGTTTGTTGAGGATCTTTGCATCTGTGTTCATCAGGGATATCGGCCTGTAATTCTCTTTCTTTGTGGTATCTCTGTCTGCTTTTGCTATCAGTGTGATATTTGCTTCGTAGAAACTGTTCGGAAGTGTTTTTGATATTTCAATTTCGTGGAAAAGCTTAAAGAGCATCGGGAATAAGTCCTCTTTAAAGATTTGGAAGAATTCGCTAGTGAATCCATCCGGGCCAGGACTTTTGTGCTTGTGGAGACTTTTTATTACCATTTCAATTTCCTTGATGGTGATAGGTCTGTTCAGGTATTCCAGGTTTTCTTGTTTCAGCCTTGGGAGTCTGTAGGAGTCTAGGAATTTATCCATTTCCTCGAGGTTTTCATGTTCCGTGGCATAAAGCTTCTCAAAGTACTCCCTGAGGATCCTCTGAATTTCTGTGGTTTCTGTTGTAATGACCCCCTTTTCATTTCTGATTCGGTTTATTAGGGTTTTCTCTCTCCCTTTCTTTGTGAGTTTTGCTAGAGGCTTATCGATCTTGTTAATTTTCTCGAAGAACCAGCTTTTGGTTTCATTGATCTTTCGGATTGTTTTTTGGGTTTCCATCTCGTTAATCTCTGCTCTGAGATTTATTATTTCCTTTCTCCTGTTCGGGTTGTGCTCCTTTTTTGGTCCTTCTCTAAGCTCTTAAGCTGTGAGGTTAGGTTACTTATGTGTGCTCGCTCCTCCTTCCTGAGGAATGCTTGTAGAGCTATAAACTTTCCTCTTAACACAGCCTTTGCTGTGTCCCATAAGTTTTGGTAACTCATGTTCTCATTTTCATTCGTTTCTAGGAATCTTTTGATTTCCTCTTTGATTTCCTGTCTAATCCACTCGTTGTTCAATAGTGCACTGTTTAATTTCCAGGTGTTTGATTTAGTTTTCTGTTTTTGTGTGTGATTTAGTTCTAATTTCAGCGCATTATGGTCTGAGAAGATTGTTGATACAATCTCTACCTTCTTAATTTTATGGAGGCATGTTTTGTGGCTCAGCATGTGGTCTATCTTGGAGAATGTTCCATGTACGCTTGAGAAGAATGTGTATTCAGCTTTTTGTGGATGAAGTGTCCTGTATATATCTACTAAGTCCCTTTCTTCCATTGTTTCCCTCAAATGAAGTATGTCCTTGCTAAGCTTGAGTCTGGTTAATCTATCAAGAGGTGACAAAGCAGTGTTGAAGTCTCCCACTAGTATTGTGTTGCTATTGATGTCTTTTTTCAAATCTATGAGTAGTTGTTTTAAGTACTTTGCTGGTCTCTCATTAGGTGCATATACATTTATTATTGTAAGTTCTTCCTGTTGTACAGATCCTCTGATCAATAAGAAATGGCCTTCACTGTCTCTTATGACCTTCCTCACTCTGAAATCGATGTGGTCTGATATAAGGATGGCTACCCCAGCCTTTTTATGGGAGCTGTTTGCCTGTAGGATTGTTTTCCAGCCTTTGACTCTGAGTCTGTGTTTGCTTTGACTATTGAGATGCGTTTCTTGCAGGCAGCAGAATGTTGGGTTCAATTTTCTAATCCATCCTGCCACTCTATGTCTTTTAATTGGTGCGTTTAGCCCATTGACATTGAGAGAGATTATTGTTATGGGATTTTGTCCCATTGTTCTGTTAAAATTTGGTGTATTTGAGGGGCCTTTCTTGCCTTAAAGTAGCCCATTTAGTTGTTCTTGTAACCATGGTTTTGAGTCTATGACGTTCCTGAGCTGTTGTTTGTCTGTGAAACTGTGTGTTGTTCCTTCTATTATGAATGAGAGTCTTGCTGGGAAAAGTATTTTGGGGGAGGCATTTATTTCATTGAGTTTTTTTTACTATGTCCCACCACTGTTTTCGGGCCATGAGGGTTTCATCAGAAAAATCAGCTGTGAATTTTAAGGATGCTCCTTTGTAAGAGATTTCTTTCTTCGATCTTGCTGCTTTCAGAATTTTGTCTCTATCTAAGGTTTAGGTCATTTTGATCAGAATGTGTCTTGGGGTATTTTTATTCGGATTTCTTCTAGCTGGTACCCTTCGGGCCTCCTGAATGTGGTCACACGTTTTCTTCAGCTCTGGAAATGTTGTAGCAATGATTTCTTTGACAGTTTCTTCTTCATCGAGGTTTTCTTCCTGTCCCTCTGGGACTCCAATAATTCTTATGTTACCCCTCTTGGCTTCATCACGATCTTCTCTTGCCATCTGTTCCCGAATTGTGAGTCTCTTTTCCATTTTCTGCTCTTTTCTGGAGAGTCTCTGAACTTCATCTTCGAGCTCACTGATTCTGTTCTCAGCTGCTCTTACTCTGCTGCTGAGGCCTTCCACTGAGCTTTTCAATTCGCCTACGAGATTTTTCAGGTCTGACATTTCTGATTGCATTCTCCTCATTTCTGCATTCAGATCCTCTTGTCTTCTATTGGCATTGGTTTCCATTGTTTCTTTTAATTCCCTAAGCATCCTAAGTAGCTCCCTTCTGAATTCCTTGTCAGAGATGTTGTCTAACACTACAGTACTGTTGGTGTCATCTGGGCTAGACTCTTCAATATGAAAGTTTGGTGGGCTTTTGCGTTGCTTTACCATTGTGAGAGGTGTGGTTTAGTCCTTAACGTTCACTGTTACTATTCTGGTTGATATGCAGTGTGAGTTACGATAGGGTTATCAGTTATTGGCTACTGTGTTTCTAGTGGCTGAGCTAAAATAGAGAAGTTTCCATCTAAGAAGTTAGCTTATGGTTCCTATTTCATATGTAGTGGGAAAATATTTCGCGGCTGCGTTAGCGGCCGCGGCTCCAGAAACAGTCCCTGGCACTGGGCGAGGAGTTGGGAACGTCTCCTGTTTGGAATTGGAGCCGTTCAGCTTTGTTGCCCAGAGCTGGGCCTCTGTGCCCGTCCCACGCAGATCAGGGGTTGAAAACCGGCTGTCTAGGGGCTGTTTCTAGCTGCGCGTGCCCAGAGAGGGACCCAGGCCCCTGGGGGCGGGCTGTACCTGTTGGAATTGGAGCCGTTCAGCTTTGTTGCCCAGAGCTGGGCCTCTGTGCCCGTCCCACGCAGATCAGGGGTTGAAAACCGGCTGTCTAGGGGCTGTTTCTAGCTGCACGTGCCCAGAGAGTGAACCAGGCCCCTGGGGGCGGGCTGTACCTGTTGGAATTGGAGCCGTTCAGCTTTGTTGCCCAGAGCTGGGCCTCTGTGCCCGTCCCACGCAGATCAGGGGTTGAAAACCGGCTGTCTAGGGGCTGTTTCTAGCTGCCCGTGCCCAGAGAGGGACCCAGGCCCCTGTGGGCGGGCTGTACCTGTTGGAATTGGAGCCGTTCAGCTTTGTTGCCCAGAGCTGGGCCTCTGTGCCCGTCCCACGCAGATCAGGGGTTGAAAACCGGCTGTCTAGGGGCTGTTTCTAGCTGCGCGTGCCCAGAGAGTGACCCAGGCCCCTGGGGGCGGGCTGTACCTGTTGGAATTGGAGCCGTTCAGCTTTGTTGCCCAGAGCTGGGCCTCTGTGCCCGTCCCACGCAGATCAGGGGTTGAAAACCGGCTGTCTAGGGGCTGTTTCTAGCTGCGCGTGCCCAGAGAGGGACCCAGGCCCCTGGGGGCGGGCTGTACCTGTTGGAATTGGAGCCGTTCAGCTTTGTTGCCCAGAGCTGGGCCTCTGTGCCCGTCCCACGCAGATCAGGGGTTGAAAACCGGCTGTCTAGGGGCTGTTTCTAGCTGCGCGTGCCCAGAGAGTGACCCAGGCCCCTGGGGGCGGGCTGTACCTGTTGGAATTGGAGCCGTTCAGCTTTGTTGCCCAGAGCTGGGCCTCTGTGCCCGTCCCACGCAGATCAGGGGTTGAAAACCGGCTGTCTAGGGGCTGTTTCTAGCTGCGCGTGCCCAGAGAGGGACCCAGGCCCCTGGGGGCGGGCTGTACCTGTTGGAATTGGAGCCGTTCAGCTTTGTTGCCCAGAGCTGGGCCTCTGTGCCCGTCCCACGCAGATCAGGGGTTGAAAACCGGCTGTCTAGGGGCTGTTTCTAGCTGCACGTGCCCAGAGAGTGAACCAGGCCCCTGGGGGCGGGCTGTACCTGTTGGAATTGGAGCCGTTCAGCTTTGTTGCCCAGAGCTGGGCCTCTGTGCCCGTCCCACGCAGATCAGGGGTTGAAAACCGGCTGTCTAGGGGCTGTTTCTAGCTGCCCGTGCCCAGAGAGGGACCCAGGCCCCTGGGGGCGGGCTGTACCTGTTGGAATTGGAGCCGTTCAGCTTTGTTGCCCAGAGCTGGGCCTCTGTGCCCGTCCCACGCAGATCAGGGGTTGAAAACCGGCTGTCTAGGGGCTGTTTCTAGCTGCGCGTGCCCAGAGAGTGACCCAGGCCCCTGGGGGCGGGCTGTACCTGTTGGAATTGGAGCCGTTCAGCTTTGTTGCCCAGAGCTGGGCCTCTGTGCCCGTCCCACGCAGATCAGGGGTTGAAAACCGGCTGTCTAGGGGCTGTTTCTAGCTGCGCGTGCCCAGAGAGGGACCCAGGCCCCTGGGGGCGGGCTGTACCTGTTGGAATTGGAGCCGTTCAGCTTTGTTGCCCAGAGCTGGGCCTCTGTGCCCGTCCCACGCAGATCAGGGGTTGAAAACCGGCTGTCTAGGGGCTGTTTCTAGCTGCGCGTGCCCAGAGAGTGACCCAGGCCCCTGGGGGCGGGCTGTACCTGTTGGAATTGGAGCCGTTCAGCTTTGTTGCCCAGAGCTGGGCCTCTGTGCCCGTCCCACGCAGATCAGGGGTTGAAAACCGGCTGTCTAGGGGCTGTTTCTAGCTGCGCGTGCCCAGAGAGGGACCCAGGCCCCTGGGGGCGGGCTGTACCTGTTGGAATTGGAGCCGTTCAGCTTTGTTGCCCAGAGCTGGGCCTCTGTGCCCGTCCCACGCAGATCAGGGTTGAAAACCGGCTGTCTAGGGGCTGTTTCTAGCTGCCCGTGCCCAGAGAGGGACCCAGGCCCCTGGGGGCGGGCTGTACCTGTTGAAATTGGAGCCGTTCAGCTTTGTTGCCCAGAGCTGGGCCACTGTGCCCGTCCCATGGAGATCAGGGGTTGAAAACCGGCTGTCTAGGGGCTGTTTCTAGCTGCGCGTCTACATAATGTTTTTTAAATTTCTTTATGCAAGTAATGAATTAGAAAATATCTAAAACGCTACTTGCAATGGACTACGGTGTAAGGATATTTGAACTGTGTGGTTGAGGTTGGTTGTGGTATAAAGTAAAGTAAAGTAAAGGCCCTCCCGTTGATCATCGATTTGCTCGAGCAGGCCCAGTAACTTCTCCACTGGAGACTTTGTTGTTACTGTGTCTGGCATATCGAACACTCTCGGTAGCTTGCCGGGCTCTCCGAGAGGGGCGGAGGAATCGAACTCGGGTCGGCCATGTTGGCTGCGTGCAAGGTGAATGCCCTACCCGCTGTGCTATAGTAATATATAATTTGAAAAGAAATAGTGTTAGACTGATAAAACATATTCAATAGTAGGGACTGGAGCGATAATACAGTACATAGGGCGTTTGCCTTGCATGTGGCCGACCTGTTTCAATTCCTAGCATTCCATATGGTCCCCCAAGCACCACCAGGAGTAATTCCTGAATGCAAAGCCAGGAGTAACCCCTGTGCATTGCCAGCTATGACCCAAAAAGAAAATAAAAAGCCGAAAATACCCATATTCATTAGTAAACTAATTTTTCAAATGCCAAATTAAAATCCCCCCAAATTTTAAAAACTTAAAAGTGAAAAACATGCTCAGTTATAAATAAACCTCTCAATTATACATCAGTTGCCAAAATGTGGCATTACAAAAATATAATACAAGTCTTCAACATCAATGGTTAATATTATTTCTAAAGATGTTCAAAGATGTTATATCCAAGATTCTCATGGTAATCTCCTCAAGATATCTACTGCTGTTATAGATTTTTGGTGGTTTGTTTTCTAATTCTAAGGAGGAGGTTGTTTCTGTTTTCTATTTTAATTGAATCACTGTGAGATACACAATTAAAAAGTTGTTCATGGTTGAGTTTCCATCATACAATGTTCCAACACCCTTTCCATCACCAGGTACATTTCTCACCGCCAATGTCTCCAGTTTCCCTTTCTTCTTTCCCCCAAATCCTTACCAGCCTGCCTCTGTGGCATGCACTTCTCTCTCTCTTTCTCTCTCTCTCTCTAACTCGCTCGCTTGCTCACTCACTTGCTTTCTCTCTTTCTCTCTTACTTTGTGGTCATTATGATTTGCAATACAGGTACCGGAAGGTTACTATGTTTAGCTCGTTGCCTCCTTTTTAGCACTTAGTTCTTGTCCAGAATGATCATTTACAGCTATCATTGTCATAGTGGACTTCTTTAGCCTAACTGCCTTTCCCTGCTCTACAACTTGTAGCAAGCTTCCAAATGTGGGACAGTCTTTATGTCCCTTGTTTCTACTATCTTTGGATATTGGTTTCATACTGATTCTTTCTTTTTATATCCCAAAAATGAATACAATCATTCTATGTCTGTTCCTCTCCCTCTGACGCATTTCACTCAGCATGATTCTATCCATGTCCATTCATTTATAGGCAAATTCCATGACTTCATTTTTTCTATTGTCTATGTAGTATTCCATTGCGTAGATGTACCATAGTTTCTTCAGTCCTCTGTTCTTGGGCATTCGGGTTGTTTTCAGATTCTGACTATGCAATAAATTTTTTAAACATGAGATCAATCATCTGAAGAATAGTAAAGAAAGAGCTATTCACCCAATTAAAATATTTATGCACTCTTTTATGATATAGAAAAACAAAGATTGGGGTTATTATGCAGGTAAAGGTAAAGGTAAAGGCCCTCCCGTTGTTCATCGATTTGCTCGAGCGGGCCCAGTAACGTCTCCATTGGAGACTTTGTTGTTACTGTGTCTGGCATATGGAATACGTCACGGGGAGCTTGCCAGGCTCTGCCGTGCGGGCGAGATACTCTTGGTAGCTTGCCGGGCTCTCCGAGAGGGGCGGAGGAATCGAACTCGGGTCGGCCATGTTGGCTGCGTGCAAGGCAAACGCCCTACCACTGTGCTATCGCTCTAGCCCATTATGCAGGTATGTGATTATTATATAAATGAGTTACCTAGATGAAAAAATTTTTTCAGAGCAAATATTTGAATATCATATCCACTCATATGAAGTTCCCTCCACCATTTTGAGGCCTCAGGCCCTTACTCCATTTTTAAGTTTAGAATTTAAACCCCACCTCCTTTTTTACAGTCTGTAGCACTGTAGAACTGTCTTCCCTTTTCTCATCGATCTGCTCAAGTGGGCCCAGTAACGTCTCCATTGTGAGACTTGTTGTTACTGTGTTGGCATATCGACTATATCACGGGTAGCTTGCCAGGCTTTGCCGTGCGGGTGAGATGCTCTTGGTAGCTTGCTGGGGTCTCCAAGTGGGGTGGAGGAATCAAACCTGGCTTGGCCGGGCAGGCAGCTTGCAAGGCAAACACCCTAGGTCCAGCAAAATTCATAAAATCAATGTAGATTTCCATGTGACATGTTAAATTTGTTTTATTGATTCCTTCAACTCATCTCATCAAGCAGCTAAGAAACATCTAGAAGCACCACTATACATGCAACAAACTCTTATTCAAAGCCACATGACAATATTTATTTATAATTTATTTAGGATATATGACTATGCATAAAGAAATGTGATGTAATCAGGGTACCTTAAGAAATTGCCTGAAAGTACATACATGAGAAGATACCCAATTATATTCTAATAAGGAAGAGTAAGAGAATAAGTATTAGTGACTGCCTATTGGATATGAAAGCATATCTGAAGATATTGAAATAAGATGGGGGTAGACTCAAAACTGAAAAATATTTGGAACAAATACATAGAACATTTCAAATTAATGGAAAAGTCACAATTACTAAGCGAATGATGTTGAACAAGTCAGAATCTTTGGATAATCACTTGCACATGAATAAATCCTAGATAAGTTTAAGAATTAACTTTACTTATAAGAGAAGCCAAAGTAAATTGGAAGAAATACATAACAAAGATTTATGGTCAGGGATGTAGTTCACTGGTAGAGTGCGTCCGAAAGGATGTATGAGATTTTCAGTTTGATTTCCAGCACCAAAAATATAGAGCGAAACAAACTACAAAATAAAATAAAACAAAAATTAAAGTACATATTTAAAATTCAGAGGAAAAAAGATAAAATAGTTAATATTATAGCTCAGGAAAACTGGTTATACACATGAGATAAAATTAGGATTTAACTTCCATCTCAAATTATATTTGAAAATACCAGAACAACAGGCATGAGTACTAAGTATGAATGAATAAAATTTAAAATCTTGAAACAGTTATGAGAATTAAAGTTAGGTATAAAAATGATATTAACAAGGCAGGTGAAGAACGAGAAATAATAATAAAAGTAAATATCTGTTTATATAAAAATAGAAACATTTCTTAGCAAAAAGATACTATAAGTCAATAGACAAATTATAGATTTGGGGAAATTCTGCTATAGAACAAATTTTGATATCTAATATGTGAACATTGTTCCCTAACAAATAATCCTTGTTTTGTATGGTCTCCTCGGTAAAACAAGTTTAGATAAATGGCTCTAGTCATCTACCCAGGTAAGAACATAATAATTTGGAAGCAGAAAGCATGTGTCATGGACAGAGTAGAATAGGAAATTATCATAACTTAATTTTCCCGTTGATTGGTATATGAAAAATTCCAGCCTCTCTAAGTACCCATTGGATTTTGATGTGCTTATTACTGTTCTTAAACTCTCTTTCAACTTTGGGGCTGGAGCAATAGCACAGTGGGTAGGGCATTTGCCTTGCACTCGGCTGACCTGGGTTCGATTCCCAGCATCCCATATGTCTCCTGAGCACCGCCAGGAGTAATTTCTGAGCGCAGAGCCAGGAGTAACCCCTGTGAATCGCCAGGTATGACCCAAAAAAAGAAAAAAAAACTCTGTCACCTTAATGGTTCATGTGTTGGGAGCCAGGATGGGGAACTACACTGTAGTAAGTAAATAGCCAGCCTGTAAGCCCCTTCATGGTTGCTCAGGCAACTCTAAAGCATAGACAGTTGACAATGCATGTGTATTTGTTGTCTCATTATATGAGATGAAATTTGCTAGACAGAGTTTGGAGGTGCCAGTATGATTGGCCTTAATTGTAGTAAATCACTACACTATTACATATAAGACCTACTATAAAATGATGAGAAAAAAGTCCCAAGAGAAAACTCACAAATGATCTCAGAAAGAAATCCATGAAAAGAAATACTACCTCACCAATCAAAATATGTGAAGCTCACTGACAGTCAAGGAAGCCATTTTTTAAAAATAAAATGATGAGTTAGCATAGTTCAAAAGTTCAAAATCACGCTCTTTACTCTCAGGTTTTCATTTCTAAAAGTTTTGTGAGTCTTTGTTGATAGTGTTCTACAATCATTGTAGGCTTGGGTGGAGACAAGCTATGGTTATCCCCTGTGGTGCACGAATGTGGTAGTAACTATTGGAGGCATGGGTGGACGAGTATAATCACTCAGTGTTTTATTCCACAAAATAATTACAGAAAAGAATGTGAGCTCTTCTTATATTTTTGAAATTTCTTTATGGTACTGACTTTCTTTGATCAGAAAGATTCCAGTCTCGAAAAGTACAGAATGGGTGTTAGTGTCTTCAAATAAAATCCTGATGACCATGATAAATGAATCACTCTTTTGACAAATGCCCCTTCACCAGTTTGTACCTTTGGGACTTCCTTCTTTGAAGCCTCTCATTTTTGTTAATATTGCTTTTTCTTTTAGTATTTGACTAAATACCAGACTCAGCAGATGATTCTTTGTAAATAGTCCCATATGCATGCTGCCCACCACCTGGCCCCCTGGCGCCGTGTAATCCCATCAGCGGCCAAGACTCAGAGACTATAAAATCCAGATCCCGGACGAGAATACTGCAGTCTCTGCCCCCGCGCCTGGGTGTTCCTTCCCGGAGTCCCTTGGAGGGGAGCGGGTTGAGCTTTCCTCCCCGCCCCGACCAGGGCTACGGCAGCCGAAGACCTCCAGGACCAGCCACCACCATGCTGAGACCACTCTCCGCACACATGAAGGTACTGGCAGAGGGACAAAGCCACGCGGGTTCCGGGGCCGAGACCTCCAAGCCTACTCGAATTGGAGTCGAGCATCTTCCACTCAGATCCTCCAAATTCCAGTAGGTGGGGGTCACACCCACCACCTGGCCCCCTGGCGCCGTGTAATCCCATCAGCGGCCAAGACTCAGAGACTATAAAATCCAGATCCCGGATGAGAATACTGCAGTCTCTGCCCCCGCGCCTGGGTGTTCCTTCCCGGAGTCCCTTGGAGGGGAGCGGGTTGAGCTTTCCTCCCCGCCCCGACCAGGGCTACGGCAGCCGAAGACCTCCAGGACCAGCCACCACCATGCTGAGACCACTCTCCGCACACATGAAGGTACTGGCAGAGGGACAAAGCCACGCGGGTTCCGGGGCCGAGACCTCCAAGCCTACTCGAATTGGAGTCGAGCATCTTCCACTCAGATCCTCCAAATTCCAGTAGGCGGGGGTCACACCCACCACCTGGCCCCCTGGCGCCGTGTAATCCCATCAGCGGCCAAGACTCAGAGACTATATTATCTCATTCCTACTTTGGACAAACTTGCAGGCTGTCGAATGTAGCCTGCCCACAGGGCAGAGTCTGGCAAACTCCCCGTGGCCTACCAAATATGCCAAATACCAGTAACAATGATGGGTCTCATTCTCCTAAAGAGCCCTGAATATAATCTCAGGGCTAGGATGAAAGAGACGTTACTGGGGCCTGCTCGAGGCAATCGACGATTAACAGGATGATGAAATGAAAAATGAAATGAAATGCATGCTGCCAAATCACCAAATGACCTTCCCAACATAGCCCTATCATCTTGTGCCTCCAGTACAGATGTAACTCTTAAAAATAACCATCAGTTTTTTCTCACACTAGTGCTGAAAGCGGAAATCTCAGTTTTCCCTTGCTAGTTGCCAATAGTGGATCCATTTGAGTTGTCATTATACTCATACCATTTCTACAAATTCTCAGGCTCTCTATTTGACTAAGAGAGTTGATAGTATGTATCACAACACCATACCCTGATCAATTATGCCTTGGCTTTGGGCTGGTTTCCAGGAGGAAAGAAGATAACAGGCTGCACCAAAGCAAATTTCTTAAGTAATATGAAGAGTTTAAATAAACAGAAGATTCTGAGGCAGATGAGAGCCCTGTCAGATTAATTGGAAACACAGTATATTCGTTTTATTTTAGCAACATCAAAGGGTTCTAAATTGACAGAAACCTATGGGGAACAAAAGGAAATCTTGATACTTTGTAGAAGTCCTATCAGCTTGATTAGAAGCACAATGATTCAATTTTCCTTTAAATTTTTTAAACTGTCTTAATTTATCTCTAGTCTAAATTTCTTTTGGTAGGAAGTTACTTTCCTCTTCAATAAAACTTTTCTGTTTCAAAGTTTGATTTTAAATAATTAGTTTTCAGTATTTTCACTCTTGAAAGTTTGGAAGAACCTGGCAATTATCAGCCATCACATCTCCAGCAACAATCTGATTTTTATTGATCTTCTTTTTCGCATAACTTTGGTTTTCTTCATTCACACATCTACACAAATGGATCACATTTTGCAAACGCTGAGAGCTAAGTATCCCCTTTTCTCCAAAGTTACAAAATCCAAAGTAAACTAACAAATTAGCATAACATTCCACGTTAAAAAAAAAACTATTTGCTACTACTCTTTAACTGAAAGCAAGTTGGTCAGTAAAATGATTTGATTGACAAGGGACGCATCCCTGGCAGCAGAAAACCTCCAGATCTTAATCTCCACCATGCTCATGGCTGCTTTCCAAATACTTGGGCCGATCCTCACCCACAAGTAAACCTATCCCTGGAAACCACGATGTCGCATACCTCACATCACTCATACCCCAAGAGTAGTGCACCACATTTGATGGAGTTTAAAGTAAAAAACAACCAATCTTAGAGGGAAATTAATTTTTACATATATATATGCATACAAGTCTCAACCCCTAACAACATGTTCATAATCTCTTATATAAGGGCTTAATGGCCCCTGGGTGAAATACAACAATCTTCACACACTCTTCTCTAAGGAAAGTTTTTTGGACCATTTTCTGCAGTTTATTCATTAACAAACAGTACAAAATAAATTATTTGGGTTCTGCTTTTGGGCAGGGGTTTGGGTCCAGGATGGAAACATCCAAAATACGGTGGTGGGAAGGTGTAATGGTGATGGGATTGGTGTTTGCATATTAAATGTAATCAAATATTGTGAACTGTTTTATAAAAATAAAATTAAATGAAAAAATGATTTGCTTGAAAATACACAATCGAATTATATTAGTACTCTTGTGTTGCCATAACAACATACATACCACAATCTGGGTGCTTAAAGAGTAAAAATTGATTTTCTCACTGTTCTGGGGCCTAAAATTCCAAGCTCTGTTACCAGGTTTAGTTTCTCCTGAGTATGCTCTTCTTGATTTTTATGTTTTCACTGTGTCTTCACATGGCCTTTCCTCTATGTACATAAACAAAGACTGTGGTACATACAAGTGCCACATCTTTATATAAGGACCTCTTTAAAGATCCTATACCCAAGTATATAGTCACATAGTATGTGTAGGGGATTAGAGCTTCAATGCATGAATTCATAAGAAACACAATTCAGTCCTTAACAATCACTAATTTTTTGTAATTGGCCAGTTGAGTAAAAATTTGATATTTTTCCAACCCTTTCTGCATCATTGAGCATTCTATGCTATTTTTTCAGAATGTGAATTTACTGAATCATAATTTCTAATTACTTTTCTTTCAATGGTATATTCTTTGTAATGCTTGCCAAAGTTGGTAAAAGCTAAATTAACAAATGCAATTTTATTTACTTTTTATTACATTTTATTATTGCAAAAACACATGATCACTGCATATTCATGAACATATATGTATATTTATATAAACAAGCAAAATATGATGGCAGACATTGCTCCTATATTCTTCGATCCAGAAAATAATAACTTAACACATGGGTATATGTTTTTAAGATCTTGTCTGGTATTGTTGCTATAATTTTATAAAAAATTAAATGTTACCATGTTGTTGTACTGTGTTACAGAGAAACTAAGAAAGGAGGAGGCAGATAAGAACAAAAAGAGAGAGGGCCTGGATAATCAAAACCTTTAGGACTGGAGAGATATTACAAGAGGGTGCTTGTCCTAGTTAACCTGGGTTCATTTCCCACCACCCCAGGACTGAACCCTCAGTGCAAAGACAGAAATAAGACTTGAGTATCACTGAGTATCACCTTCATAAGAAAACCAATTGATTTGTTCCTCAAAATAATCAGATAGCATAATAAATAGGAGACAAGGAACTTGGGTCACTGTCTGGAAAGAATGAAGGAAATTTCAGTTAGCCCATTGTATACGTATACATATACATATACATATACATATACATATACATATACATATACATATACATATACATATATTTATTGCTATTCTATAGGTCATAGGGCATTTGTGATCTGAAAAACTTATATCGCAAACAATGGTCAGGGATATAAACCTAGGTCACTCTGTGGTAATTTTGTGTGTTAAAGAAGAGAAGCAGAAGTAGACTATAGACCAAACATGATTGCCAGTCAATGCCTCTCTTGCAAACCACAGGACCCCAAAGGAGAGAGAGAGAACAAAAGGGAATGCCCTGCCACAGAGGTAGGGTGGGATGGGGGGGATGGGGGGTGGGAGGGATGCTGGGACCCGTGGTGGTGGAGGATGGGCGCTGGTGGAGGGATGGGTACTTGATCATTGTATAACTGAAACCCAAGCACAAAAATTTGTAAGTCTATAACTGTACCTCATGGTGTTTCACTAATAAAAATAAATAAATAAATAAAAACTCAACTATGAATCACTTTGTAAAGTACGGTGCTTTAATTAAATAAACAAAAGTGGGTTTCCTTTGGGGTAAAAAAGGAATTTCAGCTATGGTCTTCAAAGGTTTCTCATTTTCACTTTCTATTCTGTCAAAAAAGATAGAAGGAAAATGAAGAAGAGAAGTATTTTTATTTAGGGAATATGAGAGGGAAAAGAGACAGAAGAGAATGACATAGTTGTTTTTTTCTTTTTTATTTTTAAAGGAAATGCTAACATTCCAAGTTAGAATTCAGGCAATACCAGAAGGGAATGCATATGCCTTTTACTTTAATGAAGTTGATTTATATTGTCTCAAAAAACTTTCCCAGCTTTGTGCTGGAATGATAGTACAGTGGGGAGAGTGCTTGCCTTGCACTTGACAGACCAGGGTTTGATCTGGGGAACCACATGTGGTGCCTGAGTACCTCCAGTATTGATTCCTGAGCACAAGCCAGGATTAAGCCTTGAGACCCACTGGGTGTGGCCCCACGACAAAAAACAAAACAAAAATAAAACTTTTCTGGCTGAGAAGGGTTCTTTGTATATTAAAATAAATCTATTGTTAGGATGTTGTCAAAGGGGAAAAGCCTAAAATTTGGGGAGTGATCCTTTTATACTCTTATGTCTTTTTATTTCTCCTGAAGTTTCTCTACTACTGCTCCAGTCTTCCCTGACATGACACTGACATCATTCAGTGTCTTATCAGGACTCAGTTCCTGTATACCAAAAGGGTCAGCCTTCATTCCTTTTGGGGTATCAAAAGGGCTGACTTCTTTATAAGATCATATCTTCAATTTGTTACTTCCAAAACTTATTACCTTCTACCTGACTACCTGTCTGCCTCAATACTATTAGCATTGGTAATAAATATACTAATAGCATTAATAATAAAATCTCAGGGCTAATGTGAGAGAGTAAACAAAATACATTGCAAAAATTCATTCACTACAAATCCTTATTCCTAATATATGACATTAATTATAATTTTTATTCTGTTTCAGACCTGTGTGTCCAATAATTTCATTATATTTCTTCTACTGTTCTTAATATTCACATTAATATCCAAAGCACTAAATAGGTCTTGAAGTGACTTCCCAATTTTGCACTGACCAAATTCTCCCTTCTTCCATCCTCTTCATTTTCTTTTGGGTTGCTATCAATGAGCCTCCATATTGTCCTTGACTCTCCGTCAGTACTCCCACATTAAATTTCTAATTCTTGCTTGTATTGTCTACTAGATAAAGCTTCCTTATTATGTAACTTTATCCTTATATCCTCAAATTTTAATTTTGTAATTAGCATAGAACTGGCACTTTCTCTGATGAGTTTCTAAGCATAGACATGCCTTATCTTCTTTTGTAATGGGTTACTAAAAAGTATAACAATTTCTGAAAATGGCTGAGATATAAAGTACCTCACAAGTAAAAAAGCACTTGAATAATTTATGTACAACGTTTCATAAGATTAATACATCTTAATAGTAAAGGAAATCATAATTGGGTTTTAATGGGCAAATGCTAATGTAGATTCTCCAACAACATTTATTAATTGTATTAAAAGAAGTAGAAGACATTTCTAGTAGTCAAGTCCTTTATAGCACATTTCAGTGCATGAAAAATTTATGAGCATTTATTATCTGCTAGAACTGTAGTATATCTTAAAAATTCATCATCATAAGCACTCTTTTCATTTCAGAGTATTAATCTTGAATTATTAATGAACATTAAAGACTTTGATAGTAGTTAACATGTTAATAGTTTGTTTCAATGTCAATTACAAAATAAATAGTCCATTTGGCCCAATATCTTGAAATATGCATTGTATAGTTAAAATTTAATTTATAAATAAAAATGACACTAATTATTAAAATGAATATATTGTGATAAGTATAAATATTATTGATGAAGTTAGGTTATATAAAAATGAAAAATTTTGGAATAAAATTGTTTTATTTCGATAGTATGTCAAGAGAGATAGTCCCATAAAGTCATCCAGAGAAATTATGCACCAAGAGCTGGAATGTAGATTACTTCAAAATCGAATGTGCTCAAAACATAAATAGTTTGAATTACTGAATTATTAACTGTATTGAAACAGTCCTTGAAACTTTATTTAGTTTATAGATAATTATTATAGTATATTTACATATTTCCTAAAATATGTTAATAATGAAGTAGGAACTATATCAGATGCAAAGCTTAAATAATTTGAGGCAGAATTTAAGAATTCTTAAATTAAATTTCACAATTATTATAAATTTAGGGGTAAGAGTGATATACAGAAATTAAGGTACTTGCCTTGCATGCTATTGACACTGGTTTGATTGCTGACACTGCATATGGTCTCCCAGACCCTATCAGGGTTGACCCCTGAGCAGAGTCAGGACTAAGCTTTAAGTACTTTCAGATAATAATAATAATAATAAAGGCCCTCCCGTTGATCATCAATTTGCTCGAGCGGGCCCAGTAACGTCTCCATTGGAGACTTTGTTGTTACTGTGTCTGGCATATCGAATACGTCACGGGGAGCTTGCCAGGCTCTGCCGTGCAGATGTGTCCCCCAAATTTTAAAACAGAACACAAATTTGATGTAAGTAAAACTCAAAGTGTGGTTAATATTTGTACTTTAATAATCACTTACATGCATGTATCTATGTCAAATTTTTTTTGGTTTTTTTTTTATTCAATGTTGTTTTTCATTTCAGTAAAGTAGGTCACCAAAGTTAGAAGCATAAGATTTATAAAGCACAATTTTTGTGTTTTAAGTATTTTTATTTATTTATTTATTTTAAATGGAATAACCTTGAGATAGAGCATTACAAAGTTGTTCATGATTAGGTTTCAGTTATAAAGTATTCAAATAACCATATTTTCACCAGTGTACATTTCATAGCACCAATGTCCCCAGTTTCTCACCCATTACTCCAAAACTCCTCCCCTTCCCAGCCTGCCTGCCTATATGGCAATCACCTCTCTTTTTTCTCTCCTTCCCACCCCTCTCTTTATCTCTCTCTCTCTTCTTTTGGGCATTATGGTTTGTAATACTGAAAGGTTATTATGTAAAGCACATTTTCAAATGTAGGAATTTACCAAAGGAGAAATAACTGCTGAAAATTGGCAGAAGGATGTATGATTTGACATTGAAGTGAGTCTGCACCTGAGGGGTGGATGGTCTTATCACATAGCCCAATGTCAATGTATTTGTCAGTTTTAATTAAGATGTTCCAGATATTTCCAAGAGAAAGTTCCTTTGGGTAAATTTCTGGCAGTGCAAAATCATTCTGAATAGAGTTTGAGAGTGGAGTAAAATCATCATCAATCATTTTAAACAATGGTAACAAAACCATCATTAAACTTTTGTAAAAATATATCATAAACAGCCACAATAATATTAGGGTTGTCATCTCTACCCCATTTCATTTTTTAATCACTGTGAGATACAGTTACAAAACTTTCATGTTTGAGTTTAAGTCAAACCATAATCGAACACCTATCCCTCCACCAGTGTATATTTTCCACCACCAGTGTCCCCAGTATCCGTTCCCCGCCTCATGCCACCCCTCCTACTGCCTCTATGGCAGACATATTCACTATTACTCTCTTTCTACCTTTGGGCATTATAGTTTGCAATAAAGATACTGAGAGGCTATCATGTTTAGTCCTTTATCTACTTTCAGCACACATCTCCCTCCAACCATCATTGATCCCTTCTCTATCCAAGCTGCCTTCTCCCCCAGCTCATACAGCAGCCTTCCAATAGTGGAACAATCTTCCTGGCACTTGTCTTTACTGTCCTTGGGTGTTAGTCTCATATTATGATATTTTATATTCTACAAATGAGTGCAGTCATTCTATGTCTGTCCCTCTCCAATTCATTTCAGTTAGATTGATACTCTCCATGACCATCCATTTATAAGTAAATTTCATGACTTCATCTTTCCTAACAGCTGCATAGTATTCCATTGTGTAGATGTATCAGAGTTTTTTGAACCAGTCATCTGTTCTCGGGAACTAGGGTTGTTTCCAGATTCTGGCTGTTGTGAACAGTGCTGCAATGAACATACAGGTGCAAATGTCATTTCTACTTTGCATTTTTGCACCCCCCAGGATGCTTTACCAGAAGTGGTATTGCTGAGTAACATGGAAGCTCAATTCTAGTTTTTTGAGGAATGCCCAAATAGTTTTCCCAAAAGGCTGAACCAGTTGTCATTCCCCAAAAATGAAAAGAGAGTCCCTTTCTCTCCACATCCATTCTAGCTCTAGTTCTTGTTCTTTTTGATGTGTGCCAGTCTCTGTGGTGTGAGATGATATCTCATTGTTGTTTTGATTTGTATTTCCCTGGTGAATAGTGATATAGAGCATCTTTTTCATGTGCCTTTTGGCCATTTGTGTTTATTTTTTGAGGAGGGTTCTGTTCATTTCTTCTTCCCATTTTGTGATGGGCATGGAGATTTTATTTCTTGTAGAATTCTAATGGGATTACACGGCGCCAGGGGGCCAGTTGGTGGGTGTAATCCCATCAGCGGCCAAGACTCAGAGACTATGAAAACCAGCTCCTGGAACCTCGCGGCCGCGACATCTTATTATGACATCTTATTATCTCATTCCTACTTTGGACAAACTGGCAGGCTACCGAATGTAGCCTGCCCACATGGCAGAGTCTGGCAAACTCCCTGTGGCGTACCCAATATGCCAAATACCAGTAACAATGATGGGTCTCATTCTCCTAAAGAGCCTTGAATATAATCTCAGGGCTAGGGTGAAGGAGACGTTACTGGGGCCTGCTCGAGGCAATCTACGATTAACAGGATGATTTGTGATTTTTTTGTGTGTAGAATTCTAGTTTCTTGTAGATCCTGAATAATAACCCCCTTATCTGATGGGTATTTCTACCCTCATTTCAAACAGAAGTAAATACAGAAGACAGATCTCGCTCTACTTACAAAAAGGATTTTTTTCCCTTTGAGCTAATGCCCTTTAAGGTAATGATATTCAAAATTTATTTTAGAAAAGTGATTTTTACTCAGAGAATTTGAAACTGCACAGATGGAATGTTACCAAAATAACTTTTTGTCATAAGTAGTAAATGACAGCCCTGTTCCTGTTAGTCAGAGAAGATTGACGATGACCTTACTACATTCTTTCATTTCTCTTACTCCATTCAACTATCTTTTATGTAAAAATATCAGTAAAAGTTTTAAAATTATTTTTATTTAAATAGTAGAGATAGCACAGTGGTTAGGGCGCTTGCCTTGCACGCAGCCGACCGGGATCAACCCTGTTCCAATTTCTCTGCCCTTCTCTGAGAGCCCGGCAAGATACCTAGATTATCGCGCCTGCATGGCAAAGCCTGGCAAGCTCCCTGTGACGTATTCGATATGCCAAAAAATAGTAACAACAAGTCTCTCAATGGAGACGTTACTGAGCCCGCTTGAGAAAATTGATGAACAACGGGAGGAAAGGACAGTTCTATACTTATCATAGACTTAATAGATATATTGAATGTTTACTCACCTTTCCTTTTATGGATATATTTTCTTTCCCACATATATAAATTTTAATTATTAAATATTATTAGTGCAATATAATATATAGTTGAATTGTATTCCAGCACCAGACACATCACCAGTATCAAATTTCTTATACAAGTGACCCCAGATTCTGCCTCCACCTAAACCCTCAGCCTACTTCCTTGATAAGTGCATTTTTATGCTTGGTTGTTGTAAGCTGGATTACATGCTTATGATTTGTATATATAGCTATAATAATCCTGTACACCACTAGTGTGCTGTAGTACACACATATGTCTTTTCAAATGATTTTTTGAGTCCTTGACGTAGATATACAGAAATGGAATTGCTGGATCATATCAAAACTGAGTTTCTTAAAAGAGAAATCTCCATGCTCTTCTCCATAGGGGTTGAACCGGTCATTCCCAGCTGCAGTGGGTGAGAATTCACTTTTTTAAAACCGTATCCTCAAGGCAAAACAGTATAGTCGAAGTGACATCTGCACTTGTTTGTTCATTGCAGCACTCTTTACAATAGCTAGAATCTGGAAAAAACCTGAGTGCCCGAGAACAGATGACTGGTTAAAGAAACTTTGGCACTTCTACACAATGTAGTACTATGTAGCTATTAGAAAAGATGAAGTCATGAAATTTACATACAAGTGGTACTACATGGAAAGTATCATACGAAGTGAAATGAGTCAGAAAGAGAGGGACAGACATAGAAAGATTGCATTCATCTGGGAAACATAAAGTAACAAAATAGGAGACTAACATCCAAGAATAGCCGAGATAAGTACCAGGAGACTTATTCCATGGCTTGGAGGACAGCCACACATGCTAAGGGGAAAAGGCAGCTCAGAGAAGGGAGAACCAAATAAAGGGTGTTGGGAGGATTGCCCAGGATTGGAGATGCAGGCTGAAAGTAGACTATAGACTGAACATGATTGCCACTCAATACCTCTTTTGCAAACCACAGCACCCCAAAGGATAGAGAGAACAAAAAAGAATTCTCTGCCACAGAGGCAGAGTGGGATGGGGGGATAGGGGGTTTGGAGGGATACTGGGATCATTGGTGGTGGAGAATGGGCACTGGTAGAGGGATGGGTACTCGATCATTGTATAACTGAAACCCAAGCACAAAAATTTGTAAGTCTACAATAGTACCTCATAGTGTTTCACTAATAAAAATTTAAAAAAAGAAAAAAAAAGAAAACGATATCCTCACAATACAGATAATTCTCAGTATTTTTGATATGTGCCATTCTCACTGGTGTGATATAATATCTTATTGTCAAATTATTTTGGATTTCATTAATAATAAGTGATAAACATTTTTCAAGTGCCGTTAGATATCTGTCTTCCTCAAAAAAGGGCCCGTTTATTTTCCCCCCATTCTTTGATAGGGTTTTTGGGTTTTGTTCTTGTTGATCTTTGTGAGCAATTTATATATTTTTTCAACCCTTTATCTGATGTGCTGAGTGCAAATATTTTCTCCAATTCAATCAGGTGTATTTTAGTTTTAAACCATAAATAGTATAAATTACCATTTAAAACAAGAAACAATAATATATAGAAATATAACCCTTGTTTATGAATTGGAAGAATTGATATTATAAAAATAAAAATTCTACAAAAAATCCCTACACAGATTCACTGCAGTTCCTATAAAATCACATTTATTTTTAGGACATAGATAAATGCTTTAGAATATATGTAGAAATATAAAACCCCCTAAATAGACAAAATAAGAAGGGAAAATATGAAAGGCTTCTCTTTCCCCAATCTTAAATTTTACTATAAAACTATACTAATTAAAGCAGTGTGGTACTGAAAAAAAGAGAGACTCTCAGACCAATGAGGTCCTAGATTTGAGGTCTCAGAGATAGATCCTAGGGTATATAGATCCTAGAGAATACTTGACAAGGGAGAAAAAAGTATGAATTGGAACCCCCAAATCTTTTTCAAAAATGGTGTTGGGAAAAACTGGTCAGTCACATTTTAAAAAGTAAACTTAGATTCTTATTTCACACTATTCACAAAAGTCTATACAAAATGGATTAAAGACTTCAATAAAAAAGCTGAATACATGAGCTATATTGAGGAAAAAATAGGTAGAACCCTTCATGAAATTTTATTTAGAGACATAAACAATGATTTAATCCCATTGGATTAAACCAGTTGGAAGCAAAGATAAACAAATGGGACTATGAAAAGTTAAGAAACTTTTGCACTGCAAAAGAAATGATAATCAGGATAAAAGATACCACATGGACTTGAAAAAAATCTTTGCACACAACTCACCTGACAAATGATCCATATATAAAATATAAAGAACTTTTAAACTTAAGAAGAAAGAAAAACCAATAAATTCTACCTAAAATTGGGGAGAAAAAATGACAAAGAAGACAAGATAGCTAATAGGTAAGTGAAAAAAATGCCTTGCATCACTCATCATGAGGAAAATGAAAAACTAAACAAAAATGAGATGTTACCTCACATCAGTGAGAATGACACGCATCAAAACATTTTTTTTAGAAAAAACCAGTATTGCTGTGAATGAATGCAGGCAAAAAGGAACACTCATCCATTGAGGGTGGGGATATTACCTGGTTCAACCATTAAAAAAAAACAATATGGATACCTCTTTGTCAACTGAAAATTGAGCCCCCAGATTAATCAGCAATTCCACTTCTTGGCATCTACCACAAATGCCCCCACAACACTATTTATATTTAAAAAAAAAACTTGTGCTCCTTATATATTGCAACACTGTTCAAATTAGCCAAACTTGTAAACAATCCAAGTGGTCAAGAACAGATGAATAACAGATGACTGGATTAAAAAGAAACTTGTGCTATGCAATGGAATATGCATGCAATGTAATATATCTGCAATGGAATACTTCTAGGCTATAAGAAAAGATGAAATCAGGCAAATTGCTCTTATGTGGATGGATCTAGAGAGTATCATGCTGGGTGAAGTTAGCCAGAGGGAGACTGTGGGATAGAAAGAAATATAAAATAAGAAAATGAAATATAAGCAAAGGCGATGGAACCTGAGACCATATCTGCTCCATTGAGCTTACAAGGGCAGAAGAGAAGGGTAGGGAGAGATGAGGGGACTGTGAGCAATGGCAAGGGGGAAGTGGACATTCTGGTGGAGAGTATAGTGTTCAAGTATTGTATACATGGAACGCTACCATTAACAGTGATAATATAAATCGCAGTGTCTAAAATCTTAAAAAGTGGGTGGAGGAGAAACTTGTTAAACAATAACAATCACATAAATACCAGGGTTATATTTTTACTGTTGTGTTTACCAGGCACCTTAAGAAATGATAAAAATTTATATTCATTATGCAATTAATGAATATAAAAATTATTTGTAAAAAGAAAAAATTCTCTGGATTGAAAATTTTTACTCACAGTTGCTTTTCATTGTTAATATCAAATCTCATCTTTCTACTAACATGATAAGAGCTCAGAGTAATGCATGAGTGAATCTACTTTGATTTCTCTGCTTTAGCATAGTATAAATATCTGCTATCCCTTGGAACCCAGTTGCTAGTTTCTTACTAAGATCATTGTAAAACATTGATATTGGCTATATGCAAAAGCCTTGACAATTTGTGGAAAGTCTTCAGTGTCAAATCCATCTCTCAATTCTTTGATCGCTTTCATTTCGGAGTAGAGCTGGGCGTTGTAGAACTTACTGGTACTTCTCTCAAGGCCAATAACTATAGCTATCAAGATCTCTGTCTCTTTTACCACAGACCTTGAGACTTTTACCACACCTCATTCATGCACTTCTATGCAATTTAAAGCCTGGTAAGTAATTGATGACTGCCTGTGATCTTTTCGTTATTAGCTGTTTTGGTTCCTTTCTATGGTAAAATTTATAGTTATTTGTTCATGATCTGGGTTAACTGGCTGTCAAATTGTTTCCTTTCCTTTCCCCTTGATATAGAGGATTTTCTTTTTATGGTAGTTGTTGGATTTTCTCTTTTTTATCTCCTGACTGATTTCTTATTTGGTAACCACTGTATTTGTAGTTCTTGCCTACTTTAGTTGCTAACTTTATTTATTGTAATGATCCAGAATAGTGTTTAGCTACTGTTCGGGAGTTTCCAGTTCATTTTAATATAATCTTTTTACATCTTTTTGTTATAATATCCTTCTAATCATGTTATGTTGTTTTTGTTATACTAGGATACACTCTAACAGAAATGGATTCTATACCTCAATTGCACTCCAAGACAAAAAGTAATGACAGTTATGCCTACAGAATCTTTTTAATAAGGATACTTTTTTTTCTCTTCTATGAGTCCTTGCATAGATCCTTATGCAGATTAGATAGTACATCTAGAAACATATATATTCTAATTTAATGCTGGGTGAGAGTTTTTAGGCACTGTTTCAGAGATATGATTAATAGAGGATAGATTTCATGACTAATTAATCTATACTAATTTTGTGATAGCAATTTGCCCTTTTTTCAGATATAAGCATCTACATATATTGCACCCTATGAATAAGTTGTATAAAATTAGGTGTCATTAAAATTAAGTTTGGTATGGCATTTGTCCTTCTGCTTCAGACAAGCACTTTATGGACACAAACATATATTAGACAGTATAAATAAAATAACTATATTAAAATTAACATCATGTATATAATTTTATATATATTATATATATAAATTTTATATATATTATAGCCTGTCAAACTGGCAGGCTACCAAATGTAACATGCCCACACGGCAGAGTCTGGCAAACTCCCCGTGGTATACCCAATATGCCAAATACCAGTAACAATGATGGGTCTCATTCTCCTAACCCTGAAAAAGCCTTGAATATGGCACTTAAAAAAAAAAATCTCAGGGCTAGGACGAAGAAGACGTTACTGGCACCTGCTCGAGGCAATCGACGAACAACAGGGTGGTCGTGATCATGATATAATTTTATTTAAATTTTTACAATTGAGAGTCTGTGATTTACAGAACTGTTAATGTTGGGTTCTCATGCGCATAATTCCAAAACTGTTCTCGTCACCACTATACACACCTCCCTCCCCAAAGTAGTCCAGTACCGCTTCCTCTCAAACCCTCCTCCTACATACAAACAACAACTCAAATGTGTGGATCACTTCTCCAGTTATTTACATTTATCCCTTTGTTTCCTGATGCTGTGTATCTAAATGAATAGTTTTGGAGGTTATTTTTCCTTCTTCTTTCTTGCAGAGTTGATTACTGATTTGAACTATAACTCCAAGATTAAATCATCCAGGATATATTATTACTGGAGTTAATTACAGTAGTTCTGTTTCTTTCTCTATAGCTTTAGGTAAACCTTACCTCATATAATTCAAACCAGGGTTTAATTATTTCATTATATGATATTATAGGAAATAATTTAAATATAAACACACATTTACTTTACTTGTATGGATGAGACCCACAAATCTTGTCTAGTGTCAAATGTCAATGGACTAAGTATTGTTGTTTATAGGATGGCTAAATTTTTTTCCTGATTTTTATTTTAGCAGTATTTTTATGCAATGCAAAAGTTCAAGTATTGTTCTAAAGATGCCATCATCTCCATTTCTCCCTGGCTACCATTTTTCCTCTCACATCTAACATTTACAAAACCCCAGAAAAAAAACTTATTTCTCCTTCAAGCAATCATTCAGATATGAACTGTAACCTTCAGACTGTAATCTTCCTAGAATGTTTGTATTAAAAGTTTTCCTCACAAGGTTGCAAAAAAGCACAGTAGAAATGACATCTGTACCTATATGTTCATTGCAGCACTGTTCACAATAGCCAAAATCTGGAAACAACCCAAGTGCCCTAGAATAGATGACTAGTTAAAGAAAATTTGGTACATCTACACAATGGAATGCTATGCAGCTGTCAGGAGAGATGAAGTCATGAACTTTGCTTATAAATGGATAGACATGGAGAGTACTATGCTAAGTCAAAAGAGTCAGAAAGAGAGAGACAGACATAGAAGGACTGCACTCATTTGTGTAGTATAAAACAGCATAACATGAGGCTGACACCTAAGGATATTAGATACACAGGACAGGTAGATTGCTCCATAGCTTGAAGCCTGCTTCAATAGCAAAGGAGAGAAGGCAGCTGGAATAGAGAAGGGATCACTAAGAAAATGATGGCTGGAGGAATCGGTTGGGATGGGAAATATGTGCAGAAAGTAGATAAAGGGCCAAACATGATAGCCTGTGTCAGGCTAGTGTCAGATAGTGTCTGTATTGCAAACCATAATGTCCAAAAGTGGAGAGAGATTATGGGGAATATTGTCTTCCATGGAGGCCAGAGGGATGGTGGGAAAGGGGGCTATACCGGGGACATTTGTGGTGGGGAATGTGCACTGGTTGAGGAATGGGTGTTTGATCATTGTGTGATTGTAACCCAAACATGAAAGCTTGTAACTATCTCACAGTGATTCAGTAAAATTAAAAAAAATGTTTTCCTCACAGACACGTCCACAGTGAAGGTAATGAGGGCTAAATATTCTGCTAAAGACTGGAATTCAGGAGGGACCAGGACATGATTGATTGAAAGAGAAATGAGTGTATGTCTCTGGTGGTTGCTGGTGTAGTAAAGTTACAAAAACAGAAATTACTGGAATAAATCAAGGTCAGATATATGGTCACATGAATGGACAATGAACTAAAGTATTTGCCTGGATTTTCTTTAGGAGGCATTGGAGTGGGATATACCTAGAAGTCCTCAGGGGTGTTCCCTGGCTCTGTGCTTAGTAGTCACACCTAGTAATGCTGGGAGGTGGACCACATGAAAGGCAAGCATCTTACCTCCTATATTATACCTCTGTACCCACTCACTGGGTGTTTTAAGGGGAAAATTGCTAGGAAGGCAATAAGAACAATTCTTTCTGGAAGAAGTAAGTGACTAAACATTATGAGTTGAAGAAACCCTGAACTAAAACATTTTATCTTGGAGTATGAGGACAAGTTTTATGAAAATGAGAAAGTGAGGACAGAATGTGATAATCAACTATGTTTCCTTCCTCATAACAGTTTATGTGACTATGTGTTTATAAAGAAGAAATATGTGGAAGAAATAAATATCATTGTATCAATGCAGATCTTGATTATTTAACAATATACTGAATAATGCACTTCAAAGAATGTTTCTGTATAGGTGTTGGGATGACAACATTGTATTCTGTGAAATGAATGCCTGAAAGCAGATTTATAAAAATTATTAAAGCAATGTTAATTACTAAGTTATTTATAGTTGAGTGTTAGACAAAATGTTTCAGCAAGATATCAACAACCTGGGAACACTGGTGTAAACTTCCCTCCACTAGTGTTTCCAGCTTCCCACACCCCAACTCCCCCACAGAATTCAACTTTACAGGAATTATTTTAAGTTTGGTTATCAAAATTTGGGTCTCATGATTTCAGTGTCGTTGACTCTGTGATTTGGTTATTTTGCTCTACCACTCCTCTACACCACCCATGTATCATAGTCTCCTTGACTCCTGCCCACTTTTGCTTTGAATGTGTCTCTTCTTCCCTCTTTGATTTCATTTCATTTTTTATCTCACTCTACTCTGGGGCCAAGGGTGATTTAGGCATTGCCCCTTCAAAAATTGCATTTACTCATCCAGTTATTCAGAATATCATATATAAGTGAGACCATCCTGAGTTTGTCCTGTTTCTGCTTACTTCATTTAACATGCTATCTTTAAGTTCCATTTGCACTTATCAACTTTTGTACATCTAGGTTGATTTCACATCATAATTATTGTACTAAATGCTGCAATTAATAATGGTGTGCATGTCCTTTTGAATGAATATTTTTCTTCCCTTAAGGTAAATAAACCAAAGTGGACTTGTTGGGTGATATGGTATCTCAATTTTAAGTTTGCTGAGTACCATTCATACTGTCTTCCAAAGGGGTTGAAACAGGCAACATTCCCATTAGCAGTGAATAAGTTCCTTTTGCACTACATCCCTGCCAAGAAATTGTTGTCTCTATTTTTGACATATGCCATTTTTATTGGTGTAAGGTGATATCTCATTGTCATCTCGATTTGGATTTCCTAATAATAAACAATGGTGAGCATTTTTCATGTACCTCTTTCCCGTCTATATATTTTCCACAAAGAAACCCCCATTTATTTCCTCGCCACATTTTTGATGGAGTTTCTGGATTTTTTGGTTGATATTTGTGAGTACTTTATATATTCTGAACACCAACCATTTATCTTATGTGTTGTATGCAAATATTTTCTCCTATTCAATTAGCAGTTGTTAAGTTTTAACCCATGTTAATTTTCCATACAGAAATTCTTTAATTTTATGTAGCTCTATTTGTTTACTTTTTATTCTATAGTTTTTGCTATTGAATAAAATATTGTATCACTGATGACACCTTTAGATCGAGATGTTGGAGTTCTGCCAATATTTTACTCAAAATGCTTTATGAATTCTGGTCTGACCTCAGGGTTTTTGGTACACTTTGAGTTGACTTTTGTGTAGGGTGAGAGATATTGGTTCAGCTATAAATTTTACATTTTGTCATCTACTTTTCACAGCTCCAATTGTTAAAGAAGGTATCTTTATTTTTTTATTTTTTAAAATAAATTTTATCGAATCACCGTGAGTTACAGTTACAAACTTTCATGATTACATTTCAGTCATAAAATGCTCGAGCACTAATCCCTCCACCAGTGCACATTTTCCACCACCATTGTCCCCAGTGTCCTTCACGCCAGCCCCACCCCATCCCACTGCCTCCTTCTGTGGCAGATACAATCCTTCTTACTCTCTCTTTAATTTTGGGCATTATGATTTGCGGTATAGATACTAAGAGGCCATCATGTTTGATCCTTGGTCTACTTTCAGCATATATCTCCCAATCCTGGAAGTTCCTCCAATAAACATTTACTAAGTGGTCTCTTCTCCATTCCATTTACCTTTATTGCTTATCAGTGGGGCCAGCTTCCAAACCATGGTGTGATCCTCCTGGCCCTTATCTCTACTGTCCTTAAGTGTTAGTCTCATGTTATGCTGCTTTATATCCCACAAATGAGTGCAATCATTGCAGTCATTCTCTGTCCCTCTCTTTCTGACTCATTTAACTTAGCATGATACTCTCTATGTCCATCCACTTATGTAAATTTCATGATTTCATCTCTTCTAACAGCTGCATATTATTCCATCATGTAGATGTACCAGAGTTTCTTTAACCAGTCATCTGTTCTCGGGCAGTCAGGTTTTCTGCAGATGATGGCTATTGTGAACAGTGATGCAATAAATATACAAGTTTGGATATCATTTCTAACTGTGATTTTTTGCAACTCCGGGATATGTTCCCAGGAATGGTATTGCTGGTTCATATGGAAGTTCAATTTCTAGTTTTTGGAGGAATGTCCATATTGTTTTCCAAAAAGGCTGGACCAGCCAGCATTCCCACCAACAATGAATGAGAGTCCCTTTCTCCCTGCATCCATGCCAGCTCTGGTTGTTCTTGTTCTTGTTCTTACTGTGTGCCAATTTCTGTGGCATAAGATGATACCTCTTTGTTGTTTTGATTTGTGTCTCCTCGATGATTGGTGATGCAGAGCATCTTTTGAATTTCTTTTTGAGGAAGGTTCTGTTCATTTCTTCTCCCCATTTTTGATGGGGTTAGAGGTTTTTTATTCTTGTGAAATTCTACCAGTGTCCTGTATATCCCGGATATTAAGCCATCTGATGGATAAGAAGGTGTCTTTACTCCATTTCACAATCCCAGCTCCTTTGTCAAAAAACTTCTTACCATATATATGGTCTTTTTCCTTGGATATTCTACTTTGACCCACTGGTCAGAGAGTCTTTCTTTATTCCCGTGCATACTGATTTGATCACTATGGCTATATAGTATAGCTTCAAGTTACTTAAAGAGATGCCTCCCTGTTTCCTAATTTTCAATATGGTTTTGGCTATTTATGTTCTTTTGTGATGCCATACAAATTTTATAATTGAATATTATAAGTCCTTGAATCATGTTATTTGAATTTCGATAGAAATTGCACCTGATCAATATAGTAATTTGGAGAGGATGATCATTTTGAAAATTATTTCTTCCAATCTATGAGTATAGAGGTAAAGGTAAAGGCCCTCCCGTTGATCGTCGATTTGCTCGAGCGGGCCCAGTAACGTCTCCATTGGAGACTTTGTTGTTACTGTGTCTGGCATTCGATGAGTATAGAATATTTTTTTATTTCCTAAATTGTGGGAAGCTGACCTCCATGACCCTCCGACCCTGACAGATGCACGTCCGGTACTGTAACCATCTTGGCCTCTCTTACGCAAATCCGGAGCTATGTATAGATATCTCCGGGAAACATCTGCTACTGCTTCTCCTTGTGACTGAAGGTATTAAACAATGTAAAGATCCTGTGACATCTTTAACCATATGTGGACATGACCATTTTGTGTAACTTCCTCATGCCTAGTATGTGAAACATATAGACTTTGTAACTTTCCTAACCATATATGGACTTGACTAATAGGTATATGTACCCTGATTGCCCCCAGTAAAGGTCTGTCCCTTTTTCTCTCTGTTTCTAAACTGCACCCTGTCTCTTGTGTCTTGTGATCATTCGGTCGGTCCCTCCTTGCACCTACGGACCTGAGGACCACCTCCGTGGGCTGGAGGATTGGTCTGGCGGGGCCCCCCTCACTAAGTTCTTTAATTTCTCAAGTGTTTTTGAAGTTTTCATAGTATAAGTTGCACACAGCTTTTGTTAAGTTGATTCCAATATACTTGATATATTTGGACACCATTTTTAAATGAAGTATTCTCTTTTATCTCTTTCTTATATGTTCATTATTTGTATATAGGAATGCAACTATTTTTGTGTTATTGACTTCATTATAGTCAGCCACTTTTCTGTGTCATTTATTGTTTCTAGGAACATTTTTGTGAACTCTTTAGAGACTTCACTGTATATCATCATGTTATCTGAAAAAACATAATTTCACTTCCTCTTTTACAATTTGAATCATTTTGATTTATTTTATTTACCCAGTTACTGTTTCCAGGAGTTTCAATACAATTTTAAGTAAGAGTGGAGACAGTGAGGAGATTCTTAATTACCATTTCAATCTATTTGCTTGTGATTGGCATGTTTAGGCTTTCTACTTCCTTCTCATTCATCTTCAGCAGATTATGCAATCCACAGCAACATTGAGAGAGTGAAAGACATCATGCTAAATGAATAAGCCAGAAGAAGTATAAACACAGGATGATAGCACTTGTATGTGATATTTAAAGTCACTGGGTGGGGAAATTAAGTGGTTTAAAAGTGGGGGAGCTGTTGCCTAGATCACCCTTGGTACCAGAATATAGGGAGGTGAGGAAAGATATAGAATGTGTATGTGCAGAGACAGATGAGAAACAATAGGGCATGGGAGAGAGAGGTGAATGAGATTCAGGTACATCAGTGATATTAATTATGATGTAGCCAGATATCAAAATCACAGAGTCAACAACACTGAAATCATGAGTTCCAAACTTAAGCATCAGAACTCAAAAAGGGGTCTATCTAAATGGCAGGCTAAGGGGAGTCTTGGAGGGTGCCATGTGGGAGGGAAACTAGGAACATTGGTGGAGGGAAGTTGACTACTGGTGGATTGGTTCTAGAACACTGCATGTCTAAAACTCAAACTGAAAATCACAGTGCTTTAATAACATAAAATAATTACAAAAAAGAATAGAGAGAGTGAGGACCCTTGCATGCAGCCTGCCCAGCTGACCCGGGTTCTATTCCTCCAACCCTCTCAGAGAGCCCGGCAAGCTACCGAGAGTATCCTGCCCGCACGGCAAAGCCTTGCAAACTACCCGTGATGTATTCGATACAGCAAACAAAGTACTCCTTTTGCTGTATCCCAAAGAGTTCAGTTATTTGCTTATTCATTTTTACTATTCTCAAGGAATCTTTATTTCTTTCTTGATTTCCTCTTTGATCCAACTGCTATTTAGTAGCATGCTATGCAGTCTACAGGTGTTAGAGTTTCTCCACATCTTTTTTATCATTAATTTCTATTTCCATAGCTGTGTGGTTTGGTATGATTATTATGATTGTCAATTTATGTAAGTTAGACTCAAGTCGTAAAATGTGAGCTAACTTGGGGAGTGTTTCATGAGCGCAAGAGAAGAAGGTGTGGGCAGCATTTTTGTGGATAGAAGACCCGAATAAATTAATTTGTCCTAGTTATTTTATTTATTTATTTAATCACCATGAGAATAGTAACAAAGTCTTTCAATTCAAGTCTCGGTCGGTCATACAATGATCAAACATCCGTCCCTTCACCAGTGCACATTTTCACCACCAAGAACCCCAGTATACCCACCTCCCACCCACCCGCCGCCTATGTGGCAGATTTTTACTTTACTCCCTCTCTCTACGTTGATCACATTTAATATTACGACAAAAGAACCAACATTGTTATTTGGAATTTTCTCCAACATTCAGCCCTGCCACAAAGACATCATTAGAAAATTTGTTTTCTATTGCTAATTATGAAGAGCATATGATGTCGTTTGGCCACAATAGTGGCCATGCTAATTTAGATTTCTGATATTTTAATAATAAACCTAGAGGAATTAATGCCAGAAGCCTCTGGGTTCCGAGATTGGTATGTGTGCCTCTGGGATTATGGTCAATCAGAAGCCAGAGGAGGCGTTTGAGGATGGCAACTCAGACCATTGTCATGGTGGGGAGCAGGGCCGATTCTATCCCCATCCCATGAAACCCCACGTGCCTCGTCAATGCAGTCTCATACCTGGCTGTTCATTAGGCTCTAAAAGATGCAGACCACCATGTCTCCGCTGGAAAGGGGGACAGGCGGAGGGACAGACAACCTTCCCCTCCCAGGGAGGCATAGAACCATAGTTAAATACACAGTCCAGATGTTTTCAGTTGGGCATTTTCAATTGTTGAGATTTTCCCACCACCAATCAAGCCTAATTTTCAGGGACAAATGCTAGACCATTTACATTCCATTGATCACTTTGCATATCAGGAAATGTCGCACAGCTGGAAAGTGGCTGTACTGTTCAGAAAAAAGTCCTGGTACCCGCATGCCAGAGCCATGCTTGTAGAAGCTCATGGTCGCAGGGATTTCATCTGGAGAAGGCGGGGAGATTGTACCTACCCCATCTGGAACCTCCCAGTGATATCGGCTCTGGATGGGGCCCAGATAATTCTCCGGAAGCTGTGGGGTCTTCCAGCAGTTTTTTTCTTTCACTGCTGTGTCTGTTTTAGTTCTTGTCGCTTCTAATTTAGGTCTCTAGTTTCTTTACTGATATTCTGTCTACTGTATCTATACAGTGGTCACAGTGGAGTGTTGAAGTCTTCTATGACAATCCTGTTTCCATCTATGTGTTTCTTTAGGTTTGTGAGCAAAAGCCTTTTAAAGTTTGCTGACTAGGGGCTGGAGAGATAGCACAGGGGGTAGGGCATTTGCCTTCACCCGGCCTGACCCGGGTTCGTTTCCCAGCATCCTATATGGTCCCCCGAGCATAACCAGGAGTAATTCCTGAGTGCATGAACCAGTCGTAACCCCTGTGCTTCACTGGGTGTAACCCAAAATAAGCAAAAAAAGTCTGCTGACTCTACATATGGTGTATATATGTAGACTAGAATTAATACTTCTTAATCTATTGTACCCTTGACCAACAAATTATGTCCATGCCTGTCTCAACATTCATTAGACTGAATTCAGTTTGGTGTGACATATGTATATCAGCCTTAGGTTTATTTTTTTTATTTTTTTTTAAATTTTTTTTATTTTTATTTTTTTTCTTTTTTTATTAGTGAAACACCATGAGGTACAGTTATAGGCTTACAAATTTTGTGCTTGGGTTTCAGTTATACAATGATCAAGTGCCCATCCCTCCACCAGTGCCCGTCATCCATCACCACGGGTCCCAGCATCCCCCCCCCCATCCTTGTATTATTGTCCTGCAATCCATTGACTCTGATTTAGTGTCTATCCTGTGATTTTAGATGTGTTTCCTATAAGGACCAAGTGGATGGACTTGTTTCCTGATCCATAGAGCCGCGATAAGCCTATTTATGGGAGAGTTTAGTCCATTGATATTCAGGGATATTATTGATATAAAAGGTTTTGTTGCTTCTAAAATTGACCATTTGATTTTTGTAAATAGCCATTAATTAGATAATTCAGGGCTAGTTTCATAATCACAAATGTTGACAGTTATTTATTTAATTATTCCCTCTCTTATTTATTTATTAATTTATTTAAATTTTTATTAGTGAAACACCATGAGGCACAGATGTAGACTTAACAATTTTTGTGCTTAGATTTCAGTTATAAAGAGATCGCCTACCCATCCCTACACCAGTGCTCATTCTTCACCTCCACTAATCCCAGTATCCCTCCCACTCCTGATCCCCCCAATCTCACCCTGCCTCTATGGAAGGGCATTCTCTTTTGTTCGCTCTCTTCTTTGGGGTGCAGTGGTTTGGAAAAGAGGCATTGAATGGAAATCATGTTTGGTCTACTTTCAGCCTGCATCTCCCATCCTGGGCTATCCTCCAACACCCTTTATTTGGTGCTCCCTTCTCTATCTGAGCTACCTTTTCCTTTAGCGTGTGTTACTGGCCTCCAAGCCATGGAGTAAACCTCCTGATACTTATCTCTGTTATTCTTGGGTGTTAGTCTCCTATTTTGTTACATTATGTCCCCCAGATGAACGCAATCTTTCTATGTCTGTCCCTCTTTTTCTGACTCATTTCACTTAGAATGATACTTTCCATGTAGTACCACTTGTATGTAAGTTTCATGACTTCATCTTTTCTAACAGGTACGTAGCACTCCATTGTGCAGATGTACCAAAGTTTCTTTAACCAGTCATCTGTTCTCGGGCACTCAGGTTAATTCCAGATTCTAGCAATTGTAAACAGTGCTGCAATGAACAAAAAAGTGCAGATATCACTTAGACTATACTTTTTTGCTTCTCTGGGATATATTTCCAGGAGTGGTATTGCTGGATTAAATGGGAGCTCAATATCTAACTTTTTGAGAATCGTCCATACTGTTTTCCAAAAGGGCTGAACCAGTCGGCATTCCCACCAGCAATGAAGGAGGGTCCCTTTCTCACCACATCTGGGCCAACACCGGTTGCTTTTGTTCTTTTGGATATGGGTCAGTCTCTGTGGTGTGAAATGATATCTCATTGTTGTTTTGATCTGCAGCTCCATGATGATTAATGATGTAGAGAATTTTCTCATGTGCCTTTTAGCCATTCGGATTTCTTCTTTGAGAAAGTTCCTGTTAATTTTGTTGCCCCATTTTTTGATGGAGTTGGAAGTTTTCTTCTTGTGGATTTCAACCAGTACTTTGTATATCCTTGATATCAAATCTTTTTCAGATGTGTATTGGGTGAATATCCTTTCCCATGTTCTGACTATCTTTGTATTTTGGTCAATGTTTCTTTTGAGGTACATAAACTTCTTAGTTTAAGATAGTCCCATTTGTCTATCTCTGTTTTCACTTGCTTGGCGAGTGGCATGACATCTTTGAAGACACCATTAGATTCAATGTCATGGAGGGTTTTGCCAACTTTGTCTTCAATGTACCTTAAGGATTCTAGTCTGATGTTGAGGTCTTTGATTCATTTTGATCTTACTTTTGTACATGGTGTTAGGCAGAGATATAAGCCCTGTGTTTTGCATGTAGTCGTCCAGTTTTGCCATCACCATTTGTTAAAAAGGCTTTCCTTACTCCACTTCGCATTTCTTGCCCCTTTATCAAAGACTACATGATCATAAGTTTGAAGGGAGATGTCAGTACATTCAACCCTGTTCCATAGGTCTGCACCTCTGCCTTTGTTACAGTACCCTGCTGTTTTAATTATTACTACTCTGTAGTAGAATTCTGGAGGTTAATTCCTCCCATTTTCTTTTTCACAAGAACTGCTTTAGCTATTCGAGGGGACTTATTGTTACATATAAATTTCAGGAGTGTTTGCTCCATTTCTTTGCAGAATGTCATGGGTGTCCTTATAGGGATGGCATTGAATTTGTACAATGCTTTGGGAATTATTGCCATTTTGACAATATTAAATCTCCACATCCATGAACAGTGAATATTTTTCCATTTTCTTGTGTCCTCTTTTATTTCAAGAAGGAGCGTTTTGTAGTTTTCTTTTTACAGGTTCTTTACTTCATTAGTTAAACTAATTCCTAGGTTGTTGATTTTCTGGCGTACAATTGTGAATGGGATTGTTTTCTTCATGTCATTTTCCTCTCTCTCACTATTTGCATATAGGAAAGCCATGGACTTTTGAGTATTGATTTTATAGCCTGCAACTTTAATATACAAGTCTATAGTTTCTCAGACTTTCTTGGTAGAGGTTTTAGGGTTCTCTAAGTATAGCATCATATCATCTGCGAATAGTGTGAGCTTGATTTCTTCCTTTCCTAACTGAATGCCTTTAATATCTTTTTCTTGCCTAATCGCTATTGCAAGTACTTCCAGTACTATATTGAAGAGTAGTGGAGAGAGTGGGCATCCTTATCTAGTTCCTGATCTTAGGGGAAAGGCTCTGAGTTTTTCCCTATTGAGGATGATGCTTGCAGTAGGCTTGTGTTAGATGGCTTTAACTATATTGAGTAAAGTGCCCTCTATCCCCATTTTGGCGACAGGTTTCGTCATAAACGGGTGCTGGATCTTGTCAAATGCTTTCTCTGCATCTACTGATATGATCATATGGTTTTTATATTTTCTTTTGTTGATATTATGGATTATGTTGATTGATTTCTGAATGTTAAACCATCCTTGCATTTATCCCCGGGATGAATCCCACTTGGTCATGGTGTATAATCTTTTTGATGAGTGTTTGAATTCTATTTGCTAGTATTTTGTTGAGAATCTTCACATCCGTGTTAATCAGGGATATCAGGCTGTAGTTTTCTTTTTTTGCGGGATCTGTGTTTCCTTTTGGTATTAGAGAGATATGGGCTTCATAGAAACTGTTTGGGAGAGTTTTTGTTTTTTCAATTTCCTGGAAAAGCTTGAGAAGGATTGGCAGTATGAACTCTTTAAATGTTTGGAAAAATTCGCTTGGGAATCCTTCTGGACCTGGGCTTTTGTTTTTGGGAAGACTTTTGATTACAGTTTCAATTGCCTTGATGTGAATAGGTCTATGCAGGTATTCCATATCTTCTTGACTCAGCTGTGGGAGATGATAGGAATCCAGGAATTTATCCATTTTTTCTAGATTCTCTTGTTTTGTGGCATCCAGACTTTCAAACTTGTCTCTGATGATCTTTTGAATTTCTTTGGTTTCCGTTGTGATATCCCCATTCTTATTTCAGATTTGGTTTATTAGAGTTCTCTCTCTCTCTGTTTCATTGTGAGTGTTGGTAGTGGTTTATCTATCTTGTTTATTTTCTCGAAGTACCAGCTCTTGGTTTCATTGATCTTTCGGATTGTTTCTTTGGTTTCCATGTCGTTGATTTCTGCTCTAAGTTTTATGATCTCTTTCCTCCTACCCGATTTGAGCTTCTTCTTTTGATCATTTTCTAAGATCTAGCGCTGTGAAGGCAAGTTACTTATGTGCATTCTTTCTTCTGTCCTTAGATATGCTTGCAGGGCTATAAATTTTCCCCTTAATATGGCTTTAGCTGCATCCCATAAATTCCGGTAGCTCGTGTCTTCATTCTCATTTGTTTCCAGGTACCTCTTGATTTCGTCCTTTACTTCCTTCCTGACCCGCTCGTTGTTCAGCAGTGAGTTGTTTAGTTTCCAGGTGTTTGATTTGGTTCTCCGTGTCTGTGCATGATTCACTTCTATCCTCAGTGCATCGTGGTCTGAAAAGATTGTTGATATTATTTCTATCTTCCTGATTCTATTGAGGTATGTTTTGTTGCCTAGCACATGGTATGTTTTGGAAAATGTTTCTTGTGCACTGGAGAAGAACGTGTATTCTTTCTTTTTGGGGTGTAACACCATGTATAGGTCTGTAAGTCCTTTCTCTTCTATTTATTCATTCAAAGCCAATGTTTTCTTGCTGAGTTTTGTTCTTGTTGATCTATCCAGAGGTGATAAGGCGATGTCGAAGTGTCAAACTACTATTGTGTTGCTATCCATGTCCTCCTTAATATCTGTTAGCAGTTGTTTTAATTATCTAGCTGTTCCTTCATTAGGTGCGTATACATTTAAGAGTGTGATTTCTTCCTGTTGTACGTATCTCTTGATGAAGAGAAAATGGCCTTCACTGTCCTTTATAATCTTTTTCAGCCTGAAATTTATGTTTTTGGATACCAGTATGGCCACCCCAGCTTTTTTGAGGCATCTGTTTGCTTGTAGGACTGTTTTCCATCCTTTAATTTTGAGTCTGTGTTTGCTCTGATTGTTCAGATGAGTTTCTTGTAGACAGCAGAATGTTATTTTCAGTTTCTGGATCCATTTGGCCACTCTGTATCTCTTGGTAGGTGCATTTAGACCATTGGCATAAAGGAAGATTATTGTCATGGGGTTTTGTGCCATCTTTCTGTAGGAGTTGGTTGTGTTTATACGTGTTTTCCTTCTTATCTTACAGGAGCCCCTTTAGTCCTTCTTTTAGATTTGGTTTTGAGTCTATGAAGTTCCTGAGCTGTTGTTTATCTACAAAATGGTGTATAATTCCATCAAATTTGATTGCGAGTTTAGCTGAATAGAGTATTCTTGGTGAGGCGTTCATTTCATTGAGTTTTTTCACTATATCCCACCATTGCCTTCGGGCTTGGAGGGTTTCTTCTGATAGGTCTGCTGTGAATCTAAGAGGTGCTCCTTTGTATGTAATTTCCTTCTTTCACCTTGCTGCTTGTAATATTGTGTCTCTGTCCACAGCATCCATCATTCTGACTATGATATGTCTTGGAATGTTTTTTTGGGAGTCTCTTGTATCTAGCACCCTTCTGGCTCCTTGGATCTGGATGTCTGCATTCCTTAACTCTGGGAACTTTTCAGCAATGATTTCTTTGACTGTAGCTTTTTCATTGGGGTTGTCTCCCTGTCCTTCTGGTACTCCAATGATTCTAATGTTGTTTCCCTTGGCATCATCCCCTAGGTCTCTGATTCTCCTTAGAGCCACTTTGAGGTCTTTTCCTATTGCTTGTTATCCGCTATGGGATTCCTGTTGCTCATCTTCAAGCTCGCTGATCCTCTCTTCAGCTGCACTTATCCTATTGCAAAGGGCACATACTGACTTTTTAATTTTATCTACTGTATCCTTTATTTGTGCCACTTCTTTTTGAAGCTTTTTTTTAATTTCTGCTCTCACTTCTTCCTGTATTTTCTCGACTATATGTTCTATTGTTTCTTTCATTTCTTATTTTATTTTTCTGGATATCTCTTCCATTGATTCTTGAGTAGATCCTTGAACACCCTCTGCATTTCATCCTGGAATTCTTTATTGAAGAGAGCATACTTGTAGACAACCTCAGTTGAGGACTTGGGTTTCTTTTCTTCGTATTCTCCTTGTAGTGGAGATTTGTGCTGTTTCTTCATGTTGTTTTGGTTGCCTAGAGTTAGACGTTGGGGTCTCTTTTAGCTGGCACCCTTCAGGCTCCTTGAATTTGAATGTCTGCATTGTCGAGCTCTGGGAATTTTTCAGCAATGATTTATTTAGCCGTGGCTTTTTTTTATTGGGATTGTTTCCCTGAACTTCTGGTACTTCAATAATTCTCATGTTGTTCCTCTTGGAATCATCTCCTAGGACTCTGATTTGCTCTAGATCTCGTTTGAGGTCTCTTTCCATTTTTTGTTGTTGCCTGTTGGTTTGGTGCAGCTGATCTACTAGCTCACTGATTCTGTCTTCAGCTGTGGTCATTCTACTGTTGAGGGCACAGACTGAGTTTTTTATTTCATCTACAGAGTCTTTTATTTCTGACATTTCTGTGTGTAGCTTTCCAATTTCTGCTCTCAATTCTTCCTGTATTTTCTCAGTTGTCCATTCCATTGTTTCTTTCAAGTCCTCCTTCAATTTACTGGATATCTGTCTCAGTGTTTTGTTGATTTCATTGAACATCTTCATTACGTCATATCTGAATTCTTTCTCAGAGAGGTCCCTTAGGTGAGTAACCCCTACTGAAGCTTCTGGAATCTTTTCATCGTCCTTCCCACGTAGTTGGGATTTGCAGTTTCTTCATGTTTGTCTGTAGGTATGGGAACTCTGATGTTACACTAGATTTCTTGGTATGACTAAACTACTTCCGGCTGTGTGAGCGTTGGCCCGCCTAAAATAGGCCAAGCCCACTTATCTAGAAGCCACACCCACTTCCGAAGAGGTCACGCCCCCATGGGAACCTGTTGGGTTGGGTACTAGCTGGTGGAGGGGAAGAAGACCAGCACAACATTGGGGACTGGGGACGAAGAGGAAGAGGCTCAGGGCTGCTTTTGTCCTAGGGTCTTAGAGGATGCCTGGGGCGCTTGCATGGAAAAATCCAAGTCCCTGGTTCAAATACTGGCGGATAAACTGACCTGGAAGGGGAAGAAGACCGGCACAGAATTAGGGACAAAAAGGAAGAGGCTCAGGGCTGTTTTTGTCCCAGGGTCCTAGAGGACACCTGAGGGCTCTTTTATTTAGCTGAGGATGGTTTTATTCCTCCCTCTCATCTAAAGGAGAGCTTTGCTGGATAGTGAACTCTGGATTGAAGTTCTTTCTATTAATTAGTTTGAATATGTTATTTCACTCTTTTCTTGTCTGCACCATTTAATGAGAGATCTGTTGTGATTATTATATTATTCTTATTATTATATTTAAAGTTTTTCTTCTGTCTTGTTGCTCTAAGAAGTTAGTTTCTCCCTTTACGTTTTACCATTTTGATTTTTATGTGTCTTGGTGTTCTGTTTTGAGTTCTATTTTGTTTGGTATGTTTGGTATGTTTGGTGTTCTATTTTGTTTGGTATGTTTTTGGAGCCTTGAATCTTTGCAGCTGTCGACTTCCCGAGAATTGTTGAGATCTCGTCTATTATCTCTCCCACCACTTGTTTTTACCCTTTCCCTTTTCCCTCACCTTATGATATTCCTACAATTTGGAGATTATTACTTTCATTTAAGTGCCTTACATTTTCTTACATTCTTCTGCTTCTCCTATCTTTTTTGACTTCTTCATCAATGCTTTGTTGTATTTTATTTTGTATTAAAATTTATCATCATGGTTCTCCCCTGTAAGGTTCTACTACTATGGCTTGGTAATGTGGATTTTAGATTCTTTAATTTGATTTGTAAAGAATCTATTATCCTCTGAAAGTCCTCATTTGAGTGGGTTGAATTTTCCTTTCAGTGATTATTTAATTTGGCTGTCAAATTTTTGCTTAATTTCTTTTAACAATGAAGTAAATGTTGATTATAAGTCCTTATCACCCAAACATAGGAGTTTTGATGAGCTTAAGAACTTCCTAGGTTTCTGTTCCTATCTCAGTCTGCAGCTGAGTCCCTTTGTTTATCCATTGTTCTTCTAGGTTTATATGTGTTAATGGGAACGGGTTAGACTATCAGTTACTTACTGATCTGTTGATTTGTTTATACTCAAAGTCTATCAGTGATACATCTGTTGCCCATATTATTTTTTCACCATGCAACATTATTTAAGTGTGACCAGCAGAACTACTTACCTTGTTAACTGAGATTTAGGAGTGTGTGCTATCTGAGAATAGGAGTGCCCCATAACACCTACCCCCCAGTGTGACAGATGTATGCAGTAATACATTTGGTTTTCAGTTTGGATGATAGGACTTGAGATGGGCTCAATCCCGGGCTTAGGGGCAGGGTGCAGTTGTTCACAGAGAAGAAGAATGGTGGTTCCTGAGCTTGTTGGAGCATGGTTGATCAGGTATTGAAGGCAGGGGTAGAAGGTCTGACCTCTGAAAAGCACCCATCTAAATTGGAAAGTAGATGCAAGTAAAGTGATGCAGTACCAATTCCTTATATAGGGGTGGTATACGGTAGGCAGGGCAGAAGGATAGGGATCTCTGAGCCTGTTGACCCTGAGTGATTGGGTCTTGGTTAGGTGCCTACTATTAGTTTTTGAGTCAAATAAAATACATTATTATATATTCTTTACATATAAGAGCTATCAGGTATTAGGTAGAAAATAAATTGAAGGATAAGTGGATGTACATGGAGAGTATCATGCTAAGTGAAAAGAGTCAGAAAGAGAGGGAAATACACAGACGATTGCACTCATTTGTAGAATATAAAATACCATCATATGAGACTGACACCCAAAGACAGTAGACAAAAGGGCAGGAATATTGCCCCATAGTTGAAAGAGTTGGGAATATGGAAACGATCACTAAGACAATGATGGTTGGAGGAATCGTTCAGGATGGGAGATGTGTGCTGAAAGTATATAAAGGACCAAACGTGATAAGCTCTCAGTCTGTATTGCAAACCATAATGCCCCAAACTAGAGAGAGAATATGGGGAATATTGTCTGCCATGGAGGCAGAGGAAGGGTTGGAAAGAGGGGATATATTGGGAGCATTGGTTGTGGAGAATGTGCACTGGTAGGTGTTTGATCATTGTATGATTGAAACTCAAACATAAAAGCTTTGTAACTGTATCTCACAGTGATTAAATTTAAAAGAAAGAAAAGAAAATGAATAAGATCTTACCTGTGCCTTCAGTGACCTGTCAAGTAGAAGATATAAAATATCTACACAAATGATGATGAGGCGAAGCAAATTAAAAACCTGTATTCTTTTTTTAAGAAAATGGGAGGAATCAACCTCCCTAACTTCAAACTGTAATACAAAGCAGTAATAATTAAAACAGCATGGTACTGGAACAAAGGCAGAACTGCAGACCAATGGAACAGGGTTGAATACACTGACATCTCCCCTCAATCATATGATCATCTAATCTTTGATAAAGGTGCAAGTAATGTGAAGTGGAGTAAGGAAATCCTCTTTAATAAATTGTGTTGGTATCACTGGATGGCTACATGCAAAAAATAGGCTCAGAACTCTGCCTAACACCATGTACAAAAGTAAGATCAAAATGGATTAAAGACCTCAACATCAGACCAGAAACCATAAGGTACATTGAAGATAAAGTTGGCAAAACCCTCCATGACATTCAAGCTAATGGTATCTTCAAAGATGCCATGCCACTGGCCGAGCAAGTGAAAACAGAGATAGATAAATGGGACTATCTTAAACTAAGAAGCTTCTGCACCTCCAAAGAAACAGTGACCAAAATACAAAGACAGTCTACAGAATGGGAAAGGATATTCACCAAATACATATCTGACAAGGGGTTGATATCCAGGATATACAAAATACTGGTTAAACTCCACAAGAAGAAAACATCCAACCCCATCCAAAAATGGGGCAATGAAATGAACAGAAACTTTCTCAAAGAAGAAATCCGAATGGCAAAAAAGCACATGAGAAAATGCTCTACATCATTAATCATCAGGGGGATGCAGATCAAAACCACAATGAGATACCATCTCACACCTCAGAGACTGGCCCACATTCAAAAGAACAAAAGCAACCGATGCTGGCGTGGATGTGGCGAGAAAGGGACACTCCTTCACTGTTGGTGGGAATGTCGACTGGTTCAGCCCTTCTGGAAAACAGTATGGACGATTCTCAAAAAATTAGAAATTGAGCTCCCATTTGACCCAGCAATACCACTCCTGGGAATATATCTCAGAGAGGCAAAAATGTATAGTCGAAGTGATATCTGCACTTGTTTGTTCATTGCAGCACTCTTTACAATAGCCAGAAACTGGAAGAAACCTGAATGCCCACGAACAGATGACTGGTTAAAGAAACTTTGGTACATCTACACAATGGAGTACTATGTAGCTGTTAGAAAAGATGAAGTCATGAAATTTACATACAAGTGGTACAATATGGAAAGTATCATGCTAAGCGAAATGAGTCAGAAAGAGAGGGATAGACATAGAAAGATTGCATTCATCTGGGGGATATAAAGTAACAAAGTATGAGATTAATACCCAAGAATAGCTGAGATCAGCACCAGGAGGATTACTCCATAACTTAGAGGCCAGCCGGTTATCCTAGAGGAAAGGGCAGTTCAGATAGAGAAGGGAGCACCAAATAAAGTATGTTTGGAGGATCCTCCCAGGAGGGGAGATGCATGTCGAAAGTAAACTATGGACTGAACATGTTTGCCACTCAATGCCTCTTTTGCAGACCAAAACACCCAAAAGGAGAGAGAGAACACAGGGGATTGCCCTGCCACAGAGACAGGGGGCATGGGGGGATGGGGGTGGGAGGGATATTATCCATGGTGGTGGAAAATGGGCACTGGTGGAGGGATGGGTATCTGATCATTGTATAATTGAAACCCAAGCACAAAAATTGTAAATCTACAACTGTAAATAAAAATAAAATAAAGGGAAAAAAACCCTGTATTCTTTTTTTAAACTGTAATTTGGGTAATTGTTTACATTAGTGTTAGTTTTTATAACTTTGGTGTACAAAGTTACTACCTTTTACCATCACCAAAGTTATTAAGAGAAAACAATTTCCTCATGCTACTTTGAGTCCACAACTTCCCTTTTGCACCCCTTTATTTCCCCACATTATTTGGCAATCTCACCAAGGTAGAGGGAAATTATACACCATTTGTTCTCCCTCTGAATATACATACCCCGAGTCTAAAAACACAATGCAGAAAAAGCATCTACAATTCTTTGTTCATTGAAGCACTATTCAGCAATAGTCCAAATCTGTAGACAACCAAGTTCCCAAGAACAGAAAACTGTACAAAAAAATCTATGGTACATATACACAATGAAATACTACTGAGCTTTAAAAAAAGATGTCATATAATTTGCTGCTACTTGGATATATCTGGAGAGTATCATGGTGAGTGATATTAGTCAAAGGGAGAGTGACAGACACAGAATGATCTCTCTCATACGTGGAATATAAAGAAAATTCGAAAGGGAATATCAAATAACCAAAGGCAATAGAAAGGCAGAGCAAGAGAAATAGACTTCAGTAGGAAACTTGCCTCTGGGTTAAGAGTGGGAGTGACAAGGTAGCAAAGGGAATACAAGGACAATGGTGGAGGATAAAGATGCCTGTCATAGAAGCAGGCTGGGGGTCAGAGAGGAAACAGGGGACACTGGTAGATGGAAGTGCACACAGGTAATGGCATTGGTATTAGAATATTGTATGCCTAAAACTTAAAAATTAATCACTTCATAACATGTAAATCATGGTGGTTTAATAAAAATTAAAAAACACATTATTGTACATTCTCTACATATATTAATTAGTACCAGGCATAAGATAAAAAACAAAATGAAGAAGATTGTATTTGTGCCTTTGATGACCTGTCAAGTAGGGAAATAAAATATCCACACAAATTATCATAAGGCAAGGCAGATTTGAAACATGTATTCCTTCTTTTAAGTGTAACACGCTTAGTGTAGAGTTAAATTTTATGCGTTTTAATTACAAAATTACCATATCTTACCATCATGTAAGCTCCTAAGACCCTCATTATGCTACTTCTAGCCCACCTCTTCCGAAACCTTCCTTTCCTTCTATTGCTTGGTATCTCAGAAGAATGAAATTATCCAGTATTTGTTATTCCTCTGACTTATTTCACTTAACATGGTGCTTTCCACTTTCATCCTACTTGTGACAAGCAGCAATATTTTATCTTCTTTCCAACTGTGCAATATGACATTGTAGACTTATACCATCTTAAGGATTCATGTCTTGTGAGTGACTGGCAAGTGCACTGGATTGAACTGGTACATTCAACACTGCCACATGGCATTGGATGCATAGAATGAGAGAAATGCAATGAATATCCAGGAAGCAAGCCATCCTCAACAGCCCTGAGCAAGGGGCTGCTTGGACTTTTTATTTAGTACATTATCACCTTTTTTTCTGGCTCCTGTCAAGCAGGTCATTGCTTAAGAATTAACATATATGTTTGAATACTGGAAAGAGAAGAGATATATTTGTGGCCATAGGCTGATAAGTAAACAACAAATACCTTTAATGTATAGTTTTTACATTATGGTAACCTCTTGTTAAGCTATAGCAGGACATTTTCTGCTTGGCTGGAGGTCCTATTGTCTAAACAAGACTAAACTTATTTTTTCCAGGAGACTCTTGTGGCCTTGGGATTTTATTAGTGGAATGATTTCCACAAATGGAACAGTTTTCCACAATCTATAAAGAAATTTGGGATGTTTCTATTCTGGACTAGTTTTCTTCATACAATAATGAACATAAGTATGAATGTATCTTTTCAAATAAATATTTTTGAGATCTTAAGATATATATCATGAGTTGGTATCACTTGGTCAGATGGAAGATTAACTTTTTTACAAGTCTTCACAGAGAATTAACCAGGCAATTTGCTTATAAAGAGAGAAATGAATTTCTATTTTTGTAACATTTCTGCAAGCACAATATTATTCTTTACAATATTTATTAACAAAATTGTTATTCACAATATTGTTTTTCATAATATATTAAATTATTTTTCTCCTTTTTATTGTTTTTAATTGAATCACCATAAGATACACAGTTACAAGGCTGCTCGTGATCAGGTTTCAGTCACACAATGTTCCAAGACCCAACCTTCCACCAGTGTGTATCTCCCACCACCATTGTCCCCAGTTTCCCACCCTCTCCACCACCCCCAGCCTGTCTTTATAGAAGGAACTTTTCTTTTTCTCTCTCTACACAGTTTTAAAAGTAAAAATTCCATCCCCACTGGTGTGAAATATCTCATTGTAATTTTGATTTTCATTTTCCTCATCAGTTGACAATGGCCAATTTTTTATATGCCACTGACTGAATGTATGTCCTTTTCAATAAATTATTTGTTCATCCCCATTCCCTATTCTATATAGTTATTAGTTTTGTTGTTGTGCTTTGTGAGTGTTTTATGTTTTATGGATATTAGATTTATATTTGATGTATGGTGTACAAATTGTTTTCCCACTCAGAGGGTACCTTTAATTTTAACTTTAAATTTCTCTTGTCATTGTGAAGATGTACCAAAGTTTCTTTAACCAGTCATCAGTTCTCGGGCATTTGTTTTTTTTTCCAGATTCTGGTTATTGTAAATAGTGCTGCAATAAACATATAAGAGCAGATATCATTTTTACTGTACTTTTTTTCATCTATGGGTTATATTCCCAGAAGTGGTATTTCTGGGTCAAATAGGATCTCAATTTCTAATATTTTGAGAAACATCATACTATTTTCTAAAAGGGCTAAACCAGTTGTCATTCCCACCAGCAGTGAAGGAGAGATCCCGGGGTGCTTTTGTTCTTTTGGATGTGTTCCAGTCTCTGTGGTGTAAGATGTTATGTGATTGTTGTTTTGATCAGCATCTCCCTGATGATTAGTGATGAAGAGCATTTTTTCATGTGCCTTATGGCCATTTGGATTTCTTCTTTGAGAAAGGTTCTATTTATTTCATTACCCCATTTTCTTATGGGGTTGGATGTTTGCTTCTTGGAGAGTTCAACCAGTGCCTTGTAGATCCTCAATATTAACCAATTATCTGAAGGGTATTGGGCGAATATCCTTTTGCATTCTGAAGACTGTCTTTGTATTCTGGTCACTGTTTTTCTTGAGGTACAAAAGCTTCTTAGTTTAATTTAGTCCCATTTGTTTATCTCTGTTTCCACTTGCTTGGTCAGTGGCATGTCATCTTTGAAGATAACTTTAGCTTCAATGTCGTGGAAGGTTTTGCCGACCTTGTCTTCAATATACCTTATGGATTCTGCTCTGATGTTGAGGTCTTCAATTCATTTTTATCTGAGTTTTGTTCTAGTATTATGTAGAGGTCTGAGCCCATTTTTTGCATGCAGCTGTCCAGTTGTGCCAGCATCATTTGTTAAAGAGGCTTTCCTTGCTCCACATCACATTTCTTGCTCCCTTATCAAACATTAGATGATCCTATATTTGAGAGTATGTAAGGATATTCAACCCTGTTCCATTGGTGTGTGGCTCTGCCTTTGTTGCAATAGCATGATGTTTTAATTATTACTGCTTTGCAGTAGAATTTGAGGTTGGGGAAGGTGATACCTCCAATCTTCTTTTCCCCAAGAATTCCTTTAGCTATTCGTAGGGGTTTGCTGTTCCATATGAATTTCAGGAGTGTTTGATCCATTTCTTTGAAGAATTTAATGGGTATCTTATAGGGATAACATTGAATCTGTACAGTCGTTTGCAGAGTATGCATTTTGACAACTTTAATTTTCCCAATCCATGAGCAGGGTATGTGTTTCCATTTACGCATGTCCTCTTTTATTTCTTGAAGGAGCGTTTTATAGTTTTCTTTGTAGAGGTCCTTTACCTCCTTAGTTAAGCTTATTCTGAGGTATTTAATTTTCTGATGTATGATTGTGAGTGGGATGCTTTTTTCTTATCACTTTCTTCTCTCTTATTATTTGTGTATGGAAAGCCATAGGCTTTTGGGTATTGATTTTATAGCATGCGAATTTACTATACAAGTCTATTGTTTCTAGAAGCTCCTTGATAGTAGCTTTAGGGTTCTCTAAATATAGTTTCATGTTATCTGCAAATAGAGAGAGATTTATTCTTCCTTTCCTATCTGGATGCCTTTAATGTCTTTTTAAATTTTTTTTTATTAGTGAAACACCATGAGGTACAGTTGTAGACTTACAGGTTGTTGTGCTTGGGTTTCAGTTATGCAATGATCAAGTACCCATCCCACCACAGGTGCCCATTCTCGACCCCCACCAATCCCAATATCCCTCCCACCCCCCCATCCCCATCCCACCCTGCCTCTGTGTCAGGGCACTCCCTTTTGTTCTATCTCTCCTTTTGGGTGCTGTGGTCTACAGAAGAGACATTGGGTGGCAATCATGTTCGGTCCATAGATTACTTTCAGCAGGCATCTCTCATCCTGGGCAGATCTTCCCAGGACTCTTTATTTAGTGCTCCCTTTTCTATCTGAGCTGCTTTACCCCTAGAGTGTGCAGCTGTCCTCAAAGCCATGGAGTGAACAACCTGGTATTTATCATAGCTGTTCTCGGGTGTTAGTCTCTTATTTTTTGTTACTTTATGCTACCCAAATGAATGCAATCTTTCTATGTCTGTCCCTCTCTTTCTGACTCATTTCGCTTAGCATAATATTTTGCATGTAGGACATTTGTATGTAAATTTCATGACTTCATTTTTTCTAACTGCTACATAGTACTCCATTGTGTAGATGTACCAAAGTTTCTTTAACCAGTCATCTGTTCTCGGGCACTCAGGTTTTTCCCATATTCTAGCTATTGTAAACAGTGCTGCAATGAACAAACAAGTGCAGATGTCACTTCGAATTTACGTTTTGGCCTCTTCGGGGTATATTCCCAGGAGTGGTATTTTGAGAGTTTTCCAAAAGGGTTGAACCAGTCAGAATTCCCACCAGCAGTGAAGGAGGGTCCCTTTCTTGCCACATCCGCGCCAACACAGGTTGCTTTTGTTCTTTTGAATATGGGCCAGTCTCTGTGGTGTGAAATGATATCTCATTGTTGTTTTGATCTGCATCTCCCTGCTGATTAATGATGTAGAGCATTTTCTCATGTGACTTTTAGCTATTCGGATTTCTTCTTTGAGAAAGTCTCTGTTCATTTCGTTGCCCCACTTTTTTTATAGGGTTGGATTTTTTCTTCTTGTGGAGTTCAACCAGTACTTTGTATATCCTTGATATCAACCCCTTGGTGGATGTGTATTTGGCGAATATCATTTCCCATTCTGTGGATTGTCTTTGTATTTTGGTCACTGCTTCTTTGGAGGTGCAGAAGCTTCTTAGTTTAAGATAGTCCCATTTGTCTATCTCTGTTTTCACTTGCTTGGCCAGTGGCGTAACATCTTTGAAGATACCACTAGCGTCAATGTCATGGAGGGTTTTGCCAACATTTTTTTCAATGTACCTTACAGATTCTGGTCTGATGTTTAGGTCTTTGATCCATTTTTATCTTACTTTTGTACATGGTGTTAGGCAGAGATCTAAGCCCAGTTTTTTGCATGTAGTCGTCCAGTTTTGCCAGCACCATTTGTTAAAAAGTCTTTCCTTAATCCACTTCACATTTCTTGACCCTTTATCAAAGATTAGATGATCATATGTTTGAGGGGAGATGTCAGTATATTCAACCCTGTTCCATAGGTCTGCAGCTCTGCCTTTGTTCCAGTACCATGGCGTTTTAATTATTACTGCTTTGGAGTAGAGTTTGAGGTTCAGGAGGTTAATTCCTCCCCTTTTCTTTTTCTCAAGAATTGCTTTAGCTATTCGAGGGTTCTTATTGTTCCATATAAATTTCAGGACTGTTTGCTCCATTTCTTTGAAGAATGTCATGGGTATCGTAATGAGGATCGCATTGAATTTGTAAAGTGCTTTGGGAAGTGTTGCCATTTTGGCAATATTAATTCTCCCCATCCATGAGCAGGGGATATTTTTCCATTTCCTCGCGTTCTCTTTTATTTCAAGAAGGAGCGTTTTGAAATTTTCTTTGTACAGATACTTTACTTCCTTAGTTAAACTAATTCCTAGGTAGTTGATTTTCCGGTGTACAATTATGAATGGGACTGTTTTCTTCATGTCGTTTTCTTCTCATTCACTATTTGTGTATAGTAAAGCCATGGACGTTTGGGTATTGATTTTATAGCCTGCAACTTTACTATACAAGTCTATTGTTTCTAGGAATTTCTTGGTAGAGGTTTTAGTGTTCTCTAAGTATAGTATCATATCATCTGCGAATAGTGTGAGCTTGATTTCTTCCTTTCCTACCTGGATGCCCTTAATACCTTTTTCTTGCCTAATAGCTATTGCAAGTACTTCCAGTACTATATTGAAGAGTAGTGGAGAGAGTGGGCATCCTTGTCTCATCCATGATCTTAGGGGGAGGGTTCTCAGTTTTTCCCCATTGAGGATGATACTTGCTGTAGGCTTGTGTTAGATGGCTTTAACTATATTGAGGAAAGTCCCCTCTATCCCCATTTTGGCTAGGGTTTTCATCATAAAGGGTGTTGGATCTTGTCAAATGCTTTCTCTGCATCTATTGATATGATCATATGGTTGTTATCTTTTCTTTTGTTGATATGATGGATTATGTTCATTGATTTTCGAATGTTAAACCATCCTTGCATCCCCGGGATGAAACAAATGAGAATGAAGAAACGAGCTACCAGAATTTATGGGATGCACCTAAAGATGTATTAAGGGGAAAATTTATAGCCCTGCAAGCATATCTCAGGACGGAAGAAAGGATGCACATAAGCAACTTGACTTCACAGCTCAAGATCTTAGATAAGGATCAACAGAAAGAGCCCAAATCGGGCAGAAGGAAAGAGATCATAAAACTTAGAGCAGAAGTCAATGACATGGATACCAAAGAAACAATCCAAAAGATCAATGAAACCAAGAGCTGGTTTTTCGAGAAAATAAACAAGATAGATAAACCACTATCAACACTCACAAAGAAACAGAGAGAGAGAACTCTAATAAACCGAATATGAAATAAGAATGGGGATATCACAACGGAAACCAAAGAAATTCAAAGATCATCAGAGACTACTTTGAAAGTCTGTATGCCACGGAACAAGAGAATCTAGAAGAAATGGATAAATTCCTGGATTCCTATAATCTCCCAAAGCTGAGTCAAGAAGATATGGAATACTTGAGTAGACCTATTAACATCAAGGAAATTGGAACTGTAATCAAAAGTCTTCCCCAAAACAAAAGCCCAGGTCCAGATGGATTCACTAGCGAATTTTTCCAAACATTTAAAGAGTTCATACTGCCACTCCTTCTAAAGCTTTTCCAGGAAATTGAAAAAACAGAAACTCTCCCAAACAGTTTCTATGAAGCCCATATCTCTCTAATACCAAAAGGAAACAAAGACACCACAAAAAATGAAAACTCCAGGACGATATCCCTGATGAACACGGATGCAAAGATTCTCAACAAAATACTAGCAAATAGAATTCAACAACTCATCAAAAAGATAATGCCTTTTTCTTGCCTAACCACTATTGCAAGTACTTCCAGTACTATATTGAAGAGAAATGGTGAGAGTGGACATCCTTCTCTTGTCCATGATATTATAAGGAAGGTTCTTAGTTTCTCCTCATTGAGGATAATGCATGCTGGAGGCTTGTGGTCAATGGCTTTCAATACCCATTTTGGTGGGAGTTTTCATCATAAACAGGTGTTGTATCTTGTCAAATGTTTTCTCTGCATCTATTGATGTGATCATATGTTTTTTATCTTTTATTGATATGATATAATATGTTGATTGACTATGAATGTTAAACTATTCTTGATCCCTGGGATGAATCCCACTTGGTTGTGGTGTATGATCTTTTTGATATATTGTTGGATTCTATTTGCTAATATTTTGTTGATGATCTTGACATTCATGTTCAATAGGGATATTGGCCTGTAATTTTCTTTTTTAGTGGTGTCTCTGTTTGCTTTTGGTACTAGGGTTATATGTGTCTCATAGAAACTGTTTTGGAGTGTTTCTGTTTCTTCAATTTCCTGGAAACGCTTGAAAAGAACTGGAAATATTCCTTTTTACATGTTTGGAAGAATTTGCTAGTGAGTCCATCTGGAACCGGACTTTGAGTCCATCTGGAACCGGACTTTTGTTTCGGGGAAGACTTTTGATTACAGTTTCAATTTCCTTGAAAGTAATAGCTCTATTCAGGTATTCAAAATCTTCTTGGTTCAGCCTTGGGAGGTTATAGGAAACCAGGAATTTATCCATTTTTTCCAGATTCTCTTGTTCTGTGGCATACAGACTTTCAAAGTAGTTTCTGATGTACTTTTGAATTTCATTGGTTTCTGTTGTGATGTCTTCTTTTTCATTTCTGATTCGGTTTCTTAGGGTTCTCTCTCTCTTTCTTTATAAGTTTTGCTAGTGGTTTATCTTGTTTATTTTCTCTAAGAACCAGTTCTTGGTTTAATTGATCTTTCGGATTGTTTTTTGGGTTGCCATGCCATTAATTTCTGCTCTATGTTTTATTATTCCTTTCCTTCTTCCTGGTTTGGGCTCTTTTATTGGTGCTTTTCAAAGGTCTTGAGCTGTGAAGTTATTTATGATGGCTCCTTTCTTGCTTCCTGAGAAATCTTTTCATAGCTATAAAATTTCCCCCTTAGCACTGCTTTAGCCACATCCATAGGTTCTGGTTGCTCGTGTCTTCATTCTCATTTGTTTCCAGATACCTTTCAATTTCTTCATTGACTTCCTCTGTGACCCGTTGTTGTTCAACATTGAGTTGTTTAATTTCCAGGTGTTTGATTTGGTACTCTGTGTCTGTGCATGATTCACTTCTATCTTCAGTGAATTGTGGTCTGAAAAGATGGTTGATACTATTCCTACCTCCCTGATTCTATTGAGGTATGTTATGAGACCCAGTGCATAGTCTATTTTGGAAAATAATCCATGTGCACTGGAAAAGAATGTCTATTCTTTTCTTTGGGGATGTAGATCCCTGTATAGATACATTAGTCCTCTCTCTTCTATTTCTTTCTTCAAAACCAGTATTTACTTAATGAATTTTATTCTTGTTGATCTATTCAGAGGTTATAATTCGGTGTTCAAGTCTCTAACTACAATTGTGCTGCTAGCAATGTTCTCCTTAAAATCTGTTAATAGTTGTTTTAAATATTTAGGTGGTCCCTCATTCGGTGTGTATATCTTAGGAGTGTGATTTCTTCCTGATGTTATATCCCTTGATTAATAAAAAGTGGTCTTCACTGTCCCTTTTTACCTTTTTCAACCTGAAATCTATGTTGTTGTATACTAGTTATGCCACCCTGGATTTTTTGAGGGAGCTGTTTGCTTACAGGATTTTTTTCCTTCCTTTGACTTTGAGTCTGTGTTTGCCCTACTGTTCGGATGTGTTTCTTATAGGAAGCAGACTGTTGGGTTCAGTTTCTGAATCCATTTTGCCACTTTCTCTCTTAATTGGTGCATTTAGACCATTGGTATTGAGAGTGATTATTGTCATGGGGTTATGTGCCATCATTCCGTAGGGGTTTGTTGTACTTAGAAGGGTTTTTCTTGTCTTACAGTAGCCCCTTTAGTCCTTCTTTTAAATTTGGTTTTGAGTCTATGAAGTTCCTGACCTATTGTTTATCCATAAAATAGTGTACTCTTTCTTTGCGTTTGAATGAGAGTTTAGATGGGTAAAGTATTATTGCTGAGATGTTCATTTCATTGACTTTTTTCACTATATCCCACCATTATCTTTGGGCTTATAATGTTTCCTCTTATAGGTTTCCTCTTAAAGGCCTGCAGTTTCTTCTTATAGGTTTCCTCTTATAGGCCTGCAGTTTCTATCTTCGTTGTCTACGCACCAACATCTCATTATGATGAAAGAGAAATCGAGAAGTTCTGCACGGAGCTAGAGAAGTTCTATAAAGAAGACCACACCTTCTACAAGATCATTGTGGGTGATTTTAATGCCAAGATAGGACCAAGAAGATCAGCTGAAGAACTTCACATCGGGACCCATGGCCTAGAATGGAACGAACAGGGTCAGAGACTGTCTGAGTTCATCATGTCGACCAAGACCATTCATGGTAACTCACAGTTCCAGAAGGCAGAATCTAAACGATGGACATGGGAGTCTCCCGGTGGACGATTCCACAACGAAATAGACCATATCATATTCAATCGACAGTTTTGCCTGACTGATGTCACTGTTGTCCCAAAATTTCGAATGGGAACGGACCACCGTCTCCTTCCTGCAAAATTCTACTTCACAGAGCGGAGAGAAAGGGCTGCAAAGTTTAAAAAGAGAACTCCCAGAATGACCACCAACTGGAAGCTCTTTGGGACTATTGCGGCAACATGGGCAGATGCCATTGTTGACAACATTGATGAGGAATACGATCGACTGGTTCAGCACCTCCATGAATGTGCGAGGAATGCCAAGAGAGAGATAGCCACAAAAAAATGGCCTATCTTTGAAAACTCTTGAGCTAATTCGTCAGCGTGGTTTGGCGCATGCCTCAGGCAACCGCAAGCTAACGTCCGAGCTCGCAAAGCAGTGCAGAGATGCGAACAAGGAAGACCTCAAAGAGAGAAGAGCAGAAGTACTGGTAGATGCAGCAGAAGCCGGGAAAAGTATTCGTAATGTCTGCCTGTCCTTCGCCAACTACAAGACCAAGATGACTGCCCTCCGATGTCCTGATGGATCCATCACATCCTCCAGAACAGCAATGGAGAAGATTATCCATGACTTCTACTCAAATCTCTTCGATAGCCATGTCCACTTGCCGACATATCAAATTCCACAGGATGGATATGTCGTTCCCAATGTTCTCCCTTCTGAAATCCGACACGCATTTTCATCGGTAAAGAAACGAACAGCACCCGGCCCAGACAAGGTCAGACCTGAACACCTGAAGAACCTGCCGTCAGTACTCATCAATACACTGGCTCGGCTCTTCACTCGCTACCTGTCTGAATGCAAGGTTCCGTCCCAATGGAAAACCAGCAGGACCGTCCTACTGTTCAAGAAGGGACACATCCATGACATTGGAAACTATAGCCCTATCTGCCTATTGTCTGTCATCTACAAGTTGTTCACTCGAGTCATCCTAAATAGGATTGGCAGAACACTAGATGAAGGACAACCATGCGAGCAAGCCAGGTTCCGCAAAGGATTCAGTACCATCAACCATATCCACACGATAACCAAGCTCATTGAGGTTTCTCGGGAGTCCAAGATGCCACTCTGTTTAACGTTCATTGATTTAAAGAAGGCCTTTGATTCTGTTGAGACGGAAGCGGTCATTGAAGCCCTAGCCAATCAGGGCATGCAAGCCCAATACATCAGGATCCTCCGTGAGCTGTATTGCGGATTCACTACCAGGATCTCACCATTCTACAAAGAATTGATCCTTGATGTCAAGAGAGGGGTGCGGCAGGGTGATACCATTTCACTGAAACTCTTCAGTGCCACCCTCAAGAACATCATGCTACGACTGGAATGGGAAGGAATGGGAGTGAAGATAGATGGTCGGCAACTACACCACCTCCGCTTTGCTGAGGACATTGTTTTAATAACACCAAACATCAGCCAAGCGGCACAAATGCTGGCCGACTTTGACCGTGAGTGTGGAAAGGTAGGACTACAGCTGAATCTTACGAAGACAATGTTTATGAGAAACAGCCTTGTTCCTGACGCCCCATTCGCTCTCAATGGAACGACCATCTCCGAATGCAACAGCTATGTGTACCTAGGTCGAGAAGTCAACATGACAAATGACCTGGCACCCGAGCTGCGCAGGAGGAAGTGAGCGGCTTGGAACGCCTTCAAGAACGTCGAAGAAATAGCTAAGAGGACGAAGAACCTCCGGCTCCGGGCACATGTCTTTGATTCCACTGTTCTTCCTGCATTAACATATGCCTCAGAGACCTGGGCCCTATGCAAACAAGATGAGAACGCTTTTCAGGTCTCCCAAAGAAGAATAGAAAGAGCTATGCTTGGAATATCACGTTTCACTCAAATGAGAGAAGAAATCCAGAGTTCTGACATCCGTCGACGATCAAGAATCAGGGATGCTGTCTCACTTGCCAAGGTGTCGAAAATCAGATGGGCTGGTCACGTAATGAGATTTAAAGATGACTGCTGGACTAGAGCTGTTACCGACTGGATTCCACAGGATGTCAAAAGACCGCGAGGCCGCCCACCTACCAGATGGTCAGACTTCTTCGTCAAGATCATGAACGATCGGTTTGAGGCTCTTCATGTTCCCAGAGCGAACAGATGGCATTGGGCTACACTAGCATGCGACAGGGAGAAATGGAGACGTTACTGGTTCCCGCTCGAGCAAATCGACGACTAACGGGAAGTTAAGTGATTTAAGTGATAGGTTTGTTGTAAATCTAAGGTGTGCTCCTTTGTGTGTGATTTTGTTCTTTGACCTTTCTGCTTTCAGTATTGTGTCACTATACATGGCACTCATCATTCTGATTATGTTATGTCTTGGAGTGTTTTTATTAGGGTCTCTTTTAACTGGCACCCTTGGGGCTCCTTGGATCTGGGATTCCTGCATTCTCCAGTTCTGGGAACTTTTTAGCAATGATTTAATTAACCGTGGCTTTTTCACTGGGCAGCCTCCTTGCCCTTCTGGTACAATGATGAATCTTATGTTGTTCCACTTGGATTCATCCCCTAGATCTCTGATTTGCCCTAGAGCTATTTTGATGTCTTTTTGCATTTTCTGTTGTTTCCTGTAAGCTTCCTGAAGCTCTCTTCTAGCTCACTGTTTCTGTTTTTAGCTGTAGTTATTCTACTGTTGAGGGCACCCACTGAGTTTTTTATTTTATCCACTAAATCCTTTATCAGCGACATTTCTGTTTGCAGCTGTCTTATATATGCTCTCATTTCTTCCTATATTTTCTTGGCTGTTAATTTCACTGTTTCTTTCACGTCCGCTTTTAATTTGCGAGATTCCTGTTCCACCGTTTCTTTGAGTTCATTGAACATCCTCAACATTTCATCTCTGAATTCTTTATGTGAGAGATTATATTTGTGCGTAACTCCTCTTGAGCCTTCTGGACTCTTTTCTTCACCCTCTTCTCGTGGTCAGGATTTGCACTCTTTCTTCATGTTGTTGTGGTAGTGTGGAGGTGGGACCTTCCAGTTCACTGTCACTATTCCTCACTTGCTGCGAGAAAGGATTATGGAAGAGCTCGGTCGATGGTGGTCACCTTTTGTTCCCCCTTCTAGAATACTACCTTTCTTTTAGCTTCTCCTCTGTGACTTGTGTGAGTCCTCTAGTGAGGCTTCAGAGTTTGTGTTCTTTTATAGTAGGCTTTGCACAACTTCTTGTGTTCACCAGTATTTTGATGAAATTGGAATAGGCTATTGGATTGTTGGATTGTGTTTGAGATAACCAGGAATTTATCCACAGAACTGGATAATGGGATTGAAATGTGTGTTCAGAGTGCAGGAAGAGGGGAAAATGTCTGCAGTCGCATAAGGTGCCATGGTCTCCGGACACCATGTCCCCTGCCGTGGAGGGGATGCTCACTACTGTGGAGGCCACACCCTCTGATGGTACCAGGAGGCAGGTAGGTGTTCAGGTCAGGAGGGAGGCTGGAACATAGGCGTGGGGCCTGGGTCATTTGTCAGGGAAGTTGACGCACCTTGGAGAGAAATGTGAAGTCTCTGTAGGGCACCATCCTTTGACTTTGACTCTGTGTTTGCTATGACTCTTCAGATGTGTTTCCTGTAGGCAGCAGAATGTTGGGTTCAGTTAATTTTTTTTTCTTTCTGTGTCATACCCGGCAATGTACAGGGGTTACTCCTGGATATGCACTCAGAAATTACTCCTCGCGGTGCTTGGGGACTATATGGGAAGCTGGGAATCAAACCCAGGTCGGCTGTGTGCAAGGCAAATGTCCTACTCATTGTGCTATGGATCCAGCCCCAGGGTTTATTTTTTTAATTAGTCAAACATCATGTGGTACAGTTGTAAACTTACAAGTTTTTGTGCTTGGGTTTCTGTTGTACAATGATCGAGTACCCATTCCTCCACCTGTGACCATTTTCCACCACCACTGATACCAGTACCCCTCTCACCCCCCTTATTCCCCCATTCCACCCTGACTCTGTGGCATGGCGCTCCCTTTTGTTTTCTTTATCCTTTTGGTGCTGTGGCCTGCAAAAGAGGCATCGAGTGGCAACATGTTCAGTCTAGAGTCTAATCTCAGCATGCATCTCCCATCCTGGGGGGATCCTCCCAATATCCCCCATTTGGTGCTCCCTTATACATTTGTGCTGCCTTTAACCCTGGAGTGTGAAGCTGGCCTGCAAACTATGGAATAAACCTCCCGGTAATTATCTCAGCTATTCTTGTGTGTTAGTCTCCTATTTTGTTACTTTATGTTCCCCAGATGAATGCAATCTTTCTATGTCTATCCCTCTCTTTCTGACTCATTTCGCTTAGCATGGTACTTTCCATGTAGTACCACTTGTATGTAAATTTCATGACTTCACCCTTTCTGACAGCTACATAGTATTCCATTGTGTAGATGTACCAAAGCTTCTTTAACCAGTCATCTGTTCTTGGACACTCAGGTTTTTTTCCAGATTCTAGCTATTGTAAAGAGAGCTGCAATGAACAGACAACTGCAGATGTCGCTTTGACTATACTTTTTTTTTACCTCTCCGGGGTATAATACCAGGAGAGGAATTCCTGGGTCAAATGGGAGCTCAATTTCTAATTTTTTGAGAATCGTCCATACTGTTCTTCAGAAGGCCTTAACCAGTCGGCATTCCCAACAGCAGTGAAGGAGGGTCCCTTTCTCACCACATCCGCGCCAGCATTGGTTGCTTTTGTTCTTTTGGATGTGAGCCAGTCTCTGTGGTGTGAAATGATATCTCATTGTTGTTTTTATCTGCATCTCCCTGCTGATTAATGATGTAGAGCATTTTCTCATGTGCCTTTTAGCCATTCGGATTTCATCTTTGAGGGAGTTTCTGTTCATTTTTTCGCCCCATTTTCTGTTAGGGTTGGATGTTTTCTTCTTGTGGAATTCAACCAGTACTTTGTATATCCTTGATATCAACCCCTTGTTGGATGTGTATTCGGCAAATATCCTTTCCCATTCTGTAGACTGTCTTTGTATTTTGGTCACTGTTTCTTTGGATGTGCAGAAGCTTCTTAGTTTAAGATAGTCCCTTTTGTCTATCTCTGTTTTCACTTGCTTAACCAGTGGCGTAACATCTTTGAAGACACCATTAGCTTCACATCGCTAGTCATCAGGAATATGAAAATCAAAACAACAATGAGATATCATCTTACACCACAGAGTCTGGAACACATTCACAAGAACAAAATCAATCAGTGCTGGCATGGATGTGGGGTAAAATGGATGCTCTCTTACTGTTGGTGGGAATGCCCACTGGTCCAGCCTCTCTGGAAAACAATATGAACAGTCCTTCAAAAACTAAAAATTGAGCTTCCGTATGACCCCCCAATGCCACTTCTGGGAATTTATCCTAAGGGTGCAAAAAAAGCATAGTAGGGCATGTACTGGGGAGATTGGTGGTGGGAATGTGCACCGTTGGAGAGATAGGTGTCTGATCATTGTGTGATTGTAACCCAAACATGAAAGCTTGTAACTATCTCACCGTGATTCAGTAAAATTAAAAAAAAAAGTGGTGCTGGGAAAACTGGGAATCTGCATGCATAAAAATGTATTTAACCTCTTTCTAAAGTCATGAGTATGGAAATACTACATAAAGTATTATATGGATCTAATTCAGTTGCTATAAGGATGTCCATGACACTTTTAAGAAATGGATAAAACTCTCCTGAAATGTCTATATGCACATCATTATTTATTGCAGCACTCAGTACAATAGCAAAATGCATAATCAAACTATGTTCCCAAGGACAGATGAGTAGCTAATCTAGTTGTCACATATTGACTACTAAATGCAATACTATGCAGCTGCAAGCAATGATAAAAGCACACATTTATTTGCGACTTTGATGGCACTGGAGGCCTCCATATTAAGTGAACTCAAAAGGAAATAGACAAATACTGCATGATCACACTTATCTTAGGTATATAGAATAACAGGACAAGGTAATGAAAGTTATCAAAGGGACAATACAACTAGATTGCACTTGATCCAAGATTATAGAAAGGAGTATGTCAGGAAAAGAAAGCAATCAAAATTCTTTGGAGAGTAAGAAGACTTCTTTGAGAAATAACAGGGGTGGAGTTAAGTGGCCTTAACACATAGGTGGTAAAGAGGTGTAGCAAAATTATATGTCTAAAGAACAGAACCAATAACACTGAAAATATAACATACAAACTACATTAACCAAAGTTATTGCTTATTAAAGGACAGGCTGGGGAGTCTGAGAGATTCTGGGACATAAATCGAGGGAAATTGACACTGGTCCTGTGATTTCTGTTGGAACGCTTAGTGCCCAAAACTCTTATTAATGCCCGTATAAATCATGGTGCTAAACCAAAAAAAAATGATGGTTTGAGATGTCTATAAAATGTCTTATTAGAAATGTCAAGTGGACTTGAATATAGAAACTTAGTTTTAGTGCTATATTGCATAGTATGTAATTTCTTGCACATTGACATCTCTTTTGTTTTATGGCCAAACCTAGAGGTGCTCAGGGCTTACTCCTAGATCTTTGTTCAGAGATCACTTCTGGAAGTGCTCAGGATACTAAATGGGGTGCAAGGGATCAGACTTAAATCAGTCATTTGCATGACTAGCCTACCTGTTGTATTATTGCTCGGGCCCCCAGCATAGAAATTTTTTTCTTCTTTCTTTTATTAAATTTTATAGAATCACCGTGAGATATACTTACAAGCTTTCATGTTAGGGTTATAATCACACAATGATCAAATACTTATCCCTCCACCAGTGCACATTCCCCACCAACAATATTCCCAGTATAGCCCCCATTTCCCACCCTCCCGCTGCCTCCATGAAAGACAATATTCCCCATACTCTCTCTATATTTTGGGGCATTATGGTTTGCAATACAGACACTGAGAAGTTATCATGTTTGGTCCTTTACTTTCAGCATACATCTCCCATCCCAACCGGTTCCTCAAGGCAATATTTTCTTAATGATCCCTTCTCTAGTCCATCTGCCTTCTCCCCTTTGCTCATGAGGCAGGCTTCCAGCTATGGAGCAATCTTCCTGGCCCATATATCTACTATACTTAGGTGTCAGCCTCATGTTGTGTTGTTTTATACTCCACAAATGAGTGGAGTCTTTCTATGTTTGTCCCTCTCTTTCTGACTCATTTCATTTAGCATGACACTCTCTATGTCTATATATTTATAAGCAAATTCCATGACTTCATCTCTCCTAACTGCTGCATAGTATCCCATTGTGTAGATGTACTAAAGTTTCTTTAACCAGTCATCTGTTAATAAAACACTTGGGTTGTTTCCAGATTTTGGCTATTGTGTACAGTGCTGCATTGAAAATATAAGTACAGGTGTTGTACAAAGAAAAATACAAAACGCTACTTCAGGAAATAAAAGAGGACATGAGGAAATGGAAAGATATCCCCTGCTCATGGGTCGGGAGACTTAACATTGTCAAAATGGCAATACTACCGAAAGCATTGTATAAATTCAATGCAATCCCTATAAGGATACCCATGACATTCTTCAAAGAAATGGAGCAAACACTCCTGAAATTTATATGGAACAATAAGCCCCCACGAATAGCTAAAGCAATTCTTGGGAAAAAGAAAATGGGAGGAATCAACCTCCCGAACTTCAAACTGTACTACAAAGCAGTAATAATTAAAACAGCATGGTACTGGAACAAAGGCAGAACTGCAGACCAATGGAACAGGGTTGAATACACTGACATCTCCCCTCAATCATATGCTCATCTAATCTTTGATAAAGGTGCAAGTAATGTGAAGTGGAGTAAGGAAAGCCTCTTTAATAAATTGTGTTGGCATCACTGGACGGCTACATGCAAAAAAATAGGCTCAGAACTCTGCCTAACACCATGTACAAAAGTAAGATCAAAATGGATTAAAGACCTCAACATCAGACCAGAAACCGTAAGGTACATTGAAGATAAAGTAGGCAAAACCCTCCATGACATTGAAGCTAATGGTAACTTCAAAGATGCCACGCCACTGGCCGAGCAAGTGAAAACAGAGATAGATAAATGGGACTATCTTAAACTAAGAAGCTTCTGCACCTCCAAAGAAACAGTGACCAAAATACAAAGACAGTCTACAGAATGGGAAAGGATATTCACCAAATACACATCTGACAAGGGGTTGATATCCAGGATATACAAAATACTGGTTAAACTCCACAAGAAGAAAACATCCAACCCCATCCAAAAATGGGGCAATGAAATGAACAGAAACTTTCTCAAAGAAGAAATCCGAATGGCAAAAAAGCACATGAGAAAATGCTCTACATCATTAACCATCAGGGAGATGCAGATCAAAACCACAATGAGATACCATCTCACACCTCAGAGACTGGCCCACATTCAAAAGAACAAAAGCAACCGATGCTGGCGTGGATGTGGCGAGAAAGGAACACTCCTTCACTGTTGGTGGGAATGTCGACTGGTTCAGCCCTTCTGGAAAACAGTATGGACGATTCTCAAAAAATTAGAAATTGAGCTCCCATTTGACCCAGCAATACCACTCCTGGGAATATATCCCAGAGAGGCAAAAATGTATAGTCGAAGTGACATCTGCACTTGTTTGTTCATTGCAGCACTCTTTACAATAGCCAGAAACTGGAAGAAACCTGAATGCCCACGAACAGATGACTGGTTAAAGAAACTTTGGTACATCTACACAATGGAGTACTATGTAGCTGTTAGAAAAGATGAAGTCATGAAATTTACATACAAGTGGTACAATATGGAAAGTATCATGCTAAGCGAAATGAGTCAGAAAGAGAGGGATAGACATAGAAAGATTGCATTCATCTGGGGGATATAAAGTAACAAAATATGAGATTAATACCCAAGAATAGCTGAGATCAGCACCAGGAGGATTACTCCATAACTTAGAGGCCAGCCGGGTATCCTAGAGGAAAGGGCAATTCAGATAGAGAAGGGAGCACCAAATAAAGTATGTTTGGAGGATCCTCCCAGGAGGGGAGATGCATGTCGAAAGTAGACTATGGACTGAACATGTTTACCACTCAATGTCTCTTTTGCAGACCACAACACCCAAAAGGAGAGAGAGAACACAGGGGATTGCCCTGCCACAGAGACAGGGGGGATGGGGGGATGGGGGTGGGAGGGATATTATCCATGGTGGTGGAAAATGGGCACTGGTGGAGGGATGGGTATCTGATCATTGTATAATTGAAACCAAAGCACAAAAAATTGTAAATCTACAACTTTAAAAAAAATAAAATAAAGGGGGAAATATATATATATGTATATATATATATATATACAAAATAAAATAAAGAGATCTCCCACTTCAAAAAAAAAAAGAAAATATAAGTACAGGTGTCATTTCCATTGTGCTTTTTTGCAGCCTCGGGATATATTCCCAGAAGTTGTATTGTGGTGTCATATGGAAGCTCAATTTCTAGTTTTTGAAGGACTGTCCATATTGTTTTCCAGAAAGGCTGGACTAGTGGGCATTCCCACCAACAGTGAAAGAGCTTCCCTTTTTCCCCACATCCACGCCAGCACTGGTTGTCTTCGTTCTTTTGAATGTGTGCCAGTTTCTGTGGCGTGAGATGAGATCTCATTGTTGTTTTGATTTGCATCTCCCTGATGGCTACGATGTGGAGCACTTTTTCATGTGGCTTTTGGCCATTTGTATTTCTTTTTTGAGGAAACTTCTTTTCATTTATTCTCCCCATTTTTATGGGGTTGAAAGTTTTTTTTTCTTGTACAATTCTACTAGTGTCTTGTATATCCTGGATATTAATCCCTTATCAGATGTGTATTGGATAAATATTCTTTCCCATTCTGTGGCTATTTCTGTATTTTGGTCACTGTTTCTTTTGAGGTGCAGAAGCTTCTTAGTTTGATGTATTCCCATTTGATTATGTTTGCTTCCTCTTGCATGGTCAGTGCTGTTTCGTCCTTAAAGATGCTTTTTGCTTCAAAATCATGGAGAGTTCTGCCTACATTTCCCTCTATGTGTCTTATAGATTCATGTCTGATATTGAGGTCTTTAATCCACTTTGATCTGACTTTAGTGCTTGGCATTAGACAGAGGTCAGAGTTCATTTGTTTGCCGGGAGCTATTCAGTTTTCCCATTACCACTTGTTGAAGAGGCTTTCCCTGTTCCACTTCACATTTCTGTATAGGAAATTGTTTAAGGTTAATCCTTACTTTGTAAAAATTAACATACTCTTGCCATTTTAATGTGCAATAATATGTTGCATTAATATTTATACATTATATTTATATACAAAGAGAGGGACCACATATAAACTTACTTCATTGGGGGTAGAATTCAAACCCTTTAGTGCTCATTTTGCAAGCTTCTCAGGAGCTACAAAGTTCAAGAGACCAAACTCTTGGCTTCCACATCTACAACATGTGCTTCATCACTTTGACTTATCTCCACAAATCCCAAAACATATTCATCATTTTTGTTTTTGACTTTTTTGCCGAAGGGGACACCAATCTGTGCTCTGTACTTGCTTCTTGCTCTGTGCTCAGGGATAACTTCTGGCAGGGACCGGGGTACCATATAAGGCAAGTATACTATCCCTCCAGTTCCAAACCCATTTCTTTTTTACTTTATTATTTATTTATGTATTTAATTGAATCACCGTGAGATATAGTTACAAGCTTTCATGTTTGAGTTACAATAAAAAATGGTCAAACACCCATCCCTCCACAAGTGCACATTCCCTACCACCAATATTCCCAGCATATTCCCACTTTCCCACCCTCCTCACTGCATCCATGGCAGACAATATTCCCCATATTCTCTCTCTACTTTTGGGCATTATGGTTTGCAATACAAATACTGAGAAGTTATCATGTTTGGTCCTTTATCTACTTTCAGTACACATCTCACATTCCAACAGATTCCTACTACCCTCTTTTTCTTAGTGATCCCTTCTCTATTTCAGCTGCCTTCTCTCCTCCGCTTGTGAGGCAGGCTTCCAAATATGGAGCAATCTTCCTGACCCTTCTATCTACTGTCCTTGGGTGTCAGACTCATGTTATTTTATACTCCACAAATGAGTGCAGTCCTTCTATATCTGTCCCTCTCTTTCTGAATCATTTCACTTAGCATAATACTCTATATTTCTTTTTTTTTAATTTTTTCCCCTTATTTTATTTTATTTTATTTTTTTTTTTCAGTTGTAGATTTACAATTTTTTGTGCTTTGGTTTCAATTATACAATGATCAGATACCCATCCCTCCACCAGTGCCCATTTTCCATCACCATGGATAATATCCCTCCCACCCCCATCTCCCCATCCCCCCTGTCTCTGTGGCAGGGCAATCCCCTGTGTTCTCTCTCTCCTTTTGGGTGTTGTGGTCTGCAAAAGAGGCATTGAGTGGCAAACATGTTCAGTCCATAGTCTACTTTCGACATGCATCTCCCCTCCTGGGAGGATCCTCCAAACATCCTTTATTTGGTGCTCCCTTCTCTATCTGAACTGCCCTTTCTTCTAGGATACCCGGCTGGCCTCTAAGTTATGGAGTAATCCTCCTGGTGCTGATCTCAGCTATTCTTGGGTATTAATCTCATATTTTGTTACTTTATATCCCCCAGATGAATGCAATCTTTTTATGTCTATCCCTCTCTTTCTGACTCATTTTGCTTAGCATGATACTTTCCATATTGTACCAATTGTATGTAAATTTCATGACTTCATCTTTTCTAACAGCTACATAGTACTCCATTGTGTAGATGTACCAAAGTTTCTTTAACCAGTCATCTGTTCGTGGGCATTCAGGTTTCTTCCAGTTTCTGGCTATTGTAAAGAGTGCTGCAATGAACAAACAAGTGCAGATGTCAAGTTGACTATACATTTTTGCCTCTCTGGGATATATTCCCAGGAGTGGTATTGCTGGGTCAAATGGGAGCTCAATTTCTAATTTTTTGAGAATCGTCCATACTGTTTTCCAGAAGGGCTGAACCAGTCGACATTCCCACCAACAGTGAAGGAGTGTCCCTTTCTCGCCACATCCACGCCAGCATCGGTTGCTTTTGCTCTTTTGAATGTGGGCCAGTCTCTGAGGTGTGAGATGGTATCTCATTGTGGTTTTGATCTGCATCCCCCTGATGATTAATGATGTAGAGCATTTTCTCATGTGCTTTTTTGCCATTCGGATTTCTTCTTTGAGAAAGTTTCTGTTCATTTCATTGCCCCATTTTTGGATGGGGTTGGATGTTTTCTTCTTGTGGAGTTTAACCAGTATTTTGTATATCCTGGATATCAACCCCTTGTCAGATGTGTATTTGGTGAATATCCTTTCCCATTCTGTAGACTGTCTTTATATTTTGGTCACTGTTTCTTTGGAGGTGCAGAAGCTTCTTAGTTTAAGATAGTCCCATTTATCTATCTCTGTTTTCACTTGCTCGGCCAGTGGCGTGGCATCTTTGAAGATACCATTAGCTTCAATGTCATGGAGGGTTTTGCCAACTTTATCTTCAATGTACCTTATGGTTTCTGGTCTGATGTTGAGGTCTTTAATCCATTTTGATCTTACTTTTGTACATGGTGTTAGGCAGAGTTCTGAGCCTAATTTTTTGCATGTAGCCGTCCAGTGATGCCAACACAATTTATTAAAGAGGCTTTCCTTACTCCACTTCACATTACTTGCACCTTTATCAAAGATTAGATGAGCATATGATTGAGGGGAGATGTCAGTGTGTTCAACCCTGTTCCATTGGTCTGCAGTTCTGCCTTTTTTCCAGTACCATGCTGTTTTAATTATTACTGATTAGTAGTACAGTTTGAAGTTCGGGAGGTTGATTCCTCCCATTTTCTTTTTCCCAAGAATTGCTTTAGCTATTCGTGGGGGCTTATTGTTCCATATAAATTTCAGGAGTGTTTGCTCCATTTCTTTGAAGAATGTCATGGGTATCCTTAAAGGGATTGCATTGAATTTATACAATGCTTTCGGTAGTATTGCCATTTTGACAATGTTAAGTCTCCCGACCCATGAGCAGGGGATATCTTTCCATATCCTCATGTCCTCTTTTATTTCCTGAAGTAGCGCTTTGTAGTTTTCTTTGTACTGGTCCTTTACTTCCTTAGTTAAGCTGATTCCTAGGTACTTGATTTTCTGGGGCACAATTGTGAACGGGATTGTTTTTTTCATGTTGCTTTCTTCTCTCTCACTGTTTGCGTATAGGAAAGCCATGGACTTTTGGGTATTGATTTTATAACTTGCAACTTTACTATACGAGTCTATTGTTTCTAGGAGTTTTTTGGTGGAAGTTATTGGGTAATCTAAGTAGAGTATCATATCATCTGCGAATAGTGACAGCTTGATTTCTTCGTTTCCTACCTGAATGCCCTTAATATCTTTTTCCTGCCTAATCGCTATTGCAAGTACTTCCAGTACTATATTGAACAGCAGTGGAGAGAGTGGGCATCCCTGTCTCGTCCCTGACCTTAGAGGGAAGGCTCTCAGTTTTTCCCCATTGAGGATGATGCTTGCTGTAGGCTTGTGGTAGATGGCTTTAATTATGTTGAGGAAGGTCCCCTCTATACCCATTTTGGCTAGGGTTTTCATCATAAAGGGGTGTTGGATCTTATCAAATGCTTTCTCTGCATCTATTGATATGATCATATGCTTTTTATCTTTTCTTTTGTTGATATGGTGGATTATATTGATCGATTTCCGAATGTTAAACCGTCCTTGCATCCCTGGGATGAATCCTACTTGGTCATGGTGTATGATCTTTTTGATGAGTAGTTGGATTCAATTTGCTAGTAGTTTGTTGAGGATCTTTGCATCTGTGTTCATCAGGGATATCGGCCTGTAATTCTCTTTCTTTGTGGTATCTCTGTCTGCTTTTGGTATCAGTGTGATATTTACTTCGTAGAAACTGTTCGGAAGTGTTTTTGATATTTCAATTTCGTGGAAAAGCTTAAAGAGCATTGGGAGTAAGTCCTCTTTAAAGATTTGGAAGAATTCACTAGTGAATCCATCCGGGCCAGGACTTTTGTGCTTGTGGAGACTTTTTACTACCATTTCAATTTCCTTGATGGTGATAGGTCTGTTCAGGTATTCCAGGTCTTCTTGGTTCAGCCTTGGGAGTCTGTAGGAGTGTAGGAATTTATCCATTTCCTCGAGGTTTTGAAGTTCCGTGGCATAAAGCTTCTCAAAGTACTCCCTGAGATTCCTCTGAATTTCTGTGGTTTCTGTTGTAATGACCCCGTTTTCATTTCTGATTCGGTTTATGAGGGTTTTCTCTCTCCCTTTCTTTGTGAGTTTTGCTAGAGGCTTATCGATCTTGTTAATTTTCTCAAAGAACCAGCTTTTGGTTTCATTGATCTTTCGGATTGTTTTTTAGCATTCCATCTCGTTAATCTCTGCTCTGAATTTTATTATTTCCTTTCTCCTGTTCGTGTTGTGCTCCTTTTTTTGGGCTTCTCCAAGCTCTTAAGCTGTGAGGTTAGGTTACTTATGTGTGCTCGCTCCTCCTTCCTGAGGAATGCTTGTAGAGCTATAAACTTTCCTCTTAACACAGCCTTTGCTGTGTCCCATAAGTTTTGGTAACTCGTGTTCTCATTTTCATTCGTTTCTAGGTATCTTTTGATTTCCTCTTTGATTTCCTGTCTAATCCACTCGTTGTTCAATAGTGCACTGTTTAATTTCCAGGTGTTTGATTTAGTTTTCCGTTTTTGTGTGTAATTTAGTTCTAATTTCAGCGCATTATGGTCTGAGAAGATTGTTGATACAATCTCTACCTTCTTAATTTTATGGAGGCATGTTTTGTGGCTCAGCATGTGGTCTATCTTGGAGAATGTTCCATGTACGCTTGAGAAGAATGTGTATTCAGCTTTTTGTGGATGAAGTGTCCTGTATATATCTACTAAGTCCCTTTCTTCCATTGTTTCCCTCAGATGAAGTATGTCCTTGCTAAGCTTGAGTCTGGTTGATCTGTCAAGAGGTGACAAAGCAGTGTTGATGTCTCCCACTAGTATTGTGTTGCTATTGATATCTTTTTCCAAATCTATGAGTAGTTGTTTTAAGTACATCGCTGGTCTCTCATTAGGTGCATATACATTTATTATTGTAAGTTCTTCCTGTTCTACAGATCCTTTGATCAATAAGAAATGGCCTTCACTGTCTCTTATGAACTTCCTCACTCTGAAATCGATGTGGTCTGATATAAGGATGGCTACCCCAGCTTTTTTATGGGAGCTCTTTGCCTGTAGGATTGTTTTCCAGCCATTGACTCTGAGTCTGTGTTTGCTTTGACTATTGAGATGCGTTTCTTGCAGGCAGCAGAATGTTGGGTTCAATTTTCTAATCCATCCTGCCACTCTATGTCTTTTAATTGGTGCGTTTAGCCCATTGACATTGAGAGAGATTATTGTTATGGGATTTTGTCCCATTGTTCTGTTAAAATTTGGAGTATTTGAGGGGCCTTTCTTGCCTTAAAGTAGCCCATTTAGTTGTTCTTGTAACCATGGTTTTGAGTCTATGAAGTTCCTGAGCTGTTGTTTGTCTGTGAAACTGTGTGTTGTTCCTTCTATTATGAATGAGAGTCTTGCTGGGAAAAGTATTTTGGGGGAGGCATTTATTTCATTGAGTTTTTTACTATGTCCCACCACTGTTTTCGGGCCATGAGGGTTTCATCAGAAAAATCAGCTGTGAATTTTAAGGATGCTCCTTTGTAAGAGATGTCTTTCTTCGATCTTGCTGCTTTCAGAATTTTGTCTCTGTCTAAGGTTTTGGTCATTTTGATCAGAATGTGTATTGGGGTATTTTTATTCGGATTTCTTCTAGCTGGTACCCTTCGGGCCTCCTGAATGTGGTCACAAGTTTTCTTCAGCTCTGGAAATGTTGTAGCAATGATGTCTTTGACAGTTTCTTCTTCATCGAGGTTTTCTTCCTGTCCCTCTGGGACTCCAATAATTCTTATGTTACTACTCTTGGCTTCATCACGATCTTCTCTTGCCATCTGTTCCCGAATTGTGAGTCTCTTTTCCATTTTCTGCTCTTTTCTGGAGAGTCTCTGAACTTCATCTTCGAGCTCACTGATTCTGTTCTCAGCAGCTGTTACTCTGCTGCTGAGGCCTTCCACTGAGCTTTTCAATTCGCCTACGAGATTTTTCAGGTCTGACATTTCTGATTGCATTTTCCTCATTTCTGCCTTCAGATCCTCTTGTCTTCTATTGGCATTGCTTTCCATTGTTTCTTTTAATTCCCTAAGCATCCTAAGTAGCTCCCTTCTGAATTCCTTGTCAGAGAGGTTGTCTAACACTACAGTACTGTTGGTGTCATCTGGGCTAGACTCTTCAATATGAAAGTTTGGTGGGCTTTTGCGTTGCTTTACCATTGTGAGAGGTGTGGTTTAGTACTTCACGTTCACTGTTACTATTCTGCTTGATATGCAGTGTGAGTTAAGATAGGCTTATGAGTTATTTGCTACTGTGTTTCTAGTGGCTGAACTAAACTAGAGAAGTTTCCATCTAAGAAGATAGCTTATGGTTCCTATGGCATATGTAGTGGGAAAATATTTCCCACTACATATGCCATAGGAACCATAAGCTAACGCGGCCGCGGCTCTGGAAATTGTGCCTGGCACTGGCGAGGAGTTGGGAATGTCTCCTGTTTGGAATTGGAGCCGTTCAGCTTTGTTGCCCAGAGCTGGGCCTCTGTGCCTGTCCCACGCAGATCAGGGGTTGAAAACCGGCTTTCTAGGGGCTGGTTCTAGCTGCGCATGCCCAGAGAGGGACCCAGGCCCTTGGGGGCGGGCTGTACCTGTTGGAATTGGAGCCGTTCAGCTTTGTTGCCCAGAGCTGGGCCTCTGTGCCCGTCCCACGCAGATCAGGGGTTGAAAACCGGCTTTCTAGGGGCTGGTTCTAGCTGCGCATGCCCAGAGAGGGACCCAGGCCCTTGGGGGTGGGCTGTACCTGTTGGAATTGGAGCCGTTCAGCTTTGTTGCCCAGAGCTGGGCCTCTGTGCCCGTCCCACGCAGATCAGGGGTTGAAAACCGGCTTTCTAGGGGCTGGCTCTAGCTGCGCATCGATACTCTATATTTCTATCCACATATAAGCAATTTTCATGCCTTCATCTCTCTTAACAGCTGCATAGTATTCCATCATGTATGATGTACCAAAGTTTCTTTAACCAGTCGTCTGTTCTCAGGCCCTTGTGTTGTTTCCAGATTTTTACTATTGTGAACAGTGCTGCAATGAACATATAGGTACAGATGTCATTTCTACTGTGCTTTTTTCAGCCTCGGGATATATTCCAAGAAGTGTTATTTTGGGGTCATATGGAAGCTCAATTACTATTTTTGAAGGACTGTCCATGTTGTTTTCCAGAAAAGCTGGACTAGTGGGCATTCCCACCAACAGTGAAAAAGCTTCCCTTTTACCCCACATCCATGCTAGCACTGGTTGCTTTTGTTCTTTTGAACGTGGGCCAGTCTCTATGGTGTGAGATGAGATCTCATTGTTATTTTGATTTGCATCTCCCAGATGGCTAGAGATGTGGAGCACTTTTTCATGTGCCTTTTGGCCATTTGTATTTCTTTTTTGAGGAATTTTCTGTTCATTTCTCCCCATTGTTGTTGGGGTTGGAGGTTTTATTTATTGTACAATTCTACTAGTGTCTTGTATATCCTGATATCCTTTTTATTAATCCATTATCAGATTGTTATCGGGTATTTTTTCCCCATTCTGTTGGCTCTCTCTGTATTATTTTTCTTCTTGTGTCACACCCGGCAATGTACAGAGGTTACTCCTGGCTCTGCGCTCAGGAATTAGTCCTGGCATTGCTCAGGGGACCATATGGGATGCTGGGAATTGAACCTGGGTCGGCCGCGTGCAAGGCAAATGCCCTACCCGCTGTGCTATTGCTCCAGCCCCTCTCTCTGTATTTTGGTCACTGTTTCTTTTGAGGTACAGAAGCTTCTTAGGTTGATGTAGTCCCATTTGTTTATATTTGTTTTCGCTTGCTTGGTCAGTGGTGCCAACCTATTTCTTAACAAAAATATATACTCTCACTTATAACAGAAGATCATTAGTTTGAAAAGAATTTATCATAATAATTTTCTAAGAATTCTCTTAACTGCTAGCAATTTTTAAAAATGAAGTCATTATGGGCCAGGTAGAAATCTCAAAGAATTGGAGTATATGTTTGCTTAAACTGGGCCACATATTAAATCTCTATACCACATAGCCCACAAAGTACCATTATGTATAGCCATGGTGGCCTTTGAACACTGCTTGAGTGATGCTGATGGCTGCCCAGTATTGCTGAGCCAAAAAAGCACCACACCAGCAGGAAGAGCACTAGAAATTCAGGTGGCCACAAAGAATGAGTATTGCTGGGAGTTTCCCCACAAAATAGCACAGCGGTAGGGCATTTGCTTTGCAAAATTTAAGCAATTAATAAAAATTTGTCTGTTAAGAAAATAGTGACTTAAGAATATGACGCCCAACATTATGATGCTCTACAAATCACTCCTAACGAGTTATGATTTTTCTATATCATATTCATATGAATATTTGCTTGGCTACATATCTTTTATACTACCAGGTAACTTTCTGCTACTTCTTAGGTTGGAATATTGCATGCCAATAAAAAGTGTAATTGCCAGGTGCGTTTGAAACTGGAAGTAACTCCCCATCCCTAGATCACCATTTTTTCACTCTTTCTTTAGGTTTTTTAAATGTGCCAATATAAAATTGAATTAGTGTACAAATGTTGGAGTTGCTGAATCTATCATAGGTGTGCAGAATATTTTTCATGTATTTAAATAGCACTGTGTAAAGGAGAGTTATGTGTTGGAGGATATAATCAGGATGCCAGGACCTGATCATGAAGGAATTTGAGCACATTCTCAGCAATGCACCTATGTTTCGTCTGAAGTATATGGGAAATTTCATCAAGAAATTTTTGAGGAGGGAAGAATACAAAATTGTAGAGATGGTAAACTATACTCGATGCGTGTCCAGCACATAATGGTTGTGTAAAGGAATGTTGGTAGAAGTTTGAAACAAGCAAGTTACGCAAGTTTGAGCAGAATGTAAGCAGCCAATCATGGAAAGATGGCTATCACATCTACTGGATAACTGTTTCAGGCAAAAGTTAAGGTACTGATGTTCAATATGGCAAAATTCATCTCTCAAATCCTCTAGTTACACTAAGGGTAAGATTGCATAAGCTAATGCAGAGGTACTTTTACTTTCCAGAATCTAATTCTTTAAAGAAAATGGTTTAGATCATAATTAAGATTCCAAAGAAGTATGGTGGCATTAACTCCCTATTTTGTAGGGAAATATACGAATCTGTAATCAAAAAGGAAAAAAAACGGTTCTTTGATCCATGAGTGGTTAATTTCAAGATCTAAGCCATCTTATATTTTGCTCAGGAAGAAGGCCTAGACTGCATGATTCTTGGGGAGAAGAGAAGATACACAAATTGCTAGATGCAGAAAATTTCCAAAAACGCACAATTTGCAAAATCTGTTATTACTCTAAATTACTCTCCATGATACATTGGTGGAAAATTAGAATTTAAAAGAGATCTTAAGAATTTCCGTGGGGTTTTGCCAGCACCATTTGTTAAAAAGGCTCTCCTTACTCCACTTCACATTTCTTGCTCCTTTATCAAAAATTATATGATCATATGTTTGAGGGGAGATGTCAGTATATTCAAACCTGTTCCATAGGTCTGCAGCTCTGCCTTTGTTCCAGTACCATGTTGTTTTAATTACTACTGCTTTGTAGTAGAGTATGAAATAAGGGAGGTTGATTCCTCCCATTTTCATTTTCCCAAGAATTGCTTTAGCTATTCCTGAGGGCTTATTGTTCCATATAAATTTCAGGAGTATTTGCTCCATTTCTTTGAAGAATGTCATGGGTATCGTAATGGGGATCACATTGAATTTGTACAGTGCTTTGGGAAGTATTGCCATTTTGGCAATGTTAATTCTCCCCATCCATGAACAGGGGATATTTTCCCATTTCCTCCCATCCTCTTTTACATCCTGAAGCAGCGTTTTGTAGTTTTCTTTGTACAGGTCCTTTACTTCCTTAGTTAAGCTAATTCCTAGGTAGTTGATTTTCTGGTGTACAATTGTGAATGGGATTGTTTTCTTCATGTCATTTCCTTCTCTCTCACTATTTGCGTATAGGAAAGCCATGGGCTTTTGGGTATTGATTTTATAACCTGCAACTTTACTATACAAGTCTATCGTTTCTAGGAGTTTCTTGGTAGAGGTTTTAGGGTTCTCTACGTATAGCATCATATCATCTGCGAATAGTGCAAGCTCGATTTCTTCCTTTCCTACCTGGATGGCCTTAATATCTTTTTCTTGCCTAATAGCTATTGCAAGTACTTCCACTACTATATTGAAGAGTAGTGGAGAGAGTGCGCATCCTTGTCTCATTCCTGATCTTAGGGGGAAGGCTCTCAGTTTTTCCCCATTGAGAATGATGCTTGCTGTAGGCTTATGGTAGATGGCTTTGACCATATTCAGGAAAGTTCCCTCTATCCCCAAGTTGGCGATGGTATTCATCATAAACTGATCTTGTCAAATGCTTCCTCTGCATCTATTGATATGATCATATGATTTAATCTTTTCTTTTGTTGATATGATGGATTATGTTCATTGATTTTCAAATGTTACATCATCCTTGCATCCCCGGGATGAATCCCACTTGGTGGTGGTGTATGATCTTTTTGATGAGTTGTTGAATTCTATTTGCTATATTTTGTTCAGAATCTTCGCATCCAAGTTTATCAGGGATATCGGCCTGTAGTTTTCTTTTTTTGGTGTCTTTTTCTTCCCTTTTGGTATTAGAGAGATATGGACTTCATAGAAACTGTTTGGGAGAGTTTCTGTTTTTTCAATTTCCTGGAAAAGCTTGAGAAGGACTGGCCAGAGTTCCTCTCTAAATGTTTGGAAAAATTCACTAGTGAATCCATCTGGACCTGAGCTTTTGTTTTTGGGAAGACTTTTGATTACAGTTTCAATTTCCTTAATGTTAATAGGTCCTTCTTGGTATTCTATATCTTCTTGACTCAGCTTTAGGAGATGATAGGAATCCAGGAGTTTATCCACTTCTTCAAGGTTCTATTTTTTGTGGCATACAAAAACCCTCCATGACATTGAAGCTAATGGTATCTTCAAAGATGTTAAGCCACTGTCCAAGCAAGTGAAAACAGAAATAGACAAATGGGACTATCTTAAACTAAGAAGCTTCTGCACCTCCAAAGAAACAGTGACCAAAATACAAAGACAGTCTACAGAATGGGAAAGGATATTTGCCGAATACACATCCAACAAGGGGTTGATATCAAGGATATACAAAGTACTGGTTGAACTCCACAAGAAGAAAACATCCAACCCCATCAAAAAATGGGGCGAGGAAATGAACAGAAACTTTCTCAAAGAAGAAATACGAATAGATAAAAGGCACTTGAGAAAATGCTCTACATCATTAATCATCAGGGAGATGCAGATCAAAACAATACTGAGATATCATTTCAAACCACAGAGACTGGCCCATATCCAAAAGAACAAAAGCAACCTGTGTTGGCTCGGATGTGGTGAGAAAGGGACCCTGCTTCACTGCTGGTGGGAATGCCGACTGGTTCGACCCTTTTGGTAAACAGTATGGACGATTCTCAAAACTCTATAAATTGAGGTCCCATTTGACCCAGCAATAGCACTCCTGGGAATACACCCCATAGAGGCAAAAAAGAATAGTCGAAGCGACATCTGCATTTTTTTGTTCATTGCAGCACTGTTTACAATAGCTAGAATATGGAAAAAACCTGAGTGCCCAAGAACAGATGACTGGTTAAAGAAACTTCGGTACATTTACACAATGGAGTACTATGTAGCTGTTAGGAGAAATGAAGTCATGAAATTTAAATACAAGTGGTACTACATGGAAAATATCATGCTAAGTTAAATGATCCAGAAAGAGAGGGACAGACATAGAAAGATTGCATTCAACTGGGGAGCATAAAGTAACAAAGTAGGAGACTAACCCTCAAGGATATTTGTAATAAATACCAGGAGGTTCACTCCATGGCTTGGAGGCCATCCACACAGTCTAGGGGTAAAGGCAGCTCAGATAGTGAAGGGAGCACCAAATAAAGGGTGTTGGGAAGATGGGAGATGCATGCTGAAAGTAGACTATAGAGCGAACATGATTGCCACCCAATGCCTCTTTTGCAATCCACAGCACCCAAAATGAGATATAGAACAATAGGGAGTGCCCTGCCACAGAGGCAGTATGGCTTGGGGGGTAGGGGTGTGGGAGGGATACTGGGATTGGTGTGGGTGGAGAATTGGCACTGGCGGAAGGATAGGTACTTGACCATTGTACAACTGAAACCCAAGCACAAAAATTAGTAAGTCTACACTGTACCTCATTGTATTTCACTAATGAAAACAAAAAAAAATAAAATGGATACAATGCTTTAAAAATTATAATTCAATAAAATTGGAAGAAAATTGATTAAAAAAAAGAATTTCCATGGGGGAAAGGGAGGCTGAAGAAATAGTGCAGCGGGTACGAAGCTTAATTTGCATACAGCTAACCTGGGTTCAACCCCCAGCATCCCATGGATTACCCTGGAGCACCGCCAGGATTTTGTAATTGGAGTAATTCCTTAGGGCAAAGCCACGGGTAACCCCTGAGTTTTGGGTGTGAACCAAAAACAAAACAAAAAATAATTAAAATTACCATAGGTACTAAAGGCATACAATACAGAGCTGGTCTCTAGAGCATCCCAGAGTACAGCTGTGGAGACCTACAACACCAATAGTTGTGACTTGGTAATCATTTGAACAAGGCAATTTGAGGACTCCTATTATACCATCACAATCCCAGTAGGACAAGAAAATCTGGATGAAGCCGCAGGGGGCCTGAGCAAAATTTAGGATCTGCCCCTCCTGAAATGAGAAAAAAATACCACGAGAGTCCAGAGTGATAGAACAGTGGCTAGGGCTTTTGCCTTGCATGCGGTCAGCCTGGGTTCAACCCCTGGTGTCCCATATGGTCCCCCAAACACAGCCAGGAGTAATTACTGAGTGCAGAACCTGGAGTATCCCCTGAGCATCTCTGGGTGTGACCCGAAAAAAAAAGAAAAACGCCACACATGCTGACCTAGAAAAATTACTAAATGTGACCCCATCAGAAAGTTCTGTAGGAAATATGGTGAAGGAAATATGAAGAAAATATGGTCGAGATGAACTCACTATACACCACGGAACATTTATATCACTGAAATCTGTAAAAAAATTATAGCTGGGATGGAAAACGCTTTCTTTTGGGGTGGATGCTTTCATGATATTCACGCAAACACTTTAACAACCAGTCAAGTGTTATTGCTCACAAACCTAGAATACTTGTCACATTTTAATTTTACCACTGATCTTTTTTTTGAATGCTAAAACATTCTATATTTTATATATGCATCTTTCAAATTTTTTTTAATGTAGGAGTACTGCTATTTATTCTGCCACTGATTAGTTGGTTAAATTTACCACTGATCTTATCTTCACAAATTGGGCTGCTCTGAAAAGGGCATTTGATCTAGGATGCTCAGGACATCCTGAGTCAACTTTTCAGCTTTGCACCCCCTGATGATGGCTTAAGTGCCTCCAACAAGGTCTGCCTGAACCCCTCCACGTCAGGGTCAGGGACTATCCATCTCAACTTCTCTGGAAAGGATACTACACCTCGTACTCAGTAGCCAAGAGGGAAGTATCCACTAAAATTCAAGCACAAATTTACTGAGAAAATAAATTTCAACAAGTGAGAAATTGATTCAAGAAGCAACTGTAAGGTGAACCTGCCTCAGAACCTCTCAGTACAGATGTTGTACTTGTTTCCAGGATACTTATTCAGGCCTGGCCTGTTCTGTACTGGAAGTAGATTTCTTGAAGCCATTATTGGTAGATTGATGTAGAAGACTGCTTGGCCATTATGAACATTTGCTAGTACCCTGAATTCGAAGCGAAAAGTAGTTGGGACACAGCAATATCCATTTATGTGGAGACTTTCAAATGAGGGCTGCCATGCACACAGCATGTAACCGAACATAGGCACCTGTTAAATGATGTTTGGATAGTTTTACACGGAAAGGCCCAATAAGGAGGCAGGGCATAATTAGGCAACCTAAATTTTCTTTTCTCCTCCACTGAGAACACTTTGAAGATGCACCGAACAGTACCCTAACCCTAGCAGTGTCCACTTGAGCTTCTTAAATATCTGCCTTTCGTAAGCCAAATCCTGGATGCCTCCAGCCCCTTAAGTCATGCCTGCACCCCACCAGTACGTGTCACCTTTCAGTCATTCACAGGTCATAGTGAAGGGAAGGGTGGATTTGATTGGTGGATGTGTTGCCAGGCAAAAGGATATTGCAATGCCATAGGATACCTGGGACTCTGTGACAGCCCCCCAGTATCCCCCACCGCCCACCACCCCAAGCCGGCGGGATTCTATCCAATGAGGAGTGGTCACGTCAGAAAGGTCCGTGGCCTCCACTGACGCCATTGACCTTCGTAACAAGCGTCGCGAAGCTGCTCAGAAATGGTTCGTCCTAAATCTGAGTCGTCTGTTGGCCCAGAGCAGGAATCTCTGGTCCAGAGGTGGCAGCGGCAGCGGCAGCGGCGGCAGCAGAAGCAGCAGCAGCAGCAGCAGCAGCGGCAACCTTCGTCTGAGCCTCCATCAAGAAATCAGCCCTCGAGGCCCTCGAGGCCAACAATTACAGCGCCGAGTCCTAGGCGCCATAGTGACCACCAATGCGAAAACAATCTCGGCCACCGCTGTGAAACTCACCACCAGCTACGCCAAGGTGAAACTCTGAGTTTTGTCAATTACTTCCCCAGGATCCTAAGGAGCATCCACAAGAACCTGAGTATTTCGTGCAAGGCTGTGGCAATTCTGGATTGTATCATTAAGGACATTTTCGATCACATCCAGGAGGAGGCCGCACAACTGGCACGCTATGCGCAGCAATCTATTATCACCCCGAGAGACATCCAGATGGCGGTGCGTCTGCTGCTGCCCGGAAGGCTGGGCAGGAAGGCTGTATTGAGAGCCAACAAAGCCATCATGAGATACACCAAAAGCCGGTGAGCTGTATCAACACCCACTTCAGTCGTCACCAAAAGACCTGGGCCTCTAAGCAGGGACTCAATTTGAGACCTTTTTGACCCGCAGTAAAACATTTTGACCCTCAATAAAAAAGTGTTGTGCCCAGGCACTATTGTTGAGAGATATCTTAAGTGTCCTCTGGGTGCTGTTCCATGGACCAGCCTGGTTTTAGATTTTGGCAAAAAAGGTTCTGTTGGAAATTGGAGTTAGTGAGTAGGGTGCTAATTTGGGCCCTAGACTTCTTCTGGTCTGCAGGTTTATATTAATGCCATGTGGCTTTGCATGTGCTTTTACTTGATATTTGGGGTTCAAACTTAGTGCAATAGATAAATAAAATGACCAGGGGAGAATCAGGAAAGGGAATTGGTTTGCCACAGGGTACCTGAATGCAAAATGGGAAGAAACATACCTCAGCTTAACTGGAAGTATGAGGTGTTCCTAGATCTGGATTGATGGTTCACCACAGGAAGTTATTATTAGTGGCATCCCTAGTAGAAAGGTTTTGTGATGCCACCAGAGGTCTAGATTGTTTATATGATATCTGGCTTCAAAGAACCAGCTCACTGATTTGGTATTGCCAGTGTTAAGCCTGGCTGATTCATAAAGGTACTAATTCTTATAGTTACTCCTCTCCATCTCTGGAGATCTGTGCACTGAGAATTCCAAAGTGGATTAAAGTGATGGGAAAGTGATAGGAAACAAATGTGGGATGGCCTAAGCCTGTTGCCATGGCCCAATGTGTGACAGAGTGCTAGTTCATCAAGTCTCAGGAAAGTCTTGTAGGGCTGAAGCAATTGTAAAGTGAGTGGGCACTTACTGAAAGTTGACCCCACTTTGATCTTCAAAACACTACATGGCCCTCACACATCGCCAGAAGTGGTCCCTCAACTCAGAGTCAAGGGTAAACCCTATGGAACTCTTGATGTGGCCCCTGAAACAACAAGTAAAATTAGGTCCTGTTTCCTATCAGATGTGATCAGTGGAATGAAAGCTAAGGACCTTTCATCCTATCCAGAGAGTTGCCCTAACCAGAGGCCCACATCTGTCCTTTGATTGTCCTCACAATCTAGGGACAGAAATTGGAAGAGACAGTCGAAGAGAGCGTCCTGTATGTGTAACCATATACAATGTGTCAGGTGTTTTGGACGGTAAGTACTGCAAGAGGGAAGAGAATAGGACTGAAAAGAGCATCTGTTCTAGGGTCTGGCCTGGTGACATTACACAGCCTTAGAGTAAAGGGACATTGGATTGGAGATCGTGGTGTGTCAGTGGCATTGATATTTTTTCATTTTTTAAAATTGTAGACAGTGTTTATCATCCCCTTCTTGGGCTAAATAGATTTTTTTGGAAAGGGGTGGGGTCTTTATCAAAGTCGAGGATACTTTTCACTGATAGCATGAGCCCATGGTCAATCACTATCACTATCACTATCAGTATCACTATCACTATCACCCTGTTGTTCATCGATTTGCTTGAACGGTCACCAGTAATGTCTCTATTCGTCCCTGTCACATGCTAGTGTAGCCTGATGGCATATTGGGGACTATTTTAGAATCAGAAAAATGAGGACCATCATTGTTACTGTTTTTGGCATATTGAGTACACCACGGGTAGCTTGCCAGGCTCTGCCGTGTAGGCTGGATACTCTCGGTAGCTTGCCACGCTCTCTGAGAGGGATGGAGGCTTTTGGAGCAGACTCTAATCACCTTTACAAGTGTTCTCAGGCATATATGCGGGCAAGGTTGCCTACCGGGTTCTCTGAGAGTGAGGACTAGATAATAAAAAGTCGCATGGCCGCAAATGCGGCCACGCTTCCAGGAGCTTGTTTTTATAGTCTCTGGATCTTGGCCGTTGATGGGGTTACATGGCAGTTGGTGGGTGTAAATGTCTAGCTACTGGAAGATGGGGGATCTGGGTGGAGGTGTCCCAGTCCCGATCTCAGCAGGCTCGAAGATCTCAGCCTCTGGTCCCACAAACCTGGGTTCCTAAGCTGTTTCCTTCATGCGTGAGGCTCTTCCAAGCATGTGGAGAGTGGTCTCAGCATGGCTGTGGCTGGAGGTATTCAGATCATGGTCTTCCCATGGTAATGAGACTTGTAAAATTGTGTTTCTGCAGCCATTAGATTAACTAGTTACTATAAAGATATCCTTATGATAATTAGTGGAAAAGTTCAGCTAATGAGGTTTCTTTGTCAGGACAATGTTTACTCTGAATTTGGTAATGTTCTTATGTAAGAACCTGAAGATATAATTTGCACCCCCAAAGAATCTAGTAAATGCAACCATGGAAACAACTTGGTTGGTCAATATTTCTGGATTGTGCCTCAAGATCTTCTTACATATGTAAAACATTCTATCATTTGGGAAAAGTTCTGTGTAGAGCCATAACATATTTATAGTCAGAAATGTGGAGTGTTTGAAAAATGGGGTTTTGCAAATTCAGTTAAGTGTTACCATTGCAACTGTTTCTGCTTAAAATTCCAGTGTCTGTCCACATAACATAAATGGGTTTGCAAGCTTCTTGAACACTGGTATCTCACATATCTTATTATGTGAGAAGAAATAAAAAAAACCTAAGTCCCCTCAGGTATTGTTGCTATTCTCTGTGTGATTTTCAGTTGCAAATTCAGAAATCAAGTATTGATATTTAATTTGGTTTACTTTATTTTATTTTGGTATTTGAGTCACACCCAGATGTGCTCAGGGATCACTCTTGTTTCTGTGCTTAGCAATCATTCCAAGTGGCACTAAGGAGACCATATATAGTGCTGATTATTGAACAGACACATTGAAGATGGTGCTTTACCAGCTATCTCTCTGGCCCCTCAATTATGAGTCTTAATACAACAGCATAAAGGGCTGGAGTGATAGTACAATGAGTTGTTCTCTAGCTTTGCATGTGGCATGTTTTTAGTGGCATTTGCTTAATCAAGCAAACTAAGACAAAGTCATATTGGGAGATCAAGAAGGTCTTTCTTTACACTGGTTGAAAAGACCTGTGGGTCTAGTTGTCTAAGATATTACACAAAGCTCAGGAATCCAAGGATTGTTTTTATAATTATTTTTTTAAGTTAAATTGAATCACAGTGAGATACACAGTGAGATACACAGCTAGAAAGATGTTCATGGCTGGGTTTCAGTCATACAATTTTACAATTTTCCACCACCTGTCCCTTCAACAGTACATATTTACCACCCCCAATGTCCCCAGTTAGTTTCCTTCCCTCTCCCCACCAACTAGAACAGGCACTTTTCTTTTTTTTTTTTTCCCTTTATTTTATTTTATTTTTTTTAAAGTTGTAGATTTACAATTTTTTGTGCTTTGGTTTCAATTATACAATGATCAGATACCCATCCCTCCACCAGTGCCCATTTTCCACCACCATGGATAATATCCCTCCCACCCCCATCCCCCCATCCCCCCGTCTCTGTGGCAGGGCAATCCCCTGTGTTCTCTCTCTCCTTTTGGGTGTTGTGGTCTGCAAAAGAGGCATTGAGTGGCAAACATGTTCAGTCCATAGTCTACTTTCGACATGCATCTCCCCTCCTGGGAGGATCCTCCAAACATCCTTTATTTGGTGCTCCCTTCTCTATCTGAATAGCCCTTTCCTCTAGGATACCCGGCTGGCCTCTAAGTTATGGAGTAATCCTCCTGGTGCTGATCTCAGCTATTCTTGGGTATTAATCTCATACTTTGTTACTTTATATCCCCCAGATGAATGCAATCTTTCTATGTCTATCCCTCTCTTTCTGACTCATTTCGCTTAGCATGATACTTTCCATATTGTACCACTTGTATGTAAATTTCGTGACTTCATCTTTTCTAAGAGCTACATAGTACTCCATTGTGTAGATGTACCAAAGTTTCTTTAACCAGTCATCTGTTCTTGGGCATTCAGGTTTCTTCCAGTTTCTGGCTATTGTAAAGAGGGCTGCAATGAACAAACAAGTGCAGATGTCACTTCGACTATACATTTTTGCCTCTCTGGGATATATTCCCAGGAGTGGTATTGCTGGGTCAAATGGGAGCTCAATTTCTAATTTTTTGAGAATCGTCCATACTGTTTTCCAGAAGGGCTGAACCAGTCGACATTCCCACCAACAGTGAAGGAGTGTCCCTTTCTCGCCACATCCACGCCAGCATCGGTTGCTTTTGTTCTTTTGAATGTGGGCCAGTCTCTGAGGTGTGAGATGGTATCTCATTGTGGTTTTGATCTGCATCTCCCTGATGATTAATGATGTAGAGCATTTTCTCATGTGCTTTTTTGCCATTCGGATTTCTTCTTTGAGAAAGTTTCTGTTCATTTCATTGCCCCATTTTTGGATGGGGTTGGATGTTTTCTTCTTGTGGAGTTTAACCAGTATTTTGTATATCCTGGATATCAACCCCTTGTCAGATGTGTATTCGGTGAATATCCTTTCCCATTCGGTAGACTGTCTTTGTACTTTGGTCACTGTTTCTTTGGAGGTGCAGAAGCTTCTTAGTTTAAGATAGTCCCATTTATCTATCTCTGTTTTCACTTGCTCGGCCAGTGGCGTGGCATCTTTGAAGATACCATTAGCTTCAATGTCATGGAGGGTTTTGCCAACTTTATCTTCAATGTACCTTATGGTTTCTGGTCTGATGTTGAGGTCTTTAATCCATTTTGATCTTACTTTTGTACATGGTGTTAGGCAGAGTTCTGAGCCTATTTTTTTGCATGTAGCCGTCCAGTGATGCCAACACAATTTATTAAAGAGGCTTTCCTTACTCCACTTCACATTACTTGCACCTTTATCAAAGATTAGATGAGCATATGATTGAGGAGAGATGTCAGTGTATTCAACCCTGTTCCATTGGTCTGCAGTTCTGCCTTTGTTCCTTTACCATGCTGTTTTAATTATTACTGTTTGTAGTACAGTTTGAAGTTCGGGAGGTTGATTCCTCCCATTTTCTTTTTCCCAAGAATTGCTTTAGCTATTCGTGGGGGCTTATTGTTCCATATAAATTTCAAGAGTGTTTGCTCCATTTCTTTCAAGAATGTCATGGGTATCCTTATAGGGATTGCATTGAATTTATACAATGCTTTCGGTAGTATTGCCATTTTGACAATGTTAAGTCTCCCGACCCATGAGCAGGGGATATCTTTCCATTTCCTCATGTCCTCTTTTATTTCCTGAAGTAGCGTTTTGTAGTTTTCTTTGTACAGGTCCTTTACTTCCTTAGTTAAGCTGATTCCTAGGTACTTGATTTTCTGGGGCACAATTGTGAATGGGATTGTTTTTTTCATGTTGCTTTCTTCTCTCTCACTGTTTGCGTATAGGAAAGCCATGGACTTTTGGGTATTGATTTTATAACCTGCAACTTTACTATACGAGTCTATTGTTTCTAAGAGTTTTTTGGTGGAAGTTATTGGGTTCTCTAAGTAGAGTATCATATCATCTGCGAATAGTGACAGCTTGATTTCTTCCTTTCCTACCTGAATGCCCTTAATATCTTTTTCCTGCCTAATCGCTATTGCAAGTACTTCCAGTACTATATTGAACAGCAGTGGAGAGAGTGGGCATCCCTGTCTCGTCACTGATCTTAGAGGGAAGGCTCTCAGTTTTTCCCCATTGAGGATGATGCTTGCTGTAGGCTTGTGGTAGATGGCTTTAATTATGTTGAGGAAGGTCCCCTCTATACCCATTTTGGCTAGGGTTTTCATCATAAAGGGGTGCTGGATCTTATCAAATGCTTTCTCTGCATCTATTGATATGATCATATGCTTTTTATCTTTTCTTTTGTTGATATGGTGGATTATGTTGATTGATTTCCGAATGTTGAACCATCCTTGCATCCCTGGGATGAATCCTACTTGGTCATGGTGTATGATCTTTTTGATGAGTAGTTGGATTCTATTTGCTAGTAGTTTGTTGAGGATCTTTGCATCTGTGTTCATCAGGGATATCGGCCTGTAATTCTCTTTCTTTGTGGTATCTCTGTCTGCTTTTGGTATCAGTGTGATATTTGCTTCGTAGAAACTGTTTGGAAGTGTTTTTGATATTTCAATTTCGTGGAAAAGCTTAAAGAGCATAGGGAGTAAGTCCGCTTTAAAGATTTGGAAGAATTCACTAGTGAATCCATCCGGGCCAGGACTTTTGTGCTTGGGGAGACTTTTTATTACCATTTCAATTTCCTTGATGGTGATAGGTCTGTTCAGGTATTCCAGGTCTTCTTGGTTCAGCCTTGGGAGTCTGTAGGAGTCTAGGAATTTATCCATTTCCTCGAGGTTTTGATGTTCCGTGGCATAAAGCTTCTCAAAGTACTCCCTGAGGATCCTCTGAATTTCTGTGGTTTCTGTTGTAATGACCCCCTTTTCATTTCTGATTCGGTTTATTAGGGTTTTCTCTCTCCCTTTCTTTGTGAGTTTTGCTAGAGGCTTATCGATCTTGTTAATTTTCTCAAAGAACCAGCTCTTGGTTTCATTGATCTTTCGGATTGTTTTTTGGGTTTCCATCTCGTTAATCTCTGCTCTGAGTTTTATTATTTCCTTTCTCCTAGAACAGGCACTTTTCTTCTCTCTCTCTCTCTCTCTCTCTCTCTGTATATATATATATATATATATATATATATATATATATATCTTCCTCACCCTCTCTCTCCTTGTAGAAATTATGTGTTTGCAGTACAGGTACTGAAAGGTACTCTTTACCTGTTTTCATCTCTCAGTTCTTGTCCAGATTTATCATTTCCAACTATCATTGTCATAGGGTTCGCTATTGTAATAACCCATTTGTGGCAAGCTTCCAACTGTGAACTAGTTCTCCTGACCCTTGTTCCTACTGTTCTTGGGCATTAATCTATACTATATTTTTATATACTACAAATGAGTGTGATCATTCTATGTCTGTCCACTTCTGACTAATTGCACTTAACATGATAGTCTTCTTGTCCATCAGATAGCACAGCGGGTAGGGATTTGCCTTGCACGTGACTGACCTGGCCTACCCAGGTTCGATTTCTCTGCTCCTCAGCGAGAGCCCGGCAAGCTACTAAGAGTATCTCGCCCACAAGGCAAAGCCTGGCAAGCTACCTGTGATGTATTATATGCCAAACACAGTAACAAGTGTCACAATGGAGACATTACTGGGTCTGCTCGAGCAAATTGATGAACAACGGGACTAACAGTGACAGTGACAGCGATCATGACGCAATTTTTCCTGGTGTCTGTGTACTATTCCACTGTGTAGATTTACCACAGTACATCTGTATACCACTGTGTAGATGTTCTCAGGCACTTGGGTTATTTCCAGATTCTGCCTATTGTGAATAGTGCTACAATGAACATAAAATGCAGATGGGTTTTCTGCTGTATGTTTTTGGGCCCTTATGGTATGTTCTCAGAAGTGCTATTTCTGGATCAGATAGAAGCTCAATTTCTAATTTTTTGAGAAATGCCCATATTGTTCTCCAAGAAGACGGAACAGTTGGCATTCCCATCAGTGAATTAGAGTCCCTTTCTCCCCGCATTGGTGGCAGCACTGGTTGTTTTTGTCTTTTACATGTGTGCCAGTCACTGTGATGTGAGATGATATCTGATATTTTTATTTGCATCTCTTCCTGATGATTCATTATGCAGAGCATTTTTTCATGTGCCTTTTGGCCATTTATATTTCTTTGAGGAAGTTTCTGTTCATTTTTTATCCCCATTTTTTGATGGAATTGCATGACTTTTTTCTTATAAAGTTCTACCAGTGCCTTATATATGGTTGATATTAACTCGTTATTAGAGACATATTGGGTAAATATTTTTTCCCATACTGAGGGTTCTCTTTATATCTTGGTCACAGTTTCTTTTAAGTGCAGAAGCTTCTTAGTTTCATGTAGTCCCATTTGTTTATGTTGTTTATGTTTGTTTCCACTTGCTTGGTCAGTGATTTTTCATCTTTGAAGATGTGTCACAGAGGGTCTACAATTTCCTCTGTTCACTTTATGGTTTCAGGTCTGACATTGATATGTTTAGTGAATTCTGATCTGACTTTTGTGCTTAGCATTAGAAAGAGGTTAGGATTCATTTTTTTAAATGCAGCTGTCCATTTTTTAAATGTGCTGGGAAAACAGCACCACTTTTTGAACAGTAGTTCTTTGCTCCACTTCCTATTTATTGATCCTTTATCAGAGATTAAAAGTAATAAATTTGAGGGTCTGTGTCAGGCCATTCAACTCTTTTCCATTAACTTGTGTGTCTGTTTTTATTCAAATACCATGCTGTTTCAATTACTACCAATTTGTAGTACACTTTGTAGTTGGGGAAGTTGATGCCTCCCAACTTCATTTCCCAAGGGAAATGGGAAATAATCACCTGATTATTAAGAAATGACCTACACTGTCTCTTCTCACCTTTTTCAGTCTGAAATTTATGTCATTTATACTAATATGGCCACCCTGGCCTTTTTGAAGTAGTATTTGATTGAAGAATTGTTTTCCAGCTTTTTATCTTGAGTTTGTGTTTACTCTGATTATTCAAATGTGTTGCTTGTAAGCAGCAGAATGTTGGATTTAGTTTTTAAATAAATTTTGACTCTCTCTTTCTCTTAGTTCATGCTTTTTGATCACTGACATTGAGGGAGATATCGTGTAGTTATTTTATTTTATTTTTTTAAATTTATTTTAATTTTTATTAGTGAGACACCATGAGGTGCATTTGTTGACTTACAAATTTTTGTCTTTGTGTTTCAATTTATCGTGTAGTTTTGTGCCATATTTCTTTAGAAGTTTGTTGTGTTTGTGGACTTTATATTGCCCCTTCAGTTCTTCTTTCCCAAATTTGATTTTGAGTCTGTGAAGTTACTGAGCTGTTGTTTATTCATGAAATAGTGTATAATTTCTTCAAATCTGAATGAGATTCTAGTCAGGTAAAATATTCCTGGTGAACCCTTTATTTCATAAAGTTTTTTAAAACTTCCCTTCACCTCCCACACACTTGTAGTTGCTTCCAACCATTAACCAGTCCTCCTGACCCCTGTTTTCTCTGGACTTGGATATTAGTCCCATAATTATTTTATGTACCACAAATGAATGCAGTAGTTGTATATCTGTCTCTCTCTTTTTAAATTTTATTGAATCACCATGAGATAGTTACAAGCTTTCATGTTTGGGTTACAATCACACTATGATCAAACACCCATCCCTCCACCAGTGCACATTCCCCACCATCAATATCCCCGATATACCCCCCTTTCCCACCCTCCTCCTGTTTCTATGGCAAACATTATTCCCCATAATCTCTCTCTACTTTTGATTTGTCCCTCTTCTTAATGACTCATTTTACTCAGAATAATGCTCTTGTTGTCCATCATTCTCCCACACCATTGACCAACTGTTGACCAGTCCTCCTTGCCCATCTTCCCTGGTCTTGGATATTAGTTTCATCCTGTTTTTATATATGGCAAATAAATGGAGTCATTCCATATCTATCCCTTTCTTTCTGACTCATTTCAATCAGTATAATATTCTCCAAGACTATGCATTTATAGGCAAATTTTATGACCTAATTTTTCCTAACAGCTCTGCAGTATTCTATTGTGTAGACGTATCATAGTTTCTTTGTCAACTCATCTGTTCTCAGACATTCAGGTTGTTTCCAGTTTATGGTTCTGTGAAAAGTGCTGCAGTGAACATAGAAGTGCAGATGGTGTTTCTGTTTTGTGTTTTGGGGCCACCAGTTTATATTCCCAGAAATGATATTGCTGGATCAAAGGGGAGCTCAATTTCTAGATTTTTGAGGAATGTCCATGTTGTTTTCCAAAAGAGCTAGACCACTCAGCATTCCTACCAGCAATGAATGAGGGTCCCTTTCTCCCCACATTCATCCCCACAAATAGCTAAATCAATTCTTGGGAAAAAGAAGATGGGAGGCATCACATTTCTCAACTTCAACCTCTACTACAAAATGGTAGCAATTAAAACACCATGGTATTGGAATAAAGACAGATCTGCAGACCAGTGGAATAGAGTTGAATATCCTGGCAAAGACCATAAAATACAAATCACCTAATCTTTGACAAAGAAGCAAAAATATGAAGTAGAGCAAGGAAAGTCTCTTTAACAAGTGGTGCTGGGGAAACTGGACAGCTACTTGCAAAAAAAAATAAACTCTGATGTCTACCTAGCACCATGTACAAAAATTAGATCAAATAGATTAAAGATCTTAACATTAGGTCTGAATCCATAAGATACTGGAAGAAAACATAGGCCAAGCCCTCCATGACCTCGAAGCTGAAGGTATCTTCAAAGATGAAACACCGCTGATCAAGCAAGTAGAAGCAAAGATTAACAAATGGGACTACAATAAACTAAGAAGCCTTTATATGTAAAAAGAAAGAGTGACCAAGATACAAAGACAGCCCGTTGATTGGAAAAACTGTTCACCCAATACCCATCTGATAAGGGGTTACATCAATGATATACAAAGCACTGGTGGAACATTACAGGAAAAAAAACCACCAGACTCCATCAAAAATGAGAGGAGAAATGAACAGAAATTTCCTCAAAGAAAAAGTTTGAATAGCCAAAAGGCACATGATAACATGCTCTACACCACTAATCATCAGGGAGATGCAAATCAAAACAACAATGAGATACCATCTCAAGCCACAGAGAATGGTATACATACAAATGAACAATATCTTTGACTGTAACTTCCTCATGGGGTTGGCTTCCTGTCCTTATGATTCTTGCTTTGTTTCTCTAGAATTTATTCCACAATTCTTTCGTGTCTGCCCTTGTGTTTTTGAGGTCTCATCCTATTCTCTGCTGTTGCCTAGAGGTTTTCTGCTTCTTATCTTCAAGCTCACTGATTCTGTTTTCATCTGCTGTGACTATTATTGAGGGTATCCATTTAGTTTTCCATTTCATATACTGGATTTTTATTAATGACATTTCTGCTTGTCACGGTCACAGTCCTCCCGTTATTCATCGATTTGCTCGAGCGGGCCCAGTAACATCTCCATCGTGAGACTTGTTGTTACTGTGTTTGGCATATTGAATATGTCACGGGTAGCTTGCCAGGCTCTGCCATGCAGGCGAGATACTCTCGGTAGCTTGCTGTGCTCTCTGAGGGGGGCAGAGGAATCGAACTCGGGTCGGCCATATTGGCCGCTTGCAAGGCAAACGCCTTACCCACTGTGCTATCGCTCCAGCCCTTCTGCTTGTAATTTTCTTATTTTTGAGGTCACATACTTCATATACCTTTGTATTTTTTCGATGTATGTTCCATTGTTTCTTTGAGCTCATTAAACATTTAATCTTTGAATTCTTTATCAGAGAATTTATGTATGTGGGTATTTTTTGTAGAGGCATCAGGGCCCCTATCTTCATACATTCCTCATGGTGGCGTTCAGTGATGTCTCAGCATGGTGCCTGTAGTGGTTTAGAAATGATTATTTTCAAAACACTGCCATGGAGCACTCTTAGTGTGTGGGGGGTGTCTCGGTAGATGGTGGTGTCTTCTTTCCCCTATCAAGAATATTCCCTTCAAATTTTCTGTTCCTATGTAATCATGTGGAACGTCCTGTACTGATTCAGAGAATATGTTCTTTGGCCTGAACTTACTCTATTTTCTAATTAGAGTAGTATTGTTTCTTGTGCTTACTTTACTTTTATGGGTTTTGGGGAAATCTTATTTGGAGTAGGGACTAATGAACTATTGGCCCAATATTTTTGGGGTAGCCAGATTGTCCTGGTGAGAGTTCAGTATTAGAGACCAAGATGTAGATCTTATGGGATGTGGGTGGGGCAGTTAACTGGTACCCATTCTAGAGGTCTCCCACTGGAGAAACTACACCCACTGTTCACATGTGGGAGTAGTCAAGCGTTTGCAGAGTTCAGCTTAGTTTTCAAATCTCACCACCACCAGATTGCTCTTGCTAGCAGAAAAATTCTTTCCTACACAGAATTCTTGTGGAAAGGTCTTTTACTTGGTGATGGCCACACTAGGAAAGTTCCTACAGGATCACTTGTGCCTATGCTCTCACAAGAAATTTTTATAGGGCTTTCTACATCATAGCATCTTAGCTTGGTTATAAGGAGTTTCCAAAATTTAGCATTTTCTTAGCTTGAAACAGGGAAGTCATTTCAAGTGCAGGGTGGTTATCTTTAGAACTCTCTACCCACTTCAAGATCATCTCTAAAAATATATGATATAAAATCAAAGTTAGAAGTACATATCCTAAATTTCTCACATAATAGGTGGGCCTAGGTTTAAACCCCACCATCCCATATAGTTTAATGATGCCTGCTAGTAGTGATCCCTGACCACCAAGCCAAAAGTAGTAGTTGAATATAGTAACTGGGTGTGATTCTCCCCCAAAAATGCTAAAAAAAGACCATTAAAACTGTACCACACACATCAAAATGGGTAAAGAAAAACAACCTGTACTGGCATGGTTGTGTGCAAAAGGGAACCCTCATCTTCTGTTGGTTGCTATTTCATCTGGGCCGGCCTCAGTGTAAAACAATATGGAGACTTCTCAAAAAATTATGAGGGCAGGAGATATAGTACAGTGGGTAGGGCACTTGCTTTGCACACAGCTAACCTGGAATCAATCCCCAAATCTCATATTGCCCTTGGTCCTGCAAATAGTAACTCCTAAATACAGAACCAACCAGGAGTTAACCCTTGAGGATGACCAAGTGTTGCCCATAAAACAAAAAAAAATTAGAGTTGCGCATCCATATGAGCCAGTGATTACACTTCTTAGCAATTATTCCATGAAGCCAAAAAGATATCTCTGGGGCCAGAGTACAGTGGGTAGGTCATTTGTCTTGCATGGGCTGACCCAGGTTCAATCCCTGGCACCCCATATGGTTTCCCAACCACTGTCAAAAGTAATTCCTTAGTGCAGAGCCAGTAGTAACCCCTGAACATCTCTGGCTGTGACCTAAAAAGTAAAAAAGAAAAAAATGTTTCCAAGAGATATTTTTCCTCTGATGATCATTGACTTTTGTCATGATTTGGAAACATTACATTCCCCCAAAGAGATAATTGTATTTAAAAATACAGTAGTTTTGGACCAGTGAGATAGTATCTGGTTTTAATGGGCTTATTTTGCATGCAGTTGGCCCCATTTTTTATCCCTGGAAACACATATATTTGCCAAACAACACCGGAAGTGAGACAATATCCATGTACAATGCAACTGTGGTATATATTTAGCTAATAGAAATTATGAAATCATGAAATTTGTTGCTGTTTGGATCGAACTAGAGGGTATCATGATGAATGAATTTGATCTAAGTGAAAGGAGGAAAATAGTATGCTCTCTCATGTGTAAAATATAAAGAAACATAAGTAGCAACACCTGTTAACAGTTCCTAAGCATCTTCTATAGAACTGAATCAATGAAGGGGGTGAAATGGCTGTGGATGGAGGGGACCTTGAGACCTTGTTGTATAAGCACAAACACTTTAAGTGGTGGGCGTGGTTTTTAAACACTGTAAGCTTGAAATATTATATGCCTGAAATTATTAGCAGTGTTATAAATCATGTTGCCTTAAAAAAAGCAGAGCACGTGAAGCACTTTATCTCTACCACATAGGCTACGATGAGTATCCTATAGTTTATGATGCATATGAACTCTATTATTCCTTTTCTGATATATTTATTTATCTGATTCAATGTGTGCTCTTAATATTGATGATAAATATATGAATCTAATCCTGTATATATATATATATATCCTGAATCCCTGTTCATAAGAAAATAGTAGTGCCACTATTGTGCCACTATAGTATTAAAAGTGCCACAACTTGATGAGGTATTTTCTTTTAGGACATTTATTTCACTAATTTGTTAATTTTTTTAATGACAAGAAAATGCAACCGAAAAACTAAAACATTACATTAAAGTGGCATGATGAGTACCCTGCTCGTAAAAATAGGAATGTTGAATTTGGGTCATCCCTGATTTCTCACCCACCTTTGCCCTCCTATTTTTTTTTTTTATCATAGCCTGATAGTATACCTGATATGGGGGATGAGTAAGATGGAAACTGTAGACCTTAAAATAAGGGAACATGTCCAAGTTTAACAGATTTACATCAGTTATTTATGGTCCCTAAACCCAAATACACCACTGTCATTTATCCTCGTCCTCCTAAATGACTAGCCCAGGTAGTGGCCCTTGATATATTTCTTAGGAATACAATAGCCCTTGAAACTGCAATAGTCTCTTTGCAGTGTTCATTACAGACCACACAATTTGTTGATACTGTGGATCCTAATCACCTGAGACAAGTCCTTTTAACTTATCCTAGTGGCCTTGGAACCAGTGCTACCATGTGCTTCATGCACTTGACAACCTGCTACATACACACAGGGTGATGACACAATCAAAGGAGCTCCTCCATAGAGAAATATTGCTATTTGCTGATATAAATCACATGAAGTCTGGAAGAGGTTACTTTATTCTGATGTTAGGACAACATATGTACTGATAGAGCAGTCAGGGTAAGATGTGTTTACTAAAGTTTACTTTCTTGAAAGAAAATCAACTCATACGTAGTCTCAAAGAGGTACACAAAACACTGATAAAGTACAATCTGAGGGGAAAAACAAGAGAAAACATAGACTTAACAAAGAGATGTGATACATAAAAGAATGCAGATGAATATTTTTGCAGCTAAAAATAAAATTACTTAATTCAGTAATTTACCAGTGTGCCTCAATTTGCTGCAATCTGGTTGGAACTAGAAAATATCATGCTGAGTGAGTGAAGTAAGCCATAAGTTCAAACACAGGATGATATCACTTACTTGTGGTATATAGAGGAACTAGTTGAGGAAATTTAATGTAGTAAAAGGGTATGCCAAGATCAGCTTTGACCACAAAGAAATAGAGGAGGACAAAGAAGGAAAGAATTCAAGGGGGAAGGAAGACGAAGAGAAAGGGAAGTAATGGGGAAACAGGGATCAGGTACCTTAATTATACTGGTGTTGTACGAGTGTAGTGTAGCTGTGTATCCAAAGCACAAATGCAGCAACATGGAAACCAAGAGATCTAAACAACAACCACAGAACTTTGAAATGTGCCTGTCAAGCAGGCAGATGAGAAAGGGTGGGGGCGCTGTGGAGAGGGACCATGTGAACACTGGTGAAAGGAATTTGACATTGGATGTGGGTTATTGTTGAAATATTGTATGCCTAAAACTCAACTGTCAATAATTTTGTAAGTCACGGTTCTAAAATTAAATAATTTAAAATATTTTTATTTATAAAGGAAGCTTCAAAAGAAGACTCAGACAGGGGATGGTGCGATAGCACAGCGGGTAGGGCGTTTGCCTTGCACGCAGCCAACATGGCCGACCCAGGTTCTATTCCCAGCATCCCATATGGTCCCCCGAGCACTGCCAGGAGTAATTCCTGAGTGCATGAGCCAGGAGTAACCCCTGAGCATCACCGGGTGTGACCCAAAAAACAAAGAAAAAAAAAAGAAGACTCAGACAAACAGAATATAAAATCTCTGGAGCTAGAAGAGGAATAAATTAAAATTATACATTTAGAACATCAATAATTAAAGTAATGACATTTGGAGTTATAGGATACTATCAGAAGACATGATGTTCATATCTTGGTATCTCAGAAGGAGAAATTTTTTTAAGATAGGAGTAGAAAGTCCATTTAAAGTAAAAGTTACAGAGAACCTCCCTTCATGGGGCAAAATTAGGATATTCAAGCTCATGATGTTGTTAATTACACCCAAATAGCAATGCAAAATCTCTTCTCTAAGACATATTGTAGTAATATTATCTGAAAATATAGATAAAAATAAAATTTTATAAGAAATGAGTGTTGGCCGCATGCAAGGCAAACACCTTAGCGATAGCACAGCGGTAGGGCGTTTGCCTTACAAGCGGCCAACATGGCCGACCTTAGTTTGATTCCTCCGCCCCTCTCGGAGAGCCCGGCAAGCTACTGAGAGTATCTCGCCCGCACGGCAGAGCCTGGCAAGCTACCCGTGACGTATTCGATATGACAAACACAGTAACAACAAGTCTCATGATGGAGACGTTACTGGGCCCGCTCGAAGAAATGAGTAGAGAAAAGTATCTTACTCAAAGGAACCCACTATAAGACCAATAGAAATTCTTTTAAAAATTTATTAGTGAAACACCATGGGATACAGTTGTATACTTAAAAGTTTTTGTGCATGGGTTTCAGTTATGCAATGATCGATTACCCATCCCTCCACCAGTGCCCATTCTCCACCACCAATGATCCCAGTATCCCTCCCACTCCCCTAATCCCCCCATACCATCCCGCATCTATGGCAGGGCATTTGCTTTTGTTCTCTCTCTCCTTTTGTGTGCTCAGGTATACAAAAGAGGCATTGAGTGGCGATCATGTTCTGTCTATAGTCTACATTCAGCATGCATCTCCCATCCTGGGAGGATCTTCCCAACACCCTTTATTTGGTGTTCCCTTCTATATCTGAGCTGCCTTTTCCCCTAGCAATTGCGACTGCCCTTCAAGTCATGGAGTGAACTTCCTGGTACTTATTTTGACTATTCTTGGGTGTTAGTCTCCTATTTTGTTACTTTATATTCCCAAGATGAATGCAATCTTTCTATGCCAGTCCTTCTCTTTCTGACTCATTTCGCTTAGCATGATATTTTCCATGTCGTATCACTTATATGTAAATTTCATGACTTCATCTTTTCTAACATCTGCATAGTACTCCATTGTGTAGATATACCAAAGTTCCTTTAACTAGTCATCTGTTCTAGGGCACTCGGGTTTTTTTTCCAGATTTTGGCTATTGTGAACAGTGCAGCAATCAACACAGAAGTGCAGATGTCATTTCGACTATACTTTTTGCCTCTCTGGGAGTGGTATTGCTGGGTCAAATTGGGAGCTCAATTTCTAATTTTTTGAGAATCGTCCATACTGTTTTCCAAAGGGGCTGAACCAGTCAGCATTCCCACAAGAAGTGAAGGAGGGTCCCTTTCTCGCCACATCCGTGTCAACATCCATTACTTTTGTTCATTTGAATGGGGTCCAGTGTCTGTGGTGTGAGATAATATCTCATTGTTGTTTTGATCTGCATCTCCCTGATGATTAGTGAGCATTTATGTAGAGCATTTCCTCATGTGCCTTTTAGCCATTCAGATTTCTTCTTTGAGAAAGTTTCTGTTCATTTCATCCCCCCATATTTTGAAGGGGTTGGATGTTTTCTTCTTGTGGAGTTCAACCAGTGCTTTGTATATCCTTGATATTAACCCTTTATCGGATGGGTATTTAGTCAATATACTTTCCCATTCTGTAGATTGTCTTTCTATTCTGGTCACTGTGTCTTTTGAGCTGCAGAAGCTTCTTGATTTAAGATAGTCCCATTTGTCTATTGCTGTTTCCTCTTGTTTACTCAGTGGAGTGTCGTCTTTGAAAATACTGTTAGCCTCAACATCATGGAGGGTTTTGCCAACTTTGTCTTCAATGTACCTTATGGATTTTGGTTTGATGTTGAGATCTTTAATCCATTTTGATATGACTTTCGTGCATGGTGTTAGATCGAGGTCTAAGCCAATTTTTTTGCATATATTTGTCCAGTTATGCCAGCACCATTTGTTGAAGAGGCTTTCTTTGCTCCATTTCACATTTCTTGCTCCTTATCAAATATTAGATGTTCATACATTTGGGGTTGTGTATATGGATATTCCACCCATTCCATTTTTCTGTGGTGCTGCCTTTGTTCCAGTACCATGCTGTTTTAATTATTACTGCTTTGTAGTAGAGTATGATGTTGGGGAGGGTAATGCCTCCCCACGGCTTTTTCCCAAGAATTGCTTTAGCTATTAGTGGGTGTTTGTTGTTCCATGTGAATTTCAGGAGTGCTTGATCTACTTCTTTAAAGAATTTCATGGGTAACCTTATGGTGATCGCATTGAATCTGTATAATGCTTTGAGGAGTATTGCATTTTGACAATGTTAATCCTTTCTATCCATGAGCAAGGTATATGTTCCCATATCCTCGTGTCCTCTTTTATTTCATGGAGTAGTGTTTTGCAGTTTTCACTGTAGATGTCCTTTATGTCTTTATTTAGGCTGATTCCGAAGTATTTCATTTTATGGGGCAGGATTGTGAACGGGATTTTTTTTATGTCACTTTTCTCTGTCTCAATATTTGCATATAGGAAGGCCATGCATTTTTGGGCATTAATTTTATAGCCTGCGATTTTACTGTACAAGAGCATTGTTTCGAGTAGTTTTTTGGTAGAGGATTTGGGATTCTAGGGATATAGTGTCATATCATCTGCGAACAGTGAGAGCTTGATTTCTTCCTTTCCTATCTGGATGCCTTTAATGTCTTTTTCTTGCCTAATTGCTATTGCAAGTGCTTCCAGTACTATATTGAACAGAAGTGGTGATAGTGAGCACCTTGTCTTGTCCCAGATCTTAGAGGAAAGGCCCTTAGTTTTTCCCCATTGAGGATAATGTTTTCCATGGATTTGTTGTAGAGGGCTTTGACTAACTTGAGGAAAGTTTCTTCAAAACCCATTTTGTTGAGAGTTTTCATCATAAACTTGTGCTGGATCTTGTCAAAAGCTTTCTCTGAGTTTATTGATATGATCATTTGGTGTTTATTTTTATTTTTGTTGATAGGATGGATTATGTTGATAGCTTTTCAAATGTTAAATCCTCCTTGTATCCCGGGATGAATCCCACTTGGTCGTGGTGTTTGATCTTTTTGATGAGTTGTTGGATTCTATATGCTAATATTTTGTTGAGGATCTTCACATCCATATTCATCAAGGATATTGGCCTATAGTTTTCTTTGTTGGTGGTGTCTTTGTTTGCTTTTGGTATTAGGGAGATACCTGCGTCATAGAAGCTGTTTGAGAGAGTTCCTGTATTTTTAATTTCCTGGAAAAAGCTTGAAGATAACTGGTAACAGGTCTTCTTTAAATGTTTGAACGAATTCATTAGTGAATCCATCTGAGCCTGGACTTATTTTTTGGGAACACTTTTGATTACAGTTTCAATTTCCTTGATACAAATGGGTCTATTCAGGTATCCCAAGTCTTCTTGGTTCAATCTTGGGAGAGAGATTGTAGGAATAAAGGAATTTTTTTTTTACATTTTTTCCCCTTTATTTTATTTTATTTTTTTTAAAAGTTGTAGATTTACAATTTTTTGTGCTTTGGTTTCAATTATACAATGATCAGATACCCATCCCTCCACCAGTGCCCATTTTCCACCACCATGGATAATATCCCTCCCACCCCCATCCCCCCATGCCCCCTGTCTCTGTGGCAGGGCAATCCCCTGTGTTCTCTCTCTCCTTTTGGGTGTTGTGGTCTGCAAAAGAGGCATTGAGTGGCAAACATGTTCAGTCCATAGTCTACTTTCGACATGCATCTCCCCTCCTGGGAGGATCCTCCAAACATCCTTTATTTGGTGCTCCCTTCTCTATCTGAACTGCCCTTTCCTCTAGGATACCCGGCTGGCCTCTAAGTTATGGAGTAATCCTCCTGGTGCTGATCTCAGCTATTCTTGGGTATTAATCTCATACTTTGTTACTTTATATCTCCCAGATGAATGCAATCTTTCTATGTCTATCCCTCTCTTTCTGACTCATTTCGCTTAGCATGATACTTTCCATATTGTACCACTTGTATGTAAATTTCATGACTTCATCTTTTCTAACAGCTACATAGTACTCCATTGTGTAGATGTACCAAAGTATCTTTAACCAGTCATCTGTCCTTGGGCATTCAGGTTTCTTCCAGTTTCTGGCGATTGTAAAGAGTGCTGCAATGAACAAACAAGTGCAGATATCACTTCGACTATACATTTTTGCCTCTCTGGGATATATTCCCAGGAGTGGTATTGCTGGGTCAAATGGGAGCTCAATTTCTAATTTTTTGAGAATCGTCCATACTGTTTCCCAGAAGGGCTGAACTAGTGGACATTCCCACCAACAGTGAAGGAGTGTCCGTTTCTCGCCACATCCACACCAGCATCGGTTGCTTTTGTTCTTTTGAATGTGGGCCAGTCTCTGAGGTGTGAGATGGTATTTCATTGTGGTTTTGATCTGCATCTCCCTGATGATTAATGATGTAGAGCATTTTCTCATGTGCTTTTCTGCCATTCGGATTTCTTCTTTGAGAAAGTTTCTGTTCATTTCATTGCCCCATTTTTGGATGGGGTTGGATGTTATCTTCTTGTGGAGTTTAACCAGTATTTTGTATATCCTGGATATCAACCCATTGTCAGATGTGTATTCGGTGAATATCCTTTCCCATTCTGTAGACTGTCTTTGTATTTTGGTCACTGTTTCTTTGGAGGTGCAGAAGCTTCTTAGTTTAAGATAGTCCCATTTATCTATCTCTGTTTTCACTTGCTCGGCCAGTGGCGTGGCATCTTTGAAGATACCATTAGCTTCAAAGTCATGGAGGGTTTTGCCAACTTTATCTTCCATTTACCTTATGGTTTCTGGTCTGATGTTGAGGTCTTTAATCCATTTTGATCTTACTTTTGTACATGGTATTAGGCAGAGTTCTGAGCCTAATTTTTTGCATGTAGCCGTCCAGTGATGCCAACACAATTTATTAAAGAGGCTTTCCTTACTGCACTTCACGTTACTTGCACCTTTATCAAAGATTAGATGATCATATGATTGAGGGGAGATGTCAGTGTATTCAACCCTGTTCCATTGGTCTGCAGTTCTGCCTTTGTTCCAGTACCATGCTGTTTTAATTATTACTGATTAGTAGTACAGTTTGAAGTTCGGAAGGTTGATTTCTCCCATTTTCTTTTTCCCAAGAATTGCTTTAGCTATTCGTGGGGGCTTATTGTTCCATATAAATTTCAGGAGTGTTTGCTCCATTTCTTTGAAGAATGTCATGGGTATCCTTATAGGGATTGCATTGAATTTATACAATGCTTTCGGTAGTATTGCCATTTTGACAATGTTAAGTCTCCCGACCCATGAGCAGGGGATATCTTTCCATTTCCTCATGTCCTCTTTTATTTCCTGAAGTAGGGTTTTGTAGTTTTCTTTGTACAGGTCCTTTACTTTCTTAGTTAAGCTGATTCCTAGGTACTTGATTTTCTGGGGCACAATTGTGAACGGGATTGTTTTTTTCATGTTGCTTTCTTCTCTCTCACTGTTTGCGTATAGGAAAGCCATGGACTTTTGGGTATTGATTTTATAACCTGCAACTTTACTATACGAGTCTATTGTTTCTAGGAGTTTTTTGGTGGAAGTTATTGGGTTCTGTAAGTAGAGTATCATATCATCTGCGAATAGTGACAGCTTGATTTCTTCCTTTCCTACCTGAATGCCCTTAATATCTTTTTCCTGCCTAATCGCTATTGCAAGTACTTCCAGTACTATATTGAACAGCAGTGGAGAGAGTGGGCATCCCTGTCTCATCCCTGATCTTAGAGGGAAGGCTCTCAGTTTTTCCCCATTGAGGATGATGCTTGCTGTAGGCTTGTGGTTGATGGCTTTAATTATGTTGAGGAAGGTCCCCTCTATACCCATTTTGGCTAGGGTTTTCATCATAAAGGGGTGCTGGATCTTATCAAATGCTTTCTCTGCATCTATTGATATGATCATATGCTTTTTATCTTTTCTTTTGTTGATATGGTGGATTATGTTGATTGATTTCTGAATGTTAAACCATCCTTGCATCCCTGGGATGAATCCTACTTGGTCATGGTGTATGATCTTTTTGATGAGTAGTTGGATTCTATTTGCTAGTAGTTTGTTGAGGATCTTTGCATCTGTGTTCATCAGGGATATCGGCCTGTAATTCTCTTTCTTTGTGGTATCTCTGTCTGCTTTTGGTATCAGTGTGATATTTGCTTCGTAGAAACTGTTCGGAAGTGTTTTTGATATTTCAACTTCGTGGAAAAGCTTAAAGAGCATCGGGAGTAATTCCTCTTTAAAGATTTGGAAGAATTCACTTGTGAATCCATCCAGGCCAGGACTTTTGTGCTTTGGGAGACTATTTATTACCATTTCAATTTCCTTGATGGTGATAGGTCTGTTCAGGTATTCCAGGTCTTCTTGTTTCAGCCTTGGGAGTCTGTAGGAGTCTAGGAATTTATCCATTTCCTCGAGGTTTTGATGTTCCGTGGCATAAAGCTTCTCAAAGTACTCCCTGAGGATCCTCTGAATTTCCGTGGTTTCTGTTGTAATGACCCTCTTTTCATTTCTGATTCGGTTTATTAGGGTTTTCTCTCTCCCTTTCTTTGTGAGTTTTGCTAGAGGCTTATCGATCTTGTTAATTTTCTCAAAGAACCAGCTTTTGGTTTCATTGATCTTTCGGATTGTTTTTTGGGTTTCCATCTCGTTAATCTCTGCTCTGAGTTTTATTATTTCCTTTCTCCTGTTCGGGTTGTGCTCCTTTTTTTGGTCCTTCTCCAAGCTCTTAAGCTGTGAGGTTAGGTTACTTATGTGTGCTCGCTTCTCCTTCCTGAGGAATGCTTGTAGAGCTATAAACTTTCCTCTTAACACAGCCTTTGCTGTGTCCCATAAGTTTTGGTAACTCGTGTTCTCATTTTCATTCGTTTCTAGGAATCTTTTGATTTCCTCTTTGATTTCCTGTCTAATCCACTCATTGTTCAATAGTGCACTGTTTAATTTCCAGGTGTTTGATTTAGTTTTCTGTTTTTGTGTGTGATTTAGTTCTAATTTCAGCGCATTATGATCTGAGAAGATTGTTGATACAATCTCTACCTTCTTAATTTTATGGAGGCATGTTTTGTGGCTCAGCATGTGGTCTATCTTGGAGAATGTTCCATGTACGCTTGAGAAGAATGTGTAAGGAATACAGGAATTTATCGATTTGTTTTAGGTTCTCTTGTCTCTTTGCATACAGACTCTCAAAGTAGCCTCTGATGATCTTTTGAATTGCATTGGTTTCTGTTGTGATGTTTCATTTTTTATTTCTGATTCAGTTTATTAGGATCCTCTCTCTCTTTCTTTGTGTGTATTGCGAATGGTTTATCATTCTTGTTTATTTTCTCAAAGAACCAGATCTTGGCTTCAGTGACCGTTTGGTTTGTTTTTTTTTTTTTTTTTGGGTTTCCATTTCGTTAATTTATGCTGTGTGTTTTATTAAATCTTTACTTTGGCCGGGTTTTGATTCCTTTTGTTGTTCTCTTTCTAAGACATTGAGCTGTGAGGTTATGCTATGTAGGCACCCTCTTCCTTCCTTAGGAATGCTTGCAAAGCTATAAATTTTCCTCTTAATACGGCTTTAGCTGGGTCCCATAGGTTCTGTTATCTTGTGTCTTAATTCTCATTCTTTTCCAGGTATCTTTTGATTTAGTCCTTGACTTCCTATCTGACCCACTTATTGTTCAATATTGAGTTGTTTAATTTCCAATTGTTTGATTTGGTTCTTGGTGTCTTTGTGTGATTTCTTCTATCTTCAGTGTTTCATGGTCTGAAAAGATTGTTGATACTACTTCTAACTTCATGATTCTATTGAGGTATGTTTTGTGGCCTAGCACATGGTCTATTTTGGAAAATGTTCCATGTGCACTGGAGAACAATGTATATTCTTTCTTTTGTGGGTGTAAAGTCCTGAATAGGTCTATTAACCCTCTCTGTTCTATTTCTTCCTTCAAAATCAATGTTTCCATGTTGAGTTTTTTTCTTGTTGATCTACCCAGAAGTGATAATGCGATGTTGAAGTCTCTGACTACTATTGTGTTTCTAGCAATGTCCTCCTTAAAATCTGTTAGCAGTAGTTTAAAATATTTAGCTGGTCCCTGATTACGTGCGTATACATTTAAGAGTGTAATTTTTTCCTGTTGTATGTATCCCTTGATAAATATAAAATGGCCTTTGTTGTCCCATCTAATCTTTTTCAACCTGAAATTGGTGTTGTCGGATACTAGTATAGCCACCCAGCTTTTTCGAGGGAACTGTTTGCTTGCAGGATTGTTTTCCATCCTTTAACTTTGAGTCTGTGTTTGCTATGATTGTTCAGATGAGTTTCTTGTAAGCAGCAGAATGTTGTGTTCAGTTTCTGGATCCATTTTGCCACTCTGTGTCTCTTGATTGGTGCATTTAGACCATTGATATTAAGAGAGATTATTGTCATGGGATTTTGTGCCATCTTTCTGTAGTGTTGTTTGTGCTTATAAGGCAAGCTACCCGTGACATATTCAATATGCCAAACACAGTAACAAGAAGTCTCACGATGGAGATGTTACTGGGCCCGCTTGAGCAAATCAATGAACAACAGGAGGACCGTGACCGTGACTTTCTTATCTTTTGAGCCCCTTTAATCCTCCTTTTAGATTTGGTTTTGAGTCTTTGAAGTTGCTGAGCTGTTGTTTATCTACAAAATGGTGTAAATTCCATTGAGTTTGAGTGAGAGTTTAGCTGCATAATGTATTCTTAGTGAGGCATTCATTTCATCGAGTATTTTCACTATATCCCACCATTGTCTTCAGGCTTGAAGGGTTTCCTCTGTTAGGGCTGCTGTAAATCTAAGGGGTGCTCCTTTGTATGTGATTTCCTTCTTTCACCTTGCTTCTTTCAGTATTGTGTCTCTGTCCACGGCATCCATCATTCTGACTATAAATTGCCTTTAGCTGGCACCCTTCTGGCTCCTTGGATCTGGATGTCTGCATTCTTTAAGCTGGGAACTTTTCAGTCTTGATTTCTTTGACTGTGGCTTTTTCACTGGGGTTTCCTCCCTGTCCTTCTGGTACTCTGAAGATTCTAATTTTGTTCCTCTTTGAGTCATCCCCTAGGTCTTTGATTCTCCTTAGAGCTACTTTGAGGTCTTTTCCCATTGTTTATTGTTCCCTATGCAATTTCTTTTGCTCATCTTCAAGCTCACTGATTCTGTCTTCATCCATAGTCATTCTACTGCTGATGATACCCATTAAGTTTTTAATTTCATCTAACAAATCCTTTTTTGTGACATTTCTTTTTGTAACCTTTTTATTTCTGCTCTCATTTCTTCCTTTTTTTTCCTCGACTATCCGTTCCACTGTTTCTTCCATTTTTTCCTTTAATTTTCTGGATGTCTCCTCTATTGATTCTTTGATTACTTCTTTGAACATGCTCAGCATTTCATCTCGGAAATCTTTATCACTTGATCACTTGATACCCCGTTACTCATCGATTTGCTTGAGCAAAAGACAATGAGCAAAAGACGTTACTTGCCAGTAACGTCTCCATTCATCCCTGTTGCATGCTAGTGCAGCCCAATGGTATCTGCTCGTTTTAGGAACATGAAGAGCCTCAAACCTATTATTCAGGGTCTTGAAGAAGTCTGACCATCTCGTAGGTGGGCGTCCACGCCATCTTTTGATGTCCCATGGAATGCAGTCTGTAATGGCTCTAGTCCTGCAGTCGTCTCTAAATTTCATTATGTGTCCAGCCCATCTGATTTTCGATGCCTTGGCATATGAGACAGCATCCCTGATTCTTGAGCGTTGATGGAGGTCGGAACTCCAGATTCTATCTCTCATTTGAGTGAAGCATGGTACTCCAAGCATTGCTCTTTTGATTCCTCTTTGGCAGACCCAATTAGCGTTCTCATCCTGTTTGCGTGGGGCCCAAATATCTGAGGCATATAATAATGCAGGAAGAACAGTGGAATCAAAGAGATGTGCTCAGAGCTGGAGGTTCTTCATCCTCTCAGTTATTTCTTCAACGCTCTTTAAGGTGTTCGAAGCTGCTCTCTTCCTCCTGCATTACTCAGGTGCCAGGTTATTCGTCATGTTGACTTCTGAACCTAGGTATATATAACTTTATCATATAACTATATATATATAAATATTTATCAGAGATATCAGAGAGAGCATATTTTTGGGTAACCCCTGTTAGGATTAGGGACTCTTTTCTTCATCCTCTCCTCGTAGTGGACATTTGCACTGTTTCTTCATGCTGTTGTCGTTGTGTAGAGGTAAAACCTTGGAATTCACTAGGACTGTTCCATCTTATCCTGGGAAAGGATTCTGAATAAGGTCGGTCTATGGTTGTCACCCTTATCCCTTTCTAGAATCTGTCCTTCCTCTCAGGCATTATTCTGTGGCTTATGACGGGCATCTAGTGAAGCGTTGGAGGAGGTGCTCTTTTATATTGGGCTTGTACAGCTTTTTGATTACTGCTCTTTTGTTGGAATTTGAGTAGGATTCACTACCAGGATCTCACCATTATACAAAGAAGTAATCATCCATGTCAAGAGAGGGGTTCGGCAGGGTGATACCATTTCACCAGAACTCTTCAGTGTCACCCTCGAGAACATCATGCAACGACTGGAATGGGAAGGAATGGGAGTGAAGATAGATAGTCAGCAACTATACCACCTCCACTTTGCTGATGACATCGTTCTAATAACACCAAACATCAGCCAAGCGGCACAAATGCTGACCGACTTCAACCGTGAGTGTGGAAAGGTCGGATTACAACTGAATCTCAAAAAGACAATGTTCATGAGAAACAGTCTTGTTTCTGATGCTCCATTCACTCTTAATGGAACCACCATCTCCGAATGCAACAGTTATATATAACTAGGTCGAGAAATCAACATGATGAATGACCTGGCACCTGAGTTATGAAGGAGGAAGAGAGCGGCTTAGAATGCCTTCAAGAGCATTGAAGATTTAACTAGGAGGACAAAGAACCTCCAGCTCCGAGCACATCTCTTCGATTCCCCTGTTCTTCCTACATTTACATATGCCTCTGAGTCCTGGACCCTACGAAAACAGGATGAGAAAGCTATTCGGCTCTCTCAAAGAGGAATCAAAAGAGCTATGCTTGGAGTACCATGCTTCACTCAAATGAGAGATAGAATCCAGAGTTCCGACCTCCGTCAATGCTCAAGAATCAGGGATGCTGTCTCATTTGCCAAGGCATCAAAAATCAGATGGGCTGGACACATAATGAGATTTACAGACGACTGCTGGACTAGAGTCATTACAGACTGCATTCCACGGGATGTCAAAAGATTGCGTGGACACCCACCTACAAGATGGTCAGACTTCTTCGTGAAGACCCTGAATAATCGGTTTGAGGCTCTGCATGTTCTTAGAACGAACAGATGCCATTGGGCTACGCTAGCATGCAACAGGGATGAATGGAGACGTTACTGGCAACCGCTCAAGTAAATTGATGAATAACGGGGTATCAAGTGATCAAGTGATCAAGTAGTTGAAGTGACTTGGACTTTTTCCATACAATTAGGTGATAAAGGATGGGGTGTGAGTGGAGAGTCCTGGAAATATAACTGCAGCTGCCTCAGAGAAGGTCACGCCCACTTTTGAGAGGCCACGCCCCTACGTGGAGGCCATGCCCCCTGCCTGTTCCAGGGATGTGCTTACCTAGGAACCTGCAGAGGAGGGCCGCGCCAACCCAGGTGGGCTGGAGGTCTGTTGGAACTCGGGCAGCTGTTCCCCAAAGTCTCCTCTGGCTGCCAGACTGTGGGCACCCGGCACAGGGAAAGGGCCATGCCTTCAGTGTGCGGGAAATAGCGTGCTCCCCACCTCCCCGACGACCTTCAGAGTAGGGCAGCGCTGTGGCCAAGACCATTAGAAATTCTTTCAGTGGGACCTTGTTAGGAAAGAAAAAATAGGATAATACCAACACAGTGTTAAGAGAAATATACTGTCAACCATGTTTATCTCTGAATACAAAATCTTCTGGAACTTATCAGTGACAACCTTATATTGCAAGAAATATAAGAACTCTAAGGAGTTCCTCAGATTGAATAGAAGAACAACACATAAACAATGAAAGAATGGACACAAAGTAATCCTTAAAAATGTAAGTGTGCTGCCATATTCAGAATAAACAAATCCTGTAGAAGATGATATGAGAACTATCATATGAAGCTTGACCGGATCTGTTTCTGGTGTGAATTCTTCTCCTGACTTACAGCTGACCATCTTTTTTCCTTTAATTGTCTCCATTGAGGTACTTGAATTTACAATATTGTTAGTCACACTTTTCACATATACATCATTAAAATACTGTAACCATCATGAGAAATTCCAAATTCGTCCACTAATGTCCCCAAGAACTCCTCTCAGCCACCCACCACATAAACTCAGTTTTATGGTCAAAATTGTTGAGTTCTAATAGTTTTTAACATTTTTGTGTCCTTACTATGTTTCTTTTTTTTAAATTTGTATTTGGAAAAATCTCTCTCTCTCTCTCTCTCTCTCTCTCTCTCTCTCTCTCTGTTGTGGATGGTGATGGTGATACCTACACACATAGATGAATAGAGCTGATCTTTTTTAATTCCACTAAACATAAATTGATATAGAAGGGCTGGAGCGATAGCACAGTGGTAGGGCGTTTGCCTTGCACGCAGCCAACATGGCTGACCTGAGTTCGATTCCTCCGCCCCTCTCGGAGAGCCTGGCAAGCTACCGAGAGTATCTCGCCCGCACGGCAGAGCCTGGCAAGCTCCCCGTGACGCATTCGATATGCCAAACACAGTAACAACAAAGTCTCCAATGGAGACGTTACTGGGCCCGCTCGAGCAAATTGATATAGTAATTTTTTCCAAAAAAAAGATTTTTACACAAATATGAATTAAAAATTAGTATGAGTTCTGTGTCAATACATTTTAAGATGTACATGAAATAGATGAATCCTACAAATGTAAAAATTATTAAGAGTAAAGACAGGAAAAATTTAAAGGGGATAGTCTAAGTAGGCCTATAGACATATAAAGGTGTTTATCCTAAGAAAGGGAATATTGGCTTTATGTCAGGAAATATAAATACTGCTTAAGCATCTGCAGTACTAAGTAAAGGCTTTCATAAAAATCTATATGGACGTGATAAAAGAAACACTTTTTATCTTACCTTTCAGTCTCTCTTCAAGCCAGTGTTCTCCCTTAAACACATATTATGTTTATTGTCTCTATGCTTCTTTCCTTTTTTATTTCAACACTTGAGAAATCTGTTTTTTCTTGAACACATACTTCCCCTATTTCACTCCTATCACATCTTTCTAAGGAACTTTTGTTCAATAAAGATTAATTGTTTTACTAGAAGAACTGGCTTCCCATAAAAAGGAAATGTTAATTCATCAGTGCAAATGTCAAAAATCTCTTATCAGGATATCATCAAGCAAATGTTTCTTAATGTAGTTAAGGGCAACCACAAACTCTACGAGTGAATATCATATTCAGTGCCAATGCTGAGGCATTTATCTTGTTTTTTGAAAAAGCTCCTTTTAAAAAGCTTGACTTAAATTAGTTGGAAATGATCACTCTGGACTAGAACTGAGTGTTGAAAGCAGGTAGAATAATTTACTTTTAAGCATCTGTATCACAAACCATAATGCCTAAAATGAGAGAAAGAAAGAGAGAGAAAAGAGAGGTGCCTGCCCTAGAAGCAGGCTGGGGTTGGGGGATGGCTTGAAGGGGTGTGAGGGAAACTAGAAACACTGGTGCTGGAAAATTACACTGGTGAAGTAACGGGGGTTGGAACATTGTATGACTGAAATGCAATCATGAACAATTTTGTAACTCTGGTGATTAAAAATTTTTTAAATTAAAAAATAAAAAACTTATATTCTTTTTAGTTTAATAATATATCAAACACACAATTTTCAAAATGTCACTTTAGCATATAATCAAGAAAAATATTGTAATTGAAGCATTTTATGTCTTTTTGCTACTGTCTAGCAGATCTGGTTTGTATTCTTCATTCATGGCACATCTTTCCTAGAATTTGATAGGATGTACTAGATTTTACTGGGAACACTTTATAAAGTTAAAATTTACTTTATTTAATTAAAGAACCATGATTTACAAAGTAATAAGAGTTGAGTTTTACACATATAATGTTCTAGCACCAATCTTCTTGCATGTCTTGCTTTAAAGTAAAGTATTATTCCTTCAAATCTGAGTGATAATCTAGCTGGAGAGAGTATTTTTGGTGGTGTATTTAATCCATTTAATCAATCCCTACATTCTTTTCTGACTTGGAGAGTCTCATTTGGTGAATCTGCTGTGAATTTCATGGGCTTTTTTTTCTATGTAAGTTCCCTGTTCTGATCTTGCTGCTTTCAATATTTGTCTTTATATTTGGATTTTGCCATTTTGAATACAACATGTCTTGGAGTTTTTCACTTGTGTCTGTTTTCATTGGGGGACTTCAGGCCTCTTGTATTGGTGCCTATATTCCACAGAGCTGAGAAATTCATATTGATACTTTCATTAGCCATTGTTTCTTCATCTAATTCACCTTTCTATTCTTTAGGGATTCCAATGATGCTTATATTGTTCCTTTTGAATTCATCCCATAGTTTTCTGGTATGCTGTTCATTTCATTTCAGTCTTTTTCTGTTCTTCATTGTTTTCTAGTTGCTTCCTTCATCTCATCTTAGAGCACCTTGATCTTTTCCTCTGCTGCTGTTATTCTGTTGCTTGGAGCTTCTATTGAATTTTTTTAAAAAATTTACTAGTGAAACACCATGAGGTACAGTTGTAGACTTACAAATTTTTGTGCTTGGGTTTCAGTTTTACAATGATCAAGTACCCATCCCTCCACCAGTGCCCATTCTCCATCACCAATGATCCCAGTATCCATCCCACCCCATCCCCCCCATCCTACCCTGCCTCTGTGGCAGGGCATTCCCTTTTGTTCTCTCTCTCCTTTTGGGCTCTGTGGTTTGCAAAAGAGTCATTGAGTGGCAATCATGTTCGATCTATAGTCTACATTGCATTTTTTAAACATCACCTAGCATAATCTTCATTTATGCTTCGTCTTCATTTTGTTTCTTATACTTCCCTTTCCTTTGCTGACAATGGAACAGGTATGACTATTTCTGAGTTCATTAAACATCTCCACAACAATATCACTAAAATATTTGCTTAAGCATTTACTGGTCTGTTTGGTGCTTGTTGATCATTATGTGTTTTGTTTTTCCTTCATTTAACTTGGTGGGCTTCTGTGTGTCTTCCCTATTGGATTTGCTTAGCTCCTTGTGTACTGAGGTGGAAGTTTTTACTAAAATATGAGAAATCTAGCTGGAAATTTTTCTTCCTGCCTGTTTTTACCCAGTGAAAGGAAGTATAACTGTATGCATTGTGAAATTTGATAAGACACTCTCAGGAGAGGGAACTAGGCCCTTTGATATGATGAAGGTCAGGAGCAGAGCCTGCAAGGCCTAGTGAGAAGGGAAGAGAATCCACCCCTACTTCTGAAAAGACCCTTAAGTTGTTAGCTGGGATTTCAATCTACCTGGATGGTGGTGCGGAGAGCAGAGGTTCAAAAGATGTGTAACTGGGCCCACTAAAATGGAAGAGATAGGGTGTAGAGTCTCTGTTGTCTCCTTCTTAGCTGGTTTTAAGTTTTTGATTGTGTGCTTTGGGTCACTTATACATTTAGACTTTATTTTGCCTTGCTGCCTCTGCACCTGACCTTCATCATATCAAAGGGCCTATTTCCCTCTCCTGAGAGTGTCTCATCAAATTTCACAATGCTCATATTTTTCCCACAAAAGACAAGTTATCCCAATTATACTTTTTAAATTATCAATCCATTTCTTAGCAATACCATATCTTTATATCATGATCACGATCATCCTGTTGTTCGTCGATTGTCTCAAGCAAGCACCAGTAACATCTCCTTCTACCTAGCCCTGAGATTTTATTTTATTTATTTTTTTATTCAAAATTTTTTTTAATAGTGAGACATCATGAGGTACAGTTGCAGACTTACACATTTTTGTGCTTGGGTTTCAATTATACAATGATCAAATACCATCCCTCCACCAGTGCCCACTTCCCACCACCATGGATCCCAATATCCCTCCCACCCCCCATCTCCCCCATCCCACCCAATCTCTGTGGCAGGGCATACCCGTCTGTTATATCTCTCCTTTTGGGTTTTGTGTTTTGAAAAAGAAACATTGAGTGGCAATCATGTTTGGTCTATAGTCTACTTTCAGCATGCTTCTCCCATCCTGGGAGGATCTTCCCAACACCTTTATTTGGTGTTCCCCTCTTTATCTGAGCTCCCTTTCCCCCTAGTATGTGTGGTTGGCCTCCAAGTCATGGAGTAAAATTCCTGGTACGAATCTCGACCATTCTTGGGTGTTAGTTTCCTATTTTGTTACTTTATGTTCCCCAGATGAATGCAATCTTTCTATGTCTATCCCTTTCTTTCTGAGTCATTTCGCTTAACATGATACTTTCCATGTAGTACCACTTGTATGTAAATTTCGTGACTTCCTCTTTTCTAACAGCTACATAGTACTCCATTGTGTAAATGTACCAAAGTTTCTTTAACCAGTCATCTGTTCTCCTGGCCCTGAGATTTTAAAAGAGCCATTTCAATGCTCTTTCAGGATTAGGAGGATGAGACCCATCATTGTTACTGGTATTTGGCATATTTATTATGACACGGGAAGTTTGCCAGACTCTGCCATGCGAGCAGGATACTTTTTGTAGCCTTCCAGGTTCTCCAAAGGAAAGATAATAAGATGTCGCATAACCATGAATGCGGCCGCGTGCTTCCAGGAGCTGGGTTTTATAGTCTTTGCGTCTTGGCCGTTGATGGGACCAACCTGGCACTGTCGGCAGCTGGTGGGTGTGATGCCTACCTACTGGAAGATGGGGGGTCTGGGTGGAGAAGGCCCAGTCCCAATCCGAGTAGACTTGGAGACCTCAGCCCCGGGACCCGCATGCCTGGGTTCCTTGCCAGTTCTTTCATGCATGAGGCCCGTCCGGACGTGTGGAGAGTGGTCCCATCATGGCCATGGCTGGCTCTGGAGGTCCTCAGCTGCTGGGGCTCTGCTCGGGGCGAGGGGGGGAGAGAAACTCAACCCTCCCCCCTCCAAGGGGCCCCAGTGAGGACAGCCAGGCGCGGGGGCAGGAGACTGTATATCTTTATATACTAATTTACAATACATACCTTTACAAATTTGTAATCAAACCTTAATTTACACTAAAAAGCAGGGTTGATAATGTTTTCAACTATGAGAATATATTTGTTCATCATTAAAAGATTTAATTTATTATTGATTTACTAATGACTTAAATATTATCAATGGATTCAGAGATAGGCTAACAAGCTGCACATGTGCTGAGAATCATAGAATCCTAGGTACTATTCCTGGAACTGCCTGATGCTCTGAGCACTGCTGGGAGCAACTACAAAGCTCAAAGCTGAAAGCAGCTCCTGAGTACTGGTATGGCTCCCAGAAAAACAAATCACCACCTAAATGTATGTAATTTTTTAGATTTATTTACTACGAACCTGTTAGATTTTACTTGAAATTTTGTTAAATTTCTGGATTAATTTGAGAGGAATTTATAAGATACTGTATGTATGAGAACTTGTATTGCTGGGAGAGACGATCCACCACGGCTCTTGAGCATCACATAAAATTTTTATTAATATGCCAAAAATAGAACATCCAAATTACTTTTTACCTGGGCCACTTTTCTGGATTATATTTGTAACGAACAGCGCTGAGGGATAAGCAAGTTCTCTCAACAGCAGAAGAACAAGTTTGCTTTCACTTTTTGTAGAAACAGAGTGGATCCTCCAAATGTATTAATCTTTTCATGCAATAAAATTGATTTTGTGTGCAAGCATCTGTCATAGGTTCCTTATATCAATCAATCTTGTCTGACTTGGTATTATGGAAATAAAAGTTATAATATACAAGTTAGAGTGCATGCCTTGCATGCAGCGAACCCTGGGTTTATGTGGGAACAGATGAAAACCAATGTGAATCTATGACTTCTGCTCTTGATATAAATAAAGTATTTTTATTTAAACTCCCAGACCCTATGTAGTTCTTGAGAAGTATATTTTTCCACTCTAAGATATTAAAAACTTTTTCTTTTAGTACATATTTTTCATGGTTGTGCATACTGACTTGTTTATCTGTTATCTGTCTACCTAATCACCTTACAGAATATGCAGCTACTGTATAAGATTTATTTTTCTTGCATTTTGTAATTGTCATTGAATTCTATGTGTTTTACACATATCAGTAATTTAACTCCTTTCATAATTTTGGGTTTTTGCCATCCCATCAGTGCTCAGAAGAAATCACTTGCTTTGTGCTAAAATTTCACCTGTGACAGTGCTCAGGGAACCATATTAGGTACCTGGGATTGAACAAGGGTTGGACATAAGCAAGTCAAGCATCTTACCTCTTATTTTATATCTCCAGCCTACTACTGTGCTATTTACATCAATGGAATGCTAAGTTTACAGCAGAAACTATTCCATAGTCATGAATGTACTCTTCTAACAATATATTTCACTCAAATAACATTTGGGGCTGGAGCAATAGCACAGCTCCTCTCGGAGAGCCCAGCAAGATACCGAGAGTATCTCACCCGCACGGCAAAACCTGGCATACTCCCCATGGCGTATTCGATATGTCAAACACAGTAACAATAAAATCTCACAATGGAGATATTACTGGGCCCGCTTGAAAAAAATCGATGAACAATGAGAGGACAGTGACAGTGACAAATAACATTTATTTTAACCCCTACTATGTATACGGCACCAAATAAGTAATGAATGTTATTTATCCCTAAATAAGATAGGGTGCCTGCTCCCAAGGAATCGAAAATATGTTAAGAAGATACACACTCACAAAATGCTAACATAAGAAAATAATATGGGAATCAAAGATATAATATACAAGTTAGGGTGCATGCCTTGCATGCAGTAAACTCTGGCTTTATGTGTGGAACCAAATGCAATGTCTCCTGAGCAGTCAGGTGCAGTCATATAGACCCATAAACATTGTAGGATGTGGATCTGAGCACAGCAAGGGTAATTCGTGTAATATCCACCACTGTAGTGCATCAGCACTGCAGTCTAAAGCCCCCACATTAAACCACTGATGTGGTAGATCATGAACCATTAGGACTGGCCCCAGGGTGACCTCCCTAAGTACTGCTTGGGAGGAACCCGAAAAGTTTTAGAAAGTAATGTTAGATGTACCATGGAGGCATATTTAAAAAGTGGCAAGGTAAAGGGACAATTAATTATTACAAGGGAAATCCTGGAAGTTCTCATAAAATAAGTAATGTTTGAGTGGGTCTCAAAGTAACCAGGATACAGGCTGGTGCAGATGGAGAGAGGTAGTATAGAGGTGACTTTCACAATTTAGGTCTACACTACCTTTCCAAATGAAGCTGTTATGTCCTACAAGAAATAAAAATTAGCCTCTATCCAGTACCATCTTCCAAACTTGTATTGCTTAGTTCCCATCTTATTGTCTTGCATTATTACAATAACTAAAACGAAAGGATCCAGAAGTAGAAAATAATTGGATTCTGGTCAATTCTGTCAATACTTACAAGCTGTAATTGTAAGAGTAATGAATGGCATTTAGCTCATCAGATTATATGATAAATCAGATATTTCTTTTACAGCTTAGAATAGTATCTGGCACACAATATGTATTCAATAAACATTAACTCTGACATAAATAGTACCTCCACTTCATGAATCCATCTAGTATTAATTATTGAGTCAAATAAAATGCATTATTATACATTCTTGATATATAATACTTGTAAGAGGCATCAGGGGTTGGGGCTGGAGAAATAGCACAGTGGGTAGGGCGTTTGCCTTGCACGCGGCCAACCCGGGTTCGATTCCCAGCATCCCATATGGTCCCCCGAATACCTCCAGGAGTGATTCCTGAGTGCAAAGCCAGGAGTAACCCCTGAGCATCGCCGGGCGTGACCCCCCCCAAAAAAAGGAAAAAAAAGAGTCATCAGGGGGGAAAAGATGAATAATTTTCTATCTGTTTCTTCAGTGACCTGTGAAGTACAGTATTTAAAATATCTACACAAATGATCACGAGACTAGGCAGATTTTTAAAAACCTATATTTTATTTTAAAAATCCTGTAATTTGGGTAACATAGTCTCAATATTGCTAACAATGATGATTCTAATGTACAAAGTCACTATACCTCACACACACCTAATCTCCCAAGAACTTTCTTATGCTACTTCTAGTCCATCTCTTCCTACCCCTTTTCTTTTATGCCACTACTTGGTAATCTCATCATAGAAGAGTAAAATCGATCTTTACAGCATACAGCCACAGAGAAGGGCCACATGGAGGGCTGACTCCACAGCTCCCGGAGAAGGCACCAGCTTCCAAAAAGAGCCGAGATCACCGGGAAGTCCCAGATGGGGTAGGTGCCGCATCCCGCCTCTCCCAGATGGAACCCTGGTGACCAGAAGCCTCCACAAGCATAGCTCGAGTATGCAGGAACTAGGACTTTTCCTCCAAACCACGTAAGCGGCCGCGCGACATCTCTGTATATACAAAGTGATCAATGGGAAGTAAATCACCCAACGTTTCTCCCTGAAAATCAGAGTTAAGTTTGGAGCACGGCCACATCCCCAGAAGCACAAGGACTTAACGTTGAACCCATCAGCTTGGAGCAGAAAAGTGAAAGGACTATGTGTTAATCCAGGCCATCATGTCTGCCCGGAGGGGAAAGGGTGTTGCCCCATTCGCCCTCTCCTCTCTGGAAAGAAAGATGGCGGCCGCATGGGAGCCTTGTGGAGAAAAGGTATGAGCCGGGGGTGCGGGGCGACTAAAACCTCATGGGAAGGGGGGGCTCTCCGGTCCGTCCTTCATGCCCTACCGAGGCCACCAGTTGCCCCCCATGAGCGGCTCTCCAACACGGCCACAGCCCCAGAAGCACAAGGACTTAATGCAGAACCCAGTAGCTTGGAGCAGAAAAGTGAACAGACTATGCGTTAATCCAGGCCATCATGTCTGCCCGGAGGGGAAAGGGTGTTGCTCCCTTCCGCCCTCCTCCCTCTGGAAAGAAAGATGGCGGCCACATGGGAGCCTTGTGGACAGCAGGTATGAGCCGGGGGTGTGGGGGCAACAAAAACCTCATGGGAAGGGGGGGGCGTTCTGGTCCATCCCTCACGCCCTACCGAGGTCACCAGTTGCCCCCCACGAGCGGCTCTCCAGCATGGCCACGGCCCCAGAAGCACAAGGACTTAATGCAGAACCCAGAAGCTTGGAGCAGAAAAGTGAACGGACTATGCATTAATCCAGGCCATCATGTCTGCCCTGATGGGAAAGGGTGTTGCCCCATTCGCCCTCTCATCTCTGGAAAGAAGATGGCGGCCACATGGGGGCCTTGTGGAAAGCAGGTGTGAGCCGGGGGTGTGGGGGCGACTAAAACCTCATGGGAAGGGGGGCGTTCTGGTCCGTCCTTCATGCCCTACCGAGGTCACCAGTTGCCCCCACGAGCGGCTCTCCAGCACGGCCACGACTCCAGAGCACAGAAACCAATCTCTTAATTATCTGACTTTCAGTAGAAATACTTCCAGGGTTAATTAGCAAAATAGCGGAAATCCAAAACCAACATTTAATTCTTGAACCCAGCTGTAGAAAGCGAATCACTTCACAATGCTTTCTCAGCATGTCTGATTTGGGGGGAGGGGGTAAACTCTAAATAATAGTGGTTCATCTTTTATTGCAACAGTGAATCTAATCAAAGCAGATAGAGTGTCAACTAGAATTCATCTGCCTCACAGGCATTGGGAGGGGTGGGGGTGGGGTTTTATTGGGGTTCTTCATGGTAAAAAATAAGTAATGGTAAAGGGAAAGGTGTTTGATATTTGCATGACTGAGACCTAAACCTGAAAGCTTTGTAACTTTTCCCACAGTGATTCAATAAATAAATAAATTATTTAAAAAAAAGTAGAGTAAAATCGCCCACTATTCTACTTTTGACTTATTTCACTTCACAAAGTGGATTTCAGTTTCATTCCTGTTGCAACAAAGAGCAATATTTTATATTCTCTTATTTCTGCATAGTATTACATGTGGATATTAATATTTTTAATCGTTCATCTCTTGTGGATAATGGGTACTGTTGAACGGATTGAGCTGGTACATTCAAATTTGTCACATGAAATTGATGGCAAAGAATGAGAGAAATACAGTGTTCTCTGGGGGTGGGTTATCCTTAACTTCTCTGAGAAAGATACTGCTTGGTCGTTTCACTTAGCACAGCATCACCTTCTTTTTGGCTCCTGCCAAGCAGACCGTTGTTCAAAAGTTAACATGTATGTTAAGAACAAAGGCTTGAACAGTTGTTTATTTGTGGCTTATGGTGCTAAGTAAGCAGTTAATGTCTTTAATGTATAACTTTGAAATGATGATAACTTATTTAACTGCTACCCCTATTTTCTTTGTTCTTTTTGGTTTTTCAAAATTTCTTTTTAAATTTAATTAATTTTTATTTTAATGAATCATCGTGAGATAATTCACAGACTTACAGACTTTTATGATTGCATTTCGATCAAACAATGTTCAAGTACGCATCCCTCCACAAGTACCCATTCCCTACCCACAATGTTCCCAGTATCCTTCACCCCACCCACACACCTTCACACCTCCTGCCTTTGTGGCAGGCACAATCCCTCTTATTCTCTCTGTCCTTTTGGGTGTTATGGTTTACAATACAGGTAACAAGCAGCCATCATGTTTGGTCCATAGTTTACTTTCAACATGCATCTATTATCCCGAGCAATCCCTCCAACCATCATTTATTTAGTGCTCCTCTGTTCATCCTAGCTACCTCCCCTAGCGCATGAGATCATCTATCAAGCCATGGGGTAGTCATCCTGACCCTTATTTTAACTGTCTTTAGGTGTTAGTCTCCTATTATGTTACTTTATATTCCACAAATGAGTGCAGTCCTTTTATGTCTGTCCCTCAAAGCCCCTATTTTCTAAATTAGGCTAATCTTTTTTTCCAGGAAACTGTCATTACCCCGGGATTATTATTAGTGAATTGATGTTTACAGTGTCAGTAGACATTTGGTGTGTTTCCATATCCAGGCTTACATATTTCATGCTTTAATGAACAACTCTACATAAATCTTTTTAAAATTAATCATTTAATAATCGTTTTAAGATAGATACCAAGAAGTGGGATCATTGAGTCAGGTAGAAGCTTTACTTTACTTTTTTGAGAAGTCTTCATACTGCTTTTCTTAGAGGATGAACCAGGTAATATGCATAACAACAGAGAAATGAATTCCTTTTTTTGTAACATCCCTGCCAGCACTGGTTGTATACAGTGTTTTAAATATATGCCATAAAAAGTCTATTTGGCATTTCATAACTTGCTGGACTCTTAGCAGCTTTGCACAATGGGTCATCAGCCAGCTCCCAGACACTTTTCTGAAGAACCCATTAATGCCAGAATTACTAAGACATATCCTGGATAGCACCAAGAGTAGAATAAGCTGCCTGCATTGCCTTTGCTACCATAGAAAGGAGGCTTGTGCAGAACGTGTTCCTTACCTTGCTTGTATATTTTATTCTTTGGTCTTTGAATTTAGTAAATAGCAGCATATAAGTCGCTCATTCTTTATGATGCCATAGGAACATTAGCAGATTCAGTAGGACACCATTTAAACAAGCCAAAGTATATTCTGATGCTAATGCCTCCATTGATCCAGAAATAGAACACATTAAAGATTAAGATAAAAACCTCTTCTCTTTACTTGAGTACTTATGTTGGGTTGTCAAAGCCCTGCAGTATGGCTTCCTTCCATACTGTGAAAGTATGTATCACTGTTATGTAAATCTAGTAGTAGAGAAGACCAGTGGGCAAACCATGCTGAACAATGTTGAACCAGATCAAAATGAGGCTCCATATTTATGACAGTGGCTCTTGATTTATTCAGTGGCCTGGCTAAAAGGCTTGGAGACAAAATGAACAGCTAGTAGCCTGAAGCAACGTTCTTATACTGGTCTATCAGTTCATGCAAGAGAAGATGGTAGTTCAGTAGAGTTTCCTCACTTTATTAGGTGATCTGACATCCTTTTCAGATGTTAAACCTTGTATAGCTGATTTCATGCCAATGTTGGAAATCAACTTAAATTCGAGTTCATTTCAGGCTGCAACAATGCCACTTAGGCAATTGTGAAATCTCTATTTAAATGTACTGGTATTGAGATAAAAGCTTATGATCCTACAGTGTTGTGCCAGCTTATAGAAATCATTAATAGACCAAAATCTATTAATGTAGATTAATTTCTATTAATGTAGAAATCATTAATGGACACCAAAGATATTATTAAGAATACAGCAATAGAGTTCTGAGCGTCTGCCTTCCCCTCTTCACTCCTCACGCTGCACTGATCTTGTCCCAAACCCAGGTCAGTTCATCCGCTGGTAGTTGAACCCGGGACTTGGATCTCTCCCTGAAAGACCCCAGGCGTACTCCCAGACGCCTGGAGAAAAGCAGTTCTGAGTGTCTGCCTTCCCCTCTACACTCCTCATGCTGTGCTGATCTCGTCCCAGACCCAGGTCAGTTCATCCACCGGTACTTAATCCTGGGACTTGGATCTCTCCCTGCAAGACTCCAGGTGTCCTGCCAGACACCTGGAGAAAAGCAGTTCTGAGCATCTGCCTTCCCCTCTTCACTCCTCACGCTGCACTGATATCCTCCCAAACCCAGGTTTCCGTGGGGGCGTGGCCTATTCACAAGTGGGCGTGCTTCTGTAGAAGTGGGCGTGGCATATTTTTCAGCAGGCCAGCGCTCATGCGGCCACTGGTAGATTAGCCATACCAAAGAACCTAGTCCCCAAGGAACCTAGTCCCCAACCTACACAGCAATATGAAGAAACAACACAAATCCACACCACAAGGAGAGGACAATGAAAAGAATCCAGAAGATTCTGTCGATACTGCTCACCCAAGAGACCTCCCTGACATAAAATTTAGATACAAAGTCATAAAGATGTTCAATCAACTCAATGAAATAGTCATACAGACATCCAGTAACATGACAGAAAAAAATCGACAAATTATGCTAAGAAATGAGAGCAGAAATGTCATGATTAAAAGATTCCGTAGATGAAATGAAAAAATCAGTCTATTTTCTCAACAATAGAATGACCACAGCTGAAGAGAGAATCGGTGAGTTGGAAGATCAGCTGCACCAAGCCAACAGGCAACAAAAAACAGTGGCAAGGGACGTCAAAATAGCTCTACAGAGAACCAGAGTCCTAGCAGATGATTCCAAGAGGAACAACATTAGAATCATTGGACTACCAGAAGCTCAGGGAAACAATCCCAACGAAAAAAACACGGTGAAACAAATCATTGCTGAAAAATTCCCAGAGCTCCACAATGCAGCCATTCATTTCAAGGAGACCGAAGCGTACCAGCTAAAAGAGACCCTAACAAAAACACTCCAAGACATATCATAGTTAGAATGATTGATGCTGCCGATAGAGATAAAATACTGCAAGCAGCAAAGTGAAAGAAGGAAATCACATACAAAGGAGTACCCACTTAGATTCACAGCAGATCTCTCAGAGGAAACCCTCCAAGCCCAAAGGCAGTGGCGAGATATAGTGAAAAAACTCACGGAAATGAATGCTTCACCAAGAATACTCTATCCGGCTAAACTCTCTCTCAAAATTGAATGAATGGTACACTATTTACTAGACAAACAGCAACTCAGGAACATCATAGACTCAAAACCAAACCTAAAACAAGGGCTAAAGGGGCTACTATAAGACAAGACAAACCCTACAACCACAACACACCTTTACAGAAAGATGACACAAACCCCCATAACAACAAGATTGTATCAACAATCTTTTCAGACCACGATGCACTGAGAATAGGAGTGAATTACACACAGACACGGAGAACCAAATCAAACACCTGGAAATTAAACAACTCAATGCTTAAAAACGAGTGGATCAGGAAGGAAGTCAAGGATGAAATCAAGAGATACTCGGAAACAAATGAGAATAAAGAAAAGAGCTACCAGAACTTATGGGATACAGCGAAAGCCATTTTAAGCGGAAAATTTATAGCTCTGCAAACATATCTCAGGACAGAAGAATGGATGCACATAAACAACTTGACTTCACAGCTCAAGATCTTAGAAAAGGATCAACAGAAAGAGCCCAAATTGGTCAGAAGGAAAGAGGTCATAAAACTTAGAGCAGAAATCAACAACATGGAAACCAAAGAAACGATCCGAAAGATCAATAAAACAAAGAGCTGGTTCTTCGAGAAAATAAGATAAATAAACCACTAGCAACACTCACAAAGAAACAGAGAGAGAGAGAACCCTAATAAATCGAATCAAAATAAGAATGGGAATATCACAACAAAACCCAAAGAAATTCAAAAGATCATCAGAGACTAGTTTGAAATTCTGTATGCCATGAAACAAGAGAACCTAGAAGACATGGATAAATTCCTGGATTCCTATCATCTCCCAAAGCTGAATCAAGAAGTTATAGAGTACCTGAATAGACCTATTCATATCCAGGAAATTGAAACTGTAATCAAAAGTTTTCCCAAAAACAAAAGCCCAGGTCCAGATGGATTTACTAGCGAATTTTTCCAAACATTTAAAGAAGACTTATAGCCAGTTCTTTTCAAGTTTTTCCAGAAAATTGAAAAAACAGAAACTCTCCTAAACAGTTTCTATGAATCCCATGTCTCTCTAATACCAAAAGGAAACAAAGACATCACAAGAAAAAAAAAAAAAACTACAGGCCGATATCCCTGATGAACACGGATGTGAAGATTCTCAACAAAATACTAGCAAATAGAATTCAACAATTCATCAAAAAGATCATACACCGTGACCAAGTTGGATTCATCCCGGACATGCAAAGATGGTTCAACATTCAGAAATCAATCAACATAATCCATCATATGAATATAAAAAAGATAAAAATCATATGATCATATCAATAGATGCAGAGAAAGCATTTGACAAGATCCAGCACCCATTTATGATGAAACCCTCGCCAAAATGGGGATGGAGGGGACTTTCCTCAATATAGTTAAAGCCATATACCACAAATTATACAGCAATAATCCTCAATGGAGAAAAACTGAAAGCCTTCCGCCTAAGATCAGGGAAGAGACAAGTATATCCACTCTCTCCACAACTCTTCAATATAGTACTGGAAGTATTTGCAATAGCGATTAGGTAAGAGAAAGATATTAAGGGCATCCAGGTAGGGAAGGAAGGAATCAAGCTGTTGCTATTTGCAGATGATATGATACTATACTCAGAGAACGTTAAAACTTCTACCAATAAACTCCTAGAAACATTACACTTGTATAGTAAAGTTGCATGCTATAAAATCAATACCCAAAAATCCATGGCTTTTCTATATGCAAATAGTGGAAGAGAAGAAAAAGACATGAAGAAAACAATCCCATTCACAATTGTGCCCCAGAAAATCAAGTATCTGAGAATCAGCTTAAATAAGGAAGTAAAGGACCTGTACAAAGAAAACTACAAAATGCTACTTTAGGAAATAAAAGAGGACACGAGGAAATGGAAAAATATCCCTTGCTCATGGGTGGGGAGAATTAACATTGTCAAAATGGCAATACTTCCCAAAGCACTGTACAAATTCAATGTGATCCCTATAAGGATACCCATGATGTTCTTCAAAGAAATGGAGCAAACACTCCTGAAATTTATATGGAACAATAAGCCCCCACAAATACTAAAGCAATTCTTGGGGAAAAGAAAATGGGAGGAATCAACGTCCACAACTTCAAGCTCTACTACAAAGTAGTAATAATTAAAACACCATGGTACTGGAACAAAGGCAGAGCTACAGACCAATGGAACAGAGTTGAATATACTGACATCTCCTCCCAAGCATTTGATCATCTAATCTTTGATAAGGGGGCAAGAAAAATGAAATGGAGAGGGGAAAGCCTCTTTAAAAAATTGTTCTTCAAAACTGGACGGCTACATGCAAAAAAGTAGGCTCAGATCTCTGCCTAACGCCACGCACAAAAGTAAGATCAAAATGGATTTATGACCTCTACATCAGACTGGAATACATAAAGTTCATTGAAGGAAAACTTGGCAAAACCCTCCATGATATTGAAGCTAATGATGTCTTCAAAGATGTCATGCCACTGGCCAAGCAACTGAAAACAGAGATAGACAAATGGAACTATCTTAAACTAAGAAGCTTCTGTACCTCAAAAGAAGCAGTGATCAAAATACAAACACAGTATACAGAATGGGAAAGGATATTCACCAAATACACATCCGACAAGGGGTTGATATCAAAGATATACAAAGTACTGGTTGAACTCCACAAGAAGAAAACACCCAACCCCATCAAAAAATGGGGCAAGGAAATGAACACAAACTTTCGCATAGAAAAAATCTGAATGGCTAAAAGGCACATGAGAAAATGCTCTACATCACTACTAATCAGGGAGATGCAAATAAAAACAACAATGAGATATCATTTCACACCACAGAGACTGGCCTACATCCACAAGAACAAAAGCAACCGATGCTGGTGCGGATGTGGCGAGAAAGGGACCCTCTTTTACTCCTGGTGGGAAAGCTGACTGGTCCAACTCTTTTGAAAAACAGTATGGACGATTCTCAAAAAATTAGAATTTGATCTCCCATTTCACCCAGCAATACCACTCCTGGGAATATATTTCAGAGAGGCAAACAAGTATAGTCGAAGTGACATCTGCACTTGTTTGTTCATTGCAGCACTGTTTACAGTACTGGAAATACAGAATCTGGAAAAAACCTGAGTGCCCGAAAACAGATGACTGGTTAAAGAAACTTTGGTATATCTACACAATGGAGTACTATGTAGCTATTAGAAAAGATGAAGTCATGAAATTCACATACAGGTGGTAGTACATGAAAACTATCATGTTAAACGAAATGAGTCAGAAAGAGCAGGATATACACAGAAAGATTGCATTCATCTAGGGAACATAAAGCAACAAAATCGGAGACTAACACCCAGGGCTGGAGCGATAGCACAGCGGGTAGGGCGTTCGCCTTACAAGCGGTCAACATAGCCGACCCGAGTTCGATTCCTCCGCCCCTCTCGGAGAGCCCGGCAAGCTACCAAGAGTATTCGATATGCCAGACACAGTAACAACAAAGTCTCCAATGGAGACGTTACTGGGCCCGCTCGAGCAAATCAACGATCAACGGGAGGGCCTTTACCTTTTTACCTTAACACCCAGGAGTGGCCGAGATTAGTACCAGGAATTTTGCTCCATGACTTGGAGGCCAGCCTCACATGCTAGGGGAAAAGGAAGCTCAGATAGAGAAGAGAGCACCAAATAAAGGGTGTTGAGATGATACTCCCAGGTTGGGAGAAGCATGCTGAAAGTAGACTATAGACCAAACATGATTTCCACTCAATGCCTCTCTTGCAAACCACAGGACCCCAAAGGAGAGAGAGACAACAAAAGGGAATGCCCTGCCACAGAGGCAGGGGGGCATGGGGGGTGGGAGGGATGCTGGGACCCCTGGCGGTGGAGGATGGGCGCTGGTGAAGAGATGAGTACTTGATCATTGTATAACTGAAACCCAAGCACAAAAATTTGTAAATCTATAACTGTACCTCATGGTGTTTCACTAATAAAAAAAAGAATACAGCAATAACAATTGGTGTCTTGGTTATGTTTTGTTTCCTTAAGAAGTAACCCCTATTCTATAGCAGTTTGTAAGAACTTGGTGCATCTCTCCATGAAATATAAGGACAATGAGAAATCGAATTTACCGGCCTGTTGTATTTGCACCATGATGAGGGTGAATCCCAGTGGATTGATCCAATATTTTTTAATTTTTTTGTGATTCTATTGTATCATGGATTAACCCAAAAGATGATCTGAGTGACATTCTGTACAGCTCCTTCATGGATTTAAAAATCAAGATGGAATGAAAAAATAAAGTTGGGGGTGGAAATTGGAGTTATTTCTCTAATCAGTTTCCTAAGAGAGCGTCTTGAAGCATTTTATGGTGTTTAACCTCAAACTCATAAATAGGGGTCCTTCAACCTTCGAGACTATGAGGGAGCCTCTTCCCTGAGGAAAAATGTTACCCTTTACAGGGGTAAGCATAGACAAGCAGGAATACAGTACAGTCCCAACACTATTGGGAGGGGTGAAATGGAGGTATTGTTGTCACTGTATTCTGTGACATGTACCATAATGCAGTGGTAGATGTATTATGTACCATTGTATAATGTTGGTAAAAGTCAATGTTGGGAAAAGTTTTAACATATGGGGCTTTTGTTACCTGACCTCTGACTTCAATTACAACTCCACACTGGATGTGAAGAAGAAAAGAAATTAATACATAAAAAATAACCCCCAACTATTTAGTCTACTCACAAAACAATAGCACATTCTGGAATATTATGGGGAATTGTACCAAAACAAGAACCATATAAAAGATGCAAAGGGGTAAGGAGGAGGGAAATTCTATAGCACACTTAAAGAAGACTAAGAACAAAGGTCACAGGCAAGTCAAGAAGCTGTTTTTAATTCAGAGGTTTAAAATAAATTTTTTCACAAGATAGGGACTTGGTTTTACATGCAACTAAGAACTACAGGATGACGCTTGACAGAGTTGCAGTCAGCGTGATTATATACTGAAGCAGGTTCTTGGAAGTAACAATTTTAGGATACTCCCCAAAAGTTGGAAATAAAACAAATGAATTTAAACAACAAAGCATCCTGTGAAATGCCAAAGCAGTTACTTTTTTTTACCTTTGTGAGGTGGGCATTTGGGGAGGAACAAATGGGATTGGACATAACAAATGAATGATTGACATTAAATTTTTAAGTTTTTTAATTTTTAATGAATTACCGTGAGATACAGTTATAGACTTACAAACTTTCCTGTTCACATTTCAGTCATACAATTATCGAGTATCCATCCCTCCACGAGTGCCCATTCACCACCACTAGTGTTCCCAGTATCCGTCTCCCTTTCCTCTCTCATCCTCCGCCTCCGCCTCTGTGGGAGGCGGATTCCCTTTTTACTCACTCTCTCCTCTAGGGTGTTGTGGTCTGCAATGTAGGTATTTAGTGATGATCATGTTCAGGGCTGGAGCGATAGCACAGCGGTAGGGCGTTTGCCTTGCACGCAGCCAACATGGCCGACCCGAGTTCCATTCCTCCGCCCCTCTCGGAGAGCCCGGCAAGCTACCGAGAGTATCTCGCCCGCACGACAGAGCCTGGCAAGCTCCCCGTGACTTATGTGATATGCCAGACACAGTAACAACAAAGTCTCCAATGAAGACGTTACTGGGCCCGCTCGAGCAAATCGATGATCAACAGGAGGGCCTTTACTTTACATGTTCAGTCTATAGTAGACCAACGGAACAGGGTTGAATATCCTCACACACATCTTCAAATATACAATCATCTAATCTTTGATAAGGGAGCAAGAAATGTGAAGTGGAGCAAGAAAAGCCTCTTTAACAAGTGGTGCTGGCAAAACTGGAAGCTACATGCAAAAAATGGGCTCAGAGCTCTACCTAACACCGTGCACAACTCAGGTCAAAATGGATTAAATACCTCAACATCAGACCAGAATCTGTAAGTTACATTGAAGACTAGGTCAGCAAAACCCTCCACGACATTGAAGTTAAAGATATCTTCAAAGATGACTCGCCACGGACCAGACAAGTGGAAACAGAGATAAACAAATGGACTATCTTAAATTAAGAATCTTCTGCACTTAAAAAGAAACAGTGAACAAAATACAAAGACAATCTACAGAATGAGAAAGGATATTCACCCAATACCCATAAGATAAAGGGTTCACATCAAGGATATATACAAGGCACTGGTTGAATTCCACAAGAAGAAAACATCCAACCCCATAAAGAAATGGGGTGTCAAAATGAACAGAAGCTTTCTAAAAGAAGAAGTCCAGATGGCTAAAAGGCACATGAAAAAAATGCTCTACATCACGAATCATCAGGGAGATGCAGATCAAAATAACAATGAGATATCATCTTACACCACAGATACTGGCACACATCCAAAAGAACAAAAGCAGCCAGTGCTTGTGTGGATGTTTGGAGAAAGGGACTCTCCTTCAGTGCTGGTGGGAATGCCGACTGGTTCATCCCTTTTAGAAAACAGTATGGACGTTTCTCAAAAAATTAGAAATTGAGCTCCCACTTGACACAGCAACACCACTTCTGGGAATATACCCCAGATATTGAAAAAAAGTATAGCAGAAATGGCATTTGCACTTTATGTTCATTGCAGTAATGTTTACAATAGCCAGAATCTGCATAAAAGCTCTAATTCTAGAGAACAGATGACTGGCTGAAGAAACCTTGGTACATCTACACAACGGAATACTATGCAGCTGTTAGAAAAGATGAAGCAATGAAATTTGCAAATAAGTGGATTAACATGGAGAGTATTATGCTAAGTGAAATGAGTCAGAAAGAGAGGGACAGACCTAGGAATATTGCACTCATTTGTGGAATATAAAGTAACAGTATGGGAGATTTACACCCAAGAATAGTAAAGATGAGTACCAGGAGGATTACTTCACGGTCCGGAAACTGGCCTCACACGATGGGAGAAAAGGCAGTTCAGACAGACAAGGGACCACCAACTGACATTTTAACTTTGCATTAAAACCATTTATTGGGAAAAAAGAGTTATCTCTGTACAGGAAAAACCAGGACAGAAAACAACAAACAGTTATTATAACAAACAGTTATTATTTGATTTTAAAAATACTATTTTTATGCTATTGAATGATTTAAATCAGATATTTCTTGATCAAAGGTATTCATCATATAATTAGTTATTGAGTAACTACTGTGTGTGAGATATATCATTAGGCATTGGAAGTACATCAGTGAATGAGAATCAAAATCCTATATGTTAGAACATTTTTAGTATCAAAAAATAATTCTAAAAGTGGGAAAAATAGGGACAAGTTATTGTTGAGAGTATACTATTAATTTTGAAATGTCAATGTCTATATCCATGTCATTTTTCATTGTAGCACTCAATACAATAGCTAAGATATAGAATCAACCCAAGTGTCCAAGACCAGATGAGTGGCTAATAAAATTGTGGCATAGCTACACAAAGAAGTGCTACACAACTGCAAGGAATGATGGACTTTGAGGCTTTCATGTTAAGTGAAATAAGTTAGAAGAGAAGGACAGCTATTGTACAATCTCACTTCTTTCTGATATATAGAATAACAGAATATGAGAATAAAAGTTACCAAAGGAAGGATATACATAGATTACCCTGATCTATTATATAAAGGAGAATGACAGGGAAAGAAAGAAAATGAGCATAGGGAGGAGTAATGAGTTGAATGGTAAGTAATATGATCAGGGTTAAGGGACTTCAGCACATAGGTGGTGAAGGGTGTGGAAATCTAAAGCACAGAGCCATGAACACTGAAAGCATGAGATCCAAACTGCAAAAACCAAACTTAAAAATATTTCTATTGGACTGGAATGGTAGTATTGCAGGTAGGGCATTTGCCTTGCATGTGGCTGACCGAGGTTCAATCCTTGGCATCCCATATGGTTCCCCGAATACTGCCAGGAGTAATTGCTGAGTTCAGAGCCAGGAGTAATCTCTGAATATCGCTGGGTGTGATGGGTGTTATTCTAATTCCCGTCCCCCAACCAAATTTGTCTTTAAAGAGACAGGTGGAAGGAAACCTGGGACCATATGTGGAGGGAAGTTGCCACTGGTCGTGGAAGTGGTATTGGAACACTGTCTGTCTAAAACTCTGTTATATAAAGTTATATAAATCTGCATTAATCATGGTGCCTTAACCAAAAAAATGATAGTTTGGAATGTCTGTAAAATATCTCAATGTCAATTAGGAGTTGGTTATAGATATTTAGTTTTGTGCTAGATTTATTGTATCAGAAAGTACATATTAATTTTTTTTTGGTTTTGCGTCACTCCCAGAGGTGCTTCAGGCTTTGTCCTAAATCTTTGCTCAGGGATCACTCCTGGCAGTGTTCATGAGACCAGATAAAGGATCAAACTCATCATATTTGTGCAAGGCAATCCAACATTTTGTACTATTCTTCTGGCTCCCAACAATTTATTTAAGGTTATTGTTTATTTTCTTAAAGCTTAATGAATTATTTATATCTTTATATGTATTAATATATTACACTAATACTTATACATTATTATTGACATATCAATATGAGGGACAAACACATATAACATACTTCACTAAGGTGGAGGTCAAACCCAGCAGTGTTCAGCTAACAAGTTACTCAGGGAGCTACAGAGTGCCAGGGATCAAAGTTTGGGCTCCTAAATCCAAAGCATGTAACCTAGTTCTTTGAGTTATATCCCAGCTCCTAAACATATTTCTCTCTCTTATGGAAAGGGAACATTCAGTGGTGCTTGGGGCTTACTGTCTCCTTAGGGATAACTCCTGGCAGGGTTCAGGGGGCCATATAAGGCAAACGTTTATATCCCCAGTACTACCTTTCTGGCCCTAGAAATAAACAAGCTGGATTGTCTGATATAGTAAGACTATGAGGCTTTCTAGACATTAAAGTCAGGAAATATGGTCAAAATCTGACTGATAAAAAATAAATGGAACTATATATTTCTTTTGGGATTTTGAAAAATATGTGGGTATGTGATACTATAAGGACATAAAGTTTTTGTAAGTAGCAAAGATCATGGATTAGCTCAAAACATAACTGGGTCAGCCAGAACTGAATATACCCCATTAGGGATGTCGACTGGTTCAGCACCTCCATGAATGTGCGAGGAACGCCAAGAGAGAGATAGCCACAAAAAGTCGCCTATCTTCGAAAACTCTTGAGCTAATTCGCCAGCGTGATTTGGCGCATGCCTCAGGCAACCGCAAGCTAATGTCCGAGCTTGCAAAGCAGTGCAGAGATGCGATCAAGAAAGACCTCAAAGAGAGAAGAGCAGAAGTACTGGTAGATGCGGCAGAAGCCGGGAAAAGTATTCGAATTGCCCGCCTGTCCTTCGCCAACTATAAGACCAAGATGACTGCCCTCCGACGTCCTGATGGATCCATCACATCCTCCAGAACGGCAATGGAGAAGATTATCCATGACTTCTACTCAAATCTCTTCGATAGCCATGTCCACTTGCCGACATACCAAATTCCACAGGATGGGTATGTCGTTCCCAACATTCTCCCTTCCGAAATCCGACACGCCATTTCATCGGTAAAGAAACAAACAGCACCCGGCCCAGACAAGGTCAGACCTGAACACCTGAAGAACCTGCCGTCAGTACTCATCAATAGACTGGCTCGGCTCTTCACTCGCTACCTGTCTGAATGCAAGGTTCCGTCCCAATGGAAAACCAGCAAGACCGTACTACTGTTTAAGAAGGGAGACATCCATGACATTGGCAACTATCGCCCGATCTGCCTATTGTCTGTCATCTAACAAGTTGTTCACTCGAGTCATCCTGAATAGGATTAGCAGAACACTAGATGAAGGACAACCATGTGAGCAAGCAGGGTTCCGCAAAGGATTCAGCACCATCGACCATATCCACATGATAACCAAGCTCATTGAGGTTTCTCGGGAGTTCAAAATGCCGCTCTGCTTAACCTTCATTGATTTAAAGAAGGCCTTTGATTCTGTTGAGACGGAAGCGGTCATTGAAGCCCTAGCCAATCAGGGCATTCAAGCCCAATACATCAGGATCCTCCGTTAGCTGTATTGCGGATTCACTACCAGGATCTCACCATTCTACAAAGAAGTGATCGTTCATGTCAAGAGAGGGGTTTGGCATGGTGATACCATTTCACTGAAACTCTTCAGTGCCACCCTGGAGAACATCATGCGATGACTGGAATGGGAAGGAATGGGAGTAAAGATAGATGGTCGGCAACTACACCACCTCCGCTTTGCTGATGACATTGTTTTAATAACACCAAACATCAGCCAAGCGGCACAAATGCTAGTCAACTTTGACCGTGAGTGTGGAAAGGTAGGACTACAGCTGAATCTTACGAAGACAATGTTTATGAGAAACAGCCTTGTTCCTGACGCCCCATTTGCTCTCAATGGAACGCAACAGCTATGTGTACCTAGGTCGAGAGGTCAACATGACAAATGACCTGGCACCCGAGCTGCATAGGAGGAAGAGAGCGGCTTGGAACGCCTTCAAGAACGTCGAAGAAATAGCTAAGAGGACGAAGAACCTCCGGCTCCGGGCACATCATTTTGAATCCACTGTTCTTCCTGCATTAACATATGCCTCAGAGACCTGGGCCCTATGCAAACAAGATGAGAACGCCATTCAGGTCTCCCAAAGAAGAATAGAAAGAGCTATGCTTGGAATATCATGTTTCACTCAAATGAGAGAACGTATCCGGAGTTCTGACATCCGTCGACGATCAAGGATCAGGGACGCTGTCTCATTTGCCAAGGTGTCGAAAATCAGATGGGCTGGTCACGTAATGAGATTTAAAGACAACCGTTGGACTAGAGCTGTTACTGATTGGATTCCACGGGATGTCAAGAGACCCCGTGGCCGCCCACCTACCAGATGGTCAGACTTCTTCGTCAAGATCATGAAAGATCGGTTTGAGGCCCTTCATGTTCCCGGAGCGAACAGATGCCATTGGGCTACACTAGCACGCGACAGGGACAAATGGAGACGTTACTGGCGCCCGCTCGAGCAAATCGACGACTAATGGGAAGTTAAGTGATTAAGTGATTAAGGGATGTCAGTGAGGCTGGCTGCTATAGACAGAATGTTTATATCCCATTCAAATTCATATGTTGAACCTAATCCTTAGTGTGATGGTGTTGAAAGGTGTTACTTTGGGAAGATGATTAGAAGATAACAACAGAAACCACATGAATTTTATTAGTACACTTATAAAATATACCTTATATCATGTGAAACTACAATGAGAAAATCAGTATTATCCTGCAAGAAGGTCATACAGGCAGACACTTAATATTACATTACAGCATGTGAACTATGAGAAATAAACTTGTATTTTGTATTCATTATCCACTCTTCAGTAATTTGTTATGGTATCACATGGACTATGACAAATGGCAATAGCGTTATACTATTCTGGTAAAAATAGTGATTTATAAGACAATTGGTTGTCAAAATGAATACTGTCCTCCCATTGCTCAAGCGGGCCCAGTAATGTCTCCATTTTGAGATTTGTTGTTACTGTGTTTGGCATATTGAATACGTCATGGGTAGCTTGCCATGCTTTGCCGTGTGGGCGAGATACTCTCGGTAGCTTGCTGGGCTCTCTGAGCGGGGCAGAGGAATCGAACCCAACTCAGCTGGGCTGGCTGCACGCAAGGCAAATGCCCTACTGCTGTGCTATTGCTCCAGGCCAGATAATTGGTTCACAAAACTTAATAAAATTTTCCTCTTTTGATGTTTGTGATATTTGTAGGAGGGAGCGTATTTCATTTTTTAAAAATTTGAGCATGATCATCGTTCACTAAACTCATTTTTTCTTCTTCATGTGCCTTTTGGCCATTTGTATTTCGTTTTGTGGAAACTATTGATTTTCTGAGGTACTATTGAGAACTATTTCTTCTCCTCATTTTTTGATGGGATCGGAGTTTTTTTCTTGTACAGTTCTACTAGTGTCTTGTATATCCTAGACATTAATCCCTTATCAGATGGATGTTGGATAATGTTCTTCACATTCTGCGGGCTCTTTCTGTATTTTGGTCACTATTTCTTTTGAGGTGCAGAAGCTTCTTAGTTTGATGTAGTCACATTAGTTTATGTTTGCTTCCACTTGCATGGTCAGTGCTGTTTCATTCTTAAAGATGCTTTTAGCTTCAATGTCGTGGAGAGTTCTGCCTACATTTTACTCTATGTACCTTACAGATTTATGTCTTTTTTTGAGGTCTTTAATCCACTTTGATCTGACTTTTTTGCCTGACATTAGACAGAGGTCAGAGTTCATTTTTTGCAGGTAACTATTCAGTTTTCCCAGCACCACTTGCTGAAGAGGCTTTCCTTGTTCCACTTCACATTTCTTGTTCCTATGTCTCCACTACCCAGCCATTGCCACACTCCAGGATGGTTTCCGGACCTGCGCGGCCGATTTGCGGCTGCGCGACTCATCATAAAACACTAAATACCCAACTTCCACAATTGCCGTACCATATTTGATAGGGTTCAAATATGGTAACACCTACGAGGGCGATTAGAGGTCACCCCAAAAGTCTCTATCCCTCTCGGAAAGACTGGCAAGCTGCCGCGAGTATTCCGCCCGCACGGAAGAGACTGGCAAGCTAGCCATTGTGTATTCGATATGCCAAAACCAGTAATTACAACTGGTCTCATTCATCTGACCCTGAAGGCTTCACCGACATGGCAGCACTGAGAAGGATGAGAAAGGAGAGGCCGATAAAATCTCAAGGCCGAACAAGGCTGCCACAAGGAAGGAAGACAAAAATGATCGTCTGTACTTTCAATGCACGTAAGCTAGCATCAAATGCATCCATCGAGGACCTGATAGTACAAGTGCGAATGATAAAGTATGACACCATTGGTCTGACCGAGACAAGAAGGCACGAATCTCACCATGCCGTTTTTGACACTGGAGAAGAATTGTTCCTTGGAACATGCCATAAAAGAGGTGTCGGAGGCGTTGGTGTCCTTGTCAACACAAACTTGGCCATGAGCATTGACTCATTCGAATGCCTAACAACCCGAGTCAGATGTTTACATTTGAATAGATGTGGCTCACTGCCGGCAGTTTCTATCTTCGTTGTCTACGCACCAACATCTCATTACGATGAAAGAGAAATCGAGAAGTTCTACATGGAGCTGGAGAAGTTCTATAAAGAAGACCACACCTTCTACAAGATCATTGTGGGTGATTTTAACGCCAAGATAGGACCGAGAAGATCAGCTGAAGAACTTCACATCGGGACCCATGGCCTAGAATGGAACAAACAGGGTGAGAGACTGTCTGAGTTCATCATGTCGACCAAGTCCATTCATGGTAACTCACAGTTCCAGAAGGCAGAATCTAAACTTTGGACATGGGAGTCTCCCGGTGGACGATTACACAACGAAATAGACCACATCATATTCAATCGACGGTTTTGCCTGACCGATGTTGCTGTTGTCCCAAAATTCCCAAAATTCCGAATGGGATTGGACCACTGTCTCCTTCGTGCAAAATTCTACTTCACAGAGTGGGGAGAAAGGGCTGCAAAGTTTAAAAAGAGAACTCCCAGAACGAACACCAAGTGGGAGCTCTTTGGCACTATTGCTGCAACATGGGAAGTTGCCATTGTTGACAATATTGACGAGGAATACAATCGACAGGTTCAGCACCTCCATGATTGTGCGAGGAACGCCAAGAGAGAGATAGCCACAAAAAAAAATGCCTGTCTTGGACAACTCTTGAGCTTATTCGCGAACGTGGTCTGGTGCATGCCTCAGGCAACCGCAAGCTAATGTCCGAGCTCGCAAAGCAGTGCAGAGATGCGATCAAGGAAGACCTCAAAGAGAGAAGAGCAGAAGTGCTGGTAGATGCGGCAGAAGCCGGGAAAAGTATTCGTAACGCCCGCCTGTCCTTCGCCAACTACAAGACCAAGATGACTGCCCTCCGACTTCCTGATGGATCCATCACATCCTCCAGAACGGCAATGGAGAAGGTTATTCATGACTTCTACTCAAATCTCTTCGATAGCCATGTCCACTTGCTGACATACCAAATTCCACAGGATGGATATGTTGTTCCCAACGTTCTCCCTTCCGATATCCAACACGCCATTTCGTCAGTAAAGAAACGAACAGCACCCGGCCTAGACAAGGTCAGACCGAAACACCTGAAGAACCTGCCGTCAGTACTCATCAATACACTGGCTCGGCTTTTCACTCGCTACCTGTCTGCAAGGTTACGTCCCAATGGAAAACAAGCAGAACCGTACTACTGTTCAAGAAGGGAGACATCCATGATATTGGCAACTATTGCCAGATCTAGGAGGTCTGTCATCTACAAGCTGTTCACTCGAGTCATCCTAAATAGGATTGGCAGAACACTAGATGAAGGACAACCACAAGCCGGGTTCCGCAAAGTATTCAGCACCATCGACCATATCCACAAGATAACCAAGCTCACTGAGGTTTCTCGGGAGTTCAAGATGGTGCTCTGTTTAATGTTCCTTGATTTAAAGAAGGCCTTTGATTCTGTTGAGACGGAAGCGGTCATTGAAGCCCTAGCCAATCAGGGCATTCAAGCCCAATACATCAAGATCCTCCGTGAGCTGTATTGCAGATTCACTACCAGGATCTCACCATTCTACAAAGAAGTAATCATTGATGTCAAGAGAGGGGTTCGGCAGGGTGATACCATTTCACTGAAACTCTTCAGTGCCACCCTGGAGAACATCATGCGATGACTGGAATGGGAAGGAATGGGAGTGAAGATAGATGGTCGGCAACTACACCACCTCCGCTTTGCTGATGACATTGTTTTTTTTTGTTTGTTTGTTTTTCAGTAATTATTTATTTATTTTTTTAATTTATTTATTGAATCACTGTGGGAAAGGTTACAAAGCTTTCAGGTTTATGTCTCAGTCATGCAAATATCAAACACATTTCCCTTTACCAATACTTATTTTTTACCATGAAGAACCCCAATAAAACCCCACCCCCCACCCCTCCCCGTCCCTGTGAGGCAGATGAATTCTAGTTAACACTCTATCTGCTTTGATTAGATTCATTGTTTCAATAAAAGATTCACCACTATTATTTAGAGTTTACCCCCCCCCCCCCAAATCAGACATGCTGAAAAAGCATTGTGAAGTGATTTGCTTTCTACGGCTGGGTTCAAGAATTAAATGTTGGTTTTGGATTTCTGCTCTTTTACCTATTGACCCTGGAAGTATTTCTACTGAAAGTCAGATAGTTAAGAAATTGGTTTCTGTGTTCTGGAGTCCTGGCCGTGCTGGAGAGCCGCTCGCGGGGGGCAACCGGTGGCCTTGGTAGGGCGTGAAGGGCGGAGCGAAACGCCCCCTTTCCCATGAGGTTTTAGTCGCCCCCACACTCTCGGCTCATACCTGCTGTCCACAAGGCTCCCATGTGGCCGCCATCTTTCTTTCCAGAGAGGAGAGGGCGAATGGGGCAACACCCTTTCCCCTCCGGCAGACTTGATGGCCTGGATCAATGCATAGTCCGTTCACTTTTCTGCTCCAAGCTGCTGGGTTCTGCATTAAGTCCTTGTGCTTCTGGGGCCGTGGCCGTGCTGGAGAGCCGCTCGCGGGGGGCAACTGGTGACCTCGGTAGGGCGTGAAGGACGGACCAGAACGCCCCCCTTCCCATGAGGTTTTAGTCGCCCCCACACCCCCGGCTCATACCTGCTGTCCACAAGGCTCCCATGTGGCCGCCATCTTTCTTTCCAGAGGGAGGAGGGCGGAAGGGAGCAACACCCTTTCCCCTCTGGGCAGAAATGATTGCCTGGATTAACGCATAGTCCTTTCACTTTTCTGCTCCAAGCTGCTGGGTTCTGCATTAGTGATGACATTGTTTTAATAACACCAAACATCAGCCAAGTGCACAAATGCTGGCCGACTTTGACCGTGAGTGTGGAAAGGTAGGACTACACCTGAATCTTACGAAGACAATGTTTATGAGAAACAGCCTCATTGCTGATGCCCCATTCGCTCTCAATGGAACGACCATCTCCAAATGCAACAGCTATGTGTACCTAGGTTGAGAAGTCAACATGACAAATGACCTGGCACCCGAGCTGCGCAGGAGGAAGAGAGCGGCTTGGAACGCCTTCAAGAACGTCGAAGAAATAGCTAAGAGGACGAAGAACCTCCGGCTCTGGGCACATCTCTTTGATTCCACTGTTCTTCCTGCATTAACATATACCTCAGAGCCCTGGGCCCTATGCAAACAGGATGAGAACGCTATTCTTGTCTCCTAAAGAAGAACCGAAAGATTTATGCTTGGAATATCACGTTTCACTCAAATGAGAGAAAGAATCCGGAGTTCTGACATCTGTCGACGATCAAGAATCAGGGATGCTGTCTAGTTTGCCAAGGTGTCAAAATCAGAAGGGCTGGTCACGTAATGAGATTTAATGACGACCGCTGGACTAGAGCTGTTACCGACTGGATCCCACGGGATGTCAAAAGACCACGTGGCCGCCCACCTACCAGATGGTCAGACTTCTTCGTCAAGATCATGAACAATCGGTTTGAGGCTCTTCATGTTCCCAGAGCGAACCGATGCCATTGGGCTACTGTGGCACACAACAGTGACGAATGGAGACGTTACTGGTGCCCGCTCGAGCAAATCAACGAATAATGGGAAGTTAAGTGATTAAGTGATTAAGTGATGTGAAAAATTAATTGGTCTTATATTTGGGGGTCTGTGATAAAATATTCAACTATGTTCCATTGGTCTTTAGGTCTGTTTCTAGCTCAGTACCATGCTGTCTTAATTACTACTGCTTTGTTGTGTTTTGAAGTGGGGGATGGTGTTGCCACCCATCTTCATTTTCACAAGGATTGCTTTCGCTATTATTTGTGGGGGTTTATTTTTCCATATGAATTTCAGGAATTTCTTGTCTATTTCTTTGAAAAATGTCATGGGTATCCTGATAGGGACCACATTAAATTTGTATAGTGCTTTGGGCAGTATTGCAATTTTGATAATGCTAATTCTCCCTATCCATAAGAAGGGAATGTGCCTCCATTTCCTAGTGTCCTTTTGTATTTCTTGAAGTAGTGTTTTCTAATTTTCCTTGTGTAGGTCCTTCACCTCTTTGGATAAGATGATTCTGAGGTACTTGCTTTTCTGAAGTACTATTGTGAATGGGTTTTTTTAATGTCTTTTTCTTCATTTTCGAAATTTTTATATAAGAAAGCCATGAACTTTTGGGTGTTGATTTTGTAGCCTGTCACTTTACTAAACCAACCTTTTGTTTCTAGGAGGTTTGCTGTAGTGTCTTTAGGGTTTTCTAAATGTAATATCATATTGTTCTGCAAATATTTATAGCTTGACCTCTTCTTTCCCTATCTGTATGCCCGTGATACCTTTCTCTTGCCTAACTGCAATGTCCAGAACTTACACTACTATATTGAATAGGAGTGGTGAATGTGGGCAACCATGTCTTATGCCCACATTTAGAGGGAAGCCTTTTAGTTTTCCCCATTGAGAATGATACTTGCTGCGGGCTTGTGGTAGATGGCTTTGACAATATTGAGGAAAGTTCCTTCAATGCCTATTTTGCTGAGAGTTTTCATCGTAATAGGGTGCTGGATCTTGTCAAATGCTTTCTCTGTGTTTATTGATATGATCCTAGGTTTTTTAATTTCCTTTATAGGTTCTTATGACATCTTATTATCTCATTCCTACTTTGGACAAACTGGCAGGCTACCAAATGTAGCCTGCACACATGACAGAGTCTGGCAAACTCCCCGTGGCGTACCCAATATGCCAAATACCAGTAACAATGATGGGTCTCATTCTCCTAAAGAGCCTTGAATATAATCTCAGGGCTAGGATGAAGGAGACGTTACTGGGGCCTGCTCGAGGCAATCGATGATTAACAGGATGATTTGTGATTTGTGATTTGTGATTTGTGATAGGTTCTTAAGCTTGCTAGAGGCTTATTGATATGATGGATTATGTTTATTGATTTCCGAATGTTAAACCATTCTTGCATCAATACTACTGGTCATGGTGTATGATCTTTTTATGAGTTGTTGGATTCTATTTGCTAATTGTTTGTCGAGGATCTTTGTGTCTGTGTTCATCAGGGATATCAGCCTTTAATTCTCTTTCTTTGTGGTATCTCTGTCTGCTTTTGGTATCAGCATATTTTCTTCATGAAAACTGCTTGGAAGTGTTTTTGATACTTCAATTTTGTGAAAAAGCTTAAAGAGGATTGGAAGTTGGTTCTCATTAATGATTTGGAAGAATTCACTAGGCAATCCATCTGGGCCAGGACATTTGTGCTTGGGGAGACTTTTTATTACCATTTCAATTTCCTTGCTGGTGATAGGTCTGTTCAGGTATTCCAGGTTTTTTTTGTTTCAGCCTTGGTAGGATATAAGAATCTAGGAATTTATCCATTTTCTCGAGGATTTCATGTTCCGTGGCATAAAGCTTCTCAAAGTACTCCCTGAGGATCTCTTTGAATTTCTGTTGTAATATCCCCTTTTCATTTCTGATTCAGTTTATTAGAGTTTTCTCTCTCCTTTTCTTTGTGAGTCTTGCTAGAGGCTTATAGGTCATGTTTATTTTCTCAAAAAACCAGCTCTTGGTTTCATTGATCTTTTGGATTGTTTTTTGGGTATCCATCTCTTGAACTTCTGCTCTGAGTTTTATTATTTCCTTCCTCCTGTTCGGAATGGGATCCTTTTGTTGGTCATTCTCCAAGTTCTTAAGCTGTGAGGTTAGGTTCCTTATGTGGGATTGGTCCTCCTTCCTGAGCAATGCTTGTAGAGCTATAAACTTTCCTCTCAACACAGCTTTTGCTGTGTCTTATAAGTTTTGGTTATTCGTGTCCTCATTTTCATTCGTTTCCAGGAATCTTTTGATTTCCTCTTTGATTTCTTTTCCAAGTCACTCGTTGTCCAGTAGTGAGTTACTTAATTTCCAGGTGTTTGATTTAGTTTTCTGTTTGTGTGTGTAATTTACTTCTAATTTCAAGCGCCTTCTTGTCTGAGAAGATTGTTGATACAATCTCTATCTTCTTAATTTTATGGAGGTATATTTTGTGGCTCAGCATGTTGTCTATCTTGGAAAATGTTCCATGAATGTGTATTCAGCTTTTTGAGGATGAAGTGTCCTGTATATATATACTAAGTCCCTTTCTTCCATTTTTCCCCTCGGATGAAGTATGTCCTTGCTAAGCTTGAGTTTGGTTGATCTATCACGAGGTGATAAAGTGGTGTTGAGGTCTCCCACTATTATTGTGTTGCTATTGATGTCTTTCTTCAAGTCTATGAGTAGTTGTTTTAAGTTCTGGTCCATCATTAGGTGCATAGACATTTAGTATTGTAAGTTCTTCCTGTTTTACAGATCCCTTGATCAATAAGAAATGGCCTTCACTGTCTCGTGTGACCTTCTTCAGTCTGAAATCAATGTGGTCTGATACTGGGATGGCCATCCCAGCTTTTTTATGGGAGTTGTTTGCCTGTAGGATTTTTTTCCAGCCTTTGACATTGAGCCTGTGTTTGCCCTGACTATTGAGATGTGTTTCTTGTAGGCAGCAGAATGTTGGGTTCAATTTTCTAATCCATCCTGCCACTCTGTGTCTTTTAATTGGTGCATTTAACCCATTGATATTGACAGAGATTATTGTTATGGGGTTTTGTCCGATTTTTCTGTTGAAATTTGATTTATTTTAGGAGCCTGTCTTGTCCTAAAGTAGCCCATTTAGTTGTTCTTGTAACCATGGTTTTGAACCTATGAAGTTCCTGAGCTATTGTTTGTCTGTGAAACTGTGTTGTGTCCTTCTGTTGTGACTGAGAGTCTTCCTGGGTAAAATATTTTTGGTGAGGCATTTATTTCATTGAGTTTTTTTCACTATATCCCACAACTGTTTTCTGGCCATGAGGATTTCATCAGACAATTCAGCTGTAAATCTTAAGGATGCTCCTTTATAATCAGTTTCTTTCTTTGATCTTGCTGCTTTCAGAATTTTGCCTGTATCTAAGGTTTTGGTCATCTTGATAAGGATGTGTCTTGGGGTATTTTTATTCGGATTTCTTCTAGCTGGTACCCTTCGGGCCTCCTGAATGTGGTTGCATGTTTTCTTCAGCTCTGGACACATCGTAGCAATGATGTCTTTTACAGTTTCTTCTTCATCAGGGTTTTCTTCCTGTCCCTCTGGGACTCCAATAATTCTTATGTTACTCCTCTTGGCTTCATCACATCTTCTCTTGCCATCTGTTCCAGGATTGTGAGTCTCTTTTCCATTTTCTGCTCTTTTCTGGAGACTCTCTGGACTTTATCTTCAAGATCACTGATTCTGTCTTCAGCAGCTTTTACTCTGCTTCTAGTGCCTTCCACCGAGTTTTTTTCAATTTGCCTACCAGGTTTCTCAGGTCATTTCCGTTTGTAATTTTGTTTGCATTTTTCTCATTTCTACCTTCAAATCCTCTTGTCTTTTATTGGCATTGCTTTCCATTGTTTTTTTTTCGCTCCCTAAACATCCTTAGTAGCTCCCTTCTACATTCCTTTTCAGAGAGGTTGTCTAACACTTCATTACTTTTGGGGTCTTCTGGGTTAGCCTCTTTAATAAGTAAACTTGGTGGGCTTCTGTATTGCTTTACCATTGTGACCTGTGTGGTTTAGACCTTCACACTCATTGTTACTACTCTGCTTATGATGCAGAATTAATTGACGTAGCTTAATGAATTATTGGCTAATGTGTTTCTGGTGGTTTAGCTAACCTAGTGAAAGTTCCATCTAAGAGGGTAACTTATGGTTCCTATGGGATAAGTAGGGGGAAAATAACTTGCAGCCGCTAATGCAGCAGCGGCTCTGGGAAGGGGCCTTGCCACCAGGTGGGTACCTGGGTGAGTGAGCAGAGGGTGCCTGGAACGGTTCAGCTTTTGTTGCTCGCAGTGTGCCTCATTTCCCATTTCCCGCAGACCTAGGATGAAAAGCAGCCACTCTCTGGGGTCTAATTAGATGCACAGTCCCAGGAATGAGCCCTGCCGCTGGGCGGGTACCTGGATGAGATAAGCAGAAGGTGCCGGGAATGGTTCATCTTTGATTGCACACGGTGTGCCTCAATTCCTGTCCCCCGCAGATAAAGGATAAAAACTGGCCGCTCTTTGTGGCTCTACTTAGATGTGCAACCCCGGAAGGTAGCCCTGCAACCGGGCAGGTACCTGGATGATATCAGATCCCTGATGTTTACACCATTCTTATATTACTCAGACTTCACATTGCTCCTATACCGTAACAATCATGAATCTTTCTTAATCATTCATAATTTTTTATTTAAAAATATTTCATAACAAACCTATACAGTATGTAGTATGTTGAGATTTATTATTTCACTCTTTTTAATTATCTAGAGATCTTGTGTGCTGTTTTTTGTACTGATATTATTTTTTAATGGACAACGGTATTCTACTAATACAGATTAACTTAAATTTGTTTATCCATTCTTCCACTGAAGAACATTTTTGTTGTTTCCACATTTTGGATATTATAAATTAAGCTAAGAACATTTTAATATTGGTTTTTACGTATGCAAAGGGCTGGAGCGATAGCACAGCGGGTAGGATGTTTGCCTTGCATGCAGCTAACATGGCCAACCCGAGTTTGATTCCTCTCCACCTCTTGGAGAACCTGGCAAGCTACTGAGAGTATTTTGCCCTCATGGCAAAGCCTGGCAAGCTACCCATGATGTAGTCGATATGCCAAACACAGTAACAAGTTTCACATTGTTATTGGGCCCGCTCAATCAAAATCGATGAACAACGAGAGGACAGTGACAGTGATGTATGCGAAAATAAGATTGTATTTCCATATAATAAATTTCAGGAGAGTGATTGGTTGGCTACATGATAGTTGAGTTTTAATTTTATAAAAAAGTGCTTGTTTTTTAATTAAATAATTTTAATTTGCTACAGGCTCATTTTATCTTTGGAGGTAAACCATTAGGTTTTACAAAGTTATCAAGACCACATTTTTATAATTAAAAAAGGATCATGCAAGGTGAAACTTGTGCTTTCAATTTTGCTTACATAATGCCTAAGTTTCAAATGTACAAGGACCAATTAAAGCTATACAGAAGAAGTTTTTTATTAATTCAAAAATTCTATGTGTGTTTATTAGAAAGAAAATTTAAGTTGTTACCATGGTGCGCCTTCCATTAATTGTTTCTAAAGAAAAGATATATTGAAATGTAAAATATACTGAAGAAAAATAGATGTTGAATGCAATTAATTAAATTTTCTTTAATCCTAAAGTCTTTGTTATTTTATCACATGACTCTTTATTACCACTTATTGTCAAAGGGTAGAGTCACTATTTTTGATGAAGTCAAAGGAAATGTCAAAAATATGATTAATATGTTATATATTGAAAATAGAACAGACAACTGAAAATGGTTTTAAGAGGAATACTGACCAAGCTAATAAAAACTAAGCAAAAACAAGTTCTACTATGGTAGTTCATGTTGTTTCAAGCAGTTAAATCATATAATTTTCTTACAATAGAATTATTTTAATTTTTATTTGAACATATTATATTTATTTTTAAACTTCTTGTAAATTTTAATGTCCTATAAATTTATCTAAAATTTATGAATATAATAAAAATAAATATTTCAGATGAGTATATTTTAGGTTTGGAGTTTAAAAAATTAACTTGGGCAGAAAAGCCAAGATGGTTGAAGAGACAAGCCTGTGCTTGCATTCTTCTGTTATCAAGACAAAATCTACAGCAACATATGGATGAATATACAACATAATCTCACCAGAACTCCCCCAAATCAAACTTTTACATTAAGGGACAGAGAGAGCCCTGGAAGATTAGAGACATGATTACATTTGCATTTAAAACAAATTTCAACACAGAGCAACAATCTGCAATATATTTCTCTGAGAGTTGTTGTAGAGAGGTTATGCTGAACATTCATTCCTCTAAAAAGGAATAACCACCTAGTGTATATAGTTCTCAGTCATTGCCATCTGTTGATCTTTAGGAGGGACTCCAGTAATCTTGTGCTCAACTACAGCGTGGAACTGGTTAAGTGGTCCAAGAAGATCAATGGCTAACATGTAAAGCCAGATTTTGCAAATCCATCAGTGAAGTCTTGGGAAAGAAGACAACAAAGTTATTGATTGCATGAGTCTGGTTTGGCAGTGCTGAAATTTAGAAGTCATTCCATTAGGCTTGTATCCAGGCACATCATTAGATGAGAAACTTGATTTCAAAAGCTCAAAACGCACCACATAGAGTCAACTCCCACAGGACCATCAGTACAAGCTCAGGCAAAGAACATCATACTTTTCAGTTTACCTTAGAGCTACAGTTTTCCTGTGTTCGGTGTTAAGTATATTGCAGTGGATCTAATTTCCGGTTCTTGTGCACAGCATATAAGATTAGTATGAAGATCGCCTGAAATCTTCACGGTTACAACTATTTTATAGCTCATACCGGCATATCTCTGTTAGCTGGTTCTTCAATGTAATTTTCAGCAACAATAGTAGTAGCATTCTCTGAATCCAAGACAGCAGCTTCAACTGCTGCATATAGTTCATCTTTCTTCTTCTCTTCCCTCGCCAATACTGTATTATGGCTGTATATAGGTTTCATATTCTCATCCCTTAGCTATTTCTGCTACCTGATTGGCTGAATTATCATATACCTGGCGCAGATAAGGGTTTGTGGGAACAACCAATGGGATCATTTATGCAAATGAGCAATTAGAGATTTTGATAATTTAGCTACTCTCTCTTTATTTATCCATTAATTGATCTTTTCCTTCTTATTTCCTCTATAAAATATCACTATTTGCAGGTGTTGTTATAATATATGCAAAAAACTTAAAATATTTCACTAAAAATTATAAAAAGAGATCAACTTACTACAGTGAAGGCTACAAATTTAATATATAAAAATTCATCGCATTCCTGTATGCAAACAATGACACACCAGAGAAGGAAGTCAAGAAATAAATCTCCCTTTCATTTGCACCCTAAAGTAATTAAGTACCGCGAAATGAGTCAGAAAGAGCGGGATAGACACAGAAAGATTGCATTCATCTGGGGAACATAAAGCAACAAAAAGGGAGACTAACACCCAGGAATGGCTGAGATTAGTACCAGGAATTTTGCTCCATGAATGGAAGGCCAGCCACACGCTCTAGGTGAAAAGGAAGCTCAGATAGAGAAGAGAGCACCAAATGAAGGGTGTTGTGAGGAACCTCCCAGGGTGGGAGAAGCATATTAAAAGTAGTCTATAGACCAAATATGATTGCCACTCAATGCCTCTCTTGCAAAACACAGTACCCAAAAGAAGAGAGAGAGAACAAGGGGGAATACCCTGCCACAGACGTAGGATGGGACGGGGGGATGAGGGGGGATGCTGGGATCCGTGGTGATGGATGACGGGCACTGGTGGAGGGATGGGCACTTGATCATTGTATAACTGAAACCCAAGCACAAAATTTGTAAGCCTATAACTGTACCTCATGGTGTTTCACTAATAAAAAAAATGAAAAAAAAGTAATTAAGTACCTAAGAATTACCTCAACATGGAGAGTAAAGACTTATACGTTGAAAACTTTAAGTTCCTGGTGAGAGAAATAATACACACAAGGAATGCAAAGATATTACATCTTCATGGATTGGAAAAATTGACAGCATTAAAATTTTCATTCTACACAACGTTAACTATTATGTAGACTCAATTCAATCCCCATATAAATTTTAAATAATAATCATGGAGATAGAATAAATATTACTAAGATTCATTTCAAATTATGAAAGCACCCAGTAGCCAAAGCAATTCAGACACAAGAAAAGAATAGAGGCATTATTTTCTCTGACTTAAAACTGTTACACACAGTCAAACACACACATATATTAATCAAAGTAGAGTGGTCTTAAAATAATAAGGCACACCAATCAATAGCATAAAATTCAGAACCCAGAAATAAACCCTCATACATATGGGTAGTTAAATTATGATAAAAGAGTGAAGAAAAAAAGATTGAGAAAGAAAAGTTGCTTCAACAAATACTGTTGAAAAGTTGTATAGTCGAAGAAGAAATGGAGGAATTGAAAACCCTCACAAACTAAAACCCACATTGTGGGGGAACCGGCAATGTACCATCTCTGAAAACTGAGTAAACTATGTTGTGTGTGTTTAAAAAAATGAGACAAAGAAAGAAACAAAAAGAAAAACAGAAAAACTGCATAGCCACATACAGAAAAAATTTTCTCACACCAGGGAAAAACTCAAATAGATAAAAAATTAGATATTAGTTCAAAATCATAAAGTAAATAAGATTAAAAGAGTCCAGTCAGTTGAGAATATTGGCTTACATAGAGCCTTTAGTGATTTGATTCCACTGACATAAAAATTAAAAAATAACTAATTAATTTATTTGTTATCTGATTATTAAAATAAATTAAAAATGGTATTTCATTAAATTAAAAAATGCTTCTGAGCACCCAAATAAACCAAAAGTAAAACAATGAAATGTCCTACTGAATGGGAGAACTTACAAAACTCAATAATAGAAATAGAACAAAGAAGCTCATCTGAAATTATGGATAAGCTCTGAACAGACACTTCTATGAAGAAGGCATACAGATGGCTAATGAGCACATGGAATGATGTTCATAATTGCTTATTATTAGGGAAATGAAAAACTAAATAAAGATTGGATATTATTTCATATCAGTGAGATTGCCTTATATCAAAGAGACTTTAAACAGCAAGTACAGAGTAAAAGAGGTTGTGAAGCAAAAGAGGAATTGTCATTCACTATTGGGAATGTAAATTGGTATAACCTCTATGGAAAGCAGCATGAAGATTTCTCTGAAAATAGGATTAACATATGATCTGATAATTCTGATGTTATATATACAGCCAACTAACACAAAGACACTTATTAAGAAAAATGCACACCAGAGGGACAGACACAATAAATCTCTCTCATATACTGTGTATAAAGAAAGACTATAGGGGAATAAAAATGCCTTACGGCAATAGAAATGAAGAGCACGAGAACTGTATTTCAGTAGAAGCTTTACATTAGTGTGTGTGTGGCAGAAGAATAAGATATGGAAGGAAACTTTATGAAATGGTGTCTGAGGTGGGAAGGTTCTGAAAGCTGGTAAAGTGTCAATGTATGAATATCTATCAGTAACAGTATTTTAAACCACAGTGCCTAAAAGAAAATAAAAAGGTGCCTTACATAGAAGCAAGCTGTGGGTGGTAGGAAAATGGAATTGGTGGAGGAACTGACAGTAGTAAAGGAATTGGTCCTGGAACATTGTATGTGCAAATAACTTTTTAAATCAAGATGCCTCAATGCAAAGAAGAAATATGCACAATTATGTTTACTGCAGAACTACACACAATGAATACAATAACCAATATCTGGAAACAACCACATGTCCAAGGACAGATGAATGGGAAAAAACATATGCTATTATATGAGTTTAATACTTATTAAGAAAACCTTGAGGCTGGTGGAATAGTACAGCAGGTATGCTATTTACCTTGCATGTGGCCAATTCGGGTTAGATCCTTAGCAAACCATATTCTTCCAAACCCTCCAGGGGTGATCCATGAGCTCAGATCCAGGAGTAATCCCTAAGTACTACTGGTGTGAAAAAAATGAGAGAGAGGGAGAAATGAAAAGAAAAAAAAAGAAATCTTGTCTTTTACCTCAATATGTATGGAACTGGAGAGGATCATATTAAATAAAATGAGTCAGAAGGATAATTATAAATACCGGATGATTTTGTTTGTAGCATATCATGAAACAAGGTATAAAAGATTAAAAAAAGATAATATCCAGTGTGAACCCTTATAGTCCGACTACAAAATGCTACCAAGGACAGGAAAACTAGGTTTAAAGGTTCTTATGGACTGTGAAAGAGAAATTTTTGCACCTTAGTTGCAATCATTGTTTGATAACATTCTATCCAAAATACATAGAAACATTTATATTGTTATAAATCAATATAACCTCAGTATAACATATTTTAAAATAAACATAAAATAGTATATTACGAGTAGATTGTTATTGCTATTAGTTTAAAAGTGATCTTTCACTTACCATCTATTTTTCATTCAATTGTGTTGAATTTTATTGTAGTTTCAGTATTAACGCTCTACCTGCTATCACTCCAGCTCTTCAGTATTACAAGTAATAAAATTAAAAGCTGATAACTATTGACTTAGGAAATCAGATTCTAAACAGAAAAATATTAGTGTGATCAAAATATATCAGCTAAACAACCTAAACACATTCTCAAAAATCTAGAGAAGGAATAGTAAATGAACCTTAAAAGTAGTGGAAGAATAAATAATAAAAACTGGAGCAGAAATCAATAATATAGAGGTCAACTAAATAATGCAATGAATCAATAAAACTAGAAGCTGGTTCTTCAAAAGAATAAACAAGATAGATAAATTTTAGCTAAACTCATGAGGAAAAAAGAGAGTTCCCAAATAAATTGGATCAGAGATAAAAGAGGAGAAATAACAACACCCCCCTCATAAATCCAAGCTCTTATGAGAGATTACTATGAACAACTTTATGCTGCCAAACTGAAAAACATAGAAGAAATAGATTCAGAGAATCATGTAATCTGTGAATAAGGAAGCAGAAAGCCTGAACAGGCAAATAATAAACAAGGAGGTTGAAACTGTAATTAAGAATGTCCCCAAGAGCAAAAATCTTTTTTCACATGGGTTTAATGGTGAGTTCCATCAAGTCATCAGAGAAGATTTACTGTCTATACTCCCCAAACTATTTCAAAATATTGAAAAAACAACTCTTACTTAACACCTTCTACAAAGCTGACATTACAATTATGTTCCAAGCAGATAGAGACACTTCAATAAAAGAAAATTTCTGAAAAATCTCCCTGATGAAAGTTGATGCAAAAATCCTCAACAATTTCTTAGCAAACTGAATCTTAGCACATCAAAAGAATCATGTGCCATGGTCCAGTGGCATTTATCCTAAGGATGCAGGTATCTTTCAACATATGCAAACCAATCTACATAATACTCCACATAAGTGAAAGAAAAGATAAAATAAATATGACAAAAAATCATGAGAAAGCATTTTATAAGATTCAATATCCATCAATAGACTCAGAGAAGGCATTTGACAAGATGCAGCACACATTTATAATGAAAACTCTCACCAAAATAGGAACTGAAGGAACTTTCCTCAATATAGTCAAAGTCATCTACCACAAGCTCATGGCAAGCCATATCCTCAATGGGGAACAACTAAAAGCCTTCGCCCTAAGGTCAGGGAAAAAACACGGATGCACAGTCTCACCATTTCTATTCAATATAGTGCTGAAAGTACTTGCCATAGCAATTAGGCAAGAAAAATATATTAAAGGCATCCAGATAGGGAAGGAAAAAAAACCAAGCTCTTATTATTTGCAGATGACATGAAACTATATTTAGAGAACCACCAAGCCTCTATCTAGAAGCTCCTAGAAACAATAGGCCTGTACAGTAAAGTCGCAGGCTATAAAACAAATACTCAAAAGTCCATGGCTTTCTTACATGCAAATAATGAGAGGGAAGAAAGTGATATAATAAAAAACAATCCTGCTTACAATCATGTCTCAGAAAATCATGTACCTTGGAGTCAGCTTAACTAAGGAGGTAAAGGACCTGTACAAAGGAAACTACAAAATGTTACTTCAAGAAATAAAAGAGGACACAAGGAAATGGGAAAACATCCCTTGCTCATGGATTGGGAGAATTAGCATAGTCAAGAAGGCAATACTCCCCCAAAGCATTGTATAGATTCCATGCGATCCCTATAATGGTACTCATGACATTATTCAAAGAAATTGATCAAACATTCCTGAAATTTGTATGGAACAACAAACGTCCATTAATAGCTATAGCAATTCTTGGAGGGAAAAAGATGGGAGGCATCACCTTCCCCAAGCTCAAACTGTGGTACAAAGCAGTAGTAATTAAGACAGCATGGTATTGGAACAAAGACAGATCCACAGATCAATGTAATAGGGCTGAATATACTTACACACATCCTCAAATGTAGAACTTGATCATTATATGAGTGAAATATAATCACAAAAGTTTGTATGTATGTAACTATATGTCACGGTGATTCATTAAAATATTTAAAAATGATTCAATAACCATTAATGAAAAACCTTCAACAAATTAACAGTGTAAGGAGTATTTGTCATGACAGTAGTGGCTATATATAAAAACCCACAAGCAATATTGTTCATTTATAAGGTTTGAAACTTTAAACACCATTATTTGCAACGTTTTTTATAATACAAGAGTTTCAGTTATTCAAGGTTACAACACCAATCCCACCACCAGTGTGAATTTCCCTCCACCAATTTCCCAGTTACCCACCTAACTAATCCCGGCACTTAGCAGGCTCAAAGTATTTTATACTGCTTATAACAACATATATCTAACAATAGTGGTACTAAAGTCATAGCCTGAGGATTTACTGAGCTGTTAGATACTAGTTGAACCTTCTGTGTAGTTGTTTTCACTGAGTTTATTTGGCTTTTATGCAACTTTTACATCTAATCAGTTGTGCTTCGACTGGCTTATACTGTAAAATTTGGAGATTGCATATGAAGCCACATGCTCCACAAGCTGTAGAACTAGAATGATTCAGTAGCTTGGCATTTATCTGTGATAGTCTTGGAGTTGGGCCATTTATATTCTAGAGGAACTCAGATGAAGGTGGGGCACTGGGTCTTTCAGCAGTGTAAAAACTCATCCCAACCCATCCTAGAAGTCTTACAGATCTTAGCCTTGAGACCAGACCTTCCTGGGAAGACTCCATTATGGCAACTTTCTCCCCAATATTTTTAACAGTGAACAGCTGAAAGCATTTCTGCTGAGATCAGGTACAAGGCAAAGATGTTCACTGTCTCCACTCGCATAAAATGTAGTATTAGAAGTATTGGAAAGAGTAATAAGGCAAAAAAAATCAAATGAATACAAACCGGAGAAGAAGTCAAAATATGATTATTTGCAAATGACATACTATGAATAGAGTATCAAAAACAGCCCATAAAAAGGTTCTATAAATAATAAACCAATACAGCAACGTTGCAGGCTAAAAGATTAACACATAGAATTCAGTTACATTCTTATACACAAATAGTAAATTAAAGGAGAAATATTCCAAAAATAGGAAGTAAAGAGTCTATTCCATTTAAAAGTGTCACAAAAAATCAAATATATAGGAATTAAATTAAAATGAGGGCACAGCTAGCTCCACCTCCACACAGCTAGCTCCACCTCCGCACAGCTAGCTCCACCTCCTAGAAAGCCGGTTTTCTCCCCTGATCTGCGTGGGACGGGCACGGAGGCCCAGCTCTGGGCAACCAAGATGAATGGCTCCTATTCCAACCAGGTACAGCCCGCCCCCAAAGGCCTGGGACCCTCTGGGCGCATGCACAGCTAGCTCCATCGACGTTCCCAACTCCTCGCTCAGTACCAGGGACTCTTTCTGGAAATATTTCCCCACTACATATGCCATAGGAACCATAAGCTACCTTCTTCGATGGAAACTTCTCTAGTTTAGCTCAGTGACTAGAAACACAGTAGCCAATAACTCATAAGCCTATCTTAACTCACACTGCATATCAAGCAGAATAGTAACAGTGAACGTGAAGGGCTAAACCACACCTCTCACAATGGTAAAGCAACGCAAAAGCCCACCAAACTTTAATATTGAAGAGGCTAGCCCAGATGACACCAACAGTACTGTAGTGTTAGATAACCTCTCTGACAAGGAATTCAGGAGGAAGCTACTTAGGATGCTAAGGGAACTAAAAGAAACAATGGAAAGCAATGCCAATAGAAGACAAGAGGATTTGAAGGCAAAAATGAGGAAAATGCAATCAGAAATGTCAGACCTGAAAAATCTCGTAGGCGAATTGAAAAACTCAGTGGAAGGCCTCAGCAGCAGAGTAACAGCTGCTGAGAACAGAATCAGTGAGCTCGAAGATGAAGTTCAGAGACTCTCCAGAAAAGAGCAGAAAATGGAAAAGAGACTCACAATTCGGGAACAGATAGCAAGAGAAGATCGTGATGAAGCCAAGAGGGGTAACATAAGAATTACTGGAGTCCCAGAGGGACAGGAAGAAAACCTTGATGAAGAAGAAACTGTCAAAGACATCATTGCTGTAATTGTTTCCAGAGCTGAAGAAAACTTGTGACCATATTCAGAAGGCCAGAAGGGTACCAGCTAGGAGAAATCCGAATAAAAATACCCCAAGACACATTCTGATCAAAATGACCAAAACCTTAGAGACAAAATTCTGAAAGCAGCAAGATCGAAGAAAGAAATCTCTCACAAAGGAGCATCCTTAAAATTCACAGCTGATTTTTCTGAGGAAACCCTCATGGCCCGAAAACAGTGGTGGGACATAGTGAAAAAACTCAATGAAATAAATGCCTCCCTAAAAATACTTTACCCAGCGACACTCTCATTCATAATAGAAGGAACAACACACAGTTTCACAGAAAAATAACAGCTCAGGAACTTCATAGACTCAAAACCGTGGTTACAAGAACAACTAAATGGGCTACTTTAAGGCAAGAAAGGCCCCTCAAATACACCAAATTTCAACAGAACAATGGGACAAAATCCCATACCACTAATCTCTCTCAATGTCAATGGGTTAAAAGCACCAATTAAAAGACACAGAGTGGCAGGATGGATTAGAAAATTGAACCCGACATTCTGCTGCCTGCAAGAAACACATCTCAATAGTCAAAGCAAACACAGACTCAGAGTCAAAGGCTGGAAAACAATCCTACAGGCAAACAGCTCCCATAAAAAAGCTGGGGTAGCCATCCTAATATCAGACCACATCGATTTCAGAGTGAGGAAGGTCATAAGAGACAGTGAAGGCCATTTCTTATTGATCAAAGGATCTGTACAACAGGAAGAACTTCCAATTATAAATGTATATGCACCTAATGAGAAACAAGCAAAGTACTTAAAACAACTACTCATAGATTTGGAAAAAGACATCAATAGCAAAACAATACTAGTGGGAGGCTTCAACACTGCTTTGTCACCTCTTGACAGATCAACCAGACTCAAGCTTAGCAAGGGCATACTTCATCTGAGGGAAACAATGGAAGAAAGGGACTTAGTAGATATATACAGGACACTTCATCCACAAAAAGCTGAATACACATTCTTCTCAAGCGTACATGGAACATTCTCCAAGATAGACCACATGCTGAGCCACAAAACATGCCTCCATAAAATTAAGAAGATATGGATTGTATCGACAATCTTCTCAGACCATAATGCACTGAAATTAGAAGTAAATCACATACAAAAACAGAAAACTAAATCAAACACCTGGAAATTAAACAGTGCTCTATTGAACAACGAGTGCCTTAGACAGGAAATCATAGAGGAAATCAAAAGATCCCTAGAAACGAAAGAAAATGAGAACACAAGTTACCAAAACTTATGGGACACAGCAAAGGCTGTGTTAAGAGGAAAGTTTATAGCTCTACAAGCATTCCTCAGGAAGGAGGAGCGAACACACATAAGGAACCTAACCTCACAGCTTAAGAGCTTGGAGAAGGACTAAAAAAAGGAGCACAACCGGAACAGAAGAAAGGAAATAATAAAACTCAGAGCAGAGATTAGCGAGATGGAAACCCAAAAAACAATCCGAAAGAACAATGAAACCAAGAGCTGGTTCTTCAAGAAAATTAACAAGATTGATAAGCCTCTAGCAAAACTCACAAAGAAAGGGAGAGAGAAAACCCTAATAAACCGAATAAGAAATGAAAAGGGGGTCATTAAAACAGAAAATAAAGAAATTCAAAGGATCCTCAGGGAGTACATTGAGAAACTGTATGCCACGGAACATCAAAACCTCGAGGAAATGGATAAATTCCTAGATTCCTACAGACTCCCAAGGCTGAACCAAGAAGACCTGGAATACCGGAACATACCTACCACCATCAAGGAAATTGAAATGGTAATAAAAAGTATCCTCAAGCACAAAAGTCCTGGCCCGGATGGATTCACCAGTGAATTCTTCCAAATCTTTAAAGAGGACTTACTCCCAATGCTCTTTAAGCTTTTCCACGAAATTGAAATATCAAAAACACTTCCGAACAGTTTCTACGAAGCAAATATCACACTGATACCAAAAGCAGACAGAGATACCACAAAGAAAGAGAATTACAGACCGATATCCCTGATGAACACAGATGCAAAGATCCTCAACAAACTACTAGCAAATAGAATCCAACTACTCATCAAAAAGATCATACACCATGACCAAGTAGGATTCATCCCAGGGATGCAAGGATGGTTCAACATTCGGAAATCAATCAACATAATCCATCATATCAACAAAAGAAAAGATAAAAAGCATATGATTATATCAATAGATGCAGAGAAAGCATTTGACAAGATCCAGCACCCCTTTATGATGAAAACCCTAGCCAAAATGTGTATAGAGGGGACCTTCCACAAAATAATTAAAGCCATCTACCACAAGCCTACAGAAAGCATCATCCTCAATGGGGAAAAACTGAGAGCCTTCCCTGTAAGATCAGGCATGAAACAAGGATGCCCACTCTCTCCACTGCTGTGCAATACATTACTGGAAGTCCTTGCAATAGCGATTAGGCAAGAAAAAGATATTAAGGGCATTCAGGTATGAGAGGAAGAAATCAAGCTCTCACTATTCGCAGATGATATGATCCTATACTTAGAGAACCCAATAACCTCCACCAAAAAACTCCTAGAAACAATAGACTAGTATAATAAAGTTGCAGGCTATAAAATCAATACCCAATAGTCCATGGTTTTCCTATACGCAAACAGTGAGAGAGAAGAAAGCAACATGAAAATAACAATCCCGTTCACAATTATGCCCCAGAAAATCAAGTACTTAGGAATCAGCTTAACTAAGGAAGTAAAGGACCTGTACAAAGAAAACTACAAAACGCTACTTCAGGAAATAAAAGAGGACATGAGGAAATGGAAAGACATCCCATGCTCATGGGTCGGGAGACTTAACATTGTCAAAATGGAAATACTACCGAAAACATTGTATAAATTCAATGCAATCCCTATAAGGATACCCATGACATTCTTCAAAGAAATGGAGAAAACACTCCTGAAATTTATATGGAACAATAAGCCCCACGAATAGCTAAAGCAATTCTTGGGAAAAAGAAAATGGGAGGAATCAACCTCCCAAACTTTAAACTCTACTAAAAAGCAGTAATAATTAAAACAGCATGGTACTGGAACAAAGGCAGAACTGCAGACCAATGGAACAGGGTTGAATACACTGACATCTCCCCTAAATCATATGATTATCTAATCTTTGATAAAGGTGCAAGTAATGTGAAGTGGAGTAAGGAAAGCCTCTTTAACAAATTGTGCTGGCATCACTGGACGGCTACATCCAAAAAAATGGGCTCAGAACTCTGCCTAACACCATGTACAAAAGTAAGATCAAAATGGATTAAAGACCTCAACATCAGACTAGAAACCATAAGGTACATTGAAGACAAAGTTGGCAAAACCCTCCATGACATTGAAGCTAATGGTATCTTCAAAGACGCCACGCCACTGTCTGAGCAAGTGAAAACAGAGATAGATAAATGGGACTATCTTAAACTAAGAAGCTTCTGCACCTCAAAGAAACAGTGACCAATATACAAAGACAGTCTACAGAATGGGAAAGGATATTCGCCGAATACACATCTGACAAGAGGTTGATATCCAGGATATACAAAATACTGGTTAAACTCCACAAGAAGAAAACATCCATCCCCATCCAAAAATGGGACAATGAAATGAACAGAAATTTTCTCAAAGAAGAAATCCGAATGGCAAAAAAGCACATGAGAAAATGCTCTACATCATTAATCATCAGGGAGATGCAGATCAAAACCACAATGAGATACAATCTCACACCTCAGAGACTGGCCCACATTCAAAAGAACAAAAGCAACCAATGCTGGCGCGGATGTGGTGAGAAAGGGACACTCCTTCACTGTTGGTGGGAATGTCGACTGGTTCAGCCCTTCTGGAAAACAGTATGGACAATTCTCAAAAAATTAGAAATTGAGCTCCCATTTCACCCAGCAATACCACTCCTGGGAATATATCCCAGAGAGGCAAAAATGTTTTTGGTATTTCAATTTCGTGGAAAAGCTTAAAGAGGATTGGGAGTAAGTCCTCTTTAAAGATTTGGAAGAATTCGCTAGTATATCCATCCAGGACAGGACTTTTGTGCTTGGGGAGACTTTTTATTACCATTTGAATTTCCTTGATGGTGATAGGTCTGTTCAGGTATTCCAGGTATTCTTTGTTCAGCCTTGGGAGTCTGTAGGAATCTAGAAATTTACCCATTTCCTCGACGTTTTGATGTTCCGTGGCATAAAGCTTCTCAAAGTACTCCCTGAGGATCCTTTGAATTTCTTTATTTTCTGTTGTCTGACCCCCTTTTCATTTCTGATTCGGTTTATTAAGGTTTTCTCTCTCCTTTTCTTTGTGAGTTTTGCTAGAGGCTTATCGATCTTGTTAATTTTCTCGAAGAACCAGCTTTTGGTTTCATTGATCTTTCGGATTGTTTTTTGGGTTTCCATCTCGTTAATCACTGCTCTGAGTTTTATTATTTTCTTCCTCCTGTTTGGGTTGTGCTCCTTTTGTTGGTCCTTCTCCAAGATCTTAAGCTGTGAGGTTAGGTTATTTATGTGTGCTCGCTCCTCCTTCCTGAGGAATGCTTGTAGAGCTATAAACTTTCCTCTTAACACAGCTTTTGCCGTGTCCCATAAATTTTGGTAACTCATGTCCTCATTTTCATTCGTTTCTAGGAATCTTTTGATTTCCTCTTTGATTTCCTTTCTAAGCCACTCGATGTTTAATAGTGCACTGTTTATTTTCCAGGTGTTTGATTTAGTTTTCTGTTTTTGTGTGTGATTTACTTCTAATTTCAGCGCATTATGGTCTGAGAAGATTGTTGATAAAATCTCTATCTTCTTAATTTTATAGAGATATGTTTTGTGGCTCAGCATGTTGTCTATCTTGGAAAATGTTCCATGTACGCTTGAGAAGAATGTGTATTCAGCTTTTTGAGGATGAAGTGTACCGTATATATCTACTAAGTCCCTTTCTTCCATTGTTTCCCTCAGATGAAGTATGTCCTTGCTAAGCTTGTGTCTGGTTGATCTATCAAGACGTGATAAAGCGGTGTTGAAGTCTCCCACTATTGTGTTGCTATTAATGTCTTTCTCCAAATCTGTGAGTAGTTGTTTTAAGTACTTTGCTGGTCTCTCATTAGGTACATATACATTTAGTTTTGTAAGTTCTTCCTGTTGTACAGAACCTTTGACCAGTAAGAAATGGCCTTCATATTCTCTTGTGACCTTCATCACTCTATAATCGATGTGGTCTCATATTAGGATGGCTATCCAAGCTTTTCTATGGGAGCTGTTTGCCTGTAGGATTGATTTCCAGCCTTTGACTCTGAGTCTGTGTTTGCTGTGACTATTGAGATGTGTTTCTTGCAGGCAGCAGAATGTTGGGTTTAATTTTCTAATCCATCCTTCCACTCTGTGTCTTTTAATTGGTGCATTTAACCCATTGACACTGAGAAAGATTATTGTTATGGGATTTTGTCCCATTGTTCTGTTGAAATTTGGTGTATTTGGGGGGCCTGTCCTGCCTTAAAGTAGCCCATTTAGTTGTTCTTGTAACCATGGTTTTGAGTCTATGAAGTTCTTGAGGTGTTGTTTGTCTGTGAAACTGTGTTGTGTCCTTCTGTTCTGAATGAGAGTCTCGCTGGATAAAGTATTTTTGGAGAGGCATTTCTTTCATTGAGTTTTTTCACTATATCCCACCACTGTTTTCGGGACATGAGGGTTTCCTCAGAAAAATCAGTTGTGAATTTTAAGGATGCTCCTTTGTAAGAGATTTCTTTCTTCGATCTTGCTGCTTTCAGAATTTTGTCTCTATCTATGGTTTGGTCATTTTGATCAGGATTTGTCTTGGGGTATTTTTATTTGGATTTCTTCTAGCTGGTACCCTTCTGGCCTTCTGAATATGGTCACAAGTTTTCTTCAGCTCTGGAAACATTACAGCAATGATGTCTTTGACAGTTTCTTCTTCATCAAGGTTTTCTTCCTGTCCCTCTGGGACTCCAGTAATTCTTATGTTACCCTCTTGGCTTCATCACGATCTTCTCTTGCCATCTGTTCCCGAATTGTGAGTCTCTTTTCCATTTTCTGCTCTTTTCTGGAGAGTCTCTGAACTTCATCTTCGAGCTCACTGATTCTGTTCTCAGCAGCTGTTACTCTGCTGCTGAGGCCTTCCACTGAGTTTTTCAATTCACCTACCAGGTTTTTCAGGTCTGACATTTCCGTTTGCATTTTCCTCATTTCTGCCTTCAAATCCTCTTGTCTTTTATTGGCATTGCTTTCCATTGTTTCTTTTAGTTCCCTAAGCATCCTAAGTAGCTTCCTCCTGAATTCCTTGTCAGAGAGGTTGTCTAACACTACAGTACTGTTGGTGCCTTCTGGGCTAGCCTCTTCAATAAGAAATTTTGGTGGGCGTTGCTTTACCATTGTGATCAGTGTGGTTTAGTCTTTCACGTTCACTGTTATATTCTGCTTGATAGGCAGGTGAGTTGAGATAGGCTTAACGAGTTGTTGGCTATTGTGTTTCTAGTGGTTGAGTTAACCTAGGGAAGTTTCCATCTAAGAGGGTAACTTATGGTTCCCATGGGATATGTAGTGGGACAATAATTCGCAGCCGCATTAGCAGCAGAGGCTCTGGAAAGGGCCCCTGGCACTGGGCACCAGCAGTACCTGTTTGAATGAGGAGAGTGCCCGGAGTCGTTCAGCTTTGTTTCCAAGAGATGTGACTTGGTTCCCCGTCCCGCGCAAATCCAGGGGAAAACCGGCTGTTCTAGGGGATCAGGCTAGCTGTGCACGCCCAGAAATAGTCGCAGCGCTGGTCGCCAGCAGTACCTGTTCGAATGAGAACATCTAATTGTTGATAAGGGAGCAAGAAATGTGCAGTGGAGCAAAGAAAACCTCTTTAACAAATGGTGCTGGCATAACTGGACAACCACATGCAAAAAAATGTGCTTAGACCTCAACATAACACCATGAACAAAAGTCAGAACAAAATGGGTCAAAGACCTCAACATCAGACCAGAATCCATAAGGTACATTGAAGACAAGGTCAGCAAAACCCTCCACGATATTGAAGCTAAAGGTATCTTCAAAGATGAAACACCACTGACCAAGCAAGTGGAAACAGATATAAACAAATGAGACTATATTAAACTAAGAAGCTTCTTCACCCCCAAAGATAGAGACCAAAATACAAAGACAATCTACACAATGGGAAAGGATATTTATCTAATAACCATCTGGTAAGGGGTTGATATCAAAGATATATAAGGCACTGTTTGAACTCTACAAGAAGAAAACATCCAAACCCATCAGAAAATGGGGCGATGAAATGAACAGTAACTTTCTCAAAGAAGAGATTCAAATGGCCAAAAGACACATGAAAAAATACTCTTCATCACTAATCATCAGGAATATGCAGATCAAAACAACTATGAGATACAACTTCACACCACCAAGACTTGCACACATCCAAAAGTACAAAAGCAACCATTGTTGGCATAGATGTGGGGAGAAAGAGACCCTCCTACACTGCTGGTGGGAAAGCCAATTGGTTCAGCTCTTTTGGAAAACAGTATGGCTGCTTCTCAAAAAATAGTAATTGAGCTTCCATTTGACCCAGCAATACCACTTCTGGGAATATATCCCTAAGAGGCAAAAAAAGTATAGTAGAAATTACATCTACACTCATATGTTCATTGCAGCACTGTTTACAATAGCCAAAATCTGGAAAAAACGGAGTGCCTGACAACAAATGACTGGTTAACGATATTTTGGTGTATCTACACATAGAATACTATGCAGCTGTTAGAAAAGATGAAGTCATGAGTTTTGCATATAAGTGGATCAACATGGAAAGTATCATGCTAAGTGAAATGAGTCAGAAAGAGACAGGCATAGAAAGACTGCACTCATCTGTGGAATATAAAGTAACAGAATTGGAGACTAACATCCAAGAATAGTAGAGATAATTACCAGCTGGTTTGCTCCATAGCTTGGAAGCTGGCCTCACATGCCGAGGGAAAAGGTAGCCCAAAAAGAGCAGGGAACACCAAGTAAAGTGTGGATGGACTACCAGCCCGGGATGGGAGATGCGTGCTGAAAATAGACTATAGATTGAACATGATGGCCACTCAGTACCTCTATTGCAAACCACAACATCTGAAAGGAGAGAGAGAACAAAATGGAATGCCCTGCCACAGAGGCAGTATGGGGTGTGGGGATATGTCAGGGGTGGGAGGTATACTGGGATCATCATTGGTGGAGAATGGGCACTAGTGGTGGGACGGGTACTCGAGTATTGTATGACTGAAACACAAGCAAGAAAGTTTGTAAGTCTGTAACTGTACCTCATGGTGATTCACTAATAAAAATTATAAATAAATAAATAAATAAACAAAAAATTAATAAAATAAACATCTTACCTAAACTATTATATAAAGTTAACACAATTTCCATCAAAACTCAGGTGATATTCTGCAAAGAATTAGAATTGTTTGTATGGAATCATAAAAATCCCAGAACAGCTAAAGGCATATTGAAAAATAAGAAAATGGGGAGCCATCTCATTATCTATCTTGAAACTATACTATCAAGTTATAGTAATCAAAACTAGAATAAAGATAAACTTATAACAATGGGTCAGAATTGAATATCCAAGGACAAATTCTTATGTATATGCTAAGATAGATTTTTACAAAATTGCTAAGAGCAAAAAATGGAGTAATGATAGCCTCTTCAATAATGGATGCTGGGAGAAACTTGATAACCATGTATAAAGAATTAAAGTTTGATTCATCTATCAGACCTTAGACTAAAATGTACTGAAAGTTATTCAAAGATCTGCAGACCAGACTAGAATTTATGAAGTACCTTTTAGAAGTATAGGCAGAATGTTCCAAGATTTGGACCTCAAAGGTTTTTTCAACTACACATGACATTGGCAATGGCACCAGAACAACAACAACAAAATAAACAAATGGGCTATATCAAATTAAAGGGTTTCTGCATGTTGAAAGAAGCACAGGCTAAAACTAAAAGACAACTAACTGAATGGGAGAAAATATTTACACTAAGTACATCAGAAAAGGCTTGATTCCTAGGACATATAAAGTATGAAAAAAGATGAACATAAAAAAATCCAAAATCCTTATAAAAAATGAGGAGAGGAAATAAAAAAGCACTTCTCTGCAGAAGACAAATGGATGGCCAACAGGAACATGAAATAATGTTCATCAACATTTCACTGTCACTGTCATCCCGTTAATCATCAATTACTCGAGCAGGAGCCAGTAGCATCTTCATTTGTCCCAGCCCTGAGACTTTAGCATAGTAAACTTTATGCTCTAGTTCTGCGGATGGGGCATACCAGCCGGATGTCCTTGAACATGATGGTTACGCGCTTGTCAGGGAATGCACAGAGGTTGTTGTCCTCGGAATGCCCCACCAAGGTAGGCCTCACACGCCTCCTGCAGCGCCATGATGGTGGAGCTCTGGGAGTGCAGGTTGGTCTTGAAGTCCTGTGCGATCTCGGGCACCAGCCGCTGGAACAGCAGATGGCGGATCTCACATAGCACGTTGGTGTCGGGCTGGTAGCGGTGTGGCTTTTTCACCCCACCTATGGCTGGAGCACTTCTGTGGGCCGCCTTGGTGGCCAGCTGCTTGCAGGGCGCCTTCCCGCTCGTTGACTTGCACGCCGTCTTCTTTTACAGTCTTCTCATTTTTCCCAACTCAGCTGGAGACTCCTTCAGGGTTAGGGAAAAAAGACCAATTTTAGCTACTGTTGTTGACATATTTGGTACGTCACGGGTGTCTTGCCAGGCTCTGCCGTGTGGGCTGGATACCCTCGGGAGCTTGCCGTGCTCTCGGGGGGCGGGGGGCATCATCAACATTTATGATTAAGAAATACAAATTAAGGTGACAATGAGATATCATCTGACAGTAGTAAGAATGGCACATATCAAAAAGTGTGAGACCAATCTCTGGCTGCAAATGTGGTGCAAAAGGAACTTACATCCACTGCTTGTGCGAATGTTGTCTGGTTCAACTTCTCTAGAAAACATTATGGAGAATTCTAAGTGAACTTAGAATTGAGATGCCATATGATCCAGCAATTTCACAATTGAGTATTTACTCCCAGGACACAAAACACATTAATTCAAAAGAAAATATGCACACAATTATTCATTGAAGCACTCAGTATAATAGATAAGATATGAAATCAACATAGTTGCCAATAATAGATGAATGTATAATGACTATGTAAAATATATATGCAGCTGAAATTAATGGTGAAGCCATGCAATTAGCAGCAATTAGAATAAAATTGGTGGACATCATGTTAAGTGAAGTAAGTCAGAGCAAGGAAAAAAAGTCTGATCTCATTTATCTGTGCTTCATAGAATAACTGGGTGAGAAAATGCAATGGATAAAAGGTGATTTATTAGATCGTACACGAACCTAAAGTATAGGGAGGAGAAACGAGAATTATAGAAAAAAGAGGGGCATAAGAAGTGGAAGGGGCAGTAATGGGGGCCAGAGGTCAAGAGTCTCAGAAACATCAGCATGGAGAGAAGTGATATAGCTATGTATACAAACCACAAAACCAACAACCCTGGAAATGTGAGATATAAACATAAAAATGTTCTTGCCAAGAAGTCTGGCTGGGTGTGGGAGGTAAACTGGGGACAGTGGTGGAAGGAAATTTAACACTGGTAGTAGGATCAGTGCTATAGCAGTGTAGCTCCAAAATTCAACTCTGATTAACTTTGCACATCACAGTGATTTAATAAATGCTTAATAACAAAATAATTTTAAAATTCAGCTAGCAGATTGCATTATACAAGTATAAAGAAAGTTAATCATAAGTGCTAGAATTAATGGGATTCTTCTCTGATAGCAATGTGAAGACAGATCAATTATATTTCTAATATTTATACAATGCAGTCAAAATTTAAAACATGTACATGTATGGAATATATTATGGTACTTAATTATGTTTCTTTTAAAGTATTTTTTGAATCACCATGAGACAGATCATTACAAAGCTGTTTATGATTGGGTTTCAGTCATAAGTGTTCAAACACCCATCCCTCCACCAGTGCACATTTCCCAGCACCAATGTCCCTAGTTTTATTTCCAGCAACCCCCAACTTCCCCCTCTCCCCTCAGCCTGCCTCTATGTAAGGCACTTTTCTTCTCTTTCTCTCTCTCTCTAATCTATATAATGTTGGGCATTGTGGTTTGCAATGCATAAACTGAAAGGTTACCATGTATATCCCTTTACATATTTTCAACACTCAGTTTTTAATCCAGTGTGATCATTTGTGTAAACTCCTAACTTGTAGCTGAGTAATGTTATGGGCTATAACACAATAACTGATTTTCGCAGGCTCTCCATGTGGCTTTGTCACCGCCCTCATTTAATGCTCTCGAACTGCTTCCCCACTGGGGATGGCCATTGCCTTGGGCCGACAAAGGAGGTACAAGGGCCAAGCTTGTTGGTGATTAGTTGCCATTTATTCCATCTCTCACCCCTCCCAAACTTTCTTCATAGCTCTCTCCACCTCTGGCCACAACATTCTCCCCAACTTGTAACTCTTGCTCTCTCTCAGTTCTCTCCAACCCTCTCTATAACTCGCTCTAAAATGCTCTCTCCAACTCTCGCTCTCTAACTCTGTCTCTCACTCAGCCCACAGCTCCCACTCTGCCTCTCTTCAACTCTCTATCACCTTTTACGCTGTCCTCTAGTCTCCTGCACCAGGCTCCGCTACCTTGGCAGCAGCCACCACCTCAGTCACCTCTTCTCTAACCACTCCCCTAAACCATGCCTTCCCCTCCCCCTTGGAAGAACAATCAACGTATTTTTCTAGCCTTCCTGACCACCTGCATCCCACCAAGGCAAAACAGCACTTAAGATATGTTTCTCCTCTCCTTAGAACTGTAACTTAGTTAACATCTTAATTCTAGTTCATAATATTTGCCAGAGAACTTCCAGAAAGACCACAAACTGGGAGCTCTTCAGCACTATTGTGGCAATATGGAAAGATGCATTCATTGACAACATCGACAAGGAACACGAGGTTCAGTGCCTCCATAATTGTGTGAGGAATGCCTAGAGTGGGAAAGCCACAAAAAGATGCCTGTCTTCAAAAACTCTAGAGCTCATTCGCCTACATTGTTTGGCAGGAGCCTCAGGCAATCACAAACTAACATTTGAGCTCACAAATATGTGCAGAGAAGCGATAAAGAGAAGAGAGAAGAGCAACAGTGTTGGACAATGCAGCAGAAGCCTGGAAAAGTATTAATGCAGTCCTATCCTTTGCCAACTATAAGACCAAGATGACTGCCCTCCGATGTCTTGATGGATCAACACATCTTGCAGAAGGGAAATGGAGAAGATTATCCATGACTTCTACTCAGATATATTTGACAGCCACGTCAACCTGCTCACATACCAAATTCTGTAGGGTGGATATGTCATTCCAAAGTTCTCCCTTCTGAAATCCAACATGCCATTTCATTGGTAAAGAAGTATACAGAATCCAGTTCAGACAAGATCAAACCTGAACACCTGAAGTATCTGTCACCAGTACTCATCAATACACTGGCTCAACTCTTCACATGATACCTGTCTGAATGCAAGGTTCCGTCCCAGTGGAAAACCAGCAGGACCATTCTGTTTTATAAGAAGGGAGATATGCATAACATTGGCAACTATCGCCTGATCTGCCTGTTGTCCATCATTTACAAGTTGTTCACTCAGGTCATCCTGTATAGAATAGGCAGAACACTACACGAAGAACAACCATTCTAGCAAGCCTGGATCCAAAAAGGATTCAGTACGATTGACCCTATCCATATGGTGACCAAGCTCATTGAAGTTTTGTGACAGTTCAAGATGTTGCCCTCTCTAACATTCATAAATTTAAAGAAAGCCTTTGATTTTATTGAGACTGAAGCGGTCATCGAAGCCCTAGTCAAACAGGGCATTCAAACTCAGTACATCAGGATTCTACATGAGCTATATTGCTGATTCACCACCAGGATCTCACCATTCTACAAGGAAGTGATCATTGAAGTAAATAGAGTGGTATGGCAGGGTGATACCATTTCACAGAGACTCTTCAGTGAAAATCTCGAGAAAATCTTGTGATGACTGGAATGGGAATAAATGGGAGTGAAGATAGATGGTCGGCAACTACACCACCTCTGCTTCGCTGATGACATTGTTCTAATAACACCAAAAATCAGCACAGCAACATGAATGCTGGCCGACTTTGACCATGAGTGTGGAAAAGTCAGACTGCAGCTGAATCTCCCCGAAGACAGTAATCATGAGAAACAACCTAGTCCCTGACGTTCCATTTGCTCTCAATGGAACAACATCTCCGAATGCAGCAGTTCTTTGTACCTAGGTCGAGAATTCAACATAATGAACAACCTGGCACCTGAGCTGCACAGGAGGAAGAGAGCAGCTTAGAACGCCTTCAAGAGCATCAAAGAAATAGCTAAGAGGATGAAGAACCTCCGGCTCCAGGCACATCTTTTTGACGCCACCATTCTTCGTGTACTAACGTATGTCTCAGAGACCTGGGCCCTATTAAAACAGGATGAGAATGCTATTCGAGTCACCCAAAGAGGAATTGAAAGAGCTATGCTTGGAGTATCACTCTTCACTCAAGTGAGAGAAGAAATCAGGAGTTCTGACCTATGTTGACAATCGAAGATCAGGGACGCTGCTTTGTTTTCCAAGGTGTCGAAAATTAGATGCCCGGACATGTAATGTGATTTGGAAATGACCAGTGGATTAGAGCAGTTGCCCACTGGATTCCACGAGATGTCAAAAGAACACCTAGTCGCTCATGCACGAGATGGTCTGACTTCTTCCTTAAGACCCTGAACAAACGGTATGATGATTTTCGTGTTCCTGAAGTGAGTAGATGCCATTTGGCTACAATAGCACACAACAGGGACGAATGGAGACGTTTCTGATGCCCACTCAAGCAAATTGATGAACAACGGGATGACAAGTGACAAGTGAATAATTGCCATTCTGTATGGACATAGTAATAGACACAATTAGGCTTGTAGGACGACTCTCCTGGGGACGTCTCACCACAGACTTAGACTACAGTGTTCAGGCTAAATTAATCATTTCTAACCCTGACAGTGTCCAAATCTAGTTATTACTTTTTGGATCATGACAGAATTTGTCCATTACTGCGATCTTAACTTATAATTAAGCATTATGGAACTTTGGCTAGGCCCATTTCAATGCCAGGGTAGCTCGCTGCTTGCCCTGAGTCCATCCAGTCCCTTGTCGGGACCCTGCATTGGGGGGTCTAGGAAGGGTAACTGAGGTTATGTCGAGAGAGCAGATGTTCAGGAGGTAATATTATCTGGAGGCAATTAACTCCCAAGTTACAGGCTTGTCTTTTTAACTGTCTTCCTGTGTCCATACAAAAAGAAATTGCTCTGAAGCAACTAACCATGCAAAGGATATTAAGGGGAAGAGAAAAACAATATTTAAAAGTCATTAGAGTCTAATCTGGAGGCAAATGTAATTGACAGGTTGGGTGAGCAATCAACAAACCCAAGTTCCCTGGGGCCAGAGAGGAAGCGCAAACCAATGTTTTCCTACAATCATTTCCAACTGTTATTGCCATACTCGTCCCTTCCCTGTCTTACCTATCCTCCACCCTCCACAGAGTTGTGGTAGATTCCAACTGTTGACCAGTTCTCTGGACCCTGTTTTCCTTGGCTTTGGATATTAGTCACTTACTATTTTTTATTATATGGCACATATGAATGCAGTCATTGTATTATGCCTCTCCTTCTGACTCATTTCACTCAGCATGATACTCTCCATATCCATCCATTTAAAGGCAAATTACATGATTTCATTTTTCCTAACAGTTGCATTTAACTATCTTTCTTAATCAACTTTATTATTGGTAATGTTTACATTAATTGATTGAGCAAATATTTATTGAGGGATGTCCAATACTGGTGCTAGTAACTTGGTGATTGATTGTTTTGAGTAATGGATTCACTACCTGTTATTCACTGAGCCCCATTGTACCTTGATATACCATTATATTAGGATGATAATAATATCTACTTTACAGAGACATTGGGAGGATAACATGAGATAATTATGTAAGGTATTTTTTGTATTTGTAATTTGGGTTTAATAATATGGGTTTAATATGGAACGAATATCTCTGAATGCAGCAGTTATGTGCAACTTGGTTGAGAACGCAACATGACTAACAACTTGATGCCAGAACTGCACAGAAGAAAGAGAGCAGCGTGGAACTCCTTCAAGAGCGTTGAAGAAATAGCTAAGAGGATGAAGAACCTCCAGCTTCAGGCACATCTTTTAGACTCCACTGTTCTTGCTGCACTAACAAACACCTCAAAGACCTGGGCCCTACGAAAATAATATTAAAATGGTATTCACCCAAAGAGGAATAAAAAGAGCTATACTTGGAGTATCACACTTCACTCAAGTGAAAGAAGGAATCCGGAATTCCAAACTTCATCAACAATCGAAGATCAGAGACACTGCCTCGTTTGCCAAGGATTCGAAAATCAGATGGACCAGATACATAATGCAATTTGGAGATGACAGTTAGACTAGAGCCATTACCGACTGAATTCTATAGGATGTCAAAAGAGGTCATGGCAGGTCACCTACGAGATGGTCAAGACCCTAAAAGAATGGTTTGATGGTCTTCGTGTTCCTGGAGTGAGCAGATGCCATTGGGCTACACTACCACACAACAGGGACAAATGGAGACGTTACTGGCAGCTGCTCGAATAAATCGATGAGCAATGGGATGACATGTGTTACAAGTGAATATGGGTTTGGGTCACATCTGATATGCTCAGAGATTACTTCTGTCTCTGTTCTCAAGGGTTACTGGTGGCATTGTTCAGGGTTCTATGTATGGTGACAGTCATCAAACTGTATACAAAGATTACAATGCTTTACCAAAGTTTCTGCTGCTTTATCTGGTCCCCACACTCTATTGATTGATATCTACAATTTACTTTTTTGCACAATTATATACATATGCAAAAACAGCTGAGGGAGCTATTAGAACTTATAGGACTTCCTGTTGACTAGAAATCATTTTGGAAATCTGATAGTCACTGACCAAAAGTGCCTTAACTCACCAATACTGCATACTCTGCTAGTCCATGGTCACTCATTCTCAGAAGGATGTTTGAATCATCACAGAGGACACGTCATCAGACATTAACCTTTTTTTATTCTATATCTATGGTAGTTCCGTGTGAACTACTCCATTTCCCCACCTTTTTCTCATCTTCTGACCCAAATTCTGCTGATCCTTCATTAAAACCAAGTTTGAACCTCAAATTTTTAATGCTTTTCTCTGACCATCTGATCAGATTCTATGCTGTCTATCAAAAGTATCTTATCAATAATAATTATGACTGATGTATCAAAGACTATAGGTTTTTAGAACATCTGTTTTCTCCTGAAATCATTGTTGAGTATAAAATGTATTTCCTTTCATTATTATTTAGTATTTGATGAAAGTGCCCATTGGTGCTACAACATTTTATTCCCAAATATCCATCATTAATAACTTTCCAACTCTGTAATTTATGGAGATTGAACAAAAATTTTAAAAAAGAATTTGGAGAACATTTAACCATATATTTTGAATAAAAAGGCCCAAAATGTTTAAGTGTAAAGAACTCGGAGAAATATTCTTCCTAAGGAATAGCAAATTTCATTGACACATACTTATTTTGTTTTCATGTTTAACAAGGTATAGTTACAAAAGCATTTCTAAAATAATTAAAGTTGTTTTGAAAATATTAAATTAGCTCATAATTTTTCTTATAAGGGTGTATCACTAGACTTTAACAAAATTTGTCCAAACTAAAATACTTTTCTTTAGATATCCCTATGTAATCTTTTCACTATGACTGTGAGTCACTACTAAGGGCAGGAATTTCATCCACCATCTTCATCTGCATTAATATCAGTGTCTCAGCAAATAATAGGATTCAAGCATAATTTTTCTGGTTAAAATATCAAAAGAAGGAAAATAGTAATCACCTAGAATATGAATGAAATATTTATCATTTCACAATATGTACAAATTTTAAATTATTATGTTTTTATTACTATCAGCGGTGGACAACCAGCAGTACTCTGCACTTACTCCTTGCTCTGCACTCAGAGATCACTCCTGGTGGGGTTCAGCAGATTATATGGGGAGTCAGGTATGGAATCTGGGTTGGTCACATGCAAGACTGACCCTCTACACACTGTAATATTGTTCTGGTCCCAAATCATTATGTTATGAACTAGAAAATAATAAAATAATATATAACTCAATATGCCTTATACTTCTACCAGAAAAAATGAACAAAAATTATTTCCAGGTTAGTTAAGTGGAGAGATTGCAAAAAGTAGTCCAGTTATGTATCTTATGACTAGATTAAAGCAATTTAGTGATTTGTTTTTCAACCACCTAGAAATGTTAGTTGGTATATTTCTTAACAGACTCTCAGTTTAAAGAATTTTACTACATGGAACATCTGATACAAGTAGTTTTGATCATCAAGGACTGTATACTTGATTTTAGTTTAAGATGTATATTTATCCAACATGGGAACCGAAAGCATTTAAAAAATTTTTATTAAAAGGTAAATTGAAATTTTTTACTTGAATGTACTTTGCTTCACATTTAGCCAATATTTTTTAAATAATAGATCAAGATTGATAACGCAAAGTGCATTTGGATCTCTTATTCAATATTTAAATCAGAAAATTACAAGGTAGAGACCAAAGGCTTAATCAGGCATCGTTTTGCTCAGTACCCATGGGTTTAATTATGTCTTCCTAATAGAAATGTGTGAACATATAATATTGGTTTTGGGTTCACACTCCATGATGCTTAGGGGTTACTTCTGACTCTACACACAGAAATTGAAACTGTCAGTACTAGGAGGGCCATATGGGATGCTGGAAATCAAACTCTGGTTGGGCACATGCAAGGCTTAACTGCTAAGCCTTAACTGCTAAACTATGTTTCTAGCACTTTTTTAAAAAATTAATTAAATTTTTAGTGAATTGCCGTTAGGTACAATTACAGACTTACAAAATTTTGTGCTTATATTTCAGTCATACAAAAATCGAATACCCATCCCTCCACCAGTGTCCATTCTCTATGTTCCCTTTTAATAAAAATATTTTAATCCATGTGGAAATAGTATCTTTGTAAATGCATTCACATTAAGGTGAAGCCATACTCTATGAGACCAGGTCTAAATCCTCTATGGCATGTGTCTTATGAACAAAAATATGGTCATAGGTAGACACAAGGAAGATTATCGTGTAAAGTATGAAAATGAAAAGAGGCAGATATTGGTTATATACTACTACAAAACAGAAAAACTCTGGGACTACCATAAGTTAGAAGAAATAGAGAAGGATCTAAACACAGAGTAATAATGTTATAAGATCATGACCATCATTAGTGTTAATATCTCTCCACCACAGCCATTGTAATTTTTTCAACACACTGACAATTCCCTTTGTAATCTCAGTGTTGTTGTCAGACTGTAAAGGTTAGTTTTCATTAGGTATTTTCTTCCCTTGCATTGTTTCTTCACATAAAGCATTACTGAGATCATCTGGTTTTGTTTTTCTCTTAACTTTTTTTGCTTAACATTATTTACCCAGTTCCATCCATGCTGCAATAGAGACGAAATTTCATCTTTTCTTATTTTAATGACTTTTCATTGGTTTTCCATACACATCTCCTTTATACACTAATCTGTCATTGGATCCTTGAGTTGTTTTTAGAACTTGGCAATTGTATTATATAGTGCTCCAGTAACATAGATACACTTATATATTGATTGAATTAGTGTTTTGTTTGTTTGAGGGCCATACTAGGCCATATTTAGGGATTAATCCTAACTCTTTGCTCAGAAATTATAGTGCCAGGGATTGAACCCAGGTCAGCTGCATGCAGGACAAGCACCGTACCAGTTGCACTACCTCTCAGGCCTCGAGTTATTATATTTGTATAGATATCTAGAAGTAGAATTGCTGGATCATATGGTAGTTTTATTTTTAATTTCCTGAGATATAATTATCCTATTTCCATAGAAGCTGAAATAGTTTACTTCCTCAACTATAATGAATGAGAGTTCTGTGATCTTCACCACTCTGTCAGCACTTGCTGTTTCTGGCCTTTTGGATATAGGCCATTCTCACTAGTGCGAGGTGAAATTTCATTTCTATATTTATTTGTATTCCCCTAAAAATGATGACAAGAACTTTTTTTTTGTTTTTGGACCAATGCAGTGATGCTGACTTCTGAACTCGGTGTTCAGGGTTCACTCCTGGTGGGGCTGAAAGGACCCTACGGGGTGGCGGGAATCAAACACAGGTTGGAGACATGCAAGGCCTACCTGCTGTACTATCACTCTGGCCCATGATGAAAGGCACCTGTCTCCTGTAGAGAAGTGCTGTTCAGCTCTTTCCCTCATCTTCTGATGGACTTGGTATTTTTTCTTTGATCTTGAGTCATGAGAACTCTTTATATGTCCTGACTTTTAGCCCCTTTTATGATGTATGAGGTATGATTTTTTCTCTCTTTAGTATTGTTTCCTTTAAATGTTGTTTCGGGGTTTGTTACTTATATAGTACAGATTTTTAAAAATCACTTATTTTGTTTTTATGTTCCTTGCAAATAGAGTTGAATCACAGAAGACATCAATGAAGTCAACGTCATCTTCCTCTGTATTTTTTCTATTTCATGGCTTTGATTTTAATATCTAAGTAACCCATTTTGAGTTAATTTTGTGCATTTGAGATATTAGTTCAATTAAAAAGTTGCATGAGACTTTCCAAATTTCTATAAATTTTATATTAGTCGTTGGAATTGAATATACCATTTTGTTTATCTGGATAGGATTGTACTTAAACAGGGTAATTTTGTAAAGCATGAGATACATTATTTTAAAATATTTTAATTTGTAGTTTGTCTTACAGAATTGCATGTACCACGGATCTAAATTGCTACATACACTAGGTACAAGAAACCTGCATTTATATCGCTTAGAGAACCTGATAACGTTGTTTTTTTTTTTTGGTAAATAGATTAGGTTTTCTGAGCCCTTGCATATGGTGTGCATATGATATGCTTTTTACTTATGCTAAGAAATATCTCAAGGTTTGAAAAAGGAGAGTCATACTTTTCTGTTATTATTATAATCATTGTTAACTAATTACAAGAGTTGGAATAGTGCTGTGTTTGGAATTGAATTTTTGAACTTTAGGCAGTTTTCAACTTATTGGTGATTATTTGGGATATGTCTTTTCTCAGCAGGCTTGTTAGTATAAACTGTATTATGTTCAACGATTCAGCTAAAGTCTTAATATTAATAAACAATTTTGCTTTTATTCATGATATCACAATCAGGTTGATCACGATCACGACCATCCTGTTAATCGTCGATTGCCTCGAGCAGGCCCCAGTAACGTCTCCTTTGTCCTAGACCTGAGATTTTTTTTTTTAAAAAGTGCCATATTCAAGGCTCTTTCAGAGTTAGGAGAATGAGACCCATCATTGTTACTGGTATTTGGCATATTGGGTACGCCACGGGGTGTTTGCCAGACTCTGCCGTGTGGGCAGGTTACATTCGGTAGCCTGCCAGTTTGTCCAAAGTAGGAATGAGATAATAAGATGTCATAATAAGATGTCGTGCAGCCGCACCCTTCCAGGAGCTAGGTTTTATAGTCTCTGAGTCTTGGCCGTTGATGGGATTACACGGCGCCAGGGGGCCAGTTGGTGGGTGTGACCCCCGCCTACTGGAATTTGGAGGATCTGGGTGGAGGATGCTCAGCCCCGATTCGTGTAGGCTGGGAGATCTCAGTCCCGGGATCTGCATGCGTTTGTTCCTCTGCCGGTACCTTCATGTGTGCGGAGAGTGGTCTCAGCATGGTGGTGGCTGGTTCTGGAGGTCTTCGGCTGCCGGAGCCCTGGTCGGGCAAGGAGGAAAACTCAACCCTCTCCCCTCTAAGGAGCCCCGGCGAGGACAGCCAGGAGCCGTGTAATCCCATCAACGACCAAGAGTCAGAAACTATAAAACCCAGCTCCCGGAAGGGAACAGCGCAGAGCTGATATTAACAATTTTTTAAATCACATTTCTTTTAGAAAAGTTAATTATAGTGATTTTTTAATTATCAAAGGAAATATATTATTGAACTTTACTAAGTATTTAGAGAGCATAAAATACTGTGTTGACAAGGATGTGGTGATAAAAAGGAAATTTCACCTACTGCTGGTAGGGACATCGACTGGTTCAAACACTATATAAAATAGTATGAATATTTCTCAGAAAATAATTTAATTTAAAACAGAACCAAAAATCCTGTAAGCATAGGACCCCAGACTATTATCTCAGCGTCCCCACAAAATTCTAAGATCAGAGTTCTATTTACCATAAACCAAGGTTATTTTTAAGGTTTATTCTTACAACTAAGACTGAAATAACTTGAGAGGAGACCTCAGGAAGCAAAGGGAGGGATACAAAATAATCTGCCTCATATGGGGCACTTGATAAAGTAAGGAAGCAACGAAAGTTCAAAGGCAATATAATGGGAGAACTGATCCACACAATTTAGTCGGGTGAGGGAACAAGAGGGAGTGATGTTGAGGTACTTGAGGGAGGAAGATTGGCACACTGGTGATGGTTGTGCTGTTGAAATTATGTGCATGAGAAAGTATTATCAATAGTACTGTAAAACATAGAAACTCAAAAATAAAATAATTTTAAACTAATTTTTTGCATTAATGAATTGTATTTAGTTATACTCTGAGTCTTTCTTGGATTGTTTATTCTGTTCCCTGGGTCCTAGAAATTTTGTGGAAAGACAATTTTTCCAAACATACTCTTTTTTTAATGTCTTCTAATTCAAACATGAAATTCCAGATCCAATATTTCATAAAGGTGGGGAAACCTTTTATTAGGTAATTTTAATACAGGCAAGTGATACAGGATGAAATCCTGCCCAGGAGCTTATTTCATTGACCTATTTTTACATCTGCTAAATGAAAATTTACATGAAAACACATGAACAATAGTCTTGATTAAGCTAAATGAAAAACATTGGAGACTAAAGTGGTACGATGTAGGTTGTGTGTGTTGTGTTTTTTCCTTCCATAGTCAATAATTTTCTTTAGTTAATCTCTCATCCATAACTAGGATTCTGACTCTATGGTTTATTTGTATTTCAATTTTCTCTAAATATCATAAATTCATTTCATCTTTAATAAGATTTGTATATATATATATATATATTTATTGAATCACCATGAGATCCAAAATTACAAAGTTGCTAATAATTATGTTTCAGTCATACAATGTTTAAACGCCCATCCCTTCACGAGTGTATATTTCCCACCATCAGTTTCCTTCCTGCCCCCCTCCCCCCAGCCTACCTATGTGGCAGGCACTCCGCCGTCCCTCTCTTTCCTTTCGGGCATTATGCGTTGCATACATGAACTGAAAGCTTATCATGTTTATACCTTAGCCTATTTTCAGCACTCAGTTCTTATTCAGAGTGATCATTTCCAACTAACTTTGGCATAGTGATCCCTTCCCTATCCTAGTTGTCCTCCCCAAACCACCATCACTCATGTCAAGCTTTTAACCAAGGACCATTCCTGCTGACCTTTGTTTTCATTGTCCTTGAGTATTAGTGTATTCTATGTTTTTTATTTTTATTTTTTAATGTAGGAGTACAGCTATTTATTCAGCCAGTGATTAAGCTGATTGAATTGGGCATGAACTCCATATTATTTTTTGGAGTGATAGCACAGCTGTAGGGCGTTTGCCCTGCACGTAGCCAACATGGCCAACCCGAGTTCAATTCCTCCGCCCCTCTCCGAGAGCCCGGCAAGCTACCGAGAGTATCTCGCCCACACGGCAGAGCCTGGCAAGCTCCCTGTGACGTATTCGATATGCCAAACACAGTAACAACAAAGTCTCCAATGGAGACGTTACTGGGCCCGCTCGAGCAAATCGATGATCAACGGGAGGGCCTTTTACTTTACTTATTCAGAATGTTAATTTTATTTTATCATTATTATTATTTTCAATAACTGTGATAGTTACAAAGCTTTCCTGTTTGAATTTCAGTCATACAATCATCGATCACCCAACTGTCCACGGGAGCACATCTTCCACCACCAAAAAAAATAGTATCTCCCCCATCTTACCCTGCTCCTGCCTTTATGGCAGACAGTCTCCCCATTCTCTCTTTCATATTGCTTGTTATGTATGGCATAAGATGTCTCGCAGTCGCGAGAGTGGCCGTGTGCTCCTGGAACTCCAAAATTCCAGATAATTAGGGTCTGGAGAAATCTTTGCTGCAAGCTGCTCAATTCGGAGACTCTTTCATGTGTTTCTGGATCATGGCTGTTAAGGAGCTTACGTGGTAGCCTGAGGCAATTTGTGGACATAACCTCCAGGGTCCCATGGGGATGGGGGGAGGGGATAAGAGGGACCAGCCCATCCCCTATCCCTTGAGGTCTGGAGTTTGCCATCACTGAACATGCATAGTTGCACTTCTCATTGGGTTTTGGAAGTTGGCGGCTGCCAGTAATTTTAGGGAGCAGGTGGTGGGACCCAGTCTGCCCTTGACTATGTTTTTTCCATAACCCACAAATGAGTTCGATCATTATGTCTGTCTCTCTTTTCTGACTCGTTTTACTCAGCATCATAGGCTTCATGCCAATCCATTTATATGGATATTTCACGTTGTGATTTCTTTCTAACAGCTGTATAGTATTCCATTGTGTAAATTTACCATAGTTTCTTTAACCAGTCATCTGTTCTTGGGCACTTGGGTTGTTTCCAGATTCTGGCTAATGTGAATAGTGTTGCAATGAACATAGAAGTAGAGATGGCATTTCTGCTGTGTACTTGGGCCCCTGGGGTATATTACAGAACTAGTATTGCTAGGTCGTTTGGAAGATCAATTTCTAGCTGTTTAAGGATTTCTCATGTTGTTTTCAAAAAAAATAAAAACGAACAAACAAACAAAAACAGGAAGAGACAGCATTCCCACCAGTAATGAAGGAGAGTCCCTTTCTCCCCTCTTCTGCTCCAACTCTTGCTCTTTTGGTTGTGTTCCAGTCTCTGTGGTGTGAGATGATATCTCATTATTGTTTTGATTTGCATCTTACTGATGATTAAACATGTAGAGCATTTTTTCATCTTTTGACCATTTGTGTTTCTTCTTTGAGGAAGTTTCTGTTCATTTTTTCTCACCAATTTTTGATGGGGTATGATAATTTTTTTCTTGTAAATTTCAACCACTGCTTTATATATCTTTGATAATATCAGATTGGTATTGGCTATATAATTTTTCCTAATCTGTGGATGTCTTTTTATCTTGGGAATGGTTTCTTTTCAGGTGCAGAATCTTCTTAATGTCCCTTTTGTTTATCTTTCTACCACTTCTTTTGTCATTGGTGTTTCATCTTTGAAACTGCCTTTAGCTTTAATGTCATGTAGGGGTCAGCATACATTTCCCTCTATTCACTTTATGGTTTCAGTTCTTATATTGAGGTCTTTAATGCATTTTGATCTGACATTTGTGCATGGTGTTAGAAAGATTTTTGGGTTCTTTTGTTCATCTAGCTGCATGGTTCTCCCAGGACAACTTTTAGAAGAGGCTTTCCTTGCTCCACTTCATATTTCTTGCTCTTTGATCAAATATTAGGTGAGCATATAGTTGAGAGTCTGTGTCAGTATATTCAGCTCTTTTTTAATTACTATTGCTTTTTAGTACAGTTTAAGTTAGGGAAGGTGACGCCTTCAATAGGGTGTTTCCCAAGGATTCTTTTAGTTATGTGTGGGGATTTATTGTTCCATATGAATTTCAGGATTCCTTGTTCTACTTTGAATAACGTCATGGGTATTCTTATTCTCTTTAATAAGATTTGATTCTTTACAATAACATTCTGAATAGTTTCTAAGTAAAAGCAAAATAAAATAGGAATGTTCACTAAAATATTTTTATAGAATCACAGTGAAGTTCAATGTTACAAAGTTATTCATGGTTGAGTTTCAGTAATACAATGTTCCAACACCAATCTCTTCACCAGTGACCACTTCTTCCACAAATGAAACAGTTTTCTTCCACCCCCACAGCCTGCTTTTATGGAAATCATTTTAGACCTACCTTCAGATTTTCATCTTTTCCAGAGTTACCACTTTCTTCAATGAATGCCATATTTCACTAAGATCTTCTAATAAAACTCTGTCATTGAATTTAAAAGTAAAGGATTTAAAAAATTCAGTTACAAATAATGCTGAACAGAAAGTGTATAATTATAACATATAGTGAGTTTGAGATTTGTTAGTATTCAAAATTTATAAGGTTTTCAGTTATTTTATTTTTAAATGAGCTGATTCCCAAAAGAAGTGTATATAAATATGCTATACAATTTCTATGATTGGTTCCTTAAAAGAAAAACATTTTTTCTCATTCTTTCTTCTCTGAATGATCAAACCCCTTCTCTGTCACTGTCACTGTCCTCCCGTTGTTCATCGATTTGCTCGAGTGGGCCCAGTAATGTCTCCATCGTGAGACTTTGTTGTTACTGTGTTTGGCATATCAAATACATCACGGGTAGCTTGCCAGGCTTTGCCATGCGGGTGAGATACTCTCTGTATAGAGACGAACCGGTCTTCGGTCGCGGGTATACGAGTAGCTGTGCTCCCCGGCTAGAACCTCCAAACAAATCCCTTATCATTTATGAATAAATGCCTACGCCTGTAAATTTGTGGTAAGTTTGATTGTCATGAGATACAATGACTAGAGCAGCAATGGAAATTTCAAAATAAAATTAAAATGAGATTAAAGAAGTAAAGGAAAACCCACGTCACTGCTACACTGCTTCTCCTTCAGAGCATAAGGACAAAAGTCAGTATGTGATAAAATGACAACAATTTCTCTTTATGTCTGCCACTAAAATGGAATTATGAGATTAACTACCATGTTTCCTACTACCGTTCCATAAAACATTTTCCACATGCCCTTTGCTCCTTAATGAATCTCTGCTCCACCTCCAGTAGAGTTTTCTTGAGGGAACCAAAATCATGGTCTGCACCAAACTTCTCCCTCCATATAAATTTTTCCTGGGGAAGATTATTCCCATAGTTAGTCAGGGGATGACAAAATATGACGGTAAGTATGGAGTTCATCCTGCACGTGGTTAACCTGAGTTTATTTCTGGTACCGCATATATTCTCCCTGAGCACCATCAGTAGTGCTCTCTGAGTGCAGAGCCAGGATTTAACCCTGTATACAGGCAGTTGTTGTCCCCACCCCTACAAGAAATAAAAGAGTTCCCCTTTATATGACTACCATGGCATCTCCACTGGAAATATGTTGACACGAAGGAACTCATTTAATGGCTGGGAGACATGGTTCAGGAAGCACAGAGAACAGAAGAAAGTACACACTATTATCACTTTCTGGATTCCATTATTTTACCTATGTATTTCCTGTTATAATATTAGCAGAAATAAGCTGGCAAAGAATACAAATGATGGAATGTTTAGAGATAAGACAATTTGTGGAATGAAATCTGTCTTAGAAGGGTAGACAATGAATCCTGTGAGGAAAATAAAATAACATGGGTATATTATTTGGTTAATTGCTACATCTTCTATATTTTTCTTCTTGAGAACAGTACATTTCACATTACTTTGCACATACTTAACACATATGTGTTAAATAATGTAATCAATAATAGTGAAAGCACTAAATGAACTCTGGCATTGAGTCAGAACACAGTCACTTAGGGTCTCAGATCCTTTTTTGGGAGATACTATAATTGTTGAAACATTATTTGGAGAAATTCACCAGAGTTATCCTAGATATCTCTTTTCAGTGTCTTCTTCTTGTTATCATAATTACTTAGAAGGTAATTTGTGGATTAGGTTTTAATATTAAAAGGTCTAGGGAAAATTATTCTCGTATAGTTTTTATAAATAGAGCTTTGTTTTTCTCAGGGTGAAAGGCACTAGAAAATAAATTATTACTAAATAATTTTCTTATTATAAAAGCTGATTTAGTAAAATTTTTTGATGACATGTTTCAGGCCCCCGCGAGCGTGCCACTTTCCCTGTGCTGGGCACCCACCGACAGGCAGCCGGAGACTTTGGGGAACACCTACCCGAGTTCTGCCAGATGGCCCGCCCACCTCTTCAGGATGCCGCCCTCCTATGCAGGTTCATAGGGGAGCCAGGGAGCCTGTCCCTTTCCCTTATAACCATATGCGTGACTTTTCCCCAGCTGTAATCCATTGCCCCCATCGCCGGGCAGCTGAAGGAGACTTTGGGGAACACATGCCCGAGTGCCACAGACCACCCACCAAGTTCTTCAGAACACCGCCCTACTCCGCAGGTTCCTAGGCCAGTGTGTCCCTGGAACTGACTAGGGGCGTGGTCTCCTCAAAAGTGGGCATGGCTTTCTCTGAGACCAGTGGCCACTTATGTGGCCACAGTTATATTTTCCATTCCCAACACTCTCGAAACAATCTCAGCCTTTATCACCTATCACAACCATCCTGTTATTCATCGATTGCCTCGAGCAGGCCCCAGTAATGTCTCCTTTGTCCTAGCCCTGAGATTTTTTTTAAAAAGTGCCATATTCCATGCTCTTTCAGAGTTAGGAGAATGAGACCCATCATTGTTACTGGTATTTGGCGTATTGGGTATGCCACGGGGAGTTTGCCAGACTCTGCCGTGTGGGCAGGTTACATTCGGTAGCCTGCCAGTTTGTCCAAAGTAGGAATGAGATAATAAGATGTCATAATAAGATGTCGTGCAGCCGCACTCTTCCGGGAGCTGGGTTTTATAGTATCTGAGTCTTGGCCGCTGATGGGATTACACGGTGCCAGGGGGCCAGTTGGTGGGTGTGACCCCCACCTACTGGAATTTGGAGGATCTGGGTGGAGGATGCTCAGCCCTGATTCGAGCAGGCTTAGAGATCTCAGCCCCAGGACCCGCATGCGTTTGTTCCTCTGCCAGTACCTTCATGCGTGTGGAGAGTGGTCTCAGCATGGTGGTGGCTGAGACTATAAAACCCAGCTCCTGTAAAAGAACAACGCAGAGTCTTCTGCCCCCATGCCTGGCTGTCCTTGCCGGGGCCCCTTGGAGGGGAGCGGGTTGAGTTTCCCTCCCCGCCCCGACCAGGGCTCTGGCAGCCGAAGACCTCCAGAACCAGCCACCACCATGCTGAGACCACTCTTTTTCACCTAATTCTGTGGGAAAAATCCTGGCCACCTCAACTACAATACAAAAAAAATCCACTGGCTTACTCCAATTCTAACAAAAGATAGTACACAAAAAGCTGTAAAAACCAAATATAAAAGAGCACCTCCTCCAACGCTTCACTAGATGCCCGTCCTAAGCCACAGAATAATGCCTGAGAGGAAAGAGAAATTCTAGAAAGGGAGAAGGGAGACCATTATAAACTGACTTTATTCAGAATCCTTTACCATGATAAGAGGGAACAGTGCTAGTGAATTCCAAGGTTTTACCTCTAGACAAACACAACAGCATGAAGAAAGAGCACAAATCTCCACTCCGAGGAGAGGACGAAGAAAAGGGTCCCGATTCCTCAACAGAGGTTACCCATAAATATGTTCTCTCCAATAAAGAATTCTGAGATGCAATGCTGAGGATGTTCAAGGAACTAATCAAAGAATCAATGGAGAAAACATCTGGAAAATTAAAGGAAGAAATGAAAGAAACAGTGAAAAGGATAGTCGAGAAAATACAGGAAGTAATGAGAGCAGAAATAAAAAAGCTACAAAAAGAAGTGACAGAAATAAAGGATTCGGTATATGAAATAAAAAACTCAGTGGGTGCGCTCAGCAGTAGAATGACCACAGCTGAAGACAGAATTAATGATCTTGAAAATGAGCAACAAAAATCTTACAGGCAACAACAAACAATGGGAAAAAAACTCAAAATTGTTCCAAGGCGAATCAGAGACCTAGGGGATGACTCCAAGAGGAACAACATTAGAATCATCGGCGTACCAGAAGGACAGAGAGGAAACCCAAATGAAAAAGCCAAAGTCAAAGAAATCTTTGCTGAAAAGTTCGCAGAGTTAAAGAATTCAGGCATCTGGATCCAAGGAACAAGAAGGATGCCAGCTAAAAGAGACCCTAATAAAAATACTCCAAGGCATATTATAGTCAGAATGATGGATGCTCTGAATAGAGAGACAATACTGCAAGCAGCAAGGTCAAAGAAGGAAATCACATACAAAGGAGCACACCTTAGATTTACAGCAGACCTATCAGAAGAAACCATTCAAGACCAAAGACAATGGTGGGATATGGTAAAAACTCAATGACATCAACGCCTCACCAAGAATACATTATCCAGCTAAACTCTCACTTGTCTCGATGTAATGATATACCATTTTATAGATAAACAACAGCTCAGCAACTTCAAAGACTCAAAACCAAATATAAAAGGGAGATTAAAGGGGCTCCTGTAGGTTAAGAAGAAAAACATAAGCACAAACAACCCCTACAGATAGATGGCACAAAACCCCATGACAAAAATCTCTCTAAAATCAATGGTCTAAATGAACCAAATAAGAGACACAGAGTGGCAAAATGAATCCAGACACTAAACACAACATTCTTCTGTCAACAAGAAACTCATTTGAACAGTCAGAACAAACACAGACTCAAAGTTAAAGGAGGTAAACAATCCTGCAAGCTAACAGTACCCTCAGAAAAGCAGGGGTGGCCATACTAGTATTTCACAACATAGATTTCAGGTTGAAAAAGATTAGATGGGACAGCAAACGCCAGTTTATATTTATCAAGGCATACTTACGTCAGAAAGAAATTACACTCTTAAATGTATATACACGAAATGAGCAACCAGATAAATAGTTTAAACAATTGCTAACAGATTTTAAGGAGGACATTGCTAGAAACACAATAGTAGTCAGAGACTTCAACATCGCATTATCACTTCTGGATATATCAACAAGAACAAAACTCAGCTTGGAAACATTGGTTTTGAAGGAAGAAATAGAAGAGAGAGGGCCAATAGACCTATCCAGGACTTTACACCCCGAAAAGTAAGAATACACATTGTTCTCCAGTGAACATGGAACATTTTCCAAAATAGACCACGTGCTAGGCCCCAAAATTCTCAATAGAATCAGGAAGATAGAAATAGTATCAGCAATCATTTCAGACCATGATGCACAGAAGATAGAAACAAATCACATAAAGACACCGAGAACTAAATCAAACAACTGGAAAATAAACAACTCAATATTGAACAATGAGTGGGTCAGGAAGGAAGTCAAGGAAAAATATCAAAAGATACCTGGAAACAAACGAGAATGAAGACATGAGGTATCAGAACCTATAGGACGCAGCTAAAGCCGTATTAAGAGGAAAATTTATAGTGTTGCAAGAATTCAAAGGAAGGAAGAAATGGCCTACATAGATAACCTAAACTCACAGCTCAAGATCTTAGAAAAAGACCAACAAAAGGAACACAAATTTGGCCAAAGGAAAGAAATAATAAAACTCAGAGCAGAAATTAAAACAACATGGAAACCAAAAAACAATCCGAAAGTGCAATGAAACCACAAACTGGTTCTTTGAGAAAATAAACAAAATTGATAAACCACTAGCAAGACTCACAAAAAGATAGAGAGAACCCTAATAAACCAAATAAGAAATGAAAAAGGGGACATCACAACAGAAACCAATAAAATTCAAAAGATCATCAGAGACTACTTTGAGAGTCTGTTCTCCATGAAACAAGGGAACCTAGAAGAAATGGATAAATTCCTAGATTCCTATAATCTCCCAATATTGAACCAAGAAGACTTGGGATACCTGAAAAAACTTCAATTTTCATATCAAGATAATTGAAACTGTAATCAAAAATCTTCCCCAAAACAAAAACCCAGGCCCAGATGCATTCACTAATCAATTCTTCCAAACATTTAAAGAACACCTGTTGCCAGTTCTCCTCAAGCTTTTCCAGGAAATTGAAAAAATAGGAACTTTCCAAAACAGCTTTGATGAGGCACATATCTCTTTGATACCAAAAGCAGAGACACCACCAATAAGGAAAACTATAGGCCAATATCCCTGATAAACATCGATGCGAAGTTCTTCACAAAATATTAGCAAGTAGAATCCAACAACTCATCAAAAAGATCATAAAACATAAGCAATTGGGATTCATCCCAGGGATGCATTTAACATTCGGAAATGAATCAACATAATCCATCATATCAACAAAAGTAAACATAAAAACCATATGATTATATCAATGGATGCAAGAAAGAGTTTGACAAGATACAACACGCTTTATGATGAAAAGTCTCACCAAAATAGGTTTTGAAGGATCTTTCCTCACGATAGTCAAAGCCATCTACAACAAACACATGGCAAGCATTACCCTCAATGGGGAAAAACTAAGGGCCTTACTTCTAGGTCAGGGTCAAGACAAAGATGCCCACTAGCACCACTTCTGTTTAATATAGTTCTGGAAGTACTTGCAATAGCTATTAGGCAAGAAAAAGACATTAAAAGCATCCAGATAGGAAAAGAAGAAATTAAGCTCTCACTATTCGCAGATTATATGATACTATATCTTGAGAATCCTAAATCCTCTACGAATAAACTACTAGAAACAATAGACTTGTACAGTAAAGTCGAAGTCTATAAAATTAATGTCTTTGAATCAGCATAACTAAAGAAGTAAAGGACCTCTAAAATGAAAACTACAAAACGCTACTCCATGAAATAAAAGAGGACATGAGGAAATGGAAACATGTCCCCTGTTCATGGATAGGAAGAATTAACATTGTCAAAATGGCAATACTCCCCCAAATCATTATACAGATTCAATGTGATCCCTATAAGGACATACAAGAAATTCTTCAAAGCAATAGATCAAGCACTTCTGAAATTCATATGGAACAACAAACACCCACGAATAGCTAAAGCAATTCTTTGGAAAAAATTGTGGGGAAGTATTACCCTCTCAACCCTCAAATTCTATGACTAGCCGTAATAATTAAAAGAGGATGGTACTGGAACAAAGGCAGGTCTACAGACCAATGAAGCAGTGTGGAATATCCGTACACAAAAGGCCAAAAGTATTAACATATAATCTTTGATAATGGAGCTAGAAATGTAAAGTGGAGCAAGGAAGGCCTCTTCAACAAATGGTGCTGGCATAAATGGACAACCACATGTAAAAAAATTGGGCTTTGATCTCTACCTAACATCTTGCACAAAAGTCAGATCAAAATGGATTAAAGATCTCAACATCAGGTCAAAATCCATAACGTACATTGAAGACAAGTTCAGCAAAACCCTCCAGGATTTTGAGGCTAGCAGTATCTTCAAAGATGACACTCCGTTTACCAACCAGTGGAAACAGAGATAAACAAATGGGACTATCTTAAATTAAGAAGCTTCTGAATCTCAAAAGATACAGTGACCAGAATACAAAGACAATCTACAGAATGGGAAAGGATATTCACCCAATACACATCTGATAAGGGGTTGATATCAAGGATATACAAAGCACTGGTTGAACTCCACAAGAAGAAAACATCTAACCCCATCAAAAAATGGGGGGATGAAATGAACAGAAACTTTCTCAAAGAAGAAATCTGAATGGCTAAAACGCACATGAGAAAATGCTCTACATCACTAATCATCAGGGAGATGCAGATCAAAACAATGAGATATCATCTCACACCACAAAGACTGGCCCACATCCAAAAGAACATAAGCAACCGGTGTTGGCACGGATGTGGCAAGAAAGGGACTCTCCTTCACTGCTGGTGGGAATGCCGACTGGTCCAACCCTTTGGGAAAACAGTATGGACGATTCTCAAAAAATTAGAATTTGATCTCCCATTTGATCCAGCAAGACCACTCCTGGAAATACATCCCGCAGAGGCAAAAAAGTACAGTCAAAATAACATCTGCACTTGTATGTTCATTGCAGCATTGTTCACAATAGCCAAAATCTAGAATAAACCTCTGTGCCTGAGAACAGATGACTGGTTAAAGAAACTTTGTTGATTCAAACCCAGGATTTTCTCTCTATGCATATGAACCCCAGGAGTACTCTAGGACCTGGAGATGCCCACCATCCCTGAACCTTTTCGTGTTTGACCCCAATGCTGCACCTGATCTTCCATCTTTCAGGTCTGTCTTTATTCGAACACTGGACTTCTCTGTGCTGTGTGCGCATCCCAGGCATCCTCTAGACTCTGGGCCGCCTACCATCCCCTGAGCCTTTCCCTGTTTGTCCCCAATGCTGCGCCTGATCTCTCCATCCCTCAGGTTGTACCCGCTCAACACACCTGGTAACCATAGGGGGTGTGGCCTCTTCAGATGTGGGCATGGCATATGCAGAAGTGTGCGTGGCCTTATTTTGGGCCAGTCCACGCTTACCAGGCTGCAGCTAAATTACTCATACCCAGCAATCTTGTGTAACTTTCACTCTCCATACAACCACACCAACATGAAGAAAGCGCAAATCCCCACCACGAGGAGAAAATGATGAAAAGAGTCCAGAGTCTCATTAAGTGTAACTCACCTAAGGGACCTCATTGATAAAGAGTTCAGGTATGAAGTAATTAAGATGTTCAATGAACTCAAAGAACAGTGACAGTTATCCAATAAGTTAAGGGAGGCCATGAAAGAAACAATGGATCAGACAACTGAGAAATTACAGGAAGAAATGAGAGCAGAAATTGAAAAGCTACGCACAGAAGTGTCCCAAATAAAGGATTCAGAAGATGAAATAAAAAACTCAGTGTGTGCCCTCAACGGTAGAATGGCTACAGGTGAAGACAGAATCAGTGAGCTGGAGATCAGTTGCACGAAGCCTACAGGCAACAGCAACAACAAAAAAACTCAAGAGACCTCAAAATATCTTTAGAGCGAATGATAGTCCTAGGACATGATTCCAAGAGAAACAACATTAGAATCATTGGAGCACCAGAAGGTCAGGGAAACAATCCCAATGAAAAAACCATGGGTAAACAAATCATTGCTGAAAAATTCCCAGAGCTGGACAATGCAGACATTCAGATTCAAGGAGCTCAAAGGGTGCCAGCTAAAAGAGACCTTAACAAAAACACTCCAAGACATATCATAGTAAGAATGATGGATGCCACCGATAGAGATACAATACTGAAATTAGCAAGGCCACAAAAGGAAATAACATACTAAGGAGCACCCCTTAGATTCACAGCAGACCTATCAGAAGAAACTCTCCACGCCCAAAAGCAATAGTGGGGTATAGTGAAAAAACTCACTGTAATGAACGTTTCACCAAAAATACTCTATCCAGCTAAACTCTCATTTAAACTCAAAGTAACGACACTACTTTCTGGATAAACAACAGCAAAGGAACTTCAGAGACTCAAAACCAAAACTAAAAGGTTTAAAGAGGCTACTATAAGACAAGACAAACACTACAAGCACAAGAAACCTTACAGAAAGATGACACTAAAACCCATAACAATAATATCTCTCAACGTCAATGGTCTAAATTCACCAATTAAGAGACACAGAGTGGCCAAACATTTTGCTGCCTAGAAGAGACTCATCTGAGCAGTCAGAGCAAACACAGACTCAAAGTTAAAGGATGGAAAACAATCCTGCAAGCAAAAAGCTCCCTCAAAAAAGGTGGGGTGGCCATACTAGTATCTCACAACATACATTTCAGGTGGAAAAGTTTAGAAGTGACAGATAAGGAAAATTTCTATTCATCAACAGGAAGTTATCACACTTTTAAATGTATAAGCACCTAATGAGAGAACAGCCAAATATATAAAACAACTGCTAACAGATTTTAAGGAGGACATTTCTAGGAACATAATAGTAGCTGGAGACTTCAACATTGAGACATCTCTGGATTATAAACGAGAACAAAACTCAACAAGGAAACATTGGCTTTGAAGGAAGAAATAGAAGAGAGAGGGCTTATAGACCTATAAAGGGCTTTACATCCAAAAAGAAAGAATACACATTGTTCTCCAGTGCACAAGGAACATTTTCCAAAATAGACCACATATTAGGCCACAAACCATACCTCAATATAATCAGAAAGATAGAAATAGTATCAACAATTTTTTCATACCATGATGCACTGAAGATAGAAGCGAATCACACACAGACACGAAGAACCAAATCAAACACCTGGAAATTAAACAACTCAGTGTTGATCAATGAGTGGATCAGGAAGTGAGTCAAGGACGAATCAAAAGATACCTGGAAGCAAATGAGAATGAAGACACAAGCTACCAGAACATATGGGATGCAGCTAATGCCGTGTTAAGGGGAAAATTTATAGCTCTGCAAGAATTTCTCAGGAAGGAAGAAAGGATCCACATAAATAACTTGACTTCACAGCTCAATATCTAAGAAAAGTACCAACAAAATGAGCCCAGACCAGGCAGAAGGAAAGAGATCATAAAACTTAGAGCAGATATCAATGACATGGAAACCCAAAAAACAATACAAAAGATCAATGAAACAAAGAGCTGGTTCTTTAGAAAATAAACAAGATAGATAAACCACTAGCAAGACACACAAATAAAGAGAGAATCCTAATAAACTGAATCAGAAATAAGAAGGGGGATATCACAACAGAAACCAAAGAAATTCAAAAGATCATCAGAGACTACTTTGAAAGTCAGTATGCCATGAAACAAGAGAACCTAGAAGAAATGGATAAATTCCTGGATTCTAATAATCTCCCAAAGCTGAGTCAAGAAGATATAGAATACCTGAACAGTCCTATTGACATCAAGGGAATTGAAACTGTAATCAAAAGTCTTCCCCAAAACTAAAGCCCATGTCCAGATGGATTCACTAGTGAATTTTTCCAAACATGTAAAGAGGACCTATTGCCAGTTCTTCTCAAGCTTTTCCAGGAAATTGAAGAAAACAGGAACTCTCCCAGTTTCTATGAAGCTCATATCTCTCTAATATCAAAAGGAAAAAAGACACCACTAGAAAAGAAAAATACATGCCACATTCCTCAATGTGGAAAAACTAAGGGCCTTCCATCTAAGATCAGGCACGAGGCAAGGATGCCCACACTCTTCACAGCTGTTCAGTATAGTACAGGAAGTACTTGCAATGGTGGTTAGGTAAGAAAAAGATATTTAGGGCATTCAAGTAGGAAAGGAAGAAATAAAACTCTCACTATTCACAGATGGCATGATAATACACTTAGAGAACCCTAAAACCTCTATGAAGTAACTCCTAGAAACAATAGACTTGTACAATAAATTTGCAGGCTACAAAATCAATACCCAAAAGTCCGTGGCTTTCCTATACTCAAATAATTAGAGAAAAGAAAGTTACATGACAAAAAACCAATCCCGTTCACATTTCTGCACCAGAAAATCAAGTTCCTAGGAATCAGCTAGGGGCAATGTTGGGGTTGGAGGAATACTGGGATTATTGGTGGTGGAGAATGGGCACTGGTGGAGGGATTGGTACTCGATCATTGTATAAATGAAACCCAAGCACAAAAACTTGTAAATGTACAACTGTACCTCATGGTGTTTCACTAATAAAAATTAAAATCTAATAATAAAAATAAAAATTAAAAATTAAAATTCTTGATGATAACACTAACAAATTAGATTTAACTTCCAAGTTTATTGATAGAAATGCATAAGTATCTTAGATAGAGAACATAGGATATCTATATTTCAATTGTTTGGCAGTTGTGTGACACTCTTTCATTCAGCTTTATGATAAATCTACTGTATTATCAATGTGGTTGATGGATTATAAAGGGTTTTTAGCATTCAAGTAGGACAAGCAGAAATATTAGAGGCAATATTTATATTGGTTACGCTGAGTCTGACTTGCCTCAATATCTTGCTCCTTGGAACTGCTCTTCTCATTATCTCTGAATGAACTAAAAGCCAGTACTCAGTGTAACTGGATTTTCTTAACTAATGTGTATTGTTGTTATGAAGTGTTTCATAAGCTGCATACCATGGAGAACTCAATATTTTATAAAAATTTTTGTCAATGAATGATATAGAAATAGAATAATACATATAATATCAATGAAAGATCAATATAAAGATGCTAAGAAGAGGGACAGAATTCAGGCATACATAAAACAACAATGAGGGAAAAACAGAAGCACATAACATAGTTTAATAGTATACATAACATTGTGGAGAAGTTTCTTGAGTCTCAGATAATTATCACTAGGGATTTTCTTAGTATATTTGCATCTAATGTGAAAGAAGGAATAGGGACTATTAAGAGTGCTGAACTGAGAACTCAATATGATACAAAAATAAAATGCCAAGATGATCATTGGTAGCACATTTTTTTACTAAAATATAAACAGATATAAACAGAAAACAACAGAGAGCTATGGGTTTGACCTAATGCAGTTCCACTGTGTACCTCCAAAAAGGACTCTTGAGCACTGAGCTGGGTTTAGCTTCTGAGCAACACCAGATGTGGTGCTTACCCCCCAAAAATAAACAGGGTCAGAGCAATAGTGCAGTCAGTAGAGTGTTTGCTTTGCACACAGCCTACCTGGTTTTGATCCCAGCCCCATATGGTTCCTTGAGCACCACCAGGAGTAATTCGTGAGTGCAGAGCTAAGATGTCGTCTTGCAGAGCATTGCCAGATGTTGTCCCCCTAAAAGACAAAACAAAAATAAACTAAAAGAAATAAAAATTATCTAAACAAAAAACAGAAACTGTTTTAGACTGTTCTTTTTCACCATTCTTCCCTGTGAAGGGAAGGGGTGAAATATCAAGAATAAAATAGGTTTTTATTCAAGAAATATTTCTGTTTCTTTTTAAATATTATGAACAAAATTGCCATTGAGGTGCAATGAATTTCAACAATGTTTAGGACAGAATGAGTACACTGTACCAAACACCCACCTAACTCCAGGGTGTTCATGTCCTTTCACCAATGTCCCAAAGTTTCCCCCTGGCAAACACCCTGTCTCTCAATTTTGTAAGCTCAGATCTGTAGACAAACTAAGAGTCTTCTGTCCTTGGCTATTTGTTTCATTTATTTTTAAAGGGTGGAGAATTCTTGAGCATATGAGAAGCATCTTGAAAATTGTAGGGGCAAGAAAGGGATGAAATAAGAGAGGGAGAGAGGGGGAAGTGAACGGGGCAGCACAGTAGAGGAGAAAAGAGTGGAGAGGACAGAATAATAGGATAACAAATAGGCAACATGCAATACAGAAAATTAGATAAAATGGGTGGCAATATTTGTCTTAAAACTTAAAAGAGGGAGTATGGTGCTGACAGCAGGTCAATCTATACCTGTGAGGTGAGTGCATCAGCAGCCTGATGGTACCGTCAGACGTCTAGATACTCCAAAATTGCTACTGTGCCTTTGGCCAGACCCCAACAACTTGGGGCCAAGTTTACCAAGAAAGTAAATGGCCAAAATTAGGTATGTGGGAGATACACCCACAAACCACCTCCGGCTCATCTATATAATTGAAGGCAAAGTCTCTCTGGTTCCTGATTAAACTGCTTAACGACCATGATCCCAGAGACTCAGAAACAAATCTCAGAAACCAGCGGCTTTTGGCAGAAATGCATCTGGTCCCCGCAGTAGACTACTGGTCCCGGGCCACCCCAGAGTAAAAAGAGTGCTGTCCCTCTGCCTGCTTCCTCCTGGTGGCTCAGTAACCGTCATCCTCCAGAAGCCATTGGACAGTCAGGTTGGGCCCGCAGTGATGAGATACACAGGGCCTCAAGGGATGGGGGTGGAGCTGGCTCTTGCCTCCCTGCCCCAATGAGACCCCCAGTCCTGCCCACGAACGGCCTCTCGGCTCCTGATCAAGCTGCTTAATGGCCATGATCTCAGAGACTCAGAAACAAATATCGGAACCCAGTGGCTTTTGGCAGAAATACATCTGGTCCCCGCAGTAGGTTACCGGCCTGGGCCACCCCAGGTGGGAATAGGTTTCGTGCATTGGCCTTTTTCCCTAGTGGCTTGGTGGCCACCATCCTCCAGAGGACATTGGACAGTTAGGTTTGGGCCTGCAATAATGAGACACGCAGGGCCTCACGGGATGGGGGTGGAGCCAGCCCTTTCCTCTGTGCCCCAACGAGACCCCTAGGCCCACAAATGGCCTCCCTGGCTCCTGATGAAACTGCTTAATGGCCATGATTCCAGAGACTCAAGAATAAATCTCGGAACCCAGGAGGTTTTGGCAGAAATCCCTCCAGATTTAATTGTTAAAATTTCAGAATCCCAAAATCGTGCAGCCACTACTATGGCTATGTGACATCATATGTTATTCATAACCAGCAATAGAAACCAAATTTTCTACTGTTGCCTTTTCGGTAGATCTTAGTGTTCGGGTAAAATCTCAAATAATAATGGTGAGTCTGGTGTCAAAATATTGAATGTAATCATAATAGAGAGAGAGTAATCTGCCCCTCAGGTAGGGGGAGGGTGTGGGATGGGGGTATACTGGAGTTTTTGGTGGTGGAGAATGGGCACTGGTGAAGGTACGGGTGTTTTATTGTGTGACCGAGACTTAAACTCGAAAGCTTTGTAACTTCTTTCACGGTGATTCAACAAATACATTTATAAAAAAGAAAAAATAAAGTAAGGTGGAGTTCATGCCCAATTCAACCAGCCTAATCAGTGGCTGAATAATTAGCAATAGTCCTACGTTAAAAAAAACTTAGAAGAGCCTTTCTTTAGAAACTGCATTAAAATGTGAGGATGTTAGGGCAATACATATATTTGGAGTACTCAGATGGGATGTTTAGGGAGTTGAGTTCCATTCTTTTTAAATAAAACAAGTTTAGATCACAGAGAGTTTGGGTGCAGTTATAAGCTATAATTCACTTAGGAAAAGGTTGCATGTTATCAGAAGAGACATAAACCTAGGAGGGCATTTACTGTGAAAACAAATTGAAACCTTTTATTTTTTTCAGTCAGCAGAACCGTTTATCCACATGAATTATTTACATAGGTCCAGCATATGTGAATCAGATAGGAGGCCTGTAATAAATATCAAAGAATTGAGAAAATGACAAAGACTTAAATACTTGTCCGCTTTGTCTTCCCACCTGCACATCTTCCTCACTGCACAACAAAGTTCTAGAAGATAGAATCCCTGAGGTTTGAAACCTTTAATAACTATCAACCTACTTATTTTGCAGATGAAGTTACATGCTTGGGAAAATAAATTGACTTGTCTGAATTACACTTATAACTAAAATCCACCTCTAACACTGACAAAAGCAGTTTTTACAATATTCTGCTGTACCACTGCTTTAACCTAAAATTAATTGTCCTCTGTGGATGTATGAGATTATTTGTAATTTAAGCCTTTATTTTCCAATATCATTTGCCATTCAATGACTACTTTCTCTATACTTCAGATTTCTTGATTAAAGATAAAAGGAAATGGCTTTTATCTACATACCTAATAACTTTTTATTTAAAAGAAAAAGTGTGACATCTTACAAGATTTTTGTTTGGTTTTTAATTTTTGGACCACACCTGGAGTTGCTCAGGAAACGCTTCTGGCAATACTTGAGGGATTTTGCATATGTATATGGCAAGTGCCTTAAGCCTTGTAATAAATCGTTGGCCCAAGAGTTTTGAAGAAGTGATGGTACACTTTAAATATTAACTTTTGAAAATAAAAAATCTTTTCTTGGTACAGTTGACAGTACTGAAAAAGAAAAGCATGACATCATTATGAACTGCTAGATTACTATTATCCATCTAAATGTTCAAGAATAATTTAAAAAGCAAAGCAACTGTACTTGGGATAAAAAATTTCAATTCAAGATGCATAAAATGAGAGATAAAACACAGGATATGGTCCAAAAAAGGACACAGTCAGGAGTTTTATGAGAGTAAAGGTAATAACTGGAGAAAAGGAAGAGTCAATTAGTATTAACGGGCTGAAAGCATTATTGTTTATACATATTTGGTTACTGAGTCTCTAGAAAATATGAAAAAATAACTGACTTTATTCTTGGGCTAAAAATCCAAAATAACTATCAAACAATCTTTTTCCTTTAAAATTAATTAAAGAACTGTAGGAATTTACAAATTTACTGATATTTAAGTTTTAATCATTCAATATTTCAATTTCAACACCAATTTCACTACCAGTTTCAACTCCCCTCCATCAAAGTTTCTGTTTTCCATCTCCATCTCCAACTCCCATCCCAACCACTGTTAGACAACTTGAGAGATATATTACAAAGTTTTACTGGTTGCAGAATCAAATACTCAATGACAAAACCCCATATGTATGGATAGTTAATTTTTGATAAGGGAGCTGAGGACATGAAATAGTGTTAAGATAACCCGTTCAAAGAATGGTGCTAGGAAACTGGATAACTCCTTGTAAGAAATTAAAGCTGGATCCATATCTCACACCTTACATATAACTCAATTTAAAATGAATCCAAGACCTTGAGTTTGATGATAAACTATAAAGTATAATAAGGAAATTATAGTCAGAACTCTTGAAGGTTATTTTTCCTTTTTGGTTTAGGTAGAATGTTTAATGCTGTGTTACTGTTTTTGGCTTGATGCACACAGTTTTTGCATATCACCACCACTGAAATGTCCAAGAGTCTCCACCAATGTCCCCATGCTACTTTTTGTCAAACACCACATACCCAATGAGGCGACTAAAACGATTGACCTCTTAGTAATCTCAGTTTTGTATTCAAAGCCTAGGGTCCACCAAAATTCAATAATGTCCATCCCCATGTTTTTTTTTGTCCATATACCTCAGATGAGTGAGATTAGAGATGTAAAGGAGGTCTAATATATTCACATAAATTAACTTAAGTACATTATATCATCAAACAGAAAGGTAAAAATCATAGGATTATATTATTTAATACAGACAAAGCTTTTGACAATATTCAACATCTATTCATTATAAGAACTCTCAACATAAAATCAGAATAGGGAAGAAATTGCATCAAGAGAGCAATGGTTATCTACAATAATTCCACAGTCAAAATCATACTCAGTGTTGAAAAACTGAAAGTCTCTTCTCTGAGTTCAGGCCCAAAGCAAGAATATTCATGTTATCACTACTTGTCAACATAATTTTGGAAGTCCACAACCATAGAAATTGTGTACGAAAAAATAAATCAAAGGCATCTGAATTAGGGGCTGGAGCTATAGCACGGCGGTAGGGCGTTTGCCCTGCACGAGGCCAACCTGGTTTTGATTCCCAGCATCCCATATGGTGCCCTGAGCACCGCCAGAAGCAATTCCTGAGTGCAGAGCCAGGAGTAACTCCTGTGCATCGCTGGGTATGATCCAAAAAGAAAAAAATTAAGGCATTTAATTAAAAGAAGTTAAAATCACTATTAATATATGGCATGATTTTATACATAGAAAACCTTAAAGACTACACTACTTTTAGAAACAATAAAGTAATAGAGCAGACTAGCAAGCAATAAAATCAACACACAGACATCTGCATAACTTCTATATGTAAATAATGAACTTAAAGGATGAGAAAATAAAAAGAAAACATCAGCTAAAAGAGTGTCCAGAACAAAGAAGAAAACCCCTGGGGGGCTCTACAGCTCCCGGAGAATGCTCCAGGTCCCAAACAGAGCCAATATCACCGGGAAGTCCCAGATGGGGTAGGTGCTGCATCCTGCCTTCTCCAGATGGAACCCCGGTGACCATGAGCCTCTACAAGCATAGCTTGGACATGCTCCAAACCTTATAAAGTGATCAATGGAAAGTAAATATATATATATATATATATATATATATATATATATCCGCTATATATCCTAGACCATATCCTCAGGCCATATCTCCTTATAAAGTGATCAATGGAAAGTAAATCATCCAATGTTTCTCCCTGAAAATCAGGCTTAACTCTTTTGCAAAACACAACACCCAAAAGGAGAGAAAGAACAAAGGGGAATGCCCTGCCACAGAGGCTGGGTGGGATGGGTGGGATGGGGGGTTGGAGGGATACTGAGATCTATGGTGGTGGGAAATGGTCACTGATGGAGGGATGGGTATTCAAAATAAGTAAATAAAAAATTACCATAAAATAGTGTCCAAAGTTAATAAAGAAATTAAAGGGAGAAGAAGAGAAGTGGAAATAATTTGTGAACAGGGCAGTTTACCATTCATACTCATGATATGGGAGAATGCTATAGCCACATATACAAAACACAGAGAAAATAATACTGAAAGCATGATATCTAAGCTGAAATCATTGTTTTGCATAACATTGGTTTGTCCCTGTTCCTCCTACAGAGAGTTTAGGTTTACTGAGCTATTCCCACTACAGTGCTCCTGAGGCACACCCAATTCCATCAGACACTAATAATCCTATATTGCTTTTCTTTTACCTTTATGTCCTTTGCATAGTTTAGCAATATCCTTTTTGTATAGACACAGGAAGACAATTGATGTTATGCTTTTTTTTTGCCTTTTTGGGTCCCACCTTGCAATGCTCAGGGGTTACTGGTTCCGCACTCTGGAATAATTTCTGGCGGTGCTCCAGTACCATATGGGATGCTGAAGATTGAGCCCTGATTGGCTGTGTGCAAGGCAAACTCCCTGCCCATTGTACTACCACTTCCACCCAATGTTGTTTTTGTAACATGAGAGTTAATTGAGTCTGAATAGTAATTACTCCTGGGCAACAATAAAATTTACTTGGCTTAGGACAAGGATGAACCTCGGGTAAGCTGTAAACTAACCTAGCATAGGGAAGGGATAAGCAAACAGCACGGTCATGGAACAAACTTTGTCATGATCCAACTAGAAGTAACTGACTACGGACCCTGCTGTTGTTTGGAAAGACTAATATGGCCTGAGGATATGGTCTAGGGTATATAGCGGATATATCTAGATATATAATATATATATCTATATTTATAATATATAATATTATATAATATATATATACTATATATAATCCAGAGCCTTATGTATACAAAGTATATGCATTAGCCCTTTGAACAAGTTCTTCACTTCCATTTAAATATTATTTAACAAAAAATCAACTTTCCATGTTTCATGTTTTCTTTAGTAAGTTGCCTTTTTTCTCTTTGAATTATTTTCTAAGGTTCATTATGTTAAGATGTCTCTACATTCCTTTTCACTGTTGTAAAATACTCTATTTTATTACCTTTATATAGCACTCTTCCCCAGGAAGAGCCATTCTTTAAGCTCAACATATTTCATACTGTGTTCATACAAAATGATTGGAAATAAATGTTATTACTAGCTGAGGAAAGGAGAAAGCAATACACCCTTGATGAAATCCCACCCATGAGAATATCTCCTAATAATCTAGAGTGCTGAACCCCCAGATGAGATTTTTTTCCTGAGTTAATCTCCTAGAAGAACTTCCCTGGAAGGAGGAGCTTCATATCTGTTTATTGTTATAATAAACACCCTTCACGATTTCTATATAACTATGCTGTAGAGAAAGAGAAAGGAGAAATAATTACACTCTAAGAGAGGAAAAAAGGGAAAAATGAAAGATAAACAGTCTCTTACACGAACCAGTCTGCAACCCTGTTCCTCTCTTCCCTGTTCCCCCATTCACCTGCTGCCATTGGCTGGCCTGGGGAAAGCTAACACATGCATCACTCACCCATGCTTTTTGAAATCACACAATTGAACCTTGTAAATTACATGTCAAGTTAATAGGTGAAGATTGGGAGGGAGTTTGAGGTGGGGAGGAAGTATGGGAGCACGGGTGAAGAGAAGTTGACATTGGTGGTGGGAATGGCATTGAAATATATGCTTAAAACTAAATTATCAATAAATTTGTAAATCACAATTCTTTAATTAAAAGATATCTTAAAAAATTAAAGTGTCCAAAAACACTTTATCAAACGGTCACAGTCACGGTCCTCCCATTGTTCATCGATTTGCTCGAGAGGGCCCAGTAACGTCTCCATTGGAGACTTTGTTGTTACTGTGTTTGGCATATCGAATACATCACGGGTAGCTTGCCAGGCTCTGCCGTACAGGCGAGATACTCTCGGTGGCTTGCCGGGCTCTCCGAGAGGGGCGAAGGAATCGAACTCTGGTCGGCCATGTTGGCTGCGTGCAAGGCAAATGCCCTACCCACTGTGCTATTGCTCCAGCCCAAAACTATGGCCAATAATTAAAAAAAAGAAGTGGACATCAATAAATGGGTAAAAAAGTTCATATTTATGGTATGAAATAATTTGCACTGTCAAAATTGTCATCCATTCCAAAGCAGCATACAGATTCAATGCAATCTCCATCAAAATTATGATGGCATTCTTAAAAGACTTGGAATAACTTCTGCTGAAATTTGTATGGGACCACAAAATTCTCCTCAATGTCTTTTCTTTGAAGAAAGAAAATGAGATATTTTCTTATGTTAAATTATACTGTAGATCCATAATATTCAAACACTTATTTTTTTATTGCTTTTTAAAAACAAGTACTTTTGGACCACTCGAAAGTTATTTGGCCCAATATAAAGGATATAAATAATTCAATTTCTCTATAGTAGTTCCCCAGTTCAGCTTAAATTTTTTATTTTTCTCTTGCTTTTGATAAATGTTAGTTAGTCAGTACTTGGGAGATACTCCAAGTGAATTGTTGTTTGTTGGTTGCTCCTGGCGATGCTTAAAAGAAAATGTCCTGCCAGGGATCAAATCCAGAGCTATATGTATACAAAATATAAGCACTAGCCCTTTGAACAATCTCTTCACCTCCATTTGAAAATTGATCATTTGATCACTTGACATCCCGTTACTCATCGATTTGCTTGAGCAGGCTCCAGTAACGTCTCCATTCATCCCTGTCGCGAGCTAGTGTAGCCCAATGGCGTTTGCTCACTCCAGGAACATGAAGAACCTCAAACCATTCATTCAGGGTCTTGACGAAGAAGTCTGACCATTTCGTAGGTGGGCGGCCTCGCGATCTATTCATGTCCCTTGGAATTCAGTCAGTAATGGCTGTAGTCCAGTGGTCACCTCTAAATTGCATTACGTGTCCAGTCCATCTGATTTTCGATGCCTTGGCAAACGAGACAGCATCGCTGATTCTCGATCTTTGATGGAGTTCGGAATTCCAGATTCCTTTTTTCACTTGAGTGAAGCATGATACTCCAATCATAGCTCTTTCGATTCCTCTTTGGCAGACCCAAATAACGTTCTCATCCTATTTTCATAGGGCCCAGGTCTCTGAGGCGTATGTTAGTGCAGGAAGAACGGTGGAGTTGAAGAGATGTACCCAGAGCCTGAGGTTCTTCGTCCTCTTAATTATTTCTTCAACACTCTTAAAGGTGTTCCACGCCACTCTCTTCCTCCTGAGCAGCTCGGGTGACAGGTCATTCGTCCTGTTGAGTTCTCAACCTAGGCACACATAACTGCTACATTCGGAGATGTTCATTCCATTGAGAGCAAATGGAAAGTCAGAAACGAGTCTGTTTCTCATGAACATTGTCTTTGTGAGATTCAGGTGCAGTCTGAACTTTCCACACTCATGGTTGAAGCTGGCTAGCATTTGTGCCACTTGGCTAATGTTTGGTGTTATTAGAATGATGTCATCAGCGAAGTGGAAGTAGTGTAGTTGCCGACCATTTATCTTCACTCTCATTTCTTCCCATTCCAGTCGTTGCATGACGTTCTCAAGGGTGGCACTGAAGAGTTTCGGTGAAATGGTGTCACCCTGCCAAAGCCCTCTCTTTATGTCGATGATCACTTCCTTGTAGAGTGGTGAGATCCTACTAGTGAATCCATAATACAGCTCACAGAGAAACCTGATTTATTGAGTTAGAACGCCCTGTTTGGCTAGGGCTTCGATGACCACTTCAGTCTCAACAGAATCAAAGGCCTTCTTTAAATCAATGAACGTTAGACAGAGTGGAATCTTGAACTCCCGGGAAACCTCAATGAGATTGATTACCACTCACACATGAGTGAAGACCCACAGAATCAGGTAAGCGGAACTCTATGACCTTGGACTCCAGGCTCAATAGGACCCGGAAACAGAGATACTCTAGCCTGCTTCCACCAATCTCCAGCGACCCAGGGATCACAAGCAGAAGCCCTAACCTGCTGCAGCCAGATAAATACTTCATAGGCCGACCTTCACTACCTCCACTTCTCAGTCACCGCCACACTCCATGCCACTTTCAGAACACATCATAAGACACTTAATATACATCTTCCAAGATTGGGTTCAAATATGATGTGAACCATGGGAACACCTATAAGGGAGAATAGATGACACCCTAAAAGCCCACATCCCTCTCAGAGAGCCCGGAAAGCTACCGAGAATATCCTGCATGCATAGGAGAACTTGGCAAAGTACTTGTGGCATATTTGATATGCCCAAAACAGTAAAAACAATGGGCTTTATTCCCTTTACCCTGAAAGAGCCCCCAATATGGGGGAAGGGGGGTGGGAGAGATACTGGGACTGGTGGTTGTGGAGAATGGGCACTGGTGGAGGGATGGGTATTCGATCATTGTATAACTGAAACCCAAGCACAAAAATTTGTAAGTCTACAACTGTACCTCATGGTGTTTCACTAATAAAAATTTAAGGAAAAAAATAAAAAATAAAATAAATATATAAAAACCTAAAAAAAAGAAGGATGAGCAAGGAGAGGCTGATAAAATCCCAGGCCAAACTAGGTTGCCAAAATGAAGAAGCACTAAAATGACTGTAATTTCAATTCATGTACGCTGGCATCAGAAGCATCCATCGAGGACGTGATGATGCAAGCGCAGAAGATCAAGTATGACATCATTGGTCTGACCTAGATGAGAAGGCAACAACCACATCATGCCACTTTTAACACTGGAGAAGCACTGTTCCTTGGAACATGCGAGAAAAGAGGCGTTGTTGGTGTTCTCATCAACACAAACTTGGCCATGAGCATTGATTCATTTGAAAGTCTAACATCCTGAATCAGATGCTTATGCTTGAATAGATGTGGCATACTGCCAGCAGTTTCTGTCTTTGTCGTATATGCACCAACATCCAACTACGATAAAGAAGACATTGAGAAATTCTACATGGAGCTGGAGAAGTTCTATAAGAAAGACCACACCTTCTACAAGATCATTGTTGATGATTTTAATGCCAAGATAGGACCGAGACAATCAGCCGAAGAACTCCACATCGGGACCCATGGCCTAGAATGGAACAAACAGGGTGAGAGACTGTCTGAGTTCATCATGTCTACTGAGACCATCCATGGTAACTCACAGTTCCAGAAGTCATAATCTAAATGTTGGACATGGGAGTCTCAACAAAATTGACCACATCATATTCAATCAACGGTTTTGCCTGACCAATGTTGCTATTGTCCCAAAATTACAAAAGGGATTGAACCACTGTCTCCTTTTTGCAAAATTCTACTTCATGGAGAGGGGAGAAAGGGCTGCAAAGTTTAAGAAGAGAAAATCCCAGAATGACCACCAACTGGGAGCTCTTTGGCACTATTGTGGCAACATGGGAAGATGCCGTCATTGACAAAATCGACAAAGAATACAATCGACTGGTTCAGCACCTCCATGATTGTTCGAGGAATGCTGCGAGTAAGAAAGCCACAAAAAGATGCCTGTCTTCAAAAACTCTCGAGATTTTTCACCAACACTGGTGGGAACGAGCCTCAGGCAACCACAAGCTAATGTCTGATCATTCAAAGCAGTGCAGAGAAGTGATAAAGGAAGGCCTCAAAGAGAGGAAAGTGCTGGCCGATGTGGCAGAAACCTGGAAAAGCATTCCCAACACTCATCTGTTCTTCACCAACTATAAGACATTTAAAAATTATTTCACAAAAATCAACTTTTCACATTTGACATTGTCTTTAGTGACTTGCCTTTTTTCTCTTTGAATTATTTTCTAAAATTCATCATGTTAAGGTTGTTGACATTCTTTTTCACTGTTGTACAATATTCTATTTTATTACCTTTATATAGCACTAGTAGTTGTAGCTTAGTGATATATATGTATACATTTTTTATAGTTTAGGAAAAATCATATATGCATGTGTTTTGAAAGTCATTTCTTTCCAGATTAACATACAATGTACTCATGACATCTTAGGACAAGACAAGTGTGTAGGAATAGAAAGAGTATCTTAGGCAATTTTAATACTATTAGTGATACTTTATGGAAGTTGTTCTCTAAATATGATATCATTACCACTGGAAATGACATCACCTGCTATCTTGTTTGAATTTCTCATTTTACAGTCCTTCCCAGACTCGTTGGATTAGAAATTTGGGATGTATATCTAGCAAACCACTCTAAACATGGTTATTGAATGATTATCATATTTTATATGATTATAAAGTTTGAGAGTTACAACTTTAACTCTGTGATTTATAACGATTCTTAAATTCCACTCTCTTGTTCTTTAATCTTTTTCTCTTTTTTTTTGGACCACATGCTGTGGTGCTCAGGGATAACTCCTGGCTCTGAGCTCACAGATCACTCCTGGTGATGCTTGAGTGCTCCTGTGAGATAACAGGGATTGAACCTGGGTATGCCACATGTAAGTCAAGAACTCTGTTGGCTATACTATCTCTCGTAACCCTGTCACTTATTACCAATGTCTGTGTCTTTATCACATTTTAGGACATAACAAAAATAAAACCTATGTCTAATAAAAAGGAGGCAAGTACCTAATTGAAAATAAAGATCAAGAGAATTATTAGAACTACTTGAGATCTGATCTCTCTCTATAGGCCAATGAGTAAAAAAGTCAAATGATATGTAGGAAGAAATGAGGAGGACTGAAATAATGAAGCTTCTGGGGGAAGTGAAGATAAGGTAAGAGTAAATTTGTAGTATGTTACAATGACACTGCACTTGAAAATATTGACTATGCTTTAAAGTATATCTGTGCATGTTTGTGTGTATGTATGTGGTTAGAATTATATATTGACACCAGGTTTGAAGAATGATGCTAAGGGCTTAGAAAGTTTTCTTTGAAAGCATATGGTCATGAGATGAAATCTTTAGTGTATCATATGTGGGAAGTGTCACCTGGGAAAATCTAATATCTGAACCTGGCTATTATGCTGTCTGTTATCCTGGTCTACAAATGGTTTCTGGTTGCACTTTCAGTGAGGAATGTGTAGTCACCATAAAAGCTGTAGTATTCTGACAAATGCTACAAGTGTGACCCCTGCACCATCCTACAGCTCCACTCCCAGTTTTCTCCCTCTCCTGGGTCAGTGAATTGGACAGGGGTGCCATTTCCTCCACATCTGTGCCCCAGATGTCCCCTCAGACCCTGAGCTGCCCAACCTCCCCGAGTGACATCCTGCCTGCCCCCATGCCATCCTTCAGTGCCGCTCCCAGTTTTCTTCTTCTCCCAGGTTTGTGCACCCCCACCTGTTACCCCATCCACATTGCAGTAGGGTTCGTGGCCTCCACAGAAGTGGACATGGCATTTTGGGGGGCTGGCCACAGTTATTTTCCTCTTTTCTGGCATTCTACACTCACATCTACATTTCCATCACCTAATTCTCCTGGAGAATATCTGGTCATCTCGTACACATTAGGCCAATAGTCTAGTAGTGTATTCCAATTGAATCATAATACTGGCGTAACAAGAAGTTCTACAAATTCGATATAAAATAACACATCCTCTGAATCTTCACTGGAGACATACCTAAGCCGCTGAGGAGCACCTGAGAGGAAGGTGAAACTCTAGAAGGGAGAAAAGGTGAACACCAATGATTGAGCTCATCCAGAATCCTTTATTGCAACTACATGGGAACACTCATAGTGAACTCTAAGGTTCCACCACCATACTACTACAAAAACATGAAGAAACAATAAAAATCCCCACTATGAGGAGAAGGTGATGGAAAGGGTCCTGAGGCTTCAACAAGCATAACCCACAAATACGATCTCTCCAATAAAAAATTCAGAGAAGAAATGTTGAAGATGTTCAATGAACTCAAAGAAACAGTTCAACAGACATCCAGTGAATTAAAGGAGAACCTGAAAGAAACAATGGAACAGAGAGCCGAGAAAATACAGGAAGAAATGAGAGCAGAAATAAAACTCTACAAAAAGAAATGTCACGAATAAAGGATTCTGTAGATAAAATTAAAAACTCAGTGGGTGCACTCAATACAAGAATGGCTACAGCTGAAGACAGAGTCAGAGAGCTTGAAGATGAGCTGCAGGAAGCTTACAACAACAACAACAATGGGAAAAAATCTCAACATAGCTCTTAGGCAAATCAGAGACCTAGGGGATGATTTCAAGTTGAATAATATTTGAATTGTCGGAGTACCAGAAGGACAGAGAGACAACCCCAATGAAAAAGCCACAATTAAAAATATCACTGCTGAAAAGTTTCCAGAGCTGGAGAATGCAGGCATCCAGATCCAAGGAGCTCAAAGAGTGCCAGCTAAAAGAGACCCGAACAAAAACACTCCAAGACATATCGTAGTCATAATGATGTATGCCACGAATAGAGACACAATACCGCAAGCAGCAAGGTCAAAGAAGGAAATCACATACAAAGGAGCACCCCTTAAATTTACAGCAAACCTTTCAGAGGAAACTCTCCAGGTCCGAAGACAATGGTGGAATATAGTGAAAAACCTCAATGAAATGAATGCCTCACCAAGAATACTTTATCCGGATAAACTCTCACTCAAACTTGAAGGAACAATACACTGCTTCATGGATAAACAACAGCTTGAGAACTTCATAGACTCAAAACTAAACTTAAAAGAATGACTAAAGGGGCTACTATAAGACAAGAAAAAACTCTACAAGCACAACAAATCCCTACAGAAAAATGGCACAAACCCACATGACTATAATTTCCCTCAATGCCAATGCTCTAAATGCACCAATTAAGAGACACAATGTGTCAAAATGGTTTCAGAAACTAAACCCAACCTTCTGCTGCCTATAAGAAACACATCTGAACAGTCAGAGCAAACACAGACTCAAAGTCAAAGATTGAAAAACAATCCTGCAAGCAAACATCTTCCTCAAAAACGTCAGGGTGGCCATACTAGTATTCGAAAACATAGATTTTAGGTTGAAAAAGTTTAGAAGGGACAGCGAAGGACATTTTTACTAATAAAGGTATATGTACAGTAGGAAAAAATCACACTCATAAACGTGTATGCACCTAATGAGGGACCATCTAAGTACTTAAAACAACTGCTAACAGATTTTAACAAGGACATTGCTAGCAACACAATAGAAGTTGGAGACTTCAATACTGCCCTATCACCTCTAGATAAATTAACAAGATTAAAACTCAGCAAGGAAACACTGGTTTTGAAGAAAGTGATAGAAGAGAGGGCGGATCAGTCTATACAGGGCTTTGTGTCCCAAAAAGAAAGAATACACATATTTTTTTAGTGCACATGGAGCATTTTCCAAAATAAATCATGTGCTGAGTCATAAAACATGCCTCAATAGAATCAGGAAGATAGAAATTGTATAATCTTTTCAGACCACGATGCAAAAACATAGTAGAAATGACATCTGCACTTATAAGTTCACTTCAGTACTGTTTGCAATAACCAGAATCTGGAAAAAACCCGAGTTCTCTAGAACAGATGACTGGTTAAAGAAACTTTGGTACATATACACAATGGAATACTATGCAGCTGTTAGAAAAGATGAAGTCATGAAATTTGCATATTGGTGGATCAACATGGGAAGTATCATGTTAAGTGAAATGAGTCCAAAAGAGATGGACAGACATAAAAAGTTTTCATTCATTTGTGGAATATAATGTAACAGAATGGGAGACTAACACCCAAGAACAGTAGAAGTAAGGATCAGGAGGATTACTCCACAGCTTAGAAGCCAGACTCGCATGATGGGGGAAAAGGCAGCTCAGATAGAGAAGAGACCACTAAGTAAAGGGTGCTTGGAGGGCCTGCTCAGGATGCGAGATGTAGGCTGAAAGTAGACTATAGACTGAACATGGTGGCCACTTAATAACTCTATTGCAAACCACAACACCGAAAAGAAGAGAGAGAGAGCAAAAGGGAGTATCCTGCCAAAGAGGCGGAGTGGGTTGGAGGGGACAGGGTGGGGGTGGTGGGAGGGTTGCTTGGACCATTGTTGGTGAAAAATGGGCACTGGTGTAGAGATGAGTACTCAACCATTGTATGACAGAAACACAAGCACAAAAGTTTGCAAGTCTGTAATGTACCTCACAGCTATTCACTAATAAAAAACTAAAAAAAAGATGTACAAGTGCTCTAATTAGGAACCATAACCTCTGTTAATTTCATGTGTCAATATTATAACAACCTCCAGTGAGCACCATCAACCATTGACTTGTGTGTCTCAACAAAGTGTGCTATCTGAAGCAGAGAATGTGTACAAGCACTGAAACAGAAGAAACACAAACCTTGGTGAGTACCATGATTGTGTATGACAACCTTGGTAAATACCACAACTTTTAAACATATGCAAACGACAGCCTAGTATGTGTGCAACCCTTGGACATTATAACAATAAAACCAATGATGATGAAAGGAGGAGTAACAGGAATTAAAATATTAAGTAATAAAATCAAAGAGCACTCAAGTATGTTAAAATATGCTTTAAAATAAAGAAAATGAGGTCGGTTTGACCAAGAAATTTAAGCATGACCTGTTTTTATTTCCCTGTCTGTTGAGCCCTGCTTATGAATAACTTAGATCCAGCAGAGGGAGCAACTTACATTTGTTACAGGAGACACAAATACTGTTATTCAGGCAGATGTAGTTGCCTTAGCTAATCATTCAAGATAAAATTCATCTGTATGAGAGCTGGAGCTACAGCACAGTGGGTAGGGCGTTTCCCTTGCACGTGGCTGACCTGGGTTAGAATCCGTGCATCCCACATGGTCCCCTGAGCACTGTCAGGAGTAATTCCTGAGTACAGAGCCAGGAGTAACCCCTGAGCATCGCTGGGTGTGACCCCCCCTAAAAAGAAATGTGTCTGTATCATCACTGCCTTGATTGTTTTTTAAATTTTAGAGTTGAGAGCTATTTTCCTATTATTAGCATCAAATTCACCATATTGAAGTGAATTTTCACGAAAGGGAAAAAAGTATAGTCTTTATTCACTTGAAAAGAAGTCAATTATTAATTGAATCCATACATTTTGTTTTGTATATATGCATGGGAGCCCAGCTGTGTTGGGGGCCACTCCCAGCTTGGAAGTTTGGAATTTATGGCAGTGCACTGGCAGATCTAAGAGATGAAGATTGGATTGAACTTGGGGCCTCACTCACAAAAAGCATATGCTACACACTTTGAGATATCTTCCCAGCCCTAAACACCTAATTTTAAATGACAGCTAGTTTCAGACTAAAAAGATACCTTATAGTTAGGGGCTGGAGCGATAGCACAGCGGTAGGGTGTTTGCCTTACAAGCGGCCAACATGGCCGACCCGAGTTCGATTCCTCCGCCCCTCTCGGAGAGCCCGGCAAGCTACCGAGAGTATTCGATATGCCAAACACAGTAACAACAAAGTCTCCAATGGAGATGTTACTGGGTCCGCTCGAGCAAATCGACGACCAACGGGAGGGCCTTTACCTTTACCTTTACCTTTATAGTTAGGGGGGTTGATTCCTCCCATTTTCTTTTTCCCAAGAATTGCTTTAGCTATTCGTGAGGGCTTATTGTTCCATATAAATTTCAGGAGTGTTTGCTCCATTTCTTTGAAGAATGTCATGGATATCCTTATAGGGATTGCATTGAATTTGTACAATGCTTTGGGAAGTATTGCCGTTTTGACAATGTTAAGTCTCCCGACCCATGAGCAGGGGATATCTTTCCATTTCCTTATGTCCTCTTTTATTTCCTGAAGTAGTGTTTTAATTAAAACAGCATGGTACTAGAACAAAGGCAGAGCTGCAGACCAATGGAATGAGGTTGAATACACTGACATCTCTCTTCAATCATAGGATCATCTAGTCTTTGATAAAGGTGCAAGAAATGTGAAATGGAGTAAGGAAAGCCTCTTTAACAAATTGTGCTGGCATCAGTGGACGGCTACATGCAAAAAAATGGGCTCAGAACTCTGCCTAACACCATCTACAAAAGTAAGATCAAAATGGATTAAAGACCTCAACATCAAACCAGAAACCATAAGGTACATTGAAGACAAAGTTGGCAAAACCCTCCATGACACTGAAGCTAATGGTATCTTTAAAGATGTCACACCACTGACCGAGCAAGTGAAAACAGAGATAGATAAATGGGACTATCTTAAACTAAGAAGCTTCTGCACCTCCAAAGAAACAGTGACCAAAATACAAAGACAGTCTACAGAATGGGAAAGGATATTGACCGAATACACATCTGACAAGGGGTTGATGTCAAGGATATATAAAGTACTGGTTGAACTCCACAAGAAGAAAACATCCAACCCATTAAAAAAATGGGGCAATGAAATGAACAGAAACTTTCTCAAAGAAGAAATCCGAATGGCAAAAAAGCACATGAGAAAATGCTCTACATCATTAATCATCAGGGAGATGCAGATCAAAACCACAAAGAGATACCATCTCACACTTCAGAGACTGGCCCACATCCAAAAGAACAAAAGCAACTGACGCTGGCGTGGATGTGGTGAGAAAGGGACACTGCTTCACTGTTGGTGGGAATGCCGACTGATTCAGCCCTTCTGGAAAACAGTATGGACGATTCTCAAAAAATTAGAAATTGAGCTCCCATTTGAACCAGCATTACCACTCCTGGGAATATATCCCAGAGATGAAAAAGTGTATAGTCGAAGTGACATCTGCACTTGTTTGTTCATTGCAGCACTCTTTACAATAGCCAGAATCTGGAAAAAACCTGAGTGCCCAAGAACAGATGACTGGTTAAAGAAACTTTGGTACATCTACACAATGGAGTACTATGTAGCTCTTAGGAAAGATGAAGTCATGAAATTTACATACAAGTGGTACTACATGGAAATTATCATGCTAAGCGAAATGAGTCAGAAAGAGAGGGATAGGCATAGAAATATTGCATTCATCTGGGAAACATAAAGTAACAAAGTAGGAGATTAATACCCAAGAATATCTGAGATCAGAACCAGGAGGATTACTCTATAGCTTAGAGGCCAGCCGGCCATTCTAGGGGAAAGGGCAGCTCAGATAGAGAAGGGAGCACCAAATAAAGGGTGTTTGGAGGATACTCCCAGGAGGGGAGATGCATGTTGAAAGTAGACTATGGACTGAACATGATTGCCACCAAATGCCTCTTTTGCAGGCCACAACACCCAAAAGTAAAGAGAGAATAAAAGGGAATTCCCTGCCACAGAGGCAGGGTGGGATGTGGGTGGAGGGTGGGTTTGGGAGGGATACTGGGATCCATAGTGGTGGAAAATGGGCACTGGTGGAGGGATGGGTATTTGGTCATTGTATAATCAAAACCCAAGCATAAAAATTTGTAAATCTACAACTGTACCTCATGGTGTTTCACTAATAAATATTAAAAAAATACCTTATTGTCAAAAGTTAATGATGGCTTTGTTGTACATAGAAGACATAGAGAACTTTTTTGATAGTACACTCTAGAAACTTAAGAATCTTTTAGTTGTGAAATATCTAAACCAAACAACCCTAACATACAAAAAGTTATCACCAAGTTAGTTTTATGTATTTATGGATTTTGTTATATCAAACATATTTCAAGTCATTAAAGATACCAGAGAAACAGTTTACCCTGTTTAACCCACTACTAACAGAAAGTAATGTCTTAGATAGTATATTCTTATCACCTTTTTAGATCATTGCTATTATAAAAACTTCGTAATAAGTCTCTGTTCCCACTAATTTTTCTGTACTGAAATACCCCTGTCAGGTCACTGTTAAATGAAATTTCAGAAAGTTCAGTTTTGACCATGCCATGTATAACATATCTGACTCAGAGATACCTATAGACTACAGTGAGTAATTGAGCAATTATCTTTTGTACACATTTTTGTGCACTATTCCTAGTTGTAAGGTTTGTTCAGGACCGAATGGTGTCTGGTGGATGAAATTGGGATATTCCCAGAATCAAAGATCACTCTGCCCTCTGCATGGTAGACAGCACTTATGACCCACTTGGAGACTGGAAATCACCAGGCTGTATCTGAAAAAATGTGTAGATCTGGGTATGTAAGATTCAATCCCACTACTAGAAATCACAACAGCAAAGGACAGAACTTGTTAATACAACTAACTCTTTTATGAAAATTTTTTCATTTAAAAAGAACAGTCGTCCAAAAGATTGAATATTTGAGTGGGGGTGAGAATATAATGATTATTAAAAATAAATTTAGTAGCCACAGAAATAAAAATAGACAAAGTTATGTGGCAAAATTAACCTGCAGATAGAAAATAAGGACACAACTTAATTATTCTCCTATACTATATTATAATGACTAAATGTACCACTGAAGTGTTCTAAGCATTCTGAAATGTAACCAGACACTCAAATCAGTTGGAATAATTTAATAATGTACTCTTTGCAAAAGATAATACAGGTGCCAAAAATAAATCTGATGAGTCAGTAAAGCAGATTTCTATTACGACAGGGTCATACATGCATTGAGCTAAAAACAATAACATAAAAGACAAAAGAACAATTATTAATGCTTAAATGTTGTAAATAAACAAGATGGTAGAAGTTTCAAATGAAGCATACTTTCTTTTTATTACTCTGTTATTATAGACTATATTACCTTTTTATTATCAAATCTAAGAATTTCATTTTGAAAATTCTTTCTTTTGACTAGACTCATCACATTATTCATATTTACCTCATTAGATAAAGAAAGAGCAGCTAAAGAGCGAAAGGGAAATGTGGAGACCAGATTTCAAGCAAATTATTTTGGATATTTTGTTTAGACTTGAAAAAACGCCAGACTTATTCTGATACTGACAAATGCTTCTACTCCAGGGTCTTCAAGAATAAATAATATAAATAATAAAAGTTTGTTAGAATTTGAGAGTGTCATAAGAACTTTATTCTGTTATTCTCCTTTAGCATTGTGCAGCTGCTTTTCCATACGACGAGAACATACTTCATAGTTTTTTTTTTTATCTTCATTTTTTCTCTATTCAAGAACAAGACTTAAAATCTGACTTAAAATTTCCAGCAGATAAAGTGTTACAGTAGTACTTAAACCTATTTTAATGTTTTTATTTGTGATTTGGGACATAGAAGTATAGTATCTTTGAAGTTTGAAAAATAAAGCTTTTAAAACGGAAAGATACAATGCATCTTTCACATAGCCCATTAAAAATTATGAATTTCATTTTTATATGCCTTCTATCATTCATGGTCTAAGCAATAAAATTCATGAAATAAAATTATGTTTTTAGGAATATGATTTATTGCTTTTGTATTCTATAGTATAACTTTACAGAGCATTAAGCTTTTTGTTTCAGGTCATCATAAATCATCTACCTAGCGGGTGTTAAGTAGGCGAAAGTGCTGTGACATGTTAAATGCAGATATTCAGGTAATATTTTATTGTTTGTGAGGTTATATTTGTATCTCCCTACATTTTTTCATGCAATGTGCTAATCTTTCCGCTTCAGATTTTCATTAGATTCTTTTACCCTCCATTTCATGATCAAATAAATCTTCATATTCATTAAGTGGATTACATCATTTACTTCCTAATAAACTTTCATTGGCACCACAATGTATGCTGAGACTCTTTTGTCTGCATGATATGGGGTTTGAATGAAATCAAGATTTAGATTATATAGTATAGAAGTGCTTTTTCTGCATTAATCAGAATTTACATAATTAATATTATTCAAGTGTCAGGTGCCAGCAAGACTAAAATAGTCTTTGCAGTTATTTAGGGAGTGAGTGATTTCTCACTAATAAAAAGTATGGTTTTGTTTGTTTGCTTGTTTTGTGGCTATACCTAGCTATAATCAGGGTTCACTCTCGAATTTGAGCTCAGGTGCCACTCCTGGTGGAGCTTGGGGGACCACATGCAGTCCCAGGATAGAACTTGGGCCAGGAACATTCAAGGAAAGTACCTTATTTGATATCTGATGTACCTAAAAAGTACTGTTTATAATTTTAGACTTATTTACTATATGCGGGCCACTTGGATAAAGATTTGAGAGCTCCCCTCCCTGTGCATTTGGCAAAGAATCACCCGTAGGAAATGTGATATCTATTTAGACTCAAAAGTGTGATTTTGTGATCTTTCTTTAAAATATCCAGGATATCACTGTTTTGAAGGCCAACATTTCTATAGCAAAAAGGGGAATGTATCCTGAACTTTCACCTGTTTCCACACTGAATTGTAGATTAGCAAGCGCTATAGACTTCCTCTGCAATAAATATAAAGGGGGAAAAAAAGAATTATTTTGCTAATCTATAGGATAACCGTGTTCCCTTGTAACATAAAGTTTCCTAAAATTTCTATTTGTGGATTATTAGAAGTTTTACTCTGGAAATAATGAACAGACTTTTAATAACCTTTATGTTTGCTCTACAATTATCTTTCACCCATTAATCTAAGGCATGACACAACTTATTTGATTGAATAGACCAATGTTCCTTTCCTTTTCACTGTTTCACATATGCCCCTCATATCGCTCTGCAAAACTATTTGATATTTTATTTTATTTGTTTTCTCTTTGATATTTTAGAGAAAACTTTATGTCTTTAATTATTGTCACTGGAGACTTAAAAACTAGGTACAAAAGTATTCAGCGTCATTAAGAACTTGGACAATTCTGGGCACTAAGGAAGTAAAATATTTTGGAAAGTGAATAATAATTGACAACTTTCAAAGTATAGTATACATTGACAGTTCAGTGAAGGTGCATAAACTGACATAGTACTTTTGTTGTTTATCTTGGTGTAGTAAAGCCTGGAGATTCTCTGGAATTACTCCTGGCTCTGTGCTCAGGGATTATTCCTGGGAATAATTGGGGAACTATATGAGATGGTGGGATCAGACTGGGTTGGCCGTGTGGAAGGCAAGTGCCTCAACCCCTCAACTAGATAGTAGTTGACTACATCCACATTACTCTGGATGTAGTCTAACACTGTATTAATAAATTTATAATTTATATACTATTTAGCGGATACTCTAGGCTTTGTAACTCACTATTACCATGCAACTTTTGTGTCTTACATCTTATCCTAATAAAATTGAGATGAACTTTCTGAAGTTAAAAAAGCAAATAGGCGGAAGCAGTTTTGAGCATCTGCCTTGCCCTCTTCACTCCTCACGGGGTGCCCATTTCATCCCAAACCCAGGTCAGCTCAGCTGCCGGCTCGCGACCCTGGGACCTCCATCTCTCCCTGCAAGACCCCAGGTGTCTCCCGAGATGCCTGGAGAGAAGCAGTTTTGAGCGTCTGCCCTGCCCTCTTCACTCCTCACGCAACGTCCATCTCATCCCAAACCCAGGTTTCTGTAGAGGCGTGGCCTCTTCACAAATGGGCGTGGCTTCAAAAGTGGGCATGGCTTATTTTCCCGCGGGACCACACTCACGCGTCCGCAGGTTGTTTACCCATACTAAGGAACCTAGTCCCCAAGGAATCTAGTCCCCAACCTACTCAGCAATATGAAGAAACAAAGAAAATCCCCACCACAAGGGGAGGACAACGAAAACAATCGAGAAGATTCTGTCGATACCGCTCACCTAAGGGACCTCTCTGACATAGAATTCAGATTGAAAGTCATGAAGATGTTCAATCAACTCAATGAAACAGTCAGACAGACAGCCAGTAACACCACAGAAAAAATCGACAAATTACACGAAGAAATGAGAGCAGAAATGTCACGATTAAAAGATTCTGTAGATGAAATCAGAAACTCAGTCTCTTCTCTTAAAACTAGGATGACCGCAGCTGAAGAGAGAATCAGTGAGCTGGAAGATCAGCTGCACCAAGCCAACACACAACAACAAAGAGTGGCAAGGGACCTCAAAATAGCTCTACAGAGAATGAGAGTCCTAGCAGATGATTCCAAGAGGAACAATATTAGAATCATGGGACTACCTGAACCTCAGAGAAACAATCCCAACGAAAAAAACACGGTGAAACAAATCATTGCTGAAAAATTCCCAGAGCTCCACAATGCAGCCATTCATTTCAAGGAGACCGAAGGGTACCAGCTAAAAGAGATCCAAACAAAAACACTCCAAAACATATCGTAATTAGAATGATCGATGCTGCCGATAGAGACACAGTACTGCAAGCAGCAAGGGCAAAGAAGGAAATCACATACAAAGGAGCACCCCTTAGATTCACAGCAGACCTATCAGAGGAAACCCTCCAAGCCTGAAGGCAGTGGGGAGATATAGTAAAAAAAAAACTCACGGAAATGAATGCTTCACCAAGAATACTCTATCCGGCTAAACACTCACTCAAACTTGAAGGAACGGTACACTATTTTCTAGATAAACAGCAGCTCAGGAACTTCATAGACTCAAAACCAAACCTAAAACAAGGCCTAAAGGGGCTACTATAAGACAAGACAAACCCTACAACCACAACAGACCCTTACAGAAAGACGACACAAAACCCCATAACCATACTCTCTCTCAATGTCAACGGTCTAAATTCACGATTTAAGAGACACAGAGTGGCAAAATGGATAAAGAGACAGAACCCAACATTCTGCTGCCTACAAGAAACTCATCTCAACAGCCAGAGCAAACACAGATTCAAAGGATGGAAAACAATCCTGAAAGCACACAGCTCCTTCAAAAAACCTGGGGTGCCCATACTAGTATCCGACAACATTAATTTCACGTTGAAAAAGATTAGAAGGGACAGTGAAGGCTATTTTCTCTTCATCAAGGGATACGTACAACAGGAAGAAATCACACTCTTTTTTTTTCATTTTTTAAAAATTTTATTTATTTATTTATTTATTTATTTTTAATAGTGAGAGACCATGAGGTAAGAAATCACACTCTTAAATGTATACGCACCTAATGAGGGAACAGCTAATTATTTAAAACAACTGCTAACAGATTTTAAGGAGGACATCACTACCAACACAATAGTAGTTGGAGACTTCAACATCGCCTTATCACCTCGGGATAGATCAACAAGAACAAAACCCAGCAAGGAATTATTGGCTTTGAAAGAAGAAATAGAAGAGAAAGGGCTTATGGACCTATACAGGGCTTTACACCCCCAAAAGAAAGAATACACATTCTTGTCCAGTGTGCACGGAACATTTTCCAAAATAGACCATGTGGTAGGACACAAAACATACCTCAACAGAATCCGGAAGATAGAAATAGTATCAGCCAACTTTTCAGACCATGATACACTGAGGATAGATGTGAATCACACAAAGACACGGAGAACCAAATCAAACACTTGGAAATTAAACAACTTGATGCTGAACAATAAGGGTCAGGAATGAAGTCAAGGACGAAATCAAAAGATACCTGGAAACAAATGAGAATGAAGACACAAACTACCAGAACTTATGGGATGCAGTGAAAGCTGTATTAAGGGGAAAATTTATAGCTCTGCAAGCATATCTTAGGTCGGTAGAAACGATGCACATAAACAACTTGATCTCACAGTTCAAGACCTTAGAAAAGGATCAACAGAAAGAGCCTAAATCAGGCAGAAGGAAAGAGATCATAAAACTTAGAGCAGAAATCAACGACATGGTAACCAAAGAAACAATCTGAAAGATCAATGAAACCAAGAGCTGGTTCTTCGAGAAAATAAATAAGATAGATAAACCACTAGCAACACTCACAAAGAAACAGAGATAGAGAGAGCCCTAATAAATAGAATCAGAAATAAGAATGGGGATATCACAACAGAAACTAAAGAAATTCAAGAGATCATCAGAGACTACTTTGAAAGTCTGTATGACACAAAACACAAGAACCTAGAAGAAATGGATAAATTCCTGAATTCCTATCATCTCCCAAAGATGAATCAAGAAGATATAGAGTACCTGAATAGACCTATTCACATCAAGGAAATTAGAACTGTAATCAAAAATCTTCCCAAAAACAAAAGCCCAGGCCCAGATGGATTTACTAGCGAATTTTTTTCTCAAACATCATGCTCAATGGGGAAAAACTGAGACCCTTCCCCGTAAGGTCAAGGACGAGACAAGGATGCCCATTCTCTCCACTACTGTTCAGTATAGTACTGGAAGTTCTTGCAACAGCGATTAGGCAAGAAAAAGATATTAAGAGCATCCAGATATGAAAAGAAGAAATTAAGCTCTCACTATTCGCAGATGATATGATACTATACTTAGAGAACCCTAAAACCTCTACCAAGAAACTCCTAGAAACAATAGGCTTGTATAGTAAAGTGGCAGGCTATAAAATCAATACCCAAAAATCCATGGCTTTCCTATACGCAAATAGTGAAAGAGAAGAAAGTGACATGAAAAAACAGTCCCATTCACAATTGTGCCCCAGAAAATCAAGTACCTAGGAATCAGCTTAACTAAGGAAGTAAAGGACCTGTACAAAGAAAACTACAAAACGCTACTTCAGGAAATAAAAGAGGGCACGAGGAAATGGAAAAATATACCCTGTTCATGGATGGGGAGAATCAACATTATCAAAATGGCAATACTTCCCAAAGCACTGTACAAATTCAATGCAATCCCTATAAGGATACCCATGACATTCCTCAGAGAAATGGAGCAAACACTCCTGAAATTTATATGGAACAATAAGCCCCCACGAATAGCTAAAGCAATTCTTGGGGAAAAGAAAATGGGAGGAATCAACCTCCCTAGCTTCAAACTCTACTACAAGGCAGTAATAATTAAAACAGCATGGTACTGGAACAAAGGCAGAGCTGCAGACCAATGGAACAGAGTTGAATATGCTAATATTTCCTCCCAAACATATAATCATCTAATCTTTGATAAGGGGGCAAGAAAAGTGAAATGGAGCAGGTAAGCCTCTTTAATAAACTGTGCTGGCAAACCTGGATGGCTACATGCAAAAAAGTGGGCTGAGATCTCTGCCTAACACCATGCACAAAAGTAAGATCGAAATGGATTTATGACCTCAACATCAGACCGGGATCCATAATGTTTATTGAAGTCAAAGTTGGCAAAAGTCTCCATTATATTGAAGCTAATGGTATCTTCAAAGACGTCACGCCACTGGCCGAGCAAGTGAAAACAGAGATAGACAAATGGGACTATCTTAAACTAAGAAGCTTCTGCACCTCAAAAGAAACAGTGACCAAAATACAAAGACAGCCTACAGAATGGGAAAGGATATTCACCAAATACACATCCGACAAGGGGTTGATATCAAGGATATACAAGGTACTGGTTGAACTCCACAAGAAGAAATCACCCAACCCCATCAAAAAATGGGGCGAGGAAATGAACAGAAACTTTCGCAAAAAAGAAATCTGAATGGCAAAAAGGCACATGAGAAAATGCTCTACATCACCAATCATCAGAGAGATGCAGGTAAAAACAACAATGAGATATCATTTCACACCACAGAGACTGGCCCACATCCACAAGAACAAAAGCAACCAGTGCTGGCGCTGATGTGGCGAGAAAGGGACCCTCCTTCACTGCTGGTGGGAATGCCGGCTGGTCCAACCCTTTTGGAAAACAGTATGGACGATTCTCAAAAAATTAGAATTTGACCTCCCATTGGACATACTCCTACATATATGCTCAGGGATTACTCATGGCGGGGCTCAAGGTAACATATGGAATGCCAGGGACCAAACAGCCCTACTCTCTGTACTATTCATTTGTTTTTTTTTTTTATTGGACCAAGACAAAACATTTGTACTGTTAATAACTCCAGCCCTAGTTTACTAAAACTTGTCACTGAAGACAGTACAATGGAGTGTTTCTCAGTCTATTGCTTACCTTTTCATCTCATTCCCTGAGGTTAGGAAACTATTTCCTACATATGAAATTAATGATGCTGTACATCCACTACATGCTCTTCAATCATGCTTTCCTCCTATATCCTCATAAACATGCATGATTTTCCCTAAATAATTTCCCTAAATAAATAGTATTTTTAAGTCACCCTAACACAAAACACCCTGGCACAAAATAATAACTCATTTTCTCTCTCTGAATCAGGTTGTTTTACAGTCCATGTTGGTTAAACAAGCTTTCCAATCAAATCCCTATTTTTTATTTAGTTGTTCTTGTGATTTTTGGATAACAGTTCCAAGATAAATTAAATGAAAACTGTGGTCCACCTAGTTGCTTTTTCCATGTATTTTTTTCTCACACAGATTGAAGAGAATTTAGAAAACATAGGTTTAAAAAAGACTCTTGAATATACTAATTTCTCAAAACTTCCTTTCTATTGCTATATATCTAGAGAATTTCTAAGAGGAAGCTGGATTGGACATATTTCCTTGTACATTTGATCATGAGACCCAGTCCTTACGCTCCTCCAGTTGCACAAGTGTTCTACTCTTCCATGAATTTTGAGTAGACAGAATGCTTCTTAACAAAAAAAAATATTTCAGTAGCATAACTTCAAAGAGAAGCTAGTATAGTAAACTACTTTGTTTCCTTTAATGGGAAAAATGAACTACTTATTGCAACATTTTGCTTTTGGCTTGAACATGAGGGCAACCAGCATTACACTGAATAATTTTATATTTAGGTCGCTCTAAAGAATGAATTGACTTATTTTTCTATACTTGACTTACTTTTAGATAAATATTAAAAATTGAACTTATGAAAGATTGTTTTCTTGTATTGCCTTTTAGACACCTCAATACAACTTTGAAGGAAACCTGGACCTCTACTAATTTAGTGAAAATAATAATCAGTCTTTCACTATAGATTGAGCAATAATATGGGACCTGAACTAAAAGGCTCTTTCATGGATGTTCACTCATTTGATAAATAGTGAGTTCTCAATATAACACTGTAGCATAGCACTGTCCTCCCATTGTTCTTGGATTTACTTGAGCATACACCAGTAACGTCTCCATCGTGAGACTTGTTGTTACTGTTTTTGGCATATTGAATATGCCACGGTAGCTTGCCAGGCTCTGCTGTGCGGGCGGGATATTCTCAGTAGCTTTCCAGGCTCTCCAAGAGGGACGAAGAAATCAAATCCAGGTCGACTACGTGCAAGACAAATGCCCTACCTCCTGTGCTATCGCTCCAGCCCTATTCTTAATATATTCTCAGTATTATTTTAGGTGTTTGACTTGAAGTTATTAGCAAAAATCTCCAGATTCATGACTATCCCATCTATGGGAAAGATAGGCAAACAAGTATATTTTTAAACAAATAGCATGATTTTTGATAGGATAATTAATTAATGTTAAGAACTAAACTATCAAAAGCAGGAGAATAACTAAAATGAGTTAGGAGTTATATAATGTGGCACTTGATATTATAAAAATGTGATTTATAGTTAGTTTCCAAAGTCAAGTATGTTTTCTCCGTAATAAAATTTTGAGGCATTAAGACAAATAATTTTGACTTTATTTGTAAATTTGAAGAGGAAGAGATAATTAAACTGGTAAAGAACTAGTTATGCAATGTTATGCAAGGACATATTTTTAAGTATAAGATAGGAAGCTGAGGTAGTTTCTTTAGCTTGTTTACATATACAAAAATAAGGCAGTTTGGCTGAAATATAGAAAAGTGAAAAAGGTAAAGGTAAAGGCCCTCCCGTTGATCGTCGATTTGCTCGAGCGGGCCCAGTAACGTCTCCATTGGAGACTTTGTTGTTACTGTGTCTGGCATATACAATACTCTCGGTAGCTTGCCGGGCTCTCCGAGAGGGGCAGAGGAATAGAACTCGGGTCGGCCATGTTGGCCGCTTGTAAGGCGAACGCCCTACCACTGTGCTATCGCTCCAGCCCGTATAGAAAAGTGAAATATTAATATTATCACAATTTAATAAATTGATGGCTATTGAAATGCTATCAGTTTTATGCTCATAAATAGCTGTGCTATTCAGTTCAAGTGATGAGAGATTGGACTCTCATGCACACAATTTATACAGGTCCTGATAGACCTCTGATAAAGGAAAATGAGGTAGATATGATTTACTTCAGTGACTCTTTAAGGTATGTTCTCTAGTCAGCAATATAAATGTTATCTGTAAATAACTTATACATGCGTATTTTCATGTAATGGTTTAAATGTGGGACACCAGATCACCATTGGGGCCATAATATAAGAAGAGGAAGGAAAGAAATACAGTGGAGGTCAGGAAGAGAAAGACAAATGAGGGTAGGGCAGGGGTCAGAGGGGCCTCAGGTGCATTGGTGGTGTTAAGGAATGATAGAGCTTAATATTCTAACCAAAGAGTCAACAATACTGAAATCATGACACTCAAACTTTAACAAACAAATTTAGAAAGGTACCTGTCAAGATGGCAGACTGGGGGTGTGGGGAAGGTGCATGGGAGGAAAACTAGCAATACTGGTGGAGGGAAATTGACACTGGTTGTGGGAATGGTGCTGGAATATTGAATGTCTAAACTCAGCTATGAATAACCTTGCAAATCATGATGTTTTAATAATTTTTTAAAATACATATTCTGAAACTCATCTCAGACCTACTTAGTCCAGAAACTTTGGGTTTGTAGTTCAGCAATCTATGTTGTGATATACTGACCAGAAAATATTAACACTAATTGAAGTTATATAATAACCATGCAAGAAAATGCCCAAGAACGCATGTGTTGCTAAAAGAACAATATTTTAGACATAAAAATGATCTTTTTGATTTAAAACATCACTGCCCCATTTTCATATTCAAATTTGTCTATCGGTTAGGACCTAGATTAATTAAATGATTAGTTTTTATGAGTTTAATAGAAATAAACAGGTAGTTCACTTAGGTTTGCACATGCATTATTTCAGTCAATTCTCACAATAACTCTTTGGGATAGCTACTATTATCATTGGCATTTTACAGATCAGGAAATGGGAGTGCAGAGAAGAAATTTGCATGTGCCACACATGCAGTAAGAGGAAGAGTATGATTCCAGTCAGTCTGGTTCTTCTGCCACATTAACAAGTACTCATATAAACTACCTCTCAGTGTACTTGGGAACAACTGAAATGATTTGCTCTAAGGTAGTATTGTTTAAATTTATTGATTTAGAATGGGTGAATGATAAGCATAGGGGTTTCCAAGTGCAATTCTAATCCAAGACCTAGTGAAGTAAAACAGCTTTCTAAGATTATATAACTGGCTAGTGTCAGAGCCAGTTCTTCATCTTTCAATTCAGTGTTAATATATGTCCATTAAAAACAGAGCAGGTGAAATGACAGACTGAAAATAAATCCACTCACATATCCAACAGTTTATATGTGTGAAGTCATCCTTTATCTTGCTCATATTAACACAATGAGCTATTTTTCTGATTTTTGTAACCATGACGGGTCATAGGAAAAGGTCAGCAGGAAGAATATTGCCATTTTCCATTTTTGACAATAACAACAAACACTGGTCTCCTTGTACACAGAATTTATCATTTTACAGTGCTATCAGGGAAGGAAAATAAAATTATATTTCATTTTCAAATACATGAAGATGATACATAAAAAAACAAGGTAACATTTTTTGTATTATTTTCTGTTTTCTATCTTTTCTGGTTGCTTGCTTCTTTATGTTTTTACATTCCCTGCCCTGGCAGGGGGAGGAACATGACTGTAGTACAAATTACAGTTAGAGATGACAAAATGAAAATGTAGTTTTGGCAAAATAAATGCAAGTCCCAGTGTTTTGTGTTAGAGGAAGCTAGACTGAAATCCTTAATTTCCAAATAATAGTAGTGGTTCAGAGGCAGAGACTGTAAAAGAGAAAGTTAGAAAGATTAGAAGTCATAGTGCTCACAGAGACAGAGATTCAACATGAGTTCTCCCTATAAGTTTTCATTGTCCCACTTTATACTGGCAACACCTTGATCAAATATTTCCTATATCATCACCACTGGCACTCTTTCCTTCCTTGCAATGCCATAGAAACAAAAGAGAACTTTAGTATTAAATCTATGTTGCTACCTTCAGAAACAAATGAAACAAACATATAGTTAAGCAGGAAAATTTGGTGAATACAGTGTAGAAAATACAGTGTAAAAAGGTAAAGGTAAAGGCCCTCCCGTTGATCGTCGATTTGCTCGAGCGGGCCCAGTAACGTCTCCATTGGAGACTTTGTTGTTACTGTGTCTGGCATATACAATACTCTCCGTAGCTTGCCGGGCTCTCCGAGAGGGGCGGAGGAATCGAACTCGGGTCGGCCATGTTGGCCGCTTGTAAGGCAAATGCCCTACCGCTGTGCTATTGCTCCAGCCCAGTCATGTGTAAAAATAACACTGAATAAAAATGACAGGCTACTAGAGAGCAAACATAATAACAAAGTATGGATGCTTTAACAAAGAGTGGAGATTAACTAGCATGACACAATTTAATAAATTTATAGAATCTCAATGAAACACAGTGAAGTCTAAGAAGAGAGGAATGAGAACCGGGGTTTCTTTAACAAGAAATTTGAACGCATAAAAAAGCCCAAACATATTTCAGGCTAAGTGAAGTGAGTCAGAAAGCAAAAGATAAATTCCTGGATGATCTCACTCACATGCAAAATACAAATAAACAAAGGGATTAGAGAATCTCCAAGGGAAACAAATCCTGAGTAGTGATCAGTAGAACAGGGAACAGAGAAAGGAACTATAGAAAATAGTGGAGGAATTTTGGAACCCTGGTGGAGATTTTGGTGTATTACACTGCAAGTATAAATTAACAACATAATGATCGTAAACCTCAACTAAAATATGCTAATGTACTAAACATTTCAAATAGAGAATGTAGTATATAAAGAGCGCGGAAAACATGACAAAAAGACTCAATCTTACTGATGCGGAGTGTATCCCAAAACTGATGATTCAATGATTACAATAACTCAAGTGGGAAGGAGAAAAATCAAGACCATATATGTGAAATTATTATTAGAAAGGACTGTGTTCACTGAAATAGATGAAAGCTTCTGAAACCACATGTGTGCAGGAAATTGAGACAATGTCATATTTTTTGAAAATTAAAATGATAACAATCTTTAATACTAATTCAAAAATAATTTCAAACAATATGTTTTAACACCAAAAATCTGAGAAAACATCAAATATTTTCCCACTTCCCTCAGCTATTGTCTCTAAGTCCCCTCCCAACACTCCTACCCTTGGTAAACTCAGTCCTAAAAGCCAGTTCTTAGCACATTTTACCTTTTATTATCTCATATCACATATTGCTTTTTGCTTCTGTTTGCATATTTCTGTTTTTTGCTTTGCCTAAGATAATGTGACCTCATGTTTCTTTTTATATGAAAGAAACTCCTTTAAATATTTCAAGCATGAGATGAGGTCCGGTGTGGTGTAAACACTTGGTTTTTGTTTCTTTTTTGAAAAAAGGCCTTTGTTTCACCATCACATTTGAATTTTCCTGAGTAAAGTATCCTTGACTGGTAATTTCTTCCCTTAGTGAAATGAACATTTCATTCCATTAGTTTATCTGACCTGTCAGGTTTTAACTATAAGATGGAAATCTGAGAGGTGTCCTTGTATGTTATAGTGTTTTTTCTTTAACAGCCTTAGTTATTTTTCTGTGTACTTTACTTGATAACTTCACAGTAACATATTTGTACAGATCATTTTAGTTTAAAAAATTTAGTGCTGTCAAAAAGAACTTAGCGTTGTCTCAGATTCCTGGACACATATAATTTATTCTTTCCCTAGGTTTGGGAAACCTTTAGATATTATTTAATTGAACACAAGTCTCTACTTCCTTCTCTCTAAATCTTCTGATACTCCCACAATGTTTAACTTTCTAATAGTATCTTATCATGGACTTTTGGTGTCTTTCTCCTCTTCTGTTTGAGTTATTTTCATAATAGTATCCTCGATTTTTGATACTCTGGTGGATAGTGTGGTGTTGCAATGTTGTATTCATGAAACCCCATTATTAATAGTATTATAAATCATTACAGTGTTTAAAAAATATAAAATGAAAGAAGTGGGCAGATCCAAAATTAGAAAATAAGGATGAAATCATTCCAGCACAGCAAGATAACATTAGATATAGAAAATTTAATACAACACACATGGTAACATAAAATATAAGCAGTTACACTTAGAAAAAAATGAAGAAATGAAGAATATCATCAAGGTAAGCCATCTATCTGAAGGGACAAATTAAAAACAAATGTAAAGAAACAACAAAACTATTAAAGAATAATAATACCAAAAATAGAATAGCCAAAAGTAGGACTATATGTCAGTCACTATGCTGAATTTTATCGAGCTGAACTCACAAATAAAGAGCTACCTGAATGTATAAATAGGATCTATCTGGAATGTGTATACAGGAACCTTACATGAGATAGAAACACAAACATAATTTTAGAGTGAAAAGGTAGAGAAAGGTGTTCAAAAACAATAATTCATAGTAAAAAGTGGGAACTCCTATTCACATATAAAAACTGTCACTGTCACTGTCCTCCCATTGTTTATCAATTTGCTCGAGCGGGTCCAGTAACGTCTCCACTGGAGACTTTTTTGTTGTTGTTCTTACTGTGTTTGGCATATCGGATACATCACGGGTAGCTTGCCAGGCTCTGCCGTGCGTGCAGGCGAGATACTCTCAGTAGCTTGCTGGGCTCTCCGAGAGGGGCAGAGGAATCGAACTTGGGTCGGCCATGTTGGCTGCGTGCAAGGCAAACGCCCTACCGTTGTGCTATCATTCCAGCCCCACATATAAAAACATGCACTTTTAAATTAAAAAGTAGTGTATCAAAGATGGGTATTGTGTACTGCCCAAAGAGTCAGTCTCACAAGAAAATATAAAAGTCATTAATATACATACAGCCAGCCAAATACACAAAACAATTTCTAGTAGACATTTACGTATACATTTACAGGAATAAAATAATTTTAGGCAACCTCAACACAGAACTACAGCAATGGACAAATAATTCAGAAAAAATTTATAAGAAAATTATGACACTAAGTACAATAATCATACAGGAATATTTAATTAGATATGTAGAACTTTAATTTCAAAAGAAATATACACACATTCTTCTCAAAAGCCTATGAAACATTCTCTAGAATATATAATAGGCTGGGAAACAAAAGTTATCTAAAATCTTATGGGAAGGGGCTGGAGAGATAATATAGTATGTAAGGCCTTGATTTGCATGTGACCAATCTGGTTTATATCTGTACCCCATATGGTCCCATAAACTCACTAGGAGTGGTCCCTGAGCAGATTCAGGAGTAAGCCCTGAATACAGCCAGATATAGTCCCCAAATCAAACTAAAGTCATATAAAATACAGTACAGATGAATACTTAAATGATATAAAGCACCTTTCTTTCTGACTGTAATGGTATGGTATTAAGAATAAAAAATCCAAGGGACCTGAGTGACAGTACAGCAGGTTGACTGCTTGCTTTGGATGTGGTCAGCCTGGCAACCATGGCACCCCATATGGTCCCCTGAGTCTGCCTGGAGTGATCCCTGATTGCAAAGCCAGGAGTAAGCCACAGCTGGGTGTGGCACCAAAACAAAATAAATAAAATGAATTTTTATATTAAAAAAAAAAGAAACATATGAGGGTATGGTGCTGAAAGCAGGTCAACCTGTACCTGAGGAGCAAGTGCATCAGCAGCCTGATGGTGCCTTCAGGTTTCCTGATACCCCCAAATTGCTGCTGTGCCTCTGGCCAGACCCCAACAACTTGAGATCAGGTTTACCTAGAAATTAAATGGTCAAAAGTTAGGTATATGGGAGCCACATGCACAAACCACCTCTGGCTCAGCTATACAAGCTCATTTATTGGCCTTATTTAAGAGACCCATAGATAAATCTCAAAAGAGATCCAAAGCCAAAATTAATCTCGGACCCATACATGACTGAACAGACTGGGGTAAATAGAATCAGGTGGCTTGGCGTGGTGGCCCTCCCAAGCAGAGCCCCAGCGGCCCCTTGCTTCCACAATCCAAAATCACTGCCATATGCCCAGCCTGACTCCCCTGTCTCAGGATGGACCTCACCAAGATATAATCTGTTTAAAATTTTGTAATGTGGATCTTAGGTCACTGACAGCCCTAATCACAGACATAGCAGCAAGTCCTGGAAGACACCACAGTGATGGAGATCTCTCCAGGCCCCATACTGGGCCAATTTCACTGGGACACCCCAGATGGAGAATGTGCAGTCTCCCCATCTACTCCAGATGGAATCCTGGCGACCAAGAGCTTCCACAAGCAAGGTCCAGGTATGTGGATTCCAGGACTGAATCTCCAGGCTGCATGGTGGCAGAGAACACAGGTCCCTGCCCACCTGGCAGACTCGCTGTCAAGTCCACAATTTGCCTCTGGGCTTCATCTTAGCACACCAACAGCTCTGGCCCAGAGACCCCAATTGTATCCCAAAATGAATTAGTTCCATACAGACATGTCTCTAGAAACCAATCATTTACAATCTAGAAATTTACATTTACAGTCTTGGGTGTGTGAGCTCTCATGATACTCAAAATGAGCAATGGAAAATAAATTATCTAGCATCTGCTCCTTGCAGCTAGGCTTAAATGATGGTGGGGAATTTGGAGCAAAACACAATGCCTCAAATTAGAGAGAGAGAGATTATTGGGGAAATTGCCTGCCATAGAAGCAGGATGAGGACTGGGATGTAGTTGGTGGAAAATGTACACTGGTGGAGGGATAGATGTCTTATCATTGTATGGTTGAATCACTGAATCTCAAAAATGAAAGCTTTGTAATTGTATCTTATGGTGATACAATTGAAAAAAGAAAAGTAATTTGGAGTTCATGCCCAATTCAATCAACTTAATCAATGGCTGAAAATATAGCAGTACTCCTACATTATTTAAAAACAAAAAGAAAAAAAGAAACATACAAGGCCTTCCTAAAAAAGCAAAACAAATAAAATAAAATAAAATAGTAGAAAATTATTGAAAACATGAAATGAGGGGAAAAGACAGTAATATTAGTGCGAACTTTGAGATATACATATATTAGATTTTATAAGACCCTTAGACCCTGATAAAAATTTCATGGCAATATCAACAAAAACACATAAGGTAAACAAATAAGAGTACTGAAATGGAAACTGATCATTATAAAAAAAAGTCAGATATCAAGGTACAAGGGGAGAAAATAAAAAGCAAAGAATTAAAGACAAACTGCAAAAAAAAAAACATCCAAAACTGAGCATCACAAGGTCACAGCAGAAAGTTCGCACCCCACCTACACCCCCTTGCATCCACTGGTGCACAGGAAAAATCTTTTGCATTCTTAGAAGCACAGGCACAACAGAAGATGTAAAAAGACATTGAGGTGGCTCAAGGGTGGGCAAGGTAACTATGGTATGAATTCAAGAGGAATAACATAAGAACCATTGTATCCCAGAGGGATGGGGAGGGGCAACACCAATGAGATAGTAATAGTTAAAGACAGCTTTGTTGAAAAGTCCCCAGAGTTGGAGAACACAAGCATCCAGATTGATTAAGTCTGAAGGGCACCAGCTAAAAGAGACCCCAAGAAATAGACTCCAAGACATACCCTAATCATAAGGATAATACCATAGATAGAGACAAAATACTGCAAGCAGCAAGATCAAAGAAGGAAATTATATACAAAGAACGTCCCTTAGATTTACATCAGATTATCATATTAAACCCTCTGGGCCTAAAGTAGTGGCAGGTTATAGTGAAAAAAACTCAGTAAAATGAAGGCCTCACCAAGAATACTTTACCTTGTTAGACTCTCTTTCAGATTTGAAAGAATCATACACAGCTTTTTGGATAAATAACAGTTCAGGAACTTCATATACTCAAAACAACATTAAAAGCAGAACTGAAGGGGCTATTGGAAGGCAAAACAACCCCCACAAATGCAAAAATCTTCTACAGAAGGATGGTACAAAACTCCCTAACAATAATATCTCTCAATGTCAATGATCTAAACACACCAATTAAGAGACACAGAGGCACAATAGATTAAAAAAACAAATCCAACATTCTACTTGATGTACATGAAACACATTTGAATATTCAGAAAAAAAGAAACTCAATGTCAAAGGCTGAAATTCTTTTGAATTCTTGAACAATTCTTCAAGCAAACAACTCCTTCTAAAAGCCAGTGTGGCCATTCTAGTGTCTATTCCAGTATCAGTATCTATTACAGTATAAATTCAAGTACCTAGTGTCTAGTATATTTAGGATCTAGTGTTGCTAGTATATTTAGTGTATCTAATATCTAGTATAACATGTATCTAGTAACTAGCATAACTATTCTAGTATCAAGTATCTATTTTAGTATCTATGATATAGATTTGAGATGGAAAAAGGTTACGAGGGAAGCACAGACCATTTCTTCATAAGAAAGGGATATTGTATATCAGGAAGAAATTATTCTTCTAAACATATATGCACTCAATGAGGGGCCAGAAAAATACTTAAAACAACTGCTAATAGCCTTCAAGGAGGACATTGGCACCACCGCAGTAGTAGTTAGAAAATTCAGCACCCCTTTGTCTCCTCTTGATAGATCAACAATACTAAAACTCAGAAAGGAAATACTGACTTGAAGGGAGTAATGGAAGAGAAAGAAGGCGTAGTAGATATATACAGGCATTTTCACCCCCTAACTGCTTAATGAAAATTCTCCAGTGCAGGTGGGACATTATCCTAGATAGACCTAATGCTGGGCCAAAGAACATACCTACATAAAACCAAGAAAATAGAAACTGTATCAACTATCTTTTTAGACCATGATGTAAAGAAACAGACAATCAAATCAATCAAACACTTGTAAATTAAACAACTTATGTAATTATTATTATTTACATATCAATTTTACTGTCACTGTCACTGTCCTCCCATTGTTCATCGATTTGCTCGAGTGGGCCCAGTAACATCTCCATTGTGACACTTGTTACTGTGTTTGCTATATCGAATACATTATGGGTAGCTTACCAGGCTTTGCAATGCAGGCGAGATACTCTCAGTAGCTTGCTGGGCTCTACAAGAGGGGCAGAGGAATTGAACACAGATTGGCCCAGCTGGCCGCGTACAAGACAAATGCCCTACTTGCTGTGCTATCGCTCCAGCCCACTTATCAATTTAATATAATCAATTACAATATAATGCAACATAATTATATTAATTATATATTTATAAATATATAAATATTATATGTAGTTTTAATTATAAATATAATTGATTATAATAGGATTTATAATATAATAGCACTGCACTGTCCTCCCATTGTTCATTGATTTGCTCGAGCGGACCCAGTAACATCTGCATTGTGAGTCTTGTTACTGTGTTTGGCATATCGAATACGTCAGGGGTTGCTTGTCAGGCTTTGCAATGCAGGCGAGATACTCTTGGTAGCTTGCCCGGCTCTCCGAGAGGGGTGGAGGATTTGAACTCAGGCCGGCCAAGTTGGCCGTGTGCAAGGCAAACACCCTACCCACTGTTCTATTGCTCCATTATATTGATTTATTATAATTAATTTATTATTTAATTATTCAATTATTAACAGATTATTGAACAACCAGTGGATTTTGAGAGGAAATCAAAGAAGAAATCAAAAAAGCTTGTTTTTTGAAAGAATAAACAAGATTGATAAACCACTAACATGATTCACAAAGAGAGAGACCTCAAATAAATAGAGTCAGAAATGAAAGGGGGACAAATAAACATCAACCACTGAAATTCAAAAGATCATCGGAGATTACTTCGAGCACTTATATACCACAAAACAAGAGAAGCCTAGAAGAAATGGATAAATTCCGGGATTCATATAATCTCACAAGGCTGAACCAAGATCACTTGGAAACCTGAACAGTCTTACCACTATTGAGAAAATTGGAGCGGTAATCAAGTGTTCCCAAAAACAAAAGCCCAGGTCCAGATGGATTCATTAACAAAATTTTCCAACCCTTTAAATAAGACATACGACAGAGAAGAAAGGCCGCGCGGGGGCCTCCACACTTACCTAGAATGCTCCCGGTCCCAAAGAGAGCCGAGATCACCGGGAAGTCCCAGTTGGGGTAGGTGCTGCATCCCGCCTCCTCCAGAGGGAACCCCGGCAACCATAAGCATAGCTCGCTTATGCAGGAACCAGGACTCTCACTTCAAACTGGTGGGACTTCCCCGGCACCCAGGTAACCTCTGACTCCAGCCGCTTGGGAACTGTGTGGAAAGCCAGGTATGAGCTGGTCATGAGGGGGCGGCTAAAACCTCACGGGAAGGGGGGCATTCTCGGCTCATCCTTCATGCCCTACCGAGGTCACCAGTTGCCCCCCACGAGCGGCTCTCCGGCACGGCCATGGCTCCAGAAGCACAAGGACTTAATGCAGAGCCCAGCAGTTTGCAGAAGAAAAGTGAACCGACTATGCGTTAATCCACACCACCATGTCTGCATGGAGGGGAAAGGGTGTTGGTCCCTTTCCGCCTTCTTCCCTCTGGAAAGAAAGATGGCAGCCACTTGGGAGCTCTGCGGTAAGCCAGGTATGAGCTGGTCGTGAGGGGGTGGCTAAAACCTCGCGGGAAGGGGGAGCGTTCGCGGCTCGTCCTTCATGCCCTACCGAGGTCACCAGTTGCCCCCCATGAGCAGCTCTCCGGCACGGCCATGGCTCCAGAGCACAGAAACCAATCTCTTAATTATTTGACTCTCAGCAGAAATACTTCCAGCGTTAACAAATAAAATAGCAGAAATCTAAAACCTCGTGGCCGCAATAGCGGCCACACGACATCATTTAATTCTTGAACCCAGCTGTAGAAAGCAAATCATTTCACAATGCCTTTTCAGCATGCCTGATTTGGGGGTGTAAACTCTAAATAATAAGGGTGCATCTTTTATCGAAACAGTGAATCTAGTCAAAGTAGATAGATTGCTAACTAGAATTCATCTGCCTCACAGACATTGGGAGGGTTGGGGGGTGGGGGTTTATTGGGGTTCTTCGTGGTGAAAAATAAGTATTGGTAAAGGGAAATGTGTTTGATATTTGCATTACCAAGACCTAAACCTGAAAGCTTTGTAACTTTTCCCACAGTGATTCAATAAATAAATTAATTAATTAATTAATAAGACCTACAACCCACTCTTTCCAAGCCTTTCTAGGAAATTATAGAAATAAATACACTTCCATACTGTTTCTATACAGCAAATATTATCCTGATGTCAAAAGCAGAAAGAGAAATCAGAAACAAACAAAATTATATGCTGATGTTTCTGATGAACAAATATGCAAAGATCCTCAACAAAACACTAGCAAATAGAATCCAATGAGTCATCAAAAATCAACCAAGTATGATTCATCCCACGGATAAAACAATGGTTTAACATTCTCAAGTCATTCAACATAATACATTGTGAGTTTCAAAAGAAGGTGTGGTGGGTGCACAAGGGGACTTGAGAGTTCTATGGCTGAGAGTCATTTCTGCATACTGGACAATGGTAGTGATGGATGAAGGAACAGGGGAAGGGAGGAACAGAACCCGAGGCTGAATGGTAGTCAGTTTATTTCTCTCTCCTCCCTGGCAAAGTCCAATCTCTCCCATTATGGTACAGTCATAGCTATAGTTTTGGTCATTGACCCAGTCATCATAATTCCATCATACTAGTCTCCTTGTAGCCCCGATGTCCTGTACTTCTAGTCATCACCTTGTTCTAGTCCTTCCAGTTCCAAAGCCCCAAAGTCTACAAAGTCTTAATTCTCATCCTCCTTCTAGTCGTCAACTTTCTAGTCTTCAACATCTAGTTCCAACTTTCAAGTTCCCTCCTACCCATGATATCATAGTTATATAGAAATAGTGAAGGTTGGGGATACACAAAGGTGGGGTTGAACATTGTCGTAACAACAAACAGATATAAAGCCATCCCTTCAGAATATTAACTCAAAGACAAAATCTCATTTGAGAATTCAACACTCCAGATTACTAGGAGACCTGCTCAAGGGCGGTATTTCATCCAGGGTGTATTGCTTTCTCCATTCCTCATCTAGTAATCTATTTAAACAATCATAGTAAATTTACTAATTATAATATTTCTAAGGTCACAATGTTCCGCATTACCTGGGCTCCCTGGTACTTCACTCATGCACGAGACTCTGCCACGTGGTCCTGTAAAGCGGCCTGGAGTGAGGTGGCCTTTGTGTAGTGAAGGTTGGCTGATGATGAGATTATCTGGCATTGGCAGGGAATGTTTTATGAGGTGAGTCCTGGATCACCAGAGAAGGGGGGAGGCAGGCAAAGGATCTCTGGTCCCAGGTCCTGTTGAGACAATCGTCCAAGTTCATAAGACACTCCCTGCCAGCGCCAGGTAATCTCCTCATCAGCCGACCTCCAGTACCCAAAGGCCACCTCGCTCCAGACTGCTTTCCAGAATGCAGGGCCTCAGCAAAGCAGCCGCAACACATCATAAGACAATTCCTATCCATTTTCAATAATTACCACACCATACTCGATGGTTTCAAATATGGTGCAAAGCATATGGTTCACCGACTCATCATGGTGGTGGTAGGGGCAACAGTGCCAACCAAAGAGTGAACCAACAGGTGCTGCAGATCCTCGCAGCATGGAGGTCAATGAAACGCTTGCATTTGCTAGACTAGGAGCACATGTGAGGGCGATTGGAGGCCTCACTAAAAGCCTCTGTCCTCTCAGAGAGCCGGACAAGCTACCAAGAGTGTCCCGCCCGGAAGTCAGAGTCGGGCATGCTACCAGTCGTGAATTTGGTATGCCAAAAACAGTAACAACAATGTCCTCATTCTTTTGACCCTAAAAGAGCCCCAATATGGCAGCGTTAAGAAGGACAGGCAATTCCATCTAAGATCAGGGACAAGACAAAGATGTCCACTCTCTCCACTGCTGTTCAATATAGTACTGGAAGTACTTGCAATAGCGATTAGGCAAGAAAAAGATATTAGGGGCATCCAGGTAGGAAAGGAAGAAATCAAGCTCTCACTATTCGCAGATGATATGATACTATACTTAGGGAACCCAATAACCAATAACCTCCACCAAAAAACTTCTAGAAACAATAGGCTTGAATAGAAAAGTTGCAGGCTATAAAATCAATACCCAAAAGTCCATGGCTTTTCTTATACCCTTACTCTTTATAATCTAGTAGTCCAATAATATCTGTGCCTTTAGAATGTTGCTTCACTAGTAATGCAGTTCAGTACCTAATAAATCAGTTTGTATAGCAGGGTTAAAATATACATATTTGAGGAAACATAATAGACCCAAGAGCCTTTGAAATTGGTGGGGATAAAGGAACAGTGCTGTCTTATTCGTGTGGTTTTGGGTGCAAGAGGTAAGAGGGGTTTGGGTGGGGTTTCCTCTGTTACAGGAACCCAAGAAGGGGTTACAGATGGAGCAGAAATCTTGGTGCAGGCCGATAACTGGTGCCACTTATGCACATGGCTAATGAAAATGTCCATTGTCAGATTTATGCATCTTAGGGCACAGCCTGAGTTGGACAGGATTTGGGAGAAATTTCCTTGGTCCGAGAGACCCAGAAATGGTTTGCAGAGTGCACAGAAGTCCTGAGTCATGCTCAAGTTGTTGCATTTCAATGTAAAAATAGAATAAAGAGAATATTTTAAAACCCATATTACAACAAATCACAGATATTTATTTTATATAATTTCTAGATTAGTGTTGCTATTACCACATTTTCTCTTTATTTGCCTCACCAATGGAAACAATAGGCAGTTTGCTATTTCATGACTCTGCACATGCATTACATCTATCTTGCAATATCATTAATAGATATTGTTTCTTGTTCCCTGAGAATAAAATGAGGCTACATGATGTCATGACTAAAATGATGACTAATTTAGGTTGTGAAACTAGTCACACAATAAGCCTATAGTTGACATTTTACTTTTCTATTTATTATCAACTTTCCACAATATAAATGACCAAATATGCCTTATTTCAGTGGAGCCTCACAAACAGTGCCCAAGAGACCTAATGAGTTTTCCAGTGATTATCTGCCAACTATGTCAGCTTTTAATGCAAGGGCCAGAGAATGTGGTGTTGCTTGGACCCTGTAGTGCTTGGGGGAAGTGATATGTCAGAAATGAGCTGAAATCTCTGTTCCTTATATAGCCTTCTTATAGTCACTGATATAATTAACAAGTTCCCAAGGTTATTGTACATAAATACAACAACATATATTACTTAACCTTCCCACAAAATCTGGCCATTTTAGTATTCCAGGGAGGATAAAAGGCACGAAAGAGTGTGTTGGGGAGCACTCATGTACTTCTTGGTGAAGTTCTCCACTGTGTCCCTTTGACCACTGTATTCTTTAATAAACTTTATCTCTGCTCTCGCCTGTGTATCTCTCTATGTGGTAAATTCTTTCATCAACCCACCACTGAGAGTCTGCCCTCAGAGTCTACCTCAAAGGACTTTCCTTCATTTTTGTCTTCAACATAGAGCCTAGCAAGTCATTATTTTTCTTTTCCTCTTCTTCCCTTTTTTTACATCCAGAATGGGAAATTTCTGCTGTATTTTTGACAGCTTCAAACATTGGCTAATTGGGGCCGGGGCAATAGCATAGCAGGTAGGGTATTTGCCTTGCACGTGGCCGACCTAGGTTCAATTTCCAGCATCACACATGGTTTCCCAATCACCTCTAGGAATGATTATTGAGTGCAGAGCCAGGAGTAACTACTTTGTATCTCCGGGTGTGACGCAAAAAGCATAAAAAAGGACTGATCTTTGTATTGGCTAGCCGATGCTGAAGAGCTCTCTCTCTCCCTCCCTCCCTCTCTCTCTCTCTCTCTCTCTCTCTCTCTCTCTCTCTCTCTCCTTCCACGTGTTCTCTCTTTCTAAATGAGTGAGGTTATTGGGAGATTGAGGGCGATCCTGTTTAGCTGGCCAGGAACTGAAAGGTTTAACGACTGGAATAACTGTTCAGTAAACTCAAATCTGGTCAGTCTTTGACCACTAGGTAATGCCAGTGGCCTTTTATTCCCTACCTCTCAACTCTGTCTCCACAAACATACATTCCATTCCTACTCAGCTACATTATTTTAATATCACTAGCCACTAAGTGATGCCAAAGGTATTTTTCCCCTATTCCCTGTTCTCTCTGTCTTGACAAACCTACTCAGTTACAATATTTTACTTCTCTCTCTTTCTTTCTATCTCTCTGTCTCTCTCTCTCTCATTTCCTTGGGTGGTCAAGATACTGTTTAATTGGCTGGGGCAACGATTCAAAATATTTTCATTAAAAAATCCTTGATTTACAAAGTTATTGATAGTTGAGTTTTAGGCACAAAAAATTTTGCCATGAGTCCCATCACCAATATCAACTTTCCTTCATCTGTGTTGCCAAACTCCATCTCTCTTCAAACATACTCACTTTGTCCATGACCTTGACAGTACAAAGTTGTTGCAGCTTAGATTTCATGTATTGAGCAACTCTTTGGTCAACCCAAGATTCTGTTCATCTGTGAGTCTACTCTCCTCTTTGGAGATGTAGGTGGGAAATCTCTCCTTGAACACTCCTTTCCTATTTTCAACATGAGCAAGCATATGAGTTCCTGACAGGTAAGGTCTTCAGATTTGCACTATAGGAATCAGGGAATCATGCTTATCACTTTTATTTCACAGATGTATCGCCATCCCTCCTCTGTTTGGCCTATGGATCTAGTCACCAGGAAGTAGTTTTGGCCCTGGTATATCTGATTGGATTACCTCTCTCAGACTACTGATGCCAGACTTTAGTCAGTCAAATGACAGGATGCACCATTTCACCGTTCAGATTTTTTTCCTCATTTGATCTCTGCCTACTGGATCCCTTGAGAGATAATCAATGACAATTCAAATTTTGTCTACCCCACTAATCCTCAGTGACTCAATTTTCAGATGTACCCTGAATAAATGTTCTAAATTTGCCATACACACTGTTTTGGGGGGTCACACCCCACAGTGCTCAGGACTTACACCTGATTATACCCTTTGGGACCACTCCTGGCAGTATCAAGAAATCACATAGAGTACAGATATGAAACACTGCATGCAAGGCAAGTGCTCTTCCTGCTGAACTATGGCTCTGACCCCTGACCTACAAACTCTTAAAAATTAGATTCCTTATATATTTCTGCAATAGGCCTGGCTTCTATATAAAATTTCAGATAAGGATTCCTAGTCACACAATCGGGTCCTTACCTATAACCCTATCTTTCAGTTGGACACCTTCTGTCCAAAACTAGCAAAATATGTTAATGTGATAGAACTCACCAATAAACTGAGAGAGACTGGTGATAGCCAAACTCCCTTGCTTTTTTTCTCTCATCCAACAACAATTAACTGTTTTAGCCTCCTTAATCAGGGCAATTTAGACCCCCTAAATTCCTCTAAAAATAAAATTATCCTTCTCTCTATGGTCAGAAAAGGCTTAAAGACTCTAATATATTCTGCCTAATTCTGGGTGTTAATATTTCTAAGTCACAATTTGGGTAAATTTCCTTTCCAATTGAGTTCTAATAAAACTTTACTGTGAAGGTTCTAAGCCCGTTACCCCTTTTAAAATTGCTCCAGTGCCACTCAGACGAAAATTAAAGACAGCCCTTAAAAACACAAAACCTTTTCCAATCCATTAATACCCCAGAAAAATATATAGCCTTGAGTACTCTGCCCTCCTAGTTTATATGAAGGCAGCGCATAGTTTTTTCTTTTCTCTGAATGCTAGCCTGATTTTGCTGCCATTCATTTTTCTTTCCCCTTGAATTTATTTTAGTTGCCATGACTTACAATTTTATATGGTTAACAGTAGGGGTTCATGTATACAAACTTCCAACAACACGTGCCCAATCTGAGTGGCCATTTCCCTAGACCCCTCATTATCTCTCCTAACTTTGCACTATCCCACCATATCTCACTACCATGGTAAGCTCTGTTCTGTAGACCAGTTCCTAGATTCCTAGATTCTGTGGCTTTTGATCATTTGTTACTTCCTTACTGTTCATGTCTTTTCTTTTAATCATACATATGAGGATTATTCTATATCTCTCTACTTCTGTTGGCAAATTTAATTTAGAACTATATTCTCCAATTTCATCCAAATAGCAACAAATTTTGTATTTACATCTTTTCTTAATGCCAAGTAGTATTCCACTTTTATATATACCACAGTTTTTAAATTCTATCTTCTTTTCCTGGTTATTTTTGATATTGAGAATAATGCTGAAATGAAATAAGGAGAGTAATTTTATTCCGGACTAGTTTCTGGGCCCTTTGGGTTCATGAACAGAATTTAAACTGCTGAGTCATATGGAAGATAATTTTATGACTTATTTACATAACCCATAAAATAAAATAACAATATTCAGTATTTTTGAAAAATGTGTATATTTTTTTCCAAAAAGGTTGAACTGGTTGACATTCCCACCATTAGTTTGTTAGTGTTCCTTTCACCCACATTCAAACTGGTTATTTTCATTATTTTTGATGTTTGACTATTTCAGTGGTATGAGGTGATATCTGATCATTGTTTTGATTTCCATTTACCTGATGATCAGTGATACAGACACATGCCTTCTTTGAGGAAGTTTCTGTTCATCTCTTAAACCTATTATTTGATTGCGCTAAATTTTGGTTAAGTATTACAAGTACTTTAATTATACCTCAAATATCAGCACTTTGTCAGATGAGTAGTGAGGAAATATCTTCGCAGTCTGTGTTTTTTTTATTCTCAGTTTGTGTTTTTTTTAATTCTGTTCATCTAGTCTTTTGTCGTGCAAAAGCTGCTTAATTTGATGTAGTCCTATTTTTTAAATATTGCTTCCATTTGCTTGGCCAGTGGCATTTAATCATTGAAAATATCTCTAGATTCAATGTCATAAGTGTTGTAACTACATTTTACAATATTAATGGATTAATGGATTCAGTTCTTAAATCTGTAATCAATTTTGGATTTAATTCTGTGTGTGGAGTTTTTTAAAATATGTGATTGATCGGTTTTCCCAGCACCTTTTGCTTAAGAGGAATTACTTGTTCTATTTCATGCTCTTAGCTCCTTTTTTCAAAGATTAGCTGACTATATCTGAGGATCTGTCTAGGATCTCAATTCTATCCCATTGGTCTGAGAGTTGGCCTCTAGGCCTGTACAATACTGTCTTATTACGATAACTTTATTATATAATTTAAATTTAAGAAAATAAAGGACTATAATCTTTTTCCTACTATGGCTTTGGCTATTCATGTAGGGGTTATTACTCCATATAAATTGTAACAGCATTTGGTTTATGTCTTTTAGAAATATTGTGGGAATTTTTACAGATAATGCACTGACTGTGTATAGTGCTTAGGATTAGAGTTTCATATTAACAATGTTAATCCTTCCAATCAGTAAACAGAATGTTTCCATTTGCCTGTGTCTTTTTTCACTCATTTTACTAATGACTTAAAGTATTTTTTAATGTAAGGCATTCACCTCTTTTATTAAGCTGATTCCACAACATTTGTTTGCTTGAGGTGCAATTGTGAATGGGATTTTTTTTGTTTGGTTTTTTGTTTTATTAGTGAAACACCATGAGGTACAGTTGTAGACTTACAAGTTGTTGTGCTTGGGTTTCAGTTATACAGTGATCAGTACCCATCCCACCACCAGTGCCCATTTTCCACCACCACTGATCCCAGTACCCTTTCCACCCACCTTATCCCGCCATACCACCCTGCCTCTGTGGCAGGGCACTCCCTTTTATTCTATCTCTCCTTTTGAGTGCTGTGGTCTGCAGAAGAGACATTGGGTGGCAATCATATTCGGTCTAGAGACTACTTTCAGCATGCATCTCCAATCCTGGGCGTATCTTCCCAGCACCCTTTATTTGGTGCTCCCTTCTCTATCTAGCTGCCTTTCTTTACCCCTAGAGTGTGCAGCAGGCCTCTAAGCCATGGAGTCAACAACCTGGTATTTATCACAGTTGTTCTTGGGTGTTAGTCTCCTATTTTGTTACTTTATGTTTCCCAGATGAATGCAATCTTCTATGTCTATCCCTCTCTTTCTGACTCATTTCTCTTAGCATGACATTTTCCATGTAGTACCATTTCTATGTAAATTTCATGACTTCATTTTTTCTAATTGCTACATATTAATCCATTGTGTAGATGTACCAAAGTTTCTTTTGCCAGTCATCTGTTCTCGGGCACTCAGGATTTTCCATATTCTAGCCAATGTAAACAGTACTGCAATGAACAAACAAGTGCAGATATCACTTCGACTATACTTTTTTGCCACTCCGGGGGATATTCCCAGGAGTGGTATTGCTGGCTAAAATGGGTGCTCAGTTTCTAATTTTTTGAGAATCGTCCATACTGTTTTGCAAAAGGGTTGAACCAGTAGGCATTCCCACCAGCAGTCCCTTTCTCACCACATATGCGCCAACACAGGTTACTTTTGTTCTTTTGAATGTGGGCCAGTATCTGTGGTGTGAAATGATATCTCATTGTTGTTTTGATCTGATACTCCCTGAAGATTAGTGATGTAGAGCATTTTTTCATGTGCCTTTTAGCCATTCGGATTTCTTCTTTGAAAAAGTCTATGTTCATTTCATTGCCCCAATTTTGATGGGGTTGGATGTTTTCTTCTTGTGGAGTTCAACCAGTACTTTGTATATCCTTGATATCAACCCCTTGTCAGATGTCAATTCGGCAAATATCCTTTCCCATTCTGTAGACTGTCTTTATATTTTGGTCACTGTTTCTTTTGAGGTGCAGAAGCTTCTTAGTTTAAGACAGTCCCATTTGTCTATCTCTGTTTTCACTTGCTTGGACAGTGGCGTGACATCTTTGAAGATACCATTAGCTTCAATGTCATGGAGGGTTTTGCCAACGTTGTCTTCAATGTACCTTATGGATTCCGGTCTGATGTTGAGGTCTTTGATCCATTTTTATTTTACTTTTGTACATGGTGTTAGGCAGAGATCTAAGCCCAGTTTTTTGCATGTAGACGTCCAGTTTTGCCAGCACCATTTGTTAAAAAGACTTTCCTGACTCCATTTCACATTTCCTGCCCCTTTATCAAAGATTAGATGATCATATCTTTGAGAGGAGATGTCAGTATATTCAACCCTGTTCTATAGGTATGCAGCTCTGCCTTTGTTCCAGTACCATGCTGTTTTAATTATTACTGTTTTGTAGTAGAGTTTGAGGTTCGGGAGGTTAATTCTTCTCATTTCCTTTTCCCCAAGAATTGCTTTAGCTATTCGTGGGGGATTATTGTTTCATATAAATTTCAGGGGTGTTTGTTCCATTTCTTTGAAGAATGTCATGGGTATGCTAATAGGGATCGCATTGAATTTGTACAGTGCTTTGGGAAGTATTGCCATTTTGACAATATTAATTCCCCTGATCCATGAACAGGGGATATTTTTCCATTTCCTCGCATCCTCTTTTATTTTAAGAAGCAGCGTTTTGTAGTTTTCTTTGTACAGGTCCTTTATTCCTTTGTTAAACTAATTCCTAAGTAGTTGATTTTCTGGTGTACAATTGTGAATGGGACTGCTTCCTTCGTGTCATTTTCTCCTCTCTCACTATTTCGTATAGGAAAGCCATGGGCTTTTGGGTATTGATTTTATAGCCTGCAACTTAACTATAGAAGTCTATTGTTTGTAGGAGTTTCTTGGTGTAGATTTTAGGGTTCTCTATGTATAGTATCATATCATCTGCGAATAGTGACAGCTTGATTTTTTTCCTATCCTATTTGGATGCCCTTAATCTCTTTTTCTTGCCTAATCCCTATTGCTATGTTGAACTGTAGTGGAGACAGTGGGCATCCATTTCCCTGATCTTAGGGGGAAGGCTCTCAGTGTTTCCCCATTGAGGATAATGCGTGCTATAGGCTTGTGGTAGATGGCTTTAACTATATTGAGGAAAGTCCCCTCTATCCCCAATTTGGTGAGGATTTGCATCATAAACAGGTGCTGGATCTTGTCAAATGCTTTCTCTGCATCTATCGATATAATCATATGATTTTTATCTTTTCTTTTGTTGATATGATGTATTGTGTTGATTGATTTCCGAATGTTATACCATCCTTGAATCCCCGGGATGTATCACACTTGGTCATGGTGTATAATCTTTTTGATGAGTTGTTGAATTCTATTTGCTAGTAGTTTGTTCAGAATATTCGCATCCGTGTTCATCAGGGATATCGGCCTGTAGTTTTCTTTTTTTGTGGTGTCTTTGTTTCCTTTTGGTATTAGAGAGATATGGGTTTCATAGAAACTGTTTGGGAGAGTTTCTGTTTTTTCAATTTCCTGGAAAAGCTTGAGTCGGACTGGCAGTAGGTTCTCTTTAAATGTTTGGAAAAATTCGCTAGTGAATCCATCTGGACCTGTACTTTTGTTTTTTGGAAGACTTTTGATTAGTGTTTCAATTTCCTTAATATTAACACGTCTATTCAGGTATTCTATATCTTCTTGACTCAGCTTTGGGAGATTATAAGAATCCAGGAATTTATCCATTTCTTCTAGGTTCTCGTGTTTCGTGGCATACAGACTTTCAAATTAGTCTCTGATGTTCTTTTGAATTTCTTTGGTTTCCGTTGTGATATCTCCATTCGTATTTCTGATTTGCTTTATTAGGGTTCTCTCTCTCTGATTCTTTATGAGTGTTGCTAGTGGTTTATCTATCTTGTTCATTTTCTCGAAGAACCAGTTCTTGGTTTCATTGATCTTTTGCACTGTTTCTTTGGTTTCCATGTCTTTGATTTCTGCTCTAAATTTTATGATCTCTTTCCTTCTGCCCTATTTGGGCTCCTTCTGTTGATCCTTTTCTAATATCTTGAGCTGTGGTGTCAATTTGCTTATGTGCATCCTTTCTTCCGTCCTTAGATATGCTTGCTGGGCTATAAATTTTCCCCTTAATACGGCTTTAGCTGCATCCCACAAATTCTGGTAGCTTGTGTCTTCATTCTCATTTGTTTCCAGGTCCCTTTTGATTTCGTCCTTGACTTCCTTCCTGACCCACTCGTTCAGTAGTGATTTGTTTAGTTTCCAGGTATTTGATTTGGTTCTACGTGTCTGTGTGTGATTCACTTCTATCCTCAGTGCATCATGGTCTGAAAAGATGGTTGATACTATTTCTATCTTCCTAATTCTATTGAGGTATGTTTTGTGGCCTAGCACATCGTCTATTTTGAAAAATGTTCCGTGACCATTGGAGAAGAATGTGTATTCTTTCTTTTTGGGGTGTAAATCCCTGTATAGGTCTATAAGTCCTTTTTCTTCGATTTCTTCATTCAAAGCCAATGTTTCCTTGCTGAGTTTTGTTCTTGTTGATCTATCCAGAGGTGATAAGGCGATGTTGAAGTGTCCAACTACTATTGTGTTGCTAGCAATGTCCTCCTTAATATCTGTTAGCAGCATTTTAAGTATATAGCTGTTCCCTCATTAGGTGCATATACATTTAAGAGTGTGATTTCTTTCTGTTGTATGTATCCCTTGATGAAATAAAAATGGCTTTTGCTGTCCCTTCTAATCTTTTTCAGCCTGAAATTAATGTTCTAGGATACTAGTATGGTCACCCCAGCTTTTATGAGGGAGCTGTTTGCTTACAGGATTGTTTCCATCCTTTAACTTTGAGTCTGTGTTTGCTCTGATTGTTCAGATGAGTTTCTTGTAGACAGAAGAATGTTGCTTTCAGTTTCTGGATCCATTTTGCCACTCTGTGTCTTTTGGTAGGTGCATTTAGACCATTGGCATTAAGAGAGATTATTGTCATGGGGTTTTGTGCCATTTTTCTGTAGGAATTGGTTGTGTTTATTCGTGTTTTCCTTCTTATCTTACAGGAGCCCCTTTAGTCCTTCTTTTAGATTTGGTTTTCAGTCTATGAAGTTCCTGAGCTGTTGTTTATCTACAAAGTGGTGTACCGTTCCATCGAATTTGAGTGAGAGTCTAGCTAGATATAGTATTCTTGGTGAGACGTTCATTTTATTGAGTTTTTCACTATATTTCACCATTGCCTTTCAGGCTTGGAGGGTGTCCTCTGATAGGTCTGCTGTGAATCTAAGGGGTGCTCCTTTGTATGTAATTTCCTTCTTTGACATTGCTGCTTGTAATATTGTATCTCTGTCCACAGCATCCATCATTCTGACTATGATATGCCTTGGAGTGTTTTTTTCTGAGGTCTCTTTTAGCTGGTACCCTTCTGGCTCCTTGGATCTGGATGTCTGCATTCCTTAACTCTGGGAACTTTTCAGCAATTTCTTTGACTGTAGCTTTTTCATTGGGGTTGTCTCCCTGTCCTTCTGGTACTCCAATGATTCTAATGTTGTTCCTCTTGGCGTTATTCCCTAGGACTCTGATTCTCTTTAGAGCCATTTTGAGGTATTTTCCTATTGCTTGTTGTTCCCTATGGGATTTCTGTTGCTCATCTTCATGCTCGCTGATCCTCTCTTCAGCTGCACTTATCCTATTGTTAGGGGCACTTACTGACTTTTTAATTTCATCTACTGAATCCTTTATTTGTGCCACTTCTTTTTGTAGCTTTTTTTATTTCTGCTCTCATTTCTTCCTATATTTTCTCGAGTATCTGTTCTATTGTTTCTTTCCTTTCTTCTCTTAGTTTTCTGGATATCTCTTCCATTTATTCTTTGAGTAGATCCTTGAACACCCTCTGCATTTCATCCTGGAATTCTTTATTGAAGAGAGCATAATTGTGGACAACCTCGGTTGAGGATTCGGAATTCTTTCCTTTGTATTCTCCTTGTAGTGGAGATTTGTGCTGTTTCTTTATGTTGTTTTGGTTGCCTAGAGTTAGAACCCTGAAATCACAGGTACTGTTCCCTCTTATCTTGGGAAAGGATTTTAGTTAAGGTTGGTGGATGGTACCTACCCTTTTCCCTCTCTAAAGTCTGACCTTCTTCTCAATCAGGCATTATTCTTTGTTTTAAAACCGACATTGAGTGAAGCTTTGGAGGAGGTGCTTTTAGTATTAAGCTTGTACAGCTTATTTCATACTGGTCTTTTGTTAGAAATGGAGTAGGCAAGTGGAATGTTGTTGTTTTGTAGTAGAGGTGGTCAGAAATTTTTGGTGGGTATTAGGCTACAAAGTGTGGGATGAATGTCTTGAGTGCTTGGATTGGGATGTATAACTGCGGTCACCGAAGTGGGCAACCACACAGGAGAAGGCCATGCCCCCGGCCCGTCCCAGGGTCACTCCCGCCTAGGATCCTGGAATGGATGAGGGGTGATGGACAGTCCCATGTAGCTGCGGCAGGTGTCCCCTGCTGTATGGTGTCGGGTTCAGCTGGAAAAGGCGCGGGGCTAGGGGGAAGGAGCATTTATCCGGGCTAGGGCTCCCCCTACCCACCTGGAGAGGAGGGGCCTATTAGGTTATAGACAGTTCAAGGAGCTGTAGCAGATGCCCCCTGCTGGAGGGTGTCGGGTTTGGCGGGAAAAGGTGTGGGGCTCTGAATGGGATTTTAAAAAAAATTTGCTATTATTATATTTTGCATAAGGATGCAAGAGATTTTAGTGTGCTGATTTTTTTATCTTGCCACATTGTTTTGTTGTCTCTAAGATATTGTTTTAAAACCTATTTGCATCTTTCTAACTATAATATGTCATAGGCAAATAGTGATCATTTGTCTTATTTTCCAAACTGTATCTTCATAATATCTCTTTCTTGCTTGATTGCTATGGAGAGGACTTCCAATAATACCTTGAATTATAGTGGTGAGAATGGATAATCTTTTTTCTGTATCTGATCTTATAGGGTAAGTCTTTCAGTTTATCACCAGTATGATGTTAGTTGTGTGTTTATGGCAATTTCCTTCAACTATTTTGAGGGATGGTGCTTCTGTCCCCATCTAACTGGGATTTTTTTAAAAATCAGGAATGGATTTGAAGCTTATCAAATGCTTTCTCTGTATCTATTAATATGATCAGATGATTTTTACTTTCCTTATAACTAATATAGTGTGAGTATAATATAATATAATATAATATAATATAATATAAGTGATTAATATATATGAAAATATCTTTTGGCCATCCTTAAGTTTCCCCACTCACCACATAAGGATTTATAGATGATACTTTGGTTAATGGGCTGGAGCGATAGCACAGTGGGTAGGGCGTTTGCCTTGCATGCGCCAACATGGCCGAGCCGAGTTTGATTTGTCTGCCCTACTTGGAGATCCCAGCAAGCTACCGAGAGTATCTTGCCCACGTGGCAAAGCCTGGCAAGCTTCCCATGACGTATTCGATATGCCAAACACAGTAACAACAAAGTCTCACGATGGAGACATTACTGGGCCCACTCGAGATAATCGATGAACAAAGGGAAGACAGTGACAGTGACAGTGACTTTGGTTAATAAAATTGTCTGGGTAGTGGACAGTTTTAATGGTTGCCTGGTTCATTCTTTTTGTACTATAGTTTTCAAACTGACTATTTAATGACAGTCTCAAATTGAATCAACATTGTGCTAATCATTAATCTGTGATAGTAATTCCAAGAACATATTAAAATCAGTCATATTTAGACTATGTTGAAACTATTTTGAACAATTTCATTTTAGTTTGTCATCTAAAACAAACAGGAAATTATATCTTATTATTAAGGATAGAATTTTACTTTTCCAATTTTGAGATGTTTTGATAGTTTTTGATACTTCAGGTGATGTCCTATTTACCTAAGAGCAACAAAAAGCTAATTATATTATTAAAATTTTATATAAAATGTTTAGGACACAATAATACTTTGAAAAATTAAGACTAAGATTAACAATTTGAAACAATTTTTTTTCCTTTAGAAGGGTCCAATATAACTACATAGTAACTAAGTGTTATTTAAATACTTTTTTAATACTTTTTTTATTAGTGAAATGCCATGAGGTACAGTTGTAGACTTACAAATTTTTGTACTTGGACTTCAATTATCACGATCACGTCGTCGATTGCCTCGAGCAGGCCCCAGTAACGTCTCCTTCGTCCTAGCCCTGAGATTTTTAAAAAGTGCAATATTCAAGGCTCTTTCAGGGTTAGGAGAATGAGACGCATCATTGTTACTGGTATTTGGCATATTGGGTATGCCACGGGGAGTTTGCCAGACTCTGCTCTGTGGCAGGTTATATTCGGTAACCTGCCAGTTTGTTCAAAGTAAGAATGAGATAATAAGATGTCTCACGGCCGCAAATGTGGCCACGGGCTTCCAGGAGCTCTGCTCGGAGTGGGGAGGGAAATCCAACCCGCTCCCCTCCAAGGGGCCCCGGTGAGGACAGCCAGGCTCGGGGGCAGGAGACTCTGCACTGTTCTCTTCCGGGAGCTGGGTTTTATAGTCTCTGGGTCTTGGCCATTGATGGAATTACACGGTGCCAGGGGCCAGTTGGTGGGTGTGACCCTGCCTACTGAAAGATGGAGGATCTGGGTAGAGAATGCTCAGCCCGGATTGGAGCAGGCTTGGAGATCTCAGCCCCGGGACCCGCATGCCATTGTTTCTCTGCCGGTACCTTCATGCGTGTGGAGGGTGGTCTCAGCATGGCTGTGTTAGCCGGGGGCCCCTCGGAGAGGGGCGGGTTGAGTTTCCCTCCCTGCCCCTACCAGAGCTCCAGAGACTTCCAGAACCAGCCACTACCATGCTGAGACCACCCTCCACACGCATAAAGGACTTCAATTATACAATGATCAAATACCATCCATCCACCAGTGCCCATTTTCCACCACCACGGGTCCAAGTATCCCTCCCATCCCCCATTCCCCCATCCCACACAGCCTCTGTGGCACGGCATTCCCTTTTGTTCTCTCTCTCCTTTTGGGTGTTGTGGTTTGCAAAAGAGGCATTGAGTGGCAATCATGTTTGATCCATAATCTACTTTCAGCATATTTCTCCCATCCTGGGAGGATCCTCCAAACACCCTTTATTTGGTGCTCCCTTCTCTATCTGAGCTCCCTTTTCCCATAGCATGTGTGGCTGGCCTCCAAGCCATGGAGCAAAATTGCTGGTACTAATCTCGGCCACTTTTGGGTGTTAGTCTCCTATTTTGTTACTTTATGTTCCCCAGATGAATTCAATCTTTCTATGTCTATCCCTCTCTTTCTGACTCATTTTGCCTAACACGATACTTTCTTTGTAGTACTACTTGTATGTAAATTTCATGACTTCATCTTTTCTCACAGCCACATAGTACTAAAACAGTTTTAAATAATTAAATTCAAGACAAAAATGTTATGGGTGAATCCAGATGATAAAAATATTTTCTTATAAAGCCCTAGATATCTGTCATATTAATTTATGCCTTAATTTTTTGCCTTGTACTGTAACTCCAAAATGAATTTCATCATGGGCCAGATGGGTCTGGGCAGTTTGCTATGCTACTCCAGCTTCAACATGGGAGAGCCTTAGGGGTACAAAACATATTCTATGCTCTGTCTCTTTCATCAAAATTTAGAAGGACTCTCCAGGGTTTGACAAAATAAAACAGACTGGCTTAAGGCATATAGTTTGGAAAATATGAGTAAATGATCCCTAGAAAATGCCACCTTGCTCAAATTTAGTTACAAGGTGCCAATAAGGTCCCTAGACTCCTGTTGGAATGAACAAATCAATGTAAACCAATTCATAAAGAAAATGGTAACTCCTCAGCTCTTAAAGGCCCTACAAAACTAAAATTGCAGGTTAAAGGAATCTGTATGATTCTCACATTGCTTATAAATATTACTGGTCAAAATTATTAAAAGTAAACTTGATCCATTATTGTAATTATTTACAAAGGCAACAGTAAATGTGAAAATATGTTTCAGTAGTATTTTTTCATTTAAAAAATTCTGGTTTGCTTAATGATTAAAAAATGGTTTTTGTCACCCAAGAATAGTTGAGATAAATACCGGCAGGTTTGTTCCATGACTTGGAAGCCGGCTGTACATGCTGGGGGAAAAGGCATCTTAGATAGAGAAGGGAACACCAAGTAAAGGGTGTTTGGAGGACCCTCTCGGAATGGGAGATGTGTGCTGAAAGTAGACTATAGACTGAACACAATGGCCACTCAATACCTATACTGCAAACCACAAAACCCTAAAGGAAAGAAAGAACAAAACGGAATGCTCTGTCACAGAGGCTGGGCGGTGGGGGGTTTGGTGGGAAAGGATGAGAGGATTATTGGGATCATTGATGGTGGAGAATGGGCACTGGTGGAGGGATGTGTACTCCATCATTGTATCACTGAAACTCAATCACGAAAGTTTGTAAGTCTAGAACTGTACCTCATCGAGTTTCTCTAATAAAAATTAAGTAAAAAATGGTTTTTGTAAACTTGAATGAATCCTAAAATCTTTACTAACTTACCAAGCTATCATTTTCAGTTTTATTATTTCTATTATATGCATATTAGCAAGCAATTTGGACAGTCCTCAAATATCATGTCGGCTGAATATAAAGGATTTGATGGGTAGGCCATCCTGATTAAGAAAACTTCAGAACAAATCAATTTGTTCAATTTTCAATGACTTTTTGGCTTCTGTTTTGAATCCACAGAATACAGTGTTCCTGGCCCTTCTTTTCAGACACTGCTTTTTTCCCATAATAGCACTGTAGAACTGTCCTCCCGTTGTTACCGATTTGCTCACGCGGGCACCAGTAACATCTCCATTGTGAGACTTGTTGTTACTATTTTTGACATATTGAATACACAACGGGGAGCTTGCCAGGCTCTGCCCTGCGGATACTCTCGGTAGCTGGCCAGGTTCTACGAGAGGGATGGAGGAATAGAACCCGGGTCAGCCGTGTGCAAGTCAAATGCACAACCCGCTGTGCTATCACTGCAGCCATTTCCCATGATAACAAAAATTAATCTTTAATTGTTAAGAACAGATCAAGTTCTAGATAATATTGACCTCTTACATAAGGGTCCTCTTTTAGCCATGTCCACATTTTCAAATCACCCCTGGACCAAAACTGATGCTTCTTCCTGCAAGGCACTCTCTAACCCTAGACAGATTTGAGCCCCAAGCCCATTCTCCCAACTTTGTGTTTCCCCTTATCCACAGAAATTAGTTACACTGACCTATTTTCCAGCAAAAAGAGTTTTGAAATGTATGTGTGTCAAGAGGATTAAAACAGTTCCCACGGAAAAAAAAACACAGTTTATTTCCCCTGGTTTGTTTATGAAAGGTCCTATGGAAACAGTAAAGCTGGACACATCCAGAAATCCTCTGTCTTTTCAACATATATTCCACTCCTGTGGTCATTTACCTGCTGGACCTAGCTTACATTATAATCTGTACTATATACTCTACACTTCCCTCTGGCAGTCACTTACTGTCCACTTAGCTCACCATAAATTCCCATGGTTCTCTGCTCATGTAAACAATATCAAATAGTGAACTCCATAATTTTCTCCTCACACTTAAATAGCCCTAATCTCCTCCTCCAAACAGCTTTATAGGAAGCTCCTAAGAGAGATAAAAGTCTCCCTGAGTCTGTGCTGGACATATCTGTTTTTTTTCTGGGAAGGTCTCCACTGTGTCTGCTTGATTATTGTATTCTTAATTAAATTACACCTTTGCTCTTATCCAAATGTCTCACTTTTCATACTCTTATACCAACACATCACCTCAAAGTCTTGTGTCTGGTCCATGGAAACACTTCATTATATATTTCAATGTTAGGGAAAACAAAAGCAAAAATACGCAATTGATATTTTTGTCAATGTAAACAGCTTCTACAGCGCTAAAATGAATTTTCACTAAAAATGGTCAGCCTACAGAATGTTAGAAAATTTCCTCATCCATATAAAGGCTTATATCAGAGATATAAGATATCACCTCATAACAGTGAATGAATTACTTATAAAATATTCCAGAATACAAAAAGGAATCCCCATTCCATCTTCACTGGAGAGTGTTCCCTGGTTCAGCCTCTATAGAAAACAATACAGAGTTATTTTTTAAAAAAAGAGAAATTATATAGCTTCCATGTAATGCTTAATTCCACTTCTTGGCATCTCCTTCCAAAATACAAAGTATTAATCAAACAAGTATATACAACCATGTACTCATTATAGTGCTTAGCACAGAAATATATGGGCTCAACCACTAGTGACTGGATAAAAGAGTTTTTATGTACATGTATATTTATAATTGCATAGAGAATGAATATAAAGATCCTATAAGAAAATATATTCTGTTTCAGAGAAAATTGGAAAGAGTTGGAGGTTATAATATTAAGTGAAATAAGGCAGAAGGACAAATACTGGATTATCTCACTCATCTGTGGTACATAGAGTAATAAAACACAGTACTTATTAGCATAATGATGACGAGTCTTTGGCCTAATATTATTAAGCAGAAATTAGCAAACGATATGGTCTAAAAATGATACTAAACAATAAGAGGGAATTCTTTAATACTTCGGTAGTTGTGAGATATGAAAACTATCTACATAAGGATAATAAATGTTAATACTACTGTCAACATTTTACCTTAAGTATAATTGCCACTTTGGTGGTTGGATGGTGTGTTAGTATTGTAGTCTTAAAGCACAAATATTTATATTTATAAAATACAAAAAACAAAGGTACAGCAGATAAAAATAAGTTAACTTCTTATTGGAAAAATGTTTTAAAAATAGACTTAAAATCATGGAACAGGGAGACATTTTTGGTGATGGTTTCAAAAGAATTTAGAATATTTTAAAATGAAAACGGCTACCACAATTGCAATAAAAGTCCATTATGACACAAAATATTGGCTTTGTGGAGAAGAGGGTAGCACCGCATAGCATTCAATATTATAATTGGAAGAAATAAGCAATTATTTAAAATTCAATCCTTAAGATAAATTTTAGCAAAATAAAACCATGGGTTATTATTTTGCTAACAGTAGCATTATCCATGATATTAACTTATTCTTCAGGTGACCAACTCAATTGCTTTGCTGGTACATTTCTGGTTTTAACACATGAACACCCACATTTTGACATGTTCTTCATTCTAGCCAAAATGGTCATGGAAACTCCATGCTTTGCCACTTTGACATTAGCTTTTAGATTGACTAGAAATGAAGTGGAAAGACACACAAAGTTATGTCTTGAAAGAGGCATAAGTATTTTGATGAAATACACATTGAGTATTCATTAAGAAGCTAAAACAATTTTGATGAAGTGATGGGTTATAGTGAAACTTACATGTATCAAGTATTAAAGTAGGAGCAGAAAATGTCTTTCTTGTCATTCTCCTTCTTCATTTTTAATGATTTTCTTGCCTGCTATAAAAGAAAGATAATGGGGCTGGTGCCATAATATAGTATATAAGGCATTTTCCTTGAACTCAATCAAACTTATTATTAGTGATGAAGAGGATTTTTTCATGTGCCTTTTGGCCATTCGGATTTCTGCCTTGAGAAAGTTTCTGTTAATTTCATCACCCCATTTTCTGATGGGGTTTGATGTTTTCTTATAAACTTCATCCAGTGCCTTGTATATCCTTGATATCAACCCCTTATCAGATAGGTATTAGATGAATTACTAATACCATTCTGTAGACTGTCTTTGTATTCTGGTTACTGTTTCTTTTGAGGTGAAGAAGCTTCTTATTTAAGGTATTTCCATTTGTTTACTTCTGTTTCCACTTGCTTGGCCAGTGGCATGTCATATTTGAAGATACCATTAGCTTCAATGCCGTGGAGGGTTTTGCCGACTTGTCTTCAATGTACCTTATGGATTCTGGTCTGGTGTTGAGGTTTTTAATGCATTTTGATCTTGCTTTTGTACATGGTGTTAGGCAAATATCTAAGCCCATTTTTGCATGTAATTGTCCAGTTTTGCCTTCACAATTTGTTAAAGAGGCTTTCCTCGCTCCACTTCACATTTATTGCTCTCTTATCAAAGATTACATAATCATATATTTGAGGTTGTGTGTCAGGTTATTCAACCCTGTTCCATTGGTCTGTGGTTCTGCCTTTGTGCCAGTATCATGCTTTTTCAATTATTGCCGCTTTTTAGTAAAGTTTGAGTTTGAGAAAGGTGAGAATCCCATCTTCTTTTCCCCCAATAATTGCTTTAGCTATTTGTGGGGTGTTGTTGTTCCATATGAATTTCAGTAGTGTTTGCTCCATTCCTTTGAAGAATGCCATGGGGATCCTTATAGGGATCGCATTGAGTGTGTACAATGCTTTGGGAGTATTGCCATTTTGACAATGTTAATTCTACCAATCCATGAGCAGGGGATATGTTCCATTTCCTCGTGTCCTCTTATCTCGTGAAATACCATTTTGTAGTTTTCTTTGTACAGGTCCTATAGCTCCTTATTTAAGCTGATTCCAAGGTACTTGATTTTGTGAGGCATGATTTTGAATGGGATTGCTTTTTTCATATCACTTTCTTCTCTCTAATAATTTGTGTATAGGAAAGTCACGGACTTTTGGGTACTGATTTTATAGCCTGCAACATTACTATACAAGTCTATAGTTTCTAGGAGTTTCTTGGTGGAAGCTTTAGGGTTCTCTTAAATATAATATCGTATCATCTGCGAATAGTGAGAGTTTGATTTCTTACTTTCCTACCTGGATGTCCTTAGTATCTTTTTCTTGCATAATCACTGTTGCAAGTACTTCCAGTAGTATATTGAACAGAAGTGGTGAGAGTGAGCATCTTTGTCTCATCCCTGACCTTAGAGGGAAGGCTTTTTGTTTTTCCCCATTGAGAATAAAGCTTGCTGTGGGCTTGTGGTAGATGGTTTTCAGTATATTAAGGGACGTTCTTTGAATACCCATTTTGGCGAGATATTTCATCATAAACGGGTGCTGTATCTTTTCAAATAGTTTCTCTGCATGCATTGATATGATCATATGGATTTTAACTTTTCTGTTATTGATATGATGGATTATGTTGATTGATTTCCGAATCTTAAACCATCCTTGCATCCCAGGGATGGATCCCTATTGGTCATGATGCATAATTTTTTGATGAGTTGTTAGATCTATTCCCTAATATTTTGTTGAGCATCTTTGCAACCGTGCCCATTAGGGATATCGGCCTGTAATTTTCTTTTGTGTATGTGTGTCTTTATTTCCTTTTGGTATTAGAGAGATATGGGCCTCATAGAAACTGTTTGGAAGAGTTTTTTTTTCAATTTCCTGGAATAACTTGAGAAGAACTGGAAATAGGTGCTCTTTAAATGTTTGGAAGAATTGGCTAGTGAGTCAATCTGGACCTGGACTTTTGTGTTTGGGAAGAATTTTGATTACAGTTTCAATTTCCTTGATAGTAATAGGTATATTCAGGTATTCCAGTTCTTAATTCAGCCTTGGGACATGATAGGAATCCAGGAATTTATCCATTTCTTCAAGGTTCTCTTGTTTCATGGCATACAGATTTTCAAAGTAGTTTCTGATGATATTTTAAATTTCCTTGGTTTCTATTGTGATGTAGCACTTTTTATTTCTGATTCAGTTTATCAGGCTTCTCTCTTTTAATATTTTTTGCTAGTTGTTTATCAATCTTCTTTATTTTCTTGAAGAACCAGCTCTTGTTTTCATTGATCTTTCAGATTGCTTTTTGGGCTTTCATGTCGTTGATTTCTGCTCTACTTTTTATCATTTCTTTCCTTCTGCTTGGTTTGGGATCCTTTTGTTGGTCCTTTTCTAAGATCTTGAGCTTGGAAGTCAAGTTATTAACTTGGACCCTTTCTTCCTTTCTGAGTAATCCTTGCAGAGCTATAAATTTTCGCCTTAACATGGCTTTAGCTGTGTCCCACAATTTCTGGTAGCTCGTGTCTTCATTCTCATTTGTTTCCAAGTACCTTTTTATTTCTTCCTTGATTTCTTTCCTGACCCACTTGTTCAATATTGAATTGTTTAATTTTCAGGTGTTTGATTTGGTTCTCTGCATCTGTGCATGGTTTACTTCTAACTTCAGGCATCGTGGTCTGAAAAGGTAGCTAATACAATGTCTATCTTCCTGAGTCTTTTGAGATATGTTTTGTGACTCAGCACTTGATTTATTCTGGATAATGTTCCATGTGCACTGAAAAAGAATGTGTATTTTTTATTGTTGTAAAGTCCTGTATAGATCTATTAGTCCTCTCTTATTTCTTCCTTCAAGGCTGGTGTTTCCTTGCTGAGTTCTAATCTTGCTTACCTATCCAGATGTCATAAGGCAGCATTGAAGTCTCCAAATACTGTTTTGTTGCTACCAATGTCCTCCTTAAAATCTGTTAGTAGTTTCTTTAAGTATTTTGAAGGTTCCTCATTGGGCGTGTGTATGTTTAGGAGTGTGTATTATTCCTGTTGTACATATCTCTTAATTAATAAAAAATGATCTTCGCTGTCCCTTCTAATCTTTTTCAACCTGAAATCCATGTTGTCAGATACTAGTATGAATATCCCCGCTTTTTGAGGGAGTTGTTGTTAGCAAAATTGTTTTCTGTCCTTTGACTTTGAGTCTGTGTTTTCTCTGACTTTTCTGATATGTTTCTTGTAGGCAACAGAATGTTGGGTTCAGTTTTGAATCTATTTTGCCACTACTCTTTATCTCTGAATGTGTGCCTTTAGACCATTTACATTGAGAGAGATTGTCATGGGATTTGTGCCATCTTTCTGTGAGCATTTGTTGTGCTTTGTTGGGGTTTTTATTGTCTTACAGTAGTCCCATTAGTTCTTCTTTTAAGTTTGGTTTTCAGTCTATTAAGTTCCTGAGCTGTTGTTTTGCCATGAAATAGTGTATCGTTTCTTTGAGTTGAGTGAGAGTTTAGCTGGATAAAGTATTCTAGGTGAAGCATTCATTTCGTTCAGTTTTTTTTACTATATCCCACCATTGTCTTTGGGCTTGGAGGGTTTCCTATAATAGGTCAGCTTTAAATCTCAGGGCTACTCCTTTGTATGTGATTTCCTTCTTTGACCTTGCTGCTAGCAGTATTGTGTCTCTATCCATGACATCCGTCATTCTAACTATGATGTGTCTTAGAAACTTTTTATTAGAGTGTCTTTTAGCTGGCACCCTTCAGGTTCCTTGAATCTAGATGCCTGCATTCTCCAGATCTGGGAACTTTTCAGCAATGATTTCTTTAACTGTGGCTTTTTTATTGGGGGTTGCCTCCCTGACCTTCAGCTACTCTGTTCCTCCTATAATCATCTCCTAAGTCTCTGATTCTTCCTAGAGATATTTTGAGGTCTTTTCCATTGTTTGTTGTTGCCTGTAAGCTTCCTGCTACTCATCATCCAGACCACTGATTCTGTCTTACTTGTAACCATTCTACTGTTGAGGGCACCCACTGAGTTTTTTATTTCATCTAGTGAGTCCTTTATTTGTGACACTTCTGTGTATAGCTTACTAATTTCTGCTCTCATTTTTTTCCTGTATTTTGTTACCTGTCCATTCCACTGTTTCGTTCCTGTCATTTTTTAATTTACTGGATGTTTGTACCACCATTGATTTGAGTTCATTGAACATCTTCAGCACTTCTCTGAATTCTTTGTCGGAGAGATCATATTTGTGGTTACCGCCTATTGATGTTTCGGGACTCCTTTCTTCATCCACTCCTCATGGTGGGGGTTTGCACTGTTTCTTCATGTTGTTGTGGTTATATGCAGATGTAACCTTCCAGTTATTCGATATGCCAAAATCAGTAACTACAACTGGTCTCATTCACCTGACCCTGAAGGCTTCATCAACATGGCAGCACTGAGAAGGATGAGAAAGGAGAGGCTGACAAAATCTCAAGGCCGAACTAGGCTGCCACAATTAAGGAAGACAAAAATGATCGTCTGTACTTTCAATGCACGTATGCTAGCATCAGATACATCCATCGAGGACCTGATGGTACAAGCGCGAATGATCAAGTACGACATCATTGGTCTGACCGAGACAAGAAGGCACAAATCTCACCATGCCATTTTCGACACTGGAGAAGAATTGTTCCTTGGAACATGCGATAAAAGAGGTGTTGAGGCGTCGGTGTCCTTGTCAACACAAACTTGGCCAAGAGCATTGATTCATTCGAATGCCTAACAACCGGAATTGGACGTTTACATCTGAATAGATGTGGCTCACTGCCTGCAGTTTCTATCTTTGTTGTCTACGCACCAACATCTCATTATAATGAAAGAGAAATCAAGAAATTCTACATGGAGCTGGAGAAGTCCTATAAAGAAGACCACACCTTCTAAAAGATCATCGTGGGTGATTTTAATGCCAAGATAGGACCGAGAAGATCAGCTGAAGAACTTCACATCGGGACCCATGGCCTATAATGGAACGAACAGGGTGAGAGACTGTCTGAGTTCATCATGTCGACCAAGACCATCCATGGTAACTCACAGTTCCAGAAGGCAGAATCTAAACGTTGGACATGGGAGACTCCCGGTGGACGATTCCACAGCAAAATAGACCACATCATATTCAATCGATGGTTTTGCCTGACCGATGTCTCTGTTGTCCCAAAATTTCGAACGGGATCGGACCACCGTCTCCTTCCTGCAAAATTCTACTTCACAGAGCGGGGAGAAAGGGCTGCAAAGTTCAAAAGAGAACTCCCAGAACGACCACCAACTGGGAACTCTTTGGCACTATTGCGGCAACATGGGAAGATGTCATTGTTGACAACATTGACGAGGAATATGATCGACTGGTTCAGCACCTCCATGAATGTGTGAGGAACGCCAAGAGAGAAATAGCCACAAAAAAACGCCTGTCTTCGAAAACTCTTGAGCTAATTCGCCAGCGTGGTTTGGCGCATGCCTCAGGCAACCGCAAGCTAACGTCTGAGCTTGCAAAGCAGTGCAGAGATGTGATCAAGGAAGACCTCGAAGAGAGAAGAGCAGAAGTACTGGTAGATGCGGCAGAAGCTGGGAAAAGTATTCCTTATGCCCGCCTGTCCTTCGCCAACTACAAGACCAAGATGACTGCCCTCCAACGTCTTGATGGATCATCACATCCTTCAGAACGGCAATGGAGAAGATTATCCATGACTTCTACACAAATCTCTTCGATAGCCATGTCCACTTGCCGACATACCAAATTCCACAGGATGGATATGTCATTCCCAACGTTCTCCCTTCCGAAATCCAACACGCCATTTCGTCGGTAAAGAAACAAACAGCACCCGGCCCAGAGAAGTTCAGACCTGAACACCTGAAGAACCTGCCATCAGTACTCATCAATACACTGGCTCGGCTCTTCACTCCCTACCTGTCTGAATGCAAGGTTCCGTCTCAATGGAAAACAAGCAGGACCGTACTACTGTTCAAGAAGGGAGACATCCATGACATTGGCAACTACCGCCCTATCTGCCTATTGTCTGTCATCTACAAGTTGTTCACTCGAATCATCCTAAATAGGATTGGCAGAACACTAGATGAAGGACAACCATGCGAGCAAGCCAGGTTTTGCAAAGGATTCAGCACCATCGACCATATCCACACAATAACCAAGCTCATTGAGGTTTCTCGGGAGTTCAAGATGCCGCTCTGTTTAACGTTCATTGATTTAAAGAAGGCCTTTGATTCTGTTGAGACGGAAGCGGTCATTGAAGCCATAGCCAATCAGGGCATTAGAGCCCAATACATCAAGATCCTCCGTGAGCTGTATTGCGGATTCACTACCAGGATCTCACCATTCTACAAAGAAGTGATCGTTGATGTCAAGAGAGGGGTTCGTCAGGGTGATACCATTTCACTGAAACTCTTCAGTGCCACCCTCGAGAACATCATGGGATGACTGGAATGGGAAGGAATGGGAGTGAAGATAGATGGTCGGCAATTATACCACCTCCGCTTTGCTGATGACATTGTTTTAATAACACCAAACATCAGCCAAGCAGCACAAATGCTGGCCGACTTTCACCGTGAGTGTGGAAAGGTAGGACTACAGCTGAATCTTACGAAGACAATGTTTATGTGAAACAGCCTCGTTCCTGATGCCCCATTTGCTCTCAACGGAATGACCATCTTCGGATGCAACAGCTATGTGTACCTAGGTCGAGAGGTCAACATGACAAATGACCTGGCAACCGAGCTGCGCAGGAGGAAGAGAGCGGCTTGGAACGCCTTCAAGAATGTCGAAGAAATAGCTAAGAGGACGAAGAACCTCTGGCTCCGGTCTCATCTCTTTGATTCCACTGTTCTTCCTACATTAACATGTGCCTCAGAGACCTGGGCCTTACGCAAACAGGATGAGAACGCTATTCAGGTCTCCCAAAGAAGAATAGAAAGAGCTATGCTTGGAATATCACGTTTCACTCAAATGAGAGAAAAAAACCGGAGTTCCGACATCTGTCAACGATCAAGATTCAGGGACGCTGTCTCATTTGCCAAGGTGTCAAAAATCAGATGGGCTGGTCACGTAATGATATTTAAAGACGACCGCTAGACTAGAGCTGTTACTGACTGGATTCCACGGGATGTCAAAAGACCGCATGGCCGCCCACCTACCAGATGGTCAGACTTCTTCGTGAAGATCATGAACGATCGGTTTGAGGCTCTTCATGTTCCCAGAGTGAACAGATGCCATTGGGCTACACTAGCAGCGACAGGGGCAAATGGAGATGTTACTGGCGCCAACTCGAGCAAATCGACGACTAACGGGAAGTTAAGTGATTAAGTGATTAACCTTCCAGTTCACTATCATTATTCCCTCTTGTTTTGAAAAAGAATTCTGGATGAATTCTGTCGATGGCGGTTTCCATTTTCCCCCTGCTAGAGTACGTCTTTAATCACAGGTGTTCCTTTGCAACTCATGTGAGACCTCTAGTGAAGCTTTTCTGGGATGTGATCTCTTATATTGGGCTTGTACAGCTTCTTGTTTTCACCAATGTTTTGGTGAAATTGGAACAGACTAATGGACATTTGGCCTATTGTGTTTAAGATAATTAGAATGTTACTTACATAATTGGATGATGGAGATTGATATGTGACTTCAGGTTACTAGAAAAGGGGAAAATAACTGCGGCCTCAAAAGAGGCAACGCCCACTTCTGTGGAGGCCACACCCCCTACCGCACTGTAGATGGGGTGCTGGCTTGGGGGGGGTCACACACCTGAGACGGGGAGCAATGTTGCAGCCCTGGTGTGTTGCAGCGCACTGGCACACTGGACCCTTAATTTTTTTCTTATCTCTCTTTACTCTTACTAGTTTGACATTTGTATGATTTATCTATTTGATGTAAATGTTAAAATGTATTAGCACAGAATTATTCATAATACTAAATTTCTAAATTTATATACTTGGATAAATACATTTAAAAGAATTTACCTATTTATTATTAATTTGCTCTTTTTGTGGAATTCCAGGAGTTTAGCTCTATTCAGCTGTACCTTTAGATGTCATCACCTCCATTATTAAAAAATTATACAAATAGGGGGCTGGAGCAATAGCACAGCGGGTAAGGCCTTGCATGCAGTTGATCCTGGTTCTATTTCCAGCATCCTATATTGTTCCCTGAGCACTGCCAGGATTAATTCCTGAGTGCAGAGCCAGGATTAACCCCTGTGCATCTCCGGGTGTGACCCAAAAAGAAAAAAAATAGAAAAATAAAGAGATCTTTCACAAATAAAAAGAAAACATAAAATGAGATAAAAATAGTCAAAAAATCAGGATGATGATTTTGTTTATAGAACTGAGCTTACATGGGGTGAGTGGGAGAGATTATTGACACCATTGGTGGAGTGAATTGGCTTTCTGGTGATGGGTGTGTTGTTGGAATGATGTATCCAGGAAAACTATGAGTAACAATATTGTAAATCATATTTACAACGTATGTAATGAGTTACCTAAACAAATGTTAAAAATGTATGTGACATTAAGATTACGAGTAATAATTCTTTACCCTCAAAATACTTGTAACGTTTATTAGAATGTGTAAGAGGAAATTTTTATCTTATTTATTTATTTTATGTTCTGTTTGTTTGTTTAGGGGCCACACCTGGAAGTGATCAAAGATTACTCCTGACTCTGCACTCAAGAATTACTCCTGACTGTGTTTCGGAGACCATATGGAATGCTGGGGGTTGAACCCTGGTTCACCTCACAATATACTATCTCTGACTTCGGAAACTTTGTTTTAAATTTATTCATCAAATTAACATGAAAAACAAGACTGTTACATGCTATTGTTTTGACAAATGAAGATTGTATTTGATAATGTTTGTTGGCAATTAGAGAAATTGCAAGAACATTTTATACCTATCTAAGTGTTACAGAATCAGAAATCAACTCACAAGCAAAATTCAGTAAATATATTTCAAATTTTATTTTCTATAAGATCATACTGTTTTTTATTTACATATTGTCATTCAGATGATAAACATATTTTTCAAATATATTTGATCTTCATCCAGAACTCCTGACTCACAGTTAATAAACCTTTGGATTTACCTACATGTCTAAAAATTCTGGGAACATTTGGTTAAAATACTCAGTCAGAAGCATTGGTATCATCATAGACTTGTGTTTAGTCTCTGAATGTTGGAGTAGATGGTGAAAAACTGTATTGTCCAGCTGTAACTTTTAACCTGCAACCTTATACATCTCCAGGTATCAGAGGTGAGTTAAACCTGTGGCCAGAGTTGTTTTATGTATAGGAAGCTTTCACATTCCCAGCATAGGAAATTAATGACCAGTACATGTAACCCAGTAGGCTTTTTAATAAAGAAAAGATATATTTTATAATTATATTAAGCAGTGAAAGTAGAAATCATATCTAAATGATGTTGAAGAGCAAACATCTGCCACTCCAAAATATGTCTCCGGGAAAACATTAACTTCATGGAAGGGGTATAAAAGAAAGTAGTGATTACCATTGAAAGTCATATGTGAACACCTCAAGGGATTCTTGCATAAAATATCTAATAAGTAGATACTAAAGAATTTAAATGCTTTCAGTATTCATTTTTGATTCTCACTTTACTATCTTCCTTTACTTTCACATACCAGCAGTTGTTCAAGGAAAAGTACATTAATTTCACTTAGTGAACTATCAGAAAATACAATGGGATATTTGTTCTTAACTCTTCATTGATCTAACATCTGTAGCTATATTAATCATTTATGTTCATTTGCTCTCTGATCTTTTTCTTCAAAAGTAATGCTGAGCACAATACCACTCCTCGGACTATATCCAGAGAGGCAAAAAAACCATAGTCGAAGTGACATCTGCACTTGTTTGTTCATTGCAGCACTGTATACAATAGTTAGAATCTGGAAAAACCTGAATGCCCAAGAAGAGATGACTGGTTAAAGAAACGTTGGTACATCTACACAATGAAGTACTATGTAGCTGTTAGAAAAGATGAAATCATGAAATTTATATACAAGTGGTACTACGTGGAAAGTATCATGCTAAGCGAAATGAGTCAGAAAGAGAAGGACAGACATAGAAAGACTGCATTCATCTGGGGAACATAAAGTAACAAAATTGGAGACTAACACCCAAGAATAGCAGAGTATCAGGTTTTAAGTACCAGGAGGTTTACTCCATGGCTTGGAGGCCAGCCGCACACGCTGGGGGAAAGGGCAGCTCAGATAGAGAAGGGAGCACCAAATAAAGGGTGTTGGGATTATCATCCCAGGATGGGAGATGCGTGCTGAGAGTAGACTTTAGACCAAACATGATTGCCACTCAATGCCTCTTTTGCAAACCACTGCACCCAAAAGGAGATAGAGAACAAGGGGTAATGCCCTGCCACAGAGGCAGGGTGGGATGCAGGGGAACGGGAGGTGGGAGGGATACTGGGATGAGTGGTTTTGGAGAATGGGCACTGGTGGAGGGATGGGTATTTGATCATTGTATAACTGAAACCCAAGCACAAAAATTTGTAAATCTACAACTGTACCTCATGGTGTTTCACTAATAAAAATCTAAAAAAATAAGTAATGCTGAGTAAATTTTTATGTACAGTGGAAGATTTATAGTCATTGTTGATAAGTAGGATAATGAACTGATGACTTTATGTCTTGCTAATTATATACCTTATTATTTGGTATGATTTCTACCTACATAATAATCCTTTTTGTATATATTTTTACCAAAGCAATACATTCTTTGAAGTTAAAAATTTAGTTTTAGCTGATTTTACAAAATTGGAAATTTATTTAAATGTTTATCTTTTGTAAAATTATAAGAATAATATCTAAAAACAACACCATCAGCAGACATGTCATTGTCAGTGTACAAAATATATCATCCTATAACCGCCTGAGGTTTACTATCTTAAAGTTGTATTTTGCTCTATGAATTCTGGGCTTTGTGAAATGTTTCTTAAACTAAACACCATTTTAGTCCTTTTGATTACTGTAAGAAAGTATTGCAATCTGTTTAATTTATAAACTAAATAAACTAATTTCTCACAGTTTGAGATGCTGGACATTCAATCAGGTACCAGTGTTTTATGGAGCGAGAGGGTCCTCTCCCAGATCACAAACTTATATCCATATTTGTGGTTGCTTGATAAGCAGATAAAAGATATCTATGTGGTATTTTTCATAAGAACATTGATTTCATTAACGAGGGTTTAACTCACATGATTTACCATCCTATGAATATCTTCACCTCTGGGGCATGAGTATATTAAAAATTGAATTTTGGGTGGCTTAAATATTCTGACCATAGCAGTTATGCTTCCAGGCTTCTGATGAGTTGAAAGCTTCTGAAAATGGGCAGATATCTGTACCATGGTGATGAGGGAGTACAAAAAAGACTGCCTCAGTTTACTCTCTCCACAATATTCTATTAACACCTTTGGTTAATGTAAAGTAGTCATACTCCAAAGTGGGTAGAATGATTCATAAAAGAGCTCTTGAATATTTCACTTTCATTTTATAAAGGGAAAATTTTATACATTGCTTCCAATTCAGTGAAATCTCTTTCTACACCACATATATCTCACCAAAGAAATTACTATAATGCCAGTACATAAATAGACAGATGTGATACTTCTATGATCAGAGTATTAGAGTCACCCAAAATTCAATTTTTAATGTACTGACAGAAGGTTGGAAGCATAACTGCTATCGTCAGAATATTTGAGCCACCCAAAATTTAATTTTTAATATAAAGGACATTTAATAGATAAACATAAGATAAACATAAGACACCTTACTGAATGGAAGAAAATATTTGTACAGTACACATCAGGTAAAGGGTTGATAACCAAGATCTATAAAGCACTCACAAAACTCAACAACCAAAAATTCAAAGACCCCAATTCATAAATGGGATGAGTAGATTAACAGACATTCCTAAATAAGATATACAAATGACCAACAGGTATATAGAAAAGTGTTCATTGTCACTCATGAATAGGTAGGTGCCAATTTTTCCTTACATACCTCTATGCAGGAAACCTCTTTGCTTAGAAGCAAGTTGCTCACTACTTAATGCCAATGAGAGTTCACCTCAACCTCGAAGTTTTTTGAAGTCCTTTCAGCAAATTTTAATTCAAAACGGCACTTTCTAATTCTCTTCCACTAAAACCCAAATTTCTCTTTGCCTCCTGAGTTCATATATGTTTTATTATAGTGAGCAAGTCCTGAAAGTATTTTTCTGATAGCTATTTATGACTAAATTTTTATTAACTAAAGTCCTATTATTCTATTTTATTTTTATTTTTAAATTTAAAAAGTTTATTGAATAATCATGAGATACAAAGTTACAGTTACAAAGCTTCCATGTCTGAGTTTCAGTCATACAATGATCAAACACCCATCTCTTCACCAGTGCACATTTTCCACTAACAATGTCCCCAGTATCCAATCCCCCCATCCCAACCCTCCTCCTGCCTCTATGGCAGACAATTTCCCCCATACTATCTCTCTACTTTTGGGCATTATGGTTTGCAATATAGATACTGAGAGGCCATCAAGTTTGGTCCTTTATCTACTTTTAGCATACATCTCCCATCCTGGACGATCCCTCCAATCATCATTGACTTAGTGATCCCTTTTCTGTTTCAGCTGTCTTCTCCCCCTAGCCCATAAAGCAGGCTTCCAACTATGGAGCAATATCCCTGGCCATTATGTCTACTGTCTTTGGGTGTCAGTCTCATATTATGTTATTTTACATTCCAAAAATGAGTGCAGTCATTCTATGTCTGTCCCTTTCTTTTGGACTCATTTGAATTAGCATGATACTCTCCATGATCATCCACTTATAGGAAAATTTCATGAATTCATCTTTTCTAACAGTTGCATAGTATTCCATTGATTAGACGAACCAAAGTTACTTTAACCAGTCATCTGTTCTCAGGCACTTGGGTTGTTTCCAGATTCTGGCTATTGTGAACAGTGCTGTAATTAACATACAAGAACCTGTTATTTTAAGCTGATATTTCTTATGAACTGAATGTTGGTTCCCCCATCTCCCACCAAATAGAGTTAAAATCTCTGTGTGATGGTATTCGGAGATGAGACTTTGGGAAGTAATTAGATTTATATGACTAATGATGTGATAGTGGTTCCCCCTTGTGTGGGTTCAGTATCCGGATAAGAAGAGAAGACGCACTAGAGAGTTTACTGTTAATCTCTTTGTGTACATACAAAGACGCCACCATTAATGCATACAATGAGGTAGGCCACTCACCACACAAGAGAAGACTCAGAATACAGCCTACCTTTCCAATATAATAAAAAAAAACTCTTACTAGATAGCCTCCACAAGTGTGTAAAACAAATTTTACTGCTAAAGACCCAGACTATGACATTTCCTTTTGGCAAAATGAGCTAAGAAATAGTTATAAAATAAGAATTTTTAAAATGAAGATTCTATGGCTTTCATTACTTTGCATAATCTTTCCATAATAATACTGTCTTATAATTAGTAAGGAAATAGCTCTTTCTGTGTGAACTGTAAAGAATTAAATGTGTATAGGGGCTGGAACGATAGCACAGTGGGTAGAGCATTTGCCTCGTATGCAGCCGACCGAAGTTTGATTCCTAGCATCTCATATAGTTCCCCGAGCACCGGCAGAAGTAATTCTTGAGTGCTGAGCCAGGAGTAACCCCTGAGTATCTCTGGGAGTGACCTAAAAAGCAAAACAAACAAAAAAAGAATTAAACGTACATTGTAATACAGCTTGGTTCACAAGAAATAGTTTTATGGTTTGGTGCCTAGTATCTGAATGTTATTTTGTTTTGTCTTGTTTGGTTGGCAGACTCAGGGAACCATATGAGGTGCTGGATATCTAATCCAGGTTGGCCACATGAAAGGCAAGCGCCTTATCCTGCTGCTCTATCTCTCTGCCCCTACAACTGAAATATTTACATTCACATCAGAGGTGCTTTCTCTAAGTCTGCGTATTTCTTCTAATATAGAAAGAATCTAAGTAATTTTAATGGCTATGGCATAAGCAGATTTATCAAAGGTTTCATAGAGTTAAGATTCCTTTGTCTTCTTCCCCCCATGTATATACTTGATGAGATAGTAACTACAAGCTCATTACCAGATGACATTTTATTTATTTATTTATTTTTTATTTTTATTAGTGAAACACCATGAGGTACAGTTGTAGATTTACACATTTTTGTGCTTGGGTTTTGATTATACAATGATCAAATACCCATCCCTCCACCAGTGCCCATTTTCTACCACCATGGATAATATCCTTCCCACCCCCATCCCCCCCCAGCCCCCCCTGCCTCTGTGGCAGGGCATTCCCTTTTGTTCTCTCTCTCCTTTTGGGTGTTGTGGTCTGAAAAAGAGGCATTGAGTGGCAAACATGTTCAGTCCATAGTCTACTTTCAACATGCATCTCCCCTCCTGGGAGGATCCTCCCAACACCCTTTATTTGGTGCTCCCTTCTATATCTGTACTGCCCTTTCCCCTAGAATGCCCGGCTGGCCTCTAAGCTATGGAGTAATCCTCCTGATGCTGATCTCACCTATTCTTGGGTATTAATCTCATATTTTGTTACCAGATGATATTTTTTAAAAGTTGTGAGGTAAGTAGACCTTCAATAAATGAAAGTGCGCATGACACACACACATAGAGACTATTTGATATATTTGGGATTTATATTTATCTTCTTAAATATATGTTTAATTTAATTTTGGATGCATCTGAGCTAGGAACTTCAAAAAACATTGGCTTCACTTTATCATTGAAATGAAAGCAACTGTATTCACTCTTGAAATAGCTAAAGGTACAATGATTCATTAGCAGGCTCTATAACTGGTAGATCTAATATCTCATTTATTCCTCTTCTTCATTTCAAACAATAATGAGGTATATTTTATAAAAATCACAAGGACAACAAGGTCCATGTTAAACATTGTTAAACACAACAAGGTCCTTGGTAAACACTTGTTAAACATTGCTTGCCACATAATTTGGGAATTATTTTGAGTTGAGTTATGGGAAGTTTCAAAACTCTTCTATAGTACATGATATAATTTTGTATTGACTTATAGTGGTCTCTCAGGTTTTTGCTGAAACTATTAGAGTTTCTTTATAATTTTGTGATCTATTTTCTGAAAAATATCCCAAATTACCTTGAAAATGTCATTAGGTATTTAGAATAATCTACCCTATGGCTTCACTCTCAAGAAAATTATATTCTGTGAGCTCTACTCTTTGGTCTCTCTTAATAGAACTGAATAGTAATTTATTAGTATTAAGAACCAAGGACAATGGTAATAGGCAATACATTTTTATTATTATTACTTCAATGTCACCATCACAGTGTTAAAAGTAAGACTTAATAAGTGATCTCTTGGCAAGGCTTAACCACCCTGGTGTGTTCAATGAATAAGTTCTGCTGGCAGCATGCGAGCACCATAATCAGTGAAAGAAATTGTCCATATTGAATTTTAACAATACAAAAATATCTGCGTTCCATAAAAAAATAGTGGTAAGATGCTTGACTTGATTGTAAACCACTGCTCTGTGAAACTATGCATATTTTATTGATTGCGATCACAAAATCAGATACAGTAGCTGTTAGGACTGTTTGCTTTTGTTTCAAATACTCAGGAAAATGTACATTTAACAGGGTTTGGTGTATGTGGCATAAATAATATTATGATTTTTCATATTATACCGAGTAGATATTAAATCACACTTTTATAATTTCCCCATTTATTGAATCACTGTGAATTACAAAGTTACAGAGATATTCAGTTTTAGTAGTATATTGTTTCAACACCAACCCTTTCAAAAGTGCCCATTCCCCTCCACAAATGTCCCTATTTTCACTCCTGCCCCTTAGTTTGCCTTTAGGGCAGGCACATTTCCCCTCCCCTTTGTTTCCCCTTGTTTTAGTGTTCCCTACCCTAACTTATACCCAAGAGTGAAACTTTCCAGAAAGGGTGTTATTTATTTTAACTCCATAAAATCCTATTTGTTAACATATTAGTAACTTTCCACAAAGAGTTCAAAAAGACTTTCTTTGGTACTATTATATAGCATATCTAAAATAAATACCCCAAACACTTACTGCATAAGATCTCAAGTATCAATGATAGAATAACCTAAAGAAGTCGTTATAAGGAGATATTCTAAATTTCCTCAGTCCCAGAAAATAAATATACACTGGAATGTCTGGACTTGCAAAACCTGGAATCAGTCTTCATATTGAATAGTCTTGAGTGATTCTAGTTCACATGATCTGCACCTTTGAATAATTCCACTTTTTAACATTATTACCGTTGCCCATACTTACTTGGTTCTGATCATAGCTTAGATGCTTCAAGAACCAAATGAATTATTTGCATAAACTTCAGATTTTAAAATACATTATTCTACAGGGATCAAAGAATTTTTTTTGAGTTTTATAGATTTCAATCTGCTTATTAACATAATTTACTTAGTAGCATAAAAGTGCTATCCATTAGTCTACAACATTTCTGAGATGATATATATCTATATCTATCTATATATACATAATCCAAATAGTTTATAACATTTTTATAATAAATTTGTGCAAATAGCTTACATTCCAATTTATTACAGTTTATTTGGTTTAGTATTTTCTAATCAGTAACAATTTAACTATTTTCATTTATGGAGGATATTGCAAATTATATATAAAAGTAACTTTTATACCATGCAAAGAAAAATAATATATGAAAATAAGACGACATTTTTAACATGATAATCATGAATATTCCTCAATAAAAGGAATTCTGGATTGTTTATTTAGTTGTCAATTACAAGTTATACAAGTGTATTATTCTAAACTATTATATACTTAGAGTTCAAAAACTAAGGTATGAAAAATTTTTAGGAAGTGCCAGTTCATCCATTGTATGCAAAAATAAATACAGCTCAGTCTACATGCAGAGAGAAATTGCATTAGTAATAAGAAATTCCATTTTTATAACTTAAATGATAGACTTTGTGGAATCCTGCTGTTAATTCCTGTACCATAAACTGTTCCTCCTGTAAGAACTTTCAAATATACTTATAACTTGTTATTATTAAAATGCTTTATAGTTGCTAACTGATGGTATAATCATACTAAATTGTCAATATTATGCTCTTAGTTTCCATGGTGAAATGCCTTTCTTTAGCTATCATAGAAGTGATGTGCTTTTATAGTTCATTACTCTTTCTGTCTAACTTTTCGTGTGGATCAAGAAAATGAGCTCTGTAGATTCTACTATTCATGCTCGGGCATCTTGGTTATGACATGCTTTTTAAATTATTATTTAGTTTTTTTCTCGGAATACTTGTCAAAAGATCCCCTAACTAGATCATAATAAGATTGTGTTCACCCTAGAAAGTCTCCAGAGGCTGACTGAATTCTCAACCACTTTATAATTAATCTACTTCATTAAATTACTTCACATATAGTTAAGTTGATGTATCATTTATTTACAAGACGCTAAATGTTCCTAAGTTTTATGGGTATAATATTACCACAGTCCATATACCAGCAAATTGTCAGCATTGATGCATAATTGTCCAGAGAGCATTTCCTTTCACTTCTGCCCTTACGTACCTCTATTCTGTTGTAAGAGTCCATAGGTTTGCCTTCATTGAATATTGTCTATTCTCTCTGATTTATTTCTTTATATAATACATATGTATAAATTTATCTGGTATTTGCTGTTTTCTTTCAGATATATTTTGCTTAGAATGCCTCCCCTCCAGTTCCATTCTTATTATTGCACAAAGTAATACTTTTCTCTTACAGCTGAGTAGTGTTTTACTATATACACATACCACTTCTTTATCCATTTGTCATTAGTTAGGCAATTAAATTGCTCCAGATATGGGCAACAGTAAATACCTCTTGCCTAAAGAGTGAATATATCTTTTCAAATTGTTCATATGTATTTCCAATCTTTTTTCTGTTCTTATGATCAACAACTTGGTGGGTATATTTATCCCAATAATAAATTAAATTAAAATTTATTTTAGGAACCACGGATTACAATACTATATTTGCCCTCCATTCCCTTCATTTCCCAATATCCATCACATCCCTCTCTGGTAAGCATTCTACTCAAGACCAGTTTTCTCTTTCTGTTGTTTTGGGGCATTTTTTATTCAGTGCTTTGTTTCTTTTTATCACAGATGTAAGAGATATTATTCTGTGTCTGTTACCTCTTTTTCTGACTAATTTTACTCACCCTGATACTTTGAATACCCATCTACAAAGCAGCAAATAACATGAGTTGATTCTTTTCTTAATGTTGATTAATATTCCATTTTGTATACATACATACATTCTTTATCCAGTCATTTGTTCTTGGACACATGACTGGTTCCAGGTGTTGGCTATTGTGAATAATGCAAAAATGGGCAATTTGAGTGTAAAAGTCTTTTCTAACAGACTTTTTCTGCCCCTTGAGTACATGTCCAGAAGTGGAATTTTTTCCGAAGTGGAATTTTTTGTCATATGAAAGGGCTTAATTATCTTTTTCTTGGTTTACACCAGCTGTGCTCAGGTCTTAGGCTTTGTATTCAGGGATCACTCCCTAAGGAGCTAATGTGACCATATAGGGTGCCAAGGACTGAACCCGAATTGGCAATATGCAAGTCAAGTGCCCTACTCACTGTACTATTGCTCTGACCCTTAAGTTGTTCTTGTGTTTTGGCCAAAACCATGCTGTACTTAGGGTTTACTCCTGATTCAACAGTCAAGAATCACTCTTAGCAGTGCATATGTGGAGTCACAGACCAAACCTTGGTTGGCCACGTGCATGACAATCTACTTCCATGCTATACTGTAAGTCTGACTGCAATTTCTAGTTTTCTATGGAGTTTCCATACAGTTTTCCAAAATGACTGAAGTAGTCCATACTCAAACTAGCAGTGAATGATAGTCCCTTTTCCCCAACATGTATGCCAATACTGATTGATTTTACTATTTTGTGATATGTGACAGTCTCACTGGTGTATTTGCCTTGATTTTGTTTGATTTGCATTCTGATGTTAAGTGATGTAGAGTATTTTTCAAATATAATTTGGCCATCTGTATGACTTCCCTTGTTCATTTTTGCCCTTCAACTTTTAGATAAGGTTGATTTTTTTGTAAAGTCCTACCTGTAGTCTACATTCTTCACTGACAAAATACAAAAAACATTTTAGCACTTAGCTAGAAGAATATTCAATGATTCAGTGCCAATAGGCAACCAAGTAGAAGCAAAGCTCAACAGTCAAGAATCACTGACTGTTGACCTAAATAAATCACCTAAATAAATTGTACTATATGGAGACGTTACTGGTCCCCGCTCAAGAAAATCAATGAAAACGGGAGGATAGTGCTATCTCAAATTAAGAAGTGTCTGCACTGAAATAAATTGTTGAACAGAATAAAATTTACCTTAGAATGTTTGTCCATCATTTATATATAAGGACTGATATTCATATCAATGGTATGAAGTGTTTTACCTATGTTTTCTTCATCATAATTTATTGATTCAGATGTAATATCAAGGTCTTTAATACATTTTATTCCTTTTCCCATGTGATTAACCAATTCTTCTAATACCTTATTTGGAAGAGGTTTTCTTTGCTCCACTTCATACTCTTTGCTCCTTTATTGAAGAATTCTGTCCATAATGATGTAATGAGTTTGAATGCCCTGTTTGGCTAGAGCTTCAATGACCACTTCAGTCTCAGCAGAATCAAAGGCTTTCTTTTAAAGAAAGAATGGCATCCTTACTCTCGAGAAATCTCAATGAGCTTGGTTACCATGTGGATATGGTCGATCGGGTTGAATCCTTTTCAGAACCTGGCTTGCTCGCATGGTTTTTCTTCATCTAGTGTTCTGTCAATCCTATTCAGGATGACTGGAGTGAACAACTTGTAGATGACAGACAACAGGAAGACCGGGCAATAGTTGCCAATGTCGTGATCTCTCCCTTCTTTTACAGTAGAACGGTCCTGCTGGTATTTCTTGCATCCAGACAGGTAGCGTGTGAAGAGACAAGCTAGTTTATTGATGAGTACTGACGGCAGATTTTTTAGGTGTCCGAGTGTGAACTTGTCTGGGCCGGGTGCTGTTCGCTTCTTTACTGAGAAATGGTGTGTCAGATTTCGGAAGGGAGAACATTGGGAAGGACTTATCCATTCTGCAGAAATAGGTATGTGGGCTGGTGGATGTGGCTATCGAAGAGAATCCAGTAGAAGTCATGGAAAATCTTCTCCATTGCCCTTCTGGAAGGTACGGTAGATACATCAGGATGTTGGAGGGCAGTCATCTTCGTCTTGTAGTTAGCAAAGGACAGGCGGGCATGGCAAATTCTTTTCCTGGCTTCTGCCGCATTGGCCAGCACTGCTACTCTTCTGTCTTTGAGGTCTCCTGTTATCACTTCTCTTCACTGCTTTGTAAGCTTGGACGTTAGCTTGAGGTTGCCTAAGGCTCGTGCCAAGCCATGTTGCCGTCTTTTTGTGACTTTCTCTCTCACAGTGTTCCTTGCACAATCATGGAGGGGCTAAACCAGTCAATTGTATTTTTTCGTCAATATCGTCAACGACAGCATCTTCCAATGTTGCCGCAATAGTGCCAAAGAGCTCCCAGTTGGTGGTTGTTCTGGGAGTTCTCTTCTTAAACTTTTCAGCCCTTTCTCCCCACTCCGTGAAATAGAATTTTGCAAGAGGAGACGGTGGTACGATCTCGTTTGGAATTTTGAGACAATAGCGACATTGGTCAGGCAAAACTATCGATTGAATATGATGTGGTAAATTTTGTTGTGGAACTGTCCACTAGGAGACTCCCATGTCCAACATTTATATTTGATTTTCTGGAACTGTGAGTTACCATGGATGGTCTTGGTCGACAGATGAACTCAGACAGTCTCTCACCCTGTTTGTTCCATTCTAGGCCATGGGTCCTGATGTGGAGTTCTTTGTTCTTTGACTGATCTTCTTGGTCCTATCTTGGCATTAAAATCACCAACAATGATTTTGTAGAAGGTGTGCTCTTCTTTATAGAACTTCTCCAGCTCCATGTAGAACTTCTCAATTTCTTCTTCATCGTAATTGATTGTTGATGCATAGACAATGAGGATAGAAACTGTCGGCAGTGAGCCACATCTATTCAAGTGTAATCATCAGATTTGGATTGTTAAGCATTATAATGAATCAATGCTCATGGACAAGTTCATGTTGACAAGGACACCTACAGCACCAACGCTTGTCGCATGTTCCCAGGAATAGTTCTTCTCCAGTGTCAAAAATGGCGTGGTGTGGTTGATGCCTTTTCATCTCCATCGGACCAATGATATCATAGTTTATCTTCCACACTTGCACCATCAGGTCCTCGATGGATGCTTCTGATACCACCGTACCTGCATTGAAAGTACAGACAGTCATTTTTGTCCTTCTTCATTTTGGCAGCCTAGTTCGGCCCTGAGATTTTATCAGCATCTCCTTATTCATTTTTCTTAATGCTGCCATATTGGGGGCTCTTTCATGGTCAGGGGAATGAGACCCATTGTATTTTCTGGTTTTGGCATATCGAATATGCCACTGATAGCTTGCCAGGCTCTGCCGTGTGAGTGGGATACTCTCAGTAGCTTGCTGGGCTCTCCGAGAGGGATAGAGACTTTTAGGGTGGCCTCTAATCACCCTTGCAGGAGTTCCCATTATTCAAACTATAATTGAACCCCATCAAATATGGTGCAGTAATAATGAAATATGGGTATTAAGTGTCTTATGATGTGTCGCTTAGCGGCTTTGCACCATGCACTTCAGAATATAGCCTGGAGTGTGGTAGCAGCTGGATAGTGGAGGTAGTGGAGGTACTGAGGCTGATGAGGTATTTATCTGGGTTAGTTAGGTGGGTCTTTTGAGTGAGATCCTTGGTTTACCGGAGATTAGTGGAAGCAGGCAGAGGATCTCTGTTTCCGAGTCCCGTTGAACCTAGATTCCAAGGTCACAGTGTTCCACTTTACCTGGTTCTGTGGGGCTTCACTCATGCGAACTCAATACATCAGGATCCTCTGTGAGCTCTATTACGAATTCACTACCAGGATCTCACCATTCTACAAGGAAGTGATCATTGACATCAAAAGACGGGTTCGGCAGGGTGATACCATTCCACTGAAACTCTTCAGTACCATCCTCGAGAATGTCATGAAATGATTGGAATTGGAAGGAATGAGAGTGAAGATAGTGAAGATAGACGGTCGGCAACTACACCACTTCCGCTTTGCTGATGACATCATTCTAATAACACCAAAAATCCTTCACTCATGTGAGAGAAGGAATCCAGACTTCCGACCTCCATCGATTGTTTAGAATCATGGATGTTGTCTCTTTTGCCAACCTGTCGAAAATCAGATGGGCTGGATACGTAATGCTATTTGCCAATGACTGCTGGACTAGAGTCATTACCAACTGGATTCCATGGGATGTCAAAAGATCGCATGGTCGCCCACCAACAAGGTGGTCAGACATCTTTGTCAAGACCCTTGATTACTAGTTTAAGGCTCTTCATGATCTTGGAGAGAGCAGATGCATTGGGCTTCTCTAGCATGCGACAGGGAGAAATGGAGACATTACTGGTGCCTGCTCGAGCAAATCGATGAGTAACGGGTTGTCAGGTGATCAAGTGATCTGTCCATAAATCTGGTTTCTATGTCCATACACTGAATTGTAATTTATTGGTCTCAGAGTCTATCCTTATTCCAGTACCAGACTTTTTGGATTACTATTGCTTTACAGTTTTCAGTTGGGGACAGAAACAATTTATTATTTTTTTCTAGGGTTACTTTGGCTCTTTGACAGGGATTCTTACTCCATGTGAATTCTAACAGTGTTTTATCCATGTCTTTTAATATCTTACGGTTAAATTCATTGTCCTTCTCTCTCAGAAAAGAACATAAAACAACACTACCTTAGTCATGCTGCCAGACCCTGTTCAGACTGTTTCATTCGGGGAACCTGGGAGGGGGCAGGTGAGTCCCCACCCCTGCCCCAAGATACCCAGTCCAGCAGCCGAAAACCTCCAGAACTCAGCTGCCACCAAGTTCACAACTGCTCTCCACATACTCGGGTGGAGCCTCACCCAGAATTGAATCTGCAGAAAACCTAGGAATGCGGGACTGGTGACTGAAAACTCTGGGTTCAAGGAAGGAACCTGGATGGGTGACATTCACCCATGTTTCCAGCAACTTGGCAGTCACACCCATAAGCCACCTCTGGCTGGCAGCAGGTAATGCTATCAAGGGACATGATCCAGAGACTCATTTTAATTCTCTCTGAAGATAGCATAAAACAATTCACCAAGGCCATGCCGCTGGACCCCAGGCCAGGCTGTTTCATTCTGGGCAACCTGGAGGAGGGTGGGTGAGGCACCACCCAACTCCAAGGGACCCAGACCTGACAGCTGAAAACTTCCAGAACTCAACATCTGCGATGCTCCTGACCTTTCTCCACAGTCAGGGGCTGAGCCTCACCCATGAGTGAACCATTTCCTGACATCTCGTACCTCACATCACTCATATGCCATGAATAGTGCACCACATTTGATGGGGTTGAAAGTAAAAGGCAACCAATATTAGAGGGAAATATTTTTTACATATATATACATATATATGCAAACATATTTACTGGTTTTGTCATATCGAATATGCCACGGATAGCTTTCCAGGCTCTGCCATGTGGGCGGGATACTCTCAGTAACTTGCCAGGCTCTCCTAGAGGGATAGAGGCTTTTAGGGCGGCCTCTAATCACCCTTGCAGGTGTTCCCATGGTTCAAACCATATTTGAACCCTATCAAATATGGTGTGGCAATCCTGCAAGATGGGTACTAAGTGTCCTATGATGTGTTACGTGGCCACAAAGCACCCTGGAGTGTGGCAGCAGCTAGGTAGTAGAGGTAGTGGAGGTAGTGGAGGTCTGCCGGTGAGGTATTTATCTGGTACCAGAAGGGTGGGTCTTCTGTGTGTAATCCCTGGGTTGCTGGTGGTTGGTGGAAACAGACAGGCCAGGGTAGGTTGGACTACATCTGAATCTCACAAAGACAATGTTTATGAGAAACAGTTTCATTCATGACATTCCATTCTCTATCAACAGAACAAACATCTCCAAATGCAACAGTTATGTGTACTTAGGTCGAGAAATCAACATGACAAATGGCCTGGCACCTGAGTTACACAGGAGAAAGAGAGCAGCTTGGAACACCTTCAAGAGCATCGAAGAAATAGCTAAGAGGTCGAAGAACTTCCTGCTCTGGGCACATCTCTTTGATTACACTGTTCTTCCTGCATTAACATATGCCTCAGAGACCTGGGCCCTACAAAAGCAGGATGAGAACGCTATTCCGGTCTGCCAAAGAGGAATTAAAAGAGCTATGCTTGGAATATCACGCTTCACTCAAATGAGAGAAAGAATTTGGAGTTCCAATCTCCGTCAATGGTCAAGAATCAGGGACGCTGTCTCATTTTCCAAGGCGTTGAAAGTCAGATGGGCTGGACATGTAATAAGATTTGAAGATGACCGCTGTGCTAGAGCCATTACTGACTGGATTCCACAGGATGTCAGAAGATCGCGTAGCTGCCCACCTATGAGATGGTCAGTCTTCTTTGTCAAGACCCTGAACGATCTGTTTGAGGCTTTTCGTGTTCCTAGAATGAACAGATGCTATTGGGCTACACTAGCACGGGACAGAGATGAATGGAGATATTACTGGCACCCGCTCAAGCAAAACAATGAGTAAGGGGATGTCAAGTGACCAAGTGATATGCAAACAAGGCTCAATCCTGAAATACAACAATCTTCACACTATCCTCTAATGAAAGTTTTGGGGAGCATTTTCAGCAGTTTATCCATTAACACGGTCCTCCTGTTGTTCATCGATTTGCTCGAGTGGGCCCAGTAACGTCTCCATCATGAGACTTGTTGTTACTGTGTTTGGCATATCGAATACGTCACGCGTAGCTTGCCAGGCTCTGCCATGCAGGCGAAATACTCTCGGTAGCTTGCTGGGCTCTCCACGAGGGGCGGAGGAATCGAACTCGGGTCGGCCATGTTGGCTGCTTGTAAGGCAAACGCCCTACCGCTGTGCTATTGAAACAATACAAAATAAATTATTTATGTTCTGTTTGAGGCAGGGGTTTGGATTTGGGATGAAAACATCCAAATATTGTGGTAGAAAGATATAATGGTGCTGGGATTCAAATATTATATGTAATCAGATATTGTGAACTAGTTTATAAAATTATAATAAAAATAAAAAATAAAATTTTATGGTTATTTTATAGGAATTGTCAAAGTTTCTTAATTTGGTATAAACTCATTTATTTATATTCTTGCTTCTCTTTGCTGGCAGTGACAGCAAGATATTGAAGATCACTTGATCACTTGACATCCCATTACTCATCGATTTGCTCGAGTGGGTGCCAGTAACATCTCCATTCATCCCTGTTGCATGCTACTGTAGTCCAGTGGCATCTGCTCGCTCTAGGAACATGAAGAACATCAAACTGTTCGTTCAGGGTCTTTACAAAGAAGACTGACCACCTCTTAGGTGGGCAGTCACGTGATCTTTTGATGTTCGGTGGAATCCTGTCGGTAATAGCTATAGTCCAGCACGGTCTTCTCCAAATAACATATCGTGTCCAGCCCATCAGAGTTTCGATGTCTTGGCAAATGAGACAGTGTCCCTGATTCTCGGTCGTCGATGAAGTTCAGAACTCCAGATTCCTTTTCTCACTTGAGTAAAGCATGATGCCCCAAGCATAGCTCTTTTGATTCCTCTTTGGGAGACCCGAATAGTGTTTTCATCCTGTTTAAGACAGGTCCCAGAGACATAGGGCCCAGGACTCTGAGGCATATGTTAATGCAGAAAGAATGGTGGAGTCAAAGAGATGTGCCCAGAGCAGGAAGTTCTCCATCCTCTTAGCTATTTCTTTGACGTTCTTGAAGGCGTTCTATGCTGCCTATACTCTTTATCCTGTGCAACTCAGTGCCAGGTCATTCACCATGTTGAGTTCTCCAACTAGGTACACATAACTGCTGCATTCGGCGATGTTTGTTCTGTTGAGAGCAAATGGAATGTCAGGAACGAGTCTGTTTCTCATGAACATTGTCTTCGTGAGATTCAGCAGCAGTCCAATCTTTCCACACTCACGGTCAAAGTCGGCCAGCATTTGTGCCACTTGGCTGTTTGGTGTTATTAGAACAACATTATCAGAGAAGAGGAGGTGATGTGGTTTCCGACCATCTAACTTCACTCCCATTTCTTCCCATTCCAGTTGTTGCATGACTTTCTTGAGGGTGGCACTGAAGAGTTTCGGTGAAATGGCATCACCCTGGTGAACTCCTCTCTTGACTTTGATTATCACTTCCTTGTAGAATGGTGAGATTCTGGTGGTGAATCCATAATACAGCTCATGGAGGATCCTTATGTATTGAGTATGAACACCCTGTTTGGCTAGGGCTTTGATGACCACTTAAGTTTCAACAGAATCAAAGGCGTTTAAATTGATGAACATTGGACAGAGTGGCATCTTGAACTCCCGAAAAACCTCAATAAGCTTGGTTACCGTATGGATATGTTTGATTGTGTTGAATCCTCATCAGAACCCAGCTTGCTCACATGGTTTTTCTTCATCTAGTGTTCTGCCAATCCTATTTAGGATGACTGGAGTGAACAGCTTGTAGAAGATAGACAACAGCGAATATAGACATCATCAGCGAAGCGGAGGTGGTGTGCTTTCCGACCGTCTAACTTCACTCCCATTCCTTCCCATTCCAGGCAGATCAGGCGATAGTTGCCAATATTGTGGATGTTACCCTATATGTACAGTTGACCGGTCCTGCTGGTTTTCCACTGGGACATAACCCTGCATTCAGATATGTAGTGTGTGAAAAGCCGAGTCAGTGTATTGATAAGTACTGACAGTAGATTCTTCGGGTGTTTGGGTATGACCTTGTCTGGACCGGGTGCTGTTTGCTTCTTTACCAGCAAAATGGCATGTCGGATTTAGGAAGGATGAATGTTGGTAACGACATATGCATCCTGCGGAATTTGGTATGTGGGAAGGTAGACATGGCTATTGAAGAGATCCGAGAAGAAATCATGAATATATTCTCCATTGTCCTTCAAGAAGATACAATATATCCATCAGGATGTCGGAGGGAAGTCATCTTGGTCTTGTAATTGGTGAAGGACAGTCGGGCATTGCTAATGTTTTTCCCTTCTGCCGCATCAGCCAGCACTGTTGCTCTTCTCTCTTTAAGGTCTTCTTTTATTGCTTCTCTGCACAGCTTTGTGAGCTCAGACATTAGTTTGTGGTTGCCTGAGGCTCATGCACATTCACGTTGGTGAATTAGCTCAAGAGTTTTTGAATCATCTCAAATCACAGAGACTGGCCCACATCCAAAAGAACCAAAGCAACCGGTGTTGGTGCGGATGTGGCGAGAAAGGGACTCTCCTTCACTGCTGGTGGGAATGTCAAATTGTTCAGACCTTTTGGAAAACAGTATGGATGATTCTCAGAAAATTAGAAATTGAGCTCCCTTGTTACGCAGCAATACCACTCCTGGGAATTTATACCCTAGAGGCAAAAAAGTACAGTCGAAATGACATCTTCACTTCTATGTTCATTGCTGCACTGTTCACAATAGCCAAAATTTGGAAGAAACCCGAGTGCCCGAAAACAGATGACTGGTTAAAGAATCTCTGGTATATTTACACAATGCAATACTATGCAGCTGTTAGAAAAGATGAAGTCATGAAATTTGCATACAAGTGGTTCTTTATGGAAAGCATCATGCTAAGTGAAATGAGCCAGAAAGAGACGGACAGACATAGAAAGACTGCACTCATCTGGGGAATATAATGTAACAGTATGGGAGTCGAACACCCAAGTGAGATAAGTACCAGAAGGACTGCTCCATGATTTGGAAGCTGGCAGCACATGCTGGGGGAAAATGCATGTTAGATAGAGAAGGAAACACCAACTAAAGAATGTGTAGGACTCGCGCGGCGTGCGAGATGCATGCAGAAAGCAGACTATAGACCAAACACAATGGCCACTCAATACCTCTATTGCAAACTACAACACCCTAAAGGAAAGATAGATCAAAAGGGAATGCCCTGCCACAGAGGCAGTGTGGGGTGGGGGGACGGGCAGGGGTGGGAGGGATACTGGGATCATTGGTGGTGAAGATCAGGCACTGGTAGAGGGATGGGTATTTGATCATTGTATAACTGAAACCCAAGCACGAAAGTTTGTAAGTCTACAACTATACCTCATGGTGTTTCACTAATAAAAAAAAGATTTTTTGAAGAAAGGCATCTTATTGTGTGTTTCTCTCAGTGTTCATCGCACAATCATGGAGGTGCTGAACCAGTCGGTTGTATTCTTCGTCAATGTTGTCAACAACAGCATCTTCCCATGTTACCGCAATAGTGCCAAAGAGCTCCCAGTTGGTGATTGTTCTGGGAGTTCTCTTCTTAAACTCTGCAGCCCTTTTTACCTGTTCTGTGAAGTAAAATTTTGCATGAAGGAGATGGTGGTCGGATCCCGTTTGGAAGATATTATTATCAAAGGTATTGATATAGTAATCACTATTGTGTGATATTGGAATAAAGGTAGGTCTTAAGAATCAATATACTGAAGAGTTCCGCTTATTTTTTCAATATAATTTATGAGTTTATGTCTCTATTGAAGTTCTAATCCATCTTGAGTTAATATTTATGTATAGTATCAGATAGGTATCTGAGTTCTTTTTTTAAATGTGGCTTACCAAGTTACCCAATACAGTTAGTTAAAGAGGTATTACTTTTGCTCTATTTTAGAAACCTAGGATTGGATACTTTCTTAAAGATTAAATGTGTACAGGTATATATTTCAAGGTCTGATTCTTGTGTACAAACTCTATTCTATTTTTCCGAAGGCCTACCTTTATTCCAATATCATACAATATTGATTTCTATATCCGTATTATAATTTCAAGTTTTCTTAGGGAAAGCATCTCATCTTCTTTTTGACTGTTGTAGAATTTTTCAGAATTTTATCCTTCAGTACAGTTTTTGTCATGTGTTTGCTCTGTTTAGGACTGACTGCTGGCTTTTTGAAAGTACTCGTCAGAAAATATATGGTGCCGTGGATTGAACTGGAGTTGCTGTTATGCAAAGAAAATGCCTAAACTCTTTTATTATCTCTCTAGTCCCACCTCTCTTTATATTTTAGCAGCCTTTGGTCCATGTCATTGAAAAATTCTATGGAGATTTTTTTGAGGAAAGCACTGAATCTGCATAGTGTTTTAGGTAAGATGGTCATTTTAACATTGTTATTACTTGCAGTCCAAGAACAGAAGTCATGTTTCCACTTCTTTGTGCCATCTTCTAATTATTGTAATAGCTAATTATAATTTTAGTTTGGCCCTTTACCTTCTTGTTAAGTCTATTCGCAGGTACTTGATTGCGGAGGTGGTCAGAATTAGACGAGTCTTTTGCAATGGCATTGACAAGGGGAAGGGTTTAGAAATTTTGTTGGCACAATTTCTTGTCTATATTACAACATTTTTCCCTGCTGAAGTTTCTTTACAAAGGGTAATGGGGTCCAGCTTACTCTGGAATTGCTCTGGTGTGAGTTAGGATCTTAGCAGGACTCAGTTTCTGTGTCCACAAAGTCGGTCCAGCAAGAATGCTATTTTGAAACTTTAAAGTTACCTCTTTGTTGTATTACTTTCTGAGAGTTCACTGATAACACCCCACCCCCATCTCATCTACCTGCTTACTTCATGTCCAGTTTTGAGAGTGATGTATTAAAGTTTCCTAATACATTTGTATTGCCATTAAGACTACTTATTAGTTCTATTATTAGCTACCTTTACAACTTTGCCGAACTTTTATTTGGTACATATATATTAGTGTTATTTCCTATAGCTTTATTCATCCTTTAAACAGTATATAATATCTATTCTCATCTCTTATTTTCTTTAGTTCAAAACTTTTTCACTTGCTACACCTGTCCTCTGACCTTTGATTTCTGGCAATAGGTCCTTGCAGCTTGAAGCCCTAGTTCTGAGTTGCTTCCAGCCGGGGGCCTGCCTTATGTGCCTCTCTGTCTTTTGGTCCCGCCAGAGAGAAAAATGTAGGCAGAACCCTCCATGACATTGAAACTAAAGACATCTTTAAAGATGAAACATCACTGAGCAAGCAATTGAAAGCAAATATAAACAAACGAGACTACAATAAGCTAAGAAGCTCCTGCACCTCAAGAGAAATGGTAACCAAGACGCAGAGACAGCCCATTGAATGGGGAAAGTCATTTATCCAATATCCATCAGATAAAGGTTTAATATCCAAGGAATATAAGGCACTGGTATTCCAAAAAAGAAAGAAAGAAAAAAAGACAGACAAACAGAAAGAAAGAAAGAAAGAAAGAAAGAAAGAAAGAAAGAAAGAAAGAAAGAAATAAAGAAAGAAAGAGAAGAAAAGTGCCAGCCATAGAGCATAGAGGCATGCCAGGGGTCTGGGTGAGGGGTGGCAGGAGGGATACTGGTGACATTGATGATGGGAAATATATACTTGTGGAGGGATGGATGTTGAGACATTATGTGACATGAAAGCTTTGTAACGGTGTATATCACCGTAATTCAATTTAAAAAAATTAAAAATCAAAGCTGCTATACAGTAGTATGTTGTTTAATGACATATCACTATGAGCCTGTGTATATTGTGAGAGTGCAAGTGTGTCTCTTGTAAGCAACAGATGGTTGTATTTTGTATTCTGATCCATAAAGCCAGTCTGAATTTTGAACAATCTTCACTATCACTATCACTATCCTCCTGTTGTTCATAGACTTGCTAGAGTGGGTTCAGTAACATTGTGAAACTTGTTACTGTGTTTAGCATATCGAATACAATCTATGAAAAAATGTTTTTGGATTTTGAGGCCCACTGATTATGCTTGGGGCTTATTTGTGGCTGTGTTCTGTAACACTCCTTTAAATACTTGGGTGCTTTAAGTACGTGGTGCTGGAAATCTAATTGGGTTCATCTTCCTGCAGAGCAATTTGTCTTAAGTCCTGTACTATCTTTCTGACTCGCAGTGCATTGAAATTTAGAGAAAGTATTGATATGAATGAATTTATTGCCATTTTTATATTTGTATGGGCTGGAGCGATAGCACAGCGGGTAGGGCGTTCGCCTTACAAGCGGCCAACATGGCCGACCCGAGTTCGATTCCTCCGCCCCTCTTGGAGAGCCCGGCAAGCTACCGAGAGTATTCGATATGCCAAACCCAGTAACAACAAAGTCTCCAATGGAGACGTTACTGGGCCCGCTCGAGCAAATCGACGATCAACGGGAGGGCCTTTACCTTTACCTTTACCTTATATTTGTATGTAGGATATGTATTTGGCCATTTTGGTATTTTACCATTTTATTTAAATAGAAGGTCATTTACTATTCCTTGCAGAGTTGGTTTAGATGCAATTAATGTTTTCAGCTGTAGTTTGTGAATATTCCTCAAAATCTAAGTGATGAACTTGCAAGGAAGAGAATTCTTGGTTACAGGTTCGTTTTATTTAGTTCCTTTAATATGGTATTCCATTGCCATCTTTCTTGAATATTTTGTGTAAGAAATCTGATGTGAGTTTTATGTTGTATTCCTTGAATTTGAGGCTTTGCGTCTCTCTTGCCATATTAAGTAGTTTTTCTTTCTTTGTTTCTCGAAATTTGTGTCAGTAACAACAAGTCTCAATGTGTTATGGTATTGTTCTGTTTGAGTTTGTGTGGCACCCTTTGAGCCTTTAGGATCAGTGCACATGTCGCTCTCCTCCACCTGGTAATTTTCTAAGCTATTATATCTTTCCTTCTTTCTTTCTTCTCCTTGTGGAGCTCCTTTAATTTGGAGGTTGTTTCTCTTTAACCACTAAATCTTTCATTAAATACCTTAAATTTGTTTATTTTTAAAATCTCTTCTATTGCCTTCTTATTGATAGTATTATGTGTCTTGTATTCAAGATCACTGATGAAGATTTTGCCTAGTTAATTCTACTGTAACATCTGCTAATGTGTTCCTTAGTGCTTTTGTTTCTGGTTGGATCTTATTTTTTTCATCAGTATTTCTTCAAATTTATTGAGACTTTCTTTTAGTTATTTCTTCCATTTAATGAACTCTGAGAATTCTTGCTCAAAAGTAGCCCTTTGGGAATGTTGAAGATTTAGTATTAGATGATTTTTCCTGGGGCTGGAACGATAGCACAGCCTGGCTGAGCCGGGTTAAATTCCTCTGCCCCTCTCAGAGAGCCCGGCAAGCTACCAAAAGTATATTCAATATGCCAAACACAGTAACAACAAGTCTCAAAATGGAGAAGTTACTGGGCCTGCTCGAGCAAATCAATGAACAATGGGAGGACAGTGACAGTTCTGTCCCCATAAATATGGCTGAATTCCTTCACATATTCTCTGTTGCTGGTGTCTTGTGAGTGCTAAGGATAATAGAGAACTTTGTTTCAGATGGACAGAGCAGTCATATGATACTCCCATTCTTAATATCAGTCTATGCCTATGTGTCTACTGATTTTTATCAACTACAGATGTCTTGTGATGATTTCTTAAACAAACTAAAGGAAAAAAAAAAACTATTTCCTGTGGTTCGGATTTGTGTGCACCAGCAAGACAACAGGGACTGTGTTGCACCAGTAACCAATAGTTGCTGTAACATCAGCATCTAACGCTCCTTATCTCGGTCCAGTTTCACAGTTGCTGGTGTTTTGATTGCAATGTGGAGCCATAGTACACTTAAATTCACCCGTGACTGGACATTGTGTCATATGCACCCAATAACAACTATTCAACAAGCTGATCTTTGTAGCAATGGCAATGTTTTTGCATTTGCCAGTTCAGGTTTGGTGATGCCTACTTTGAACCATGTCCTAATTGACGAGACTTAATTGTAGTATGTCTGCTACTTGCTGCAGATTCTGCGTGTTGACTCTCAGTTGTGCTCTCAAGAATAGGTGCTCTCAACTGTGACCTGGATGTAATTGTATCCTGTCTTTGTCGGGTACTCCAGTGCCTGGGTTCTTTATGGGTAGATGCACAAAAGTGAACCCTTCTGTATCCTTTGTGCCTAACGTAGGTTGGAGATTAAGTTCGGTGTATCCAGTTTAGGAGCTTCTTTGTTCCTGAACTGGCTGTGGCTATAATCCTATCAGACTACCTGAAGAGTGGAGCTGTGAAGATGAGTTAATGAAAGTGGGCTATGACTGTAACTAGAGTGGCCTCATCTTTTGTTTTATTAAACAAGACTAGAAACTCTTTTACTCCTGAGTTTCAGTACACATTTAATAATCTTAAATGTTCAGCATCTCAGTGTGAATCTATCTGGTAGGGAGTGGGATGTGGCCATGTCAGCTCAAGGTAGCATTGAGACCGCAACTCTTCTGGTGGAGACCCACCAGTAATGAGTGTTCCCTGCTCATAATGGGAGCATAATCACATTGTGTTGAATTTGAGAAGCCCTGGGTGTGTTTTGTCCATAGAAAGTGATGGCACAGATATATAAGAAACTAGTAGAATTGTACAAGAAAAAAACTCCAAATGCTATAAAAAACTGGGAGAAGAAATGAACAAAAGCTTCCTCAAAACAAAAATACAAATGCCCAGAAGGCACACTTAAAAATGCTCTAAATCACTAATCATAAGGGAGATTCAAATAAAAAAAAACAATGAGATATCATCTCACAGCACAGAAACTGGCACACATCAAGAAGAACAAGAACAACCAGTGCTGATGCGGATTTGGGAAGAAAGGGACTCTCTTTCATTGTTGATAAAAATACAAACTGGTCCAGCTTTTTTGGAAAACAATATGGGTATTCCTTAAAAAAACTAGAAATTGAGGTTCAATATGATCCATATATCATATATACCATATATCATATATCATATGATATATTTACTTTTGTGGATATATCCTGAGGGTGCAAAAAAGCACAGTAGAAATGACATCTGCACCTGTATTTTCACTGCAGCATGGTTCACAATATCCAGAATCTGGAAACAACCAGAGTGACAGAGAAAAGAAGACTGGTTAAAGAAACTTTAATACATCTACAGAATGGAATACTATGCAACTGTTAGGAAAGATGAGGTCATGAAATTTTCTTATAAGTGGATTATCATGGAGAGTATAATGCTAAATAAAATGAGTCAGAAAGAGAGGGACAGGCATAGAATAACTGCACTCATTTGTGGATTATAAAGTAACATAATATGAGACTGAAACTCAAGGACAGTAGACACAAGGGTCAGGAATATTGCTCGATACTTGGTAGCCTGCCTCATGAGCTAGGGAAAAGGCAGCTGGAATAGATAGGGGATCACTAAGTCAATAGGAGATGTGTGCTAAAAGTAGATAAAGGATCAAATGTGATGGCCTCTCAGTATCTGTATTGTAAACCATAATGCCCATAAGTAGAGAGAAAGAGGGCAATTGTCTGCCATAGAGGCATGAGAGGAGTGGGATAGGGGTAGTGATACTGGGACATTGGTGGTGGAAAATGTAAATTGGTGGAGGGATGGGTGTTCAATCATTGCATAACTGAAACTCAAAAATGAAAGCCTTGTAAGTGTAGCTCTTGGTGGTTCAATAAAAAAACTGCTGGTACAAAAGTGATGTTCTGTAATTCCGTGGTGTGTATCTACCTTTAACAATAGGCTGACATTTTCCTCTGTTATTGGTTTACTGGAATCTGGGTGCAAGTGGGCCTTGACTATGGGAACTTTTTAGATATGAGCTCTGTAACTACTAGTTCTTCATAGACCTCACATTTCTATTTCTCGAAAACTCCTATTGGCTTATTTTGTTCCTCTTGAACTCATCAAAATTTTCTGTATCTTTTCTGTTGTTTACTGAATATTTTCAGCATTATATAATTAAGGTCACTGATTCATTACTCAGATGCTTCCACTCTGATGCTGAAGCCTTCTGTTGAGTTTTATTTTTTTAATTTCCCTGAGCATGCTTTTAATTTGTCATTTATTATTGTAATTCTGATTTTCTCTCATCTTAACTTATTTTGCCTATGCTTCATTAGTTGCCTTTACCATTATTTATTTGGGATTATTAAATATATCCATCATAGGATCTTTAAAGTCCTTGTCTGAGATGTTATAGATCTTGTGGATGCTAATGGAACCCTCTGGACTATTCTCTCCAGTCATTGAGCTTGGTGGGTTTCTTTGCTTCACCACTATGATTAATGTGTTCTGAAGACTGTGGATGAGGTTTTGATTTTGTACTTACTAGAGCTTCACCCTGACCTTTTTATTGAGTCCTTAGATTCAGGTTTTTTTGGGGTTTTTTTGTTTGTTTGTTTCTAGATTCCTGAAAACCTTGACTCCAATTTTGTCCAGAGCTTCAGGTTGGAAGATAAAGGAGGGATCCTGTCTTTTATAACAGTATGGTGTGTCCTAATGTCAGATATCTCAGCTCACAATAGTCATTATATGTTTTGGAGCTCCCACTGTACTTTTCTGGGTTTCTTCTAGGCACATAATGTTTTTCTTTATTAGACTTTGTGGTGTTGGAGAGCTGGATGTCCATGGGAATGATAGCTCTTCCTTAGCCTATTTTGTAGGTATGTGCTCAGCCCCTTTGGACAGACTACTGCCTGTTTTAGCTTCTTTTCACCTCCTCACAGCCCAGTTACCATGTAATTGGTCACTGTCACTGTCCTGTCACTGTCCTTCCATTGTTCATTGAGTTGCTCCAGTAGGGACCAGTAACATCTCCATTGTGAGACTTGTTACTGTTTTTGGCATATCAAAGAAACCATGGGTAGCTTGCCAGGCTTTGCCACACAGGCAGGATACTCTTGGTATCTTACTGCACTCTCCAAGAGGGATGGAAGAATTGAACCCGGGTCGGCCGCGTGCAAGGCAAATGCCTACCCGCTGTGCTATTGGCAGCTCACTTAATTTCTATTCTTGTAGATACAAGTTATCTGGGATTTGGCTTGAAGGTTTTAACTTACCTTATCTGCCAGATTTCTAACAGAATTGCTTGCTATTTTAGTTCTTATCATGTTATTTCCCACTGTCACTGTCCTCCCGTTGTTCATCAATTTGCTCGAGGGGCCCAGTAATGTCTCCATCGTGAGACTTGTTGTTACTGTGTTTGGCATGTTGAATACGTCACGTATAGCTTGCCAGACTTTGCCGTGCAGGCGAGATACTCTCGGTAGCTTGCCGGGCTCTCCAAGAGGGGTGGAGGAATCGAACCAGGACAGCCAGGACAGCTGCGCACAAGGCAAATGCCCTACCGCTGTGCTATTGCTTCAACCCATTTCCCATTGTAGTTCACCTAATTCCTTTCTCCACTAAGTTGGTCCCCAAAAATCCTACCTGAGTCTTTTTCATACTTTCTTATGCTCTCCGTGTTTGCAGAGTTTGCTTCCATTGATCTCTTAATTTAATGAACATTATTCAGATGCAATTTTGAAGTCATCTTCTGATACCTTCACATACCTATTATAGTACTTATTTCCACACTGTGATCTTGGCTCATCTACATAGCTGGGTTTTAAAATTACTTGTGCTATGTATGCAGCTCCCCACAGGCAAGAGTGAATACTGGGTATTCTGCTCTATAAATATGACTATAAATGTGACTTTAATTTTAAGTTTCAAATTCCAGTGACAGTGGGATCTACAGGTCTGTGGGTGTTTGACAGTTCACAGTAATGAGTGCTTGACTGTATCACCACGGTCAAATGATCTTAGGGAAGGCCACTGCTTCGCAATCTAAGTTGTTGTGCCTGATCCAAACTACTCGTATTATACTGTAGGAGGTCTGGTTGTGCCTGGATATTACCATTCATGAATTCCTAGTCACACCTTTGGCATAAAGTTGAGGATACCTATTACTGATCTGGAATTCATAGTCTTGAATATTGGCTGAGGCATCTATATCAAGCAGGTCAAAGGATGACTTATACTCCATGGTCCTTAGTCCAAGATTCTATCTATAACAATAGATATTAGGAGTGCTTCAGTGGCATAAGGAATTGCATTTTCATTTTCATGACAAACTGTGGCACTAAGTTCCAGTAAATCTGAACAATGACTGAGACATTTGTGGTTGCAAAGAGCTGGCATTACTAGCATTGCCAAAGTCAAGCAGGGGTTTTGCATCAGGCAGGAACCTTAAAGTTTTGAGTGTCTGGGTAGTGGTAAAGTGCATGATCACATAGAACTAGGTGCTTTCTGGGGATCTCATGCATACTTGGTCTGAGAGTAAAATAGGGACTCATTTCAGTTGGCAGTGAAATTGCTTTACATGTCAACCCTGGAGAAACACAGGTCAAAAGATAACCAGGAGATCATTGTAATAGTCCCTTGGTATATATTTGAGCCACTGTAGAATAGGTGTACTAAGCATTCTGTTTTATACACTCATAAATGTTAGAAGGCAACTATGTGACAGGTTTAGTGACAGGGATTTCTAGGTTACTAGTACAACACATCTGCTAGAACAGTATTTCTTTTGGATCACACCTGGCAGTGCTTAGGGCATACTACTTCCTCTATGCTTAGGTATTACTCCTTGTATGTCTCAGGGGGGGCACATGGGGTGTCAGGACTGGAAACAAGGTCGTCCACATGCAAGTCAATTACTCTACATGCTGTACTATTTCTCCAGCTCCTGAAACAGGACTTCTTAATTTTTTTCCATTTGTGATCCATTTTTTAAAAATTTTTATTAGTGAAACACCGTGAGGTATAGTTGTAGACTTACAATTTTTTGTGCTTGAGTTTCAGTTACACAATGATAGAGTACCCATGCCTCCACCAGTGCCCATTTTCCACGACCAATGATCCCAGTATCCCCCCCACACCCCAATACCCCCATACCACCCAGCCTCTGTGGCAGAGCATTCTCTCTCTCCTTTTGGGTTCTTTGGTTTGCAAAAGAGACATTGAATGGCAATCATGTTCAGCCTATAGTCTACTTTCAGCATGCAGCTCCCAACCAGGGAGGATCCTCCCAACACCCTTTATTTGTTCCTCCCTTCTCTATCTGAGCTGCCTTTTCCCTTAGCATGTGCATCTGGCCTCCAAGGCATGGAGTGAACCTCCTGGTACTTATCTCGGCTAGTCTTGGGTGTTAGTCTCCTATTTTGTTACTTTATATTACCCAGATGAAGGCACTCCTTTGTCTGTACCTCTCTTTCTGACTTCGCATGATACTTTCCATGTAGTAACACTTGTATGTAAATTACATGACTTACATCTTTTCTAACAGCTACACGTGTAAATGTATCAAAGTTTCTTTAACCAGTCATCTGTTCTCGGGCACTTGGTTTTTTCCCAGATTTTGGCTATTGTGAACAGTGCAGAAATGAACATAGAAGTGCAGATGTCATTTTGACTGTACTTTTTTTTGCCTCTCCGGGATATATTCCCAGGAGTGGTATTGTAATTGTCACAGTCCTCCCATTGTTCATCAATTTCCTCGAGAGGGCCCAGTAACATTTCCATTTTTGACTTGTTACTGTGTTTTGGCATACTGAATACGTCAGGGGTAGCTTGTTAGGCTTTGCCATGCGGGCAAGATACTCTCGGTAGCTTGCTGGCCTCTCCTAGAGTGGCGGAAGAATCGAACCTGGCTAAGCCTGGCTGGCTGCGTGCAAGGCAAATGCCCTACCGCTGTGCTATCGCTCCATCCCTCAGAAGTGGTATTGCTGGGTCAAATGGGAGCTCAATGTCTAACTTTTTAGAAGCATCCATATTGTTTTCCAAAAGGGCTGAACCAGTCGGCATTCCCACCAGCAGTGAAGGAGGGTCCCTTTCTCGTCACATCCGTGCCCACACTGGTTGCTTTTGTTGTTTTGGATGTGGGCCAGTCTCTGTGGTGTGAGATGGTATCTCATTGTTGTTTTGATCTGTATCTCCTTGATGATTGATGATATGGAGAATTTTCTCTCGTCTCTTTTTGCCACTCATATTTTTTCTTTGAGAAAGTTTCTGTTCATTTTGTCGCCCCATTTTTTGATGGGATTGGATGTTTTCTTCTTGAGGAGTTCAACCAGTACTTTGTATATCTTTTATATCAACCCCTTGTTGGATGGGTATTGGCCAATATCCTTTCCCATTCTGTCGGCTATCTTTGTATTTTGGTCACATTTTATTTTGACGTGCAGAAGCTTCTTAGTTAAAGATAGCTCCATTTGTTATTATCTATTTTTACTTGCTTGGCCAGTGACGTGACATCTTTGAAAATACCGTTCGCTTCAATGTCGTAGAGGGTTTTGCCCACTTTGTCTTCAATGTACCTTATGGATTCCAGTCTGATGTTGAAGTTTTTAATCCATTTTGATCTTACTTTTGTACCAGTTGTTAGGCACAGTTCTGAGCCCATTTTTTTTTTGCACGTAACCATCCAGTTTTGCCAGCACAATTTGTTAAAGATTATATGATCAAAGATTATATGATCATATTTGGGGGGAGGTGTCAGTATATTCAACCCTGTTCCATTGGTCTGTAGCTCTGCCTTTGATCTAGTACCATGCTGTTTTAGTTATTATCTCTTTGTAGTAGAGTTTGAGTTTGGGGAGGGTGATGTCTCCCATCGACTTTCCCCCAAGTATTGCTTTAACTCTTTGTGAGCGTTTGTTGTTCCAAATGAATTTTAGGAGTGTTTGATCCATTTCTTTGAAGAATGTCATGGATATCGTTATAGGGATCGCATTGAATTTGTACAATGCTTTGGGGAGTATTGCCGTTTTGACAATGTCAATTCTCCCGATCCATGAGCAGGGGATATCATTCCATTTTCTCATGTCCTCTTTTACTTCCTGAATTAGCGTTTTGTAGTTTTCTTTTTACCGGTATTTTACTTCCTTAATTAAGCTGATTCCCAGGTACTTGATTTTCTGGCACACAATTGTGAATGTGATTGTTTTTTTCATGTCACTTTCTTCTCTCTCACTATTTGCATATAGGAAAGTCATGGACATTGGGGTATTGTTTTTATAGCCTGCAACTTTACGACACAAGTCTATTGTTTCTAGAAGTTTCTTGGTAGAGGTTTTAGGGTACTCTAAGTATAGTATCATAACATCTGCGAATAGTGGCAGTTTGAGTACTTCCTTTCCTACCTGAAAGCCCTTAACATCTTTTTCTTGCCTAACGCTGTTGCATTTACTTCCAGTACTATATTAAATTGCAGTGGAAGAGTGGGCATCCTGTCTCATACCTGATCTTAGAGGGAAGGCTCTCGGTTTTTTCCCATTGAGGATTATGCTTGCTGTAGGCTTGTAGTAGATGGCTTTAACTATATTGAGGAAATTTCACTCTATACTCATTTTGGCGAAGGTTTTCATCATAAAAAGATGCTGGATCTTGTCAAATGCTTTCTCTGTGTCTACTGATATGATAATATGATTTTTAACTTTTCTTTTGTTGACATGATGGATTCTATTGATTGATTTCTTAATGTTAAACCATCCTTGCATTCATCCCTAGGATGAATCTCACTTGGTCATGGTTTATGATCTTTTTCATGAGTTTTTGAATTCTATTTGCTAGTATCTTGTTGAGAATTTCTGAATCCGTGTTCATCAGGGATATTGGCCTGTAGTTTTCTTTTCTTGTGGTATCTTTGTGTCTTTTTGGTATTAGAGGGATACGGACTTCATGGAAACTTTGGGCGAGTTTCTGTTTCTTCAATTTCCTGGGAAAGCTTGAGAAAAACTGGGAATACGTCCTCTTTCAATTTTTGGAAATATTTGGTAGTGTGTACATCTGTATCTGGGCTTTTGTTTTTGGGAAGACTTTTGATTACAATTTCAATGTCCTTGATGTTAGTAGGTCTATTCAGGTACTCCAGGTTTTCTTGATTCAGCCTTAGGAGATTATAGGATTACTGGAATTTATCTATTTCTTCTAGGTCTCTTGTTTCCTGACATACAGACTTTCAAAGTATGCTCTGATGATCTTTTGAGTTTCTTTGTTTTCTCTTGTGATATCCCCCTTCCCATTTCTCATTCGTTTTACTAGGGTTCTCTCTCTCCTTCTTTGTGAGTCTTGCTGGTGGTTTCTCTATCTTGTTTATTTTCTCAAAGAAGCAACTTTTAGTTTCATTGATCTTTTGGATTTTTTTCCTTTACATGTCGTTGATTTCTGCTCTAAGTTTTATGATCTCTTTCCTTCTGCCTGGTTTGGGCTACTTTTGTTGGACTTTTTCTAAGATCATAAGCATTGAAGTCAAGTTGTTTTTGTGGGCCCTTTCTACTTTCCTAAGAAATGCTTGCAGAGCTATAAGATTTCCCCTTAGCATGGCTTTAGCAGCCTCCCAGAGGTTCTGGTAGCTCGTGTTTTCATTTTCATTTGTTTCCAGGTATCTTTTGATTTTGTCCTTCAATTCCTTCCTGACCCACTCATTGTTCAACATTGAGTTGTTTAATTTCCAGGTGCTTGATTTGGTTCTCCGTATCAGTGTGTGATTCACTTCTATTCTCAGTGCATCATGGTCTGAAAAGATTTTTGATATTATTTCTATCTTCCTGATTCTATTGAGGTATTTTCTGTGGCCTTGCACATGGTCTATTTTGGAAAATGCACCGTGTGCACTGGAGAAGAATTTATATTCTTTCTTTTGGGATATAAAGCCCTGTATAGGTATATAAGCCCTCTCTCTCTTCTATTTCTTCCTTCAAAGCCCATGTTTCCTTGCTGAGTTTTGTACTTGCTGATCTATCAAGAGGTGATAAGGCGATGTTGAAGTCTCCAGCTATTAATGAGTTGCTAGCAAGGTCCTCTTTAAAATCTGTTAGCAATTGTTTTAAATATTTAGCTATTCCTTTATTAGGTGCTTATACATTTAAGAGTGTTATTTCTTCCTGTATTATGTATCCCTTTATGAATAGAAAATGGCCTTCCCTGTTCCTTCTAATCTTTTTCAACCTAAAATTTATGTTGTTGGTTAGTAGTATGGCCACCCCAGATATTTTGAGGGCGCTGTTTGCTTGCAGCATTGTTTTCCATCCTTTAACCCTGAGTCTGTATTTGCTCTGACTGTTCAGATGAGTTTTTGTAGGCAGAAAAATTCTGGGTTCTGTCTCTGAATCCATTTTTACACTTTTGTCTCTGAATTCGTGAATTTAGATCATTGACGTTGAGAGAGATTATTGTTATAGGGTTTTATGTCATCTTTTTTGCAATTGTCTGTTGTGTTTGTAAGGTTTGTCTTGTCTTATAGTAGCCCCTTTTGACCTTCTTTTAGGTTTTGAGTCTATGAAGTTCCTGAGCTGCCGTTTATCCACAAAATATTATACCTTTCCTTCGAGTTTGAGTGAGAGTTTAGCTGCATTGGGGATTCTTGGTGAAGCGTTCATTTCAGTGAGTTTTTTTCAGTATATCCCACCATTGCTTTTGGGCTTGGAGGATTTCCTCTGATATGTCTGCCCTGAATCTATGTATTCTCCTTTGTATGCTCCTTTGACCTTGCTGATTGCAGTATTGTGTATCTATCCGCGGCATCCATCATTCTAACTATGATATGTCTTGGAGTATTTTTGTTACGGTCTCTTTTAGCTGACACCCTTTGGGCTCCTTGAATCTGAATAACTGCATTGTCCAGCTTTGGGAACTTTTCAGCAATGATTTGTTTAACCATGGCTTTTTCATTGAGATTGTTTCCCTGACCTTCTTTTATTCCAATGATTCTAATGTTGTTCCTCTTCAAATCATCTACTAGGACACTGATTCACTCTAGAGCTATTTTGAGGTCTCTTGCCATTGTTTAGTTTTGCCTGTTGGCTTGATCCCAATAAGCTGATCTTTCAGCTCACTGATTCTGTCCTCAGCTGTGGTCATTCTACTGTTGAGGGCACAGACTGAGTTTTTCATTTCATCTACCGAATCATTTATTCGTGACATTTCTGTGCATAGTTTTCCAATTTCTGCTCTCATTTCTTCCCGTATTTTTTCGATTGTTTATTTCATGTCCTCCTTTAATTTACTGGATATATGTCTCACTGTTTCATTGAATTCATTGAACATCTTCATTACTTCATACCTGAGTTCTTTCCCAGAGAGTAGCACCTACGAAGTCTTCTGAACTCTTTTCATCGTCCTCCCCTCGTGGTGGGGATTTGCAATGTTTCTACATGTTGGTGTGGAGTTATGGAGACTGAGATATTACTTGATATTGCTTTGTATGAGTAGATTACCTGTGGCCACGTGAGCTTCTACTGGCCCAAAATTAGGCCACGCCCACTTCTGAAGAGGCCATGCCCCTACGGGTACCTGGTGTGTGGTGGATACAACCTGGGGGTGGAAGAAAACTGGGCACAGCATTGGGGATGAACAGGAAGAGGCTCATGGATGGTGAGCATTCCAGGGTCCTAGAGGATGACTTGGGCATGTACTTGGAGAAAATCAAGTCCCGGGTTCGAATACTGACAGACTGACTTACCTGGGGAAGGAAGAAGACCAGGCACAGTGTTGGGGATGAATAGGAAAAGGCTCATGGATGGTGAGCGTCCCAGGTCCCTAGAAGACGTCTGGGGCACATACGTGGATAAAGTCAAGTCCCGGATTAGAGTACTGATGGACTAACCTCTTTGTGACCCATTTGAACCTGAGAAATTTTGCACAATTCTCTATGTAGGTTTATAAATCAAATATTTATTTATAATAAATAATTAAAATTGTTTTGAAAAAAGTGTTAAAGGATTTTCATTACTATATATATGGGTTTACATCCTGCAATTTAATAAGATAGGTGGCAGGATGCTCATTCCATTCACATAGAGCTGGGTGAAGTTGTGAATTTTATGCATGAAACTGACGTTGAAGCTAGGACCCTAAGGCCACTCTTTGACAGACTGGACTGGCCTCAAAAATGCAGAGACTAGCCTTTCTTTGGATTTGGTGCTTCTTGCCAACTCTATCCTTTGGGAGATCTGAAAGTAGGTCTTTTTTCTGTCTATAATGGTGGGGAAATCTTTCCAGCAATCGCTTACTGTCTGATAGAAGCTATATAATATTATCTGTCAAGTAGCAAGCAGGTTTCTGTCTCTCAGCTCCTAGGTAGCTCACATTTTTGCTAAAAGTGAGTGGAGTTCTCTACAGGAAATTTTCGTTATTCTGTTGCTATGGGAATTAGAATGAATTTTATCCCTATTGAGTTTAGCTAGGATGTGACAAGTAACCAGGACTTTAATGTGGGAGCCCTTGATATCTGCTAATGACTCATTGTTTCTTGTCCTCTGATTTCTTGCTAAAATAAAGGATATGTGTTTGGGGATGCTTTGCATTTGGGAAAACATTTTAGTTCCCCAAAATACAATTAAGAAATTTAGAAATATCCTCATCACAGGTTGCAGCACGTTTGTGGGGTGCTCAATAAACAAGTTGAACTTCAGTTTTTCAACCATTTCTGTTAGTCTCACCCACCTTTAAAAAATATTATTTTTTTCCTTTTGGGTCACACCTGGATGAACAGGGATTATGCCTGGCTTTGCACTCAGGAATTACTCCTGGCGGTGCTCAGGGGATCATATGGGATGCTGGAAATTAAACCCTGGTCAGCCGCGTGCAAGGCATATGCCATACCCACTGTAAAATTGTGCCTCAGAAAATCAATTATCTAGGAATCAGTTTAACTAAGTAGGTAAGGGACTTGTACAAATAAAACTACAAAACGCTACTTCAGGAAATAAAAGAGGACATGAGAAAATGGGAAGCTATGCCCTGCTCATGGATTTGGAGAATCAACATTGTGAAAAAGGCAATGTTCCCCAAAACATTGTACTAATTCAATGTGATCCCAATAAGGATATCCATGTTCTTCAAAGAAATAGAGAAAACACTCCTGAAATTCATATGGAACAATAAGCTCCCACCAATAGCTAAAGCAATTCTTGAAAAAAATGGGAGGAATCAATCTCCCCAACCTAAAACTAGTACAAAGCAGTAATAATTATAACAGCATGGTACTGAAACAAAGGCAGAGCTGCAGACTAATGGAACAGGGTTGAATATCCTGACACCCCCACCAAATATATGATCATCTAATCTTTGATCAAAGAGCAATAAATGTGAAGTGAAGCAAGGAAAAACTCTTTAACAAATTGTGCAGGCAAAACTGAACAGCTACAAGCAAAAAATGAGCTCAGACCTCTACCTAACACCATGTACAAAAGTCAGATCGAAATGTATTAAAGATCTCAACATCAAACCGGAATCTGTAAGAAACATTGAAGACAAGGTTGGCAAAACCCTCCACGACATTGAAGCTAAAGGTATCTTCAAAGATGATCTGCCACTGGTCAACCAAGTATAAACAGAGATAAACAAATAGGACAATCTTAAACTAAGAAGCTTCTGCACCTCAAAAGAAACAGTGACCAAAATACAAAGACAATCTACAGAATGGGAAAGGATATACACCCAATTCCCATCCGACAAGGGGTTGATATCAAGGATATTCAAGGCACTGGTTGAACTCAACACGAAGAAAACATCCAACCCCATTTAAAAATGGGGGGACTAAATGAACAGAAATTTTCTCAAAGAAGAAATATGAATGGCAAAAAAGACACAAGAGAAAATGCTCTATATCATCAATAATCAGGTATATGCAGATCAAAACAGCAATGAGATATCATCTTACACCTCAGAGACTGGCCCACATCCTAAAGAACAAAAGTAACTGGTGTTGGTGCGGATTTGGGGAGAAAGGACCCTCCTTCACTGCTGGTGGGAATGTCGACTGGCAGGGTGGGATAGGGGGGATGGGGGTGGGAGGGATACTGGGATCCGTGGTGGTGGAAAATGTGCACGGGTAGAGGGATGGGTACTTGATTATTGAATAATTGAAGCCTAAGCACAAAAAATTGTAAGTCTACAACTGTACCTCATGGTGTTTCACTAATAATTTTTTTTAAAAAGACAAAAAAGTATACTTGAAATGACACCTGCACTAGTATGTTCATTGATGTACTGTTTACAATAGCAAAAATCTGGAAAAAACCCAAGTGCCAAGAACAGATGACTGGTTAAAGAAACGTTGGTATATTTACACAATGAAATACTATGAAGCTGTTAGAAAAGATGAAGTCATGAATTTTGCTTATAAATGGATAGACATGGAGAATATCATGCTAAGTGAAATGAGTCAGAAAGTGTGGGACAGGCATAGAAATATTGCACTCATCTGTGGAACATAAAGTAATAGAATGTGAGACTGACACCCAAGAGTAGTGGAGATAAGGACCAGGAGGTCTGCTTGGAAACTGGCTTCACATGCTGGGGAAAAATGCAGCTCAGATAGAGAAGGGAACACCAAGTAAAGGAATTTGGGATTACCCATTCGGGTTGAAAGATGCATGCCGAAAGTAGATTATAGACCGAGCATGATGGCCTCTCAATACCTGTATTGCAAACCACAACACCCAAAAGGAGAGAGAATAAAAGGGAATGCCCTGCCACTGAGGTGGGGTGGGGTTGTGGGGGATGGGGTGGGGTGGCGGGATGGATGCTGGGAACATTGGTGGGGGAGAATGGGCACTGGTGGAGGGATGGTTAAATGATCATTATATGACTGTAATGCAAACATGAAAGTTCTTGAGTTTGTAACTGTACTCCCATGGTGATTCAGTAATAATTTTTTAAATTATTATTTTTAAATTGAGTAACCATGAAATACACAGTTACAAAGTTGTTCACGATTGGATTTAAATTGTAACATGTTCCAAAACCCTTCCATTCACCAGTGTAGATTTTCTACCACCAATGTCCCCAGTTTCCCTCCCGAGAGTTCCCTCCCCCCAGCCAGTCTTTTTGGCAGGCACTTTTCTTCTTTCTCTATTTATCTCTATTTCATTCTCTTTCCTTTTGGGTATTGTGGTTTACAACATAGGTACTGAAAGATTGTCATGTTTATCTCTTTACCTACTCCCAGCACTCAGTTCTTGTTCAGCGTGATCATTTCTAGCTATAACTGTCATAGTAGACTTCTCTATCCTACCTGCCCTCTCTCTTCCACCACTTTGAACAATATTTCAACCATGGCAAAGTCCTTATCACCTTCATTTTTACCGTCCATGGGTATTTTTTTTACATCCCACAAATGAGTACAATCATTCTATATCTGTCTCTCTCCTTTGGAATCATTTTACTCAACATGATATTCACCATTTCCATCTATTTAAAAGATAATTTCATGACTTCATCATTCCTACTGGCTTTATAGTATTCCACCGCGTAGATGTACCATGGTATATTTATCCAGTTCTGTTCTTGAGCAGCGAGGTTATTTTCAAATTCTTGTTATTGTGAATTGTACTGAAAATAACACAGACGTGCAAATGGCTTTTCTGTAGCATGTTTTTGGGCCCTTAGAGTTTATTCCTAGAAGTGGTGTTATTGGTTCATTATGGAAGCAAAAATTTTAGTTTTTTGAATAATGTTCATATTGCTTTCCAAAAGGGTTGAAACAGTTGGCATTCCCTCCAACAATAAATGAAAATCCCTTGTTTCATACTTCTGTGCCAGCACTGGTTGTATTTTTTTGTTTTGATGTGCTCCTGTCTCTGTGGCACACATTGAAAGATGATATCTCATTGTTCTTTTTATTTGCAACTCCCTACTCCTTGATGAATGGTGATGTAGAGTATTTTTTCATGTGCCTTTTGGACATTTGTATTTCTTCTTTGAGGAATTTTCTGTTCATTTATTCTATTTTGTGATTTGCTTGGCTGTTAAAAAATTACTACTAGTTTGTAAAGTTCTACCACTGCCTTATATACTATAGATATTAACACTTCTTCTGATGGGTATTGGATAAAAAATTTTTCCCAATCTGTGATCTGTCTTTGTATGTTGGTCACTGTTTCTTCCGAGGTGCAGAAGTTTCTTAATTTAATCTAGTCCCATTTTTTAAAATCTTTGCTTCCATTTGCTTAGTAGCTAGTGTTTCATCTTTGATGATTCCTTTAGCATCAATATCATTGAGGGTTCTTCCCACATTTTCCTCCATGTACTTTATGGATTCAGGTATGATGTAGAGGTCTTTGATCAATTTTGATATGAGTTTTGTGCATGCCATTAGATTGAGTTCCAAGTTTTTTATATGCAGCTGCTCAGGTTTCCCAACAACACTTGTTGTAATGCTTTCCTTCCTTCATTTCATATTTCTTGTTTCTTTATCAAAAATTAGGTAATCCTACATTTGAGGATCAGTGTCAGGATATTCAACTCTGTTCCATTGATCTGTGAATATGTCTTTATTCCAATACAATGCTTTTTTTAATTACTACTGGTTTATAGTACAGATAGAAGTTGGAAAGACAATGTCTCCAATCTTCTTTTTTGAAGTAGATTTTTGAGTGATTCATGGGGGTTTATTGTTCCATATGAATTTCAGGGGTTCTGAATTTCTTTCTTTGTAGAACATCATTGGTATCCTTATAGGGACTGCAGTGAATGCGTATAATGCCTTGGAATTATAGCCATTGTGACAATATTAATCCTCCAGATTCATGAGCAGAGGATGTGTATCCATTTCCTTGTGTCCTCTCACATTTCCTGAAGTAGTGTTTTGTATTTTATTTCTCTAGGTTCTTCACTTCTTTATTTAAGCTGAATCCCAGGTCCTGAGTTTCCTGAATGCACAATTGTAAACTGTATATATATACATATATAGATAGATAGATAGATAGATAGATAGATATAAATATTTTACATTTTTATTAATGAAACACCATGAGGTACAGTTGTAGACATACAAATTTTGGGGCTTGGGTTTCAATTATACAATGATCGAGTACCCATCTCTCCACCACTGATTCCAGTATCCCTCCCACCACCCATCCCTCCAATCTCACCCTGCCTCTGTGGCAGGGCATTTCCTTTTGTTCTCTCTCTCCTTTTGGGTGCTGTGGTTTGCAAAAGAGGCATTTAGTGGCAATCATATTCGGTCTATGGTTTACTTTCAGCATGCATTTCCCATCCTGGGAGGATACCCCAACACCCTTTATTTGGTGCTCCCTTCTCTATCTGAGCTGCCTTTTCCCCTAGCATGTGCGGCTGGCCTCCAAGCCATGGAGTGAATCTCCTGGTACTTATCTTGGCTAGTCTTGGGTGTTAGTCTCCTCTTTTGTTACTTTATGTTCCCCAGATGAATACACTCTCTCAATGATTGTCCCTCTCTTTCTGACTCATTTCACTTTGCATGATACTTTCCATGTAGTACCACTTGTATGTAAATTTCATGAATTCCTCTTTTCTAACAGCTACATACTACTCCATTGTGTAGATGTATCAAAGTTTCTTTAATCAGTCATCTGTTCTTGGGCACTCAGGTTTTTTCCAGATTCTGGCTATTGTAAACAGTACTGCAATGAACAAACAAGTGTAGATGTCATTTCGACTATGCTTTTTTGCCTCTTTGGATATATTTCCAGGAGTGGTATTGCTGGGTCAAATGGGAGCTCAATTTCTAATTTTTTGAGAATCGTCCATACTATTTTCCAAAACGGCTGAACCAGTCGGCATTCCCACCAGCAGTGAAGGAGGGTCCCTTTCTCGTCACATCCATGCCAACACTGGTTGCTTTTGTTCTTTTGGATGTGGGCCAGTCTCTGTGGTGTGAGATAGTATCTCATTGTTGTTTGGATCTGCATCTCCCTGAACAGTAATGATGTAGAGAATTTTCTCATGTGCCTTTTTGCCATTCTGATTTCTTCTTTGAGAAAGTTTCTTTTCATTTCGTCGTGCCATTTTTGATAGGATTGGATGTTTTATTCTTGTCTAGTTCAACCAGTACTTTGCATATCCTTAATGTAGACCCATTAGTGGATGGGTCTTACGAAAACAATGTTTATGAGAAACAGTATCACTCCTGACGCTCCATTCGCTCTCATCGGAACGACCATCTCCGAATGCAACAGTTATGTGTACCTAGGTCGAGAAGTCAACATGATGAATGACCTGGCACCTGAGTTGCGAGGGAGTAAGAGAGTGGCTTGGAACGCTTTCAAGAGCATCAAAGAAATAGCTAAGAGGACGAAGAACCTCCGGCTCCGGGCACATCTCTGATTCCACTGTTTTTCTTCATTAACATACGCCTCAGAGACCTGGGCCCTACCCTAACAGGATGAGAATGCTTTTCGGGTCTCCCAAAGAGGACTTGAAAGAGCTATGCTTGGAGTATCACATTTCACTCAAATGAGAGAAAGAATCCAGAGTTCCGACCGACCTCCGTCGAAGGTCAAGAATCAGGGACGCTGTCTCATTTGCCAAGGCGTCAAAAATCAGATGGACTGGACATGTAATGAGATTTAGAGATTACCGCTGTATTAGAACCGTTACCAACTGGATTCCATGGGACGTCAAAAGACCACGTGGCTGTTCACCTACCAGATTGTCAGACTTCTTCATCAAGATCATGAATGATCGGCTTGAGGCTCTTCATGTTCCTAGATTGAACAGACGCCATTGGGCTACACTAGCACATGACACGGACAAATGGAGGCATTACTGGAGCCCGCTAGAGCAAATCGCTGATTAACAGGAATTCAAGTGATCAAGTGATCAAGTAGTGGATGCGTATTGGACAAATATCCTTTTCCCGTTAAGTAGACTGTCTTTGTATTTTGGTCACTGTTTCTTTTGATGTGAAGAAGCTTCCATTTGTCTATCTCTGTTTTCACTTGCTTGGCCAGTGGCGTGACTTATTTGAAGATACCATTATCTTCAATGTCATGGAGGGTTTTGCTAACTTTGTCTTCAATGGACCGTATGGATTCCGGTCTGATGTTGAGCTCTTTAATACAGTTTGACCTTACTTTTGTACATGGTGTTAAGCAGAGATCTGAGCCCATTTTTTTGCAGGTAGCCATCCAGTTTTGCCTGAACAATTTGTTAAAGAGGCTTTCCTTGCTCCACTTCACATTTCTTGCTCCATTATCAAAGATTACATAATCATATGTTTGGGGAGAGATGTCAGTATATTCAACCCTGTTCCATTGGTCTGCAGGTCTGCCTTTGTTCCAGTACCATGCTGTTTTAATCATTACCGCTCTGAGGGTGATGTCTCCCATCGACATTTTCCCAAGAATTGCTTTAGCTATTCGTGAGAGTTTGTTATTCCAAATAAAATTTGGGAGTGTTTGATCCATTTCTTTGAAGAATGTCATAGGTATCATTATAGGGATTGCATTGAATTTGTACAATGCTTTGAGGAGTATTGCCATTTTGACAATGTTAATTCTCCCCATCCATGATCAGAGGATATTTTTCCATTTTCTTATGTCCTCTTTTACTTCCTGAATTAGTGTTTTGTAGTTTTCTTTCTACAGGTCCTTTACTTCCTTAATTATGCTGTTTCTTAGGTACTTGATTTTCTGGTGCACAATAGTGAAAGGGATTATTTTTTTCATGTCACTTTCTTCTCTCTCACTATTTGCATATAAGAAAGCCATGGGTTTAGATTTTTATAGCCTGCAACTTTACGATACAAGTCTATTTGTTTCTAGGAGTTTTTTGGTAGAGGTTTTAGGGTACTCTAAGTATAGTATCATAACATCTGCGAATAGTGGCAGCTTGATTACTTCTTTTCCTACCTGAAAGCCCTGAACATCTTTTTCTTGCCTGACCACTATTGCAAGTACTTCGAGTACTATATTTATCAGCAGTGAAAGAGTGTGCATCCTTGTGTTGTCCCTGATCTTAGAGGGAAGGCTCTCAGTTTTTTTCCCATTAAGAATGATGTTTGCTGTAGGCTGTGGTAGATGGCCTTAACTGTATTGAGGAAAATCCACTCTATACCCATTTTGGCAAGGGTTTTTCATAATAAAACGTTTCTGGATCTTGTCAAATACTTTCTCTGTGTCTATTGATATGATCATATGACTTTTATGTTTTCTTTTGTTGATTTGATGGGTTCTATTGATTGATTTCTGAATGTTAAACCATCCTTGCATCCCCGGGATGAATCCCACTTGATCATGGTGTATGATCTTTTGATGAGTTGTTGAATTCTATTTGCTAATATTTTGCTGGAGCAATAGCACAGTGGTAGGGTGTTTGCCTTGCACGCAGCCAACATGGCCGACCCGAGTTCGATTCCTCTGCCCCTCTTGGAGAGCCCGGCAAGCTACCGAGAGTATCTCGCCCACACGGCAGAGCCTGGCAAGCCATCCGTGATGTATTCGATATGCCAAACACAGTAACAACAAAAGCTACAATGGAGACGTTACTGGGCCCGCTCGAGCAAATCAATGAACAAAGGGAGGGCCTTACCAATATTTTGTTGAGAATCTACGCATACGTGTTCATCAGGGATATCGGCCTGTAGTTTTCTTTTATTGTGGTGTCTTTGTTTCCTTTTGGTATTATAGAGCTATGGGCTTCATAGAAACTCTTTGGCATAGTTTTGGTTTCTTCAATTTCCTGGAAAAGCTTGGGAAGAACTGGAAAGTGGTCCTCTTTCAATATTTGGAAAAATTCTCTAGTGGATCTGGATCTGGGCTTTTGCTTTTGGGAAGACTTTTGATCACAATTTCAATTTCCTTGATGTTAATAGTTCTATTCAGATACTCTAGGTCTTCTTGATTCAGCCTTTGGACATTATAGGAATCCAGGAATTTATTCATTTCTTCTATGTTTTCTTGTTTCATGGTACACAGAATTTCAAAGGATGATCTTTTGAATTTCTTTGGTTTCTGTTGTGGTATCCTCCTTCTCATTTCTGATTCGTTTCATTAGTATTCCCTCTTTCTTTGTGAGTCTTGCTAGTGGTTTCTCTATCTTGTTTATTTTATCGAATAACAAGCTCTTGGTTAGATTGGTCTTTCGGATTTTTTTTTTTTTTGGTTTCCATGTTGTTGATTTCTGCTCTAAATTTTATGATCTCTTTCCTTCTGCCTGGTTTGGGCTCCTTTTGTTGGTCCTTTTCTAAGATCTTAAGCTGTGTAGTCAAGTTGTTTATGTGGGACCTTTTTCCTTCCTGAGAAATGCTTGCAGTGGTATAAAATTTCCCCTTAACACGGCTTTAGCTGCATCCCATAGGCTCTGGTAGCTCGTGTCTTCATTATCACTTGTTTCCAGGTACCTTTTAATTTTGTCCTTCAATTCCTTCTTGACACACTCATTTTTACACATTGAGTTGTTTAATTTCCAGGTGTTAGATTTGGTTCCCAGTGTCTGTGTGTGATTCACTTCTATCTTCCGTGCATCGTGGTCTGAAAAGATTGTTGATACTATTTCTATCTTCTTGATTCTATTGAGGTATTTTTTGTGGCCTTTCACATGATCTATTTTGGAAAATGTTCCGTGTGCTCTGGAGAAGAATTTGTATTCTTTATTTTTGGGGTGTAAAGCCTTGTATAGGTCTATTAGCCCTCTCTCTTCTATTTCTTCCTTCAAAACCAATGTTTCCTTGTTGAGTTTTGTTCTTGTTGATCTATCCAGAGGTAATAGGGCGATTTTGAGATCTCTGGCTACTATTATGTTGACAGCAATGTCCTCCTTAAAATCTCTTAGCACTTGTTTTAAATATTTAGCTGTTCCTTCTTTAGTTGTACATACATTTACGAGTGTGATTTTTTCCTGTTGTACATATTGATGAATAGAAAATAGCCTTCGCTGTCCTTTCTAATCTTTTTCAACCTGAAATTGATGTTGTCGGATATTAGTCTGGCCATCCCAGATTTTTGAGAGAGATGTTTGCTTGCAGGATTGTTTTCCATCCTTTAACCCTGAGCCTGTGTTTGCTCTGACTGTTGAGATGAGTTTCTTGTAGACAGCAGAATGTTGGGTTCTGTCTCTGAATCCATTTTGTCACTCTGTGTCTCTTAATTAGTGAATTTACACCATTTATCTTGAGAGAGATTATTGTTATGGGATTTTGTGTCATCTTTCTATAAGGGTCTGTTGTGCTCGTAGGGTTTGCCTTGTCTTACAGTAGCGCATTTTAGCCCTACTTTTAGGTTTGATTTTGAGTCTATGAAGTCCCTGAGCTTCTGTTTATCTCGAAAATAGTGTACCATTCCCTCGAGTTTGATTGAGAGTTTAGCTGGATAGGGTATTCTTGGTGAAGCGTTCATTTCGGTGATTTTTTTCACTATACCCCACCATTGCCTTCGGGCTTGGTCTGCTGTGATTATAATGGGTCCTCCTTGTATGTGATTTCCTTCTTTGCCCTTGCTGCTTGCAGTATTATGTCTCTATTGGCAGCATCAATCATTCTAACTCTGATATGTCTTGGAGTGTTTTTGTTAGGGTCTCTTTTAGCAGGTACCCTCTAGGCTCCATTTATCTGAAAGGCTGCATTGTCCAGCTCTGGGAATTTTTCAGGAATAATTTGTTTGACTGTGGCTTTTTCATTGGGATTGTTTCCCTGAGCTTCTGATACTCCAATGATTCTAATTTTGTTCCTCTTCTAATCATCTCCTAGGACTCTGATTTGCTCTAGAGCTATTTTGAGGTCTCTTGCCATTGCCTGTTGTTGTCTGTTGGTTTGGTGCAGCTGATCTCACAGCTCACTGATTCTGTCTTCAGCTGTGGCCATTCTACTGTTAAGGGCACAGACTGAGTTTTTTTACTTCATCTACGGAATCTTTTATTTGAAACATTTTTGTGCATAGCTTTCCAATTCTGCTCTCATTTCTTCCCATAATTTTTCGATTGTTTATGTCATGTTACTGGATATCTGTCTGTTTTATTGAGTTCATTGTACATCTTCATGCCTTCATATCTGAATTCTTTCTTAGAGAAATCCTTTAGGTGTGTAGCATCTACTGAGGCTTCTGGACTCTTCATCATCTTCCTCACGTGGTGGGGATTTGCGTTGTTTCTTCATTTTGGTATTTAGGTATGGGAACTGTGATGTTACACTAGATTTCTTGGAATGAGTAAACTACCTGTGGCTGTGTCAGCATTGGCCCGCCTAAAATTAGCCCATGCCCACTTCTACAGAAGCCATCCTCACTGCTCACTTTTGAGGAGGCCAAAGGTACCTGGTGTGTGTGTGGGGGGGGGTACCAGATGGGAGGGGAAGAAGACCGGCACAGCTTTGGGGATGAACAGCAAGAGCCTCAGGGCTGGTGGGCGACCCAGGGTCCTATAGGACGCCCGGGGCACTTGCGCAAAGAAAGCCAATTCCTGCGTTCAAATACTAGTGGCTTAACTCACCTGAGAGGGGAAGAAGACTGGCACAGCGTTGGGGACAAACTCGATATATATTTTTAATACATCTTTCTTCTGTTTCATTATTTGTATATATGAAAGCTGTGGACTTTTGGATATTGATTTTGCGAACTGTCACTTTGCTTTATAAATCTCTTGCTTTTATGAGCTCATTTAATAGTCTTTAGAATTTTCTAAGTATAGTAGCATGTCATCTGCAAATAGTGAAAGTTGGATTTCTTCCTTTCATTTTTTTACTTTTATATATATTTTATTTTCATAAGAGTAGTTCACAATAGTTTCATTACAGATAATACTCAAACATTAATCCCACCACCGAGCACCTTCTCACCACAATAAGAGTTAACTATGTGAAGGTTATTGTATTTCATTCTGGAGACATTTAAGCCCAAATATAATACAAGCAAGTATGTTAAAACCAAACAAATGTTTGCTACTTTTGGTATATAAGTGGGCTAGAGTATAAGAAGTCATCCAGCTGCGAATGCAGATATGCGCTCTAGGAAATTCTGCGTTGTTCTCTTCCAGGAGCTTTAGTTTATAATCTCTGGGTTATGGCTTTTGATGAGATTACATGGCACTCAGAGCAGTTTGTGAGTGTGAATGCCAAGCTACCGGAAAACTGGGGAACTGTGAGGAGGAGGCTCAGTCCCTATCTCAGCGGGTTTGGAGATCTCAGGCATGGGTTCCCAAATACCTGGGTTTTTCTGCCGGTACGCTCTTGAGGTTCAACCCCTCTTGTGTGAGGCTCATCCTCTCTTATCTGAGGCCTCTCCTAACATGTGGAGAGTGGCCTTGAGCCAGGTGGCAGTTGGGTTCTGGAGGTTTTCAGTTGCCAGGGTTCTGCTTGTGGCGGGGAGGGAAACTCAGCCTGACCTCCTCTTAGATGCCCCGGTGAAGACAGCCTAGTATGGTTTGATTTCTTCCTTTCTTATCTGGATGCCCTTTATATCCTTTTCTTCCATAACTGCTATGGCAAGTACTTCCAGTACTATATTGAATGGAAGTGGCAAGAGTTGGCAATCTTGTCTGTGTCTGATCTTGGAATGCTTTCAGTTTTACCTAATTGAGTACAATGCTTGCTGTGAGCTTGTGGTAGATGACTCTGACTATACTGAGAAAAGTTCCTTCAACTTCCATTTTGTTCAGAATACCTATCATGAATAGGTGCTGGGTCTTATCAAATACTTTCTCTGCATCTATTGTTATGATCATAGGTTTCATCTTTTCTTTTACTTATATAGTGTATTATTTTGATTGATTTTAAACCATCCTTTTATCCCTGGGATCAAACCTACTTGGTTATGGTATATGATCTTTTTGATGAGTCATTTGATTATATTTGGTAGTATTCGTGATTCTCTTTATTTGTGGTGTCTCTGTATACTTTGGGTATCAGGGTGATATTTATGTCATAGAAAATGTTTGGGAGTGTTTCTGATTTTTCAATTTCCTGTAAAAACTTGAAGAGATTGATTGGCATTATTTCCTCTTCAAAGGTTTTAAAGAATTCACTTGTAAATCCATCTGGCTTTTATTTTTGGTAAGATTTCTGATTACCATTTCAATTTCCTAGACAGTTGTCAGTCTGTTCAGGCACTCAAAATCTTCTTGGCTCAGCCATGAGATTACAGGGATCCAGGAATTTATCCATTTTTTCAAGGTTTTGTGGCATAATGATTCTCGAAGTAATCTCTGATGATCCTATGGATTTCCGTGGTTTCTGTTATAATGTTCCCCTTTTCATTACTGATTCAATTTATTAGGATTCTCACTCTGTTTCTTTATGAGTCTTGCTAGTGGTTCATTGATCTTGTTTATCTTCACAAAGATCTGGTACAGTTTTTTTTAAATCTTTACTGCAGATACTTTTTTCTTTCAGGTTTTGAGCTTTTGTAAAGATTGATCTAGGTTTGGTTATAGGTTTTCTGTGATGAAAGAGGAAGCAAACAGGAAATTCTTTATATAAATGCAGTTGAAAGGGACAAATATAAAGCAGAAAGTTGAATGTATTGTAATAATTAAAAATATTCAAGGAGGCTAGCACTCAAGGATAATAGAGATAAGGGCCAGTAGGATCGCTCCAAAGCTTGGAAGCTGGCCTCACATGCTGGGGGAAAAGGCAGCTGGGATAGATTGGATCACTAAGCAAATGATGCTTGAAAGGCACTGCTCTGAATGGAAGATTCTTGCTGAAAGTACTGTGGATGAAACATGATGGCTACTTAGTACCTGTATAGCAAACCATAAAACCCCAAAGGAGAGAGAATAAAAGGAAATGTGTCTGCTACAGAGGCGGGGGGGGGGGGGGGCTGTTGGATGGGGTAGGGGTGGTTTGTCAGATACTGGGAATATTGGTGGTGGAGAATTATCACTGGTGGAGGGATGCGTACTCGATCATTGTATGATTGAAACGTAATCACGAAAGTTTGTAAGTTTGTAAGTTTCACGGCAGTTCATAAATAAATAAATAAATAAATAAAAGTAAAACAACAAGACAATTTTCAAGGACAAATAATTTAGTGGGAGGATGAAACCATTATAGAAAAATCTAATTAATAAAAATAAAAAGTGAAGAAAATGAAATAAACTAAGGGCTGGAGAAAAACGTAGTAGTTTAGAGTGAATACTATGCATATAGGAGGATGGGTCTGATCCATAAGCAATATCAGGACTATCCCTGAACACTGACTCAGGAGTATCCCCTGAGCAACTCTGGAAATAGTTCCATACAACAGCTGAAAAATGATATTTCAAAGCCTTTTAAGAACCATAAGAGTATAAAACTTACAAAGACTTATAAGGAAACTCATAAGATTGCCCCACCCTTAGATACAGAATCAATTCTACTTGCAGATCTCCCAAAGCTATATAGTAATATCAAAGGAAAAACTTTTAAATTATAATAATTCTACCTATTACTTTCTTCTAGTAGATTTGGAAATCAAAATTAAATATTTTTTGTAAAAAAATTCTGAAATTTTCTCAATATGTAAGATAAAAGACAGACTGTTAAAGAAATGCAAAGCATTTTCAAATAATCAGCATTTAAATATTGTATTGCACAAATAATTTTACACTAGAATATCCAATATAGCAATTATACATTTTCTATTTTCTATAGTTAGTATTCCAGATGTCAAAATAAAATTTAGGTATTTAATTATCTAATTGATTAATATAAAACAATTTTAAGCTGAAAATATAGCATAGGTAAGTAAACATACTATACTTCTAAATATTGATGAAGATAAAGCCATCTAAAATATATTAAATCTTAATTAATCAGAATTTTATGTCATTGATAAGCATAGCTAATCTGTAGAATGCAAAAATAGTTGATAATTTTAAGTAATAAAATTACTAGTCATGCTAATTGATCGAGATGAATTCTTTTTTTTTCTTTTTGTATTAGTGAAACACCATGAGGTACAGTTATAGGCTTACAAATTTTGTGCTTGGGTTTCAGTTATACAATGATCAAGTGCCCATCCCTCCACCAGTGTCCGTCATCCATCACCACGGGTCCCAGCATCTCCCCACCCTCCATCCCCCCCCCCCCCCCCCGGCCCATCCTGCCTCTGTGGCAGGGTATTCCCCCTTGTTCTCTCTCTCTTCTTTTGGGTACTGTGTTTTGCAAGAGAGGCTTTGAGTGGCAATCATGTTTGGTCTATCGACTACTTTTAGCATGCTTCTCCCACCCTGGGAGGGTCCTCACAACACCCTTCATTCGGTACTCTCTTCTCTATCTGAGCTTCCTTTTCACCTAGAACGTGTGGCTGGCCTTCCATTCATGGAGCAAAATTCCTGGTACTAATCTCAGCCATTCCTGGGTGTTAATCTCCCTTTTTGTTGTTTTATGTTCCCCAGATGCATGCAATCTTTCTGTGTCTATCCCGCTCTTTCTGACTCATTTCGCTTAACATGATACTTTCCATGTAGTACCACTTGTATGTAAATTTCATAACTTCATCTTTTCTAACAGCTACATAGTACTCCATTGTGTAAATGTACCAAAGTTTCTTTAACCAGTCATCTGTTCTTGGGCACTCAGGTTTTTTCCAGATTCTGGCTATTGTAAAGAGTGGTGCAATGAACAAACAATTGCAGATGTCACTTCGACTATACCTTTTTGACTCTCTGGGATATATTCCCAGGAGTGCTATAGCTGGGTCAAATGGCAGATGAAATTCTAACTTTTTGAGAGTCGTCCATACTGTTTTCCAAAAGGGTTGGACCAGCCGGCATTCCCACCAGCAGTGAAGGAGGGTCCCTTTCTCGCCACAACCGCGCCAGCACCGGTTGCTTTTGTTCTTGTGGATGTGGGCCAGTCTCTGTGGTGTGAAATGATATCTCATTGTGGTTTTGATCTGCATCTCTCTGATGATTAGTGATGTAGAGCATTTTTTCATGTGCCTTTTTGCCATTCGAATTTCTTCTTTGCGAAAGTTTCTGTTCATTTCCTCACCCCATTTTTTGATGGGGTTGGGTGATTTCTTCTTGTGGATTTTAACCAGTACCTTGTATATCCTTGATATCAACCCCTTGTCGGATGTGTGCTTGGTGAATATCCTTTCCCATTCTGTAGGCTGTCTTTGTATTTTGGTCACTGTTTCTTTTGAGATGCAGAAGCTTCTTAGTTTAAGATAGTCCCATTTGTCTATCTCTGTTTTCACTTGCTCGGCCAGTGGCGTGACATCTTTGAAGATACCATTAGCTTCAATATCATGGAGAGTTTTTCCGACTTTGACTTCAATAAACATTATGGATTCTGGTCTGATATTGAGGTCATAAATCCATTTTGATCTTACTTTTGTGCATGGTGTTAGGCAGAGATCTGAGCCCACTTTTTTGCATGTAGCCGTCCAATTTTGCCAGCACAGTTTATTGAAGAGGCTTTCCCTGCTCCATTTCATTTTTCTTGCCCCCTTATCAAAAATTAGATGATTATATATTTGGGAGGAAATGTCAGTATATTCAACTCTGTCCCATTGGTCTGCAGCTCTGCTTTTGTTCCAGTACCATGCTGTTTTAATTATTACTGCCTTGTAGTAGAGTTTGAAGTTAGGGAATTTGATTCCTCCCATTTTCTTTTTCCCAAGAATTGCTTTAGCTATTCGTGGGGGCTTATTGTTCCATATAAATTTCAGGAGTGTTTGCTCCATTTCTTTGAGAAATGTCATGAGTATCCTTATAGGGATTGCATTGAATTTGTACAGTGCTTTGGGAAGTATTGCCATTTTGATGATGTTGATTCTCCCCATCCATGAACAGGGGATATTTTTCCATTTCATCGTGTCCTCTTTTATTTCCTGAAGTAGCGTTTTGTAGTTTTCTTTGTACAGGTCCTTTCCTTCCTTAGATAAGCTGATTCCTAGATACTTGATTTTCTGGGGCACAATTGTGAATGGGATTGTTTTCTTGATGTCACTTTCTTCTCTTTCACTATTTGCGTATAGGAATGCCATGGATTTTTGGGTATTGATTTTATAGCCTGCCACTTTACTATACAAGCCTATTGTTTCTAGGAGTTTCTTGGTAGAGGTTTTAGGGTTCTCTCAGTATAGTATCATGTCATCTGCGAATAGTGAGAGCTTAATTTCTTCTTTCCCTATCTGGAAGCCCTTAATATCTTTTTCTTGCCTAATCGCTATTTCAAGGACTTCCAGTACTATATTGAACAGTATTGGAGAGAGTGGGCATCCTTGTCTCGTCCCTGAACTTAGGGGGAAAGGTCTCTGTTTTTCCCCATTGAGGATGATGTTTGCTGTAGGTTTGTGGTAGATGGCTTTAACTATATTGAGGAAAGTCCCCTCTATCCCCATTTTGGCAAGGGTTTTCATCATGCATGGGTGCTGGATCTTGTCAAAAGCTTTCTCTGCGTCTATTGATATGATCATATGATTCTTATCTTTTCTTTTGTTGATATGATGGATTATGTTGATTGATTTCCGAATGTTGAACCATCCTTGCATCCCTGGGATGAATCCCACTTGGTCATGATGTATGATCTTTTTGATGAGTTGTTTTATTCTATTGGCTAGTATTTTGTTGAGAATCTTCGCATCCGTGTTCATCAGGGATATTGGCCTGTAGTTTTCTTTTCTTGTGGTGTCTTTGTTTCCTTTTGGTATTAGAGAGATATGGGCTTCATAGAAGCTGTTTGGGAGAGTTTCTGTTTTTTCAATTTCCTGGAAAAGCTTAAGAAGAATTGGCAATAGGTCCTCTTTAAATGTTTGGAAAAATTCGCTAGTAAATCCGGCTGGGCCTGGGCTTTTGTTTTTGGGAAGACTTTTGATTACAGTTTCAATTTCCTTGATGTGAATAGGTCTATTCAGGTACTCTATATCTTCTTGATTCAGCTTTGGGAGATGGTAGGAATCCAGGAATTTATCCATTTCTTCCAGATTCTCGTGCTTCGTGGCATACAGACTTTCAAAATAGTCTCTGATGATCTCTTGTATTTCTTTAGTTTCTGTTGTGATATCCCCATTCTTATTTCTGATTCGATTTATTAGGGTTCTCTCTCTCTGTTTCTTTGTGAGTCTTGCTAGTGGTTTATCTATCTTATTTATTTTCTCGAAGAACCAGCTCTTGGTTTCATTGATCTTTCGATTGTTTCTTTATTTTCCACGTCGTTGATTTCTGCTCTAAGTTTTATGATCTCTTTCCTTCTGCCTGATTTAGGCTCTTTCTGTTGATCCTTTTCTAAGGTCTTGAGCTGTGAGGTCAAATTGTTTATGTGCATCGTTTCTATCGACTTAAGATATGCTTGCAGAGCTATAAATTTCCCCCTTAATACAGCTTTCGCTGCATCCCATAAGTTCTGGTAGTTTGTGTCTTCATTCTCATTTGTTTCCAGGTATCTTTTGATTTCATCCTTGACTTCGTTCCTGACCCACTCATTGTTCAGCATCGAGTTGTTTAGTTTCTAGGTGTTTGATTTGGTTCTCCGTGTCTTTGTGTGATTGACTTCTATCCTCAGTGCATCATGGTCTGAAAAGATGGCTGATACTATTTCTATCTTCTTGATTCTGTTGAGGTCTGTTTTGTGTCCTAGCACATGGTCTATTTTGGAAAATGTTCGGTGCGCGCTGGAGAAGAATGTGTATTCTTTCTTTTTGGGGTGTAAAGCCCTGTATAAGTCCATAAGCCCTTTCTCTTCTATTACTTCTTTCAAAGCCAATAATTCCTTGCTGGGTTTTGTTCTTGTTGATCTATCCCGAGGTGATAAGGCAATGTTGAAGTCTCCAAGTACTATTGTGTTGGTAGTGATGTTCTCCTTGAAATCTGTTAGCAGTTGTTTTAAATATTTAACTGTTCCCTCATTAGGTGCGTAGACATTTAAGAGTGTGATTTCTTCCTGTTGTACGTATCCCTTTATGAAGAGAAAATAGCCTTCACTGTCCCTTCTAATCTTTTTCAAGATGAAATTAATGTTGTCTGATACTAGTATGGCCACCCCAGCTTTTTTGAGGGAGTTGTGTGCTTGCAGGATTGTTTTCCATCCTTTGACTTTGAGTCTGTGTTTGCTCTGGCTGTTGAGGTGAGTTTCTTGTAGGCAGCAGAATGTTGGCTTCTGTCTCTGTATCCATTTTGCCACTCTGTGTCTCTTAACTGGTGAATTTAGACCGTTGACATTGAGAGAGAATATGGTTATGGGGTTTTGTGTCATCTTTCTGTGCGGGTGTGTTGTGGTTGTAGGGTTTGTCTTTTCTTATAGTAGCCCCTTTAGGCCTTGCTTTAGGTTTGGTTTTGAGTCTATGAAGTTCCTGAGCTGCTGTTTATCTATAAAATAGTGTACCGTTCCTTCGATTTTGAGGGAGAGTTTAGCCGGATAGAGTACTCTTGGGGAAGCATTCATTTCCGTGAGTTTTTTGACTATATCTCGCCACTGCCTTCGGGCTTGTAGGGTTTCCTCTGATAGGTCTGCTGTGAATCTAAGGGATGCTCATTTGTATATGATTTCCTTCTTTGCTCTTGCTGCTTGCAGTATTGTGTCTCTGTCAGCAGTATCAATCATTCTAACTATGATATGTCTTGGAGTGTTTTTGTTGGGGGCTCTTTTAGCTGGCACCCTTCGGGCTCCTTGAACCTGAATGGCTGCATTGTGCAGCTCTGGGAAGTTTTCAGCAATGATTTGTTTGATGGTGTTTTTTTCATTGGGATTGTTTCCCTGAGGTTCAGGTAGTCCAATGATTCTAATATTGTTCCTCTTGGAATCATCTGCTAGGACTCTGATTCTCTGTAGAGCCATTTTGAGGTCCCTTTCCACTGTTTGTTGTTGTGTGTTGGCTTGTTGCAGCTGATCTTCCAGGTCACTGATTCTCTCTTCTGCTGTGGTCATTCTATTTTTAAGAGAAGAAACTGAGTTTCTCATTTCCTCTATGGAATCTTTTAATCGTGACATTTCTGCTCTCATTTCTTCTCGTAATTTGTCGATTTTTTCTGTGGTGTTACTGGCTGTCTGTCTGACTGTTTCATTGAGTTGATTGAACATCTTGATGACTTCGTATCTGAATTCTATGTCAGAGAGTTCCCTTAGGTGAGCTGTATTGACGGTATGGTCTAGATTGTTTTCGTTGTTCTCCCCTTGTGTTGGAGATTTTATTTGTTTCTTCATATTGCTGAGTAGGTTGGGAACTAGATTCCTTGGGGACTAGGTTCCTTAGTATGGGAAAACAACCTGCGGCCCCGTAAGCGTTGGCCCACCGGAAATTAAGCCACACCCACTTTTGGGGTCATGCCCACTTTTGAGGAGGCCACGCCTCTATAGAACCCTGGGTTTGGGATGAGATGGGCGCCGCCGTCAGGAGTGAAGAGGGCAGGGCAGACGCTCAAAAACTGCTTCTCTTCAGGCATCTCGGGGGACACCTGGGGTCCTGGATTTAAGATGAGATGGGCGCCGCCGTCAGGAGTGAAGAGGTCAGGGCAGACGCTCAAAACTGCTTCTCTTCAGGCATCTCGAGATGAATTCTTTAGTGATCTCAATGCAGATGTGGAAATGTAGTTTAACGGTAGGGAACATTGTCTTTGTGGTACTGGGTTCACCAGTACCACAGTACCAGTACCAGTACAATACTGGGTTCACCAAAATTTATGTTTAACATAATTCAATTTTTATGATTTTAAATATGATATACATGTGATAAAAAAGTAATTTCTGAAAATAATACATTAAAACATTTAATTCCAAAGTCATTATACTTAGTATCCAAATCCTAAGTACTTTAATATTAATATAAATTTATATAGTTTGTTAATGAAATACCACCAACCAAATATATAAAAAATAAGATAAGTGAATTTTAGAAAAATGATATAAAATTATGATTATATGAGAAATAGTAATATAGGTTAACATTAGATATTATTTTTACATGATTGAAACTAATGCATGTTCTGGCACAGATTAAAAGTCAGAAAATTTTTATATAAAGAAAAATAAAATTAATATTTTATAATTTGAGGCTCACAGATTATCTTTTGCAACAACTTTATTTTCTGGCCATGAAAAAGTAGACCTAGATAATTAATAAAACATAACGTGTACTAGTATATCTTTATTTGGAAGAATACACTGACATTTATATTTGGTTCTTCTCCTAATTTCATTAATTATCAAATAGAAGCAACCTGAGGAAAAATTCCATTTATCAATAGCAAAAAACCAAAAATGCTTACAAATAAAGTGACATGAAATATACAACCCCATATAGCAAAAATCATCAAATTATATTTAGGAGCAGAATGTACCACAGGAAAATTGTTTTTTAATTTGATTCTTTGATGGTACAGATATGTGATCCTGTGATGAAAATTCTCTCCAAATTTAAAGACATTCTCAATGAGTCTTTTTAACATGACAGTTCAGTGATAAAAATGAATTTCAAAGAAGAGCAAATAATTTCTGATAAAAAATAGAATGAACTTGTCATAAGGACTGCATATAATTTTTTTTGCTGCTTTTCGATACCAGTTATTTAAAACAGTTTCAAAATGGTTTAAACAGTAGAAAAATTTAACTGAAAATAATGCCAACTCGCCTAACTGAAAATTTAGATTGATCAGTATTTGGTTTTGATTTAATGTAATCTTTCTATCTCCTTTTCTCTGAGAAAATTTAATTTTTTTTTCTATTCAGGATAACTGTCTCCCATAGAAAGCTTAACAATTTTTGGAGAGGTTTGGTAACCACAACTTGGTAGAGAAGAAATGTACCTCTGGATTATACACTAATGGATGAAGAATTGTATTGTAGCAAAAAGGAAATGTTTAGACCATCCTCGACCTCAGAGTTTAGAAAGGACAGGCAAAGAACAAAATAATTCAAGGGAGGAAGAAGATAACAAGAAATAGTGGGTTAACAGGCTCAGTGCTTCAATAATACCAATGATATGAGTGAGAGGGCTAGCCATATACCCCAAGCACAGATTCAACAGAACTAAAAACATGAGATCTAATCAGCAACCACTAAAACTGTAATGTTGACAGGTGGGGGTACAGTGGAGTTTGAGGTTGGGAGAGACTCCGGGAACACTGGTGGAGAGAAGCTGACACTGGTGGAGGGATTGGATTGGTGGTGAGTCATTGTATGTTAAAATTGCAACTATGAGTAACTTTGTAAATCATGTTTCTTTAATAAAATTTTTAAAAATGTCCAATGATGATATAGTGAGGTAGTGGAGAGGTATGATGCTAAACATTTTACAGTATACAAGGCTTTTTATCCCATAGCGTTCACCCAAGTTGAGAATTATCCTGAACAAAACGGCAAAATTTCCCAACTGAGGAATCTTGCTGTAATTTGTGTTCTTCTCTAGGATTTTTATTTATTCAGATACAAGAAATTTCAAAGGCCTGGAGTATTTGCATAAAATAAAGGAAATTGTCTGCTTTCATAAAACAAATTTGGAAACTGTGAAATTTTAAACAGATTTTATATGTAAAGGCCCGGCAAGCTACCGAGAGTATTCGATATGCCAGACACAGTAACAACAAAGTCTCCAATGGAGAAGTTACTGGGCCCGCTCGAGCAAATTGACGATCAACGGGAGGGCCTTTTTATCTAATTGTTGAAGGAATAATTGTTTATCACTATCTCAGTGAATTGGACCATTAACAGGAATGAGAATGCTGTGATTTTACCTTTTAATGTGCTTTTTAAAAAATCTTATTTTGTCTAATATTATCACTTTACCAATTGCATATAATTCAGTATGAGTTTGATTAATGATTCTTTGAGGTCTCACTTTTTAATCATTATATATTATACATATACATGTGATATATATATAGATATATTTATATGCATATCACTTTGCTTTTCTTGTAGGCATTAGGAATAGGATGATTTTTATATGAAAAAATCCAGTACTGATTAGAAGACCCATAAAGTGCCAAACAAAATAAACCCAAAAGAAAAACACCAAGACACATTGTCCTCATAATGGCAAGGAACGAAAAGAGAGACTTAAAGCAGCAAGAGAGAACTAAAATCTTAAGTAATAGCAAAATAACATAAAAATTACAGCATATCTCTTACATGAACAATACGGGCAAGAATAGAATAGAATGATATATTCTAACCATTGAATCAAGGAACCCATTCTTTACACTGCCAGGCTTTCACACAGAATTGGGGAGTGATAATCATTCTAAGATAAACAAGAGCTGAAGCCATTTAGTTCATCAAAATTAATTGAAAGAAATGTTAAATATCCTACTTTAAAATACCTTTCCCTTGTCACAGATAGCTCAAAGAAGTAACACACAAGTTTTGTATGCAGGTATCCAAATCTGCATTTCACTGCCCCAGAGGATCATTGACACAGTACCAGATGGGTATAGCCTGTAAGAAACACCAGGAATAGTTCAAAGAAGCGAAAGAAAGAAAGAAAGAAAGTAAGAAAGAAAGAAAGAAAAAAAAGAAAGAAAGAAAGAAAGAAAGAAAGAAGAAAGAAAGAAAGAAAGAAAGAAAGAAAGAAAGAAAGAAAGAAAGAAAGAGAGAAAGAGAGGGAGAGAGGGAGAGAGGGAGGGAGGGAGGGAGGAAGGAAGGAAGGAAGGAAGGAAGGAAGGAAGGGAAAGAGATAGAAAGAAAGAGAAAGAGAAAGAAAGAAAGAAAGAAAGAAAGAAAGAAAGAAAGAAAGAAAGAAAGAAAGAAAGAACACGAAGAGCCTCAAACCTTTTATTCAGGGTCTTGACAAAGAAGTCTGACCATCTACTAGGTGGGTGGCCACGCTTCTTTTGACGTCAAATGGAATCCAGTCGGTAAGGGCTCTAATCCAGCGGTCGTCTTCAAATTGCATTACAAGAAATAAATAAATAAATAAATAAATAAATAAATAAATAAATAAGGGAGGGAGGGAGGGAGGGAGGAAGGGAGGGAGGGAGGGAGGAAGGGAGGGATGGAGGGGAAAGGAAAGAAAGAAAGAAAGAAAGAAAGAAAGAAAGAAAGAAAGAAAGAAAGAAAGGAAGGAAGGAAGGAAGGAAGGAAGGAGGGAGGGAGGGAGGCGAAAGGAAAGAAAGAAAGAAAGAAAGAAAGAAAGAAAGAAAGAAAGAAAGAAAGAAAGAAAGGGGCAGGAGGGAGGGAAGGAGGGAGGAGGAAGGTAGGAAGGAAGGAAGGAAGGAAGGAAGGAAGGAAGGAAGGAAGGGAGGAAGGGAGGCGAAAGGAAAGAAAGAAAGAAAGAAAGAAAGGAAGGAAGGAAGGAAGGAGGGAGGGAGGCGAAAGGGAAGAAAGAAAGAAAGAAAGAAAGAAAGAAAGAAAGAAAGAAAGGGGCAGGAGGGAGGGAAGGAGGGAGGAGGAAGGTAGGAAGGAAGGAAGGAAGGAAGGAAGGAAGGAGGGAGGGAGGGAGGCGAAAGGAAAAAGAAAGAAAGAAAGAAAGAAAGAAAGAAAGAAAGAAAGAAAGAAAGAAAGAAAGAAAAGGGCAGGAGGGAGGGAAGGAGGGAGGAGGAAGGTAGGAAGGAAGGAAGGAAGGAAGGAAGGAGGGAGGGAGGGAGGGGAAAGGAAAGAAAGAAAGAAAGAAAGAAAGAAAGAAAGAAAGAAAGAAAGAAAGAAAAGGGCAGGAGGGAGGGAAGGAGGGAGGAGGAAGGTAGGAAGGAAGGAAGGAAGGAAGGAAGGAAGGAAGGAATATACATTAATGGCGTAATCTTCATTTCTATTAATTTTTCTGCATTCCTTTCTTCTAAAATTTAGATCTTATATATATAGTACAAATTAAATGCTTAAAGTATTTGATATCCCTGATCTTAGTTTGGATGATCTTAGCATGTATATCTTCTCAGTTTATAAGCTTTAATGAATGATAACATTTTCTTCTGCATTTGAAACCAATTTTTTGTCTGCTCCCAGAATTCTAAGCTGTAAAATAAATTGGAAAATTCAAATTATTCTAAAGTTTTTCAGAACCCTTTTCTTCTTAACATATCACCATGTATAAATATGTATATATATGCAAATATATAACATTTTTCTTTATCTCTATCACTGCATAGTCTGGCAAACTCCCCGTGGCGTACCCAATATGCCAAATACCAGTAACAATGATGGGTCTCATTCTCCTAAAGAGCCTTGAATATAATCTCAGGGCTAGGATGAAGGAGACGTTACTGGGGCCTGCTCGAGGCAATCGACGAATAACAGGATGATTTGTGATTTTGTGATTTTATCTCTATCAAAGGATTCATTAATCTAGTACTTTCCTGCTCTTGTGAGTATGGTATGCACTTGGTTTTCCTTAATCTTGTAGTACAATTGAAATCTTTGACGCTGTTAACACCTAGTTTCTTTTTTGAGCTTTAAACATGGCCACCTCTACACATCAACTTATGCAATTTCCTCTTGGTGTTGGAGGATATGAAAAGACATACCCAAGAAGAGAGACAGAGAACATGACTGTCCTCCGGTATTTCAAATTCCTTTGGGATTTAATATCCTTACATAATCAAATTTATGCAGTTAAAAATACGACTCAGCACATCTTCAATATGTTAGTGTTTTGCTTGGTTTCTGACTATTTCACAGGCTATGGAGTTACGTTTGGCTTAGAACAACTTTCTATGTCATTTATGAATTAAACTTAATGTTTCATGATGATCACTTAATATACCATTACTCATTGATTGGGCTGGAGTGATAGCACAGTGGTAGGCCGTTTGCCTTGCACACAGCCAGCCTGGCTGAGCCAGGTTCGATTCCTCTGCCCCTCTTGGAGAGCCTGGCAAGCTACCGAGAGTATCCAATATGCCCAACACAGTAACAAGAAGTCTCACAGTGGAGATGTTACTGGGCCCGCTCGAGCAAATCGATGAAAAACAGGAGGACAGTGACAGTGACAGTGACTCATTGATTTGCTCGAGTGGGTGCCAGAAAGGTCTTCAGTCATCCCTGTAGCGTGCTAGTGTAGCTCAATGGTGTGTGCTCGCTACAGGAACACGAAGAGCCTCAAACTGTTTCTTCAGGGTCATGACAAAGAAGTCATCTAGTAGGTGGGCAGCCATGTGTTCTTCTGACATCAAATGGAATCCAGTAGGTAACGGCTCTAATCCAGCGGTCATCTTCAAATCGCAGTATGTGTCCAGCCCATCTGACTTTGGATGCCTTGGCAAACAAGACAACGTCCCTGATTCTTGATCGTCAATGGAGGTTTGAACTCTGGATTTCTTCTCTCACTTGAGTGAAATGTTATACTCCAAGTATAGCTCTTTAGATTCCTCTTTGGGTGACCCAAATAGCATTCCCATCCTGTTTTCATAGGGTTCAGGTCTCTGAGGCTTATTTTAGTGAAGGGAGAAGAGTTGAGTCGAAGAGATGTGCCTGGACTCGTAGGTTCTTCGTCCTCATAGCTATTGTTTCAATGCTCTTGAATGTGTTCCATGCTTATCTCTTCCTTCTGCACAGCTCAGGTGCCAGGTTGTTCATCTTCGTAAATTCTCGAACTAGGTACACATATCTGCTGCATTCGGAGATGTTTTTTCTATTGAGAAAAAATGGAATGTCAGGAACTAGTCCATTTTTCATAAACTTTGTCTTCATGAGATTAGGCTACAGTACAATCTTTCCACACTCACGGTCAAAGTTGACCAACATTTGTGCTGTTTGGTGTTATTAGACCAATGTCATAAGCAAAGTGGAAGTAGTGTAGTTGACAACCGTCTATCTTCTCTCCAACACCTTCCTATTCCAGTCATTACATGACGTTCTCGAGTGTGGTACTGAAGAGTTTCAGTGAAATGGTATCGCCCTGCCAAACCTCTCTCTTGATGTCAATGATCACTTCCTTGTAGAATGGTGAGATCCTGGTGGTGAATCCGTAATACAGCTCACGGAGGATCCTGATGTATTGAGTTTGAACGTTCTGTTTGGCTAGGGCTTCGATGACCACTTCCGTCTCAACAGAATCAAAGGCCTTCTTTAAATCAATGAATGTTAGACAGAGAGGCATCTTGACTCCCAAGAAACCTGAATGAACTTGGTTATCGTGTGTATATGATGTACCATGCGGAATCCTTTTCTGGAACCCGGCTTGCTCACATGGTTGTTCTTCATCAAGTGTTCTGCCAATTCTATTCAGGATGACTCGAGTGAAGAGCTTGTAGACAACAGACAACAGGAAGATTGGGAGATACTTGCCAATGTTGAGGATGTCTCCCTTCTTGTACAGTAGAACGGTCCTGCTGTATTTCCATCGGGACGGAACCTTGCATTCAGACAGGTAGCGTGTGAAGAGCTGAGCCAGTGTATTGATGAGAACTGATGGCAGAATTTTCTGGTGTTTGGGTCTGACCTTGTCTGGACTGGGTGATGTTCACTTCTTTACCGATGAAATGGCATGTTGGATTTTGGAAGGAAGAACTTTGGGAATGACATATCCATCCTGCAGAATTTGGCATGTGGGCAGGTGGATGTGGCTATTGAAGAGATCCGAGTAGAAGTCTTGGATAATGTTCTCCATTGCCCTTTTACAAGATGTGATAAATCCATCAAGATGTCAGAGGGCAGTCATCTTGGTCTTGTAGTTGGCGAAGGACACGCAGGCTGGGCAAATATTTTTCCCAGCTTCTGCATCTGCCAGTACTCCTGCTCTTCTCTCTTTGAGGTCTTTCTTTACCACTTCTCTCCACTGCTTTGCAAGCTCTAACGTTAGCTTGTGGTTACCTGAGGTTGGCACCAAGCCACGTTGGCAAATGAGCTCAAGACTTTCCAAAGATGGGCGTCTTTTTGTGGATTTGTCTCTTTAAGAGTTCCTCACACAATCATGGACATGCTGAAGCAATTGATCATATACCTCATTGATGTTGTAAATGACTGCATCTTCCATGTTGCTGCAATAGAGCCAAAGAACTCCCAGTTGGTGGTCGTTCTGGGAGTTCTTTTCTTAAACTTTGCTGCCCTTTCTCTCCGATCAGTGAAGTAGAATTTTGCACGAAGAAGATGGTGGTTTGATCCCATGTGAAATTTTGGGACAACAGCAACATCGGTCAGGCAGAACTGTTGATTGAATACGATGTGGTCAATTTCATTGTGGAACTGTCCGCCGGGAGACTCTCATGTCCAACATTTAGATTCATCCTTCTGGAACTGTGAGTTACCATGTATGGTTTTGGTCAACATGATGAACTCAGACAGTCTCTCACCTTGTTTGTTACATTCTAAGCCATGGGTCTCTATATGGTGTTCTTTGGGCGATCTTTCTCCAATATCTCCACTACCCAGCTGCTGCCATGCTCCAGGCCACTTTCTGGATGCTCAGGAGGAGACACACAGATGAAAGAAGCCCCACAAAACCAGAAAAATGGAACTTTGTGACCTTGGACTCCAGGATCTATGGGACCCGGAAACATAGATTCTCTGCCTGCTTCCACTAATCTTCAGCGACCCAGGGATCACACCCAGAAGCCCACCCTACTGGTGGCAGATAAAAACCTCATCCTCCGACCTCCACTACCTCCACTACCCAGCCACTGCCACACTCCAGGCTGCTTTCTAGACCACGAAGCTGCAAAGCGGCCATAAAACACTTAATACCCATCTTCCAAGATTGCCACACCATATTTGATGGGGTTCAAATATGGTGTGAACCATTGGAACACCTATAAGGGAGATTACAGGCCACCCTAAAAGCCTCCATCCCTCTCGGAGAGCCCGGCAAGCTACCAAAAATATTCTGCCCACACAGCACAACCTGGTGAGCTATTCATGACATTTTCGATATGCCAAAACCAGTAAAAACAATGGGCCTCATTCCACTGACCCTGAAAGAGATCCCAATATGGCAGCGTTAAGAAGGATGAGCAAGAAGAGGCTGATAAAATCTCAGAGCCAAATTAGGCTGCCAAAACGAAGAAGGACTAAAATGACTGTCTGTACTTACAATGCATGTACGCTGACATCAGAAAAATCCATTGAGGACCTGAGGGTGCAAGTGTAGAGAAGGCATCAACCACATCACTTTTGACACTGGAGAAGAATTATTCCTCAGAACATGAGACAGAAGAGGCGTCGGTGGTGTAGGTGTCCTCATCAACACAAACTTGGCCATGTGCATTGATTTATTTGAATGCCTAACATCCTGAATCAGACACTTATGCTTGAATAGATGTGGCTCTCTGCTGGCAGTTTCTATCTTCATCGTCTATGCACCAACATCCAAATACGATGAAAAAGAAATTGAGAAATTTTACATGGAGTTGAAGAAGTTCTGTAAAGAAGACAACACCATCTACAAGGTCATTGTAAAGGATTTTAATGTATCATTATATAATTAAAAATTATATATCAGTAGAAAAAAGTTAAATTTTGTAATTTTTAAAGCAAACCTATCTTTCATTTACATTTTTGTTGAATTTCAGGATTTGATTTTTTTTAAATTTTTTTATTGGTGAATCTCTGTGTATGAACTCAATAGAGGGGCAGCGGGACTCTATCTCTCCCGCTGCCCACAATTCAATTTCTTGGACCACTTCCCCCACCCCGGGGAGGTCTATGGGCAGGTGAAGGAAGGAACGAGGGACAGGCTGGTTGGTCCCAGTTGCAATTTATTCCAATCTCATCTCCATTAACTTCTCTCTCTCTCTCTCTCTCTTTCTCTCTGCTTCTCGCCCCCACCATGCTATTTAATTCTACTTCTCTATCCCACTTCATTCTCCTTCCCACTCTGGATTCCTTTTCTCCTTCTTGCTCTGGAATCTGGATCCCCCAGCCCCCTCTTACAGCCTCGTTAAATACTGAAGCATGAGAGGTTGGGTCTTACACATAGCTGTGGTCAAAATCAATAGGGGTAAAGTTCTTTTCCTCAGAGGATGCTTCTAGGAGAGATACTCTATCAGCAGGATGACCCACCCAAGAGCGTAATTCCGTGGGTGTGTTTCTCCTCTTCTTCTCCAACAAACATATAAGCATTCATATTAATCCTTTTGTATGGACACAGTAAGAGATACACTAAGCTTATAGAATTGCTCTCCTGGGGTCATCTCAATCTCAGACTACAGTGCTCAGGCCAGATTAATTTTTCCTTTCCCTAGCAGGGTCCTAGTCTCATTGTTACTTTTGGATCATGACAGTATTTGTCCATGATCAAGTTCTTAACTTATGGTTAAGAATCGTGGTGCTTTGGCCTGGCCCATTTTGATGCCAGGGTAGCTTACAGCCTGCCCTGGGTCCATTCAGTCCCTTGTCAGGACCCTGCTTTTGGGGTGCTAGGAACTAAGGTAAACGGAGGCTTAAGTCTAGAAAGCATATGCCTGGGAGTAAATAATATTCATAGCCAATTAAATCCCAAGTTACAAAAGCATAATATAACTGTCTTCCTGTGTCTATACAAAAAGGACATTGCTTTAAAGGAAACTATTCAAAAGACATAAGGAAAGGAGAAAGGCAATATTAACTTACAATACAAGTTCAGAGACCTAGAAGGATCTGACCTTACAAATTAACAGAGTCTGATTAGGGAGAAAGCTGATTAACTGTTTTGGGGAATAGATCATAGAGAAGTAGTTATAGATAAACAAAGGAATGGGAGTGACTGGTGGTACTGTGATGGGTGTGACTCAATAAATCTTAGCTCCTTGTGGCAAGGGGGAAAGGACAAACCAATATTAGGCCTAAAATATTTAGAGCTATATTCCAACAACCGTTAGAGACTTACAAACTTTCGTGCTTGTGTTTTAGTCATACAATGCTCGAGTACCCATGCCTCCATCAGTGCCCATTTTCAACCACTGATGATCTCAGTATCCCTCCCAACACTCCACCCAATTACCCCCCACTACCTCTGTGACAGGGCATTCCCTTCTGTTCTCTCTCTCATTTTGGGTGTTGTGGTTTTCAATAGAGGTATTGAGTGACCATCGTGTTTGATCTATAGTCAACTTTCAGCATGCATCTCTCATCCCAAGCGGTCGTCTAACCACACTTTACTTTGTGTTCCCTTATCTACCTGAACTACCTTTCCCCCCAGCATGTGAGGCCGGTTTCTAAGCCGTGGGGTAGACCTCCTGGTCCTTATCTCCACTACTCTTGGGTGTGAGTCTCCCATTCTCTTACTTTATATTCCACAGATGAGTGCAATCTTTCTATCTCTGTCTCTTTCTGACTCATTTCACTTATCATGAAACTTTCCATGTTGATCCACCTATATGCAAAGTTCATGACTTCATCTTTTCTAGCAGTTGCATAGTATTCCATTGTGTAGATGTACCAAAGTTTCTTTAACCAGTTATCTATTCTTGGGTACATGGGATTTTTCCAGATCCTGGCTATTGTAAACAGTGCTGCAATGAACATATGAGTACAGATGCCATTTCGACTATACCTTTTTGCCTCTCCGGGATGTATTCTCAGAAGTGGTACTGCTGGGTCAAATTGGAGCTCAATTTCTAAATTTTTGTAAAGAGTCCGTACTGTTTTCCAAAAAGGCTGAACCAGTTGACATTCTCACCAGCAGTGTAGGAGGGTCCCTTTCTCCCCACATCCGAGCCAACATGGGCTGCTTTTGTTCTTGTGAATGTGGGAGTCTCTGTTGTGTGAAGTGGTATCTCATAGTTGTTTCAATCTGCATCTCCCTGATGATTAGTGATGAAGAGCATTTTTTTCATGTGCCTTGTTGCCATTCATATTTCTTCCTTGAGAAAGTTTCTGTTTATTTTATCACCCGATTTTCTGATGTGGTTGGGTGTTTTCTTCCTGTGGAGTTCAACCAGTGCCTTATATATCCTTGATATCAACCCCTTATCATATGGTTATTGGGTGAATATCCTTTCCAATTCTATATATTGTCTTTGTATTGGTCCCTCACTGTATCTTTTGTCGTGCATAAACCTCTTAGTTTAATATAGTCCCATATGTTTAATTATGTTTTCACTTGGTTTGTCAATGGGGTGCCATCTTTGAAGATGCTTTTAGCTTCAATATCTTGGAGGGTTTTGCCAAACTTGTCTTCAATGTACCTTATGGATTCTGGTCTGATATTAAGGTCTTTAATCCATTTTATCTGACTTTTGTGCATCGTGTTAGGTTGAGGTCTAAGTCCTGTTTTTGAATGTGGTTGTCCAGTTTTGCCAGCACAATTTGTTAAAGAAGCTTAAATTGCCCCACTTCATATTTGTTGCTCCCTTATCAAAGATTAGATGTTCATACATTTGGAGTTGTGTATAGGGATATTTCACCCTGTTCCATTGGTCTGAGGCTCTGCTTTTGTTCCTGTAACATGCTGTTTTAATTGTTACCACTTTGTGTTAGAGTTTGAGGTTGGGAAGGGTGATGATTCCCATTGTCTTTTTCCCAGAATTGATTTAACTATTCGTGGGCATTTGTTGTTTGTTATGAATCTCAGGAGTGAGTGATCCATTTCTTTGAAGAATTTCATGGGTATACTTATCGGGATCTCAATAATCTGCATAATGCTTTGGTGAATATTGACATTTTTAAAATATTGAAAATTTAAAATATTGAAAAATTTTTAAATATTTAAATATTTAAAATATTTACCTCTTTCTCAAAAAATTAGAAATTGAGCTCCCATTTGACCCAGCAATACCACTCCTGGGAATAAATCCCAGAGAGGAAAAATGTATAGTCGAAGTGACATCTGCACTTGTTTGTTCATTGCAGCACTCTTTACAATAGCCAGAAACTGGAAGAAACCTGAATGCCCAAGAACAGATGACTGGTCAAAGAAACCTTGGTACATCTACACAATGGAGTACTATGTAGCTGTTAGAAAAGATGAAGTCATGAAATTTACATACAAGTGGTACAACATGGAAAGTATCATGCTAAGCGAAATGAGTCAGAAAGAGAGGGATAGACATAGAAAGATTGCATTCATCTGGGGAATATAAAGTAACAAAATATGAGATTAATACCCAAGAATAGCTGAGATCAGCACCAGGAGGATTACTCCATAGCTTAGAGGCCAGCCAGGCATTATAGGGGAAAGGGCAGCTCAGATAGAGAAGGGAGCACCAAATAAAGGGTGTTTGGAGGATCCTCCCAGGAGGGGAGATGCATGTCGAAAGTAGACTATGGGCTGAACATGTTTGCCACTCAATGCCTCTTTTGCAGACCACAACACCAAAAAGGAGAGAGAGAACACAAGGGATTGCCCTGCTACAGAGGCAGGGTGGGATGGGGGGAATGGGAGTGGGAGGGATATTATCCATGGTGGTGGAAAATAGGCACTGGTGGAGGGATGAGTATTTGATCATTGTATAATAGAAACCCAAGCACAAAAAAATTGTAAATCTACAACTGTACCTCATGGTTTTTCACTAATATTAAAAAAATGGAAAAAAAATATTTACCCCTTTCCTATATGGATACCCTTAATATCTTTTATTTACCTAACCACTAGTGCAAATAGCTCCAGTACTATATTGAATAGAATTGGTGAGAGTGGGAATCCTGTCTTGTCCCTGATCTTAGAGGAAAGGCCTCTAGTTTTTTCCCATTGAGGATAATGCTTGCCATCAGTTTGTCATAGATGGCTTTGACTATCTTGAGGAAACTTCCTTCAAAACCCATTTTGGTGAGACTTTTCATCATAACCGGGTGTTGGATCTTGTCAAATTCTTTATCTACGTCTATTGATATGATCAAATTGTTTTTATCTTTACTTCTGTTGACACGATGGACTATGATGATTAATTTCTGAATGTTAACCCATCCTTGCATCCCCGAGATGAATACCAGTTGGTGGTGGTGTATGATCTTTTTTATGAGTAGTTGGATTCTATTAGCTAATATTTTGTTGAGGATCTTTGCATCCGTGTTCATCAGGGATAGAGGACTATGGTTTTCTTTGTTAGTGATGTCTTTCTTTGCTTTTGGTATTAGAGAGATATGTGCCTCATAGAAACTGTTTTGGAGAGTTCCTATTTCTTCAATTTCCTGGAAAAGCTTTAGAAGAACTGGCAACATGTCCCCTTTAAATGTTTGGAAGTATTCGCTAGTGAATCAATCTGAACCTGGGATTTTGTTTTTGGGAAGACTTTTAATTACAGTTTCAATTTCCTTGATATTAATGGGTCTATTCAGTAACTCCATGTCTTCTTGGTTCAATCTTGGGAGATTATAGGAATCCAGAAATTTGTCCATTTCTTTTAGGTTCTCTTGTTTCATGGCATATAGTCTTTCAAACTAGTCTCTGATGATCTTTTGAATTTCATTGGTTTCTATTGTGATATCCCTCATTTCATTTCTAATTCGGTTTATTAAGGATTTCTCTCTCTCTGTTTCTCTGTGGGTCTTGCTAGTGGTTTATCAGTCTTGTTTATTTTCTCAAAAAACCAGCTCTGGTTTCATTGATCTTTTGTATTGTTTTTGAGTTTCTATGTTGTTAATTTCTGCAATAAATTCCATGTTGTTAATTTCCGCAATGAATTTTATTTTTTTCTTTCCTTCTGCCTGGTTTGGGTTCCTTTTGTTTGTCCTTTTCTAAGATTTTGAGCAGTGAAGTCAAGTTATCTACCGCTTTCTTCCGCCCTGAGCAATACTTGCAGAGCTATAAATTTTCCCCTTAACATGGCTTTAGCTGTGTCCCATAGGTTCTGGTAGCTCGTATCTTCATTCTCATTTGTTTCCAGATATCTTTTGATTTCTTCCTTGATTTCCTTCCTGACCCACTCATTGTTAAACATTGAGTTGTTTAATTTTCCAGTGTTTAATTTGGTTCTCCGTGTCTGTGTGCGATTTGCTTCTATCTTCAGTGCATTGTGGTCTGAAAAGTTAGTTGCTACAATTTCTATCTTCCAGATTATTTTGAGGTATGTTTTGTGACCCGGGACATGGTCTATTTTGGAAAATGTTATGTGAGAACTGGGAAAGTTTGTGTATTCTTTATTTTTGCACTGTATATTCCTGTAATATGTCTATTACCCCCCTCCTATTTTTTCCTTCAAAGCCAGTGTTTCCTTGCTGATATTTGTTCTTGTCGATCTATCCAGAGGTGATAAGGTGGTGTTGAAGACTCCAACTACTATAGTGTTGCTAGCAATGTCGTCCTTAAAAGCTGTTAGCAGTTGTTTTAATTATTTAGGTGGTCCCTCATTAGGTGTAAATACATTTAAGTGTGTGATTTATTCCTGTTGTACATATCCCTTGATAAATAGAAAATGGCCTTTGTTGTCCCATCTTATCTTTTTCAACCTGAAATCTATGTTGTCGGATACTAGTATGGCCACCCCAGCTTTTTTGAGGGAGTTGTTTGATTGCAGGATTGTTTTCCATCCTTTGGCTTTAACTCTGTGCTTGCTCTGACTGTTCAAATATTTTTCTTGTTGGCAGCAGAATGTTGCTTTCAGTTTCTGGGTCCATTTTGCCACTTGATTGGTGTCTCTTAATTGGTGAATTTAGACCATTGACATTGAGAAAGATTATTGTCATGGTGTTTTGTGCCATCTTTCTGTAGTGGACTGTTGTGCTTATAGGTGGTTTTTTTCGCTTGTCTTACTGGAGTCTCTTTATTCCTTCTTTTAGGTTTGGTTTTGAGTCTATGAAGTTCCTGAGTTGTTGTTTATCTATAAAATGATGTATCGTTCCTTCGAGTTTGAGTGAGAGTTTAGTCGGATCAATTATTCTTGGCGAAGCGTTCATTTTATTGAGTTTTTTCACTATATCCCACCATTGCCTTCGGGCTTGGAGGGTTCCCTCTGATAGGTCTGCTGTAAACCTAAGGTGTGTTCCTTTGTATGTGATTTCCCTCTTTGACCTTGCTGTTAGCAGTAGTTTGTCTTTATCTGTGGCATTCATCATTCTGACTGTGATATGCCTTGGAGTGTTTTTTTAGGGTCTGTTTTAGCTGGTACCCTTCTGGCTCCTTTGATATGGACGCCTGCATTCTCTATCTCTGGGAACTTTTCAGCAATGATTTCTTTCACTGTGGCTTTTTCATTGGGGTTGCATCCCTGTCCTTCTGGTACTCCAATGATTCTAATGTTGTTCCTCTTGGAATTATTCCCTAGTTCTCTGATTCTCCTTAGAGCTATTTTGAGGTATTTTCACATTGTTTGTTTTTGCCTGTGCATTTTCTGCAGCTCATTTTCAACCTCACTGATTCTGTCTTTCGCTGTATCCATTGTACTATTGAGGGCACCTACTGAGTTTTTAATTTTTTCTACCGAAACTTTTATTAGTGACATTTCTGATAATGGCTTTCTCATTTCTTCCTGTGTTTTGTTGGCTGTCTGTTCCACTGTTCCTTGCATTTCATCCTTTAATTTTCTGGATGTCTGCTCCATTGTTTCTTTGAGTTCCTTAAACGTCCTCAGGATTTCTTCTTGGAATTCTTTATTGGAGAAATCGAATTTGTGGGTAACCCCTGTTGAAGATTCTGGACTCTTTTCTTTGTCTTCTCGTGGTGGAGATTTGCGCTGTTTCTTCATGTTGTTGTAGTTATATAGAGGTAAAACTTTCCAGTTCACTAGCACTGTTACCTATTATTGCTGGAAAGAATTCTTGATGAGCTCGGTCATTGGTGGTCACCCTGCTCTCCTTCTAGAATATGTCCTTCCTCTCAGACATTTTTCTGTGACTTACGATAGGCATCTACTGAAGCCTTTGATGATGTGTTCTTTTTTTTGGGGGGGGGGTGTGTCACATCTGGCGATGCACAGGGTTTATTCCTGGCTCTGCACTTGGGAGTTACTCCTGCCGGCACTCAGGGGACCATATGGGATGATGGGAATCGAACCTGGGTCGGTCGCATGCAATACAAATGCCCTACCCACTGTGCTCTCTCTCAAGCCCTGAGGATGTGTTCTTTTATATTGGGCTTAGACAGCTTCTTGTGTAAACTGTTCTTTGGTGAAACTGGAGTAGGCCAGTAGACTACTGTCATATTGTGTTTGAGGCAGCCAGGATGTTTTCCACAAAATTAGGTGATAAAAGCTGGGGTGTGAGTCGAGAATTCTGGGAAGGGGGAATACAACTGGGGCCATGTGAGTGGCCAATGGACACACAGAAGACTACTCCAATTTCTGCGGAGGCCACGCCCTCTACAGTGGAGGCCACCCCCCAGTAGGTGGACCTGCACAGAAGACCTGGGGCAGCTATGCGGGTGGGAGCTCAAGGCGGAACTAGGGGAAGGTGCCCGTAAGGATCTGTCCAGGTGGCTGGTGTTGGGAGGCCCAAGGTGGGGCGGGGCAGGGCTGCACAGGTAGATGCACCTGCACAGAAGGAATTCAGTTTTATTCACCTATATGTGCTACAGTGCTATGTATATAGGTATAACCACCTCCACAATAAAATTAAGTATCTCTCATATGTGGGACATATAGAAACATAGTAAGGAAATAGCAGGTGTCAAAAGGTATCAAAACTGAAAATTTTGTCTACGAACTTAAATTATCTGGAAGGGGCAGTGTGTTTGGAAGGGCCTTTGGGACATTGGTGGGGGAAAGTGGGCACTCTGGTGATGATTGTGGTATTGGAATGATGCATGAAAAGTATGACTGACAGTAATGTAAATCACAGTACCCTTATAAACATGATAAAGAAAAAAATATTTGTGGATCTGAGCTGAAGTCCGATGTTAAAAAACATGTATCACATACATAAATGCCTGATATGAATCATTGGAAGCCTTCAAGAAAAGAGGCTTGTTGTTCTCCAGATATGTAATTTTGTTTAAAGCTTTTGTGTCTTTGTTCATGCTCTAGAGTGAGTTTCCTATGCTACTTTCTCAAGTTAGAGAAAAGTACTCATGCCTTAAATCTCAAGGCTAAGTTTCAAAAATATTACTCATGCCTTAAATCTCAAGGCTTATGTCCGAGAATATTACACATACCTTAAATATCAAGACTTCAGGAATTACTCTTTGACTACCCATTCAAAGCTATTGTCAGGGCTACAAAAAGTTTTAAAGCACTGTACAAATTAGGAAGTGTGTAGTACTCCTTAAATATGTTACAGACACTTTTTTTTGTATTCTATATATGCTCTCAGGCAGTCTTATTCACAACTTTGATTTCAGTTATGCTGTATATTCCCTAAATACTATTTCCTATTGAGACATTTTGAATATTCACTCTGGGCGCCCCAGAGTGGGGTGGATGAGAACACTCCCCAATACAAGGGACCCAGCCCTGGCAGCCGACCTCTACTACTCAACCATTGCCATGCTCCAGGCTGCTTTCCACACGCTCAGGCCGAGCCTCACACATGAGTGAAGTACACGGAACCCAGACAATGCAGAAATTTGTGACCTTGGACTCTGGGCTCAACAGGACCTGGGAGCAGAGATCCTCTGCTTGCTTTCCCCAGTCTACGGTGACCCATAACCGCCCCCCCCCCCCCCGCCAGTACCAGATAGTTTCCTCATCGGCCACCCACCAGAACTCACAATTGCTTCTCCAGGAAGGGAGCACAAAATGAGGCCCCCACAACCTTGCCACAGGCCTCTGCACCAGGCTGTATTCACTCGGGGCGCTCCAGACGGTTCTGAGAGAGAGCGCTCCCCACTCCAAGGGACCCAGCCTTGAAAGCTGACCTCCACTACCCAACTGTTGCCATGCTCCAGGCCGATTTCCACGCACTCAGGCCGAGCCTCCCATATGAGTGAACATGTCTCTATGAAAGAATCATAAGACACTTCACTACACATTTTCCATAATTACCACACTATATTTGATGTGGTTCAGACAGTAGGCAACAAATCATTTTCATCATTTTTCATTTCATCATCCTGTTAATCGTCGATTGCCTCGAGCAGGCCCCAGTAACGTCTCTTTCATCCTAGCCCTGAGATTATATTCAGGGCTCTTTAGGAGAATGAGACCCATCATTGTTACTGGTATTTGGCATATTTGGTAGGCCACGGGGAGTTTGCCAGACTCTGCCCTGTGGGCAGGCTACATTCGAAAGCCTGCAAGTTTGTCCAAAGTAGGAATGAGATAATATAGTCTCTGAGTCTTGGCCGTTGATGGGATTACACGGCGCCAGGGGGCCAGGTGGTGGGTGTGACCCCCGCCTACTGGAATTTGGAGGATCTGAGTGGAAGATGCTCGACTCCAATTCGAGTAGGCTTGGAGGTCTCGGCCCCGGAACCCGCGTGGCTTTGTCCCTCTGCCAGTACCTTCATGTGTGCGGAGAGTGGTCTCAGCATGGTGGTGGCTGGTCCTGGAGGTCTTCGGCTGCCGTAGCCCTGGCCGGGGCGGGGAGGAAAGCTCAACCCGCTCCCCTCCAAGGGACTCCGGGAAGGAACACCCAGGCGCGGGGGCAGAGACTGCAGTATTCTCGTCCGGGATCTGGATTTTATAGTCTCTGAGTCTTGGCCGCTGATGGGATTACACGGCGCCAGGGGGCCAGGTGGTGGGTGTGACCCCCGCCTACTGGAATTTGGAGGATCTGAGTGGAAGATGCTCGACTCCAATTCGAGTAGGCTTGGAGGTCTCGGCCCCGGAACCCGCGTGGCTTTGTCCCTCTGCCAGTACCTTCATGTGTGCGGAGAGTGGTCTCAGCATGGTGGTGGCTGGTCCTGGAGGTCTCCGGCTGCCGTAGCCCTGGTCGGGGCGGGGAGGAAAGCTCAACCCGCTCCCCTCCAAGGGACTCCGGGAAGGAACACCGAGGCGCGGGGGCAGAGACTGCACTGCTCTCGTCCGGGATCTGGATTTTATAGTCTCTGAGTCTTGGCCGCTGATGGGATTACACGGCGCCAGGGGGCCAGGTGGTGGGTGTGACCCCCGCCTACTGGAATTTGGAGGATCTGGGTGGAAGATGCTCGACTCCAATTCGAGTAGGCTTGGAGGTCTCGGCCCCGGAACCCGCGTGGCTTTGTCCCTCTGCCAGTACCTTCAGGTGTGCGGAGAGTGGTCTCAGCATGGTGGTGGCTGGTCCTGGAGGTCTCCGGCTGCCGTAGCCCTGGCCGGGGCGGGGAGGAAAGCTCAACCCGCTCCCCTCCAAGGGACTCCGGGAAGGAACACCGAGGCGCGGGGGCAGAGACTGCACTGCTCTCGTCCGGGATCTGGATTTTATAGTCTCTGAGTCTTGGCCGCTGATGGGATTACACGGCGCCAGGGGGCCAGGTGGTGGGTGTGACCCCCGCCTACTGGAATTTGGAGGATCTGGGTGGAAGATGCTCGACTCCAATTCGAGTAGGCTTGGAGGTCTCGGCCCCGGAACCCGCGTGGCTTTGTCCCTCTGCCAGTACCTTCAGGTGTGCGGAGAGTGGTCTCGGCATGGTGGTGGCTGGTCCTGGAGGTCTCCGGCTGCCGTAGCCCTGGCCGGGGCGGGGAGGAAAGCTCAACCCGCTCCCCTCCAAGGGACTCCGGGAAGGAACACCGAGGCGCGGGGGCAGAGACTGCACTGCTCTCGTCCGGGATCTGGATTTTATAGTCTCTGAGTCTTGGCCGCTGATGGGATTACACTGCGCCAGGGGGCCAGGTGGTGGGTGTGACCCCCGCCTACTGTAATTTGGAGGATCTGGGTGGAAGATGCTCGACTCCAATTCGAGTAGGCTTGGAGGTCTCGGCCCCGGAACCCGCGTGGCTTTGTCCCTCTGCCAGTACCTTCAGGTGTGCGGAGAGTGGTCTCGGCATGGTGGTGGCTGGTCCTGGAGGTCTCCGGCTGCCGTAGCCCTGGCCGGGGCGGGGAGGAAATCTCAACCCGCTCCCCTCCAAGGGACTCTGGGAAGGAACACCGAGGCGCGGGGGCAGAGACTGCACTGCTCTCGTCCGGGATCTGGATTTTATAGTCTCTGAGTCTTGGCCGCTGATGGGATTACACTGCGCCAGGGGGCCAGGTGGTGGGTGTGACCCCCGCCTACTGGAATTTGGAGGATCTGGGTGGAAGATGCTCGACTCCAATTCGAGTAGGCTTGGAGGTCTCGGCCCCGGAACCCGCGTGGCTTTGTCTCTGCCCCCGCGCCTCGGTGTTCCTTCCCGGAGTCTCTTGGAGGGGAGCGGGTTGAGCTTTCCTCCCCGCCCCGGCCAGGGCTACGGCAGCCGGAGACCTCCAGGACCAGCCACCACCATGCCGAGACCACTCTCCGCACACCTGAAGGTACTGGCAGAGGGACAAAGCCACGCGGGTTCCGGGGCCGAGACCTCCAAGCCTACTCGAATTGGAGTCGAGCATCTTCCACCCAGATCCTCCAAATTACAGTAGGCGGGGGTCACACCCACCACCTGGCCCCCTGGCGCCGTGTAATCCCATCAGCGGCTAAGACTCAGAGACTATAAAATCCAGATCCCGGACGAGAGCAGTGCAGTCTCTGCCCCCGCGCCTCGGTGTTCCTTCCCGGAGTCCCTTGGAGGGGAGCGGGTTGAGCTTTCCTCCCCGCCCCGGCCAGGGCTACGGCAGCCGGAGACCTCCAGGACCAGCCACCACCATGCCGAGACCACTCTCCGCACACCTGAAGGTACTGGCAGAGGCAACAAATCATAGAGGAAAAAATATATGTATGTATATATATATAAATATATATATATATATATATATATATATATTTGCCGATATCACTTGAGCACTTGTCATCCAGTTATGCATCAATTTGCTCTAGTGGGCCCAGCAACGTCTCCATTCTTCCCTGTCACATGTATTGTATCCTAATGGCATCTGCTCATTCTAGGAACACAAAGAGCCTCAAACCAATCGTTCGGCATCTTGACAAAGAAGTCTGAGCCTCTTGTAGGTGGGCGGCCACGTGATCTTTTGACGTCCTGTGGAATCCAGTCATTAATGGCTCTAGTCCAGCGGTCGTTTCCAAATCTCATTACTTGTCCAGCCTATCTGATTGTCGATGCCTTGGCAAATGAGACAGCAACCCTGTTTCTTGACTGTTGACAGAAGTCGGAACTCTGGATTCTTTCTCTCATTTGAGTGAAGCGTGAAACTCCAAGCATAGCTCTTTGATTTCTCTTTGGGAGACCCGAATTCATCCTGTTTTCGTAGGGCCCAGATCTCTGAGGTTTATATGTTAATCCAGCAAGAACAATGGAATTGAAGAGATGTGCCCGGAGCTGGAGGTTCTTCATCCTCTTAGCTATTTCTTCAACACTATTGAAGGATATTCCAAGCTGTTCTCTTCCTCCTGCGCAACTCAGGTGCCAGGTCATTCATCAAGTTGACTTGTTGACCTAAGTACACAGAACTGTTGAATTCAGTGATCTTCGTTCCATTGAGATAGAATGGAACATCAAGTTCCAGACCGTTGCTCATAAACATGGTCTTCGTGAGATTCAGCTACAGTCTGACCTTTCCACACTCACGGTTGAAGTTGGCCAGAATTTGTGCCACTTGGCTAATGTTTGGTGTTATGAGAACGAAGTCATCAGCGAAGCAGAGGTGGTGTAGTTGCCGACCGTCTGTCTTTACTCCCATTCCTTCCCATTCCATTTGTCACATGACGTTCTCGAGGGTGGCACAGAAGAGTTTCGGTGAAATGGTATCACCCTGCTGAACCCCTCTCTTGACATGGATGATCACTTCCTTATAGAATGGTGAGATCCTGGTAGTGAATCTGTAATACAGCTCATGGAGGATCCTCATGTATTGAATTTGAACACCTTGTTTGGTTAGGACTTCGATGACCGCTTCGGTCTCAACAGAATCAAAGTCCTTTTTAAATCAATGAACATTAGACAGAGAGGCATCTTGAACTCCGGAGAAACTTCAATGAGTTTGGTTATCATGTGCATATGATTGACCATTCTGAATCCTTTTTGGAACCTGGCTTGCTCAGATGGTGGTACTTCATCTAGTGTTCTGCCAATCCTATTCAGAATGACTCGAGTGATCAGCTTGTAGAGGACAGACAGCAGGCAGATTGGGCGATATTTGCCAATGTCGTGAATGTTTCCTTCTTGTACAGTAGTACAGTCCTCCTGGTTTTCCATTGGGATGGAACCATGCATTCAGACATGAAGCGTGTGAAGAGCCGAGCCAGTGTATTGATGAGTAGTGACAGCAGGTTATTCAGGTGTTCTGTCTGACCTTGTCTGGGCCGGGTGCTGTTCACTTCTTTACCGACGAAATGGCATGTCAGATTTCAGAAGGCAGAACGTTGGGAATGACATATCCATCCTACAGAATTTGGTATGTGGGCAAGTGGATGTGGTTATCGAAGAGATCTGTGTAGAAGTTATGGATAGTCTTTTCCATTGCCCTTCTGGAAGATGTGATAGATCCATCAGGACGTCAGAGGGCAGTTATCTTCGTCTTGTTGTTGGCAAATTACAGGCGGGCATTGTGATGCTTTTCCTGCCTTCTGCCACATCTGCAAGCACTGCTGCTCTTCTCTCTTTGAGGTCTTCCTTTATCGCTTCTCTACACTGCTTTGAGAGTCTGGCTGTTCACTTTTGGTTGCCTGAGGTTTGCAACAAGCCAAGTTGGTGAATGAGTTCAAGAGTTTTTGAAGACAGTCGTCTTTTCCTATCATATTCCTCTTCAATGTTGTCAATGATGGAATCTTCCTATGTTGCCGCAATAGTGTCAAAGAGCTCCCAGTTGATGGTATTTCTGGGAGTTCTCTTAAAGTTTGTAGCCCTTTCTCCCACATCCGTGAAGTAGAATTTTGCATGAAGGAGACAATGGTCCAATCTGGTTTTGAATTTTGGAAGAAGAGCAAAATTCGGTCAGGCCAAACTGGCGATTGAATGTGGTCAATTTCATTGTGGAACCACCCACTGGGAGACTCCCATGTCCAATGTTTAGATTCGGCCTTTTGGAACTGTGAGTTACCATGGATGGTCTTGATCGACATGATGAACTCAGAAAGTCTCTCACCATGTTCGTTCCATTCTAGGCCATTTGTCCCGATATGGAGTTCTTTGGCTGATCTTCTCAGTCCTATTTTGGCATTAAAATCACCGACAATGATCTTGTAGAAGGTGTGGTCTTCTTTATAGAACTTCTCCAGCTCCATGTAGAACTTCTCAATTTCTCCTTCATCATAATTGGATGTTGGTGCATAGATACTAAAGATAAAAAGTGCCAGCAGTGAGAAACATCTATTAGAGTGTAATCGTCCAACTCGGGTTGTTAGGCATTCGAATGAATGAACTTAGCCATTCAATGTGCATGGCTAAGTTCTTGTTGATGAGGATACCGACACCACCAATGCCTCTTTTGTCACATGTTCCAAGGAACAGTTCTTCTCCAGTGTCGAAAATGGTGTGTTGTTTGCTGATATATATACGTATATATGCCGAGAGTTATATATGTATGTATATACATAAATATGCAAAAATGTATATATATATGCCTCTCGGAAAACCCAGCATTCTATCAAGAGTATCCCACCCGCACAGCAGAGCCTGGAAAGCTACCCCTGGAGTGTTCTATATGCCAGAAAGAGTAACAATAACGGGTCTCATTCCTCTGACCCTGAAGGAGCCTCCAATACGGCAGCGTTGGGAAAGATGAGTGAGGAGAGGCTGCTAAAATCTCAGGGCTGGGACGAATGGAGACATTACTGGAGCCCACTCGAGTAAATCGATGAACAATGGCAGTGATACAGTGATACAGTGGTTGAGACATTTTGGATTACCTGTAAGCATATATATCTAGCTGGTTTCTTTTCAGGTTCATTTGGCCTATATCAACAGATTCAATCTCAGATATTCAAAGCTGAACTCATTAGACACTCAATCATTCGTTACATATAAGATTAAAACAACACTCAAGGGAGACATAGCAATAGTACAGAGGATAGGGAGATTGCCTTGCATGTGGGTTCAATTGCTAACATCCAATATGATCCCTTGAGCTCCTCAGGAGTAGTCCTTAAGTGTAGATCCAGAAGTAAACCCTGAGAATATCAGAAAGTGGCTACAAAATGAAAATTCACTCAAATTACCCCTTGTGTCTTCTTGCTGTTTTCCTAAAATAAATTGAACTGTTGGGGGGAGGCAGCAAGATAATAGAGAGTGTAAGGCATTTGCCTGGGTTTGATCCACGGTATTCCATATGGTCCCCTGAGCTCCAGTGCAGAGCTAGGAGTAATTCCTGAATATTGCCAAGTATGGCCCCACAGCAAAACAACCCCCCTCTCCAAAAAAGAAAGAAATGGAGTTGTTATCATATCTGGCTACATATACTCAGACTGCCCTTTGTGCACTGCCATCTTGAAAAATGCAGATTGCTTATAAGTTTTTAGCTAATGAAGTGATATTTATTTCTGTCTATTCTATAGGAACCATAAAGAATTCTTACTCAGTTGATAGTTCATAATACAGTAAGTTCTAGCTTTGAAGAGATATAGTGTTAGCTATGTCTCTGCTACTTATTAGTAGTTTTACTCTAATTACCCATTCTTTATGAGGCTTCTCACTTTCAAAACATGAAAAATAAGACTGGTATAATAATTCAAAAGACTATTGTACTTGCCTTAAGAGAGGAAGGCACAGTTTCTTTAGCCCCTACACGGTATGATTTGTGAACACTGCCAGAAATTACCCCTGAGACTTGAGCCAGGAGTTGCACTGGAGCATTACCTGATGGTTTACCCACCCGCCATCCTATCCCACAATAGGAAATAATATCTACATTAGTGAATTGTTCTGTGAAAACTTTAATATGGCAATAGTGCCTGGAACAGGCTTAGTTCAGGGTCACTACTCATAAACATTTAACTTTAAATATTTGGTTTTTTCTTTGTATTTATAATATACTTTACCTGACTTCTACTTTAGACTTTCCTTTTTTTGTTTTGTTATGTTTTTATCAGTTACTCACATTCTCTCGCTTTGATGAAACTATACAACTATACAGTTCTTAACAGAGTAAACTTCATATTTTACCTCAGAACACTCCCGTACCGGGTGTCAGTAGAAAGTATGGGGGAACGGGCAAGGAGGTGTGAGGGAACAGACAAAACAGAGTGCTTCCCTCCCATTTGTTCTGTTTTCAGGCATTATGAAGTGACAGCAGGGAAGTTTGGACCACCAAATGTCTGAGAACACCATCTGTATGATGTAGACACTAGGGCTCTTCCAGCTCAACCAATCAGCAATCAAGCTGCCTCTTACATTCAAATTGAATTCTATCTATTATAAGTGTCCGTAACAAGAATTCTCAGACAGGAGCAAGATTTGCTCTTTACAGGAAAAAATGAAGTCAGTTATGACTTCTTCCCTGGTTTTTCAGGTTTATTGTCTACTCTCACAGGAAAGAATTTCCAGAGAAGACAAATAATGAAGCAAATAATTTTATCTAGAATATGTAAGAGATAACAGGGAAGTCCATCAACTAAAAGAAAGAAATTACACACCTCAAATTGAGATGTGAGAAATTAGAGAATAAAACATTCTATACTTTATGCTACAAAGTTGATTTTATCAAACTGCCCCAACCTGGGGCTTGGGACTGTCTACATAAAATACATAAGAGTACCTAGCTAGGACTTTCCCCAGGGAAAAGAGCATTGAAATTTTAGTGGCCTTCTTTCATATTGATACAGCTTTTCATTCATGTTGAAGCTTCTCTCTGGAGATTATTATTAACATTCGGTCTTGCCAGTTTTAACAGGCCTCAGTAATTGGGTATCTCAAAGAAATCCAGACTTCATGACTTTTTCTTTCTTTAATACAACAGATATTCATTTTATTATTTATGAAATCTCATTTCTAGGAGCACCTTACCTTTTAATCAGCTACCTCATTCAATAAGTGTCATTGAATGGATGAATGGATAACTAAATGTATAAATAAATAGTAAAATAAAGGCAAAAATTCCAGCAGACGACTCATTTTTTTGCTGAAATTTTTCATAGTTCTTGTTGGAACAGGCATTTCAGTTGATACACAAAGTATAATTATGTACTTGGCATTGTTTTAAGGAATCATATTTCATGTGTAATAGTTGGAAACATAAGAGCTGGAGAGACAGCACAGAGAGTATGGTGTTGTGCATGTGGCAGATGTGAGTTCAGTCCCTAAGTTGCTCAAGCACTTCCAGGAGTAATTGCTGAATGCACAGCCAGGAGTAACTTCAGAGCATTGCCAGGTATGGCTCAAGAGCCAAAACAAAGTTGGGAATATACACAGTTTTGACACTGTAATTTGGAACTCAAAGAATTTCTTCTTTCAGAAGTAATCTGAATGATTATCATAGTTCTCTATGAGATTTTCATAGATTGTTGAGTTTTATGGCCTTTATTACTTGCCTTTCTTAAAAAAATTTTTTTCTAATGATCTCTGTGGTAGGATATTACTTATTATTTACTTGAAAAGAAATAAATAATAAGTTTGGTCAGTCCTTGTTGCTAAAATAGTCTCTACACATTCTTAAAGATGACTAATTAAAGCTGAAATTTGCTTCAACATTAACAAAGGTAAAATTCTACTACAATTCCTTTTACAAGAGTTTCACAAACTAAAAGAACGAATTTTGTGACTTTTTGCATCTCTTGTCTCCATCAGTAATAATGTAGAACATGAACAAAGCTTATATAACCCCAAGCTCTTTTCTACATTATTTACTGCAATATTTTTTAAAGAAATGCTTATGTACTATTAAAGGGATAGGACACCAACTGAAATTTATTACAAGTCAGGAAACAACTCTTCTGTACTTGCAAATGAAAGCAAATGCTCTGCTATTGAACAGTCTTTTATTCTGCGTTTTTTTAAAAAATAACTTTCTTTTAATGTTACTTGGATGTCTGCTTTGTTATAGTTAAAAGGAGATACCCAAAAGAAACTTAGAAAGTTTTATTTAGTAGTAATTATTTTTAAGGAGCCTGAGGGTGTTCATGTCCTTCCTTCATTTTCAAAACCTTCCAAAGGGTTTCCAATCTTTGAATATATAGTCATTTGACACCTCTCAATATTGGCTGTGTGAAATAAAGTGAACAGTATTTGTAGTGAATACAAAAAGAAGAAAGAATTGTGAGAATTCAAACTAGACAGTCACGTTTTTAGGGACATTTGTGTTTACTTCTCCTATAAGGAATTTAGAGAACTGATCTTTCCATGCTTTTACATTCTACAAGGAGCTTTAAAATTGATTGTATAAGTTTTGTTTAGGTTTTATATCTGAGAATTCTAGCTTAGAATTTTTTTCATTCTCTGAATTCAACCATTTTACCTTTATAAATAGCATCATGTATATATTTAGGTATTTCAATGCTCATATTTTCTTTAATGTGACTATACAGTCCCTGGGGCTGCAGCGATAGCACAGCAGCAGGGTGTTCGCCTTGTGTGCAGCCAGCCCGGCTGAGCCGGGTTTGATTTCTCCACACCTCTCAGAAAGCCCGGCAATCTACCGAGAGTATCTCACCTGCAAGGCAAAGCCTGGCAAGCTACCCATGACGTAGTCAATATGCCAAACACAGTAACAACAAATCTCACGATGGAGACGTTACTGGGACACTCGAGCAAATCGATGAACAACAGGAGGACAGTTCTACAGTCCCTGATTCTGAGTACAGTATATTAAACTGCTTTATTATATCTGTCAAGATCATGATCATCCTGTTGTTCATCGTTTGTCTCGAGCAGGCACCAGTAACGTCTCCTTCACCCTAGCCCTGAGATTTTAAAAGTGCCATATTCAAGGCTCTTTCAGGGTTAGGAGAATGAGACCCATCATTGTTACTGGTATTTGGCATATTTGTACACCACGGGGAGTTTGCCAGATTCTGCCATGTGGGCAGGTTACATTAGGTAGCCTACCAAGTTGTCCAAAGTAAGAATGAGATAATAAGATGTCGTGCAGCCACAAATGAGGCTGCACACTACTGGGAGCTGGGTTTTATAGTCTCTGGGTCTTGGCCATTGGTAGAAGTACACGACGCCGGGGAGTGTGTGTGTGGGGGGGGGGGGAGTTGGTGGGTGTGACCCTTGCCTACTGAAAGATGGAGGATCTGGGTGGAGGATGCTCAGCCCCGGAGGGAGTTGGTGGGTGTGACCCTTGCCTACTGAAAGATGGAGGATCTGGGTGGAGGATGCTCAGCCCCGATCTGAGCAGGCTTGGAGATCTCAGCCCCGGGTCCTGCATGCCTTTGTTCCTCTGCCGGTACCTTCATATGTTGGGAGAGTGCTCTCAGCTTGGTGGTGGCTGGTTCTGGAGGTCTTCAGCTGCTGGGGCTCTGCTCGAGGTGGTGAGGGAAACTCAGAAACTCAACCCGCCCCCCTCCAAGGACCCCCAGCAAGGACAGTTAGGTGCGGGGGCAGGAGACTCTGCACTGTTCTCTTCCGGGAGCAGGGTTTTATAATCTCTGGGTCTTTGCCGTTGATGGGATTACACAGTGCCGGGGGGGGGGGGGGGCAGTAGGTGGGTGTGACCCCTGCCTACTGGAAGATGGAGGATCTGGGTGGAGAATGCTCAGCCCCGATCCGAGCAGACTTGTAGATATCAGCCCTGGGACTCTCATGTCTTTGTTCCTCTGCCGGTTCCTTCATGTGTGTGGAGAGTGGTCTCAGCATTATATCTGTAATACAGTTCTTATTCATGGTGCATTAATATTTCTTGTATGTTTGTGGCTACAAGAAATGTATGTTGATTGATGGCGCTACAGTTAAGTTTGATATTTTCAGAAGCACAGCCCATTATTCAAGCAAATCTATAATTTTAATGTCAAATTTTAATGAATATTTCTTCTTTGTAAAAATAGACACTAAATTTTTAAAATATCAATTATATCGAATAATAGTGAAGAGAACATTTAGATCTTTAAATCACTTTTAAGAAGGCTCTGGAGAGCTCTCGTAAAATATTCTTTTTTTCTTTTTGCATTTACCATTCCTCTCAAAAACCCACCTTTTTCTCCGCATTTGATCTTGCTTTCTTGGTCATGCTTTTTTATTTTTTAGTTCCACATCATATCTTTCATTTATCTCTTGATTTTGTTCTTATACTTTGCATTTTTCTATATGAACTGATACTGCACCTTAGCTGATTATATATCAGAAGATATAATTCATAGCTGTACACTGTGTCAAGTCATATCACACTTCTCTGCCTATAGTTGACTGTGAAGGCTCATTGCTAAAAAAATTGTAATACTTTTTTGACCAGAAGTAAAGATAGCATAATTGAAGATTTAGACATTGAAAATTCTAAGACTCTAAGTACAATGAAATGAATACAATTTTTTGTAGCAAGGTTGCAAAGGACTGAGACATGTAGCTCTTAAAATTTAAATAAGTTCATTCTGTCTACACATATGCACACATTTTTCTTACCTTTTATTATTACTTATCTACAAATTTCTTTCTCAGTAATCCAGTTCACATTGACTCATTTATGCCATTTTAAAGCCCCATATTATAAATTAAATTTAATTATATATTATGAATAAATATCACAATCATTTTTATCAAGATATAAAGGCATATAACACAAATTTCAAACATATAAATTATGATTTATATTGTATAAATTGTGAAAATATAAACACAAAAAGGTTTAGTAAACGTTTATCACCAAATAGTTACAACTTTATTTTTAGTGAGACAAATCATTTTTGTTAGAGTCTTGAGTGATAGTACAAAACAGGCAGGGCGTTTTACTTGCATGTAGCCGACCCAGGTTCAATCCCCGGAATACCTTTTCGTCCCCCAAACACCACCAGGAGTAATTCCTGAGTGCAGAGCCAGAAATAACCCCTGAGCATTGCTGGGTGTGACCCAAAAAGCAAAGTAAAAGTTTTTATTAAAACAAATTTAGAGAGAGAGATATAAGGGGAAAGAAGGAGTATTTACAATTACAACTTTTTAATATTTTAACTTTGTGTTTCTTAAGATCACATGCTATGCTGGAAATTCTCAGTGAAAGAAGTTTCCAACATAAGAAAATTTGTATCTTAGCTACTAGAAATAATAAAAAATGTAATTTGGAATCATATCAGTAATGTTTGAGATGTTATGGAGCAAAAGAAAAGCATATGTGATGATTTGAATGGGAGCAAAAACTTATTTCTTGACAACAGAAAACAATAATCCAAGCATTTATCTGACAAGATTCTAGATTATAATGGGGAATTAGTGTGCAGTGAACACTAAGAAGAAATAGAAATCACCAGAAACCACATGATTCATCCAGAAATAATTCAAGCTAAAACAATCTGACTTGATATTTCTGTCATTGTTTTTATTTGGCAGAGAGGAGGTGAGCTCATGTTTTAGCAAACGTTTAAGAGTTTAAGTGCTTAAACAGAAGTCTGTTTAGTGTTTGCTAAAACAGACTTTTAAAAAGACTTTAGTATTTTTTGTCATTTAAAATAGATACGGCTATATGTCTTGGTAAGTGTAAATTTTATTAAGTTTCCTAATTTGTTGATTAAACTTAAAAGAAGCACAGTTATCAACTAACTAGGGAAAATGTGGCTTATTCTATTTATACTCATGTTCTATTCTTGGATATGTTTTGATAAAAACTGTCTATCTAGTATTCTAAGACACAAAACAAGTACATGGCACCAGGGAGAATAGTTAATATTGAGAAGTGATCCCCAAAGCAGATAATTTAAATATATGGCATTGGGAATTGGAAAAAAATTTTCTCACTTTGGCAAGGGGCATACCTACTGGTCTTGAGGGCTATTCCAGGATTGTCACTTGCGGCTTATTCCTGGTTGTGATCATTATCAAACAAAGGTCTCCATCACACAATGTATGTGGCCCAACCCTTTAAGCTACTTCCACAACCTTGGCAATTGGAATGATTCAAGACAAAAATCCATCCAGCTACTTACTAGATGTATAGCCTGGGGCATCATTTTGCTAACTCATAAACACCAAACATTTACCTAGAAAAAAATAAATAGAAGCTATTATTTACTGGTATATATATTTACTTAATATAGGCATTATTATTCCAAAAGTCATATATATGAGCTTAAGCTGTCTGTAAAATGTAACATTTAAAACAAAAACCAGTTATACTATTGAGAACCCTAATAAATATGAATAAAACTTGGCAGTTTTTGTTCACTGTAAGTCAAGTGTAAGTCAAACATATTATATGAATTATGAAATACATAATTTAATTTAGGTTTTTAATAGGTTTCCATCACAATAGTTTTTTTTTGACTAGGTGTTACAAGAATTCCTCTGTAGTGTTCAGTTAACATTTGGGAGATTGTGGGGTGCTTCTACTTATCTAGAGGAGGGTAACTGCAATGGTGAAAAATGTATAGTCTATATCACAGAAAAAGTTATTATAAACAATTGAAAATAATTTTTCTGTATGAAAGGACTTAAAGTACTGGGATTGGAAACAGAATTAAAGGAAGTTTCTTTATTTTATCAAAGAGAATTTGATTGATGAAATAAACAGTAAGATTAAATCTCCATAAACTTTGCATCTAGCTACAATAGCTATCATTTCACAGATAATATCATCTAATTATCATCCTCCCAATTGAATAATTTAAATGAAATATAGTGTTTCAGATATTACGATTCCTCTTTTATAAATATTTTAATACCTTAAAATTCACATCTACATTGACATAAAACACCTTAAAGCATAAGATAGGTTTTTTTTATTATCATTAAACTTACAGTTAAAGTAAAAATTAGGGAGGTCTTTTTGCATTATGATTTAAATATGTCCATAGACATCTATGTAATTGATTTTATTCCATCTGTGCTCTTTTTTGAGCCATGTTATTTGTCATTTGTCCTGTTGCCTTTTCCAGATTTTTAAATTTTTGTACTAAATTCTTATACTGCAGTTAAATTTTCTTATTTATCTTATGCATGTAATATAATGCATTGATAGATATATAGTACTGGTCAGATTGCATTTACTTATAAAAATAATGTTCCATAGAAGTTCAAGCAGATATCTGAATGGGGAGAATTTGTTTTATATCCTTGTGAAATCACAGCAAATAGACATCAAATCTTGAATTAATCTATACATAAATTGCTGTAAAACCTTGACAAACAAAGGTTTTAAAACACTAACCAATACAAAATGACAGCAACAGGTCAATAGATGAATCAAAAATGAAGAAATAACACCATTGTAGGGCAGAAAGCTGCAGTCATTGAGATATCTTTGTTGTTTCTGGGCCACCGAGTGGTGCCAAGGGCTTAAGCCCGACTCTTCTAGAGTTTATGAAGTATCATTCCTGGTGGATTCAGAGGGCCATTAGGAGAGGAAGGTATTGAACTCCGGTCAGTCGTGTGCAAGGTAAGTGCCCTACCTGCTGTACTATCATTGTACTATCACTCTACTCTCTGCAGTCAAAGAGATTTCTAAGGTATGGAACTTTACTGGAGAGTGGGAAATGCTTGAAACACCTATCCTCACAGTCCTTAAAACACTGAAATGAGACTCAAAACACTACGGGGTAAAAATAGGGGTCTGGATCACTGGTTTTAGTGACCTTCCCCAACCTTGCCAATAATAAAATGGTGGACATGATATTGGATACAAGTCCCTGTAGTAACAGAACCTGAGAAAAAATTCCCAAGGAAAGCTTTCTCCTTCTTAGCAAAAATTTGAGCTACCTGTTGGTATAGAGACCTCAAATATCTCTTATACGCATCGCTTATATGTTGACCAACAATTCGTAAGATTGTGCAACTGTGGTTGAACCACTGGTCACTCCTCAGGCCCTATCAAGCTTGGCATGGAGATGAAACTATTGCTATATCTAGTCTCTGTTCCTCATTCAATTTTGGTTGATCAAAGTACCCCAGACCTCTTCCTGGCCTACACTGTGTATAGCATTTAATGGGAGGATAAAAGAACACACCCACACCTTTGGATCATGACAATAATCTGGAAAGAATAACGGCAACTAAGCTGGTGAATTAACTGAAGAAACTTCAGAGCAACAGTTACAACTATGCTCACTGAAATGAGGAAATTTCAGCAAAGGCAGAGAAAACATGAAAGAAAGTTTGAGCTAATCCAATAAAAATTATTGAGCTAAAGAATATAATAGTTGAACTAAAAATTCAAGAGGAGAAGAATAACAGAATGAAAAGAACTGAAAATTGAATAATGAGTTTGAATGGAAATTTTTAAGAACCATTAAAAGAACATAAAATGGAGTACATGTAACTGTCAAAGGGAACAACATTGGCAAAACTAAAAAAGGGCAAGAAACTTTTGCTATTGTTCTTTGGACCACATCTGTTGATAATCAGGGGTTATACTTGGCTTTACTCTCAGTACTTACCTCTAGTGGTGTTCAGGAGACCATACGTGGTGTCAGGAATATAATCCTGCTTGACCACATGCAAGTCAAACACTCTATTATTCCATCCTCGAAGGGCAAGATTCTTATTTGAATAAATAATGGTCAATGGGCTGGAGCGATAGCACAGTGGGTAGGGCATTTGCCTTGCATGTGGCTGACCCGGGTTTGATTGTTCTGCCCCTCTTGGAGAACCCGGCAAGCTACTGAGAGTATCCTGCCCGCATGGCAGAGCCTGGGAAGCTCCCTGTGGCATATTCTATATGTCAAACACAGTAACAACAAGTCTCACAGTGGAGATGTTACTGGTGCCCGCTCGATCAAATCGATGAACAATGGGAGGACAGTGCTACAGTGTACTCGGCCTGCAGCAGAATATTCTACCTACTACACTAAGAATACTCTATCCAGCTATGCAATATCTCAGATTTGATTTTTAAAGTTTTTTCTTGTAGTAAAGATAATATAGCTTTAAATTTTATGGTATTTGTTTTAATAATGTAGGAGTACTGCTATTTGTTCAGCCATTGATTAAGCTGATTGAACTGGGTATGAACTCCCCATTACTTTTTCTTAAAAATTTTATCACCATGAGATAGAGTTACAAAGCTTTCATGTTGAGATTCAGCCATTCAATGACGGAATACCCATCCCTCCATCCATGCACATTTTCCACAACTCACATCCCACTCCTTAGTATGCCTCTATGGCAGACAATTTCCCCAATACTCTCTCTAATTTTGGGTATTATGTTTTGCTCAAAATTTCCTACCATCATTCAAGCCTACCTGCTAGGAGAAGACGCTAGATAATTTATTTTCCACAGCTTATTTTGAATATCATGAGAGCTTGCATGGACACAATTGTAAATTTCTATAATGTAAATGATTGCGTTACAGAGACATCTTTGTATGTCACTAATCCATTTTGGGATTCAATTGGTAGTCTCTGGGCCAGGGCTGATGGTGCACTAAGATGGAGCCTGGAGGCAAATTGTGGGCATGGCAGTCAGTCTGCTGGGTGAGCAGGGACTAGGGGAGAGACAGACCCAGTCCTCTGCTGCCTTGTGTTCTAGAGATTCAGTCCTGGAACACGCATTAACTGTGCTTTGCTTGTGGAACCTCTTAGTCACCGGGATTCCATCTGGAGTAGGCAGGAAGACTGCATCTGCTCCATCTGATGTGCCCCAGTGAAATTGACCCAGTATGGGCCTGGAGAGATATTCAGCACTGTGGTGTCTTCAGAACTCGCTGCTGTGTCTCTGGGCAAGGGCTGTTGGTATGCTAAAATGGTACCTGGAGGAAAATTGTCGGTGTGACAGCCAGTCTGCTGGGCAGGCAGAGACCTTGGGAGGGACATCCCACAGCCTAGAATGGAAGGAACAGTGTGAGAAACTATCCGAGTTCATCATGTTGACCAAGACCATCCATGATAACTCACAGTTCCAGAAGGATGAATCTAAATATTGGACATGGGAGTCCCCTGGTGGACAGTTCCACAACAAAATTGACAACATCATATTCAATCAACGGTTTTTCCTGACCAATGTTGCTATTGTCACAAAATTCCAAACAGGACCAGATCACAATTTCCTTCATATGTAATTTTACTTCACAACGCAGGGAGAAAGGGCTGCAAAGTTTAAGAGAGAACTCCCAGAACGAACACCAACTGGGAGCTCTTTGATACTATTGTGGCAATATGGGAAGATGCCATCATTGACAACATCGACGAGGAATACGATTGACTAGTTCAGCACCTCCATGATTTTGTGAGGAATGCCGAAGAGAGAAAGACACAAAAACAAAACAAACAACAACAACAACAAAAAAAAACGCCTGTCTTTAGAAACTCTGGAGCTTATTCACCAATGTGGTTTGGCAAGAATCTCAGGCAATCACAAGATAACGTTCAAGCTCGCAAACCTGTGCAGAGAAGCAATAAAGAAAACCTCAAAGAGAGAATAGCTGCAGTGTTGATCGATGCAGCAGAAGCTGGGAAAAGTATTCGCAATGCCTATCTGTCCTTCACCAACTATAAGACCAAGGTGACTGCACTGACCAAGATAGATGTCCTGATGGATCTTTCACATCTTCCAGAAGGTTAATGAAAAGGTTATCCAACGACTTCTATTCAGATATATTTGATAGCCACGTCCCCATTGCCCACATATCAAATTCCGCAGGGTGGATATGTCCTTCCCAGCATTCTCCCTTCTGAAATATGACATGCCGTTTTGTCAGTAAAGAAGCGTACAGCACTTGGTCCAGACAAGGTCAGACATGAACACCTGAAGAATCTGCCACCAGTACCCATCAACACACTGTCTCAGCTCTTCACGCACTGCCTGTCTGAATACAAGGTTCCGTCCTGGTGGAAAACCAGCAGGACAGTTCCATTGTACAAGAAGGGAGACATGCACGACAATGGCAACTGTCGCCAGTCTGCCTGTTGTCCATCGTCTACAAGTTGTTCACTTGAGTCATCCTGAATAGGATTGCCTGAACACTAGACGAAGGACAGTGATTCGAACAAGCTGGGTTCCGAAAAGGATTCAGCACGTGGCTATCAAAGATATCTGAATAGAAGTCGTTGGATAACCTTTTCATTAACCTTCTGGAAGATGTGAAAGATCCATCAGGACATCTATCTTGGTCAGTGCAGTCACCTTGGTCTTATAGTTGGTGAAGGACAGATAGGCATTGCAAATACTTTTCCCAGCTTCTGCTGCATACCATACCCACACGGTGTCCAAGCTCATTGAGGTTTTGCTAGAGTTCAAGATGCCACTCTGTCAAACATTCATTGATTTAAAGAAGGCCTTTGGTTCTGTTGAGACTGAAGTCGTCATCGAAGCCCTAGTCAAACAGGGCATTCAAACTCAGTACATCAGGGTCCTCTGTGAGATGTATGATGGATTCACCACCAGGATCTCACCATTATACGAGGAAAAGATCATTGATGTAAAGAGAAGGGTTTGGTATGGGAGATACCATTTCATTGAAACTCTTCAGTGCCATCCTTGAGAAAGTCATGCAACAACTGGAATGGGAAGGAATGGGAGTGAAGATAGACGGTTGCCAACTATACCACCTCTGCTTTGCTGATGACATCATTCTAATAACAGCAAACATTAGCCAAGTGGCACAAATGCTGGCCAATTTCAACCATGAGTGTGGAAATGTCGAACTGCAGCTGAATCTCATGAAGACAATATTCATAAGAAACTGACTGGTCCCTGATGATCCATTCACTCTCTACTAACGAACATCTCCAGTTGCAGCAGTTATGTTGAGAATTCAACAAGCTGTGTTGAGAATTCAAATTATCTAGGTTGAGAATTCAATATGACAAATAACCTGGCACCTGAACTGCGCAGGAGAAAAAGAGCAGCTTGGAACACCATCAAGAGCATCGAAGAAGTTGTTAAGAGGACGAAGAACCTCCAGCTCTAGAGACATCTTTTTGACTCCACGTTCTTCCTGCATTAACATACGCCTCAGAGACCTGGACACTACGAAAATAGAGTAAGAATGCTATTCAGATCTCCCAAAGAGGAATCGAAAGAGCTTTGCTTGGAATATCACAATTCACCCAAGTGAGAGAAGGAATCCAGAGTTCCAACCTCTGTCGATGATTGACAATCAGGGACGGTATCTCGTTTGCTAAGCCATCGAACATCAGATGCTCAGGACATGTAGTGACTGCTAGACTACAGCTGTTACTGACTGGATTCCAAGGGACGTCAAAAAAATGCCTAGCCACCCACCTACCAGATTGTCAGACTTCTTTGCCAAGACCCTGAACAAACGGTTTGAGTCTCTTAGTGCTCCTGGAGTGAGCAGACACCATTGGGCTACACTAGCATACGACAGGGACTAATGGAGACATTACCAGTGCCCTCTCAAGCAAATCGATGAGCAACAGGATAACAAATGATACAAGTGATACACAAGTAGGTTTAATGACTAAGTTGATTACTTTGCAAATACCAGTCGATATTGTGGACTCCAATTAAATAAAAACTAAGTGGGTAGACTTGAATGACAAAATGTTACTTTAATAAATTTTATTTAATTTTGGGTTTGAGGGGCACACTTAGGCTCACTCCAGGGCGCAGAGAGGCTTTAGAGACTGTATGTGGTACTGGGGATAGAACCCAGGTCCACAACGTGCAATGCAAGCACCCTACTCACTGTACTATTGCTCTGGCCCCAATAAGTGTTATTTTCTATAAAAAATATTTTTAGAATACAAAATTTGGATGTTTGTCAATGATAATTTAAAGTCCATGTAAAAATATCTTTTATTTTAGGCTGATGTGGGGTTTTTGGGGAAAAAAGTGCTCCAGGGTAGATCTTGCACATTCTAGAGACACTGAGGATTCTGCCTCAGAGATTTTTAGGATGGGTTTATCTAGAAGTAGAGGAGACCTGTTGGTAGGGGTTGGTTAACTAGCACCAGGTCAGGCAAGTAGTCTTTTGTTGTGGGTTCCAGGGATTTCTTTCCTGAGCCCCAGGGGAGCTGCATATGCAAGCTTCAGAGTATCCATCTCTGGATCAACCTAACAACAACCAGGTCTGGTTTGCAAATGTCTTTACTGCTTCTTATTCGAGATGAGGGGCAAGCAGGGTGCCCCTTCATCCTCAAAAGTGTGGTGGAGACTGAGGTGCTAAATCACATCTCCAGCAGAATGTAGTTGAGGAGTTTCTTATAGAGGTCTATGGGGGCCAACAGCATGAGGCCGCAGCAGTAACACTTCAGGTCCAGCGAATGTGTATTGTTCAATGTCTCAGCCTGCAGCAGCCCCAGGTAGGCGTACCGCTTGTTGCTGACGATCTTGTGATCTTGCAGCACATGAATTAACCCACTGGACTGATCGTGATGGCTGTGGTGATGTCTCCTGCATGGAAAATATTGTGTCCTTTTTAAGTATGAATTCAGCCTTTGATGCATTTAGTGTCTGTGTGTGGTTGAGCTGGTGTGAGATGAAGAGATAATCTTAAATTGCTACCCAGAGATTCAAGATTTGGGGCTAGAACTTTGAGCATACGCCAAGAAACATTATGATAATCACAGGCTATGTACACAGTAATAAAGAACTTAGTGATTTTGGCCCATGATTTTCCAACACAATGCTATGTGGGTTCAGTTGGGATGATATGTTTCATTGGCAAGTCGCAAGTATGAAGCTTAATACAGATCATATAAATCTGATATGTTCATTTTTAGTATTTTTTCCTACAAGCTGTTTATTTAAACCACTATAAGAATTTATCATTCAGTTCACATTTTTCCTTGAACAGGTATCTCGGTTGCTTATCTCTATGTTTCTTTGCTTGTGGCTTTTTCCACTCTGGAGAAGCCTGTGTTATCTCTTGAATAAGTATTTACTCACCTCTCAGTTCTTTTCAAGTAAGTTTAGTTCAATAAAAATATTGCTTCACTTAAAAACAACAGCAGATTTGTCATTCATATATGAATAGTAATTCAGAGTTCATCTTGATAGTCTAATATCCCTGTGGGATCCTGTTAAAGTAATGTCTAAAGTCAGTTTATACATTTGATCACTGCTATATGATCCAAATCTAAATAACCCTCCTCGTGTTATATATTGCTTATAAATGAAAGTGCTATGAAATATGTTGCCAATAGATTCAGAAGTATAACATGTGATGTTACCTTAACGTCAGAATAAACTGCGTTATAGATAGAATAAAATTTAAATCACTGTTCCTTTTCCTCTTTTTATTTATCATCTGGCTTCTCCCTATCAGATTTCATCTCTTAAAAATCCATTTTATATACATATCTTAATTTATTCATGTGCTCATCTAAGAAGTCTTAAATTCTTCCAGCTTTAGGCAATAATAGCTTTTGGGAACTATAAAGTTTTACGTATGAACAGCTATCAAGTATTCAGACTTAAAAATGTTGAATGTGTAGTATGTGGCTAATGTCTTCACCCTGACTTTTTATGAAAATAAAGATTTCATCAGTGCTCTTACATGCTCAAAACAGCACTTGAGGAATAATAATATTCAGGGAAACAGTACTTTCCTAGCATCGTCAATATTTGTTTAAGCCTTATACTGTTTGAGATAATTGAAGTTGCATATTATTTCTTCTCATAGTCAATGTGACTGGAAAATCAATATTGAATTTATAGCCTCTGCACAAGTAGAAATTATGATGTATCTTAGCTTGTCAATAAAGAAAATACCTGTGTTTATTTTACAGAAAATGGAAATTGGAAATCAAACACTCTTTGATTCCAGAATAAAGTTTTAAATTTCAGTAATTTCCATTTAGATTGTTAGAACAGTTAAGGCTATTGATTAATTATAACAAATACACTCTTAAGTATGATATTAACTACGTGATGCAAATTGTTATTGGATTACAGGTCTGTTAGTAATCAATTTTTCTTAAAACAAGTTAAGAGTGTTTATTAAAAGGTTCATAGAGAGTTGATTTTTCTATAAGCATATGCTTAATTTGTTTATTTCTTTTAAAATATTAGAAGCAATGGATAAATATTGTCTAGATTTTTTGAATATGGGCTACAAAATATGTTGCAATTATATCATTATTTCTTCATTTTAACAAGGATATTTATAAAAAATAATTTGCTTACCTCAATAAAACACATGCTTACTATCTTTCAAAGGTTATACTGCAGTCTGGAAACTGGTTAGGTTGGGAGAAGTTGATATAAATGAAGCCAGACCAAATAAATGAAGAATTGAAGAGATGGGTACTCGAAAATTGTATAACTAAAACCCGAGCACAAAAATTTGTAAGTCTACAACTCTACCTCATGGTGTTTCACTAATAAAAATTTTAAAAAAGAATTGAATTCAATAATAAAAACTAGAAAACCAGACTGGTTAAGGATTGGTTACAATTTTGTGAATATACTCCATATAGTTTACTAATGAGTAAGAGGATGGGACACTTAAGCAAAAATTATGTAGTTAAATTATAAATTTACTACAGGGCTTCAGCCTCTCAGTGAATTTATTTATCACCCTGGTTGTAACTCACCCTCTCTTAAAGGGCACAGTGTGCAACCCATTCTTTGTAAAAATGTGATTGTTATTTTTTTCCTATAAAATCACTTCTTTTGATAATTTAGAAGGTAGTCACTTTGAGGACATTAGTTGGCAGTTTTCTAACCTGCAGTTTTTTTGTCAATAAACTGTCTCTCCACTTGTCATGTGTCTACTATTTGATTGGCCTTTGAGCAGCAGTGGAACTGACCATTCACAGTTGTAGAAAATTTGAATTCTTTCTCTATCAATAATAATCAATAAGAAGGGCTGGAGATATCTCTCATTGGACTGAGTGGATGCTTTGCTTAGGTTCAATTCTCCCAACCACATGGTCCCCTGCCCACTGCCAAGAGTGATCCCTGAGTACAGAACTGGGAGTAACACATAAATAATTCCAGGCATCGAGTCTCAAAAAAGGAAAAAAGAAAAAAATCAGTAGGAACGGAGAAGAGCTAACATACCAAAATGATTAACTTATCTAATGAATATGAAAACATTAATTTTGAGATAGAAGAATGGCAGACGCTATGTGGAAAATAGGACACGCTCTCTCACATGAAAAATATTCCCACACAAAAACACTGTAAGTTAAAACATATATAATATATGTTATATATACATATATGTGAGTGTGAAATTGGCAATCTAGAAATTCTAAGATTTTAATAATTAGGGTTTGAAGAAATTGGTGCAGCGAGTTGCTTGGGTTTGAGACTCATTTGTGTGTCTCTGGATCGTGGTCGTGTGGGAGATTAAGCAGACAGTGGGCAGTTGTGGCGTCATCTTGGCATTCCATCAGGGTTGGGGAAGGAGGAGAGCCCATTCCTCCCCTGTCCCGTGAGATTTGGGATTTGCCATCACCACAAACTTGTACCTGGTATTTCTTGCTGGCTTCTAAAAAATGACTCCCACCGGAGGTCTTCAAGGGCTGGCAGAGGGACAACACCCGCCCCCATCTGGAGTAGCCCAGCAGAGAAGGCGTTTTGAAAAGTCCAGGACCATCTCTGCCTCAAGTTGCCCAGTTCCAAGATTCATCTGGGTGTCTCTGGATCATGGTGATGTGGGAGCTTAAGTAGATGGTGGGCAGATGTGACATTATCTCAGCGTCACATCGGAGTGGGTGTGAGGAGAGCCCCCCCCCCCCCCCGCCCCATGAGACTTGGGATTTGCCATCACCGAGAACTCTTACCTGGTACTTCTCGCTGGCATCTAGAAAATGGCGCCTGCTGGAGCTCTTCAAGGGCTGGTGGAGGGACAACACCTGCCTCTATCTGAAGCAGCCCAGTGGAGAAGGCCTTTTGCAAAGTCCACTGCTGTAGGATAACATTGCGTTGCCCTTTCTCCCTTGTCACAATGTGCTTAGGTTTATAGGGTCACACCCATCAAAGTGCTCCCGAGTCACTCCCGTTCTTTTGTTTATCTGTAGCCACTTCTCTATGCTCTCTTCCCTAAAGAGTTAATCAGCTTATTCCCCTAATCAGTTTCTATTAATTTTTTTTATTTATTTTTTTACAGTTGTAGATTTACAATTTTTTTGTGCTTGGGTTTCAATTATACAATGATCAGATACCCATCCCTCCACCAGTGCCCGTTTTTCACCACCATGGATAATATCCCTCCCACCCCCATCCCCCCATCCCCCCCTGCCTCTGTGGCAGGACAATCCCCTGTGTTCTCTCTCTCCGTTTGGGTGTTGTGGTCTGCAAAAGAGGCATTGAGTGGCAAAAATGTTCAGTCCATAGTCTACTTTCGACATGCATCTCCCCTCCTGGGAGGATCCTCCAAACATCCTTTATTTGGTGCTCCCCTCTCCATCCGAACTGCCCTTTCCTCTAGGATACCCGGCTGGCCTCTAAGTTATGGAGTAATCCTCCTGGTGCTGATCTCAGCTATTCTTGGGTATTAATCTCATACTTTGTTGCTTTATATCCCCCAGATGAATGCAATCTTTCTATGTCTATCCCTCTCTTTCTGACTCATTTCGCTTAGCATGATACTTTCCATATTGTACCACTTGTATGTAAATTTCATGACTTCATCTTTTCTAACAGCTACATAGTACTCCATTGTGTAGATGTACCAAAGTTTCTTTAACCAGTCATCTGTTCTTGGGCATTCAGGTTTCTTCCAGTTTCTGGCTATTGTAAAGAGTGCTGCAATGAACAAACAAGTGCAGATGTCACTTCGACTATACATTTTTGCTTCTCTGGGATATATTCCCAGGAGTGGTATTGCTGGGTCAAATGGGAGCTCAATTTCTAATTTTTTGAGAATCGTTCATACTGTTGTCCAGAAGGGCTGAACCAGTGGACATTCACACCAACAGTGAAGGAGTGTCCCTTTCTCGCCACATCCACGCCAGCATCGGTTGCTTTTGTTCTTTTGAATGTGGGCCAGTCTCTGAGGTGTGAGATGGTATCTCATTGTGGTTTTGATCTGCATCTCTCTGATGATTAATGATGTAGAGCATTTTCTCATGTGCTTTTTTGCCATTCGGATTTCTTCTTTGAGAAAGTTTCTGTTCATTTCATTGCCCCATTTTTGGATGGGGTTGGATGTTTTCTTCTTGTGTAGTTTAACCAGTATTTTGTATATCCTGGATATCAACCCCTTGTCAGATGTGTATTCGGCGAATATCCTTTCCCATTCTGTAGACTGTCTTTGTATTTTGGTCACTGTTTCTTTGGAGGTGCAGAAGCTTCTTAGTTTAAGATAGTCCCATTTATCTATCTCTGTTTTCACTTGCTTGGCCAGTGGCGTGGCATCTTTGAAGATACCATTAGCTTCAATATCATGGAGGGTTTTACCAACTTTATCTTCAATGTACCTTATGGTTTCTGGTCTGATGTTGAGGTCTTTAATCCATTTTGATCTTACTTTTGTACATGGTGTTAGGCAGAGTTCTGAGCCTATTTTTTTGCATGTAGCCGTCCAATGATGCCAACATAATTTATTAAAGAGGCTTTCCTTACTCCACTTCACATTACTTGCACCTTTATCAAAGATTAGATGATCATATGATTGAGGGGAGATGTCAGTGTATTCAACCCTGTTCCATTGGTCTGCAGTTCTGCCTTTGTTCCAGTACCATGCTGTTTTAATTATTACCGCTTTGTAGTACAGTTTGAAGTTCGAGAGGTTGATTCCCCCCGTTTTTTTTTTCCCAAGAATTGCTTTAGCTATTCGTGGGGGCTTATTGTTCCATACAAATTCCAGGAGTGTTTGCTCCATTAATTTGAAGAATGTCATGGGTATCCTTATAGGGATTGCATTGAATTTATACAATGCTTTCGGTAGTATTGCCATTTTGACAATGTTAAGTCTCCCGACCCATGAGCAGGGGATATCTTTCCATTTCCTCATGTCCTCTTTTATTTCCTGAAGTAGCGTTTTGTAGTTTTCTTTGTACAGGTCCTTTACTTCCTTAGTTAAGCTGATTCCTAGGTACTTGATTTTCTGGGGCACAATTGTGAACGGGATTGTTTTTTTCATGTTGCTTTCTTCTCTCTCACTGTTTGCGTAGAGGAAAGCCATGGACTTTTGGGTATTGATTTTATAACCTGCAACTTTACTATACGAGTCTATTGTTTCTAGGAGTTTTTTGGTGGAGGTTATTAGGTTCTCTAAGTAGAGTATCATATCATCTGCGAATAGTGAGAGTTTGATTTCTTCCTTTCCTACCTGAATGCCCTTAATATCTTTTTCTTGCCTAATCGCTATTGCAAGTACTTCCAGTACTATATTGAACAGAAGTGGAGAGAGTGGGCATCCCTGTCTCGTCCCTGATCTTAGAGGGAAGGCTCTCAGTTTTTCCCCATTGAGGATGATGCTTGCTGTAGGCTTGTGGTAGATGGCTTTAATTATGTTGAGGAAGGTCCCCTCTATACCCATTTTGGCTAGGGTTTTCATCATAAAGGGGTGCTGGATCTTGTCAAATGCTTTCTCTGCATCTATTGATATAATCATATGCTTTTTATCTTTTCTTTTGTTGATATGATGGATTATGTTGATTGATTTCCGAATGTTGAACCATCCTTGCATCCCTGGGATGAATCCTACTTGGTCATGGTGTATGATCTTTTTGATGAGTAGTTGGATTCTATTTGCTAGTAGTTTGTTGAGGATCTTTGCATCTGTGTTCATCAGGGATATCGGCCTTTAATTCTCTTTCTTTGTGTTGTCTCTGTCTGCTTTTGGTATCAGTGTGATATTTGCTTCGTAGAAACTGTTCGGAAGTGTTTTTGATATTTCAATTTCATGGAAAAGCTGAAAGAGCATTGGGAGTAAGTCCTCTTTAAAGATTTGGAAGAATTCACTAATGAATCCATCCGGGCCAGGACTTTTGTGCTTGGGGAGACTTTTTATTACCAGTTCAATTTCCTTGATGGTGATAGGTCTGTTCAGGTATTCCAGGTCTTCTTGGTTCAGCCTTGGGTGTCTGTAGGAGTCTAGGAATTTATCCATTTCCTCGAGGTTTTGATGTTCCGTGGCATAAAGCTTCTCAAAGTACTCCCTGAGGATCCTCTGAATTTCTGTGGTTTCTGTTGTAATGACCCCCTTTTCATTTCTGATTCGGTTTATTAGGGTTTTCTCTCTCCCTTTCTTTGTGAGTTTTGCTAGCGGCTTATCGATCTTGTTAATTTTCTCAAAGAACCAGCTTTTGGTTTCATTGATATTTCGGATTGTTTTTTGGGTTTCCATCTCATTAATCTCTGCTCTGAGTTTTATTATTTCCTTTCTCCTGTTCGGGTTGTGCTCCTTTTTTTGGTCCTTCTCCAAGCTCTTAAGCTGTGAGGTTAGGTTACTTATATGTGTTCGCTGCTCCTTCCTGAGGAATGCTTGTAGAGCTATAAACTTTCCTCTTAACACAGCCTTTGCTGTGTCCCATAAGTTTTGGTAACTCGTGTTCTCATTTTCATTCGTTTCTAGGAATCTTTTGATTTCCTCTTTGATTTCCTGTCTAATCCACTCGTTGTTCAATAGTGCACTGTTTAATTTCCAGGTGTTTGATTTAGTTTTCTGTTTTTGTGTGTGATTTACTTCTAATTTCAGCGCATTATGGTCTGAGAAGATTGTTGATACAATCTCTACCTTCTTAATTTTATGGAGGCATGTTTTGTGGCTCAGCGTGTGGTCTATCTTGGAGAATGTTCCATGGACGCTTGAGAAGAATGTGTATTCAGCTTTTTGTGGATGAAGTGTCCTATATATATCTACTAAGTCCCTTTCTTCCATTGTTTCCCTCAAATGAAGTATGTCCTTGCTAAGCTTGAGTCTGGTTGATCTATCAAGAGGTGACAAAGCAGTGTTGAAGTCTCCCACTAGTATTGTGTTGCTATTGATGTCTTTTTCCAAATCTATGAGTAGTTGTTTTAAGTACTTTGCTGGTCTCTCATTAGGTGCATATACATTTATTATTGTAAGTTCTTCCTGTTGTACAGATCCTTTGATCAATAAGAAATGGCCTTCACTGTCTCTTATGACCTTCCTCACTCTGAAATCGATGTGGTCTGATATAAGGATGGCTACCCCAGCTTTTTTATGGGAGCTGTTTGCCTGTAGGATTGTTTTCGAGCCTTTGACTCTGAGTCTGTGTTTGCTTTGACTATTGAGATGCGTTTCTTGCAGGCAGCAGAATATTGGGTTCAATTTTCTAATCCATACTGCCACTCTGTCTTTTAATTGGTGCATTTAGCCCATTGACATTGAGAGAGATTATTGTTATGGGATTTTGTCCCATTGATCTGTTAAAATTTGGTGTATTTGAGGGGCCTTTCTTGCCTTAAAGTAGCCCATTTAGTTGTTCTTGTAACCATGGTTTTGAGTCTATGAAGTTCCTGAGCTGTTGTTTGTCTGTGAAACTGTGTGTTGTTCCTTCTATTATGAATGAGAGTCTCGCTGGGTAAAGTATTTTTGGAGAGGCATTTATTTCATTGAGTTTTTTCACTATGTCCCACCACTGTTTTCGGGCCATGAGGGTTTCATCAGAAAAATCAGCTGTGAATTTTAAGGATGCTCCTTTGTAAGAGATTTCTTTCTTCGATCTTGCTGCTTTCAGAATTTTGTCTCTGTCTAAGGTTTTGGTCATTTTGATCAGAATGTGTCTTGGGGTATTTTTATTCGGATTTCTTCTAGCTGGTACCCTTCGGGCCTCCTGAATGTGTTCACAAGTTTTCTTCAGCTCTGGAAATGTTGTAGCAATGATTTCTTTGACAGTTTCTTCTTCATCGAGGTTTTCTTCCTGTCCCTCTGGGACTCCAATAATTCTTATGTTACCCCTCTTGGCTTCATCACGATCTTCTCTTGCCATCTGTTCCCGAATTGTGAGTCTCTTTTCCATTTTCTGCTCTTTTCTGGAGAGTCTCTGAACTTCATCTTCGAGTTCACTGATTCTCAGCAGCTGTTACTCTGCTGCTGAGGCCTTCCACTGAGCTTTTCAATTCGCCTACGAGATTTTTCAGGTCTGACATTTCTGATTGCATTTTCCTCATTTCTGCCTTCAGATCCTCTTGTCTTCTATTGGCATTGCTTTCCATTGTTTCTTTTAATTCCCTAAGCATCCTAAGTAGCTCCCTCCTGAATTCCTTGTCAGAGAGGTAGTCTAACACTACAGTACTGTTGGTGTCATCTGGGCTAGACTCTTCAATATGAAAGTTTGGTGGGTTTTTGCATTGCTTTACCATTGTGAGAGGTGTGGTTTAGTCCTTCACGTTCACTGTTACTATTCTGCTTGATATGCAGTGTGAGTTAAGATAGGCTTATGAGTTATTGGCTACTGTGTTTCTAGTGGCTGAGCTAAAATAGAGAAGTTTCCATCTAAGAAGGTAGCTTATGGTTCCTAAGGCATATGTAGTGGGAAAATATTTCGCAGCCGCGTTCGCGGCCGCGGCTCCGGAAAGAGTCCCTGGCACTGGCGAGGAGTTGGGAACGTCTCCTGTTTGGAATTGGAGCCGTTCAGCTTTGTTGCCCAGAGCTGGGCCTCCGTGCCCGTCTCGCGCAGCTCAGGGGTTGAAAACCGGCTGTCTAGGGGCTGGATCTACGTGCGCATGCCCGGAAAGGGTTCCAGGCCCTTGGAGGCGGGCTGTACCTGTTTGAAATTGGAGCCGTTCAGCTTTGTTGCCCAGAGCTGGGCCTCTATTAATTTTTAAGGTCAGGTCTTTCTAGGACACTGAACTTATATTGTAAATTAATATTGCCTTTCTCCTCTCCTTATGTCTCTTGAATAGTTTACTTTAAAGCAATATCCTTTTGTATAGACACAAGAATATAATTAATATTATGCATTTGTAACTTGGTGTTTAATTGGCTTTGAATATTATTCATTCCCAGACATCTGCTTTCTCATCTTAAGCCTCAGTTGCCCTCACTTCCTAGCACCCCCCAAAGCAGGGACCTGACAAGAAACTGGATGGAACCAGGGCAAGTGGTAAGCTATGTGCTACCCAGGCATCGAGATGGGCCTGGCCAAAGTGCCACAATTCTTAAGTATAAGTTAAGAGCTTGATCATGACAAATGCTGTCATGATCCAAAAGTAACAATGAGATTAGGACCCTGATAAGGATAGGAAAGACTAATCTGGCCTGAGTACTGTAGTCTGAGTATCAGATGACCCCAGGAAAGCAATTCTATAAGCTTAATGCATCTCTTACTGTGTCCATACAAAATGATTAATATTATTAATGGAGCAATCGCACAGCGGTAGGGCATTTGCCTTGCTTGCAGCCAGGCCAGCCGAGCTCGTTCAATTCCTCTGCTCCTCTCGGAGAACCCGACAAGCTACCGAGAGTATCTCGCCCGCACAGCAAAGCCTGGCAAGCTACCCGTGACGTATACAATATGCCAAACATAGTAACAACAACAATATCATGGACAAGTGAGATAAAAAGGAAACATAAAATATCTGGGAAAGCTGTAGTGAGGAAGAAGTCCTACCTTTTAGATATTATGAACAAAAAAAAAGGAACTGCAGAGTTTGGGAAAGAGAAGGGAACACTATGTATGTGTTGTGGATGAACTGAAGACTTGGCCTGTTAATTTTTTAAATATTATTTTCAAGTACTATACTTATCAAAGGAGGTCCAGTTTATTTAAATGTTTTGAGAACTGTATTTAAATAAATGCAAATGAAGAGAGAGAGGGAGGGAGAGAGAGAGAGAGAAAGAGAGAGAGAGTGAGAAACTGGGGGGGGGGGGTGGAGCAATAGCATAGCCGGTAGAGTGTTTGTCTTGCGTGCGGCCAACCCGGGTTCAATTCCCAGCATCCCATATGGTCCCCTGAGCACCTCCAGGAGTAATTACTGATTGCAGAGGCAGGAGTAACCCCTGTGCATTGCAAATGTGACCCAAAAAGAAAAAGAAAAGAAAAAGGAAAAAAATTGCATATTTTTCGGTTGGATGCTATTCTCTTGGCAAAATACCTTACAAATAAGCAATTAATTTTGCTTAAGAAGCTTTCACACTTGTAGCTGGTAGTGTTGCGTGAATCACAAGAGTTTGTCTTGTTAACAGACTCCTCATCCCCCAATGGGCACAGTAGCATAGACATTAACCAGATAAGTGTTGTATTCAGTCCTTGCCCACCATCTCAGGATGCTGCCCCAAGACTGGAAATGGCTATCAAAAATATAGACTTTAATGCTTGCTTAAAACTGGTACATTTGTAGCTGCATTCATCATACATGTTAAGCATAATATTTTATCAGAGCATAATGATAAATACTTTATCACAAGGATTTGTTTTTGGAGGATATCTGGAAATGAACCTACACTTGTTATAAGCAATAAATATTGTGGTGTAATCTACATTATTACTGGAAAAATTATCTTTAATTTGTTTAATGTATTATGTTCTATTAACGTGGGCATCAACATTTTATATTCTTTACCATTTCAGAGTATATTTTATAAATACCTATTTAATCTTTGGTAGTTAAATGTAGTTTTTTAAAAGGTCAATTTGAAAACTCTGTTACCATAAAATAATTGTATGTTGACTCCGTTGTGATGGAAACATTTTACTATGGAGAAGTTTATCTGAGCAGATAAATCTTAGAATAAGTAATCTTTATTCTGTATTTGCAAGCTTTTCATGTTTTACATTTTTCCCAATTTTAAAAAAATTTATTATTGAAACACAATGAGGTACAGTTGTAGGCTTACAAATTTTTATGCTTGGGTTTCAATTATACAATAATTAAGTTCCCATTCCTCCACCAGTGCCCATTTTCCACCACCACTGATCCCAGTATCCCTCCCACCCCCCACCCCCAATCCCACCCTGCCTTGGTGGCAGGGCTTTCCCTTTTGTTCTCTCTCTCCTTTTGGGTACTGTGGTTTGCAAAAGAGGCATTGAGTGACAATCGTGTTCTATCTATAGTCTACTTTCAGCATGCATCTCTCATCCTGGGAGGATCCTCTCAACAACCTTTATTTGGTGCTCCCTTCTCTATCTGAGCTGCCTTTTCCCCTAGCATGTGCGGCTAGCCTCCAAGTCATGGAGTGAACCTCCTGGTACTTATCTCGGCTATTCTTGGGTGTTGGTCTCCCATTGTGTTATTTTATGTTCCCCAGATGAATGCAATCTTTCTATGTCTGTACCTCTCTTTCGGACTCATTTCGCTTAGCATGATACTTTCCATATAGTACCAGTTGTATGTAAATTTCATGACTTTATCTTTTCTATCAGCTACGTAGTACTCCATTGTGTAGATGTATCAAAGTTTCTTTGAGCAGACATCTGTTCTCAGACACTCGGGATTTTTTTTTTCTAAATTTTGGCTATTGTGAACAGTGCAGCAATTAACATACAAGTGCAGATGTCATTTCGACTGTATTTTTGACTCTCCTGGATATATTCCCAGGAGTGGTATTCCTGGGTCAAATGGGAGCTCAATTTCTAATTTTTTCAGAATTGTCCATACTGTTTTTGAAAAGGGCTGAACCAGTTGGCATTCCCACCAGCAGTGAAGGAGGGTCCCTTTCTCACCACAACCGCACCAACACTAGTTGCTTTTGTTTTTTTTGGATGTGGGTCAGTCTCTGTGTTGTGAGATGATGGTGTGAGAGAATTTTGATATGATCAGATAAATCTTGGAATAAGTAATTTTTATTCTGTATTTGCATTTCTTTCGTGTTTTACAATTTTCCCAATTTTCAAAAAAAATTTCTAAAAAGATATATGAAGGAAAATTTTCCTTACTGGCATAGTTATGTGACAGTTATTCAAGTCTTTATAAAGATGTTGATTTATTTCTTTAAAGCCCATTATTAATATTGTTTATTTTTCATGAAAATTTGATTTATTTCTTTAAAGCCCATTATTAATATTGTTTATTTTTCATGAAAATCTCAATGTGGTCATCCTCATTTACAACTGGGCTAAGTCATGATTTAGGAATGAATAAATAGCACTTTACTATCCATGATTTCAGTTTACTATGCTGACGTTTTGAAGTAAAATTTTTTTTTCATTTTTTATTAGTGAAACACCATGAAGTACATTTATAGACTTATAGAAGTAAAAATTTTTTGAAGTAAAAAATTTTTCAAGTTCTTTCTACTTCAATAAGTAGTATGTTGACATACAAATAAAAGTCCGACAATAACAAAAGTTTGTGTCTTCACCTCGGGATAGCAAAGAATGAAGTCTGCCCAAAGATGGTAATGCAACCAGCACCCTCCATATCCCTTATGCTATGAACACATTTGACAATTTATGTATAATGTGTAATTTTTAGGGAACGATTTTTCATTCTGTCTTTTGATATAGCATCAAAATTAACTCTTATTTTTCCTCTTTGATCCTGGCTTTCTTGAAAAGAATTACCTCTTCAATTTAAAAAAAATTCTCCTTGTAATTGAATCACTGTGAAATACACAGTTGCAAAACTGTTCGTGATCAGAATTCAGTCAAACAATGTTCCAACACCCATCCCTCTACTCGTGTAGATTTTCCACCACCAATCGCCGCAGATTCCCTCGCAAAACACAGCCTCCACTGAATGTCTCTATGGCACTCACTTCCTTTTCTCCTCTCTCTCACTCTCTCTCATTCTCTCTTTCTCTTCCCCTCTTTCTTTTTCCTTTTAGGCATTATGGTTTGCAATACCAATACTGAGAGGCTATCATATTTATTTCTTTACAAACTTTCAGCACAGAGAGCTTATCCTGAGTCATCATTTCCAACTATCTTTTTCATAGTGGTCCATTCCATATTCCAAATGCCTCCTCCCCAACACTAGAAGCATATTTCCAATCGTGGACCATTCCTTCCACCAGTGAGCATTTCCCACCACCAATCTCCCCAGTGTAATCCCATCAGCGGCCAAGACTCAGAGACTATAAAATCCAGCTCCCGGAACCGCGCGGCCTCGCGACATCTTATCAGGACATCTTTTTATGACATCTTATTATCTCACTCCTACTTTGGACAAACTTGCAGGCTATCGAATGTAACCTGCCCACAGGGCAAAGTCTGGCAAACTCCCCGTGGCGTACCAAATATGCCAAATACCAGTAACAATGATGGGTCTCATTCTCCTAAAGAGCCTTGAATATAATCTCAGGACTAGGATGAAAGAGACGTTACTGGGGCCTGCTCGAGGCAATCAACGAATAACAGGATGATGAATGAATGAAATCTCCCCAGTATAACCTCCTTTCCCACACTCCCCCTGGTTCTCTGGGAGATATTTCCCACATACTCTCTCTCTCCTTTTGGACATTAGGGTTTATATGTCCCTCTATTTCTGACTCATATCACTTAGCATGATACTCTCCACGTTGATCTGCTTATATGCAAATACTATGACTTCATCTTTTCTAACAGCTGCATAGTATCCCACTTTGTAGATGTACAAGAGTTTCTTTAGCCAGTCATTTGTTCTTGGGCATTTGTTTTTTTCCAGATTCTGGCTATTATAAACAGTGGTGCAATAAACATACAAGTACAGATGTTATTTTGATTATATTATTTTCATCTCTAGGGTATATTCCCATAAGTGGTATTGCTGGGTCAAATGAGGACTCTTTTTTTATATGTCATCATACGATTTATTGAAGTAGAAATAACTTAAAATATTTTTTACTTCAAAAATGTTTTACTTCAAAAAATTTTCTAATTTTTTGAGAAATATCCACACTCTTTTGCAAAAGTGCTGAACCAATCGGAATTCCCACCAGCAGTGAAGGAGAGTCCTCTTCTCCCCACATCCATGCCAACACCAGTTGCTTTTGTTCTTTCGGATGTATGTCAGTCTCTGTGGTGTGAGATTATATCTCATTGTTGTTTTGATCTGCATCTCCCTGATGATTAGTGATGAAAAGCATTTTTTCATGTGCCTTTTGGCCATTCGAATTTCTTCCTTGAGAAAGTTTCTGTTCATTTCATCGCCCCATTTGCTGATGAGATTGGATGTTTTCTTGCAGAGTTCAACCATGGCCTTGTGTATCCTTGATGTTAACCCCTTATCAGATGGGTATTGGGAGACTATCCTTTCCCATTCTGTAGCTTGTCTTTGTATTTTGTCACTGTTTCATTTGAGATACAGAAGCTTCTTAGTTTAAGATAATACCATTTGTCTTGGGGCTATTGTTCCGCCAGCAGGTCAATCTGTACCTGTACAGCGAGTGCGTCAGCAGCCTGATGGCACCTTCAGACTTCCAGATACCCCAAATTGCTGCTGTGTTTTGGCCAGACCCCAAAAACTTGGGGCAAAGTTTATGAAGAAAGTAAACAGCCAAAAGTTGGGTATGTGGGAGACACACCCACAAACCACCTAGGCCCCAGCTATATAATTGGAGGCATGGCCTCTGTGGTTCCTGATCAAACTGATTAATGGCCATGATCCCATGGACTCAGAAACAAATCTCGAAACTCAATGGCTTTTGGCAGAAATGTGTCTGGTCCCTACAGTAGGTTACCAGTGCTAGGCCAACCCAGGTGAGAATAGGTTTCGTGCCTTGGCCTATTCCCCCTGGTGGCCCGGTGGCTGTCATCCTTCGGAGACCACTGGACAGTCAGATCTGGGCCTGCAGTGGTGAGCCACGAGGAAATGGGGGTGGAGCCAGCCCTTTCATCCCCACCCCAACAGACCCCAAGTTGCCGCCCACGAAAGACCTCTCTGGCTCCTGATCAAGCTGCTTAATGGCCATGATCCCAGAGACTCAGAAACAAATCTCGAAACCCAATGGCTTTTGGCAGAAATACGTCCAGACCCCGCAGTAGATTATTGTCCCCGGGCCACCCCAGGGGGGAAAGGGTACTGTCCCTCAGCCTGCTCCCCCTGGACGGCTCGGTGACTGCCATCCACCAGAGACCATTGGACAGTCAGGTTTGGGCCTGCAGTGACAAGACACATGGGGCCTCACGGGATGGGGGTGGAGCAAGTCCTTTCCTCCCCATCCCAAAAAGACCCCGAGTCGCTGCCCATGAACGGCCTCTTTGGCTCCTGATCAAGCCATTTAATGGCTATAATCCCAGAGACGCAGAAACAAATCTCGAAACCCAGCGGCTTTTGGCAGAAATACGTCCGGACCCCACTGTAGGTTACTGTCACTGGGCCACCCCAGGGGGGAAAGGGTGCTGTCCCTCTGCCTGCTCCCCCTTGGCGGCTCGGTGGCTGCCATCCGCCAGAGGCCATTGTACAGTCAGGTTTGGGTCTGCAGTGATGAGAAACATTGGGTCTCACAGGATATGGGTGAAGCTGGCCCTTTCCTCCCCATCCCAGTGAGATCCAGAGTCGCCGCCCATGAATGGCCTGTCTGGCTCCTGATCAAGCTATTTAATGTCCATGATCCCAGAGACTCAGAAACAAATCTCAAAACCCAGTGGCTTTTGGCAGAAATGTGTCTGGTCCGTGCAGTAGTTTACTGGCACTGGGCCACCCCAGGTTGAATAGATTTCATGCCTTGGCCTGTTCCCTCTGGCGACCCGGTGGCTGCCATCCTCCAGAGACCACTGGATAGTCGGGTTTGTGCCCGTAGTGACGAGATATGCGGGGTCTCTTGGGATGGGGGTGGATCCAGCCCTTTCCCCCTGAATCCTATGAGACTCTGAGTCGCTGCCAATGAATGGCTTCTCTGGCTCCTGATCAAACTGCTTAAAGACCATGATCCCAGAGACTCAGAAACCAATCTTGGAACCCAGTGGATTTGGCAGAAATGCGTGTGGACCACACAGTAGGTTACTGTCGCCGGGTCACCCAAGGGGGGAAAGGATGCTGTCCCTCTGCCTGCTTCCCCTAGGTGGCTCGGTGGCTGCCATCCTCCAGAGGCCATTAGACAGTCAGGTTTGGGCCCGCAGTGACGAGACACTTGAGCTCTCACAGAATGGGGGTGGAGCCGGCCCTTTCCTCCCCGTCCCAACAAGACCCCAAGTTGTAACCCACAAACGGCCTCTCTGGCTCCTGATCAACCTGCTTAACAGCCATGATCCAAGAGACTCAGAAACAAATCTCGGAACCCAGCAGGTTTTGGCAGAAATCCCTCCAGATTTAAGTGTTAAAATTTCAGAATCCCAAAATCACATGGCCACTACTGCAGCCACGCGACATCATATGTTATTCTTAACCAGCAATAGAAAACAAACTGTCTGCTATTGCCTTTCAGCAGATCTGAGTGTTGGGGTAAAATCCCAAATAATAATGGTGGATCTGGTGTCAAAATATTGAATGTGATCAAAGTAGAGAGAGAGTAATATAGAAATCATCTGCCCCACAGGTAGGGGGAGGGTTTGGAGTGAGGGTATACTGGGGTTTTTGATGGTGGAGAATGGGCACTGGTGAAGGTACGGGTGTTTCATTGTATCACCGAGACTTCAACCAAAAGCTTTGTAACTGCTCTCACAGTGATTCAATAAATAAAATTATAATCAATAAAAAAAGATAATAACATTTTTATCTCTGTTTCCACTTGCTTAGTCAATGGTGTGTCATCTTTGAAGACACCTTTAGCTTCAGTGTCGTGGAGTGTTTGCTAACCTTGTCTTCAATATACCTTATGAACTCTAGTCTGATTTTGAGGTTTTTAATCCATTTTTATCTGACTTTTCTACATGGTGTTAGGTAAAGTTCTGAGCCCATTTTTTTTTGCATGTACCTGTCCGGTTTTGCGAGCACCATTTGTTGAAGAGGCTTTCCTTACTCCACTTTACATTTCCTGCTCCCTTATCAAAAATTAGCTGATCATATATTTGAGGTTGTGTGTAAGGATATTTAACCCTGATCCACTTGTCTACTGCTCTTGCTTTGCTCCAGTACCATGCTTTTTCAATTATTGTCGCTTTGTAGTAGAGTTTGAGGTTTGAAAAAGTGATGCCTCCCATGTTTTTTTTCCCTTAAATTGCTTTATCTATTCATGAGGGGTTGTTGTTCCATATGATTTTTATGAGGGTTTGATACACTTCTTTGAAGACTTTCATGGGAATCCGTATAGCGATTGCATTGAATCTGTACAATGCTTTGGGGATTATTATCATTTTGACAATGTTATTTCTCCTAATCCATTAGCAGAGAATGTTTGCATTTCCTCGTATCCTCTTTTATTTCATCAAGTAGCATTTTGTAGTTTTCTTGTATCGGTTCTTTCCCTCTTTAGTTCAGCTGATTTGAAGTACTTGATTTTCTGAGGCATGATTTTGAACGGGATTGCTTTTTTCATTTCACTTTCTACTCTCACAATATTTATGTATAGAAAAGCCATGGACTTTTTGGTATTGATTTTATAGCATACGGCTTTACTATAAATGTCTTCTCTTTCTAGGGGATTCTTGGTAGAGGCTTTAGAGTTCTCTAAATATCATGTCATTTAATCTGTAATTAGTGAGAGCTTGATTTCTTCCTTTCTTATCTGGTTGCCCTTAATATCTTTTTCTTGCCTGACTGCTATTGCAAGTACTTCTATTAGTATATTGAACAGAAGTGGTGAGAGTGGGAATCCTTGTCTTGTACCTGATCTTAGAGCGAAGGCTCTTAGTTTTTCCCCATTGAGAATAATGCTTGCCATATGCTTGTGGTTTATGGCTTTGACTATATTGAGGAAAGTTCTTTCAATACCCACTTTGGTGAAAGTTTTCATCATAAACGGTTACCGAATCTTGGCAAATGTTTTCTCTGCATCCATTGATATGATAATATGTTCTACCTTTTCTTTTGTGGATATGATGGATTATTTTAATTGACTTCCAAACGTTAAACCATCCTTGCATCCCTGGGATGAATCCAAGTTGGTCGTGATGTATGAACTTTTTGATGAGTAGTTGGATTCTATTTGTTAATATTTTGTTAAGAATCTTTGCATCTGTATTTATTAGTGCATATCAGCCTATAATTTTCTGTTTTTGGTGTTGTCTCTGTTTGCCTTTTGTATTAGGGAGACATGTGCCACATAGAAACTGTTTGAGAAAGTTTCTGTTTTTATAATATCCTGAAAAAGCTGAGAAATGCTGACAATATGTCCTCTTTAAAAGCTTGGAACAGTTTGCTAGTGAATCCATCTGGATATGGGCTTTTTTTTGGGGGGGGAAGACTTTTGATTACAGTTTCAATCGCCTCTATAGCAATAGGTCTATTCAAGTATTCCAAATCTTATTGGTTCTAACTTGGGTGGTTATAGGAATCCAGGAATTTATCCATTTCTTTTAGATTCTCTTATCTCGTGACATACAGACATTCAAATTAGTGTCTGATGATCTTTTGAATTTCTTTGGTTTCTCTTGTGATGTCCCCGCTTTCATTTCTGGTTCGGTTCATTATTTTTCTCCCTCTCTCTCTTTTTTGTGAGTCTTGTTAGTGATTTATCAATCTTGTTTATTTTCTCAAAGAACCAGCTCTTGGTTTCATTGATCTTTCGCATCTTTCTTTGAGTTTTCATTTTGTTAATTTCTTCAATAAATTTTATTGTTTTTTTTCTTCTACCTGGTTTGGGTTCCTTTTGTTTGTCCTTTTCTAAGATCTTTGAGCTGTGAAGTCAAGTTATCTATGTAGGTGCGTTTTTTCCTTCCTGAGAAATTCTTGCAGAGCTATAAATTTTCCCCTTAACACAGCTTTAGCCATGTCCCTTAGGTTCTGGTAGCTCGTGTCTTCATTCTCATCTGTTTCCAGGTATCTTTTGGTTTATTCTTGATTTCTTTCCTGACCCACTCCTTGTTTAACATTGAGTTGTTTAATTTCCAGGTGTATGATTTGGTTCTCTGAATATGTGTGTGATTAACTTCTATCTTCAGTGCACTGTGGTCTGAAAAGATAGTTGGTGCAATTTCTATCTTCCCTATTCTATTGAGGTATGCTTTATGACTCAGCAAGTGTTTTATATTGGAAAGTATTCTGTGTATACTAGAAGAGAACATATATTAATTTGGAGGGGTGATGTAAAGCCCTGTATAGATCTACTATCTCTCTCTCTTCTTTTTTCCTTCAAATCCAGTGTTTCCTTCTGTGTTTTAATCATGATGATCTATCCAGAGGTGAAAGGCGGTGTTGAATCTTCCAACTACTGTTGTGTTGCTACCAATGTCCTCCTTAAAATCTATTAGAAGCTGTTTTACGTATTTAGCTGGTTTCTCATTGGATGCATATATTTTAGGAGTGTGATTTTTTCCTTCTGTACATATTACTTTATTAAAATATGGGCTTCCCTGTCCCTTCTAATCTTTTTAAACCTGAAATTTATGTTGTAGGATACTAGTATGGCCACCCCAGCTTTTTTTAGGGAGTTGTTTGCTTGGAGGATTATTTCCCATCTTCTGACGTTGAGTCTGTGTTTGCTCTGACTACTCAGATGTGTTTCTTGTAGACAGCAGAAGGTTGTGTTCAGTTTCTGAATCTATTTTCCCACTCTTCGTCTCTTAATTGGTGCATTTAGACTATTGACATTGAGAGAGATTATTGTCATGGGGTTTTGTGCCATCTTTCTGTAGAGGTTTATTGTGCTTATTGGGGTTTTTCTTGTCTTACAGGACCCCCCTTATTCCTTCTTTTAAGTTTGGTTTTGAGTCTATGAAGTTCCTGAGCTGTTGTTTATCCATGAAATAGTGTATCGTTTCTTTGAGTTTGAGTGAGAGTTTAGCTGATATTGTTTTCTTGGTGAGGCGTTCATTTCATTTAGCTTTTTCACTATATACCACCATTGTCTTTGGGCTTGGAGAGTTTCCTCTGATAAGGCTACTAGAAATCTAAGGAGTGCTCCTTTGTATGTTATTTCTGTTTTTACCTTGTTTCTTGCTGTATTGTGTTTCTAACTGTGGTATCAGTCATTCTGATTATGATATGCCTTGGAGTCTTTTTATTATGGTCTCTTTTAGCTGGAACCCTTCTGGCTCCTTGGATGTGCATGCCTGTATTCCCCAGATCTGGCAACTTCTTATCATTGTTATCTTTAACTTTGGCGTTTTCACTGGGGTTTTCTCCCTGTCCTTCTGGAACTCCAATGATTCTTATGTTGTTGTTTTTCATTTTTTTATTTTTTTTTTGTTCATCCTGTAGATCTCTGATTCATCCTAGAACTATTTTGAGGTCTTTTCCCATTGTATGTTGTTGCCTGTAAGCTTTCTGAAACTAATCTTCAAGCTCACCAATGCTGTCTTCGGCTGTAGTCATTCTACGATTGAGGGAACCCACTGAGTTTTTCATTTCATCTACTGAGTCCTTTATTTGTAGCTTTCTTATTTCTTCTCTCATTTCTTCCTGTATTTTCTTGGCTGTTTCTTTCATGTCCTCCTTTAATTTACTGGATGCCTGTTCCACTGTTTTTTGGAGTTCATTGAACTTCTTCAACATTTCATCTCTGAATTATTTATTGGAGAGACCGTATTTGTGGGTAACCCCTATTGAGGCTCCTGGACTCTTTTCTTTGTCCTTTTCTCGTGGTGTGGATTTGTGCTATTTCTTAATGCTGAGTAGTATGGAGGTGGGATCTTTCAATTCACTATCAGTATTCCCTCTTGCTGAAAGAAAGGATTCTGGATGAGCTTGGTTGATGAAGGTCACCCTTTTCCCCTTCTGGAATACTACCTCTCCTCTTAGGTGCTCCTCTGTGACTTATGTGACACCTCTAGTGAAACTTCAGAGAATTTGTTCTTTTACATTAGGCTTGTACAGCTTCTTGTGTTCACTATTATTTTGGTGAGAATGGAATAGTCTAGTGGACTATCGGCCTAATGTGTTTGAGATAGCCACGATGTTCTCCACAGAATTAAGTAATGAGATTGAGATGTGACTAGAGTGCTGGGAATGGAGAAAATAACTGCAGTTGCCTGTGGAGGCCATGCCCCCTGCCGTGCTGTAAGTCCTGAGGTATGCTTGGAGGTGTTGCCCTCTGGGTTCTGGGTTGAGGCATGCACGGGGAATGGGTCACCGACCGGGGAGGTATGCACACCTGGTGGAGGGCGTCGGGGTTGCGTTGCAAGCAGGCTCCAATTCTGTGGGATGCTGGTAGCTATTGTTGTCCGGGTTGCCAGGTGCATATACTTTTAGGAGTGTGAGTTCTTCCTTATGTACAGATCCCTGGATCATTAGGAAATGAATTTTACTGTTTCTTATAATCTTCTTCAGCCTGAATCTATATTGTCTGAGATTAGCATGGCCACCCTGGCTCATTGAGGGATTCTTTTGTTTGTAGTGTCTTTTTCCAGCCTTTGACTTTAACTTTGTGTTTTCTCTGATTATTCGGATGTGATTCATGCAGGAAACAGAGTGTTGGTTTCAATTTTCTAATATGTTCTGCAATTCGCTGCCTCTTAATTGGTATGTTTATCGCAATGATATTGAGCAATTATTGTTATGGAAATTTGTCCCATAATTCTGCTGGAGTTTGGTGTGTTTGAGTGTCTTGTCTTGTCTTAAAGTAACCTATTTAGTCTTTCTTGTAATCATGGTTTTCAGTCTATGAAGTTCCTGAGTTGTATTGTTTTGAAGTTGTGTATTGTTCCTTCAAATATGAATGAGAGTCTAGCTGCATCAAGTATTCTTGGTGAAGTGTTTAAGTCACTGAGTTATTTTCACTATATCCCACCACTGTCTTGGGTCTGGATGTTTTCATCTGGTAAGTCTGGCATACTTCTTAAGGATGATCCTTTGTAATTAATTTCCTTCTTTGATCTTGCTTCTCCGAGCAGCACGGAAGACCTCCACTACCTCCACTACCTGGCCCCCGACACACTCCAGGATGCTTTCCAGACACTCAGGCCAAGACTCACAAACAAGTGAAGCCTCACAGAGCGAGGGAAGCGGAACTCTGAAGCTCAGACTCTAGGCTCAATGGACCCGGGAACAGAGATCCTCTGCCTGCTCCCAGCAGCCCAGCAGACCTCCATTACCTCCGCTACCTCCACTACCCGGCCACCGACACAGTCCAGGATGCTTTGTGGACACTCAGGCCTAGACTCATGCACGAGTAAAGCCCCACAGAGTGAGGGAAGCGGAACTCTGGAACTCGGACTCCAGGCTCAACAGACCTGGGAACAGAGATCCTCTGCCTGCTCCGAGCAGCCCGGCAGACCTCCATTCCCACTGCTACATCCACTACCCGGCCGCGAACACACTCCAGGACACTTTCGCGACACTCAGGCCGAGAATCACGCACGAGTGAAGCCCCACAGAGTGAGGAAAGCAGAATTCTGGACCTCAGACTCCAGGCTAAATGGACCCGGGAACAGAGATCCTCTGCCTGCTCCAAGCAGCCCGACAGACCTCCATTCCCTCTGCTCCGTCCGCTACCCGGCCGCCTACACACACCAGGAAGCTTTCAGGATACTCAGGCTGAGATTCACGCACAATGAAGCCCCACAGAGCGAGGAAAGCAGAACTCTGGACCTCAGACTCCAGGGTAAATGGACTCGGGAACAGAGATCCTCTGCCTGTTCCCAGCAGCCCACAGACCTCCATTCTACCCGGTACCGCCACTAGCCGGGCGCCAACACACTCCAAGCTGCTTTCTTGACACTCATGCTGAGACTCAGGCATGATGAAGCCCCACAGAGTGAGGGAAGTGGAACTCTGGACCTCGGACTCTAGACTTAACAGACCCGGGAACAGAGATCCTCTCCCTGCTCCCAGCAGCCCAGAAGACCTCCATTACCTCCACTACCTCCACTATCCGGACACCGACACACTCCAGGATGCTTTCTGGACACTCAGGCCAACACTTAGGCATGAGTGAAGCCCCACAGAGTGAGGGAAGCGGAACTATGAACCTCGGACTCCAGGCTCAACGGACCCGGGAACGGCGATCCTTTGCCTGCTCCCAGAAGCCCGGAAGACCTCTATTACCTCTGCTACCTCTACTGCCCAGCTGCCGACAAACTCCAGGACACTTTCCGGACACTCAGACCAAGACTCACGCACAAGTGATGCTCCAAAGAGTGAGAGAAGAGGAACTATGGACCTCAGACTCCAGGCTTAACCGACCTAGGAACAGAGATCCTCTGCCTGCTCCCAGAAGCCTGGCAGAGCTACATTACCTCCAATATCTCCACTACCCTTCCACACTTCCGCTGACACACTCAGATGCCTTCTGGACCACGTGGCCGCATCGCAGCCATCATAAAACACTTAATACCAGATTACCGCACCATATTTGGTTGCATTGAAATATGGTTTGAACCATGGGAACACCTGAAAGGACAATAAGAGACCGCCCTAAAAGCCTCTATCCCTCTCGGAGAGCCTGGCAAGCTACCGAGAGTAGCTTGCAGTAGCTTCCGCCCACACAGCAAAACCTGGCAAGCTATTAGTGGTGTATTTGATATGCCCAAACCAGTAAATACAATGGGTCTCATTCCGCTAACCTTGAAAGAGCCACCAATATGGAAGCATTAAGAAGGATGAGGATGGAGAGGCTGTTAAAATCTCAATGCCAACCAAGGCTGCCACAACGAAGAAAGACAAAAATGACAGGCTGTACTTTCAATGCACGTGCACTGGCTTCAGATGCATCCATTGAGGACAAGATGATGCAAGCACAAAAGATCAAGTAAGACAACATTGGTCTGACCAAGATGAGAAGGCATCAATCACATCATGCCATTTTTGATAAGGGAAGAACTCTTCCTTGGAACATGTGGCAAAAGAGGTGTCCTTGGTGTCTGTGTCCTTGTCAACATGAACTTAGCCATAAACATTGATTCATCCAAATGCCTAACAACCCGAATCGGATTATTACACTTGAATAGATGTGGCTCACTGCCGGCAGATTCTATCTTTGTTGTCTACGCACCAACATTAAATTATGATGAAGGAGAAATTGAGTAGTTCTACATGGAGCTGGAGAAGTTCTATAAAGAAGACCACACCTTCTACAAGATCATTGTTGGATATTTTATTGCCAAGATAGGACCAAGAAGATCAGCCGAAGAACTCCACATCAGGACCCATGGGATAGAATGGAACGAACAGGGTGAGAGACAGTTCGAGTTCATCATATTGACCAAGATAATCCATGGTAACTCACAATTCCAGAAGGCCGAATCTAAATGTTGGACATGGGACTCTCCCTGTGGGCGGTTCCACAATGAAATTGACCACATCAATATTCAATCAATAGTTTTGCCTGACCGATGTCGCTGTTGTCCCAAAATTCCAAATGGGATTGGACCACCGTCTCCTTTGTGCAAAATTCTACTTCACAGAGTGGGGAGAAAAGGCTGCAAAGCTTAAGAAGAGAACTCTTAGAACGACCACCAACTCAGATCTCTTTGGCACTATTGCAGCAATATGGGAAGATACCATCGTTGACAACATTGATGAGAAATATGATCGACTGGTTTTGCACCTCCATGATTGGTTGAAGAATGCTGAGAGAGAGAGCCACAAACAGATGCCTATCTTAGAAAATTCTCAAGCTTATTCACCATGGTGACTTGGCACAAGCCTCAGCCAACCGCAAGGGAACGTCCAAGCTCACAAAGCATTACAGAAAATCAATAACGAAGACCTCAAAGAGAGAAGAGCAGCTGTGTTAGCAGATGAGGCAGAAGCTGGGAAAAGCATTTGCAATAGCCACCTGTCCTTCGCCAACTACAAGACCAAGATTGCTGCTCTCTGACGTCCTGATGGATCTATCACATCTCCCAGAAGGGCAATGGAGAAGATTATTCATGACTTCTACTCGGATTTCTTTGATAGCCACGTCCAAATGCCCACATACCAAATTCCACAGGATGGATATGTCGTTCTCAAAGTTCTCCCTTCCAAAATCCAACATGCCATTTTGTTGATAAAGAAGCCAACGACACCCGGCCCATACAAGGTCAGACCTGAACACCTGAAGAACCTGCTGTTAGTACTCATCAATACAGTGGCTTGGCTCTTTACATGCTACCTGTCTGAATGCAAGGTTTTGTCCCAATGGAAAACCAGCAGGACTGTACTACAGTACAAAAGTGAGACATCCACGACATTGGCAACCATCACCCGATCTGTCTATCATCTACAAGCTGTTCGAATCATCCTGAATAGGATTGTTAGAACACTAGATGAAGGACAACCATACAAACAAGCTGGTTTCCAAAAAAGATTTAGCACAATCAACCACATTCACAAAATAACCAAGCTTATTGAAGTTTCTCGGGAGTTCAAGATGCTGCTATGTCTAACGTTCAGTGACTTAAGAAGGCCTTTTATTCTGTTGAGACTGAAGCGGTCATCGAAGCCCCAGCCAAACAGGGTGTTCTATGTCAGTACATCAGGAGCTGTACTGCGAGCTGTACTGTGAGCTGTACTGCGGAATAAACTACCAAGATCTCACCATTCTACAGGGAGGTGATCATTGACGTCAAGAGAGGGATTCGGGAGGTGATACCATTTCACCGAAATTCTTTAGTGCCACCCTGGAGAACGTCATGCAACAAGTAGACTGGGAAGGAATGGGCATGAAGGTAGATTGTCAGCAACTATACCACCTTCGCTTTGCTGATATCATCGTTCTTATAACACCAAGTATCGGCCAAGCGGCACAAATGCTGGGCGATTTCAACAGTGATTGTGGAAAGGTCGGACTACAGCTGAATCTCACAAAGACAATGTTTATGAGAAACGATCTCGTTCCTGATGCTCCATTCACTCTCAAAGGGACAAACATCTCCGAATGCAACATTTATGTGTACCTAAGTCGAGAAGCCAACATGACAAATGACCTGGCACCTGAGTTGCATAGGAGGAAGAGAGTGGCTTGGAATGCCTTTAAGAACATAGAAGAAATACGTAAGAGGACGAAGAACTTCCGGCTCTGGGCACATCTCTTTGATTACACTGTTCTTTCTGCATTAACATATGCCTCAGAGACCTGTGCCCTACGAAAACAGGATGAGAACACTATTCTGGTCTCCCAAAGAGGAATCGAAAGAACTAAGCTTGGAGTATCACGCTTCACTCAAATGAGAGAAGAATCTGGAGTTCCGACCTCCATCGATGGTCAAGAATCATGGGCGCTGTCTTGTTTGCCAAGGTGTTGAAAGTCAGATGGACTGGACATGTAATGAGATTTGGAGACGACTGCTGGACTAGAGCCATTACCAACTGGATTCCACAGAATGTCAAAGATCGCATGGCCGCCTACCTCTGAGATGATCAGACTTCTTCATCAAGATCCTGAATGATTGGTTTGAGGTTCTTCGTGTTCCTAGAATGAGCAGATGCCATTGGGATACATCAGCATGCAACAGAGACGAATGGAGACATTGCTAGCGCCCTCTCAAGCAAATCAATTAGTGATGGGATGTCCAGTGATCAAGTGATCTTGCTGCTTTCAGTATTCTATCCCTATCTATTGTTTGATCATTCTGATTGGAATGTATCCTGAAATATTTTTATTTGGGCTTCTTTTATCTGGTATCTTAGGTCTTCCTGGATATGGATTCAGGCACTCTTCAGCCCTAGGTACGTTTAAGCAATGATGGCTTTGATGGTTGCTTCTTCATCAGAGTTTTCTTCCTGCCTCTTTGGTACCTTGATGATTGTTACTCTATTTTTCTTAAATTCATCCAAATGTTCTTTTGTCATTTGATGGTTTATTTTGAGACTCTTTTCAACTTTCTGCTCTTTTCTGGAGATTCTCTTTACCTCATCTTGGAGCTCACTGACTCTGTCCTCAGCAGCTTTCATTATGCTTCTGGAGCCTTACAGTCAGTTTTTCATTTTATCTACCAGGATTTTCAAATCTGTCATTTCTGTTTGTAAATTCCTCATTTCTGTTCTCATTTCCTCTTGTATCTTAGTGGCAGTGTGCTCCATTGTTTCTTTGAGCTTCTTGTGCATCCTTAATAGCTCCATTATAAATTCCTCATCAGAGAGTACACATTGCTCATTATTACTGGTTGGGTCAACTGGGGTAGCATCTTCATTCAATTAACCTGATGGGTTTCTGCATTCTTCTACCATTGTGACCTTTGCAGTTTGTATTCTTGTGCTCACAGTTGCTTTTGTGTTTTTAAGGGGTGGTGGGTGGGGTGGCCATGTTGATTGGGGTAGGGGTTAATGGACTGTTGGTCAAATATGGTTGGGGTGGCCAGGCTGTCCTAGTGAGTTCCAAATAAGAGTCTAATGTGTGATCTTATGGGATATGATGAGGGATATTAACTGACGGCCATGTTAGCCTTGCTCAGGAGAACATGTGCCCAGCCTTCTAACCTGCAATGCCTGAATATTAGCACCTCAGAAATTGCATCAGTCATTTGTATCTGCTGCCAGCTTGGGACCTGCAACACCTTGAAAGCTTCCGCCTTGTTTCTTTTAAATTCCAGGTTGGCACAGTCTTCAGTGCACTTCCATCTTCAACTTTTTGCCAAGAAAATCATCTTTAACCATACTTCCTTGAACAAATGGCACTTCCATAAATTTACTTATTATTATTATTATTATTAATTTTATTAATTTATTTTTGGTTTTGGTGCAATGCCCAGTGGTGCCCAGGGCTTGCTTATTCCCGACTGTGCTGAGCACCACTCCTGGTTGGCATGTGTCAGAGACTTGTAGGGCACCAGGGATCAAACTTGCATCCTTTTCATTCAAGTCAAGTGGCCTATATGCTACGTTATCTCTATGGTCCCAAGGTGATATGTTTTTAAGTTGGGTTATGTTGACAGTGCTTAGGGCTTAATCTTGGCTTTCTACTAATAAAACACTCTTGGAAGTGCTCAGGGAACTAAATGTGGTAACTGGAATTGAACCGTTTGACTGCATGCAGGATAATTGCCTTACCCACTATATTATCTATGTGACTTCTTCTAAATTTTAAACAAATAAAGAAATATTACCTTTTTGAAAACTTTATCAAACTCCAGTGTCAGAAAGGACACAAAATCTGAAAGTGATGCCAGTTGAGGTAAATGGTCTTTATATGATGAACATCAAAATTTTGTTTCATGAAAGTTTATATAGTCATGATAACTACAATTCCTAATCTAACCTATGTAAAAAAAATCTTTTCTTTAAAAAATGCTGCTGCTTCTCTCTCCTTAGAGTGCCATAATTCTGATTCATCAAATGCATGCTGCCCTTTTAAATGTCTAATTGATTTGTTGATGAATCCGTTTTTGAATGCAATTAGATGAAGACTGAACCCCTAGGACAAGGCTAACAACTTTCTTCATAACTGGCATTCCTATAAAAATTTGAAAGGATACTTGCATCTCTATGTTTGTATAAGCTTATTCCTAATGGCCAAAACAAAAATTCAATTTAAATGTCCATCTATTGAAGACTGAATGATAGTGTGGTATATATTTTCAATGCAGGACTTGTTAGCTATCAGAAAAAGATTAAATTATGCCCTTTAGGACAAGACTGGAGTTAGTTATACTTAGTGAGATAAGTAGTTAATTGACACACATGTTATGGATGGTTTTCATTCATAACATGAATTACTAAAGAAAACTGGAACAAAACTAACTCTTGAGTGGAAATTACAGTGGTTAATAAAGAGAAAGGGGGTAGAAGGATGAGAGTGGAATTTTTAGGAGAGTCTTTTGGTCTTGAGCTGGTACAGAAATGCTTGGGGTGGGAGTGACCATGATTAACACCACATACAGAGATGTAGAGTCAAACTTCCGAAATGTTCTAATATTGTAAATCAGTTCTAAATTAATGAAAAGATTGAAAAATCTTGAAAGGCACAAGACGGTAAGTTGGTTCTATTTAGCTCAAGAGAGCAATGATAAGATTAATTATGAAAATTAAGGGGAATATGTCAATATACATTTTGTCTCATTTATAATTTAGAATGCTATCCCCCCTCCAAAATTAAATAGTTTGATTTCTAGAGTAGTCAATCAACTATTACAAGAGTATTGAATAAGGGATTAGATGAAAACCATGGGGCACAGAAAAAAATACTATTATGCTGAGTGGAAACTTAAATTACTTTTCATCTATGAATTCCCATGATTCTAAAATGCTCCTAATGAACTACAATGATGACAGACAAGAATTCTGTCCAGTGTTAAAACTGTGTAATGATTTGTTTTGAGTATTTAGATGGGAATTTCTGGTCCCAAAAGCAAGTGCTAAACTTTAAAAAGAACAGTCTTTGTATGTTCCTCATAATTTTTACTTCTTAACACCTTGTATGTCATGACCTTTACCCACAGAGTATAAAAATTATCTTGGAGGTACAGCCCGCCCCCAAGGGCCTGGGACCCTCTCTGGGCATGCGCAGCTAGATCCAGCCCCTAGAAAGCCGGTTTTCAACCCCTGAGCTACGTGGGATGGGCACAGAGGCCCAGCTCTGGACAACAAAGCTGAACGGCTCCAATTCCAAACAGGTACAGCCCGCCCCCAAGGGCCTGGGACCCTCTCTGGGCATGCGCAGCTAGATCCAGCCCCTAGAAAGCCGGTTTTCAACCCCTGAGCTGCGTGGGACGAGCACAGAGGCCCAGCTCTGGGCAACAAAGCTGAACGGCTCCAATTCCAAACAGGTACAGCCTGCCCCCAAGGGCCTGGGACCCTCTCTGGGCATGCGCAGCTAGATCCAGCCCCTAGAAAGCCGGTTTTCAACCCCTGAGCTGCGTGGGATGGGCACAGAGGCCCAGCTCTGGGCAACAAAGCTGAACGGCTCCAATTCCAAACAGGAGACATTCCCAACTCCTCGCCCAGTGCCAGGGACTCTAACGCAGCCACGAAATATTTTCCCACTACGTATGCCATAGGAACCATTAGCTACCTTCTTCGATGGAAACTTCTCTATTTTAGCTCAGCCACTAGAAATACAGTAGCCAATAACTCATAAGCCTATCTTAACTCACACTGCATATCAAGCAGAATAGTAACAGTGAACGTGAAGGACTAAACCAGACCTCTCACAATGGTAAAGCAACACAAAAGCCCACCAAACTTTCATATTGAAGAGTCTAGCCCAGATGACACCAACAGTACTGTAGTGTTAGACAACCTCTCTGACAAGAAATTCAGAAGGGAGCTACTTAGGATGCTTAGGGAATTAAAAGAAACAATGGAAAGCAATGCCAATAGAAGACAAGAGGATCTGAAGGCAGAAATGAGGAAAATGCAATCAGAAATGTCAGACCTGAAAAATCTCGTAGGCGAATTGAAAAGCTCAGTGGAAGGCCTCAGAAGCAGAGTAACAGCTGCTGAGAACAGAATCAGTGAGCTCGAAGATGAAGTTCAGAGACTCTCCAGAAAAGAGCAGAAAATGGAAAAGAGACTCACAATTCGGGAACAGATGGCAAGAGAAGATCGGGATGAAGCCAAGAGGGGTAACATAAGAATTATTGGAGTCCCAGAGGTACAGGAAGAAAACCCTGATGAAGAAGAAACTGTCAAAGACATCATTGCTACAACGTTTCCAGAGCTGAAGAAAACTTGTGACCACATTCAGGAGGCCCGAAGGGTACCAGCTAGAAGAAATCCGAATAAAAATACCCCAAGACACATTCTGATCAAAATGACCAAAACCTTAGACAGAGACAAAATTGTGAAAGCAGCAAGATCGAAGAAAGAAATCTCCTACAAAGGAGCATCCTTAAAATTCACAGCTGATTTTTCTGATGAAACCCTCATGGCCCGAAAACAGTGGTGGGACATAGTGAAAAAACTCAATGAAAAAAATGCCTCCCCAAAAATACTTTTCCCAGCAAGACTCTCATTCATAATAGAAGGAACAACACACAGTTTCACAGACAAACAACAGCTCAGGAACTTCATAGACTCAAAACCATGGTTACAAGAACAACTAAATGGGCTACTTTACGGCAAGAAAGGCCCCTCAAATACACCAAATTTTAACAGAACAATGGGACAAAATCCCATAACAATAATCTCTCTCAATGTCAATGGGCTAAACGCACCAATTAAAAGACATAGAGTGGCAGGATGGATTAGAAAATTGAACCCAACATTCTGCTGCATGCAAGAAACACATCTCAATAGTCAAAGCAAACACAGACTCAGAGTAAAAGGCTGCAAAACAATACTACAGGCAAAGAGCTCCCATAAAAAAGCTGGGGTAGCCATCCTTATATCAGACCACATCGATTTCAGAGTGAGGAACGTCATAAGAGACAGTGAAGGCCATTTCTTACTGATCAATGGATCTGTACAACAGGAAGAACTTACAATAATAAATGTATATGCACCTAATGAGAGACCAGCAAAGTACTTAAAACAACTACTCATAGATTTGGAAAAAGACATCAATAGCAACACAATACTAGTGGGAGACTTCAACACTGCTTTGTCACCTCTTGATAGATCAACCAGACTCAAGATTAGCAAGGACATACTTCATTTGAGGGAAACAATGGAAGAAAGGTACTTAGTAGATATATACAGGACACTTCATCCACAAAAAGCTGAATACACATTCTTCTCAAGCGTCCATGGAACATTCTCCAAGATAGACCACATGCTGAGCCACAAAACATGCCTCCATAAAATTAAGAAGGTAGAGATTGTATCAACAATCTTCTCAGACCATAATGCGCTGAAATTAGAAGTAAATCACACGCAAAAACAGAAAACTAAATCAAACACCTGGAAATTATACAGTGCACTATTGAACAACGAGTGGATTAGACAGGAAATCAAAGAGGAAATCAAAAGATTCCTAGAAACGAATGAAAATGAGAACACGAGTTACCAAAACTTATGGGACACAGCAAAGGCTGTGTTAAGAGGAAAGTTTATAGCTCTACAAGCATTCCTCGGGAAGGAGGAGCGAGCACACTTAAGTAACCTAACCTCACAGCTTAAGAGCTTAGAGAAGGACCAAAAAAAGGAGCACAACCCGAACAGGAGAAAGGAAATAATAAAACTCAGAGCAGAGATTAACGAGATGGAAACCCAAAAAAAACAACCCGAAAGATCAATGAAACCAAAAGCTGGTTCTTTAAGAAAATTAACAAGATCGATAAGCCTCTAGCAAAACTCACAAAGAAAGGGAGAGAGAAAACCCTAATAAACCAAATCAGAAATAAAAAGGGGGTCATTACAACAGAAACCACAGAAATTCAGAGGATCCTCAGGGAGTACTTTGAGAAGCTTTATGCCACGGAACATCAAAACCTCGAGGAAATGGATAAATTCCTAGACTCCTACAGACTCCCAAGGCTGAACCAAGAAGACCTGGAATACCTGAACAGACCTATCACCATCAAGGAAATTGAAATGGTAATAAAAAGTCTTCCCAAGCACAAAAGTCCTGGCCCTGATGGATTCACTAGTGAATTCTTCCAAATCTTTAAAGAGGACTTACTCCCAATGCTCTTTAAGCTTTTCCACGAAATTGAAATATCAAAAACACTTCCGAACAGTTTCTACGAAGCAAATATCACACCGATACCAAAAGCAGACAGAGATACCACAAAGAAAGCGAATTACAGGCCGATATCCCTGATGAACACAGATGCAAAGATCCTCAACAAACTACTAGCAAATAGAATCCAACTACTCATCAAAAAGATCATACACCATGACCAAGTAGGATTCATCCCAGGGATGCAAGGATGGTTTATCATTCGGAAATCAATCAACATAATCCACCATATCAACAAAAGAAAAGATAAAAAGCATATGATCATATCAATAGATGCAGAGAAAGCATTTGACAAGGTCCAGTACCCCTTTATGATGAAAATCCTAGCCAAAATGGGTATAGAGGGGACCTTCCTCAACATAATTAAAGCCATCTACCACAAGCCTACAGCAAGTATCATCCTCAATGGGGAAAAACTGAGAGCCTTCCCTCTAAGATCAGGGACGAGACAGGGATGCCCACTCTCTCCACTGCTGTTCAATATAGTACTGGAAGTACTTGCAAGAGCGATTAGTCAGGAAAAAGATATTAAGGGCATTCAGGTAGGAAAGGAAGAAATCAAGCTCTCACTATTCGCAGATGATATGATACTCTACTTAGAGAACCTAATAACCTCCACCAAAAAACTCCTAGAAACAATAGACTCGTATAGTAAAGTTGCAGGTTATAAAATCAATACCCAAAAGTCCATGGCTTTCCTATACGCAAACAGTGAGAGAGAAGAAAGCAACATGAAAAAAACAATCCCGTTCACAATTGTGCCCCAGAAAATCAAGTACCTAGGAATCAGCTTAACTAAGGAAGTAAAGGACCTGTACAAAGAAAACTACAAAACGCTACTTCAGGAAATAAAAGAGGACAATGAGGAAATGGAAAGATATCCCCTGCTCATGGGTTGGGAGACTTAACATTGTCAAAATGGCAATACTACCGAAAGCATTGTATAAATTCAATGCAATCCCTATAAGGATACCCATGACATTCTTCAAAGAAATGGAGCAAACACTCCTGAAATTTATATGGAACAATAAGCCCCCACGAATAGCTAAAGCAATTCTTGGGAAAAAGAAAATGGGAGGAATCAACCTCCCAAACTTTAAACTCTAATACAAAGCAGTAATAATTAAAACAGCATGGTACTGGAACAAAGGCAGAACTGCAGACCAATGGAACAGGGTTGAATACACTGACATCTCCCCTCAATCATATGATCATCTAATCTTTGATAAAGGTGCAAGTAATGTGAAGTGGAGTAAGGAAAGCCTCTTTAACAAATTGTGCTGGCATCACTGGAAGGCTACATGCAAAAAAATGGGCTCAGAACTCTGCCTAACACCATGTATAAAAGTAAGATCAAAATGGATTAAAGACCTCAACATCAGACCAGAAACCATAAGGTACATTGAAGATAAAGTTGGCAAAACCCTCCTTGACATTGAAGCTAATGGTATCTTCAAAGATGCCATGCCACTGGTCGAGCAAGTGAAAACAGAGATAGATAAATGGGACTATCTTAAACTAAGAAGCTTCTGCACCTCCAAAGAAACAGTGACCAAAATACAAAGACAGTCTACAGAATGGGAAAGGATATTCACCAAATACACATCTGACAAGGGGTTGATATCCAGGATATACAAAATACTGGTTAAACTCCACAAGAAGGAAACATCCATCCCCATCCAAAAATGGGGCAATGAAATGAACAGAAACTTTCTCAAAGAAGAAATCCGAATAGCAAAAAAGCACATGAGAAAATGCTCTACATCATTAATCATCAGGGAGATGCAGATCAAAACCACAATGAGGTTCCATCTCACACCTCAGAGACTGGCCCACATTCAAAAGAACAAAAGCAACCGATGCTGGCGTGGATGTGGCGAGAAAGGGACACTCCTTCACTGTTGGTGGGAATGTCCACTGGTTCAGCCCTTCTGGAAAACAGCATGGACAATTCTCAAAAAATTAGAAATTGAGCTCCCATTTGACCCAGCAATACCACTCCTGGGAATATATCCCAGAGAGGCAAAAATGTATAGTCGAAGTGACATCTGCACTTGTTTGTTCATTGCAGCACTCTTTACAATAGCCAGAAACTGGAAGAAACCTGAATGCCCAAGAACAGATGACTGGTTAAAGAAACTTTGGTACATCTACACAATGGAGTACTATGTAGCTGTTAGAAAAGATGAAGTCATGAAATTTACATACAAGTGGTACAATATGGAAAGTATCATGCTAAGCGAAATGAGTCAGAAAGAGAGGGATAGACATAGAAAGATTGCATTCATCTGGGGGATATAAAGTAACAAAGTATGAGATTAATACCCAAGAACAGCTGAGATCAGCACCAGGAGGATTACTCCATAACTTAGAGGCCAGCCGGGTATCCTAGAGGAAAGGGCAGTTCAGATAGAGAAGGGAGCACCAAATAAAGGATGTTTGGAGGATCCTCCCAGGAGGGGAGATGCATGTCGAAAGTAGACTATGGACTGAACATGTTTGCCACTCAATGCCTCTTTTGCAGACCACAACACCCAAAAGGAGAGAGAGAACACAGGGGATTGCCCTGTCACAGAGACAGGGGAGATGGGGGGATGGGGGTGGGGGGATATTATCCATGGTGGTGGAAAATGGGCACTGGTGGAGGGATGGGTATCTGATCATTGTATAATCGAAACCCAAGCACAAAAAATTGTAAATCTACAACTGCAAAAAAAATAAAATAAAGGGAAAAAAATTATTTTGTTAGCAACTCACAGTTTGTTCCCAATTGCAAACTTTACCTTAACAGATAACAACCATTGTGAAGTATTAACAAATGTCAGTATTCCCGTTGAAACCTAGGTTAAATATTTTTGTCACTGTAGACTACTAAATTAAGCAAAGTTGTACCTAAAATTTCAGTACATTTTGATAATAAATATTTTGAATTTTTCTTATGTGACTATAAAAATATTATTAGAGCTCCATGGTTTACGATGTTATGCATGCTTGAGTTACATACATACTACGTTCCATCACCAATCTCACCACTAGTGTCTTCTACTATCCACCAGGATTCTCAGGTTCTTTCCCACAACCACCCCTACCATCAGACTGCCACCATCACCAGAAACCTATTTAAGCTTAATTGTTGAAGGTTAGATCTCTTGTTTTCAGTGTTGTTGACTCTGTGGTTTGGATGTTTAGCTATACCACTCCTTTACATCACCAATATACTCAGATCCCCTTGACCCCTACTCCCCTATGCTTTCTATATATCTTTTTTCTTCCCTCAAAAATTTTCATTCTATGTCCTTCTCTCTATACTCTGGGGTCAAGGCATCCGCCTTTTGTCTTTTACAGAGTTGTTTATGATTGAGTTTTAGTCATGCAATGTTCCAACACCCAACCTTCACCAGTATATATTTACCTCCACCAATGACCTGCTTTCCTCTTGTCCTTCCCTTGAAAGCCTTTATGGAACACACTTTACTTCTCTTTCTTTTTTTCCTTTTAGGCATGGTGGTTTGTAGTACTTTCATTAAAAAGGTATAATGCATATCACTTTACCTCCTTTTAGCACTCAATTCTTGTCTAGAATGATCATCCCATCTTTAAAAATTGCACTCCCTCATCCAGTTATTCTATATACCATATATAAGTGATATCATCTTGTACTTGTGCTTCTTTTTCAGACTTATGTTATTTAACATAATGTCCTCTAGTGTCAACCATGTTACAACCAATTGCATGATTTCATCTTTCCTTACAGCTGTGTTGTCTTCATAGTGTATATATACCTCACCTTTTTGATCCACTTATCTATAGTTGGACACTTAGGTTGATTAAATGTCTTCTGTATAGTACTAAGTGCTGCGATGAATAGTGGAGTGCTTATGTCTGTCTTAATAAGTGTTTATGTGCCCTGAGTGCAGATACTCCAGAATGGAACTGCTGGTTCAATGGTAGCTCAATTTTTAGTTCACTGATATATCCGCATATTGTTTTCTATAAAGTTTAAACCCAGCAACATTACCACCAGCAGTGAATGAGAGTTCCTTTTTCATACACCCTTTCCAGCAAAGTTGTTCCCAGTATTTTTGACATGTGCCAAGTCTTTTTGACATTTCTCAGAAAGATAGATAAAAGATATGTTATTGTCTTCTCAAACACACTATGCAAGAAAATATTGGCTGTTTAAAATGATAAGTATTTTATTTATAAATTATTTCATTCAGTTATTTTTATATCAATAATCTTAAATAACAAAAATTCAAGTGAGTCATTTTAACATCTAATGGAGTTTATTGAACCACCCACAAATAGGGTAGCATCACATCTAACATTATAAGTGCACTACAAGGAACTCTAAAAAATTTTATCTTCTCAGAAAAAAGTGGGATAAGATCATTAACAAAAAAAAGAGAGAATTACTTCGGGCAATTTCCATTTGGAAAAGGGGTGATATCACATAGATTAGCTCACTGGTGCTGACTAGGAAGCCTCAGGTCGATAGGTTTACAATTCTACTTTTGGAGAGACTGAAACAGCAATTCACTTTTGTATTAAATCTTCCTGGCTGCATGATAATTCTAATTTGAGTTTTTTCTTTTTTAGCACTTCCAAGAGCTGAATATGCTGTGTATTAATAATATTTAAGAAGATATTCTAGATACTACATTATCTAGAATTTTCCAATCTTATTGATCACAGAATATTTTTCACATAATATTCTATGGAACTAATCTGTGAGACACATATAACTTTGAGAGATAAATAACCAAAAATAACACATACATGGAATCATCCAATTTATTTCTTATTTTAAATTCAGTATACATTAAAAATCCTATGGCCAATTCAGAATTATAATGGTGTTCTTTATATTGGTGCAAGTTAATGAAGTGTACTTAGGGAAAGGATAAGGGTAACTGGGGCTCTCAACTTCATTGTGGGATATTAAGTCTGTGTAGATTAGGGGGTTGAGGTTATCAGCATATCAGAACTTGGAATTCTTCAGCTAGCAGTTCTTCTATAAATTGACATTTTGATGGAGATAGAAGTTGAGATCTCTCCATGGTTAAATATTACCTCCTATTTAGCAAGATAAGAGTTGTCTAGCATTAGGGTAGCATTTTCTTTACTGTCCTGATTAGGAGGTAATGCCAGTGAGATCTCTGTTACCATAATATTTTCTTTTTTCTCCTGTCCCTTCATTTTGGAATATTTTATTTTATTGTTCTTTACTTTTATGTGCTGAAAGAGTAAGTAAAAGGCTGAGCTTTGTTTTTTACTCCAGAAGCATATTACTTCATATCTCTTTGCCTTCATCCACCCATGTCTTCCTAACCCACTTTGATAACAAAGTTTCTGTGAAAATGCTAAAAGCAAAAACATATTCACTTTGAAGCTTAAAAACTTAAACTGGAGGAAATCTTACATGGTTTGACCCTCCCAATTTCCTTTTCTTTTTATAATTGCAATTTTCGATAGCACAGCGGTAGGGCATTTGCCTTGAGCGCAGCCAGCCCGGCCGAGCCAGGTTCGATTCCTCCGCCCCTTTCGGAGATCCTGGCAAGCTACCAAGAGTGAGTATCTTGCCTGCACAGCAAAGCCTGGTAAGCTACCCCTGACGTATTCAATATGCTAAACACAGTAACAACAAGTATCAAAAAAATGGAGACGTTACTGGGCCCGCTCAAGCAAATCGATGAACAACGGGAGGACAGACATTCACAGTGACACATCATGCAGCTGAATAATAAGCTTTAATTCCTAAAAGAATGCCTGAATTTATTATAGAAATTCTACTCACTTCTTCTTTATGGTTTTTCATACTTATATTAATTTTCCTTCTGTCCTTACTCTCTTCTCAGGAAAAGATGAGGCCATTTCTCAATTGACAAAAGGATCCTCTGATAGTTGAGTTTTACTCAATGTGAATAATATTAGAATATTAAGTAGTCTTTTGAAACTATAATAACTATTGTCCTGTGAAAAGCTGGGAGGTGTCATATTCACTTAAATTATACAGCAACATTTGTGAGCTTGATATTAGTCTCCATTTGGAGTCTTATTTTATTCATTTGAAAAATGAAAATAATAGTATTTGCTTTTCAGATTTGCTATCAGGATTAAACCAGAAAATCTAGTTGAAAAGAAACAAATTACTCAATTGTGGCACTTACTCCACGTCAACACATTTAAATTCTACGTACTTTTCCCTTTTACTGCTGGAATAGAATATAGCAGAGGAAACTTGTTAGAGAAATTATTTTTCATCTACATTTTTGGTGAACTTTTTCTGACCTCCACAAAGTAGAAATATACACGTAATTAACCTGAAAAGGCTAAAAAAACTTCCAGGAAGCACAGAGGATAGGATTGCTGCTTTAAGATGGTAGCAACAAACAGGGTAGCAGCAGCAGTATCCCTGAAAGCTACCAATACTGAAACTCTACAATCTGTTTGACTCTGATAAGAGTGTTCATCCTTTCCAAACCCAAATTACAAAAATATGTTTTCACCTTTTTTTATATTTATCCCAATGTTTACAGAATACATATATGATTTTTAAAGAGTAACTTATTTTTTGTGGGAAGTGGAGATATAGTACAGAATTTCATTTATTAATCGTTTGCTTTTCAGGTATGTTCTTTAAATAATATTTTTAAAAGGCAGAAAACCAAGGATATTATAAGAAACTATTAAGTTTATATATACCTGGATTATTTATGTTTTTCCTGAAGGAATATTTGTTCCTTTTGAAAAACCTTAGTAGCATTGCCAATAGGCATATTTTGAATATTAGAATTTTGAAAGATGAGTAATTCTGCAACATCTCGGAATTTAAAGGCTTTATTATGTCTGGTATATATTTAACCTTAGGCAGTACAGAAAATGTGTTAATACATAATAGTGTGTCTTTCATCTTGTTGAGACATTTTATTACAAATTTGTGTAGATTTGCATGTTATAAATTTTATTTATGCAAAGCCATATGCAAATAACATCAGATTTCCAGAGTAAGGTAAAATAATACTTTATTCTGATCATAGCTCTGTCATAGTCAACAATGTTGGTTTTAGATGAGTCACTTAATTTTGCAGTGCAGAAGATATATCCACAAAGCAAAAAGTTAACTTTATTTTCATAGGTTATGCAGTAAAGACAAATGAGTTATACAATTTTTGAAAGTTCAGAGGATGATAAGACTATTAGTGGAAATAATTCTCTCATGACCTTTGTGATTTAAGCACAAAGTTGAGGCAATTGAAAAAATATTCTGTGAGAATATAAAATATTCAGGTCAGAGCAATAGTACAGCAGGTTGGACATTTAACTTGCATGACGCCAACCTGGGCTCCATCCTCAGGACTCCATATGTTTCCCCAAACACCACCAGGAGTGATCCCTGATCACAGAGACAGGAGAATGACCTGAGCACCATTGGGAGTGCACCTCCCCCAAAGAAACCCCCAAATAAAGTATTCTGTAAAAAGATTTCCTGATAAGTTAAATGGTTCTTAAAAATTCCATTGGTTCAATTCTGTATCTAAATCTTCTATCATCCCTCATTCTCAGAAAAATTATTGCATTTCCTAGACATGGAAGGATATATAAAGAAAGGAAAATGTTGCATTATGATTCTGGACACTTAAAAATGAGTGGCTGTTCTCCAGTTCCTGCATAGCCAGTTCTGTATTTCCCTTAATGGTAAAATAATCCTAAAAATGTTCCCACAAAGAAGAGTGTGTGTAACTTAATCTCTACCAACTACCAAAAAGATTTCTTTCTTTCACCTGTGCCTTGCTATGTTGTTCATTAAGAATTTTTTCAAATGACTCATATTACTCTTCATTAAAATGTAAAGTTTAGACCTAAAATGGCCCCCTGATTTGAAAGTCAGCTGGTCCAATGGATGTTAAGTTATTTTATAGATATTCAATCCAGTTAGACTTTTTAAATACTTCTACTCACCCTCCTATACTTAAATAAGAAAGTCTGGGGCTGGAGCGATAGCAGAAGGTAGGGCTTTTGCCTTGCACGTGGCTGACTCGGATTCGATTCCAAATATCCCACATGGTTCTCTGAGCACCACCAGCAGTAATTCCTGAGTGTATGAGCCAGGAATAACCCCATATGCATCTCCGGGTGTGACCCAAAAACAAACAAACAAAAAGTCTTCTTTAATGGATTTAAAACCATTGTTCTTGTGGTATCCCAAATTTTTATTTTCTGAAAGTATATCAATGTCTCTGGAATGACTTTCTTGGGTGCAAAATAATATATTCACATGCTCCCAGTTCATGAAAAATGAAATGCTAAACTTATCTCTGATTTAAATGTAGCACACAGCTATTCTGGAGTGGAAAATAGAGACATCATACATTTTGGTGTTTCATGAACATCACTCAGGAAAGAAAGGAAAAATATAATACTGTAGCTACATTCACAAATAATAAAACAATGTCATCATTACTTCTTAAAGTTGATTATCCTACACTATCACTCATAGCAGCTAGGGTTTTTTCCTGAGTTTATTGGGGGGGGGGCACACCCAGCAGTGCTTAGGGCTTGCTCCTGGTTCTATGCTCAGAGATCACCCTGTCAGACTCATGGGACTCTACAAAGTGCTGGAGATCAAAGTCAGGTCAGCTGAGTGTAAGAAAGGAACTCTACCCACTCTACCCACTGTAGTTTCCCTCTCCATGCCCTCGTTTTTGGACTAATTTATAGTAGTATTAAAGACTTAGCCTTAATTGATCACTGTTTATTTTCTCTTCATATTGCACAGATGTTTGAATACAGTTACTCTGGGTTCTATTCAGAGTAGATCATCTTCAAATACAATATACCATTGTGAATATAGAAAACAAGAATCTGAACTAACTTCATGAATAAGTGAACACAAACCACCAGAATAATACAGACTAAAACTGCCTGTTTTCAAAACTGACTATTTGAAGCCATTTACTATAAATTGTACTGTCACAGTGGATTCGCATTATAGCTTTGGATCCTTAGGACCTAGGTATAAGATCATTACACAGAACATCAAGTGTCTTTTATATTTATCAGTATTTTATTTAACAGTGCAAGTAAGTATACCTGGACTGTTAGCTGCAGAAGTTGCAGCTAGATTTCTTGATATCCCTGTCTCATGCTGCTCCTGTCCCAATCAGGTCAGGTCAGGAGTGATGGGCTCAGGAGTTATCCCATATGTGGAGCCAGAGATTGAACCCAGTAGGCAGTATGCATGGCCAGTGCCTTACTCTGCTGTAAGTTCTGGCCCCAGGATCAACTTTTCATGAATCTTCATGTCCTGATACTTATTCTCCTAAAACTGTTAATAACTTCAAACATTGCTTAATATAAAAAAAAAACAATAGCCGACCATGAATGGCTCCTCCACTTCTGAATAGCCATGATCCGAGAGGCACACAAACCAATCTCAGAACCCAGCAGATTCTGGCAGAAATGCTTCTGGACAGTGAACTAAGCTACGGCCCCGTGCTGACCCAGGAGAGGAAAGGTGTTTGTCCCTCTGCCTCTTCCCCCTCGGTGGCAGGATGGTGACTTCCATCTTTCAGAGCCTATTGGACAGAGAGGTACGAACTTGCAGTGACAGGGCATGTGGGGCCTCTCAATATGGGGGGCAGTACCTGCCCTTCTGTCTGCCTGAACAAGACCCCAAGTTGTCCCCTACGAATGGTTGCTCCGCTCCTGAATGGCCATGATCCCAGAGGCACACAAACCAATCTAGGAACCCAGCAGCTTTTGGCAGAAATCCCTCTGGACTTAATTACTAAAATACCAGAAATCAAAAATCATCATATGCTCTTCATTATCAGAAATAGAAAACAAATTATCTAATGATGCCTTTTCAGCAGGTCTGATAGTTGGTGGGAAATTCCAAATAATAATAGTGGGTCTTCAGTCAAAAAAAGTTGAATGTAATCAAAGTAAAGAGAGATAAAGTGAAAATCATCTGCCACACAGGCAGGGAGAGGGGTGGGATGGGAGGTATACTGGGATTCTTGGTGGTGGAACATGTGCACTGGTGAATGGATGAGTGTTTGATCATTGTATTACCAAGACTTATACCTAAAACCTTTGTAACTGTTCTCATGCTGGCCATGCTGAAACCACTCTTCACACGTCTGGACAAGACTCATGCATGAAGGAACCAGCAGAGGAACCCAGGCATGTGGGTCCCGGGGTTGAGATCTCCAACCCTGCTCAGACCGGGACTGGGACTTCTCCACCCAGATTCCCCATCTTCCAGTAGGTAGGCACCACACCCACCAGCTGCCGCCAGCACCAGTTGTTCCCATCAATGGCCAAGACCCAGAGATTATAAAACCCAGCTCCTGGAAGTGAATGCAGACGCGGGACATCTTATTATCTCGTTCTTACACTGGAGAACCTGGCAGGCTACCCAAAGTATCCTGCTTACACGGCAGAGTCTGGCAAAATCCTCATGGCGTATTCAATATGTCAAATACGAGTAACAATGATGGGTCTCATTTTCGTAACCCTGAAAGAACCTTGAATATGACTCTTTTGAAATCTCAGGGCTAGGAAGAAGGAGATGTTACTGGTGCCTGCTACGAACAACAGGATGATCGTGATTGTGATTGAAACCCTATGGTGCTATTTTTTCCTTAAAAAATGTCAAAATATACCTGATATTGACAAAATTCTTTAGTGTGAAAAATCATGACAAATATTTTTCTAGTTTATGTCCAAAATATTTTAGTTTATACCAGAAATTATAAATATGAGTGTAAACCAATACTCAGAAGTTGGTATCATATCCTCAAGTTTTTTTAAAAAAAATTAATTGAATCACCATGTGAAACATAGTAACAGAGCTGTTCATGGTCAGGTTTCAGTCATACAATGTTCCAACACTCCACCAGTGTACATTTCCCACCATCAACAGATAAGAAGTATAAAAATCATTTAAAAAGCTAATACTGAAAGAGGAGGCCTCAGTTTACCCTTGCCAGTTGCTGTGAGCACTCCTGCTTTTGACTGGCCCACCCTACATTTATCCTCCCTGAAAATTCCTAAGCCTTTTCTGATATACAAGGCATTAACAATTGTTCATCATAAAATTCTACCCCAGATCTTAGGCTCACAGGGAGACTAAAAAATGAACAATACCAGAAGCAGGTGACCAGAGAGACAAATCAGGTAGACTATCCTGTATATTCCTCACATTCTCTGTGATACTTGTTGATGATGCAAAAGGTCTTTTAAAAAGCCTACACGAAGTTCTTACATTTAACTTAGTCATATACAAAGTTTTTCCTCACTTGGAGACCTCCTTTTCTTTTCTCTTCTACTTTCCACAAAAGGTTTCTACTTTCCAACTCTGAGCATCTTATTTATTCAATATTTTCTATTTTTAAAAAATTTTTATTAGTGAAACCCCATGAGGTACAGTTGTCGATTTACAAATTTTTGTGCTTGGGTTTCAATTACATAGTTATTCAATATTTTCATTCTCCCATAATTTGTATATTGTTGTGGTTTATCATTGCTAATCTATCAAGAGCAGTTTGGCTTGCGAGTGGGTTTATTATTCTTCCTGCCTAGGAGATTATGTTACTTGAGTATTCCTGCTACCCTTTTGTTGCACCCCTTGCAGTGCTTCCAGGGCATATTGACTCCCCAGGGATACTCACAATTCTCCATGTATTTGTTCAGCTTCTCCACTACACTACTTCCACTACCCAGCCGTTGCCACACTCCAGGAGCTTGCGGCCGCGCGGCACATCATAAGACACTAAATACCCATCTTCCGGAATTGTCATACCATATTTGATAGGGTTCAAATATGGTAACACCTACAAGGGTGATTAGAGGTCGCCCCAAAAGCCTCTATCCCTCTCGGAAAGACTGGCAAGCTACCGAGAGTATTCCGCCCGCACGGAAGAGCCTGGCAAGCTATCCGCTGTGTATTTGTTATGCCAAAACCAGTAACTACAACTGGTCTCATTCACCTGACCCTGAAGGCTTCACCGACATGACAGCACTGAGAAGGATGAGAAAGGAGAGGCCGACAAAATCTCAAGGCCAACCTAGTCTGCCACAATGAAGGAAGACAAAAATGATCGTCTGTATTTTCAATGCACGTACACTAGCATCAGATGCATCCATCGAGGACCTGATGGTACAAGCGCGAATGATCAAGTACGACATCATTGGTCTGACCGAGACAAGAAGGCACGAATCTCACCATGCCATTTTCGACACTGGAGAAGAATTGTTCCTCGGAACATGCGATAAAAGAGGTGTTGGAGGCGTCGGTGTCCTTGTCAACACAAACTTGGCCAAAAGCATTGATTCATTCGAATGCCTAACAACCCGAATCCGACGTTTACATTTGAATAGATGTGACTCACTGCCTGCAGTTTCTATCTTCGTTGTCTACACACCAACATCTCATTATGATGAAAGAGAAATCGAGAAGTTCTACATGGAGCAAGAGAAGTTCTATAAAGAAGACCACACCTTCTACAAGATCATTGTGGGTGATTTTAATGCCAAGATAGGACCGAGAAGATCAGCTGAAGAACTTCACATCGGGACCCATGGCCTAGAATGGAACGAACAGGGTGAGAGACTGTCTGAGTTCATCATGTTGACCAAGACCATTCATGGTAACTCACAGTTCCAGACGGCAGAATCTAAACGATGGACATGGGAGTCTCCCGGTGGACTATTCCACAGCGAAATAGATGACATCATATTCAATCGACGGTTTTGCCTGACTGATGTCGCTGTTGTCCCAAAATTTCGAATGGAATCGGACCACCTTCTCCTTCGTGCAAAATTCTACTTCACAGAGTGGGGAGAAAGGGCTGCAAAGTTCAAAAAGAGAACTTCCAGAATGACCACCAACTGGGAACTCTTTGGTACTATTGCGGCAACATGGGAAGATGCCATTGTTGACAACATTGACGAGGAATACGATTGACTGGTTCAGCACCTCCATGAATGTGCGAGGAACGCCAAGAGAGAGATAGCCACAAAAAATCGCCTATCTTCGAAAACTCTTGAGCTAATTCACCAGCGTGGTTTGGCACATGCCTCAGGCAAACACAAGCTAACGTCCGAGCTCGCAAATCAGTGCAGAGATGCGATCAAGGAAGACCTCAAAGAGAGAAGAGCAGAAGTACTGTTAGATGCGGCAGAAGCCGGGAAAAGTATTCGTAACGCCCGCCTGTCCTTCGCCAACTACAGGACCAAGATGACTGTCCTCCGACGTCCTGATGGATCCATCACATCCTCCAGAACGGCAATGGAGAAGATTATCCATGACTTCTACTCAAATCTCTTTGATAGCCATGTCCACTTGCCGACATACCAAATTCCACAGGATGGATATGTCGTTCCCAACGTTCTCCCTTCCGAAATCCAACACGCCATTTTGTTGGTAAAGAAACAAACAGCACCAGGCCCAGACAAGGTCAGACCTGAACACCTGAAGAACCTGCCGTCAGTACTCATCAATACACTGGCTCTGCTCTTCACTCGCTACCTGTCTGAATGCAAGGTTCCGTCCCAATGGAAAACCAGCAGGACCGTACTACTGTTCAAGAAGGGAGACATCCATGACATTGGCAACTATTGCCCGATCTGCCTATTGTCTGTCATCTACAAGTTGTTCACTCGAGTCATCCTGAATAGGATTGGCAGAACACTAGATGAAGGACAACCATGTGAGCAAGCAGGGTTCCGCAAAGGATTCAGCACCATCGACCATATCCACACAATAACCAAGCTCATTGAGGTTTCTCAGGAGTTCAAGATGCCGCTCTGTTTAACGTTCATTGATTTAAAAGAAGGCCTTTGATTCTGTTGAGACGGAAGCGGTCATTGAAGCCCTAGCCAATCAGGGCATTCAAGCCCAATACATCAGGATCCTCTGTGAGCTGTATTGCGGATTCACTACCAGGATCTCACCATTCTACAAAGAAGTGATCGTTGATGTCAAGAGAGGGGTGCGGCAGGGTGATACCATTTCACCGAAACTCTTCAGTGCCACCCTCGAGAACATCATGCGACCACTGGAATGGGAAGGAATGGGAGTGAAGATAGATGGTCGGCAACTACACCACCTCCGCTTTGCTGATGACATTGTTTGAATAACACCAAACATCAGCCAAGCAGCACAAATGCTGGCCGACTTTGACCGTGAGTGTGGAAAGGTAGGACTACAGCTGAATCTTACGAAGACAATGTTTATGAGAAAGAGCCTTGTTCCTGACGCCCCATTCGCTCTCAATTGAACGACTATCTCCGAATGCAACAGCTATGTGTAACTAGGTCGAGAGGTCAACATGACAACTGACATGGCACCCGAGCTGCGCAGGAGGAAGGGAGCGGCTTGGAATGCCTTCAAGAACGTCGAAGAAATAGCTAAGGGGATGAAGAACCTCTGGCTCCGGGCACATCTCTTTGATTCCACTGTTCTTCCTGCATTAACATATGCCTCAGAGAACTGGGCCCTACGCAAACAGGATGAGAACGCTATTCAGGTCTCCCAAAGAAGAATAGAAAGAGCTATGCTTGGAATATCACGTTTCACTCAAATGAGAGAAAGAATCCGGAGTTCTGACATCCGTCAACGATCAAGAATCAGGAACGCTGTCTCATTTGCCAAGGTGTCGAAAATCAGATGGGCTGGTCACGTAATGAGATTTAAAGACCACCGCTGGACTAGAGCTGTTACCGACTAGATTCCACGGGATGTCAAAAGACCGCATGGCCACCCACCTTCCAGATGGTCAGACTTCTTCGTCAAGATCATGAACGATCTGTTTGAGGCCCTTCATGTTCCCGGAGCGAACAGATGCCATTGGGCTACACTAGCACGCGACAGGGACAAATGGAGACGTTACTGGCGAGCAAATCGACGACTAACGGGAAGTTAAGTGATTAAGTGATTAAGTGATTCTCCTTTTTTTTCTTTTTTTTTTTAGGGGGGTCACACCTGGCAATGCACAGGGGTTATTCCTGGCTCATACACTCAGGAATTACTCCTGGCTGAGCTCAGGGGTCCATATAGGATGTATGGGATGCTGGGAATTGAACCCGGGTTGGCGGCCTACCGGCTGTACTATCACTCCAGCCCCTAAGCTTCTCCTTAATACTACACTTCCCCTGCATTTTCCCCCATTCTATTCCTGCCCCTCCCCAGCCTTCCTTGGGGATCTTCTTTCCCTATATTAAGCCTTTTTAAATTCCAATAAAAGTTGTGTTTTGATTGTCTGGAGATCTGTCTGAGACCCATTCTCCATCTGTCAGTCAGGGATCGTCTATCAGTTCCTGGGAATCTAAGGTCCTGATCATATTCAGCTATTTCTGGAGGTTGCCAACGTAAACTGTCATTGTGCAGGTAGATGTAGTACTTGATAGGTGGATTTGATTTTTAGTTGGTAAAGTATTATAATAACAATGTAATGAACTTGAGTTCATTCAGTTGTTACCTGGGACCAATCAGCATTCTCTCTTTATGATTGTAACAAAGGGAGATCTTACTGGGAGTCCTAAAAATCTGGTAAAGTTTCTTAGAGCTGTATGTCAGGATTGGTGCTACTCTGGTGAACAGTTTTGCTAAATACAATTTAATTTTTCTCCATCTTATTATGTACTTTCATGGCTTCTCCTATATAATTAAATATCTAGTTACCTGACAGTAATACAAAAATAACTTGGAAGAGTGAGGTTTAGAGGTAGAGATGTATATTAGAACACAATTATTCCTAACAACATGGCCATGTTAAATAACTAAATTTGCAAGTATACTTTGTCATAATTTATTCAGGAAAACACAAAAATATAACAGTTTAATTAATAACTTTGAGCCCTATGATGCTACAGATATGTTCTACTAATTTTTAAAAAACTAAAATCATTTGTAAAACAAATTTTAACTAAGAACGGCCTACTTATCTATGAAAAATAAATGTACATGTTCTGCTTAAAAATAAATTAAAAATCAATACCTCGGTACCCACCATTCTGTTTTAAACTTGATCTGTGGTGCCAGAGATATGGTATAGAAGGCAATGCACTTGACTTACATTCAGCCACCCCCTGTTTGATCCTCAGCACTGCATATGATATTCTGAGCACCACCCAGATTCCTGAGCAAAGCCAGGAGTAAGCCATGAGCATCACTCGGTGTGGCCCCCAAATAAACAAACATCAAAAGGGAAAAATAGCACTTAAATTGTTACAAGAACCTTAAAGTCCACCTGCTTTTGTATCCTGTGCCTCAATTTTATACCTGTCCTGAAGGTAACCACTATCTCACTTAATACAAATTCTTCCTTTTTTTAAAATTTATTTTGGGCCTCACCTGGTGATATTCAGGGATAATTCCTAACTGTGTAGTCAGTAATTACTCTTGTTGGTGCTCAGCGGACCATTTGGAATGCCAGGGAGTGAACCTCAGCCAGCTACATGCAAAGCAAGCATACTACCCACTGTACTATCTCTCCAGCTCCGCAAGTTCTTCTTGTAATAATAGTTATCATATATATACATAATATATAACTTTCTAGTTCAGTATTTTATATAAGATGAATTATATTATTCTATAATTTGTTGCATCATCTTAACTTATTTTCATCATCATGAATATGTTTAGCTGCTCATTTGTTTTTACTATTGTCTCTTATTTCAACACATCTTTATAGCATAATTTAGTTACAAAATCTAATGAGATTAAATATTAAGTGATTTCAAGCATTCATTTTTCTATTATGGTACTAATGTCATATCAGCTTCATTTTATATGTCCTACTAAATATTTGCTACACCAGTGCTTCTCAAAGTGGGTAATACGATGCAACAGGGTCTTCCAAAATATTGTGGAGGTTCAGTAGTAGCTTTGGCTGCAACTGTGGACCCTTTATTGGCTTAAAGGATGTAGATTTGCAAAGGAACACTGAGTAATAATTTTTTTCTGAAAAGGGGATGCTATGTAAATAAGTTTGGAAACCTCTGAGCAAAGGCTTCCAATCAAACACTTTTCCATTTCTATACCTCCTAGTAACTACTCAAATTATTCCTGTGCTTATTAAGCTAAGGGGCTGTTTTTACCACAATCTAGGGTTCATGTAAGCATGACACCAAAGAAATGAAGAGTCAGTTGGTTTAAATACTATCTGGACTAGACTATGAGCACCTTTATTTCCACACTGATTTCTCAGAAGAATAAGGAGATGGGGAGAGACAATTTCCTTAAGAACAGTCTTTGACCAATAGGAGATGGGACAGAGGAAGGAAGTATTTGATAAATAAATTTCTTTTGTATTTTCTTCCCCAATAGAATATTTAAAGAGAAAATAAAATACTATAGCCCCTTTCAATTCATGAAATTCAGTAATCTAATATTTGGTATTCCCCTAAATTCATTTTCTTTCCCAAATTTCCCATTTCATTTCATATTTTTTTAAAAAATGTTAACATCCATTACATATTTTCTGATTTTTGTTCTCATTACTGCTTCACTTTTACTAAATTCCCTAATAAGACCCAAGCACATAATTACTGTCTTAGGTTATTTTGCAGAATATCTTACCTACAGCAGTGTCAATGTGAAAATATTTTAATTCTATTTTTCTTTTGTAGATTTTATTTTATTTTATTCTATTTTTCTTTTCCAGATCCCGGACGAGAACAGTGCAGTCTTCTGCCCCCACGCCTGGGTGTTCCTTCCGGGGGCCCCTTGGAGGGGAGCGGGTTGAGCTTTCCTCCCCACCCCGACCAGGGCTCCGGCAGCCGAAGACCTCCAGGACCAGCCACCACCATGCTGAGACCACTCTCCGCATACATGAAGGTACTGGCAGAGGGACAAAGCCACGCGGGTTCCGGGGCCAAGACCTCCAAGCCTACTCGGATTGGAGTCGAGCATCTTCCACCCAGATCCTCCAAATTCCAGTAGGCGGGGGTCACACCCACCACCTGGCCCCCTGGCGCCGTGTAATCCCATCAGCGGCCAAGACTCAGAGACTATAAAATCCAGATCCCGGAACCGCGCGGCCGCATTTGCGGCCACGCGACATCTTATCAGAGCTTTTTTTTTTTTTATGACATCTTATTGTCTCAATCCTACTTTGGACAAACTTGCAGGCTATCGAATGTAGCCTGCCCACAGGGCAGAGTCTGGCAAACTCCCCGTGGCGTACCAAATATGCCAAATACCAGTAAAAATTATGGGTCTCATTCTCCTAAAGAGCCTTGAATATAATCTCAGGGCTAGGATGAAAGAGACGTTACTGGGGCCTGCTCGAGGCAATCGACGAATAACAGGATGATGAAATGAAAATGAAAAAATTTTTCTTTTGCATAGAAATATTTTAAAGTTATTTTATTAATGTAGCAAGGTTTATAATAGAGTTGATGTTTATACTTTTGGTGTATAAATTAACAGAACCTCCACCACCACTAATATATCAAAAACCATCTACCACAGTTATATTATTTTGAGCCAACCTCATCCTTTTCTAGTTTCCACTCACTACCCAACACTTCCCATCTTCTGCTTGGTAACCTCAGTTCTGTTTTTGGAATCAAAGCATACATTTTCATGTGTCATTGTGTATTCCCTTATTTTTTCCATGGCACATATAAATGAGATAATCAGCAATTTTCCTTCTCCCTCTCATTTATTTCACTTGGCAAAAGACCCTTTCTTTTTTATTTTTTTTTATTAGTGAAACACCATGAGGTGCAAACTTTCGTGCTTGCATTCCAGTTACACAATGATCAAGTGCCCATCCATCCATCAGTGCCCATTCCCCACCATCAATGATCCCAGTATCCCTCCCACCCCCCCATTCGATCCCTCCTACCCCACTCTGCCTTTGTGGTAGAACATTCCCTTTTGCTCTCTCTCCTTTTGGAAAGCACCCTTTCTTTAATTCCATCTTAGAAAAAGGCGGGGAGGAGCAACAGTACAGTGGATAGGGTGTTTCCCTTGCACATGGTCAACCCTGGTTCAATAGTCGGCTTTCCGTATGGTTCAAGAGCACCACCAGGAATGATTCCTCAGTTCAGAGCCAGGTGTAACCCCTGAGCTTACTTGGTGAACGAAAAAAGCAAAATTAAATAAAAATGATTAATAAATAGGGTTAAAAAACAAAAAGGCAAGAATTTATCATTTTTACAGCTGAATAGTATTCGTTGTACATATATACCACAATTTTTTATCCATTCATCTGCACTTTGCACTTGCATGCCTTCCAGATCCTGGCTTTTGTTAGAAATGATAGAGTGAATGTAGCTATATATCCCCCTCCCCAATCCCCCATTTTAATTGAGTTACTGTGAATCACAATACTATTAACAATAAATTCATGAATATATGATTTAAACATCATATCTAACACCAGGGTGCCCAATTTCCTCCATTCGTGTGCCAGGAACATCTCCCAGTCACCCCTATCCCTAATGTAAACTCAGTTCAGTGAGTCAAATTTCCAATTCTATTGCCCTTGGCTATTTGTTGCTCTCTTGCTATATTGCTTGATATCCCATGTATGTACCTGTACTTCTTATAACTTCACTTAGCATGGCAATCGCTAACTGCATCCATATAAATGCAAATTTCAGAAGCTTACTTTTCTTATGATCGAGTAGTAATAATATGTGTGTATACAAAGTACAGTTTCTTCATCCAATCATACTCTCTATTCTTGGGCATGTGGGTGTTTCCAGAACTTGGTGGCTATTTTGAGTGTTGTGAATAGTGCTGGAATTGTTTGTTCATATGGTAAGTTTTAATTTTTTAAGACACAACTATACTGTTTGCCATAGAAACTGAATTTTAATCTTATTATGTTTAGTTGAGATGAACAGAAAGCTTTTATGGCAATGTTAGAGAATTTCAAAATAATTCCATGAATAACCTAAGAAAGGAAGTAGATAATGTCCCTCAAGGACTGGCAATACTAAGTAATGTGTTTTATAAGGCATATTTTTTATCTTTTAAAAATTTTCTATTAGTGAAACACCATTAGGTACAGTTGTAGACTTACAAACTTTCGTGCTTGAGTTTCAGTTATACAATGATCGAGTACCCTTCCCTACACCAGTGTTCATTCTCCACAGCCAATGATCCCAGCAGCCCTCCCACCCTCCCCATCCATGCCAATCCCGCCTCACCTCTGTGGCAGAGCATTCCCTTTTACTCTCTCTATAAAGCATATTTTTGAGAGAGTCCAATTCTCAGAATGAGAATGAAAATATAGTCCAGTTTTCAAGATGAGAATGGAAAGTCGCGATGACCATAATCAGTTCACTGATGTTGTTTTTAGCACCTTTGAATTTAATACATTTCAGAAAAACCCCCATGGTGGTCAGCAAAATTCCTAGAAATATCTTTGACTTAATTAGTTGATAATTTACACATGCAAGGCAAGTGTTCTAAGACAGTTCACTATTCCTTTGGGACATAAAATTCAATCTTTGTAAAGAGAGTATTTTATATTAGTTTTGCATTATTGTCAAAATGTCTGTGATGATGACCAAGACACTTACTTACGTTTCCAATTATTTTTCTTCCAGCTTAATCATTTAAAAATGAAAACTTTTGATTGAGAGGCATCTGTTTTTTTCATAGATTTGTAAACTAGAGAGGTCATATTTTTGAGCTTCGGATTTGTTTTTTTCAGTATGTTTCTCAAGATGCATGGAAATTTTTTTAGGTTGCCAGGTGTTAATGTAACCCATTACTTTTCCAAACTACCCTCATGGAATGTTTAGTTTTGATATAGCAAACACTCAAGACATTTTGTTTGTTTATTTTGTTTGGAGGCCACACCAAGCTATGCTCAGGGAGTGCTCCTGGCTCTATGATCAGTGATTACTTGCTGGCAGGACTCAGGGGTTCATATGCTGTGCTAAAGATGAAATGCTGTTCATTCTCATCCAAAGTAATTGCCTAAACACTGTGATATTTCTCTGTCCCCTTTAATAGTTCCAACCATTTTAATGCTTAAAACAAATGTAGTAAAATGTCAGAATTTTTCCTTTACAATATTTTTAGTGAAATAAAGTAAATTTTTATTTTTAGTGATATAAAGTAAATTTTGGTGAAAGAAAGAAATTTAATTAGAGAAAGGTGAGAGGAGAGACAGGGAGGAATACATTGTATTCAAGAGAGGACACAGACTTCTCCAAAGTGGAAAAAGCCTGTACCAGTTTGACTTTCATGATTTACTTAGCTTGTATATAAATAGTTTTCCTATAATATCACCACAAAGGACAGAGCTCAAAAGATAGGAAAACATCAGGGTTGTCAGGGGTGTGGTGAAAAAGGAACTATCATTCACTACTGGTGGAAATACTGTTTGGCCTAGCACCTATAGAAAACGATATAGAGATTCTTAAAAGAAAACTAAAAATAGAGCTTCTGAATACCCAACAATCCCATATCTTGGCATATATACCCCAAATACAAAAACATAATTTAAGAAGATGTATGCACTCCTATGTTCATTGGAGTGTTTAGACAACCCAGGATTTGGAAACAACACAAATTTCTAGTGAAGAAAATTGGTAAATGGAAAATCACATTGTGGCATAAATATATACATATAAATAATATATATATGTTATAGGATATTTTGCCACCATAATATCAAATCATGCAGGACACTTCAACTTGGATAGAACTGGAGGGTAGTATGTCCAGTGAAATAAGCCAGAGAGAGAGAGAGAAGGATAAATAGCAGATTATTTCTGTTCTCTGTGGCTTATGAAGAAATAAAGGAAGGGAAAAGATATTACTAGATTTTAGAAAACCCTTTTCCCTAAATCGCAGAGTTTAGAATAGTAAGGGGATATATGGAATGGTAATGATGATGTTGACTGAAAATAACATTGGAATATTGGTGGAAGGTGTGGTGGAATGTTTAAACCATACTGCAAATGCTATCACTATTACTATAAACTAAACTATAATAATTATAATAAAATAATAAAGTAGTATTTGAGAAAACGTTAAGCAAATAGTAGGGAGGGCAAGACAAAGATAGTCAAATAGGCAGGTTTTGGGGCAGCATTCTCTTATGATATAGCAAAATTAATGCTCAAATCTCTGAACCACTTGGACTGTGAAGGAACCTTGAGGTGGGAAGCAACATGAAATAAGGTAAGGTAAGGTAAAGGTAAAGGCCCTCCCGTTGATCGTCGATTTGCTCGAGTGGGACCAGTAACGTCTCCATTGGAGACTTTGTTGTTACTGTGTCTGGCATATCGAATACTCTCGGTACCTTGCCAGGCTCTCCGAGAGGGGCGGAGGAATCGAACTCGGGTCGGCCATGTTGGCCGCTTGTAAGGCGAACGCCCTACCCGCTGTGCTATCGCTCCAGCCCAACATGAAATAGAGCAGGATTTTCTTGACAGAATAGAAAAAAGTTACAGTTTGGAAGACAATAATAACATGCATGACAAGCCAGGCCCTACAAAACAAACCTCTGTCAGAAGATACTTCTAACATTTCCCTGGGGAAAAGTAGGTATGATGGGCTTCTGACACCCCAATTCTACAGTCCTATTTTCACAAAACCAGAGATGAAAATAAGTATTATTTATAGGAGTAAGAATCAGCTATAGGTATCATCTTAGTGACATCTCACAATCTCCGTGGTTGATACTATATCTGACATCAGTCTTCCCACCCCCAGACTCTAATAGCTGAGCAAACTGTCAGTAAAGCAATATCTATTTGTCTATATAACAATATGCAGCTATTTACAGTCCATATCTGAATTCTAGAAATCAAGCTACAACTTCCATAGTATAGCCAGTTAGCAAGTGATTTTCTTAACTCCTGTGATACCTTTCAGTTCTGGAAGGCATGCCCAGTGACCAAGATTCCATTTGAATCTTAGCCCCACTTTGCTCCAGAGTCATTTTATTCAAGCCCTTTCTTGTTTCCTGACATGATTCTCTATTGTTATAAGCTTCCCCATTAGTATTTCTTTTGTTATGCCCTGTGTATTCTGATACCTTATATCTTTATTGTTGTTTGATTCTAGAATATTTATTTTGTTACTTTTAATTTTTTTAATTTTCTCCTTGATACAAATGTTATTTAAAGTTTATTAAGTCTTAAAATATTTAAATACTTTCCATTTTGCTTTTATATTTTTTATAACTTCATAGTTTTATGTTCTGAACAGATATTTGACATAATGTCAGTAATAATGATTTTGTGTAAACTTCACAGCCGCGCGACATCTTATTATCTCTTTTTTACTTTGGGGAACCCAGCAGGCTACCGAAAGTATCCTGCCGGCACAGCAGAGTCTGGCAAACTTCCCATGTCTTATTCAATATGCCAAATACAAGTAACAATGATAGTTCTCATTCTTTTAGCCCTGAAAGAGCATTGAATACGGCTCTTTTAAAATCTCAGGGCTAGGAAGAAGGAGACGTTACTGGTGCCTGCTCGAGGTAATCAATGAACAGCAGGATGATCGTGATCGTGATTGTGTAAACTTGCTTTGTGTTCCAGTATAGAGTGCAATCAGAAGAATGTTCCATGTGCACTGGATAAGTATGTTTATTTAGTTTTGGGGGGATTTTGAGAGCCCTGTATATGTATATATAGTCCTCCTTTTCCAACTTGTTTAAGACTACTGTTTCAATACTAGCTTTCTGTCTGGTTTGTCTGTCCAATGATAAGGGTGAGTTGTAAGTCTTCAATAACTCTTATGTTGCTATCAATGTATCACTTGGAGTACTGGGGTTTGGGGTAACTGTTGGCTGGGCATGACATAAATCTTGTAGTGCTGAGGGCTTACTCCTGACATTGGCCTAAGAGGTCACTCCTAGCAGTTATGTGACCTTAAGTGGTACCTGGGATCAAATCAGGTTTGACCATGTACAAGGCAAGTGACTTATTCCCTGTACTGTCCCTCCAACTCCATGCTAATGCATCTTTTTAATCTCTAATAGTTGTTGCTTTATAAAGTTCTATTCATATTCATTTAGTACATATACGTTAACAAGATTAAAAGTTTCTTGTTGTATTAAGTCCTAAATTATGGATATATATGATGTCTGTCCTCTCATTACCTTTTTAGCTTTTTCTTTTGTCTACTATAATTTGAATGGCCTCTGATTTATTTAGATTATCGCTTGTATACTTGCTTTTTCTGATAGATCAAAAGATTATTATTCAATATTTTATTGTCACTCTCTTGGGCTACCATTTGCCTTGATTGCTTAAAGTATGTTCTCTAGCCATTCACTCTCAGCCAGTGTTTGCCATTGAAATTTGCCTTCTCTAATTCCTTCTGAATTTTTCTTTCTATTTTATTATATTCCTATGGTATAGTAATGAGATTTTACACTTTAGTTTGTCCCATCTAAATATCTTGTTCATAGCCCCCAAAGCCCCCACGCCCCATGGACAACCATATGGATGATAAAGAACATCAACCTTATGTTTCACCAGGTACCACTTTTCCTGCCAAAAAGAGAAAACCAGATAGGCAGCTAGGAGAACTAATCAAAGACTTTTCCCTTACATTGCCCCCACCCTGTTAAGCTATCATTTTAAGAAACCCCTCTAAGCACTGTTGACAGCCACATTGTCAGCAAGGTATGCCAGTCAAGGCCTGCCCTTGAAACCCCTGTGCATACACCACTCTCTCCAGTTCAAGAATAGCCCCCTTCAGGACTGGACACAATTACACTGATTCTGTCTGGCAATATCTGGCGACCCAGGAACACAGAGTCAATTGCGATGCAATCTATGACTAATGTTTGATATAAACAGATTTAAGGCCGATGGCATTGTAGACAATTTTATTCAGGATCAACAATTATTATATAGGGGTAAACAGAATGCAGTACATACAGGACAAGGGCAAATGGCCAGTAGAAGATAAAAGGTTAGATCAATGATTGTGTGGGGAATATTGGTATAAGCAGAAACAAAATTATTTATCTAGATTTCATCACTATCGCCACTTATTCATCTAGATTCCATTATTAGCATTTATTTATCTAGATTCCATAGGTATAAACATACCACATCCCAAATCCTGCTACTGTGATTGCCAATCATTAATTTATCTCGGAAATGTTAGCCTCCGTGGACCCACTCTGTCACTGACTGTCCAGGTCCTGGGGGCATTTTTGCAGTTCAATTTGTTAGTTGGTTTTGGAGCTTGGCCAGCAGGAACTCCAACACCACATCAGAATTTTTTCGCACTTAATCAGCTCCTCTAGGAATTCTGTATGGCTGCAAAAAGAAAAGAAAGTCAGATGGTGAAACCAAACAAAATATTCATAGTGAAACGGCAACAAATTCCTTCATATCAGTAATCTCTTGGGCTGGAGCGATAGCACAGCGGTAGGGCGTTTGCCTTGCACGCAGCCAACATGGTCGACCCGAGTTCGATTCCTCTGCCCCTCTCGGAAAGCCCGGCAAGCTACCGAGAGTATCTCGCCCGCACGGCAGAGCCTGGCAAGCTACCCGTGATATATTCGATATGCCAAATACAGTAACAACAAAGTCTCCAATGGAGACGTTACTGAGCCTGCTCAAGCAAATCAGTGAACAACGGGAGGGCAGTGACAGTGACAGAAATTTCTTACTAGTCAATGAACTGAACTCTACCATTGTCAATGGGCTGAATTCTCTTGTTAAAAAGTGGCTAGACGGACTAGAAAACAAAATCTAGGTGCAAAGTGATAGTACAGAGGTTAAGGCACTTGCTTTGCAAGCATCTAAAACTGTGAACCTGGTTCAAGTCCATTGAGGTGCAAAATTACCCCTGAGCACTAGCAGATGTGACCCCTGTGCACAAGGCCAAGAGTGGCACCTAAGCATTATCAGTTGCACTTACCCTAAAACACAAAGAACGAAGAAAACCAGTTGTAGTTTTATGTTGATTGCAAGAGAAAAACTTGAAAAATTACAACAAAAACAGGTTTAGAGTGATGGTTGGGAAATAATCGTACAGGTTAAAGTTAGACTGAAAAACTAGGAGCAGATATTACAGCAAGTAGGGTGCTTGCCTTGCATGCAGTCAATCAGGGTCCAGGGTTTGACCTCTACCTCAAATATGGTGCCCTGAGCTTCATGATGAGTGGTGCCTGAGTGCAGATTCAGGAGCAAGCACATGCGTTTTCTCTCTCTCACCCTCTCTCTCTCTCTCTCTCTCTCTCTATATATATATATATATATATATATATATATATATATATATATATCTTTCACATACAGAGATAGCTGAGGTGGTCATACTTGTATCAGAACAAATAGTGTTCAATTTAAATAAGAGATAGGGATAGACATTACATACAGGCTAAGGAAGCAATAGATCTAGGGAGGACTTCATATGTGTATGTATAAATATACATACATACATATATATGTGTATATATATACACACATAAAGAGAAATCTCATATAAATTATATCAGAGATAAAGGGGAAGGGGAAATTACAGCACACAAAAACAAAAATTTTGTTCTTTCAGAAACAAAAGGTTATAATAGGTTACTATGAACAACATTATGCCACTAAGCTTAAGAAGTTAGAAGAGATGGATGCATTTTAAAATTTTTCAGGGACTGGAGTGATACCACAGCGTGTAGGGCATTTGCCTTGCATGCGGTGAGCCAGGTTCAATTCCCAGCATCCCATATGGTCCCCAGGCTCCGCCAGGAGTTATGAGCCAGGAGTGCATGAGCCAGGAGTAACCCCTGAGCGCTGCCGGGTGTGACCCAAAAAGCAAAAATGAATAAATAAATAAAAATAATAAAATTTTTCAAGAGGAATTTGAGATTTTTATGCAACAAAATCATGGATAATTATTAATTTAATTTTATTAAAGCACATGATTTTCAAAGTTATTTGTGTTGAGTTTTATTTTTTATTTTTAGTTTTTACTTTTTTAAATTCTATCTCTGTTATATAGAGTTAAAAAGCTTTCATGTTTGATATTCAGCCATACAATGATTAATCACCCATCCCTCCACCAGTGTACATTTTTTACCATCCACATCCCAGTCCTCACCCTGCCTCTATTTTTTGCAGACAATTTTCCCAATATTTGCACTCTAATTTGGGGCATTATGTTTTGCTTCAAATTTCCCACCACCATTCAAGCCTACCTCCCAGGGACAGATGCTAGATAATTTATTTCCCATAGCTCATTTTGAATATCATGAGAGCTTGAATGGCCGTGACTGTAAATGTAAATGTAAAAATGTAAATTTCTAAATTGTAAATGGTTGAGTTCCAGAGACATGTTTGTATGGCACTAATCCATTTTTGGATTCATTGGGGGTCTCTGGACAAGGGCTGTTGGTGCCTTAATTTGGAGCCCTGAGGGACATTGTGGGTATGATGGCTAGGCCTACAAAGGGGTGGGGAGCAAGGAAGGGACAGCCCCAATCCTCTGCCACCATGTGGCCTGGAGATTCAGTCCTGGAACCCGCATAACTGGGTCTTGCTTGTGGAAGCTGTGGCTCACCAGGATTCTATCTGGAGTAGGCAGAGAGGCTGCACTTGCTCCATCTAGGGTGCCCCAGTGAAATTGTCCCTTTATGGGGCCCAGAGAGATCTCCAACACTGTGGTGTATTCCAGGACTTGCTATTGTGTCTCTGGTCCAGGGCCTATTTGTGCGCTAAAATGGCGACCAGAGGCAGATTGTGGTCACGACAGCCAGTCTGCTGAATGTGGGAGAGGGGGGTGCTGGGAGGGACAGACGGGGTCCTCTACCATCATGCAGTCTGGAGATTCGGTCCTGGAACCCATATACCTGGACCTTGCTTGTGGAAACTCTTGGTCACCAGGATTCCATCTGGAGTAGGTGGGGAGAGCACACCTGCTCCATCTGGGGTGCCCCAGTGAAATTGCCTTGGTATGGGGCCCAGATTGATCTCCAGGAGTGTAGTGTGTTCTGCGGTTTGCTGCTGTGTCTCTGGGCCAGGGCTGTTGGTGCACTAAGATCCACATTATAAAATTTTCAGCAGATTGTATTTTGGTGAGGTCCATCCTGAAACCATGCAGTCAAGCTGGGGATCTGGTGAAGATTTTGGATTGTGGAAGCAAGTGGCTGCTGGGGTCTCTGATTGGGAATCCTGAAGCCAAGGATGATCTAGGCATCTCCTCTTTAGACTACAAAATGGATGCATTTTAAAATCATACAACTTCTTCAGGTTCATTCTGGAGGAAATAGAAAAAACAAACAGACCAATCATGAATATGAAAACAGAAACAGTAATTTTAAAATATTCCCAAGAATAAAATACAGGTCCATATGGGTTCACCAGTGAGTCACACAAAATTTAAAATAAGATGTATTACATCAGAACTTCCAAAATAAAAAAAATACAAATTATTCCTAACAGTTCCTATTAAACCAACTACACTAACACAAAAAATTAGAGATACTTCTAACATGAAAATTTCTGATGGATATTCTTGATGAACAGTGATGCAATGTTCCTAAATAAAATCTTTGGAAACTGAGTCTAACAATATGTCAAAAGGTAGACTATGATCAAGTGGGGATCATTCCAGAATCGAAGGCCTGATTCAATATATTCAAATTAACAAATGCAATATACCATAGCAAGACAAGAAAAATTTTATCAAAATTTTATCATCTCTATCAATTTATGCTGAGCCATATTTTGACAAGATCCAACTCCCATTAGTGGTAAATTCCCCCAAAAATAGGTATAGAAGAAATATACCTCAAGATAGTTATAGACATGTACAACAAATCCACAGTCAACATCATAGTCAATGTCACACTCAATAGCAAAAAAACTGAGAAGTTGCCTCTGAGATTAGGCACACAGCAAGAATGACCATGTTCTCCATTGTAATTCAATGGAGTTTTTAAAGTCTTTTTCCCAGAAATCAGGAAAGAACAAATAAAAGCATTCAAATATGATAAAAGGAAATTAAGCTATCACTATTTTCAGATGAAATGATTTTAAGATCTTAAAGATCCCACTAAAATTAATAACAAATAAAATAAAGTAGCAGGATACCAAATTAATAAAAAAATCAGTTTTTTTATACTCAAGTAAGAAGCTAACTGAATAACAAATAAATTAAGGAGAACACTCTTTTTAAAAGTGTCTGGAGGATTGCTCTTTAATCCGGTGTATTTCCTTGAACATATATCTCGCTTGAACATATATCTTCCTTGAACATATGTTTCTTTGCTTGATTATTTCCACTCTGAAGAAACTTGTGTTTATTTATGAACATGTACTTCTCCCTTTCCTTCCCCTCACATCTCTCTAGATATGTTTCAACAAAAACTTTCTTGCTTCACCAGAAAAAAAATTTTAAAAATTAGTACATAGGGATCCACAAATGTGAAAGACTTATATATGAAAACCATGCCACTTAAAGTTCTTATTTTTGGCACCAGGGTAAACAACATGGTTAATTATAGAGCTTCTGGTAAATAGCATCTTGCTCAATACATATTTTGGAAATAAAAATATGAAGACACCAGTAAATGAAGAAATATTTCAAGTTTTTGGATTGGAAAAATTAGCACCATGAAAATAACTATGCCTTCCAAAGCATTATGTAACTTGAGACAATCTACATCATAAGAATGCAGATATCTGAAAAAGGTCAAATAGCCAGATATATATAAAAGCATCCATAAATCTTAACAATGAAACCAAAACAAGGTAACTCATAACAAGAGAAAACAGCTGAACAATTTACCATGCTAAAGAAGGCATAGTGATGGCCAAGAATAATGTGAAAAATATTTATCAACACTTATTATTGTATAAATGCAAATATGGATGATAATGAAATATTTCACACCAGTGAGAACTGCCTATACTAAAAATGAGAGAAACAGGAATCTGGGACTCTGATTTCCTCGTGCACACGCCTCAGGCATTCCCTAGGACCCTGGGTCGCCCTCCATACCTGAGCCTCTTCTTTTCTTCTCCAACAGGTTGCACCCCTCCCACACACAAGGTCCTCATAGGGGGCTTGGCCTATTCAAAAGTGGGCGTGGATTCTTTAGGTGTGGGAGTGGCCTAAATGTGTGCCAGTGGATGCTCATGCAGCAGCAGGCAGTTACTCATACCCAGCAATCTCAGTCTCCATAACACCACAGCAACATGAAGAAAGAACGCAAATCCTCACCATGAGGAGAGGATGATGAAAAGATACCAGAAGCTTCATTAGGTGTTACTCACCTAAGAGAGCTTTCTGATAAAGAATTCAGATATGAAGTAATGAAAATGTTCAATGAAATCAGTGAAACAGTGACACAGATACCCAGTAAATTAATGGAGGACATGAAAGAAAAAATTGAGAAAATACAGGAAGAAATGAGAGCAGAAAATGGAAATCTACACACAGAAATGTCATGAATAAGGGGCTGGAGCAATAGCACAGCAGTTAGGGTGTTTGCCTTGCACACAGCCCACTTAGGTTCGATTCCCAGTATCCCATATGGTCCCCCGAGCACCGGCAGAAGTAATTCCTGAGTGCATGAACCAGTAGAAATTCCTGTGCATCGCCGGGTGTGAGCCAAAAAGCAAAAAGAAAAAAAAACTCTTTGTATTTTGGTCACTGTTTCTTTGGAGGTGCAGAAGCTTCTTAGTTTAAGATAGTCCCATTTATCTATCTCTGTTTTCTCTTGCTCGGCCAGTGGCGTGGCATCTTTGAAGATACCATTAGCTTCAATGTGATGGAGGGTTTTGCCAACCTTATCTTCAATGTACCTTATGATTTTTGGTCTGATGTTGAGGTCTTTAATCCATTTTGATCTTACTTTTGTACATGGTGTTAGGCAGAGTTCTGAGCCTATTTTTTTTGCATGTATCCGTCCAGCGATGCCAACACAATTTATTAAAGAGGCTTTCTTTACTCCACTTCACATTACTTGCACCTTTATCAAAGATTAGATGAGCATATGATTGAGGAGAGATGTCAGTGTATTCAACCCTGTTCCATTGGTCTGCAGTTCTGCCTTTGTTCCAGTACCATGCTGTTTTAATTATTACTGCTTTGTAGTACAGTTTGAAGTTCGGGAGGTTGATTCCCCCCATTTTCTTTTTCCCAAGAATTGCTTTAGCTATTCGTGGGGGCTTATTGTTCCATATAAATTTCAAGAGTGTTTGCTCCATTTCTTTGAAGAATGTCATGGGTATCCTTATAGGGATTGCATTGAATTTATACAATGCTTTCGGTAGTATTGCCATTTTGACAATGTTAAGTCTCCCGAAAGAAACAGTGACCAAAATACAAAGACAGTCTACAGAATGGGAAAGGATATTCACCGAATACACATCTGACAAGGGGTTGATATCCAGGATATACAAAATACTGGTTAAACACCACAAGAAGAAAACATCCAACCCCATCCAAAAATGGGGCAATGAAATGAACAGAAAATTTCTCAAAGAAGAAATCCGAATGGCAAAAAAGCACATGAGAAAATGCTCTACATCATTAATCATCAGGGAGATGCAGATCAAAACCACAATGAGATACCATCTCACACCTCAGAGACTGGCCCACATTCAAAAGAACAAAAGCAACCGATGCTGGCGTGGATGTGGCGAGAAAGGGACACTGCTTCACTGTTGGTGGGAATGTCCACTGGTTCAGCCCTTCTGGAAAACAGTATGGACGATTCTCAAAAAATTAGAAATTGAGCTCCCATTTGACCCAGCAATACCACTCCTGGGAATATATCCCAGAGAGGCAAAAATGTATAGTCGAAGTGACATCTGCACTTGTTTGTTCATTGCAGCACTCTTTACAATAGCCAGAAACTGGAAGAAACCTGAATGCCCAAGAACAGATGACTGGTTAAAGAAACTTTGGTACATCTACACAATGGAGTACTATGTAACTCTTAGAAAAGATGAAGTCATGAAATTTACATACAAGTGGTACAATATGGAAAGTATCATGCTAAGCGAAATGAGTCAGAAAGAGAGGGATAGACATAGAAAGATTGCATTCATCTGGGGGATATAAAGTAACAAAGTATGAGATTAATACCCAAGAATACCTGGGATCAGCACCAGGAGGATTACTCCATAACTTAGAGGCCAGTCGGGTATCCTAGAGGAATGGGCAGTTCAGATAGAGAAGGGAGCACCAAATAAAAGATGTTTGGAGGATCCTCCCAGGAGGGGAGATGCATGTCGAAAGTAGACTATGGACTGAACATGTTTGCCACTCAATGCCTCTTTTGCAGACCACAACACCCAAAAGGAGAGAGAGAACACAGGGGATTGCCCTGCCACAGAGACAGGGGGGATGGGGGGATGGGGGTGGGAGGGATATTATCCATGGTGGTGGAAAATGGGCACTGGTGGAGGGATGGGTATCTGATCATTGTATAATTGAAACCAAAGCACAAAAAATTGTAAATCTACAACTTTAAAAAAAATAAAATAAAGGGAAAAAAAGTCACGAATAAAAGATTAAAAGATTCGGTAGATGAAATAAAAAAAAACAACTCAGTCTCTGCTCTCAACAGTAGAATGGCTACGGCTGAAGACGGAAACAGTGAGCTAGAAGATGAACTATAGGAAGCCTACAGGCAACAATAAACAAAGGCAAGAGACATAAAAATAGCCCTAGAGCGAATCAGAGTTCTAGGGAATGATTCCAAGAGGAACAACATTAGAATCATTGGAGTACCAGAGGTCGGGAAACAGTCCCAAAGAAAAAGCCTTGGTTAAACAAATCATTGCTGAAAAATTCCCAGAGCTGGACAATGCAAGCATCCAGATTCAAGGAGCCAAAAGGGTTCCAGCTAAAAGAGACCCTAACAAAAACACTCCAAGACATACCATAACTAGAATGATGGATGCCGTGGATAGAGACACAATACTGCAAGCAATGAGGTCATAGAAGCAAATCACATACAAAGGAACACCCCTTAGATTCATAGCAGACCTATCAGAGAAAACGCTCCAAGCCCGAAGGCAATGGTGGGACGTAGTGAAAACTCTCACTGAAATGAATGCTTCATCTAGAAAACTTTATTCGGCTAAACTCTCACTCAAACTCAAAGGAACAGTACACAATTTTCTGGATAAACAAGAGCACAGGAACTTCATAGACTCAAAACCAAGCCTAAATAAAGGACTAAAGGGGCTATTGTAGGACAAGACAAACCCCTACAAGCACAACAAACCCTTACCGAAAGATGACACAAAACTCCATAACAATAATCTCTCTCAACATCAATAGTCTAAATTCACCAATTAAGAGACACAGAGTGGCAAAATGGATTCAGAGACTGTTTCTTTGAGAAAATAAACAAGATAGATAAACCAATAGCAACACTAACAAAGAAAGACAGAGAAAGAACCCTAATAAACCGAATCAGAAATGAGAAGGGAGATATCACAACAAAAAACAAAATTCAAAACATCATCAGAGACTACTTTGAAAGTCTGTGTGCCACAAAACAAGAGAACCAGAAAAAATGGATAAATTCCTGGAATCCTATAATCTCCCAAGACTGAACCAAGAAGATGTAGAATACCTGAATAGTCCTATGAATATCAAGGAAATTGAAACTGTAATCAAAAGTCTCTCCGAAAACAAAAGCCAAAGTCCAGATGCATTCACTAGTGAATTTTTCCAAATATTTAAAGGGAACTATTGCCAGTTCTTCTCAAGCGTTTCCAGGAAATTGAAGAAACAGAAACTCTCCCCGTTTCTATGAAGCTCATACAAATTTATTACAAAAAGGAAACAAAGACACCACAAGAAAAGAAAACTACATGCCGATATCCTTGATGAACACAGTTTGGAAGATTCTCAAAAAAATACTAGCAAATAGCATTCAACAACTCATCAAAAATATCATATACCATGACCAATTGCAATTAATCCCAGAGATGCAAGGATGGTTTAACATTCGGAAATCAATCAACACAATCCATCATATCAACAAAAGAAAATATAAAACCATATGATCATATCACTAGATGCCGAGAAAGCATTTGACAAGCTCCAGCACCAGTTTATGATAAAAACCCTCGCCAAAATGGGGACAGAAGGGACTTTCCTCAATATAGTTAAAGACATCCACCACAAAGCTATGTCAAGCATCATCCACAATGGGAAAAAAATAAGAGCCTTCCCACTAAGATCAGGGATGAGACAAAATGCCACTCTCTCCAATGTTGTTCAATATAGTCCTGAAGTACTTGCAATAGTGGTCAGGCAAGAAAAAGAAATTAAGGGCATTCAGGTAGGAAAGGAAGAAAATAAGCTCTCCCTATTCGCAGATGATATGATACTATACTTAGAGAACCCTAAAACCTCTATCACTCCTAGAAACGATAGACTTGTATCATAAAGTTGCAGGCTATAAAAATCAAAACACAAAAGTCCATGGCTTTCCTATATGCAAATAGTGATAGAGAAGAAAGTGACATGAAATAAACAATCTCGTTCACAATTGTTCCTCAGAAAATCAAGTACCTTGGAAACAGCTTAACTAAGGAAGTAAAGGACCTATACAAAGAAAACTACAAAACGCTCCTTCAGGAAGTAAAAGAGGACATGAGAAAATTTAATGATCATTTGCTTATGGATCGGGAGAATTAACATTGTCAAAATGGCAATACTCCTCAAAGCATTGTACAAATTCAATGTGATCCCTATAACGATACCTATGACATTCTTCAAAGAAATGGATCAAACACTCCTAAGATTCATTTGTAATAACAAACTCTCACGAATAGCTAAAGCAATTCTTGGGAAAAAGTCAATGGGCGACATCACCCTCCCCAACTCCAAACTCTACTACAAAGCGGAAATTGTTAAAACAGCATGGTACTGGAACAAAGGCAGAGTCACACACCAACGGAACTGAGTTGAATATACTGGCATCTTCCCCCAAGCATATGATCATCTAATCTTTGACAAGGAAGCAAGAAATTTGAAGTGGAGCAAGGAAAGTCTCTTTAACAAATTGTGCTGGCAAAACTGGACAGCTACATGCAAAAACATGGACTCAGATCTCTACCTAACACCATGTACAAAAGTAAGATCAAAATGCATTAAAGACTTCAACATCAGACAGAAATAAATAAGTTACATTGAAGACAAGGTTGGCAAAACCCTTCACGACATTGATACCTAACGGTATCTTCAAAGATGACATGCAACTGGCCAAGCAAGTTGAAACAGAGATAGACAAATGGGACTATCTTAAACTAAGAAGCTCTACACCTCAAAAGAAACAGTGACAAAATTACAAAGACAGTCTGCAGAATGGGAAAGTATATTCTCCCAATACACATCTGACAAGGGGTTGATATCAAGGATATACAAAGCAATGGTTGAAATGCACAAGTAGAAAACATCCAACCCCATCAAAAAATGGGGTGACGAAATGAACAGAAAATTTCTCAAAGAAGAAATACGAATGGAAAAAGGCACATGAGACAATGCTCTACATCACTAATCATCAGAAAGATGCAGATCAAAACAAGAATGAGATATCATCTGACACCACAGAGACTTGCCCACATCCAAAAGAACGAAAGCAACTAATGTTGGCGTGGATGTGGCAAGAAAGGGACCCTCCTTCACTGCTGATGGTAATGCAGACTGGTTCAGCCTCTCTGGAAAACACTATGGACTATTTCAAAAAATTACAAATTGAGCTCCCATTTGACCCATCAATGCTACTCCTGGGAATATATTCCAGAGAGGCAAAAAATGTACAGTTGAAATGACATCTGCCTTTCTATGTTCATTGCTGCACTGTTCACAATAGCTAAAATTTGGGGAAAAAAACCCTGAATGCCCGAAAACAGATGACTGGTTAATGAAACTTTGGTACATCTACACAATATAATGCTATGCAGATCTTAGAAAACATGAAGTCATTAAATTAACAGACAAGTGGTTCTTCATGGAAAATATCATGCTAAGTGAAATGAGCCAGAAAGAGAGGAAGAAACATAGAAAGACTGCACTCATCTGGGGAATATAAAATAACAGTATGGGAGTTGAACACCCAAGAATAGTTGAGATAAGTACCAAGAGGTCTTATCTATGGCTTGGAAGCTGGCAGCACATGTTGGGGGAAAAGGCAGCTGAAATAGAGAAGGGAACCCCAAGTAAAGGATATTTGGAGACTCGCTTGGGATGTGAGATGCGTGCTGAAAGTAGACTATAGACCAAACACGATGGCCACTCAATACCTCTATTGCAAACTACAACACCCTAAAGGAAAGAGTGAGCAAAAGGGAATGCCCTTCCACAGAGGCGGGGTGGGGCTAGGGGGATGGGGTGGTGGGTGGGAAGGCTACTGGGATCATTGGTGGTGAAGTTTGGGTACTGGTGGAGGGATGGGGATCATTGTATAACTGTAACCCAAGCACAAAAGTTTGTAAGTCTACAACTGTACCTCATGGTGTTTCACTAATAAAAGCAAAAAGTATAACCATCTTTGAAAATTGACATTTTATCAAATGGCTGGTTGTTATGTGCATTTTAAAATTTAACAGAAGAAGCTTTTCCTGCCACTATCATTTTTTGTACTATTTTCTCTTAGTTTGCTGAAAAAGTGCCAGGATAGTGTTGGCCCAGTTCAACTAGAAAAATAAAATATTGCAGAATATTTCAAAGCCAAGAAGAAATAATTTATGTGTTTTTCTCTGCTACTTCCTTTTTAAGACTATTAAAATTAGTTTTTAAATATAAAAAATGAGAGAAACAAATGACAGCAGGGATGTGGAAAAATAAATCTCACAATTAGTGAGAACGTAAAATACTTCAGTCTCTATGGAAAAGTGCGGAGTTTTATTTTTTAAACTAAAACATAAATGTATTTCAACAGTTCCACTCCTATATATAAATCCAAATATCACAAAATTACTTTGTATATATATGTGTGTGTGTGTACATTGTGATGAAATTTTCAATAGTCAAGATCTGGAAATACCTGTGTGAATACAATAGGTGGGTGGTTAAAGAATATTTGGTAAGAAAGGGATAGACATAGAAAGATTACATTCATCTGGGGAACATAAAATAACAAAATAGGAAACTAACACCCAAGAATGGCAGAGATTAAAAGGTAAAGGCCCTCCCGTTGATCGTCGATTTGCTCGAGCGGGCCCAGTAACGTCTCCATTGGAGACTTTGTTGTTACTGTGTCTGGCATATCCAATACTCTCAGTAGCTTGCCGGGCTCTCCGAGAGGGGCGGAGGAATTGAACTCGGGTCGGCCATGTTGGCTGCTTGTAAGGCGAACGCCCTACCCGCTGTGCTATCACTCCAGCCCGGCAGAGATTAGTACCAGGAATTTTACTCCATGACCTGGAGGCCAACCACACATACTAGGGGAAAAGGGAGCTCAGATACAGAGAACACCAAATAAAGGTGTTGGGAGGATCCTCCCAGGATGAGAGAAGCATGCTGAAAGTAAACTATAGACCAAACACAATTGCCACTCAATGTCTCTTTTTCAAACCACAACACCCAAAAGGAGAGAGAGAACAAAGGGGAATGCCCTGCCACAGAGACAGGGTGGGATGGGGGCATGGGGGGTGGGAGGGATACCGGGATCTGTGGTGGTGGGAAGTGGGCACTGGTGGAGGGATGGGTATTTGATCATTGTATAATTGAAACCCAAGCACAAAAATGTGTAAGTCTGCAACTGTACCTCATGATGTCTCACTATTAAAAATTTTTAATAAAAAAAGAATATTTGGTGTTTTTACACAATGGGGGACTACTCAGATGAAATATTTCTTTTGCTACAATATGAATGGAACTGGAATATAACTTATTAAGTGAAACAGAACAACAAAATAATGACAAATACCTGATTACTTCTTTCACAGATGCTACACAAATTACTGAAGCAAGGTTATCCATAAAAAGAATAATAATGGATATAACATTATCAAATTAATGGGTGTATGGTTGCTATTGTTCAATAAACTTATGACTTTTTGTCTTTGTCATGAATCTCATATGGCACCCATGACTTATAAACGTTCATGTTCTTGGATACCACTGTCAATTTAATAAATACAAAATATTAAATATAATAATGCCATCAATGTAATTATTGCGTCTTTAGTCTGGCTTGTTTGCAAAGATTTTGGGGACCTAAGTAATCATTAGAAGTCTCATCTTCAGTGTAGGAATCTATGTTTTTGCACTGGAAGCATATGCTGTAACAGGTAATTTTCTCTTATGCACTACTGTTGGCCAGGATAAGAATTTAGAACAAGCAAAGCATAAACTGAAATGCTTGATAATTATTTTTCTTTTTTCCTTTTCCTAAACAATTTTGTAATATACTTTAAAAATTGATCTTAAAGCCTCTTTAACAAATTGTGCTGGCATCACTGGACGGCTACATGCAAAAAAATGGGCTCAGAACTCTGCCTAACACCATGTACAAAAGTAAGATCGAAATGGATTAAAGACCTCAACATCAGACCAGACACCATAAGGTACATTGAAGACAAAGTTGGCAAAACCCTCCATGACTTTGAGGCTAATGGTATTTTCAAAGATGCGACGCCACTGGCCGAGCAAGTGAAAACAGAGATAGATAAATGGGACTATCTAAAACTAAGAAGCTTCTGCACCTCCAAAGAAACAGTGACCAAAATACAAAGACAGTCTACAGAATGGGAAAGGATATTCACCGAATATACATCTGACAGGGGGTTGATATTAAGGATATACTAAGTACTGGTTGAACTCCACAAGAAGAAAACATCCAACCCCATCAAAAAATGGGGCAATAAAATGAACAGAAACTTTCTCAAAGAAGAAATCCGAATGGCAAAAAAGCACATGAGAAAATGCTCTACATCATTAATCATCAGGGAGATGCAGATCAAAACCACAATGGAATACCATCTCACACCTCAGAGACTGGCCCACATTCAAAAGAACAAAAGCAACCGATGCTGGCGTGGATGTGGCGAGAAAGGGACACTCCTTCACTGTTGGTGGGAATGCTGACTAGTTCAGCCCTTTTGGAAAACAGTATGGATGTTTCTCAAAAAATTAGAAATTGAGCTCCCATTTGACCCAGCAATACCACTCCTGGGAATATATCCCAGAGAGGCAAAAATGTATAGTCGAAGTGACATCTGCACTTGTTTGTTCATTGCAGCACTTTTTACAATAGCCAGAAACTGTAAGAAACCTGAGTGCCCAAGAACAGATGACTGGTTAAAGAAACTTTGGTACATCTACACAGTGGAGTACTATGTAGCTCTTAGAAAAGATGAAGTCATGAAATTTACATACAAATGGTACAACATGGAAAGTATCATGCTAAGCGAAATGAGTCAGAAAGAGAGGGATAGACATAGAAAGATTGCATTCATCTGGGGAATATAAAGTAACAAAATATGAGATTAATACCCAAGAATAGCTGAGATCAGCACCAGGAGGATTACTCCATAGCTTAGAGGCCAGCCGGGCATTCTAGAGGAAAGGGCAGCTCAGATAGAGAAGGGAGCACCAAATAAAGGGTGTTTGGAGGATCCTCCCAGGAGGGGAGATGCATGTTGAAAGTAGACTATGGACTGAACATGTTTGCCACTCAATGTCTCTTTTGCAGACCACAACACCCAAAAGGAGAGAGAGAACAAAAGGGAATGCCCTGCCACAGAGGCAGGGTGGGTTGGGGGGGATGGGGGTGGGAGGGACACTGGGATCCATGGTGGTGGAAAATGGGCACTGTTGGAGGGATGGGTATTTGATCATTGTATGACCGAAATCCATGCACAAAGATTTGTAAATCTACAACTGTACTTCATGGTGCTTCACTAATAAAAAAAAAAAAGAAAAAAAAAGAATAAAAAAACTGATCTTAAAAAATTGAATAATAAAAATGATTTAGTTATACCAGTAGATGAATAAATGCTATATACTAAAAATCAGCTAGGATTTCTAAGAAATTCCATGAGAAAATTTGGACTAGAAAGAGGTCATCATTACCAAATTTCTTATCACAAATTATAGAAACTATAAAAAACTATGTTTAGTAATTCATTAAACATTGTCCTCCCATTGTTCATTGATTTGCTTGAGCTGGCCCAGTAACGTGTCCATTTTGAGACTTGTTGTTACTGTGTTTGGCATATTGAATACATCACGGGAAGCTTGCCAGGCTTTACCATGAGGGCAAGATACTCTCGTTAGCTTGCCGGGCTCGCCCGCTCAGAGAGGGGCGGAGAAATCGAACCCAGCTTGGCCAGGCTGGCTGTGCACAAGGCAAACGCCCTACCGCTGTGCTATCATTCCACCCCAATTCTTTAAACGCATATATTAATTTTATCTAATAGAAAATGTTACATTGATGATCTGAATAATTCATAAGTCACCAATAATTGCTAACTTTGTAAATAAAGAGCATATACAGTCATGTTATATATATACATATATATATATATATTACTGCAATGCCCTCCCATTGTTCATTGGTTTGCTAGAGTGGGCACCAGTAACATCTCACAACAAATTATAAGAGTTATTGTTACTGTTTTTGGCATATTGAATACGCCACGGAGAGCTTGCCAGGATTTGACTTTTGGATGAGATACTCTTGGTAGCTTGCTGGCTCTCTGAGAGGGGCTGAGGAATCGAACCCGGGTTGTGGCCTACATGGCCACGAGCAAGGCAACTGCCTTATCCGCTGTGCTATTGCTCCAGCCCAATTATATATATCACTTGATCATTAGACATCCCATTACTCATCGATTTGCTAGAGCGGGTACTATTAATGTCTCCAGTCATCCCTGTTGCATGCTAGTGTAGCCCAATGGCGTCTGCTCATTCTAGAAACAGGAAGAGCCTCAAACTGATTGTTTAGAGTCTTGACAAGGAAGTCTGACTATCTCATAGGTGGGCAGCCACACGATCTTTTGACATCCTGTGGAATCCAGTTGCTAATGGCTCTGCTCCAGCGGTCTCTCCAAATCTCGTTATGTGTCCAGCCCATCTGATTTTCGATGCCTTGGCAAATGAGACAGCATCCCTGATTCTTGATCGTCAACAGAGTTGGAACTCTGGATTCTTTCTCTCATTTGAGTTAAGCATCATACTCCAAGCATAGGTCTTTCGATTCCTCTTTGGGAGACCCAAAGAGCGTTCTCATCCTGTTTGCGTAGGGCCCAGGTATCTGAGGCCTATGTTAATGCAGGAAGAACAATGGAATAACAGATATGTGCCTGGAGATGGAGGTTCTTCATCCTCTTAGGTATTTCTCCGATGCTTTTGAAGGCATTCCAAGCCGCTCTCTTCCTCCTGTGCAACTCAGGTGCCAGGTCATTCGTCATATTGACTTCTTGACCTAGGTACACAGAACTGTTGCATTCGGAGATGTTCATTTCATTGAGTGCAAAAGGAATGTCAGAAATGAGACCGTTTCTCATAAACATTGTTTTCGTGAGATTCAGCTGTAGCCTGATCTTTCCACACTCACGGTGGAAATTGGCCAGCATTTGTACCACTTTACTGATGTTTGGTGTATTAGAATGATGTCATCAGTGAAGCGGAGATGGTATAGTTGCTCACCGTCTATCTTCACTCCCATTCCTTCCCATTCCAGTCATCGCATGATGTTCTCGGGGGTGGCATTGAAGAGTTTTGGTGAAATGGTATCACCCTGCCAAACCCCTCTCTTGACATGGATGATAAGTTCCTTGTAGAAGGGTGAGATCCTGGTAGTGAATCCGTAATAGAGCTCATGGAGGATCTGGATGTATTGAGTTTGAATGCCCTGTTTTGCTAAGGCTTTGATGACTGCTTCAGTCTCATCAGAATCAAATGTCTTATTTAAATTGGTGAACATTAAACAGAGCAGCATCTTGAACTCCTGAGAAACCTCAAGGAGCTTGATTATCATGTGGACATGGTCGATCTTGCTGAATCCTTTTCAGAACCCAGCTTGCTTGTATGGTTGTCCTTCATCGGTGTTCTAACAATCCTATTCAAGGATGACTCAAGTAAATAGCTTGTAGAAGACAGACAACAGGCAAATCGGGCAATAGTTGCCAATGTTGTGGATGTCTCCCTTCTTGTACAGTAATACAGTCCTGCTGTATTTCCATTGGGAAGGAAACTTGCATTAAGACAGATAGCATGTGAAGCATCAAGCCAGTATATTGATGAGTACTGATAGCAGTTTCTTCATCTGTTCGGGTCTGACCTTTTCTGGATCAGGTATTTTCTGCTTCTTTACCAACAAAATGGCGTGTCAGATTTTGGAAGGGAGAACATTGGGAAAGCCATATCCATCTTGTGGAATTTGGTATGTGGGCAGGTGGGCATGTATATAATTATATATATAGAAAATAAAAAACTATAATAGTGCCTATATTATAATTTTCACAATGAAATATATATATATATATTTCTTGTTTATTTTAGTAATAAGGAGTTAGAGAATCAAATGGAAAACACATTATGGGCATATAATTACAAAACTCTTAGATACCTAATATTGAATATCCTTTGTTTGTCTATATGTTTGTTTGCGGACCACACCCAGCATTGTTCATGGTTTATCCCTGATTTTGCACTCAGGCATCACTCCTTGCAGGCTGCACGGACAAAATGGGAAGCTGTAGATCAAACCTGGTTTTGCCACGTGCGAAGCAAACGTTCTACCCATGGTACTATTGTTCTGGCCTCAAGATTGAGTGTTGCGAATTAAATATAGAATCGATATAAGGTAGATGTAATATTTTCTTGAATATTTGAAATGTTTTTACAAATTAAAACCTGGACAATAATCTTGTATAGTCATAAATTCGTAATTTATCCTCATTCCCTAAAACAAATATAATGCATCTCACACTCGTGTGTACATGCACACACAACACTATTTTAAATGTTTTTTTTTCATTTATTTTCATTTATTTATTTCATTTAAACAAGATGGATGTTTTGTTTGTTTTGCGGGGGGCATTATCAGCTGTGCTCGTTACTTATGCCTAGGGATCACTCTTGGCAGAGTTGGTATCGCATCTGTGTCAGGCAACTGCAAGGCAAGCAGCTTACCCACTGTACTATCTTTCTGGTCCTCACATAAACAGTTTTAGCTCAAATAGATTACCAATACTTGGGAACACTTTTCAAAACTATAAAAATAGGAATGCCTATAGGTAACTAGTTTTTCCAGATACTAAGATTTAATCTTGCAAAACCATAAATATAAATTTAGTAGATGGCTATATGTGACTGAGTAGGAAGTTTGAGGCTCATTTTCTCCTCAAAACATGATCAACTCACAAACTTAAAATAAACCAATCATTTGAAACACAGCTGAGAATTAACAGATCAACATCTCTACAACAATAAATTAGACATCCATTGGAAATTAAAAGACATAACTCATCAAGAACACAACTGAAACATTTCATTTTCAACTGAGCTTAGAAGGTTGCTTGTGAATCGGGCATGTTGGAGGTGGGGTATATGGGAGGGAAGCTGGGAACATGGGTGGAGGAAAGTAGATACTGATGGTAGGAAAGGTGTTGCAATATAGTATTTCTAAAACTCAACTATGAATAGCTTTGTAAATCATGGTTCTTTAATAAAAATTTGTTTTTCATTGAAGAACAAAACACCAAGAATAAAAAAGGCAACCAGAAAGAAAATTAAGAGCATTCACCTTTACTTTAAACTATAGTAAAGATTTTGCCTGGTTATAATACAGTTTGAATCCAAACCAAGTTGCCTCCCTTGAACACCATAAGGTTCCCTGAGCCAGGTCAGGAAAAATTCCTGAGCACAGAGTTTGGAGTAAGTTCTGAGCACTGCTCATACAACTTAAAATATAAACACCCTAATAAGAATGTCAAAAGCATATGCACAGACACCACTCCAAAGAAAACATAATGGTACCTAATAGGTAGATAAAACTGTTGGTTATGACATCCCACATATTTGTTTATAAATCTAATATTTAATTTATTTTATTTCCAAAATTATTTATATTTATCTAAAATAAAATAATTTATTTGGTGGAATTTCAACTGATAGTTTCACCTATTTACTGAGGAGATCATGTTGGGAATTGAGTCAAGATTGGCTGCATGTAACCCCTGTATAGTCCCTTAGGTTCATCAAAAGATATGTACTTTATAATATGGTGTTAACACAATTGATATCCGTGCAGACAAAATATACCTATTCCTATATCACAATACATACTTTTATTACAGAATTCATTACAAAAACAAATTCAAAATGGGATCAGGATATGTGTCAAAATCACATACAATGTTGCTATTAGTAGGTTTAGTGTTTTGGGCCAGGGAGATAACAGTTTGCTGGAAAATTCCGTTTTTTGTGTGAGTCTCTATTTGTATGTATTTTCAGACTCAAGAGAAATAAATTATCATTACATTATTTTAGAATATTAAATGTAGAAAGTTGGGTTCATTTTTCTGATACATCCTCTTCTGTGAGGGAGGTTCTCAAGCAGTGTTCAGTGAATTTGGAGCCATTCCAGATATTCTCAATTAACTGGACTGTCAGTTTAATGTGAGGACTTAAAGATGAGGTACTGGTCAGGTTCTGTGATGCTGGGGATTTTCATTGTCAACCATAGGTACTCAGGAGCTTTCAGGACTGCACCTGGTGATACTTGGGGCATCATGTGGAAACATGGATCCAACCAGGAACCTAGGTTGGCAATACCTCTCTGGCTTCTGTCCTTTACTTGCATTTTTAAGTAATTTTTGGATTAAAATAAGGAAATAGAAACAGGTAGTAACAAAGTCAAGCATATTTTGTATTTCTAAGGTTATTAAATGAGTCAGAATTAATTTTCTTCTCTAAAGTTTCAATCAACTTTTCAGATGAAATATCTGTGATATGCCCATATTCATTTCTGCTGTTTGGGGAGCTAAGTGGTTATGGCACTTCATTTATTTTTCAATTTAATTTAATTTTTATTATGTTCACAATAATTTATTACATTTAATATTCCAACAGCAATCCCACCACAATTACACCTCCCCACCACCATATTTCAAATATTTCCACCCTGACCACTTGACCCCAAAGCAGGTGAGATCATACTGTCATCCATGTGCAAGGCAAATACCCTCCCAGCTGCACTAACTTTCATTTTTAATGAATTATTTTGCCTGTTAGATTTTTTTTCCTGACTTGATCTTTGAACTTGTGTTTATCATGACTGTTCAGGTGTGTCTCTTTTAAGTAGTAGAAAGTTGGGTTCATTTTTCTGATACATCCACCCACTCTGCATTTTGATTGGTGAATTTAGATGTCTGATATTAATCAAGGCTATTGATATAAAGAAATTTATTACAATATTTTAGAGACTCTAAGTGTTTATATTTGTCATGCTTTTTAAGTGAGATCATTAAACTTTTCTTGAAAACCTTATTGAACTTCTAATTCATAAGGCTTGGTGTCATTTCTTTTAATTTAATAGAAATTTAGTTGAATAGCATATTATTGTGATGTTTATTCATCCAACTTATTTGCTATGTGCAATCATTCTCTACTCAGTTAATTTTTTTATTTTATCTGTAATGACTTACGGGAAGTCCTTTATATGTTCCCTTATTGATCTTTATGCTTTAGGGGTTCTATTTCTATCTTCTGTAATTTTGCGTTTGCCACTTAAACTACTAAATGTCTTTTTCTAAAATCTGGGTTTATTTCATTTGGAATTTTTTTGCACTTGTATCTTGGTTTATGAGTCTATTCTTTGATGAGAGAAATTCTCAGATATAATTTCTTAGGCCAATAATATCTCTCCACTGTCTTTCTCTTCCTCATGGATTCCTATAATTCAGATATCGTTTCTTTTATGTTTCTGGACTTTGGGACACACAGGGAGGTGCTCAGGGGTCACTCCTGGCTCTATGCTTAAGAATTACTTCTGGCAGTGCTCTGGGAGGATTTCGGATGCCGCTGATAGATTTGGATTGACTGCCTGCAAGAGAAATTCCCTGCACATACTATTGCTCCAGTCCCATATTGTTTCTCTTAAAGTTTTTCAATGATTCTCTGACATTTTCTTGACTATTTTGCACTATTTTTCCACCTTATATTCGTTATTGCTTTCCTGCATTATTTCATCTAACGCACTGACTTGGCATAACATTGCACTGTTGAAGCATTACAAAGATTTTAGTTTGTCAACTATGCTCTTAAATTGACTTCTGACTGCAGTTTTCTCATGCCATCTCTCATACCTTCTTTCTTTTTCTGCTTGGAAGCCTATTTTATAATTATCTTCAGTTCATTAAACCGACTCACCAAGTTCACTTTAAACTTGTCATCTGAGAGTTTATAGAAATTATGAGTGCTGAGGGACTCTTACATACTATTATCTTCACCCATTTGTTTTGGTAGGTTCCACCCCATCTATGTGTCTACTACAGAGTGAGAAACTGAGGTTCTGTTTCTTGCAGGCTTGAGTAGCAATTTAAGGACTGCCTTTACCAATTCCACCTGGACCCTATGCTACAGCATTTCTTTTCTAGCAACTTTTGAGACTTTTCAATATGAATGAGAAACAGATTCACTGTTCCTGATACTTCAGACAAGCCTTGTTGGGCTTGGGAAGCGAGCACAACAGTAACAGTCTTTATTATTTTTTTCAAATAAATTCATTTTTTAACTAGGGAGAGAATTGCCCTGAAATGTTCTTTCATGGAGTCAGGAAGTGTGTGGTCTTTGTCTTTAGCTGGCATCACACTCAACCTCAGCCTAGAAGGCTGGAGGGTGAAATCCTATTTTACAGATGTGAAACCTGCTGCAATTGGGGGTCTGAGATCTTGCTGGAATCTGGAAAAGTCTACCTTTGTGCAGGTGAAGATTCTGAAGGATTCTGAAGAATATGGATGAATATGCAGTCCACTGTTTTTGCCTCATGTTGTTATTCTCTTCTTCCCACACTGCTGAAATCCATTCATTCTATTTAGCACGCCCACACTTTGGTTCTTAAACTGTATGGCTTGCTTACTACTTCTCAATCTTTGCATAAAGAAACCCTCCCAGAACTATTTGTGGATTACGGATTACTGCTGTTCCCTTCTTCCGTGGTATCTCTTATGGAATCCTTTGATCTCTTCTATGTTTTATTGCAGTTTCAACCTGGTGCTATTCACAGGGCACTATTCTCTTCCATTTTGGTACCACATCTTCTAACCATATTCGTTGGTGATGTCTTTGTGTATTTTCTCCACTGCTAAGAGAAACAAAATCTGAAGTAAGTAAATGGACTGCATAAAATGAAAACCTTTCTGAAAGTTAAATTTACCATTTTTAAAATGAAAATTCAGCAAAATATTGGAAGAGTTCCAAAGTTTCAATATTAAGTACAACTAGAAGTCAGTTACAGATCACAGGAAAAGTCATATAAGTTCATAGTCTGTCTTGAAAGATATGCATCTATAAATAGTGTAGGATAATGTTGCTTTGTGCTTTCTCCCTTGCCACAAGGGGTTTAGGTTTGTCGGGTCACACCTATCAAAGTGCTCCCGAGTCACTGAGTCACCGTTCTTTTGTTTATCTGTAACCACTTCTCTATGCTCTCTTCCCCAAACAGTTAATCAGCTTATTCCCCTAATCAGTTTCTGTTAATTTGTAAGGTCAGATCTTTCTAGGACACTGAACTTCTAAGTTAATATTGCCTTTCTCCTCTCCTTTTGAATAGTTTACTTTAAAGCAATGTCCTTTTATATAGACACAAGGCAATTGATATTATGCTTTTGTAATTTGGTATTTAATTGGCTTCGAATATTATTAATTCCCGGGCATCTGTTTTCCCAACTTAAGCCTCAGTTGCCCTCACTTCCTAGCACCTCTAAAAGTAGGGTTCTGACGAGGGACTGGATGGAATCAGGACAAGCAGTAAGCTATGTGCTACCCTGGCATTGAGATGGACCTGGCCAAAGTGCCACAATTCTTATGTATACGTTAAGAGCTTGATCATGGACAAATGCTGTCATGATCCAAAAGTAATGACGAGACTAGGATCCTGGTAGTGATAGGAAAGACTGATCTGGTTTGAGCACTGTAGTCTGAGATCGGGATGACCCCAGGAGAGCAAATCTATAATCTTAATGCATTTCTTACTGTGTCCATACAAAATGATTAATATTATGAATGTTTATATGTTTGTTGGACAAGGAGAGGAGAAACACACCCATGGGATTCCTCCCTTCGGTGAGTTTTCCTGCTGAAAGAGAATCTGTCCTAGAAGCAGCATCTCCTGAGGGAAAGAACTTTACCCCTACAGATTGTGACCACACTTATGTATAAACCCAGTCCCTCATGGTTTGGGGATTTAACTAGACTGTAAGAGTGGGCTGGGTGATGAGATCCAGAGCCAGAGCCAGAAGGAGAAAGGGGTTCCAGATCAGGACCCAGGAGTGAAGGAGAGAGAGAGAGAGAGACAGAAATGAATGGAGATGAGAATGGAATAAACAGCATCTGATCAATCAACAGGCTTGGCCCTTGTTTCTTCCACTGTCTGCCCTGGCTGAGAGAGAGGCCTGGGCCCCCCAAAACCTGGGCGGCCAGGGGAAGAGCCGTTGGGGCCACCCACTGGCTGCCCCTCGAGGTTTTATACAAATAGGAATCTAAGTACTCAGTACTTTGGTGTGTTTCCTGAGTTTTATTGGTAATTTAAAATGCATGTACTCCATAGGATTGGATGGGATTTTAGAAGCATGTTTCTCTACCCATCTTTTCTCTCTTGTTGCTGGAAGGGCCTCCTGGGGTATATGGTTTTATCTTCTAGGCAATTTGTATGTTGATCCCTCCTCCATCTAATACACTATTTGTTCAAATACTCTTTGACTCATTGTGTAGGCACACTGCCAGTAATTTTCCATTTAGGGATTAATGCTTTTCTTTAAAAAGGACTGCCACTGACTTTAATGATAGATTTTTTTGTTTTTATACTAGGAAATACTATAGTTACTGGTTGAATATCCTTTTTAATACTCTTCTGGGTTGAGGAAGAAGAGTTGATATGATTCAGTTGGGGGTTTTCTTCAATCACTGGCCTAGGTGTGAAAGAAAAAATCAGCCTATGAAGTTGCATGCCATTTCCTCTGATCTTGTGACGAGATCTCTGTCTGGGATCAATAGACATCTAGGACTGCCATGGATAATCTGCTGTTAGTGAGAGAGGTGATTTATCTTCCTGTTTCCAAGAGAAACTGGTATGTCTTATAATTGTAAATTTTCAACTTTTCACATAGTCCTTTGGTGAGCTATTAAGTTATTTGCACACCTTTTTTATCTGGTTATTTTCAATATCTCATTTAGGCCACAACCATGTTGAGACCACTCTCCACATGCATGAAGGTACCGGCAGAGGAACAAAGGCATGCGGGTCCTGGGGCTGAGATCTCCAAGCCTGCTAAGATTGGGGCTGAGCATCCTCCACCCAGTTGCTCCATCTTCCAGTAGGCAGGGGTCACACCCACCAACTGCCCCCGGGGGACCGTGTAATCCCATCAATGGCCAAAACCCAGAGACTATAAAACCCAGCTCCCAGAAGAGAACAGTGCAGAGTCTCCTGCCCCCGTGCCTGACTGTCCTCACTGGGGCCCCTTGGAGGGGGGCGGTTTGAGTTTCCCTCCCCGCCCCGAGCAGAGCCCTGCAGCTGAAGACCTCCAGAACCAGCCACAACCATGCTGAGTCCACTCTCCACACGCATAAAGGTACCAGCAGAGGAACAAAGGCGTGCGGGTCCCGGGGCTGAGGTCTCCAAGTCTGCTCGCATCGGGGCTGATCATCCTCCACCCAGATCCTCCATCTTCCAGTAGGCAGGGGTCATACCCACCAACTGCCCCCGGGCACCGTGTAATCCCATCAATGGCCAAAACCCAGAGACTATAAAACTCAGCTCCTGGAATCACGCAGCCGCATTCGCTGCCGCAGGGCATCTTATTATCTCATTATTACATTGGACAACCTGGCAGGCTACCGAATGTAACCTGCTCACATGGCAGAGTCTGGCAGATTCCCTGTGGTGTACCCAATATGCCAAATACCAGTAACAATGATGGGTCTCATTCTCCTAACCCTGAAAGAGCCTTGAATATGTCACTTTTTAAAATCTCAGGGCTAGGGCAAAGGAGACGTTACTGGTGCCTGTTCGAGGCAATCGACGAACAACGGGATGATCGTGATCGTGATCTCATTTAGGAGCTCCTCAGTTGCTGTTATATTGCTGCTCAGATATTTTATTGATTTTTCCTTTTTATTTATTTACTTATTTGAATCACCATGAGATACATAGTTACAAAGTTGTTTATGATTGGGTTTCAGTCATTCAATGTTCCACGACCTATTCCTTCACTAGTGTACATTTCCCACCACCAGTCTCCCCAGGTTACCTCCCACACTTTTCCCATCCTACCTCTCTGACAGGCATGTTTCTTCTGTTTTTTTTCTCTCTCCTTCTTTCTCTTTTTTCTTTTGGGCATTATGGTCTGCAACACAGGATCTATTGATTTTTTTATATCACCTACAATAGCTTTCTCTTCTGTCATATCTGATGGTTGTTTAGTCTTTTTGGCAGTGATAGACTTTTGTGCTTTGCTGATTACTTGTATCACCATTTCACTGAATTATTAAAATTCCTCACCATGTTGTCACTACAGTCATTCTCTGAGGATTTACAGAGCTGGTTGTTTTTGGTTGAGTCATCTGTGTTATTATTTTCACTCATTGATCTTGATGAGCAAGTTTGATTGGAAGACAAAATATGTGTCTTTCCCATTGGGTTTGCACTATTCCTGCTCTGCTGAGGGTATATCTTTGTAGTTGACCCTCCTGGGAGACTGAGGGATTAGGCTAGAAGTTGATGGATTTCTTCCCTGCCTATATTCACCCAACATAACCATGAGCAGTGTGAAAGTTGATGAGTAGAGATATCATCAAATTTACACAGCCGTTTGCTTCGTGAAATGTGAAGCTTAGCCTGTGAATATGGCAGAGGCCTGGTGTGGAGACTGCCAGGATCTAGCTAGAAGGGAGAGGAATCTATCTAAATTCCATAAAGGTTCCAGAGATGTTAAGTCAGGGAAGCAAGCAGAATTTCTGAAAATAATTTTTTCTTTCAATAAGTGTGTTGCAGGTTTAATGTTTAATAAATGTTCCTTAATAGAATTATGTAGTATATAAATTTTTATAGTATGCCATTTTACCTTAGAAACTTATATTATTAAATAAAAATTACCAAAGGCAAGAAGAATACAGAAATATTCTGAATAAATCTATTTTTTTCTTTTTGTTTGGACAACACCTGGCAGTGCTCATGGCTTTCTCTGATTATGCAATCAAGGATAAGCGCTGGCAGTCTCAGGGGAATATGTGAGGTGCTGGGGATTGAACCCTGGTTGGCCTCATGTAAAGCAAGCACCTTATCCTCTGTACTATTACTTCTACACCTGAATATCCCTATTTTTATGTAAAATATTAATTTGTTTATTGTTTTCTTGCCAGGATACCACTGACATTTAATACTTTCTATTTCTCTGTAATTTACAAAACTTTTTAACCATCTCTAGTGTTTAGATAAATTACAACTACATGGAATTTCCTTCCTGAACCATTTCTGCACTTGTTGATGAGATGATTTCCCATCACCTCTGTGTATATTAGAATGCATTTCTTTCAAAGTACATGGTCTTGCCCAAGTACGTGATTTTTTCTAGTTGAGATTTGTCATCTCTAAATTACTTCTTAGCGCAATTCTTCATTAGTGGATGTAAATGCTCTCAAATGTTCTAAACTTGTTGATTTATTTATGTTTTCAACACTATTAGCAATAGTGGACTATAACATTTGGTTTTAGTATTTTGAACAAGCTTGCATCATTCATCCCATTCTTTACCATAGCTTATCATTCAGTTTATATAACTTAATTCACTTGCTGAGGATTTTTGTGACTATTAATTTGTAATATTAGTCAGTGGTTTGTTTTTATTTAATAATGATACTGGATTGACATCATGACATTAATTGGAATCTTATACTTCTACTATCTGAAACAGATTTGTACAATTTATATTAAAGTCCTTAAGTGATTAGTCGAATTTGCCAATAAGATTTTTTAAATATACTAAACCAAAGAGATAGAACAGGTGTTAAAACTCTTGTCTTGCATATTGAAGACCTGGGAACCATATCATCCCCGAACCAATATTTACCAAGAGTGACCCCCAAGACCAAGCAATAAGATTTTAAATTGAGTCCATTTAGAAATAATGTAGAGGATTTTAAAAATCTATGTGCAGGTGATATTCTTAATTGTCCTTTAAATCATTTTAGAGTTTGGACTAGTCATTTTCATTCCGAAGAGCGGTCATTTGTATCTTAAGTCACTTTTGTTAGAGGTTTATCAACCTCACATTTCTAGTCAAGAAACTTTATTTTGATTTTGTTGATTGTCTCCATTATTAAACTGATTTTAATTTCATTGATATACTCCTCCTTTTAAGGAAATTTTATTTCTTCTGCTTGTTTTTCTGCTGCTTCTTAAAGTGGAAGCTTAGGTTATTCATTTGAGGATTTTTTAAATAAAAATACTTGAAAATTGAAAATATATACTTCTGTTGTAGAGGAGATACTTAGCATATTGTAAACGCTGGGGTCTATCTCTGAATGCAAAATAGCCTCCCCAAAACAGCTGAAAATGTGGAGACATGGTTCAAAGTGCTGGAGACATTATTTGCATACAGGAGACATGGAATTGATCCCTGATACCACATTGTCCTATGGCACTGCTGATTGTGGCTCAAAATATGCTCTAACCACAATTTTTTAGTAAAAATATTTTATAAAAAGTTGATACTGTAAATAAGCCTGGATCCAGAGATTATCACACCAAGCTCCCGGGAGAGAACAAGGCAGAGTCTCCTACCCTGTGCTGACTGTCCTCACCAGGGCCCAACGGCTGAAGACCTCCGGGCCCCAGCCAAGGTCATGCTGGGACCAATCTCCACACTTGGATGAGTCTCACGCATAAAAGAACTGGCAAATGAACCCAGGTGTGTGGGACCCGGGGCTGAGACCTCCAAGCCTGCACGGTTTAGGACTGGACCTGCCAGTAGCTAGACAGTTACACCCACCAACTGGCGTGTAACCCCAACAACAGCCAGGATCCAGAGATTATTACACCACGCATTTGCGGCCATGCGACTTTTTATTTACATTCATTTAATTTTTCAGGGTACCTTAAGTATCCCACCCACATGGCAGAGCCTGGCAAGCTATCCGTGGTCTATTTGATATGCCAAATCCAGTAAAAAAAAATGGATCTCATTCCCCTGACCCCGAATACGGCAGAGTCAAGCAGGATGTGGAAGGAGAGGCTGATAAAATCCCAAGGCAGAAATAGGCTGCCAAAACGAAGAAAGAAAAAATGATTGTCTGTATTTTTAATGCACGTATGCTGACATCTGATGCATCCATCGAGGACCTGATGGTACAAGCGCGAAAGATCAAGTACGACATCATTGGTCTGACCGAAACGAGAAGACATCAATCACATCACGCCGTTTTCGACACTGGAGAAGAACTGTTCCTTGGAACATGTGATAAAAGAGACGTCAGTGGTGTCGGTATCCTTGTCAACACAAACTTAGCCACGAGTATTGATTCATTCGAATGCCTAACAACCCGAATCCAACGGTTACACTTGAATAGATGTGGCTCACTACCGGAAGTTTCTATCTTTGTTGTCTATGCACCAACATCCAGTTATGGTGAAAGAGAAACTGAGAACTTCTACATGGAGCTGGAGAAGTTCTATAAAGAAGATCACACCTTCTACAAGATCATTGTCAGTGATTTTAATGCCAAGATAGGACCAAGAAGATCAGCTGATTAACTCCACATTGGGACCCATGGCCTAGAATGGAACGAACAGGGTGACAGACTGTCTGAGTTCATCATGTCAACCAAGACCTTCAATGGTAACTCACAGTTCCAAAAGGTTGAATCTAAACGTTGGACATGGGAGTCTCCCAGTGGACGGTTCCACAATGAAATTGACCACATCATATTCATTCGGTGGTTTTGCCTAACCGATGTTGCAGTTGTCCCAAAATTCCAAACGGGATCAGACCACCTTCTCCTTCGTGCAAAATTCTACCTCACAGAACGAGAAGAAAAGAATGTAAAGTTTAAGAAGAGGACTCCCAGAACGACCACCAACTGGGAGCTCTTTGGCTCTGTTGCGGCAACATGGGAAGATGCCATCATTGACAACATTGATGAGGAATACGATCAAATGACTCAGCACCTCCATGATTGTGCGAGAAATGCCAAGAGAGAGATAACCACAAAAAAACGCCTTATTTCGAACACTCTTGAACTTATTCGCCAACGTGGCTTGGCACATGCCTCAGGCAACCGCAAGCGAAGGTCCTAGCTGGCAAAACAATGCAGAGAAGTCATCAAGGATGACCTGAAAGACAGGAGATCAGCGGTGCTGGTAGATGCGGCAGAAGCCAGGAAAAGCATTCATAATGCCCACCTGTCCTTCACCAACTACAAGACCAAGATGACTGCCCTCCGACACCCTGATGGATCTATCACATCTTCCAGAAGGGCAATGGAGAAGATTATTCGTGACTTCTACTCAGATCTCTTTAATAGCCATGTCCACTTGCTCACATACCACATTCCGCATGATGGATAGATATGTCATTCCCAACGTTCTCCCTTCCGAAATCCAACATGCCATCTCGTCGGTAAAGAAACAAAGAGCACCTGGCCCAGACAAGATCAGACCTGAACACCTGAAGAACTTACCATCAGTACTCATCAATACACTGGCTCGGCTCTTCACACTCTACCTGTCTGAATGCAAGGTTCCATCCCAATGGAAAACCAGCAGGACTGTACTACTATACAAGAAGGGAGACATCCACGACATTGGCAACTATAGCCCAATCTGCCTATTGTCTGTCATCTACAAACTGTTCACTCGAGTCATCCTGAATACGATTGGCAGAACACTAGATGAAGGACAACCATGGAAACAAGCCGGATTCCGAAAAGGATTCAGTACCATCGAGCATATCCACACGATTACTAAGATCATTGAGGTTTCTCAGGAGTTCAAGAAGCCACTCTGTCTAACATTCATTGATTTAAAGAAGGCCTTTGATTCTGTTGAGACGGAAGCGGTCATAGAAGCCCTAGCCAATCAGGGCGTACAAACTCAATACATCAGGATCCTTCATGAGCTCTATTACGGATTCACTACCAGGATATCACCATTCTACAAAGAAGCAATCATCCATGTCAAGAGAGGGGTTCGGCAGGGTGATACCATTTCACCAAATCTCTTCAGTGCCACCCTCGAGAACATCATGTGATGACTGGAATGGGAAATAATGGGAGTGAAGATAGATGGTTGGCAACTACACCACCTTCGCTTTGCTGATGACATCGTTCTAATAACACCAAACATCAGCCAAGCGGTACAAATGCAGACCGACTTCGACCGTGAGTGTGGAAAGGTCGGACTACAGCTGAATCTTACGAAGACAATGTTTATGAGAAACAGCCTCATTCCTGACGCTACATTCGCTCTCAATGGAGCCACCATCTCCGAATGCAACAGTTATGTGTACCTAGGTCAAGAAGTCAACATGATGAATGACCTGGCACCTGAGTTGTGCACGATAAAGAGAGCGGCTTGGAATGCCTTCCAGAGCATTGAAAAAATAACTAAGAGGACAAAGAACCTCCAGCTATGAGCACATCTCTTCGATTCCACTGTTCTTCCTGCATTAACATATGCTTCAGATACCTGGGCCCTACGAAAACAGGATGAGAACGCTATCCGGGTCTCTCGAAGAGGAATCAAAAGAACTATGCTTGGAATATCACGAATCACTCAAATGAGAGATACAATCTGGAGTTCTGATCTCCATCAACACTCAAGAATCAGGGTTGCTGTATCATCTGCCAAGGCATCAAAAATCAGATGGGCTGGACACGTAATGAATTTTACAGAGAACTGCTGGACTAGAGCCATTACAGACTGGATTCCACGGGATGTCAAAAGATTGCGTGGACGCCCACCTACCAGATGGTCAGAATTCTTTGTCAAGACCCTGAATGATCGGTTTGAGGCTCTGCATGTTCCTAGAACGAACGGATGCCATTGGGCTACGCTAGCACGCAACAGGGATGAATGGAGACGTTACTGGCACCCGCTTGAGTAAATCGATGAATAACGGAGGATCAAGTGATCAAGTGACTGTAAATTAACCTTCTAGGAACTAAGTTCTTAAAACTAGCATTCTATACATTTTAGTATTAACATTCTATTAACATTAATTGCCTAAGAAAGTTTTTCATCTTAGACCTGTGAATGATTGACTAGAGTTTTTACAGGTTAATTTCCAGATCTTTGTAGATTTTCTTCTTTCCTGATATTAATTTCTCATTTATGGTCAGAGAACACATATTTCATGATTTTGATTCTTGTCAATGTATGAGGTTTCATAACTAAATATGTAGTCTGTATCAGTGATTGTTCCTTATGCAAATGCTTGCTCTGCTGTTTTCAAGTGTTTTTTTGTTTTTTGTCTAATAGACCCAGTGTTTGGTGAGTGTTCTTGCTGATAACTTAGTCTTGAGATTTTTTTCCATTATATTGAATCACCATGAGATAGTTATAAGCTTTCATGTTTGGGTTACAATCAAACAATGATAAAACACACATCCCTTCACCAGTGTACGTTCCCCACCACCATTATCTCCAGTATACTTCCCCTTTCCCACCTTTCCTCTGCCTCCATGGAAGACATTATTCCCCATAATCTCTCTCTACTTTTGGGCATTATGGTTTGCGATACAGACACTGATAGGTTATCATGTTTGGTCCTTTATCTATTTTCTGCACACCTGTCCAATCCCGACCAATTCCTCCAGCCATCTTTTTCGTATTTATCCCTTCTCGATTCCAGTTGCCTTCTCTCCTTTGCCCATGAGCCAGGCTTCCAGCTATTGAGCAATCTATCTGCCCCGTGTTTCTACTGTACTTAGGTGTCAGCCTCATGTTATGTTGTTTTATACTTCACAAATGAGCACAATCTTTCTATGTCTGCCCTCACTTTCTGACTCATTTCATTTAGCATATACTCTCCATGTCTATTCATTTATAAGCAAAGTTCATGACTTCAACTCTCCTGAAAGCTGCATAGTATTCCATTGTGTAGATGCACCAAAGTTTCTTTAACTAGTCATCTGTTCTAGGGCACTTGGGTTGTTTCCAGATTTTGGCTATTGTGAACATTGCTGCAATGAACATATAGGTACAGATGTCATTTCTACTGTGTTTTTTTTTGCATCCTCGGAATATATTCCCAGAAGTGGTATAGTGTGGTCATAAGGAAGCTCAATTTCTAGTTTTTGAAGGACTGTCCATATTGTTTTCCAGAAAGACTGGACTAGTGGGCATTCCAACCAATAGTAAAAGAGCATCCCTCCCCCCCCCCATCCAATCCAGCACTGGTTGCTTTTGTTCTTTTGAATGTGTGCCAGTCTCTGTGGTGTGAGATGATATCTCATTGTTGTTTTGATTTGAATCTCCCTGATGGCTAGTGTTGTGGAGCATTTTTTAATGTGCATTTTGGCTATTTGTATTTCTTTTCTCATTCCTGACACTTCATTCGCTCTCAACGGAACGACCATCTCCGAATGCAACAGTTATGAGTCCCTAGGTCAAGAAGTCAACATGATGAATGACCTGGCACCTGAGTTGCACAGAAGGAAGAGAGCGGCTTGAAATGCCTTCAAGAGCGTTGAAGAAATAGCTAAGAGGACGAAGAACCTCTGGCTCCGGGCACATCTCTTTGATTCCAATGTTCTTCCTGCATTAACATATGCCTCAGAGACCCGGGCCCTACCAAATAGAATGAGAACGCTATTTGGGTCTCCCAAAGAGGAATTCAAAGAGCTATGCTTGGAGTATCACGTTTCACTCAAATGAGAGAAAAAATCCGGAGTTCTGACCTCCGTCGACGATCAAGAATCAGGGATGCTGTCTCATTTGCCAATGCATCAAAAATCAGATGGGCTGGTCACGTAATGAGATTTAGAGATGACCACTAGACTAGAGCCGTTACCGACTGGATTCCATGGAATGTCAAAAGACCGCGTGGCCGCCCACCTATCAAATGGTCAGGCTTCTTCATCAAGATCCTGAACGATCGGTTTGAGGCTCTTCATGTTCCTAGAGCAAACAGACGCCATTGGGCTACACTAGCATGCGACAGGGAAAAATGGAGTCGTTACTGGCGCCTGCTCGAGCAAATAGACAATGAGAAGTCAAGTGATCAAGTGATTTCTTTTTTGAGGAAACTTCTGTTCATTTCTTCTCCCCATTTTTTTATGAGGTTGGAGATTTTTTCTTGTACAATTCTACTAGTGTCTTGTATATCCTGGATATTAATCCCTTATCAAATGGTTATTGGGTAAACATTCTTTCCCATTCTGTATTTTGGTCACTGTTTCTTTTGAAGTGCAGAAGCTTCTTATTTTGATATAGTCCCATTTATTTATGTTTGCTTCCACTTATATGGTCAGTGCTGTTTCATACTAAAAGATATTTTAGCTTCAATGTTTTGGAGAGGTCTCCCTCTATGTACCTTGTGGATTCATGTCTGATATTGAGGTCTTTAATCCACTTTTATCTGTCTTTTGTCCCTGGCATTAGACAGATGTCAGAGTTCATTTTTTGCAGGTAGATATCCAGGTTTCCCAGCACCAGTTGTTGAAGAGTCTTTCCTTGATCCACTTCCCATTTCTTGCTCCTTTGTAAAAGATTAAGTGGTCATATATTTGGGGTTCTGTGACCGAATATTCAACTCTGTTCCATTGGTCTGCAGATCTGTTTCTAGTCTAATACCATGCTGTCTTAATTACTATTGCTTTGTAGTACAGTTTGATGTTGGGGAGGGTGCTGCCACCCCTCTTCTTTTCCCCAAGGATTGCTTTAGCTATTCGTGGGGGTTTATTGTTCTCTATGAATTTCAGGAGTGTTTTGTCTATTTCTTTGAAAAATGTAATGGTGTCTCGATAGGGACTGCAATGAATTTGCATAGAGCTTTGGGCAATATTGCCATTTTGATAATGTTAACCCCCAGCTCCGATCCATGAGCAGGGGATGTGTTTCCATTTCCTAGTGTCCGCTTGTATTTCTTGAAGTAGTATTTTGTCATTTTCCTTGTATAAGTCCTTCACCTCTTTGGTTAAGCTTATTCCGAGGTACTTGATTTTCTGAGGTACTATTGTGAACGGGATTTTTTTAATGTAAAGTTTGTGCCCTCCCTATCTCTGTAATTGGCCCCTCTGTTTAGTTTTAGGACTGAATATTGTGAGTCAGTATTTGAAGCATGGGAGGTGTTCTGAACCAGACCTTTTCCTGACTAGGAATTAAGTGTATGTACTTCGCCAGTGACAGTTGAGGACAACTTCTAACAGTTTCTTGACTTATATTATGAAGGTAACTAGTGGGTATATAGGTTTTGCGTTTCCATGTTTTAAGAATGCAAGATGCTTTACCTCTTTTTCAGATTTTTAGAATTACATCTTAGTGTGTTTTTAGAGGCTTATCTATCTTGTTTATATTCTCAAAGAATGAGATCTTGATTGCATTGATTTTTCGGATAGATTTTTGGGTTTCCATCTCATTAATCTCTGCTCTGAGTTTTATTATTTCCTTCCTCCTGTTCGGGTTGGGCTGCTTTTGTTAGTCATTCTCCAAGCTTTTAAGCTATGAGGTTAGGTTACTTATGTGGGCTCCCTCCTCCTTCTTGAGGAATGCGTGTAGAGCTATAAACTTTCCTCTTAACACAGCTTTTGCTGTGTCCCATAAGTTTTGGTAACTCGTGTCCTCATTTTCGTTTGTTTCCAGGAATCTTTTGATTTCCTCTTTGATTTCCTTTCTAAGCCACTCATTGTGCAGTAGTGAACTGTTTAATTTCCAGGTGTTTGATTTAGTTTTCTGTTTGTGTGTGATTTACTTCTAATTTCAGCGCATTGTGGTCTGAGAAGATTGTTGATACAATATCTATCTTCTTAATTGTATGGAGGTATGTTTTGTGGATCAGCATGTGGTCTATCTTGGAGAATTTTCCACTCACACTTGAGAAGAACGTGTATTAAGATTTTGAGGATTAACTGCTATATATATATATATATATATATATATGTGTGTGTGTGTGTGTGTGTGTGTGTTGTGTGTGTGTGTGCGCGTGTGTGTGTCTACTAAGCCAGTTTTTTTCATTTTTCCCTCAGATGATGTTTGTCCTTACTAAGCTTGAGTCGGGTTGATCTATCAAGAGGTGATAGCACGGTGTTGAAGACTCCCACTAGTATTGTGTTGCTATCGATGTCTTTCTCCAAGTCTATGAGTAGTTGTTTTAAGTACTTTGCTGGTCCGTCATTAGGTGCATACATATTTAGTCTTGTAAGTTCTTCCTGCTGTACAGATCCCTTGATCAATAAAAAATGTCCTTCACTCTCTCTTGTGGCCTTCTTCAGTCTGAAATCAATGTGGTGTGATATTAGTATGGCTATCAACCCATTTTTTATGGAAGTTGTTTACTTGTAGGATTGTTTTCCAGCCTTTGACACTGAGCCTGCATTTGCTTTGACTATTGATATGTGTTTCCTATAGGCAGTGTAATTTTGAGTTCAATTTTTTTAATCCATCCTGCTACTCTGTGTCTTTTCATTCGTGAATTTAGCCCATAGACGTTGAGAGAGATTATTGTTATGGGGTTTTGTCCCATTTTTCTGTGGAAATTTGGTGTATTTGAGGGCCTGTATTGTTTTAAAGTAGCCCATTTAATTGTTCTTGTAACCGTGGTTTTGAATCTATGAAGTTCCTGAGTTGTTGTTTGTCTGTGAAACTGTGTGTTATTCCTTCTGTTATGAATGAGAATCTCCCTGGGTAAAGTATTTTTGGTGAGGCGATTATTTCATTGAGTTTTTTCACTATTTCCCACCACTGTTTCCTGGCCATCAGACAAATCAGCTGTGAATCTTAAGGATGCTCCTTTATAGGAAATTATTTCTTTGTTCTTGCTTCTTTCAGAATTTTGTCTATATCTAAGGTTTTGGTCATTTTGATCAGGATGTGTCTTGGGGTATTTTTATTCAGATTTCTTCTAGCTGGTAACCTTCAGACCTCCTGAATGTGCTCACATGTTTTCTTCAGCTCTGGAAATGTCATAGCAATGATGTCTTTGACAGTTTCCTCTTCATCAGGGTTTTCTTCCTGTCCCTCTGGGACTCCAATAATTCTTATGTTTCTCCTCTTGGCTTAATCATGTACTTCTCTTGCCATCTGTTCCCAAATTGTGAGTCTCTTTTCCATTTTCTGCTCTTTTCGGGAGAGTCTCTGGACTTCATCTTCAAGCTCACTGATTCTTTTCTCAGAAGCTTTTACTCTGCTGCTGAGGCCTTCCACTGAGTTTTTCAATTTGCCTACCAGGTTTTTCCGGTCTGACATTTCTGTATGTAATTTTATTTCCATTTCCTCATTTCTACCTTCAAATCTTCTTGTCTTTTATTGGCATTGCTTTCTATTCTTTCTTTTCACTCCCTAAATGTCCTCAGTAGCTCCCTTCTAAATTCATTGTTAGAGAGGTTGCCTAGGACTTCATTACTTTGGTGTCTCTGGGCTAGCCTCTTCAATAAGTAAGCTTGGTGGACTTCTGCATTGCTTTACCATTATGACCTGCGTGGTTTAGAACTTCACACTCACTGTTACATTCTGCTTAAGATGCAGAATGAATTGTGATGGGTTTAATGAATTATTGACGAATATGTTTCTGGTGGTTAAGCTAACTTAGTGAAAGTTCCATCTAAGAGGATAACTTATGGTTCCTATGGGATCTGTAGGGGGAGAATAATTCGCAGCCACGTTAGTGGCCCTGGCTCTGGGAAGGGACCCTGATGCGGGTGGGTACCTAGATGGATGAGCAGAAGGTGCCCAGGATGGTTCAGCTTTGTGTTCCTTTGTTGTGCCTCAGTTCCCGTCCCCTACAGACCAAGAATAAAAACCAGCCGTTTTCAGGGAATCTAGTTAGACAAGCAGCCCTGGGCAGGGGCCCTCCCACCAGGTGGTTGCCTGAATGAATGAGCAGAATATCCCCGTTATGGTTCAGCTTTGGGTTTGCGCAGTGTGCCTCAGTTCCCATCCCTCGCAGACCAAGGATGAAAACCAGCCATTATCGGGGGATCTAAGTAGACGCACAGTCCCAGGAAGGGGCCCAGCCACTGGGCAGGTACCTGAATGAATCAGTCTTTAGACTTATTATGAGAAACACATAACTCACCTGGTATAACTGAATTTTTCTTCATTTCTCGTTTTAGTCCTTTAGAATTATTTTAAAAATTAAAAAATCTAAAAGACATTAAAGTCTTTAAGTGTTTTGTGGTATTTGCCAAAAAGGTTATAAATAGATTTAAAAAAAGATTAGTACAGGGGTAATGACTTTTGTCTTGCATATTGTAGATCCAGGAAATGTTGATACTGTTCCCCTGGTTATTAAACCACCAGGATTGACCCCATGACAACCCAATAAGATTTTAAATGGAGTTCATTTAAAATATATATTATGCAGCTTCTGTTTAACCTATGTGAATGTGGCATATCCAAATTATTGGATTTTTAAATTTTTTTAAGCTTTTATATTTTAGATGGCATATATACTTAGGATTGTTTGTCTTGATTACTAATTTTACAAGTCATTGCATTTTGCTACCTCTGTTATTTTTTTTTGCTTTTAAATCTACTGCATTTAATAAAAAATCACATTTTACATATTATCCTAAAAATAAAAAACAACTGATTTTAATTGTATCTCTTGTATCAGTTGTCATCCTGTTGATCATTGATTTGCTAGGGCGGGCACCAGTAATGACTTCCTTTGTCCCTTTCGAGTGCTAGTGTAGCCTAATGGCATATACTAGCTCCAGGAATGAGAAGAACATCAAATCATTTTTTCAGGGTTTTTATGAAAAAGTCTGACCATCTCGTAGGTGGGTGTCTACACGTCTTTTTCATGTCTTGTGGAATCCAGTCAGTAACACCTCTAGTCCAGTGGTCATCTCTAAATCGCATATTCCAAGCATAGCTCTTCGATTCCTCTTTGTGATACCCAAATAGCTTTCTAATCCTGTTTCTGTAGGGCTCAGGTCTCTGAGGCCTAAGTTAGTGCAGGAAGACGGTGGAGTTGAAAAGATGTGCCTGGAGCTGGAGGTTCTTCATCCTCCTAACCACTTCTTTGACACTCTTCAAGGCGTTCCACTCCGCTCTCTTTTTCCTGCGCAGTTCAGGTGCCAGGTCATTTGTCATGTTGAGTTCTTGACCTAGGTAAACATAATTGCTGCATTTGCAGATGCTTGTTCCATTGAGGGCAAATGTCAGGAGCTACTCTGTTTTTCATGAACATTGTTTTCATGAGATTTAGCTGCAGTCCGACCTTTCCACGCTCATGATCGAAGTCCACCAGCATTTCTGTCACTTAGCTGATATTTGGTGTTATTAGAACGATGTCATCAGTGAAGCACAGGTGGTGTAGTTGCCGCCTGTCTATCTCCACTCCCATTTCTTCCCATTCCAGTCATCGCATGACGTTCTCGAGGGTGGCACTGAAGAGTTTCGGTGAAATGGTATTACCCTGTTGATCCCCTCTCTTTACGTAGACAATCACTTCCTTGTAGAATGGTGAGAACCTGGTGGTGAATCCATAATACAGCTCACAAGGGATCCTGATGTACTGAGTTTGAACACCCTGTTTGGCTAGGGCTTCAATGACTGCTTCAGTCTCCAAAGAATCAAAGGTCTTCTTTAAATCAATGAACATTAGATAGAGCGGCATCTTGAACTCTTCCAAAAACACGATGAGCTTGATCACTGTATGGACATGTTGATCGTTCTGAATCCTTTTCGGAACCCAACTTGCTTGCATGGTTGTCCTTAATCTAGTGTTATGCCAATCCTATTCAGTATGACTCGAGTGAATAACTTAAAGATGATGGACAACAGGCAGCTAGGGCGATAGTTGCCAATGTCATGGATGTCTTCCTTCTTGGAGGGAGATAGGATGGTCCTGCTGGTTTTCCATTGGGACAGAACCTTCTATTCAGACAGGCAGTGTGTGAAGAGCTGAGCCAGTGTGTTGATGAGTACTGGTGGCAGATACTTCAGGTGTTTGGGTCTGACCTTCTCTGGACCGGGTGCTGTATGCTTCTTTACTGAAAAAATGGCATGTTGGATTTCAGAAGGGAGAATGCTGGAAACGACATATCCATCCAGCAGAATTTGGTATGTGGGCAGGTGGACATGGCTATCAAAGAGATCCGAGTAGAAGTCTTGGATAATCTTTTCCACTGCCCTTCTGGAAGATGTGATAGATCCATCAGGAGGTCAGAGGCCAGTCGTTTTGGTATTATAGTTGGCGAAGGACAGGCAGCATTGCGAATACTTTTCCCGGCTTCTGCTGCATGAGCAAATACTACTGCTCTTCTATCTTTGAGATCTTCATTTATCACTTCTCTGCACAGCATTGGTAGCTCAGACATTAGCTTGTGATTGTCTGAGGCTTCCACCAAACCACATTGGAGAATGAACTCGAGAGTTTCTGAAGACAGGTGTCTTTTTGTGGCTTTCTCTCTCTCAGCATTCCTCCCACAATCATGAAGGTGCTGAACCAGTCGATTGTACTCCTCATTGATGTTGTCAACAACAGCATCTTCCCGTATTGCTGCAATAGTGCCAAAGAGCTCCCAGTTAGTGGTCGTTCTAGGAGTTCTCTTCTTAAACTTTGCAGCCCTTTCTCCCAGCTCAGTGAAGTAGAATTTCGCATGAAGGAGATGGTGGTCTGATCCCGTTTGGAATTTTGGGACAACAGTGACTTTGGTCAGGCAAACCCATTGATTGAATATGATGTGATCAATTTCGTTCTGGCACTGTCCACCTGGAGACTCCCATGTTCAACGTTTAGATTTGGCCTTCTTGAACTGCAAGTTATCATGGTGAACATAATGAACTCAGACAGTCTCTCACACTGTTTGTTCCATTCTAGGCCATGGGTCCCAATGTGGAGTTCTTCGGTCGACCTTCTCGGTCATATATTGGTGTTCAAATCACCGACAATGATCTTGTAGAAGGTGTGATCTTCTTTATAGAACTTCTCTCTGACTTGTAAAGTTCTATAATAAAGTTTTTAATTAAAAAAGTTATTGCACTTGATGTAACATGGTCACAATAGTGTTAATTTTTAAGCTTTTGATATGGGTTACTGATGTGCCAAATGTAGCATACAATTGTTTGGGTTTAACGTATGTCTGTAGTCTTTTATACAAAGGCTTAAATGGCTCTAGGATGAAATACAACAATCTTCACATACTTTCCTCTTATGGTGGTGGGGAAGTGCACAGTGGTGGGATTGGTGTTTGAATATTATCTGTAATGAACTATTGTGAACAACTTTATAAAATTAAATTAAGAGAAAGCTTAATTAGAATCATTATTTGCTTGTATTATTATTTATTTATTTATTTTTAATTTAGGTGAAATTTGGTGTGTGGGGGGGTACTCCAGTATGTACTGTGGATTTACTCTTGGTTCTGTGCTCACGGATCACTACTGCAGCTTTAAGAGACCATAATGGGGTGACAAGGATCAAACCTGGGTCATCCACATGTAGGGAAAGTGCTTTATCTGCTGTACTCTCTCTGTACCCTAATTGTATGCTTTTTAAGTATTTATTTTCAAGGTTGGGTATTTGGCTTAGAAATACACGCCTTATCTGTGTCAGGTCTCTTACCACAAATATAATAAATGATTTTTTACTTTTGAATTTAATTATTTTATTATGTATATGGTTAAAAGAAGGTATCTATAAAAATTTAGGAAATATTCTCTTGGAATATTTGCAGTATAATTATTAAAAATACATATTAAGCCATAGCACAGTGGGTAGGGCATTTTCCTTGCATGCGGTCAACCCGGGTTTGATACCTCCACCCCTATCGGAGAGCCTGGCAAGCTACTGATTTTATCCCACTCGCACCATAGAGCCTGGCAATCTCCCTGTGGCGTATTCAATATGCCAAAAAGAGTAACAACAGAGTTCACAATGGAGACGTTACTGGTGCCCACTCAAGCAAATCAATGAACAACGGGAGGACAGTGCTACAGTGCTACATATTAAAATATTAGGTAAATATGTGACACTTCTATTGTCTCATGAATATGTGCTTTCATAATGAATTTTTTGTGGATGCTCTAAATTACCTTTATCTGTCTGATAAATGTGGTGAAATAAGTGTGCTTATGGTATAATGTCTAAATGTGTTTGTTTTATTATATTTTAATGTTTCAGAAAATGAATTCTCTGAAAAAATGTATAGGTACCTGGATACATATATGAGCAGTGGCAATAAAACTTGTTATAAACTGATGCTAAAATTATTTTCAGTGAGAATTAGTATATCTAATTTTGTTATTTATACAAATTTTAAGTGAAAAATTATTTCTCAGTAGAAAATACTTTAAAAGATATTTTAAAAATTATTTTAGACACAATGATTTATAATAATGTTAATTGTAGAGTTTCATACATGTAATATTACAGCACCATACCTTCCATCAGTGTCCACTTCCCTACACCATTGTCTCAACGGGAGATGTTCTCTCCACCACATCCTAGTACCTAGGCCCCTATCACTTCCACCATGGTAAATTTCCTACTTAAAGCTGAAAATATAATTTGTGAAAACTTTAGCAACAAATAACTATAATGACATTTTTTTGGGGGGGAGGAAGCCACACTCTGCAGTACTTATAGACTTACTCCTGGTTTTGTATTCAGAGACTACGCCTCACAAACTCTGGGAACCATATGGAGTGCTGTGTATGGTACGTGAGTTGGCTGCCTGCAGGGAAAATGTCTTACTCACTAGACAATCTCTATGGCCTCTGATCATGATATTTAATTAAGTAATTAAAGGAAAATCCTGTAAGTTAGAATCATATAAATTTTGAACATTGACATTAATATTAAATAATAGCAGGTTTATCATTTGTTTTCCTCCAAACCATGTGCCATGTCAGGATCATAAGCAATTATAAATTTTATTGACTCACTTTATCTGCCTATACTCCTCCTTATATTCTCCAATTCTTATTTCTTATTTTTTTCACTGCACATTCTTTGGGCTGAAGCCATAGCACAGCAGTAGGGTGTTTGCCTTGCACGTGGCCAGTCCAGCCGACCTGAGTTAGATTCCTCCACCCCTCTTGGAGAGCCTGGCAAGTTGCCAAGTGTACCTCACCCGCACAGCAAAGCCTGGGAAGCTACCCACCCATGTTGTATTCGATTTGCCAAACACAGTAACAAGTATCACAATGGAGACATTACTGGGCCTGCTTGAGCAAATCTATGAACAATGGGAGGACAGTTATACTGTGCTACAGTGCCCATTCTTTGTGCAAAGGAATATAAATGAATTGAACATTTTCCATGAAAGAAGAAAATTTACATGCAGTTCAGGCCCTGTTATTATGGTTGTTCTTCTCTCCGCCACTTTAGGTTTTGGAGCCAAACTCCTTAGTGATTAGGTCTTACTCTTGACTTTGAGCTCAGAGATCACTTCTGGCAAAGACTAGGTGGAGGGGGGATTTGTGGTTCCATGGATCAAGCCCAAATGGGCTGCATACAAGGCAAGCACCCTGCAAACTGTATAATCTCTTCATCCTCAAAGTTCTAGTGTTTAAATGGCAAAAGATAGGTCAGCATCATGAACTAGACAGTAAGTAAGACACCAACTACCCAGAACCAAGTAATGAGAAAGTAGAGCATTGATCCAAAATAAAAAACCCATAGTCAAATCCAGGAATTAATATATACAATGTGCATCATGAATACTAAAATAAAGAGAAATTACTGAACGGACACTTGCATAATAATTCCACTAGCCTTTTAGGAGTACTGAGAACCAGTGATCCCACTATTGAATTGATAATTAGTAAAATGATGAAGTGCACATACTCATCTACACCTAGATGTTCCATCTATGGCATCACAGGATAATACTTACATCCTGAGGGTAAATAAATAAACCCGCAAGCTATAAGAATGGTCTATTTTCCTCTTTCCCATGTCCCATGTGGTGCCAGGCCCACACAGTTGGGCAGCCAGAGGAGACTTTGGGGAACACCTGCTTGAGTTCCGCTGGACCTCCCACCCACCTCTTCAGATCACTGCATTCCTTGGCAGGTTCCAAGGTCAGCATGTCCCGGGACCGGCTGGAGGAGTGGCCTCCATGTAGGGGGCGTGGCCTCCTCAAAAGTGAACATGGCCTTCTCCAAGGCAGGCAGCCACTCACATGGCGCCTCCCAGAACTCTCAACTCAAATCCCAGCCTTTATCATTGCTAGCAACACAATAATATCTGGAGACTTCAACATTGCCTTATCACTTCTGGATAGATCAACAAGAACAAAACTCAGCAAGGAAATAGTGGCTTTGAAGGAAGAAATAGAAGAGAGAGGGCTAATAGACCTTTACAGGGCTTTACACACCCAAAAGAAAGAATACATATTCTTCTACAGTGCACACAAAACATTTTCCAAAATAGACGATGTGCTAGGCCACAAAAGATACCTCAATAGAATCAGGAAGATAGAAGTAGTATCAACAATCTTTTCAGACCCTGAAGCGCAGAAGATAGAAGAGAATCACACAAAGACACTGAAAAACAAATCAAACACCTGGAAACTAATCAACTCAATGTTCAACAATGAGCTGGTCAGGAAGGAAGTCAACGACGAAATCAAAAGACACCTGGAAACAAATAAGAATGAAGACACGATCTACCAGAACCTACGGGACACAGCTAAATCCTTGCTAAGAGGAAAATTTATAGTGTTGCAAGCATTCCAAAGGAAGGAAGAAAGGGCCTACATAGATAACCTAACCTCACTGCTCAAGATCTTAGAAAAAGACAAACAAAAGGAACCCAAATATGGCTGAAGGAAAGAAATAATAAAACTTAGAGCAGAAATTAACGACACGGAAACTCAAAAAACAATCTTAAATGTCAATGAAACCAAGACCTGATTCTTTGAGAAAACAAACAAGATTGATAAACCACTCACAAGACACACAAATGAAGAGAGAAAGAGAGCCCGAATAAACCGAATCAGAAATGAAAAAGGGGACATCACAACAGAAAGCAATGAAATTCTAAAGATCATCAGAGACTACTTTGAGAGTCTGTATGCCACAAAACAAGGGAACCTAGAAGAAATGCATAAATTCCTGGATCCCTATAATTTTCCAAGATTAAACCAAGAAGACTTGGGATACCTGAATAGACCCATTCATATCAAGGAAATGGAAGCAATAATTAAAAGTCTTCCCCAAAACAAAAGCCCAGGCCCAGACAGTTTCACTAGTGAATTCTTCCAAACATTTGAAAAAGATCTGTTGCCAGTTCTCCTCAAACTTTTCCAGGAAATTGAAAGAAACAGGAACCCTCCCAAACAACTTCTATGAGGCACATATTTCCCTAATAACAAAAGCTAACAAAGACATCACCAACAAAGAAAACTATAGGCCAATATCCCTGATGAACACGGATGTGAAGATCATCAACAAAATATTAGCAAATAGAATTCAACAACTCATCAAAAGATCATATACCACGACCAAGTGGGATTCATCCCAGGGATGCAAGGAAGGTTTAACATTCGGAAACCAATAAACATAATCCATCATATCAACAAAAGCAAAGATAAAAACCATATGATCATATCAATAGATGCAGATAAAGCTTTTGACAAGATCCAGCACCCGTTAATGATGAAAACTCTCACCAAAATGGGTTTTGAAGAAACTCTCCTCAAGATAGTCAAAACCATCTATGACAAACCCATGGCAAGCATTATCCTCAATGGGGAAAAACTAAGGGCCTTTCCTCTAAGATCAGGGGAAAGACAAGGATGCCCACTGTGACAACTTCTGTTCAATATAATACTGGAAGTACTTGGAATAGTGATTAGGCAAGAAAAAAGACATTAAAGGCATCCAGATAAAAAAGGAAGAAATCAAGCTCTCACTATTCGCAGATGATATGACACTATATCTTGAGAATCCTAAATCCTCTACCAAGAAACTCCTAGAAACAATAGACTTGTACAGTAAAGTCGCAGGCTATAAAATTAATGCCTAACAATCCATGTTCTTCCTATATGCAAATAATGAGGCAGAGGAAAGTAACAGGGAAAAAAAAAACCAATCCCATTCACAGCCGAATTCCAGAAAATCAAATACCGTGGAATCAGCCTAACTAAAGAGGTAAAGGACCTTTACAATGAAAACTACAAAACGCTACTCCACGAAATAAAAGAGGACATGAGGAAATTGAAACATATCCCCTGCTCATGAATAGGAAGAATTAACATTATCAAAATGGCAATACTCCCCAAAGCATTATAGAGGTTCAATGCGATCCCTATAGGGATACCCATGAAATTCTTCAAAGAAATAGATCAAGCACTCCTGAAATTCATATGGAACAACAAACTCCCACGAATAGCTAAAGCAATTCTTTGGAAAAAGACTTGGGGAGGCATTACCCTCCCCCACATCAAACTCTACTACAAAGCGGTATTAATTAAAACTGCATGGTACTAGAACAAAGGCAGGGCCGCAGACCAATAGAAACTGTGGAATATCCATACACACAAACCCAAATGTATGAACATCTAATTTTTTTATAAGGGAGCAAGACATTTGAAGTGGAACAAAGACAGAATTTTCAACAAATGGTGCTGGCATAACTGGACAACCACATGCAAAAGAATGGGCTTAGACCTCGACCTAACACCAGGCACAAAAATCTGATCAAAATGGATAAAAGATCTCAACATCAGGCTAAAATCCATAAGGTATATTGAAGACAAGTTCGGCAAAACCCTCCACAGTATTGAGGCTAATGATATCTTCAAAGATGTAACTCCACTGACCATCCAAGTGGAAATAGAGATAAACAAATGGGACTATCATAAATTAAGAAACTTCAGCACCTCAAAAGATAAAGTGACCAGAAGACAAAGACAATCTACAGAAAGGTAAAGGATATTCACCCAATACCCATCTGATACAGTGTTGATATCTTGGATATACAAAGCACTGGTTGAACTCCACAAGAAGAAAAAATCAAACCCCATCAAAAATGTGGTGATGAAATGAACAGAATCTTTCTCAATGAAGAAATCCAAATGGCAAAACGGCACATGAGAAAATGCTCTACATCACTAATCATCAGAGAGATGCAGATCAAAACAACAATGAGATATCATCTTACACCACAGAGACTGGCCCACATCCCAAAGCACAAAATCAACTGATGTTGGAGCAGATGTGGCGAGAAAGGGACCCTCCTTCACTGCTGGTGGGAATGCGACTGGTTCAAGTCTTTTGGAAAACAGACAATTTTATGGACAATTTTCAAAATATTAGAAATTGAGCTCCCATTTGACCAAGCAATACCACTCCTGGGAATATATCCCGGAGAGGCGAAAAAAGTGTAGTAGAAATGACATCTGCACTTCTATGTTCATTGCTACACTGTTTACAATAGCCAAAATCTGGAAAAAACCTGAGTGCTCGAGAACAGATGAATGGTTAAAGAACCTTTGGTACATCTATACAATGGAGTACTATGCAGCTGTTAGAAAATATGAAGTCATAAAATTTACATACAAGTGGTACTACATGGAAAGTATCATACTAAGTGAAATGAGCCAGAAAGAGAGGGACAGGCATAGAAAGATTATATTCGCCTGCGGAATGTAAAGTAACAAAATAGGAGACTAACATCCAAGAATAGTTTAGATCTCTACCAGGAGGTTTACTCCATGGATTGAAGGCCAGCCACACATGCTAGGGGAAATGACAGCTCAGATAAAGAAGGGAGCACCATATAAAGGATGTTGTGAGGATCCTCCCAGGATGGGAGATGCATGCTGAAATTAGACTCTAGACGGAACATGATTGCCACTGAATGCCTTTTTTTCAAACCACAGCAACCAAAAGGAGAGAGAGAACAAAAGGTAATGCCCTGCCATAGGGGCAGTATGGGATGGGAGGGGAAAGGAGGTGGGATGGACACTGCAATCATTGGAGAATGGACATTGGTAGATGGATGGCTACTCTAGCATTGTATAACTGAAACTAAAGCACAAAAACTTGTAATGTCTACAATTGTACCTCATTGTGTTTCACTAATAAAAATTAAAACAAAAAATGAATAAAATAGTCTGAAAAGTAAAAGAATAAACAAAAATTAACATGTTAAAAATAAATAAATATATAAAATTGAGCATTGCATTATAAAAAAAGAATGTTCTATTCTGACTTTAAAATTCTTGGTCTTCCTTAATTCTTATCATTTTTATTTTGATAAAATTTAAGGGTTATTTAGCTATAGAATTAATTTTCTATGCAAAAGAATGTAACGGATTTTCTTAAAATAAATTTGACCTGGTTGTATAAAAGATACTCTATAATAACATGAGTAGAGACAATTTCACGAAAATTGCTTTCAGATGTTCATGAATATATTGATGCTGATTAATCCTTTTCAGAATTTTATTTTGGAGAAAGGATGGCTATACCTAGCAGTGTTCAGGGCTTACTTATTACTCTGTCCAGGGAATAATCCTGGCAACTTGGGCGTGGGGGGACTACATCTGTTCCTAGGGATTGAACCAAGGTAAAAGGTACGCCAGACAAGACTCTTAACCGCTGTCCTAGCTCTCAGACACCAAAGAGAATATGTTAATCATAACACACATCAGAGTGATATTGTACAGGGTTCTTGGGAAGAGCTCAAGTATAGAAAATAGCATATTCAAAAAATTATAACATTTGATTCGGTATATTCCTTAGAAATTAGATGAAGGTGGAGAGACAGTACAGAGGGCAGGGTGCTTGCTCTTGCATTGACTTACAGCAGTTTGATCTTCATCATGCCATATGGTCCCCTGTGCCTAAATGGTGTGATCCCTGAGTGAAGGAACAAGCCCTGAGAATTTTGTGGACCATAGTGTGGACTCAAAACAAAAAATATGGAAATATGGTGCTGCCAACAGGTCAATCTGTACCAGTGGGGCTAGTGCATCAGCAGTCTGGTGGTGCTGTCAGGTTTCCTGACACTCCAAAATTGCCTCTGTGCCTTTGGCCAAACCCCAACAACTTGGGACCAAGTTTACCAAAATTAAACAGCCAAAAGTTAGGTATGTAGGAGCTATGCCCACAAATTGCCTCTGTCTCAGCTATACAAGCTCATTTATTGGTCTTATTTCAGAGACCCATAAATAAATCTCAAAAGTGATCAAAAGCCACAGTTAATCTTGTACCTGTGCATGGATGAAGAGACCAGGATAAATTGGAGGGGGGAGGGTTGATCTGATGCCCACCCAAGCGAGCACCCTGCAGCCTCTTGCTTCCACAATCCAAAATTGCTGCCATACTCCAGGCCTGACTCCACCATCTCAGGACAGACTTCGCCAAGATATAATCTGCTGAAAATTCAGGTATGCGGGTTTTGTGACTGAAATTTTCAGGCTTTCTTGGGGTCAGTATGAGCTACCTCCCCCTGCCATCCTATATTTCCAGAAGCCTCGGTAGTCACATCCACACCCTAAAGCTTCCAACCAATTAAAAAACTACTCCAGCCTTACCATTCCAATAAAAATACAGAATGCCCTCAAAAAACACCATGACCTCTTAGCACCTGTATTGTAAATCACAATGCATAAAAGGAAAAGGAGAGAGAGCAAGAAGGAAAATGCTTCTCAATGCTTCTCATAGTGTCTGAGCTTGGAATGGTGGGGTGTTTGGGATAGTGGTAGGGAAACAGGGCACATTGATGGTGAAAAATGTACACTAGTGGAGGGATGGATGCTGGATCATTGTGCGACTGAAACCCAATTATGAACAGCTTTTTATGGGTATATCTCATGGATGTTCCATTAAAAAATTTTAGAAAAATTTAAAAAAGTAATGTGGAGTTTATGCCCAATTCAATCAGCTGAATCAATGGATGAATAAATAGCAGTATTCCTACATTTTAAAAAAGGGAAAAATACAAAAAAAAGAGAAAAATTACATAATGAGGGCCCAGAATGATAGTACTGTGGGTAGGGCATTTGCAGGTAACTGGGGTGGTTCCCTGGCAGCACATATGATTGTTCGAGTCCTGACAGATTAAAGTACAGATTGAAGTACAGAGTCAGAACTAAACCTCGAATAATTCTGAATGTGGCCTAAAATAAACAAACAAAAAAATTAGATAGAGTACTATGCAACAGAAATAGCATAAATAGTTAATGAGATAAATGCATTTTATAATTTTTTCAGTGTAAGTGGATTCTTGTTTCAGTTTATTTGTTAATACAAAAACTTCTGAGATGATATTTTTACATATGTAATAGTCTTTATTTTTTCATGGCACATAGTTTGTCTAATGTGTATATCTATGCATATAATATTATACAAAATCTATAAAAAGTAAAAATTCTTGGCAATTATCCTTAACATTAATTTAATATCAAATTTGCTTATTTGAAAGGATTAGGAAAACATACCACTACATTCTGGATCCGATTCATTCAAGCCTTGGAGGATTATGGAACATACCAATTACCTATATTTATATTGCTTCAAGTCTATACTTTAGAAAAGGGGCAAATGACTTAGGGTACTTTTCGTAAGATCTCCTCCCTCTACCCCAATCATTTAGCCTGTGCTCCGTCCAAGCTCTCTACCCATTCATTGTTTAGGACAAACTCCATTATGCTACTTCTGACTCCAGCAGGTTCATATTTTTGTTAATTTGACTTAATTACAGCACTTAAGAAAGATTGATATATCTACACAGATGGCCCTCTGTTGGCCCCAGTAGATTCCAAGGGAGACACAGTTGAAAATCATATAAATGAGGGGCTGCAGTGGGAGACTTGGGTGCCAACACATAGGGGTGATGAGAATAAAACAAGGTCAGAAGGGTTTCCTTGTTAGAAAAAGATTGAGAAACACCTTTGTAACTGATGGGGACACAAGTTGTGGGAGGATGTTCATTTGTGTGGAAGGTATAAACAGAGTAACAAGATTCAGTGATTTAATATTAGCGTTGCTTGTTGCTAGTAACATCATCTCACGCAATTACTTAAATTTTCTGTCTTATCTCTGTAAAATTGGCTTAATATTGTTACTCATAGATATAAGTAAAAATAAATGATATACACTAATATTAACATGTTCAACATTAGTGTATGGCACTGTAGTTCTTCTTAGAACACGATATCTGTTATGTATGAAAAATGCCAGTAAAGGCAAACAGACTGAATTAACTTCTGGAAAGATAGAGCCTCAGAGTTGGTTAAAACAACACAATAAGAGTGACAATAATATACAAAAATTTCTGGACCAGATACAAAACACAGAGTCATGTATTAAAAAGGGGATTACTAACAAAGTATGAGATTAATACCCAAGAATAGCTGAGATCAGCACCAGGAGGATTACTCCATAACTTAGAGGCCAGCCGGGTATCCTAGAGGAAAGGGCTATTCAGATAGAGAAGGGAGCACCAAATAAAGGATGTTTGGAGGATCCTCCCAGGAGGGGAGATGCATGTCGAAAGTAGACTATGGACTGAACATGTTTGCCACTCAATGCCTCTTTTGCAGACCACAACACCCAAAAGGAGAGAGAGAACACAGGGGATTGCCCTGCCACAGAGACGGGGGGATGGGGGGATGGGGGTGGGAGGGATATTATCCATGGTGGTGGAAAATGGGCACTGGTGGAGGGATGGGTATCTGATCATTGTATAATTGAAACCAAAGCACAAAAAATTGTAAATCTACAACTTTAAAAAAAATAAAATAAAATAAAGGGGAAAAAAAAATCAAAAAAAAAAAAAGGGGGATTACTAGCTCACCCTTGACCCCAGAGTATAAGGAGGAAAAGGACATAGAAGGAAATAAATCAATTGGGGAAGGAAGAATATGAGAAAAGGAAACAATGAGGAGATCAGGGATCTGGGGTTCAGGTAGAGCGGTGATGCGGGAGAGTGGTATAACTATATATACAAAGCACAGACTCAACAAAGCTGAAAACATGAGATCTAAACTACAACCGCCAAACTGAAGTGTGCCTGCCAAGATGGCACGTGGGGGTGGGGACTGGAGACTACTGTGGCCTTCCCCAACCAAAACTGCCAGGTCTGCCCCGTCCCTCCAAGATCAACAACAGAGAAAACAAATTGAAACTAAAAGACTGTTAAAATTAGTTTTTACACATTACACTTCATTTTTAACAGTATCATTTTTAAAAGTCTTACTAAGTAAGAAATGCAGTGTTTTCTTGGGAAATTGTATGGGTGTTAGAGTGATCAAATCTCAGTGGGATCAACGAAAATTTTATTTACCACAGCTTTGAAATCATTGCTCAAACGATCAAGTGTGTAAATTTTTGCAACTCTCCCAAATAAAGAAATTAATGGGCAAGTGGAGAATTGGGGGAATGAAACACTTTACCCCCACTTTGAACCCATAAGTAAAAAGAACATATGCCTTATACCGGGCTGGAGAAATAGCACAGCGGCAGGATATTTGCCTTGCGTGCAGCCAACCTGGCAAATCCAGGTTCGATTCCTCCGCCCCTCTTGGAGAGCCCGGCAAGCTACCGAGAGTATCTCGCCTGCTCGGCAAAATGTGATATGCCAAGCACAGTAACAAAGAGTTTCACAATGGAGATGTTACTGGGCCCGCTCGAGCAAATCGAAGAACAATGGAAGGACAGTGACAGTGACAGTGATTCCTTTTCCATTATTTTAATAAACCTGTATAGTATTAATTCAGGGTTGTATTACATTTTAAGATACATGTTTAAAATTTTACAGGCCCTCAAGCATATATTGTTGTCCAGAAATGCAGATACATGAAATTTAAAACAGTGCTTTTTCACATACGTGGATTTAGACCCTCAAAGAGCCCCACATTTGGCACTTGAAATAATAACTTTAATAATCAATAAACAGTATGTTGATTGCACATTTGATAGGCCCTGTAAAAAGCCTGATAGCCTGAAGAGATGACCTATTGAACTGTGAAGTGTCTTTAACTCTAATTTCAAATTAATTCATCAGATCCTTTACAAAAATTCCATTGGAAATAAGCTTGTCAAGAAAGTATACAGAAAATTATCTAGAGGAATAAATTCGATTTTTGTGGGGTGGGGTAGCATAGAGATACTGTGAAGATGCATGGATGATGGTGCAGCAGTACCTGTGATTAGGAGAAATAGCTGACAGAAGAGAAAAAAGGTTCTGAGGAAACATTTTTTTGTAGGAGTACTGCTACTTATTCAACCACCGATTAGCTGATTGAATTGGGCATGAACTCCACCTTAATTTTTATTTATTTATTTATTTTCTTTTTATATTTATTTATTGCACCTCCATGATTGTGCAAGGAATGCCAAGAGAGAGATAACCACAAAAAACCGTCTTTCTTCGAACACTCTTGAACTTATTCGCCAACGTGGCTTGGCACATGCCTCAGGCAACCACAAGCGAACATCGGAACTGGCAAAACAGTGCAGAGAAGCCATCAAGGATGACCTCAAAAACAGGAGAGCAGCAGTACTGGTAGATGCAGCAGAAGCTGGGAAAAACATTCGTAATGCCCGCCTGTCCTTCACCAACTACAAAACCAAGATGACTGCCCTCCGACATCATGATGGATCTATCACATCTTCCAGAAGGGCAATGGAGAAGATTATTCATGACTTCTACACAGATCTCTTTAATAGCCACATCTACTTGCCCACATACCACATACCACATGATGGATATGTCATTCCCAATGTTCTCCCTTCCGAAATCCAACATGCCATCTCGTCGGTAAAGAAACAAAGAGCACCTGGCCCAGACAAGATCAGAACTGAACACCTGAAGAACTTACCATCAGTACTCATCAATACATTGGCTCGACTCTTCACACGCTACCTGTCTGAATGCAAGGTTCCATCCCAATGGAAAACCAGCAGGACTATACTACTATACAAGAAAGGAGACATCCACGATATTGGCAACTATCGCCCAATCTGCCTATTGTCTGTCATCTACAAACTATTCATTCGAGTCATCCTGAATAGGATTAGCAGAACACTAGATGAAGGACAACCATGAGAACAAGCTGGATTCCGAAAAGGATTCAGTACCATCGACCATATCCACACAATAACCAAGCTCATTGAGGTATCTCGGGAGTTCAAGATGCTGCTCTGTCTAACGTTCATTGATTTAAAGAAGGCCTTTGATTCTGTTGAGACGGAAGCGGTCATGGAAGCCCTAGCCAATCAGGGCGTACAAACTCAATACATCAGGATCCTTCGTGAGCTTTATTGCGGATTCACTACCAAGATCTCATCATTCTACAAAGAAGTAATCATCCATATCAAGAGAGGAGTTCGGCAGGGTGATACCATTTCACCAAAACTCTTCAGTGCCACCCTCGAGAACATCATGCGACGACTGGAATGGGAAAACATGGGAGTGAAGATAGATGGTTGGCAACTACACCACCTCCGCTTTGCTGATGACATCGTTCTGATAACACCAAACATCAGCCAAGTGGCACAAATGCTGAACGACTTTGACCGTGAATGTGGAAAGTTTGGACTACAGCTGAATCTTACGAAGACAATGTTTATGAAAAACAGCCTTGTTCCTGACGCTCCATTCGCTCTCAACGGAACCACCATCTCCGAATGCAACAGTTATATATTCCTTGGTCGAGAAATCAACATGATGAATGACCTGGCACCTGAGTTGCGCAGGAGGAAGAGAGCGGCCTGGAATGCCTTCAAGAGCATTGAAGAAATAACTAAAAGGACAAAGAACCTCCAGCTACAAGCACATCTCTTTGATTCCACTATTCTTCCTGCATTAACATATGCCTCAGAGACCTGGACCCTACGAAAACAGGATGAGAACACTATTCGGGTCTCTCAAAGAGGAATCGAAAGAACTATGCTTGGAATATCACGATTCACTCAAATGAGAGATAGAATCCGGAGTTCTGATCTTCGTCAACGCTCAAGAATCAGGGACGCTGTCTCATTTGCCAAGACATCAAAAATCAGATGGGCTGGACACGTAATGAGGTTTACAGACAACCGCTGGACTAGAGCCATTACTGATTGGATTCCACGAGACATCAAAAGATCACGTGGACGCCCACCTATAAGATGGTCAGACTTCTTCGTCAAGACCCTAAATGATCGGTTTGAGGCTCTGCATGTTCCTAGAACGAACAGATACCATTGGGCTACGCTAGCATGCAACCGGGTTGAATGGAGACGTTACTGGCACCCGCTCGAATAAATCGATGAATAACGGGGATTAAGTGATTAAGTGAAGTGATTTATTTATTGAATCACTGTGGGAAAAGTTACTAAGCTTTCAGGTTTAAGTCTAGGTCATACAATGATCAAACACCTTTCTCTTCACGAGTACTCATTTTTCACCACCAAGAACCCGAGTATACCCCCACTCCCACCACTCCAAATGTCTGTGAGGCAGATTATTTCTACTTAACTCTTCTCTACATTGATTACATTCATTATTTCGACAAAAGATGCACCATTATTGTTTAGAATTTCCCCCCAAACAATCAGAATTGCTGAAAAGGCATTGTGAAATATTTTGTTTTCTATAGCTGGTTATGAGAATCATATAATGTCACGCAGCCACGATTTTGGATTTCTGCAAAGAGCCAGATAATTACGAGATTGGTTTCTGTGTGTCCGGAGTTATGGCCCTGCCGGAGAGCCACTCGTGGGGGGTAACTCATGACCTTGGTAGGGCGTGAAGGACGTGCCAGTACCGCCCCCCTTCCCATGAGACTGCAGTTGTCCCTTCACCTCCAGCTCTTACCTGGCTTTCCTATAATCTCTGAGGTGGCGGCCACCTTGCTGCCAGGGGGGATAAAGGCGGAAGGGAGCAATACTTTTTCCTGAGGAAACATTTTTAGTAACTTTTCCATTAGGTCAAGCACAGTCACATTTAGTTTTTCCCTTTAATTGAAATTGGGCAACACTTGCTTTATAATTTAACCAAGAGCCAAGATATGTATGTAGACAGAGCAATTGCTTAAAGATTTTGTTTCCTCATTTCTATAAATTTTAATAGACTTCTATTAGTAGTCTCTTAAATTTTAATTATATGCACAATTAAAAAATTTCCTAATAAGCATCATTAATTTTCCTACAGCAAAGGGATTAAATATTACTGTTCAGTTTTATCTTGGTGAAGGGGAAATGTTGCATGTAAATTTTTCCTGAATATTTTAGAAAGGTCTTTCAGATCTTCAATTTCCCATTCACTATTCTAAAAATGTATGAAGATAATTATGGATGCTAGGCATACAGTTCAGTAAAATGTCAGGTTTATTTTTTTAGAAGAGAGCACTTGCTTTATATTTGCATAGATAAAAGGTACATTTAGTGATTTTATTTTATTTTTTTATTTATTTATTTTTATATTTATTTATTTTTTAATAGTGAGGCACCATGAGGTACAGTTGTAGACTTACACATTTTTGTGCTTGGGTTTCGATTATACAATGATCAAACACCCATCCCTCCACCAGTGCGCATTTCCCACCACCACGGATCCCAGCATCCCCTCCCCCCCAGCCCCCATCCCACCCTGCCTCTGTGGCAAGGCACTTCCCTCTCTCTCCTTTTGAGTGCCATGGTCTGCAAAAGAGGCATTGAGTGGCAATCATGCTTGGTCAACAGTCTACCCTCAGCATGCTCTCCCATCGTGGGCAGATCCTCCCAACACCCTTTATTTGGTGTTCCCTTCTCTTTCTGAGCTCCCCCTTCCCCTAACATGTGTGGTTGTCCTCCGGGTCATTGAGTAAAATTCCTGGTATTAATCTCTGCCATACTTGGGTGTTAGTTTTCTATTTTGTTACTTTATGTTCCCCAGATGAATGCAATCTTTCTATGTCTATCCCTTTCTTTCTGAGTCATTTTGCTTAACATGATACTTTTCATGTAGTACCACTTGTATGTAAACTTCATGACTTCGTCTAACAGCTACATAGTACGCCATTGTGTAAATGTGCCAGAGTTTCTTCAACCAGTCATCTATTCTCCGGCACTCAGGTTTTTTCCAGATTCTGGCTATTGTAAAGAGTGCTGCAATAAACATACAATTGCAGATGTCACTTCGGCTATACTTTTTTGGCTCTCTGGGATATATTCCCAGGAGTGGTATTGCTGGGTCAAATGGGAGCTCAATTTCTAATTTCTTGAGAATAATCCATACTCTTTTCCAAAAAGGGCTGAGCCAGTCGGCATTCCCACCAACAGTGAAGGAGTGTCCCTTTCTCACCACATCCGCGCCAGCACCGGTTGCTTTTGTTCTTGTGGATATGGGCCAGTCTCTGTGGTGTGAGGTGATACCTCATTGTGGTTTTGATCTGCATCTCCCTGATGATTAATGATGTGGAACATAAAATGTCAGGTTTAATAATGAGTTCTTACAGCAGAAATACCAACCCTATTATTTTAAGCTGTGCTTTGTAATTGTTTTTTGAGAAACAGGAGAGGTATGTTAGGTTTTGTAAAGTACTCAAATAACAAATCCATATGTGAGTAAAGATTTACTTTAAGCTCAGTGTTTCAAAGATAGACATTGCACTCGTAAAAAGTTTTATTTTCTCTAGAACATAGCACTTTGGTAAATAAAAGTAATAAGAAAGTTCTTCAGTAGTATATGGACATTATATGACTGAAACTCAATATAAACAACTTGGTAACTGTGTATCTCTCTGTAATTCAATTAAAATAGATAAAATTTTTTAATTTTTTAAAAATCGATCATATGTATAACAGGGACATTAGTGTTATAATTCTTGACTGTGTTTCTCACCCCACTGTCATATATAGTTGTGCTCCCAGTAAACTATATGTTTATATATTTTCAAGTCTCAGGACTAAATATGATCTGGATGTAATGAGTCCCCATGAAATCTATACAAAGATGTGATAAAATGTGTATTTTCACAAAGTACATTAGCTGTGAACACTCATCAATGTGTTATCAGTTAAGAACTCAAAAAGATAATTGTGCCATTCAGAATTAATGGGTTCATGGGCAAGTCAGGCACTAATGTCAAGAATTGTGTATATTAGGGGCCAGAGATATACTACAGTGGATAGGGTACTTACCTTTTATATGAAAGACATGGATTTAATCCCAAGCATCCCATATCGCCTTCAAAGCGCTGAGGGCATTTGTGATTCCTGAGTGCAGAAACAGGAGCAACCCCAGAGCATTGCCAGGTGTGACCTCAAAATCAAACATAAATAGGTCGAGTATAATTTTTGATTTCTATGTCTTCTAGCTCATTGTTTGCATATACAAATCCAACAAATGTTCTTTTAATTTTTAAAAAAGTTTTTACAACAAATGTTTTTGTATTAATTTTGCATCCTGCTACTTTACTGTATTGGTTTATTGTTTCTTGACATTTTTAAGGTTATCTTTAGAGTTTTTGTATGTCTGTTCAGGTCATTTATGAATAATGATACTTTATTTTATTCTTTGAAAATTTAAATGCTGTAGATGTTTTTTCCTTATCTTATTGCTGTGGCAAGGTCTTTCAAAAGAATGTTGAATAAAAGTGAACAAAGTGAATATTCTGGCATTGTGCCTGATCTGAGGGAAAACATTCAGTTTTTCACCATTCAATATGATGTTGACTGCATTGACTTTTGTTGTTTATGGCTGTTGCTGTATTGCAGGATGTTGATCCTGTCCCAATTTTGGTAGGGGTTTTGGTATTAATAAATTCTTAGACTTATCAAAGCCTTCTCTGCATCAATTGATTTAATCATTTGATTTTACCTTTCATTTTTGATATGGCATATTGCATTTATTGATTTGTGCATATTAAATCATGCTTGCATCTCTGATGTCATTCTCACTTTATCATGATGTATAATTCTTTTTTTTTCCCCTTTATTTTATTTTATTTTTTTAAAGTTGTAGATTTACAATTTTTTGTGCTTTGGTTTCAATTATACAATGATCAGATACCCATCCCTCCACCAGTGCCCATTTTCCACCACCATGGATAATATCCCTCCCACCCCCATCCCCCCATCCCCCCTGTCTCTGTGGCAGGGCAATCCCCTGTGTTCTCTCTCTCCTTTTGGGTGTTGTGGTCTGCAAAAGAGGCATTGAGTGGCAAACATGTTCAGTCCATAGTCTACTTTCGACATGCATCTCCCCTCCTGGGAGGATCCTCCAAACATACTTTATTTGGTGCTCCCTTCTCTATCTGAACTGCCCTTTCCTCTAGGATACCTGGCTGGCCTCTAAGTTATGGAGTAATCATCCTGGTGCTGATCTCAGCTATTCTTGGGTATTAATCTCATACTTTGTTACTTTATATCCCCCAGATGAATGCAATCTTTCTATGTCTATCCCTCTCTTTCTGACTCATTTCGCTTAGCATGATACTTTCCATGTTGTACCACTTGTATGTAAATTTCATGACTTCATCTTTTCTAACAGCTACATAGTACTCCATTGTGTAGATGTACCAAAGTTTCTTTAACCAGTCTTCTGTTCTTGGGCACTCAGGTTTCTTCCAGTTTCTGGCTATTGTAAAGAGTGCTGCAATGAACAAACAAGTGCAGATGTCACTTCGACTATACATTTTTGCCTCTCTGGGATACATTCCCAGGAGTGGTATCGCTGGGTCAAATGGGAGCTCAATTTCTAATTTTTTGAGAATCGTCCATACTGTTTTCCAGAAGGGCTGAACCAGTGGACATTCCCACCAACAGTGAAGGAGTGTCCCTTTCTCGCCACATCCACGCCAGCATCGGTTGCTTTTGTTCTTTTGGATGTGGGCCAGTCTCTGAGGTGTGAGATGGTATCTCATTGTGGTTTTGATCTGCATCTCCCTGATGATTAATGATCTAGAGCATTTTCTCATGTGCTTTTTTGCCATTCGGATTTCTTCTTTGAGAAAGTTTCTGTTCATTTCATTGCCCCATTTTTGGATGGGGTTGGATGTTTTCTTCTTGTGGAGTTTAACCAGTATTCTGTATATCCTGGATATCAACCCCTTGTCAGATGTGTATTCGGTGAATATCCTTTCCCATTCTGTAGACTGTCTTTGTATTTTGGTCACTGTTTCTTTGGAGGTGCAGAAGCTTCTTAGTTTAAGATAGTCCCATTTATCTATCTCTGTTTTCACTTGCTCGGCCAGTGGCGTGGCATCTTTGAAGATACCATTAGCTTCAATGTCATGGAGGGTTTTGCCAACTTTATCTTCAATGTACCTTATGGTTTCTGGTCTGATGTTGAGGTCTTTAATCCATTTTGATCTTACTTTTGTACATGGTGTTAGGCAGAGTTCTGAGCCTATTTTTTTGCATGTAGCCGTCCAGTGATGCTCCATTTCCTCATGTCCTCTTTTATTTCCTGAAGTAGCGTTTTGTAGTTTTCTTTGTACAGGTCCTTTACTTCCTTAGTTAAGCTGATTCCTAGGTACTTGATTTTCTGGGGCACAATTGTGAATGGGATTGTTTTTTTCATGTTGCTTTCTTCTCTCTCACTGTTTGCGTATAGGAAAGCCATGGACTTTTGGGTATTGATTTTATAACCTGCAACTTTACTATACGAGTCTATTGTTTCTAGGAGTTTTTTGGTGGAAGTTACTGGGTTCTCTAAGTAGAGTATCATATCATCTGCGAATAGTGAGAGCTTGATTTCTTCCTTTCCTACCTGAATGCCCTTAATATCTTTTTCCTGCCTAATCGCTATTGCAAGTACTTCCAGTACTATATTGAACAGCAGTGGAGAGAGTGGGCATCCCTGTCTCGTCCCTGATCTTAGAGGGAAGGCTCTCAGTTTTTCCCCATTGAGGATGATGCTTGCTGTATTAGGATGGCTACCCCAGCTTTTTTATGGGAGCTGTTTGCCTGTAGGATTGTTTTCCAGCCTTTAACTCTGAGTCTGTGTTTGCTTTGACTATTGAGATGCGTTTCTTGCAGGCAGCAGAATGTTGGGTTCAATTTTCTAATCCATCCTGCCACTCTATGTCTTTTAATTGGTGCGTTTAGCCCATTGACATTGAGAGAGATTATTGTTATGGGATTTTGTCCCATTGTTCTGTTAAAGTTTGGTGTATTTGAGGGGCCTTTCTTGCCTTAAAGTAGCCCATTTAGTTGTTCTTGTAACCATGGTTTTGAGTCTATGAAGTTCCTGAGCTGTTGTTTGTCTGTGAAACTGTGTGTTGTTCCTTCTATTATGAATGAGAGTCTTGCTGGGAAAAGTATTTTTGGGGAGGCATTTATTTCATTGAGTTTTTTTACTATGTCCCACCACTGTTTTCGGGCCATGAGGGTTTCATCAGAAAAATCAGCTGTGAATTTTAAGGATGCTCCTTTGTAAGAGATTTCTTTCTTCGATCTTGCTGCTTTCAGAATTTTGTCTCTGTCTAAGGTTTTGGTCATTTTGATCAGAATGTGTCTTGGGGTATTTTTATTCGGATTTCGTCTAGCTGGTACCCTTCGGGCCTCCTGAATGTGGTCACAAGTTTTCTTCAGCTCTGGAAATGTTGTAACAATGATTTCTTTAACAGTTTCTTCTTCATCGAGGTTTTCTTCCTGTCCCTCTGGGACTCCAATAATTCTTATGTTACCCCTCTTGGCTTCAGATGATGTATAATTCTTTTGATATGTTTCTGTATTCAGTTTGCTAAGTCTGTGTTGAGGGTCATTGTATCAGTGTTTATCAGGAATACCAGTCTTAACCAGGAGGAAGAGAGTGGCGTGGAACACCTTTGATTGAGAGTGTCGAATAAATAGCTAAGAGGACAAAGAACCTACGGTTCCGGACACAACTCTTCAACTCCACCATTCTTCCTGCACTAACATATGTCTCAGAGACCTGGGCCCTATTAAAACAGGATGAACATGCTATTCAGGTCACCCAAAGAAGAATCGAAAGAGCTATGCTTAGAGTATCACGCTTCACTGAAGTGAGAGAAGGAATCTGGACTTCCGACCTCCGTCGATGATCAAGAATTGGGTATGCTGTCTCATTTGCCAAGGTGTCGAAAATCAGATGGGTTTGGATACGTAATGCGATTGAAGACGACCGTTGGACCAGAGCCGTTACTGACTGGATTCTACGAGACGTCAAAAGAACGCATGACCACTCACCTACGAGATGGTTAGCCTTCTTTGCCAAGACCCTGAACGAATGGTTTGAGGCTCTTCGTGTTCCTGGAGTGAGCAGATGCCACTGGGTTACACTAGCATGCGACAGGGATGAAGGGAGACATTAGATGTGAACGCTCAAGCAAATTAATGATGTCAAGTGATCAATTGATCAAGTGACCAGTCTGAAAACCTTTCTTAGTTGTTTTACTGTCTGCTTTTGTTATTAGTGTAATGTTGAATTCATAGAAGCTGTAAAAAGGATATCCATCTCAACATGCTGGTGTAGCTTGAGAAGTCTGGGCAATAAATTTTCCACAAAAGTTTGGTAGAATTTCCTCATCAACCCATTTAGCCCTTGGATTTGTTCTTTGGAATATTTTAAATCTCTTAATTTACTTACTTGTGATTGGTTTTTTCATGTTTTCTACTTCTATCTGACCCATTTTGGAGATTTTTATGATTCTAAAAATTTTAAATGATTCTCATTTCTCCTAGGTTCTCCAATTTAGTGCAATAAAGTTTTTATAATAGACTCTTATGAGTTTTTGTATTATGATATATCCATTGTAATTTCTCCCCCACCCTTTCATTCCTGATACAGCTTCTCTGTTTTTTTTCTCATGAGTATCAATAAGGGTTCGTTATTCTTGTTTATTCTTTTTAGAAAACCACCACCCAATTTCGTTTATCATAGTTATAATTCCATTGATTTCACTATCATTGATTTCTTTTCTATTTTTTAACACTTTATTTATTTTTTATTTTGAGATTCTGTAGTTCTTTTTACAGTTTATCAAACTATGATCTCAGATTGCCTATTTGTTTTTTCTCTTTCCCGTGTAGGCCTGTGTTGCTATGAACTTCTGCCCTAGTACTGCTTTTACTGCGTCCTTAAGGTTTTGAAAGTTTTGTTTTCATTCTTGTTCATTTTAAAGAACTTTTCATTCTTTCTTGATTTTTTAAAATTTCCTTTTTGATCCATTGGTTGTTTAAAGGTACTGATGTTAGACTTGTTGTGACATCTTAAATTAATTTCGACCTTAGTGCCATTGTAATATAAAAAATTTGGATGATCTCTATTTTCATGACCATGAGTTGTGCACTTGAGGTATACCCTAGAAGGTGATATATCCTTGAGACTGTTTCATTTGCACTGAAGAAGAATGTATGTTCAGCTTTTGTCATGGTGTAGAGTTACGCGCATGTCCATTAATCTCAGTTCTTCCAATTCTTTGCTTACTGCTCAAGTTTCATGTTTATGTTATTTCTGATTGAGAATGTTTTAAAATTCTCCAAATTCTATTGTGTTCCTCTCAGGATCCCATTGTGTTTCCTTAGACATAATGTCAGTTACTTAAAAAATTTGCTGTCTCTCCTTTTGGAGAATAGAAGTTGATAATACTTAAGTACTCTTGATGCTGCAGAGATAGTGAAGTGATTAAGGTCTTGTATTTCATGGGGTCATTCATGGTTTGATCCCAGACAGCAACCGGAAGACCACGTGCAAAGTAAGTGCCTTACCTGCTGTACTATTGCTCCAGACACTCTGTTCAATTTATTTTAAGATCATAAATTTCAAGAGGTATGCTACTCTAATGTATTCTTTTTTAAAAAAATAAAAAATAATGTAGGAGTGCTGCTATTTGTTCACCCATTGATTAAGCAGATTGAATTGGGCATGAACTCCACATTACTTTTTAAATTTTCTTGCATTACCATGAGATAGAGTTAAAAAGCTTTGATGCTTGAGATTCAGCCATATAATGATGGAACACCCACCCCTCCATCAGTGTACACTTTCCACCACCAATGTCCCCAGTATCTACTCCCCCCACCAATATCCCAGTCTCACCCTGTCTCTATGGCAGACAATTTTCCCAACACTCTTTCTCTAATTTTGGGCATTATGTTTTGCTCCAAATTTCCCACCACCATTCAAGCCTACCTGCCAGGGGCAGATGCTAGATAATTTTTTTCCATTGCTCATTTTGAATAACATGAGAGTTCGCATGGCCACAATTTTAATGTAAATTTCTAGATTGTAAGTGATTGGGTTCCATAGACATCTCTTTATGGCACTAATCCATTTCAGGATTCAATTTGAAGTCACTGGGTCAGGGCTGTTGGTGTGCTAAGATGGCACCTGGAGGGAAATTGTGAGCATGACAGACAATTTGCTGGGTGGGCAGGGACCCAGGGACGGACAGCTCAGGTTCTCTGCTGCCATGTGGCTTGGAGATTTAGTCCTGAAACCCGCATATGGGAGGGGGGCTTGCTTGTGAAGGCTCTTGGTCACCGGGATTCCATCTGGAGTAGGCAGGGAGACTTCACCTGCTCCATTAGGAGTGCCCCAGTGAAATTGGCTCAGTATGGGGCCCAGAGATATCTCCGGCAATATGCTATCTTCTGGAACTTACTGCTGTGTCTCTGGGCCAGGGCTGTTGGTGAGCTAAGTTCCACATTACAAAATTTTCAGCAGATTATATCTTGGTGAAGTCCATCCTGAGATGGTGGAGTCAGGCTGGGGGTGTGGCAGTGAATTTGGATTGTGGAAACAGGTGGTTGCTGGGGGCTCTGTTTGGGCGGGCACAAGCCAACCTGTCCCCCTCCAATGTGTTTCAGTCTTTTGGGCCATGCATGGATCCGAGCTTAAGTATGGCTTTTGATCTCTTTGAAGATTTATCTTTGGGTTTCTGAAATAAGTCCAATAAATGAGTTTGTATAGTTGACCTGGAAGTGGTTTGTGGGTGTGGCTCCCACATAACTAGCTTTGGCCATTTAATTTCTTGGTAAACTTGGTCCCAAGTTGTTGGGGTCTGGCCAAAGTCACAGCGGCAATTTGGGGTTATCAGAAAGGCTGAAGGCACCATCAGAATGCTGATGGACTTACCCAATAGGTACAGGTTGACCTGTTGGTGGCACCATACCCCCATCTAATGTATTCTTTAGGTAGTTAAAAAAAAATCGGATGCATGTGATGCATGCAAGGACATTCCTTGGCTTTTGTCACTGTCTGTTGAAGCTAAGTTTCTTCATACTTTTTATAATTCCTTGTGCTTTGTCATATGTGAGGTAGGTTCCTGGCTATTCATGACTCTGGGTTTTCTCTCTCAGATGAGTGGGTTTTGACTCCCTCCTATAGTTGGAATGTATACTTCTTACGATCTACCAGCCCTCTGCATGATGTAGCTTTTTTCACTCATTTCCAAGGTGTGTCTTTCCCAAACTTATTTTTCTTATCATTTCACGTAACTCTAATATAAAATTGGGGGTGAGTAGTATGTGGGAAGGAGTAACAGAGTTGGACTTTTTCAGCACTCTTTGCCCAATGTTTTGTAGCCTTCAGGCTTTTAGATTTCAGGAGGCATCCTCTCCAGGTAGGGAGACTCTTACCTAGGTTGATTGTATGGTAGAGGTCCTTGTTCAGCTCTTCTTGAGCCAATGTGCTCAAGGAGCTTTGGAGCTGCAGTATACCAGTTTCTGAAATTATTTATTTAAGTGAATTTTTAAGCCTTCTCTAGACCTCTCTAAAAGAATTTTGTTTTGTTTTGTTCTTGTTTTTGTTTTTGCTTTTTGGGTTACACCCGGCAATGCTCAGGGGTTGCTCCTGGCTCTGCACGCAGGAATTACTCCTGGCCATACTTGGGGGACCATTTGGGATGCTAGGAATTGAACTCAGGTCGGCCACATGCAAGGTAAACGCCCTACCCGCTGTGCTATTGCTCCATCCCCTCTAAAAGAATTTTAATTCTATATACTCAACTTTTACTTGGTAAGCCTAACTCATTCCACACTAGTCATTCAAGTAAACAGATCCAGTATGGGAATCAATTATTTCTCTACATAAACTTGTTTTCCTTTTGCTAATTACATCTATCATGGAGATCTCTATCTCCCTTATATATTCAATTTAATAGAATTTACTAATTATTTACCTCCTCAGCACTTTTCTTAATAGCATCTTACCTACATCTTCATGGATTCCATATTAGTTCTGCTTATATTTATTTCTTCTAGCTCTTTTGTTTACTTGTGAATGTTTACTTCTTGAAACTATTCTATTTACACAGTTCTTTGGGTTATCATTATGGAATATATATATATTATCATGATAATCCCATCTTTAAAGTATTTCAATGAGAAATAGTTCACAGTCATGGCAATAGTTCATATAAAAATACTGGAAAGAAGTGATGGTGTATATATGGAGAAAAATGAATGATCATTCACTGTTAATGGTATTGTAGAAGACTGAATTAGCATCTATGGAGAAAATTATATACATTTATAAAAATAGTTCTTCCAAAACATAACTTTTACAGCTAAATATTTATCTCAAGTAAATAAAAATATTAATTTAAAAATTATTGTACACATCTATGTTCATTGTAGCACTATATATAATTATAGGAAAGAACAGGAAACAATCATTGTGCCCAAGGACAGATAAGTAGATAAAGAAATTATGGTATATACACAATGATAGAATTCTATTTAAACGTGAGAAAAGATAAAAATAAAGCTTTTGAACCATAATTCCCCAAAGAAGAGGGAGAGAAAGAGAGAGAGGGAGGAAGGGAGGGAGGGAGGGAGGAAAGAAGGGATGGGGAGAGAGACAGAGGAGAGAGAGGAGAGAGAGAGAGAGAGATGGTAGGAGGGAAACTGGAGACATCAGTGGTGGAAAATATACACTATTGGCAAGATGGGTGTTGGAACACTGTGTGACTGAAACCGAATCATGATCAGCTTTGTAACTCTGCATCTCACAGTGACTCGGTTAAGAGATATCATGTAGCACTTAAGTAGCACTGTCCTCCCATTCTTCATTGATTTGCTCCAGTGGCACCAGTAACGTTTCCATTGTGAGACTTGTTGTTACTGTTTTTGGCATATCGAATATGCCACAGGGAGCTTGCAAGACTCTGCTGTGTGGTCGGGATATTCTTGGTAGCTTGCCAGGCTCTCCGGAGGGACGAAGGAATTGAACCTGGGTCAACAGCATGCAAGGCAAATGCCCTACATATATATGTATATATATGTATATTTTATTGTCCAAATAAATTCCAAATTAAGAAAGAAAATAATAATGGAACCTCCATCTAATCAAATGTCTTTATCTTAGTCATTTTATAAGATCCAGTAGAAATGCATAATAAAATCAATTAAAATATAAAGAACCATATGAAGAAGAGAAGGGAGAGGAAAACCAGAAGACTAACATATTCACAAACTTAAAAATGTTGATAAAATAGACAAATACTATTGTATATGGCACCTTATAAACAAATAAAGCAAAAAATTCAGGAAGAGAAGAAATTCCTGTGATACATGAGATAGACTTGGAAACTCAAAAGATAACAGATAGATCTAACAGCATACTTACTGGTTTAGTTGTTAAATATAAATGAAAATGAATATACGTAGTTAGATACATAAATTGAAGAGATATTTTTATCACTATGATTATAACAATAGTATTCACAAGAACCAAACACAGAATAATCCCATGCATTCTTTAAGTGCATTTTGGAACGCAATGGTTGGAACATATAGTGCTTTTAAAAACTAAGATAGGCAAGTGAAATACAGTTACTAGATTGTTTATTCATATGTGCACCATGATTAATTAAAGCAAACTAATTGGAGTAAGGTTCTTATTTTAAAAGGTTTTCCTTATTTCCACTCTGGATAGTCCCTGGGTTTCTTCACAGTTGCAAAGTTCCAACCCTGAGAATTCTTTTAGTGAATCTGCAGAGAGCAACATGCTCTCTGTGACTGAGCATGTGTAACTAATTTGGATTCTTCCTAGGAAAGACTAATGGAAAGACATTGTTGGGGATAAAACTGCAATGTAAATAATATTAATACAGGTGGGGTCAAATGCAGTCTCTCTTCTTATACTTTTTGGAGAGGGACATGTCAGCACTAGGTTTTCTACTCCCAGGATGCACTAATTCACAGGAACTGAGTTTTGGCACTCTTGGTCTTTGAGATGCAACACTCCAGGGTACATTAATTCTAGGCAATTTTCCTATCTGTGTCTGCATTCCAGATGGTACAAGTCATGTTTATGTGTGCCTCCCCTACCTGCTCCTAAGTAACCTGCTTACTCTAGGTGTGGAACAACAGCCAGATTTGTACATTGCTGTTTGGATTATATAATGTAAATTTGGATGGCAAATTGACAGGTCAATATAAAATTACACGATTACCATACCTCCCAAACCTACTTCTAAATATTAGCTTAAGTAAAGGGAAAATTACATCAATACTGATAGGCCTGAGAAGCAAGGATTAGTGGGAAAACAAAATAACACAGAGTAATAAAATGAAAATTTATTCTGTACAGACACAGTAGGGTACAAGATTATAAGAGAAACTCAACACTTCAGAATGGGGGTGAGGGTTTATATATGCAGTGGGCTTTACAGATGAGCTCACTACAAATGAAGAGAAGCATTAAGAAATGTTTTCAAAACTTACTTATTACTGGAAAAACTTTACTGCTGTGTGGTAAGATATCACTGCTGGATAAAGCTGCGATGTACAGAGCCATTCTGATGCTGCCTACTGTATTATCTGTATGTGGTATACTGTTGATTTACTGACATGGAGAAAGTCTTTGTTCCCTGAGTCCTTGTGGACAGACTATGGATTTAACTCACAAGATTCCATCCTGAAGGAACCTCACTCAAAAAGCTCCACCCTAATGGATAATCTTAAACATGGAATTTATAGTGGAATATTTATGGGAGACTCATTAATATCTAAAATTTAGACATAATTCAGTTATTTATGAAAATTCTAATACAAACCTATTTTTATTTTCACATAGCCATAAATTAAATACTAATAACAAATAACTACTTATGTAAAAACTTACATGAATCTAAAAATAGGATTCTTAAAAATAGATGTCATAAATGATATAGTAAATGCTGAATGCTTAAATAAAGAAAACTATAGGAAAATCTTTAGACTTTATTTACAAAAAATTAATGTATGTGACCAGATGTGGAAAGAACTAGAAATAGAAATCAAGAATTTTCAAGATATTTAAATACATTGTCCATTGAACTACCATTGTCCTCCCATTGTTCATCAATTTGCTCGAGCAGGCACAAGTAAATCTCCACTGTGAGACTTGTTGTTACTGTTTTTGGCATATAGAATAGACCACAGGAAACTTGCCAGGCTCTGCTGTGTGGGCGGAATACTCTCGGTAGCTTGCTGGGCTCTAGATAGGGATGGAGGAATCGAACCCGGGTTGACCATGTGCATGTCAAATGTCCTACCCGCTGTACTATCACTCCAGCCCACTTAAATACATATTATTTTATTATTTTGATTGTTACAGAGGCGTGCAAACATGTTAAAAATTATCAAACTTTTGCTTAAGTATGTTTACATTACTGCATAAAGATTTTATTGTAATAGAGTTTCTAAAATTAGAAATACATGATTGCCACTTAATGCCTCTCTTGCAAACAACAACACCCAATAGGAGAGAGAGAACAAAAGGGAATGCCCTGCCATAGAGGCAGGGTGCAATGGGTGGTGGGAGGGAAACTGGGATCATTGGTGGTGGAAAATGGGCACTGGTGGATGGATGGGTACTCCATAATTGTATAATCAAAACACAATCACAAAAATTTGTAAATCTACAACTGTGCCTCATGGTGTCTAATAAAAATTAAAACAAATTAAAAAAAATGTATGAGAAATGTAAGTCAATAATATAGGTGACATAAAGACAAAATTTCCTGAACTTATTTTCACCTTCTTTTCCTAAATTATCAACATAAATTTATTTTTAAAAATATCTATAAAATAAAAATTACTTATTGGGTTTATTTTGTTAAAGAAATACTTTCATTCACTGTACAGCTAATTCTGAAGTCTTACTATTTTTAGTACATAATATGAATGTAAAATTCTTTTTTTTTGGCTTTTTGGGTCACACCCGGCAATGCACAGGGGTTACTCCTGGCTCTGCACTCAGGAATTACCCCTGGCAGTGCTCAGGGGACCAGATGGGATACTGGGAATTGAGCCTGGATCAGCCCCGTGCAGGGCAAACGCCCTACCCGCTGTGCTATTGCTCCAGCCCCTGAATGTAAAATTCTTATCCCAAGGTTTTCATTTTGTTCATACCTAAAATACGTAACTACCTGACTCCCAAATGCAAATGCAGCTTTGATCTGCCAGAACATTGTATTTTTGAATATATCAGGAGTCACCAAAAGATCTCTCTCTCTCTCTCTCTCTCTCTCTCTCTCTCTCTCTCTCTCTCTTCTCTCTCTCTCCTTATCTCCCTTCCCCCTTCCCCTGCCTTGAGTCTGTGTGTGTTATTGTGCCTGAGTTTCAGATCCCCAATTGCAGAGAGACCAAGTCCACACACGATACTGCAAAAGCAAAGGAATTAGTAGCCCGAGCCAGCGCTAGTTCGAGCTAGGTTTCAAGTCTCATCCAATGCAGTGGAGTCTTCTTGACAAGCACCCTGACTCCAAATCACTAGCAGTTTATATAGGTTTCAGAGATAAGAAGCAATTTATATACTGGTCTATTTTTAGCATTGGCCCTATTATAATGGTGGTCAGCAGTCCGGTAATGGTTAGTAATCGTTTCTAATGAGGGTACAGTGACACCCCATGACCGGTCATGACCCAACTGCCAATTCCTTATCTCAGCAAATTATTCAACTTGGAGTTTACCAGAAACTGCAAGTCCTGCTTTGGAGAAACAGAAATTGAGCCCTAGCTGAGACAATGTTAGGTGCAGCTTATCATAGCATCAGTTTCGCCCTCACAGTATGTATGCCTGTGTGTGTCTGTCTCTGTGTGTATTTTGATATGCTCAGGGCTTACTCTTGGTTCTGTGCTCAAGGATTATTCCTGGAATTTCTTTGGTTCCAAACAGAAGTTGGCTGCGTGCAAGACAAATGCCTTAACTGCCTTATTCTCCCATCTCTGCCCTGATTTTACTTTTTTTAACTTACTGCCAATGTTAACTTCTCTGTTGAAAAAAAATTTTTATCAAAACTGTAAAAACCTGAATGCTGTTCGTTAGTAATGAAGAGTTTCATTTTGACTTCTTCCTCAGGGCAGTTATGAACTCTGAAGTAATGAAACTTTTCTTTAACCCCAAGAAGATTAGAAGATTTGCTAATTTAAATAGACAATTTCATTAACAAAGATTAAATGAGCATGCTTCTAAAAATATAGTTTTCCAGGAATAAGTCTAGAGCAGAGCTTCTTAATTTTGTTCCACTTTGGGGGTGGTGGAGCATATGGACCACACCTAGCAGTGCTCAGAGTTTACCCATTTCTCTGTGCTTAGTGATCACTCTTGGTAGCACCCAAGGCCACACATGGAACCAGGGATAGAACCGGGGTTGACTGCATGCAAGATATGCAAAGTAAGCACCTTACCCACTGTACGATTTCTATGGTTACTGTACTATTTCTCTGTTTTCCACTTTTCCCCTATTTTCACAGGAGAAATCTTTATGTGACTCCTTCACCTACATAAAATAGGTAAAAAAGTCAAATATTCACTGATATAAATTGTAAAGAAGAATATTTTAAAACATTTCTGTGGGGTCAGCAAGGTAGTACAGTAGGTAAGGCAAATGCCTTGCAGGAAGCTGACCCAGAGTCAATCCAATGTTGATCCCCACCACTGCATATGGTCTCCTGAGTCAAGAGTAATCCCTAAGCACAGTACCAGGAGTAAGTTATAAGCACTTCTGGGTATAGCTCCAAACAAACAACATTTTGGTTTAGAGTTTCACCATTTATTTAGGGTGAAATTTAAACATGCAGACTAATAAGGTGGATACTTCTTCACATAAATATAAAATGGCATAAGTGTGTTTACGGCTATTTCAGAAGTTATTGGGAATTTTGTACTAATACTAAGAGAAGCTACTGAGAGTATCCTGCCCACACGCCAGAGTGTGGCAAGCAACCCGTGGCATATTTGATATGCCAGAAACAGTAACAACAAGTTTCACAATGGAGACGTTATTGGTGGCCACTCAAGGAAATCGATGAACAACGGGACAACAGTGCTACAGTGCCATTCTACCAAGAGAAAATAAATTAGATGATTGTTTAGGAAACAAGTTTTAAACCTGTGTTGTATGATTTGGCACTGTTTTCTTGAATTTTTCAAGACAAATGACTGATATTTTAATTACATTTGAGTAGAGATTATTAAACCAATTTGGCCTTTTAGAATAAAAATTTGAAGAATAGTATATCTGAGATTGTGTCTCTGCAGATATTAGTATGAGTAAGCACAGCCTATTCTCAGGTTTCTGTCACCCCAAAGGCAAACATCTTTACTTATTTTAAAGACTTGTAGATAATATAGACTTATCATCTTATCTGTCATATAATTTTGTAAATCACAATTTTATTTTAATAAAATAAGTATTTTTAAAAGAGAATAAGCCTCAAGGGACTGGCAACCCTGAAGATTTTTCCTTTTCTTCTGGTGCCGCCTAGTCAGTAAGCCACCTTTTCTCCCCTATTAAAATTTCTTCATGTGACTTTGAAAGCAAAATGAGGTTTGTTTGGTTTGTCGGGCTTTGTGGTTTTGTTTTGCTTGTTTGGGGTCACATTTGGCTGTGCTCAGTACTTACCCCTGCCTCTATGCTCAGGGATCACTACCGGCAGTGCTTGGGAAGATCACAAATGGTGCAGAAGCTCAAACCCAAGTTGCTTTGATTAAGGCAAACACCTGATATAATGCCTCTAGCATCTAATATGTCTTTTTAAATAACGTTTTTTAAAAAAACTTGATTTATCAAATTATTGATAATTAAGTTTTAGGCATATAAAATTTCAACACCACTTCACCACCTGTGTCAACTTCCCTTCACCAGTACTCCCATACTTCATTTTCCCACTTCTGCTCCACCCTCTGCCTGCCACCTTGACAGGCACATTAGAAAGTTCAGTATTTGCAGATTGGATCTCATGTTTTTAGTGTTGTTGTGTTTAGTGTTGTTTTTTGACATTTAGTTATACCATCATCCCACATTTCCAGTATAACTGAAGCCTCTAATCCTGTTCCCTGATTACTTCCCTTTATTATCTTTTTCCTTCCCACATGATTCTTTCCTTTTCTGTCATTCTTCCTTTACTACATTACATTTCCTCATCAGTTATTCTATTTACCACAGATAAGAGAGATCGTTCTATGCTTGTCTTTCTTCTTGTGACTTATTTCACTCACAGTGTCTTGAGTTCCACCCCGATTGCAGCAAATTGCATTATTTCATCATTCTTTACAGCTGCAAACTATTATTAATGCAGGTCTTTTGAGAACAAGAAGTTCAGCATGTTCTCAGGTTGCTATCAACTGAATAAAAACTTTTTTCCCTCATTAACCATTGACCTTTAAGAGGAGTGCTTGAACCTGAATTCAGTTACATAGGGACTTCAAATGACTCAAAACTGAAATTTTTATAAGGTAACTTCCAAATATAAAATCATCTGTAACTGTAAATATTTCTTTTTTTTTTACTTTTTATTAGGGAAACCCCATGAGGTACAGTTGTAGACTTACAAATTTTTGTGTTTCGGTTTCGATTATACAATTATGGAGTACCCATCCCTCCACCAGTGCCGATTTTACACCACCAATGATCCCAGTATCCCTCCCACCACTCATCCTGCTCCCATCCCACCCTGCCTCTGTGGCAGGGCATTCCCTTTTGTTCTCTCTCTCCTTTTGGGTACTGTGGTTTGTAAAAGAGGAATTGAGTGGCAACCATGTTCGGTCTATAGTCTACTTTCAGCCTGCATCTCCCATCCTGGGAGGATCCTCCCAACACCCTTTATTTGATGCTCCCTTCTCTATCTGAGCTGACTTTTCCACCAGCATGTGCGGCTGGCTTCCAAGCCATGGAGTGAACATCCTGGTACTTATCTCGGCTATTCTTGAGTGTTACTCTCCTATTTTGTTACTTTATGTTCCCCAGATGAATGCAATCTTTCAATGCCTGTCCCTCTCTTTCGGACTCATTTCGCTTAGCATGATACTTTCCATATAGTACCACTTGTATGTAAATTTCATGACTTCATCTTTACTAACAGCTACATAGTACTCCATTGTGTAGATGTACCAAAGTTTCTTTAACCAGTCATCTGTTCTCGGGCATTCAGGTTTTTTCCATATTCTGGCTTTTGTAAACAGAGCTGCAATGAACAAACAAGTGCAGATGTCACTTTGACTATACCTTTTTGACTCTCTGGGATATATTCCTAGGAGTGGTATTGCTAGGTCAAATAGGAGCTCAATGTCTAATTTTTTGAGAATAGTCCATACTGTTTTCCAAAAGGGCCGAACCAGTCGGAATTCCCACCAGCAGTGGAGGAGGTTCCCGTTCTCACCACATCTGTGCCAACAGCGGTTGCTTTTGTTCTTTTGAATGTGGGCCAGTCTCTGTGGTGTGAGATGATATCTCATTGTTGTTTTGATCTGCATTTCCCTGATGATTAATGATGTAGAGTATTTTCTCATGTGCCTTTTTGCCATTAGTATTTTTTCTTTGAGAAAGTTTCTGTTCATTCCGTTGCCCCATTTTTTTGATGGGGTTGGATGTTTTCTTCTTGTGGAGTTCAACCAGTACTTTGTGTATCCTTGATATCAACCCCTTGTCAGATGTGTATTGGGCGAATATCTTTTCCTATTCTGTAGACTCTCTTTGTATTTTGGTCACTGTTTGTTTTGAGGTGCAGAAGCTTCTTAGTTTTAGATAGTCCCATTTGTCAATCTCTGTTTTCACTTGTTTGGCCAGTGGCGTGACATCTTTGAAGATACCATTAGCTTCAATGTCATGGAGAGCTTTGCCAACTTTGTCTTCAATGTGCCTTATAGATTACGGTCTGATGTTGAGGTCTTAATACATTTTGATCTTACTTTTGTGCACGGTGTTAGGCAGAGATCTGAGCCCATTTTTTTGCATGTAGCCATCCAATTTTGCCAATAAAATTTGTGAAAGAGGCTTTCTTTGCTCCACTTCTCATTTCTTGCTCCTTTGTCAAGGATTAGATGATTATATGTTTGGGGAGAGATGTCAGTATATTAAACCCTGTTCCACTGGTCTGCAGCTCTGCCTTTTTTCCTGGACCATGCTGTTTTAATTATTACTGCTTTGTAGTAGAGTTTGAAGTTAGGGAGATTGATTTCTCCCATTTTTTTTTCCCAAGACTTGCTTTAGCTATTCGTGGGGGCTTATTGTTTTATATGAATTTCAGGAGTGTTTATGCCATTTCTTTGAAGAATGTCATGGGTATGGTTATAGGGATCTTGTTGAATTTGTATAATGCTTTGGGAAATGCTGCCATTTTGATAATGTTAATTCTCCCGATCCATGAGCAGGGGATACCTTTCCATTTTATCATGTCCTCTTTTATTTCCTGAAATAGCGTTTTGTAGTTTTCTTTGTATAGGTCCTATACCTCCTTAGTTAAGCTGATTCCTAGGTACTTGATTTTCTGGCGCACAATTGTGAACAGGATTGTTTTTTTCATGTTATTTTCTTTCTTTCACTATTTGTGTATAGGAAAGCAACATACTTTTGGGTATTGATTTTATAGCCTGCAACTTTACAATATAAGTCTATTGTTCCTAGGATTTTTTTGGTAGAGGTTTTAGGGATCTCTAAGTATAATATCATATCATCCGCTAATAGTGAAAGCTTGATTTATTCCTTTCCTACCTGAATACCCTTAATATCTTTTTCTAGCCTAACCGCTATTTCAAGTACTTCCAGTACTATATTGAACAGCAGTGAAGAGATTTGGCATCCTTGACTTGTCCCTGATCTTAGAGGGAAGGCTCTCATTTTTTCCCCATTGAGGATGATGCTTGATCGTGGCTTAAACTATATTGAGGAAAGTCCCCGCTATACCCATTTTGGCAAGGGATTTCATCATAAACAGGTACTGGATTTTGTGAAATGTTTTCTCTGCATGTATTGGTATGATCTTATGGTTTTTATCTTTTCTTTTGTTGATATGAGGGATTATGTTGATTGATTTCCGAATGTTAAACCATCCTTGCCTCCCCAGGATGAATCACACTTGGTAACGGTGTAATCTTTTTGATGAGTTGTTGGATTCTATTTGCTAATATTTTGTTGAGGATCTTGTGACTGTGTTCATCAGGGATATCGGCCTGTAACTCTTTTTCTTTGTTGTATCTCTGTCTGTTTTGGGTATCAGGGTCATACTTGCTTCAGAGAAACTGTTGGGAAGTGTTTTTGATATTTCAATTTCATGGAAAAGCTTAAAAAGGATTGGGAGTAACTCCTCTTTAAAGATTTGGAAGAATTCACTAGTGACTCCATCTGGGCCAGGACTTTTGTGTTTGTGGAAACTTTTTATTACCATTTCAATTTCCTTGATTGTGATAAGTCTGTTCAGGTATTACAGCTCTTCTTAGTTCAGCCTTGGGAGGCTATAGGAATCTAGGAATTTATCCATTTCCTTGAGGTTTTCGTGTTCTGTGGCATAAAGCTTCTCAAAGTATACTCCCTGAGGATCCTTTGAATTTCTGTAGTTTCTGATGTAATGACCCCCTTTTCATTTCTGATTCAGTTTATTAGGGTTTTCTGTTTCCCTTTCTTTGTGACTTTGGCTAGAGTCTTATAGATCTTGTTTATTTTCTTGAAGAACCAGCTCTTTGTTTCAATGATCTTTCAGAATTTTTTTTTGGTTTCCATCTTGTTAATCTCTGCTCTGAGTTTTATTATTTCCCTCCTATTGTTTGGATTGGGGTCCTTTTGTTGGTCATTCTCCAAGCTCTGAAGCTGTGAGGTTATGTTGCTTATGTGGACTCGCTCCTCCTTCCTGAGGAATGATTGTAGAGCTATAAACTTTCCTCTTAACACAGTTTTTGTTGTGTCTCATAAGTTTTGGTAACTCGTGTCCTTGTTTTCGTTAGTTTCCAGGAATCTTTGGATTTCCTTTCTAAGGCACTTGTTGTCCAAAAGTGAACTGTTTAATTTCCAGGTGTTTGATTTAGTTTTCTGTTTGTGTGTGTTATTTACTTCTAATTTCAGCGCATTATGGTCTGAGAAGATTGTTGATACAATCCCTATCCTCTTAGTTTTATGGAGGTATGTTTTGTGGCTCAGCATGTGGTCTATCTCGGAGAATGTTCCATGCACACTTGAGAAGAATGTGTGTTCTGCTTTCTGAGGGTGAAGTGTCTTGTATATATTTACTAAGTCCCTTTCTTCCATTTTTTCCCTCAAATGAAATATGTCCTTTCTAAGCTTGAGTCTGATTGATCTATCAAGATCTATAAAGCAGTTTTGAAGTCTCCCACTAGTATTGTGTTGCTATCAATGTCTTTCTCCAAGTCTATGAGTAGTTGTTTTAAGTATTTTGCTGGTCCCTCATTAGGTGCATATACATTTAGTATTGTAAATTCTTTCTCTTGCACCGATCCTTTGATTCATAAAAAATGGCCTTCACTGTCTCTTGTGACCTTCTTCAGTTTAAAATCAATGTGGTCCGTTACTAGAATGGCTACCCCAACTTTTTTATGGGAGCTGTTTGCCTGTAGGATTGTTTTCCAACCTTTGACTCTGAGCCTGTGTTTGCTTTGAGTATTGTTTTTTGCACATTTTGATTTTTTCTTTTATTTTTTAATTAGTAAAGTATCATGTTAAGCAAAATGAGTTAGAAAGATTGCTTTGACTATTGAGATGTGTATCTTGCAGGCAGCAGGATGTTGCTTTCAATTTTCTAATCCATCCTGCCACTCTGTGTTTTTTAATTGATGCATTTAGTCTATTGACATTGAGAGAGATTATTGTTATGGGGTTTTGTCCCATTTTTATGTTGAAATTTTTTGTATTTGAGGGGCCTGTCTTGTCTTAAATTAGCCCATTTAATTGTTCTTGTAACCATGGTTTTGAAATTATGAAGTTTCTGAACTGTTGTTTCGCTGTGAATCTGTGTGTTGTTCCTTCTATTATGAATCAGAGTCTCGCTGGGTAAAGTATTTTTGGTGAGGCATTTATTTCATTGAATTTTTTCACTATATCCCACCACTGTTTTGCAGCCATGAGCATCTCATCAGACAAATCAGCTGTGAATCTTAAGGATGCTCCTTTATAGGAAAATTCTTTCTTTGATCTTGCTCCTTTCAGAATTTTGTCTCTATCTAAGGTTTTGGTCATTTTATCAGGACGTGTCTTGGTGTATTTCTATTCGGATTTCTTCTAGCTGGTACCCTCCGGCCCTCCTGAATATTGTCGCATGTTTTCTTCAGCTCTGGAAATGTCGTAGCAATGAGCTAATTCGCCAGCGTGGTTTGGCGCATGCCTCAGGCAACCGCAAGCTAACGTCCGAGCTTGCAAAGCAGTGCAGAGATGCGATCAAGGAAGACCTCAAAGAGAGAAGAGCAGAAGTACTGGTAGATGCGGCAGAAGCTGGGAAAAGTATTCGTAACGCCCGCCTGTCCTTCGCCAACTATAAGACCAAGATGACTGCCCTCCGACGTCCTGATGGATCCATCACATCCTCCAGAACGGCAATGGAGAAGATTATCCATGACTTCTACTCAAATCTCTTCGATAGCCATGTCCACTTGCCGACATACCAAATTCCACAGGATGGGTATGTCGTTCCCAACGTTCTCCCTTCCGAAATCCGACACGCCATTTCGTCAGTAAAGAAGCAAACAGCACCCGGCCCAGACAAGGTCAGACCTGAACACCTGAAGAACCTGCCGTCAGTACTCATCAATACACTGGCTCGGCTCTTCACTCGCTACCTGTCTGAATGCAAGGTTCCATCTCAATGGAAAACCAGCAGGACCGTACTACTGTTCAAGAAGGGAGACATCCATGACATTGGCAACTATCGCCCGATCTGCCTATTGTCTGTCATCTACAAGTTGTTCACTCGAGTCATCCTGAATAGGATTGGCAGAACACTAGATGAAGGACAACCATGTGAGCAAGCAGGGTTCCGCAAAGGATTCAGCACCATCGACCATATCCACACGATAACCAAACTCATTGAGGTTTCTCGGGAGTTCAAGATGCCGCTCTGCTTAACGTTCATTGATTTAAAGAAGGCCTTTGATTCTGTTGAGACGGAAGCGGTCATTGAAGCCCTAGCCAATCAGGGCATTCAAGCCCAATACATCAGGATCCTCCGTGAGCTGTATTGCGGATTCACTACCAGGATCTCACCATTCTACAAAGAAGTGATCGTTGATGTCAAGAGAGGGGTGCGGCAGGGTGATACCATTTCACCAAAACTCTTCAGTGCCACCCTCGAGAACATCATGCGACGACTGGAATGGGAAGGAATGGGAGTGAAGATAGATGGTCGGCAACTACACCACCTCCGCTTTGCTTATGACATTGTTTTAATAACACCAAACATCAGCCAAGCGGCACAAATGCTGGCCGACTTTGACCGTGAGTGTGGAAAGGTAGGACTACAGCTGAATCTTACGAAGACAATGTTTATGAGAAACAGCCTTGTTCCTGACGCCCCATTCGCTCTCAATGGAACGACCATCTCCGAATGCAACAGCTATGTGTACCTAGGTCGAGAGGTCAACATGACAAATGACCTGGCACCCGAGCTGCGCAGGAGGAAGAGAGCGGCTTGGAACGCCTTCAAGAACGTCGAAGAAATAGCTAAGAGGACGAAGAACCTCCGGCTCCGGGCACATCTCTTTGATTCCACTGTTCTTCCTGCATTAACATATGCCTCAGAGACCTGGGCCCTACGCAAACAAGATGAGAACGCCATTCAGGTCTCCCAAAGAAGAATAGAAAGAGCTATGCTTGGAATATCACGTTTCACTCAAATGAGAGAACGAATCCGGAGTTCTGACATCCGTCGACGATCAAGGATCAGGGACGCTGTCTCATTTGCCAAGTTGTCGAAAATCAGATGGGCTGGTCACGTAATGAGATTTAAAGACGACCGTTGGACTAGAGCTGTTACTGATTGGATTCCACGGGATGTCAAGAGACCGCGTGGCCGCCCACCTACCAGATGGTCAGACTTCTTTGTCAAGGTCATGAACGATCGGTTTGAGGCCCTCCATGTTCCCGGAGCGAAAAGATGCCATTGGGCTACACTAGCACGCGACAGGGACAAATGGAGACGTTACTGGCGCCCGCTCGAGCAAATCGACGACTAACGGGAAGTTAAGTGATTAAGTGATTAATGATGTATTTGACAGTTTCTTCTTCATCAGGATTTTCTTCCTGTCCCTCTGGGACTCCAATAATTCTTAGTTTCCTCCTCTTGGCTTCATCACAATCTTCTCTTGCCATCTGTTCCCGAATTATGAGTCTCTTTTCCCTTTTCTAGAGAGTCTCTGGACTTCATCTTCAAGCTCACTGATTCTGTCTTCAGCAGCTGTTACTCTGTTGCTGAGGCCAACCACTGGGTTTTTCAATTCACCTACCAGGTTTTTCAGGTCTGACATTTTTGTTTCTAATTTTGCTTGCATATTCCTCATTACTACCTTCAAATCCTCTCGCCTTTTATTTGCATTGTTTTCCATTGTTTCTTTTAGCTCTCTCAGCATCCTCAGAGCTCCCTTCTAAATTCCATGTCAGAGAGGTTGTTTAGTACTTCAATACTGTTCGTGTCTTCTGGGCTAGCCTCTTCAATAAATAAGCTTGGTGGGCTTCTGCATTACTTTACCATTGTTATCTGTGTGGTTTAGACCTTCACACTCACTGTTACTCTTTTGTTTGAGATGCAGAATTGATTGAGATGGGCTTAATGAATTATTGGCTAATGTGTTTCTGGTGGTTAAGCTAACCTAGTGAAAGTTCCATCTAAGAGGGTAACTTATGGTTCCTATGAAATATGTAGAGAAAGCATAACTCGCGGCCACGTTAGCAGCTGTGGCACCGGGAAGGGATCCTGCCGCTGGGCGGATAACTGGATGAATGAGGAGGGGGTGCCTGGAACAGTTCAGCTCTGCTTTCACACAGTATGTCTCAATTCCCATCCCCCGCAGACCAAGGGTGAAAACTGACCGCTCTCAGGGGATCTAGTTAGATGTCAGCCCCAGGAAGGGACCCTGCCGCCAGGCGGGTACCTGGATGAATTAGGAGAGGATGCACAGACTTAACTGTAAATATTTCTAAAGAAGGATTTTCTACCCCATTCTTCTATATGTTAACATTTTCAGAACAACTTTAAATTTTATCTCAACATAAATGTTGCATATATTTTTGAAGCAGCATATTTAAAGCAATGACTATTTAAAATTGCCCCAAAACAGCTGTCTTGAAAGCCATATGTAAAAAATAACAAAATTGCATCTCTGCTTTGTCAAAAATACGGCGGTTTTTACTTGAATTGTGCCATCTTGAGAGCCACCACCTCAGCATATAATACGCCTTTTAAACCTGAATCACCATGAGATACCGTTACAAAGCTTTCATTTTTGAGTTTCAGTTGTATGATGATCGAACTCCCATCCCTCCACCAGTGCACGTTCTCCACCACCGATGTCCCCAGTATCTCTTCCCCATGTCCCACCCCTTCCCCTGACTCTATGGCAGATAATTTCCCCCATACTCTCTCTCTCTCTCTACTTTGGGGCATTATGGTTTGCAATCAGAGTCTACATCTTTCCAAAGCTTTGAAAACAAATGACTGTTAAGCTCATGGCTTTTATTGAATATAATGGTTTGAATAGCATCAACTTGTGCAATATCTGAGTGTGTGTATGTATGTGTGTATATGTGTGTGTCTACAGTGCTCCATTGGCAATCTTCATTTGTTAAAAGGGTTCTGACGTTAAGGTACATGTACTCCCATTTTGTGCACCCTTCCTAAAGGGTTACTGAAGAGAATGAGTTATGAAAGAACAATTCTTGTGTATGCATCTTTCCTAAACATATCTACATAAACTCATAAGTATTCCATGTTAGATATATCTGTTGTTTCTTCTAAGGGAAGAAACAATTCAGTCATTAGGCAGTCTTCCAGTCTGGTAATAAGCTACTGGAATTGGTCATTTTCAGAAAATCTTTTGGAAACTGTATCACTCAATAAAGAAATTCTATTAATTTCATCTTCATACTTTTTCCAAGAACTATTTTGTAATATTTATTCTTAAACGATTTTTTCCTGAGCTACTGGGATTTGTAATACTGTTATTTACACTGTTCATACATATGTCATTTCAACATCACATCCACCACCAGAGAGCCCATTTCCCTCTACCAGTGTTCCCAGAATCTCTTCCATCTATCTCTAACCCTATGTAACCTCAATTCTATGGATAAAATTTTTAGTCTAATGACTTTGGCAGTCCGTTTTTCCCTTATTATTTTTCTTTTTATCTCATGTATGGGCTGGAGCGATAGCACAGTGGTAGGGCATTTGCCTTGCACACAGCCGACCCGGCCCACCCGGGTTCGATTCCTCCATCCCTCTCAAAGAGCCCGGTAACCTACTGAGAGTATGTCGCCTGCACGGCAAAGCCTGGCAAGCTACCCATGGCATATTCGATATGCGAAACACAGTAACAACAATTCTCACAATGGAGACGTTATTGGGCCCGCTCGAGCAAATCAATGAACAACGGGAGGACAGTGCTACAGTGCTACATGTATGAGCAAGGTTTTTTATTGTGGAGGTAATGATACTCAAACACACACACACACTCACACACATAAACACATTCACACACTTACACAGAGATAGATGTGCTCATAGATTACTCCTGGGTCTTCACTCAGGGATATCTTCTGGTGAGGCTTCGAAGACCATATGGGTTATGAAGGATTAAACCTGGTCAGTCATGTGCAAGGCAAGCACCTAACCCACTATGCTATTGCTTCAGTCCCTAAAATATAGCTTCCTAATCTTCTGAGTTTCATATGCAATCCTTTCATGTAATTCTCAAGAATAAACAAGTTCAGGAAAATCCTCTTTCTTGTTAACATGGTGGAATTGGACAAGAATTAAAATAATAAATAAGATATACATCCTGTATCCTATTAACAAGAACACCACATTTTATTTCTTCCCAGAGAGAAATAAAATAACAGCATGCTATATATTGAAATGCTCGGGTCAATGATCTCCAACTATATTTGTTTGAAAAACACTGTTGGTTATTGTTAAACATGTTTCCAAGGGAAAGAAATTAGACCAGATACATAAGAAGATGTTAGCTTTTTCAGTGGTATAAAATGAACTGGTTGAGTAAAAGCCTTTTGACATCAAATTATTTCCTAAAAACACATTCCAAAAGAATGTGATTAAAAAGAAAGGATTTTAAAGTCAGTGAACAACACAAATAGTTAAATCAAAGAAAAGTTAAGTCTTAATTAAAAACGTATGTAAATCCTATTTATATTGAACCTAAGGTAAACTAATTTCATTTGCAGAAATGAATAAAGGAGGTGTTATTAAGACTCACTGCAGGGTCACTTCAAATACATATAACAGAAAGGTAAATGCAATGAAAAGCAATGCTTTATCAAAATAAAAATCAGAAATAAAAACTTCAATGGCCTAAACTCTCTATGGTTAGAACAGGATAGAGATATTTAAGAGTTTTACTAAGAAACAGACAACACATAAATAATATAATGATATAAGTATATATCATTATATTATAATGATATAAATATAATTCCAAAACCAAAATATGCAATCTAAGATTCACCAATACATTCTCAAAGAATATACTTATAGCATGATCATATATAGCAGGAAATCGTTTAAATTATTGTAAAAAATTAAAATAAACATCTATTTCTAATTAGCATGAGACCTGAACTATAATAATCAAACTTTACAACGTTCATAGCAAGGAAGCAAGCTGATGGGCAGGAGGGAACCAGGGACATACTGGCAGAAGGAAGTTGATACTAGTAACGGGGTTATAGTTGGAACATTTTATGGCAAAAACTCTTTTATAAACAATGATTTAAATCATGGGGCCTTAAGAAATTATTTTTCTTGATACTGTGTAGATGTGGGTTGGAGCAATAGCACAGCGGGTAGGGCATTTGCCTTTCACGCGGCCGACCTGGCCAACCCAGGTTTAATACCGTCACCCCTCTTGGAGAGCCCGGGAAGCTACCAAGAGTATCTTACCTGCAAGGCAAAGCCTGGCAAGCTCCCCATGACTATTTGATATGCCAAACACAGTAACAATAAGTCTCACAATGGAGATGTTACTGGGTCAGCTGGAGCAAATTGATGAACAATGGGAGGACAGTGCTACAGTGCTACTGTGTAGATGTATTCTCCATGCCCCCATTTTATTCTATTAAAGAATCACAAGTTACAAAGTTATTCATGGTTGAGTTTTTGACATACAATGTTCCATCACTGATCTCACCACCAGTATCAACAATCTTCCACCAGTGTTCCCTGGTTCCTTCTCCTACTACCTTGCTTCAGCTCCAGCCTGCCATCTTGACAGGCACCTCTTAATAAGGCTATTAATGTTTTACTAATAAAACATCCTCGAAAATATAACTATACTTAACATATACTTCATTAATATTTATTCAATGTTTTTTCTTAATTAAATATGTTTCTTCAGTCCTGTTTCCTTGCTCTTATACTTAAAACTTTCATAATAGGGCTGTGATATAGCTCAATGGTCGAGCACTTTCTTTGCATGTTACTGGGTTCTATCCCTAGAACTATAGAGAAAAAAAAGATTTCTATAATTCAGGGCCTTACTCTTTGCTCTGTACTGAGATACTGAGAAAGTAAATATCCTATAATTTTCTAGTATTAATGGGCTACAATGTTATTCTCTCTTCAACTCTTTACCTTTTGAGAGTCCCGTTTGACTAGATGCTTCTGACTGCATGCACTTTTGGATGATTTTGGATACTATGTTAAATACACTTAAAATTAGACTAAATGCTCTATATTGATTTTATTATGTCCTATATGCCCAAAAGTGACTGAATAAACCTCCGTGAATATTATATATTTCTATCGATGAAAGCACAGCGGTAGGGCATTTGCCTTGCACGCACTGACTCAGCCGACCCAGGTTCAATTCCTCCATCCCTCTCAGAGAGCCTGGCAAGCTACTGAGAGTATCTCGCCCGCACGGCAGAGCCTGGCAAGCTACCCGTGATGTATTCGATATTCCAAACACAGTAACAACAAGTCTGACAATGGAGACATTACTGGGACCCCTAGAGCAAATCGATGAGCAATGGGAGGACAGTGCTACAGTGCTATCTATGAAAGTCTACTATTGTTGCTCCATCCTAATATTGTGAGAATTAAATGAGATAATATATTTAAAACAGTTTGAAATTGGATGTATATTAGTTTCATGTTTAGCACTATTGCTCCCTTAGGAGTCTGAAAGAGTAACTTTGATTATGTTTGATAATTCAAAGCTCTGAATTGCAGTCAGTGAGATAGAGAAGTCTGTAAAACTTCTCACATTATGCTTTATATCCTATTAGTACGTATTTCATCAAGTCTAACATCCTCTGTCCCATACCCCAGGCTCTAGGAGAGCAGGAATATAAAAATAAAAATACTCTGAACACCAAAGGCATAAGCATTAGTACCATTGTAATCATATTACCTCACAGTAAAATAAATAAAATAACTTTCTAAACTCTCTACTGGATTTTATGAGGAATAAAGAGGAAAAAGGGGAATTAGAGTGAGATTAAAGAAAGGAAAATGTTGCCCTGAAAATGAAATGCATGAATGTTGCAGGGCCAGACCTGATAAAAGGCCAAATTGATAGTCATCTTAAACATTCTGCCTATGTTTTGATATAACAAATGCCTTAGGCTTAAATGAAAAAAATATGCCTTCTCACTTATTAGAAAGTTATAAAAAGGATCTGTGGAGTATCAAATTGATTGAAATTGGTCAGAAAGAGAGGGAGAGATACAGTGATTCCTTTCGTATTCAGGATCCAAAGAAATATAGTAGTGGAATTACACAAAAGAACTGGTCTTTAGCAGGGGTAGTATGGAAGAGGGGGATAAGACTGGAGGGGACACAGCTAAGCTAGTGGATGGAAGTTGTTATTTCGGTGGAGGAAATAGAGCTGGACTGTGTTATGTATAAAACCCTGTCAGTAACAGTATTATAAACTACAGTGCTAAAACCAAAGCATTATTTGAAAGTATTTGTCATAGTAGCAGGTTGTGGGTTGGAAAGGAAACTAAGAACATTGGTAGAGGGAAGTTAACACTGCTGATGAGAGTTTTGTTGGAATACTGCATGCCTAAAAAGTCTATTATAAATAACTTATTAAATCACAGTACCTTAAGGAAATTTCTTTTATAAAAAGGAAAATGTTTTAAATAATTTTTAAATAGAAAGGAAATAGAAATCCCTTATCACCTGAATTCACCCTCTTGGGATACTATCCATGCTGTGGGAGGTTTTCTGTTTTCTGTTTTCTTTTTTTTTAAATTTTCTAATAAAATAACTTTGATTTCGGATATTTTGTTTAATCTCTTGTTTAGCTTTGGTGACCAGATCCAGGAGTTGACCCACTATAACATTATCTGCATTGAGAAAACCCAATTGAATATATTTTAAAGATATGTTTTCCAGTTGAGTTTCACATATTCACCCTTATGTATGAAAAATACTAGGTTTATCTGAGTGTGTATATGAGAATCTATGAGAAAGGAAATATTGGGGCTAGCCTATTTTACTGATGCTTAAGATGATTGCTATATATCTCAGAACATGCCAGAAGTGTTGTATACTCTCTAGTTTTAAATATTTTAGCTAAAATGTTTTCCAGTTTAAATAACTATATTTTTAATCTTAGTGAATTTTTATCACTAATTAACTTTCAAATGTAGTCTCATGTTGACAGGTATGATTTTCTTGCTGATAACAGATCCTGAAGTAATCAATTCTGGTTTTCTTTACCGAGATATAATTCACATATGTTCAAACTATTGTTCAGGAGTCTAGAGTATATTCACAGTGTTGTGCAATTTTCACCATGACCTGTCTTTAGAAATTTTCCATAACCCCAAACAAAACCCACACTTATTAGCAGAATTTTCAGTTCCACACAGCATCTCAGTCCTAACAACAAATGACGTACTATATCCAAGCATTTGCCTACTTAAATATGTCATATAAATGGAATTATGTAGTGTTTGTTCTATTATGATTGGCTTATTTCACTTACCATAATACTTTCAGTGGACTTCAGGGTTGTTTCATGAATCACAACTTTCTTCCCTTGAATTGATCATAAATTTATTTTTAAATGTAGTAATCTTAGGGACATATTACATTTTGCTTATTCATTTATCGGTTGAAAATTTTTGTTCTTTTCCCAAACTAGGCTCATAATGAGCAATGTTACAATGAACATAACTGCATACCTTTGTATGAATGTAAGTTTTCTCATGAGGAAGAAAATTGCTAGATTATTATGACTTTACACTTTGATTTTGGAAACTGTCAAATTATTTTATACAGTCTACATACCATTTCATATACCACCAGCAATCTAAGACTCTTTGAACTTTTGTACATTCTCATCAACACTTGCTGATGTCATTGTTTTTTATTTTAAGCATTACAAATTGATGAAATATACTATTCCGTTTTTATTGCTCTTGAAATTGCTTTTATTTAACTTATGCTACATTTTATTATGAACTTTATCTTATGATTATTGGCCAGTTACATATTTTTAGAGAAACGTCTATTCAAAATATTCTGATCAAGCTCTTCAATTGGGCTTTTATATACAACTTAATTGTAAGATCTCTTTATACAGTCTGGATAGTAAACTTTTGTCAGATGCACGGTTCTCAAATACTTTCTCCCAAAAGTGAATTTTATTTAAATTATCCTGATATACGTTTTGTGCAGATTCTTTTAATTTTGGAGTTCAATTTATTCTGTTCCTTTTCCTTTTCCCAACTAGGAGCTCTTTGGCACTGTTGCGGCAACATGGGAAGATGCCGTCATTGACAACATTGATAAAGAATACGATCGACTGGTTCAGCACCTCCATGATTGTGCGAAGAACGCCAAAAGAGAGATAGCCACAAAACGACTCTGGTCTTTGAAAACTCTTGAGCTCATTCGCCAAGGTGGCTTTGTGAAACCTCAGACAACCGCAAGCAAACGTCCGAGCTCACAAAGCAGTGCAGAGAAGTGATAAAGGAAGACCTCAAAGAGAGGAGAGCAGCAGTGCTGGCAGATGCGGTAGAAGCTGGGAAAAGCATTCACAACTCCAGCCTATCCTTTGCCAACTACAAGTCCAAGATGACTGCCCTCCAACGTCCTGATGAATCTATCACATCTTCGAGAAGGGCAATGGAGAAGATTATCCATGGCTTCTACTCATATCTCTTCAATAGCCACATCCACCTGCTCACATACCAAATTCCACAGGATCGATATGTTGTTCCCAAAGTTTTTCTTTCTGAAATCCGACACGCCATTTCATCGTTAACGAAGCGAACAGTATCTGGCCCAGACAAGGTCAGACCCGAAAACCTGAAGAACCTGCCATCAATACTCATCAGTACACTGGCTCGGCTTTTCACACACTACCTATCTGAATGCAACGTTGGAAATGGAAAACAAGCAGGGCTGTACTACTGTACAAGAAGGGAGACATTGAAGTTAGGGAGGTTGATTCCTCCCATTTTCTTTTTCCCAAGAATTGATTTAGCTATTCGTGGGGGCTTATTGTTCCATATAAATTTCAGGAGTGTTTGCTCCATTTCTTTTAAGAATGTCATGGGTATCCTTATAGGAATTGCATTGAATTTGTACAGTGCTTTGGGAAGTATTGCCATTTTGATGATGTTGATTCTCCCCATCCATGAACAGGGGATATTTTTCCATTTCCTCGTGTCCTCTTTTATTTCCTGAAGTAGCATTTTGTAGTTTTCTTTGTACAGGTCCATTACTTCCTTAGTTAAGCTTATTCCTAGATACTTGATTTTCTGGGGCACAATTGTTAATGGGATTGTTTTCTTGATGTGTTAGGTCCCTAGGGACCCTGAGGGAGATTCCAGAGTTAAAACTCTATAAATTAGTAACTCTCCCTTTCCTGCCCTCCTTATCTGTTACCTCCCTTAAGAACTCTTCCCTTATCCACCTCCGGAATGCAGGGCTGAGAATCAGAGGAAGCAAGGTGATAACCAAATGTCCAAGTTACCTGATGCCCACTAGTCACAATGCCTATGTACGTAAATGCTGATCTTTGAATCTATAGGCTAAGGAGTGATGTACTTCTACATGGATTGGTTAAGAAAGCATATGTTGTTACAAATCTATTGGCTATGAAATGCGCGGGCTTTGCTGTAACGGCCAGTGAAGGCCTATATAAGATCCCCTTTGAAGAAGTTCGGGGTCTTGCCTCACCTAACTGACCTGCGTGTCTGTGTAGGCGGCTTGACCCTGGCTAGCCAGTCTTACAATAAACCTTGCTTGCTGTTTGCAGTCTCTGGAGTCTCTTTGTCGTTAAAGGGAGATCACGATCCGCGCCCTAACAGATGTCACTTTCTTCTCTTTCACTATTTGCGTATAGGAATGCCATAGATTTTTGGATGTTTATTTTATAGCCTGCCACTTTACTATACAAGCCTATTGTTTCTAGGAGTTTCTTGGTAGAGGTTTTAGGGTTCTCTAAGTATAGTACAAGGCAGTAATAATTAAAACAGCATGGTACTGGAACAAAAGCAGAGCTGCAGACCAATGGAACATAGTTGAATATACTGACATTTCCTCCCAAACATATAATCATCTAATCTTTGATAAGGGGGCAAGAAAAGTGAAATGGAGCAGGGAAAGCCTCTTTAATAAACTGTGCTGGCAAAATTGGATGGCTACATGCAAAAACGTGGGCTCAGATCTCTGCCTAACACCATGCACAAAAGTAAGATCAAAATGGATTTATGACCTCAACATCAGACCAGAATCCATAATGTTTATTGAAGACAAAGTCGGAAAAACTCTCCATGATATTGAAGCTAATGGTATCTTCAAAGATGTCACGCCACTGGCCGAGCAAGTGAAAACAGAGATAGACAAATGGGACTATCTTAAACTAAGAAGCTTCTGCACCTCAAAAGAAACAGTGACCAAAATACAAAGACAGCCTACAGAGTGGGAAAGGATATTCACCAAGTACACATCCAACAAGGGATTGATATCAAGGATATACAAGGTACTGGTTAAACTCCACAAGAAGAAATCACCCAACCCCATCGAAAAATAGGGTGAGGAAATGAACAGAAACTTTCGAAAAGACGAAATTCGACTGGCAAAAAGGCACATGAGAAAATGCTCTACATCACTAATCATCAGAGAGATGCAGATCAAAACCACAATGAGATATCATTTCACACCACAGAGACTGGCCCACATCCACAAGAACAAAAGCGCGGATGTGGCGAGAAAGGGACCCTCCTTCACTGCTGGTGGGAATGCCGGCTGGTCCAACCCTTTGGGAAAACAGTATGGACGACTCTCAAAAAATTAGAATTTCATCTGCCATTTGACCCAGCTATAGCACTCCTGGGAATATATCCCAGAGAGGCAAAAAGGTATAGTCGAAGTGACATCTGCAATTGTTTGTTCATTGCAGCACTCTTTACAATAGCCAGAATCTGGAAAAAACCTGAGTGCCCAAGACAGATGACTGATTAAAGAAACTTTGGTACATTTACACATTGGAGTACTATGTAGCTGTTAGAAAAGATGAAGTTATGAAATTTACATACAAGTGGCACTACATGGAAAGTATCATGTTAAGCGAAATGAGTCAGAAAGAGCAGGATAGACACAGAAAGATTGCATTCATCTGGGGAACATAAAGCAACAAAAAGGGAGACTAACACCCAGGAATGGCTGAGATTAGTACCAGGAATTTTGCTCCATGAATGGAAAGCCAGCCACACGCTCTAGGTGAAAAGGAAGCTCAGATAGAGAAGAGAGCACCAAATGAAGGGTGTTGTGAGGACCCTCCCAAGGTGGGAGAAGCATGCTAAAAGTAGTCTATAGACCAAACATGATTGCCACTCAATGCCTCTCTTGCAAAACACAGTGCCCAAAAGAAGAGAGAGAGAACAAGGGGGAATCTCCTGCCACAGAGGCAGGATGGGACGGGGGGGATGGGGGGCGGGGGGGATGCTGGGACCCGTGGTGATGGATGACGGGCACTGGTGGAGGGATGGGCACTTGATCATTGTATAACTGAAACCCAAGCACAAAATTTGTAAGCCTATAACTGTACCTCATGGTGTTTCACTAATAAAAAAAGAAAAAAAAAGAAGGGAGACATTTGCGACATTGGCAACTATTGCCCAATCTGCCTATTGTCTGTCATCTACAAGCTGTTCACTCGAATCATTCTGAAGAGGATTGGCAGAGCACTAGATGAAGTACAACCATGTGAGCAAGCCGGATTCCAAAAAGGATTCAGCATGATCGACCATATCCACACGATAACCAAGCTCAATGAGGTTTCTCAGGAGTTCAAGATGCCGCTCTGTCTAACATTCATTGATTTACAGAAGGCCTTTGCTTTTCTTGAGACTGAAGCAGTCATCGAGGCCCTAGCCAAACAGGGTGTTCATAGTCAATACATCAGGATCCTCTGTGAGCTGTATTGTGTATTCACTACCAGGATCTCACCATTCTACAGGGAGGTGATCATTGACGTCAAGAGAGGGGTTCAGCAGAGTTATACCATTTCACCGAAACTCTTCAGTGCCACCCTGGAGAACATCATGCGACACCTGGAATGGGAAGTTGTCATGGTGATGGGATTAGTGTTTGAATGTAAATATAATCAAATATTTTTAGCTAGTTTATAAAACAAAAATTAAAAAAAAGAAAATTACTAACTCTAGGACTAGAAAAGCCAAAACTCTAGTGATGAAACATTACAACTAGGAAAGCCCAAAATTGTAACATTTCCCTGCCTTAAGTTTATAACAACTTGACCATAATTTACTTTGCTGGCATTTATACAAATAAAAGTCCTTTCATGTAAAAAGGGGCTGGAGCAATAGCACAGCGGTAGGGCATTTGCCTTGCACACAGTCAGCCCAGCCCAGCCGGGTTTGACTCCTCCACCCCTCTCGGAGAGCCCAGAAAGCTACTGAGAATATCTCGCCCACATGACAAAGCCTGGAAAGCTACACATGACATATTCGATATGCCATACACAGTAACAAGTCTCACAATGTTACTGGGCCTGCTCAAGCAAATCGATGAACCATGGAGGACAGTGACAGTGACATGTAAAAAGAGGCAAAGAACAGTCTTGTAGAGAACTGGGAAACAGACAAAGCTCCCAAATCAGCCTACAGGTTATTTTCCTGGGGACTGCCCCTTCCTTTCTTGGACCCACATCAGTTTCCTCCCTGATAAATAAATTGATCAATTGACTGTGTGTATGCAAGTCTGTGAGTGGTGGCCACCTTTATGTTGTATTGAATGCATATGTCTGTGTATGAAACACCAACATGTTAGAACCAGGTTGAAATCAAGTAAAATCTTAGACCTGGCCAAGAAGTATCATAATTAGAGTTCAGAGTTACATGCAAGAAAACAATTTAAAGGGTTTAGTGGTTTTTGGATCCTATTAGAGCAGAATTAAACTGAAGGACTTCAAAAATGAAATGTTGATATAAGCTAAGTTTAATGAGAAATTTGACTGTTTCACAGATAACAGAGGAACCTAAGAAATCATAAAAGCCTCCCATGTTTTTCATAAACATTAGGAGTTCAAGTGTTTTATTATGCTGGTTTCTAAAAGTTTGGTAAGAACCATGGATCTTTTTCTTTAAGTGAATGTTTCTCCTCTTTCTGTATTGAATTTTTTAAATTTTTTTATTTTTTATTTTTCTTTCTTATTTATTTATTTATTGAATCACCGTGGGAAAGGTTACAAAGCTTTCAGGTTTAGGTCTCAGTCATGCAAATATCAAACACATTTCCCTTTACCAATACTTATTTTTTACCATGAAGAACCCCAATAAAACCCCACCCCCCACCCCTCCCAGCCCCTGTGGGGTAGATGAATTCTAGTTAACACTCTATCTGCTTTGATTAGATTCATTGTTTCAATAAAAGATTCACCACTATTATTTAGAGTTTACCCCCCCCCCCAATCAGACATGCTGAAAAAGCATTGTGAAGTGATTTGCTTTCTACAGCTGGGTTCAAGAATTAAATGTTGGTTTTGAATTTCTGCTATTTTACTTATTGACCCTGGAAGTACTTCTACTGAAAGTCAGATAGTTAAGAAATTGGTTTCTGTGCTCTGGAGTCATGGCCGTGCTGGAGAGCCGCTAGTGGGGGGCAACTGGTGGCCTCAGTAGGGCGTGAAGGGCAGACCGAAACACCCCCCTTCCCATGAGGTTTTAGTCGCCCCCACTCCCCTGGCTCATACCTGCTGTCCACAAGGCTCCCATGCGGCCGCCATCTTTCTTTCCAGAGAGGAGAAGGCGACTGGGGCAACACCCTTTCCCCTCCGGACAGACTTGATGGGCTGGATCAACGCATAGTCCGTTCGCTTTTCTGCTCCAAGCTGCCGGGTTCTGCATTAAGTCCTTGTGCTTCTGGGGCCGTGGCCGTGCTGGAGAGCCGCTCACGGGGGGCAACTGGTGACCTCGGTAGGGCGTGAAGGATGGACCGGAACGCCCACCTTCCCATGAGGTTTTAGTCGCCCCCACACCCCCGGCTCATACCTGCTGTCCACAAGGCTCCCATGTGGCCGCCATCTTTCTTTCCAGAGGGAGGAGGGCAGAAGGGACCAATACCCTTTCCCCTCTGGGCAGACATGATGGCCTGGATTAACGCATAGTTCTTTCACTTTTCTGCTCCAAGTTGCTGGGTTCTGCATTAAGTCCTTGTGCTTCTGGGGCTGTGGCCGTGCTGGAGAGCCGCTCATGGGGGGCAACTGGTGACCTCGGTAGGGCGTGAAGGATGGACTGGGACGCCCCCCTTCCCATGAGGTTTTAGTCGCCCCCACACCCCCGGCTCATACCTGCTGTCCACAAGGCCCCCATGCGGCCGCCATCCTTCTTTCCAGAGAAGAGAGGGCGAATGGGGCAACACCCTTTCCCCTCCGGACAGACATGATGGCCTGGATTAACGCATAGCCCGTTCACTTTTCTGTTCCAAGCTGCTGGGTTATGCATTAAGCCCTTGTGTTTCTGGGGCTGTGGCCGTGCACCAAACTTAACTATGATTTTCAGAGAGAAACGTTGGGTGTTTTACTTCCCATGGTTTACTTTGTATACAGAGAGATGTTGCGCGGCCGCATAAGCGGCCGTGCGGTTTTGAGGAAAAGTCCTAGTTCCCGCATACTCGAGCTGTGCTTGTAGAGGCTTCTGGTCACCGGGGTTCCATCTGGGGGAGGGGGGATGCGGTACCTACCCCAGCTGGGACTTCCCAATGATCTCGGCTCTTTTTGGAACCTGTTTTTTTTTTCCTTCGGGATCTGTGGATCCCGCCCTCCATGTAGTCCTTCTCTTCGGCTGAATGCTGTAAAGATGGCCTGCATTGAATTTTTAGAAGACCAAATCTACATAACTCATGTTTTGAAATAAAGGTGGTAAGACAAAAAACTAGTTTTCTTTCAAAAAGAAAAGAAAAAAATGAGGCATTTTAAAATTCAGCTGCTACTGTAAAGAGCCCCTTTGACTTTAATTGACTTTAATTCAAATTAAAGCTGATTAACAAAGAATAAAAACAAATTCCAAAGATATAAGGCCTTCCCTCTAGAATTCCAGATCAGACTGGTGGCTTCTTACTATAAAGAGAGAGAGAAAGAAGAGCTGATCACTTTTTGCAATTCAAGAGGCTAGGAGCAGTCCCTTTGGCTTTAGTGGTTTCTGACATTGGAGAATTGGATGGAAAATGTGAATTATAACTAGTCAACTTTTTCAGACTAGTTTGTTAATTAGTCTGCCCAGTACATGAAGATGCATGATATTATTAAGATAACTTTATTTCATGTCAGTCTTGTCACCAAATATCAAACCTAGTCTTGATCTTAAGAGAGCTTTGTCTGTAATCCTTTTTGTTTCATGGTAATCTTTGTGAGAGTTTTAGTATTGAAATATCTGTTTATTCCTAGAAATTAGAATTCTAACGATGATCTTTTTAGCATATTCTGGTAAATTCTATTACAAAGTGATCTTTTGTCAAGTACAACAGATGTTATTAAATCTTTAATTGTGGGCATTTAGAAACATTTTGGACATCTATGGAACTGACTTAATATTTTTGAAAAAGTACCATAGAGTATAGTTTGTCATGCTAAATGGTAATGGTTAGCAACTTGTTTCCAAATTTCTTGGTAGGTCAAGTTGTACTAAGTCCAATAAAGTGAGGAGGATTTTAAATGTTTGACTGTAAGGAGTAAAGATATATATTTTTTATAAGAAGATAATGGATGGAAACATCATCAAAGTGGAAAAGAAAGGAATCTCATTAAGTTGGTTTTGAAATGGAACAAGGAAAATTTACAGGAAAGAACGAGTGCTAAGGTGCATGAATGTTTGAATGTTTGAAGGTAGAATGTTTGAGCTTGTGTTTTAAGAAAAAATATCTATGATCAAAATGGATTATTATAAGGAAATCTTTAAATTAGATCTGCAGAACTCTTCTAATACTTTTTGGCCAGCTTAGACAGTGTTAACTCATATTACAGCACTCTTAGATAATTGTCCACACAGTCACTTATCTTGGCCTCCAAATCATACCAAACTCAAAAACACTCAGAGTAAACTGAAGACAGTCTCTTCAAAGCTTGCCATTCACTTCAGCTGAACAAATTATTTTCTGGAATCGGTAGGGTTCTTTTGACACTAGTTCCCAGTTTTGCTTTACTAGCTAAGCCTTTATATGAGACCACTAAAGCAACCCCCAGGATCCCCACACCCCATGCCCCATTCACCCTTATCGTTACCCTTATCTGATGAGTTTTCCTACTTCTAGAGAATGCTCTCCTTAAGGCCCAAGCCCTCACCCTTCCTTATCCTGATAAATCTCATTACCTTTTCACTGACAAGCACAGAGGCATGGACCTGGGAGTACTCACACAGCCTGCAAGATACACCTGTTTTCTAGTGGTATGTCTATCTAAGCAGAGGGACCCTACAGTGTGATCTTTGGCTAGCAGCCTTGCCTAAGGGCACTAGCCACCACTGCTGCTCTCACCAGGGGTCCCTTAAACTAACCCTGGGCTGAAACATCCAGGTGCACTCTATGTAGCACTGTAGCACTGTCCTCCCATTGTTCATCGATTTTCTTGAGCAGGCCCAGTAATGTCTCCATCGTGAGACTTGTTACTGTGTTTGGCATATCAAATACATCACGGGTAGCTTGCCAGGCTTTGCCGTGCAAGCGAGATACTCTCGGTAGCCTGCTGGGCTCTCCTCGAAGGACGAAGGAATCAAACTCAGGTCGGCCACATGGGCTGCATGCAAGGCAAACACCCTGCCCGCTGTGCTATCACTCCATCCCTCAATATCTGCTTTCAGACTGCTCCCTCTCTAGCCACTCCTTACAGGTTGCAACTTTCACCTTCACTTTATTGAATATTACTCAGATTCCCTATTTACCTCCAAGGCCTATTTACCCTGTGGCCCTGCTGCCCTTATCAGATGGCTCTGACCTCCCTACCCACTACTGCACTGAACTCCTGGAATTATGACACACAATCTAGGCAGGCCTCATAGACACTCTCATTGCTGAGACATGCCTCACTCTTTTTGTAGATAGTATCTCCTGCCTAGACCCTCAGGGTGATAAGCTCCTCCTGGTTACAATTTCTGTGGTCCTGAAGGCCACCTGTCTCCCAGAGGAACCTCCTCCTTATGACCCTGACTTGCATTGAAGCCAGACCTCAGGGACCTCTATTCCTTAGCCCATTTGAACTTGCGTATGGGAGACTATCCCTTATTGATCATAACCTGCCTGTTCAACCACCACTGTTGAAAATTACCATCCTTACCTTTCCTACTTAGACAACTTCTCTAGGAACATGTTGACATATGTCTTACACAGCCACAGTGGGATGAAGCTGCCAAAGGAAGCTGCCAATACCATCAACCCCTTATGTCCAGGTGACGTGGTACTTCTGAAACAGAGGCACCCAATAGCACTTCATCCTACGCTGGATAGGCCCTCGTGAAGTTATCCTCACCTCCTTAGCCACAGTCACGATACTAGGAGACCTGGCATCACCTTTCCAGAGTTAAGCAGGTACCTGATTCCTCCCATTCCTCTGGTCTCTTCCCTGAACCTTCCCCATCACAGTATGTATTTCAAATTCTGGGTACTACTAGGATCCATCTTTCTAAGTCTGCCACCTTTTCACCTACCTAAATTATAGGTATTTCTGCTTTCAGGATGAATAAAAGAGCCATGACTGTGTGTTGGATATAAAAAAATGTGCGCAGGGGCTTGCAGCATGTGGTCAGTGGCCATGAACTGCTTCCCCACCCTGGCCTGCCCCAGCCACCAACAGACGAATGAAGGGGAGAACAGGTCCACCAAGCTGGTTGGTGATCAGTTGCCTTTAATTCCAATCTCGGTCACTCTATTTATTCCATCCTCCCACGTACCTACTCCAGTCTCACTGTACATCCATTACAGTTTCCTCCTGCCCCTCATTCCCATCTTCTACTGTCCCTCATGCTAGTGTCATTCTGCCTACATCCTACATTGGGCTAGCAAATACAAATAGATCAGATAGCACCATCAACAAATGTAAAGCCCTTCCTTACAAGCTCTTTTAAGACAAAGATCTCCTGTTAGGAGATCCATTCAAAGGCAAAATACCATCTAGGGGTTTATTTCTCCTTTCCTTAGTTCATATCCATTTAAACAGGAATCTTAGTTCTACTTCATCATAGAACTTTTTCTAGTAATTTTATATGGACACAGTAAAGGATATATTAAGCTTATAGAGTCGCCCTCCTGGGAATATTCTAGATCCCAGACTACAGTCCTCAGGCCAGATTAGTTCTTCCTAACCCCAGCAAGGACTTTGTCCAGTTACTTCTTTTTGGGACATGACAGAATTTGTTCATGACCATGCTCTTAACTTTTTATAAGCTTTATTTTGCTTAGCCAGTCCTATTTCGGTGCCAAGGCAGTACAGAGCTTGCCCTGGGTCTATCCAAGTCCCTTTGTTGGTACCTTCCTTTGAGGTTCTATGAACTAAGGGCAACTGAAGCTTAAGTCATGTAAATATGACATGACTAGGAGTATATATTTAGAGTCAATTAACTCCTAAGTTATAAAAGCATAGCATTAACTATCTCCCTATGTCTACACAAAAAAGACATTGCTCGAGTAAACTGCAAAGGACAAAAAGAAAAAAGAAAAGCAATATTTCACTTACAAATATAAAATACAGAGATCTCTGAAGAATCTGACTTTATAAGTCACAGGTTTTAATTTGGGGATATAAGTGATTATTAATTAGGGGAAGCAGAGCACAGAGGAGAAATTAACGATAAACACAGAGGAATGTGAGTGCCTTGGGAGCACTGTGATTGGTGTAATCCATTACACCTAAACTCCTTGCAAAAGGGACAGAGAAAAAATGACAAACAAATGTTATCCTATACCTGACTACTGCTTCTCTTGAATTCCTTCCAGACCCAATTAGATTTTAATTACATTTATTTTGACAAGGATTCAAACAAAGCAGGTATGTTGCTCATTGTGAGTAAAGTGAAATATTTACTTTTCTCTCTTCTATGCACCTTCAGTGTGTTTTTGATGCTTCATGGAACTGAGTTGCTTTGCAGAAATCCAGACAGTAAGTCCTTCCTCTCTATACTAGGGTTTACCCTTATATAAAAAGTAAAGCCAGTGATTGGACCCCAAAACGCTCTTCCAGGGAAATAGAACCAAATGGATTGGTTAAATGACAGGAATGACTGTTTAACAGATAGTATTACAAGTACCCTACAGACCCTAGGGAACCCCAAAGGCAGGTTGGCTAAAGAAATAAATAGAATTTATCTCTTCTATAGAAAGCAAGGAATCTGCATGTCTGAAATTACTGACTCAACCTGGACCTTGCTCTCACCATTAAGAAAAATCTGGAAACCAGGATCTCTTCCAGCTCCTGAGAAGGGATGGGATGGACTTCTTTCTTCCAGGACACTCCTACAGAAGATAAGAGGCCCGAGGACATGTCCAGCTAATCCTGCAGACCTGGAGCCATCTCCAGTTTACCGTGTTGAACATATTCACATGCTGAAAATTCTTCACATATTCATAATGACCAAGCCTGAGTAACACTGGCATCATGAGAGGTGAAATATTAGTGCCATTTTTGGTGTTCCTCCTGTTCTGCCTAGCTAATTACCAGGACCTCTTAGTACATAATGGGGTATCCCAAATGGAGAGTTCTCCAACCTTGCAGTGATTATGCAAAAGAAAAAGCAAGGTTTGTCAAACCGTCTGGAAAATTTAAAGTGAAGGTGTAAAGAAAACTGTTTTTGTAACTTACCCCTATAGAAATCAGATTCGAGTTCTACAGCGTGATAGAATAAATGTACTCTAAGAAGCTTGATTAAAACTGGCTTAGTAAGCCTATCACCCCGCTAGTCAAAATCAGTTTGGTTAGTGGGGAATTGGGACACTGACTCTACTCAGCATAAGATTTTTCTAGTAGTTCGACACCTATAACCTATGGCCTGGTTTGTAACCCTAGTGGTAAGGCCATTAATTTCAATAAGAGTATCTTTTCTCTTAGAATCTGCCTGGTTTTCCTCTTAGCACTATGCCTCCTAAAATTCATCCAGACATAGAGGAAATTTCCAGAACCACCTACAACAAATTGCGCCCTACCCATACTCTCAGTTGCCTATTGATCAAACAATCCAGCCATCCTCCTAAAGCAACACCCTTATTCCCACCAGAAGTATCTAGAGGGAAATATAGGAACCCCACCCCCACCTTTATAATAACCAGAATCACTGGAGTGTAAGGTTTGTTCAAACCAAATGCCTGTCAACTAATGAGATAATGACATGTTCCTGGAATCAAGGATCACCCTGTCCCCCACATGGAAGACAGGAATACTGGTGTGATGGCCTATCCAGTACCTGGTAGCCAAAGGGCTGTATTCAATGCATCCTTAAATATACCTCCTACAGATAACAGTATGTCAACCTAGTGCAATGCTCCAACTGGTCTTTGTTCCCTTCCACCAAGACAACTTAAAATTACTGCGTAGTGTTTTCCAGGCTTGACTATTTCCCAAACTAACTAGAGGTCATTCAGGCCTACCCAGGTGTGCGCCCCAATAAACTTCTATTATTTTTTTCACTTAAGACCATGCTTAAGACCACTCTCCACACATTTGGACGAGCCTCAAGCATGAAGGAACCGGCAGAGGAATCCAGGCAAGCGGGACCAGGGGCTGAGATCTCCCAGCCTGCTCAGATTGGGACTGGGCTTCTTCCACCCAGATCCCCATCTTCCAGTAGCTAGATGTTACACCCACCAACTTCCCCCAAGCGCCATGTTATCCCACCAATAGCCAAGACCCAGGGACTATAAAACCCAGCTTTCAGAATAGAACAGCGCAGAGTCTCCTGCCCCCATGCCTGGATGTCCTCACCAGGGCCCCTTGGAGGGGGGTGGGTTGAGTTTCTCTCCCTGCCCCGAGTAGAGTCCCGATAGCTGAAGACCTCCAGAACGAGCCACAGCCATGCTTAAGATCACTCTCTACATGTTCAGATGAGCCGCACGCATGAAGGAACCGGCAGAGGAACCCAGGCAAATGGAACCCGGGGCTGAGATCTCCAAGCCTGCTTGGATCGGGACTGGGCCTCCTCCACCCAGATCCCCCATCTTCCAGTAGCTAAGCGTTACCCCCACCAACTTCCCCTGACTTCGTGTTATCCCATCAACTGCCAAGACCCAGGGACTATAAAACCCAGCTCCCAGAAGTCTAGTTCTCTTATAGTCTAGTTCTCACTCTTGGAGAACCCGACAGGCTACCGAGTGTATCGTGCCCACACAGCAGAGTCTGACAAGCTTCCCATGGTGTATTCGATATGCCAAAACACAGTAGCAATGATGGGTCTCATTCTGCTGACCCTGAAGGAGCCTCCAATATGGCACTTGCTAAAATCACAATGCTAGGACGAATGGAGACCTTACTGGTGCCTGCTCTAGGAAATCAATGAACGACGGATTACAGTGATACAGCGATATGTATAAACCCTAATATTAAAATTATTCTAAATCATTATGCGGAAAATAAGGAAAAATATCTTGTTCATGATTTTATGTGTCCAAAGAAGTAAAGAATTTGGCATTAGAATGGACATAACCACTCTCACCCATGACTTATTTAAATATAGATGACTAAACTTTATAAAAATTGACGTGAGATACGTGGTGAAAGTAGACTATAGACCAAACATGATGACCACTCAATACCTCTATTGCAAACCACAACACCCTAAAGGAAAGAGAGGGCAAAAGGGAATGCCCTGCCAAAGAGGGGGGATGGGGGAATGGGGTGGGGGGTACTGGGATCATTGGTGGTGGAGAATGAGCACTGGTTGAGGGATGGGTACTCGATCACTGTATAACTGAAAGCTAAACACGAAAGTTTTTAAGTCTGCAACTGTACCTCATGGTGTTTCACTAATAAAAAATGAAGACATAGAAGTATAGCATCTATAAAGTTAAGGGGTTCAACATATTAAAGACTTGCATGCAATTTGAATGGTTGCAGACCTCACCTGTAGCAGACAGAGGGACAGAGATGAGTAAAGTGAAAAAAATCACTGTATCACTGTCATACCGTTCTTCATCAATTTGCTCGCGTGGGCACCAGTAACGTCTGCTTTTGTCCTAGACCTGAGATTTTAGCAGTCTCTCCTTACACGTCCTTCCCAACGGTGCTGCATTGGAAGCTCTTTCAGGGTCAGGGGAATGATACACATCAATGTTATTGTTTTCGCATATCAAATATGCCACGGGAGCTTGCCAGGCTCTGCCATGTGGGCGGGATACTCTCCGTAGCTTGCCGGATTCTCCAAGAAGGAGAACTAGACTATAAGAGGTAGCGCGGCTGCGTCACGCTTCTGGGAGCTTTGTTTTATAGTCTCTGGATCTTGGCCATTGATGGGATTTCATGGTTCCAGGGGCATTTTGTGGGAGTAACTGCCTAGCTACTGGAAAATAGGGGATCTCGTTGGAGGAGGCCCAGTCCCAATCCGAACAGGCTTGGAGATCTCAGTCCTAGGACCTGCGCATCTGGGTTCCTCTGCCAGTTCCTTCATGCGTGAAGGCTCCTCCAAGCGTGTGGAGTGGCCTTGAGCATGGCTGTGGCTGATTCTGGAGATCTTACTGCCAGGACTCTTTTTGGGGCAGGAAGGGAAATTTAATCTGCCTCCCCTCCAGGGGATCCAATGAAGAGAGCCTGGTGCAAGGGCAGGAGACTCTATGTCGCTCTCTTCTAGGAGCTTTGTTTTATAGTCTCTGGATCTTGGTCGTTGATGGGATTTCATTGTGCTGAGGGGCAGTTTGTGAGTGTAACTGCCTAGCTACTAGAAAATGGGGAATCTGCGTGGAGGAGACCCAGGGACATATATGAATAATTTAAAGACGGAACATATTTTCAGGTTGCAATTGCTCTTTGGGATGCCACACGAAGGAAGGTAAAGTGGACTTTCAATTTACTTTTGTTTTGGGGCCACACCCAGTGGTGCTCAGGACTTCTTTTGGCTCTGCACTCAGTAATCACCCCTCGTGGTGCTCAGGAGATCATATGAGGTGCCAGGGATTGAACCCCTTTCTGCCACGTCAAGGCAAATGCCTTATCTGCTATACTGTGTATCTGGGCCTCTAAAATGGAATTCTCATATCACACTGTATCACTGTCATCCCATTGTTCATCGATTTCCTTGAGCAGGCACCAGTAATGTCTCTATTCATCCTCGCCCTGAGATTTTAGCAAGTGCCACATTGGCAGCTCCTTACAGAGTAAGGGAAATTAAACCCATCATTGTTACTGGGTTTTGGTATATCAAATATGCCACAGGAAACTTACAAGACTCTGCCATGCAGGCAGGATACACTTGGTAGCCTGTCGGGTTCTCCAAGAGTGAGAACTAGACAATAAGAGGTCTTATATATAAAACCCAGCTTCTGTGAGCTGGGTTTTATAGTCCCTGGGTCTTGGCTATTGATGGGATAACATGGTGCTCGGGGCAGTTGGTGGGTGTAATGCCTAGCTGCTGGAAGATGGGGGATCTGGGTGGAGGAGGCCCAGTTCCATTCCAAGCAGGCTTGGAGATCTCAGCTCTGGGTTCCACTTGCCTGGGTCCCTCTGCCGGTTTCTTCATGCGTGCAACTCGTCCAAATGTGTGGAGAGTGGTCTTAAGCATGGCTGTGGCTGGTTCCGGAGGTCTTCAGCTGTTGGAACTCTGCTTGGGGTGGGAAGAGAAACTCAACCCGCCCCCCTCCAATGGGCCCTGGTGAGGACAGCCAGGCGCGGGGGCAGGAGACTCCATTTATTCATATATTTAATACTATACCCACTACCAGAATGTCCAATTCCCTAAATTATTGTCTCGGTTGCTTCCCACCTCAATCCCCCCCAATCCCCATCTCTACCCACTGTGGTAAATTAAGTTTAGCAAACCAGTTCTCAGATTTTGTAGCCTTTAGACATCTCTTTTTCTCTTACTATGTATCTTTATATCCCACATATGAGGGAGGACATTCTGTGTCTTTGCCTTTTCTTTGACTACCTTGACTCGGCTTAACACTTTTCAAACCCATCCACATAATGGAAATTGCATTATTTTGTATTTTTTATAGTCTAGTCATATTTCACTGTGTATATATACAATAATTTTGTTATCCAGTCATCTGTTCTTGAATACTTTTCTTGTATACAGCAATGAAAATAAGAGTGCAAATGTCTTTTATGAATATATTTTGGGGATTAGATGCCAAAAAGAGAAATTTCCGCCTCATATTGGAGTTCAATTGTTATTTTTTTTGTGATCCACATTATTTTTCAAAAAGATTGAATCAATCACTATTTCCACAAGTAGTAGATGAGGATTCCTTTTCCCCCACATTCATGTCAATACTGGTTGTTTTTGTTCTTGAATGTGTTCAAATATTATTGCATGATGTAATATCTCACTGTTGATTTGACTTGTAGTTCATTGATGATAAATTAATAAAAAAAACAGCCCACACTGGGATAAAATATTTCACATAACTCATCTGACAGAGTTAATTTTCAAGATATGTAAGGCTCTTTTAAAACTTAATAAGAAGCAATCAACCCACCAGAAAATACGAGAGGAGATGAACAGAAGCTTCCTCAAATAAAGCATACTGATGACCACTAGACATATTTTTAAATTTATCAGCATTTTAAAATTTTATTCCTAACTAAGTTATTATTAATTTATTGGATAGACTTTCACTGTAGAAAATAGAACTATTTTTATAGTGGGATACTTGAATGAAGCAATTTCAAAATGTATCAAAGCAAACTACATTAAATCTTAATGTTTGGGAATAAATTTTTGTGACTTGAAGAACTGTACTTTGAAACCTCACTCCTGTCCATGGATTCATTTTTACTTCATTTTATTTTGTTTCTTTTCCTTTCAGTTCATGTTAGCAAAAGTTTTGTTGCTAAAATCTTATAATTTTCCGTCTCCTTCCCAAATTATAGAGATCATGCCCTTACTTAGGTAAGACAATTCTATGGGTTCTGAATACATCTCTACCTTTTGCTTCTGTTGAGATTGAATCCATAAACTACATTAAATATTTGAGCTCACTGCTTTGAAGCTTCGGTTTCCTCCCAATGAGAGAATATAACTCAGTCAAGACCATCATTTTATGTGAAATACATCTTCTCTAGTGTTTATCATTTCTAATCACCTATGTAATTTCTATGAATCAAAAAAAATCCTTTCAGTTTCTCCAAACTACACAATTCCAAAGTCAACTCTAAAACTTTTATGGAAGAGATAATACTTTTCCCTTTAAGTTTCTACAGTCCTAGTGTCCTCTGGTACTCTGTCTTGTGAAAGCATCTCCAATACATGTGAGTAATCCCGTAACATCTTCTTTTGTCTATATGTGTCTTCTCACCTCATTTGGGAGAAAGGGTTGAGCCAGAATCTGGCTCTGTCACAGGGAATATGCCTGGAAGGGCTCAAAGGATTATGTACTGTGCCAAGGATTGAATCTCAGTTAGTGGCATGCAAGACAAACCACCCACACTGTACTATCATTCCACGTCTTCTCAAGTAATTTAATTTTTAATTTTTATCTTTATAGATATAAGGTGATTTACAATAATATTAGTGACATTTTCATCATACATCATTTAAACACTATACTCACTCTCGGGGTACCACTATTCTTTGCCACAATCCCAAAGGCCTTTCCTGTTTCACCCTGCCCCATCCCACCCATAAGTTAAGAATTGTAGACCAACTTTACAATTCTGTTTCAAATTGCCATTTGTAGCTCTCTTATTATGTGTCTTTGAGTCCCACAGGTGAAAGAATGTTGTGTCTATACCTTTCCTTCTGATTGACTTCACTCAGTATGATACCCTATAGTTCATTCCACGTAGTATAAAATTGCATTGTGTTGTCCTTTCATATGGTTGAATATTCCATTGTGTATGTATACCACAACTTTTTCATCCGATCATCTGTATTTGGGCATTTAACATGTTTTCATAAATTAGCTATCATATTCAGTGCTGCAATGAACATAGGTGTGTATTTGTCCTTTTTTTTTTTTTTTGGTTTGTGTTAGGATCATTCCTAGGGATGGTCAGGATTTACTCCTGCCTCTGCACTCAGGGATCACTCCTAGCAAAACTCAGGGAACCATTTGGGATATGATTAAACCTGGTATGACCAAGTGGAAGGCAACCACCCTGCCCACTGTAGTATCAGGTCCCATATGTCTTTCTGAACTATTGGTTTATTTTGGGGGAGATAGATGCCAAAAATGTGGCATCACAGAATTATATTTGAGTTCAATTACTACTTTTTAAAAGAAATCTTCATATTTCTTTACACAGAGTCTGATCCAGATTACACTCCCACATTTCCACCAATAATGAATGAGAAGTTCTTTTTTACCACAAACCCACCAACACTGTTTCCAGACTGTTTGACATATATTATTCTTACTACTGTGAGTCTCATTTCATTTTCAAGGACACCATTAATACTGTAGTAAAGGTTAACTCTTCTCTACTATGACTTCATTTTAGCAAATTAGATTTATATGGCGCCATATTCTAAGAACATCAACTTTTAGGTACTGCAGCTTTTTTTTTCTTTTTTTGGGTACACCCGGTCATGCACAGGGGTTACTCCTGGCAACATGCACTCAGGAATTACTCCTGGCGATGCTGGGGAGACTACATGGGATGCTGGGAATAGAACCTGGGTCAGTAGTGTGCATGGCAAACGCCCTAACCATTGTGCTGTTGCTCCAGCCCCAGGTACTGGAGCTTTTAATATAAACTTACAGGATGCTATTTCTGTGGAAAATTATTTTATTTATTCTTTTCCATTTTCCCCTCTATATTATTGACTCAAGCTTCCTACATGAAAATTATTTTCTCCAGATTTTGAACCATTGCCCTTGCCCCATGAATAATTTTAACAAGAAATACTATACATACATATTCTAGAAATAACTTACTTACTTACAAATAAATTACTTACAAAATAATTATGTAATAATCTTTCATTTTGAAATATAATACTTTTAGGCAGCTATTTTCTCAAAGAGTAAGTTCTAGAAACTATAGCTCTAAATATTTCAGCCACCGTTAGACTTACCATTTTTAAAAAAATTCTGGGCCATATCCAGTGATGTTCAGGGGTTACTCCTGGTTCTTCACTCAGGAATTACTCATGCTGATGCTTGGAGATAGGGAGAACATATGGGATATGGAGAATCTAACTTTGGTCAGCCACCTGCAAGAAAAATATTCTACCCACTGTACACTCTTCGGCCACAGTGTTAAATTTATAAGCATTTTTAAATTCTTGTATATAGAAAGGATTTATAAAGGAAACAATGTAAATTTATTTAAAATTAAAATTGTCTACATAATAAAGCTAAACTAATGTGACTGTTGCCTTTGATTTGCTAGTCATTAAATTCAGTATAAAGCAAGAAAAAAAAGAGTCATATCCTGCTGTGGTTTTGCTATAACACTTCTAATTGAGATCAATATTTGCTGTATGATATAATCTGATTAAAATATAACATTCAAACATTTAACTATATCCCGTGAAGTACATAGTAAGAGAGACATCTAAAGAAAATTTTCAGTGAAAAAAATTTAATTTTCAAATACTTTTACCTTGAATATCATTGTAATGAAATTGTTAATTCACTCATTTTTCTTTGTTAGGAGTATCACAACAATAAACGTTGTTACTCCCTTTATTTCTTAGTGTGCATAGAATTATATATTATTCTGCTTGCAAAATAAACATTCTTATATTCATAATTGAAAGTTCATTGTGTTGTTTATAGTGGCTATCTCTAGCATACAGAAAGCTACCCCCCTAGTTTATGCTTATGATTCATAAATATATGCATAATAATAGTCTTATTCTCCAAGTTATTATTCCTACTAGATTTTCTTTAAGCCTTCTTGTAAAATGCAAATTGGTCATTAAATACCTCTACACCAGAATGCCAAATTTACATTAGATTACCTTTTTGCTTGTATTTTAATCACGTTTTGATACCTTAGAATTAAGTGACTGAATTTTCAAGTTAACTCTAATATTGCAGTTAAAAAAATGGTATTGATGGGGCTGGAGCAATAGCACAGCAGGTAGGGCATTTGGCTTGCACGCAGTTGATCCGGGTTCAATTCCCAGCATCCCATATGGTCTCCTGAGCATCGCCAGGAGTAATTCCTCAGTGCAGAGTCAGGAGTAACCCCTGAGCATCATCAGGTGTGACCCAAAAAACAAAAAATAAAAAGCAGTATTGATGCATATCATCATTGTTACATCATTTTAATCATGAAAAACACAAGCAAATGGCATAAAAACATAAATTACTAAGTTTTGTTTTTTAAAAAAATACATCCTATTTCTACTTTAAAAAAATTTTTTGTGCCATATCTTGCTGTTCTCAGGCTTACACCTGACCCTGCTGTTCTCAGGGATCACTTCTGGCAAGCTCAAGGAACCATATGGTTTGCCACGGGTTGAACTTGGGTTGACTGTATGCAAGACAAACGCTCTACTCACCGTACTATCTCTCCATAGACCCTCCTTTTTTGGTTTTTGGACTACTCCTGTACTATTTCTGACCCTTTTAAAAAGCACTCTAGGATGCGGGAGGGGGAAAACATTTTGAAGCTATGTTTATGTCATTTATAACAAACACATGATGCTACAATTGCCTTGAAATCAAAACCTTGTTTGTTATAATTTGATGATGCAAATTGCTATAACATGAAATTCACATCAAATTAAACTAGGGGTTCAGAGAAAAAAAATTTCAAGACAAATGTTTTTATTTGTTGCTTGGGGATAGTAGGATTTTTGGGTTCTTGAGATATATTCTTTCCTTTTTTTACTTTTTGAGTCACACCTGGCAATGCACAGGGGATATTCCTGGCTCTACACTCAGGAACTACTCCTAGTGGTGCTCAGGGGACCATATGGGATGCTGGGAATCAAACTCGGGTCGGCTGCGTGCAAGGCAAACGCCCTACCCGCTGTGCTATCGCTCCAGTCCCCCTGAGATAGATTCTTAGCACTAAAAATAAATTGTAGTGGAGACATAAGATATCGTATTCATATATCCAGAATAAAATTATGGATTATGGAAGTATGGATCGAATTAAGAAGAGAAACATTTGTAACTTGCATCTTTGGTGAGGTTGTTGTTCATGTCAGAAAGCCTGAGAGCATGCTTACACAACTAGGAAATATATTTACATTTAATTTGAATTAGTAAAGCAAGATGAAGATTCCCAGGGTTTTGCTACAAAACTCTTCTACTATGAAATATTTCTGCCTTTTCTATGGTAGATATTGTTTCAAGTGTTTATAAGTTAGATATTTTAAAAAGTTTTCTGTTCAGAATTCTTGGTTCATGGCACAAAAATTAAGTATGTTCATTCATGAGTAAAGTCAGTGTCAATTTTTTTGAGGGAAATATACAATGAATTGCAAAATCTGTATATGCATTAGCCATTTTACCCACTTTAAGGTAAATCACTCTGAATACAATGTTAGCAAGCTAAAACGGGTGCATTTGAGGGAAATTTCACATCAAATCACATCTGAGGTTTATTTCATCTTTGGCAGCCATCTTCAGTTACATAAACCAATAATTCCCCATAACTATTTAAAGAAGTTGAATTGGCAAGCTACCCATGACGTATTCAATATGCCAATCACAGTAACAAGTCTCACAATGCAGACGTTACTGGGCCCGCTCAAGCAAATCGATGAACAATGGGAGGACCGTGACCGTGACCAGTTATGTACAATATGAAGTATCCTAATTGATTCAGAAGCTGTAAATCTTACTATGTATATGAGTAACCTTCCTCATAACTGGATATAAAAATAATCAAGATTAAAAATAGTCTGCTTTTAAGAAAAACTACATAATAATTTCATAAAGACATATTTGATGTCACATTTTATCAAACCAAAAGTAAGGTAAAGGTAAAGGTAAAGGCCCTCCCGTTGATCGTCGATTTGCTCGAGCGGGCCCAGTAACGTCTCCATTGGAGACTTTGTTGTTACTGTGTCTGGCATATCGAATACTCTCGGTAGCTTGCCGGGCTCTCCGAGAGGGGCGGAGGAATCGAACTCGGGTCGGCCATGTTGGCTGCGTGCAAGGCAAACACCCTACCCGCTGTGCTATCGCTCCAGCCCAAACCAAAAGTATTATTATGAATTATTGGAGTGAAAAATATAAAAATGGAGCCACAAAAATAGAGATGTTTCTAAATTATAAAATCATATTTTAATCTGAGAAAATATCACCCTTTTAATAATAGCTGTCTATTGAAGTTGCCACAGAAAGGATTACATCCTTTTTCTGTTCATCGATTGGCTTGAGCAGGCCCCAGTAACGTCTCCTTTGTCCTAGCTTTGGGATTTAACACTACTGTAAGAGTGGGCTGGGGAATCAGGATGAGAATCCAGACTCCAGAGGAGGAGAATGAAGGGGGATAGAGAAGAAGAATGAAGTAGCATGGGGGAGGAAGAAGCAGAGGAGGAGGCAGAGGACAGAGACAGGAGTGGATGGAGAGAGGAATGAAATAAACTGCAACTAAGACCAACCAGCCTGGCCTTTGTTCCTTCCCTTGCCTGCCCATCGCCATTGACCTCCCCGGGGTGGGGGAAATGGCATGAGACTACTGAACGTGGGCGGCGGGTAAGACAGAGCCACCACCTCTGCCTTTTTTGAGTTTAGACACTCTGGGATCATGGCTGTTAATCAGCTTGATCAGGAGCCAGAGAGGCCGTTTATAGGCAGCGATTCGGGGTCTCATTGGGATGGGGAGGAAGGGGCCGATTCCATCCCTATCTGGTGAGGCCCCACGTGTCTCGTCACTGCAGGCCCAAACCTGATTGTCCAGTGGCCTCTGGAGGATGGCGGTCACCAGTCCGCCTGGGGGAACAGGCCAAGTCACGAAACCTATTCCCACCTGGAGTGGCCCAGCTCCAGTAACCTTCTGCAGGAACAGGATGCATTTCTGTCAAAAGTCTTTGGGTTCTGAGATTCGTTTCTGAATTTCTGGGATCATGTCCATTAAGCAGTTCGATCAGGAACCAGAGAGGTCATGTCTCCAATTATATAGCTGAGCTAGAGGTGGTTTGTGGGTGTGTCTCCCACATCCCTAACTTTTGGCCGTTTACTTTCTTGGTAAACTTTGCCCCAAGTTTTTGGGGTCTGGCCAAAGGCACAGCAGCAATTTTGGGGTATCTGAAAGTCTGATGGTGTCATCAAGCTGTTGATGCACTCACCTCACAGGTACAGATTGACCTGCTGGTGGCACCATACCCCCTGTTACTGGTTTTTGGCATATTGAATATGACACGGGGAGTTTGCCAGACTCTGCCGTGTGGGCAGGATACTTTTGGTGGCCTGCCAGGTTCTCCAGAGTAAGAACTAGATAATAAGATGCCACGTGGCAGCAAATGCAGCCACATGCTTCCGGAAGCAAGTTTTTATAGTCTTTGGGTCTTGGCCTTTTATGGGATTACACGGTGCCGGGGGCAGTTGGTAGGTGTAATGCTTACATACTGGGAGATGGGAGATCTGGGTGGAGGAGGCCCCTGTCCCAATCCAAGCAGGCTTGGAGATCTATGCCCCGGGTCCCGCACAACTGGGTTCCTCTGCCACTTCCTTCATGTGTGAGGCTCGTCTGAACGTGTGGAGAGTGATCTTAAGCATGGCTGCGGCTGGAACCAGAGGTCTTCAGCTGCTGGGGCTCTGCTCAGGGTGTGGAGGGAAACTCAACCCACCCTCCTTCAAGGGTCCCCAGTGAGGACAGCCAAGCACGGAGTCAGGAGAGCAGGGTTTTATAGTCTCTGGGTTTTGGCCGTTGATTAGGTTACACGGTGGGGGTAGTTGGTGGGTGCAACACCTACATACTGGAAGATGGGGGATCCTTTTCCTGAATTTTATTTTTGGTCATTTTAGTGTTTTGAAAAATACAAATTTGCCTTGGGATTACACTGGTGGACTTAAAGGCTTATGCCTGTCTCTGCACTCAGGGTCACTACTGGTGGCACTATGGAGTTCATATGTTGTGCTGGGGATTAAACCTGAATAAGAAGTTTTCATTTCATTTCATTTCATCATCCTGTTATTCGTAGATTGCCTCGAGCAGGCCCCAGTAACGTCTCTTTCATCCTAGCCCTGAGATTATATTCAAGGCTCTTTAGGAGAATGAGACCCATCATTGTTACTGGTATTTGGCATATTTGGTACGCCACGGGGAGTTTGCCAGACTCTGCCCTGTGGGCAGGCTAAATTTGATAGCCTGCAAGTTTGTCCAAAGTAGGAATGAGACAATAAGATGTCATAAAAAAAAGAGTTTTGATAAGATGTTGCGCGGCCGCAAATGCGGCCGCGCAGTTCCGGAATCTGGATTTTATAGTCTCTGAGTCTTGGCCGCTGATGGGATTACACGGCGCCAGGGGGCCAGGTGGTGGGTGTGACCCCCGCCTACTGGAATTTGGAGGATCTGGGTGGAAGATGCTCGACTCCAATTCGAGTAGGCTTGGAGGTCTCGGCCCCGGAACCCGCGTGGCTTTGTCCCTCTGCCAGTACCTTCATGTGTGCGGAGAGTGGTCTCAGCATGGTGGCGGCTGGTCCTGGAGGTCTTCGGCTGCCGGAGCCCTGGTCGGGGCGGGGAGGAAAGCTCAACCCGCTCCCCTCCAAGGGGCCCTGGGAAGGAAGGAACACCCAGGCGCGGGGGCAGAATAAGAAGAGTGTAAGAAAAAAAGTCGTACTCACTATCCTATTGCTATGGCCTAATTTTAATTTTTGAACTTTAGTTATGTTGATTTATAGGATTGTATTTTAGGAGAGTTTCCCTTCCCCTGCCCCCCCCAGCAGAAACCAGGCAGCCAAAGACCTCCAGAACCACCACAACCATGCTGAGACCACTCTCCACACACATGAAGGTACCGGCAGAGGAACAAAGTGATGCGGGTTCTGGTGCTGAGATCTCCAAGCCCGCTCAGATCAGGACTGAGCATCCTCCACCCAGATCCCCCATCTTCTAGTCGGCAGGGGCCACACCCACCAACTCCCCTCCCCCCCCCGCCCCAGCACCATCTAATCCCATCAACGGCCAAGACCCAGAGACTATAAAACCCAACTCTCAGAAGCGCACGGCCTCATTTGCGGCTGCACAACATCTTATTATCTCATTCTTACTTTTGACAACCTGACAGGCTACTGAATGTAACTTGCCCACATGGCAGAGTCTGGCAAACTCCCCGTGTTTTACCCAATATGCCAAATACCAGTAACAATGATGGGTCTCATTCTCCTAACCCCGAAAGAGCCTTGAATATGGCACTTTTTAAAATCTCAGGGCTAGGGCGAAGGAGACGTTACTGGTGCCTGCTCGAGGCAATCGATGAACAACAGGATGATCATGATCGTGATCGTGATAGGATTGTATATACTTTAGGAACATAATTTCACACTTCTTCAAAAGTATCACACCATACCTACCATCAAAGTACCATAGCTCATGGGAGGGTGTAATGGTGGTGGGATTGGTGTTGGAATATTGCATGTCTGTAACAAATCATCAAGAACAACTTTGTAAACCACAGTGCTCTCATAAAGGGTAAGGGAAGAATAATTTTAAAACAAACAAGAAAGGGGCTGGAGCAATAGCACAGTGGGTAGGACGTTTGCCTTGCACGCGACTGACCTGGGTTCGATTCCCAGCATCCTATATGGTTCCACGTGTACCTCCAGGAGTGACTTCTGACTGCAAAGCCAGAAGTAACTCCTGAGCATCGCCAGGTGTTATCCAAAGAGCAAAAAAAAAATGAATCAAACAAACAACAACAACAACAACAAAAAAGTAGACAACCGAGAGTTTTGCTTTCCATCCCAATTTTGATGCCTTATCAATTCATCTCAATCCTGCAATCAGAGTCCAGTACTTGGGTTTTTTTTTCATATTTTATGAATTTCTATAGCACTTTTTATTGAATCACCATACAATACACGATTACAAAGTTGTTAAGATTTCTGTTCAGTCATATAATGTTCCTGCACCCATCCCTTAATCAATGGACATTTCTAGCCACCAATGTGCCCAGTTTCCCTCTGGTTCTGCTCCCCAAAGCCTTCCTCTATGGCATACACATTTCTTCTCTTTATATCATGTCTTTTTCCTTTTAAGCATGGGTGTTTGTTTTGATCATTTTTCTTGTTTCTGTTTTATCACACATATGAGTAAAATTACTACCATACTTCTTTCTTCTTCTGACTCATTTTGAGTAACAAGTCTTCCAGTTCCATCTATATTTCAAATGGCAATATTTCAAATTTTTGTATGAGCTAGATGAGTGTATATATACACTCACATATTCCAATGTGTATACATAGCACATCCTTGTTCATTTATAAAAGCAAATGAACAAGGATGTGCTATGTATACACATTGTTAACTTGGGTCATTTCCTTATCTTCACTCTTATAAATGTGCTTCAACAATATAGAGTGTATCTATCTTTCAAGATTACTGATTTTTATTTACTTCCCCCCTACTTTTTTGGTTATTTTTACAATGAGTAGAGGTTTTACGCATTTTATTGAGGTATTTTCACAATTGACTGTGGTGTTTGCACATATGTTTGCACAATTAAGTTGTGGTACTTACACTTACTTTGGTTGTATTGCCTGTTGAAGATTCCACACTTTAGTTTTGGTGCTCACACATGCTTGTTCGAAATGGCCAAGAGATCACACTCTCTTGTTTTGAATAGATGTCTTGCCTCTGAGACTACTGATAGCTACCCCAATGACCCTAAAGCTTGGACAGTCAGTTCATGTGTGTTTGTCTCCTTTTATGTCCGTTTGCCTCATTCTCTGAGATTACTGATAATACTAGTCATGTTTGTAGAATTGGCTTGGCCATATATCAGATACTGGGGCATTAGCAGCTCTCAGCTGTTTGGTGCAAAAATGTATTCTTCCATTAGCAGTATATTTTTGTTTCATGACCATTACTTGCTCTCATTACTTTCTCATTACAGAAGAGTTTTCATAACAAAGGATTACCTTTGTGGCAAACTTCCCACCATGGACCAGTCCTCCTATCTATTATTTCTACTGTCTTTGGATATTTTTCAGGTATGTATTTTTTATGGTGCCACTGAAATCTCCAAATACCATTATGTTACAGTCAATGTCATTCTTTGCTTCTAATAGTAGTTGTTTCAAGAGTTTTGCTGGTCTCTCATTAAGTGCACATATGTTTGGGAGTTTGAGTTGTTCCTAATGTACACATCCTTTGATAATTAAGAAACAACCTTTTCTGTCTCTTATAACCTTTTTCAATTGATATCTATATCATCTGATACTAGTACAGCCATCTTGGTCTTTTTTGAGAGGGTTGTTTGCTTGAAGAATTGTCGTGCAACGTTTGAATTTGATTCTGTGTTTGCTCTGAATATTCAAATATGTTTCTTGCAAGCAGCACCGTGTTGGGTAAAATTTTCCAATCCATTCTGCCACTGTGTTTCTTATTTGTTGCATTAAGCCCATTGTTATTGACAGGTATTATTATTATTATTACTACTATAATTATTATTATTATTATTGCATTTTGTGCCATATTTCTGGAGGAGTTCGGCATTTGGGGGGATTCTTTAGTCTTAAAGTAACACATTCAATTCTGTAATGAGGGTTTTGTGTCTGTGAAGTTCCTAAATTGTTGTTTAACTGTGAAATGTATTGTTCATTCAAATTTGAAAGAGAGTCTGATTGGGTAAGTTATTCTTACTGAGGTGTTCATTTCACTCAGGTTTTTCACTATGTCCTACAACTGACTTCAGGCCAGGGGAGTTTCATATGATAAGTCTGCTACACATTGAAGGAGAGGGACAGACATAGAATGATTACATGCATTCATGGGATATAAAAAACATATTCCGCATATCTCGCGGAAACAAAGCCGAACGACTCCGGGCATTCTCTCCTCATTCAAACAGATACCGCCCGGCACCCAGCGCCAGGGACTCTTTTCGGAGCCGCGGCCGCTAACACTACCATGAATTATTCTCCCACTACATATCCCATAGGAACCATAAGTTACCCTCTTAGATGGAACCTTCTCTAGGTTAGCTCAACCACTAGAAACACATTAGCCAATAACTCGTTAAGCCTATCTCAATTCATTCTGCATATAAAGCAGAATAGTAGCAGTGAACGTAAAGGAATAAACCACACTGGTCACAATGGTAAAGCAATGCAAAAGCCCAACAAACTTTCTTATTGAAGAGGATAGCCCAGAAGACACCAACAGTACTGTAGTGTTAGACAACGTCCCTGAAAAGGAATTCAGAAGGGAGCTACTAAGGATGCTTAGGGAACTAAAAGAAAAAATGGAAAGCAATTCCAATAAAAGACAAGAGGATTTGAAGGCAGAAATGAGGAAAATGCAAACGGAAATGTCAGACCTGAGAAACCTGGTAGACGATTGAAAAACTCAGTAGAAGGCCTCAGCAGCAGAGTAACAGCTGCTGAGAACAGAATCAGTAAGCAGGAAGATGAAGTTCAGAGACTCTCCATTAAAGAGCAGAAATTGGAAAAGAGACTCACAATTTGGGAACAGATGGCAAGAGAAGATCAAGATCGTGATGAGGCCAAGAGGGGTAACATAAGAATTATTGGAGTCCCAGAGGGACAGGCAGAAAACCTTGATGAAAGAGAAACTGTCAAAGACATCATTGCTGCAAAGTTTCCAGAGCTGAAGAAAACTTGTGACCACATTCAGGAGGCCCGAAGGGTACCAGCTAAAAGAAATCCAAATAAAAAATACCACAAGACACATCCTGATAAAAATAACCAAAATCTTAGATAGAGACAAAATTCTGAAAGCAGCAAGATCAAAGAAAGAAATCTCCTACAGAGGAGAATCCTTAACATTCACAACTGATTTTTCTGATGAAACCCTCATGGCCTGAAAACAGTGGTGGGATATAGTGAAAAAACCCAATGAAGGAAATGTCTCTCCAAAAATACTTTACCCAGTGAGACTCTAATTCATAACAGAAGGAACAACACACAGTTTCAACACAAACAACAGCTCAGGAACTTCATAGACTCAAAACCATGGTTACAAGAACAACTAAATGGGCTACTTTAAGGCAAGACCCCTCAAATAGACCAAAAATACTTTAAGGCAAGGCCCCTCAAATACACCAAATTTCAACAGAACAATGGGACAAAACCCCATAACAATAATCTCATTCAATGTCAATGGGCTAAACACACCAATTAAAGATACAGAGTGGCAGGATGGATTAGAAACTTGAACCCAACATTCTACTGCCTGCAAGAAACACAATTCAATAGTCAAAGCAAACATAGGCTCAGAGTCAAAGGCTGGAAACAATCCTACAGGCAAACATCTCCCATAAAAAAGCTGGGGTAGCCATCCTAAATCAGACCACATCGATTTCAGAGTGAAGGTCACAAGAGACAGTGAAGGGCATTTTTTATTGATCAAAGGATCTGTACAACAGGAAGAACTTACAACACTAAATGTAAATGCACCTAATGAGGGACCAGCAAAGTATTTAAAAAAACATCAATACCAACACACTATTAGTGGGAGTCTTCAACACCGCTTTATCACCTCTTGATAGATCAACCAGACTCAAGCTTAACAAGGACATACTTCATCTGAGGGAAACAATGGAAGAAAGTGACTTAGTAGATATATACAGACACTTCATCCTCAAAAAGCTGAATACAAATTCTTCTCAAGCGTACATGGAACATTTTCGAAGATAGACTACATGCTGAGGCACAAAACCTACCTCCATAAAATTAAGAAGATAGAGATTGTAGGAACAATCTTTTCAGACCATAACACGCAGAAATTAGAAGTAACTCACACACAAAAACAGAAAACTAAATCAAATACATGGAAATTAAACAGTGCACTATTGAACAACGAGTAGCTAAGAAAGGAAATCAAAGAGGAAATCAAAAGATTCCTAGAAACAAATGAAAATGAGAACACAAGTTACCAAAACTTATGGGACACAGCAAAAGCTGTGTTAAGAGGAAAGTTTATAACTCTACAAGCATTCCTCTGGAAAGAGGAGCGAGCCCACATAAATAACCTAACCTCACAGCTTAAGAGCTTAGAGAAGGACCAACAAAAGGAGCACAACCCGAACAGGAAGAAGGAAATAATAAAACTCAGAGAAGAGAATAACGAGATGGAAACCCAAAAAATAGTCTGAAAGATCAATGAAATAAAGAGCTGATTGTTTGAGAAAATAAACAAGATCGATAAGCCTCTAGCAAGACTCACAAAGAAAGGGAGAGAGAAAACCCTAATGAACGTAATCAGAAATGAAAAGGGGGACAGTACAACAGAAACTACAGAAATTCAAAGGATCCTCGGGGAGTACTTTGAGGAGCTTTATGCCACGGAACATGAAAACCTCGAGGAAATGGATAAATTCCTAGATTCCTACAGACTCCCAAGGCTGAACCAAGAAGACCTGTAATACCTACCAGACCTATCCCCATCAAGGAAATTAAAATGGTAATTAAAAAGTTTCCCCATTAAGGAGGAAAGGGCAGCTCAGATAGAGAAGGAAGCATCAAATAAAGGGTGTTTGGAGGATCCTCCCAGGAGGGGAGATGCATGTCGAAAGTAGACTATGGACTGAACATGTTTGCCACTCAATGCCTCTTTTGCAGACCACAACACCCAAAAGGAGAGAGAGAACACAGGGGATTGCCCTGCCACAGAGGCAGAGGGAATGGGGGGATGGGGGTGGGGGGATATTATCCATGGTGGTGGAAAATGGGCACTGGTGGAGGGATGGGTATCTGATCATTGCATAATCGAAACCCAGGCACAAAAATTGTAAATCTACAACTGTACCTCATGGTGTTTCACTAATAAAAAAAAAGTCTCCCCAAGCACAAAAGTCCTGGAACTGATGGATTCACCAGTGAATTCTTTCAAATCTTTAATGAGGACTTACTCCCAATCCTCTTTAAGCTTTTCCACAAAATTGAAATATCAAAAACACTTTCGAACAGTTTCTACGAATCAAATAATACCCTGATAACAAAATCAGACAGAGATACCGCAAAGAAAGAGAATTACAGGCCTATATCACTGATAAACACAAATGCAAAGATCCTCAACAAACTACTAGCAAATAGAATCCAACGACTCATCACAAAGATCATAAACTATGACCAAGTAGGATTCATCCCAGGGATGCAAGGATGGTTTAACGTTTGGAAAGCAATCAAGATAATACATCATATCAACAAAAGAAAAGATAAAAACCATATGATTATATCAATAGATGCAGAGAAAGCATTTTATAAGATCCAGCAGCCCTTTATGAAGAAAACCCTAGCCAAAACGGGTATAGAGGGGACTTTCTTCAACATAGTTAAAGCCATCTACCACAAACCTACAGCAAGCATCATCCTCAATGGGAAAAACTGAGAGCCTACTCTCTAAGATCAGGGACAAACAAGGATGACAACTGTCTCCACTGCTGTACAATATTGTACTGGAAGTACTTGCAATAGCGATTAGGCAAGAAAAAAATATTAAGGGCATTCAGCTAGGAAAGGAAGAAATCAAGCTCTCACTATTTGCAGTTGATATGATACTATACTTAGAAAACCCTATAACCTCCACTAAGAATCTCCTAGAAACAATAGACTTGTATAGTAAAGTTGCTGGCTATAAAATCAATACCCAAAAGTCCATGGCTTTTCTATACGCAAACAGTGAGAGAGAAGAAAATGACATGAAAAAAAAATCTCATTCACAATTGTGCCCCAGAAAATCAAGTACCTAGGAATCAGCTTATCTAAGGAAATAAAGGACCTGTAAGAAATCTACAAAACGCTACTCCAGGAAATAAAAGAGGACATGAGAAAATGGAAAGATATCCCCTGCTCATGGATCGGGAGTTAACATTGTCTACATGGCAGTACTTCCCAAACCATTGTACAAATTAGATGCAATCCCAATAAGTATACCCATGACATTCTTCAAGGAAATGAAGCACACACTCCAGAAATTCATATGGAACAATAATCCCCCACGAATAGTTAAGCAATTCTTGGGAAAAAGAAAATGGGAGGAATAAACCTCCCTAACTTCAGACTCTACTAAAAAGCAGTAATAATTAATACAGCATGGTACTGGAACAAAGGCATAGCTGCAGACCAATGGAACGGGATTGAATACACTGACATCTCCCCTCAATCATATGTCCATCTAATCTTTCATAAACGTGCAAGAAATGTGAAGTGGAGTAAGGATAGTCTCTTTAACAAATTGTGCTGGCAAAACTGGATGGCTACATGCAAAAAAATGGGCTCAGAACTCTGCCTACCACCACGTACAAAAATAAGATCAAAATGGATTGAAGACCTCAACATCAGACTGGAAACCATAAGGTACATTGAAGACAAATTAGCAAAACCCTCCATGACATTGAAGCTAATTGTATCTTCAAAGATGTTCACGCCACTGGCCGAGCAAGTGAAAACACAGATAGATAAATGGGACTATCTAAAACTAAGACGCTTTTGCACCTCAAAAGGAACGGTGACCAAAATACAAAGACAGTCTACAGAATGGGAAAGGATATTCGCCGATTACACATCTGACAAGGGGTTGATATCAAGGATATATATAGTACTGGCTGAACTCCACAAGAAGAAAACATCCAACCCCATCAAAAAATGGGGCAATGAAATGAACAGAAACATTCTCAAAGAAGAAATCCGAATGGCAAAAAAGCACATGAGAAAATGCTCTACATCATTAATCATCAGGGAGATGCAGATCAAAACCACAATGAGATACCATCTCACACCTCAGAGAGTGGCCCACATCCAAAAGAACAAAAGCAACCAATGCTGGTGCTTTTGTGGCAAGAAAGGGACACTCCTTCACTATTGGTGGGAATGCCGACTGTTTCAGCCCTTTTGAAAAATAGTATGGACGATTCTCAAAAAATTAGAAATTGAGCTCCCATTTGACCCAGCATTACCACTCCTGGGAATATATCCCAGAGAGGCAAAAATGTGTAGTCGAAGTGAAATCTGCACTTGTTTGTTCATTACAGCACTCTTTACAATAGTCAGAATCTGGAAAAAACCTGAGTGCCCAAGAACAGATGACTGGTTAAAGAAACTTCGGAACATCTACACAATGGAGTACTATGTAGCTGTTAGAAAAGATGAAGTCATGAAATTTACATACAAGTGGTACTACATGGAAAGATTCATGCAAAGAGTAATGAGTCAGAAAGAGTGGGATAGACATAAAAAGATTGCATTCATCTATGGGACATAAAGTAACAAAATAGGAGACTAATACCCCAGAATAGCCGAGATCAGTACAAGGAGGATTACTCCATAGCTTAGAGGCCATTTGCATTCTATGGGAAAGGGCAGCTCAGATAGAGAAAGGAACACCAAACAAAGGGTGTTTGGAGGATCCTCCCAGGATAGGAAATATATGTTGAAAGTAGACTATGGACTGAACATGATTGCCACTCAATGCCTCTTTTGCAGACCACAACACCAAAAAGGATATAGACAACAAAAGGTAATGCCATGCCACAGCCCCAGGGTGGGATGGGGTAGATGGTCGTGGAAGGGATTCTGGGATCCATGATGGTGGAAAATGGGCACTGGTGGAGGGACGGGTATTTGATCATTGTATAATCGAAACCCAAGCACAAAAATTTGTAAATCTACAACTTTACCTCATGGTGTTTCACTAATAAAAATTAAAAAAAAACATAATGTGATACTAATACCCAAGAACAAAGGCTAGGAGAATTGGTCCACGGTTGGAAGACTGCCTCAAGTGCTGGGAGAAGAGGCAGTTGGGATAGAGCATGGGTTACTATTGAAAAATAGTTGAAAATGATCACTCTGGATAAAAACCGCATGCTGAAAATTGGTAAAGGAACAAATATGATAACCTCTCAGTATATGTATTCCAGACCATAATGTGCAAAAGGGGAGAGAGAGAGACAGAGAGAGAGACAGAGAAAAGTGCCTACCATAGAGGCAGACTGAGTGAGGGGTTGGGGAAGATAAACTAGGGACATAGGTGGTGAGAAATATACTCTGGTGGTGGAATGGGTGTTGGAACATTTTATGACTCAAATCCCATCATGAACAGCTTTGCAACTGTTCATCTCATGGTAATTCAATTTAAAAAGATGTCCGTTGAAAAACTTAAAGATGTCCCTTTTGTATATAATTTTCTTTTTTATCTTGATGCTTTCGATATTCTATCTTTACCTGTGGTTTTTATCATTCTGATTATGATGTATCTTGGTGTATTTTTATTTGGATTTCATTTAGTTGGTATCTTTCGGGCCCCCTAGATCTGGGTGCATGCATTCCTAAGGTCTGGAAACTTCTCAGCAGTAATGACTTGTGCTTCTTCATCAGGGTTGTCTTTCTGCTACTGCATGAGCCCAGTGATTCCTATGTTGTTCCTCTTGAATTCATCCAAAAGTTCTCTATTGGTTTACTTTTAGACTTTTCCTTCCCTTTTTCTGCTGTTGTCTGGAGGTTTCCTGCACCTCATCTTGGAGTTTACTGATTCTGTCCTCAGCAGTTTTTTTCTGATGTTCAAGCCTTCCAGTGAGCTTTTCATTTCACCGAAAAAGTTTTTCAGATCTGTCATTTCTGTTTGTAGTTTCCTCATTTCTGCTTGTGTTTTGTTGGTAGTCCATTCCATTGTTTTTTTGAGCTCCTTATGCATCCTTAATAATTCCCCTCTAAATTTCTTATCAGAATATATCTCTATTACTGTTTGAGTCTTCTGTGCTAGCACCTTTACTTACTAAATCTGTAGGGGTTCTGTGTTTCTTTACCATTGTAATGTTTCTAGTCTAGAATTGTTTCTAGTCTTTTTTTGTGGTTAGTTGCCTGCAAGTAGGATGCCTTTGTATGTTTACAAAGAGTTGTGGAGAGGTGAAGAAAGTCACAACCATGGAGCATAGTGGAGTCCAGGGTTGTGGATTTGGGATGGCTAAGCAGTCCTCCCAATCCTTATCCACTTTTCAGATGGGGGGAATTCTGACCAGGGGACAAAATGGTGATCCTGAGTAAAATATAGAACACCCCAGCTTCCTCAGTCTCCTGAAACTGGGCTTGGTGGAACCAAACCAAATTTTAAGCTATCTTAAAAAATAAATTAGGAAATTTAAAATGGCAAATAAACAGATAAAATAAGCACCCTAATAAGGGTTTTTAAACTCTCAAGACTTACTGATGAAACTTTTAAAATGGATGACATCTTATTTGGGCAAATATGTTGCAAGTAATTCCTTCACATTTGGAAGCAGCCCAAGAGATGTCAGTTACTATTTACTATTTATCTTCATGTATTTATATTTATTAGTTCATAAAATATTGACTTTGATAGTATATAAAATAAAATGGCATAAACTCTTTCTTTGTATTCTGTTTAATCTTATTTATCCAAATGAATTTATTAAGCGTAGAGTTTCTTAGCATGACCTGTATGAATTCATTTTAAAATTTAGTCATGTATAGAAAGAGCAGGAATTTGACTTAAGTAGACCTAGATAATATTTCTTTTTTTTTTTGGCTTTTGGGGTACACCCATTGGTGCTGAGAAATCACTTCCTGTGAGCTTAGCGTGATTTTATTTATTTAATTTTTGCTTTTTGGGTCACACCCAGTGATGCACAGGGGTTGCTCCTGGCGATGCACTCAGTAATCACTCCTGGCGGTGCTCAGGGGACCACATGGGATGCTGGGAATTGAACCCAGGTCTGCCAAGTGCAAGGCATTTGCCCTACTCGCTGTGCTATCACTCCAGCCCCCATAGCGTGATTTTAAAAAACAACATCTTGACTCCATCTGCAGCATTGAGGTTACTGTATGAATATAGGTGGTGCATGGGATGGAACTGGTGTCGCCTGCATGGAAAACAAGCACCCTACTAGCTGAATTACTGCTCTGGCCTCTAGACTTAGATTTTGGACTTAATTATTTAAAGAGTGATTTAGCTGTGCTCTCCCGGGAGCTTGTTGTGATAATCTCTGGATCCTGGCCTTTGTTGGGGTTACACAGCAGTTGGAGGGTGTAACTGTCTAGCTACTGACAGGTCCAGTCCCAAACCGTGCAGGCTTGGAGATCTCAGCCCCGCGTCCCACACACCTGGGTTCCTCTGCCAGTTCTGTTATGTCTGAGGCTTATCCAAGTGTGTGGAGAGTGGCCCCAGTAAGGCCTTGGTTGGGGCCTGGAGGTCTTCAGCTGTTGGGCCCTGGCGAGGATAGTCAGACACAGGGTAGGAGACTGCCTTGTGCTCTCCCGGGAGCTTGTTGTGATAATCTCTGGATCCTGGCCTTTGTTGGGGTTACACGGCAGTTGGAGGGTGTAACTGTCTAGCTACTGACAGGTCCAGTCCCAAACCGTGCAGGCTTGGAGATCTCAGCCCCGGGTCCCACACACCTGTGTTCCTCTGCCAGTTCATTGTTGGATTGTTCATGATGGATCTATCACATCTTCCAGAAGGGCAATGGAGAAGATTATTCATGACTTCTACTCAGATCTCTTTAATAGCCACATCCACTTGCCCACATACCACATACCACATGATGGATATGTCGTTCCCAATGTTCTCCCTTCCGAAATCCAACATGCCATCTCGTCGGTAAAGAAACAAAGAGCACCTGGCCCAGACAAGATCAGACCTGAACACCTAAAGAACTTACCATCAGTACTCATCAATACATTGGCTCGACTCTTCACACGCTACCTGTCTGAATGCAAGGTTCCATCCCAATGGAAAACCAGCAAGACTGTACTACTATACAAGAAAGGAGACATCCACGACATTGGCAACTATCGCCCAATCTGCCTATTGTCTGTCATCTACAAACTATTCACTCGAGTCATCCTGAATAGGATTAGCAGAACACTAGATGAAGGACAACCATGTGAACAAGCTGGATTCCGAAAAGGATTCAGTACCATCGACCATATCCACACAATAACCAAGCTCATTGAGGTATCTCGGGAGTTCAAGATGCCACTCTGTCTAACGTTCATTGATTTAAAAAAGGCCTTTGATTCTGTTGAGACGGAAGCGGTCATGGAAGCCCTAGCCAATCAGGGCGTACAAACTCAATACATCAGGATCCTTCGTGAGCTCTATTGCGGGTTCACTACCAAGATCTCACCATTCTACAAAGAAGTAATCATCCATATCAAGAGAGGGGTTCGACAGGGTGATACCATTTCACCAAAACTCTTCAGTGCCACCCTCGAGAACATCATGCGATGATTGGAATGGGAAAACATGGGAGTGAAGATAGATGGTCGGCAACTACACCACCTCCGCTTTGCTGATGGCATCGTTCTAATAGCACCAAACATCAACCAAGCAGCACAAATGCTGAACGACTTTGACCGTGAATGTAGAAAGGTCGGACTAGAGCTGAATCTTACGAAGACAATGTTTATGAGAAAAAGCCTTGTTCCTGACGCTCCGTTCGCTCTCAACGGAACCACCATCTCCGAATGCAACAGTTATATATACCTAGGTCAAGAAATCAACATGATGAATGACCTGGCACCTGAGTTGTGCAGGAGGAAGAGAGCGGCTTGGAATGCCTTCAAGAGCATTGAAGAAATAACTAAAAGGACAAAGAACCTCCAGCTACAAGCACATCTCTTTGATTCCACTATTCTTCCTGCATTAACATATGCCTCAGAGACCTGGACCCTACGAAAACAGGATGAGAACACTATTCGGGTCTCTCAAAGAGGAATCGAAAGAACTATGCTTGGAATATCATGATTCACTCAAGTGAGAGATAGAATCCGGAGTTCTGATCTTCGTCAACGCTCAAGAATCAGGGACGCTGTCTCATTTGCCTTAATCACTTAATCACTTAACTTCCCGTTAGTCGTCGATTTGCTCGAGCGGGCGCCAGTAACGTCTCCATTTGTCCCTGTCGCGTGCTAGTGTAGCCCAATGGCATCTCTTCGCTCCGGGAACATGGAGGGCCTCAAACCGATCGTTCATGACCTTGACAAAGAAGTCTGACCATCTGGTAGGTGGGCGGCCATGCGGTCTCTTGACATCCCGTGGAATCCAATCAGTAACAGCTCTAGTCCAACGGTCGTCTTTAAATCTCATTACGTGACCAGCCCATCTGATTTTCGACACCCTGGCAAATGAGACAGCGTCCCTGATCCTTGATCGTCGACGGATGTCAGAACTCCGGATTCGTTCTCTCATTTGAGTGAAACGTGACATTCCAAGCATAGCTCTTTCTATTCTTCTTTGGGAGACCTGAATGGCGTTCTCATCTTGTTTGCGTAGGGCCCAGGTCTCTGAGGCATATGTTAATGCAGGAAGAACAGTGGAATCAAAGAGATGTGCCCGGAGCCGGAGGTTCTTCGTCCTCTTAGCTATTTCTTCGACGTTCTTGAAGGCGTTCCAAGCCGCTCTCCTCCTCCTGCGCAGCTCGGGTGCCAGGTCATTTGTCATGTTGACCTCTCGACCTAGGTACACATAGCTGTTGCATTCGGAGATGGTCGTTCCATTGAGAGCGAATGGGGCGTCAGGAACAAGGCTGTTTCTCATAAACATTGTCTTCGTAAGATTCAGCTGTAGTCCTACCTTTCCACACTCACGGTCAAAGTCGGCCAGCATTTGTGCCGCTTGGCTGATGTTTGGTGTTATTAAAACAATGTCATCAGCAAAGCGGAGGTGGTGCAGTTGCCGACCATCTATCTTCACTCCCATTCCCTCCCACTCCAGTCGTCGCATGATGTTCTCGAGGGTGGCACTGAAGAGTTTCGGCGAAATGGTATCACCCTGCCGCACCCCTCTCCTGACATCAACGATCACCTCTCTGTAGAATGGTGAGATCCTGGTAGTGAATCCGCAATACAGCTCACGGAGGATCCTGATGTATTGGGCTTGAACGCCCTGATTGGCTAGGGCTTCAATGACCGCTTCCGTCTCAACAGAATCAAAGGCCTTCTTTAAATCAATGAACGTTAAGCAGAGCGGCATCTTGAACTCCCGAGAAACCTCAATGAGTTTGGTTATCGTGTGGATATGGTCGATGGTGCTGAATCCTTTGCGGAACCCTGCTTGCTCACATGGTTGTCCTTCATCTAGTGTTCTGCCAATCCTATTCAGGATGACTCGAGTGAACAACTTGTAGATGACAGACAATAGGCAGATCGGGCGATAGTTGCCAATGTCATGGATGTCTCCCTTCTTGAACAGTAGTATGGTCCTGCTGGTTTTCCATTGAGATGGAACCTTGCATTCAGACAGGTAGCGAGTGAAGAGCCGAGCCAGTGTATTGATGAGTACTGACGGCAGGTTCTTCAGGTGTTCAGGTCTGACCTTGTCTGGGCCGGGTGCTGTTTGCTTCTTTACTGACGAAATGGCGTGTCGGATTTCGGAAGGGAGAACGTTGGGAACGACATACCCATCCTGTGGAATTTGGTATGTCGGCAAGTGGACATGGCTATCGAAGAGATTTGAGTAGAAGTCATGGATAATCTTCTCCATTGCCGTTCTGGAGGATGTGATGGATCCATCAGGACGTCGGAGGGCAGTCATCTTGGTCTTATAGTTGGCGAAGGACAGGCAGGCCTTACGAATACTTTTCCCGGCTTCTGCCGCATCTACCAGTACTTCTGCTCTTCTCTCTTTGAGGTCTTCCTTGATCGCATCTCTGCACTGCTTTGCAAGCTCGGACGTTTGCTTGCGGTTGCCTGAGGCATGCGCCAAACCACGCTGGCGAATTAGCTCAAGAGTTTTCGAAGATAGGCGACTTTTTGTGGCTATCTCTCTCTTGGCGTTCCTCGCACTTTCATGTAGGTGCTGAACCAGTCGATCGTCTTCCTCGTCAATGTTGTCAACAATGGCATCTTCCCATGTTGCCGCAATAGTACCAAAGAGTTCCCAGTTGGTGGTCGTTCTGGGAGTTCTCTTTTTGAACTTTGCAGCCCTTTCTCCCCGCTCTGTGAAGTAGAATTTTGCACGAAGGAGACGGTGGTCCGATCCCGTTCGAAATTTTGGGACAACAGCGACATCAGTCAGGCAAAACCGTCGATTGAATATGATGTGGTCTATTTCGTTGTGGAATCGTCCACCGGGAGACTCCCATGTCCATCGTTTAGATTCTGCCTTCTGGAACTGTGAGTTACCATGAATGGTCTTGGTCGACATGATGAACTCAGACAGTCTCTCACCCTGTTCGTTCCATTCTAGGCCATGGGTTCCGATGTGAAGTTCTTCAGCTGATCTTCTCGGTCCTATCTTGGCATTAAAATCACCCACAATGATCTTGTAGAAGGTGTGGTCTTCTTTATAGAACTTCTCTAGCTCCATGTAGAACTTCTCGATTTCTCTTTCATCATAATGAGATGTTGGTGCGTAGACAACGAAGATAGAAACTGCAGGCAGTGAGCCACATCTATTCAAATGTAAACGTCCGATTCAGGTTGTTAGGCATTCAAATGAATCAATGCTCTTGGCCAAGTTTGTGTTGACAAGGACACCGACGCCTCCAACACCTCTTTTATCGCATGTTCCGAGGAACAATTCTTCTCCAGTGTCGAAAACGGCATGGTGAGATTCGTGTCTTCTTGTCTCGGTCAGACCAATGATGTCGTACTTGATCATTCGTGCTTGTACCATCAGGTCCTCGATGGATGCATCTGATGCTAGCGTACGTGCATTGAAAGTACAGACGATCATTTTTGTCTTCCTTCGTTGTGGCAGCCTAGGTCGGCCTTGAGATTTTGTCGGCCTTGAGATTTTGTCGGCCTCTCCTTTCTCATCCTTCTCAGTGCTGCCATGTCGGTGAAGCCTTCAGGGTCAGGTGAATGAGACCAGTTGTAGTTACTGGTTTTGGCATATCGAATACACAGCGGATAGCTTGCCAGGCTCTTCCGTGCGGGCGGAATACTATCGGTAGCTTGCCAGTCTTTCCGAGAGGTATAGAGGCTCTTGGGGTGACCTCTAATCACCCTTGTAGGTGTTACCATATTTGAACCCTATCAAATATGGTACGACAATTCCAGAAGACGGGTATTTAGTGTCTTATGATGTGTCGCGCGGCCGCAAGCGTCCTGGAGTGTGGCGACGGCTGGGTAGTGGAAGTAGTGTCGAGAGTGGAAGTCTGCCAGTGGGATATTTATCTGGGTAGGGTGAGTCTCCTGTGCACAATTCGATCCCTGGGTGGTTGATGGAAGCAGACAGGACAGGGTAGGGTGGGGCTCCTGATTAGAATCCCTTTGTCACCTGTGGTGGTGGGAGCAAGCAGAGAAGCTCTGTCCCTGGGTCCGCCGAGCCTGGAGTCCAAGGTCTCAGAGAGTTCCGCTTACCTTGTTCTGTGGGTCTTCAGTTGTGCGTGGGTCTCGGCCGGAGCTGCCGCGCGGGTCCGGAAAGCGTCCTGGAGTGTGGCGACGGCTGGGTAGTGGAAGTAATGTCGAGAGTGGAAGTCTGCCAGTGGGATATTTATCTGGGTAGGGTGGGTCTCCTGTGCACAATTCGATCCCTTGTTCTGTGGGTCTTCAGTTGTGCGTGGGTCTCGGCCGGAGCTGCCGCGCAGGTCCCGAAAGCGTCCTGGAGTGTGGCGACGGCTGGGTAGTGGAAGTAGTGTCGAGAGTGGAAGTCTGCCAGTGGGATATTTATCTGGGTAGGGTGAGTCTCCTGTGCACAATTCGATCCCTGGGTGGTTGATGGAAGCAGACAGGACAGGGTAGGGTGGGGCTCCTGATTAGAATCCCTTTGTCACCTGTGGTGGTGGGAGCAAGCAGAGAAGCTCTGTCCCTGGGTCCGCCGAGCCTGGAGTCCAAGGTCTCAGAGAGTTCCGCTTACCTTGTTCTGTGGGTCTTCAGTTGTGCGTGGGTCTCGGCCGGAGCTGCCGCGCGGGTCCGGAAAGCGTCCTGGAGTGTGGCGACGGCTGGGTAGTGGAAGTAGTGTCGAGAGTGGAAGTCTGCCAGTGGGATATTTATCTGGGTAGGGTGGGTCTCCTGTGCACAATTCGATCCCTTGTTCTGTGGGTCTTCAGTTGTGCGTGGGTCTCGGCCGGAGCTGCCGCGCGGGTCCGGAAAGCGTCCTGGAGTGTGGCGACGGCTGGGTAGTGGAAGTAGTGTCGAGAGTGGAAGTCTGCCAGTGGGATATTTATCTGGGTAGGGTGGGTCTCCTGTGCACAATTCGATCCCTTGTTCTGTGGGTCTTCAGTTGTGCGTGGGTCTCGGCCGGAGCTGCCGCGCAGGTCCGGAAAGCGTCCTGGAGTGTGGCGACGGCTGGGTAGTGGAAGTAGTGTCGAGAGTGGAAGTCTGCCAGTGGGATATTTATCTGGGTAGGGTGGGTCTCCTGTGCACAATTTGATCCCTTGTTCTGTGGGTCTTCAGTTGTGCGTGGGTCTCGGCCGGAGCTGCCGCGCGGGTCCGGAAAGCGTCCTGGAGTGTGGCGACGGCTGGGTAGTGGAAGTAGTGTCATGTCTCATTTGCCAGGACATGAAAAATCAGATGGGCTGGACACGTAATGAGGTTTACAGACAACCGCTGGACTAGAGCCATTACTGATTGGAATCCACGAGACATCAAAAGATCACGTGGACGCCCACCTATAAGATGGTCAGACTTCTTCGTCAAGACCCTAAATGATCGGTTTGAGGCTCTACATGTTCCTAAAACGAACAGATACCATTGGGCTACACTAGCACGCAACCGGGATGAATGGAGACGTTACTGGCACCCGCTCGAATAAATCGATGAATAACGGGGATTAAGTGATAAAGTGATTAAGTGATTTAGCTGTATTTTATTTTAATCTACATTTTTATAAATTATACTTCCTTATGACTTACTCATAGAGATTTTGTGAGTAATAAATAAAATGATCTAAATAACACAGAATCATTTCTAAGTAGAAGCTAGTCACTGTCACTGTCACTGTCCTCCAGTTGTTCATCGATTTTCTCGAGTGGGCCCAGTAACATTGTGAGACTTGTTACTGTGTTTGGCATATTAAATACGTCATGGGTAGGTTGCTAGGCTTTGCCTTGCTGGCAAAATACTCTCAGTAGCTTGCTGGGCTCTCCAAAAGGGGCAGAGGAATCAAACTCCGGTGAGCCATGTTGACTTCATGCAAGACAAATGCCTTACCCGCTGTGCTATCACTCATTGTTCTGTTGCACTGTCCTCCCATTGTCCATTGATTTGCTCGAGCAGGCACCAGTAACATTTCCATTGTGAGAAATGTTGTTACTGTTTTTGGCATATCAATTATGCCAGAGGGAGCTTGCCAGGCTTGGCCGTGTGGGTGGGATACTCTCCGTAGCTTACTGGGCTCTCCTAGAGGGATGGAGGAATCGCACCCAGGTCGGCCACATGCAAGGCAAATGCCCTAACCACAGTGCTATCGCTCCAGCCCATAATAACTCATAGATAATTTAATTTTTTCTTATATGATTAATAAAATTAAGCCTAGGGGCCAGAGAGAGAATCTAGATGTTAGAGAAATTGCCTTGCATGCAGCAGATATCAGTTCAATCCCTGACACCACATATGATTTCCAGAGTACCACAAGAGAGTTCTCTAAATGCATAGTCAAGAGTAAAATGTGATCAGATACCCCCAAATTGCTGCTGTGCCTTTTGCTAGACCCCAAAAACTTAGAGCAAAATTTACCAAGAAAGTAAACGGCCAAAAATTAGGGATGTGGGAGACACACCCACAAACCACCTCCAGCTCAGCTATATAATTGGAGGCATGACCTCTCTGGTTCCTGATAGAACTACTTAATGGCCATGATCCCAGAGACTCAGAAACGAATCTCGGAACCCAAAGGCTTTTGGCAGAAATGCGTCCTGTTCCTGCAGTGGGTTGCTGGCGCTGGGCAGGTGGGAATAGGTTTTGTGCCTTGAACTGTTCCCCCTGGCGGCCCGGTGAACGCCATCCTCCAGAGGCCACTGGACAGTCAGGTTTGGGCCTGCAGTGACGAGACATGTGAGGCCTCACCAGATGGTGGTGGAACTGGCCCTTTCCTCCCCATCCCAATGAGACCCCAAGTCGCCAACTACAAATGGCCTCTCTGGCTCCTGATCAAGCTGATTAATAGCCATGATCCCAGAAACTCAGAAACAAATCTCGAAACCCAGCGACTTTTGGCAGAAATGCATCTGGACCACATACAAGGTGGCAGCCGCTTCAGAGCTTATTGGAAATCCAGGTATGAGCCGGCGGTGACGGGGCAACTGCAGTATTATGGGAAGGGGGTCGGTACCAGCTCGTCCTTCATACCCTACCGAGGTCACGAGTTGTCCCCCCACGAGCGGCTTTATGGCACGGCCATGGCTCCAGATGCAAAAGGACTTAAACCAGAGCCCGGTAGTTTGCAGCAGAAAAATGAGTGGACCATGCATTAAACTACAGCACCATGCCTCCCCAGGAGGGAAAGGGTGTTGCTCCCTTCTGCCTAACCCCCTCCCCCCGGCAGCAAGGTAGCTGCCACCTCAGAGCTTATTGGAAAGCCAGGTATGAGCTTGTGGTGTCAGGGCAACTGCAGTCTCATGGGAAGGGGGGCGGTACCGATTCATCCTTCACACCCTACTGAGGTCACGAGTTGCCCCCGATGAGCGGCTCTCTGGCATGGCCATGGCTCCAGAGGCAAAAGGACTTAATCCAGAGCCCAGCAGCTTGCGGCAGAAAAGTGAATGGATAATTTGTTACTATGGCACCATGCCTACCCAGGACAGAAATGGTGTTGCTCCGTTCCGCCTTCCCCTCCCCCACCCCCAGCAGCAAGGTGGCTGCTGCCTCAGAGCTTATAGGAAAGCCAGCTATTAGCCAATGGTGATGGGGCAACTGCAGTCTCATGGGAAGGGGGGTGGTACTGGTTTGTCCTTCATGCCCTACCAAGGTCACAAGTTACTACCCACGAGTGGCTTTCTGGCACAGCCATAACACGAAATGCACAGAATACAATCTCGTAATTATCTGGCTCTTTGCAGAAATCCAAAATCGTGGCTGCCTGTACATTATGTGTTTCTCATAACCAGCTATAGAAAACAAAGTATTTCACAATACCTTTTCAGCAATTCTGATTGTTGTGGTGGGAATTCTAAACAATAATGGTGCATGTTTTGTCGAAATAATTAATGTAATCAATGTAGAGAAGAGTTAAGTAGAAATCATCTGCCTCACAGGCAGTGAGAGGGGTAGGAGGGGGGTATATTGGGGTTCTCAGTGGTGAAATATGAGTACTCGTGAAGGAAAAGGTGTTTGTCATTGTATGACTGAGACTTAAACCTGAAAACTTAGTAACTTTTCCCACAGTGATTTAATAAATAAATATAAGAATAATAAATAAACAAATAAATAAATAAATAAAAGTATGAAAAAAAGTAAGGTGGAGTTCATGTCCAATACAATTAGCTAATCAGTGGCTGAATAAATAGCAGTACTCCTACATAAAAAAGAGTAAACTGTGAGTGCCTCTGGTCTTGGCACCAACCTCCCCTGGATAAATCTAATAACTGTTTAATTAGAAAAAATATGGACAAAAGAAAATTACTAATTTGGAGAGACTTGGTATAGTAATAACTAAGTTAGTTCTTTGAGTATCTGGGAGGTTGTTTTTGATAGATGACTACAGGTTCAGTATCCTTTTGGATTGGTTTGTTTGGGGGTCACCTGACTTTACTTACAGCGTACCCCTGACTCTATGCTCAGTGATGATTCCTGGTGGGTATCAGGTGACCACATGGAGTATCAAATGGTTCTCCCACAAGGCATGCACCCTACCAATTTTACTATCATTCAACCCACTCAGCTTAATGCCTTAGTTCTGCTGAGTATAGTATAGCTGTCTTTAATAATCCATTGAATGACATCGTTTATATTTATTTGAAATAAAATTTGTGGTGTGATAAGACTAAGTCAAAGGTCAAGGTTGTGCATTTTGTGCATATTGTTGACATTACTTGTAGTACTAGTGAGACCATGTACCTCATACATGATTAAATAATCCACATTTTTCATTTTTTTACACCCATTGACTGGCACCTGTCCTGCACACAAGCCCATGGACCAGCCGCTATAACTAAGGCTTTAGAATAGTAGTTTTCAACTTTCCTACACCTGTTGACTGGCTCTGATATATGGCTGCTGATTGAGTACTACTAAAATAAAGTACAGTGTGTCTATACAATCAGAGACAAACATTACAAGGAAATGTTGTACGTTTGATTTCAATTATTTTGTATAGTATGTTATGAATACCTTTACCATAGAGTTACATGTTAGAGAAGCTTCATTCACTTCACTTGTATCACTTATTATCCTGTTGATCATCAATTTTCTTGCGGGGGCACGAGTAACATTTACATTCATCATTATCTTGTGCTAGTGTAGCCCAATGGCCTCTGTTCACTCCAGGACATTGAACTTGGCCATGAGCATTGATTCATTCAAATACCTAACAACTCAAATTGAATAATTATGCTTGAATAGATGTGGCTCACTGCCGGCAGTTTCTATCTTCGTTGTCTATGTGTCAACATCCAACTATGATGAAGAAGAAACTGAGAAGTTCTACATGGAGCTGGAGCAGTTCTATAAAAAAGAAGACCACACCTTCTACAATATCATTGTCAGTGATTTTAATGCGAAGATAGGACTGAGAAGGTCGACAGAACTCCACATTGGGACCCATGGCCTAGAATGGAATGAACAGGTTGAGAGACTGTCTGAGTTCATCATGTCGACCAAGATCATCCATGGTAACTCACAGTTCCAGAAGACCAAATCTAAACTTTGGACATGGGAGTCCTCTGGTGGACAGTTCCACAATGAAATTGACCACATCATATTCAATCGACAGTTTTGCCTAACTGATGTTACTGTTGTCCCCAAATTCTAAATGGGATCAGAACACCATCTCCGGGCAAAATTCTACTTCACAGAGGGGAAAAGGCTGCAAAGTTTAAGAAGAGAACTCCCAGAATGACCACCAACTGGGAGCTCTGTGGCACTATTGCGTCAATGTGGAAAGATGCTGTCGCTGAGAACATCGATGAGGAATATGATAGATTGGTTCAGCACCTCCATAATTGTGCAAGGAATGCCGGGAGTGGGAAAGCCAAAATGAACACCTGTCTTCCGAAACTCTTAAGCTCATTCACCAATGTGGTTTGGCGCAAGCCTCAGGCAATCACGAGCTAACATTGAGCTCAAAAAGCAGTGCAGAGAAGCGATAAAGGAAGACCTCAAAGAGAGAAGAGCAGCAGTGCTGGTCAATATGGCACAATTCCGGAAAGGTATTCACAACGCTTGTCTGTCAGCCAACTACAAGACCAAGATGACTGCCCTGCTATATCCTGATGTATCTATCACATCTTCCAGAAGTGCAATGGAGCAGATTATCCACAACTTCTATTCAGATCTCTTCGATAGCCACGTCCACCTGCCTACATACCAAATTCCGCAGGACGGATATGTGGTTCCCAACATTCTCCCTTCGGAAATCTGACACACCATTTCCTTGGTAAAGAAGCGTACAGCACCCAGTACAGACAAGGTCAGACATAAACACCTGAAGAATCTGTCACCAGTACTGGTCAGTACACTGGCTCAGCTCTTCACACGCTACCTGTCTGAGTGCAAAGTTCTGTCCCAATGGAGAACCAGCAGGACTGTTCTGTTGTACAGGAAAGTACATGACATCGGCAACTGTTGCCCCATCTGCCTGTCATTCATCGTCTACAAGTTGTTCACTTGAATCATCCTGAATAGAATAGGCAGAACATTGGACAAAGGACAACCATGCGAGCAAGCCAGGTTCTGAAAAGGATTCAGCATGATCGACCATATCTACACAGTGGCCAAGTTCAGTGAGATTTCGTGATAGTTCAAGATGCTGCTCTGTCAAGTGTTCATCGATTTAATGAAGGTCTTTGATTCTGTTGAGACTGAGGTGGTCATTGAAGCCGCAGCCAAACAGGGAATTCAATCTCCAGTATATCAGGATCCTCTGATAGATATATTATGGATTTAACACCGGGATCTCACCATTCTACAAGAAAGTGATCATTGATGTAAAGAGAGTGGTTTGGTAGGGCAATACCATTTCACTGAAACGCTTCAGTGCCACCCTTGAGAATGTCATGCGACAACTGGAATGGGAATGAATGGGAGTGAAGTTAGACGGTGGGCAACTACACTGCCTCTGCTTCGCTGATGACATTGTTCTAATAATACCAAACTTTAGACAAGCAGCACAAATGCTGTCCGACTTCGACCGTGAGTGTGGAAAAGTTGGACTACAGCTAAATCTGTAAAAAGATTGCCACTCAATGTCTCTTTTACAAACCACAGCACTCAAAAGGAGAGATAAGAAAAAGGAATGCCCTGCCACAGTGGTAGGGTGGGATGGGGGGAAGGGAGGTGGGAGGGATACTGGGACTGGTGGTGGTGGAAAATGGGCACTGGTGGAGGGATGCGTATTTGATCATTGTATAACTGAAACCCAAGCACAAAAATTTGTAAGTCTACAAATGTACCTCATGGTGTTTCACTAATAAAAATTTAAGGGAAAAACTAGAGTTATGGCTTTTATAAAAAGGCAGATTGACTCCCTGGCATGAAAACCCATCCAAATTCATTACCATTGATTGGATCTTGCTGATCAAGGGCTAGAGGTGCCTGGATGGACCTGTACACCCTCTCCTTGTGCAGCTACTGGCTCCTTGCACCTGAACTAGGGCAGCTGCATCTCAGGGCAGTTGTGATGATGCTATGGACACCTCCAGAGGGCGGAACCAGGTGGTATCCACCAACAAAGAGCCTTCAAAGGCCGTCCTGAGCTTTCACAAGCATGCCTAACTGCATAGAGGTTGGATCTGAACAATATTCCTCTCCCCACTAAAAGGATCCTTAATAGTGACTGCGGGATAGGCCCCTACTTCCTCCGCTGGTTAATGCCCTTATTTCCATGAATGAGAGCTTGCCTTCTGTGATATGGGTTGACCTATCTCTAGAGTTGCAAGAACAGGCCCTCTATACTGCTGATACCCAATTGCCTATCTTAAAAATAAAAATTAAGGCTCTCTGTAAGATACTTTATTGACTATTTTAAAAATAAAAAGGGAGGAGATACCGGAAGCCAAAATGTCAGTACAGCCTGTCCTGTGATTTAAGAACTAATATTTTCTTGAAAATATGTTAGAATACATTGTGTAAGTTTCTGAGCTGTGCCTGGGATAAATGCCATGAGCCCACCGTTAGGGCTTACACCATGATTTATTGAAAATCTGTATGCTTGGTTAATTTCCCATTTTGCCCACTTCCTCACTTCCTCATACAATCAATTATATAAGGCTAGCTTGGGAGAAATAAATTTGGAGTTTGATCAGAGTCTTGACTTGCTCCCATTCTTCTGTCTCTCTCTTTTTTCCCACTTGTACACCCTCTCCCAGTTATCCACGTTGACTAGTCCCATGTGTCGGGGCAGGGACACAGTCAGTTGTACTCAGGAATCTCTCCTGATGGAGCTAAGAAGACCATTACCATATATGATGCTGAAAATGGGACCTAGGTTGGCCACATGCAAGGCAAATGCTCTACCTGCTGCACTATCATTCTGGCCCCTAAGGTATCACAATATTGTTAAACCCTGTTTCACCAGATGATTTTACAGTACTTTCATCTTATTCCTTTTGTAAACAGTTTTATGCTCTGAGTATAAGTTTATTTGCAATGGTAGCTTTTATTGCCTCTTTTTTTCTCTTTCTCTTTATATGTGATCTGTAATGACATCTACTATTTGTCTTCCTACTTTTCATATTTTGCTTTGCAAGAATTCTTCCAGTTTTCTTCATGCTGTAGCAAAAAGCAACATTTACATTTTTAAAATATATGAGTTATATTACATTTTCTACATATGTTATATTTCTATATCCACTCATCACACCTGGGCATATCGAATCTTTCCATGCACTGGTTTATACAAATGATGCTGCAATAAAAATAGCTTGAAATAAATCTTAAATTCATATTCTGTGTTTTACTGATATATAACTAAGAACAGAACTGCTATATCATACAGTAGTGTTATTTTTCATCTTGTTTTTTTTTTTTTTTTTGGTTTGTGCTCCGAGTTTACTCCTGAGATTGTGTTGAATTATGTGGGTATTCACAAAGGTATAAGATAGTATTTAATTATTGATTTTAACTTTCCCAATAATCAGCAGTGATGTAAGCTTTTGATTATGCATATTGGCCAAGTGATGTACCTGTGGGCCACTTCAAAAGATGTATCTGCTGACCAATTTATTTGATAAAGTGTTTTTAAAGTTTTCTACACATTTTGTGATGCAGATGCTCTCATTGTTGATCATGTTGTATGACTTCAGTTTAGTCTTAGATATTAACCCTTTTCCAAATGCATTCTGTGTGAATATTTTCCCCCATTTCTTAGATATCTTTTTTTTCAGTACAGGTTTTTTATTGTTATGATGAAAAACCATTTGTAGTACAATGGAATCCAATATATTTATTATTGCTTTTAAAAATTGAATTACTGAATTTATTATCATGAAGGGATTTCTTTAATATGTTCTATGGTTTCAGGTATAATTAAATTGTGAGTTCATTTTGGGTCAGTTTTTGTATATGATGTGAGACTGTTGTCCAATTTATTATATTTCTTCTGGTTTCCCAGTTTCCCCAATTTCATTCACTGAAGAAATTTTCTCCTGTGCTTATCATACATTAAATGATCCCATATGGGAAGACATACTCAGGGCTCTCAATTATATCTCATTGGTCTGTGTATCTACTTTTATTACTATCCTATGTGCATGAATGCTATTACTTTGCAGTATAGTTTAAAGTTGGGGTGTTCTAAGGAGGAGAAAAAGGAAGGATGACCTCTTAGTTGCAACTCTCAGGAATGCCCTGATCATCTACAGCCTTCCCAAGGTGATATGATATTATTATTACTGTTTTTTCTTGAATCACTGTGAGATAGATCTTTACAAAGCTGTTCATAATTAGACTTCAGCCATACAGTATTCCAACACCCATCCCTCCACCAGTGTATATTTCCCAGCACCAATGTCCCCAGGTTCCCTCTAATCACCCCCCAAACCCCTGCTGCTTCTATGGCTGTATGGCAGGCACTTTTCCTCTCTCTCTCTCTCTCTCTCTCTCTCTCTCTCTCTCTCTCTCTCTCTCTCTCCCTCTCTATCTTTCTCTCTCCAAGGTGATTTAATGAAAAAGTATCACTACTGCTATCAAGAAGCCCATTGGAGAAATGGAAGTTAAATAGGTCTACTGATCACCACATAAAAAGGATCACTAGATGAAAATCTGTCCCTGCAGTAGTACATAGGATAGATTGTTTGAAAACAAAATTATCTAACCACTGGCACTTAGCAGAATCCTGGGTTTCTGATAGCTCTCAGACAGACCTCTAGAGTTATGAAAGGAGAAAATAGGGAAACATTAGAGGTTGCAAAATAAGAATATAACTTCCTTCTGTATATGGGAACAGTCTATTCAGTTTTACAAACTATTGGAATCACAAGTAAATGTGTAGTAGCTCAGCGTTCCAAGTTAATCAGCAATATGCAAAAGCATGACACATCCTAAAGCGGATTGGAGGCAAATTCTGTTTAGCTTTGCTTTGTGCTTTAAGCATAATGCCTCTTCCACTGGCTTGGGTCTTATCTTATTCAAAGGACTATATAAAAGACCCTTCATCTCAACTGACCTGTCATTTAATTCTAAGCTTTCCTTCCTGCAGAGATTTTTAGAGAATTTTGTCAGCAAGTACTCTCTGAGCCCCAGAAAACTCCTGGAAACCTTTGTCACTTGGTATAACTTAAAGTTTGTTGTGCATAAAACATTTACCAAAATTACAACCACTTGAAGAATTCTAGTTCTGTTGCTTCTCGCTAGTCTTTCAGTCATCAAGCTTCCTGGGTTCATGAGTTAGATCCATAATACTAAAATGAAAAGATGGATATATTCTTCAAATCAGAAGGCTGGAAAATCTAACTCAGCTCTTCATCAAAAGAGGACAGAGAGCCCATACTCTGGCACTGACCACAAGGACAGAAAATGCATAACTAAACATCTGGAATGCTTAAAGTAATGTGATATACAAATGAAAGGAATTGTTGATTACATAAAAATATTAGCAGATATATATATTTCTTTTTAAAATTTTGGTTTGGGGCCATATCTGGCAATATGCAGGTGTTATTTCTCAGTTTGCACTCAGAAATAACTCCTGGCAGTGCTTGGGGGACCATATGGGATTCTGGGAATCAAACCAGGGTCAGCTGTGTGCAGGGCAAACACCCTACTCACTATATTGTCACTCCATCCCCAGTATTACAAAACTCTTGATTTGAGATGAATTTGTTAGAAGAAATCAAGATCCTGAATACTCACATTGCTAGTTGCCTATCCAAATTTTTATATGATAGAAGAATATACCTCTCTGAGTCCATGGTCTCTGAGTTACACTAACCAAATTACTACTTAATATAACATATGTTATAACTGGTTTAATAGGTACTATTACTACCTAATATAACATAGGTACTATTTTTTCACTTTATTTTAAAGCTAGAAATAAAACCCAGGGACTCATACATACTAGGTAAGTGCTTCATACATACCACCACCTCTGGTCCCAAAGATATTTTCTAGAAAAATAGTAGAAAAAGTTGATAATGATTAATCAAAGCCTTGTTAATACTATATCTACTGATCAAATTAAAAATTCTGAATTGAAACCTTTGACTAAAACTGATGAACCAAGAGCTGTGCTGTAACATCCCTGTCTAATTACAATGAAGAAAATATTTTTAAAAGGTTTATTTTTATAGCTTAATTATCTCAGCCTACAAAGGAATTTATTGTACCTTGAAAAAAATTAACACAAAAGAACTGTAAAAATTCACTGAGAAATTTTTTCCATGTAACATAAAAAACACGCACTTAAAAAGCATACTAAATAAGCTGTTTCATAAATATATTCTTGAAAAGTTATAGAAAGAAAAAACAATGAATGGGACAATGACAAAAAATTAGTGCCAAAGCACTAACAGAGAACTCTTCTGATCAAGAATCAAAATGACTTTATTTTTAATAATTTTCTTCTAAAATGTTAGAGGGAGAAAACTGCGAAAGTGAGATTAACAAATAGTTTAAAATATGTCTCAGGTCTACAAGGTAAGGAGAGAAAACTATAAAAAAGTACTTTACAGAAATGTGGGCATGAAAAAGTAATATATTGGATTGCTTATTCTGGTGAATAAATTATTAAAGGATGATAACACAAAATAATAATTGTCAGGATTAATTAGTAATTTAATTGAAGCTACAGACTTTTCACAATCTTAAAGAACTTTTTATTGCAAACTCACCATAATTAAGTACACATATCAAAATAAAGAAAAGTATGTTCAATGAGCAAATTTCATTTATACACTCTCTGGGAAGTATCTTAAAAAGATACTGATGAATTAGAATAAAAGACTTAAGCTTACATGTTTCTTAAAATTGCTGTTCAAAGTACTAGACTATGCCTGGTAATGTATAAAGAGTGAATGGGCATTTTAAAATGATATTATTTATGTATTTCTTATAATTGGATATTTAAAAGTATCATGGTGATTTAATAAAATTAAAAAATAAACTACTATAAATAATCAGATAAGGAATTCTAAAACAAATTTACAGCTTGATGCTAAAAAATCTTTTTTAGCCAATAGAATCAAATTAAATTTATATGAAACTTTGTTGCTATAAATAAAACATTAGGCATTTGGAGAGGTAGCAGTCAGTATTACAGACAACATTGAAGTTTGAATCATGAAACTCGGGGTGTAGACTTAATATTAAGTAAGTGTTGACAAAGGCTCCTTCTGACTCTGAATTCTATGTTTTCAAAAATAATTGTCAATGACAAAATTTTATTATGAATTACTCTGGATTTGAAATGTGAATAAAAATGTCTAGAAAGACAAAGCAGTAAAATATGTTTATTGTATTCACAAATAACTGTTTTTTATTTTATTAAAATGAAGTTTCATTTAAAGCAACAGGGGCTGGAGCAATAGCACAGAGGGTAGGGCGTTTGCCTTGCACGCGGCCAACCCGGGTTCGATTCCCAGAATACCATATGGTCCCCTGAGCACTGCCAGGGGTAATTCCTGAGTGCAGAACCAGGAGTAACCCCTGTGCATCGCCGGGCGTGACCCAAAAAGCAAAAGTTAAAAAATAAAAACAAAAACATATTTAAGGCAACATAAATATCATGAATAGATATTCCTTTCTTAGAGTTAACAGGGAAATTAAACTTAAACTATTGAAATAATGAAATGTTTATTATTTAGCAGAAAGAAAATATTATGTTTAGTTTTATGGGCTTTTGTTTTCCAGGAGACCTTCATTAAATGTATTTTAACTATCATTTTCTCAATTCACAGATCACATAATACACAATTCAATAAAATCACCGTTTATGATTGCTAGGTAGAACGTGAGGTGACCAAGTGTCATAATTGTTATCTATTTCTGGCCATTGAAGAATCATATATATATATGTATATATATATTACTATGTTTGTCTATTATAGAACACTAAATGAGAAAATTAAAGGGGGGCAGTGAAATATACTCTTACTACACGACCTAATGATTTTCCTAAAAGAAGCACTGAAAGTTACTGTCTTAGATCTATTCTCATTAATAGAGTGGGTTAGTATATTTGTTTTAGAATCTTTAATTCTAACTTTAGTTATTTAGCAGAGAAGCATATTCTGAAGTTTGTCCTAGTACTTGGCATTCAAAATGGCACCAATCAGTGGCAGCAACTTCTGTCAATCTTTTTAGAAGTAGTAATTAAATTAAAATGGATTTTCTTCCATTAAACTCATTTGCCAACTCAGTAGTACTATTTATATGCCAAGATTGTTTTAAACTAAATTAGACATATGATTACATCTCTTGAAATGACAAGGTAAAAAATCAAAATAAAAATTACCAGCGAAGCCTATATCTATTAGGAATTATGGGGATCCCTATTACTGACATGATATCTTAAATATCCAAAAACATTTTTAAGGAAACAAGATTATAAATCTAAATTTACAAAAATTCAGACTTATACATCATTAAATGTGAAGTTCAAATAATATATATACATACAATTAACATGCTACTATAACAGATAAAATTCAAAGTGCTTTGTGTTTAGATGTGCTCTACCTCAAGGAGTGTGAAAGTCCATATCTGCAATGTGAATGATTTGAGATTGTGAATATATAAGGTATTTGAGATCAGACTAGAAGGAAGTTTTTTCATTAACAATACTCTATTTTTTTAAATTATTTCTTTTATTAGTGAAACACCATGGGGTACAGTTATAGACTTACAGATTTTTGCTCTTGGGTTTCAGTTACACAATGATTGAGTACCCATCCCTCCACCAGTGGCCATTCCCCACCTCCAATGCTCCAGGAATCCCTCCCCACCCCACCATCTCACCCCACCCCTTGGATTTGCATCACAAAGACCAGTCTGCCTGAGCTTGGAATCTACATCCCAAAGGCAAGTATCTGAGCTTTGCATCTCAAAGACTAGTCTGCCTGGAGCCTGGAATCTACATCCCAAAGATCAGGCCTGGCTAACACCTGAGATCTGCATGTCTAAGACCAGCCAGGTTTCTGTGAGAAAAGGAAAACTGCCCCTTGCAATATACTGAAATTATTTACTGAAGTCAGTTTGAAGGGGAGAAATGTTCAGCCTCATCTAAACTAGTCAGGACAGAAAGAAAAGCCACTCCTCGGACAGATTACCATTCAGCAAATCGACCCACCCGAGAATGGAATCCCCTGGGCAGGTTTCTCCTCTCCTTGTCCAACAAACATATAAGAATACATGATATAAATCATTTTGTATGGACACAGTAAGAAATACTTTAAGCATATTGAATTGCTCTCCTAGGGCCATCTCGATCTCAGACTACAGTGCTCAGGCCAGATAGTCTTTCCTATCCCTACTAGGGTCCTAGTCTCATCGTTACTTTTGGATCATGACAGCATCTGTCTATGATCAAACTCCTAACTTATAGTTAAGAATCGTGGCACTTTGGTCTGGGTCATCTCGATGCCAGGATAGCACAAAGTTTACCTCTTTCCCTGGTTCCTTCTAGTCCCTTGTCGGGACCCTGCTTTTGGGGTTGTAAGGTCCCTAGGGACCCTGAAGGAGATTCCAGAGTTAAAACTCTACTAATTAGTAACTCTCCCTTTCCTGCCCCCTCCCTAGTAGAGCCTTAGCTGTGAATCCCTTCCTTATTGGGATGTAAATTCTGAAACCATTTGTTGGCCTTCCTGATCTGTTACCTCTGTTAGGAAATTTTCCCTTACCCGCTTCCACCAAATCAAAGGGAGCCAGGTGATAACCAAATGTCCGAGTTACCAGATGCCCACTAGCCACAATGCCTATGTATGTAAATGCTGATCTTTGAATCTATAGGCTAAGGAGTGATTTACTTTCAAATGGATTGGTTAAGAAAGTATATGTTATTATAAATCTATTGGCTATGAAATGCACGGGCCTTGCTGTAACGGCCAGTGAAGGCCTATGTAAGATCCCCTTTGAAGAAATTCGGGGTCTTGCCTCACCTATCTAACCTGCATGTCTGTGTAGGTGGCTCGACTCTGGCTAACCAGTCTTACAATAAAACTTGCTTGCTGTTTGCAGTCTCTGGAGTCTCTTTGTCGTTAAAGGGAGATCATGATCTGTGTCCTAACAGGGGTGCTAGGAACTAAGGGCTTAAGGCGAAAAAGCAGATGCCTGGGAGTGAATAATAATCAAATCCAATTAAATTCTAAATTACGAAGCATGATATTAATTGTCTTCCTGTATCTATACAAAAAGGACATTGCATTAAAATAAACTATTCAAAAGACATAAGGAGAGGAGAAAGGCAATATTAGCTTACAATACAAGTTCAGTGTCCTAGAAGGATCTGACCTTACAAATTGACAGATTCTGACTAGGGATAAAGCTGATTAAATGGTTGGGGAAAAAAGCACAAAGAAGTAGTTACAGACAAATAAAGTAATGGGAGTGACTCGGGAGCACTATGATGTGTGTGACTCAATGAACCTAAGCTCCTTGTGGCAAGGGAGAAAGGACAAATCAGTTGTTAGGCCTAAAATATTTGGAGCTATATTCCAACAGACTCTGAAACAATATAGTACATCAAAGATTTAATTTATGCCTGCTGCATGCAAGGCAAGCACTCTATCCTCTGTACTATCTTTCTGGTCCTTGAATTATTTTTAACTATAAGGTTGTACCTCACTTTTGTGGGAGACAATACTCCTAGTGATCTTGGAAGTCTATTCAGTGCTGGGGAACAAAAACAAGGATCTAGCTTGCTATGCATATGTTCCAGCCCTTTTAGATATCACCCAGTCCTTGTACCATTGTACAAAATATTAAGGTAACATTGGTTATGAGAATTCATATGCTTAAAATGTTGGGAAGGGAAGTATAATGGGGTATTCAAACTTCTAAAATCTTATAACAGGAGGAAGAGTCAAGCACTGGAGACTGCGAACATGGTTAATGAAACAGAAGGAAAATTAGACCATATTTAAGAAAAGTACTGTTATCTATGCCAAGTGCTGCTAGAGGGGCAACAAAATAAGACCATAGACTTCATCATTGTATTAGACCAAATATAAATTTTTTATGTCTTTGGTGATGGCTTTAATATGATAAAGAAGTTAATATAGATAAGCAGAGGAAAAATGTTCTAATAAAGTTTCCTTAGAGTAAATTGTGTGAAGATTGTTGTATTTCATCCTGGAGCCATTAAGCCCTTGTATAGGAGATTGATAATATGTTTGTTACTAATCTTGGTACATAAATGCTGTAGAATATGAGAGTCGCCATGTGCTCCAGGAATTCAAAAGTTAGAATATAGTTATACAGCAGATTCACTCATGAGTGATGCCTATTTTGCTCTCTTCCAGGAGCTTTATTTCTGAGTCTCTGAATCATGGCGGTTGATGAGATTATATGGAACCAGGGGCAATTTGTGGGTGTGACTGCCAAGCTACTGATAAACTTGGGAGATGGGAAAGGAGGCCCATTGCTGCTCCTAGCAAGCTTGCAGATTTCAGTCATGTGTCTAGCATACCTGGGTTTTTCTACAGATTCTCTCATGTGTAAGGCTTATCTGAGACTGTGGAGAGTGGCGGTGAGCATGGCAATGATTGAGTTCTGAAGGTTTTCTGCTGCCAGGGCTCTGTTGGGGCAGAGAGAGAAAATATTAGGTTTGAAAAATCGATTAAAAAATAGATGTTTCATGCAATAGCACATCAAGTAGGGCCTTTGCCTTGCACAGGGCTGACCCAGGTTCGATTCACTGCATCCCATAGGGTCCCCTGAGCCCCACCAGGAGTAAATCCTGAGTGCAGAGTCAAGAGTAACTCCTGTGAATGGGCAGGTGTAACCCAAAAAGCAAAAAAAAAAAGATGTCAATGAGTACGTAATGTATTTGTATCATTGTTAACAGTGACAGAGAATTGGAACTTATGCTAATTATTTGTTTTGTCTTAAAAGGGCTGATAATATACATAATTGACTAACAGTGAGAATGGTTTAGAAAAAAGGAACAAACTGATAAAGAAAAAAAGACAATTTCTGGAATAAAGTCATTAAGATGTTTCAAAGAAATGGGATACTAGGCATAAAGGAACACACTCATACAGTAAACTTTTTTCTTTATAAGAACAGTAATATTGTAAGTACACTGAGGACTTTAGACTCAGTTTCTCAAGAGAGTTTCTTAGTTTAGATCCTGTGTTTGCATGTGTGGGTTTGTGAGATAATATTTTTATTCCCTTGACTCCAAGAATGACCTTATATATGTATATATGTATACATATATACATATTCAAAATACGAAAATGAGATTCATACAGCTAGACAGCCAGTGATCAGTTTTGTGGTGACTGTCAGAAGTGGTAGAATTAAGTTAAGATGATAACCAGTTCCAAGGTTACAAGGGCTCTAACCTAGCCACTAAATTCTGGGGCTATATTATCAATATTATATGGTTTACAGCAATATTATTTTGTGTATTTGACAATATTTTTCATATTTTCAATTTTTACCATAGTCTGTCATAATGTTTTACATTTTTCAAATTTGTTAAGAAAGTAAATTTTAAAAATTCTACTTCAGGAGCATTGCATTTGGTCACACCTGGCTATGTTGAGGATTTACTCCTTTTTGTGTGCTCAGGGATCACTCTGTGCTCAGGTATCTTGACTCTGTGCTCAGGAATCCATTACTTAGAAGACTATATGCAGTGCCAAGCATCAAACTGGGTATAGAAACACTCTACTCTCTTTGACCACTAAAATTTTACAAGAAAAGATGACTCTTGTAACTAAGTAATATGGTAGATGTTACCTAAACTGAATCTGGTTATCATTTAGAAATAGATACATGTTTGCTTCATATCTTCAGTATATCTAAGCTTTTTATGTCAATTATATCTCAAAAATACTAGGAAAATAAAACATAATAGGCTGTTGTGAGTAGGACTACTAGATGCTGCTCTAAAAGCCCCTATCCCTCTCGAAGAGCCTGGCAGCAACCGAGAGTGTTCCGCCCAACAGCAGAGTCTGGCAAGCTCTTTGGGGTGTGTTCAATATGCCTGAAACCAGTAAATACAATAGGTCTCATTCCCCTGACCCTGAAAGAGCCACCAATATGGCAGCGTTAAGAAGGATGAGGAAGTAGAGGCTGCTAAAATCTCAGGGCCGACTTAGGCTGACACAACGAAGAAAGTAAAAAATGACCGTTTGTACTTTCAATGCACGTACACTGGCATTCGATGCATCCATCGAGGACCTGATGGTGTAAGCACGAAAGATCAAGCACAACATCATTGGTGTGACCGAGACAATAAGGCATCAATCATATCACACCATTTTCGACACTGGGGAAGAACTGTTCCTCAGAACATGTGACAAAAGAGGCGTCGGTGGTGTCCATGTCCTTCGCAACACAAACCTGACCATAAACATTGATTCATACAAATGCCTAACAATCTGAATCGGATGATTACACTTGAATAGATGTGGCTCACTGCTGGCAGTTTCTATCTTTGTTGTCTACACACCAACATCCAATTATGATGAAGGAGAAATTGAGAAGTTCTACATGGAGTTGGAGAAGTTCTATAAAGAAGACCACAACTTCTACAAGATCATTGTCAGTGATTTTAATGCCAAGATAGGACTGAAAAGATCAGCCGAAGAACTCCACATTGGGACCCACGGCCTAGAACGGAAAGAACAGGGTGTGAGACTGTTCGAATTCATCATGTCGACCAAGACCATCCATAGTAACTCACATTCCAGGAGGTCAAATCTAAACGTTGGACATGGGAGTCTCTGGGTAGATGATTCCACAAAGAAATTGGCCACATCATATTCAATCGACGGTTTTCCCTGACCAATATCTGGATGGCTGGACAAGTAATGAGATTTGGAGACGACCACTGGACTAGAGCCATTACCAACTGAATTCCACGGGACATCAAAAGATTTCGTGGCCACCCACCTATGAGATGGTCAGACTTCTTCGTCAAGAGCTGAATGATCGGTTAGAGGCTAATTATGTTCCTAGAAGGAGCAGATGCCATTGGGCTACATTAGCACGCAACAGGGATGAATGGAGACGTTACTGGTGCCCACTCAAGCAAATCGATGAGTAACGGGGTGTCAAGTGATCGAGTGATCAAGTGATCAAGTTGTGAGTTTTAACCTGCTGAAAGGGGGAAAGTACATAAAATAATGCTTTTCACATAGGATGTCATTGATAAATCCCAGGTAATTTTACTGTCTTATTGTTATTGTGATATAGGAACATATGTGATGGTGCTGAAAGCACCGACTGGGTGATGAAGCATTTTTGAGTGTTTATATATATATATTATGTTTTATTTTTTTGTTTTTATGAGTCACATACAGCAATGTTTAATATGACTATAGGCTTACTGAAGTAGTAAGTCTTTCAAGTAGGCTTACTCCTGGATCTGCATTCAAGGATTAATCCTACTGGGATTTGGGGGGATCCTATGGGGTGTTAGGGATTGAAAAGGCATTGGCCACATGCAGGGAAAGCTCCCTAACCATTATGCTGTATCTACAGTTCTTATACAATTTGTTTTAGAATAATTCAGTGAGACTTTTGGATAAATGAATGGAAAGTTGGATATTCATGAAGAAAGTATTAAATGACTATATTTTCTTGATTAAATATATTTTTGTACCTGTAGAAATAATCTAGTGACGGGAGTAATATATTTTGAATATTTATGAGTAGTAAGGAAGCTAGTGTTTAAGAATAAAAAACTCTAAATACACATCACCACGTAACTGGCATTATTGTTTTGTCTAAACAACTACTTATAAGGTGAAACATTTCCTAAAACTATTTACAGTATGCAGTGCTCCTTGAACCGTTAACATAATTTGAAAATGTCCCAAGGATACTGGCTAGAGAACAGCTTTCCTTATTCATACTGATTATAATTTTACAGATTATAAATTTAGTGAGTTTGCAGCAAAACTTAAAACAGTATTTAAACTTAAAACTTAAAACAATGTTACCTTATGTGTAGAGAATTACATTCTCAAAATATGAAATACACTATTAAATCTTTGCTCTAACAATGCAACTATCCTTATGTAACAGGTTGTTTTTATGTTTAAAAATAAGGCATGTGTTCATATTTACAGCAAATAATTTTCATGTGAAAACCCTGGAAAAGTTACCATTTGCCAATACAAAAATTTCCCACCAGATGGTCGTTAACCCTTTCCAACTGTGACTGTCTCTTAAAATCTACTTTAGTGCCAACCTATAATTAGATACTCCTATGGATTGGAGATCTTGGACTGGCAACATTCTAGGATGAATATCAAAATGCCAATAAAATTAACACATAGACAAATTTGCTCTTTATTTAACTCTGAAGACAGTAGCAAGCTTTGTGAGTGTTGCTTGGTCTTTCTGGTCAAATCAACCCACTTTCCAATATAATGAGAAGAATCAATCAACATAAGAAAACATCTGCTTTGAATTTTACTTGTGAATTTCCTACATAAAAGGTTCGTTAATAAAGCCTAAATTAAAATTCAAATAGGATTTCTTTAATACTTTTGAGTTTTTATAAACTTAGTCTTTACCCCGGAGAGTTGAAAAAAATTTTCTTAATAGAGTTTCTCATTTTCTACACATACATTTGTCTCCCCTGATAATTATGTTCTTGCCACAAAACTACACATATTTTTGGCTGCAAGTCATTACATATTTATATGCAAAGTAATTTTTTGTTTCTGTATAAACTACATATTCTAGCCTCTGGTAAATACTATAGCAATCCAAGTGAGAAATTGAAGGATAGGCATTCTAACTTGTCTATGATGCATGACAGAAGCACATTAGATACTCAAGTGAATTGTGATTTTAGACAATTGAAAGAAGAAAAGGAAATCAAAGATTTTATATTAATGGCTTATCTGACAGCTGAATAATTGGAGACCCAGAAAGAGGAAGTAATTTATCTGTAATAATTCAACAGGTAACACTTAAATAAGTATTATTAAAATAAGTACTATTACTTTGTTTTCAAATCTTTATTCTATGTTCTAATATAGTACCTCTAATTTCCCATTTTCCATACACAAGATGCATTTTGTGTAGAAAATGTATTTCTCTAATTTCAGTGATTTACGCAGTATATGATGGCTGTTGTTCAGAGAATAAACACTAATGAAAATTTTAAAATATTATACCAAGAACTAATTCTTTTAAATCCTCTAAAATTTATTTTGTGCATATTTCTGTTATCATGATATATGCAATCTAATTGGTAATTCAATTGGTATAGCTGATGAACCAATTATCTCATGCTTATCTAAGTAATCTTACTAAAGCTGAAAATGCCACCTAATTTTAATCTTGCTTTTTATTGGCTATAGCTCCATATCGCTTTGATCAAGTAATAAACATGTATAAATGTTGGGATTGCATGATTTCAATTCACCAGTTCCTCTAGTTCTCCAGAAATCAAGATAATTTCACTAACCATAAGTAATTTCATAATGTGCCCAAATGATATATTACATAGCATCCAGAATCAAATGGACCTAGGCTTAAATCAAAGAGAAGCATATTTTTCGCAATGTTATGCAGGGCAATGTTATTTTTACCTCCCTTGTTCTTCATTTATGCTTTTTTGAAATGAGGAAATATTGGTGCCTAGCTAATAGTACTGAAGCAGAGAAGCATCAAATTACTGCCAAGTGCAGATTATGAAGGCAGTGAATATATAAGAAGTAGCTTCTGCTTCCATAACCACAGCTGAAGCTGTTATTATTTTTCATAGTATAGTAAAGTCCTGTTGAAGGTGAAAAGGCAAAAAATAATAATAAGTGAAGCTTCTCTGTGTATATTGTAAATAGAAGTGACTTGTGATAGCCAAGTGAATTTCTTAAAATTTCTCACATAGCTCTGAAGAAAGTATATTGCTCATTTTGACTCATACAATATTTTTATTTTCGTACAATTTTTATAAACTAAACACTAGAGCATGGCTGTGTAAGCATATTTGCATTTCTTAAAACATAAATGCCATGTACCCATATAATCTTGGACTTTTGGTTCATTTTTCCTAGCTAGAGTGATGCAATTTGTCCTATGGGGGAAATTATTGCTATATTTCCCCCTTTTTCTGTTTTGAGGGGCACATTTGGCAGTGATTAGTGTTTATTATTATTTTTTAAAATTTATTTTTATTTTTTACTTATTTTTTTTCTTTTTGGGTCACACCCAGCGATGCTCAGAGGTTACTCCTGGCTTTGCATTCGGGAATTTCTCCTGGTGGTGCTTTGGGGACCATATGGGACATTAGTGATCAAACCCAAGTTGGCTGTGTGCAAGGCAAATGCCCTACCCGCTGTACTATCGCTCCAGCCCCTCTTATCAGGGTTTATTCCTTGCTCTGTGCTCAGGGATTACTCCTGGCAAGTCTTGGTATACCATATTTGGTCTTAAAGATAGAAGTCAGCCAAGTGCATGGCAAGTACCCAGTTTGCTATCATTGGCTCATATTATATTTGTGTTGATGCATTTAGCATCAAATCATTTGTTCAAAAATATGGTTTTGCTAATTTGGGAAACATAGGGAATAAGTGTGATATTTTGGACACCTAGAAGGAACATTTCGATCTATAAAATAAAGGGTTCTAATACGAAAAGAATTCTGGGAGGGAGGTGTGTTAGAACCATAACTTTTGGAACAATTTTCATAAACTAAAAATTGTAGCATAGTTAAATAAGCACTTTTGCTCATATATACATCATGCATATATGTCAGATGCACAAATATTATTAGATGGCTTTACATTTGTTCCTTTTTTTAAACTTTTTTTCTTTATGGGTCACACCTGGTGATGCTCAGAGGTTACTTCATGCTCTACACTCAGGAAATACTCCTGGCGGTGCTCAGGGGACCATATGGAATGCTGGTATTCAAACTGGGGTCGGCTGAGTGGAAGGCAAATGTGCCATGCCCGCTGTGCTATTGCTCCAGCCCACATTTGCTCTTTTTATTTATTTATTTATTTATTTATACATTTTTATTAGTGAGACATCATGAGGTACCGTTGTAGACTTAAAACATTTGTTTTTGGGTTTTAATTATACAATGATCAAATACCCATCCCTCCACCTTTGTTCTTTTAAAAAAAAATAAACCACCGTGAGATACATAGTTAGTTACTTGTTCATGATTGAGTTGCAGTCATACTAAGTTCCAACACCCATTCCTTCACCAGTGCACATTTTCTATGATCACTGTCCCCATGTTTCCATCCTGCCTGTATTTCACACCCTATCCCATCCTTGCTGTCTGCCTCTGTAGCATACACTATTTTTCTGTCTACCTCTCTCTCTTTCTCTCTCTCTCTCTCTTGTTTTACTCTCCTCTTAAGCACTGTGGTTTGCAATACTGAAAAGGTATCATGCATATCACTTTTCTCTTTACAGCAGTGTTTGTCCATAATGATCGTTTACAACTATCATTTTGATAATGTTCCATTCTCTGTCTTATCTTTACTCCCTCTCCCCATTTTTGGCAAGCTTCCTACCATGGACCAGTTCTCCAGGCCCTTTTTTCTACTATCCTTGGGTATTAGTGTCATACTGTTTATAGTTTTAGTTATGTCCTGCAAATGTGTGCATTCACTCTATGTTTGTTCCTCTGCCTCTGACTAATTCCACTCAGCATATTACTCTCCATGGTCATCCATGTATAAGCAACTTTCATGACTTCATTTTCCTAATAGGTTTTAAGTGTTTCATTTTGTAGATGAACCATAATTTCTTTATCCATGCATCTATATTCGGGCATGTGGGTTCCTTCCATTTTCTGGCTATTTTGGACAGTGCTCAATGAACATAGGAATGCAGATGGTTTTTCTAAAGTGTGTTTTGGGTCCACTGGGGTACATTCCCAAGAGCACTATTGTTGGGTTATATGGAAGCTCGATTACTAGTTTTTTGAGGAATATCCATATTTTTTTCAAGAAAGGCTGAATCAATTGGCATTCCCACCAGCAGTGAGTGAGAGTTCCCTTTTCTTTGCTTGCACTGGATTTTCTTTTTCTTTTCTTTTATTTTATTTTTGCCACTTTACAGGTTGTCAATTTTACTTATTATTTTCTAATATTAATTTTTATTTAATTTAATCATAATGAGATAGAGCATTACAAAGCTGTACAATGTTCCAACATCTGTCCCTCCACCAGTGTGATTTCCCAGCAACAATGTCCTGTTTCGTTCCCACCCACCTCCAAACCTTATATATATTGGATATTAACCCCTTATCAAATGAGTATTGGCCAAATAATTTTTTCTCATCCATGGACTGTCTTTGTGTTTTGATCATTGTTTCCTTTGAAGTTCAGAAGCTTCTTAGTTTAATGTAATCCTATTTCTTTATATTTGTTTCATCCTTGAAGATGCCTTTAGTTTCAATACCATGAGGAGTTCTGCCAATGTTTTCCTATATGTACTTTATGGATTCATTTTTTATATCAAGGTATTTAATCCATTACGATTTGATTTTTGTGCATAACATTAGAAAGAGGTCTGAGTTTTTTTCATATAGCTGATCCCTTTTCCCACCAACACTTGTTAGTGAAGATTTCCTTGCAACACTCCATTTTTTTCCCTTTGTTTTTCCTCTTTATCGAAGATTAATGGATCATATCTCTAGGGTCTGTTTCGGGATATTCAAGTCTATTCTAATGATCTTAATTATAATATCATTCTGTTTTAATTACTACCTTTGTAGTAATTACTACCTTTGTAGTAGTACAGTTTGAAGATGGGGAAAGTGATATTCTTTCCCCAGAAGACTATTTTATCTATACAGGGAGGGAGATGGGGCTTATTGTTCCATATAAATTTCAGGAGTTTTTGCTCTTATTCCTTTAAAATTGACATAGGTATTCTTACACACACTACATTAAATCTATACAATACATTGTAAAGTATTGCAATTTTGATAATACTCACAATCCATGAATAGGGGATGTAATTCCAGTTCCTCGTGTCCTCTTTTATTCATTTATTCATTGTTCTGTAATTTTCTTTGTATAGTTCTTTCACCTTTTTAGTTAAGCTAATTCTTAGGCACTTGATTTCCTGAGGCACAATTTTGAATGGGATAAGTTATTAAAATATCTCTTTCTTATATTTCATTATACATACATCAAAAATACATGAACATTTGAGTATTCAAATTAGTATGCCAATAGATGCAGAGAAATCATTTGACAATATCCAGAATCCATTCATGATAAAGCTGGCAGCAAAATGGGAATTGAAGGACTTTCCTCAATTGAGTCAAAGCCATCACCACAAGCCCACAGCAAGCAATATTCTCAATGGGGGAAAGCTAATAGCTTCCAATCTAAGATCATGCACAAGACAAGGTTGCCAACTCTTGCCACTCCTATTTAATCTAGTACTGAAAGTTCTTGCCATAGAAGCTAAGCAGGATAAAAGTTATCAAGAGATAGGAAAAGAAGAAGTCAAGCTTTCAGTATTTGCACATGATATGATGCTATACTTAGAAAATTATACAGCCTCTACAAAAAATGTTCCTAGAAACAATATATTTGTATAGTAAAGAGGCAGTTAACAAAATCAATACCCCACATTACATGACTTTCCTATATAGGCATAATAAAAGAGAAGACGAAAACATTAAATGATTAACTTACAAGAAGAAGTCTACAGATTTAAAGAAATTATAATGAATATACAAATTACATTTGATGGGAAACAAAAATTTATAAATTTTTCTTGGGAATTTCTCAAAAAACTAGAAATTCAGCTTCCATATGACCCAACAATATTGCCAATATTTCTCCTAACAATACACAATGGGGACTCAAAATGCAAGCAGAACAGCTATCTGCACTCCAATGTTTTCTTTGCAACTCTATTCACAATACCCAGATTCTGGAAACAACCCAAGTGCATGAGAACAGAGGACTGGATAAAGAAATTATGGCACATCTACACAACAAAATATTACACAGTTGCTAGATAAAACGAAATCATGAAATTTGCTGATACATGGACTGACATGGAGAATATCATGGTGAGGGAAATGGGTAAAAGGAAGAGGGACAGACATAGAATGGATGCATTCATTTTCAGGATATTAAAAATAATCTGAGACTAAATTCAGACAGTAAAAACAAGGACAGGAAGACGGGTCCATGGATGGAAGCTTTCCACAGGTGTGGTGGGGGAATTTATTTAGAACAGAAAAGGAACTACTATGAAGATGATAGTTGGATATGATCACTCTGGACAAGAACTAAAATCTGAAAGGAGATAAAGTGAATAATATTTCATCACGGTCCTCCCGTTGTTCATTGATTTGCTCGAGCGAGCCCAGTAACATCTCCATCGTGAGACTTGTTGTCACTGTATTCGGCATATCGAATACGTCACGGGTAGCTTGCCAGGCTTTGCCATGCGGGCGAGATACTCTCAGTAGCTTGCCCGGCTCTCCAAGAGGGGCAGAGGAATCGAACTCGGGTCGGCCATATTAGCCGCTTGAAAGGCAAATGCCCTACCGCTGTGCTATCGCTCCAGCCCTAATATGTCACATAGCATTATAATATAAATAATATAATGTGATAAGACATACAAAATGCATTTCTGTATACAAATAACAAACTTAAAAAGAAAAAACTGACACAAAACAATTCCCTTTACAGTTACATTAAAAAGTCAAATATCAAGGAGTATTCTTAATAAATAAGAAAAAAGTGTACACATTAAAAACTCTGTTACCATAAAAGAAATAGAAGACACATAGTTTGGAAAAATATTCCATATTCATGTGTGGAAACTGTATCATTCTTAATACGTCCATTCTATGCAAAACAATACATACATTCAATGCATTAATTCAATGCACTAATAAACAGTTCAATGTCAATTTTCAAGAACATAAAACAAATATACTTAGGTTTATATGGAAACACAATGTTATAAAAATAAGTATTAAGTGTGGATGGAAAAATGCTTCTCAAATGCTAAAGTAATTCTAAAAAATATGAACTAAGAAACATCACCATATTTCCTGACTTCAGATTATCATCTAACCTGCAATAATTAAAAAATATGACTTCAGAATAAAAGCAGATGTTCAGACCAATGGAATATAATTGAAAGTCTTGATCTAAAATATTATATATGCAGACATAAAATTTATGATCACTTGATCACTTGACATCCCGGTACTCATCCATTTGCTCGAGTGGGCACCAGTAACGTCTCTATTCGTCCCTGTCGCATGCTAGTGGAGCGCAATAGTGTCTGCTCATTCTAGGAACACTAAAAGCCTCAAACTGATGATTCAGGGTCTTGATGAAGAAGTCCGACCATCTCATAGGTGGGTGGCCATGCGATCATTTGAAGTCCCATGGAATCCAGTCCGTAACAGCTCTAGTCCAATGGTCGTCTTCAAATCGCATTATGCGTCCAGACCATCTGATTTTTGATGCCTTGGCAAATGAGACAGCGTCCCTGATTCTTGATCTTTGATGGAGGTTGGAACTCCAGATTCATTTGAGTGAAATGGGTTACTTCAAGCATAGCTCTTTTGATTCCTCTTTGTGAGACCCGAATAGCGTTCTCATCGTGTTTTCGTAGGGCCCAAGTCTCTGAGACATATGTTAAAGCAGGAAGAACAGTGGAATTGAAGAGATGTGCCCAGAGCTGGAGGTTCCTCATCCTCTTAGCTATTTATCCAACTCTATTGAAGGCATTCCAAGCCACTCTCTTCCTCCTGCACAACTCAAGTGCCAAGTTATTTGTCATGTTGACTTCTCGACCTAGGTACACATAACTGTTGCATTCGAAGATGTTCATACCATTGAGAGCAAATGAAATATCAGGAATGAAACTCTTTCTCATAAACATTGTCTTTGTGAGATTCAGCTGTAGTCTGGCATTTACACATTTACAGTTGAAGTCGGCCAGCATTTGTGTCGCTTGGCTGATGTTTGGTGTTATAAGAACGATGTCATCAGCAAAGCGGAGGTGGTGTAGTTGCAGACTATCTATCTTCACTCCCATTCCTTCCCATTCCAGTTGTTGCATGACATTCTCAAGGGTGGCACTGAAGAGTTTCCGTGAATGGTATCAACCTGCTGAACCGCTCTCTTGACATCAATGATCACCTTCCTGTAGAATGGTGAGATCCTTGTAGTGAATCTGCAATACAGCTCATGGAGTATCCTGATGTATTGAGTTTGAATGCCCTGTTTGGCTAGGGCTTCTATGACTGCTTACATCTCAACAGAATCAAAGGCCTTCATTAAATCAATGAACGTTAGACAGAGCGGCATCTTGAACTCCCAAGAAACCCCAATGAGCTTGGTTATCATGTGGATATGGTTGATCGTGCTGAATCCTTTGTGGAACCCACCTTGCTCGCATGGTTGTCCTTTATCTAGTGTTCTGCCAATCCTAATCAGGATGACTTGAGTTAACAGCTTGTAGATGACAGACAATATGCAGATCGGGCCATAGTTGCCAATGTTGTGAATGTCTCCCTTCTTGTACAGTAATACAGTCCTGGGTCAGGTGCTGTTCACTTCTTAACTGACAAAATGGCGTGTTGAATTTCAGAAGAGAGAACGTTTGGAATGACATATTCATCCTGCGGAATTTAGTATCTGGGCAGGTGGACATGGCTATCGAGGAGATCCGAGTAGAAGTCATGAATAATCCTCTCCATTGCCCTTCTGGAAGATGTGATAGATCCATTAGGATGTCAAGAGGCAGTCATCTTGTCTTGTAGTTGGTGAAGGACAGGCGGGCGTTGTGAATGCTTTTCCCAGTGTCTGCCACATCTGCCAGCACTGCTACTCTTCTCTCTTTGAGGTCTTCCTTTATCACTACTCTACACTGCTTTGCGAGCTTGGATGTTCACTTGTGGTTGCCTTTGGCTTATGCCAAGCCACCTTGGAGAATAAGCTCAAGAGTTTTCAAAGACAGGCATCTTTTTGTGGCTATCTCTCTCTCGAGGTTCTTCGAACAATCATGGATGTGCTGAACCATTCAATCGTATTCCTCGACAATGTTGTCAATGACGGCATCTTCCCATGTTGGCGCAATAGTGCCAAAGAGCTCCCAGTTGGTGGTCATTCTGGGAGTTCTCTTCTTAAACTTGGCAGCCTTTCTCTGTGCTCCATGAAGTAGAATTTTGGCACGAAGGAGTCGGTGGTCCGATCCCGTTTGGAATTTTGAGCCAATAGCGACATTGGTAAGGCAAAACCGTCGATTGAATATGATGTGGTCAATTTCGTTATGAACTGTCCACCGGGAGACTCCCAAGTACAACTTTTAGATTTGGCCTTCTGGAACTGTGAGTTACCATGGAAAATTTATGACAAGAAACTTAATCACACTTAATCACTTAACTTCCCGTTAGTCGTCGATTTGCTCGAGCGGGCGCCAGTAACGTCTCCATTTGTCCCTGTCGCGTGCTAGTGTAGCCCAATGGCATCTGTTCGCTCCGGGACATGAAGGGCCTCAAACCGATCGTTCATGATCTTGACGAAGAAGTCTGACCATCTGGTAGGTGGGCGGCCACGCGGTCTTCTGACATCCCGTGGAATCCAATCAGTAACAGCTCTAGTCCAACGGTCATCTTTAAATCTCATTACGTGACCAGCCCATCTGATTTTCGACACCTTGGCAAATGAGACAGCGTCCCTGATCCTTGATCGTCGACGGATGTCAGAACTCCGGATTCGTTCTCTCATTTGAGTGAAACGTGATATTCCAAGCATAGCTCTTTCTATTCTTCTTTGGGAGACCTGAATAGCGTTCTCATCTTGTTTGCGTAGGGCCCAGGTCTCTGAGGCATATGTTAATGCAGGAAGAACAGTGGAATCAAAGAGATGTGCCTGGAGCCGGAGGTTCTTCGTCCTCTTAGCTATTTCTTCGACGTTCTTGAAGGCGTTCCAAGCCGCTCTCTTCCACCTGCCAGCTCGGTGCCAGGTCATTTGTCATGTTGACCTCTCGACCTAGGTAGACATAGCTGTTGCATTCGGAGATGGTCGTTCCATTGAGAGCGAATGGGGCGTCAGGAACAAGGCTGTTTCTCATAAACATTGTCTTCGTAAGATTCAGCTGTAGTCCTACCTTTCCACACTCACGGTCAAAGTCGGCCAGCATTTGTGCCGCTTGGCTGATGTTTGGTGTTATTAAAACAATGTCATCAGCAAAGCGGAGGTGGTGTAATTGCCGACCATCTATCTTCACTCCCATTCCTTCCCATTCCAGTCGTCGCATGATGTTCTCGAGGGTGGCACTGAAGAGTTTCGGTGAAATGGTATCACCCTGCCGCACCCCTCTCTTGACATCAACGATCACTTCTTTGTAGAATGGTGAGATCCTGGTAGTGAATCCGCAATAGAGCTCACGGAGGATCCTGATGTATTGGGCTTGAATGCCCTGATTGGCTAGGGCTTCAATGACCGCTTCTGTCTCAACAGAATCAAAGGCCTTCATTAAATCAATGACAGGGTGAGAGACTGTCAGAGTTCATCATGTCGACCAAGACCATCCATGGTAACTCACAGTTCCAGAAGGCAGAATCTAAACGATGGACATGGGAGTCTCCCGGTGGACGATTCCACAACGAAATAGACCACATCATATTCAATCGACGGTTTTGCCTGACTGATGTCGCTGTTGTCCCAAAATTTCGAACGGGATCGGACCACCGTCTCCTTCGTGCAAAATTCTACTTCACAGAGCAGGGAGAAAGGGCTGCAAAGTTCAAAAAGAGAACTCCCAGAATGACCACCAACTGGGAACTCTTTGGTACTATTGCGGCAACATGGGAAGATGCCATTGTTGACAACATTGACGAGGAATACGATCGACTGGTTCAGCACCTACATGAATGTACGAGGAACGCCAAGAGAGAGATAGCCACAAAAAGTCGCCTACCTTCGAAAGCTCTTGAGCTAATTCGCCAGCGTGGTTTGGCGCATGCCTCAGGCAACCGCAAGCTAACGTCCGAGCTTGCAAAGCAGTGCAGAGATGCGATCAAGGAAGACCTCAAAGAGAGAAGAGCAGAAGTACTGGTAGATGCGGCAGAAGCCGAGAAAAGTATTCGTAAGGCCCGCCTGTCCTTCGCCAACTATAAGACCAAGATGACTGCGCTCCGACGTCCTGATGGATACATCACATCCTCCAGAACGGCAATGGAGAAGATTATCCATGACTTCTACTCAAATCTCTTCGATAGCCATGTCCACTTGCCAACATACCAAATTCCACAGGATGGGTACGTTGTTCCCAACGTTCTCCCCTCCGAAATCCGACACGCCATTTCGTTGGTAAAGAAACAAACAGCACCCGGCCCAGACAAGGTCAGACCTGAACACCTGAAGAACCTGCCGTCAGTACTCATCAATACACTGGCTCGGCTCTTCACTCGCTACCTGTCTGAATGCAAGGTTCCGTCCCAATGGAAAACCAGCAGGACCGTACTACTGTTCAAGAAGGGAGACATCCATGACATTGGCAACTATCGCCCGATCTGCCTATTGTCTGTCATCTACAAGTTGTTCACTCGAGTCATCCTGAATAGGATTGGCAGAACATTAGATGAAGGACAACCATGCGAGCAAGCAGGGTTCCGCAAAGGATTCAGCACCCTCGACCATATCCACACGATAACCAAGCTCATTGAGGTTTCTAGGGAGTTCAAGATGCCGCTCTGCTTAACGTTCATTGATTTACAGAAGGCCTTTAATTCTGTTGAGACAGAAGCGGTCATTGAAGCCCTAGCCAATCAGGGCATTCATGACAAGAAACAAAGAGTACAAAATGGTGGGAAATGCCTCTTAAACAACTATATTGGAATAACTGGTTAGTCACATGAAGAAAAAAATAGAACTGGGCTTAGCACATATATATATATATATGTCATATATATATTTCTCTAATGCACATGGGACATTCTATAATATAGAACACATGCTTGGTAGCAAAATTATCTTCATAAAGTAAATATGATAGAAATTGTTTCAAATATCCTCTCAGTCCACAATGCACTGAAAACAGAAGTTAATCACAAACAGAAATGGTGAGAAAACTCAAACACTTGTAAATTTGACAGCTCCCTTTCAAATAACCAGTGGGTGAAAGTGGAAATCAGAGAGATTATATGAAAAGATTCCTGGAAACAAATAAGAAAAGATTGAGGATATGAAACACTAGAATTTATTAGACACAGCAGAAGTAATTCTAAGAGGAAAGTTCATAGCAATGCAAACATTCATAAGGAGCAAAAAAGGCCCCATATAAATTACACAATTTCACAGCTTAAACAACAGGAAGAGGACCAATGAATGGAACCCAAATTAGGCAGAAAGAAGAAAATAATAAAAGTTAGAACAGAAATTTATAAATTTGTATGCAGAAAAACAATACAAAATATTAGTGAAACAAAGGGTTGTTTATTTTTAAAAATAAATAAGATTGACAAACTACTAACATGGTTCAATGAAAGAGAGAGAATTTTGGTAAACAGAATTAGAAATAAAAATGGCTAATGTCAGAAATATTACCATGAAAATTCAAAGGCATAAGTATTTAAAAATGCTTACATCATGAAGCACAAGAATGGACAAATGATTGAACCATGGAACGTTTGGAAGAAATGGAAAAATGTTTGAACCATGAAGAAATGGAATATCTGAAGACACCATTTATCTTCAAGGAAACACAAATGGTAATCAAAAGTCTCCCCTAAATGAAAAGCCCAGGTTCATACGTGTTCAATAGTGAGTTGTCCAATCCTTTAAAGAAAACTGACAGCCAATCCTTTTCAGACTCTCTCAGAAAATTAAGAAAAATAAATACTCCAGTCTCTATGAGGCAAACATTTTTCTGAAACTAAAACCAGACAAAAAACACCGTAAAAAGAAAAAGATAGACCTATATCCCATATGAATCCAGATACAAAGATTCTCAACACAATATTATCAAGTCAAATCCAGTAATACTTCAAAAAGATTATGCAATGTGGTGAAGTAGTATTCATCCTGGGGATGCAAGGGTGATTTAACATACACAAGTCCCCCTCCCAACCCCCCCCCCAAAGTTGGGAATCTGACGTGGAAGTTGCTGGTGGAGTCGTGGCCCCCAGGTGCACACACAGGCTGGTGTGACCATTGACAGGGACTGTTGTCATGGTTTTTTTTTTCTCCAGTATTTTTTCTAGTCTGTTTAGAACCCAGGAAATGATGATCTTAATTTTGGGATAAGACAGAGTAGGAAAAACTACAATTTTGTACAGATTGCAGGTTGGAGAAATCATTACTACGATTCCGACCATTGGATTTAATGTTGAGATGTTAACATGTAAAAGTCTTAAATACCAAGTATGGATTTAGGAGTTTAGACAAGTATCAGGCCTATCTGGAGGTGTTATTATTCTAACACAGATGCTGTCATATATGTAGCAGACAGCTGTGACCAAGACCAAATTGGCATTTCCAAATCAGAGTTGGTTGCCATGTTGGAGGAGGAAGAGCTAAGAAAAGCTATTTTAGTGGTGTTTGCAAATAAGCGGGACATGGAACAGGCCATGACTCCCTCAGAGATGGGAAATTAACTTGGGTTACCTGCTTTGTAGCACTGTCCTCCCATTGTTCTTCGATTTGCTGGAGCGGGCCCAGTAACGTATCCATTATGAGACTTGTTACTGTGTTTGGCATATCGAGTATGTCACGGGTAGCTTGCCAGTCATCGCTGTGTGGTCGAGATACTCTTGGTAGCTTGCTGGGCTCTCCGAGAGGGGCAGGGGAATTGAAACTGGGTCAGCCAAATTGGCCGTGTGCAAGGGAGACACCCTACCACTCTGCAATAGCTCCAGATCAGATGGGTATTGGATAAATATTCTTTCCCATTCTGTGGGTTCTTTCTGTATTTTGGTTCACTGTTTCTTTTGAGGTGCAGAAGCTTCTTAGTTTGATGTAGTCCCATTTGTTTTTTTGCTTCCACTTGCATGATCAGTGTTGTTTCATTCTTAAAGTTGCTTTTAGCTTCAGTGTCGTGGGGAATTCTGCCTACATTTTCCTCTATGTACCTTATGGATTCATGTCTGATATTGAGGTCTTTAATCCTCTTTGATCTGATTTTTGTGCCTAACATTAGACAGAGGTCAGAGTTCATTTTTTTTTTTGCAGGTAGCTATCCAGTTTTCCCAGCACCACTAGTTGAAGAAGCTTTCCTTGATTCACTTCACATTTCTTGCTCCTTTGTCAAAGATTAAGTGGTCATATATTTGGGGGTCTGTGACAGAATATTCAACTATTTTCCATTGGTCTGCAGATCTGTTTCTAGCCCACTACCATTATGTCTTAATTACTACTGCTTTGTAGGACAGTTTTAAATTGGGGAGGGTGATGCCACCCATCTTCTTTTTCCCAAGGATTGCTTTATCTATTTGTGGGGGTTTATTGTTCCATATGAATTTCAGGAGTGTTTTGTCTATTTCTTTGAAAAATATCATGGGTATCCTGATAGGTACTGCATTGTATTTGTATAGTACTTTGGCAGTATTTCCATTTTAATAATGTTAATCCTCCCTATCCATGAGAAGCAATTTGTCTCCATTTCCTAGTGTCATCTTTTACTTCTTGAAGTAGTTCTTTGTAATTGACCTTGTATAGGTCCTTCACCTCTTTGGTTAAGCTGATTCCGAGGTACTTGATTTTCTGAGGTACTATTGCGAACAGGATTTTTCTTCTTTTTTTCTCTTTTTTTGGGTCACATCCGGCGATGATCAGGAGTTACTCCTGGCTCATGCACTCAGGAATGACTCTTGGCGGTGTTCAGGGGACCATACGGGATGCTGGGAATCGAACCTTGGTCGACCGTGTGCAAGGCAAACTCCCTACCCGCTGTACTATCGCTCCAGCCCCCAATGAACTGGATTTTTTTAATGTCTCTTTCTTCTCTTTCGTTATTTGTATATAAGAAAGCCATGGACTTCTGGGTGTTGATTTTGTAGCTTGCCACTTTACTAAACTGACCTATTGTTTCTAGGAGCTTTTCTGTAGAGTCTTTAGGGTTTTCTAAGTATAGTATCATATAATCTGAAAATAGTGATAGTTTGACCTCTTCCTTTCCTATCTGAATTCCCTTCATACCTTTCTCTCGCCTAACTGCAATGGCCAGGACTTCCAGTACTATATTGAATAGGAGTGGCGAAAGTGGGCAATCTTGTCTTGTGCCCGATCTTAGAGGGATGGCTTTTAGATTTTGCCCATTGAGAATGACACCTGCTGTGGGCTTTTGGTAGATGGCTTTGACTATATTGAGGAAAGTTCCTTCGATGACTATTTTGCTGAGAGATTTCATCATAAACGATGCTGGATCTTGTCAAATGCTTTCTCTGCACCTATTGATATGATCATATGGTTTTTAACTTTTCTTTTGTTTCTATGATGAATTATTTCGATAGATTTCGGAATGTTAAACCATCCCTGCATCCCTGGGATGAATCCTCCTAGGTCATTGTGTATGATCTTTTTTTTTAAATTTATTTATTGAATCACCATGAGAACAGTTACAAAGCTTTCAGGTTTAAGTCTCAGTCATGCAATGATCAAACACCCATCCCTTCACCAGTACACATTTCCCACCACTAAGAATCCAAATATACCCCCCATGCCACCCCTCCCCGTTCCTTTGAGGCAGATGATTTCCACTTAACTCTCTACTTTTATTACATTCATTATTTTGACAAAAGATGCACCGTTATTATTTGGAATTATCCCCCAACAATCAAACCTGCAGAAAAGGCATCATAAAATAATTTGTTTTCTATTACTGCTTATGAAAACCATACAATGTCATGTGGACACTGTAGAAGCCACGCAATTTTGGATTTCTGATATTTTACTAATTAAGTCTGGAGGTATTTCTACCCAAAGCCAAATAGTTCCGAGATTAGTTTGTGTGCCTCTGGGTCCATGGACGTGTAGGAGAGCTGCTCGTGGGGCGGGGGGGCAACTAGTGGTCTTGGCAGGGCAAGAAGAATGTGCCGGTTCTGACCCCCATCCCATGAGTCCCCAGTTGCCCCCCAGTTGCCCCATCCCCAGTTGCTCATACCTGGCTGTCCGTTAAGCTCTTAGGTGGTAGCCACTATGCCACTGGGGTGGGGGAATGGCGGAAGAGACAGACACCCTTTCCTTCCAGGGGGTGGGAGGGAGACACGGGTACTCTAGCTTACTGCATAGTCCATTCACATTTCTGTCAGAAGCTTCTGGGTTCTGACTTAAGTCCGTGTGCTTCTGGGGCCATGGTCATGCCAGAGGGCTACTCATGGGGGCAACTCATGGTCTGGACAGGGCAAGAAGCCATGGTGTATGAACTTTTTGATGAGTTGTTGTATTCTATTTGCTAATATTTTTTTGAGGATCTTTGTGTCTGTGTTCATCAGGGATATAGGCCTGTGATGCTTTTTCTTTGTGGTATCTCTATATGCTTTTGGTATCAGGGTGATATTTGCTTCATAGAAAGTATTTGGAAGTGTTTTTGATAATTCAATTTCATGGAAAAGATTAAAGAGTATTGGGAGTAAGTCCTCCTTAAAGATTTGCAAGAATTCACTAGTGAATCCATCTGGGCCAGGACTCTTGTGCTTGGGGAGACTTTTTATTTATTTCCTCCAGGGTTTATTTGTGTGTGTTTCGTGGAATAAAACTTCTCAAAGTACTCCCTGAGGATCCTTTTTTAATTTCTGTAGTCTCTGTTGTAACTTCCCCCTTTTCATTTCTGATTCGGTTTATTAGGGTTTTCTCTCTCCCTTTATTTGTGAGTCTTACTAGAAGCTTATCGATCTTGTTTATTTTCTCGAAGGACCAGCTCTTTGTTTCATTGATCTTTCGTATTGTTTTGGGTTTCCATATCATTAATTTCTGCTCTGAGTTTTATTATTCCCTTCTTCCTGTTCTGATTGGGCTCCTTTTGTTGGTCATTCTCCAAGCTCTTAAGCTGTGAGGTTGGTTACTTATGTGGTCCTGCTCCTCCTTCCGGAAGAATGCTTGTAGAGCTATAAACTTTCCTCTTAACATAGCTTTTGCTGTTTCTCATAAGTTTTGGTAACTCGTGTTCTCATTTTCGTTCCTTTCCAGGAATCTTTTGATTTCCTCTTTGATTTCTTTTCTAAGCCACTTGTTGTCCAATAGTGAGCTGTTTATTTTCCAGGTGTTTGATTTAGTTTTCTGTTTGTGTGTGATTTACTTCTAATTTCAGTGCATTGTGCTCTGAGAAGATTGTGATTCTATCTCTATCTTCTCAATTTTATGGAGGTATGTTTTGTGGCTCAGCATGTGGTCTATCTTGGAGAATGTTCCATGCACACTTGAGAAGAATGTGTATTCAGCTTTTTGAGGATGAAGTGATATATATATATATATATATATATATATATATATATATATACATACTAAGCCCGTTTCTCCCATTTTTCCCCTCATATTAAGTATGTCCTTGCTAAGCCTGAGTCTGGTTGATCTATCAAGAGGTGATAAAGCGTTGTTGAAGTCTCCCATTAGTATAGTATTGTTTAGCTGTCGATGTCTTTCTTCAAGTCTACAAATAGTTGTTTTAAGTACTTTGCTGGTCCCTCATTAGGTGCATACACATTTAGTATTGTAAGTTCTTCCTGTTTTACATATCCGTTGATCAATAAAAAATGGCCTTCACTGTCTCTTGTGACCTTCTTCAGTCAGAAATCAATGTGGTTTGATACTAGGATGGCTACCCCAGCTTTTGCATGGGAGTTGTTTGCCTGTACGATTGTTTTCCAGCCTTTAACTTTGAGCTTTTGTTTGATCTGACTATTGAGATGTGTTTCTTGCAGGTAGCAGAATTTTGGGCTTAATTTTCTAATCCATCCTGCCACTCTGTGTTTTTTAATTGGTGAATCTAGCCCATTGACTTTGAGAGAGATTATTGTTATTAGGTTTTGTCCCATTTTTCTGCTGAAAATTTGTGCATTATTTATGTATTTGAGGGGCCTGTCTTGTCTTAAATTAGCATATTTAGTTGTTCTTGTAACCATGGTTTTGAGTCTATGAAGTTTCTGAGCTGTTATTTGTCTGTGAAACTGTGCATTGTTCCTTCTGTTTTGAATGAGAGTCTCGCTGGGTAAAGTATTTTTAGTGAGCCATTTATTTCATTGAGTTTTTTTTAACTATATTCCACCGCTGTTTTCAGGCCATGAGGGTTTCATCAGAAAAAATCAGCTGTGATTCTTAAGGATGCTCCTTTATAGGAAACTTCTTTCTTGCTGCTTTCAGAATTTTGTCTCTATATAAGGTTTTGGTCATTTTGATAAGGATGTTTCATGGGGTACTTTTATTCATATTGCTTCTAGCTCGTACCCTTCAGGCCTCCTGAATGTGGTCATATGTTTTCTTCACTCTGGAAACGTCATAGCAATGATGTATTTAACAGTTTCTTCTTCATCAGCATTTTCTTCCTGTCCCTCTGGGACTCCTATGATTCTTATGTTACTCCTCTTGGCTTCATCACGATCTTCTCTTGCATCTGTTCCCGGATTGCGAATCTCTTTTCCATTTTCTGCTCTTTTCAGGAGAGTCTATGGTCTCCATCGTTGAGCTCACTGATTCTGTCCTCAGCAGTTGTTACTTCTCTTCTAGGCCTTCCCCTGAGTTTTTCCATTCACCTACCAGGTTTTTCAGGTCTGACATTTCCGTTTGTAATTTTGTTTGCATTTTCCTTATTTCTGCCTTCAAATCCTCTTGTCTTTCATTGACATTGATTTCCATTGTTTCTTTTAGCTTCCTAAGCATTCTCAGTAATCCCCTTCTAAATTCCTTGTCAGAGAGGTTGTCTAGCACTTCATTACTATTGGGATCTTATGGGCTAGCCTCTTCAATAAGTTAGCTTGGTGGGCTTCTGCATTGCTTTATCATTGTGACCTGTGTGGTTTATGCCTTCACGTTCACTGTTACTATTCTGCTTATGATGCAGTATTAATTGAGGTGGGCTTAATGAATTATTGGCTAATGTGTTTCTGGTGGTTAAGCTAACCTAATGAAAGTTCAACCTAGAAGAGTAACTTATGATTTGCATAGAATATATAGGGGGAGAATAACTTGTAGCTGCTAATGTGGCCGTGTCTCTGGGAGAAGCCCTGCCTCCAGGCTGGTACCTGGGTGAGATGAGCAGAGGGTGCCTGGAACTGTTCAGCTTTGGTTGCACGCAGTTTGCTCAATTCCCATTCCCTGCAGATCAAGTCATCTTGATGACTAGCCGTTCTGGGGGTCTAGTTAGACTTACAGCCCCGGGAAGGAGCCCTGCCTCCTGGCTGGTACCTGGGTGAGATAAGAGGTGGTATTTTGATAAAAATCAACTAGACTGAAAAACCACTAGCAAGACTCACAAATAAAGAACGAGAACCCCAGTAAACCAAATTAGAAGTGAAAGAAGAGATATCACAACAGATACCACAGGCACTCAAAGAACCACCAGAGATTACTTTGAAAATCTTTATGGCATAAAATGGGAGAACACAGAAGATTTTGGTAAATTTTTAGACATTTATGCACTCCTAAGTTTGAACCAAAAATAACGGAACATTTGAGCACACAAATTACTAATGAAAAATTTGAAGTAATAATCAAAAGTCTCCTCTTAAAGATAAACACAGGTACAGGTGGACTCACTAGAGAGTTCCTCCAAAATTTTACAAAAATATCTACTGCCAATTCTTTATAGGCTATTTGAGAAAGTCAAAGAAACAGAAACATTCTAAGTTTCTATGAGATAAATATTATTCTGATACCAAAAGCAGACAAAAACAACACAGAAAAGGAAATCTATAAATCTATATCCCTGATGAACATAAATGCAAAGATTCTCACAGGGCCAGGGCAATAATACAGCAAGCAGGATTCTTGCACATGGCCAGCCTGTGTATGATCTCAGCATATTGACCATAAACCTGTTAGGAGTGACCCCTGAGTACAGAGACAGTAGTAAGCCATTAGCAATCTGAATGTGTCCCCAAGACAAACTAACAAAATCAAAACAAAACCCCAAATATTCTCAATAAAATATTATAAACTAGGGTCTGGAGAGATTGTACAGAGTCAGGGACTTGCATTGCATGACACCAACTGAGTTTGATCCCCTACATTGAATATGGTCCCAAAGCACTGCGAGAAGTAATCCCTGAATGCAGAGCCTGGAGTACCTCCTGAGCATCATCACGTGTGGCCCACTGTAGCACTGTAGTTGGTCGATTTGCTTGAGCGGGCCCAGTAACGTCTACATTGTGAGACTTATTATTACTGTGTTTGGCATATAGAATACATTACGGGTAGCTTGCCAGGCTTTGTCGTATGGGTGAGATACTCTCGGTAGCTTCCAGGCTCTCCAAGAGGGGCAAATAAATCAAACCCGTGTCAGCCAGGTCAGCCGTGTGCAAGGCAAACGCCCTACCCACTATGCTATCACTTCCAGCCTATCTGACAAATAAGAATGTACAAATTATGCTGCTTCAAGTTTATTAAATGATATTCCTGTGTGAGCTGCTGCATTAATGCTTTATTCCACTCATGACTTCAGATGTAAGAATTATATGATTTTACAGAACTTATACCTCTAATACTAAGAAAAATTACATAGTTTGTCTGAGATCACATATCTGATAAGTTCTGCAGTCAGGAGGCAAATCATTATGATTCAAAAACGCCAAGAACAGAAACACATAAGACTGTCAAAACATAACTCAATCCTATGAAGTTTCCCCACCTACTCTCATCATGAGCTAATGCAATATAATTCCATTTTACTATCAAAAGTACCCATCACGGGCTGGAGAGATAGTACAGAGGATAAAGTTCTGACTTTACATGCCATATAATTGGCTGAAAAACAAAAAATAAAATATATTAAAAAATAGAACCCATCCACCAAAATGTTAAACACCATGACCAAGTAGTGAGATGCAAGGATGGTTTAACATATGCGACAAAATCAATGTAACACACCCTATCTATACACGGAAACAAGATAATTATGTGATCATATCAATGAGTAGAGAAAACATTAGAAAAGATACAGCACACACTCATGATAAAAACTTAATAAAATGTAAATAAAGGAACTTTCCTCAACATAGTTAAAACTATTTACATCAATAAAAATTATATTCAGTATTGAAAAACTAAAAGAATTTCATTTATGATCAGGTACAAGACAAGGGTATCCATTCTCACCATTAGTATACAATATATTATTAGATGTCTTTGCCATAAAAATTAGGTAAGAAAATATATTAAGGGATCCAGATAGGGAAAAAGAAGTCAAGCTTTCACCATATTGCAGATGACCTGATACTATATTTAGAAAACCCTAAAAACTACACAAAATATCTTCTGGAAAAATTATATAGTAAAGTAACAGGAAGAAGTATCTGCACAAATAACTAAATAGAAGAGGAAAAAATCAGAATAAAAATCACATTCACAATTCCACCCCATGAAAATCAAGTACCTATGCATCAACTTAATAAAAGATGTGAAAGAATTATATATATATATACACTAAGATAAATAAGACAGAAAATGGAAACACATTCCTCCTTCATTCATGGATTAGAAAGATTAATATTGTCAATATCTTAATGTTGTCCAATGGGTGATATGTATTCAATGTACCTATATAAAATTACCCATGACCTTTTTAAAGATGGACTCCAGACACTTTTGAAATTTATATGGAGAAATAAACTCCCACTAAAAAATCAAACTAAAAATTCTAGAAATAGAGAAGATGGAGGTTTCACCCTCATCAATTAGAAATTATACTATAAAGCTATGTTAATGAAAACAGTGTGGTACTGGAACAAGGATAGATTTAGATCAATGGAATAGAATTCAGAGTCCAGAAACAGATCTAGAGGTATATTGAAAAGTTAATCTTTTATAAAGTAGCTAATAAGTATGGAGCAGATCAAGAAAACCCTCCTCAACAAGCGGCATAATATGGCAGTTACATGCAAAAATTATTCAGATGCCTAATATAGTTCTCTAAAATCAATCAAAATGGATTATAGACTTCAATATCAGATCTGAATCCATAAGTTATATTGAGGAAAACATAGGCAGAACACTCCATGACATTAATGCTAAATGTATTCCACTGCTCAGTGCCACGGACCAAGCAAATGGAAGCAAATGTAAACAAATTTGGTTACATCAATTTAAGAACCTTCTGCACCTCAAGAGAAATGATGATCAGAATGAAAAAGCACCCCACAGACTCTTAGAAAGCATTTTCCCACCACTAATCTCACAATTTTAAAATAACTTATGGCACAGGCAGTCAGAAAAACACAAGTAAGTATGATGGAAATTAAGTGTATGAAATCGATATATAAAATTTGATGAGAATTCTGAGCAACAGAATGACAAAAGCTGAAGAGAACTCTTCAAGATGAGGTACAGGAACCTCTTAAAATTTTCTCAGCACAGAACTATAGATGAGTGCAAGAGGAACAGTTTAAAAATTATCAGAGTCCCTGAAGAAGAGGAAGTCAAATTCTATGAAGAATCATGAGATAAAGAAAATATGGATACAAATTTCCCAGCGTTGAGGAATGCAGGCACACAGGTCAAAGAGGCACAAAAGGTTCCAGTGAAAACAGATCCAACGAGAAAAATTTGTGTCTTGACACATAATAATCAGAATGGCAGAAGTCAAAGACAGAGTAAAAAGGTAAAGGCAAGGTAAAGGCCCTCCCGTTGATCGTCGATTTGCTCGAGCGGGCCCAGTAACGTCTCCATTGGAGACTTTGTTGTTACTGTGTCTGGCATATCGAATACTCTCGGTAGCTTGCCGGGCTGTCCGAGAGGGGCGGAGGAATCGAACTCGGGTCAGCCATGTTGGCCGCTTGTAAGGCGAACGCCCTACCCGCTGTGCTAGACAGAGTATTGAAAGCAACAAGATCACAAAATGAACATACATGCAAAGGAAAACCCATAAGTAAATCTATTGAGAGAGAGAGCCACAAGCCAGAAGAGAATAGTGTGGTGTAGTAGAAAAAATAAAAAGCATACCTCAATGACACAAACAACATAACAAGAAAACTCTATCCACTCTATCTAGTTCATTCATAACTGAAAGAACAATACAATAGTACATGGAGAGGCAACAGTTTAGGGAATTCATAGCCTTGAAACCAATTTTGCAAAAAGTATTAAATGACCTTCTTTCTAAGACACAATACTTTTCATAATTTTGCCTCTGACGGTGGAATTCCCTTATTTCCTCCATTCATTTAAGAAATGTCTGTTTATTCTTAACTTGTTAAGGGTTTTTAATCCCTTTCAATGATGAATTGTTTCATTTATATTGAACGTTCTATGCCTATTAAAGTTATTTTACAGCTTAAGGGATTTTATTTCCATATTTTACTTATTAATAAAGATTATTAAGCATTATACATAATATAATATTTCCTAGCATAAAGCCAATACTCCTTATTTATGATCACTTGTATCACTTGTCATCCTGTTGTTCATCGATCTGCTGGAGTGGGAGCCAGTAATGTCTCCATTCACTCCTGTTGCGAGCTAGTGTAGCCCAATGGCATCTGCTCGCGCCAGGAACACGAAGATCCTCAAACCATTCATTCAGGGTCTGGATGAAGAAGTCTGACCATCTCATAGGTGAGCTGTCAGGCATTCTTTTGACATCCAGTGGAATACAGTCGGTAACAGCTCTAGTCGAGCAGTCGTCTCTGAATCGCATTATGTGTCCAGCCCACATGATTTTCGATGCCTTGGCAAACGGACAGTGTCCCTGATTCTTGATCTTGGACAGAAGGCGTAACTCCAGATTCCTTCTTTCACTTGGGTGAGATGTGATATTCCAAGCTTAGCTCTTTCGATTCGTCTTTGGGAAAACCGAATAACATTCTTATCCTGTTTTTGTAGGGCCCAGGTCTCTGAGGCGTATATTAATGCAAGAAGAACTGTGGAGTTGAAAAGATGTACTCTACCACTATATGACTGAAATGCAAGCACCAAAGTTTCTAAGTTTGCAACTGTACCCCATGGCGATTCACTAATAAAAAATTTAAAAAAAAAATAGAAAAGAAAAGATGTGCCTGGAGCAGGAGGTTCTTCTTCCTCTTAAAAACTTCTTCAATGCTTTTGAAGGTGTTCCATGCCTCTCTCTTCCTCCTGAGCAGCTCAGATGCCAGATCGTTTGTTATGTTGAGTTCTCAACATAGGTACACGTAACTGCTGTGTTCGGAGATGTTTGTTCCATTGAGAGCAAATGGAAAGTTAGGAACGAGACTGTTTCTCATAAACATTGACTTCATGAGGTTCAGCTGTAGTCTGACTTTTCCACACTCATGGTCGAAGTTGGCCAGCATTTGTGACACGTGGCTAATGTTTGGTGTTATTAGAACACTGGCTCAACTCTTCACACATTACCTGTCTTAATGCAAGGTTCTGTCTCAATGGAAAACCAGCAGGACTGTTCTGTTGTACAAGAAAGAAGACATCCACAACATCGGTAAGTATTACCCGATCTGCCTGTTGTCTGTTGTCTACAAGTTATTCACTCGAGTCATCCTGAATAGGATCAACAGAACACTAGATGAAGGACAACCAAGCAAGCAAGCCAGGTTCTGAAAAGGATTCAGCATAATCGACCATATCCACATGGTGACCATGCTCATTGTTGTTTCTTGAGAGTTCAAGATGCATCTCTGTATAACATTCATTGATTTAAAGAAGGCTTTTGAATCTGTTGAAACTGAAGTGGTCATCGAAGCCCTAGCCAAACAGAGATCCTCTGTAAGCTGTATTATGGATTCAGCGCCAGGATCTCACCATTCTACAAGGAAGTCATCATCGACATAAAAAGAGCAGTTCAGCAGTGTGATACCATTTTACTGAAACTCTTCAGTGCCACCCTCAAGAATGTTATGTGGTGACGGGAATGGGAAGGAATAGGAGTTAAGATAGAGAGTCGGCAACTACAACACCTTCGCTTCACTGGTGACATCATTCTAATATTTAGGTAAGACACATTTTTACAGGCCTACCAGATTTTCCTTTAAATTAAAAAAATTCTCCTCACATTTACTAAATTCTATATTTGCAAAATTTATTTATTTTATGTAAAATTTAAGGTGTATTCACAAAGAATTTTATGCTATTAATTATTAAAATTTATACAATTATAAAAAGACTGCTTTTGAAAACAATTTTTATCAACTTATAGGTTTACATTTTTATGGAATTTTATGAGCTTAGCTGTATTCATCTATATGTGTGTCACTGTCATCACCTACACACACACACTTACACACACACACACCTCCTCGCATATGTGAAATATAAAAAAAACATAGCAAGGTAACAACTGTTCAGAAACATTTGGATTGGATATTTTGTCTACAAAACTTAGATTTAAAAAATAAATAAAAAATTTTAAAAAATACACCTAAGCTTCCTGAAGAGGTAGGGTTAGGAGGGACATTAGTACAATGTTAGAGGTAATTTGCATATGTACACCATTCCAATACTACACCCAAACCACTAAATATAAATAATAGTATTATTAATCTCATTACCTTAATAAAATGATAAATAAAAATAATAATGAGATATTACCTCATACTGTTGGGATTGGCGAACATATAAAAGTTTATAAAATATCAGAGCTGGCATGATAATAGGGAAAAATGAATCCTTATTCCTTGTTTGTTGGAATATAAACTGGTTCAATCTCTTTGAAAATAATAGGAGCAGTTCTTAAAAAAATGACCCAACAATTCCAGTTCTTCCTATCTATCCCAAGGGTCCAAAACCACATTTTGAAGAGATATTTGTGTTCTTTGTTTATTGCAATAATAGCCATATCTGGAAACAATCACTCTCTCTCCACATCAGAATAGGCCCAGTGATATCATCTGGAGGGAAGCCTCATCTGGGATGGTGGAGCAGCAGAAAGAAGGTCAGGAAGTAGTTGTAGTTTGGGTCCTTAATATGATAAATGTTGGGTTTGAAGGCTGCTGGAACCCACCGGGAAAGGCAGGGCTCTCCCTTCCATTTGAACTCTTCCTCTCATTTGGAATATACCCAGTGATATCAACCAGAGAGAAGCCTCCTCTGGGATCGCAAGGCAGGTTAACATGGAGTTGTGGTGTAGGCCTATAATGTGGATCAACTATACAGAGCTTCATGGACAGTCAACAACTTAGGGAATTCACTGCCTTGAAGTGAGTTTTGCAGGAAGTATTAAAAGAGCTCTTTTATTATTCTTTTAAATTTTATTAGTTTTTTAATTGAATCACCGTGTCACTGTGAGATACAGATACAAAGCTTTCATGATTGTGTTTCAGTCATACAATGTTCCAACACCCATCCCTCCATCAGTGTACAGTGCACATTTCTCACCATTAATATCCCCATTGGGCTACACTAGCATGCGACAGGGACAAATGGAGGCATTACTGGCGCCCGCTCGAGCAAATCGACGACTAACGGAAGTTAAGTGATTAAGTGATTAATATCCCCTGTATCCCTCCTGCCACCCCCACCCTCGCAAGCTACCTCTATGGTAGGCACTTTTTCCGCCCCCCTCAGTATTTTCTTCTCTCTCTGTCTCTCGATCTCTCCCTCTTTCCATTTGGACATTATTATCATTTGCAATACAGATACTGAGAGGTCATCATATTTGGTTGTTTGCCCACTTTCAGCATACATCTGCTATACGAAGCAATCCTTTCCAACCATTACTGTCATAATGGTCCCTTCTCTGTTCCAACTGCTCTCTACCCCACACCTTGAGGCAGATTTCCAATTGTGTATCATTCAACCTGATCCTTCTTTATACTGTCCTTGGGTGTCTGTCAAAAGAGCTCTTTTAAAGAATAGGAGAAACTTTACATCATGTGGCATTGAGTATGGCACTCACTAATGGTGCATAGGATTGTTCTCTACTAAATTAAGAGAAGTTAAAAAGGCATAGCAAATCATAATTACAAATTAACTTTTGTTGATTTATTTTCGATAAATCTATTTGCCATTCTGTAAGTTTTATTGGACTAAGAAATGTTAAATAAACTTCTTATATTTCTGCCAAGTTGACAGATTGGGAGGGAGGAAGGGAACCAGGGAATATTGGTGGAGGGAAGGCAACAATGGTGGTGGAATTGGTGTTAAAACTCTATATGTCTGAAACAACTCGATTATCAACAGCTTTGTAAATCACAGTTTCTCAATAAATATTCTTAAAAATAGAAATCATTTAAACTCTCCTTTTAGATCATAATGCAATAAAGGTAAAATATAATAATACAATAAAAGATGGAGTACTTTTCCCTGCTTGAGAAGGTTGTTTAGAACACATATCTCTCATGCTCCCCTCCTATTTCTCAAATTAAAATTATTTACCTTAAAAGACTTAAAAAGTAGAAAAAAGTTTAAGATTTGGAGACTGCACAACATACTTATAAACCACCATTGGATCAAAGAGGAAATCAAAAGGTATATAAAATAATACTTCAAAATGAAAGGGAAAGAAAAAAATAACTGTCAAGAACTCCAGATTATGCAAAAACAATACCTGTGGGGAGTTCAAAGGCTTGTTTGAGGAAATGAAAAAGAGGTTCAAATAAACTAACTCCATTGCTACAGAAACCACAAATAAAACAAAGTCAAAATCAAACTAAGGGAATGAAGAAAATGACCCCACTCAAAAAAGACCATAAACCAATGTTATATAAATTAAGAAAACAAAGAATAGCATGTATGAAACATGGTACTACTATTCTAAAAGAATAATCAGGAAAGATTAAACTGTAAGCTATATTCAGAAAGAAAGAAAAAAGAGTAAACTCTGGGGCTGGAGAGATAGTATAATGGGTAAGGTACTTATGTCACACACATTGTTCCAAGGTTCAGTCCACGGCATTGTATATAGTATGTAGCCCAACCAATGCCAGAAGTGAACCATGAGGACAGAAGTAGGAGCAAGCCCTGAGTACATCAAGCTACCAAAACCAAGAGAGAGATAAAAATCTAATATATATTATCAAAGACAAATGAATAAAACTAGAACAGATTCTTCAGATACACAAAAGATTGCAAGGGGGTTATCCGACTAAGCTGAAGAACTTGGAAGAAATAGATTATGTTTTTTTATTCATGCATCCACCCAACTTCAAATCAGGAGAGAAAAGAAACTTGAACAGAGTAATCATGAGTAAGCAAATTGAAAGAAAACAAAATGGTAAAAATCTTGCTGTAAGCAGACGATTAACATGGGTTCAGTAGTGAATAATACCAAAGTTTCAAAGACCTATACTTCTCACACTATGCCAAAATTTTGAGAAAACAGAAAAAATTCTAGACGTTTCTACAAAATGAACATTGCACTACTGCCAAAAGCAGAAATACTACTGAAAAAGAAAATTATGAGCTGTTATTCCTTATGAACACTGATAGAATCAAGATATTAGAAAATAAAATTATATTTGAAATATCATGCAACATGATCAAGCATGTTCCATTTCAGAGATTCAAGGATAGCTAAATATATCACTCGATCACTTGACATCCCATTACTCATTGATTTACTCAAGCAGGCACCAGTAACGCCTCCATTTGTCCCCTGTCGTGTGCTAGTGTAGCCTAATAGCATCTGCTCACTCCAGGAACACGAAAAGCCTCAAACAGATCATTCTTGAAGAAGCTGACCATCTTGTAGGTGGGTAGCCACGTGATCTTTTGACATCCCATGGAATCCAGTAAGTTACAGCTCTAGTCCAGCAGTAGTCTCCAAATTGCATTACGTGTCCAGCCCATCTGATTTTCGGCGCCTTAGCAAAGGAAACAGAGTCCCTGATTCTCAATCATTGACAGAGGTCGGAACTCTAGATTCTTTCTCTCACTTGAGTGAAGCGTGATACTCCAAGCTTGATACTCCAGCTATATTTTGACATTTTCACATTCACGGTCGAAGTCGGCCAGTATTTGTGCCGTTTGGCTAATGTTTGGTATTATTAGAATGATGTCATCAGTGAAGCACAGGTGGTGTAGTTGCTGGCCATCTATCTTCACTCCCTTGTCTTCCCATTCCAGTCATTGCATGACATTCTTGAGTGTGACACTGAAGAGTTTTGGTGAAATGTTATCACCCTACCAAACCCCTCTCTGTATATCGACGATTACTTCCTTGTAGAATGGTGAGACCCTGGTGGTGAATCCGTAATACAGCTCACGGAGGATCCTGAGTTTAAATGCCCTGTTTGGCTAGGACTTCAATGACCGGTTCAGTCTCAACAGAATCAAAGGACTTCCTTAAATTGATGAACGTTAGACAGAGCAGCATCTTGAACTCACGAGAAATCACAATGTGCTTGGTTATTGTGTGGATATGGTCAATCGTGCTGAATCCTTTTTGTAACCAGGCTTGCTCGCATGATTGTCCTTCATTAAGTGTTTAGTCAATCATATTCATGATGATTGGAGTGAAGAGCTTGAAGACAACAGGCAACAGGCAGATTGGGCAACAGTTGACAATGTCGTGGATGTTTCCCTTCTTGTACAGTAGATCGGTCCTGATGGTTTTCCACCAGGACTGAACCTTGAATTCACATAGGTAGTGTGTGAAGAGCGAGGTATTAATGAGTACTGATGGCAGATTCTTCATGCGTTCGGGTCTGATCTTGTCTGGGTTGGTTGCTGTTCGCTTCTTTACTGACAAAATGGCGTGTCAGATATGAATGGGAGTACATTGGGAACGACATATTCATCCTGCGGAATTTGGTATGTGAGCTGGTGGACATGGCCATTGGAGAGAACCGAGGAGAAGTCATGGAGAATCTTATCCATTGCCCGTCTGGAAGATGTGATAGATCCTGATAAAGGACAGGGTCTTAAAGTAGAGGCTGATAAAATCTCAAGACCGAACCAGGCTGCCAAAACGAAGAAGGACTAAAATGATGCTCTGTACTTTCAGTGCATGTACTTTGGCATCGGATGCATCCATCGAGGACCTGATGGTGCAAGCGCAGAAGATCAAGTATGACATCATTGATCTGACTGAGACGAGAAAGCATCAACCACATCATGCCATTTTCGATGCTGGAGAAAAACTGTTCCTCAAAACATGCAACAAAAGAGGCGTTGGTGGTGTCAGTGTCCTTGTCAACACAGACTTGGCCATGAGCATTGATTCATTTGAATGCCTAACAACCCAAATTGGACGATTACACTTGAATAAATGTGGCTCACTGCTGGCAGTTTCTATCTTCGTTGTCTATGCACCAACATCCAATTATGATGAAGAAGAAACTGAGAATTTCTACATGGAGCTAGAGAAGTTCTATAAAGAAGACCACACCTTCTACAAGATCATTATCGGTTATTTTAATGCCAAGAGAGGACTGAGAAGATCAGCCAAAGAACTCCACATTGGGACCCATGGCTAGATTGGAACGAACAGGGTAAGAGACTGTCTGAGTTCGTCATGTCGACCAAGATCATCCATGAAAACTCTCAGTTCCAGAAGGCTGAATCTAAATGTTGGATATGGGAGTCACCCAGTGCATGGTTCCACAGCAAAATTGACCTCATCATATTCAATCAACAGTTTTGCCTGACCGATGTTGCTGTTGTCCCAAAATTCTGGATGGGATCGGACCACCATCTCCTACGTGCAAAATTCTACTTCCCGGAGTGGAGAGAAAAGTCTGCAAAGTTTAAGAAGCGAACTTCCAGAACAATCAGCAACTGGGAACTCTTTGGAACTATTGTGGCAACATGTGAATATGCTGTTGTTGACGACATTAACAAAGAATATGATCGACTAGTTCAGCACCTCCATGATTGTGTGAGGAATGCCGAGGAAGAGAAAGTCACTAAAAGATACCTGTCTTTGAAAACTCTCGAGCTCATCATTCACCAATGTCACTGGGTGCAAGCCTCAGTGCAGGTGTGGGGGGAGTCACAAACCACTCTCCGGCCTGCGGAGGTGGCCCTAGGATCCGTAGGTGCAAGGAGGAACCAACCGAATGAACACAAGACACAAGAGACAGAATGCAGTTCAGAAACAGAGAGAAAAAGGGACAGACTTTATGGGGGCAATCAGGGTATATATCCATTAGTGAGGCAGCTACACAAAAGGTCGTGCCCATCTATGGTTAGGAAGGTTTGTTTTCACATATCACGCATAAAGTTTATGTGTATCGTGTACCAGACACGAGGTAGTTACACAAAGGGCCATGTCCATATGATTTACCAGACATGAGGTAGATACACAAAGGGCCATGTCCATATGATTTATAAAATTTATATGCATCACGTACCAGACACGTGATAGTTACTTCTTGTTATTACTGACAGCCATGACAGATGTTCTCTCAGGATAACCATACATCAAGATAACCATACATAGCACTAGCTTTGCCTGTTGCAGGGTCACGTAGGTCAAGACGACCATACATAGCACAGGCTGTGCCTACCGCGGGGTCGTAGGTCAAGACGACCATACATAGCACAGGCACTTAGGCCCTTGGTCAGTTCAAGGGCCAGCTTCCCACACCTCAGGCAACTACAAGCGAGTGTCCAAGCTCGCAAAGCAGTGCAGAGAAGCGATAAAGGAAGACCTCAAAGAGAGTAGAACAGCAGTGCTGGCCAATGCGGCAGAATCTGGGAGACACATTTGCAACACCTGCCTGTCCTTTGCCAACTACAAGACCAAGATAATTGCCTTCTGACGTCGTCATGGATCTACCACATCTTCCAAAAGTTAAATATATGCTATATATATATATATATATATATATATATATATATATATATAATCTAGTGGAGCATTCAAATAATCCTGATTAGAAAGTTGAATAGTTAGATGTAAAACCCTGAAACGTATCTATTTCTCTCACACACACAATCTAAAGAGGTTTTAAAGAATTTGAAATTAGTTCACAGTTCACAAAAAGAGAAAAACATAAGCAGAATTCTCCAGGATGTTGACCTCAGTATCTTCAGTTATTATAAACCATTAGCATTGAAAAACAACAATAACAAACAAACAGATTTACAACAAAGTAAAAAGTCTTTGAACAACCATCTCACAGCACACAGCACAGAAGAAAACCGGCTGGCAGGCTCCACAAATCCCAGAGAATTCTCTGGGCCCCATACTGAGCTGATATCACCCGGAGGTCCCAGATGGGGTGGGTGCTGTCTCCCCACCTTCTCCAGATGGAATCCCGGTGACCATAGCTTCTACAAGCATGGTGCTGGTATGCGGGTACTAGGACTATTTTCCGACATTTCCTGATATGCAAAGTGATCAATGGAAAGTAAATGATCTAGCGTTTGTCCCTGAAAAACAGGCTTGACTGGTGGTGGGAAAATCTGAGCAAAATATAATGCCCAACCCAAATGCATCTGGACTGTGCATTTAACTATGGTGCTATGCCGCTGTGGGAGGGGAAGGCTGTCTGTCCCTCCGCCTGTCACCCCTTTTGGCAGCAGTATGGTGCCCTGCATCTTTTAGAACCTAATGAACAGCCAGGTATGAGACTGCATTGACGAGGCACATGTGTCCTCATGAGATAGGGGGTGGAATCAGCCCTGCTCCCCGCCATGACAATGCTCTGGGTTGCCACCCTCAAGCACCTCCTCTGGCTTCTGAACGACCATGATCCCAGAGGCGCACATACCAATCTCGGAACCCAGGGGCTTCTGACAGTAGTCCCTCTAAGTTTATTATTAAAATATCAGAAATCCAAATTTGTGTGGCCTCTATTGTGGCCACACGACATATGCTCTTCATAATCAGCAATAAAAAACAAATTATTTAATAATGTCTTTTTGGCAAGTCTGCATGTTGGGGAAAATTCCAAATAATAATTTTGGGTTTTTGTCGTAATATTGAATGTGATTAACGTAGAGAGAGAGAGAGTAAAGTGAAATCTACCACACAGGTGGGGGGTGGGGGTATATTGGGGTTCTTGGTGGTGGAAAATGTGCACTGGTGAAGGGACGGGTGTATGATCATTGTATGACCGACTGAGACTTAAATGGAAAGGCTTTGTGACTGTTCTCACGGTGATTCAATAAATAATAAAAAAAAACTTTGAACAGAAAATGAAACTTGGCTTAAAATAAACTGATATAAATAAATAAATAAATAAATAAAATGATATAATACAGAATTGGAGTAATACTCCCACACTACACATCAGACAAAGTGCTAATATCCAAGAAACACAAAGTACTAACAATGACAATAGTAAAAAATATTCAATAACCCCATCAAAAATATAGAGAAGATGAATAGATATTTCCCCAAGGGAAATAGACAGTAGGCATATAAAACTTCATCATCACTTAATATAACATAAATGAAAATTAAAATGTCAAAAAGATGTCATATCAAACCAGTGAATATGGCATACATAAAAACAGAAACAAGTATTTATGGGTACAAAATTGGTGGTAATGTTTTCTGGTGCAGTCTCTATGGAAACAGTATTGAGACTGCAAAAAAATAGTTGAAAAATATCTATTTGACCTTGAAATTTCACTTATTTGCGTCAATCCTAGGAAACAAAATAATGAACTTGAAATGATATATTACCAGGTAAGCTCACTGAAGCTCCAGTCATGACATACAGGATCACTTGATTACTTGACATCCCGTTACTCATCGATTTGCTAGAGTGGGCGCCACTAACATCTCCATTGGTCCCTATAGCATGCTATTGTAGCCCAATGACGTCTGCTCGCTCCAGGAACACTAAGATTCTCAAATTCAGGGTCTTGTCAAAAAAGTCTGACCATCTCATAGGTGAGCGGCCACACGATCTTTTGATGTCCCATGGAATCCAGTTGGACTCTATTCCAGCGGTCATCTCCAAATATCATTAAATGTCCAGCCCATCTGATTTTCTACACCTTGGAAAACAAGACAGCATCCCTGATTCTTGATCATCGACAGAGGTCGGAACTCCAGATTCTTTCTCTCACTGGAGTGAAGCCTGATACTCCAAACATAGCTCTTTTGATTCCTCTTTGAGAGACCTGAATAGCGTTCTCATCCAGTTTTCGTAGAGCTCAGGTCTCTGAGGCATATATTAGTGCAGGAGGAACAGTGGAATCGAAGAGATGTGACTGGAGCCAGAGGTTCTTCGTCCTCTTAGCTATTTCTTCGATGTTCTTGAAGGCATTCCAAGCCACTCTCTTACTCCTGTGGAACTCAGGTGTCAGGTCATTTGTCATGTAGACTTCTCGACCTAGGTACTGTTGCGTTCGGAGATGTTTGTTCCATTAAGAGTGAATGGAATGTCTGGAACGAGACTTGTTTCTCATAAATATTGTCTTCGTGAGATTCAGCTGTAGTCCGACCTTTCCACACATACGGTAGAAGTTGGCCAGCATTTGTGCCGCTTGGCTGATGTTTGTTGTTATTAGAACGATGTCATCAGCAAAGTGGAGGTGGTGTGATTGACGACCGTCTATCTTCACTCCCATTCCTTCCCATTCCAGTCATCACATGATGTTCTCGAGGGTGACACTGAAGAGTTTTGTTGAAATGGTATCACCCTGCCAAATCCCTCTCTTGACATGGATGATCACTTTCTTGTAGATTGGTGAGATCCTGGTAGTGAATTCATAATACAGCTCATGGAGGATCATGATGTATTGAGTTTGAACGCCCTATTTGGCTATGGCTTCAATGACTACTTCAATCTTAACAGAATCAAAGGCCTTCTTTAAATCTATGAACGTTAGACAGAGTGGCATCACTTTTTTCTTTTTGTATCACACCCAGCTGATGCAAAGGGGTTACTCCTGGCTCTTCTTTCCGGAATTACTCCTGGCGGTGCTCGGGGGACTATATTGGATGCTGGAAATCGAACCCAGGTCAGCCACTTGCAAGACACATGCTCTACCCACTGTGATATTGCTCCATCCCCAAGAGCGGCATCTTGAACTCTGAGAAATCTCAATGTACTTGGTTAGCTTGTGGATATGGTTGATCGTGCTGAATCCCATAACTTGTTAGAACCTTGTCTGAAAAGTTATAGCAAGGACAAATCCATCTTAGTGCATTAAAGATAAAAATCTAAAAAATGAAAATTATTTTAATAAATAACATAAATTCATTGGGTGCATAGTATGAGAACTATTTGTAGCATATTTGCAATATCACCATAAATAATGCACTTTAAATTTTTTAATTTTAAACTGAATAAATTAAATAAATAAAAATCTATAACCAGATAACACAATAATAATAAATATTGGAACCAAGAGTAAAGTTCATGGAAATAATGGAAATACAGAGGTAATAAAAATACATAAGAAAAATCAGAGAAAAAGCAAATAAACTAACATCACATCTAAAGGAATTTGAAAAAGAATAGATGGAACCCATATTAGTAGATGAAGTAAATAATCATAATTAGATGGGGAAATAATTTTTGTCATTCAGTGGGCTCTCTCTGTAGTTTGGTCACTGTTTGTGTTTATGTTTGTTTCCCTACTTGCTTGGTCATTGGCGTTTCTTCCTTAAAGACACCTTTAGTTTCAATGTCATGGAAGGTTTTGTGTACATTTTTCTCCATGTACCTTATGCATTCGGGTCTGTTATTGAGGCATTATCCACTTTGATCTGACTTTTGTGCCTCGAGATAGACAGAAGTCTGAGGTCATTTTTTTTCAAGTGGTGTTCAATTTTCCAGCACTACTTGTTTGAAGAGACTATCCTTACTTCGCTTCACATTTCTTCTTCCTCGATAAATTAAGTGATCATATAGTTGAGAGTCTGTGACAGAATATTTAACTTGTTCCATTGGTCTGAGGGTCTGTTTCTATTCCAATACAATGCTGTTTTAGTTACTACAGGTTTGTAGTACAGACTGAAGTTGGGGAAGTTTATGCCACCCATATTCTTTTCCCAAGAATTGCTTTATATATTCATGGGGGGTTATTGTTCCATATAAATTTCAGGAGTTTTTTGTCTACTTCTTTGAAAAATGTCATGGGTGTCCTTATAGGGACCTCCTTGAATCTGTATAATGCTCTTAGGAGTATTGCCATTTTGACAATGTTAATCTTCTCGATCCATGAGCAGGGGATGTGTCTCCATTTCCTAGTGTCTTCCAGATAAAGGGTTAAAATCCAGCATATACAAGACATTCGTAGAATTGTACAAGTAAAAATCTTCCAACCCCATCAAAACAAGGGGAAAGTAAATGAACAGAAACTTCCTAAAAAAGAAATACAAATGGCCAAAGGTTCGTGAAAAAAATGCTTTACAGCATTAATCATCAGGGATATGCAAATAATAACAGCAATAATATATCATTTCTCACTACAGGGACTGGCACACATTCAAAAGAACAAGAACAACCAGTTCTGGTGCAGATGTGGGGAGAAAGGGACTCTCTTTTGTTGGTGGTGGGAATGCTGGCTGGTCCAGACGTTTTGGAAAGCAATATGGACATTCCGTAAAAACTAGAAATTGAGGGGCTGGAGCAATAGCACAGCGGGAAGGGCATTTGCCTTGCATGCGGCCAACCCAGGTTCGATTCCCAGCATTCTATATGGTCCCCTGAGCACTGCCAGGGGTAATTCCTGAGCTCAGAGCCAGGAATAACCCCTGTGCATTGCCGGGTGTGACCCCCCCAAAAAAAACCCCTAGAAATTGAGCAAAATTCCTGGTACTAATCGCCGCCATTCTTGGGTGCTAGTCTCCTAAGCCCAGCCACACATGCTAGGGGAAAAGGCAGCCCAGATAGAGAAGGGAGCACCAAAAAAAGGATGTTGGGAGGATCCTCCGAGGATGGGAGAAGCATGCTGAAAGTACACTATAGGCCAAACATGATTGCCACTCAATGCCTCTTTTGCAAACTGCAACACCCAAAAGGAGAGAGAGAACAGAGGGGAATGCCCCGCCACAGAGGCAGGGTGGGATGGGGGAGTGGGGGTGGGAGGGATACTGGGATCCGTGGTGGTGGGAAATGGGCACAGGTGGAGGTATGGGTATTTGATCATTGTATAATTGAAACTCAAGCACAAAATTTGCAAGTCTACCACTGTACCTCATGGTGTCTCGCTAATAAAAATTAAAAAATAATAAATAAATAAAAATTAGTTAGCGGTAAAAAAAAGAAATTGAGCTTTCATGTGACCCAGCAATACTACTTCTGGTAATATATCCCTTAGGTGCAAAAAAGCACAGTAAAAATGACATCTGACTTGTATGCTCGTTCACATTATCCAGGATTTGAAAACACCCCAATTACCCGAGAACCGACAACTGGTTAAAGAAACTTTGGTACATCTACACAATGGAATGCTATGCATCTGTCAGAAAAGATGAAATCATGAACTTTGCTTGTAAGTGGATGAACATGAAAAGTATCATTCTAAGTGAAATGAGTCAGAAAGAGAGAGACAGGCATACAATTACTGCAGTCATTTGTGGAATGTAAAATAACATATTATGAGAATAACACCCAAGGACAGTTGAAATAAGGGCTAGGAACATTGTTCCATAGTTGGAAGCCTCCCTCATGAGCTGGAGTAGAAGGCAACTGGGATAGATAAGTCACTGATGGTTATAGTGATCATTCGTAATAGGAGACATATGCTGAAAGTAGATAAAGGATGAAACATAATGGCCTCTCAGTATATGTATTGTAAATCATAATTCCCCAAAGTAGAGAGAGAGTAAGAAGAAAACTGTCTGCCATAGAAGCAAGGGGTGGGGTGGGGTGGGGTGATGGGAGGAATACTGGGGACATTGGTCTTAGAAAATGTATGCTGGTGGAGCAGATGGATGTTTGATCACTGTATGACTGAAACTCAATCATGAAAGCTTTGTAACTATATCTCATAGTGATTCAATAAAAAAATTTAAAAAATAGATTGTAAATAACTAGAACAAAACAAGAGATTGATGGACCAAGAATATTATTCTTCTGAAGTAGAAACAATATTGCCTAACACTTAGAAATATGATAAATAAGTAAAATCACTCTCACTGTTTCCCCATTTTAATTGATTTGCTCGAGCGGGCACCAGTAATGTCTTTATTGTGAGACTTGTTATTGCTTTTGGCATATCAGATACACCACGGCTAGCTTGTCAGGCTTTGCCATGCGGGTGGATACTCTCGGTAGCTTGCCAGGCTCTCCAAGAGGGCTGGAATCGAATCTGGGTCGGCTACGTGTAAGGCAAACGCCCTGTGAATTTAACTCAGAAGTAGAGCACTTGCCTTGCATGTGTGAGGTATTGGTTTTAATTATCAGCACCAAAACCAAAATGTAGAGTAAGACATCACTTGAATTCATCTGGGGGATATAAAGTAACAAAATATGAGATTAATAGCCATGAAAAGCTGAGATCAGCACCAGGAGGATTACTCCATAGCTTAGAGGCCAGCTAGGTATTCCAGGGGAAAGGGCAGCTCAGATAGAGAAGGAAGCACCAAATAAAGGGTGTTTGGAGGATCCTCCCAGGAGGGAGATGCATGTTGATAGTCGACTATGGACTGAACATGTTTGCCACTCAATGCCTCTTTTGCAGACCACAACACCCAAAAGGAGAGAGAGAACAAAAGGGAATGCCCTGCCACAGAGGCAGGGTGGGATGGGGGGCATGGGGGTGGGAGGGATATTATCCATGGTGGTGGAAAATGGGCACTGGTGGAGGGATGGGTATTTGATCATTGTATAATCGAAACCCAAGCACAAAAATTTGTAAATCTACAACTCTACCTCATGGCGTTTCACTAATAAAAATTAAAACAAAACAAAAAAAAAGAAATCACTTGATTACTTGTTCACTTGACTTCTCGTTAATTGTCGATTTGCTCAAAAGGGCGCCAGTAAAATCTCCATTTGTCCCTGTCGTGTGCTAATGTAGCCCAATGGCGTCTCTTTGTTCTAGGAACACGAAGAGCCTCAAACCGATTGTTCAGGATCTTGATGAAGAAGTCTGATCATCTGGTAGGTGGGCGGCCATGCGGTCTTTTGATATGCCATAGAATCCAGTCGGTAATGGCTCTAGTCCGGCAGTCATCTCCAAATCTCATTAAGTGTACAGCGCATCGGATTTTTGATGCCTTGGCAAATGAGACAGCATCCCTGATTCTTGATCATCAACAGAGGTCGGAACTCCAGATTTTTTCTCTCAATTGATTGAAATGTGATACTCCAAGCATAGCTCTTTCAATTCCTCTTTGGGAGACCCGAATAGCGTTCTCATCCTGTTTGCCTAGAGCCCAGTTCTGTGAGGCGTATGTTAGTGCAGGAAGAACAGTGGAATCGAAGAGATGTGACCAGAGCTGGAAGTTCTTCGTCCTCTTAGCTAATTATTTGATGCTATTGAAGATGTTCCAAGCCGCCCTCTTGCTCCTGTGCAATTCAGGTCAATTCTCGACCTAGGTACACAAAACTGTTGCATTCGGGGATGGTCATTCTATTGAGAGCGAATGGAGTGTCAAGGATGAGACTTTCTCATAAACATTGTCTTCTTGAGATTTAGCTGTAGTCCGACCTTTCCACAAAGGGTCGAAGTTGGCCAGCATTTGTGCCGTTTGGCTAAAGTTTGGTGTTATTAGAACAATGTCATCAGCAAAGAGAGGATGGTGTAGTTGCCGACCATCTATCTTCACTCCCATTCCATCCCATTCTAGTCATCACATGATGTTCTTGAGGGTGGCACTGAAGTGTTTCGGTGAAATGGTATCACCCTGCCGAACCTCTCTCTTGACATCAATGATTACTTTTTTGTAGAATGGTGAGATCCTGGTAGTGAAGCTGTAATATAGCTCATGGAGGATCCTGATGTATTGAGTTTGAATACCCTGATTGGCTAGTGCTTCAATGACTGCTTCTGTCTCAACAGAATCAAAGGCCTTCTTTAAATCAATGAACATTAGACAGAGCAGCATCTTGAACTCCCGAGAAACCTCAATGAGCTTGGTAATCATGTGGATAAGATCGATGGTGCTGAATCCTTTGCGGAACCCGGCTTGCTCCCATGGTTGTCCTACATCTAGTGTTCTGCCAATCCTATTCAGGATGACTCAAGTGAACAGCTTGTAGATGACAGACAATAGGCAGATTGGGCTATAGTTGCCAATGTCATGGATGTCTCCCTTCTTGTACAGTAGTACAGTCCTGCTGGTTTTCCATTGCATTCAGACAGGTAGTGCGTGAAGAGCCGAGCCAGTGTATTGATGAGTGCTGACGGCAGGTTCTTCAGGTGTTCAGGTCTGACCTTGTCTGGGCTGGGTGCTGTTCGTTTCTTAACCGACGAAATGCCATGTCAGATTTTGTAAGGGAGAACATTGGGAACGACATATCCATCCTGTGGAATTTGGTATGTGGGCAGGTGGACATGGCTCTCGGAGAGATCCGAGTGGAAGTCATGGATAATCTTCTCCATTGCCCTTCTGGAAGATGTGATAAATCCATCAGGACGTCAGAGGGCAGTCATCTTGGTCTTGTAGTTGGCTAAGGACAGGTAGGCGTTACGAATGCTTTTCTTGGATTCTGCCACATCTAACAGCACTGCTGCTCTTCTCTCTTTGAAGTCTTCCTTGATCGCATCTCTGTACTGCTTTGCGAGCTCGGATGTTCACTTGCTGTTGCCTGAGGAATGCGCCAATCCAGGTTGGCGAATAAACTCAAGAGTTTTCTAATACAGGCAATTTTTTGTGGCTATCTCTTTCTTGGTGTTCTTCACACAATCATAGAGGTGCTGAATTAGTCGATCCACTACCTCCACTACCCAGCCGCTGCCACGCTCTGGGACGCTTTCTGGACACTCGGGCCAAGACTCACACACGACTGAAGCCCCACAGAACAAGATAAATGGAACTCTGAGACCTTGGATTCCAGGCTCAAGGGACCAGGGGACAGAGATTCTCTGCTTGCTCCCACCAACCACAGGTGAAGAAGGGATTAAAATCAGGAGCCCCACCCTACCCTGCCCTGTCTGCTTCAACCAACCACCAGAGACCCAGGGATTGGCTTGCACACAGAAAACCCACCCTATGCCTATGGGTACCAGATAAATACCTCACTGGCAGACCTCCACTACCTTCCCTACCTCCACTACCCAGTCGCCACCACACTCCAGGATGCTTTCTGGACCACGCGCCCATTAATACCCATCATTCAGAATTGCTGCACCATATTTGATAGGGTTCAAATTAGTTTAAACTATGGGAACACCTACAAGGGCCATTAGAGGCCACCCCAAAAGTCTCTATCCCTCTCAGAGAGCCTGACAAGCTACCAAGAGAATTCTGCCCACAAGGCAGAGCATCGCAAGCTATCCGTTGTGTATTCAATATGCCCAAACCAGTAATTACAATAGGCCTCATTCCCCTGACACATAAGGCGTCACCAATACGGCAGTGTTGAGAAGGATGAGGAAGGAGAGGCTGATAAAATCTCAAGGCCGATCTAGGCTGCCAAAACAAAGGAAGACAAAAATGATTGTCTGTACTTTCAATGCACGTACGCTAGCATCAGATGCATTCATTGAGGATCTGATGGTACAAGTGCAAAAGATCAAGTACGACATCATTGTTCTGACCGAGACAATAAGGCATCAATCACATCACACTGTTTTCGATACTGGAGAAGAACTGTTCCTCGGCACGTGCTATAAAAGAGGCGTTGGAGGCGTTGTTGTCCTTGTCAACACGAACTTGGCCATGAGCATTGAGTCATTCAAATGCCTAAAGACCAGAATCGGACATTTACATTTGAATAGATGTGGCTCACTGCTGGCAGTTTCTATCCTCATTGTCTACACACCAACATCAATTATGATGAAAGAGAAATTGAGAAGTTCTACATGGAGCTGGAGAAGTTCTATAAAGAAGACCACACCTTCTACAATATCATTGTCGGTGATTTTAAATTCCAAGATAGGACTGAGAAGATCAGCCGAAGAACTCCACATTGGGACCCATGGCCTAGAACGGAATGAACAGGGTGAGAGACTGTCTGAGTTCATCATGTCGACCAAGACCATCCATGGTAACTCACGGTTCCAGAAGGCTGAATCTAAACGTTGGACATGGGAGTCTCCCGGTGGACGGTTCCACAATGAAATAGACCACATTATATTCAATCGACGGTTCTGCCTGACCGATGTTGCTGTTGTCCCAAAATTCCAAAAGGGATCGGACCACCGTCTCCTTCGTGCAAAATTCTACTTCACAGGGCGGGTAGACTGGGCTCCAAATTTTAAGAAGAGTACTCCCAGAACGACCACCAACTTGGAGCTCTTTGGCACTATTGCTGCAACCTGGGAAGATGCCGTTGTTGACAACATTGACGAGGAGTAAGAAATGCATGTGAAAAATTTATTTCTCTTAGAAAGTCCTTCTTTATTCCTCCCAGTATATAGAAGACACTTAAAACTATTTTCTCACCTACAATTCTATTTCCCTGTATTGAATGGAGCAATAGCACAGTGGTAGGGTGTTTGCCTTGTATGCAGCCAGCCCGGCCAAGCCAGGTTTGATTCCTCCTCCACTCTTGGAGAGCCTGGCAAGCTACCAAGTGTGTATCTTGCCCGCACAGCATGAGCCTGGCAAGCTACCCGTGACGTATTCTATATGTCAAACACAGTAAAAACAAGTCTGACAATGGAGGTGTTACTGGGCTCACTCAAGCAAATTGATGAACAACAGGAAGACAGAAAACTTACCAAGTGATAATTTTCATAAAACAAGACTATAATTATGTAATCTGAGTTCAAACAACAAATTCTCTATTCATTGTATTATATTGGAAGGGCTATAGCAATAGCAAAGCAGTTAGAGTGTTTGCCTTGGATGCGGCTGATCTGGGTTCGATTCCTCCAACCCTCTTGGAGAGTTTGGCAAGCTACTGAAAGTATCCTACCCTCACAGCAGAGTCTGGCAAGATCCCTGTGGCGTATTCGATATGCCAAAAACAGTAACAAGTCTCACAATGGAGAAAATACTTGTGCCTGCTCAATCAAATTGATGAACAATTGGAGGACAGTGCTACAGTGCTATTGTATTGGAAAGTTACTCAAATATTCCAATTTTTTTTTGCGTTGGTAAGATTAGTTTACTAATATTACCTTTGTCTTCTAAAAGCCACAGAAGTCTACATGAATGAATAAAATTCTAATATTTTATATAATCATAAGCATTTCTTTATTTCCTTTGGTGATATTCACACAAGTGGTGCTCAGGTCTTACTCCAGGCTCTGCACTCAGAGGTCATGCCTGGCCGGTCTTTGGGGAACATATGGGATACGAGAAACCAAGCCATGTATTAAGGCAAGCACCCTATCAGCCTATTACTCTGACTACTTTTCATTTTATTGAATTAAATATGGGCTGGAGCGATAGCACAGTGGGTAGGGCGTTTGCCTTGCAAGCAGCCAACATGGCCGACCCGAGTTCAATTCCTCCGCCCCTCTCGGAGAGTCTGGCAAGCTACTGAGAGTATCTCGCCAGCACGGCAAAGCCTGGCAAGCTACCCGTGATGTATTCGATATGACAAACACAGTAACAATTGTCACAATGGAGATGTTACTGGGCCCGCTCGAGCAAATTGATGAACAATGGGAGGACAGTGACAGTGAGTGAATTAAATATATACATATGCTTTAATGTGACTGAATTTACATCTTGGAATAATACCTATTTCCAAGATTTATTACTATCATAGATGAGACTTCCAAAGCAAGATAGTTTTGGCTGTATATTTTGTGCAACTATGTAATATACTTCCAAATGTCCAGAATTAATGGCAATTATTATTGTTTGTATATTGAGATATACATATATACATACTTTTGCTTTTGGGGACACACCCTATGATGCACAATGGTTACTCCTCACTTTACACTCAGGAATTTCTCCTGGCAGTGCTCAGGGGAGCATATGGAATGCTGTGAATCGAACCCGAGTCGGCCGAGTTCAAGGCAAACACCTTACCCACTGTACTATCACTCCAGTCCATGAAATATACATATATTTTTACACGCCAGAAATTATCCGTTGTGGTTTCTGTGGAATAAACTTTTAAAAATTATCTTTACTGATAGAAGTACTATTACTTAAAATATGGTTCATAATGTTATCATATGTATGTAATTCCAATACCACATCCATCACCAGAGTACCAGAGTCTCACCTCCCATGTCCCCAAACAGACACTCACTTCTCCAGCAAACTCAGCTCTGTGGGTAAACTCTCTTGTTCTTTTGTTGCCTTTGGCACTTTGTTCCTACTTTGCTGTGCAATTTTAATTTACTGTGAAACTTCCTAATTTATATATATATATATATATATATATATGGTTTTGAAATGTTTCTTGAAAACGGTACTAAAGAATGTTTTTTACAAAGATAATTAATTTGAAAAAATTGACAGATAAAGACACAAACTAATCATATTTATGATTAAGAAATATATATTTGAGCAACAAAGAAGAAGATAGGCTGGAGGGTCCCACAGCTCCTGGAGAATGCTCCAGGTCTCAAAAAGAGCCAATATCACCGGGAGGTCCCAGATGGGGTAGGTGCTGCATCCCGCCTTCTTCAGATGGAACCCCGGTGACCATGAGCCTGCAAGTGGGTACCAGGACATTTTTTCCAAACTGCAATGGGGCCGCCCCAGATCTCAGGCAACCTCGGATTCTGGAAGTCACACCCACTACCCGCCCCCCAGCACCATCTTGCAGCACACAGCAACAAAAAAGAAAACCGGCTGGAGGGCCCCACAGCTCCCAGAGAATGCTCCAGGTCCCAAACAGAGCCGATATCACCGGGAGGTCCCAGATGGGGTAGGCGTTGCATCTCCCCTTCTTCAGATGGAACCCTGGTGACCATGAGCCTGCAAGCTGGTACCAGGACATTTTTTCCATCTCCTTATAAACAAAGTGATCAATGGAAAGTAAATCATCCAACGTTTCTCCCTGAAAATCAGACTTAACTCTTTTGCAAACCACAACACTCAAAGGAGAGAGAGAACAGAGGGGAATACCCTGCCACAGTGGCAGGGTGGGATGGGGGGATGGGGGGTGGAAGGGATACTGGGATCCGTGGTTGTGGGAAATGGGCACTGGTGGAGGGATGGGTATTCGAAATAAATAAATAAATAAAATTAAAAAAAGAAATATATATATATCTGTACTTCTATAACTCAAGGGAAATATGATTCACTATTTTAGCCTAAACGTGTCTCAGTCAGAGCAAGGTGTTTATATTTTAATCAAAATTTTCTTGGTTATAAGAAATCAAGATCAAAACTATTGCTGGCAAAAGACAATTCTGTGAGTGGTAGAAGATAAGGAAAAATAATATTTATTTCAATTATTTAAGTTCATCATAAAATATTCAATATATAAAAAGATATTTTAGGGATATACAAAAATTATATGTAAGTGAGGGAAATTCAAAAATGTATCAAGTAGTGGATATGCCAGACACAGTAACAACAAAGTCTCCAATGCAAAAAACAGGAACATAAAATTTTTCATTGCTTTTGAAACGAATCAAACATACACACAATGCTAAAATCAACCAATCTAAAGAAAATGTTAAATGATAACTTATATTTTATAATTGCCATTATTTTAATTTTTCATCGAGATGCACAGCTACAAAATTGTTGATGATTGGGTTTCAGTTATATAATGTTCCAACACTCATCCCTTCACCAGCATACATTTTCCACTACCAATGTCTCCAGTTTCCCTCCCAGTTTCACTCATTTTCATGCCTGGCTCACCAAAATCTTGTCTGTGAGTGTAAAGGGCAGCTGTAGAGTAGGAGGAAATAGTTATAATAAGGAGACTTCTACCTTTTTTCCAGTGTAATCTGCCATATGCTGGAGCGATAGCACAGCGGGTAGGGCGTTCGCCTTACAAGCGGCCAACATGGCCGACCCGAGTTCGATTCCTCCGCCCCTCTCGGAGAGCCCGGCAAGCTACCGAGAGTATTCGATATGCCAGACACAGTAACAACAAAGTCTCCAATGGAGACGTTACTGGGCCCGCTCGAGCAAATCGACGATCAACGGGAGGGCCTTTACTTTACTTACTTAATCTGCCATAATGTTTCTGGTGAACTCATTGTGAGAGAAGCAGCATTGGTATATGCCTGCAAAAGCTCCTGATTGACTCAGATCGTGAAGTCCTGCCAATCTCACCAATTCAGCCTGACACTCCATCGAGTGATACCCCTGACACTCTGCACCTGACAATCCATTGATCAGCACTGAAGTCAGTCCTACAACACAAAATTTATGAAAGCCATGGTTCTTAGGCTAAGGATAGACTATGCTTTTTTTCAGAAAAATAAAGTCAGTCAGAAAAACCCATGTTTTTCTAAGCTTGTTGTCCATCTCAAAGAAAGAAATTTTATAAGATGTGAAGTAGTACCGAGACATATGAAAGAGGAAAGAGAGAGAGGAGTTATATAAAATAAAGGGGAGAAATTATAAAGTACTTTGAGGTGGATTGCATAGGCAACTCCAGAATGAACACTATAAAATAAAAGAAAGGAAGTAGACACCAAAGTTATGATGTAGGTGACTCTTAAACGGAATTCCAGGGGTGTTGGGAATTCCAAAATGTCCTGAGCAGACAGATGATTGGATTGGTCTTTGCGAACCGCTGCTCTCTGGGGATCTGTGTAGCTAAAAGTCAATCGTCAGTGCATTGTCTTCTACTGGGTCTTCTTCATTCACTCTCATTAAGAATTTCACTCCTGTTGAATGGTCTTTTAAAGTATTTGGTTTACGGCTGGGGTTAAGGATGTGGCCTCAAATTGATTTTGTCTAAAAAATTGTTCATGGAAAGAGCAAGACAATTTTTTACAGCTATATCTTGATTTTATAGATATTTGATATTCATCGCCAATCCCTTCTCTAATGACGTCCTAATTTATAACAATTTCTCTGAATTGAGTGTGTTTGATTCAATATGAACTGAGTTTCATCAGAGATTAAAAGCCTTTGAATTTATATTTTAGTAGCATTAATTTAAAAAACTTTATATTAAAGCACAGTGGTTTTCAAAGTTATTCATAATTGAATTTTAGACATAAAGCAGCACAGATGCCACCACCAGTGTCAACTTCCCTCCACCAGTGTTCCCAGATACCTCCCATATCCCACCTCCACCCACCCACATGATGTCTCATCTCTTAACAGGCAACTTTCTAAGTTTGGTTGGTAAAGTTTGCTCTCTTTGTTTCAGTGTTTTTGACACCGTGGTTTGGATATTTAGCTCTATAATTTCTTAACAAGCCTTTTATAACTTATTCCCCTAACCTGGTCCCTGTTGCTTCTCATCTGTCTCTTTCGCCCCTCTATTCTAATCTTTCTTTCCTTGTCCTCCTTATACTCTAGGTTGATTGATAGCATTGATTTTAATGCATTAATAATTTATAAAAATTTTATAGTACTAGTTATCATTTAAGCATTGATATAAGTGCTTACTCCGTGTTAATTATTTAAAACAAATCACTTAATAATCTTGAAAACCACCCTCTGAAGTAAATATCATTACCATCATATTCTGTAGATTAAAAAACCTAAAGCATGTAAGGGTATATACTAGCTCAAAGTCACAGAGTTTGTAAGTAAAAAAAAACCTTGAGATTTTAATCCTGGTAGTCTGACTTGATTAGAGTAAATGGCTCTGATCTTGTGGGTATTGTTTCAATCCAAAATTACCAAAATCTCTCAAGCACAAGCTCAGTCTTTAACTAATTCTTTTGTTTTAATTTCAATAAGCTTTATAAAAATCAATGAATAAATTCAGATTTATCAATTAGAAATAAGGTAAAATATAAAAATGAACATTTTCTCTTTACCAATAAGTTGAAGTTTATCCCACAAAATTGATATTTTGTTTTTAATTTATTTATATCTATTTTTATTTATTAGGATTCTGTGAATTAATAATGGTTTATGATGCACATAATTTCAAAACCATACCCAACACTGGTGTGAAAACTTTCTCATCCCCTACAAACTCAATTGTGTGAATCAGTTCCCCCGTTATGTTGTCCGTTGACCTTTATTGTTACCTTATTGTGTTTTTTTCAAGTCCAACATATGAGAAAGATCATTTATTATCTGTCCCTGTCCTTCTGACTGACTTTGTTTAGCATGATATCCTCTAGTTCCATCCATGGTCCAATCATTTTTATAGCTGTACTTCTTTATTTATTCGTCTGTAGATAGGCATTTGGGTTGTTTTCATATCTGGATGATGTACTAAATGCAGTGAAGAAGATAGATGTGCATATAACCTTACGGATTACTGGTTTTGTGTTTTGATGATCAATACCAAGAGGTGATATTGCTAAATGTATGGTAGCTTTATTTCTATTTTTGGGAGAGATCTCTATACTGCTTGCTATAGAGTCTGAACAAGACAACATTGCCAAAAAATGATGAATAAGGGTTTCTTTCTCACGTCCCTGCCAACACGAAATGTTTCCAGACTTTTTGATATGTGCCATTCTCAGTAGGTGAAGGATGATATATTACTGTTGCAACACGACATTTTTTTATTTACTTATCTTTATTTATTTTTAAATTACAAAACAAAGTTTATTTCAAAAGCATAAGGAAACATTTACATTTGAAAAAGGTGATAAACAGGTGTCTTGTAAAACAGAACAAAACAAATATATGGCATGGGTTTTTCATTCAAATATTTGATCACTTGATCACTTGGCATTTCCTTACTCATCGAACTGCTAGAGCGGGAACCAGCAACATCTCCATTCATCCCCGTCGCGTGCTAATGCAGCACAATGACATCTGCTCATTCTAGGAACAGGAAGACCCCCAAACCAATCGTTTAGGGTCTTGACGAAGAAGTCCGACCATTTCGTAGGTGGGCGGCCAAGCGATCATTTAATGTCCTGTGGAATCCAGTCTGTAATGGCTCTAGTCCAGCGGTCATTTCCAAATCTTATTACGTGTTCGGCCCATCTTATTTTCGACATCTTGGCAAACAAGACAGTGTCGCTGATTCTTGACCTTCGACGAAGGTCGGAACTCCAGATTCTTTCTCTCATTTGAGTGAAGCATGATACTCCAAGCATAGCTCTTTCGATTCCTCTTTGGGAGACCCGAATAGCATTCTCATCTCATTTGCAGGTAGAACAGTGGAATCGAAGAGATGTGACTGGAGCCGGAGGTTCTTTGTTCTCTTAGCTATTTCTTTGACATTCTTGAAGGTGTTCCAAGCCGCTCTCTTCCTCCTTCGCAAGTAAGGTGCCAGGTCATTCATCATATTGACTTCTCGACCTAGGTATACATAACTGTTGCATTCAGAAATGTTCATCCCGTTGAGAGTGAATGGAACATCAGGAACAAGACCATTTCTCATAAACATTGTCTTTGTTAGATTCAGCTATAGTCTGACCATTCCACAATCATGTTCGAAGTAGGCCAGCATTTGTGCCACTTGGCTGATGCTTGGTGTTATAAAAACAATGTCATCAGCGAAGCAGAGGTGGTGTAGTTGCTGACCGTCTATCTTCACTCCCATTCCTTCCCATTCCAGTTGTTGCATGACGTTCTCGAGGGTGGCACTGAAGAATTTCGGTGAAATGGTATCACCCTGCCGAACCCCTCTCTTGACATGGATGATCACTTTCTTGTAGAATGGTGAGATCCAGGTAGTGAATCCGTAATAAAGCTCACGGAGGATCCTGATGTATTGAGTTTGAATGCCCTGTTTGGCTAGGGCCTCGATGACCACTTCAGTCTCAACAGAATCAAAGGCCTTCTTTAAACCAATGAACGTTAGACAGAGTGGCATCTTGAACTCTTGAGAAACCTCAATGACTTTGGTTATCATGTGGATAAGGTCAATCGTGCTGAATCCTTTTCGAAAACTGGCTTGCTTGCATGATTTTTCTCCCTCTAGTGTTCTGCCAATCCTATTCAGGATGACTCGAGTGAACAGCTTGTAGACGACAGACAAAAGGCAGATCAGGTAATAGTTGCCAATGTCGTGGATGTCTCCCTTCTTGTACAGTAGTACAGTCCTGCTGGTTTTCCATTGGGATGGAACCTTGCATTCAGACAGGTAGTGTGTGAAGAGCCGAGCTAGTGTATTGATGAGTACTGACAGCAGGTTTTTCAGATGTTCGGGTCTGACATCATCTGGGCCAGGTGCTGTTCGCTTTACTGACGAAATAGCCTGTCGGATTTCGGAAGGGAGAACTTTGCAAATGACATATCCATCCTGCGGAATTTGGTATGTGGGAAGGTGGATGTGGCTATCAAAGAGATCCGAGTAGAAGTCATGGATAACCTCCATTGCCCTTCTGGAAGATGTGATACATCCATCAGGACGTCGGAGGGCAGTCATCCTGGTGTTGTAGTGGGCAAAGGATAGGCGGCATTGCGAATTCTTTTGCCAGCTTCTGCCACATCTGCCAGCTCTGCTGCTCTTCTCTCATTCAAAAACAGTAAACAAAAACAACACAGGTTGTGCATTATTTCCTTGGGAAAGGGAACAGTGAGGTGGTAAAGGAACACAGACAACTCAGCATCAAACTTGAGAAAGCAAAATCATTTCTGCTCACCTTTGAGTTTACAAATAAGTTTAAAAATTAAAAAAGGAAAAGATACAGTTAATGTTCAAATTTATACAACTAGTTCACATATAGTCTTTGTACATGAAATGGTTTGAGGCCACTGTCTTATCTACTTTCAAGTTCCAGACAATCTGGTCACAACAATTCAGCCTGTCTCAGTTCTATGGGGTCTGCTGTAATCTACAAATGAGGATCTAAACCTATTTTCTGCTAGGAGAACTCTGAGCCTTATTTTTTCTAAGGAAAACAGATTTGAGATGTCCATTTTAAATACCTCGCAGATTCTACATCTGATCAGCAGAGTATAATAATAGCATTGTTACATTTTTCTTTACTCTTAGAAATTATCTCAACAGACATCTTTGAAACTTTGAATGTGAGAAAGTAAAATGTTTCAAAATGTAGATTTTATCTACACAATGGAATACTATGCAGCTGTTAGGAGAGATGAAGTCATGAAATTTGCTTATAAATAGATAGACATGGAGAGTATCATTCTAACTGAAATGAGTCAGAAAGAGAGGGACAAACATAGAAGGACTGCACTCATATGTGGAGTATAAAGCAACATAACATGAGGCTGACACCTAAGGACAGTAGATACACGGGTGAGAAATATTGCTCCAAAGCTGGAAGCCTGCCTAATGAGCAGAGGAGTAAAGGCAGCTGGAATAGAGAAGGGATCAGAAAGAAAATTGTGGCTGGAGGAATCGGTCGGGATGGAAAATGTGTGCTGAAAGTAGATAAAGGACCAAACATGATAACCTTTCAATATCTGTATTGCAAATCATAATTTCCAAAAGTAGAGAGAAAGTATCGCGAATATTATCTGCCATGGAAGCAGGGAGAGGGTGGGAAAGGGAGTGTATACCTGAGATATTGGTGGTGGGGAGTGTGCACTGGTAGAGGGATGGGTATTTGATCATTGTGTGATTGTAACCCAAACATGAAAGCTTGTAGCTATCTTACAGTGATTTACTAAAATTTTTAAAAAATATGGATGTCTGTTTCATTAGAGATAAATTATTTTATTTCGAAATTCAAAATTTCCTCCCTCTTTCAACTAACTTTTGTCAAAAAAATTATTTCTTTGGGTCGTAGCAATAGTACAGAGGGTAGGGCACTTGCCTTGTTTGCAGCTGACCTGGGTTTGATCCCCAGAATCCCATATGATCTCTTGAGATCTGTAAGAAGTCATCCATGATTATATAGCCAGGAGCAAGTCCTGCACATGGGTGGGTGTGCCTAAATATATATATATATATATATATTTGATATGCCAAACACAGTAACAATTCTCACAACGGACACGTTACTGGGCCCGCTCGAGCAAATCGATGAACAACGGGGGGACAGTGACAGTGATATATATATATACACACATTTATACATACATGTATATATACATACATATATGTCTTAGCAGAAAACAGTGGAAACATTCATTGAACATTTTATTAAATGTAACACTTATATGAACCTTTTTTTTTGCTTGTTTTTGTGTCACACCCAGCTATGCACTGGGGTTACTCCTGGCTCTGCACTCAGAAATTACCCCTGGCGGTGATCAGGGGACCATATGGGATGCTGGGAATCGAACCCTGGTCGGCCGCATTCAAGACAAATGCCCTACCCGCTGTGCTATCGCCCCAGCCCCTCATATAAACCTTTTATTGCATTGATTTTACTATTCTAATTTAATTATATTTATTATTTACTAAATATATTCATTGTCTGGGTAAGATGGTTGCATTAATCGACGATTTTGCTTTTGTTGCACAAACTGGTTGAATCTCCACCAGCAGCACCAGCAGCACCCTCATTGTCCTTACGTTTCTAGTCAGCCTCTTTCTTTGTGTCCAGTCCACTCTGGTTGATAACATCATATCTGTTGTCACAGTCCAAGGGTTATTTTTCACGGCACACTGTAAAGAATAAATTTTACAATAGGATGAATTGCAAGACCCTGGGTTTCTGGTAACTCCCCAACAAACATCAGCATTAGAGGCGAGTGTGGGATAATGTTGGAGGTAGCAGATAAAAGCATTAACTTCCATTTGCACTCATAAGAAATCTGTTAAGTTTTAAATACATATTTATTCTCCAACAACTTTCAAGTAATTGGTGCCAAGAGTAAATGCCCTTTTGTTGTTTATGGAATTGCCATCTTTTGTCACCTCTTTTTGGTGATATGAAACAGATTCTAAACAGATTCTATTGGAGACAGATTCTAAACTTTGAAGGGGCCATCCTCATCTACACCCCTCACCAAATAATGTCAGTTCTAGAAACCAAGGAAAACCTTTTTATGACTGACATATTTCTCCTCATATATCATGCTTATACACTGGAAAATCCATACATGACTTTGAACCCATGTACTATTTTAAATCCAGCTGTATTACTTATGATAATGGAAATTACTCAAAATTGGTAAGGGTTTTTGCTGGAGCAATTCTTCTGCGGGTAGATGTTTGCCTTGCATGTGGTTTACATGGGTTTGATGAGCTTGATACCTGGTACTCTATATAGTGCCACAAGCCCAAATAGGAGTGACCTCTGACTGTAGAGCCAGGATAAGGCACTGAGCACAATAAATTGTGGCACCAAAACTCAAGACAAAACAAAAGATGGTGACAATTTCTCAGTGTGACTTCAAATGTAAAATGTCCCTGGCTTGGGTCTTATTCCTTTTGAAGACATCTATGGGTTTAATAAGAAAGGTTTAAAAGTTGCTTGCCAACCTCATTAATTAGAGAAGCATAAAAGTGATGGCAGTGTTTCCTTATTTGGATCCCACTAAGAAGACCCTTTCTACTATCATCTGGTATTTTGCAACCTTTCTGCTTCCTTTGCCTCCAATAACCACTATACCAATAACCACTATGCCAAACCTGTTTATCTTTTTGTCGGGGTCCTGGCCAGGCGACACCAGCACACTGGAGTATGATCCTACGAAGTTGCCAGACTTACTCCCTGTGGGAAAGGGAGTGGGAAGGGGATAATACTCTGCCCAGGCCTTCTTCTCACTACGGGATTCTTGCCATGGCGCCTCCAAGAAAGAAACCAAGAAAGAACATTGCAGAGCACGGGAGTCTGGTGGTCAAGCAGTTCTCAGTTTATTGACTCTTACACAGGGGTTTTTATGTACACAATCGGGGGTGGTGAATTCAACACATGTATCGAGCTCAGTACAGATGCTAGTTAATGATTTGTATTCCCCAATCTCAGGGCCGCTTTAATCAGCTCAGGCAAATGTTATCTGTCATGCCACTCATCCCATTGTCTCCTCAACCAGAGTGCCTATGTGTGTGGAATGCCTGAGCAAGCCTCTGGGACCCTGTAAATAGGGCCAGCTCTTGCTTTCAGGGCCAGGGGTTTTGCTCAAAGTCTCAGACTGGCTTCTGAGACCCCAACATCCCCCCTTTTTGTTTTATATAGGAGCCAGCTGCCGAGGGCTACCCGGCAGCCTCATACTGGGGCCTTACGGGTCAGGCTATCTTATATTGTCTCCTCTGAGGTCTTACCCGTCTCTGGCTCTTCAACCCAGCGTTGTTCCCATGTGGAGGCTATGTTGCACTTCCTCGCACTCCTTCCATGGCCACATGCACTCAGGCCGCATCTCCTTGTTGAGTGTCTGCATCTATCTATTGCATTGCTGAGCATCACCTCGGCCCCAAATTTGGTTCTTATCATCTGAAAAAGGTTCTTATCATCTAAACAAAGTTTATAATACATGGCCCAAGTGTCACAAGTAGCAATAGTAAAATGACTGGCCCGGCCAAGGCAGACATAAGTGTGATAAGACAGGGAAACTTGCCAAATCATCTCTCAAACCATCCTTCTTGCGCCTCACGCTCTCTCTTTCATCTAGATAACCCATCTCGCAATTTAGCCTTAGAATCAAATACAACTCCTGTGTGGTCGGCATAAAAGCAACACTCCTCCCCTAACATGGCACACAATCCCCCATGCCGCAACAATAGTAAGTCCAGTCCTCTCCTGTTCTGCAACACTTTTTCCGACACGGACATCAGGGATTTCTCAAGATGACTGATGGAGGTTTTGATCCTCTCCAGGTCCTCATTGATAGCTGCTGGAAGGGATGAGAATCTGCTCTGCTGGGTTGCGAGTGACGTGATACCAGTCCCGGCTCCTGCCAGGCTAATTCCAAACAGTATGCCTATAGTCAGAGTGGATATCACCTCCCCTCTTCTGAATGTGCTGATGGGTTACCTGGGGGGGGTGGTAAAGAGTCTCCTTCATAGTAGAGAATTCAGGGAAGTACAGTGACAATCACACACAATTAATTTAGTTCCACATTGAAAACATTGATTTTTTCAATTTTCTAAGAGCATTATAACAGGAGTCTGGATACTAGAACAATTTTGCATATAAACGTGAAAGAGTTTTTACAACAATACAGTTTGATCAGTTCCTTTGCTTTCTCCCACTGATGATATCTTTATCCATTATCTTTCTGACTTAAAACATACATCTATATTTCTTATAGTCATCCCACAAGTTTAAAGTCACTGAACTTGGTAGAATATGATCTCACAAGTTTGGACACATGTTAACAATCATCTCATTTAACATGACAAAACTATTCTACAGTACCATTTCACAAGCATTACAGCAGTTCTATAGATTTTCAAAAAGTTTTAAAGATGCTCACAACTAAAGTTCTTACAACATATATTCACTGGGCAAAAGTTCACTTTACATTAGAAATTAACCGTAGACATCTTTAGAAGTCTGATTTCTAGGAAAACACAGATATAAGGATTAAAACACTCATATATTACCATGAAACAGTATTTCACACTTGTATGCAAAGTTCTCTGAGGGTCAGTATTAGGTTTATACCATAAATTCCAGATTAAGTTGTCAGGCCAATTTAGCCTGTCCTTCCCCATGGGGGTCCTGTGTTGTTGACTCTTCTGACTTCCAGCTGAGATCTGTTCTGGACTGAAGGTTGGAGGGTTGTGGTGTCTTAGGTGGTCTGGGGATTGAACTACCAGGATGAATTTTACTCCAGATGAGGCCATAGCAAGACCCAGAGTGTTTTAGTAGGTCTGTCATCTGTTAAAATATAAGCATAAACGTTTCCTCCTACAAGGAGGTTTCCCACTATTTTTTGTCAATGTTAATGCAAATATAAGAATAAATTGTTTCCAAAGTCCTTTCTTATTTAAAAAGTTGCAAGAACCAAATACCTGGAAGTTAGAAAGTCTTATCTGCCAGGCAGAAGTGTGATTAGAATCATTGTTGAGGTTAGGGAGGGTCTGGATATCCAGTCTTTAATTGAGGCAGAGCTGGCTAAGCTGGAAATTCAGGGGGATGGGCAGACCCAGGGAAAATTTTTAAGAGACCCTCAGGCTGACCTCTGAGATTAACCCCTTACCCCTATGCTAAGTAGCTTTAAAAATGAAGTTACCAGAAGTCTCGGGGATCAAAAAAAAAACCCACAGGTACAATAAGATTTGCAGCCAATTTTGAAACTCTAGAAATTCATATTTTAAACTGAAGCATTACTCTTTGGACCTGTTTTCATGTATCACAATTATTTCAATTCACAAGATTCACTAAGTCAAATATTCTAATCCAGTGAGATACAAATATGTACATTGATAAAACAGCATAAGACCTTTGAATCATCAATTTTTATGAAACATGAGAAAACCTTCTTTGACTTAATTTTGATAGTTCTTGTACCTTAGTTATTTAAAATCATGAGCTTTCTACACCAGATACTTCTAACAATTTCACAATACAAACATGCTTTCAGACGCAGAAAACGGTCTTTGGTTCCTACTAAACTTTTAGGTATCAGCATAAGGAAACAATTTTAACTGCAGATGTTAACAGAGTCATAAGAAAACTTTATTTTAATGGTTTTTGTACCTCTGTTGTTTGTAAATTGGCTTTAATTTTTCATTAAAGTTGGCTGAGGCTAGTATAAGATTAGTAAGATAAAGCCTTGCATTCTCTGAATTCTTATTTTAGTTTCAGGCTCTAGCTCTGCAGTTTTTCCTAGATAGTAGAGATCCTGAAGTTCAAAAGAATTTCAACTGTTAATAACCATTAACATTCTTCCAATAAGAAATTTAGATTGAGGTTTTTAATTTCCCTTCAGGCGCCACATTCTGATTAGAAATCTATGTTTAAACCTGGTCTAACAAGGTCCAAAAATACCTGGACCTTTTAAATTGCTGGGCTGTATGTGGCTTTGACCTCTCTTGATAATTTTGCTTGCCCAGGATTTCTACTACTTACTTCTAACTGGCTTTAACACTCGAGGGTTCCACACAGACAGACAGACAGACAGACAGACAATAAACTGACTAAAAACACCACACATATATGTGCACACATATGCATTTGATCGATCGATCTGCCTTCAAAAATGGCAGGGAAAAAACTGATGGGCTGAGAAAAGAAGGAGCAGTACCCAGGGCAATCAGTCGAAGCCCTGTCGACTGATTGGGAACATTGCTGCCCGTTTCCCAGCCTGAGCAGCCAGTTTCCTGCTTGCTAAAAATGGGTCAAGAAAGCACTTTTGTTGATATAAACTGGCAAAATAAACTTTTTCAAAGTTGTTGAAACCTAAGGTGGTCAGATGTTACCATTTTAAGGTCAAGACTAGTTCTGAGGCAGGGAGCTAGTATCTTCTTATCAGACAAGGGGATAGGCTGCCTTAGTGACACACTTCTCACCTGCCTTTTGTTTTTAGTTTTAAGAGAAGCCCTGTCCTGAACCTTCTGGACCTCATCTAGTGCAGCCCTTTCTAGCGCAGCCCTTTCTAGCACAGCCCTTCCACAGGCCCAACTTCATACTCTTTGCAGAAGGAGGGACTGTTTGTCATGCTTTGAGGCAGTACCGTCTACTCATATCTCTTTTTTGGACCTGAAAAATTGGTGCTAGGGATTGAAAAGGGAAATTTTTCACAATTATTCGGGCACTGATGATAAAGCCACCTTCACTCCGGAGATCTGGTAACTTGACACTAGGCAAGATGTCAAGGCCTATGAGGTTGGTCTATAATTCTTTAACAATCTGTGGGCGGATAAACCCCATGTTCTCATCGGGATCTACCCACTGAACCAAATCAGTTGTCTTGAGGGTGAGCCGTCTTCCTCCTATCCCTCTGACTCCTGGCCCTGCTCTCAGATTCCATTCTGGGGAGGGCCTCCTCAATCCCAATCATAGTCCTATCTGCAGCTGTGTTGAGCAACCCTTCTAACTCCTTGTCGTTTAGCAGCACAATTATCTTTGGTTGTACCCGCCTGACAATGGGGATGCTCCAATGTACGTTGGGCTCCTTCCCCCTTTTTGTTAATGGGGCTGGAGGTTGTGCCTCTTGTAGTTCATTCTGATTCTGTAAGGTTGTGCCTAGCACCTGGGTCTGCTATATAGGGGACCCTAAATCTTGGGTAGCACATATCCAATTATCTATGGAGCTGGTTTTCATGCCTGTGCAAGCGGTCTTATGCTCTGTATTCATGCAGTCTGATACCAACAGTTTGATAAACTGATGTCTCAGCTACCCTGGTGGAAACTTGAGCTCGATGCTCTTTTGGACCCTGTCAACAAAGGTTGGGAGATCTTCCCCTATCTTTTGCTTCATTCCAACTGGGGGAGCCTCAGTGGGCTTTTCTCAAGCCACTGCCAGGCTGATAACACTAGGGTGAGAACCTGATCTCAGTAAGGCTCCAGGATGGTAGACTGGTGGAGGCCACCGAGGCGAAGGAAAGAAGAACACAGAGGAGAGGTTCAGCAGCATCCACAATAAATGGTGACAAGCGAAATGCTTGTCAACGAGTACCTGCCAGTCAGAGTTTTTCTTCTGCAGGGGACGCGAATTTATCTGGGACTCATGGCTGTGACGCCCTTATCCTATCTTGGGAGTCTTCAAGCGGTGGACACCCTAATGACATTCAAGTGCCCGACCTGTGCCCGCGGGGAGAAAGGCGTTGTCGCTAGGGAGATAAAGGAAATAACGTTCAGAGAAGAAAGATGATAAAGATGACAGAATAGATGCTAGGCACCCCATAGGAAGGGGAGAAGCAAAACAAAAGTAGGAATTGACTGAAACAGTCCTGACTCAAGGAGGACTCTTCTGATAGTTTACCTAACTATCAGGGGACAGAGTTTGAGCGCCCTTTCGTTCCCCTTCCTCGATTACCAGCCGGGTATCTCCAATGCAATCACCTGTTTTACTGAATGGATTCGGGGCGATCAGGGGTTCATACCTTGCTCCAACGACGTCCACACTATCCACATCCATGCTGTCCCTATACAGGCGCTAGATGTTGGGGTCCTGGCCAGTCGTCCCCGGTACACTGGAGTATGATTCTCCGATGTCTTCGGACTTACTACCTATAGGAGAGGAAGTGGGAAGGGGAGAAGCCTCTGCCCTGACCCTCTTCTCACTGCGGGATTCCTGCATGAGGAAGAAACTGCCTCCGAGAAAGAAACTGAGAAAGAACATCGCAGAGCGGGGGAGTCTGGTGGTCAAAAAGTTTTCCGTTTATTGACTCTTACACAGGGGTTTTTATGGACACAATCCCGGGGAAGGGGTATTCCACACATGTATCGAGCTCAGTACAGATGCTAATGATTCATATTCCCCAATCTCAGGGCTGGGTTAATCAGCTCAGGCAAATGTTATCTGTCATGCCCTTCATCCCATTCCCTCCTCAACCAGAGTGCCTACATGTGTGGAATGCTGGAGCAAGCCCCTGGTCCCCTGTAAACAGGGCCAGCTCTTGCTTTCAGGGACATGGGGGTAGGTAAGAGTCTTGGGCTGGCTGCTGAGGCCCCAACATCTTCTGTCTCTCAATCTCCTGCAACAGATGAGAAGGACTTGCCTGCGATAACACAACCATCTGACAGTACTGTGATATGTACTCCACTGCCATTTCCCAACAGAGAAAAAAAATGATGGGTTTTATTTTCTGATGCCATATATTAAATGACAAAATTGAAAAAGCAGCAGTATATAAATAATCTATTTCAATAAATAATTTGAACATTACAGAATTGTTGCAGTCTAAATCCTAGTCCTAACCTATTTCTAATACTATTTCTATCACTCTGTTCAAATTTTATAATTAATTTTAAAATCATTATGTATTTGATACAGAGTGTTAATATAGTGGTTAGACGGGTTGCCTTACACCCACCTGACCGAGGTTCCAGTCTCTGCATCCCATAAGGTTTCCCTAAGCTCTGCCAGAAGTGAACCCAAGCATTGAAACAGGAACCCCCAAATAAAGAAAAACACAGAAAAATTATAATATATTTACTTGTATGATGATGTGGAAGATAGTAATGATGGTGATTTTGATAAATTGATGATGATAAAACACTTTTGTGTTAGTTTTATACTCAATAGTCTTATCAGGAACATAACTTCATATGTTATATTCATGTAACGAATGAAGATTTCTAGGTATAACATGTGAATTATCTAGCCCAATGTCATTTTTGTCTAGGATTTATAACCTAGGTACTCCGATCAAGAATCTAAACACTTACTCATTTTCCTTTTTAAATAGGACTAATCAAAATTAAATATATTTAAGAGATCCAACACTATACTACAAATATCAGGTTTTCTTATCATTAATGATGAAATAATTCTAGCTCTTTTTCACATATTTGATTTTATATTTTCATTTATTATTTTTGACTTTTTGGGTCACACTCAGCAATGCACAGGGGTTACTATTGGCTCTGCACTCAGAAGTTACTCCTGGCGGTGCTCAGGGGACCATATGGGATGCTGGGAATTGAACCCGGGTTGGCCGCGTGCAAGGCAAATGCCCTACCTGCTGTGCTATCTCTCCAGCCCCTATATTTTCATTTAAAACACCTAGTTTTATAATACTAGTTTCAATACTCATAATAACAAAATTAAAGGCAAATAATGTTTCAATACCACCTCCACCACCAATGTCATCGTGTCACCACTAATATCTCAAGGTCCCTTTCCCCCACCCCTCATCCCACCTTACTGGTAAACTCAGTTCTTTAGTCTTAGTTTCACGGTCTGATGCCATTTACAACTCTAATTACTTATTGTGTGTCTTTATATTCCATATAAATGTCAGGAGTGCTCTATTTCTTTTAAAATATCATGGGCATTTTTATAGGAGGCGCCTTGAATCAGTATAGTGCTTTGATGAATATTGCTATCTTGGCAATGCTAATTCTACCAATTTATGAACAGGTAATGTGTTTCCATTTCCACATTTACTCCTTTGTATCCTTTAGTAGGCACTTGTACTTTTCTTTTTAGAGGTCTTTCACCTCTTTGTTAAGCGGATTCCTAGGTCCTTGATTTTTCTGAGTCACAATTGTGAATTTTTTTTTTAATTCCGTCTCTTTAATTCTACCATATTGTTTGCAAATATAAAACTCATGAACTTTTTGGTGTTGATTTTGCAGCTGGCCATCTTACTATACCCATCTATTATTTCTATAATTTTGGCACTTTCTAATTATAGTGTCATGCCACCTGCAAATAGAATATCTTGACTTCTTTTTCTTTGCGTATGCCTTTAATATATCTTTCTTGCCTAATTACTATGTCGAAGACTTTCAATACTACACTGAATAGCAGTGTGAGAGTGAGAAAACCTACTGTGTGCCTAATCTTAGGAGGAAGTTGTTCAGTTTTTTAGCCTTGAGTGAGTATTTTGCTTTCTGTAGGATGTAGTAAATTGGCTCAACTATGTTGAGGAAAGTTACTTTTATTACCTTTTTATTGACTTTTTATCATAAATAGGTACACAAACTTGCCTAATGATTTCTGTGCATTTATATGAGGATATAATTTTCTTTTCCATTTGTGTTAATACAGTGATTGACTTGCATATGTTAAGTCGTATTTGCACCCTGGGATGCGCCCTTGGTCATGTAGTATATCTTTTTCATATGTTATTGGAATTGATTTGCTAGTATTTTGTTAAGGGTCATCGCATCTCTGTTCATCAGGATATTATTCTGCAATTTTCCTTTTTAATGTTCTTTGTCGCATTTGGTTTGGGTATCAAGATAGTATTTGCATCATAAAACCATTTGAAAGGAATTCTGTTCCTTCAGTTTCCTGAAAGATCCCAAAAGCATTGGCATTAGCTCTCCTTTAAAAATTTGGAAGTACTCACCGGTGAAGCAGTTTGGACCAGAGGCTTTGCTTTGGGGAGACATTTGATTATCGCTTCAATTGCTTTGATAGAAATTTGTCTGTTCAGGTGACCCATATCTCCTTGAATCTCTTTGGGATATTTTTGGGGTCTCAGTAGCCGGCCTGAAACTTTGGCTAAATCCCCTGCCCCTGAAAGAAAGAGCTGGCCCTGTTTACAGGGGCCCAGGGGCTTGCTCCAGCACTCCACACACGTAGGCACTCTGGTTGAGGATGAAAGATGTAATAGTTACCATCTGCCTGAGCTAATACACCTGGCTCTGAAAACGGGAGACGAAAATCATCAACTAACATCTATATTTAGCATGACAAGGTAAATGTGATACACGTGGATTGCCCCCTGAAATGCATGTATAAAAACCCCTGTGTGAGAGCTAATAAATGGATTGCTGTTTGATCACCACCTTTCCCCCCTCCGCATTGTTCTTTATCGGTGGTGGCAGGAGTCCGCAGGTGCGCGGAGGGCCAGGGCAGAGGCTTCTCCCCTTCCCGCTCCTTCTCCCATAGGGAGTAAGTCCAGCGACCAGAGGGATCGTACTCCAGAGTGCCGGGGTAGACTGGCCAGGACCCGGACAGGGAATTGCAGAAGCCCAAAATTGTATCCATTTTTTCTAGGTTCTTTTGTTTCATGGCAAGAGATTGTCAAACTAATCCCTATTGATCTTCAAATTTCTTTGCTATCTATTGTGACACACCTGCCTTTTAATTTCTAATTCTTTAGTCCTCGCTTTATTTGAACATGGTGGTTTACAAAGTTGTTCATGATGATTTGTTACAAGTATTCAATGTTTCCAACACCAATCTGACCACCGCTGTCACCCTCCATCAGTGTCTCTATTTTCTCAACCACCCCTCAAGGCTGAGTCCTTAGCAGGTTCACAATAATTTATATTGTTTACTACCACAAACTGGCTAAAGGAATGACCAAGGAATATTTTGATAGAAGAAAATTTGTGAAAATATTTAAATTTCACTGTGAGGACAATATGTCCTTGTCTAAGGGTTTATTTATCTGTTATTGCAAGTTAAGTCTTCTGTTTTCATGGTTTTGTTACTTGAAGTTGGTTGACTTCTAAGTTTCATCCCATCAAATCTGGTATGCTACTCCTAGGATGGCAGTGTTGCAGAATTTAGAGATTATCAGCCATGTGCTTCAGGAAATACAGGATATTTAATTGGGCAGTCCTGCAAGAGCCGTGGTCCCAGTTTTGGGTTGTGCAAGTGGATGTCAGGGCTTTGTTAGGGTGAGCACATGCAGTACCAGGAATCAAACTAGAGTTCACCCAGTGCAAGGTGAATATTTACTATAATAACTCTCTGGCCTCAAGTGGACACACGTTTTATAAATGACAAGCCTATTACTGTGACAATATTGTAATGGTCTCTGATTGAATTTATACTGACAGTATTTCTCTAAAATTACATGAATTACAACATTGCATATCTTTGCAATTTGCACGAAATTGTTCTCAATGACTTTCAAGTTGTAGTTCAATAAAGTATTTACGCTACTATTATAAATCTTTGAGACACTAAATCATACATATAGTGGCAAATGAAGACTGATTTGCAGAGTTGAAATTTAGTGAGAAACAGTGTCCTATTATTGATTAGCAAAAGAGTCATTAATTAATGGAAGCTGATTGGAGATTTTGGCAAGTTTAGAACTTACTTCACAATCGTTCTTAGTTTTAATCACAGTTTTTCTTAAGAAGAGGGAGTGAGGGTGCGGGGAGATGAGGACAAAAGGGAGATCAGAAAGGATAGCATGAGAGGGAAGGATAAATCAAACTTTTTTAAATGAAAAATGATTCTTACTTTATTTTAAAGTAGATTAAGACAAGTTGTGTGGATGTGGTTATATCAAGATCAGCAGCAACTTATTACCAAGCCAGGATCAGGATGAGTAATTGGTTTCTGACAGTAATATTTATTCGCTAAGAAATGTAACTGAAGAAAATTCATACTTACCTAGTCTAAAAGCAGTTACCTCCACATAAAAATTTAAGTATCAGGTGAAAAACAGTCCAAAGCAAGCTCATCTCTTCCTGTAAAATAGGTAGTATTTTAAAGACGTAATACTATTTTGAGGTACTAATTAAAATTGTATATAAAAGAATCTAAAACTAGTTTGTGAAAACAAGGAAATCTTGTTTTATATCTAGGAATCTCATTTATTTTTTGGTTTACGATATAATATTTAATTTGTATGCATTCTATGCAACCATAGTTTTATTTCCTTTTAGGTTTTGAGTATCGAGTATTTAATTTAATCACTGTGAGCTACACAGTTAGAAAGCTGTTTATGATGGGTTTCAGTAGTACAATGTTTTAACACCCTTCCCTCTACCAGTGTACATTTCCCACCAACCATGTCCCCAGACTCTTTCCCGTCAACCCCCCAAATCTCTTTTTCTCTTTCTTTCTCTCTTTCTCTCTACTTTTTGGAATTATGGTTTGCAGTACAGATACAGTACAGATACTGAGAGGTTATAGTGTTTGTTCCTTCATTTATTTCCACCCACATTTCTTATCCAGAGTTATAAATTCGAACTGTATTTGTCATAGTGGTCCGTTCTCTATCCCAACTTACTTCTTTTGTTTTTCCTTTCTTTCTTTCTTTCTTTCTTTCTTTCTTTCTTTCTTTCTTTCTTTCTTTCTTCCTTCCTTCCTTCCTTCCTTCCTTCCTTCCTTCCTTCCTTCCTTCCTTCCTTTCTTTCTTTCTTTCTTTCTTTCTTTCTTTCTTTCTTTCTTTCTTTCTTTTTGCATCACACCTGGCGGTGCTCTGGAGTTACTCCTGGCTTTGCGCCCAGGAATTACTCCTGGCAGTGCTCTGAGGACCATATGGGATGCTGGGAATCGAACCCAAGTCGGCCGCGTGCAAGGCAAACAGCTTCCAACTATGGACCAATCTTCCTGGCCCTTTTTCCTACTTTCCATGGGTATTAGTGTCATATTATGTATTTTCATATTCCAAAATTGAGTGCAATCATTCTGTCTGTCTGTCTCTTTCTGACTTTTCATTCAACATGATACTCTCCATTTCTAATCAATTATAAGTGAATATCATGACTTTATTTTCCCTAGAGCTATGTGTTATTCCATTGTGTAGATGTGCTATAGATTCTTTAACCAGTCATCTCTATTCTCCAGCACTCAGGTTGTTTCCAGATTCTGGCTATTGTTAATAGTGCTTCAATGAACATAGGAGTGCAGATAGTATTTCTATTTTTGTTTTTGTGCCCCCAGGGCATACTCCTAGAATTGGTATTGCTGGGTGATATAGAAGCTCAATTTCTAGTTTTTTTGAGGAATGTCTACATTGCTTTCCAGAAAGGCTGGACCAGTCAGCATTTCCAACAATTAATGGGAGTTCCTTTCTCCCCACATCCATGACAGCACTCTGAAGGGTGAGATGAAATCTCATTGTTGTTTTGTTTTGCATCTCCCTGATGATTAGCAATGTACAGCATTTTTTTCATGTATCTTTTGGTCATTTGTAGTTTCTTCTCCCTATTTTTGATGGGGATGCATGCTTTTTTTCTTGTAGAGATACACCAGTGCCTTTTGTATCTTTAATATTAATTATTTTTCAGATGGGTATTGGGCAAATAATCTTTCCCATTCCGTGGTCTGTCTTTTGCATCTTGGTCACAATTTCTCTTGAGGTGCAAATGATTCTTAGTTTAATGTAATCCCATTTGTTTATCTTTGCTTTAACTTGATTGGTCAGTGGTATTTCATCCTTAAAGATGTCTTTACCTTCAATATCGGGGAGGGATTTTTATATGTTTTCCCTCAATATCCCTTATGGACTCAGGTCTGATATTCAAGTTTTTAACCCGTTTAGATCTGTCTTTTATGCTGGAACTAAGAGAAGAAATTGAAGTAGTAATCAAAAGTCTTCCCTAAACAACAGCCATGGCCCAGATGGATACACTAGTGAATTGTTTTAAATATATAAAGAGAACCTACTTTCAATCCTTTTAAAACTTTTCAGGAAATTGAAGAACAGAAACACTCCCAAATAGTTTCTATGAAGCAAATATAACCCTGATAAAAATCAGAAAGAGATACCTTCAATAAGAGAGAATTAAAAGCTGGTATTCCTGATGAACCCAGATGCAAAGATCCTCAACAAAATACTAGAGAATAGAATACAATGATTCATCAAAAACATCATATACCAGTACCAAGTAGGATTCATCACAGGGATGTAAGGATGGTTTAACATTCGCAAGTCAGTCAACATAATATATCACATCAATAAAAGAAAAGTCATAAACAAAGTGTCATATCAATAGAAGTGAGAGCATTTGAGAAGATACAGAAACCATTCATGCTAAAAATTTTCAACAAAATGGGAGTTGAAGGAACTTTCTTCAATATTGTCAAAGCCATCTACCACAAGCCCACAACAAGCATTAAAGTCAATGGAAATAATCTAAAAGCTTTCCCTTTAAGATCAGGGATAAAACAAGGTTGCCAACTCTAGCCACTTCATTTGAACATAGTACTGGAAGCACTTGCCACAGCAGTTAGGCAAGAAAAAGATATCAAGGGCATCCAGATAGGAAAGTAAGAAGTCAAGTTTACACTACTTGCATATAACATGATACTATAGTTAGAAATTCCTAAAGTCTCTTCATAAAAGCTCCTAGAAATTATAGGCTTGTATAATAGAGTAACAGATTCCAAAATCAATACTTAAAATTCCATGGCTTTTATATAAACAATAAACAAAAGAGAATAAGTACATACTAATAAAACAATCCCGTTCCTGATTGTGCCTCAGAAAATCAAGTACCTTGGGATCAGATTAACTAAAGAGGAGAAGGACCTGTAAAAAGAAATATACAGAAAACTACTTCAAGAAATAAAAGAGGGCATAAGGAAATGAGACACATCCCCTTCTCATATATTAACATTGTCAAAATAGCAATGCTTACCAAAGTGTTATAAAGATTCAACTCAGTCTCTATAGGGTGCCCACAACATTATTCAAATAGATATAACACTTCTGAAATTCATGTTGACAATAACCCCCAACGAATAACTAAAAAAATTTTTTAAAAGAAGATGGGAGGCTTCACCTTCCCCAACTTCAAACTGTACTACAAAGCAGTAGTAACTAAAAGAGTATGTTATAGAAATAAAGACAGATACACAGACCAATGGAACAGAGTTAAATATCCTGAGACCCCCAAATATATGATCATTTAATCTTTAATATAGGAGAAAGAAATATGAAATCTAGTAAAGAAAACCTCTTTCTCAAGTGGTGCTGATAAAACTTGACTAGAGCTACATAAAAAATTGAAATCAAGTATTTGTTTTAAATCCAGTATTCACTTAAAGTTTTTATGCATCTCTTATTATGTAAGTTTCCATAGTGGCCATAAATTATATTTTCCCCATTATTAAATTATGAAAATGTGTTTAAACTTGTATAGGGTATTATTGAGAATTTTTGAGCTTTTACCCGTGAATATAAATTTTGAGCACCAGCTATGCAGATTGGCTGACAGGAAAATAAAACAAGCATTACTGTTGCTATACTTTTGCTTCTATAATTTATGCAATATGCAATGCTTAAAACTTTAGTCTTTAATTGCTCCAGTTAATCTGTTAGGAAAGAAATATACAGTGAAAAATTATATTTTAATGGAATACTTTTCCTGATGAAATGATATCATGCTTAGAAATGCAAAAGAATGATTCTTGGTTGGGACTGAAATAAAAGTATATCACAGTTTAGTTTATTAAAAGAAACAACATAATTTTACTTTGATTATAATGACAAGTGTAAAAGGGATTAAAATTATACTTAGGGAGTAGTTTTTCATATATTATTGCATTTATTATTGGCAGTTAAAGAAGAAAATAAAACTAGCTTGGTTAAAGAATGATTAGGCTTTTTGATTCTTCTTTGAGGCTAGTATGCAACAATGCTTGCTTGATTTTAAAACTAATAAAACTCGTTTTAGGTTATTTTAATTATTAAATTATTTAGGACTGAAGCGATAGAACACCGGGTAGAGCATTAGCCTTGCACGTGGCTGACCCAGGTTCAATTCTTCTATCCTTCTCAGAGAGCCTGGCAAGCTACCAAAAGTATCCTGCCCACAGGACCAAACCTTGCAAGCTACCCGTGAAGTATTTGATATGCTAAAAGCAGTAACAAGTCTCACAATGGAGATGATATTGGTGTCCACTAGAGCAAATCGATGAACAACGGGATGACAGTGCTATTAAATTATTTAAATTATTTTAAATATTTTAATCATTATTTTAAATAATTCACAGAAGACCATTTTATGTTGAGATATAACTTGCTTATCTTAATTGTATGATTGTTGGAGCTATTTTTATTGTTATCTGAGACTCTAAAATATATAGATCCTAGAATATAAAAATTTGCCCAGTTGATATAAGCTGACTGCTATCAAGTCCTGCAAATCTCTAAATTGTAAATGTTTTTATCCTTGATAGCATATAATGAGAAAATAAGGAAAAATAGAATGACTCTTTCCACTATATACAAAGAACTTTAGCTTTCTGTGAAAGTAAGCATCATATTTTCAGGTTTTATGTATAGTGATTTTAAATTAAGTGTGGTAATTTTTTTTTTGCTTTGTGGGTCACACCAGCGTTACACAAGGGTTTCTTCTGGCTCTGCACTCAAGAATCACTCCTGGCGGTGCTCAGGAGACCATATTGGATGCTGGGAATCAAACCCGGGTTTGCCGCATGCAAGGCAAACGACCTACCCGCTTTGCTATTGCTCTAGCCCCTACCTGTGGTAATTTTATATGAAAATAGATTATCTATAAGATGAAAAATCTCATATATTAATAATTACGTTAGTATATGACATACATACATTTGTTATTTCTCATCTTTGCCTTTGTAATAACAGACACAAGGAAACTATTTTATCTGTCACTGTTACTGTCCTCCTGTTGTTCTTCGATTTTCTCTAGAGGGCTCAGTAACATCTCCATTGTGAGACTTTGTTTTTACTGTGTTTGGCATATCGAATACATCACAGGGAGCTTTCCAGGCTTTGCCATGTGGGCGAGATACTCTCGATGCTTGCCGGGCTCTCCGAGAGGGGCGGAGGAATCGAACCTGGGTCTGTCGAGTCGGCCTCGCTCAAGGCAAATTCCCTACCACTGTGCTATCGCTCCTGTAAACAAATTTACAATACAAAGAAAAATTCCATGTATTTGTGATTCTGTTTTATACGATATATATTTGTCATTTCTCAAATTATTCTCTTTAAATATCAGGTGCCTAAGTTATAGACCAGGGAAAGTACAAAGACAATATGTTTTTCTGTCCTGGTGGAAGATACCCAAAATTGAAATTTTGGGGTTTTATGGTAGTTCAATTTTAAGTTGTCTGAGAATTTTCCATACTGTTTTCCATAGGGTATGAACCAGACAATATTCCCATGAGGAAGGTATAAGAGTTCATTTTCCACCACATCCTGCTAATGCAGATTGTTCCCATTTTGGGGATGTGTGTCATTCTTACTGTTGTGATATGATATCTCATTGTTGTCTTGATTTCGATTTCCCTAATGTGAGTGATGCTGAACATTTTTTGCTGTTCCTACTGGCTATCCACCTATCCTTCTCTGAGCATTGTTTTTCCTTTCCTCCCCACATTTTTATGGGGTTTTGATATTTTTGTTGTTGATCTTTGTGAGAATTTTGTATATCTTGGTTATCAATTCCTGATTTGAGGTGTCAACCACAAATATTTTCTCCCATTACTTAACTGTCTTTTAGTTTTAGCCCTTGTTTGTTTTGACATGTAGAAACTCATGCTGATTTAAGAAAATAAAATTTGGGGAAAAAGGGGGAAAAATCATGAGCACAATTCCCTCCTTCCACTGAGAAATGAAAGAATAAAAAGAATAGCAGGCGTTATTTGCATTAAATTAGCTTCTTAGTACCCTTGTACTGCTAACTTTCAGTCCCAGGTCCACAAAATACCACAATAGTTTAAACTTTAATAATACTCTCAACTACTTTGTGTCCCAGTTCTATCATCTGTAAGAGAGGAAAATCTAGTACCCATGTCAGAACATTGCTACATGGGTAAAATGTATACATACTAATTTCCTAGGGTATTTGCTGCTTCACAATTTATGTACAACAAATGTTTACTACTTTTATTTACTGATAGAGTTACATTTGGCAAAAATGTCACCAAAATTGGTTCAAGTTTAAATATTGGTTGGAAAAGGAGGAGGAAGGAAAAATTGCAGGCAATACTTCAGACTCTAAAAGTGTTATGTTACTAAACCCCCCAAAATTCTTACAGTTCTTACATTCTCAATTTAGTAATAGGATTTCAGGGAACAAACTTCAACTTCTTTGTCCTCTTTTTCTTTATCACTGCAATTTCTCCCAAAATCATTATTCACTACTGTTAAACTGGTGTTCCTGTGCATGGCTATCCTTCCCATTATATAGTTCAGAATGGTAATTCCACGTTGTTTCCATTGACCTGGGATGAAAGTCATGGAACTGGATATAAAGTTCAAGCACTGTCCTCCCGTTATTCATCGATTTGCTTGAGCAAATAGGCCCGCTCAAAATAGGCCCGCTCGGGGTTGGAGTGATAGCACAGTGGGTAGGGCGTTTGCCTTGTACACAGCCAACATGGCCTACCCAGGTTCGATTCCCAGCATCCCATATGGTCCCCTGAGCACTGCCAGGGGTAATTCCTGAGTGCAGATCCAGGAGTAACCCCTGTGCATCGCTGGGTGTGACCCAAAAAACAAAAAAAATATAGGCCCGCTCGAGCAAATCAATAAACAATGGGAGGACAGTGACAGTGATAGCAATATTCGTTTGTTCTTTTGCAAGGTTTTGACATGAAAATCAAATGTTGGTGTACTTGCTTCCTGCTTTTAAAAATTTTCTTTGAAAATACTGTGCTTGTATGTATTGTATTTCTATTGATGACCCTCTCTAAAGTTTGACTAAGAAGTTAGCATAAACTACCAGACACAAATTACCTTTCAGCTTTCAAACCTCCCCAAACTGATACTAAATGGAGCAGAGATGAACTTTTCTCTCCAGGTCCTTTCCAAATGAGAGAATCATGAGAAAAATCAGTATCATTTTTGCCACTGTATTTTTTTATAATTTATTTATTTATTGAATCACTGTGGGAAAAGTTACAGAGCTTTCAGGTTTAGGTCTCAGTCATGTAAATATCAAACACATTTCCCTTTACCAATATTTATTTTTTACCACAAACCCCAATAGAACCCCACCCCCCACCTCTCCCTATTCCTGTGAGGCAGATGAGTTCTAGTTAACACTCTATCTACTTTGACTAGATTCATTGTTTCTATAAAAGATGCACCATTATTATTTAGAGTTTACCCCCCGCCCCCAAAACAGACATGCTGAAAAAGTGTTGTGAAATAATTTGCTTTCTACAGCTGGGTTCAAGAAATAAATGTTGTCGCGCGGCCGCAATTGCGGCCGCTCAGTTTTGGATTTCTGCTATTTTTCTTATTAACCCTGGAAGTATTTCTACCAAAAGTCACATAATTAAGAGATTGGTTTCTGTGCTTTGGAGTCGTGGCCATGGCGGAGAGCCGCTCGTGGGGGGCAACTGGTGACCTCGATAGGTCGTGAAGGACGGGCCAGAACGCCCCGCTTCCTATGAGGTTTTTGTCGCCCCCAACCCCCGGCTCATACCTGATGTCCACAAGGCTCCCATGCGGCCGCCATCTTTCTTTCCAGAGAGGAGAGGGCGAATGGGGCAACACCCTTTCCCCTCCTGGCAGACATGATGGCCTGGATTAACGCATAGTCCGTTCGCTTTTCTGCTCCAAGCTGCTGGTTTTCTGCATTAAGTCCTTGTGCTTCTGGGGCCGTGGCCGTGCTGGAGAGCCGCTTGTGGGGGGCAACTGGTGACCTCGGTAGGTTTGCCACTGTTTTAAGTCACTAAAATTGTGGACCGTAACTTAATAACAAAAAGGTGGAACATCATCTAAGCAAAATGAGGGCTTGTCACCATGTTATGACAGAAATATCATTTCTGTTGAAAGCTAAGGCATAAATCACCACTACACTTTATGGTGTTTGTCCAGAAATAATTTGCAAAGTATTTTCTTAACCCTTAACTCTTAAAGATAGAATTTTACAAAATAGTTAACCACTTTTGTAGATATATAATTGAGAGTTATAAAAGGTTGCTAATTTGTTTAAAGCAGTAAGTGCTCTAAACCAAAATTTGACTCTAAATGTTGATTTATATACTGTGCGACAATACTTAAGTTTCCCTATAGGTTGTTTTTACTTCCTTAAGGCAACTGTTGTCATAATTGATGATCACTTTTATTGGACTTTCTTAATTTTACTCACAGACATTTTGTTAATAATCTGGAGTGTGTTTTATATACATAAACAGTCTTTTCTATCAGATACTTAATAATAGAGTAATAGGATATAAAATATGCGACACTATAAAAAGACACTATAAAAAGGGCTGGAGCAATAGCACAGTGGTAGGGCGTTCGCCTTACAAGCGGCCAACATGGCCGACCCGAGTTCGATTCCTCCGCCCCTCTGGGAGAGCCCAGCAAGCTACCGAGAGTATTCGATATGCCAGACACAGTAACAACAAAGTCTCCAATGGAGACGTTACTGGGCCCTCTCGAGCAAATCGACGATCAACGGGAGGGCCTTTTAATAAAAAGATAAATTAACAAAAATGACAGTGGCACATGAAGGACAAATGAGCCGTTGGAGAATCATTAAGTAAGGAGCAAGAACTAGCAATAATAACACAACAAGGGATATATCATACAGAGATATTTGAAGGATATTGCAGGTCAAAATATGTGATGATAGAAATATATAGAAATATATTACTTTTTGAACTTTATGGGCTGGAGCAGTAGCACAGCTGTAGGGCGTTTGCCTTGCACGCAGCCAACTTGGCCAACCTGAGTTCGATTCCTCTGCCCCTCTCAGAGAGCCCGGCAAGCTACCGAAAGTAACCTGAGTTCTATTCCTACGGGCCTATGTTTCCATTTTGAGACTTGTTGTTACTGTGTTTGGCATATTGAATATGTCACAGGGAGTTTGCCAGGCTTTGCCATGTGGGCGACAAGCTGTCCCAGAGGGGCAGAGGAATCGACCCCAGCTTGGCCAGACTGGCTGCACACAAGGCAAATGCTCTACTATCATGCTATCACTTCAGCCCAAGGTATATTACTACCAAATTTTATTTAACAAAAGTAGGTCACTGGCCACCCACTAGCGGCATTCTGGCACAGCCGTGGCCCCAGAGGCACACAGACCAAATTCGGAACCCAACGGCTTTTGGCAGAAATGTGACTGGACTATGAATTAAGCTACGGCACTGTGCCCCACCTGGTGGGAAAGGGTGTTTGTCCCTTTTGATCCCCGCCCTGCCCACAGGCATGGCGGCCAGCCGCCTTAGAGCTTATTGGAGAGCGGGGTGTATGAGCCAGCAGTGATGGGGCAACTGCGGCCTCATGAGATGGGGGGTGATACCGGCCAGTCCTTCCCACCCAGCCAAGACCATGAGTTGCCCCCCATGAGTGGCTCTCTGGTACGGCCATGGCCCCAGAGGTACACGGGCCAAATTTGGAACCCAACGGCTTTTGGGAGAAATACTTCAGACTTAATTAATAAAATATCAAAAATCCCCACAGATCCCGGAGGGGGGAAAAAAAAAACAGGTTCCAAAAAGAGCCGAGATCACCGGCAAGTTCCAGATGGAGTAGGTGCCGCAACCCGCCTCTCCCAGATGGAACCCCGGTGACCAGAAGCCTCTACAAACACAGCTCGAGAATGCGGGAACGAGGACTTTTTCTCAAAATCTCTCTATATACAAAGTGATCAATGAGAAGTAAACCACCCAATCTTTCTCCCTGAAAATCAGAGTTAAGTTTGGAGCACGGCCACAGCCCCAGAAACACAAGGACTTAATGCAGAAGCCAGCAGCATAGAACAGAAAAGTGAACGGACGATGCGTTAACCCAGGCCATCATTTCTGCCCAGAGAGGAAAGGGTGTTGCCCCATTCGCCCTCTCTTCTCTGGAAAGAAGGATGGCGGCCGCATGGGAGCCTTGTGGACAGCAGGTATGAGCCGGGGATGTGGGGGCGACTAAAACCTCACGAGAAGGGGGGCGTTCCGGTCCGTCCTTCACACCCTACCGAGGTCAACAGTTGCCCCCCCACGAGCGGCTCCCCAGCACGGCCACAGTCCCAGAAGCACAAGGACTTAATGCAGAACCTGGCAGCTTGGAGCAGAAAAGTGAAAGGACTATGCGTTAATCCAGGCCATCAAGTCTGCTGGAGGGGAAAGGGTGTTGCCCCATTCGCCCTCTCTTCTCTGGAAACAAGGATGGCGGCCGCATGGGAGCCTTGTGGACAGCAGGTATGAGCCGGGGCTGTGGGGGCGACTAAAACCTCATGGGAAGGGGGGCGTTCCGGTCCGTCCTTCACGCCCTACCGAGGTCACCAGTTGCCCCCCACGAGCGGCACTCCAGCACAGCCACAGCTCCAGAAGCACAACGACTTAATGCAGAACCCAGCAGCTTGGAGCAGAAAAGTGAAAGGACTATGCGTTAATCCAGGCCATCATGTCTGCCCGTAGGGGAAAGGGTGTTGCTCCCTTCCGCCCTCCTCCCTCTGGAAAGAAAGATGGCGGCCACATGGGAGCCTTGTGGACAGCAGGTATGAGCCGGGGCTGTGGGGGCGACTAAAACCTCATGGGAAGGGGGGCGTTCCGGTCCGTCCTTCACCCCCTACCGAGGTCACCAGTTGCCCCCCACGAGTGGCTCTCCAGCACGGCCACAGCCCCAGAAGCACAAGGACTTAATGCAGAACCCAGCAGCTTGGAGCAGAAAAGTGAAAGGACTATGCGTTAATCCAGGCCATCATGTCTGCCCGGAGGGGAAAGGGTGTTGCTCCCTTCCGCCCTCCTCCCTCTGGAAAGAAAGATGGCGGCCACATGGGAGCCTTGTGGACAGCAGGTATGAGCCGGGGGAGTGGGGGCAACTAAAACCTCACGAGAAGGGGGGCGTTCCGGTCCGTCCTTCACCCCCTACCGAGGTCACCAGTTGCCCCACACGAGCGGCTCTCCAGCACGGCCACAGCCCCAGAAGCACAAGGACTTAATGCAGAACCCAGCAGCTTGGAGCAGAAAAGTGAAAGGACTATGCGTTAATCCAGGCCATCATGTCTGCCCGGAGGGGAAAGGGTGTTGCTCCCTTCCGCCCTCCTCCCTCTGGAAAGAAAGATGGCGGCCACATGGGAGCCTTGTGGACAGCAGGTATGAGCCGGGGGAGTGGGGGCGACTAAAACCTCATGGGTCGGGGGGCGTTCCGGTCCATCCTTCACGCCCTACCGAGGTCACCGGCCGCCCCCCGCGAGCGGCTCTCCAGCACGGCCATGGCCCCATTAGCACAAGGACTTAATGCAGAACCCAGCAGCTTGGAGCAGAAAAGTGAATGGACTATGCGTTGATCCAGGCCATCAAGTCTGCTGGAGGGGAAAGGGTGTTGCCCCATTCGCCCTCTCCTCTCTGGAAAGAAAGATGGCGGCCACATGCGAGCCTTGTGGACAGCAGGTATGAGCCAGGAGTGTGGGGGCGACTAAAACCTCATGGGAAGGGGGGCGTTTCGCTCCGCCCTTCATGCCCTACCGAGGCCACCGGTCCCCCCGCGAGCAGCTCTCCAGCACGGCCACGACTCCAGAACACAGAGACCAATTTCTTAACTATCTGACTTTCAGTAGAAATACTTCCAGGGTCAATAGGTAAAATAGCAGAAATCCAAAACCAACATTTGATTCTTGAACCCAGCTGTAGAGAGCAGATCACTTCACAATGCTTTTTCAGCATGTCTGATTTGGGGGGGGGGTAAACTCTGAATAATGGTGGTGAATCTTTTGTTGAAGCGATGAGTCTAATCAAAGCAGATAGAGTGTTGACTAGGGTTCGTCTGCCTCACGGGGACGGGGAGGGGTGGGGGGTGGGGTTTTATTGGGGTTCTTCATGGTGGGAGATGGGTATTGGTGAAGGGAAATGTGTTTGATATTTGCGTGACTGAGACATAATCCTGAAAGCTTTGTAAAAAAAAATAATAAAAAAATAAAATATCAAAAATCCAAAATCTCATGGCCACAATAGTGGCCACGCAAAATTGTATGCTCTTCATAACAAACATTCATCACTTAATCACTTAATCCCCGTTATTCATCGATTTACTCAAGCGGGTGCCAGTAACGTCTCCATTCATCCCGGTTGCGTGCTAGCGTAGCCCAATGGTATCTGTTCGTTCTAGGAACATGCAGAGCCTCAAACCGATCATTCAGGGTCTTGACGAAGAAGTCTGACCATCTTGTAGGTGGGCGTCCACGTGATCTTTTGATGTCCCGTGGAATCCAATCAGTAATGGCTCTAGTCCAGCGGTTGTCTGTAAACCTCATTATGTGTCCAGCCCATCTGATTTTTGATGTCTTGGACAATGAGACAGCGTCCCTGATTCTTGAGCATTGACGAAGATCAGAACTCCAGATTCTATCCCTCATTTGAGTGAATCGAGATATTCCAAGCATAGCTCTTTCGATTCATCTGTGAGAGACCCGAATAGCGTTCACATCCTGTTTTCGTAGGGTCCAGGTCTCTGAGGCATATGTTAATGCAGGAAGAACAGTGGAATCAAAGAGATGTGCTCGTAGCTGGAGGTTCTTTGTCCTTTTAGCTATTTTTTCAACGTTCTTGAAGGCATTCCAAGCCGCTCTCTTCCTCCTGCACAACTCAGGTGCCAGGTCATTTATCATGTTGATTTCTCGACCTAGTTATATATAACTGTTGCATTCGGAGATGGTGATTCCGTTGAGAGTGAATGGAGCATCAGGAACAAGGCTTTTTCTCATAAACATTGTCTTCGTAAGATTCAGCTGTAGTCCGACCTTTCCACATTCACATAACAAACAATAGAAAACTAATTATTTTATGATGTCTTTTCAGAAGGTCTGATTGTTGGGGGGAAATTCCAAATAATAATGGTCCATCTTTTGTCTAAATAATTAATGTAATCAAAATAGAGAGTTAAGTGGAAATTATCTGCCTCACAGGAAGGGGGAGGGGTGGCATGCGGGGTATATTGGGGTTCTTGATTGTGATAAATGTGCACTGGTAGAGGGATGGATGTTTGATCATTGTATGACAGAGACTTAAACCTGAAATCTTTGTAACTGTTCTCACGGTGATTCAATAAATAAATAATAACTTTTTTAAAAAGGGAAAAGAAAGTGGGTCACTAAGCCTCAAACATACATAAAAAAGAAAGATTAATTTCTACATTTTTATGGGAGAAATGTGAAAGTGTATTAAACAAGCCATCACTGATATAAAACTATCACCACTGCTACTATCACCACTACTAACATCCATTTTTGTTACATATCATATACAATAATTATATAATGACATATAATTATAATGAAATTATATAATCCACAAAAATCTGTAAAGTAGACACAAATATGTCCATTTTAAAAGTGATGAAAATAATGCTTGGAGATATTTAACATCTTGATCAGAATTACATATTGAAGATATGACAACTAAATTTTAGTGATGTCTTTCATTACTGCAATATGCATAATTTTCCTTTTTTATTATAATTGTGGGCCAATCAGAGTTAATCACTGTCACTGACCTCCTGTTGTTCATCGATTTGCTCGAGCGGGTCCAATAACGTCTCCATTGTGAGAATTGTTGTTACTGTGTTTGACATATCGAATATCAAATACACCACTGGGAGCTTGCCAGGCTTTGCCGTGTGGGCGAAATACTCTCGGTAGCTTGCCGGGCTCTCCGAGAGGGGTGGAGGAATCCAACTCCAGTCGGCCATGTTGGCTGTGTGCAAGGCAAACACCCTACCCACCGTGCTATCGCTCCAGCCCATCAGAGTTAATATGATACAAAATTGACACTGACTATTAAGTGATAAAGTGGTGGAAAAATTCCATTTGATTTTTCTGCTTTAATAGATGGGCATATTTGACAGTTTTAAATAGATGCTGCATTATTAAAATAATAAGAAGCTTCATATTCTTAAATGACTGTTTATGTAATTCTGATAAGTTAATAACATTGAAAAATTTTATTATATACACTCAACAACTTATTATGTACTCTGTCAGAGTAGATAAGTTACTAACTCTGTCAGTTAACTAAGAATCATGTGGGGCAAATGGTTAAAATATAACCGTACATTAAATTTAAGGATGGGAGAGAAATTAGTTACAAGCTTCCTTGTCATTAAAATAATTCTGTGTTCCAGCAACTTGCTTACATATAAAGGAGAAGAACACTTCACTACATGGCAGTCAGTGATATTAATAGTTTATAAACTATAGACTATAAATAGAACATAATAATTTATAAACAATATGAATTTATTTATGTGACCAGTGTTTAGGAATGTCTTCTCATTACAAATTCAGTTTACGTAATGAACTTTCATTTTACTGTTTCACAGAACTAAAGCATTGCTTACTACTTGATGGTTTTGAAAAATTAGAACATTTTTTTCCTATCTGAATTATTTTAATTGTGTTACAATGTATCTGGCTAACTTCAGATTCTTATGGCTGGCATGTAAGAATAGAATGGCAACATTAAACGTCTAGTGTAACAGCTTTTTGTTTTTTATTTTTTAATTTTTAAAATTTTTTTTCTTTTTTGGGTCACACCCAGAGATGCACAGGAGTTAATCCTGGTTCATGCACTCAGAAATCTCTCTTAGCACTGCTCAGGGGACCATATGGGATGCTGGGAATCGAACCTGGGTCTGCCGCATCCAAAGCAAACACCGTACGGGCTGTGCTATTGATCCAGCCCCCAAAAGTTTTTAAAATTTTTTAATTTTTATTAGTGTAACACCATGAGGTACACTTGTAGACTTAGAAATTTTTATGCTTGAGTTTCAATTATACAATGATCAAGTACCCATCCCTCCACCAGTGCCCATTTTCCACCACCACAGGTCCCAGTATCACTCTCACACTCCATCCCCCCATCACACCCTGCCTCTGTGGCAGGACATTCCCTTTTGTTCTCTCTCTCCTTTTGGTTGTTGTGGTTTCCAAAAGGGGCATTGAGTAGCAATCATGTTTGGTCTATAAACTGCTTTCAGCATGCTTCACCCATCCTGGGAGGATCCTCCCAGCACCCTTTTTTTGGTGCTCCCTTCTCGATCTGAGCTCCCTTTTCCCCTAACATGTGTGGCTGGTCTCCAAGCCATGGAGCAAAATTCCTGGTACTAATCTCGGCCACTCTTGTGTGTCAGTCTCCTATTTTGTTACTTTTTGTTCCCCAGATGAATGCAATTTTTCTATGACTATCCCTCTCTTTCTGACTCATTTCGTTTAACATGATACTTTCCATGTAGTACCGCTTGTATGTAAATTTCATGACTTCGTCTTTTCTAACACAGTACTCCATTGTGTAGATGTACCAAAGTTTCTTTAACCAATCATCTTTTCTCAGGCACTCAGGTATTTTCCAAATTCTGGCTATTGTAAAGAGTGCTGCAATGAACAAACAAGTGCAGATGTCACTTCGACTATACTTCTTTGCCTTTCTGGGATATATTCCCAGGAATGGTATTGCTGGGTCAACTGGGAGCTCAATTACTAATTTTTTGAGAATCGTCCATACTGTATTCCAAAAGGGCTGAACCAGTCGGCATTCCCACCAGCAGTGAAGGAGGGTCCCTTTCTCACCACATCCACGCCAGCACTGGTTGCTTTTGTTCTTTTGGATGTGGGCTTGTCTCTGTGGTGTGAAATGATATCTCACTTTAGTTTTGATCTGCATCTCCCTGATGATTAATGATGTTGAACATTTTCTCATGTGCCTTTTAGACATTCGGATTTCTTCTTTGAGAAAGTTTTTGTTCATTTCGTCGCCCCATTTTTTGATGGGGTTGGAAGTTTTCTTCTTGTGGAGTTCAATCAGTACTTTGTATATCCTTGATATCAACCCCTTGTCGGAAGTGTACTGGGTGAATATCCTTTTCTATTCTGTAGACTGTCTTTGTATTTTGGTCACTGTTTCTTTTGAGGTGAAGAAGCTTCTTAGTTTAAGAGAGTCCCATTTGTCTATCTCTGTTTTCACTTGCTTGGCCAGTGGTGTGACATCTTTGAAGGTACCATTTGCTTCAATATCATGGAGGATTTTGCCAACTTTTTCTTCATTGAACCAACTTTTTGCCAACTTTTTCTTCATTGAACCTTATGGACGGTCTGATGTTGCGGTCTTTAATCTATTTTGATCTTAATTTTGTACATGGCGTTAGGCAGAGATCTCAGTCCACTTCATTGCAAGTAGCCGTCCAGTTTTGCAAGCACAATTTGTTAAAGAGGCTTTCCCTGCTCCATTTCACTTTTCTTGCCCCCTTATCAAAGATTACATGATCATATGCTTGGAGGGAAATGTCAGTATATTCAACTCTGTTCCATTGGTCTACAGCTCTGCCTTTGTTCCAGCACCATGCTATTTTAATTATTACTGCTTTGTAGTAGAGTGTAAAGTTAGGAAGGTTGATTCCTCCCATTTTCTTTTTCCCAAGAATTGCTTTCGCTATTCATGGGGGTTTATTGTTCCATATAAATTTCAGGAGTGTTTGCTCCATTTGTTTAAAGAATGTCATGGGTCTTGTAACAGTGATCACACTGAATTTGTACAGTACTTTGGGAAATATTGCCATTTTCACAGTGTTAATTCTCCCGATCCATGAACAGGGGCTATTTTCCATTTCCTCGTATCATCTATTATTTCCTGAAGTAGTGTTTTTTAGTTTTCTTTGTAGAGGTCTTTTAGCTCCTTAGTTAAGCTGATTCCTAGGTACTTGATTTTCTGGGGCACCATTGTGAACGGGATTGTTTTCTTCATGTCACTTTCTCTCTTTCATTATTTGCATATAGGAAAGCCATATACTTTTGGGTATTGATTTTATAGCCTGAAACTTTACTATACAAGTCTATCGTTTCTAGAAGTTTCTTGGTAGAGGTTTTAAGGTTCTCTATGTACAGTATCATATCATCTGCAAATAGTGAGAGCTTGAATTCTTCCTTTCCTACCTCGATGTCCTTAATATCTTTTTCTTGCCTAATCACTATTGCAAGTACTTTCAGTACTATAGTGAGAGAGTGGGCATCCTTGTCTCATCCCTGATCTTCGGGGGAAGGCTCTCAGTTCTTCCCCGTTGAGGATGATGCTTGCTGTAGACTTGTGGTAGACAAATTTAACTATATTGAGGAAAGTCCCTTCTATCCCCATTTTGGCTAGGGTTTTCATCATAAACGGGTCCTGGATCTTGTCAAATGCTTTCTCTGCATCTATTGATAAGATCATATGGTTTTTCTCCTTTATTTTGTTGATATAATGGATTATATTTTTTGATTTCCAAATGTTAAACCATCCTTGATCCCCGGGATGAATCCCACTTGGTCATAGTGTATGATCTTTTTGATGAGTTGTTGAATTCTATTTGCTATTATTTTGTTGAGAATCTTCGCATCCGTGGTCATAAGGGATATCGGCCTGTAGTTTTCTTTTCTTGTGGTGTCTTTGTTTCCTTTTGGTATTAGAGAGATATGGGTTTCAGACAAACTGGGAGAGTTTCTGCTTTTTCAATTTCCTGGAAAAACTTGGGAAGAACTGGCAATAGGTCCTCTTTAAATGTTTGGAAAAATTTGCTACTGAGTCCATCTGGACCTGGGCTTTTGGTTTTGGAAAAACTTTTGATTACAATTTCAATTTCCTTGATGTTAATAGGTCTATTCAGGTACTCTATATCTTCTTGATTCAACTTTGGAACATTATAGGAATCCAGGAATTTATCCATTTCTTCTAGGTTCTCTTGTTTCGTGCCATACAGACTTTCAAAGTAGTCTCTGATGATCTTTTGAATTTCCTTGGTTTCTGTTGTGATATCCCCATTATTATTTCTGATTAGATTTATTAGGGTTCTCTCTCTGCTTCTTTGTGAGTGTTTCTAGTGGTTTATTTATCTGATTTATTTTCTGGAATATTCAGCTCTTGTTCTTTCGGTTCATTGTTCTTTCGGATTGTTTCTTTGGTTTCCATGTCATTGATTTCTGCTCTAAGTTTTATTATCTCTTTCCTTCTGCCTGATTTGGGCTCCTTCTGTTGATCCTTTGCTAAGATATTGAGCTGTGAAGTCAAGGTTTATATGTGCGTCCTTTCTTCCATACTGAGATATGCTTGCAGAGCTATAACTTTCCCCTAAGTAGGGCTTTAGCTGCATCCCATAAGTTCTGGTAGCTTGTGTCTTCATTCTCATTTGTTTACAAGTATCTTTGATGTCGTCCTTGACTTCTTTCCTGATCCACTCGTTGTTAAGCATTGAGTTGTTTAATTTCCAGGTATTTGATTTGGTTCTCCGTGTCTCTGTGTGATTCACTTCTATCCTCAGTGCATTGTGGTCTTAAAATATGGTTGATGCTGTTTCTATCTTCCTGATTCTATTGAGGTATGTTTTGTGGCCTAGGACATGGTCTATTTTGGAAAATGTTCTGTGCACACTTGAGAAGAATGTGTATTCTTTCTTTTGAGGGGTGTAAAGCCCTGTATCGGTCTATAATCCCTTTCTCTTCTATTTTTTCTTTCAAAGCCAATGTTCCCTTGTTGAGTTTTGTTCTTGTTGATCAATCCAGAAGTGATATGCCTATGTTCAAGTCTCTAGCTACTACTATGTTGCTAGCAATGTCCTCCTTAAGATCTGTTGGAAGTTGTTTTAAATATTTAGCTGTTTTCTCATTAGGTGCATATATATTTAAGAGTGTGATTTCTTTCTGTTGTACGTATCCCTTGATGAAAATAAAATAGCCTTCGCTGTCCCTTCTAATATTTTTCAACCTGAACTTAATGTTGTCGGATACTAGTATGGTCACCCCAGCTTTTTTGAAGGGGCCTTTTGCTTGCAGGATTGTTTTCCATCCTTTAACTTTGAGTCTGTGTTTGCTGTGACTGTTGAGATGAGTTTCTTGTAGGCAGCAGAATGTTGGGTTCTGTCTCTCTATCCATTTTGCCACTCTGTTTCTCTTAATTGGTGAATTTAGACTGTTGACGTTGGGAGAGATTATTGTTATGGTGTTTTGTGTCATCTTTCTGTAAGGGCCTGTTTTGCTTGTAGGTTCTCTCTTTTCTTATAGTAGCCCCTTTAACCCTTGTTTTAGGTTTGGTTTTGAGTCTATGAAGTTCCTGAGCTGCTGTTAATCTAGAAAATAGTGTACCCTTCCTTCAATTTTGTGTGAGATTTTAGCTGGATAGAGTATTCTTGGTGAAGCATTCATTTCATCAAGTTTTCTCAGTATATACCACTATTGCCTTCGGGCTTGGAGGGTTTCCTCTGATAGGTCTCCTGTGAATCTAAGGGGTGCTCCTTTGTATGTGATTTCCTTCTTTGATCTTGCTACTTGCAGTATTTTATCTCTATTGGCAGCATCGGTTATTCTAATTATGATATGTCTTGAAGTGTTTTTATTAGGGTCTCTTTTAGCTGGTACCCTTCGGGCTCTTTGAACCTGAATGTCAGCATTGTCGCGCTCTGGGAATTTTTCAGCAATGATTTGTTTAACCGTGTTTTTTTCATTGGGATTGTTTCCCTGCGCTTCTGGTAGTCCAAAAATTCTAATGATGTTCCTCTTGGAATCATCTCCAAGGACTCTGGTTCTCTCTAGAACTATTTTGAGGTCCCTTGCCACTTCTTGTTGTCTGTTGACCTGGTACAGCTGATCTTCCAGCTCATTGATTCTGTCTTCAACTGCGGTCATTCTACTGTTGAGGGCACAGACTGAGTTTTTCATTTCATCTACGGAATCTTTTATTCATGACATTTCTGATCTCATTTCTTCCCATAATTTGTCGACTTTTTTCTGTCATGTTACTGGATATCTGTCTGATTTTTTTCATTGAGTTGATTGAGCATCTTCATTACTTTATATCTGAATACTTTGTCAGAGATCCCTATGGTGAGAAGTATCTACAGAGGCTTCTGGATTCTGTTTGTTTTCCTCCCCATGTGGTTGGGATTTGCATTGTTTCTTCATGTTGGTGTGTAGATATGGGGACTAGGTTCCTTGTATGGCTAAACTACCTTCGGGTGCCTTAGTGTTGGCCCGCCCAAAATCAGACCACGCCCACTTCTCTAAAAGCCACGCCCACTTCTGAAAAAGGCGGGTACCTGGTGTGTGTGAGGGAAGTAAAGACTGGGTAGGGGAGAAAAACAGCACAGCTTGGGGGACAAAGAGGAAGAGGCAGAGACTCAGGGCTGCTTTTCTCACAGCGTCTGGGAGGATGCCTGTGGGGCTTGCAGGGAGAAATCCAAGTCCCGGTTTCGAGTACTGGCGGATGAACTGACCTTGGTTCGGGAGAAGATCAGCACAGCTTGGGGGATGAAGAGGAAGAGCTATCTTTATTTTACGTATAGTAAGTTTTATTAAGGGGTACAGCCAATGCACTCCTGACTCTGATCAGCATTTACTATTGGAGGTACTCAGGGTACCAATACAACATGGATTTAACCCAGATCGTTCACAAGCAAGGCAAATAATTTACCCCCATATCACCCCAGAACCTGGAAAAATATGTTTTAAGTACAGTTATAATGTTTTGCTGCTGTGTTTACAGTGGTTAAATTGGTTTTGTTTCGTGGTAACTTGTGTAGTTAGTATTTCAATTCCTGGCATCCTTCAGAGTGGATTCCAGGAGGCAGAATACTTCCAGACACCTTCCTCATGTATCATTATGGGACAATCCTATGCCATGTCCCAGACCCTGGTTTTCCACACTTTGTACAGTGCAGTTTTGATCACTTGCTGGTGTTCCAATGAGGTTTCCAGAGATTTTTTGTGTGGCAGGATTTTAAAAAAATGAGCTAAACTAAAACCCTCTCGAAATGCATCGCCATGCACGTGGTCGCATGACAACTCTACTATAACAACAGCATTAAAATGTGGGACCTAAACACATCTGCCATGAGGGCAAAGATCCTAGGATCTTCCGGATACTTTTGCACTCCCAGAACCAACTCATTGAATACTATTTGGACTTAAATAGCACTGAGGCAGTCTAACCCTCCTCATTGTTGAATGTAAAATCTAAGATAAGGGAAAAATGAATGAACGGGGAGATGCTAACAAAAGACAACAAAAACCCAGAAGGATCACTACTGATCCCAGACCTCTGAAATTTGATGAAATGAGCCTTTAGGATTATAATCATGTCAGTGAGCTAAAAATGATATTCAAGCAAAGAAACACAAAAATTTGAAAAGAGATTGATGGGAAAACTCTGAATAATCACCCAAATGAAGCAACAGAACTTAGCAATGTAGTAGTAAGTCTTACTAGTAAAGAGAATGAAGCCAAAAGTGAATTGATACTTTCCAAGAAACAGTAATCAAATCCAGAAAGAAAGAAGAGGTTGATAAAATAGAAATAAATACAAGAAAATATAAAAAGAAAATAAGGGATATCATTGACAATACCAAGAACACATTTAGAATCAGAAAAACTCCAGATCCTCTCAGGATGGGAGATGTATGCTGACAGTAGACTTTAGACGAAATATGATAGCCACTCAATGCCTCTTTTGCAAACCACAGCACCCAAAAGGAGATAGAACAACGGGGAATGCCCTGCCACAGAGGCAGGGTGGGACGGGGGGGGGGGGGGGACGGAGGGTGGGAGGAATATTGGGACCAGTGGTGGTGGAGAATGGGCACTAGTAGAGGGATGGGTATTCTATCATTGTATAAATGAAATCCAAGCACAAAAATTTGTAAATCTACAACTGTACCTCATGGTGTTTCAGTAATAAAAATCTAAAAAAGAGAGAGAATCAGAAAAACTCCAGAAGTAGGGGAAGGATAGGAGAAGAAAGGATAGTTGAAAAAATAAATGGGCAAAACATCCCAACCTGAAGACTGAGATGTAAATACAGATACAAAGGTCCCAAAGAGTACCAACCAGTGTAATTTCAAACTAGATATTTTGTAATCACAATGGCAAGAATGATGGACAGAGACAAGCTCCTTACAGCCTTAAGACAGAAGCTAAGCATCACATAAAAGGGAAAAAGCTTACAAACTCAAATAAGATTTTTCTAGTAAACTTCACAAGCAAGAAAAGAGAGGAACAACATATAAAAATATTGAATGGAAAGAAATTCCAACTGTGAATCATTTACCATCATGATGTGACTCAGAAAAATTAGGGATAACAACTTCCTCAAGCAAACTGAAACTGAAGACATAAATACTTGGGATCTTATCCTTGACAGGGACACTTAAAGGTCACATACAGAACAAAAATAACACATTGTGTGAGCAACCCAATTCCACATATAGAAAGGAGAGCAACGTATTTCATATAAATAATTTCTACAAATGTGAATGAACTTAACTCCTCACATATTAATGGAATAAGCAGCATAATAGATTAGAAAACAAAAACCAACGTTCTGTTGCGTGTAGTAGACCCAATTAAACTCCCAACATAAAACCAGAGTGATTGGTTAGACTATTACTATATACACTAATGGCAGACAGAAAAACAGAAACAGTCATCCTGGTTTTAGATCAAACTAAAGAACATAATAAAAGGTAGAAAAGGGCAGACCTGAGCAGTTACATTGATGACAACACAGTAGTGTTGGGTGTCTTGAATATGCCACTCTCATTATTGGACAGATCAAGCAAACTAACAATAAAGAAACAAGAGTGTCAGAATAGGACCTTGAATAAATGAGTCTAATAGATATATTGAGGACTATCACCCGCAGAGCTGAATGTACATCCTTCTCAATTGCACATTGGACATTCTCTAGGATAGATGGCACGCTGATAGGAAACTTGAACATCCACAAAAGCACAAAAATAAAAATCATACTAGATATCTTCTTTGATAACAAAGTCACAAAAGAAGAAATCAATCATAAACAATAAGTGGCAGAAAATTAAATACTGGAAAACTTAATTACATACTGTTGAGTAACAGTGGAACCAGAGATGAGATCAAAGAATAAATAAAAGAATTCTTGGAGCAAATGAGAATGAAGACATGAACTATTATAACCCATTGGTAACAAGAAAGCAACACTAAAGGGGAAAGCTCATAACTATTAAAGCACACATCAAAAAGAAATGGTTCAAATAAATGATCAAAATTCTCAGCTATAGAAACTAGAAAAAGAACATGTAAATAATAAATCAAGTAGAATGTATAATGGTTTTTAGAGTTGAAATCAATGAAATAGACATCATAGATATAATAAAGGGTAAACAAAACCAGAAATTGGTGCTTTGAAAGAGAGAACAGCATTGGCAAACTCTTAGTTAAACTCATCAAGAAAAAAATAGGAAAATATAATTATAATAAAGATTAAATGAGAGAAATTACAAATAAAATATCAATTTTTTTAAAAAGGCATGAGATTATTATTATGAATAACTTTATTATCAAGCTTGAGAAACTAAAGAAATATATAAATTCTTAGAATCTTATAAACTCCCAAATTTGAACTCTAAAGTGATAAAAGAAAACCTGAATAGACAAATCAGGAGTAAAGAAATTGATATAGTAGTATTGGGGGTATGGTGCTACCAGCAGGTCAACCTGCACCTGTAGAGCGAGTGCATCACCGGCCTGATGGTGCCTTCAGACTTCCAGATACACCATAATTGCTGCTGTACCTTTGACCAGACAGACCCCAACAACTTGAGGCCAAATTTACCAAGAAATTAAATGGCCAAAAGTTAGGTATGCCAGAGACACACCCAACAAACTGCCTCCGGCTCAGCTATATAATTGGAGGCATGGCCTCTTTGGTTCCTGATCGAACTGCTTAATGGCCATGATCCCAAAAACTCAGAAATGAATCTCGGAACCCAAAGGCTTTTGGCAGAAATGCGTCCTGTTCCTGAAGTAGGTTACTGGCGCTGGGCCACTCCAGGTGGCAATAAGTTTCATGCCTTGGCCTGTTCCCCCTGGCCATCTGGTGACCGCCATCCTCCAGAGGCCACTGGACAGTCAGGTTTGGGTCTGCAGTGACGAGGCACACTGGGCCTTACCAGATGGGGGGTTGGAACCGGCCCTTTTCTTTTTTGTAAGCGTGTTCAGCAGTTCTTCATAACAGACAATACGAAATATATTATTTCGGTTGTGTTTTAGAACAGGGATTAGGGTTTGGGTTGGAAACATCCCGAATTTGGTGGTGGGAAAATGTAATGGTGGTGGGATTTGTGTTTGAATATTGAATGTAATCAAACATGGTGAATTAACTTATAAAATTAAAAAAAATTAAAAAGTAATATGGAGTTCATGCCAATTCAATCAGCTTAATCAATGGCTGAGTAAGTAGCAGTGCTCCTACATTATAAAGAAAATTGATATAGTAGTATAAAATCGCCCCAGAAACAAAATCACAGTGTGAGATAGATTCTTTACTGAATTCTACAAAATCTTCTTAGAAGACTAGTGGTTGGAGAATCAATACAGTGTTTAGGACATTAATCTTGCATGTGGCCAAGCTGGGTTCAATTTCTGGCACTTAGTATAGTACCCCAAGTCTCTTACTAGTAATCCTTGAGTACTTCGGACAGATAGTGACACTACTACAAAAGAAAACCATAGATAAATAGCTCTTATGAACATTGATGCAAAGATTTTCAATAAATTCCTAGCAAGAAAATTACAGTAATTCATCAAAAGGTTATATAACACGTGAAAATACAGTTCATAGCAAGCATTCAAAGATAATTTAATATACTCAAATCAGTAGTATGTACCATAATTAGAAAAAGACAGAAAAAATCATATTTTTATATTAGTCAACACAGAGAAGGCTTTTGACAGTTTAACATATATTTGTGATTTGAAAAACCCTCCAGAAATAAGGATAAATACAAACCAAGAATGCAATTTAAGAATCAATGAATCAGTCTTAGAAGTGTATAAGAATCCAGAAATTTATCCATTTCTTCTAGGTTCTCTTTTATCATGGCATAAAGATTCTCAAACAAACCTCTCATGAGTCTTTAAATTTCTGTGGTTTCTAGTATGATGTCTTCCCTTTCTTTTCTGATTAAGTTTAGTAGGGTTCTCTCTCTTTGTGAGTCTTGATAATGGTTTATTGATCTTGTTTATTTTTTCAAAGAACCAGCTACTTGGTATTATTCATTTTTGGATTGTCTTTGTATTGCAGTTTGTTAATTTCTTTCTAAGTTTTATTATTTCCTTCCTGGTTTGAGCAACTTTTATTTGTAGTTTTGAAATTGTGAAGTCAAGTTATTTAGTGGGCCCTTTCTTCCTTCCCGATGAATGCTTGCAGAGCATAAACTTTCTGCTTAATACTAATTTTGCTATGTCCCAGAAGTTCTCACATTTGTGGGATATAAAACTCATAACCTTAGAATAATACCCCAAAAGACAGTAGAAAAATGCCAGGAGGACTGATCCATTGTTAGACGCTTGTCTCAAGGGGGGCAGGGACAGGCATTTAGGATAGAGCAGGGACCATATGACAATGAAAGTCGGAAATGGTCACTGGAAAAGAACCGAGTACTGATGGAGATAAAGTGATAAACATGATAAATTTTCAGTATCTGCCATGTAAGGAGTGATCCCTGAGTGCAGAGCCAGAAATAAGCACTGAGAAAAACTGGACATGACATAACAACAAAACAAATAAATAAAAACGTAGAGAAAAAGAAAGTTAACAGAACAATGAGAGAGAGAGAGAGAGAACTCAGAGACATGCATATTGTACAAGTAATAAACCTACTGGAAGTCTAGAGACTCCTAACTCAACTTACATGGCATAAAGAAAATTTATTCTGAAGAGGACTGACAGATAAACTCTACTCAATTCCCCCATATGTTTATAAATATTTTATAGTTTTCATTAACACTCTAAAAGACCAGGTGGGACAGAAACCATTCTGGCTACTAGGTCTGCTTCGAAGGTGGGACAATTTTGTATGGCTTTTGACCCTCCCATTTCTTATTACAAATTTATTTATATTTCTATGTCTAATATTTGACCTATGCTTCCTAAACATGTCAGTAAATTTCATCACTTGTATCACTTGTCATTCCATTGATCATTAATTTGCTCAAGCGAGAGCCAGTAACATCTCCATATATCCCTCTCGTGTGCTAGTGTAGCCCAATGACATCTGCTCACTCCAGGAACAAGAAGAGCCTTAAATTGTTGTTCAGGGTTTTGACAAAGAAGTCTGACCATCTCATAGGTGGGCGGCCACACATCCTTTTGATGTCCCTGGAATCCAGGCAGCAACAGCTCTAATCTAGTGGTCATCTCTAAACCGCATTACATGTCGAGCCCATCTGATTTTCAATGCCTTCGCAAATGAGATTCATCCCTGATTCTTGATCACCGATGGAGGTTGGAACTCCAGATTCCTTCTCTCACTTGAGTAAAGCGTGATACTCCAAGCATAGCTCTTTTGATTCCTCTTTGGGATACCCAAATAGTGTTCATGTCCTCTTTCCTAGGGCCAAGGTCTCTGAGGCATATGTTAGTGCAGGAATAATGGTAGAGTCGAAAGATGTGTCCGGAGATGGAGGTTCTTCGTCCTCTTAACAACTTCTTCAATGTTCTTGAAGGTGTTCGATGCTGTTCTTTTCCTCTGTGCAGTTCCGGTGCCAAGTCGTTCCTAATGTTGAGTTCTCAACCCAGGTACACATAGCTACTGCATTTGGAGATGTTCGTTCAGTTGAGAGCAAATGGAACATCAGGGGCTAGTTCATTTTTCATGAACATTGTCTTGGTGAGATTCAGCTTCAGTCCGACCTTTCCACATTCAGCAAATTTCAGATCTTATAATTTAAAACTCTTTCAAATGCAGCCAAAAATCATCATCCCTTCTGACGTCTACATAATGTCTCTGAAGAGACCCTATATAGTTTGAGCCACCTGTGAGCAACATATTTGAAGGTTCTTAGAAAGAAGCAGCCAGAATAATCTTTGGGCCTCTTCTCCAGTAGTACTTGTTTCCTGTTCTAGGGAGGGATGAGAAAGTAGGGAATTGTGGAGAGATCAAGGATAATTTTTTTTCTTTTTGGGTCACACCCAGAAATGCACAGTGGTTACTCCTGGCTCTGTACTCAGGAGTTATTCCTGGCGGTGCTCAAGGAACCATATGGGATGCTGGGCATCGAACTTGGGTTGGCCACGTGCAAGTCAAATGCCCTACCTGCTGTGCCATCTCTCCAGCCCCAAGGTAAGATTTGAAATAGGTTAGATGGAGAGTTATGGATCCCATAACATTTTTGGAGATACTGATACAAAATTTAGAACACAGAGAAAATAAAAATGAACAGAAGTTCCTGAGGACTGACAAAGTAGCCCACATACCCAGTGATAGAGAATAGTCACCCAGAAGTTGACCCTTCCCAGAACGGCTGTGACATAAATTTTTTTGTTCCCATAACTGGGGCCCATGAACACCAGCTGATAGAGCAGACCCCTCATTGCCACTAGATCTGTAATCCACCCAGCAGTAGATACAACCTGAGTTTCCATAGCCCAGCTCCAGCTCCTATGAGAAACTATTACAGTTGAACCTCTGGGGATTGAATTCACAGTGACTAGTGAGAGTAACCCTGGAAGAACTATCAGTAAACATTCCACCCCTCTGATAGAGGGGCACCAGGAGTAATGAAAAAAATTAAAGAAATCATTCATGTCACCACAGGGTTACAAAGTTTTGTGAATATTCATGACTACACAAAACTTTAAAAATTTTCCTGAGGAGGACTTTAGAATAAATAATATCAATTTTCAGTACCATGAAAACACAGTTGAATGAATATTCAATAAATTGAAGATAGCTTGATAGAAAAAAGCAATAACTCATTCAAATATAATGGAAGTCACTAGAGTACAGTAGCACACCTCAGTAAAAGAATGATTGAAGCTGAATATTGAGTAGTGACCTAGATTTTGTAAGCAGCTCTATCAACAAAGAAGAGTCAGTAAGAGCGAGAAAAATGAACATATGGGTTATTTCTGACAATACTGGGAGGACAAACTTCATAATCATAGACTCTCCATTAGGAGAAGTTAAGGAGATCAAAAGAAAGGCTAGTTGAAGAAATAACATGTGAGAATTCCCAAGATGAGAACAGGGAGATAGAAACACTGATTCAAAAGTATCCCCTCCCAGATTTTCCCATCTAGATGCATGAAAACCCCCCCACATGCTCACCAGTGCCATTTTGAATTCCTTTCTTCCCCAGAACTGCACAGCCACTTAAGTAATCTCCTCCACGGGCATCACATTAGCCTACATTTCCTGGAAATACATAAGGATCTTACTGCAGACTCAACCTATCCGAAGACTTCCCCCTTTGCAATCATGAACTCACTGCCCATTATCTATTGTTTGCACTATTGAGTCCTGCAACATCTCTTCCAGACTCTTCTTTCAGTGGCTATACGTTTGGATCATGGATGGGCTTCAGTTTGCTTAACTGCGTGTCATTGCCTGTAGGTCAGAGTTTCTACTCCCCTATCACCATTTCATTGTGGTTTTATTTAGTTTTTTATCATTAATCAGTATTGTGTCTTTTCAAAGCCTTCCCCCATGCCTATTGATATTTTCATACAGTGTTTTTACTTGGAGGCTGGAGTGATAGCACAGTGGGTAGGGCATTTGCCATGCACGTGGCCAACCCAGGTTTGATTCCTCCATCCCTCTCGGAGAGCCCAACTAGCAACCAAGAGCATCTCTCCCGCATGGCAGAGCCTGGCAAGCTCCCCGTGGCATATTTGATATGCCAAAAACAGTAACAACAAGTCTCACAATAGAGACATTAATGGTGCCCACTCAGCAAATCGATGAATAATGGGAGGACAGTGACAGTGACAGTGATTGTATAATGGGGATGAATCCTATTTGGTCATGGTGTATAATCTTTTTTATGCGTTCTTGAACTAGGTTTGCTAATATTTTGTTCAGGATTTTTGCATCTATATTCATCAAGGATATAGGCCTATAGTTTTCTTTCTTAGTGTTGTCTCTGTTGGCTTCTTGTATCAGTGTAATACTTGCCTCACAGAAACTCTTTGGTACAACTTATGTTATTTCAGATATATGAAAATCTAAGAAGGATTAAAAGTAGGTATTCTTTAAAGATTTGGAATAATTCAGTGAGTGAACTCATGTGACCCTGTGTTTTTTATGGGGAGATTTTTGGTTTCGGGTTCAATTTCTTTGATTGTACCTGGTTTTTTCACGTGCTCTATTTCCTCTTGATTCAGTCTTGGAGATTATAGGAGTCCCAAAATTGATTCATAAAACATTTTCTGTAGTCTTGTGGTACAAAATTTTTCATAGTGATTCCTAATTAGCCTTTGAATTTCTGTAGCATTTGTTGTTATATCTCTTCTTTCATTTATCATTTGGTTTAATAGAGTTTCCTCTATTTCATTCTCTTGTGAGTCATGCTAATGGTTTGTTAATATTGTTTGTTCTTTTTTGTTTTCGAGCTATATCCAACAATGTTCAGGGCTTACTCCTGCCTCTACTTATAGGAATTTTTTTTCCCTTTATTATATTTTATTTTTTTTTAAAGTTGTAGATTTACAATTTTTTGTGCATTGGTTTCAATTATACAATGATCAGATACCCATCCCTCCACCAGTGCCCATTTTCCACCACCATGGATAATATCCCTCCCACCCCCATCCCCCCATCCCCCCTGTCTCTGTGGCAGGGCAATCCCCTGTGTTCTCTCTCTCCTTTTGGGTGTTGTGGTCTGCAAAAGAGGCATTGAGTGGCAAACATGTTCAGTCCATAGTCTACTTTCGACATGCATCTCCCCTCCTGGGAGGATCCTCCAAACATCCTTTATTTGGTGCTCCCTTCTCTCTCTGAACTGCCCTTTCCTCTAGGATACCCGGCTGGCCTCTAAGTTATGGAGTAATCCTCCTGGTGCTGATCTCAGCTATTCTTGGGTATTAATCTCTTACTTTGTTACTTTATATCCCCCAGATGAATGCAATCTTTCTATGTCTATCCCTCTCTTTCTGACTCATTTCGCTTAGCATGATACTTTCTATATTGTACCACTTGTATGTAAATTTCATGACTTCATCTTTTCTAAGAGCTACATAGTACTCCATTGTGTAGATGTACCAAAGTTTCTTTAACCAGTCATCTGTTCTTGGGCATTCAGGTTTCTTCCAGTTTCTGCCTATTGTAAAGAGTGCTGCAATGAACAAACAAGTGCAGATGTCACTTCGACTATACATTTTTGCCAGAGGGGTAACATAAGAATTATTGGAGACCCAGAGGGACAGGAAGGAAGAAAACCTTCATGAAGAAGGAACTGTCAAAGACATCATTGCTACAACGTTTCCAGAGCTGAAGAAAACTTGTGACCACATTCAGGAGGCCCGAAGGGTACCAGCTAGACGAAATCCGAATAAAAATACCCCAAGACACATTCTGATCAAAATGACCAAAACCTTAGACAGAGACAAAATTCTGAAAGCAGCAAGATCGAAGAAAGAAATCTCTTACAAAGGAGCATCCTTAAAATTCACAGCTGATTTTTCTGATGAAACCCTCATGGCCCGAAAACAGTGGTGGGACATAGTAAAAAAACTCAATGAAATAAATGCCTCCCCCAAAATACTTTTCCCAGCAAGACTCTCATTCATAATAGAAGGAACAACACACAGTTTCACAGACAAACAACAGCTCAGGAACTTCATAGACTCAAAACCATGGTTACAAGAACAACTAAATGGGCTACTGTAAGGCAAGAAAGGCCCCTCAAATACACCAAATTTTAACAGAACAATGGGACAAAATCCCATAACAATAATCTCTCTCAATGTCAATGGGCTAAACGCACCAATTAAAAGACATAGAGTGGCAGGATGGATTAGAAAATTGAACCCAACATTCTGTTGCCTGCAAGAAACACATCTCAATAGTCAAAGCAAACACAGACTCAGAGTCAAAGGCTGGAAAACAATCCTACAGGCAAACAGCTCCCATAAAAAAGCTGGGGTAGCCATCCTTATATCAGACCACATCGATTTCAGAGTGAGGAAGGTCATAAGAGACAGTGAAGGCCATTTCTTATTGATCAAAGGATCTGTACAACAGGAAGAACTTACAATAATAAATGTATATGCACCTAATGAGAGACCAGCAAAGTACTTAAAACAACTACTCATAGATTTGGAAAAAGACATCAATAGCAACACAATACTAGTGGGAGACTTCAACACTGCTTTGTCACCTCTTGATAGATCAACCAGACTCAAGCTTAGCAAGGACATACTTCATTTGAGGGAAACAATGGAAGAAAGGGACTTAGTAGATATATACAGGACACTTTATCCACAAAAAGCTGAATACACATTCTTCTCAAGCGTACATGGAACATTCTCCAAGATAAACCACATGCTGAGCCACAAAACATGCCTCCATAAAATTAAGAAGGTAGAGATTGTATCAACAATCTTCTCAGAACATAATGCGCTGAAATTAGAAGTAAATCACACACAAAAACAGAAAACTAAATCAAACACCTGGAAATTAAACAGTGCACTATTGAACAACGAGTGGATTAGACAGGAAATCAAAGAGGAAATCAAAAGATTCCTAGAAACGAATGAAAATGAGAACACGAGTTACCAAAACTTATGGGACAGAGCAAAGGCTGTGTTAAGAGGAAGGTTTATAGCTCTACAAGCATTCCTCAGGAAGGAGGAGCGAGCACACATAAGTAACCTAACCTCACAGCTTAAGAGCTTGGAGAAGGACCAAAAAAAGGAGCACAACCCGAACAGGAGAAAGGAAATAATAAAACTCAGAGCAGAGATTAACGAGATGGAAACCCAAAAAACAATCCGAAAGATGAATGAAACCAAGAGCTGGTTCTTCAAGAAAATTAACAAGATCGATAAGCCTCTAGCAAAACTCACAAAGAAAGGGAGAGAGAAAACCCTAATAAACCGAATCAGAAATGAAAAGGGGGTCATTACAACAGAAACCACAGAAATTCAGAGGATCCTCAGGGAGTACTTTGAAAAGCTTTATGCCACGGAACATCAAAACCTCGAGGAAATGGATAAATTCCTAGACTCCTACAGACTCCCAAGGCTGAACCAAGAAGACCTGGAATACCTGAACAGACCTATCACCATCAAGGAAGTTGAAATCGTAATAAAAAGTCTCCCCAAGCCCCCAAGCACAAAAGTCCTGGCCCGGATGGATTCACTAGTGAATTCTTCCAAATCTTTAAAGAGGACTTACTCCCAATGCTCTTTAAGCTTTTCCACGAAATTGAAATATCAAAAACACTTCCGAACAGTTTCTACGAAGCAAATATCACACTGATACCAAAAGCAGACAGAGATACCACAAAGAAAGAGAATTACAGGCCGATATCCCTGATGAACACAGATGCAAATATCCTCAACAAACTACTAGCAAATAGAATCCAACTACTCATCAAAAAGATCATACACCATGACCAAGTAGGATTCATCCCAGGGATGCAAGGACGGTTTAACATTCGGAAATCGATCAATATAATCCACCATATCAACAAAAGAAAAGATAAAAAGCATATGATCATATCAATAGATGCAGAGAAAGCATTTGATAAGATCCAGCACCCCTTTATGATGAAAACCCTAGCCAAAATGGGTATAGAGGGGACCTTCCTCAACATAATTAAAGCCATCTACCACAAGCCTACAGCAAGCATCATCCTCAATGGGGAAAAACTGAGAGCCTTCCCTCTAAGATCAGGGACGAGACAGGGATGCCCACTCTCTCCACTGCTGTTCAATATAGTACTGGAAGTACTTGCAATAGCGATTAGGCAGGAAAAAGATATTAAGGGCATTCAGGTAGGAAAGGAAGAAATCAAGCTCTCACTATTCGCAGATGATATGATACTCTACTTAGAGAACCCAATAACTTCCACCAAAAAACTCCTAGAAACAATAGACTTGTATACTTATAGGAATTTCTCCTGGCAAGACTTAAGGAAGATTACTTTTATCATTTATTTATTTTTATTTTATATATAGTTCACAATATTTGATTAAATTTAATATTCAAACACCAACCCCACCACCATGACACCTTCCCACAACCATATTTTGGATGTTTCAATCCGGAATCCCAATCCCTGCCCCAAAGCAGAACTGAAATAATATATTTTGGGTTTTTTTGTCATGAAAAACTGTTGAAAATGTTACAAAAAGTATCCTTAGAGGAAAGTGTGAAGATTGTTGTATATCACCCAGGAGCCATTAATCTTAAGCCCTTCTATAAGAAATCACTAAAGTGTTGTTAAAAGTTGAGCCTTGTGTGCTTAGATAGACAAATAGACAGACAGATAGATATGCATAATATGTAAAATATTTCCCTCTAAGGTTGGTTGCCTCCTACTTTTAATCCCATCAAATGTGATGTGGTACTTTAGGAGTATGGGTAGGTTGTGTGGTATGAAGTGTCGCATTTGTAGCTGTGCATCCCTGTGCATCCCTGGAAGAAGTTCACTCGTGGGTGAGGCTGGGCCCGAGCATATAGAGTGGCCGTGAGCTTGATGGTGGTTGAGTTATGTAGGTTTTAGGCTGCCAGGGCTGGGTTCCTAGGGATGGGAGGGGTCTCACCCACCCCCTCCGGGACACCATGAGTGAAACAACCTGGCATGGGGTCTAGAGGCATGGTTATGGCTAGTGTCATGTTATGCTCCATTCTAGGAGAGAAGGACATGCGATCTCACCTTGTAGATGTTTTTTATGCTCATGTTTTTCATTTCTCTCTTCATGTCATGATTTTTAATCAATATTTTATTTAATTTTTAATGAATCACTGTGAGATAGTTACAGACTTACAAACTTTCATGATTACATTTCAGCCATACAATGATTGAGCACCTATCCCTCCATCAGTACCCAATCTCCACCACCAATGTTCCCAGTATCTCTCCCGCCACCCTCACCCCATTCATAACACTCCGCCCGTCCCCCCTGCCTCTGTGGCAGGCCCATTCCCTTTCACTCTCTCTCTCTTCTTTTGTGTGTTATGTTTTGCAATACAGGTACTAAGTGGCCATCATGTTTGTCCCATAGTCTACTTTCAGCACACATCTCCCATCCTGAGTGAGCCCTTTTTCTTTTGAGTTTTTGCCTAGTTCATCTATGTGGCAGTGATAGGGGAGGGGTTAATGTATCCGACTAGTATTGTCTTTCTATAATGTCTCCCTTTAGGTATATTAGTGATTATTTTAATTATTTTCTGGCCCCTAATTAAGTTCATATATGTTTAGGTATGTGAGCTTTTTTGTGAGGCACTTCTCCCTTGATGATTATGAAATTATTATCCCTCTATCTTATACTAATTTCTAATTTGAAGTTTATGTTTTCTGATATAAGTATGAACTTGACTTTTGAAGGGAATTGTTCACATGCGAGATTGACTTCCAGCTTTTGACTTTGAGTTGGTATTTACCCTTGCTGTTTGAATGTGTCCTTTTTAGGCAGCAAGAAATTGGGTTCATTTTTCTGATCCATTCTCCTACTCTGTATCTCTTGATTGGTTAATTCAGACTACTGATGTTACCTGAGATTATTGACACGATGGAATTTATTGCCACCAATTTTCAGAAGTTATGCATGTTTTTGAAGTTTGTCTTGATCACTTGATCACTTAGCTTCCCGTTAATCGTCGATTTGCTTGAGCGGGCACCAGAAATGTCTCCATTTGTCCCTGTCGCGTGCTAGTGTAGCCCAGTGACGTCTGTTCATTCTAGGAACACGAAGAGTCTCAAACCAATCGTTCGTGATCTTGATGAATAAGTCTGAACATCTGGTAAGTGGGCGACCACGTGGTCTTTTGATGTCCCGTGGAATCCAGTCAGTAAGAGCTCTAGTGCAGCAGTCGTTTCTAAATCTCATTACGTGTCCAGAGACAGCGTCCCTGATTCTTGATCGTCGATGGAGGTCGGAACTCCGGATTCATTCTGTCATTTGAGTTAAAAGTGATACTCCAAGCATAGCTCTTTTAATTCCTCTTTGGGAGATCTGATAGCGTTCTCATCCTGTTTGCGTAGGGCCCAGGTCTCTGAGGCGTATGTTAATGCAAGAAGAACAGTGGAATCGAAGAGAGGTGCCTGGAGCTGGAGGTTCTTTGTCCTCTTAGCTATTTCTTTGATGCTCTTGAAGGTATTCTAAGCCGCTCCCTTCCTTCTGCGCAACTCAGGTGCCAAGTCATTCATCATGTTGACTTCTCGACCTAGGTACACATAACTGTTGCATTCGGAAATGGTCATTCCGTTGAGAGCGAATGGAGCATCAGGAATGAGGCTGTTTCTCATAAACATTGCCTTCATTAAGATTCAGCTGATGTCCAACATTTCCACATTCACAGTCGAAGTCGGCCAGCATTTGTGCCGCTTTGCTAATGTTTGTTGTTATTAGAACAATGCGGAGGTGGTTTAGTTGCCGATCATCTATCTTCACTCCCATTCCTTCTCATTCCAGTCGTTGCATGATGTTCTTGAAGGTGGCACTGAATAGTTTAGGTGAAATGGTATCACCCTGCTGAACCCCTCTCTTGACATGGATGATTACGTCTTTGTAGAATAGTGAGATCCTGGTAGTGAAGCCATAATACAGCTCACAGAGGATCCTGATGTATTGAGTTTGAATGCCCTGATTGTCTAGGGCTTCAATGACCGCTTCTGTCTCAACAGAATCAAAGGCTCTCTTTAAATCAATCAACATTAGACAGAGTGGCATCTTGAATTCCTGAGAAACCTCAATGAGCTTTATTATTGTGTGGATATGGTCGATGGTGCTGAATCCTTTGCGGAATCTGGCTTGCTCGCATGGTTGTCCTTCATCTAGTGTTCTGACAATCCTATTCAGGATGACTCGAGTAAACAGCTTGCAGATAAAAGACAATAGGCATATTGGGCTATAGTTGCCAATGTCATGGATGTCTCCCTTCTTGTACAGTACTACAGTCCTACTTGTTTTCCATTGGGATGGAACCTTGCATTCAAACAGGTAGCGTGTGAAGAGCCAAGCCAGCATATTGATGAGTACTGACTGCAGGTTCCTCAGGTGTTCAGGTCTGACCTTGTCTGGGCCGGGTACTGTTCCTTTCATTACCGACGAAATGGCATGTCGGATTTCAGAAGGGAGAACATTGGGAATGACATATCCAGCCTATGGAATTTGGTATGTGGGCAGGTGGACATGGCTGTCGAAGAGATCTGAGTAGAAGTCATGGATAATCTACTCCATTGCCCTTCTGGAAGATGTGTAGATCCATCAGGACATCGGGGGGCAGTCATCTTGTCTTGTAGTTGGCAAAGGACAGGCGGGCGTTACGAATGCTTTTCTCGGCTTCTGCCGCATCTACCAGCACTTCTGCTCTTCTCTCTTTGAGGTCTTCCTTGATCGCAACTCTGCACTGCTTTGCGAGCTCAGACATTTGCTTATAGTTGCCTGAGGCATGCGCCAAACCAGGTTGGCGAATAAGCTCAAGAGTTTTCGAAGACAGGCATTTTTTTGTGGCTATCTCTCTCTTGGCGTTCCTCGCACAATCATGGAGGTGCTGAACCAGTCGATTGTATTCCTCATCAATGTTGTCAACAATGGCATCTTCCCATGTTTCAGCAATAGTGCCAAAGAGCTCCCAGTTGGTGGTCGTTCTGGGAGTTCTCTTCTTAAACTTTGCAGCCCTTTCTCCCCACTCTGTGAAGTAGAATTTTGCAAGAAGGAGATGGTGGTCCTTCTTGCGGTGATCCCGTTTGAAATTTTGGGTCAACAGCGCCATCTGTCAGGCAAAACTGTCGATTGAATATGATGTGTTCTATTTCGTTGTGGAACCATCCACTGGGATACTCCCATATCCAACGTTTTGATTCAGCCTTCTGGAACTGTAAGTTACCATGGATGGTCTTGGTTGACATGATGAATTCAGACAGTCTCTCACCCTGTTCGTTCCATTCTAGGCCATGGGTCCCGATGTGAGTTCTTCAGCTGATCTTCTCGGTCCTATCTTGGCATTAAAATTACTGACAATGATCTTGTAGAAGATGCAGTCTTCTTTATAGAACTTCTCCAGCTCCATGTAGAACTTCTCAATTTCTCCTTCATCATAATTGGATGTTGGTGCGTAGACAACGAAGATAGAAACTGCCAGCAGTGAGCCACATCTATTCAAATGTAAACGTCCGATTTAGGTTGTTAGGCATTCAAATAAATCAATGCTCATGGCCAAGTTCGTGTTGACAAGGACACTGACGCCTCTGACGTCTCTTTCCTCGCGTGTTCTGAGGAACAATTCTTCTCCAGTGTCCAAAACGGCGTGATGTGATTGGTGCCCTGTCTCGGTCAGACCAATGATGTCAGACTTGATCTTTCGTGCTTGTACCATCAGGTCCTCAATATATGCATCCAATGCTAGTACTTAATAACCACTTAATATCCATCTTCCAGAATTGCCGTATTATATTTGATAGGGTTCAAATATGGTTTCAACCATGGGAACACCTACAAAGGTGATTAGAGGCTGCCCCAAAAGCCTCTATCCCTCTTGGAGAGCCTGGCAGGCTACCGAGAGTATTCCGCCCGCATGGCTGAGCCTCACAAGCTCTGTTGTGTATTTGATATGCCAAAACCAGTAATTACAATGGGTCTCATTCTCCTGACCCTGAAGGCGTCACCAATATGGCAGTGTTGAGAAGGATGAGAAAGGAGAGGCTGATAAAATCTCAAGGCCAAATTAGGCTGCCAAAACGAAGGAAGAACTTTTTCTTGTATTTTAAAACATTTTTAATGCTGGTGACAAATTAAATCTTGCAACATATCTGGATAGCATAATCTTAGTGAGGTGTTCATCTAACTGAGGTTTTTTTTTTTACTGTATACCATTCTTTTTTAAAAAAAATCAGTGATAGATAGATGAACTAGGCAAAATTTCGACAGAAAACATTACAGCGAAGAGAAAAGTGAAAGGCATGGGCATAACAAACATCTTCAGGGCCCTTCACTTCACAAATTTGATAGAGTTTTGTGAATCTCACAGAAGTTTACTTATGTGTTCATTCTTTGATCTTGCTGCTTTCAGTAATCTACCTCTTGATAATCATTATTCTGATTCTAATCTTTCTTGACGTATTTTAGTTTGGGTCTTTTTTGAGTCTCTGGAGTGTAGATGCTCACATTCCTCAACTGGGACATTCTTGTTTCTGAATTCTTTGACTAGTTGTTTTCCTTTTTCCCATTCTTCTTCCTTAGAGATTCTGGCAATTGTTATATTACTCCCCATGAACTCATCTCACAGTTCTCTGATACAATCTTTAGTCACTGACAAGTTAGTTTCATTTTTGTCTCTTTATTTTGGTTGTCCCCCAACACTGCCTTCACAATAGTAAACATATAGCTGTAATTGTCATTGTAAGGATGCATTCAAATAATTTTAGTTCCAGTACAAATGTAAAGGCAAAGTAGAATGTACAAAAAGGTTGACAACGGGGTCAGTTATTCTCAAATAGAAAAAAATGCAAGCCTTTCCATTTTTCAGAATAAAATGAATGACAAACAATATTATAAGAAAATAAACAAAAATCAAGCAATCCTCAGTTTTGTTAAGACACCAATGCTTTTAGTGTCATTTGTAAGGCATATACTGGTTCATTCTCACCATATTCCTGCATTGCTGTATGCTTCCACTACCAAGAAGAAATTGAAATCATATTAGCAAGCCAATGACCATCGAAAATTAAAATATGTTCCCAAATTCCCTTTTTCTGATAAATAAGGGTGTGAAATCACAAACATGCCAAGCCAAACAATGTTGATTTAATTCCACTTTTAACTTTAAAATGGGATTATCCTTGATCATGAAAGTCAAATTCCAAACATAATTCCCTTTTAATGTTTTCAAAAGTGCAATGTATTCTTTGTCACAAGATTTTTAAAAAGCTGTTCGATCTTGGTGTCATTTTCTGTGAGCAGGCCAAATCGTTGTTTAATTCATCTTTATTTCGACAAAATAAGGAGATTATCCTTTTCTTATTTGAAAATGTTTATAAGGACAAATGATATAACAAAATTAAAAACAAATCAAATCAAATCAAAACAAAACAAAAAATAGAATTTTTATGCGCTTGTTCTCAGAAATACTTTATACAGCACTTGTTCTCAGGAATAATTTATACAATTTAAGTAAACATTTGATTGATACTTGAAGTCTTTATGAACTTCAAGCAAAGTATATGTGAAGCTTTTAATACATGGGCTTTTTTTTTCTTTTTGGGTCACACCCAGCGATGCTCAGGGCTTATTCCTCGCTCTGCACTCAGGAATTACTCCTGGCAGTGCTGGGGGACCATATGGGATTCCAGGGATCGAAACCAGGTCAGCCACATGCAAGGCAAATGCCCTACCCATTGTACTATCTCTCCGGCCCCTGGGAGTGGTTTCTTGATAAAAAAATTTTCTGAAAACTTCCTCAGAAAACTGAAAATTTATTATTGTTTTTCCCATTATATTTTTGTGTTATTCATTATAAGTAGAAAGAAAACTTTTATTTCATACTTTGGAAAAGGATCTAATTAACTAGGATAAATTCTTGAACAACACTGTCGATATAGACCTAACATAAAGAATGTTTTGCTATTTAAGCTACATTTTTTGAAAGGGTCACATGAAATAGCATTATTAACAAAATCATGAAGTATGTAAAATGTCATTCTAATTTTTATGTTCACCATATGACTTTTATTATATACAACAGAGCTTGAAGATTATTTTTGTAAGTCTGAGTTCTAAGTACTTTTATTAACATTTTACTAATGGATGAAATAGCACTCCCATATGTTTCAATGAACATATGTATATTAATTTTAATAACTTATCATAGCATATGAATTTATTACCCATCCATAAATATGCTATGATTTTCATAAATAAAAGTGTATAACAATAATCATAACACTATACTGTTTTCTTCCATACTATCATCCCCTTTTCCAAACTTAGATATTGCTCAGAAATTCAAACAAGCAAAGACAAACTCACCATGGAAATCACTTGATCACTTGATCACTTGACATCCCGTTACTTATCGATTTGCTCAAGCAGGTACAAGTAACGTCTCCATTCGTCCTTGCCACGTGCTAGGTATCCCAGTCTGCTTGCTTCAGAAACACAAAGAACCCCAAACCTATCATCCAGTGTCTTGACGAAGAAGCCTGCCCATCTCGTAGTTGGGCAGCCACGCGATCTTTTGATGTACCATGGAATCCAGTTGGTAAAGACTCTAGTCCAGAAGTTGTCTCCAAATCGCATTATGGTACAGTCCATCTGATTTTTGACACCTTGGTAAATGAGAAGGCGTCCCTGATTCTCAATCATCAATGGAAGTCGAAGTCCGGATTCTTTCTCTTACTTGAGTAAAGCATGATACTCCAAGCATAGCTCTTTCGATTCCTCTTTGGGAGACTCGAATAGCATTCTCATCCTATTTTCGTAGGGCCCAGGTCTCTGGGAAATATTTCAAGGAAATATTTAGATAATTGTTAAAGTCACCAATAACGTCTCCATTGTAAGACATTTTGTTACTATATTTTGTCATATAGCATACACCACGGGGAGCTTGCCAGGTTCTGCTGTGCGGGAGTGATACTCTCATTAGCTTGCCGGACACTCCGAGAGAGATGGAGGAATCGAACCTGGGTCGGCCACATGCAAGGCAACCGTCCGACCCACTGTGCTATCTCTCCAGCCTCATATTCTCCAGATATATAAAAATTATGGAACATTTACTTTTTATTTTACCTTTACTTTTTATTTATCTAATATAATCTTATTTTTCATCATCTATACAACTAATTAGTATGAATATGCAAATTAAAGACACGCATTTTGTAGCAGCATTTATTCTTGGGATGCTGGTGAATGTTAATTTGTTATGCCAGTTGTAATGAGATGAACATGTTACTCAAAGATTCTTTTGTAAATGTTTCATTGTGACTCAATTTCTTTTGATGCTAGAAGACTTTATACTTTAGCATGGTCATTGTCCAGTAAACTTTATTATCAGTTAAGCATCCCGTAAATAATTGCTTCTTAACACCTATTATGTGCTAGTTATTTTTCATGGATCAAATGATATAAAACACATCCCTAGGATGTGCATGCTCACTCTATTTCAAAGGATAAAGAACACAATCTAGCAAACAATAAAATAACAAAAATAAATAAGTATACATAATAAGTGATTGATATGCATAAGTGATAATCATGACTCAAAAAATTGAAAAAATTCTATAAGCTTATTTTGCAAGGAACAGCGATCCTGTGCCTGTTCCCAGCAGCCCGGCAGACCTGCAATACCTCTACTACCTCCACTACCCAGCTGCCGCCATGTTCCAGAACGTTTCTGGACACTCAGGCAGAGACTCACGCATAAATGACACCCCACAGAACCAGGGAAGTGGAAGTCTGTGACCATGGACTCCAGGCTCAATGAACCCGGGAACAGAGATCCTCTGCCTGCTCCCAGCAGCCCGGCAGACCTCAACTACTTCCACTACCCAGTCACCACCATGCTCCAGGATGCTTTCCACACCATCAGCAACTTTCTGGCTGTGACACATCATAAAAAATTTAATATACGATTACAACACCATATTTGTTGGGGTTCAAATATGGTTTGTACCATGGGAACACCTGCAAGACTGATTGGAGGCCATCCTAAAAGCCTCTGTCCCTCTGGGAGAGCCTGACAAGGTACTGCGATTGTCCAGCCCGCAAGGCAGAGCATGGCAAGCTATACGCGGCATATTAGATATGCCAAAACCAGTAATACAATGGGTCTCATTCCCCTTACCCTGAAAGAGCCACCAATATGGCAGCGTTAAGAAGGATGAGGAAGGAGAGGCTAATAAAATCTCAGGGCCGAACTAGGCTGCCAAAACGAAGAAAGACAAAAATGACTGTCTGTACTTTCAATGCATGTACACTGTCATAGAATGCGTCCATCGAGGACCTGATGTTGCAAGCACAAAAGATCAAGTATGACATCATTGGTCTGATGGAGACGAGAAGGCATCAATCACATCACGCCATTTTCGACACTGCAGAAGAACTGTTCCTTGGACATGCGACAAAAGAGGCATCAGTGATATCGGTGTCCTTGTCAACACAAACTTGGCCATAAACATTGATTCATTTGAATGCCTAACAACCCGAATCGGACGTTTACATTTGAATAGATGTGGCTCACTGCTGGCAGTTTCTATCTTCCTTGTCTATGCACCAACATCCAATTATGATGAAGGAGAAATTGAGATGTCCTATATGGAGCTGGAGAAGTTCTATAAAGAAGACCACACCTTCTACAAGATCATATTCGGTAATTTCAATGCCAACATAGGACCGGGAAGATCAGCTGCAGAATTCCACATGTGGACCCATGGCCTAGAATGGAACGAACAGGTGAGAGACTGTCCGAGTTCATCATGTCCACAAAGACCATCCATGGAAACTCACAATTCCAGAAGGCCAAATATAGACGTTGGACATGGGAGTCTCCTGGTGGATGATTCCACAACGAAATTGAGCACGTATATTCAATTGACAGTCTTGCCTGACCAATGTCGCTATTGTCCCAAAATTCCAAATGGGATCGGAACACCATCACCTTCCTGCAAAATTCTACTACACAGAGAGGGGAGAAAGGGCTGAAAAGTTTAAGAAGCGAACTCCGAAAACGACCACCAACTGTGAGCTGTTTAGCACTATTGCTGCCACATGGGAAGATGCCATTGTTGACAACATTGATGAGGAATACGATCGACTGGTTCAGTACCTCCATGATTGTGCGAAGAATGCCGAAAGAGAAATAGCCACAAAAAGATGCCTGTCTTCCAAAACTCTTGAGCTTATTTGCTAACATGGCTTAGTGCAAGCCTCAGGCAATCGCACACGAACATCTGAGCTTGCAAAGCAGTGAAGAGAAGCAATAAAGGAAGACTTCAAAGAGAGAAAGGCAGCAGTGTTGGCAGATGTGGCAGAAGCTGGGAAACACATTTGCAACACCCGCCTGTCTTTTGCCAATTACAAGACGAAGATGACTGCCCTCTGACATCCTAATGAATCTATCACATCTTTCAGAAGGGCAATGGAGAAGATTATCCATGACTTCTACTTGGATCTCTTCGATAGCCATGTCCACCTGCCCACATGCCAAATTCCGCAGGATGGATATGTATTTTCCGACATTCTCCCTTCCATAATCTGACACACCTTTTCATCGGCAAAGAAGTGAACAGCATCAGGCCCAGAAAACGTCAGACTCAAACACCTGAAGATCCTGCCATCAGTACTCATCAATAAACTGGCTCGGCTCTTCACACTTTACCTGTCTGAATTCAAGGTTCCATCCCAATGGAAAACCAGCGGGATTGCTCTACTGTACAAGAAGGGAGACATCCACGACATAAGTAACTATTGCCCAATCTGCCTGTTGTCTGTTGTCTACAAACTGTTCACTTGAGTCATCCTGAATAGGATTGGCAGAACACTAGATGAAGTACAACCATGTGAGCAATCCAGTTTCTGAAAAGGATTAAGCACAACTGACCATATCCACACAATAACCAAGCCCATTGAGGTTTCTCGGTAGTTCAAGATTCCACTCTGTCTAACGTTCATTGATTTAAAGAAGGCCTTTGATTCTGTTGAGACTGAAGTGGTAATCTAAGCCCTAGCCAAACAGGGCATGCAAACTCAATCCATCAGGATTCTTAGTGAGCTGTATTGCGGATTCACTACCAGGATCTCACCATTCTACAGGGAGGTGATCATTGACGTCAAAAGAGGGATTCAGTAGTGTGTTACCATTTCACCAAAACTCTTCAGTGTCATCCTTGAGAATGTCATGCGATGACTGGAATGGGAAGGAATGGTACTGAAGGTGGACGGTCGGCAATCACACCACCTTCGCTTCACTGATGACATCGTTTTAATAACACCAAACATCAGCCAAGCATGATATGGAAAAGTCGGAATACAGCTAAATCTCATGAAGACAATGTTTATGAGAAATGGTCTCATTACTGACGTTCCATTCACTCTCAACGGGATGAACATCTCCAAATGCAAAAGTTATGTATACCTAGTTTGGGAAGTCAACATGACAAATGACCTGGCACCTAAGTTGTGCAGGAGGAAGAGAGTGGCTTGGAATGCCTTCAATAGAGTTGAAGAAATAGCTAAGAATGTGAAGAACCTCCGGCTTCAGACACATGTCTTCGATTCCACTGTTCTTCCTGCATTAACATACGCCTCTGAGACCTGAGCTCTATGAAAACATGATGAGAACACTATTTGGGTCTCCTAAAGAGGAATCAAAAGAGCTATGCTTAGAGTATCACGCGTCACTCAAATGAGAAAAATAATCTGGAGTTCCGACCTCTGTCAACAATCAAGAATCAGGGAAGGTGTCTCGTTTGCCAATTCATTGAAAATCAGATGGGCTGGACACATAATGAGATTTGGAGATGACCGCTGGACTAGAGTCATTATGGACTGAATTCAATGGGACATTAAAAGATCTCGTGGGCACCCACCTATGAGATGGTCAGACTTCTTCGTCAAGACCCTGAATGATCAGTTTGAGGCTCTTCGTGTTCCTCAAATGAGCTGATGCCATTGGCCTACACTACTACGCGACAGGGAGGAATGGAGACGTTCCTGGTGCCTGCTCAAGCAAATCAATGAGTAAGGGGATGTCAAGTGATCAAGTGATCAAGTACAGCTTATTTTGCATGTAGCTGAATAGCTTTTCTAGCATTACTTGTTGAAGAGTCTCTCCTTGCTCTATTTCATGCATCTAGCTTCTATAGCATAGATTAATTGTCCATACATCTTATAATTTCATTCATCTTATCCTCAAACACACTGATTCATTCCGTGGCTTCCAAATTGATATCTGCCCTGGTCCCATCCATTGTGTTTAGTTAACCTACCATGTTCCTTAATTCAGTGACTACTCATTGTAGTTTTCTCATACTCCCTCTCACATATTCTCTTTCCTTGGAGGTTTCTTCAATCACTTTACTTAATGCAGTGAACATCCCTACTTTGGAATTCTTCATCGCAGAGGTTAAAGAGCTCTCCTATAAGCTCTCCTATAATAAATCTCTCTGGTAAGTGTTTCAGCACATAATAGGCTTTTGTCGGCATGCATTGATACAGGGTGACTCCTCAGTGTATTTCCATTGTGTGTGTAGCATTGTGAGTGTCTAAACTTTTTAAAAACTAGGTGAAAAACTTAGGGTCATATTTTCCAATTCCATACAGAGCTTGCTGGACAAAAGTATCCAATTTCTAAGCACTGCAGTAAAAAGCAGTGCTGGCCATTCATTTTCCAAATTCCCAGTGCTTTATCCTGACTTTGTCTTTATACCTCTTTTGGACAATGGTGAACAGTAAAACCATTTTCTTTATTCATTGAAGCAAATCTCTTGCCGACTCTGAGTTTGGGGTAATGCTCTTAGATGCATTGGAGGGGAGAGTGTGGGCTTTGTTATCACAGAGGGCAAGCAAGCTGTCTGTCTATCAAGAGTCATTCTTTATCCTCTCTGTAGAATATCAATAAATTGTTTCCCTGCCTGGGGCTACCAATGTGTACTCATTGTAATTACATGCAGGAGACTTGCCAGAGCAAGATCTAACCTACATGTCATACTTTATGAGGATAGAAATTTAGGAAGCTATGCCATATGTTTTTCAACCCAATGCCTCATTGTCTTCCACCCTGACCAGTGCATCCTTTGCTTCTTGTTTGCCCCTTTATCCTCTCTGATGCTGTACTGAAATTCTTTTACCCATTTAGAATCTCCACATGGAGAGCCTCCTGAAACTTCTCAGAGGTTGCTCCTCTGAACTTCCTCTATGGGGCCACATGTGGTATTCTGTGATAATTTCTGCATTTTCCTGTGGTTTTTGGTTTGGGTAGCCAGACCAATCTCAGAAGACACACTTCTCTGTCATCTTGACAACACCACTACCTTGCTTCTTTTTTTCTTTACCTTTTCAAGAACACCCAATTCTTCAGCACTTAGAATAAGAATTGTACAGCACCAGTGCAGTGATTTTTATCTCTTCTAGTCTAGTTGATCATTTACTATATGCATCACTATTTGGAGACTTTGGAGACTGCATTTCATGCCTTGTATTGTTTAGATCTTATTTCTATGCCAGACTCTTTAAAGTTTATGCCTTAAACTCATTTAAATCCTCTAGAATTCACATAAGTCACATGAATAGAAATAGGGAGTTTCTAAAAATTTCTTTTGTTTATTTTCTGGCCATACCAGCAGTGCTGAGGGCTTACTCCTTGCTGCACTCAGGGATCTCTCCTGATGGTGCTCAGGGGGCCATATGGTGTGTGTGCCAGCGACTACATGTGTCAGCATACAGGGCAAACACTCTACCTGCTGTACCATTTATTTCTAGGGCCAATATCTAAAGATTTGTGTAAAATACATACAAATTTTTCTAAATGAATAGTCTTCAAGTGATTGTATCTTGATTTCTAAAGACAAACAAAGCACAATAAAACAAATTCTAATATTTCCTTAAAACCTAACTAGTTCTCTCTAGTGTGTATAATAGTGCTTAAAATGGCATCTTTATTTCTCCAAAATATTATTTATCAACAGATATTATGCCACATACATGCTAGACCCTCTGAATAATAACTATCAAAATTCTCACAATATGGATCTCATTGTCACCATGGCAAGGCAATAAGTTTGCTTTGATGGAAGAATGTTGGTAGACGTTACCACATTTACCTGCTCTCTGGACTCCAGGGCCCACTTTGACATAGAAAGAGGTACTAAAATTCTCATTTTTTATCAAAAATAACTGTATTGTTGACTAGAACAGAATATGGAAACAGCTTGTTTCCTTTGAATTTTGAAAGACCATGTGATGCTTACATACTATATAATTGCCAAAAAATACTTCCCTATCTCAGATAATTTAATATCTATTTAACTGTCATATGAATAATTCATTTATGTAACAAACAGAGGTATTTATTATTTTGGTGGTGGAAGGTGGCATTTTAGCACAGTGTATAATACATTGTACTTCTAGTGATAATAGAGATGAATTAATTTTTATTATCCTAAATTGTCTATCAAAACCTCATTTAAAATATTGCTTTGATTTCCTTAGCAACTAATTATAATTTGAATGTTTTGGTACAGCTTGTGATACAGAATTTGATCACAGATGTCTTGTATAACAAACTTGTTCTTTTCCATTTTTAAAAAATAAAGAAATGCTGGTAATTGGGGTGCTAATGTAAAATATGTCTCCCAGAAAACTGTCAAGGAAAAAAGGTAAATAACTAAGCTGAGGCTGCATATATAGGTTCAGAGGGATCAGTGTGAAAAAGAAATCCAGAAACAGACCTTCCTTTGTTTTCTTTTTTTTTAATTTTTAATTTTTTAATGAATCACCATGAGGTATGGTTACAGACTTACAAATATTTCTGCTTATATTTCAGTCATACAGTGATCATCCCTCCACCAGTGCCCATTCTTCACCAAATGTTCACAGTATCCCTCCCATCCCCTCCCCCATTTCCACCACCCTCCCCCACTCTGCCTCTGTGACAGGCGCATTCCCTTTTACTCTCTCTCTCTCTCTCTCTCTCTCTCTCTCTCTCTCTCTCTCTCTCTCTCTCTCCTTTAGGGTATTGTAAAGACCTTTCTTTGAAATGTACAGAAAGTGTTAATCATTGCTAAGCCTATGGTAGAATATCATTATAGTTTCCTGGAAACAGAGGGAGTAATATCAAAACAATTCTGGTATTTTGATGAAACAAATAGAACTTTAAAAGTAATATATAAGGGGGGATGGTAACACAATTTGTTTACACAATTAATTGCTTGAAATTAGTTTTAAGAAAGTCTCTGGATTAGGTTTTTCTGTTATCTTCTATTTTTCATTACTTCTGGTAAAAACGTCACAGGGGCTATAGAAATAATGCAGTGGTGACAGTACTTTATTTTCAAGCAGCTGAACCCAGTTTGATTTCCAACACTGCAAAACGATCCCTGAGCACAGAACAAGGAGTAATTTCAAATATTAATGGCTAGAATTGTTTTGTCTGGGAAATTTGCATTAAGTTTATCTAAACCTATTCCTAGAAATTTTATTCAACAGTTCTTTTTTAAAAATGAAATTCAGGTTAAGCGAATATCCATATTTGTAAAACAGTTGTTTAGTAATATTTAAATTTTAATGTGCATGATAATTATTTGGGAATATTTTAAATGTAGTCTATTTTTCTAGCTATTATTATTAAGTTAGTCTATCATAGAATTCAAATAAAAAATAAGATCCCAGGTGATAGAAATGATGTTCATTCACAAAATTCACTCTCAAAAGCATATTATAGGCCAGATTATGGAGTTAATTAAAACCCAAGATATAGACATTGTACTAATAAAGCAGTAATAATATGGCCACGTTACTTTTAGAAATTTTACTCTGGTAATATTGTAAAAAATGTGTTTGTGTGGCAAACAAAAACATCTTTAGAAAAAAATGAATAGAAGTTTACTTTATTATTTATTTGGCAGACAGTGGTGGGAATGTGCCTAGTTTAGGGTGGTAATGCAAAAAAAGATAATTATTAGAAACAGTTTTGTGAATACACAATAATTTGTAAGTGACTTGATAGTACACAAGATTAGAAAAAAAATTCTTAGCGAAATTTGTATATGTGTTATTTGAGTTCCTCTAAGATACAGAGACAACCAGTTGTGCTTGTACAGCATATTTTCAAATAATTTTGGTTCACTATAATGATAAAAAAAACAAAACTATTCATGACTGGTATCACTGCTTGTGTGAAGTTTGAATATTCTTGTCATATCTGTCTTGTGTTTCTCTGGCTACTCCAGTTTCCTCCCACATTTCAAATATATCCTTTCTGCCCCTTACACTTAGAGGTTCTCAGGGCTTACTCTATGCTCAGGTATCACATATGGTAGTGCTCATGGAACCACATCATGTGCTAAGTATCAAATCCAGGTTGGCAACAAAATATACCCATCTTAAGCTCACTGGTGTGTATCTTGATCCCAGTCTGTGTGCATGTGATTGTACCATGAAATGGAATGATGTTCTCAAGGGTTGGTTTCTGGCTTGTGCTCTCAGTTGCTGAATATGGCCGCCTATGCCAACATGAAATAGAAAGATTGGGAAATAAAAATATCGTGTATCTTTATTTAGAAGTTTCATGAAATTTTGTGGCCAAAACTGTATTCTAGGATCGTATTTTTAAAATTTTTTGTTGATAACAATATGCTAAAATTTATTTAATTTTTAATATTTAACTTAAGACAAGAAGCTGTAATGACATTTAAGGAGAACTCACTGTAAGTAAGCAGAAATTTGTGCTGAGAAATTTGTTCCTATAGTTGTTTTATATGCAAAATCTTGTAGAATATATCTGCAAGCTAGTCACAAAGAAACGGATTGCATGATACCCTTTCAGAAACAGTATTGCAAACCATAGTACCTAATAGGAAAATAAGATAGTGTGTGTCTGTGTGTGTATGAGAGAGAGAGAGGGAGGGAGAGAGAGAGAGAGAGAGAGAGAGAGAGAGAGAGAGAGAGAGAGAGAGAGAAAGTCTGCCACAGAAGCTGGGGCGGAGCTGAGGGAGGCAGATGGGAGGCAAACTTGAGACGTTGGTGGTGGGAAATATGCATTGGATGGGTGTTACAACATTGTATGATTGAGACTCGATAATGAACAACTTTTTACTGTATGTCTCATGTGATTCAATTTAACAATGCAAAAAGGAAAATAATTGCAATTTGTGTCCAATAGCAGTTTTCTGGGCTTGAAAATTCCTTTTAAGTCATAACTATAATTCTCTTTTCATTATTATTACCATCTACTCCCCATACAAATCTATAATTTTGTCCTTTCAAATTAACTTTATAAAAGTCTCTGTATACTTCTATCAGTTTTATCTTGTATTTCATCCCTGATTTAAGATCACCAGTTTGATCTATATATTAGAAGATGATATACGAGATTCTTGAGATAACTATATTTAGATGATATTTTGAACTAAAACTTGATGCTAGAATGGGTTAAGACTACTAAGATGTTAAAATGGATTGAATTTATGTTTCATTGTAGGAGCATATAGATTTGGGAAAACTGGATGGAAGACTGGATGGCATTCTGCAGTTTTGAGGCATGTCAATTTTGATGCTTTACTAAGACACTCCTAGGAAACAAATACAGCTCGCATTTCTTCCTTGATGAAAATGATGAAAATATTTCAATGATTTCCCAGAATTCTCAAGCTGATGGCATAAATATTTAACAATTTATGTCAGATTTTGTAGCATGTATCTTACTTCTTTAGCTTATCTATTCAGCCTTATATCAGAAACTTTCTCCTCCCCTCCTATGCTTCAAGTACACAAGTCTTCTTCTTTAAGATGGTCAGATTAATTATAGTTTCTTCAATGACTATGATAGAGAGCACTATGATCTATTTTTATGGCTTGTGTCACAGTTGAGAATTTGCATTTATATCTGTTTATCTTATGGCTTATCATTTTGACTAGAGAGCAGTTCCTACAAGACTATTATTTTTATTTTTATTTATTTATTTCTTTATTTTACTTTTTAATTTTTTATTTATTAAATCACTGTGGGAAAGGTTACAAAGCTTTCAGGTTTAGGTCTCAGTCATGCAAATATCAAACACATTTCCCTTTACCAATACTTATTTTTTACCATGAAGAACCCCAATAAAACCCCACCCCCCACCCCTCCCCGTCCCTGTGAGGCAGATGAATTCTAGTTAACACTCTATCTGCTTTGATTAGATTCATTGTTTCAATAAAAGATTCACCACTATTATTTAGAGTTTACCCCCCCCCCCCCAAACCAGACATGCTGAAAAAGCATTGTGAAGTGATTTGCTTTCTACAGCTGGGTTCAAGAATTAAATGTTGGTTTTGGATTTCTGCTATTTTACCTATTGACCCTGGAAGTATTTCTACTGAAAGTCAGATAGCTAAGAAATTGGTTTCTGTGTTCTGGAGTCGTGGCCGTGCTGGAGAGCCGCTCGTGGGGGGCAACTGGTGGCCTCGGTAGGGCGTGAAGGGCAGACTGAAACGCCCCCCTTCCCATGAGGTTTTAGTCGCCCCCACACTCCCGGCTCATACCTGCTGTCCACAAGGTTCCCATATGGCCGCCATCTTTCTTTCCAGAGAGGAGAGGGCGAGTGGGGCAACACCCTTTCCCCTCCGGCAGACTTGATGGCCTGGATTAACACATAGTCCGTTCACTTTTCTGCTCCAAGCTGCCGGGTTCTGCATTAAGTCCTTGTGCTTCTGGGGTCGTGGCCGTGCTGGAGAGCCGCCTGCGGGGGGCGACTGTTGACCTCGGTAGGGCGTGAAGGACGGACCGGAACGCCCCCCGACCCATGAGGTTTTAGTCACCCTCACACTCCCGGCTCATACTTGCTGTCCACAAGGCTCCCATGCAGCCGCCATCCTTCTTTCCAGAGAGGAGAGAGCGAATGGAGCAACACCCTTTCCCCTCCGGACAGACATGATGGCCTGGATTAACGCATAGTCCGTTCACTTTTCTGCTCCAAGCTGCCGGGTTCTGCATTAAGTCCTTGTGCTTCTGGGGTCGTGGCTGTGCTGGAGAGCCGCTTGCGCGGGGCGACTGTTGACCTCGGTAGGGCGTGAAGGACGGACCGGAACGCCCCCCTTCCCATGAGGTTTTAGTCGCCCCCACACCGCCGGCTCATACCTGCTGTCCACAAGGCTCCCATGTGGCCGCCATCTTTCTTTCCAGAGGGAGGAGGGCGGACGGGAGCAACACCCTTTCCCCTCTGGGCAGACATGATTCCCTGGATTAACGCATAGTCCTTTCACTTTTCTGCTCCAAGCTGCTGGGTTCTGCATTAAGTCCTTGTGCTTCTGGGGCTGTGGCGTGCTGGAGAGCCGCTCGTGGGAGGCAACTGGTAACCTCGGTAGGGCGTGAAGGACGGACCGGAACGCCCCCCTTCCCATGAGGTTTTAGTCGTCCCCACACCCCCGGCTCATACCTGCTGTCCAAAAGGCTCCCGTGCGGCCGCCATCCTTCTTTCCAGAGAAGAGAGGGTGAATGGGGCAACACCCTTTCCCCTCCGGCAGACTTGATGGCCTGGATTAACGCATAGTCCTTTCAGTTTTCTGCTCCAAGCTGCCGGGTTCTGCATTAAGTCCTTGTGCTTCTGGGGTCGTGGCTGTGCTGGAGAGCCACTCGCGGAGGGTGACTGTTGACCTCGGTAGGGCGTGAAGGACGGACTGGAACGCCCCCTTCCCATGAGGTTCCAGTCACCTCCACACCCCGGCCCATACCTGCTGTCCACAAGGCTCCCATGCGGCCGCCATCTTTCTTTCCAGTGAGGAGAGGGCAAATGGGGCAACACCCTTTCCCCTCCGGCAGACTTGATGGCCTGGATTAACGCATAGTCCTTTCACTTTTCTGCTCCAAGCTGCTGGGTTCTGCATTAAGTCCTTGTGCTTCTGGGGCTGTGGCCATGCTGGAGAGCCGCCCGTGGGGGGCAACTGGTGACCTTGGTAGGGCGTGAAGGACGGACCGGAACGCCCCCCTTCCCATGAGGTTTTAGTCGCCCCCACACCCCCGGCTCATACCTGCTGTCCACAAGGCTCCCGTACGGCCGCCATCCTTCTTTCCAGAGAAGAGAGGGCGAATGGGGCAACACCCTTTCCCCTCCGGCAGACTTTATGGCCTGGATTAACACATAGTCCTTTCACTTTTCTGCTCCAAGCTGCTGGGTTCTGCATTAAATCCTTGTGCTTCTTGGGCTGTGGCCGTGCTGGAGAGCCGCTCGTGGGGGGCAAATGTTGGCCTCGGTAGGGCGTGAAGGACGGACTGGAAGGCCCACCTTCCCATGAGGTTTTAGTCGCCCTCACACCCCTGGCTCATACTTGCTGTCCACAAGGCTCCCATGCAGCCGCGATCTTTCTTTCCAGAGAGGGAGGGCGAATGGAGCAACACCCTTTCCCCTCCGGACAGACATGATGGCCTGGATTATCGCATAGTCCGTTCACTTTTCTGCTCCAAGCTGCCGGGTTCTGCATTAAGTCCTTGTGCTTCTGGGGCTGTGGCCGTGCTGGGGAGCCGCCCGTGGGGGGCAACTGTTGACCTCGGTAGGGCGTGAAGGAAGACTATTATTTTTAATCCCTATTTTTCCTCACAATTTATGTATTGGAGCCCAAAGAGTACTTAGCCTGCAATATGTTTTAATATGTATTTATAATATAAATAATATAATTTTCAAGATAATTTAAGGGAATATAATTTTCTAACATGCATTTATGATAGAATAATCGTTTTAATAATAAACTATAACATAATTTTAATATAATTATAACAATAATAAGCTATGATTAAATTATTATAGTTATAAATAATTATAATTTATAATATAATTGGTAAAGGTAAGGTAAAGGCCCTCCCGTTGATCGTCGATTTACTCGAGCGGGCCCAGTAACATCTCCATTGGAGACTTTGTTGTTACTGTGTTTGGCATATCGAATACTCTCGGTAGCTTGCCGGGCTCTCCGAGAGGGGCGGAGGAATCGAACTCCGGTCGACCATGTTGGCCGCTTGTAAGGCGAATGCCCTACCGCTGTGCTATCGCTCCAGCCCATAATATAATTATAAAAATAATAATAAAAGGTCATTGCATCATCAAGCTATGCTATAAGGAAAAATCTTGGCTGTAGCCATTTAAATATCATTGCTAGTTTTATTCTGGGAAAAGAATGAAGGTTCGGTATATATAATTATTTTTGAGAGAAGCATGGAAATAAGTTGGTGCTGTGGAGAGAAATTATTATTTGGACAATGATAAAAGATCATCTAGATCTGGTTAAACAAAGGAGTAACCACACAGCTATTTATTTTAAATTTATTTTCATAAACTTGTTCACAATAATGAATTACATTGAATATTTCTACACCAGTCCCACCACCATTACACAATCCCACCAGCATTATTTTTAATTTTCCTGCCAGCACTCAAACTTGCCTAAAAGGCATATGCTAGATAATTTATAATGTATTGCTTGTTATGAATAGCGTAAGATATCAGCTAACCCAATGGAAAACCAGCAGGACTGTACTACTATACAAGAAGGGAGACATCCACGACATTGGCAACTATCGCCCAATCTGCCTATTGTCTGTCATCTACAAACTATTCACTCGAGTCATCCTGAATAGGATTAGCAGAACACTAGATGAAGGACAACCATGTGAACAAGCCGGATTCCGAAAAGGATTCAGTACCATCGACCATATCCACACAATTACTAAGCTCATTGAAATTTCTCAGGAGTTCAAGATGCCACTCTGTCTAACATTCATTGATTTAAAGAAGGCCTTTGATTCTGTTGAGACAGAAGCGGTCATGGAAGCCCTAGCCAATCAGGGTGTACAAACTCAATACATCAGGATCCTTCGTGAGCTCTATTATGGATTCACTACCAGGATCTCACCATTCTACAAAGAAGTAATCATCCATGTCAAGAGAGGGGTTCGCAGGGTGATACCATTTCACCAAAACTCTTCAGTGCCACCCTCGAGAACATCATGTGATGACTGGAATTGGAAAGCATGGGAGTGAAGATAGATGGTTGGCAACTACACCACCTCCGCTTTGCTGATGACATCGTTCTAATAACACCAAACATTAGCCAAGCGGCACAAATTCTGACCTACTTCGACCGTGAGTGTAGAAAGGTCGAACTAAAGCTGAATCTTACGAGACAATGTTTATGAGAAACAGCCTCATTCTGGACGCTCCATTCACTCTCAACGGAACCACCATCTCCGAATGCAACAGTTATATATACCTAGGTCGAGAAATCAACATGATGAATGACCTGGCACCTGAGTTGTGCAGGAGGAAGAGAGCGGCTTGGAATGCCTTCAAGACCATTGAAGAAATAACTAAGAGGACAAAGAAACTCCAGCTACGAGCACATCTCTTCGATTCCACTGTTATTCCTGCATTAACATGCCTCAGAGACCTGGGCCCCACAAAAACAAGTTGAGAACGCTATTCGGGTCTCTCAAAGAGGAATCGAAAGAGCTATGCTTGGAATATCACAATTTACTCAAATGAGAGATAGAATCCGGAGTTCTGATCTTCGTCAACTCTCAAGAATCAGGGACGCTGTCTCATTTGCCAAGGCATCAAAAATCAGATGGGCTGGACACGTAATGAGGTTTACAGACAACCCCTGGACTAGAGCCATTACTGACTGGATTCCACGGGATGTCAAAAGATCACGTGGACGCCCACCTACAAGATGGTCAGACTTCTTCATCATGATCGGTTTGAGGTTCTGCATGTTCCTAGAATGAACAGATGCCATTGGGCTATGCTAGCACGCAACAGGGATGAATGGAGACGTTACTGGCACCCGCTCGAGTAATTCGATGAATAACGGGGGATCAAGTGATCAAGTGATCTTGCAGCCATGATAGTGGCCGTGCGCCCCTGGAATTTTAAAATTTTAGCATTTTAGGGTCTGGTGAAATCCCTGCAGCAAGTTACTTGGTTCTGAGATTATTTTGTGTATCTCTGGATTATGGCCGTTAAGGAGCTTAAATAACAGCCAGAGGCAGTTCATGGACATGATCTCCAGGGTCCCAGAGGGGTAGGGATATGAGAGAGACCATCCCATCCCCTATCCATTGAGGCCTAGAAATTTCCATCACTGAACCCTCATACATGCGCTTCTCAATGGGTTTTGGGAATTGGCAGCTGAAGGGATTCTTAGGGGTCAGGTGGAGCACTGACGCCTGTTCCTGTTTTAGGCACCCCAGTGAAATCATACTGGCTTAAAATTTGGAAGCATCTCTAACAGTGAGCTGCTCGGTTCCAAGATTCTGTTGTGTATCTCTGAATCATGGCCATTACGGATCTTAAATAGCAGCCAGAGGCATTTGTGGGTGTGACCTCCATGGTCCCTGGTCTCAGAGAGATGGGGAGATGAGAGGGATCAGCTCATCCTCTATCCACATCGGGATATTTAAATTATACAAGAATAATTCAGAAACAGTATGAAGATTGGTACAGAAAGATCATATACAGCGATGGAGCATTTGCTTTGCATGTGGCCAACCAGTTAGATCTCCAGCACCTCTTATAGTGAGCCTTGCAAAGAGTGATACCTGAGCACAGAGCCAATTGTGATCCCCTAGCAAAAAGCCCTGAAAACCACTGAGTGTGCCGTAAAAATAAAAATAAAAATACAAGCAAAAACAGTATGAAGAAAATGAGTACAAATATAAATGAGACAGCCTTCCAGTCAAAAGAATCTCTTCTTCTAATAAGTAATCAGAAGTTGAAGAAAGACATGAGCATGTACTTTTAGATTGGGAGAAGTATTTTGAAGAATTTGGTCAGTATTTCACCTGAAGAGGAAGCCCAGAGTGACAAAGTTATACCAATTTGCACCCAATTAACCACTGTGGCCACTCTGTGTCAGGGTGCTCTTTTCCATTACCATTTAGGATGGCTATTCAGCCTCACAGAGCGGGGCTAACACAGTTTCAGCCTAAGTGCTCCAAGGTAATACTAAGGAACACCAGAGAACATTCCCCAAACTGAGAAAGCAGCTATATTAACCAATGTAATGAAGAAATGGAGGGATCCACCTGCATTAAAGAACAATGAGAAAAGTATTGTAATCGACCAAAGTGTAGAAGATATCTCTAACCTCCCAGATGAGTATTTATTTCAAAGTGACAATAATTAGGCTGATTCCTTAGTTACATGAAATAGTTGATAACTTTTCCAACAAGGAAAGAGAAATTATAATAATATTTCATCAGAAATGGTGAGCTGAGAACACAATTGGTGAACTAAAAACACATTAGATCAATTAACACCAGAATGATGACAAAAACAATGGTTATGGAGCAAAATCACTATGGATAGGATACTGGCCTTGCATCCAGGCAATCTGGATTCAATCCCTGGAATAGCATGTGGTCCCCTAAGCCCACCAGGGGTTATTCCCGAGTACAGAGCCAAAACAAAGCCATGGGCACAACTGGCAGTGCCCGTTAACAAGACCCAGAATGACAGAAGCAAATGAACACACTAGCATACTTAAAAACAGGATGCATGAAACTATTCTGAAAGAACCAAGCAGAAAAATCCTTCAAGAAGGAAAATATGAATAAAATATCACAAGACTTTGGGATATCCTAAAGATAAACCAAATACCAATTACAGGGGCCTAGAAGGAAAAGAAAAGAGACTGGGAAAGAAGTATTATAGCGAAAAATCATGGCTACAAACTTACTCAATCTGAAGACCTACATATACTTCCAGATTAAGGGAGCACAAAGGTTACCAATCAGAATAAATCAAACCGACAAAAAATAAGGCAAGATACTAAATACATCACAATTAAAATGGTAAGATAAAACCATAGATATACTATCCTGAGAGCTGCAAAAACAAATCCCAAAAAGTAGCTTTAAGGGAGTCTCCATAAAAATCACAGTAAGTCTTTCAAATGAAACCTACAGGATAGAAGAGAGTGGTATATATCAAACAAAGTGAATGAAATAGGCATCCACAAAAGAATATTTAACTCATCTAAAGTTCTTGTATATTAAACTGGCATTTCATTAAACACTAAATTGCATTACACAATAAGGTAAAGAAACAAATGCCAAATACAGAAACATCCAGAACGCATAGCTAAAAATGATATTACGTTCACTTATTTAAATAATTATGCCTAATGTCAATGGTCTGAGCTCACCAATCCAAATATATGAACCACCATTATGGATCATAAGACTAAACCCAACCTTCTGTTGATTATAAGAAACTCATTTGATATGCTACAAAACATAGATCCAAAGTAACAATCTTGAAAACAATCACAGAGACAGGTAGTAGGCTAAAATGGATTGGGTGGCCATGAATATTTCAGACAAAATAGACTTCATTCTATAAATGGCGCAAATGTCAAATGAAATTAGTTGATATCATAACATTAAAAAGATAAAATAATGTTCTTTAGATATAACAACTGATACAATACTGTTGTCAAGTACAAAAAGCCTGTCTTCAAGATATTTAGAATAAATGATTGAAAAGAGAAATATAATAGAAAATCATCCACACCAAATTCAGAAATAAAAATATCAGGAATATAAAACAACCAGAAAAATAGATTAAATTAACTACTTAAGTACAATATATTAATATTGACCTAAAATGTAAATGGAATTATATTTAATTAATTAATCAAAAAACCCAATGTGACTATATGGACTATAGAAACAACCCAAATGTCCTATGAATGGTTAAGTAAGCTATGGCATATGTACCTAATGTGATGTTATGCTGCATTAAGAAAGTATGAAATCTTTCAATTACAACTTGGATGGAACTGTAGGACATTGTACTAAATAAAATACACAAGAGAGAGAAAGAAAAGTATTGAATGATCCTACTCATTTGTGCTCTATAGAAAAACAAAACAAGGAAATAAACAGTAACCAATAATGACAAAATTCTGGTCCTAAATTAGAAACTTGAAGTTATAAATCAGGGGTGACAGTGGGATGAGGATGTCAACTAGATGTAACATTACATCATTAGTAGGAGTTATTCATAATACTAAGGGGTATTGTGAACAGTGATGCAGTGAACATATAGGTACAAATGTCATTTCTACTGCTTTTTTGCATCCTCGGGATATATTCCCAGAAGTGGTATTCCGGGGTCATATGGAAGCTCAGTTCCTAGTTTTTGAAAGAGTGTCCATTTTCTTTTTCAGAAAACCTGGACCAGTTGGCATTCCCACCAACAGTGAAAGAGCGTCCCTTTTCCCCCACATCCACACCAGCACTGGTTGCTTTTGTTCTTTTGAATGTGAGTCAGTCCCTGTAGTGTGAGATGTTATCTTATTGTTGTTTTGATTTGCATCTCCCTGATGATTAGCGATATGGAGCATTTTGCATGTGCCTTTTGGCCATTTATATTTCTTTTTTGAGGAAGCATCTGTTCATTTCTTCTCCGCATTTTTGGATGGGGTTAGAGTTTTTCTTTTTATATAATTCCACTAGTGTCTTGTATTTCCTGGATATTAATTCCTTATCAGGTGGGTATTGGGTAAATATTCTTTCCCATTCTGTGGGCGCTCTCTGTATTTTGGTCATTGTTTCTTTATAAGTGCAAAAGCTTCTTAGTTTGATGTATTCCATTTGTTTATGTTTGCTTACGATTGCTTGGTCAATGGTGTTTCATCCTTAAAGATGCTTTTAGCTTCAATGTCATGCAGGGTGCTGCCTACATTTTCCACTATGTTCCTTATGGATTCGTGTCTGACATTGAGGTCTTTAATGCACTTTGATCTGACTTTTGTGCCTGGCAATAGACACAGGTCAGAGTTCATTTTTTTGCAGGTAGCTATCCAGTTTTCCCAGTACCACTTGTTTAAGAGGCTTTCCTTCTTTCACTTCACATTTCTTGCTCCTTTGTCAAAGATTAAGTGGTCATATATTTGGGGGTATGTGACAGAATATTCGACTCTTTTTTTTTTGTTCTGCAGGTCTGTTTCTAGTCCAAAACCATGCTGTTTTCATTACTACTGTTTTGTAGTACAGTTTTTCCCAAGGATTGACTTAGCTATTCATGGGGGTTTATAGTTCCATATGAATTTCGGGAGTGTTTTGTCTATTTCTTTAAAAAATGTCATGGGTATAGAAAGTATATTTTCTTGTCAGAGTGACATGAGCTAGAAATCACCACCATTAATATCACCAACAAAAACAATAAAGAAAATCCCCAAACATGTGTAAGTTAAAAAAAAATACTTTGGGACTGGAGAGATAGCACAGCAGTTACAGCATTTGCCTTGCATGCGGCTGACCCAGGTTCGATTTCCAGCATCTCATATGGTCCCCTGAGCTCTGCCAGGAGTAACTCCTGAGTGCAGAGTCAGAAGTAACCCCTGTGCATCGCCGGGTGTGACCCAAAAAACATATATCACTTAATCACTTAATCACTTAATCCCCGTTATTCATCGATTTACTCAAGCGGGTGCCATTAACGTCTCCATACACCCGGTTGCGTGCTAGTGTAGCCCAATGGTATCTGTTCATTCTAGGAACATGCAGAGCCTCAAACCGATCATTCAGGGTCTTGACGAAGAAGTCTGACCATCTTGTAGGTGGGCGTCCACGTGATCTTTTGATGTCCCGTGGAATCCAATCAGTAATGGCTCTAGTCCAGCGGTTGTCTGTAAACCTCATTATGTGTCCAGCCCATCTGATTTTTGATGTCTTGAAAAATGAGAGAGCGTCCCTGATTCTTGAGCGTTGACGAAGATCAGAACTCCGGATTCTATCCCTCATTTGAGTGAATCGAGATATTCCAAGCATAGCTCTTTCGATTCCTCTTTGAGAGACCCGAATAGCGTTCTCATCCTGTTTTCGTAGGGTCCAGGTCTCTGAGGCATATGTTAATGCAGGAAGAACAGTGGCATCAAAGAGATGTGCTCGTAGCTGGAGGTTCTTTGTCCTTTTAGTTATTTCTTCAACGCTCTTGAAGGCATTCCAAGCCGCTCTCTTCCTCCTGCGCAACTCAGGTGCCAGGTCATTTATCATGTTGATTTCTCGACCTAGGTATATATAACTGTTGCATTCGGAGATGGTGGTTCCGTTGAGAGCAAATGGAGAGTCAGGAACAAGGCTGTTTCTCATAAACATTGTCTTCATAAGATTCAGCTGTAGTCTGACCTTTCCACATTCACGGTCAAAGTCGTTCAGCATTTGTGCCGTTTGGCTAATGTTTGGTGTTACTAGAACGATGTCATCAGCAAAGCAGAGGTGTTGTAGTTGCCGACCATCTATCTTTACTCCCATGCTTTCCCATTCCAGTCGTCGCATGATGTTCTCGAGGGTGGCACTGAAGAGTTTTGGTGAAATTGTATCACCCTGCGAACCCCTCTCTTGACATGGATGATTACTTCTTTGTAGAATGGTGAGATCCTGGTAGTGAATCCATAATAGAGCTTACGAAGGATCCTGATGTATTGAGTTTGTACACCCTGATTGGCTAGGGCTTCCATAACCGCTCTGTCTCAACAGAATCAAAGGCCTTCTTTAAATCAATGAATGTTAGACAGAGCGGCATCTTGAACTCCCGAGAAACCTCAATCAGCTTAGTAATCGTGTGGATATGGTCGATGGTACTGAATCCTTTTTGGAATCTGGCTTGTTCACATGGTTGTCCTTCATCTAGTGTTCTGCTAATCCTATTCAGGATGACTCGAGTGAACAGTTTGTAGATGACAGACAATAGGCAGATTGGGCGATAGTTGCCAATGTCGTGGATGTTTCCCTTCCTGTATAGTAGTACGGTCCTGCTGGTTTTCCATTGGGATGGAACTTTGCATTCAGACAGGTAGCGTGTGAAGAGCCGAATCAATGTATTGATGAATACTGATGGTAAGTTCTTCAGGTGTTCAGGTCTGATCTTGTCTGGTCCAGGTGCTCTTTGTTTCTTTACCGACGAGATGGCATGTTGGATTTCGGAAGGGAGAACATTGGGAACGACATATCCATCATGTGGTATGTGGTATGTGGGCAAGTGGACGTGGCTATTAGAGAGATCTGAGTAGAAGTCATGAATAATCTTCTCCATTGCCCTTCTGGAAGATGTGATAGATCCATCATGATGTCGGAGGGCAGTCATCTTGGTTTTGTAGTTGGTGAAGGACAGGCGGGCATTACGAATGCTTTTCCCAGCTTTTGACGCATCTACCAGTACTGCTGCTCTCCTGTTTTTGAGGTCATCCTTGATGGCTTCTCTGCACTGTTTTGCCAGTTCCAATGTTCGCTTATGGTTGCCTGAGGCATGTGCCAAGCCACGTTGGCGAATAAGTTCAAGGGTGTTCGAAGAAAGGCGGTTTTTTGTGGTTTACTCTCTCTTTGCATTCCTCGTACAATCATGGAGGTGTTGAATCATTCGATCATATTCCTCATCAATGTTGTCAATGATGGCATCTTCCCATGTTGCCGCAACAGAGCCAAAGAGCTCCCAGTTGTTGGTCGTTCTGGGATTCCTCTTCTTAAACCTTGCATTCTTTTCTCCTCGTTCTGTGAGGTAGAATTTTGCACGAAGAAGACGGTGGTCTGATCCCATTTGGAATTTTGGGACAACAGCAACATCGGTTAGGCAAAACCGCCGATTGAATATGATGTGGTCTATTTCATTGTGGAACCGTCCATCGGGAGACTCCCATGTCCAACGTTTATATTCAGCCTTTTGGAACTGTGAGTTACCATGGAAGGTTTTTGGTTGACATGATGAACTCAGACAGTCTGTCACCATGTTCATTCCATTCCAGGCCATGGGTCCCGATGTGGAGTTCATTGACTGATCTTCTTGGTCTTATCTTGGCTTTAAAATCACCGACAATGATCTTGTAGAAGGTGTGATCTTCTTTATAGAACTTCTCCAGCTCCATGTAGAACTTCTCAGTTTCTCTTTCACCATAACTGGATGTTGGTGCATAGATAACAAAGATAGAAACTGCCAGTAGTGAGCCACATCTATTCAAGTGTAATCATCCGATTCGGGTTGTTAGGCATTCAAATGAATCAATGCTCCTGGCTAAGTTTGTGTTGACAAGGATACCGACACCACCGACGCCTCTTTTATCACATGTTCCAAGGAACAGTTCTTCTCCAGTGTCGAAAATGGCATGATATGATTGATGTCTTCTCGTTTAAAAAATTTTTTAAATTTTTAAACGAGATTTTTAATTTTTTTTAATTTTAAAATTTAAATTTAAAAAATTTAAAAAATCCAATAATAAATGGATCTCATTCCCCTAAAAAACATATATATAATATATAAAGCATATATATACATATATGTATAATATATCCTTTTATTGACCCTGTGTCAATGATAAAACTATATTTTAAAACTTTAATTGTGAACAGTGAAAATAAATAAGCTACCAGATATTATCGAAAGCAGCAAATATTATTAAGAGATTTGTCATGGCACAGAAAAACACCAAAACAATCTATGTTGGTGGGGACATGATAAAAAGAAGGAGCACTTATCCATGCCAGTGGAAGTGTTCACTCCTATGCAAAACAGTATGAATATTCCCAGAAAAGTGAATAAAACTACCACATGACCCTGAAATTTTGCTTCCTGATATCTACTCCAAGGACACAAATATATTATTTATTCAAATATATATATACATACAATTATTCATCACAGGACTCAACAAAATAGCTAGGATATGAAACCAAAGTAGGTACTCAACAACAGATGACTGGATAATGAAAACGTGGAATATATGACTGAATACTATGCAGCTGCAAGAAATAATGAAATCATGCAATGCACTGAAATTGGATTGAACTGAAGGATATAATGTTAAATGAAGTGACTCGGAAGAACTAACACTGAATGATGTCACTTTCCTATGCTAAATATGAGGGAATGTGAAGTATTAAAAGAGGGATACCAAGATTACCCTTATCATAGATTATAGAAATGATAGGTGCAGAGAACAATATAACTTAAAGGAGGGATAAGAAATAAATAGATGAAATTTAACAGGGTCAAGGACCTACGGATCATCAGCGGTATAGCGGTGGTGTGGTCTATGTATATTACACCTCTAGGAATGACATATGCTGGGGGTTGGGAGGGAACCTTGGGACATTGGTGGAGAGAAGTTTACGGTCATGTTGGGACTGATATCAGAACAATGTTTGCTTAAAATATAGCTATGAATAGCTATGTAAATCACTGTGGCCTTAATGTGTTTTAGAAATTAATGTAAAAATAAATCTAAGAATAAGACTACCTTGACAAATAGCAGCTCAAATATATTGGACAGATCCAAGTACTCGCCATATAGCAGCTCAAATAAATTGGAAAATTAGGTTAAGTAATACACAGTTACAAAGTTGTTCATGATTGAGTTTCAGTCAATGTGCTAACATCATACCTTTAACCAGAGGATGTTTTCCCACCAGCAATATCCCCAGTTTCCCTCCTGCCACCTCCCCAATAAGGCCTTTATTTCACACCTTTCTTCTCTAGCAAGAGATCTCTCCTTCTCTCTCTCTCTCTCTCTCTCTCTCTCTCTCTCTCTTTCTCTCTCTCTCTTCTCTCTCCTCGCTCTCTGTTTCTTTTCCTTTTAGGCACTAGCTCTTGCAACTGTGAGAGATATCATGCATATCATTTCACCTCTTTCAGCACTCAATTATTGTCCAGAGTGATCACTTCTATCATTGTTAATAGTGGTTCATTATCTGTCTTTACTGCATCTTTTTCCTCTTGTGGTAAGATACCTACCATGGAATAGTCCTCTTGGCCCTCTTTTCTACTGTCTTTGGGTATTATTCTCATACTGTTTTTTCAATATCCTGTAAATGAGTGTGATCATTCTGTCTGTTCCTCTCCCTGTGACTTATTTTCACTCAGCTTGATACTCTCCATGTTCATCCATGTACAGGCAAATTTCATTTCTTTTTTCCTCTAATGGCTGTGTAGTATCCCACTGTATAAATTTTTTTAAGATTTTAAAAAATACCATTTCTTTAATCACCATGAGATGCAGTCACAAAGTTGTTCATAATTTAGTTTATTTACCATAGTTTCTACTCATCTGTTCTCAGACACTTAGTTTGTTTCCAGATATTGGCTATTGTGAACAGTGCTGCAATGAGCAAAAATTTACCAGAAATGTAATTATCGTAGTATGAATAGTGCTGTAATGAACAATAACCTACAGAAATAATTATCCTATAGCTTAATATTGTGTGGAGGTTCAAAAATCAACTTTTTATAAATAGTATAGGAGTTAAAGTGCTTGTCTTCCACAGAGCTGATTCTAGTTATATCCCTGGTATTTCACATAGTACATTAAGCACTACCAGAAGGATCCCTGGGGACAGACCCAGGAGTAAGCCCTGAGTAGTGCCAGGTGTGATCCAAATGCTCATCCATCTCTATCCCAAATCAACTTATTTCAGTTCAGAGGCATGCCATTGTAAAAACAAAACAAAATAATTTGTTAAGATCCTAGAAGTTAATGTCATAGCGTTATTGTCAGCATTGTAAATAATGTTGCCTAAAATAAATTTCAGGAATATTCAAAATAGTGTTTCTTCTTTTCATGATTATGCATATTTAATCTATTTGAAAATTGTTTTATATTTTTCTTATAAATTTTATTAAAATGATTTAAATTTACCCTTTACGCTTCTAACGTTTTGTGTTCTTATGAAATTTTACTCTACCCAATATTTATACATCAGGTACTATTTATACTAGTTAGTTATACCATCAATATTCAATATAGTATAGAGGATGCTAAAGATGGAATTAGTTGAGAAACTGTGAAATTTTGGTCAAATTATCCAAATTCACAAAAATAGCAGACAAATTGCCATTCAATGCCTCTTTTGCAGACCACAACACCCAAAAGGACAGAGAGAACAAAAGGGAATGCCCTGCCACAGAGGCAGGGTGGGATGGGGGGGCTGGGGGTGGGAGGGATATTATCCATGGTGGTGGAAAATGGGCATTGGTGGAGGGATGGGTATTTGATCATTGTATAATCGAAACCCAAGCACAAAAAATTGTAAATCTACAACTGTACCTCATGGTGTTTCACTAATAAAAAGAAAAAAGAGAAAAAATAGCAAACAAAACAGAGTAAAACATCAATGGCTGTACACCAAGTTTATCTAACTAAGTGATATCTTATTAACTCTATCTCTGAAAACTTTAATTCTCAAAGCTTATAGAACAAATAAAACTTTTATTTTTAAATTCCCAGAACAATTTAAATTTACTACATGGCATTATAGATTATTCCTTATGAGATGGTAAATTTTAATTTCTCTAAGAACACAAAGCTAAAAATACATTCTTGTGAATCTATGACTACTTAGTATGAAGTACTCACAAGTATCTTTCTAGATCATATTTTTCTCTTCTTATATATATGCTTAAATATTTATATATCTACATACAGTATGTACTATGAAGAGAATAATGCCTCATTTGATAAAAGGGAAGTCATTTGAAATTACAATAGTTTGAAAGTATCAGCACTATAAATTTACTATAAAGAAATAAAATCAAAAGTATAAGGTACACTAAACAAAGGTCTTGTGATTGTTTTCATTCACATTTATCACAGTCTTGTTTATAGCATTGACACTCAATATATTTTAGTATATAATAAAATATTATGCCATACATCTTGCAACAAGTCATACATTTTGCAACCAATTATATAATTTCTTGCAATAAGTTCTAATAAATGCAACTATACATATGAAATGAAGATTAAGTATATTTTATTTACTGTTTTCCCTATTGTATTTCTGACTAAATTTATTAAATACAATCAATATAAACTTGCTCACATTTATGAAACTGTATATACACCTGAGTATACATTTATTAATTATTCTGTAAGCTAAAAGAACCTAGAAGATATGTTGCCCCAATCTTAGTTTATAATATTAGTGACCAATAAAAGAAACCATGGTTCCTTAATAAATAATGAACTCTAAGCATGGGGCAGGAAATTCAAAGAATGAACTTGGAACACCTTGCAGTGACAGAGAGAGGGACAGACATATAGAAAGATTGCAGTCATCTGGGGAATATAAAGTAACAAAATAGGAGATTAACACCGAAGAATAGTCGAGAAAAGTGTCAGGAGGTTCACTCCATGGCTTGAAGGCCAGCCACACATGCTAGGGGAAAAGGCAGCTCAGATAGAGAAGAGAGCACCAAGTAAAGGGTGTTGGGAGGATCCTCCCAGGATAGAAGCTGCATGCTGAAAGTAGACTATAGACCAAACGTGATTGCCACTCAATGCCTCTTTTGTAAACCACAGCACACAAAAGGAGAGAGAGAGAGAGAGAGAGAGAGAGAGAGAGAGAGAGAGAGAGAGAATAAAAGGGAATGCCCTGCCACAGAGTTGGGGTAGGATGGAAGGGAGAGATGGGGGGTGGGGTGGGAGGGATACTGGGATCATTGGTGGTGGAGAATGGTCGCTGGTGGAGGGATGGTTACTCGAACATTGTATAACTGAAATCGAAGCACAAAAATTTATAAGTCTACAAATGTACCTCATGGTGTCTCAACTAAATCTGTTTTTTACCAGATTCTGGCTATTGTAAAGAGTGCTACAATGAACAAACAAGTGCAGATGTCACTTCGACTATATTTTTTTGCCTCTCTGGGATATATTCCTAGGAGTGGTATTGCTGGGTCAAAATGGAGCTCAATTTCTAATTTTTTGAGAATGGCAGGCACCTTTAATTTGGTTATTAAAGTTTGGGAAAAAACTTGGTGGGGGTGAAGTCATAGCACAGCCGGTAGGGCGCTTGCCTTACATGTGGCTGACTCGGGTTCTAGTCCTCCGTCCCTCTCGGAGAACCCTGCAAGCTACCGAGATTATCTGACCTTCACAGCAGAGCCCGGCAAGCTCCCTGTGGGTGTATTTGATATGCCAAAAACAGTAGCAATAAATCTCACAATGGAATGTTACTTGTGCCCGCAGGAGCAAATAGATGAACAACGGGAAGACAGTGCTATTAAAGTTTGGATCTCGCAATTTCAGTATTGTCCACTCTGGTGTGATGTTTAGTTCTCTCATTCCTTAATACCACCGGAAAGTCTAAATACAGATCACTGGATCATGAGAATGTGGTATACATAATCATTCAATGGAATATTTGTACATGCTATTTGCTGCACCATGTGCAGTGAAATCATGCTATTTTCTGCACCATGAATGTAACTGGAAGATATCCTGTTAGAATTTTACAGTTTAACCATCAAAAAAGGTCCATTAGAATTCAATGAATGACAGATTTAAATTTTTATTGTACTTTAACTAAAAATCTAGATTTCCAGTATTTATTCATTTCATTTCATTTCATCATCCTGTTATTCGTCGATTGCCTCGAGCAGGCCCCAGTAACGTCTCTTTCATCCTAGCCCTGAGATTATATTCAAGGCTCTTTAGGAGAATGAGACCCACAATTGTTACTGGTATTTGGCATATTGGGTACGCCACGGGGAGTTTGCCAGACTCTGCCCTGTGGGCAGGCTACATTCGATAGCCTGCAAGTTTGTCCAAAGTAGGAATGAGACAATAAGATGTCATAAAAAAAAGTTCTGATAAGATTTCGCGCGGCCGCGACAAAGCCACGCGGGTTCCGGGGCCGAGACCTCCAAGCCTACTCGGATTGGAGTCGAGCATCTTCCACCCAGATCCTCCAAATTCCAGTAGGCGGGGGTCACACCCACCAACTGGCCCCCTGGCGCCGTGTAATCCCATCAGCGGCCAAGACTCAGGGATCTGGACTATAAAATCCAGATCCCGGACGAGAACAGTGCAGTCTTCTGCTCCCGCGCCTGGGTGTTCCTTCCCGGGGCCCCTTGGAGGGGAGCGGGTTGAGCTTTCCTCCCCGCCCCGACCAGGGCTCCAGCAGCCGAAGACCTCCAGGACCAGCCACCACCATGCTGAGACCACTCTCTGCACACATGAAGGTACTGGCAGAGGGACAAAGCCACGCGGGTTCCGGGACCGAGACCTCCAAGCCTACTCGGATTGGAGTCGAGCATCTTCCACCCAGAACCTCCAAATTCCAGTAGGCGGGGGTCACACCCACCACCTGGCCCCCTGGCGCCGTGTAATCCCATCAGCGGCCAAGACTCAGAGACTATAAAATCCAGATCCCGGACGAGAACAGTGCAGTCTTCTGCCCCCGCGCCTGGGTGTTCCTTCCCGGGGCCCCTTGGAGGGGAGCAGGTTGAGCTTTCCTCCCCGCCCCGACCAGGGCTCCGGCAGCCGAAGACCTCCAGGACCAGCCACCACCATGCTGAGACCACTCTCCGCACACATGAAGGTACTGGCAGAGGGACAAAGCCACGCGGGTTCCGGGGCCGAGACCTCCAAGCCTACTCGGATTGGAGTCGAGCAACTTCCACCCAGATCCTCCAAATTCCAGTAGGCGGAGGTCACACCCACCACCTCCAGTATTTATGTTTGCTGCAAATGTGATCATATATGAAAAGATTATCTTACTAAAACTTAGGTGCTCAGTATTTGAGTATTTCAACACAAGTGTAATTTCAGTGCAAACTATAAGGAAGATATTTTCAATCATTAAACAAATTGTTCATGATTTTCCTTTAAATAAAATGCAATCTTCCATTCACCTGCAGTGCCTGGAGAAAATTTATCACTTTAATAATATCATTCAAATATTCCTTCTTTTACTTAGGTTATTTTAAATTTATATTTGTTGGCTTCTTTTAATATTCTTCTACACAAAATATTAAGAACAAATGAATAAAAATTTAAGCAAGTTTATAAAAATAAATAACAAAATAGATATCATCCTAATTCATTTTCATTTGCAATAATGTGCAAAGTAGTAATGATCAAAGGAAGCAAATATTAGTTGAGTAATAATTTCTACAGTTAGATATGCTAAGGTTTATGTTCAAATATTACCTTATTACAGCTCTATTGACTACTCTTTCTAAAATAGCAATTACCTTTCTTTTCTTACTATTAGCCCATTTTGCTCAGATTGAATATATATAACTATCAATACACATTTTTGTTTATATATTATTTCATAATCACTTACTTTTTTATAATGTGTTAGCTATGAGAATAAGTGGTTTTGCATTGTTTATTGTTTTATTCAGTGCCTAAAACTGTGCTTGAGAAAAGTATAGGTGATCAATAAATATTTGCTAATGAACGTTTAAATTGATACTAGAAAATAATAGTTAATGTGTTAGCAACCAAAAGTTTATAAAACTTAGCTAACAATAATTAAATAACTGGTACAGTACAATGATTAATAAAAAACAATGTCACCAGGTATTATCATTATCATTCTAAAAATAATCCAAAGTGTCTAGACAGCAATACCAGGTTCTTTTGCAACTACTGAGTTTGGTTTAACAGACTCTCAGAGACATTTCCTGCTCTTTCTAAATAAAATACTCCTTTAAGATGAAAATAAAGCAATGCCTTTTATAGAAATTCTTAGACTGATAGATTGGGTTTAGAAATACATAACAGAGAGACACACTAATATATGGCTTCAAAAAGCACTTTAACTTCATGGGAGCCTTGTGGACAGCAGGTATGAGCCGGGGGTGTGGGGGCGACTAAAACCTCATGGGTCGGGGGGCGTTCCGGTCCGTCCTTCACGCCCTACCGAGGTCACCAGTTGCCCCCCACGAGCGGCTCTCCAGCACAGCCACGGCCCCAGAAGCACAAGGACTTAATGCAGAACCCAGCAGCTTGGAGCAGAAAAGTGAAAGGACTATGCATTGATCCAGGCCATCAAGTCTGCCGGAGGGGAAAGGGTGTTGCCCCATTCGCCCTCTCCTCTCTGGAAAGAATGATGGCGGCCGCATGGGAGCCTTGTGGACAGCAGGTATGAGCCGGGAGTGTGGGGGCGACTAAAACCTCATGGGAAGGGGGGCATTTTGCTCCGCCCTTAACGCCCTACCGAGGCCACCAGTTGCCCCCACGAGCGGCTCTCCAGCACGGCCACAGCCCCAGAAGCACAATGACCTAATGCAGAACCCAGCAGCTTGGAGCAGAAAAGTGAAAGGACTATGCGTTAATCCAGGCAATCATTTCTGCCCAGAGGGGAAAGGGTGTTGCTCCCTTCCGCCCTCCTCCCTCTGGAAAGAAAGATGGCGGTCACATGGGAGCCTTGTGGACAGCAGGTATGAGCCGGGGGAGTGGGGGCGACTAAAACCTCATGGGTCGGGGGGCGTTCCGGTCCGTCCTTCACGCCCTACCGAGGTGACCAGTCGCCCCCCGCGGGCGGCTCTCCAGCACGGCCATGGCCCCAGAAGCACAAGGACTTAATGCAGAACCCAGCAGCTTGGAGCAGAAAAGTGAACGGACTATGCGTTGATCCAGCCCATCAAGTCTGCCGGAGGGGAAAGGGTGTTGCCCCATTCGCCGTCTCCTCTCTGGAAAGAAAGATGGCGGCCACATGGGAGCCTTGTGGACAGCAGGTATGAGCCGGGAGTGTGGGGGCGACTAAAACCTCATGGGAAGGGGGGCGTTTCGCTCCACCCTTCACGCCCTACCGAGGCCACCGGTTGCCCCCCGCGAGCGGCTCTCCAGCACGGCCACGACTCCAGAACACAGAAACCAATTTCTTAACTATCTGACTTTCAGTAGAAATACTTCCAGGGTCAATAGGTAAAATAGCAGAAATCCAAAACCAACATTTAATTCTTGAACCCAGCTGTAGAAAGCAAATCACGTCACAATGCTTTTTCAGCATGTCTGATTTGGGGGGGGGGTAAACTCTAAATAATAGTGGTGATTCTTTTATTGAAACAATGAATGTAATCAAAGCAGATAGAGTGTTAACTAGAATTCATCTGCCTCACAGGGACGGGGAGGGGTGGGGGGTGGGGTTTTATTGGGGTTCTTCATGGTAAAAAATAAGTATTGGTAAAGGGAAATGTGTTTGATATTTGCATGACTGAGACCTAAACCTGAAAGCTTTGTAACCTTTCCCACAGTGATTCAATAAATAAATAAAAATTAAAAAAAAAGGTTTACTTTACTGCTTGAATAACTATTCAATTCTTATCGAGAAGTGTCTGTAGCAGGAATTTTTTTTTTACAGCAGGTTAAAAGATTTGGATATTCTACCAAGAATTATTGTAGTCAGTAACTAAGGTTGGAAATATTTTAAATAAAGAGTTCAATAGAATTCTAAATTTTGCAGTATTGAAGATCAAGAGATTACAGAAAAGTGTAAAATGCACACACACATTTTTAACTATAATTGTACATATTCATGACTAAAAATGGCAAAACCGGGACTGGAGAGGACAGGGAGCAGAGTACTTGCCTTGCATGTGACTGACCTGGTATGGTGTTATATGATATTGGTACCCATATCACTGGCAGGAGTGATCTCTCAGCACAGAGCCAGAAGTATGCCCTGAGCATTGCGTGGTGTGGCTCCCAAAATAAAAAAAAAATCTTGATCAAAAACTCTAATATTTTTTCTCCGCTCTGCAGAAACTTGTTTTCTTTCTTAAGCACTGATCTTTTATTTTACTTAGCTATTCATCTGTTCTTGAAGTTCTTTTCTGTAACAAGGCAAGAAGACAAATCTGTAACAGCTATAGTGAGGTCAGACCAGAGTTGGGTGTGGTTTTCATAGTGGCTAGGAGCATCATGAAAGTCCTTACGCTCTCTGGAACTCCTTCCTGGGTTCCACGGACCATTAAAGACACTCTCAAACCCCTTTTAAACACACACACATACACACACAAACCCACTACTCTTATTTCTCCCCAACTACAAGGGTACTTGGGACTTATTCATTTCCTCAAATATGTCTATTTTAACCCTTCTATACAAATGGATATATTGGACAAGCACTGCATGACGAGTGAACTAACATCCTAATGGCACAGACATAGTTAGACTACTAGATTATAAATACTATGAATGTTGAAATATAATATTAGATCAGACCAAAGATGTCCAGCATCTACTCAAATTGTAGCTCCCACAAACCTTTAGGAACAATTGTGAAGCTAAGGATTTTTTTTTCTTCTGGAGGTTCTTTGTAGTAAAGCTTTATTTATTTTTTTATTTTTATTAGTGAAACACCATGAGGTACAGTTGTAGACTCACAAATTTTTGTGCTTGGTTTTAAATTATACCATGTTCGAGTAACCATGCCCGGATGCTGTGTAGAAGCGAAGGATTTTACTTGCTCTGGTACGTAGGGACAGAAGTTCTCGCAAATAACTGAGCTCAAATAAATTCTTGCGCCTCATCAAAGAGGAACTCAAATCAATGCTCCGCACAATGGCCATGGGACTAACGAAAGCACTGAAAGAAAAGTTCAACCAACATAATGAAAAACTGATCCAAGGTATCAAAGAGCCAATAGAAATGGAATTTAAGGAGTTAAAAATACAGAAGTAGCAAGTTACAGACACAGAATTCAGCATGCAGAGAACTGTATCAGTGATATTGAAAACAAAATACAAACTATCACTAATAACTAATTAAAGAAAGAACAGTAAACAAATGGAAGAGAATGTAAGATGTTTGATAGATAATAGAAAGAGACATAATCTTTCTATCATAGGAATACCAGAGGAGAGGAAAGAGATAAAGGGGATGAACAGCTAGTCAAAGAAATAGTAACTGAGAACTTCCTGATATCTTGAGTCTCTTCCTCAAACACAAGAGGCCCAAGGAGTTCCAAACAAAATAACCTGAAAGAAAAGAGGGCCAGAGCACATAGTAATAAAAATGGTAAATCAAAAGACAAAGACATTATTCAAAGGGACAAGAGAGAAGAATTCCCTCCAACATAAGCAAAATTATATACGAATCACAACAAATCTTCCATATGACATTTTACAAGCCAGGAAAGAGTGGAATGACATATTCAAAATACTGACTAAAAAAATTTGAGCCTAGAGTCTACTACCTGAAAAGCTACCACTTAGACTTGAAGGAGGGATAAGAAATTTTCAGAAGAACAGGATCTGACAGCATCTGCAACTAAAACAATCCTACAAGAATTACTAAAAGCTCACTTATTTTAAAAAATACTCTCAAAAACAACTGGATCACACATACACACACAAAGAAGTACAATCTTTTTTGTCAATAAGCTCTCTGAATGTCAATGGACTAAACTCCTCTATAAAATGGTTAGAGTATCTTGATGGGTCAGGAAAGAAAATCTACTCATTTGCTGACTACAGGTAATACACATACCTTTCAGTATAAATAAAGACAGAGTTAGAAGATGAAAAGTAATCATACAAGCCAATGAAAGACAAAAGAGATAATCAACTTCCATTCAATATAAAGAAAGTAATTAGAGACAATAATGGACACTACATATTAATTTAGGAAACAATAGATCAAGAAATGTTATCAACATTTATACAGCAAATGAATGTAGAGCAAAGTTCATAAAGCTTCTGCTCACAAACCTAAAGAAACACATTGGTGGAGACACAAAAAAGTGGAAGACTTCAACACTCCACTTTCCCCACTAGAAAGATAAATAAAACAGAATATCAGTAACGAGACAAGAAACCTAAATGAGGTGCTAAAAGAATTGAAATTTACAGAGCTTTATACCCTCCAAAACAAGAATATGCATTCTTTTTTAATGCACAGGAAACATTCTTGAGGAGAAATCACATATTAGGGTACAACTCAAACATACATAAAATTAAAAAAATATAGAAACTACAGAAGCTAATTTATCAGACTAAAATGCCATGAAAGTAGAAATTAATCACAGAAAGAAGATGGGGAAAACTTATAACACTTGGAAGATGGACAAAATAGCACTGTCTGTAGCACTGTCCTCCCATTGTTCATCGATTTGCTCAAGCGGCCACCAGTAATGTCTCACAATAAATTGTGAGACTTGCTGTTACTGTTTTTGGCATATCGAATATGTCACGGCTAGCTTTCCAGGTTTTGCCATGTGGACAAGATTCTCTCAGTAACTTGCTGGGCACTCCGAGAGGGGCAGAGGAATCAAACAGGTCGGCCCATGCAAGGCAAATGCCCTACCCTCTGTTCTATTACTCCAGCCCAGGTTGGGCCTTGTTAGTACTTAGATGGACAAAATACTGCTAAACAATAACTGAAAAATACTGCTAAACAATACTATAATAGGAAACCAAGGAGGAAAAGATTACTTGAAACTAATAAGAATAAAGACACAAGCTACCAGAATCTATGGGATATCACAAAAGCTGTACTAAGGGGGGAATGCATTGTACACCTATATTAAGAAAGAAGAAAAACCCAAATCAACAACATAAACATACATCTCAAAAATCTTGAGAAGGAATAATAAACAAATTCAAAAAGTACAAGGAGGAAAATAATAAAAAATAAAGCAGAAAATAACATATATGTCAGGAAAGCAATACAAAGTATAAATGAAACCAGGAATTGGAACAAAAACAAAGAATAGATATGAATCATTAGCTAGACAAGTGAGGAAAGGAGGGAAAATCTTCAGATAAATCAAATCAGATATGAAGGGAGATAAATTAAAGCAGATTCTTCAGAAATTCAAAATATAATGAAATGATACTACAAAAAACCTTTATTCTCTTAAACTGGAGAACCTAGATAAACTGGATAGATTCTTAGACTCATGTAATCTCCTAAAGTTGAAAGAGGAGAAATGACAAAGCCTAACACAGGCCAATTATAAGTAAAAACATTGAAACAGTAATTAAGGCTCCTCCCACCCCCGAACTAAAGGGCTCTCTGCTGAGTTCTATCAAGTGTTCAAAGCTGATTTACTGCCTATTCTCCTCAAGCTCTTCCAAAATATCAAAGACACTGGAATCTTTCCTACCACCTCTTATGAAGGTAACATTACACTAATACCACAGAGCCTATCCCAGGAAAGAAAATATCAGACCAATCTCACTGATGAATATTGATGCAAAAATCCTTAACAAAATCTTAGCTAACCAAAATCAATAACATATTAAAAAAATCATACACCCTAAAAAAGTGCGATTGATCCCAGGGATAGAAGGATAGTTCAAATATGAAAATACATGAACATAATACACCATATCAATAAAAGGAAATATTAATATCATATCGTCATATCTATTTATGCAGAAAAATCGTTGACAAGACTCAACAACCATTCATGGTAAAAACACTCAACAAAATAGGAGTCGAAGTATGCTTACTTTAAGACAATAATGGCTATCTATATAATTTCATAGCCAGTATCATCCCTAATGGTGAAAATCTGAAAGAATTACCCCTGAGACCAGGTACAAAGCAAGGATATTCACTATTTCTGATTCTATTCAACAAAATATTGGAAGTCTTGGCTATAACAAGGCAAAAATAACAAATCACAGAGATCCAAACTGGAAAGGAAAAACTCAAATTATAGCGATGTGCAGATGACATGATGATGAATATAGAGCCTCTAATGGGTCCACAAAAAGCTCCTAGAAACAACAAATCAATGCAGCAAAGCAGTTGGCTGCAAAGTCAATACACAAAAACAGGTTGCATTCTTGTATACAAAGACTGAATCAGAAGAGAAAGCGATCAAGTACTTCATTCAGTTTAAAACAGTATCCAAAAACTCCAAATGTCTAGGAATCAACTGAACAAAACATGAGAGATATATACAGTGATAACTTTAAGAAAGAAATAAAAGACAACTTAAGAAGATAACTTAAGAAAGAAACAGAAGACATTAGTAAATTCGAACAATATCCAATGTTCATGGATTGGAAGAATCAATATCATTAACTTGACTATCCTACCTATGATATTACATAGATTGAATGCAATGCCCATTGAAATTCAGAAAATATTCTTCTAAGATATAGAAAAATCAATAATAAAATTTGTATGGAATCAGAACATACAGCGAATAGGTATTTCATTGCATAGTTTAGAGCTGAATTATAATTTTATAGTGATAAAAATGATCTGTTACTGGAATAAATATAGATCTTCTGATAACAGTACAGAATAACCCAAGAAAGTACACATATATATGGACAGTCGATTTTTGATAAGGGATATGAGAACATGAAATGGGTTAAAGATAGCTTCATCAACAAATAATCTTGGAAAAACTGAGCGATTACGTGTAAGAAATTAAAACTCGTTCCATGTCTTACACCTCACAGAAAGTCAATTAAAAGTGAATTATTACTTTGAGATACAACCAGAATCTAAATACAGTGAAGATTCAAACCATTGTTGGTGGGAAAAATAAACTGGTGAAAGGACGTTATATGACTGAAATCCAATAATGAACAACTTTGTAAATGTGTATATCACTGTGATTCAATAATAAATACATAAATAAATAAGTAAACAATAAAGTACATTGAGGAAAATATAGGCAGAATATTTCAAGATTAGTACCTGAAAGGTGCCTTCAGTGACCTGATACCACTGGCAAAGACAATACAATCAAAAAGAAACAAATGGGACTATGGCAAAAAAAAAAGCCACTGGCTAAAACTAAAAACAGCTAACTGGATGGGAGAAAAGTTTACTTGCATCAGATAAAAGTTTTGATATTCAGGATATATAAAAGTTTCCTTGCATCAGATAAAGTTTTGATATTCAGGATATATAAATTACTCACAAAGATCAACAAATAAAAGTTTCAAAAATTCAATCAATGAATGTGGAAAGGAAATGAATAGGCACTTCTCAGACAATACAGTCAGGTGGCTAGTAGACACATGAAAATATGCTCAGCACTTATTATCAGAGAAATCCAAATGAGGAAGACAATGAAATAGCATCTCACACCAATGATAATGACACATGTCAAAAATAGTAGGAACAATCTATGTTGGTGGAAATATGATGAAAACTGAACTCTCATACACTGCTAGTGGGAATGTTGTCTGGTACAAACTCTATGGATAACGGCATGGTGAGTTCTCTGTAAATTTAGAATTGAACTGCCATATGATCCAGCAATTCTTGTTTTGACATCTATCCCCAGGAGATAAAACATGCTCTCAAACTGACGTATTAGTCATTGCACACTATTAGTCATTGCTGCACTCAGTTCAATAGCTAACATATGGAATTAACCTAGGTGCCAATGAGAGATGAATGGATTATGAACATGTGGTCTGTGTACACAGAAGAATGCGATGAGCTGCAAGGAACAATGAAATTATGCAATTTGCTGCATCCTAGTTGGAATGCTAAGATATCGTATATTGTGAAGTAAGGCAGAAAAAGAAAATAAACAAACAAGCAAAGAAACAATAGAACATAGAATACTTATGAGAAATGCACTGTAATACAGTTGGGGGGGTTAGATCAACTTTGTCCCCAGTGTTCAGAAAGGAGAAAGGTAGAAAAGATAAGAAATCAAGGGAATTAGAGAAAGATAAGTAATTAATAAACACATACCTGGGCTTCAGTTAGACTGGTGATAAGGGAAAGTGGTATGGCCATATATTCAAAACAATGATTCAACAAAACTAAAATCATGAAATCTAAACTGCAAACATTGATCCATTGTAATGTGCCTGTCAAATTGACAGGTGACTATATGGTGAGGAATGGGATAGGTAAGGAATATCAAAACACTGGTTGAGGGAAGTTGACATGGTGTTGGGATTGGTGTTAAAATATTATATACCTAAAACTCAACTATCAATAACTTTGTAAATCAAAGTTTTTTAGTAACAAAATAATAAAAAATAAAGTCAGACCTCTCTAATACCAAGAAAAAAGCCAAATTAAATAAAGACCTTGATATTAGACCTAAATCCATAAGGAAAATGTAGGCAGAACTCTCCATGACAGTGCAGCTAAAGGCTTCTTCATGGATGAAACACCAGTGATTATGCAAGTGGAAGTAAAGACGACCAAATGCGAACATGATACTATCCATCTTATGCATATCAAGAAAATAATGACCAGGATATAAAGAAAGCCCTTATAAAACAAAAATAAAATTTGCTCAGCAGTCATGTGATAGGAGATAATATCAAATTTATTAAGACACTGGTAGAACTTTACAACAAAAATTACTGAACCCTGCCAAAAATGGGGAGAAGAGCTGAACACAATTTCAAAAAAAAAAGAAATACAAATGAAAAAAGGGCACATGACTAAATATTCTATATCACTAATCATCAGAGAGATGCAAATCAAAATAACAATGAGATATATTCTCATGCCACAGAGACTGGCGCACATCAAAAAGAAAAACCAAATCTTGTGCAGATGTGGGGAGAAAGAGTTTCTTATTATTGTTGGTGGGAATGAAAACTGGTCCAGCCTTTTTGGAAAACATTTCTGGTCTAGCCTTTTTGGAAAACATTTCAGATTGACCCAGCCTTCTAGGAAAACAATATGGATATTATTTTAAAAAAATCACAAAAACTATAAATTGAACTTCCATCCCAAACACCTGAAGAACCTGCCTTCAGTAATCATCAATACACTGGCTCGGTTCTTCACACACTACTGTCTGAATGCAAGGTCCCATCCCAATGGAAAACCAGCAGGATTGTACTGCTGTACAAGAAGGGAGACATCCACGACATTGGCAACTATTGCTCGATCTGCCTGTTGTCTGTCATATACAAGCTGTTCACTTGAATCATCCTGAATAGGACTGGAAGAACACTAGATGAAGGACAACCATGTGAGCAAGCCGGGTTCCGAAAAGGATTCATCATGATTAACCAATCCACATGATAACCAAGCTCATTGAGGATTCTCGGGAGTTTGAGATGCTGCTCTGTCTAACGTTCATCAATTTAAAGAAGGCCTTTGATTCTGTTGAGACTGAAGTGGTCATTGAAGCCCTAACCAAACAGGGCATTCAAGCTCAGTATATCAGGATCCTCTGTGAGCTGTATTATGGATTCACTACCTGGATCTGACCATTCTACAAGGAACTGATCATCAATGTAAAGAGAGTTGTTCATCGGGTGATACCATTTCACCGAAACTCTTAAGTGCCACCCTCGAGAACATCATGCAACGACTGGAATGGGAAGAAGTGGGAGTGAAGATAGATGGTCAGAAACTACACCACCTCCGCTTCACTGATGACATAATTCTAATAACACCAAACATTAGCAAAGCAGCACAAATGCTGGCCAACTTTGACCATGATTGTGCAAAGTTCGGACTACTGCTGAATCTCAAGGAGACAATGTTTGTGAGAAACGGTCTTGTTCCTGACGTTCCATTCACTCTCAACAGAACGAACATCTCCTAATGCAACAGTTATGTTTATCTAAGTTGAGAAGTCAACATGACGAATGACTTGGCACCTGAGCTATGCAGGAAGAAGAGAGCAGCTTGGAATGCCTTCAAGAGTGTTGAAGAAATAGCTAAGAGAACGAAGAACGTCAGGCTTCATGGACATCTCTTTGATTCTGCTGTTCTTCCTGCATTAACATACGCCTCAGAGACCTGGGCCCTACGAAAACAGGATGAGAACACTATCTGGGTTTCCCAAAGAGGAACCAAAATAGCTATGCTTGGAATATCATGATTCATTCAAATGATAGAAAGAATCCGGAGTTCTGACCTCTGTCAAAGATCGAGAATCAGAGATGCTGTCTCGTTTGCCAAAGTATTGAAAATCAGATCGGCTGGACACATAATGTGTTTTTGAGATGACAGCTGGATTAGAACTGTTACCAACTGGATTCCATGCTACCTCTCTGAATGCAAGGTCAAAAGATCACATGACTGCCCATCTATGAGATGGTAAGATTTCTTCATCTCAACCCTGAATGATTGGTTTGAGGCTCTTAGTGTTCCTGGAGCAAGCAGATGCCATAGGGCTACACTAGCAAGCGGGAGGGATAAACAGGTATGTTACCGGCGCCCACTCAAGCAAATATATGAGTAATGGGATGTGTAGTGATCAAGTGAACTTCCATCTGACCCTCAATATCCCTCCCAGAAATATAAAGTTAGATCCCAAAACACAATGTAGAAAGGACATATGCACTCCTATGTCCACTATGTAGTACTATTCACAATAGCCTGAATTGCGAAACAAGTTCCCTAGAATAGATTAGTGGATAAAGAAACTATGATACATCTACACATTAGAGCACTGCATACCCATAGGGAAAAGGATGAAGTCATGAAATTTGTTTATACATGGCAGACATATAGTACTGAGTGAAATGAGTCAAAGAGGACCAGACAGAATGATCACACTCATTTGCAGGATATTTAAAAAAACATCATAATAATACCCACAGACAATAGAAATGAGTACCAGGTACCAAAGGAGTAAATGCTCCATAGTAAGAAGTTTTCCACAAGGGGTTAAGGGGGGGGGGTCAGGTAGTGCAGTTAGAACATGAAAGGAACCACTATGACAGTGATAGTTGGAAATAATTACTGTGGACAAGAAGGAGTGCTGAAAAGAAGTAACATGATATACCATTCTAATAACATAATTGTAAACCACTGTTCCTGAAAGGAATGCAGAAGAAAGAAAGACAGAGACAGAAACAGAGCAATTTCTACCGTTGATGCACATTGACCTGGAGGTGCGGGGATGGGGGGGGGGGGGCGAACTGGGGACATTGTCCATGGAAAATGGAAAAATGGGAAGATACGGGTGTTGGAATATTGTATGACAAACTCAATTATGACTAACTTTGTAGCTGTATCTCACTGTGATTCAATTAAAGAAAATGAAGAAAAAGTCATATTTGTAGCCGTGATATCAGGTTAGCAGTACTCATTAGAGAAAGTTACTGTCTTGTGTTCGCAACATATTACGCATGTTCCTAATACACTCTAATAAATTCACATGCATTTCATAAATTTAAAATTTCTTCAGACATTGTCTATGAGTCTTTTCTGCTTGTAAATGTAAAAATGACTCATGTGTGTGCATATGTAGGGGTTGGGCGCTGCAGGAAACAGCTGAGGTCAAGGGTAAGCCCGTGAGTCTTGACCCAAGCTGACCAGCAATAGGGTGCACCTCCCCTGGCAGACCCCCGCTGACTTTCTAGCCATGACTCCTCCCTCCCTCCTCAAACAGCCACATGCAATGTCCGGTCACTATGTCTAAAACTAAACATCAGGGTCCATTGAGCAAGCTAATTGCCAACCAGCCCGGGAGAGCGAAGAACCAGAACACCCTGTTCAACGGCTTGTGGGCTTGTGAGGAAAATCTCCCTCTGAACGGTCTTCATCCATTGTTCTCCTTTTCCTCTTAAGGATTATAAACCTAAGCTGTATTGCAGTAAACTAAGTCATCTCCCTGCCTAGGCTCCTGAAGCTGTTATCTTGTCTTTGTTTGTCTTGTATTTTCACACAGTTCTGTGTACTCATCCTCTCCTCTGGGCTGTCCTCCTTCTCTGTCCTGTGCACAATGGGTGGGGTTAGGTGGACAGCCAAGGCTGGTTCTCTTACCCATTCCATGGACCAGACATGTCATAATGACGTGTGTATGTGTGTGTAGATCACAACCACAGCCATCCTGTTGTTCGTCGATTGCCTCAAGCAGGCCCCAGAAAGTCTCCTTCGTCCTAGCCCTGAGATTTTTTTTTAAAAAGTGCAATATTAAAGGCTCTTTCAGGGTTAGGCGTATGAGACCCATCATTGTTACTGGTATTTGGCATACTGGGTACACCACGGGGAGTTTGCCAGACTCTGCCGAGTGGGCAGATTACATTCGGTAGCTTGCCATTTTGTCCAAAGTAAGAATGAGATAATAAGATGTCACATTTGCGGCCGCACACTTCTGGGAGCTGGGTTTTATAGTCTCTGTATCTTGGCCGTTGATGGGATTACACTGCGCCAGGGGGTCAGTTGGTGGGTGTGACCCCTGCCTACTTGAAGGTGGAGGATCTGGGTGTAGGATGCTCAGCCCCAATCCGAGCAGGCTTGGAGATCTCAGCCCCGGGACCCACATGCCTTTGTTCCTCTGCCGGTACCTCCATGCTTGTGGAGAGTGGTCTCAGCATGGTGGTGGCTGGTTCTGGAGGTCTTTGGCTGCCAGAGCCCTGGTCAGGGCGGGGAGTGAAACTCAACCCGCTCCCCTCCAAGGGGCTGCAGCGAGGACAGCCAGGCACGGGGGCAGGAGACTCTGCCGTGTGTGTGTGTGTGTAGATATGAATGTATAATATATCACTGTATCACTGTCATCCGTTGTTAATCGTTTTCCTCGAGCAGGTACCACTAACATCTCCATTCGTCCTAGCCCGGATATTTTAGCAAGTGCCACATTGTAGACTCTTTCAGGGTCAGGAGAATGAGAGCCATCATGGTTACTGGGTTTTGGCATATAGAATACGCCACAGGGAGCTTGCCATACTTTGTTGTGCGGACAGGATACTCTGGGTAACCTGCTGAGTTCTCTCAGTGTGTGAGAACTAGACAATAAGAGCTTGCGGTCGCACACTTCCAGGAGCTTGGATTTATAGTCTCTGGGCCTTGGCTGTTGATGGGATTACACAGCAACAGGGGCAGTTGGTGGGTGTAACGCCTACATACTGGAAGATGGGGATCTGGGTGGAAGAGGCCTAGTCTCAATCTGAGCAGGTTTGGAGATCTCAGCCCTGGGTCCCGCACACGTGGGTTCCTCTGCCGGTTCTTTCATGTGTGAGGCTTGTCTGAGCGTGTGGAGAGTGGTCTTAAGCATGGCTCTGGGAGGTTCCGGAGGTCTTCAGCTGCCAGGACTCTTCTTGGGGCGGGGAGAGAAACTCAACCCGCCCCTCTCCAAGGGGCCCCGGTGAGGACAGCCAAGCATGGGGGCAAAAAAAAGTTTAGCAAGAGATAAACTGAAAATTAAGAAAGGGAAGAAATTCAGAATAGAGGCAGCCTTCTGGTGGTAGAATTTTATTGTGAATTCATTTACTACTAGGAGGAAACAAAAAAACATAATAATCTTCTAACAGGCCATGATTCCTATTCTGTTAAAATACATTTAATTAATTAATGTAGGATTGACTTATAGTGAAGCGTAAAATTACACCAATTTTCTTCTGTATATTGTCCATATTGATTTACATCAATTTTAAAATATTTTAGTAATTAAAAGGGAATAACACCTACTAAAATTCCTGGATAAGTAATTGCTTATAGATATGATTTTTTAAAACATATTAGCTTAATTTTTAGGGAAGAAAACAACAAAGATCCTCGTTCATAGGACTATTATTTGACCCATTTCTTTTTAAATTTTATTATAGTCACAATTTTACGGTACTATAAATGGTATGGTATCATACATACAACATTTCAGCACCATACCTCATACCAAGCATTTCCATTTCCCACCACTATTGTACCTGGATCCCCCCACACGGCTCTGTCACACCTAGACCCCACCCAAAGTCTCATTACCACAGTGAGTACCATTATCCAGAACAGTTCTTAGGTTCTGCTGCTTTTGGTCATTTTTAACAATCTTATAATACCCTTCATATCCCATCTATGGAAGAGATCATGTTTCTGTCTCCCTTCTTATTTTTTTTATTGAATCACCGTGAGAATTATAGTTATAAAGCTGTTCATGACTGGGCTTTAGTCATACCATATTCTAACACCCATCGCTCCATCAGCTCTCTCTCCTTCTTGATGACTTCATTCAGCATAATAAACACCAATTCCATCTGCACAGTGGCGAACTGCATTTTTACTATTTCCAAATAGTATTACACTTAGTAGATACATATATAAATATATACACACATTTATATATAATCACATAAACTTATACAATCAACAAAAGCTGTAGCTGAATGTAGGTTATTGTGAATAAGGTACAATAAACATAGGAGCACAGATGTATTTTATAAATAAAGTTTTGGGGCTTTTGTGATAGATGCAGGATTAGCTGCATCTTAATGAAGCTCCATTCTAAGGCTTCTGAATTTTTTCCAAGGAGGTTGAGGCAGTTTATATTACTACTGGCAGTGTGTGAGGGTTCCCTTTATGCCGGAAGCAGATCAAAGTTTGTATTTACCTTTTGATGTGCATTAGTCTCACTAGTGTGAGGTGATATCACAATTCTTGTTGTTTCTCTACTGCAAAAAAAATTGTTTCATATAGCTATTGATCATCTCCCAGAACGACCACTAACTGGGAACTCTTTGGCACTATTGCTGCAACATGGGAAGATGTCATCATTGGCAACATTGACGAGGAAAACAATTGGCTAGTTCAGCACCTCCATGATTGTGCGAAGAACACCGAGAGAGATAGTCACAAAGAAACTTCTGTCTTTGAAAACTCTCGAACTCATTTGCCAACATGGCTTGGCACAAGCCTCAGGTAACCACAAGCAAATGTCTGAGCTTGCAAAGCAGTGCAGAGAAGTGATAAAGGAAGACCTCAAAGGGAGAAAAGCAGCAGTGCTGGTACATGCGGCAGAAGCCGGGAAAAGCATTCACAATGCCCGCCTGTCCTTCCCAAATACAAGACCACAATGACTGCCCTCTGATGTCCTGATGGATCTATCGCATCTTCCAGAAGGGCAAAGGAGAAGATTATCCATGACTTCTACTCGGATCTCTTTGATAACCATGTCCACCTGCCACATATCAAATTCCTCAGGACGGATATGCAGTTCCCAACGTTCTCCCTTTTGAAATCCGACACGCCATTTTATCAGTAAAGAAGGGAACACACAAGGCCAAGACAAGGTCGGACTTGAACATCTGAAGAACCTGCCATCAGCACTCATCAATATGCTGGCTCGGCTCTTCACACGCTACCTGTCTGAATGCAAGTTTCCATATCAATGGAAAACCAGCAGGAATGTACTACTGTACAAGAAGGGTGACATCCACAGCATTGGCAACTATTGCCCAATCTGCTGTTGTCTGTCACCAAGAAGCTGTTCACTCGAGTCATCCTGAATAGGATTGGCAGAACACTAGATGAATGACAACCATGCGAGCAAGCTGGGTTCCAAAAAGGATTCAGCAGATCGTCCATATCTACACGATAACCAACCTCATTGAGGTTTCTCGGGAGTTCAAGATGCCACTCTGTCTAACATTCATCAATTTAAATAAGGCCTTTGATTCTGTTGGGAAGGAAGGGGTCATCAAAGCCCTAGCCAAACAGGGCATTCAAACTCAATACATCAGTATCCTCCGTGAGCTGTATTACGGATTCACTACTAGGAGTTCAACATTTTACAAGGTAGTGATCATTGATGTCAAGAGAAGGATTCAGCAGGATGATATTATTTCACCAATCCTCTTCAGTGCCACTCTTGAGAACGTCATGCGATGACTGAAATGGGAAGAAATGGGAGTGAAGATGGACAGTCGGCAACTGCACCACCTCCGCATCGCTGATGACATTGTTCCAATAACACCAAACAGTAGACAAGTGGCACAAATGTTGGCCAACTTCGACCAAGAGTGTGGAAAGGTCGGACTACAGCTGAATCTCACAAAGACAATGTTATGAGAAATGTTCTCATTCCTGACGCTCCATTTGCTCTCAATGAAACGAACACCTCCAAATGCAATAGTTATGTGTACCTAGGTCGAGAAGTCAACATGACAAATTAGCTGGCACCTGAGTTGCACAGGAGAAAGAGAGTGGATTGGAATGCCTTCAAGAATGTCAAAGAAATAGCTTTCAGTGATGCTGTCTCATTTGCAAATGCGTCAAAAATCAGATGGCCTGGACACATAATGAGATTTGGAGACAACCACTGGACTAGAGCTCTTACCAAGTGGATTCCATGGGTCGTCAAAAGATCGCGCAGCTGCCCCCCTACGAGATGGTCCGACTTCTTCGTCAAGACCCTGAACGATTGGTTTGAGGATCTTTGTGTTCCTAGAATGAGTAGACACCATTGGGCTACACTAGTACCCGACAGGGATGAATGAAGACTTTACTGGCGCTCACTCCAGCAAATCGATGAGTAATGGGATGTCAAGTGATCAAGTGATTGGTCATCTGCATGCGTTCTTTAAGGAAGTTTCTGTTCATCTCTTCACTTTTTTATGGGTTTGATTTGTTGCAAAACCGTCGATTGAATATGATGCGCTCTATTTCGTTGTGGAATCGTCCACCAGGAGACTCCCATGTCCATCGTTTAGATTCTGCCTTCTGGAACTGTGAGTTACCATGAATGATCTTGGTCGACATGATGAATTCAGATAGTCTCTCACCCTGTTTGTTCCATTCTAGGCCATGGGTCCCGGTGTGAAGTTCTTCAGCTGATCTTCTCAGTCCTATCTTGGCATTAAAATCACCCACAATGATCTTGTAGAAGGTGTGGTCTTCTTTATAGAACTTCTCTAGCTCCATGTAGAACTTCTCTATTTCTCTTTCATCATAATGAGATGTTGTTGCGTAGACAACAAAGATAGAAACTGCCGGCAGTGAGCCACATCTATTCAAATGTAAACGTCCGATTCGGGTTGTTAGGCATTCGAATGAATCAATGCTCTTGACAAAGTTTGTGTTGACAAGGACACCAATGCATCCAACACCTCTTTTATCGCATGTTCAGAGGAACAATTCTTCTCCAGTGTCGAAAACGGCATGGTGAGATTCGTGCCTTCTTGACTCGGTCAGACCAATGATGTCGTACTTGATCATTTGTGCTTGTACCATCAGGTCTTCGATGGATGCATCTGATGCTAGCGTACGTGCATTGAAAGTACAGACGATCATTTTTGTTTTCCTTCATTGTGGCAGCCTAGGTCGGCCTTGAGATTTTGTCGGCCTCTCCTTTCTCATCCTTCTCAGTGCTGCCATGTTGGTGAAGCCTTCAGGGTCAGGTGAATGAGACCAGTTGTAGTTACAGGTTTTGGCATATCGAATACACAACGGATACTTTGCCAGGCTCTTCCGTGCGGGCGGAATACTCTCGGTAGCTTGCCAGTCTTTCCGAGAGGGATAGAGGCTTTTGGGGCGACCTCTAATCACCCTTGTAGATGTTACCATATTTGAACCCTATCAAATACGGTACGACAATTCCGGAAGATGGGTATTTAGTGTCTTATGATGTGTCCGGAAAGCGTCCTGAAGTGTGGCGATGGCTGGGTAGTGGAAGTAGTGCCGACGGTTTTGCCTGACCTATGTCGCTGTTGTCCCAAAATTTCGAACGGGATCGGACCACCGTCTCCTTCGTGCAAAATTCTACTTCACAGAGCGTGGAGAAAGGGTTGCAAAGTTCAAAAAGAGAACCCCAGAATGACCACCAACTGGAAACATTTTGGTACTATTGCGGCAACATGGGAAGATGCCATTGTTGACAACATTGACGAGGAATACGATCGACAGGTTCAGCACCTCCATGAATGTGCGAGGAACGCCAAGAGAGAGATAACCAAAAACATCGTCTATTTTCGAAAACTCTTGAGCTAATTCACCAGCATGGTTTGGCGCATGCCTCAGGCAACCGCAAACTAACGACCGAGCTCGCAAAGCAGTGCAGAGATGCGATCAAGGAAGACCTCAAAGAGAGAAGAGCAGAAGTACTGGTAGACGCGGCAGAAGCCGGGAAAAGTGTTCGTAATGCCTGCCTGTCCTTCGCCAACTACAAGACCAAGATGACTGCCCTCCGACGTCCTGATGGATCCATCACATCCTCCAGAACGGCTATGGAGAAGATTATCCATGACTTCTACTCAAATCTCTTCGATAGCCATGTCCACTTGCCGACATACCAAATTCCACAGGATGGATATGTCGTTCCCAATGTTCTCCCTTCCGAAATCCGACACGCCATTTCCTCGGTAAAGAAACAAACAGCACCCGGCCCAGACAAGGTCAGACCTGAACACCTGAAGAACCTGCCGTCAGTACTCATCAATACACTGGCTCGGCTCTTCACTCGCTACCTGTCTGAATGCAACGTTCCATCCCAATGGAAAACCAGCAGGACTGTACTACTGTTCAAGAAGGGAGACATCCATGACATTGGCAACTATCGCCCTATCTGCCTATTGTCTGTCATCTACAAGTTGTTCACTCAAGTCATCCTAAATAGGATTGGCAGAACACTAGATGAAGGACAACCTTGCGAGTAAGCCGGGTTCCGCAAAGGATTCAGCACTATCGACCATATCCACACAATACCCAAGCTCATTGAGGTTTCTCGGGAGTTCAAGATGCCACTCTGTTTAACGTTAATTGATTTAAAGAAGGCCTTTGATTCTGTTGAGACGGAAGCAGTCATTGAAGCCCTAGCCAATCAGGGCATTCAAGCCCAATACATCAGGATCCTCCGTGAGCTGTATTGCGGATTCACTACCAGGATCTCACCATTCTACAAAGAAGTGATCGTTGATGTCAAGAGAGGGGTGCAGCAGGGTGATACCATTTCACCGAAACTCTTCAGTGCTACCCTCGAGAACATCATGCGACAACTAGAATGGGAAGGAATGGGAGTGAAGATAGATGGTCGGCAACTACACCACCTCCACTTTGCTGATGACATTGTTTTAATAACACCAAACATCAGCCAAGCGGCACAAATGCTGGCCGACTTTGACCGTGAGTGTGGAAAGGTAGGACTAGAGCTGAATCTTACGAAGACAATGTTTATGAGAAACAGCCTCGTTCCTGACGCCCCATTCGCTCTGAACGGAACGACCATCTCTGAATGCAACAGCTATGTGTACCTAGGTCGAAAGGTCAATATGACAAATGACCTGGCACCTGAGCTGCGCAGGAGGAAGAGAGCGGCTTGGAACGCTTTCAAAAACGTCGAAGAAATAGCTAAGAGGACGAAGAACCTCCGGCCTCGGCACATCTCTTTGATTCCACTGTTCTTCCTGCATTAGCATATGCCTCAGAGACCTGGGCCCTACGCAAACAAGATGAGAACGCTATTCAGGTCTCCCAAAGAAGAATAGAAAGAGCTATGCTTGGAATATCACGTTTCACTCAAATGAGAGAAAGAATCCGGAGTTCTGACATCCGTGGACGATCAAGAATCAGGGACGCTGTCTCACTTGCCAAGGTGTCAAAAATCAGATGGGCTGGTCACGTAATGAGATTCAAAGACGACCGCTGGACTAGAGCTGTTACCGACTGGATTCCACGGGATGTCAAAAGACCTCATGGCCGCCCACCTACCAGATGGTCAGACTTAGTCAAATCATGAACGATCGGTTTGAGGCCCTTCATGTTCCCAGAGCGAACAGATGCCATTGGGCTACACTAGCACGCGACAGGGACAAATGGAGACGTTACTGGCGCTGCTCGAGCAAATCGACGACTAACGGGAAGTTAAGTGATTAAGTGTAGTGATTTGTTGCTGTTGTTGTTAAATTCTACCAGTGCTTTATAATGTTGTTATTAACCCTTGGTTGAATGGGAGGTCAGTGAATCTTTTTTCCCAACCTGTAGGCTCTCTTTTTTCTAATAATTGTTTCTTTTATGGTCACAAACATCTTAATTTGCTGTAGCATTGTAGCACTGTCCTCCCATTGTTCATCGATTTTTCCAGTGGGCACCAGTAATGTCTCCATTGTGTGACTTGTTGTTACTGTTTTGGCATATAGAGTACACCACGGGCAGCTTGCCAGGCTCTTCCGTGCAGGCGGGATACTCTCGATAGCTTGCCGGGCTCTCGGAGAGGCATGGAGGAATCAAACCGGAGTCGATCACATGCAAGGCAAATGCCCTTCCTGCTGTAATCTCATGTATTTATGTTTGTTTCCCTTACTTGGTTAGTTCCATTGAATCACAGAGAACACCACTATATTTAATGTAATGAAGATATCTGCCTGTATTTTCCTCATATAATTCATGGACAGAGAGGTCTGATCTCAAGATATTTAATTCATTCTCAATTGACTTTTGTGCATGGTGTGCATTAGTGGCATAACTATTATTTTGCATGCAACAAAACAGTATTTCCAGCGCTTTTTGTTGAAGGATCCTTTATTACATTACTTCATATTCTTAGCTCTTTGTCAATGATTAGCTAAATCTATACCACATATATGTCTCTAGGCTCTCTATTTTATTTTATTGGTTTGACGATCTGTTTTTATTCCGGTAGCACATTTTCTTGATTACTGTATATTTACAGTATAATTTAAATTTATGGGGAAAAGCTTCTAATATTCTGTTTTGTGGAATTGCTTTGACAATTTGAGGAGTTCTGTCACTTCATGTCAATTTCAACAACATTTGGTCTATGCCCTTATAAAATATCATGGTATTTTTATAAGGACTTCATTGAAGTTGTATTGCAGTAGGTTAGGATTGTCATTTTTGCAATGTTATTTTTTCCAATCTATGTACAGGGAATTTTCTTGTGTCTTCTTTTATTTCTTTTAGAAGTGAGTTATAGTTTTATTTTTATAAATCTTAAACCTATTTTGTTAAGATGTTTCCAAAGTATCTAAGTTTATGAGGCACAATTGTAAAAGATATGGTTTTAAAAGTTCTCTCTCTTCTATTTCATTTTTGTTATGTAGGATCATAGACCATGACCTAATAGGATTCATGGCAAGATTTAAAGATGTTTTCTTAGCTTGTCATATGAGTTACTGTCTTGTAGCCTGTTACAATGCCTTGTACTTTTACTTTATCTAGAAGTTATTTTATAGAGATTTTGGGAGGTTTCTAAATATAATATCATATCATTTGCAAATAGTGATAATTTTTTTTATCAGTCTGGATACCCTTAATATATTCTTCTTGCCTGATTGCTATGACAATGACTTGCAAAACTACTGTGGATACTAGTGGAGAGAACTTTAAATTTTTCTCCACTGAGAATGATGTAAGTGTGAGTTTGTGATATACAGCTTCAGCTATACTGAGGAAATGTTTTTCTATTCTCATTTTATTGAGAATTGTTATGTGAATGTTTGTTGGCTCTAGTCACATTGTTTCTACGAATCTATTGAGTGATCACATGCTTTTTATTTTTACTTACACTTATTGGCATACATATATTAAACCATAGAAACTGTCATTTTATTCAGTGATAAATCATATTCAGTTATGGTGTATAATCATTTTGTTTATTGTTGAATTTAGTTTTTCAGTATTTTGTTGAAGATATTCACATCTATGTTTTCAAAGATATAGGTTATATTGTTCTTTTTCACTGCTATGTCTATCTGCTTTTGGCATCAGTGTAATGCTTATCTGTTCAATCTGGGAGGGTTCCTATTCTTCAAATTTCTGGAAGAGTTAAAAAAAAAAGATTTGAAATAGTTCTTTAAAGGTTTGGAAGTGAACCCATCTCACTTGGGCTGTTAGTTTTGCGAAGACTTTTGTTTTCAATTTTCTTGATAGTAATTTTTCGACTCAGTTGCTCTGTTTCCTCTTGATTCAGCCATGGAAGGTTGGATGTGTCCGCCAATTTATCTATGATTTCCAGGATTTCTTAAAGACATAAAGATTTTAGTACCGATCCTTGATTACCATTTACATTTCTGTGATATCTGTTCTGTTATCTTGTCTTTCATGTTTGATTCAGTTTATTAAGGTCTTCTATCTTTTAGGTTTTTATGAGACTAGCTAAAGACTTGTCAGTTTTGTTTAATCTTTCAAAGAACCACCTTTTGGTATAATTTTTAAAAAATATTTTTAGTTTCTATTTCACTAATTTCTGCTCTAAATTTGATTAATTCCTTGTGGATTGTTTTGCATTCTGTTCATTGGTCTATTTCTAGCTGCCTAAGCTATACTGTTACGTTATTTCTGTAGAACTTTTCATGCTTCCCAGTGAATTTGTGCATGCTATGAATATATCACTGGAGCGATAGCACAGCGGGTAGGGCGTTCGCCTTACAAGCGGCCAACATGGCCGACCAGAGTTCGATTCCTCTGCCCCTCTCGGAGAGCCCGGCAAGCTACCCAGAGTATTGGATATGCCAGACACAGTAACAACAAAGTCTCCAATGGAGACGTTACTGGGCCCGCTCGAGCAAATCGACGATCAACGGGAGGGCCTTTACCTTTACCTTTACCTTTTATGAATATATCTCTTAAAATTGCCTTTGATATGTCTCGTATAATCTAGTAATATGTCTTCACTAACAGTTGATTATATTGGGTTTCTTCTCTAATTTCCTCCTTGACCCATTTTTTTGTATAGTAATGTGTTGTTTAATTTCCAAGTATGAGGTTTTCCTTGTTTCTGTTTGATTTTATATTCAATGAATCATGTTATGAAAATATCGTTGATACATTTTATATCTTTTTTAGTTTATGGAGATATGTTTTGTTGACCAGCAAGTATACAACTTTAAGAATGTCTCATGTGCACGTACTTAAGAAGAAAGTGTATAGGACACTTGGAGGATGAAGATTTCTAAAATAATTTTTGTAACAATTTCTATTTCTTTTTTTTATTGATTTTTTTTATTAGTGAAACACCATGAGGTACAATTGTAGATTTACAATTTTTTGTGCTTGGGTTTCGATTATACAATGATCAGATACCCATCCCTCCAACAGTGCCCATTTAACAATTTCTATTTTTTATATAATTTTCCCCTAACTTAATTTTCTATTAAGAGTTACAATAATATTACATAAGCTTTATTTACTTAGTAAAATTAACATAAAATCTAATTAATACATTTAAAATTGTAAAGAGAAGGAAAATATTTTTGTCTGGAACAGTATTTAGAGGATGGAAACGAGATAACTGCGTAAGGAGAACCTCTGTGTGCTTTATCCTATTTCCTACAATCTCTACAGAATCCACAACAAAAATCAGGCTTAGTCACAGAAATGTACCTGAAATACTAATTTGTGCAGGACAAAAGTGCACTCTTGCTCAGGACATGGTCACTCTATGGAAAATCAGGTTGAAACTTAGATGAGCAAACACAACTGTGCCCTGGACAATTAATTAACTCATCCATTGTAAATAGGCTCTTGCCATTGCAAGGAGATCCTTGGCAATGTGTATCACAACAAGCATGCCTGAATCACTATTGAGAAACGAGCAAAAGTGATCTCCTATGAATAATAGTTATTCAATATTCAGGGAAAGGAATACCCTCGCAAGTATATAAGCTCCACAGTGTAACAGGAGGGTGAATCTAGAAGATATTTCTAAACTACAGTATAAATCCAAGCAAAATAAAGACATGGATTAATTCCTCTGTTCTGGTAGATGAAGAGAAAAGCCTGGGAGAAACCTCAATCTAATAACAGCTTTCTAAAGTCCCTGACAAAAACTTAAAAGCAAAAATACAAATGACACTTACTGAGAATTTCAATAGTGTGTATAAACGTAAATTATAGGCCAATACCCATGAACAACAGCACAATGATCCTCATCACAATCCGAGCAAAATGAATTAAAATATATTAGAAGGACTGTACAGCATAAAGTAAAATTTATTCCGGAAATAAAAATGTAGCCCAGCACATGCAAGTGATATCGATAAAATTCCACATACAGGAAAGATAAAAATTTTGTGCGATAATTTGATATTAATATATATTAATTTAATATTAAAACTCTCAACAAGAGGTGAAAGAAGCAACACAACATAATAAATAACGTTTGAAACAATTGTACTCAAGCATCATAATAACTGTCAGATCACTGAAATGTTTCCTTCTACGATCAGGAATAAAACATGGATGCTCATTCTCACCACTATTATTCAATATAGTATTGGAAGTAACTGCTTCAGAAATTATGCAATAAAATTAAATAAAAATGTTCCACAATAGAACCTCATATGTAAAACTCACTTTTTGCAGTTTATAAACAGAAATATAATGAAAAATATTCAGCATTCCACCAAAATGAAAAAAAACTAGTAACTAAAAGCTATACAGTAAAGTGTCATGAAACAAAATCATTCTACAAAAATATGTATTGCATATGTACTGGCAGAGGGACAAAGCCACGCGGGTTCCGGGGCCGAGATCTCCAAGCGTACTCGGATTGGGGCCGAGAATCCTCGACCCAGATCCTCCAAATTCCAGGAGGCCGGGGTCACACCCACCAACTGGCCCCCTGGCACCGTGTAATCCCATCAACAGTCAAGACCCAGAGACTATAAAAACCAGCTCCCGGAAGAGAACATTGCAGTCTCCTGCCCCCGCACCTGGCTGTCCTCGTCGGGTCCCCTTGGAGGGGAGCGGGTTGAGCTTTCCTCCCCACCCCAACCAGGGCTCCGGCAGCCGAAGACCTCCAAGACCAGCCACCACCATGATGAGACCACTTTCCGCACACATGAAGGTACTGGCAGAGGGACAAAGCCACGCAGGTTCCGGGGTCGAGATCTCCAAGCCTACTCGGATTGGGGCCGAGCATCCTCGATCCAGATCCTCCAAATTCCAGTAGGCGGGGGTCACACCCACCAACTGGCCCCCTGGCACCGTGTAATCCCATCAACGGCCAAGACCCAGAGGCTATAAAAACCAGCTCCCAGAACCACGCAGCCGCATTTGCGGCCGCGTGACATCTTATTATGACATCTCATTATCTCATTCCTACTTTGGACAAACTGGCAGGCTACCGAATGTAGCCTGCCCACACGGGAGAGTCTGGCAAACTCCCCGTGGCGTACCCAATATGCCAAATACCAGTAACAATGATGGGTCTCATTCTCCTGAATAGCCTTGAATATAATCTCAGGGCTAGGATGAAGGAGACGTTACTGGGGCCTGCTCGAGGCAATCGACGAATAACAGGATGGTCGTGATTCGTGATTCTATATAAAATCAACTTGAAGGGAAAGAATGTTTTTAAAATCCCAGCTGCATAAAAAAATACCAATAGTCAATTTTGTGAAGAAAGTAAAATAATTATTTATCATAAACTAGTCATTATAAAACTAAAGAAAAAAAGGAAATGTTAAAATATTCCATATTCATGGACTAGAAGAAATAAATGTTAAATTGACCATCTTTGCCAAAGCTACATGCATATTCTATATAATCCTTACTAAAATACCAATGGAAGTCTATTCTTTGAGGGCATAGAACAAATTTTGTTAAAATTGATATGGTAAAACTGGACAGCTACTTAAAATTGGTATGTAACCACAAATCCCCCCTTAATAATCAAAGGAATCCTGAAATAGAAGTAAACTGGAGACATTGAGTTTCCTAAATTTCAACTATTCTTTTTAGACATATGAATCAAAAGAGTATGGCATCAGAATAAAAGCTAACACTCTGTTCAACGCTGGAGCAATAGCACAGCGGGTAGGGCGTTCGCCTTACAAGCGGCCAACATGGCCGACCCGAGTTCGATTCCTCCGCCCCTCTCGGAGAGCCCGGCAAGCTACCGAGAGTATTCGATATGCCAGACACAGTAACAACAAAGTCTCTAATGGAGACGTTACTGGGCCCGCTCGAGCAAATCGACGATCAACGGGAGGGCCTTTACCTTTACCTTACTCTGTTCAACGGTGATAAATTGAGAGCAAAGAAATAAACTCATATATGCAGATAGTATATGAAAAAGTAGTCAAGACCATTATAACATGAAAGAAAAATCTCTTTAATAAATGAGAAAAGGGAATAGACAAATATAAGTAGAGGGAAATAAAACACTATTCCACACAACACAGAAAAGTTAAATCATGGTGGATTAAAACCTAGATTTAAAATATAATCTCAGAAATAGATTTAAGAAAACAGACAAAATATTCTGTGATATTGACTTCAGTTATATCCAATAATTCAATTCCACTGGCAGAAAAGAAGAAAAAAATTAACAAACAAGTGTTAAACTAAAATAAACTCTATAATGCGAAAGAAATTCGCTGAAGAAAATAACAACTAAAGAGGAGAATATAAATTCACGTGATAAATCTAAAAAAGACGAGTACACAGTTATATAAAGCTCTCAAAAAGCCCAACACTTAATGCAGAACCCAGCATCTTGGAGCAGAAAAGTGAAAGGACTATGCGTTAATCCAGGCAATCATTTCTGCCCAGAGGGGAAAGGGTGTTGCTCCCTTCCGCCCTCCTCCCTCTGGAAAGAAAGATGGCGGCCACATGGGAGCCTTGTGGACAGCAGGTATGAGCCGGGGGAGTGGGGGCGACTAAAACCTCATGGGTCAGGGGGCGTTCCGGTCCATCCTTCACGCCCTACCAAGGTCACCAGTCGCCCCCCACAAGCGGCTCTCCAGCACGGCCATAGCCCCAGAAGCACAAGGACTTAATGCAGAACCCAGCAGCTTGGAGCAGAAAAGTGAATGGACTATGCGTTGATCCAGGCCATCAAGTCTGCTGGAGGGGAAAGGGTGTTGCCCCATTCGCCCTCTCCTCTCTGGAAAGAAAGATGGCGGCCACATGGGAGCCTTGTGGACAGCAGGTATGAGCCGGGAGTGTGGGGGCGACTAAAACCTCATGGGAAGGGGGGCGTTTCGCTCCGCCCTTCACGCCCTACCGAGGCCACCGGTCCCCCCGCGAGCGGCTCTCCAGCACGGCCACGACTCCAGAACACAGAAACCAATTTCTTAACTATCTGACTTTCAGTAGAAATACTTCCGGGTCAATAGGTAAAATAGCAGAAATCCAAAACCAACATTCAATTCTTGAACCCAGCTGTAGAAAGCAAATCACTTCACAATGCTTTTTCAGCATGTCTGATTTGGGGGGGGGGGTAAACTCTAAATAATAGTGGTGAATCTTTTATTGAAACAATGAATCTAATCAAAACAGATAGAGTGTTAACTAGAATTCATCTGCCTCACAGGGACGGGGAGGGGTGGGGGGTGGGGTTTTATTGGGGTTCTTCATGGTAAAAAATAAGTATTGGTAAAGGGAAATGTGTTTGATATTTGCATGACTGAGACATAAACCTGAAAGCTTTGTAACCTTTCCCACAGTGATTCAATAAATAAATAAATAAATAAAATAAAATAAAAATAAAAAAAAAAGCTCAACAACAAAAAAACTTCAGAAAAAGTGTGGAGATTGCATGAGATATTTTCTAAAGGCACAAAAAGATGCTCAATAGACATCTGGAAAAAAATCTCATCATCAATAATTACCAGAAAAAGATAAAATCATATAATATGCATTTGCACATCAGTTAATATGACTTGCTAAAAAAGAACAGAAACAACAAGTGCTGGTGAGAATTTGAAATAAACCGAAAAAACCCTATAAAATGGACAATAAACTGATTTAGCTTATATGGAAAAAAGTATGGATATGCTTTAGAAATTAAAAAAATAAATCAGCAGTATGATCCAGAATGTGTAATTCTAGATACGTATAAGATAACTATAACACTAATTTGAACAGATATATGCACACTATTTTCCTTATAACTATTTTACAATATTTAAGATATGAAAACAAATCGCATATGCAACAACAAATGAGTGGATTGAAATATAGTATACATGATATGGTACTACCAAATTATAATAAAAGATTAATACTTTCCTAGAGCATGAGTGGAACTGGAGGGTATAATATTAAGCAAAAAAATCATGAATACAGATACTGGGAAAATATATTTCCATTTTGTATATTTAGAAATAAAGCTAGATAATAAATAATGTGCTATTAAAGCAAATCCAGGGATTTCGAGCATAAAACTGAGGCTAACAAGAGAGTAGAGAGAGTATTGGACTAAAAATCGACTTCAGGAGTGTGGTGAAGGGCTATTGGCGTTTTGGTGGTGCATGTGATGTGGTAAATTTGTACCACTGTAGCATATTAAGATCATCCTATTGAAAACCTTGCTCAAAGAAAGAAGGCAAGAGAAAGTATGAATCACATTTGATAGGATGTAAGGTAGAAGGTAACCAATATCACGGAGTAAAAAAAGTATATAAAAGCACATATGCTCAACCCTTAGCAACATGTTAGTGTTCTCTTATACAAGGACTTAATGGCTCCAGGGTGAAATATAACAATCTTAACACACTTTCATTTTTCTCTAAGAAACCTGTTTGGATTATTTTTAGCATATTATACAAAGCAATACAAAATAAATGGTTTAAGTCCCGCTTTGGGGGCAGGGTTTAGGGGACAGGCTGGAAACATTCAAAATATAGTGGTGGGAAGGTGGAATGACCATTAAATCATGAAAGGAAAATCATGGTGGTGAGATTGGTGTTGGAATAGTAAATGTAATAAATTATGGTGGACAACTTTAAACAAACACACAAAAAGAGCAAGTGTGAAAAGGAGATTACACACAAAAGTAGAGGAGGCATTTATGAGTAAAGAGGCAGGGATTAGCGATAAAAATACAATTCAAAGATTGACAGCTGTTATGAGAACCTGGAAAAAACAATGAGAATTTTATTCTTCCCTAAAATACCTGGTGTGATTTTTGGTTTGCTAAAACCTTAACTTTGGTTGGTGATGCTGATTGTGTACTTGTGGACTCCATAACTGTGAGAGAGTAAGTGTTGTTTTAGTCACAAAGTTAGTCATAAGAAACTAGCCAGTTCCTTTTATCTAATTTATCTTTATTTAAATGTTTACTAACTCATTTTCTTCAACACTAAAGATAAACTTAAAGATGACTTTTCATCATTTTCTAATTATTGAGATTCTGTGGTTTTTGCAGTACTGTTAGTGATAGTTTCTCAAACTAATAATTCCAACATCACACTCATCACCAGTGTACCCACAGTCTTCCCCCACAGGAACTCCTCATCCATGTCCTTCTTACTCCACCCCTCCACACACACACACGTACACATCACCAACTAAACTGTGTGGATCAATTTTCCCATTATGCTGGTTTGGGGCCATTATTGTTACCTGGATGTATATCTTTAAGTCCCACATATAAGGAAGATCATAATTCTCATTTCTTTATCTCTCCAGGTTGAAGTCACAATTCCTTTATTAGTGACTTTTAAAGTGTTTTACTGGTGGGGGCGCTGGAGTGATAGCACAGTGGTAGGGCGTTTTCCTTACAGGCTGCCAACCCGGGGTTGGTTCCCAGCATCCCATATGATCCCTCGAGCAACAATCAGCAGGGATAATTCCTGAATGCATGAGCCAGGAGGAACCCCTGTGCAATGCTTGGTGTGACCCATAAAGCAAATAAATAAATAAATAAATTTTAAATAAAGTGGTTTATTGATAACAATTAGAAAGTATTAATTTCAAGTATCATTCAAATACCTGAATTTTTTCTTTTTTGAAAACCTCATCCATACTTTTATTAGATAAATGTATGAAAGAGTAAATGAGGTAAGCACATATAAAATATAATTTGCCTTCACACAATTGTTTTTAGTCTAAAGTAAAAGGTATTGAGGAGCTTTAATAAAAAATGCAAATTTACGTTACAGAGAACAAGTGTAACCATTGAAAAGATTAAATAGAAATAAGCATTTCAGTGATAAAACTGTCTAGAATGTTCATCAAATATTTCTCGGTGACAGGTAGGTAAAATTAGATTTCTATTGAATCCCCTAAGGTCAAAATTGATAGTTCTGTTTTCCTTCAGTATTTGTTCATAGAGATAATTTTTAATTAGATAACTTTTTATTTTAATAATAGTCCAGGAGGAGAACTATATTGATGTATTTTGGGACGGGGTTGGGCTTTGTGGCTACATCCGGTAAGTCTCAGGGCTTTCTCTTTATTGCGCTAAGGGAACACTCCTAGTGGTATTTGGCATTCAATATGAGATGCCAGGGATTGGATCCAGGTTGGCCACATGCAAGGCCAGATCACTGCCTGCTGTACTAACCCTATGGTCCCTACACTGATGATTCATTTTTGTTGTTTTGCTATGTCAATATCTATGTTTGAAAGGGCAGCCAGTTTCACAGAAAATTAGGATTTTTTATTTTCTTTGTTTTGCTCTTCTTTTATTGTTGGTGGGTGGGTCAGAATCACATTTTCATGATTCTAAAGAATCTGAGATGTGAAATAACCTATTCCTTAATTCTTAAGAACCTCCAGAAGAAGATTACTGATGAAGTCACTTCAAATATTGTTTGTTCTTTAATGTGGTCTATTTGATTGACTCGAAAACTATGAAGTTTTGATTGACTTCATAAATAACTATGAAGCCATTATTATCCGTTAAAAAATTTGTTATTTAGGTACTGTGGTTCATCATGTTGAATTCTCAACCTAGGTACATATAACGGCTGCATTCAGACATGCTCATCCCGTTGAGGGCAAATGGAACATCAGGAACTAGTCAGTTTTATGTGAACATTGTGTTCGTGAGATTCAGCTGCAGTCCTACCTTTCCACACTTGTGGTCGAAGTCAGCCAGCATTCGTGCCACTTTACTGATATTTGATGTTATTAGAATGATGTCATTAGCAAAGCAGAGGTGGTATAGTTGCCGACTGTCTATCTTCACTCCCATTCCTTCCCATTCGAGTCATCGCATGACATTCTTGAGGATGGCGTTGAAGAGATTCGGTAAAATGGTATCGCCCTGTCGAACCCTTCTCTTGACTTTGATGATCACTTCCTTGTAGAATGGTGAGATCCTGATGGTGAGTCCATAATACAGCTTGTGGAGAATCCTGACGTACTGAATTTGAATGCCCTGTTTGGCAAGGGCTTCAATGACTGCTTAGTCTCAGCAGAATAAAAGGCCTTATTTATTTATTTATTTATTTATTTATTTATTTATTTATATGTGCTGAAATCATGTTTTTACTAGGAATTGATTTCTCCATTTAAAGTCAAGCTGATAGCAGTTAAGATTTTGCAGGATGCTTCCACTTCGTCCCCCAAGCTGTGCTGGTCTTCTCCCCCACCGAGGTCAGTTTATCCACCAGTATTCGAACCCGGGACTTGGAATTCTCCCTGCAAGCCACCCAGGTATCCTCACGAACCCTAGGAGAAAAGCAGCCCTGAGCCTCTGCCTCTACCTCTTCGTCCTGGAAACTGTGCTGGTCTTCCCCACAAAGTCTTTACTTCCCAAACACACACCAGGTACCTGTGAGAGTGTGGCCTCTTCAGAAGTGGGCGTGGCTTCGTTAGAAGTGGGCGTGGCTTAATTTTAGGCAAGCTCACGCTGCCACAGGTAGCTTAGTCACACCAAGAAACTTAGTCCCCATACCTACACACCAACATGAAGTAACACAGCAAATCCCCACCACATGTGGAGGACAACGAAAAGAACCCAGAAGCCTCTGTAGATACTGCTCACGTAAGGGACTTCTCTGACAAAGAATTCAGATATGAAGCCATAAAGATGTTCAAACAACTCAATGAAACACTCAGACAGATACCCAGTAACATGACATAAAAAATTAAAAAATTACATGAAGAAATGAGAGCAGAAATGTCGCGAATAAAAGATTCTGTAGATGAAAGTAAAATCTCAGTCTCTGCCCTAAAGAGAAGAATGACCGCAGCTGAAGAGAGAATCAGTGAGCTGGAAGATAAGCTGCATCAAGCCAACAGGCAACATCAAAAAGTAGCAAGGGACCTCAAAATAACTCTAGAGAGAATCAGAATCCTAGGAGATGATTCCAAGAGGAACAAAATTAGAATCTTTGAACTACCAGAAGCTCAGGGAAACATTCCCACTGAAAAAACCACGGTTAAACAAATCATTGCTGAAAAATTCCCAGAGCTCGACAATGCAGCCATTCAGGTTCAAGGAGCCCAAAGGTTGCCAGCTAAAAGAGACCCAAACAAAAACACTCCAACACAAATCATAGTTAGAATGAATGATGCTGCCCATAGAGACACAATACTGCAAGCAGCAAGGTCAATGAAGGAAATCACATACAAAGTAGCACCCCTTAAATTCACAGCAGAGCTATCAGAGGAAACCCTCCAAGCCCTAAGGCAATGGTGGGATATAGTGAAAAAACTCACAGAAATGAATGCTTCACCAAGAATACTCTATCCGGCTAAACTCTCACTCAAAATTGAAGGAACGGAACACTATTTTCTAGAAAAAGAGCAGCTCAGGAACTTCATAGACTCAAACCAAACCTAAAAGAAGAGCTAAAGGGGCTACTATGAGACAAGACAAATCCTAGAAGCACAACAGACCCTCACAGAAAGATGACACAAAACCCAATAACAATAATCTCTCTCAATGTCAACGGTCTAAATTCACCAATTAAGAGACACAGAGTGGCAATATGGATTTAGAGATAGAACGCAACATTCTGCTTCTTACAAGAAACTCATCTCAACAGTCAGAGCAAACACAGACTCAAAGTTAAAGTATGGAAAACAATCCTGCAAACAAAAAGCTCCCTCAAAAAATCTGGAGTGGCCATACTAGTATCCGACAACATAAATTTCAGGTTTAAAAAGATTAGAAGGGACAGTGAAGGCTATTTTCTCTTCATCAAGGGATACGTAAAACAGGAAGAAATCACACTCTTAAATGTATACAAACCTAATGAGGGAACAGCTAAATATTTTTAAAAAACTGCTAACAGATTTTAAGGAGGACATTGCTAGCAACACTATAGTAGCTGCAGACTTCAACATCGCCTTATCACCTCTGGATAGATCAAGAAGAACAAAACTCAACAAGAAAACATTGGCTTTGAAAGAAAAAATAGAAGAGAAGGGGCTTATAGACCTATATAGGGCTTTACACCCACAAAAGAAAGAATACACATTCTTCTCCAATGCGCACGGAACATTTTCCAAAATAGACCATGCGCCAGGCCACAAAACATACCTCAATAGAATCAGGAAGATAGAAATAGTATCAACCATCTTTTCAGACCACAATGCACTGAGGATAGAAGTGAATCACACACAGACACGGAGAACCATATCAAGTGCCTGGAAATTAAACAACTCAGTGCTGAACAATGAGTGGATCAGGAAGGAAGTCAAGGACGAAATCAAAAGATATTTGGAAACAAATGAGCATGAAGTCAAAAGTTACCAGAACTTATTGGATGCATCTAAAGTCGTATTAAGAGAAAAATTTATAGCATTGTAAGCATACCTCAGGACGGAAGAAAGGATGCACAAAAACAACTTGACTTCACAGCTCAAGATATTAGCAAAGGATTAACAGAAGGAACCCAAATCAGGCAGAAGGAAAGAGATCATAAAATTTAGAGCAGAAAACAACACATGGAAATTTTCAAGGAAATTGAAAGTGTCCTCAAAAGTCTTCCCAAAAACAAAAGCCCAGGTCCAGAATGATTATTAGAATAATTTTCCAAATATTTAAAGAGGACCTAATGCCAGTTCTTCTCAAGATTTTCTAGGAAATTGAAAAGACAGAAAATCTCAAAAACAGTTTATATGAAGCACATATCTCTCTAATACCAAAAGGAATCAAAGACACCACAAGAAAAGAAAACTACAGGCCAATACCCCTGATGAAAATGGATGCGAAGATTCTCAACAAAGTACTAGCAAATAGAATTTAATATCTTATCAAAAAGATCATACACCATGACCAAGTGGGATTCATCCCGGGAATACAAGGATGGTGTAACATTCTGAAATCAATCAACATAATCCATCATATCAACAAAAGAAAAGATAAAAACCATATGATCATATCAATAGATGCAGAGAAAGCATTTGACAAGATCCAGCAACCGTTTATGATGAAAACCCTCGCCCAAATGGGGATAGATGGGACTTTCCTCAATATTGTTAATGCCATCTACCACAAGCCTACAGCAAACATCACCCTCAATGGGGAAAAACTGAGAGCTTTCCCCCTAAGATCAGGGATGAGACAAGGATGCCCACTCTCTCCACTACTCTTCAATATACTATTGTAAGTACTTGCAATAGCGATTAGGCAAGAAAAAGTTATTAAGGGCATCGAGGTAGGAAAGGAAGAAATCAAGCTCTCATTATTTGCAGATGATATGATACTATATTGAGAGAACCCTAAGACCTGTACCAAGAAACTCCTAGAAATGATAGACTTGTATACTAAAGTGGTAGGCTATAAAATCAATACCCAAAAGTCCATGGCTTTCCTTTTTGAAAATAGTGAAAGAAGAAAGTGACATGAGGAAAACAATTCCGTTCACAATTGTGCCTCAGAAAATCAAGTACCTAGGAATACTCTTAACTAACTAAGGAAGTAAAGGTCCTGTACAAAGAAAACTACAAAACACTACTTCAGGAAATAAAAGAGGACACGAGAAAATGAAAATCATATCCCCTGTTCATGGATTGGGAGAATTAACATTGTCAAAATGGCAATACTTCCCAAAGCACTGTACAAATTAAATGTGATCCATATTATGGTACCCATGACATTCTTCAAAAAATGGAGCAAACACTCCTGAAATTTATATGGAACAATAAGCCCCCACGAATAGCTAAATAAATTATTTGGAAAAATAAAATGGGAGGAATCAACCTCGATAACTTCAAACTCTACTATAAAGCAGTAATAATTAAAACAGTGTGATATTCGAACAAAGGTAGAGCTGTAGACTAATGGAACAGGGTTGAATATACTGACATCTCCCCCCACGCATATGATCATCTAATCTTCGATAAGGGTGCAAGAAAAATGAAGTGGAGCAAGGAAAGTTTCTTTAACAAATTGTGCTGGCATACTTGGATGGCTACATCCAAAAAAGTGCGCTCATATCTCTGCCTAACGCCATGTACAAAAGTAAGATAAAAATTGATTAAAGACCTCAATATCAGACCGGAATCCATAAGTTACATTGAAGACAAAGTTGGCAAAACCCTCCATGATATTAATGCTAATGGTATCTTCAAAGATGTCACGCCACTGGCCAAGCAAGTGATAACAGAGATAGACAAATGGGACTATCTTAACCTAATAAGCTTCTGTACATAAAAAGAAACAGTGAACAAAATACAAAGACAGTCTACAGAATGGGAAAGGATATTGGCTGAATAGACATCGACAAGGGGTTGATATCAAGGATATACAAGGTACTGATTGAATTCCACAAGAAGAAAACACCCAACCCCATCAAAAAATGGGGCGACAAAATGAACAGAAACTTTCCCAAAAAAGAAATCCCAATGGCAAAAAGGCACATGAGAAAATGCTCTACATCATTAATCATCAGGGAGTTGCAGATCAAAACACAATGAGACATCATTTCACACCACGGAGACTGGCCCACATCCAAAAGAACAGAAGCAACTTGTCTTGGCACGAATGTGGTGAGAAATGGACCCTCCTTCACTGCTGGTGGGAATTCTGACTGGTTCAGCCCTTTTGCAAAACAGTATGGACGATTCTCAAAAAATTAGAAACTGAGATCCCATTTGAGCCACAATAATACTCCTGGGAATATAGCTCAGAAAGGCAAAAAATTATAGTCAAAGTGACATCTGCACTTGTTTGTTCATTGCAGCACTGTTTACAGTTTTAAAGCCAGAATCTGGAAAAAACTGAGTGCTCGAGAACATATGACAGGTTATAGAAACTTTGGTACATCTACACAATGGAGTACTATGTATCTGTTAGAAAAGATCATGATCATGACCATCCTGTTGTTCGTCGATTGCCTCAAGCAGGCCCCAGTAAGGTCTCCTTCGTTCTAGCCCTAAGATTTTTTTTAAAAAGTGCCATATTCAAGGCTCTTTCAGGGTTAGGAGAATGAGACCCATCATTGTTACTGGTATTTGGCATATTGGGTATACCACGGGGAGTTTGCCAGACTCGGCCATGTGGGCAGGTTACATTCGGTAGCCTGCCAGTTTGTCCAAAGTAGGAATGAGATGATAAGATGTTGCGCGGCCGCGAATGCGGCTGCGTGCTTCCGGGAGATGAGTGTGATAATCTCTGGATCCTGGCCGTTGTTGGGGTTACACGGCAGTTGGTAGGTGTAACTGTCTAGCTACCGGCAGGTCCAGTCCCAAACCATGCAGGCTTGGAAATCTCAGCCCCGCTTCCCACACACCTGGGTTCCTCTGCCATTTCTTTTATGCATGAGGCTCATCCAAGTGTGTGGAGAGTGGTCCCAGCATGGCCTTGGCTGGGGCCCGGAGGTCTTCAGCTGTTGGGCCCTGGTGGAGACAGTCAGGCACAGGGTAGGAGACTCTGCCTTGTTCTCTCGCGGGAGCTGAGTGTGATAATCTCTCGATCCTGGCCATTGTTGGGGTTACATGGCAGTTGGTGGTTGTAACTGTCTAGCTACTGGCAGGTCCAGTCCCAAACTGTGCAGGCTTGGAGATCTCAGTCCCGGGTCCTACTTAACATAGACTGTTAAGTAGAACATAGAAAAGATGATGTCATGAAATTTACATACAAGTTGTACTACATTAAAAGTATCATGCTAAGCGAAACGAGTCAGAAAGAGAGGGATAGACATAAAAGTATTGCATTCATCTGGGGAACATAAAGTAACAAAATAGGAGACAAACACCGAAGAGTGGCCGACAGTAGTACCAGGAGGTTTGCTCCATGCTTGGAGCACATGCTAGGTGAAAACGGAGTTCAGATAGAGATGGGAGCACCAAATAAAGGGTGTTGGGAGGATCCTCCCAGGATGGGAGAAGCATGCTGAAAGTATTCTATAGACCAAACTTGATTGCCATTCAATGCCTATTTTGCAAACCAGAGCACCTAAAAGGAGAGAGATAACAAAAGGAAATGCCCTGACACAGAGGCTGGGTGGGATGGGGGCATGTGGGCTGGGAGGGAAACTGGGACCTGTGGTGGTCGAAAATGGGCACTGGTGGAGGGATGGATATTTCATCGTTTTCTAATTGAAATCTAAGCACAAAAATTTGTCAGTCTGCAACTGTACCTCATGGTGTTTCACTAATAAAAATTTAAAAAAAAGATTTTGCAGGGTGCAAGAAGGCTGATTTTAATGTAGGGTGGAAACTTTAGTTGAACAGATTGCCATCATCTAGATATTTCATGCTTGCATAGAAAAATTTCCAGGGTTTATAAAACGTTACAACTGTACCTCAAAGGCCTTTAAATCAATGAATGTTAGACAGAGCGGCATCTTGTACTTTCCCAAAACATCAATGAGCTTGGTCACCCTGTGGATATGGTCGATCGTGTTGAATCCTTTTTGGAATCCGGTCTTCCATCATGATTGTCCTTCATCTAGTGTTCTTCCAATCCTATTCAGGATATAACTTATAGAATAACTTATCAACAGTGGATGACAGGAAGATGGGGCAATAGTTTATAATGTCGTGGATATCTCCCTTCTTATACAATAGGACAGGCCTACTGGTTTTCCATTGGAACAGAACCATGCATTCAGACAGGTAGGGTGTGAAGAGCCAAGCCAGTGTATTATCAAGACTGGCAGAAAAGTCTTCAGGTGTTTGGGTCTGACCTTATCTGGACCAGGTGCTGTTCACTTCTCTACCGACAAAACAGCATGTTAGATTTTGGAAGGGAGAATGCTGGGAACGACATATCCATCCTGTGGAATTTGGTATGTGGGTAGGTGGACATCGCTATCAAAAGGATACAAGTAGAAGTCGTGGATAACCTTTTCCATTACCTTTCTGGAAGATGTGATTGATCTATCAGGATGTTGGAGCGCAGTCATCTTGGTCTTGTAGTTGGCGAAGGACAGGCGGTCATTGCAAATACTGTTTCTGGTTTCTGCCATGTCAGTCAACACTGCTGTTCTTCTCTCTTTGACGTCTTCTTTATTGCTTCTCTCCACAACTTTGAGAGCTCAGATGTTAGCTTTTGATTATCTGAAACTCACACCAAACCTCGTTGGCGAATGAGCTTGAGATTTTACAAAGACAGGCATCTGTTTGTGGCTTTCTCTCTCTCTCTGCATTCTTCACATAATTATGGAGGTGCTGTACCAGTCTATAGTATTCTTTGTCAATGTTGTCAATGACTTCATCTTCCGATATTGCCATAATAGTGCCAAAGAGCTCCCAGTTGGTGGTCGTTCTGGGAGTTTTCTTAAACTTTGCAACCGTTTCTCCCCCTCCATGAAGTAGAATTTTGCATGAAGGAGATAGTGATCTGATCCCCTTTAGGATTGAATATGATGTGATCAATTTCGTTGTGGAACTGTCCACTGGGAGACTCCCATGCCCAACATTTTGATTCGGCCTTGTGGAATGCGAGTTACCATGGATGGTCTTGTTTAACAGGATGTACTCAGACAGTCTCTCACCCTGTTCTTTCCATTCTAGGACATGTGTACCAACGTGGAGTTCTTCATGTGACGTTCTCGGTCCTATCTTGGTGTTAAAATCACAGACATTGACCTTGTAGAAGGTGTGCTCTTCCTTATAGGACTTCTCCAGCTCCATGTAGACGTTTTCAATTTCTTCTTTGAAATAGTTGGATGTTGGTGCATAGACAATGAAGATAGAAACTGCCAGCAATGAGCCACATCTATTCAAATGTAAATGTACAATTCAGGTTGTTAGGCATTCAAAGGAATCAATGCTCATGGCCAAGTTCAGGTTGACTAGGACACCAACAACACCAACACCTCTACTGTCACATGTTCCATAAAATAGTTCTTCTCCAGTGTCCAAAATGGTGTAATGTGATTAATACCTTCTCGTCTCGATCAATACAATGATGTCGTACTTGGTCTTCTGTGTTTGCACCATCAGGTCCTTGATGGATGCTTCTGATGCCAAGGTACGTGTATTAAAATTGCAGATAGTCATTTTATTCCTCCTTTGTTTTGGCAGCCTAGTTCAGCCCTGAGATTTTAGCAGCCTCTCCTTGTTCGTTCTTCTCGATGCTGCCGTATTAGGGGCTCTTCCAGGGTTAAGGGAAGGAGGTCAATTTTTATTACTGTTTTTGGCATATTGAATACACCATGGGTAGCTTGCCAGGCTCTGCTGTGTGGGTGGCATGTTGTAACAATCTGCACGCTAACGAACATGCCTCACACCTTGTGCATGGACGTGCTGCTCATGTATAGAAAGTACTAGACAGATAGACACAGTCAATGCAAGGAGTCCAGCACTGCACCTGCCTGCATCTTTGGGCAGCACCTGTTGGTTCGTTTTGCACCGGTTGGCACCATAGCCGCCCCCTTGCCAAGATGAGGCAGTGAACCATTGATGTCAGTGGACCTTCCTACTTCTCACTTATCTACAATGACAATGAACAATGAACTTAGTAATTATTCTAAAAATTTAAATGAAAATCAAGGGTCATAAATAGCGATGATAAAAACTACCTTTCGCTTTTGATTACATTAAATAATACTTTTAAAATTCAACCCTTATAAGAATCATATATAAATGATACTCTAAAACTGACTTAGTGTTTTAGCCCAAGTTGTGCTCCAAGATATCCCAAAGGTGTCGAAGGTGAAAATCACATAAATTTGGGGTCATGGCATGAAACTTGGGAGCCATTCGGTAGGATGGAGGAGGCCAGAAAGAAAAAAAATGATCGTTAATAAATCATTGTCAGAAAAATGTTGGTAAACTGCTCTAAACATTATTTCCTTTTTCTATTCACTTAACTAAAGATTATTTCATTTAATATAGGCCAGAAATATTTCTCTTAGATAGATTAATATGAATATATATTTTAAAATTCAGGAATAATGTCAGTGGTAACTGAATGCATACACTTGGAAGAATGAACTGAATTGTCTTAAACAAATACAAGGTTTAAAATTTAAGACCATTAGGGGGCTGGAGCGATAGCACAGCGGGTAGGGTGTTTGCCTTGTACGCAGCCAACATGGCCTACCCAGGTTCGATTCCCAGCATCCAATATGGTCTCCTGAGCACCGCCAGGAATAATTCCTGAGTGCATGAGGCGGCAGTAACCCCTGAGCATCTCCGGGTGTGACCCAAAAAGCAAAAAAAAAAAATTAAGACCATTAGATAAGTCATCATTACTAATCATCTTTAATTTTAAAAGACCTAAAATCTCAGGACACAGCAAATACCTGTCATGTTCAATTAGCTCTCACTGTATAATACCAGAAGTGCTTGCTTTCACTAATGATCAACAAATCTATCAACAATTGTCTTTGAAGTTGTTGAGTAGTGCTCCATTTTATGTTAGTATTTTGTAAAATTGTTCTATAGGCATTGTGATGCTACAAATTGTATGTTACATTTATTAAATTTAAAGTAAGTAAAGTAAAGTAAAGGCCCTCCCGTTGATCATCGATTTGCTCGAGCGGGCCCAGTAACGTCTCCATTGGAGACTTTGTTGTTACTGTGTCTGGCATATCGAATACTCTCGGTAGCTTGCCGGCTCTCCGAGAGGGGTGGAGGAATCGAACTCGGGTCGGCCATGTTGGCTGCGTGCAAGGCAGACGCCCTACTCGCTGTGCTATCGCTCCACCCTTATTAAATTTACTCCAAAGAATGCATTAAATCAACACAGTGATCTTTAAATTAATTCATAAAATCTAATTAAGGAAACTTTCACCTGATAAGTAATTGAAAAGAAGTCTAAATCTCTGTACTTTGCCTTTTGGTAGTATATTTGCTAGTGGCAACGATATAATGCAGATGACTTTAAAACATGATTCATGATAAAGTGAAATTATTTTAGTATGATTTTATCTTATCTATTAATATATAATACAAAAAGTACTTTTTCTTACTTGGAAATGTAAAAAAATAAGACTGTGGAAAGTCCCATTGTCTCTGAGCAGAAGAACAGTTAAACTGCAGAAGAACTCAGAACCCCAAATTCCCTTATCTTAAAGTTTTGTTTTATTGCCCTTAACATGTACTGATGTGTTGCAGTGTAATTTGACCACTAAAAACATAGAGAACCACCACCAGCAGCAGCAGCAGGAGGAGGAGGAAGAAAGAAGGTGAAGAAAGAGAAGAAAAAAGAAGGAGAAGAAGTAGGAGGAGAAGAAGGAGGAGAAGAAAGAGGCGGAGGACGAACAGGAGGAGAAAGAGGAGGGGCAGGAGGAGGAGGAGGAGAAAGAGGAGGAGAAGTGGAGGAGGAGGTAGAGGAGGAGGAGGAGGAGAAAGTGGAGAAGAAGGAGGAGAAGGAGAAGGAGAAGGAGAAGGAGGAGGAGGAGGAGGAGGAGGAAAAGAAGAAGAAGAAGAAGAAGAAGAAGAAGAAGAAGAAGAAGAAGAAGAAGAAGAAGAAGAAGAAGAAGAAGAACAACAACAACAACAACAACAACAACAACAACAAAAACAACAACAATGGCGACTTGCTTCATGTTAACAGAATGTAGTTTAAATTCCAGGCCTACATTTCTTTTTCTCAGCACAGCCCAGAGTGAGCACTTAACAGCATTAAATATTGTCTCCCATAAAAAAATAAAGATCATAATTTTATGAAATTAGAGCCATGCATCAACCTTTCACAAAGGAAACTCAAAATGTATTAAATATCTTAAGATTAGACCAGAATCCCTTATCCCTTTCCTTCATTATGAATAATAAATAAATAAATAAATAAAAACCAGCACTCTATGGTTGCTGGGTGCAATGTACTCTATCTACAGTTGCCAGCTTTCACGGCATAGGAGCATTATTTCACTTTATCTTCATATTCTCTTTTTTATCACATCAAATGTTTATTGAAGAATTGGAACTTTGATCTCCTCCAGTAAATATATGCCTGGATGAGCCAGGATTTTGATATATAATTGTTAAATTATGTCTATATTCTTAACTGTGCTGATCATGATAGTGCCTAAAATTTCATCAAATTTCTAATTAATCAAATAGCCAAAGATGTTTGTAAGTAGTTTTTATTTCCCCAAGATGACTGCTGCATCTGAAAGGTGGAACAAAAAAGTGCTCCTTTTCCATTTCAAATCATCAAGCAAAGGTATCAAGAAAAGTTTTGGTAGGGAGAGTGACTCAGCTGGGTCAGCTGAAGCACTCCTTTGATTGCCTAGTGGGGGTTGATGGCAGTGGGGACCCTATGTCCTGGCCCTGCTCCCCAAAACATGCCTCATTCTGCCATATTGACTCCTCTGTCTCAATCTTAATCTCAATGAACTTTCTCACACATCTGCGAAATTAATAAACTCTAAAGAAAGTTTCATCCTCTCTCTGCCGTGTTACTCACTTCTGCTCCGATCCAAATCCCGTAATCCGGCTTCTCTCCTATGGAAGAGCAAAGTCATCTATTCCATAATTCGTGATCTTTCAAGTTTTCTATCGCTTCTTTCTTTTCTCTTAAAATATTTTACTAAAGTCAGTCATTTGTGTGTTGTATCTTACTTCCAATCCTGGAACTGACCTGGTGTGCTATAAAGTTGTTTGAAAGGAAAACTGTTTAAATAATCGGAAAAAATAACTTATTTGACAATAAATGTATTTGCAGCAGAAATTCGATGCTGGTAATGCAATCGCTTACTACTTTCTCAAAAAACTACCCATAGTTGGTAATACCAAATTTCCCTACTAAAAATAAATATGTGGCATCCACTTTTTAAACTGTGTCTTAAAGGAATTTGTATCATAGTTTTTGAAAATTTTTTTAAAAATTTTTATTAATGAAACACCACGAGGTACAGGTGTAGAGTGACAAATTTTTGTGCTTGGGTTTCAGTTACACAATGATCGAGTACCCATCCCTCCATCAGTGCCCATTCTCCACCACCAATGATTCCAGTATCCCTCCCACCCTCCCCCATTCCCCCATCCCTTCTGCGCCTCTGTGGAAGGGCATTCCCTTTTTTTTGTGGAACACCTCGAAGTACACATGTAGATTTACAAATTTTTGTGCTTGGGTTTGGATTATACAATGATCAAGTACCCCAAGTACCCATCCCTCCACCAGTGCCCGTTTTCCACCACCATGGATCCCAGTATCCCTTCGAAAACAATCCCCCATTCAACCCTGCCTCTGTAGCAGGGCATTCCCTTTTGTTCTCTCTCTCCTTTTGAGTGTTGTGGTCTGCAAAAGAGGCATTGAGTGGCAATCATGTTCAGTCCATAGTCTACTTTCAGCATGTATCTCCCCCCCGGGAGTTTTACTCCAAACACCCTTTATATGGTGCTCCCTTTTTTTCTGAATTTCCCTTTCCCCTAGAGTGCCCAGCTGGCCTCTAAGCCACGGAGTAATCCTCCTGGTACTGATCGTGGCTATTCTTGGGTATTAATCTCCTATTTTGTTACTTTATGTCCCCCAGATGAATGAAATCTTTTTATGTCTATCCCTCTCTTTCTGACTCATTTTGCTTAGCATGACACTTTCAATGTGGTACCAATTGTATGTAAAATTCATGACTTCATCTTTTCTAACAGCTACATAGTACTCCATTGTGTAGATGTACCAAAGTTTCTTTAACCAGTCATCTGTTCGTGGGCATTCAGGTTTCTTCCAGTTTCTGGCTATTGTAAAGAGTGCTGCAATGAACAAACAAGTGCAGATGTCACATCGACTATACATTTTTGCCTCTCTGGGATTTATTCCCAGGAGTGGTATTGCTGGGTCAAATGGGAGCTCAATTTCTAATTTCTTGAGAATGGCCCATACTGTTTTCCAAAAGGGCTGAGCCAGTCGGCATTCCCACCAATAGTGAAGAGTGTCCCTTTCTCGCCACATCCGCACAAACATCGATTGCTTTTGTTCTTTTGGATGTGGGCCAGTCTCTGAGGTGTGAGATGGTATCTCATTGTGGTTTTGATCTGCATCTCCCTGATAATTAATGATGTAGAGCATTTTCTCATGTGATTTTTTGCCATTCGGATTTCTTTTTTGAGAAAGTTTCTGTTCATTTCATTGCCCCATTTTTTATGGGTTTGGATGTTTTCTTCTTGTGGAGTTCAACCTGTAATTTATATATCCTTGATATCAACCCCTTGTCAGATGTGTATTCGGCGAATATACTTTCCCATTGTGTAGACTGTTTTTATATTTTGCTCACTGTTTCTTTGGAGGTGCAGAAGCGTCTTAGTTTAAGATAGTCCCATTTATCTATCTCTTTTCACTTGCTCAGTCAGTGGCGTGGCATCTTTGAAGATACCATTCGCTTCAATGTCATGGAGGGTTTTGCCAACTTTGTCTTCAATGTACCTTATGGTTTCTGGTCTGATGTTGAGGTCTTTAATCATTTTTATCTTACTTTGTACATGGTGTTAGGTAGAGTTCTGAGCCCATTTTTTTAGCATGTAGCAGTCCAGTTTTGCCAGCACCATTTGTTAAAGTGGCTTTCCTTACTCCACTTCACATTTCTTGCACCTTTATCAAAGATTAGATGATCATATGATTGAGGGGAGATGTCAATGTATTGAACAATGTTCCATTGGTCTGAAACTCTGCATTTGTTCCAGTACCATGCTGTTTTAATTATTACTGCCTTGTTTGAAGTTAGGGAGGTTGATTCCTCCCATTTTCTTTTTCCCAAGAATTGCTTTAGCTATTCGTTGGGGCTTTATTGTTCCATAAGAATTTCAGGAGCATTTGCTCCTTTTCTTTGAGGAATGTCATGGGTATCCTTATAGGGATTGCATTGAATTTGTACAATGCTTTGGGAAGTATTGCCATTTTGACAATGTTAAGTCTCCCGACCCATGAGCAGGGGATATCTTTCCATTTTCTCATGTCCCCTTTTATTTCCTGAAGTAGCGTTTTGTTATTTTCTTTGTATAGGTCCTTTACTTCCTTAGTTAAGCTGATTCCTAGGTACTTGATTTTCTGGGGAACAATTGTGAACGGGATTTTTTTTCATGTCATTTTCTTCTCTCTTACTGTTTGCATATAGAAAAGCCATGGACTTTTGGGTATTGATTTCATAGCCAGCAACTTTACTATACAAGTCTATTTTTTCTAGGAGTTTCTTGGTGGAGGTTAAAGGGTTCTCTAAGTATAGTATCATATCATCTGCGAATAGTGAGAGCTTAATTTCTTCATTTCCTACCTGAATGCCCTTAATATCTTTTTCTTGCCTAATTGCTATTCCAAGTACTTCCAGTACTATATTGAACAGCAGTGGAGAGAGTCGGCATCCCTATCTCATCCCTGAACTTAGAGGGAAGGCTCTAAGTTTTTCCCCATTGAAGATGATGCTTGCTGTAGGCCTGTGGTAGATGGCTTTAACTATGTTGAGGAAATTCCCCTCCATACACATTTTGGCTAGGATTTTCATCACAAAGGGGTGCTGGATCTTGTCAAATTCTTTCTCTGCATCTATTGATATGATCATAAGGTTTTTATCTTTTTTTGTTGATATGATGGATTATGTGGATTGATTTCCGAATGTTAAACCATCCTTGCATCCCTGGGATGAATCCTACTTGGTCATGGTGTATGATCTTTTTGATGAGTCGTTGGATTCTGTTTGCTAGTAGTTTGTTGAGGATCTTTGCATGTATGTTCATCAGGGATATAGGCCTGTAATTCTCTTACTTTATGATATCTCTGTCTGCTTTTGGTATCAGGGTAGTATTTTCTTCGTAGAAACTCTTCGGAAGTGTTTTTGATATTTCAATTTCCTGGAAAAGCTTAAAGAGGATTAGGAGTAAGTCCTCTTTAAGTATTTGGAAGAATTCACTATTGAATTCATCCGGGCCAGGACTTTTGTGCTTGGGGAGACCTTTTATTACCATTTCAATTTCCTTGATGGTGATAGACCTGTTCAGGTATTCCAGGTCTTCTTGGATCATCCTTGGGAGTCTGTAGGAGTCTAGAAATTTATCTATTTCCTCGAGGTTTTGATGTTCCGTGCATAGAGCTTCTAAAAGTACTCCTTGAGGATCCTTTGAATTTCTGTAGTTTCTGATGTAATGACCCCCTTTTCATTTCTGATTCGGTTTATTAAGGTTTTCTCTCTCTCTTTGTTTGTGAGTTTTGCTAGAGGCTTATCGATCTTGTTAATTTTCTTGAAGAACCAGCTCTTGGTTTCATTCATCTTTCGGATTGTTCTTTGGGTTTTCATCTCGTTAATCTCTGCTCTAAGTTTTATTATTTCCTTTCTCCTATTCGGGTTGTGCTCCTTTTATTGGTTCTTCTCCAAGGTCTTAAGTGTGAGGTTAGATTATTTATGTGTGCTCGCTCCTCCTTCCTGAGGAATGCTTGTAGAGCTATAAACTTTCCTTGTAACACAGGTTTTGTTGTGTCCCATAAGTTTAGGTAACTCGTGTCCTTATTTTCAATCGTTTCTATGAATCTTTTCATTTCCTCTTTGATTTCCTTTCTAAGCCACTCGTTGTGCAGTAGTGCACTGTTTAATTTCCAGGTGTTTGATTTAGTTTTCTGTTTTTGTGTGTGATTTACTTCTAATTTCAGTGCATTATGATTTGAGAAGATTGTTGATACAATCTCTATCTTCTTAATTTTATGGAGATATGTTTTGTTGCTCAGCATGTGGTCTATCTTCGAAAATGTTCCATGTACGCTTGAGAAGAATGTGTATTCAGATTTTTGAGGATGAAGTGTCCTGTATATATCTACTAAGTCCCTTTCTTACATTGTTTCCCTAAGATGAAGTACGTCCTAATTTAGCTTGAGTCTTGTTGATCTATCAATAGGTGATAAAGCGGTGTTGAAGTCTCCCACTAGTATTGTGTTGCTATTGATGTCTTTCTCCGAATCTATGAGTAGTTTTTTAAGTACTTTGCTGGTCCCTCATTAGGTGCATATACATTTAGTAATGTAAGTTCTTCCTGTTGTTCAGATCATTTGATCAATAAGAAATTGCCTTCACTGTCTGTTGTGACCTTCTTCACTCTGAAATCGATGTGGTCTGATATTAGGATGGCTACCTCAGATTTATTATGGGAGCTGTTTGCCTGTAGGATTGTTTTCCAGCATTTCACTCTGAGTCTGTGTTTGCTTTGACTATTGAGATGTGTTTCTTGCAGGCAGCAGAATGTTGGGTTCAAGTTTCTAATCCATCCTGCCACTCTATGTCTTTTAATTGGTGCATTTAGCCCATTGACATTGAGAGAGATTATTGTTATGGGATTTTGTCCCATTGTTCTGTTGAAATTTGGTGTATTTGAGGGGCCTGTTTTGCCTTGATGTAGCCCATTTAGTTGTTCTTGTAACCATGGTTTTGAGTCTATGAAGTTCTTGAGCTGTTGTTTGTCTGTGAAACTGTGTGTTGTTCCATCTGTTATGAATGAGAGTCTCGCTGGGTAAAGTATTTTTCAGAGGCATTTATTTCATTGAGTTTTTTCACTATATCCCACCACTGTTTTCGGGCCATAAGGGTTTCATCAGAATAATCAGCCGTGAATTTTAAAGATGCTCATTTTTAATAGATTTCTTTCTTCGATCTTGCTGCTTTCAGAATTTTGTGTCTATCTAAGATTTTGGTCATTTTAATCAGGATGTGTCTTGGGGTATTTTTATTCGGATTTCTTCTAGCTGGTACCCTTCCGGCCTCCTGAATGTGGTCACAAGTTTTCTTCAGCTCTGGAAACATTGTAGCAATGATGTCTTTGACAGTTCCTTCTTCATGAAGGTTTTCTTCCTTCCTGTCCCTCTGGGTCTCCAATAATTCTTATGTTACCCCTCTGGGCTTCATCACGATCTTCTCTTGCCATCTGTTCCCGAATTGTGAGTCTCTTTTCCATTTTCTGCTATTTTCTGGAGAGTCTCTGAACTTCATCTTTGAGCTCACTGCTTCTGTTCTCAGCAGCTGTTACTCTGCTGCTGAGGCCTTCCACTGAGTTTTTCAATTCACCTACCAGGTTTTTCAGGTCTGACATTTCCTTTTGCATTTTCCTCATTTCTGCCTTCAAGTCCTCTTGTCTTTTATTGGCATTGCTTTCCATTGTTTCTTTTAATTCCCTAAGCATCCTAAGTAGCTCCCTTCTGAATTCCTTGTCAGAGAGGTTGTCTAACACTACAGTACTGTTGGTGTCTTCTGGGCTAGACTCTTCAATAAGAAAGTTTGGTGAGCTTTTGCGTTGCTTTACCATTGTGACCAGTGTGGTTTAGTCCTTCAAGTTCACTGTTATATTCTGTTTGATATGCAGAGTGAGTTGATATAGGCTTAAGGAGTTATTGGCTAATGTGTTTCTAGTGGTTGAGCTAACCTAGGGAAGGTTCCATCTAAGAGGGTAACTTATGGTTCCTATGGGATATGTAGTGGAAAAACGCGGCCGCGGCTCTGGAAAGGGCCCCTGGCACTGGACACCACCGGGCAGTACCTGTTAGAATGAGGAGAGTGCCCGGAGCCTTTCAGCTTTGTTTCCTCGAGATGGGCCTCAGTTCCCCATCCCGCGCAGATCCAGGCGGAAAAATGGCTGTTCTAGGGGATCAGTCTAGTTGCGCATGCCCAGAAAAAGTTCCTGGCCCTCGGCTCCGGCAGTACCTGTTCAAATGAGGAGAGTACCCGGAGTTGTTCAGCTTTGTTTCCGCAAGATGGGCCTCGGTTCCCCGTCCCTCCTTGTATGGTTATTTTAATGTGTAAGTTGTTGCATTTTATATCAATTATATATAAATTTTATATTATCCATATTTAATTATATGCTATATTTTAATTCCATAAAATGTGTAATAAAATACATAGTCTTATATTTGATTTTTAAAATTAATGTAACATTTATTCAAACCACTTAGATCTGCTCATAAATATAATATATTCTCACTAGAAACAACCAAAACAAACTTCCCATGAGATTTTCAGCATATTTTTTGTGCTTTTAGCTATGTATCCTGCAAAAGCTACCTGTGGTGTAGTCTTCATGTTTGTCTTACTTGGCATCAACATGCAAGTTTTAGTTCTATATTTCAGTCATCACCTCTGTTATGCATATATTCTCTTGCCTGAAACAATAACATCATTATTGAACTAGTTTAAGTTTATGTCTTCTTGTGGGAAGTTTTTTTTTATAGAGTCTGATTATGTAACCATGTTTATTTATCCTATTTGTCGTTATAATTGGACAGTAAAACTCAAGTAAGTCGGGGGTATGGTGCTGTCAGCAGGCCAACCTGTACCTGAGGGGCGAGTGCATCACCAGCCTGATGGTGCCTTTAGACTTCCAGATATCCCAAAATTGCCTTTGTCAAGATTTCAACAACTTGGGGCCAGGTTTACAAGAAATTAAACAGCCAAAAGTTAGGTATGTGGGAGCCACACCCACAAACCACCTCCGGCTCAGCTATATAAGCTCATTTATAGACCTTATTTCAGAGACCCATAAATCTCAAAAGAAGTCAAGAGATGCAGTTTTGGCCAGTGGCTTGAAGCAATGCCGACGAGCAAGTGCACCCTGCAGGCATATGTCAATAGTTTATTTCTCTGGTAAAGATGGAAACAAGGGCCATGATGCAAAGACACACAGAAGTATCTCCAAACCAAGCAGCTCGCCTTACAGATACCTCTGAAATTTAAACCAGGCCAAGTCACCCCCACCGGTTCAGATATATAAGCTCATTTATTGGCCTTATTTCAGAGACCCATAAATCTCAAAAGAAATCAAGAGCTGCAGTTTTGGCCAGTGGCTTGAAGCAATGCCGATGAGCAAGTGCACCCTGCAGGCATATGTCAATAGTTTATTTCTCTGGTAAAGATGGAAACAAGGGCCGTGATGCAAAGACACACAGAAGTATCTCCAAGCCAAGCAGCTCGCTGCAGAGATGCCTCCAAAATTTAAGCCAGGCCAACTTCACTGGTTTACCTCAGACGAGGTCAGGTGTTGTCCCTCTACCTGTTCCCTAAAAACCCTGGCAGCTGACAGCTTCCACAACCCAGTGAGCAGTGCAGCTTCCAGAACCCAATGATAAATGCAGGCTTTCTTTACGGCGGCACCTCATAGGGGTCATGTTGAGTTTCTCTTCCCACCCCAAGCGGAACCCCAACAGCTGAAAACCTCCAGAACCCAGCTGCCATCCTAATCAAGGCCACTCTCCACACACTCAGATGCGCTTCACCCAAGAGGGGACAAGCCTCACCCAAGACGGGATGAGCCTAACCCAAGAGCAGACGGGCAGGAAAACCCAGGTATGTGGGAACCTGTGACTGAGATCTCCAAGCCTGCTTAGATCAGGACTGGGCCTCCTCCCCCCAGGTCCCTACCTTTCCAGTAGCTTGCCAGTCATACCCACAAACTGCCCCCGACATCATGTAATCTCATCAATGGCCAAGACTCAGAGACTATAAACTAAAGCTCCCGGAAGATTATGACAGAATTTTCTGGACATTATATTATATACATAACAAGCAATACAAAACAAATCGTCTGGCATTGCGTTTTTTGGCAGTTTGAGTGGTGGTGGGACTGGTCTCAAAATATTGAATGCAACCAAATCAGAGGTACCCTGAAAATTGAAAAATGAAAAAATGAAAAAAAATGAAAAACCTGAATGCAACAGTTATATATACCTAGGTCGAGAAATCAACATGATGAATGACCTGGCACCTGAGTTGCGTAGGAGGAAGAGAGTGTCTTGGAATGCCTTCAAGAACGTTGAAGAAATAACTAAAAGGACAAATAACCTCCAGCTACGAGCACATCTCTTTGATTCCACTGTTCTTCCTGCATTAACATATGCCTCAGAGACCTGGACCCTACGAAAACAGGATGAGAACGCTATTCGGGTCTCTCAAAGAGGAATTGAAAGAGCTATGCGTGGAATATCACGATTCACTCAAATGAGAGATAGAATCCGGAGTTCTGATCTTCGTCAACGCTCAAGAATCAGGGACGCTGTCTCATTTGCCAAGACATCAAAAATCAGATGGGTTGGACACGTAATGAGGTTTACAGACAACTGCTGGACTAGAGCCATTACTGATTGGATTCCACGGGACATCAAAAGATCACGTGGACGTCCACCTAAAAGATGGTCAGACTTCTTCGTCAAGACCCTGAATGATCGGTTTGATGCTCTGAATGTTCCTATAACGAACAGATACCATTGGGCTACACTAGTACGCAACCGGGATGAATGGAGACGTTACTGGCGCCCGCTCGAGTAAATCGATGAATAACGGGGATTAAGTGATTAAGTGATAAGTGAACCAAATCAGAGAGAGAATGGGGGAAATTGCCTGCCACACAGGAAGGGCAAGGTTTGGAAAGGGGTGTGGGGGGGTAATAATATTGGGGATTTTGGTGGTGGAAAATGTGCACTGGTGAAGGGATGGGTGTCTGATGATTGTATGACCAAAGCTCAAACATGAAAGCTTTGTAATTATCTCACGGTGAATCAATAAAAGGGGAAAATAATAATAAAATAAAATTAACATTCTGAATAAAAAAAGTAATGTGGAGTTCATGCCCAATTCAATCAGCTTAATCAATGGTTGTATAAATCGCAGTACTCCTACATTAAAAAAAGAAAACTCAAGTAAGTTAATATCAGGAGCAACCAACAACTTGTTAAATTGTTGTGACATAAGATACAACTATCACTGGTAATAAAGAGATACATTTAATTCTTAAGTAAATAAAGTATAAATATAAAATAAGTACTAGTGAGACTTGTAAAAATATTGCTTGCATAGTTGTTTCTCCCCTGCAGTACCCTAAAACTAAACTTCTGAAAAATAGGCTTTATTTTCATCCAAAAGGTGATATTTAATTTCAATTTACAGGATCCAGTGACAACCTGTAGAAAGACAAAGCAGATGTAGACAAGTAGCAAAGAATGTGGGAAAATAAGAAAGGCAGAGCATTACAGTCTGGGAGAATGATTGCAATAAAATGTGAATATATTGAGAACTCCACCTGTGTCCTTAAACAAATGTTACCCCAAAAAGCTATTTTATGTAGGTCTTTCCATTAATTACTTGTGCTTAACAATTCCATGCATGTTATAGTTATATAATTTAGTAATTACTGCGGTAGCTATAGAGACTATAAAATCCAGATCCCGGACGAGAACAGTGCAGTCTTTTGCCCCGCGCCTGGGTGTCCCTCGCCGGGACCCCTTGGAGGGGAGCGGGTTAAGCTTTCCTCCCCCCCCCCGCCGACCGGGGCTCCGGCAGCCGAAGACCTCCAGGACCAGCCACCACCATGCTGAGACCACTCTCCGCACACATGAAGGTACTGGCAGAGGGACAAAGCCACGCGGGTTCCGGGGCCGAGACCTCCAAGCCTACTTGAATTGGAGTCGAGCATCTTCCACCCAGATCCTCCAAATTCCAGTAGGCAGGGGTCACACCCACCGCCTGGCCCCCTGGCGCCGTGTAATCCCATCAGCGGCCAAGACTCAGAGACTATAAAATCTAGATCCCGGAACCGCGCGGCCGCATTTGCGGCCGCGCGACATCTTATTATCTCATTCCTACTTTGGACAAACTTGCAGGCTATCGAATGTAGCCTGCCCACAGGGCAGAGTCTGGCAAACTCCCCGTGGCCTACCAAATATGCCAAATACCAGTAACAATGATGGGTCTCATTCTCCTAAAGAGCCGTGAATATAATCTCAGGGCTAGGATGAAAGAGACGTTACTGGGGCCTGCTCGAGGCAATCGATGATTAACAGGATGATGAAATGAAATGAAATGAAACGGTAGCTATAATGGGAGTAGTAGTAGTAGTAGTAGTAGTAGTAGTAGTAGTGATGATATTTCAGACAATTGTTAAGTTGTAATTATTATTTTAGGCAAATTAATGTTTACATGACTACAACTGATATATGAACATTCTGTACATATTTGTTATTATTTTTTATTATTTTTGCTTTCTGGTAGGATAGTAGCACTAAATATCAGCCTGGAGAGTAGCACTAAGTATCAGCTCTGGTTTGTTCAGAGTTCATAACTCTTGTACAGTATTCATTACTGATCCCTGATTTGTATCCTCTAATGGCTCTAGGAAGATTTAAAATCCAATTTTTGCGTATTCTTTTTGCACAACACGTGTATATAGCTGCGTATAGTCAATGTACTTTTATGTTCAAAAAGAAGGAAAATGCATGAATCTGTGATAACTTTAGTTTTTCACATGATCCTTTTCTTGTCAAATTTTATTGAAATCATCTACAGGTACTGTATCTTCTATAGTTTTATCCATCAATAGCTAAAATGCCAATTTTATTCACTAATTTAAAGAGAAAAGAAGATACCCTATTGACTCTTTAAGAAAATACAAGCTCACCAAAAATTATCTGAAAAGCAAGCACAAAAGTTTGTAAGTCTGTAACTGTACTCCATGGTGATTCACTAATAATTTTTTTAAAAAGAAAAAATAAATTAAAAAAACTATTCTGAAGTCTCATTTTATAGTGGCGATTGTTGTTACTGTGTCTGGCAGATGTTTTACCTATTTCCTAATGTGGACATTTCGTTGTGATTTCAGAAAGAATTCTCCTATTTGTCTTCTGAGTAGCAATCTAGCTAATACATGTATAAGTGATTAGCAAAAGACATCCACTATTAGAGGTTCTCAAATTTCCCTTCTTATATGAATCACCTGGAAAGTTTTCAAATTCTTAATGAGTTTCTAATATTCCTAATAACAAGGCTGATGGCCAGACAGTGCAGTAATCTGAGGATGGGACCAGGGTTCAGAAATTTCAGGTTTATTTAAGTGATTCCAGTGTGCAGCCAACTTGAGAACTGTTATGCTATAACATATATAAAAACAAGCTGGAGGGTAGGAACATGTTCAGTTTTAGGTTTTTATGATTAGAGACCTACATCACTTGAATTTGACTAGTGTCTTGTCCCTGACAACTTGGGCCACTTCAGCTGTACCATGATATACATTGAAGGATCACATAATTATGGAATATCATTCCTATGTTTTCTTTAGTGTATTTTATAGATACATGTTTGATAGTGAAGTCTTTATCCGTTTTGAATTAACCGTATTATGGTGTGAGATAGAAGTTTAATTTATTTTGCATACGCCTATCTAGATTCTTGAGAATAATTTTTGAAAAGCCTATTAACATACTTCATGAAATAAGTCCCTTAATTATAAAATAAGTGTTCCTAAGTTTATTTTCCATTGTTTTTAGAACTTCTCTTTGCCCAAGAACTGTGTCAGTTTGGTTATTATGAGATTGTAATACTGTTTAAAGCCTGGGAATAAAGAACCTCCTTTTTCCTTTCTTCTCATGATTGCTTTTACTCTTCTGTGAATTTTATGGTCCTTCCACTCAAATTTCAGAAGCATTTATTCTATGCCCTTGAAGAATACCAATGAAATTTTGAAAGGGATTTTGTTGTATCTTTAAATTACTTTGGGTAAGATGGTCCATTTAACCATATTGACACTTCAAATCAACACACAAAGCATGCTTCCATTTCATTGTATATTCTTTATGTTAGGAGTTATTTATAATAGTCACTAAACAGATCTTTCACCTCATTTGTTAAATTGGTTCCTAGAATCTTGAGAATTTTTTGACACAATCATAAATGGGATAGTCTTTTAAAATATAACTTTCTCTTCTACATCTCTGTTTATACATAAAGATGCACCAGATTTTTTCACATTTTAGCCTAATATAGGTTAAAAGTATAGGCTCATTCTTTGCCAGAGTTATTTTGTGTACAGTCTGTTTTCTTTTCTTTGAACATTAGCATGTCATTTTTAATGACTGGTAATATGATTTCTTCTTTACGAATATGAAATCCTTTAATTTCCCTTCCTTGCCTAATGACTGAGAATAAGACTTTCAATACAACATTGAATGGCAGCAGTAAATGTTGATAACTATATGTTGTATCTAATTTCAGAGTAAAATATTCATACTTTTATCCACCAGGATGATATTATTATGAGTTTGGTATATAGGGACTTTACAATATTGAAATAATTTCCTTCAATCCCTAGTTTATTACGGACTTTTTAAATGAGTGAGTGTTAAATATTGTTGAACGATTTATCTGCATCTAGAGTGATGATAATGTTTTTGAACTTCAATTACTAATGTGGAGTGCCACGTTAATTGGTTTCCGCATACAGAATTATTTTTGTGTCCCTGAGATAAATCCAATTTGATCATGATTAGTATATGGTAGTATTTGATTCATTAAGATGTTGGTGAGGATCTTTGTACCCTTTTTCACTGGGGATATTTGACTGAAGTTTACTTTTGTAGTGTTGTCTCCATCTGCTTTTGGTATAGAAGATGATCGTTGAGAGGATTTTTGATTTTCGCAGTTTCTGGAAAAGCTTAAGAATAGGTGTTAGGTCCTGGGGCTGAAGCAATAGCACAGTGAGTGGGGCATTTGCCTTGCACACGGCCGACCCGGATTCTATTCCCAGCATCCCATATCGTCCTCTAAGCACCTCCAGGAGTAATTTCTGAGTGTAAAGCCAGGAGTAGCCCCTGAGCATTGCTAGGTGTGACCCCAAACAAACAAAAACAAACACTGTCCTCCTGTTGTTTATTGATTTGCTCGAGCAGGCCCAGTAACGTCTCCATTTTGAGACTTGTTGTTACTGTGTTTGGCATATTGAATATGTCATAGGTAGCTTGCCAGTCTCTGCTGTGCAGGCGAGATACTCTCGGTAGCTTGCCGGTTTCTCCAAGAGGAATCGAAACTGGCTCGGCCGGGCTTGCTGTGCACAAGACAAACGCCCTAGCACTGTGCTATCACTCTGGGTGACCCCAAAAGCAAACAACAACAACAGAAGAATAGCTGTTAGATCCTATTTGGAGGTCTTGGCAAGAACTCTCTACTGACCTCATCTGGCTCCAAGATATTTTTTTAATTGAATCACCATGAGAACAGTCACAAAGCCTTTCAGTTCAAGTCTCAGTCAGTCATACAATGATCAGACACCAGTCCCTTTACCAGTGCACATTTTCCACCACCACAAACCCCAGTACACCCCCCACCCACCAACCCCCTACCTGTGTGACAGATTTCCACTCTCTCTTTCTCTCTTTCTCTCTCTCTCTCTCTAAGTTGATCAAATTCAACATTACGACCAAAAAAACCCCAGTATTGTTATTTGGAATTTTCCCCAACATTCAGACCTTCCACATAGACATCATTAGATAATTTGTTTTCTATTGCTGATTATGAAGAGCACATGATGTCATGTGGCCACAATAGTGGCCACGCGAATTTGAATTTCTGATATTTTATTAATAAACTTAGAGATATTATTGCCATAAGCCCCTGGGTTCTGAGATTGGTAGATTTGCCTCTGGGATCATGGCTGTTCAGAAGCCAGAGGAGATGTTTCAGGGTGGCAACTGGAGCATTGTCATGGCGGGGAGCAGGGCCGATTCCACCCCCCATCCCATGAGGCCCCATGTGCTTCATCAATGCAATCTCATACCTGGGTGTTCATTAGGCTCTAAAAGATGCAGTCCACCATGTCACTGCTGCAAGGGGGACAGGCAGAGGGGCAGACACCCTAATCCTCCCAGGGTGGCATAGCACCATAGTTAAGTGCACAGTCCAGATGCATTTGGTTTAGGCATTATATTTTGCTCAGATTTTCCCACCACCATTCAAGCCTGTTTTCCAGGGACAAACGCTAGATCATGTACTTTCCATTGACCACTTTGCATATCAAGAAATGTCGGAAAATAGTCCTGGTAACCGCATACCAGAGTCATGCTTGTAGAAGTTCATGGTCGCCGGGATTCTATCTGGAGAAAGCGGGGAGACAGTACCTACCCCATCTGGGACCTTCCGGTGATAACAGCTCAGTATAGGGCCCAGAGAATTCTCTGGGAGATGTGGAGCCAGCCAGCTGGTTTTCTTCACTGCTGTGTGCTGTAAGATGGCACTGGGGGAGGGTTGTGGGCATGACTTCTGGGATCAGAGGTTGCCTGGGAACCAGGGCAGTCTCAATGTAGTTTGGAAAATAGTCCTGGTACCCGCATACTGGAGCCATGCTTGTAGAAGCTCATGGTCGCCAGGATTCCATCTGGAGAAGGCACCAAGATATTGTTTTAAGGAGATATTTTGTATTATTTTTTCAACTTCCTCAATAGCAATACATTTGTTAAGTTTTATACTTCCTTCTGACACAGCTTTGGTGTATTGTAAGACTGGATAAAAATATCCATTTCGTCTATATTTTTAAATTTAATGGTATTTAAAGTAAATTTATGTGCTATTTTGTATCTATGGGGTATCTTTGTAACTTCTCTGCTATAATCTATGATTTTTCGAAGGATTTTTAAATTTTTATTTGTTAATATGGCCAGAGGTTTATCATCCTAATTAATTTAAAAAAAACCATTCGATCATGATCACGATCATCCTGTTGTTTGTCGATTGGCTCGAGCAGGCATGAGTAACAGCTCCTTCATCCTAGCTCTGAGGTTTTAAAAAGTGCCATATTCAAGGCTCTTTCAGGATTAGGAGAATGAGACCCATCATTGTTATTGGTATTAGTCATATTGGGTATGCCATGGGGAGTTTGCCAGACTCTGCCGTGTGGGCAGGTTACATTTGGTAGCCTGCCAGGTTGTCCAAAGTAAGACCGAGATAATAAGTTGTTGTGTGATCGCAAATGCGGCTGCGCACTTCCGGGAGCTGGGTTTTATAGTCTCTGGGTCTTGGCCGTTGATGGGATTACCTGGCACTGGGGGCAGTTGGTGGGTGTGACCCCTGCCTACTGAAAGATGGAGGATCTGGGTGGAGGATGTTCAGCCCCAATCGAACAGGCTTGGAGCTCTCAGCCCTGAGACCCGCATGCCTGTGTTCCTCGGCTGGTTCCTTCATGTGTGTGGAGAGTGGTTTCAGCATGGATGTGGCTGGTTCTGGAGGTCTTCGGCAGAGTCTCCTGCCCCAGCGCCTGGCTGTCCTCTCCAGGGCCCCTTGGAGGGGGGTGGATTGAGTTTCCCTCCCCGCCCCGAGCAGAGCCCCAACAGCCGAAAAAAACATTAGTTTCATTAATATTTATATTTGTTTCACTCCATGAATTTTATTTCTGCAGAAATTTTTTTATATTCCCCTCTAACTCCTTAGTTTGGGTTTCATTGGACTTTAGAGGAGTCTTCAATTGTGTAACCACATTGACCAATAGAACAAAAGCATAAATAAAAACGGGAATATAAGTAACTGTAAAACTTCCGAAATACATAAGAAATGAGTCCTTCAGTGAAAGATACGAACTGACTGTAAGAATATATACACATATCATACAATCATACATTAAAGGGATAATATCCAAGCACTCTCAAAGCTAAACAATAAAAAGACTGCATGTATCAAAAATAGTAGGAACATGGGGCTGGAGCGACAGTACAGTGGGTAGGGCATTTGTCTTGTACGCGGCCGACCTGGGTTCAATCCCGAGCATCCCATATGGAGTGTTTCCTGAGTGCATGAGCCAGGAGTAACCCCTATGCATTTCCAGGTGTGACCCCAAAAAAAGCAAAATAAATAAATAAATAAATCTTAAAAATTAGTAGGAGCAATCTGTATTAGTGAGGATGTTCTAAAAAAAAATACTTATCCACTGCTCCTGCTCATGACAATGTTCTATGTCACCACCCCTGTGGAAAATATTATGGAGATTTCTCAGTAAACTTAGAATTAAACTGCCACATAACACAGCAATTCCAGTTTCTGGAATCTGCCCCCAGGACATGAAAACACTCTCTTAAAGGACATACACACCGTTATTTATTGCTGCACTCAGTACAATAGCTAAAATATGAAATCAACCGAGGTATCCAATGACAGGTAAATGGATTATGAAGATGTGATTCATATAAACAATGGAATAATATGCAGCTACAAGGAACGATGAAATCATGCAATTTGCTGCAGTATGGTTCGAAGAATTGGAAGATAACATTTTTAGTGAAGTAAGCTAGAAGAGAACAAAGTCAAAACCACAATGATCTAACTTATCTGGAGTACATAGGATAATTAATGAGGAAATGTATTGTAGAAAAGTAGGTTGGTTGCCTAGATCAACCTTTACCTCAGTGTTTAGCAAGGAGGACAGAGATGGAAAGAAATCAATAAGGGAAGAAGAGAATGGAAAGTAAATGGTTGAGCAGGCATCAGGACTTAAGTTATGCTAGTAATATGGGTCATCAGGACTTAAGTTATACTAGTAATATGGGTGGGTGCTATAGTCCTATATTCAAAACACAGACTCAACAATGCTGAAAACATGAGACCTGAGCTGCAATTATGGAACTTTGTAATTATGTCAAGATGACAAGCAGTGGATGGAGCGGGGTTTGGGACTGGGGAGGGAATAAGAGAACACTGGTAGAGAGAAGTTGACACAGGTGGTGATGGTGATATTGGTGTTGAAATATTATATACCTAAAATTCAATTATCAATACTGTAAATAGTAGTTGTTTAGATAAATAAAGTGTATTTGGAAAGCATACAATGAGGTTAAACTATGAAGAATATGCAGAGAGGTGACTAAGTATTCTGTAGCACACGCTTTGCATGCACGAGACCTTGTTTCTATTGCAAGAACCATGTATCTGCTGACAACTTCCAAAAATACCAAGACAGGGCCAGACATAGCATCTGAGCTACTCAGGTTTCAAAATACACAGAACATCAAAGAAACTGTAAATGGGAAGAGATGAGCAGGCACTCCTTCAAAGACAACATAAACAAGGTCAAGAGGTGTATGAAAAACTGTTGGTCACCAATTATCAGGGAATTTCAAGCAAAATGACAATGAGTATCACCTCACACTGTCAAAAACAGTTTAAATAAAAAATTCTGGAAACACTAAGTATGAGAAAAAAGGAATTCTTAGTCACTACTAATTAGCCCTGAAGTCTGGTTCAGACTCTGAAAAATATTTTGGATATTCTCAAAAAAGTAATAATAGAGCTTCCATGTGACTCTGCAATTCTCCTGGAATTATACTACAAGAAATAAAAAATAGTTATTTGAAAGTATAGGCAGTATGTGTACACAACTCAATCGCGCAAGGATGTATGAGTGGCTAAAGAAATTATGGTATATATCCACAGTAGAATACTGTACTGAGCTATGACAAAACATGAACACTTGAAGTCTGCTGTAAGTCGAATGAAATCAGAAGGTCTTTGTGTAAAGTGGGTCAGAAAGAATCAAATAAATACAAGATGATCTTTCTCATATGCAGAATATAAAGAAACAATACAAAGGAGTAGACTGTAAATACAATACAATAATATCAGCACTATTATATTTTGAGCGTGTTTGAGGTCACATCTGGCAGTGTACAGGACATATTCTTGACTTTATCCTCAGTATCATTTCTAGAAATGCTTGGGGGACCATGTGTGGACCATATATCCCAAAATTGGGATATCAAATTAGGGTTGACTGCATGAAAAGCCAAAGCTTTAAACTCTGTACTATCTATCTGACCCAATATCAGTACTACAGTAAACTGTAGCACTGTAGTACTGTCCTCCCGTTGTTCATCAATTTGCTCAAGCAGACACCAGTAACATCTCCATTGGGAGACTTGTTGCTTTTTTTAAATGTAGGAGTACTGCTATTTATTCAGCCACTGATTAGCTGATTGAATTGGGCATGAACTCCACCTTACTTTTTTCACAATTTAATTTATTTATTTTTCTTCTTATATTTATTTATTGAATCACTGTGGAAAAAGTTACTAAGCTTTCAGGTTTAAATCTCAGTCATACAATGATCAAACACCTTTCCCTTTACCAGTACTCATATTTCACTACCAAGAATGCCAATATATCCCCCTCCTACTCCTCCCAATGCCTGTGAGACAGATGATATCCACTTAACTCTTTTCTACATTGATTACATTCATTATTTTGACAAAAGATGCACCATTGTTGTTTAGAATCCCCCCCCCCAACAATCAGAATTGCTGAAAAGGCATTGTGAAATACTTTGTTTTCTATAGCTGATTATGAGAATCATATAATCTTGTGTGGCTGCAATAGCAGCCTTGCAATTTTGGATTTCTGCAAAGAACCAGATAATTATGAGATTGGTTTCTGTGCGTCTGGTGTTATGACTGTTCCAGAGAGCCGCTTGTGGGGGGGAACTCGGGACCTCGGTAGACCGTGAAGGACGAGCCGGTACCACCCCCCTTCCCATGAGACTGCAGTTGCCCCATCACCGCTGGCTCATACCTGACTTTTCAATAAACTCTGAGGCAGTGACCACCTTACTGCCTGGTGGGAAAAGGGTGGAAGGGAGCAATACCCTTTCCTTCCTGGGGAGGCATGGAGCCGTAGTTTAATGCATGGTCCATTCACTTTTCTTCTGCAAGCTGCCAGGCTCTGGATTAAGTCCTTTTGCCTCTGGAGCTGTGGCCGTGCGGGAGAATCACTTGTGGGAGGCAACTCGTGACCCCAGTAGGGCGGGAAGGACGAACCGGTACCACCCCCCCCCCTTCCCATGAGACTGCCGTTGCCCCATCAATGCCGGCTGGTACCTGGCTTTCCAAGAAGCTCTGAGGCAGTGGCCACCTTGTATGCGGTCCAGATACATTTCTGCCAAAAGCTGCTGGGTTTCAAGATTTGCTTCTGGGTCTCTGGGATCAATGCCGTTAATTAGCTTGATCAGGAGCCAGAGAGGCCGTTTGTAGGTGGCGACTCGAGGTCTCCCTGGGATGGGGAGGAAAGGGCTGGTTCTACCCCCATCTGGTGAGGCCTCACATGTCTCATCCCTGCAGGCCCAAACCTGACTGTACAGTAGCCTCTAGAGGATGGTGGTCACCGGGCCACCAAGGGGAACAGGCCAAAGCATGAAACCTATTCCCACCTGGATTGGCATAGAGCCAGTAACCTATTGCAGGAACAGGACACATTTCTGCCAAAAGCCTTTGAGTTCCAAGATTCGTTTCTGAGTCTCTGGGATCATGGCCCTTAAGCAGTTCGATCAGGAACCAGAGAGGCCATGCCTCCAATTATATAGCTGAGCCAGAGGTGGTCTGTGGGTGTGTCTCCTACATACCTAACTTTTGGCCCTTTACTTTCTTGGTAAACTTTGCCCCAAGTTTTTGGGGTCTGATCAAATGTACAGCAGCATTTTGGGGGCATCTGAAAGCCTGACGGTGCCATCAGTCTGCTGATGCACTCGCCTCACAGGTACAAATTGACCTGCTGGCAGCATCATACCCCCTTGTTGCTGTTTTTGGCATATCGGATATGCCATGGAGAGATTAAACTATGATAATAAAAACTTGTTTTATCATCAATAATAACTGGTTAGAAAAACTAGTAAATAATAATAAAAGGTCACATTTTCTCTGCTCATGTTTATTTTTTTATGTAGGAGTACTGCTATTTATTCAGCCACTGATTAGCTGATTAAATTGGGCATGAACTATATCTTACTTTTTTTCATTTTTTATAATTTTATTTATTGAATCACCGTGAGAGAAGTTACAAAGCTTTTGGGTTTAAATCTCTGTCATACAATGAAACACCCGTGCCTTCACCAGTGTCCATTCTCCACCACCAAAAACCCCAGTATCCCCCCATCCCACATCCCCCCCACCGGCGGGGCAGATGATTTACACATTACTTTCTCTCTACTTTGATCACATTCAATATTTTGACACCATACCCACCATTCTTATTTGGGATTTTACTCCAACACTCAGATCTGCTGAAAAGGCAACAGTAGACAATCTTTTTTTCTATTTCTGTTTAAGAATAACATATGATTTCGCGTGGCTGCAGTAGTGGCCACACGATTTTGAAATTCCGAAATTTTAACACTTAAATCTGGAGGGATTTCTGCCAAAACCTGCTGAGTTCCGAGATTTGTTCCTGAGTCTCTAGGATCATGGCCGTTAAGCAGCTTGATCATGAGCTAGAAAAGCCATTCCTGGGCGGCGACTCGGGGTCTCTTTGGGATGGGGAGGAAGGTCTCTGCTCATGTTTAAAATATAAGATTGTATAATTTAATTTTACCACTGATCTAGGCTCCCCCACAATTTTATCTAAAATTACTGCAAATATTCCCCTGTTCTGATATCAGAATAAAGTAACCAATGGAGAAATTTTTTAAAGATTGCACTCATCTGGGGAACATAAAATAACAAAACAGGAGACTAACACCCCAAAATGGCCGAGATTAGTACCAGGAATTTTACTCCATGGCTTGGAGGCCAGCCACACATGCTAGGGGAAAAGGGAGCTCAGATAGAGAAGGGAGCACCAAATAAAGGGTGTTGGGAGGATCCTCCCAGGATGGGAGAAGCATTCTGAAAGCAGACTATAGACCAAACATGATTGTCACCCATTGCCTCTTTTGCAAACCACAACACCCAATAAGAGAGAGAGAGAACAAAAGGGAATGCTCTGCCACAGAGGCAGATTGGGATGGGGGGATGGGGGGTGGGAGGGATACTGGGATACGTGGTGGTGGAAAATGGGCACTGGTGGAGGGATGGGTATTTGATCATTGTATAATTGAAACCAAAAAATAAAAAAATTAAAAAATAAATAAGGAAAAATATTTTTTTTGGTTTCAGGACAATTTATAATATGAAATGTGTGATATATAAAAAATTTAATAGGTATAAACTATCAAAATATAATGATTTTGTAGTACTACTTTTACTTTATAGAACATGATATCGTCATGATTTTTCTTCTTTCATATCTTTAATTTTGTTACCCCTCAAAAGCAGTTAAACAACCCCTATATGAACTCCCTGTTTAGATGATAGGATATTTTTACCATCTCTCCTGCTTTTATCTCAGTATCATTGTTATTGGTCTTTGAATTAGGACATAATAAATTATGGTGGAGTTCTGATCAAACAGATCAAATAGTGGTAAAAGCCTCCAGCCATTTTTATTCATTTTCACTCTTTTGTTTCAGAAAGTTCAACACCTATCCAGCTCTTAATCGAAAACTTCCAAAGTCAATTAAAGCCATTTTCTTTAACTCTTTAAGGTCTGTTTTGTGACCATCTGACAAGTTGAAAAGAAAAACATTTCAGCCATTGTTCTAAAAATAATTCAACTTGCTTATAAGGGATTGGAGAGAAAAGTGAATCAAATTTCACAGTCATTGCTTTATCTTTCTTAGAGCTTTGTGGAATGCTTCTATATTTTGTGATGCAATATTTATTTCTATCCGAACAGCAGGCCAGCCACTGAAATTCAGTTTTCTTCCAGGAAGTGGAAGCTGAATTAACCTAGGGTTGCTCTGTAGAACAAGATTTTATTTATAACATCTTCTTAATGAGTTATGTCAGAGTAGCTACCGGTATGATTCTCTTGATAGCAGGGCCATCGAAATAGAGTGGTTAATGATGCACACCTTGCTTGTTCCGGTGGATAAAACTACAGATTGATAGTATTACAGACTTTATGTCAACTTCATAATAAATGAAACAGTGCCACCTTTTGGTCTCAAAGTAGAAAACAAAATAAGATAAATAGGATTCTGAATCATGCAATTTGATGGTCACATGATTTACGTTAGTGAATTGATTATTATTTATTTTTTCCGAACCCTTGGTGGTAGCACCTATAAGTTGATTATGTGTTTTTATAATATAATGTTTTAAGATGAACTGAATTTTGCTGTATAGTAGCTGCTTTTATATTAATAAATTATGCATGTATTATGCAAATATTATTAAGGATGTCACGTTTGCCATTATACACAGCACCTTCTATTACACCGCAAAAATATGAGGAAATATTTTAAAATTTTAAATGAAGTAAACCTAATTGACTGTTACAATATTTATGCTTGTGAATTTAACGCTGATTTTAATTAAAAAATACTTCATAGCTGTGATGCCTTAGGGGTATGCTTTAAATATTGTATACCCTTGTTTCAATTTATGACATCAAAACAAGGTGCATATAAGTAAAGAACATTAAGGGTCTAGAGAGATATTGCAGTGGGTAAGGCACATGCCATGAAAGTGATCAACTCAGGTTCAATCCGTATCATTACATGTGGCGCTTCAAGCACCACCAGGAGTAAGTCTTGGGCAACCTCCAGAGTGACCCCAAATCACCCAAATCAAAATTTTAAAATAGAAAATATACTGAGTTACTTTAATTCTGTCTTACTCATTTTCTACCCAATTACTCTTCTGGTATAACAAAATAACAAGTATTGAATTACGAGGTTCCAAATATTAAAATTCAGTTTTTTAAATTATTTTTGAGAGACAAACTGATATAAAGGATTTAAAACAAAATTCCCAGACTAAAATCTGATGATTACTTAAGATATTAGAATGAGGATTAAACTAGTTCTGAATTAAAACCAAAAATTGAAACTATAAACTCCTTAGAGAAATTGCCTCAAGGCAAAACACAACACAATATACATACAAAGTCTTTAGGACAAGCTTCTCATGTCTTTGACTAAAAAATACCCACCTGTAAGACTGAGGAATTCTTCGCACTGGTATAATATTAAATAATCTGTCCTCTAAATCAGAATTTCTCAACTAGGAGTTGTACATCCCCCTGTGGGCCTCCAGGATAATCCAAGGAGATCACAAGTGAAATAATGAGAAAACACTATAAAAGTAGGGGGGCAAATGGTAGGACACGGAACCACTAGAAGGAAACCAGATCAGAAGAGACCATGATCCTAAAAAGGTTAAGAAACTGCTCTGTATCAAAGTTTCTTAAACTTTTTCACTCCTGTTTCTATTTCACCAGAGAAATTTAACATGATCCCTAGTACATAAAATTCTACACAAATCAAACATTTACTGATAAGTCACAAATTTATTTAGTTTATTTTTTGATCCCCACATTTAGTTCACCGGTTTTCACAGGGTGTTGCGATACAATAAACTTCATCTGGGGTGATGATGAGTGCATATGGTTTAATAAGCTAGGATCTGTACCAGTGGTTCTCAAACTTGGTCACATACTGGAATTAAAAGGAAAGTTTGAGAACCTATGCTGGATGTGACCTTCCTAAGGTTTCAGTAGTGAGTGAACAAATGAACCATCTGGGTCTTTCACATTGACTCCTACTAGACATGCACCACTTGTAGTGTATCTGTTCGTAGTGCACCGCCTATTCAGCTATATGCTGTAACAGGCATCCATTATGCATGCACAGACTCATGGCCTATTCATGATTCTTGATATTGAATAAAGCATTTTCCAGGCGATAGAAAAGGTATTGCTGCATTAAACTTATGTAAGAGCTGAAACCCTCTAGCCATGCTTCCTTTAGGAAAGAAGCCTTGACTCTCTGTCTAGTGATAAAGTCCTTGCAGTTAGGAACAAAACCTCCCTCATGTGTTCTTCCAAAATCCCCTTCTCTCAATAACTTTTGGAGAAAATAGATTTCTTCTCTGATCTCAATGTCTTGAGCTAGTACTAGTGGTTGGAGCACATGCCTATCATCAACCGGGGCTTGATCTATGACACCACAAGGTCTCTGAGAATTGCCATATGCAGTCCTGGAGGTTCCCAAGCACCACTCGACGTGGATCTGAAAAGTCTCCAATCACCACTAGCAGTGTGGCCTGCATAATTCCCTGTACCAAGAGATTCTAAGCAGCACATAATCATCAGGCTCTTGCATTGAACCCCCAGCCCAAGTAGCCAAGAATCACTAGTGTAGGCCCCATCTTTTCTAATTTCTCTTGTGCACTGCTTGAAAGTGCTGCTCCCAATACAATACAATATAGTACAGTACAGTACATAACAGTGCAATACAATACAATACAACTCAACACAACACAACACAACACAATACAATACAATATGGTACAATACACTTTTCTATTCCAAAGAGCCAAAGAACCTGGTGCATATAACATCTGTTACAGTATCCTAAATCATTCCAAACCAATGTAATAATTATTGATATCCAAAGTTTGCAAGGTTTGAATTAAGTACTGGAAGATAGTATAATAAATGAAGTAAACAAGGAGAAAAGTATAAACACAGAATGGTATAATTTATATGTGGTATTTAGAGCAAATGAATGAGGAAATGCAAGGGGGGATTCCTAGATAACTTTTGGTTCCTAAATATAGAGATAAAAAAAGACAAGGAGTGGAGGGGGAGAGGAGAAGAGACAGATGAGAAGCAGCAGGGAGTAAGGGCCAAGGTATGTTGTTGGTATTAAGGAATGCTAGAGCTAAATATCCAAAACACAAAGTCAACACCACTGATATAATGAGAATCAAAGTTCAATAACCAAATTTAAAAAGAAAAGGGGTTTGGGGCCGGAGTGATAGCACAGCGGGTAGGGCATTTGCATTACACGTGGCTAACGCGGATTCGATCCCTGGCATCCCATATGGTCCCACAAGTTTCACCAGGAGTGATTCCTGAGTGCAAAGCCAGGAGCGACCCCTGAGCATTGCTGGGTGTGACCCAAAAGGCAAAAAAAAAGAAAAGGGGTTTGTCAAAATGTCAGGCTCAGGGTAGGTAAGTACAAGAGGTAACCTGGGAACACTGGTAGAGAGAAGTTGACAGATGTGACAGGATCAGGAGTGCAACATCTTTACCTAAATAGCAACTATGAATAATTTCATAGATAATGGTGCTTTAATAAAACAAAGTATAGGAAAAATTTAAAATTAGGATTATTGGACACAAGTATAAACCTTTTATGTATTTATTTTTTGCTATTTGGGGGGATCAAATTTATTCATTTATTTATTTATTTATTTTAATTTTATTGAATCATCATGAGATAGTTACAAGCTTTCATGTTTGGGTTGCAATCACACAATGATCAAACACACATCCCTCCACTGGTGCACATTCCCTACCACCAATATCTCCGGTATACCCCCCCTTTCCCATCCTCCCTCTGCCTCCATGGCAGACATGATTCCTCATAATCTCTCTCTACTTTTGGGCATTATGATTTGCAGTACAGACACTGAGAGAGAGGTTATCATGTTTGATCCTTTATCTACTTTCTGCACATATCTCCCATCCTAACCAACTCCTTCAGCCATCTTTTTCTTAATGACCCCTTCTCTATTCCAGCTGCCTTCTCCCCTTTGCTCATGAGGCAGGCTTCCAGCTATGGAGCAATATATCTGTCCCGTGTACCTACTATCCTTAGGTGTCAGCCTCATGTTATGTTGTTTTATACTCCACAAATGAGTGCAGTCCTTCTATGTCTGTTTCTCTCTTTCTGATTCATTTAACTTAGCATGATACTCTCTATGTATATACATTTATAAGCAAAGTTCATTACTTCCTCTCTCCTGACAGCCGCATAGTATTCCGTTGTGTAGATGTACCGAAGTTTCTTCAACAAGTCATTTGTACTAGGGCACTTGGGTTGTTTCCAGAATTTGGCTATTGTGCACAGTGCTGCAATGAACATTTAGGTACAGATGTCGTTTCTACTGTGCTTTTTTGAATCCTCGGTATATATTCCAAGAAGTGGTATTGCAGGGTCATATGGAAGCTCAATTTCTAGTTTTTGAAGGACTGTCAATATCGTTTTCCAGAAAAGCTGGACCAGTGGGTATTCCGACCAACAGTGAAAGAGTGTCCCTTTTCCCCCATATCCACACCAGCACTGGTTGCTTTTGTTCTTTTGAATGTGTGCCAGTCTCTGTGGTGTGAGATATCTCATTGTTGTTTGATTTGCATCTCCCTGATGGCTAACGATGTGGAGCATTTTTCCATGTGCCTTTTTTGCCATTTGTATTTCTTTTTTGAGGAAACTTCTGCTCATTTCTTCTTCCTATTTTTTGATGGTGTTGGAGGCTTGTTTCTTGTACAATTCTACTAGTGTCTTGTACATCCTGGATATTAATCCCTTATCATATGGGTATTGGGTAAATATTTTTTTACCATTCTGTGGATTCTTTCTGTATTTTGTTCACTGTTTCTTTTGAATTGCAGAAGCTTCTTAGTTTGATGTAGCTCCATTTATTTATGTTTGCTTACCTTGCATGATCAGTGCTGTTTCATCCTTAAAGATGTTTTTAGCTTCAACATCGTGGAGAGTTCTGCCTACATTTTCCTCTATGTACCTTACGAATTCATGTCTGATACTGAGGTCTTTAGTCCACTTTGATCTGACTTTTGTGTCTGACATTAGACAGAGGTAAGAGTTTATTTTTTGCAGGTAGCTATCCAGTCAAACATCTTTAAAATGAATATTAGTATTCAACTCACAGTCCTAAAATAGTTTTTAGAACTCTTTTCCAAAAATATTTTATTAATTTTCAATATCTGAAAGATTTGTATATTGAGATACTTTCAAGAGTTTCCAGTGTGTCAGGTGAGGCTTGCAGCAGGGAGGTTTCCTCTTTTGGATGTTGTCAACCCGGGTTTGATCCTCAGCACAACATATGATTCCCCAAGCTCTGCTTGGAGTGATCTCTGAGCCTGGAGCTAGGGGTAAGCCCTTGAGCACTGCAGGTATGCTCAGTCACTTCAAATGAGTTCATAACATTTATTAGCTTGTTGAGTAAAGAATGTTGGGGGGCAGTTGAGTAACACCTGGTAGTGCTTATTCTTATAGGTTGTTGTGGATCAAAACTGGTTTGCTGCATAAAGCAAGTGTCCTACCCACAGCAATATCTCTCCAGCTCCTTAATCTGTATCTCAATGGTGAGCTATTGAAGTTAGTTTCTCTCATTATGAAGAACTTCATACTGCAACTTTAAACATATCAACAAACTTGGTAAGTAAATATTGAACTGTTAGGCCTTTTCAGAAGTTGAGATTGGTATATTTTCAATTAGATACAGTGTTGTGCAGGAACAAATTCTTGGGGCAAAAAACAAAACAAACTCTCGACTCATCTACAAGCACAGAGATTATAGAGATTATTAGGGGATAAGACACTCAGAATATCGAAGAGATAGTACAGCAGGTAGGGGGCATGCCTTGTACAGAGTCCACCTGGATTAGATTCCAGCACCACATATGGGCCACTGGACACCACCAAGAGTAATTCATGAGTGCCCATCCAGAAGTAAAAATCTGAGCTTACAGCTTACAGATATAGTCCAAACATATGAAGAGAGAAATCATGGAGAAATATGTCCTATTTTACTGAAATAATTTTTTCATAATTGAACTTTGATTTTCTTTGTGTAAGTATCTTTATATGGCAAGGAAATCATAGAAATTAAGCATTATCTGATTGCTATCAGTGAGTAATTTTATAACTTCCTAACACTGTAGCATTGTCCTCTCATTGTTCATTGATTTGCTCAAGCAGGTCCAATAACATCTCCATTGTGAGACTTGTTGTTACCGTGTTTGGCATATTGAATACATCACGGGCAGCATGCCAAGCTTTGCCTTGCAGGCGGGATACTCTCAGTAGCTTGCCGGGCTCTCCAGGAGAGGTGGAGGAATCAAACCTGAGTTGGCAGGGTCGGCCACGTGTTAGGCAAACGCCCTACCTGCTGGGCTATCGCTCCAGCCCAACTTCCTACATTGTATAATAAATAGTTCAAGATGAGTACTATTCTACATAATAAATTCACATTCTAAGACATGATCATCTCATAAAAATGAAAAAAGAAGTATATGATGAATGAAACAAAAAGATAAATAATACAATACTGCAATCATGAAGAACAAAGATGTTGTATGACTGAAGAGGAGACCAAACTATTTTTATTGGTGAAGTTAACATTTGGGAAAGTTCTTAAGCGTGGATGAAGTTTTTACAGGTTGTCTAAAAAAGAAAAACTCACAGCAAAGTTGTCAGAAAAAATATATAGTGGTAGAAATGCACACATTTAAAAAATAGCAAAAGTTAATAACAGTTGAAGCAAAGTGTACTATTAGATTCTTCTGAGATAAACTTAGAAAATATAAGTATGCTGAGACAAGTTTATAAAGAAGAATAACTGGATATATTGTTTGCAAATAACTCATTTTGTGTAAATAAAGAACCCAAAATATTATATGAATTGGTATGGAAAATGAAGTCATGAAATTTGCTTATACATGGATGGACATAAAGAGTATTATGCTGAGTGAAATAAGCCAGAAGGAGAAGGACAGATATGGAATGACTGCACTTATCTGCGGGATATGAAAAACAGTATGAGACTAATATCCAAGGTCAGGGAAAACAGGGTCCAGGAGGGTGCACAAAACAGAGTCAATAGTTGGAATCTTGCCCCAAATGTGGGGGAGGGAACAAAGGGCGGTCAGGATAGAGAAGGGACCAGTATGACAATAAGAATTGGAAATGATCACTCTCACTCTGGACAAGAACTGACTATTGAAAGTAGGTAAAGTAATATACATGATGATAACCTTTCATAACTGTATTGCAAACCATAATACCCAAAAGGAAAGAGAAGGAGGGAGGGGGAGAGACAGACAGACAGACAGACAGATAGACAGATATGGAGACAGAAACAGAGACAGATACAGAGACAGAAGAAAATTTCCTGCCATAGAGGATGGGGAGGGAGGAAGGCAAGAGGGAAACTGGGGACATTGGTGGTAGGAAATGTATACTGGTGAAGAGATGGGTATTGGAACATTATATGACTGAAATTCATTCATGAAAAACCTTGCAATTGTGTATCTCACTGTGATTCAATTAAAATACATAGATAAATTTAACAAATTTTAAAATATTAAAAAATACTAGTTGACTTAGCCAAGACTATGTTGTATACACATATGTGTGGGTTGTTTGTACTTAAATGAATTTTTTATGGTATTATATTCCATAAATATTATCTTCACTGTAACTCTGTACCAGGCTTGAGATATTTATAAGAGCAAGGAAAAGGCATTTGACTTTTTATCTGACACACAAGGGAGTTATGGAAATATAAATAGCAATTAATAGTAGTCTTTTAAAAGAAATACTCATCACCCATTGTTTAGGAGAGAAATATTTAGAAATTTTAAGATAAATTACGCTAGGTATGACTATTATCAAAATGCATAGCTAGAATTATAGAGCAGGAAACATAAAATATCACAATAAGAAGAATTGTTATATCTGGTGAAAGAAATCTGGGAGCTGTCCAAGTTGTTGTGATGAAGTGTTTGAGATATGGAGTAAATGACCTTTAAAAAAGAGAAGTATGATATGTAAAGTGTGAAAAATTCAAAGGACAGATCTTATGTATTAGTCATTTCTGTGTGGGAGGAGGAAGGTATCAGTTATGGTGATAAAATTTGAAAAAGAGAGAAGAAAGGGAAGTATGTATTTTCATGCATAGCAAAGATTTGAAGAAGATTAACTTAGGGGGCAGGATAGACTTAGATCAATAGTCTTGGGTCTAGACAGTGCTTGCAGGAGTCCTTGTTTTTATTCAGAATCCACTTTATCTTTCAAGCACTGCTGGGAATAGCCTCTGAATATCACCAGGTATATTCCAAAAATGCCCAAAAGGGAAAAAATTGACTTGCAGCTCAACGTTTATGGTGCAACAAGATATATGAAGCTCAATGGTAAGTAACGGCTGTCAAGATATTGACAAAAAATTAATAACACTTCTTTATTCACAGAGTAATACTCTGACCCATAAAACCTTTCCTCCCTTCTGCTTCAAGAAAGAGGACTTAAATCTGTTAAGTAGAGATTACTCCACAGTCCTTAGGGGCCAACAGCTAGGACAAGCTCATAAATATGTCCAAAAGCTGCTTAGGGAGTTCCCATAGTGAAACTTAGTAGAAGCCGTTTCATGTTTCACAGGAGGTTTCTTTAATTGTACTGGCAGTCCTTACATAGAGGGCAGTTTAATTAGACTGCTGTGAAAATCTCTGACTTTTTGGTTTATAATTTCCTTAGAGGTATCCTACTCTTAAATTACTTAAATTCTCAGAGTATATCATTCATAATCCTTAAAACTCTACTTTGCTATCTTCTTTTGATCCCACTCAACCATTTTTGCCTTTGTTTTTAATAAAATGATGATAATTATTGTCATTTAACACTAACTTTTAATATGTTTAAGCGAAGATTTAAAGTAATAGAACTAAGGCTTTTATTTTATTTTTTCAACATGAGGTTCTCCTTATACCCCTCTGAATCATTATATTTTATATAGCTCATTAAAATTAGAAACTTGTCAAGCACACAGTAGCAGAGAAGAAAGGCCGCTGGGAGGCTCCACAGCTCCTGGAGAAGGCTCCAGGTCCCAAACAGAGCCGAGATCACCGGGAAGTCCCAGATGGGGTAGGTACCGCATTCCGCCTTCTCCAGATGGAACCCCGGTGGCCATGAGCCTCTACAAGCATAGCTCGGGCATGCGGGAACCAGGACTTTTATTCCAAATGGCACGGTTGCTTATACAGCCAAGCAACATCTCCTTATATATGAAGTGATCAATGGAAAGTAAATCATCCAACGTTTCTCCCTGAAAATCAGGCTTAACTCTTTTACAAACCACAACACCCAATAGGAGAGAGAGAACAAAAGCGAATGCCCTGCCACAGAGACAGGGTGGGATGGGGGGTGGGAGGGATACTGTGATCCGTGGTGGTGGCAAATGGTCACTGGTGGAAGGATGGGTATTCAAAATAAATAAGTAAATAAAATTTAAAAAACTTGTCAATATGCATAATTAATAACACCCACATATGAATTAATTTAACTATATTTTATTTATATAGTAATATATTAATGATTATAATTTTAATCAAAATGAATATTATTAATAATACTTAATTGCGAGTTTCCAAAATAAAAGAGGGGGGCGCAATAGGTCCTCGGGGATTCTAGTGTTCAGTGGCCTAGAGCCACCTCCCTAGACTGTTCCACAGTAGTGGTGGACAGATGCGTGAGTGGCTGGGGTAATGGAGGAACAGGACCAGGGCTCCAGGCTGGTCGGTAGTTGGTTTATTTCTCTCTCCTCCCTGGTTAGTCCAATCTCTCCCCTTACAAAACAGTTGTAGTTGTAGTTTTGGTCGTCAGAGTTCCATCATATTAGTCTTCTCACAAACCTCAAAGTCCTCTCTTTAGTTATATCCTCTTCCTTGTTTCAATGTAGTGTCATAGTCCTCTACTTCCAATCATCGTCATCATCTGGTTTTCTTTCTAGTCCCAAAGTCTCCGAATTCTCACTTTTCCTCCTCATCTTCAATGTCTCATAATCGACCTTCTTGTCCTCAACGTCTAGTCCTCAGCATCTAGTCCCAACTTTCTAGTCCCTAATATCTAATCTTCAACCAGCGTCTTCAACATCTCCATCCCTTTTACCCCTTGCAACATAGTTGTACAGAAATCATGAAGGGTAGGAATACAAAGGTGGGACTGAACATTGTCATAACAACAAAGAGATGTAAAGCCTCTCCTTCAGGAGATTAACTCAAGGACAAAATGTCATCTAAGGATTCAGCACTCCATATTACTAGATCTGCTCAAGGTCGGGATTTCATCCAGAGTGTATTGCTTTCTCCTTTGCTCAGTTAGTAATTCATTTAAACAGTCTTAGTAAATTTACTTTTTATAAAATTTCTAGCAATTTCATTTTGTATGAATACTGTAAGAGATTTATTAAGCTTAAAGTTTGGTTCTTCCTGGGGACATCTCGTTATATATTCCAGACCATAGTCCTCAGACCAGGTTAATCTTTCTTAATCCTATCTGACCTATTCAGCTACTTCTTTTTGGGTCATGACAGAGTTTGTCCATGACTGTGCTTTTAACTTATACTTAAGTATTCTGGCTCTTGCCCTGGCCCATTTCGATGCCAGGAGAGATTACAGTTTGCTGTAGGTCCATACAGTCCCTTCTCAGGACCCTGCTTTAGGGGTGCTAGGAACTAAGGGGAACTGGGTCTTAAGTCAAGTAAATATGAATGCCCAGGAGTAAATATTATTTTGGAGTCAATTAACTTCCATGTTACCAAGCATAGCATCAACTGTCATCCTGTGACTATACAAAAAGAACATTGATAAATAAACCATGAAAATGACATAAAGGAAAGAGAAAATCTATACAGGATTATTAGTGATAAATAGATTTAGGTGTGCCTCAATTACACTGTTGTGGGAGTGGCTCAGCAAACCTTAAGCTCCCTGCGGAGGAGCAAGGACAACCCAATGTTATCCAACACTTTATAATACAAAAAATAGAAATAAAGCACCTTCATTATATACAATTTTTGACTAATCTGAGTTATCATTTTATACAATTCTGGATTATTCTTTTGACTATCTCATTCTTTCTATATTTATGTAATAAATTTTAACCAAATTATTAATGTTTTATATTTTAAAATAGCTACTTTAATATACTTAGGTAGTAGAGAACAGAATAAAAGAATGTGACTTAAAATTACAACATTATTTTAGAATTATTTGTCAATATTATAGTTGAAATGTCACTTTATCTTATTGTTTTGAAATAGAAAAATGTATACTTTTATGTTTAAGACTGAATTTAAATGTCAGGATATTAATTGCATTTGGCTAATCAGTAACACTCAATAATAAAGTATTTGCTTATATATTATATATATACGACCTTAAACCATTTTAAATCTAAGATAATTTTCTCAGCAAATGATATTATCCAATGTCTAAAAATAATTTTTGTTATAACAATTGAATTTTTAGGAGGTGATATTACTGGCATACAGATATTAGCCAATGTCTAAAAATAGATTTTGCTATAAAAATGAATGTTTAGGAGGGGATATTGCTGGCATCCAGTGGGCAGACCACTGGTGCTACTAAAATTCTTCCATTACAAAGCATTTTCTGATTCAATATACCCATAGGGTCAAGGTTGAGAAACCTTGGCTAAAGTTTTAATCATCATAAATACATTTGTTCTCTCACTATCATCAACCTTTCCACAAATATGTGGTGTAAATTACATGGCAGCCTGAATACGCCATTACAAAAGTTCCTATGTATCTTCTCCTTTAGAAAAAGTGTAGACTGGGGAAGACAATGTTGGAAAAGTTGGAACTCTATATTGAGTTACTACTAGATATGATATTAAATGTCGTAATTTTTTCACTTAATCTTTGCCTGGAAATCTTATTAGTAGGATATTCTAAGAGATGTTTAAAATGAGGAATGCAAATTAAGAAAAAAATTCATATTGTGCATCAGAATTGCAATTTCCCACACAACAGTGAACATTTCTTAATAAGATAGAAAGATTATGTAAATTTCTTAATGCTACAATGGCACAATAATCTTATATGAAAGCTATATCATTATTATTCAGTAAAAGAATTGAAACTACAAAAAAAATCTTTGCATAACCTTATCTAAGAACATATAAAATTCTATCCCATCTTAGACAAAAGAACAAAAAAGAGTTGTAAATATTGCAAAATAAAATATGAAGTGAAAATTGAGAAAACTCAAGTGACAGTTTTGTAGAATAAGAAAAAGTTAAAAGGAAGGGACTTGGTTGAAGAATAATAGCAGCTGAGGAAATGATTAGTAAGTTCCACAATCAATACCATCATACATATAAAGCAAGCAAATCCAACTAAGAACAATCATGTAACTAATAGAATATTCCAAATCATATCCTCACTTCTATCTGACTGAAGACACAACCCAGGCGCTCTTTATGTAATGTGTCTCAAGCAGGTGAACTTCACAGACTCTGCTCAGGGTAATCTGTCTACCCAAAGCGAGGCTGGCAGAGGGACGGGAGTCTCCAATGGTGTGGACCCTCAGACTCGTTGGAGTCAGAATCCATCTCAGTCTCAGGCACGTTGTGGTGAGATCCAGAGGTTCATGCCAGGTCCCAAGTACGTTGGAGACAGGGAGGAGATCCAGAGGTCCCGTCTGAGTCTAACAGGGACTGTCAGAAGCCTGTCTTTTAAGGGTTCACTGACCAATCAATTTGGAGTGTTGTCAATTGAATTGGTCAGTCTGTGTCCAACGTGGAAAGTGGCTTGTATTGATGAGTTGTGTCAGACTTGGGAGGCCGTGTTTGGTTATCAGTATGCTTGCAAACAGCTTATTAGCTAACTGTATCACACACAAAATGGAACAAGTTCATAAAATGGTGTAACTTGTTCACACAGAATGGAGTGCCTTCTGCTCATAACATATTCTTTGAATTTCAACTTTCTTAAGTTTTTTTTTTATTAAATCACTGTGGAAAAAAGTTACAAAGCTTTCAAGATTAAGTCTCGGTCATACAATGATCAAACACTTTTCCCTTCACCAGTACTTATTTTTCACCACCCAAAACCCCAATATACCCCCCACCCACCCCTCCCAATGCCTGCGAGGCAGATGATTTCTACTTAACTCTCTACTTTGATTACATTCATTATTTCGACAAAAGATGAACTACTATTGTTTAGAATTTCCCCCCAACAATTAGAATTGCTGAAAAGGCATTGTGAAATATTTGTTTTCTATAGCTGGTTATGAGAACCATATGATGCCACGTGATTTTGGATATCTGATATTTTACTAGGTAAGTCTGGAGGGATTTTTGCCCACGAGCCAGATAATTGTGAGATTGATTTATGTGTGTCTGGTGTTATGGCCGTGCTGGAGAGCCGCTCTTGGGGGGCAATTTGTGACCTCGGTAGGGTGTGAAGGACGAGCCAGTACCGCCCCCTTCCCATGAGACTGCATTTGCCCTGTCACTGCTGGCTCATACCTGGCTTCCCAATAAACTCTAAGGTGGTGGTCACCTTGCTGCAGGGGGTGGGTTAGGGCAGAGGTGGAAGGGAGCAACACCCTTTCCCTCCTGGGGAGGCATGGTGCTATAGATTAACACATAGTCCATTCACTTTTATGCTAAAAGCTGCCGGGCTCTTGATTAAGTCTTTTTGCCTCTGGAGCTATGGCCATTCAACTTAAGTTTTAAATATTATGAGTATTATATTATTACACAGTATATTACACCATATATTATTAATATAATTATAATTATATTTTATAATTATATATTTATAATTAGAGTATAATATATTATTAATATATTAAATTACTACAAAGTATTACAAGGACCACTAATTTTTATACATACAAGTATGAGTCACATTTATAAGTTGTAGGTGCAAAGACCATTAGAACCTTGTTCAAACATTTATGGTCTCTCTTTTCATTTTAATCTAGTTTTAATTTTTTCCAAAATATATGTTTGTAACATGAATGTGAAATAAAATAGAAGTACTTAAAATTTTATGGTAATGGCACTATGAAAAGAGGTTATAGTATGAAACTATGAAATGTAGATATTATAACTTTGATAACCTTCAGATTCACCTCTAAGTAGTACATAGTTCTAATAAGAGAAAGATGGAAATATTGAAAATTCAAATATATTCGTTGTAAAGAACACACCCACAGAAAGAAGGATGTGTGTTCGGGGCTCTCTAGGTGGCTCTCTCTCACCTCCTGCATTAGGTGTTCTCAAGCCACTGTGTATGGACAGGATCCAGACAGCTGTAGGAGATGGGCAGGAGAAGGAAGAATAAGGACCAAGCTGGTTGCTGATTAGTTACCATTTATTCAGTCTCTCATCTCTCTAATCTCATGGATTCTTGCTTCCTTGCCCCTCATTCCTTGATCCCCACTCATCTCTCCGTGCTGCATCTTACAGCCTGGGCTCTCTCTCTCTCCTCTCACGATTCTGACTCCCCTGCTTCTCTCTCCACCTTGCCCTCTAGGCCCATGCTCCACCCAGTCTGGAAGCAAAAACAAAATAAGGAAGCTCTTCCTGACGGCCCGCTGGCAAAATACCTCTTAAATTGTTGCAAAATACCTCTTAAATTGTTTTTCTCCTTTAGTAATTTTTGTATGGACACAGTAAGATATACATTGAAGCTTGTAGGGCAGCTCTCCTGAAAACATCTTGCCACAGACTCAGATTACAGAGCTCAGGCCAGATTAATCTTTCCTAACCCTGGAACGGTGCAAATATAGTTGTAACTTTTGGGATCATTACAGCATCTATCCATGACCAAGCTCTTAATTTATAGTTAAGCATTAGGCACACTTTGGCGAGGCCCATCTCCATGCCAGTGTAGCACATAGATGACCATCTGGCCTGGGTCCATCCAGTACCTCATTGGGACCCTGCTTTTGGGGGTGCTACGAAGTAAGGACAGCTGAGGTTTAAGTTGAAAAGAAGATGCCCAGGAGGAAAATATCATTTAGACTCAAATGACTCCCACATCACAAAAGCATAGCATTTACTGCTGTCTTACTGTGCCCATACAAAGAGGACATTTGTCTGAATAAACTATACAAAGGATTTAAGGAGAAGAGAAAAACAATATTTACAAGTCAGTGGATCACAAAGAAAGAAGTTACAAATAAACACAGAGGAAAGGAAACACTGTGATGGGAGCAATCCAATAAACCTAAACTATCTGAGGCTATGCAAGAAGGAAAAAACAATGTTTTCCTACAATTTGTGATGAAATAATGATCACTATCACTGACACAAAAGGTAGTCATGTCTTTGTCTTTTATATTAAAGTAGTTTCCTACTACATCTCAGTGTTTATTTCTTGATCGCCAGTTATTTATCCTTAGTAAGGCTATACCAAGTCTGAAGAATAATCTACAGCAAAATGATAGCCTTTTGAGGAAATCCTGAAGTGAATATTTATGACACATGTTTTTTAAAATATAGTGACTTTTAATTTTTATTATTATTCATGAATTTCATGCTATGTATGTGCATATGTGTGGTTTGGACATATACATGACCTTATACAATGACTCATTATGCTTAGGAAAAAATAAAAGCTCCATTTTTTTATTAAGTACATTGTGATAGACTATTTTATGAAGTTCACTAGCAGTGTTTTTGTGGAACAAAAATAATCATTGAAATGATATAAATTCCCACAGAGATGATATGATATATTTGTTATATGCTTGACATATTTATTACACACATGAGGATCGTGATGGTAAGTCCATTTGTCAAGTTAAAATATAGCTTTTAAACAGAGATGATATAATTGAAATTTGAAAATATTGGGCAATTCTCTTTACAATAGCCAGAAACTGGAAGAAACCTGAATGCCCAAGAACAGATGACTGGTTAAAGAAACTTTGGTACATCTACACAATGGAGTACTATGTAGCTCTTAGAAAAGATGAAGTCATGAAATTTACATACAAGTGGTACAATATGGAAAGTATCATGCTAAGCGAAATGAGTCAGAAAGAGAGGGATAGACATAGAAAGATTGCATTCATCTGGGGGATATAAAGTAACAAAGTATGAGATTAATACCCAAGAATAGCTGAGATCAGCACCAGGAGGATTACTCCATAACTTAGAGGCCAGCCGGGTATCCTAGAGGAAAGGGCTATTCAGATAGAGAAGGGAGCACCAAATAAAGGATGTTTGGAGGATCCTCCCAGGAGGGGAGATGCATGTCGAAAGTAGACTATGGACTGAACATGTTTGCCACTCAATGCCTCTTTTGCAGACCACAACACCCAAAAGGAGAGAGAGAACACAGGGGATTGCCCTGCCACAGAGACGGGGGGATGGGGGGATGGGGGTGGGAGGGATATTATCCATGGTGGTGGAAAATGGGCACTGGTGGAGGGATGGGTATCTGATCATTGTATAATTGAAACCAAAGCACAAAAAATTGTAAATCTACAACTTTAAAAAAAATAAAATAAAATAAAGGGGGAAAAAAAATAGTAAAAAAAAAAAAATATTGGGCAATTAATGACCAATAATGAGAATAAAAACATAGGAAGTTAAGTGTTATATCTTACAAAATTAGATATGTAGATTGACCTTTGAATACTTTTTCTCATACTATTTAAGAAATATGTTCAAGCATAAACACATAAAAACAAATTTTACAAGGTCAAATATTTATTATTTATATATATAAATTAGTTTTATTATGTAATTACTGATTGGTTGGTCATTCAGGTAAATTTGTGCAATGGTAGCAGTCGATGGTGTAAATTTCTTGACACACTTAGGGAAGTACTTGGGCATACTTTCTAATACTAACCCCAAACTCAATGTGAGCATTTTTATATGAATCTATACTCTTTTTTATTACTAAAACAGTATGAGGTACAGTTGTAGACTTACAAACTTTCGTGCTTGGTATTCAGTTATACAATGATCAAGTACCCATCCCTCCACCAGTGCCCAATCTTCACCACCAATGATCCCAGTAGGCCTCCCACCTCCCACCCCATCGCCCCCATCCCACCCCACCTCTGTGGCAGGGCATTCCCTTTTGCTCTCTCTTTCCTTTAGGGTGCTGTGGTTTGCAATAGAGGTATTGAGTGGCCATCGTGTTTGGTCTATAGTCTAATTTCAGCACACATCTTGCATCCCGAGCGAATCCTCCAAACACCCTTTACTTCGTGTTCCCTTCTCTCTCTGAGTTGCTTTTCCCCCAGCATGTGCTGCCGGCTTCCAAGCCATAGAGCAGACCTCCTGGTACTTATCTCAACTATTGTTGGGTATTGTCTCCCATTCTGTAACTTTATATTACCCATATGATTGCAGTCTTTCTATGTAAGTCCCTCTCTTTCTTACTCATTTCACTTAGCATGATACTTTCCATGTAAAACCACTTGTATGCAAATTTCATGACTCCATATTTTCTAGCAGCTGCATAGCATTCCGTTGTGTAGATGTACCAAAGTTTCTTTAGCCAATCATCTGTTCTCGGCAGCAATGAACATACAAGTGCAGATGTCATTTTGACTACACTTTTTTGCCTACGGGATATATTCCCAGGAGTGGTAATGCTGGGTCAAATGGGAGCTCAATTTCTAATTTTTTGAGAATCTTCCATACTGTTTTCCAAAAGGGCTGAACCAGTTGGCATTACCACCAGCAGTGAAGGAGAGTCCCTTCCTCTCCACATCCGTACCAACACTGGTTGCTTTTGTTCTTTTGAATGTGGGCCAGTCTCTGTGGTGTGAGATGATTTCCCATTGTTATTTTGTTCTGCATATCCCTGATGATTAGTGATGTAGAACATTTTCTCATGTGCCTTTTAGCTATTCTGATTTCTACTTTGAAAAAGTTTCTGTTCATTCAATTACCCCATTTTTGATGGGGTTGGGTGTTTTTTCTTTTGGAATTCAACCAGTGCTTCATATATCCTTGATATCAATCCCTTATTGGATGTGTATTGGGTGAATATTCTTTCCCATTCTGTAGACTTTGTATATTGGTCAATGTTTCTTTTTTTTCTTTTTTTATGTAAGAGTACTGCTATTTATTCAGCCACTTATTAGCTGATTGAATTGGCATGAACTCCAACCTTACTTTTTTTCCATTATTTTATAATTTTATTTATTGATTCACCATGAGAGCATTTACAAAGCTTTCAGGGTTTAAGTCTTGGTCATGCAATGAAACACCCATACCTTCACCAGTGCCCATTCTCCACCACCAAAAACCTCAGTAGCCCCAATCCCACAACCTTCCCTACCTGTGGAGCAGATGATTTCCACATTACACTCTCTCTACTTTGATCACATTCAGTATTTTGACACCAGACCCACCATTATTATTTGGGATTTTACCCCAAAACTCAGATCTACTGAAAAGGCAACAGTAGACAATTTGTTTTCTATTGCTGGTTAAGAATAATATATGATGCTACATGGCTGCAGTAGTGGCCGTGTGGTTTTGAAATTCCGAAGGTTTTTTCTTATATTTATTTATTGGATCACTGTGGGGAAAGTTACAAAGCTTTCAGGTTTAAGTCTAGGTCATACAATGATCAAATACCTTTCCCTTCACCAGTACTTATTTTTCACCACCAAGAACCCCAATATATCCCCCTCCCACCACTTCCAATGCCTATGAGGCAGATGATTTCTACCTAACTCTCTCTCTACTTTGATTACATTCATTATTTCAACAAAAGATGCACCATTATTGTTTAGAATTTCCCCCAAAAATCAGAATTGCTGAAAAGTCATTATCAAATAATTTGATTTCTATAGCTGGTTATGAGAACGATATGATGTCACGCAGCCACTTTGCAGCCACACAATTTTGGATTTCCGATATTTTACTAGGTAAGTCTCGAGGGATTTATGCAAAGAGCCAGAATAGTTATGATATTGATTTCGGTGCAACTGGTGTTATGGCTGTGATGGAGAGCCGCTCATGGGGGGCAACTTGTGACCTCGGTCGGGCGTGAAGGGCGAGCTGGTACCACTCCTCTTCTCATGAGACTGCAGTTGACCCGTCAATTCTGGCTCATATCTGGCTTTCCAATAAGCTCTGAAGCGGCAGCCACCTTTCAACCCGGGGGGGGGGGGGGCGGGGCGAAAGGCAGAAGGGAGCAACACTCTTTCCCTCCCGGGGAGGCATGACACTGTAGGTTAAAGCATGGTAAAAGCATGGTATATTCACTTTTCTGCCGCAAACTGCCAGGCTCTTGATTTAGTCCTTTTGCCTCTGGAGCCATGGCCGTGCCAGAGAGCTTGCTCATGGGGGCAAGTCGTGATCTCGGTAGGGGGTGAAGGATGAACCGGTACTGCTCCTCTTCCCATGAGACTGCAGTTGCCCCATCACTGCCGGCTCATACCTGGCTTTCCAATAAGCTCTGAGGTGGCAGCCACTTTGCTGCCAGGGGAGAAAAAGGCAGAAGGGAGCAACACCCTTTCCCTCCCGGGGAGGCATGGCACTGTAGGTTAACACATGGTCCATTCACTTTTCTGCCACAAGCTCCCTGGATCTGGATTAAGTCCTTGTGCCTCTGGAACATGGCCCTGCCGGAGAGCCACTCATAGGGGGCAACTCATGACCTCGGTAGGGTGTAAAGGATGAGCCGTTTCTGCCCCTCTTCCAATGAGATGAAATTTTGAACTTTTAACACTTAAAGCTGGAGTGATTTCTGCCCAGACCTACTGAATTCTGAGATTTGTTCCTGAGTTTCTGGGTTCATGGCCGTTAAGCAGCTTTATCAGGAGCCAGAGTGGCCGTTTGTGGGTGACGATTCGGGATCTCATTGGGGTGGGGAGAAAAGGGCCAGCTCCACCCCTGTTCCATGAGGCCTCGCGTGTCTCGTCACTGAGGGCCCAAACGTGACTGTCCAGTTTCCTCTGGAGGATGGCGGCCACTGAGCCTCCAGGGGGAATAGGCCAAAGAACAAAACCTATTCCCACCTGTGTTGGCCCAGCACCGGTAACCTACTGCAGGGACTGGACACATATCTGCCAAAAACCGTTGAGTTTTGAGATTTTTTTCTGAGTCCCAGGGTCATGGCTGTTAAGCAGTTTGATCAGGAACCAGAGAGGCCATGCCTCCAATTATATAGCTGAGCCCAATATGGTTTGTGGGTGTGTCTCCCACATACCTAACTTTTGGACATTTACTTTCTTGGTAAACTTTGCCCACAGTTTTTGGGGTCTGGCGAAAGGCACAGCAGCAATTTTGGAGTTTCTGGAAGTCTGATGTACCATCAGGCTGCTGATGCACTCGCCTCACAGGTACAGATTTACCTGCTGGCAGCACCATACCCCCTGGTCAATGTTTCTTTTCAGGTGTAGAATCTTCTTAGTTTCAGATAGTCCCATTTGTTTATCTCTGTTTTCACTTGCTTGGTCAGTGGTGTGTCATCTTTGAAGATACCATTAACTTCAATGTCGTGGAGGGTTTTGCCAACCTTGTCTTCAATGTTCCTTATAGATTCCGGTCTGATGATGAGGTATTTCATCCATTTTGATCTTACTTTTCTACATGATGTTAGGTAGAGTTCTGAGCCCATTTTTTTTTGCATGTAGCTGCCAAGTTTTGTCAGCACAATTTGTTAAAGAGGATTTCCTTGCTCCAATTCACATTTTTGCTCCCTTATCAAAGATCAGATGACCATATGTTTGGGGGGAGTTGTGAGTATATTCAACCCTATTCCATTGGTCTGCAGCTCTGCCTTTGTTCCAGTACCATGCTGTTTTAAGTATTACTGCTTTTTAGTAGGGTTTGAGGTTGGGGAGGAGTTGATTCCTCTCATTTTCTTTTTCCCAAGAATTGCTTTAGCTATTCGTGGATGCTTATTGTTCCATATGAATTTCAGGAGTGTTTCCTCCATTTCTTTGAATAATTTTATGGGTATCCTTATAGGGATCACATTAAATTTGTACAATGCTTTGGGAAGTATTGCCATTTTGATAATATTAATTCTCCCAATCCCTGAACAGGGGATATCTTTCCATTTCCTCGTGTCCTTTTTTATTTCCTGAAGTAGTGTTTTGTAGCTTTCTTTGTACAGGTCCTTTACCTCCTTCGTTAAGCTGATTCCTAGTTACTTGATTTTCTGAGGCACAATTGTGATAGGGATTGCTTTTTTCATGTCACTTTCTTCTCTCTCATTTGAGTATAAAAAGTATAAAAGCCATGGACTTTTGGGTAATGATTTTATAGTCTTCAACTTTACTATATAAGTGTACTTTTTGTAGGAGTTTCTTGGTAGAGGTTTTAGGGTTCTCTAAGTATAGTATCATATTATCTGGAAATAGTGAGATCTTAATTTCTTCCTTTCCTACCTGAATGCCGTTAATATCTTTTTCTTGCCTAAGCGCTATTGCAAGTACTTTCAGTATCTTATTGAACAGCATTGGAGAGAGTGAGCATCCTTGTCTCATCCCTGATCTTAGAGGGAAGGCTCTTAGTTTCCCCATTGAGGATAATGCTTGCCATAGGCTTCTGATAGATGGCTTTGACTATATTGAGGAAAATCCCTTCTATACATATTTTGGCGAGGGTTTTCATCATAAACGTGTGCTGGATCTTGTCAAAAGCTTTATCTTCATCTATTAATGTTATCATATGTTTTTTATCTTAACTATTGTTGATATAATGAATTATGCTGATTGATTTCCGAAATTTCCGAATGTTAAATCACGCATGCATCTCCGGGATGAAACCCACTTGGTTGTGATGTATGATTTTTTTAGCTGTTACCTTTTTAATCTTCAATTCTATCAGAAGATAATTGTTTTAACAATCATTTTAAGCAAAAATATTTATGCTTCTTTTAATTTTTAAAAATTTTATTGAATCACCGTGAGATAGTTATAAGCTTTCATGTTTGGGTTACAATCACACAATGATCAAACATCCATCCCTCCACCAATGCACATTCCCCACCACCAATATCCCTGGTATACTTCCCCTTTACCACCCTCCCACTGCCTCCATGGCAGACAAAATTCCCCAGGTGTATTATCTTTTTGATGAGTTGTAGAATTCTATTTGCTATTATTTTGTTGAGAATCTTCGCATCTGTGTTCATCAGGGATGTCGGCCTTTAGTTCTCTTTTCTTTAGTGTCTTTGTTTCCTTTTGGTACCAGGGATATGAGAGCCTCATACAAACTCTTTGGGAGAGTTTCTGTTTGTTCAATTTCCTGGAAAACCTTGAGACGAATTGGCAACAGCTCTTCTTTAAAAGTTTGGAAAAATTCTCTAGTGTATCCATCTGGACCTGGGTTTATGTTTTTGGGAAGACTTTTGATTACAGTTTCAATTTCCCTTATATGAATAGGTCTATTCAGGTATTCCAAGTTGTCTTGGTTCAATCTTGGGAGATTATAGGAATCCAGGAATTTATCAATTTCTTCTAGGTTCTCTTGTTTCGTGGCATACAGCATTTCAAGTTAGCCTCTGATGATCTTTTGAATTTCTTTTGTTTTTATTGTGATATCCCCCTTTTCATTTCTGATTCAGTTTATTACGGTTCTCTTTGTCTTTCGTTGGGAGTCTGGCTAGTGTTTTATCAATCTTGTTTATTTTCTCGAAAAACCTGCTCTTGGTTTCATTGATCTTTAGGATTGTTTTTTTGGGTTTCCATGTAGTTGATTTATGTTCTAAATTTTATTATCTTTTTCCTTTTGCCTGGTTTTGGCTCCTTTGTTTGGTCCTTTTCTAAGATCTTTAGCTGTGATATCAAGTTGTTTATGTGGGCCCTTTCTTCCTTCCTGAGAAATGCTTGCAGATCTATACATTTTCCCCTTAACGTGGCTTTAGCTGCGTCCCACAGGTTCTGGTAGATCGTGTCTTCATTCTCATTTGTTTCCAGGTATCTTTTGAATTCTTCCTTGATTTGTTTCCTGATTCACTTGTTGTTCAACATTGAGTTGTCTAATTTTCAGGTGTTTCATTTGGTTTTCTGGGTCTATACATGATTAACCTCTATCTCAAGTGCATTTGGTCTGAAAAGATAGTTGATACAATGTCTATCTTCCTGATTCTGTTGAGGTATGCTTTGTGCCCAGCACATGGTCTATTCTGGAAAATATTTCATGAGCACTGGAAAATAATGTGTATTCTTTTTTTGGTTGATATAAAGTCCTGCATATATCTATTAACCCTCTCTCTTCTATTTCTTCCTTCAGAGCCATTATTTCCTTGCTGAGTTTTAATCTCCTTGATGCATCCAGAGGTGATAAGGTGCTGTTGAAGTCTCCAACTACTATTGTGTGGCTCACAATGTCCTTAAGGTCTGTTAGCAGTTGTTGTAGGTATTTGGCTGGTCCCTCAGTGTGTGCATATACGTTTAGCAGTGTGATTTCTTCCTGCTGTACATAACCCTTAATAAAAATGACCTTCACTGTCCCTTATAATCTTTTTCAACCTGAAATCTATGTTGTCCAATACTAGTAAGAACACCCCAGTTTTTAGGGGGTTGTTTGCTTGCAGGATTCTTTTCCATCCTTTGACTTTGGGTCTGTGTTTGTTCTGACTGTTCAGATGTGTTTCTTGTAGGCTGCAGAATGTTAGGTTTAGTCTCTGAATCCATTTTGCCATTCTGTGTCTCTTAATTGGTGAATTTAGACCATTGACATTGAGAGAGATTATTGTTATAGGGTTTTGTGTAATCTTTCTGTAAGGATTTGTTGTGCTTGTAGGGGTTTGTCTTGTCTTACAGGAGCCCCTTTAGCCCTTCTTTTAGGTTTGTTTTTGAGTATATGAAGTTCCTGATGTATTGTTTTATCCACAAAATAGTGTACTATTCCTTCGAGTTTGAGTGAGAGTTTAGCCAGATAAAGTATTCTTGGTGAAGCGTTCATTTCAGTGAGTTTTTTCACTGTATCCCTCCACTGCCTTCGGGTTTCGAGGGTTTCCTCTGATAGGTCTGCTGTGAATCTAAGGACTGATCCTTTGTATGTAATTTCCTTCTTTGAGCTTGCTGCTTGCAGTATTGTCTCTCTATCCCTGGCATTCATCATTCTAACTATGATATGTCTTCGAGTGTTTTTGTTAGGGTCTCTTTTACTTGGAACCCTTCAGGCTCCTTGGATCTAGATGCCTGCATTCTCTAGCTCTTGAAGCTTTTCAGCAATGATTTCTTTAACTGGGGCTTTTTCATTGGGATTGTTTCCCTCTCCTTCTGGTACCCCAATGATTCTGATGTTGTTCGTCTTGTAATGCACTCAAATGCTATATCCTAGGACTCTGATTTACCCAAAGCTATTTTGAGGTCTCTTCCTATTGTTTCTTGTTGCATGTAATCTTCCTGTAGCTCCTCTTCAAGATCACTGATTCTGTGTTCGGCTATAGCCTTTCTACTGTTGAGGGCACACACTGATATTTTTAAATTTCATTTACCAAATCATTTATTTGTGACATTTCTGTGCGTAACTTTTCAATTTCTGCTTTCATTTCTTCCTGTAATTTCTCAATTGTCCTATCTGTTGTTTCTTTCACATCCTCCTTTAATTTACTGGATATCTTTTCTACCATTTCTTTTAGTTCATTTAACGTCTTGAATAGTTCATCTCTGAATTCTTTATCGGAGAGCTCACATTTGTGAGTAACGCCTATTGAGGCTTCTGGATTCTTTACATCATTCTTTCCTCATGGTGGGGATTTGTGCTGTTTCTTCATGTTGTGGTGGTATGGAGACTGATATGTGACACCAGATGGCTGGTTATGGGTAACTGCGGCCCCAAATAAGCTATGCCCACTTCTGCAGATGCCACGCCCCCAGTAACAGAGGCTACACCCTCTGCAGCACTGTAGCTGAGGAGCTGGGACACCGGAAGGCCAGCTAGGGAAGGCTCACACAAACCTAGGTGGGAAACAAAACGACGGTGGTGATGGGGATCAGTGCACAGCCTACCAGAGTGGCCGTGGGGCGGGGAGGGCTGGGACTGTCTCAAAGTCAAATATTTAATATACATGCATAACACTATGCTAATAAAGTTGAGTGCATTAAGCATTTGAATGTAAATTTCTAAGTGAATCGTTTAAAGGGCTGGAGAAATAGTACAGAGGTTAAATTATTTACCTTGCATGCAGCCAACTCCAATTCTTTTTCTGGCACCTGGTATGTTTATCAGAGCTCAGCCAGGAGTGACCCTGAGTACTTAGTCAGGTATAACAACTAAGTACTCTGGGAGTAGCTAAGAACCTCCTTCTCCTCAAAAATTAAATGATGCATTCAGAATTAAATGAACACATAGACATATCTGACAATGAGTAAAATTTTAGTTGTTTGTGTTACCATAAATAAAATGTGAGCATTTAAAAGTGCTCTTTAGGGCTTGAGTGATAGAAAAATGGATATAGAATTTAAGTGCATTAACGGCCATGATCCAGAGACTCACAAATGAAACTTGGACCTGAGCAACTTGATGCAGGAATGGCTCCAGACCATGCCAAAGCCTGGTTTCACTGGGGCCCTCAGGTGAGAGCACGCATCCTCTCTCTCCACCTGTACCAGATGAACCCCCGGCAGATGCAAACTGCCAGAAACCAATTGCCACCACCCTCAATGGCTAATCTTCACAGGCTCGTCCTGAGTCCCCATGCAAGAGAATAACTCTGCTGAAAAATCCAGGTATGCAGCACCAGTGACTGAAAACACCAGGCCACAAGGGGTCGGGACTGGACCATCCCTTCCCATCTCCCCACCCTTCCCAGTTACTGGCTGTCAAGCCCACAAACTGCCTCTGGGTGCCATTTAATTATGTTAATGGCCATGATCCAGAGACTCACAAATGAATCTCGAATCAAGCAGCTCACTGCAAAGATGGTTCCGGACACCAATTATTTAAAGATTTACAATTCCAGGAGCGCGTGGCTGTATTTATGGCCACACAATATTGCATGCTTTTTTTTTTTTTGCTTTTTTCTTGAATCACTGTGATATAGACCTTTACAGACATCTAATACTTTTCATAACAAGCAATATAAAATAAATTATCTAGCATCTGCCTGTGGGGCAAACTTGAGTAGTGGTAGAAAAATTCGAAATAATGGTGGTGGAAGGTAATAATGGTGGTAGGATTGGTGTTGAAATATTGAATATAATCAATTATTGTTAACAACTGTATGAAAATAAATTATTTTAATTTTTAAAAAAGAGCAATGGCTATGGAATTTTTCTTGCGTGTTGCAACCAGGGTGCTTTTTTTTTAAATAAAACTAATTTTATTTGGAGGATTTTTGAAGGGAAGGAGGAAGAAAAAGTGGGAGGAAGTGAGAGTAAGAGAGACAGAGTAACACACTCAAGAGAGAACAAAGGCTTCTCCAAGGGCAGAGAGAGTCCTTACACACATCCCAGAGTTAGATTGGAAAGCATAAAAGTACACATCTCATGAGGAGATATGTGGTCAGCACATGTGCTCAGGCACCACATGTGCTCAACCACACAGGTGCAAGCAGCACACATACTCAGGCAGCAAACCAGGGTTTAATCCCTAGGATCTCATATGGTTCCTATAGCTCCACCAGGAGTAGTTTTTTAGTGCAGAGTCAGAGAAATCCCTGAGCATTGCAAAAAATAAATAAATGAAAGTGTTCTTTATTTTTCTAGATGATATTTTTCTCGAGCGGGCCCAGTAACGTCTCCGGATGAACAACGGGAGGACAGTGACAGACAGTGACAGATATTTTTTTCTCAAAGATGTAAGTTCCTACAAATAAAAATAACCTCAAAATAATTAAATACCTAGGCCTATGTTGCTTCTGACATTATAATTCTTGAACAAGAATGCACAGATTGTTGAAAATTCCAAGTAGTTGTATAATGTCCTATTATGAATAACAGTGTGTAGCATACAGGGCTGGAAAACTCTCATACATTTTGACACACAGCTTTAATAAGTCCCATTCTGATTGGCTGCACCAGGTAGAGTATGTGCTTTGGGGAAGCTATGAAAAACAAAATCTAAAACTGCATGAAAGAATATGTGCTTTATGTAAAAAATAGAACTTTTCAGGAACATGATGATAGGATGACTCAAAATACTAGAGAACATGCTCTGCTTCTACTTCCTTTAAGTTCTGTCTCCAGCACTGCATTATCTCCAGAGCACAAATAGGTGTGACCCCTGAGCAACAGAGAAATACACCTCTAAGGACCATCTGGTGTATTCTAAACACTAAAATTCAATAAATAATTAAGATGAATTTTAAACCAAGTCTTTCCTTTTTACTAATTTGAAAACTTCGCATATGATGGTCATCGGTCAGAGAGTGTATTAGCTTTCTAGTAAGAAGGCTGATATTAAATTCTGTTGTCTTTAAATGACTGTAGGTCCACTGAAACCTAATGTGATAAATATTCCACTTTCCCCAAATTGCAAACAAACACTGTCCTCCCGTTGTTCATCAATTTGCTCGAGCAGAAAATAACGTCTCCATTTTGAGACTTGTCATTACTGTGTTTGGCCTATTGAATATATTTATATATTCAATATATATTCAATATATATATTCAATATATATCTTGCCCCCTTTGCTGTGGGAGTAAGATACTCTCGGTAGCTTGCCGGGCTCTCCGAGAGGGGCGGAGGAATCGAACCCAGCTTGGCCGGGTGGCTGTGCGCAAGGCAAACGCCCTACCACTGTGCTCTCGTCCCAAATTTCATAGACTCAAAAATCAGCCAAAGCAAAGCGTTAATAGCTTTTATAAGTTGCTGATTAGTAGGCACACCCCAGCATACAGAAAAAAACGTTCTTATTCCTAATGTAAGTCCCTGGTACATTTTCCCATTGATCAGGTACTTCTGGCCTCACATTCTGCTATGAAAAATACTTGTTTACATATGTAGCTTTCAATTATGGTTTTAAAATGTGTTTCCTTTTCTTAGACTTTGAAATCAATGACCGTTCTCTCTCTCTCTTTCCCCCCTAAAACAGGTTTTTTCACACCTATAAGAGTAGTCTTTTACTGTGGGACTTCCAGATATAAGTATAGCATCAGTACCTGAGATTTAGTTTCTAGGTAATTATCCATTGCCCTGGGGAGTTGTCACAATTCACCTTTGCATTAATCCTTCATGGTTCAGCACAGACATATATTCTGTAATGCTAATGATCAGTCTTTTTTATGGTTTTTTTTTTTTGCTAAACCTGGCTATGCTCAGGGATTAATCCTGGCTTTGCACTCAGGAATCACTCCTGGTGGGTCTCAGGGCACCACAGAGGATGCTGGGAAATAAACCTAGGTCAGCCAATACAAGGACTTATCAGTTGTACTATCATTCTGGCTTCAGTTAATGGTCAATCTTTTCTAAGATGTTGAAGTTTGCATGAAGTACTGATAAACTGTCTTAAATAATTTTCGTATAGATTCTTGAGAAAGTTCTAAAATATAGGATAAAGAACAATAGATGAATCTAGATACTTAAAATAAAATATGCATATAAAACATAATGATTTGGGTTGTTATTAAAATATCAAGAAAACAAAATTTTTATGTAATTTTTTTAAATACATAAAAATAATGGAACTATTTTGTCAATAGGTCCTTTTCTATAGTGGTTGTTTTATCCAGGGTAATAACAAATTGACATAAAATGTGTGCATTTCAATAGTAGCCAATGTATTCTTTTATTCAGGCAAAGTCAAGCATAAAACAGTGTGGATTAAGAAACTTCAGAGCCTGAGAATCTGAATTAACTTTATCACCTTCTTCTCCAAACTTTTATCAGAAAAAAATTTACAATAAAAATAATCACTATAATTTTAGGATTATAATGATAAATTATCAGTTTAATTAACTATATTATTTTATGTACTATAATTACTGTAATATATGCATATACTTTTGAAGTCATGCCTGATTTAAAGGACCAGTACTGGAAATTGACCCTTAGCGAATATGGGGTTCTCTTCTCTTTTATATAGTTTAAGTTTGAAATATAAATCATGTTTCCTGAAGGTATAATCTTAAAAATACAGCTGCACGGTAGTAATTAAAACAACATGGTATTGGGCTAGAAACAGACCCGCAGACCAATGGAACAGAGTTGAATATTCTGTCATAGACTCCCAAATATATGAACTGTTAATCTTTGATAAAGGAGCAAAAATGTGAAGTGGAACAAGGAAAGCCTCTTCCAGAAGTGGGACTGGGAAAACTGGATAGCAAAAATCTGGAAAAAAATGAACTCTGACCTCTTCTAGTGCCAGGCACAAAAGTCATATCAAAGTGGACTAAAGATCTCAATATCAGACATGAATCCATAAGGTGCATAGAGCAAAATGTAGGCAGTAAAATGTAGGCAGCAAAATGTAGGCAGCACCCTCCATGACATTGAAGCTAAAGTCATCTTTAAGGATGAAACACCACTGACCAAGCAAGTGGAAACAAACATACACAAATGAGACTACCTCGAACTAAGAAGCTTCTGCACTTCAAAAGAAACAGTAACCAAAATACAGAAAGAGCCCACAGAATGGGAAAGAATATTTTCCCAATACCCATCTGATAAGGTATTAAGACACTAGTTGAATTGTACAAGAACAAAAACCTTCAACCCCATCCAAACATGAGAAGAAGAAATGAACAGAAGCTTTCTCGAAAAAGAAATACAACTGGCCAAAAGACATATGAAAAAAATACTGCACATCACTAATCATCAGGAAGATTCAAATCAAAACAACAATGAGATATCAACTCACACCACAGACACCGGCACACATTTAAAACAAGAAAAGTAACGAATGCTGGTTTGGATGTGGGTAAAAAGGTACACTCTTTCACCATTGGTGGGAATGCTGACCGGCCCAGCCTTTCTGGAAAAGAATCTGGACATTCTTTCAAAAACTAGAAATTGAGCTTCCATATGACTCCACAATACCACTTCTGGGGATATATTCTGAGGGTGTAAAAAAGCACAGTAGAAATGACATCTGTACTTATATGTTCATTGCAATAGTATTCACAATAGCTAAAATCTGGAAACCACCCGAGTGCCCGAGAACAGAATTGTGGTTAAAGAAACTTTGGTACATCTATACAATGGAATACTATTCAGCTGTTAGGAGAGATGAAGTCATGAAATTTGTTTATAAGTGGATAGACATGGAGAGTATCATGCTAAGTGAAATGAGTCAGAAAGAGAGGGACAGATATAGAAGGACTGCACTCATCTGTGGAGTATAAAATAACATAACATGAGACTGTCACCCAAGGACAGTAGACACAAAGACCAGAAATATTGCTCCATAGTTGGAAGTCTGCCTCATGAACGGGGGAGAAGGCAGCTGGAATAGAGAAGGGATCACTAAGAAAATGAAGGTTGGAAGGATCGGTTAGGATGGGAGATGTGTGCTGAAAGTAAAGGACCAAACATGACAACCTCTCAGTATCTGTATTGAAAACCATAATGCCCAGAAGTAGACACAAAGAATGGGGTAAATTTTCTGCCATCGAGGCATTGGGAGGGTGGGAAAGGATGGGTATACTGGGGATATTGGTGATGGAAAATGTGTACTGGTCAAAGGATGGGTGTTTGATCATTGTGTGATTGTAAGTCAAACATGAAAGCTTGTAACTATCTCATGGTGATTATAAAATTTATAAAGAACCGAAAAAACACCAAATTTATTGTTCCATGGTTGGAAGCCTACCTCAATTTCTATGAGTGAAATCATCTGATATAGAGAAAGGACCACTAGGACAGTGACAGTTAGAAATGATCACTCTGGATAAGAACTGCTTACTTAAAGTTGGTAAATGAACAAATGTGATAACATCTCTGTACATTTATTGCAGATCATAATGCCCAAAATAAGAGAAAGTAGAAAAGTGTCTTCCATAGAGGAAGGCTGAGGGTGGGGATGAGGGGATGGTGAAAGGGAAATTGGGGATATTGGTAGTGGGAAATGTACAATGGTGGAGTCATGGGTATTATAACACTGTATAACTGAAACCTAATCATAAACAGCTTTGCAATGGCGTATCTCACAGTGATTCAATAAAAAAATTAATAAAAACTAAAAAAATAAAGCTGTAATTATTTATTACATTTCACCTTCTCCAGTGAGAAGCTCATTGAGGTTTCTTGGGAGTTCAAGATGCCACTCTGTCTAACATTCATTGATTTAAAACAGGCCTTTGATTCTGTTGAGATGGAAGCAGTCATCAAAGCCCTAAACAAACAGGATATTCAAACTCAATGCATCAGGATCCTCCGTGAGTTCTATTATGGACTCACTACCAATATCTCACCATTCTACAAAGGAGTGACCATCCGTGCCAAGAGAGGGGTTAGGCAGGGTGATACCATTTCACTGAAACTCTTCAGTGCCACCCTCTAGAATGTCATGTGATGACTAGAATGGGAAGAAATGGGAGTGAAGATAGATGGTTGGCAAGTACACCACCTCCATTTTGCTGATGATATCGTTCTAATAACACCAAACATTAGTCAAGTGGCACAAATGCTGGCCGACTTCGACTGTGAGTGTGGAAAGGTCAGACTAGAGCTGAATCTCATGAAGACAATGTTTATGAGAAACAGTCTCCTTCCTGACATTCCATTCGCTCTCAATGGAACGAACATCTCTGAATGCAAAAGTTATGTGTACCTAGGTTGAGAAGTCAACATGATGAATGATCTGGCACCTGAGTTGTGCAGGAGGAAGAGAGCGGCTTGGAATGCCTTCAATAGCATCGATGGGGGTATGGTGGCACCAGCAGGTCAATCTGTACCTGTGAGGTGAGTGCATCAGCAGCCTGATGGCAACGTCAGACTTTCAAATACCCCAAAATTGCTGCTGTGCCTTTGGCCAGACCCCAAAAACTTGGGGCGAAGTTTACCAAGAAAGTAAACAGCCAAAAGTTAGGTATGTGGGAAACACACCCGCACCTCCGGCTCAACTATATAATTGGAGGCATGGCCTCTGTGGTTCTTGATGGAACTGCTTAATTGCCATGATCCCTGAGTCTCAGAAACAAATCTCAGAACCCAAAGGCTTTTGGCAGAAATGCCTGGTTCTGCAGTAGGTTATTGGTGCTGGGCCACTCCAGGTGGGAATAGGTTTCGTGCCTTGGCCTGTTCCCCCTGGCGGCCTGGTGATCGTCATCCTCCAGAGGCCACTGAAGAGTCAGGTTTGGGCCTGCAGTGACGAGAGACATGGGGCCTCACCATATGGGGGTGGAGCCGACTCTTTCTCCCCATCCCAACGAGACCCCGAGTTGCCGCCTACAACCGGCCAATCTGACCCCTGATCAAGCTGATTAATAGCCATGATACCGGAGACTCAGAAACAAATCTTGAAACCCAGCGGCTTTTGGCAGAAATGCATCTGGACTGCATACAAGGTGGCTGCCACCTCAGAACTTATTGGAAAGCCAGGTATGATCTGGCGGTGATGGGGCAACTGCAGTCTCATGGGAAGGAGGACGGAATCGGCCTGTCCTTCATGCCCTACTGAGGTCACGAATTTCCCCCCACAAGCGGCTCTCTGGTATGACCATGGCTCCAGAGGCAAAAGGACTTAATCCAGAACCTGGCAGCTTGCGGCAGAAAAGTGAATGGACCATGCGTTAAACTACGGTGCCATGCCTCCCCAGGAGGGAAAGAGTGTTGCTCCCTTCAGCCTTTCCCCGCCCCCTGGCAGTAAAGTAGCCACCACCTCAGAGCTTATTTGAAAGCCAGGTATGAACCGGCGGTGAAAGTGCAACTGCAGTCTCATGGGAAGGGGGCAGTGCCGGCACGTCCTTCACGCCCTACCGAGGTCACGAGTTACCCCTCATGAGCGGCTCTCTGGCACAGCCATAACACCAGACACACAGAAACCAATCTCATAATTATCTGGCTCTTTGTAGAAATCCAAAATCGTGGCTGCATGACATTATATGATTCTCATAACCAGCTATAGAAAACAAAGTATTTCACAATGCCTTTTCAGCAATTCTGATTGTTTGGGGGGGATTCTAAACAATAATGGTGCATCTTTTGTCAAAATAATGAATGTAATCAATGTAGAGAAGAGTTAAGTAGAAATCATCTGCCTCACAGGCATTGGGAGGGGTGGGAGGGGGGTATACTGGGGTTTTTGGTGGAGAAAAATGAGTACTGGTGAAGGGAAAGGTGTTTGATCATTGTATGACCGAGACTTAAACCTGAAAGCTTAGTAACTTTTCCCACAGTGATTCAATAAATAAATATAAAAATAAAAAAATTAAGGTGGAGTTCATGCCGAATTCAATCAGCTAATCAGTGGCTGAATAAATAGCAGTACTCCTTCAAAAGAAAAAAAAAGAACAAAAAGAGCATCGAAGAAATAGCTAAGAGGATGAAGAACTTCCGGCTTTGGGCACATCTCTTCGATTCCACTGTTCTTCCTGCATTAACATAAGCCTCAGAGACCTGGGTCCTATGAAAAAAGGATGAGAATGCTATATGTGTCTCCCAAAGAGGAATTGAAAGAGCTATCCTTGGAGTATCATGCTTCACTCAAATGAGAGAAAGAATCCAGAGTTCCGGCCTCCGTCGACGGTCTCATTTGCCAATGTGTTGAAAATCAGATGGGCTGGACACATAATGAGATTTGGAGATGACCACTGGACTAGAGCCATTACCGACTGGATTCCACTGGAGGTCAAAAGATCGCATGGCCGCTCACCTACGAGATGATCAGACTTCTTCGTCAAGATTCTGAATGAGCATTGTGAGGCTCTTCGTGTTCCTAGAATGAGCATATGGCATTGGGCTACACTATCATGAAACAGGGATGAATGGAGACGTTACTGGCACCTGCTCAAGCGAATCGATGAGTAACAGGATGTCAAGTGAACAAATGATCAAGTGATTTCACCTCCTCTATCAATAAGTTGACTTTTAGGTTAATATCTGATTCTGTTCTCTATTACTTTAAAATTGAAACTCATTACAGATGTCAGTATATAATATAAATTCTTGCAGATGGGAATTATTCTTTTATTATCCACACACATTTATAATTAATATTAATACTGAACAAAGCCCGGCAAGCTACCGAGAGTATTCGATATGCCAGACACAGTAACAACAAAGTCTCCAATGGAGACGTTGCTGGGCCCGCTCGAGCAAATCGATGATCAACGGGAGGGCCTTTACTTACTTTACTTTACTTTTATTGTCTAGTTCTCGTTTTTGGAGAACCCGGCATGCTACTGAGAGTATCCTGCCCACATGGCAGATTCTGGCTAGCTCCCTGTGGCATATTGGATATGCTAAAACACAATAACAAAGATGTGCCTCATTCCCCTTACCCTGAAAGAGCCTCCAATGTGGCACTTACTAAAATCTCAGGGCTAGGACAAATGGAGGCATTACTGGTGCCTGCACAAGATGAACAGTGACAGTGACTAAACAAATATTTGTTAATATGATTGTCAACATGTATTCAATGCTAATGAATCCCTTCGTTATGCTAGAAACTAACAATAACAATATTATTATATTCCAGGTTTAGAGAAAAAATTTTTATGACAGGAAAATAATAAACTAGTAACACTGTGTGATAAGTAAAATGGATAAAGCTAGTAGAATGATGTGATAAAAAAATTTTCATTCTGGGGCTGGATGGAGCGATAGCACAGCAGGTAGGGCATTTGCCTTGCACACGGCCAACCCAGGTTTGATTCCCAGCATCCCATATGGTCCCCTGAGAACTGCCAGGAGTAATTCCTGAGTGCAGAGCCAGGAGTAACCCCTGTGCATCGCCAGGTGTGACCCAGAAGAAACAAAATTCCATTCTAAGAAGTGTAGAATAATTTTAAAAAGATGGAACTGGGTAAGTACTGTTTGAATTTTTAGGTAAATCTACTAAATTTAGCATTCTTATTTATATTCTAATTTGGTAATTATAACTAGGTTTTAAGTGATAGCATATTTTCTATTTTTTCTACATACATTTTCAATTGCTAATTTATTCAGATAGCATTAGTTAACAAGACTATTCATGTTTATGTGACTTAGGATTACAATATTGCCACATTATGTCCACCAGCAAAGTGTCAATAACCTTATAAAAGAGTACATAATAAATTTCTCTTCCACTACCCTCACTTAGGTAAATATCAATTATTTTGTCAGCATCTAAGAGGTCTTTTTTGTTGGAAATTGTTGGGCTACAGCCAGCTACACTCAGGGCTTACACCTAACATTCTACATGGATATCAATGTTGGTGGTCCATGAGGAACACATATATGGTGGTGCCGTGATTGAATTGGGGTTGGTTGCATGTACTCTGGTCTTTAAGGGCTTGTTTTTAGTGGAAATTGTCTATTTCATTCCTTTGTTTATTTAGGTACTATCTATGAGTTATATCATCTGGTGTTTTCTTCTGACTTATTTGCCTACCTTGAATCCCCTTCAATTCAATAGAATATTGATAAAAAGTACATTTTAAGTTTTATTGTAATTTATGTAATGAAGTTACAAAAATGTTAAATTTCATGATTTGGATGAACAGTTTTATGCACCTTCACCATCACCTACACTCCAAGACCTTCTGCCACTATAGATATGTAACCTCTAGTCCACTTTTCTCCCCACTCCACCTACTTTATGGTAATATCAGTTTAGCAAGTTAAGGAAAAAAGTCTGTCCTTATTCAATATGTCTGTTGTCTTACTTCGTTTCTCCAAACACCAGAGATGAGTGAAATAATATTTTATTTGTTAATCCCCACATGAATTACTTCAAATAACATAATGACCTCGAGCTCCACAAAAGTTACAGAAAGCTCTGTGCTATTTTATCTTCTCTCCAGGCTGATATGTATAAATCCAATCATCTTCTGTAGAACATTTGGGCTGTTTACATATTCTGACTATTGTACTTAGTGCAACAATGAATGAAGGTGTCTATACATCATTTGAACTAAATGTTTCCATATTCTTGGAATAGATGCCATGAAGTGGGATCACAAAAAGAAATCTATTCTTAGTTTTTAAAAATGTGCTTCTAAGGAGGTAGGCTAGAAGATGAAAATGAAACTGAAGATATTCTTGGAGGAATGCTGACACTGGTTTTGAAATTGAAGTTGACTTCTATATCTGAAATATTGTTATTAATAGCTTTATAAATCATGTTGCACAGATTTAAAAATTTAAGGAGAAGTCTCTATACTTTTTCCCCATAAAGGCTTAACTAGACAACATTAACGCTATCAGTGAAAGAGGGTTCTTTTGCAACATCCCTGATACATTGTTTTCAGGTTTCTTTTTTTAATATTTCCATGATCACTGGTATAAGATGATATATAATTTTTATTTTTATTTGAATTTTCCCTGATAACAAGAGACGATGAACATTTCAACACTTTTTCATGTGACTGTTGAATAAACATTTGTTGTTTTAATAGATGTATGTATTGTTCTTTTCTCATTTTTTGACAGGGATATATTTTTAGGTGTTGAGCTTTGTGAGAGCTTTATATATCTTGGATGTTAGTCCTCTATATGGTGTATGGTGTTCAAATATTTTTACTAATTTTGTCAGGATTCTTTAAATTTTATCTTGAATTATATTTGTCATGAAAATCAGTTTGATGTAGTACTATTGTCTATTTTTGTTTTTAGTATCTAAGTCAATGGATTAAATCACTGGAGATACTTCAGAGTTCTAGAGTATGTAATATTCTGCTTACTTTTCCCTCTTTTAAGGACATTTGGAGAGCAGAATACTGAGTTCCCAAAAATAAAACCAGGAAATACCTATGATCCAGTTATGACATTAACTCTCTTCAGAGTCTTTAACCTGAAAAGCATAAAACAATAATTTGAAGATATATATGGCCTTCCATGTTTATTGAAACATTCTAAATATTAGTTGTGAAATAGAAACAATCCAATTCTTCATCATTTGATGAACTGTTCAAGAATCAGTATATTCAGCTACAAAACAAGATGAAAGACTGCCATTTTCAACAACGTGGATGAACCTAGAGGGAACTATACTCAGTGGAATAAATCAGCAAAACGAAAACACCATATGATTTTTCATGTGGGGAATGTAAGCAATCAAATGAACTGAATAAGTTCGTGGACTTTGGAACCAAATAGTGGTTATGAGAAGGTAAGGAAGAAAAGGAAAGGGTAGATCTATTCACTGGGGACCATTTCATGGTTAAGCACTGGATATAAGTAAACTTTTATTTACTTTTTAATTTTTTTACTTTATTGAATTACCGTGTGATGGTCTGGCGCGATAGCATAGTGGGTAGGGCACACGGCTGACCCGGGTTCAATTCCCCCACCTCTCTCGTAGAGCCTGGCAAGCTACCAGGAGTATCTCGCCCACACAGAAAAGCCTGGCAAGCTACCTGTGACGTATTCAATATGCCAAAAACAGTAACAACAAGTCTCACAATCTATTGTCCTCACAGGAGGACAGTGCTACAGTGTTACCGTGTGGTAGGGCACTAAAAAGCTGTTCATTATTGAGTTTCAGTCATACAATGTTTTAACACCCATCCCTCCACCAGTGTATAATTTCCCAACACCAATGTCCTCAGTTTCCTCCCCATGCCCCAAAACAATCCCCACTCTTACCTGCCTCTATTGAAGGCACCTCTCTTCTTTCCCTCTCATTCTAGGGAATATCTTTGCAAAACAGATGTTGAAAGGTTATCATGTATATCCCTTTACTTTCAACACTCAGTTCTTGTCCAGATTGATTATTTCCAACTATTATTGTCATAATGGACCTTCCTCTATGTTAACTACCCTCCACTGCCCACAGCCAACAGAAGTCAACTTTTAGTGGTGTACTTAATACAGCACAAGAATATGTAATTTTCAATAATGCACACGTAAAATTATAAAATAGTATATTTTAATTTTACTTAAATAAAGCATAAATATTCTGTCCTAGGTATTCAAAAATGTCTACAGAGAAAATTATCTCAAACATCACAAAATATTAAGTAATTGAAGTAAATTTCAAAGAAGAAGAATTCATTAGCAGTACTAAATAAAAAGAAGAGTGATTTATATATGGTATACATTGAAAATTGTTCTTACAAATTTTACATATTATAAAATTAGTTCCTCTGTGGCAATAAGTTGAAATAAGATGGGCAATAAAAAGATATTTTTATGGGGGAGAGATTGGACAAAATAGGTCTGTACTTGAGGGCTCTGTACTTACTGACTCTGTATTCCACAGTGACTTCAGATGGTGCTCAGAGGACCATATGAAGTTCTAGGGGATCGAACCAAACATGTTACTCTCCACATCATCTTTCCAGTCCAAGAACAACTCATTTTATAGTGTCTACAGAGGTAAACTGCAATTGTTTCTTAGAATTTCTTTTTTACTGTTCTAGAAAAAAGACTTTTGGAGTCATATAACATATTTGTAATAGTTCTAGTATAGTGTGTATCTTCAAAGATGTCTTGCATATTTGAAACTTGGACAAGAAGTAGCAGGCATATTTTCTTACACATGGAAGGTCTGAGCACAGCACAAGTTATGCTTATAGTTGATACACTTATTTATCTTCTGGCTCACCTTGCTGTCATAGGGCTGAAACAAGGTCTATGGTAATTCCTAGCCCCTGTTGGATCTCCTTAATTTTCTATAATTCTTAGGTCAAGTGTGAGTTTAAAGAGATAATGAAGGGCCAGCACCTCTACAGATTGTTCCTTAACCAAATTTGGTTTAGAGATTATAAGTTCATTCATTCTTTAAAGGTTTCATTTCACCCTTGCAGAGTCCAATTCTCTCTTTTTTTTCTCAATATATATATATTTTCATTTCAACTGCCAGCCCCACTGAATTTCAGGCTTTTTCACTATTTACATAATCAGTAGCATCAAATTGTCTCCTTTGTATGACCAGCTCCTATATTTGCAAAAGAAAAAATCCATGAAAGTATGTGGTTCTCTTCTTTGAGAAGACTCTAATTGATGAACTGTGTGAAATGGGTTGAGAAATTAATAGAAGCTGAGAAACACAATTTCTGAGAGAATTCTATTGATTTATGAATTTTAGTAACAGCAAAAGTAGAAAGATAGAAAAATGATCTGAATGAAATCAAATAAATAAAATGATATTTGAAGTAGACAAAATCTGAATTATATTGAAAATATAATAGGAGAGTTCAGCTAACATAAGGAAAGAGAATGAGTATGGGAGAGTTAATAACTAGTATTAAGAGGAAGCATGTATTTTGAAATCATTTATGCAAGGCATATTTTTGTAATACAAAGATAATTAAAACAACTACAAATATTCAGGATGTCTTACAGTTGGATACAGTTACATTACTTAATATTAGTACATTGAAATATTTTAATGAGAATAGTATTGCAGATATGTACAGGGGCTTTGTTTATTCAGAATACAGAGGAAAACACATACCTTTCTTTTATTGAATCACTGTGAGATGCAGTTACAGGGCTTCCATTGTTTGATTTTCAGTCTTACAATGATCGAACACACATTCCTCCACCAGTACACGTTCTCCACCACCAATGTCCCCAGTATAACACCCCATCCCAACCCTCCCCCTGCCTCTATGACAGGCAATTTTCCCCATACTCTCTCTCTCTAATTTGGGGCATTATGGTTTGCAACACAGAAACTGAGAGGCTATCATGATTGGCCCTCTATCTACATTCAGCACACATCTCCCACCCTGAACTATCCTTCCAACCATCATTGACTGAGTGATTGCTTCTTTATTTCAGCTGCCTTCTCCCCAGCTCACGAGGCAGACTACGAACCATGGAACAATATTCCTGGCCCTTGTCTCTATTGAGTATCAGTCTCATGTTATTTTTATATTCCACAAATGAGTATAGTCCTTCTATGTCTGTCCCTCTCTTTCTGAATCTTTTCACTTAGCATGATACTCTTCATAACCATCCACTTATAAGCAAATTTCATGACTTCATCTTTCCTAACAGCTGCCTAGTATTCTATTGTGTAGATGTACCAAAGTTTCCTTAACCACTCTTCTGATGAACATATATTTTAAGGTTTTTAATTTGTTTTGGGCCATACCACAACCTGCCATGCTTAAAGACTTGATCTGGATCTCAAGGACTGCAGGGGAAAAGGACAAGGAAAGTTTTCTAAAGGAAAAATGCTTGAACTTAATCTTAGAGTTTTTTTTTCTTTTAACAGCTCCTTTTTCCTTAAAGCATATGTAGTGATTTAGTGTTCTTTTTTATGTGCTTCCTTATTCCACAACTAAAAACACAAACCTATATTTACAAACTTATAAAACATTTATTACTGAAACAGAAAATATAAAATGGGTGAAATTCCAGTTAATACTGGAAAATATTACTCTAAAAGAAAATATTTGTAATAAATTCACAAGGACAAAGTCAAATAAAAGAGAAATAAAAAGCAATAGTTATTAAAATTAAAACAACAACATTGCTATTTGGAAGCTGGAAACCAACTAGAATAATATTTTTTCACTTACAGATTTGGAAAGTAAAAACCAACATGATGACATTGGAGAAAATCAAATTGAATTAAGTTAAATTTTGCTTCAGAAACCAAAACTAATTTAAAAAGGAAAACATACCTATCCTTCAAATGTATGTAAGTATCAAAAGGTGAAGAGGAGAGCTGACAAACAAAATGATTTGTGTATGTGTTGTGGTAGTTGAAATATAAGATCTTTGCCTTCATTTCTCCTCTCATAGGATCAGAGAACTGCTGTTGTTTTATTAGAAAACACCCATCCTATGAGTAAGAAACTCCAGAGGATCACCCCTCCCCATGTTTACAGAGCTGTAATACCTCATTTCACAATATGCCATATTCACACTTCATAATATGAAAGAAGTCTTTGACAAAATTTAGATGACAAAATAAAGCCTAAAAATAAAATCAATACAACAAAAATATAAAATATTGTATCAATTTAGTGAAATTATATTGCTAAATAAATTACATTGCAAAATAAAGTAAATTTAGATCATTTTAAAGGATGCAACATTTCCTAGAAAGAAAATTATAGCTATTATCTTAATCAGTAGAAGGTTTATATGATAAATGTAAAATGTCCTCCCACAAAATAACTATAAATGAATGGTAAATTAGAAAAAGCATATAAGGAAGTTAAACATATAATATATGATATAATAAATATCATCCTTGATAAAAGAAAGAAGGAAATTTTTTTAAAAGTAGAAAATCTAAACTACAGAAAATTACCCAGAAATGGCAGGCTATTTATTTCTAGAGTGAACTGACCCTCTGAGAAAAGAGAGGGCAATAAATACTATTTGAATGATGCATAAATTATGAAATTTTACGACACAAAAGTGAATTTGAAAAGAATCCCAAAAGCTTTAAGCCTTTCAATAGGAGAAAAAATTCTCTGTAAGGGAGTTGGGTAGAATCATCAAATTAAGAAAGGAAATAATTATATATTAGAATGACATTAGATTTCTCAAAGACAGTAGATACTGTCTTCAGAGTTCTCATGAAGAATATTGCCAATGAAAATTTAGAGAAAGATAAGTATATTTCTATCAATAAATCACATCAGTAACTTTGTATCTCATCCTCTTTCTCTCATATAGCAACTGAAAAATGAGTCTGATCTAAATGAAGAAGTAAATAAAAATTGGAAAAACATGGTAATCAGAACATAGTTAGAGGGCATAGAAGACCCAACACAATAGAAGTGGAAGCAATTTCGTGAAGAGTAGTGAAAACACATTCCAGAATAGTAGACATATTCAAACTGAGAGACTAATAATAACAGTTTGAATACAATTATATGAATGATAGGTTTGTTCAGGAAGCATGATTCCAAAAGTAGGAGAAAACTGTAAATAACATTTTTCATTAAATGCATTGGCATAAAGTTTGCATTCATGATAGACATTGGATGATACTAAATCTGGTGAATTTAGTATTGAGGATAATTTTGGATATCTACAAGGAAAATAAAATGCTGTGTAAAAATAAATGTAACAACAACAAAATAGATGATTTATTGGTGAAGTACATTTACAGAGTTATGTAAAGGCCAGAGATAACTTAAAGGGCCAGAGAGTATGCTTTGATGCAGGAGGCCTGGGTTCACTCCCAGCATTACAGAGTCACCAGAGCACAGCCAGAAGTGAACGTTCAGTCAGAAGTCTTTAAGGCAGGTTGTGGTGTGGCCCAAAACAAACAAACAAAAAAACCTTAAAATATATTTTCATCAGAAAAGTGGTTAAAGAAACTTTGGTACATCTACACAATAGAATACTAGGCAGCTGTTAAGAAAGATGAAGTCATGAAATTTGCTTATAAGTGGATGGTCATGAAGAGTATTATGCTAAGTGAAATGATTCAGAAAGAGAGGGACAGACATGAAGGACTGTACTCATTTGTGGAATACCAAATAATATGTGACTGACACCCAAGGACAATAGACAAGGGCCAGGAATATTGTTCCATGGTTCATAGTCTGCCTCGTGAGCTGGGGGGGAGGCAACTTAAATAGAGAAGAAATCACTAAATCAATGATGGTTGAAAGGATGGCTCGGGGTGGGAGATGTGTGTTGAATGTAGATAGAGGACCAAACGTGATAGCCTCTCAGTATCTGTATTGTAAATCATAATGTCCCAATGAGGGAAATTGTCTGTCATAGAGGCAGGGGGAGGGTTGTGATGGGGTGTTATACTGGGGACATTGGTGGTGGAGAATGTGTACTGGTGGAGGAATGTGTGTTCGATCATTGTATGACTGAAATTTAAACAATGGAATCTTGGTAACTGTATCTCATGGTGATTCAATAAAACATAGTATTCATGCATAAATAAAAAGTTAACAAAAATTTGAAAATATATATGTTCATTTATGTATATATACAACACAACTTCTTTATTCATTTATCACTGGGCATTTGGGTTGTTTCCCCATATCTTATCTTTCTACTAAGTGTTATAATGAACATTGGTATGTGTTTATCTTTTCAGATTAGTATTTTTCTATTGGGGGAATATATTGCAGGAAAAAAATCATTGGGTCATCTTCTGCTATTTGACTTTCCCACCCATTTTTATTGAGGCACCATGATTTTTGATACTGTTAGTTAGAGTCTTATGCATAAATCATTTCAACACTACACCCACCACAAGGCCCTCTCTCATCCATTCTCTTGGTAAACTCAGTTTTGTAAGTCAAATCTCAGGTTTTGTTACCACTGACAATTTACTCACTGCATTTCCATGCATTCCACAGAAGAGCACTCTTTCCTCTGTATTTATTCCTCTGCACTGGCTAACTTCAGTTAGCATGAAACATTCTAGCTCTATCCACATACTGAAAAATTGCTCGATTGCTTCTTTCTTATCTCTGAGTATTATTCCATGGTGTACATACACCAGAGTTTCTTTATCTACTCACTTGTTCTTGGGCACTTGAGTTGTATCCAGAAATTGTATACTGTGAACATTGCTTCAAAGAATATATGGGCACAGATCACCACCACCATCACCATCATCCTGTTGTTCATCGATTGCCTCGAGCAGGCACCAGTAACGTCTCCTTCACCCTAGTCCTGAGATTTTAAAAAGTGCCATAAAATAAATAAATAAAATAAAAAGTGCCATATTCAAGGCTCTTTCAGGGTTAGGAGAATGAGACACATCATTGTTACTGGTATTTGGCATATTGGGTATGCCACGGGGAGTTTGCCAGACTCTGCCGTGTGATGGGCACAGAAAGCAAGAGAAAGATAGAAGAAAAGTGTATGCAATAGAGGCAGGCTGGGATGTGGTGTTGGAGGAAAACTGGGTACATTGGTAGTAGGAAATGTACACTGGTGAAGTGACATGTGTTGGTTGGTATATTGGATGACTGAAACCCAATGATGAACAGTTTTATAACTGAAAAACTCATGGTAATTCAATAAAAAAGCATATAGGTACAAATTTATTTTAATAATAGTGTTTTAGGGCCCTTGGGGTAAATTAAAATCGTGGGATTTTTGGGTTCTTTGGATTGTTAAGAGGTGTATATATTATTTTCCAAAAAGTTGAACCAATTGATATTCCCACCAATAGTGGATTGAGGTTCATTTGTCTTCACAGCTATGGCAGCACTGATTGTTTTTGTTCTTTTTGATGTGTGACATTTTCACTATTGTAAAATGATATCTCACTGTTGATTTGATTTTCATGTGTTTTATAATGATCAGTGATGGTGAGCATTTTACATATGCCTGTTGTCCATCTAAATGTGTTTCTAAGGTCATGTCTATTCACCATTTCTCTTCATTTTTGATGGGTTTGTCTGTTTTTTGTTGTTTTTGCAGTTTTAAAAGTTTGTTATATAGAGGGCCAGAGAGATTGTACAGCATGTTGGACATTTGCCTTGCACACAGCCAACCCAGGTACCATACCTGACATCCCATTTGGTCCCCCAGCACCGCCAGGAATAATTCCTGACTGCAGAGCCAGAAGTAAGCCCCAAAGGAAAGCCAAAAAAGTGTGTTTATGGGTATTAGCACACTTGAGTATTAACACTTTGTCAGTTGAGCATATATATTCTCAATAATGCGTGGCATCTTAATTAATTAATTTAATTGAATAACACTGAGATAAACAGTTGCAAACTCATTCATGGTTGGGTTTAAGTCATAACCAAAATTTCAGCACTCATCCCTTCACCAGTGTACATTTCCTGCCACCAATGTTCCCAGTTTCCCTTCCCCCAGCCTGCCTTTACAGCAAACTCTCTCTCTTTCTGTCTCTCTCTTTCTCTCTCTCTTACTTTCTCTCTCTCCATTTTCTCTTTAGGCACCATGGTTTGCAATACTGTTACTGAAATGTTATCATGCATATCACTTTAACTCCTTTCTGTAATAGATTCTTATCCAGAGTGATCATTTCCAGCTATTATTGTCATAATCACCCTTTTTCTGTCTTACCTGATCTCCTCCCCACTCTTGTGACAAGCTATCTATGTCATGAAAATTCTCCTGGCCTTCATTTCTACTGTCTTTGTGTATTCTTCTCAGGGTACTTTTATAGTCTGTAAATGAATATGATCATTCTATGTCTGTCTCTTTCCCTCTGACTCATTTCACTCAGCATGATATGCTGCATGTCTATCCATAGATAAGCAAATTTCATGACTTCATTTTTCCTAATGGCTACATTGTATTACTTTGTGTAGATGTAGCATATGTTCTTTAACCAGTCATCTGTTCTCAGTCACTTGGATTGTTTCCAGATTCTGGATTTTATGAATAGTGCTGCAATGAACATAGGTGTGCAGATGGCTTTTCTGTATTGTGTTTCTGGGCCTCTAGCGTCTGTTTCCAAGAGTAGTATTGCTGGGTGATCTAAAAGCTCAAATTATAATATTTTGAGGCTATTTTTAAATTTAGGTCACTGTTTCTTCTGCAATGCAGATGCTTCTTATTGTGATACAGTCTCATTTGTTAATTTTTGTTCCTTTTTGCTTTCTCAGTGTCATTTAGTTATTGAAGAGGCCTCTAGATCATGAAGGATTCTGCCTATGTTTTCTTCAATGTAGTTTATGGGTTGAGATCTGATATTGAGGTCACTAATCTGTTTATTTAGTTGGGGGGCATATAGGTTTAATTTATTTTTATTGAATCACTGTGGGATGCAGTTACAAAGCTTTCATAATTAAGTTTCAGTTGTACGGTCATTGAACACTCATCCTTTTACCAGTGCACATTTCCACCACCAATGTCCTCGGTATTCCTTCTGACATCCCCAGCCAATCCCACCCCCTGCCTCTGTGGCAGGCACCTTCCTACTTATTCTCTCTCTACTTTGGGACATTATGGTTTGCAATACAGATACTAAGCGGCCATCATGTGGGGTCCTTAGTCTACTTACTTTTGTGTAAGTTGACTTGTCATTGAACAGTTGTCTCAGCATCATTTCTTGAAAAGGGTTTATTCTTTACTAGACTTCACACTTATAGATGTTTTGTTGAAGATTTGATGGCCATACACTCAAGACTCGGGCTGGAGTGATAGCACAGCCTGTAGGGTGTTTGCCTTGCATGCGGCCAACCCGGGTTTGATTCCCAGCATCTCATGTGGTCACCCGAGCACCACCAGGAGTGATTCCTGAGCATCGCTGGGGTGTGACCCCACAAAAAGAGCAAAACATACACTCAAAACTCTTTTCTATTGGTCTAAGACTCTGTCTTAATTTCAGTACTATGCTGTCTTGATTACTATCCTTTATAGTATAATTTAAAGTTGACAAGTTGACAAAAGAATTATATTCCATATTTATTTCCAATGAGATATTTGGAAATTCAGTGAGTTATATTGCTTCATATAATATTTAAAGTGTTTGATCTATATCTCTAAAATATGTCATGATTATTTTATAGTGACTGCATTGAAACTGCATAGTGCTTTGGGAATAATAGTAATTTTTTATGTAGGAGTACTGCTATTTATTTAGCCACTGATTAGCTGATTGAATTGAGCATGAACTCCATCTTAATTTTTTTCATAATTTTATTTTTTTCTTGTATTTATTTATTGAATCACTCTGGGGAAAGATACTAAGCTTTCATTTTAAGTCTCGGTCAAACAATGATCAAACACCTCTCCCTTCACGAGTACTCATTTTTCACCACCAAGAACCCTAATATACCCCCCTCCCACCCCTCCCAATGCCTGTGAGACAAATGATTTCCACTTAACTCTTCTCTACATTGATCACATTCATTATTTCGACAAAAGATGCACCATTATTGTTTAGGATCCCCCCTGAAACAATCAGAACTGCTGAAAAGGCATTGTGAAATACTTTGTTTTCTATAGCTGGTTATGAGAATCATATAATCTCGCGTGGCCGCAATAGCAGCCTTGCGATTTTAGATTTCTGCAAAGAGCCAGATACTTATGAGATTGGTTTCTGTGCATCTGGTGTTATGGCTGTGCTGGACAGCCCTCGTGGGGAGCAACTTGTGACCTTGGTAGGGCATGTAGGATGAGCCGGTACTGTCCCCATTCCCACAAGACTGCAGTTGCCCTGTCATTACAGGCTCATACCTGGCTTCCCAATAAGCTCTGAGGCGACGGCCACCTTGCTGCCGGGAGGGAAAAAGGCGGAAAGGAGCAACACCCTTTCCCTCCCAGAGAGGCATGGTGCTGTAGTTTAATGCATGGTCCATTCACTTTTCTGTCGCAAGCTGCCAGGCTCTGGATTATGTCCTTTTGCCTCTGGAGCCATGGCCATACCAGAGAGTTACTCGTAGGGGGCAACTCATGACCACGGTAGGGCATGAAGGACAAGCCGGTACCATCCCCCTTCCCATGAGACTGCAGTTGCCCCGTCACTGCCAGCTCATACCTAGCCTTCCAATAAGCTCTGAGGTGGCGGCCACCTTGCTACCAAGGGGAAAAAGGCGAAAGAGAGCAACACCCTTTCCCTCCTGGAGAGGCATGGTGCAGTAGTTTAATGAATGGTCCATTCACTTTTCTGCCGCAAGCTGCCAGGCTCTGGATTATGTCCTTTTGCCTCTGGAGCCATGGCCTTGCCGAAGAGCCACTCATGGGGAGCAACTCGTGACCTTGGTAGGGCATGAAAGACGAGCCAATACTGCCACCCTTCCCATGAGACTGCATTGCCCCGTCACCGCCAGCTCATACCTGGCTTTCCAATAAGCTCTGAGGCAGCGGCCACCTTGCTGCCAGCTGGAGGGGTGTGGAGGCAGATGGAAGCGACACCCTTTTCCTCCCGGGGAGGCATGGCGCCGTATTTTAACGCATGTTCCATTCACTATTCTGCCACAAGCTGCCAGGCTCTGGATTAAATTCTGTTGCCTCTAGAGCCATGGCTGTACCAGAGAGCCGCTTGTCGGGGGCAACTCGTGACCTCAGTAGGGCGTGAAGGATGCGCTGGTACCACCACCCTGCCCATGAGACTGCAGTTGCCTCGTCACTGCCCGCTCATACCTGGCTTTCCAAGAAGCCCTGAGATATTGGCCACCTTTTATGCGGTCCAGATGCATTTCTGCCAAATGTTGCTGGGTTTCGAGACTTGTTTCTGACTCTCTGGGGTCATGGCCATTAATTAGCTTGATCAGGAGCCAGAGAGGCTGTTTGTAGAGAATTGAATTATATATCTTAAAGAGAATTTATCCTAAGCAGTTTATATAAGGCAAACATTATTTTGCTTCCACGAAATGACTCAGAAAGGGATGGACATAGAAAAATTGCATTCATCTGGGGGAACATAAAGTAACAAAATAGGAGACTAACACCCAAGAATGGCCGAGATTAGTAGCAGGAATTTTACTCCATAGCTTGGAGGCCAACCACACATACTAGGGGAAAAGGGAGCTCAGATAGAGAAGTGAACACCAAATAAAGGTGTTGGGAGGATCCTCCCAGGATGGAAGAAGCATGCTTAAAGTAGTCTATAGACCAAACATGATTGTCACCCATTGCCTCTTTTGCAAACCACAACACCCAATAAGAGAGAGAGAACAAAAGGGAATGCCCTGCCACAGAGGTAGATTGGGATGGGGGGGATAGGGGGTGGGAGGGATACTGGGATACGTGGTAGTGGGAAATGGGCACTGGTGGAGGGATGGGTATTTGATCATTGTATAACTGAAACCCAAGCACAAAAATTTGTAAGTACACAACTGTACCTTATTGTGGGAAGCTGGCCCTTTAACTAACCAAGAGCCTACATGCCTGTGCTAGGTACGGCTATCCTGACCTATGTGACCCTCAGTAGGTAAAGCCTGTGGTATGGTAATCCTGACCTACTTGATCCTCAGCAGATGAAGCCTGTGGTATGGTAATCCTCACCGACGTGACCTTTGGCAGGTAAAGCCTGTCCTATGTATGATTATCCCGAGAAAACAATTGTCATGGCTCTAACTGACAATGATTAACTTAGTATAAGCTTTGTAATGCATGGTAATACCCCCATTACCCCCAATAAATACCCCAATAAAGTCTGTGCCTTTTTCTCTTTGTTTCTAAGCTGCATTCTGTCTCTCGTGTCTTGTGTTCATTTGGTCAGTCCTTCCCTGCACCTACGGATCCTAGGGCCACCTCCGCGGGCCGGAGAGTGGTTTTGCGGGCCCCCTGCACCTTATGATGTCTCACTAATAACAATTTTAAAAAATCATTATTTTGCTTCCAAAAGAAGATACAGCATTAAAACATAAAGCTATAGACCAATATCACTGATGAACATAGATGTACAGATCTTCAACCAAATGTTCGTGAGACAAATCCAAACAATACAATTAAAGAATCACACACCATGATCAAATATGATGAATAGGATGTATTTCAGAGAAATAACTCTATCAATGGAATACACCATATCTTTTAAGTGCTTACTTATTCCTTTAATTTACAATACTGTCATAATCGTTTCAAATTAGCATTGATGCCAGCTGCTGTCAATTTCAAAGTCTTACAATCCTAGTGCACATAGGAGAGATGGCATTCCTGCCTCCCGACCATAGGGGATATGTGAAATGTTGGAACCATATGTGGCCTCACATAACTCTACTTCATTCATAAAACACACCATTAGAACTGGTGAGAAAATAAAGGGTCATAATTTAGTTTTGGAATACCTGTATTAAAAATTCTTTCAACTGAAATAGAGAAAATAGTTCCACTCTTGTCTCTCCTGCTAAAATGTCTTTTCATAGTAGTGAGTATACTCAAAGTAACAAAAGCATAAGCAGCAACCTGTTAGTGTAAAGCAATTAATAGGGTTTGAACCTACATCATCAGGAATCTAAAGCTAAATTGCAGCACCCATATAACATATGAAAAAAATATGAAAAAACAATATATAAAATTCAACCGCTTCAGCAAATATGGAAAAAAGCTCTCAAGTCTGTCTTCTAATTTATAAAATTTACAAGCTTGATCGAATAGGACCTCAAATCAACACTCCATGCAATGTAATGGAAATGTGGCAATTGTGGAAGAGAGGTTCAATCAATTCAAATACGAATCAATTAATAAAAGAAGTCATATAAATTAAATTAAATGAACTAAATAGTACAGTGCGAATGTAAGAATGTCAAGAACTTTATTCATGAAACTTAAGACAGAACACAAGCTTTTGGGGGGGCATTATGGTTTGCAATACAGATACTGAGTGATTATCGTGTTTGTTCCTTTGACAACTTTCAGCACAGAGTTCTTATCCAGAGTGAATATTTCCAACTATAATTGCCATAGTGGTTCATTCTCTACCCCAACTGCCTTCGTCCTCAGAACGAGAGGCAATCTTCCAACTATGGGCCAGTCTCCCTAGCCCATTTCTACTGGCCTTGGGTATTAGTCTTGTACTATATATTTTATGTGTAACAAATGAGTACAATCATTCTACGTCTGTACCTCTCATTCTGACTTGTTTCACACATCATGATACTTTCAATGTCTATTCATTTATAAGCAAATTTCATGACTTAATTTTTCCTAACAGCTACGTAGTATTCCATTAAGTAGATATATAATGGTTTCTTTAACCAGTCATCTATTCTTGGGCACTTGGGATATTTCCAGGTTCCGCATATTGTGAAGAGTGATGCAATGAAAATACAAGTTCAGATATCATTTTTGCTGTGTTTTTGCACTCCCTGCATATCTTCACAGAAGTGGTCTATTGGGTTATATGGACAGTCAATTTTCAGTTTTTGAGAAATGCCCATGTTGTTTTCCAAACCCAAGCACAAAAAATTGTAAATCTACACCTGTACCTCATGGTGTTTCACTAATAAAAATTTTTAAAGAAAAGGTGTACCATTCAGCTTTCCGACCAACAATATATGAGCATCCCTTTCCCTCGACTTCCGCACTAACAGTTTGTTCTTGTTCTTTTTTATGTTCGCCAGTCTCTGTGGTGTGACATGATATCTCAGAATTATTTTCATTTGCAACTCCCTGATGATTCATGATGTAGAGTCTTTTGGCCATTTGAATTTCTTCTTTGAGAAAGTTTCTGTTCATTTCTTGTCCCCATTTCTTGATGGGGTTGAATGTGTTTTTCTTATAAAGCTATACTAGTGGCTTACATACCTTGGATAGTAATTCTTTTTTTGATGGGTATTGGATAAATAATTTTCCCCATTCCGTGGACTGTCTCAATGTCTGTGGTACAGTTTCCTTTGAAGTGAAGAAGCTTCTGAGTTTAATGTGTTCCCATTTGTTTATCTTTGTTTCCACTGCTTGGTCAGTGGTGTTTCGTATTTAAAGATGCCTTTAACTTCAATGTAATTTGAGGGTTTTTTTTTGCTACATTTTCCTTCATGTTTCTTATGGATTCATGTCTGATATTGAGATATTTGATTCATTTTGGGGCTGGCGCAATAGCACAGCAGGTAGGGCGTTTGCCTTGAATGCAGCCAACATGGCTGACCCGGTTCGATTCCTCCGCCCCTCTCGGAGAGCCCAGCAAGCTACTGAGAGTATCTCTCCCGCACGGCAAAGCCTGGCAAGCTACCCGTGATGCATTCGATATGCCAAACACAGTAACAAGTCTCACGATGGAAACGTTACTGGGCCTGCTCGAGAAAATTGATGGACAACGGGAGGACCGTGACCGTGATTCATTTTGATCTGACTTTTATGCATGGTGGCAGAGAGAAATCTGAGTTCATTTATTTATTTATTTGTTTATTTATTTGTTTTTGTTTGCATCTGTCCAGTTTTCCCAGCACCACTTGTTGAAAAGGCATTTCATGATCCACTTCACATTTCTTACTCCTTTATCAAGGATTAACTGGCCATTTATAGTCTCTGAGTCTTGGCCGCTGATGGGATTACACGGCGCCAGGGGGCCAGGTGGTGGGTGTGACCCCCGCCTACTGGAATTTGGAGGATCTGGGTGGAAGATGCTCGACTCCAATTCGAGTAGGCTTGGAGGTCTCGGCCCGGAACCCGCGTGGCTTTGTCCCTCTGCCAGTACCTTCATGTGTGCGGAGAGTGGTCTCAGCATGGTGGTGGCTGGTCCTGGAGGTCTTCGGCTGCCGGAGCCCTGGTCGGGGCAGGGAGGAAAGCTCAACCCGCTCCCCTCCAAGGGGCTCCAGGAAGGAACACCCAGGCGCGGGGGCAGAAGACTGCACTGTTCTCGTCCGGAATCTGGATTTTATAGTCTCTGAGTCTTGGCCGCTGATGGGATTACACGGCGCCAGGGGGCCAGTCTTCTGCCCCCGCGCCTGGGTGTTCCTTCCTGGAGCCCCTTGGAGGGGAGCGGGTTGAGCTTTCCTCCCCACCCCGACCAGGGCTCCGGCAGCCGAAGACCTCTAGGACCAGCCACCACCATGCTGAGACCACTCTCCGCACACATGAAGGTACTGGCAGAGGGACAAAGCCACGCGGGTTCCAGGGCCGAGACCTCCAAGCCTACTTGAATTGGAGTCAAGCATCTTCCACCCAGATCCTCCAAATTCCAGTAGGCGGGGGTCACACCCACCACCTGGCCCCCTGGCACCGTGTAATCCCATCAGCGGCCAAGACTCAGAGACTATAAAATCCAGATTCCGGAACCGCGCGGCCGCATTTGCGGCCGCGCGACATCTTGTCAGAACTTTTTTTTTATGACATCTTATTGTCTCATTACTACTTTGGACAAACTTGCAGGCTATCGAATGTAGCCTGCCCACAGGGCAGAGTCTGGCAAACTCCCTGTGGCGTACCAAATATGCCAGATACCAGTAACAATGATGGGTCTCATTCTCCTAAATAGCCTTGAATATAATCTCAGGGCTAGGATGAAAGAGACGTTACTGGGGCCTGCTTGAGGCAATCGACGAATAACAGGATGATGAAATGAAAAAAAAACTGGCCATTTATTCTAGGGTCTATGTAAAGGTATTAAATTCTATTTCATTGATCTGTGGGTCTATCTTTACTCCAGTACTGTGTAAATTCACCCAGACCGGGCCCCAAAGGGCTGTGAAAATCCCCAAGCGGGTGAGGGTTACACATGAAAGGATGTTCACGGACTCTCCAGGCAGTTCTCTCTTGCTGCCCCCTGTTCAGTGATCTCAAGCCATTTCTCCACCTGGGACAGCTGTTCCCTGTGAAGGACGAAGGAAGAATGAGGACCAAGCCGGTTGCTGATTAGTTGCCATTTATTCAATCTTTCATCTCTCCCAGCTCTCTCCAACACTCTGTCTATGTGTGTTTCTTTGTATAACTGCACAATTCTTTCTTCAGGCTGTATCTGTCTCCTCTATCTCTTTCTCTGCTGTCTCTCTGATTTCTCCATAACCGTCTCTCCTTGTCTCTCCTTCTGACTCTGTCTCTCCGGATTTTCTTCTGAGTCTGACTCTCTGGATTCTCACTCACCTAGAAACCCTTTGAATTCTCACTCTTGATTCTCTGGATTCTGGGTCTGAGGACTCCTGGACTCTCTTTCTCTGCTTCCTCTGACTGGATCCGGATTCCCATCTGATCTCACTCACCCCCCTCTGATCTTACAGTCTTAGTTTATATAGCAATCATATATGGTGGGGAAACAAGGGTGTGGTTGAACATTAACAAATCAACAAGGAGAGGTAAGGCCACTCCTGCAGAATATTAATGCAGGACAAAAATCTCATCTAAAGAGATTATCTTATATTGAGAAGCTTCACACCTCAAAAGATACAGTGACCAGAATACAAAGACAATCTACAGAATGGGAAAGGATATTAACCCAATACCCATCTGATAAGGGGTTGATATCAAGGATATACAAAGCACTGGTTTAACTCTACAAGAAGAAAACATCTAACCCCATCAAAAAAATGGGGTGATGAAATGAACAGAAACTATTCCAAAGAAGAAATCCGAATGGCTAAAAGGCACATGAGAAAATGCTCTACATCACTAATCATCAGGGAAATGCAGATCAAAACAACAATGAGATATCATCTCACACCACAGAGACTGGCCCACTTCCAAAAGAACAAAAGCAATCGGTGTTGGTGTGGATGTGGCGAGAAAGGGACTATCCTTCACTGCTGGTGGGAATGCCGATTGGTTCAGCCCTTTTGGAAAACAGTATGTACAATTCTCAAAAAATTAGAAATTGAGCTCCATTTGACCCAGCAATACCACTCCTGAAAATATATCCCGGAGAGGCAAAAAAGTACAGCCGAAATGACATTCTATGTTCACTTCACGTTCATTGCTGCACTATTGACAATAGCCAAAATTTGGAAAAAAAACCCGAGTGCCCAAGAACAGATGACTGGTTAAAGAAACTTTGGTACATCTACACAATGGAGTACTATGCAGCTGTTAGAAAAGATGAAGTCATGAAATTTATATACAAGATGTGTGTGTATATATATATATATATATATATATATATATATATATCTCAAGGGCTGGAGTGATAGCACAGCGGTAGGGCTTTTGCCTTGCATGCAGCCAACATGGCCGACCCGAGTTCGATTCCTCCGCCCCTCTCGGAGAGCCGGCAAGCTCCCGAGAGTATTTCGCCCACACTGCAGAGCCTGGCAAGCTCCCCGTGATGTATTCGATATGCCAAACATAGTAACAACAAAGTCTTCAATGGAGACGTTACTTGGCCTGCTCGAGCAAATCGATGAACAACGGGAGGGCCTTTACCTTTTTACCTTATATCAAGCTTAAAGTTTGGTTCATCCTGAGGACATCTCACTACATGTTCCAGGCCACAGTCCTCAGGCCATGTTAGTCTTCCTAACCCCAGCAGGGTCATTATCCAGTTACTTCTTTTGGTCATGACAGAATTCATCCATGAACATGATTTTAACTTAACATATTAAGGATCCATGTTAAGTTGGCCTGGCCCATTTCGATGCCAGAGTACCTCATAGCTCGCCCTGGGTCCATTCAGTCCTGCTTCAAGACCCTGCTTTTGGGGTGTTAGGAACTAAGGGCAACAGAATAGAGAAAGCAGATGTCCAGGAGTGAATATTATTCAGAGTCAATTAACTCCCAAGCTACAAAAGCATAATATTAACTGTCTTCCTGTGTCCATTCAAAAAGGATATTGCTTTAAGGCAGACTATGCAAAAGACATAACTTTCAATACAAGTTCACTGTTCTTAGAAGGATCTGATCTTACAAGTTAACAGAATCCAATTAGGGGAAAAGTTGATTAACTGGTTAGGGAGGGGAGCACAGAGAAGAGTTTACAAAATAATGGGAGTGAATTGGGAGCATTGTGATGGGTGCAACCCAATAAACCTAAGTTCCCTGTGGCAAGGCTAAAAGGACACACCAATGTTATCCTATATGTCCATGTTTTCTTTTACTTTTTTAAAAAATAATTTTTATTAGTGAATCACCATGAGGATTATTTACCGACTTACAAACTTTTGTGGTTGCGTTTCAGTCATACACTAATCAAGTACCAATCCCTCCATTGGTACCCATTCTCCACCACCAATGATCCCAGAATCCCTCCCATCACCCCCACCTCGTTCCCCCCCCACTCCATCCCACCTCTGTGGCAGGGCATTCCCTTTCACTCTCTCTCTCTCCTTTTGGGTTTTGTGGTTTGCAATAGAGGTATTAAGTGGCCATCATGTGCGATTTATAATCTACTTTCACCACGTATCTCCCATCCGGAGTGGGCCCTCCTATCACCCTTTACTTGGTAGTCTCTTCCTATCTGAGTTGCCCTTTCCCCCAGCATATGAGGCTGGCTTCCAAGCCATGGGGCAATCCTTTCTAATATTCTTGGGTGTTAGTCTCCCATTCTGTTGTTTTATCTTTTTTTATATTCTACAAATGGGTACAATCTTTCTATGTTTGTCCCTCTCTTTCTGACTCATTTCACTTAACATGATACTTTTCATGTTGATTCACCTTTATGCAAATTTAATGACTTCATCTTTTCTAACAGCTGCATAGTATTTCATTGTGTAGATGTACCAAAGTTTCTTTAATCAGTCATCTGTTCTAAGGCCCTCTGTTTTTTCCAGATTCAATACAGAGCGGTAATAATTAAAACAGCATAGTACTGGAACAAAGGCCGAGCCGCAAGCCAGTGGAACAGGATAGAATATCCTTACACACACACTCAAATATATGATCATCTAATTTTTGATAAGGGAGAAAGAAATGTGAAGTGAGCAAGGAAATCCTCTTTAACAAATGGTGCTGGCAAAACTGGACAGCTACAAGAAAAAAGAAATGGACTCAGACCTCTACCTAACAAGCACAAAACTCAGATTAAAATGGATTAAAGACCTCAACATCAGACCAGAATGCATAAGGTACATTGAAGACAAAGTCAGCAAAATCCTCCACGACATTGAAGCTAAAGGTATCTTTAAAGATGACACTCCGATGACCAAGCAAGTAGAAACAGAGATAAACAATGGGACTACCTTAAACTAACAAGCTTCTTCACCTCAAAAGATACAGTGGCCAGAATAGCACTGTAGCACTGTCCTCCCATTGTTCATCGATTTGCTCGAGTGGGCACCAGTAACGTTCCCATTGTGAGACGTGTTGTTACTGTTTTTGGCATATTGAATACGCCATTGGGGGCTTGCCAGGCTCTGCCGTGAAGGTGGGATACTCTCAGTATCTTGCAAGACTCTCCGAGAGGGATGAAGGATTCAAACCCGGGTCAGCCATGTGAAAGGCAAATGCCCTACCAGCCGTGCTATCACTCCAGTCCACAGTGACCAGAATACAAAGACTATCTACAGAATGGGAAAGGATATTCACCAAATACCCATCTGATAAGGAGTTGATATCAAAGATTTATAAGGCACTGGTTGAACTCTGCAAGAAGAAATCATCCATCCCATCAGAAAGTGGGGCGAGGAAATGAACAGAAACTTTCTCAGAGAAGAAATACGAATGACCAAAAGGCATATGAAAAAATACTCTTCATCACTAATCATCAGGAAGATGCAGATCAAAACAACAATGAGATATCATCCCACACTACAGAGACTGGCCCACATCCAAAAGAACAAAAGCATCCAGTATTGGCGTGGATGTGGGGAGAAAGGGACTCTCCTTCACTGCTGGTGGGAATGCTGACTGGTTCAGCCCTTTTTGAAAACAGTATGTACGCTTCTCAGAAAATTAGAAATTTAGCTTCCATTTGTCACAGCAATACTACTTCTGGAATATATCTGAGATGCAAAAAAGTATACAAGAAATGACATCTGCACTTGTATGTTCATCCCGCCTTATATGTCCATCCGCCCTTTCTTTTTACAAAAACACAACATAGAGGAACGATTCCAAACCACAATACAGTCTTAGTTGAAGTAAGATTTCATTCCAACCCTGAACCCAGAGCAGTGCTTGTAATAAACAAAGGAGTGGGAGTGACTCAGGAGCACTGTATTTGGTGTAACCTGATAAAGCGAAATTCCCTGACACAAGGCTGAAAGGACAAACCAATGTTGTCCTACAAAAACCCTGCTGTTTTAAGTACTACAGCTTTGTAGTATAGTTTGAAATTAGGGACGGTGATGCCTCCCATCTTATTCTTCCTAAGGATTGCTTTAGCTATTATTGGGAGTTTATTGTTCTACATGAATTTTAGGAGATTTTTAGCTATTTCTTGGAATTATGTTATGGGTATCTTTATAGGGACTTCATTAAATCTGTATAAAACTTTGGGAACTATTGCCATTTTAATAATATTAATGCTGCTAATCCTTTAGTAGTGGACGTGTGTCCAATTTCTCATGTCCTAATTTATTTCCTGACATTTTTATTTAGTTTTCTTTGTATATGTCCTTCACCTCTTTAGTTAAACTGATTCCGAGTTATTTGATTTTCTGAGCACAAATGTGAAAGGGACTTTTAAAAAATCTCTTTCTTTTCTTTTACCATTTGTATATGGAAAAGCTATGGGCTTTTAGGTATTGATTTTGTAACCGGCCACTTTACTATACAAACCTATTGTTTCTAGGAACTTTTTTGAGGAGTCTAGAATTTTTTAAGCATAGCATCATGTCATCTGCAAAAAAGTGATCGCTTGTCATCTTCCTTTCCTGGGTGTGCATGATATCTTTTTCTTGCCTAACTGATATGACAAATACTTCCACTGTTATATTGAACAGAATTGGGTAGAATTGGTAACTTTGTCTTATACCTGATCTTACGGGGAAGGTGTGTATTCAAAAATTAAATTATGAAGGGGCCGTTGTGGCTGCTCTCTCTTACCGCTTGTATTTGGTGGTCTCACACTGCTTTCCCAACCCCGGGGAGGCCAATGGCAATGGGCAGATAAAGGACGGAAGGAGGGCCAGGCTGGTTCGTGTCAGTTGCAGCTTATTCCATTCTCATCAACATTCTCTTTCTCCTCCCAATCCCCCCTTCTCCTATCCCCCTCATCCTCTTCTTGGATCCTGCTACTTCATGCTTCTCCTTCCTGCTTCTTACTCTGAAGGTTTCGAATTGTTCACTATTGAATCTATCTGGTCCATGGCTTTTGATTTGGCAGAGACTTTTGATTACTTTTTCAATTTCCTCTAAACTGATAGGTCTGTTCAGGTATTTCAAATCTTTTTGCTTCAGCCTTGGGAGGTTATGGAAATCTAGGAATTCATCCATTTCTTCTATGTTCTCTTGTTTTGTGGCATAAAGTTTCTCAAAGTTATTTTTGATGATTCTTTAAATTTCTGTGTATTTTGTTGTCATGTACCCATTTTCATTTATGATTTGATTTATTAATTTGTTGTTCTGTCTTTTGAGTCTTTCTAGTGGCCTATCTATCTTATTTATTTTTGTAAAGAATTAGCTCGTTGTTTCATTGATCTTTTGGGCTTATTTTTTTTATTCCAGCTCTAAGCTTCTTCTCTAAGTTTTACTATTTCCTTCCTCCCACCTGGTTTGGGCTCCTTTTGTTGGTCATTTTTCAATATCTTACGCTGCCAAGTTAGTTTTGTATGTGGACTTTTTTTCTTTCCTGGTGAATGTTTGCTTAGCTATAAACTTTCCTCTTAACGCTTCTTTTGCTGTGTCCCACAACTTCTCATAGCCCGTGTCTTTATTCTCTTATTTCTATGAATCAGTTGATTTCCTCTCAAATCCATGGATTGTTCAATAGCAATATGTTTAATTTCCGGGTCTTTTATTTGATTCTCTCTATCTTTATGGGATTAACTTATATCTTCAGTGCATTGTGGTCTGAAAATAACAATGATAAAACTTCTGCCCTCTTCACTTTATGGAGGTATGTTTTGTGGCCCAGCATGTGGTTTATCTTGAAGAATGTCCCATTTGCACTGGAGAACAATGTGTATTGGGGTTTGGGTGGATGCAAAGCCCTGCGTGTATCTACCAACCCCGTTTCTTCCATTACTTTCCTCAATTATAGTGTTTTCTTGGTGAGCCTTTAGTCTAGTTGATCTATAAAGAGGGGACCAAGCAGTGCTGAAGTCTCTAACTGCTACTTTTTTGTTACTGATTCTTTTTTGAGTCTGTTAGCAGTTGTTTTAAATATTTTGCTGATCCCACTTTTGGTGCATATATGTTTAGGAGTGAGAGATATTCCTAATGTTCAGATACCTTGATAATTAATATATGATATTCACTGTCCCTTATAACCTTCTTCAGCCTGAAGCATATGTCTACCTCTGCTTTGTTGAGAGGGATATTTGCTTGAAGAATCATTTTCCAGCTTTTGACTTTGATGTTTGGCTCCTTCAATTCTGTTTGAAAGAATTCATTCATTTTATCCATTAACCATTCTTTGTCTTTACTAAATCTTTCTTCCCATGGTTTCCTCAGTTCATTAATCATTGGATTGACGCTGTGAAGTTATCCTCCATCAGTGTCCAAAGATATGTTCTATATAAGGACACACCAAGATTGCTCTGGCTTTTCAGATGTGTTTCTTGTAAGCAGCAGAGTGTTTGGTTCAATTTTCTAAAGCATCCTGCCATTGTGTCTCTTCATTGGTGCATTTAACTCATTGACATTGAGAGGGATATCATTAGTTTATCTCTTTAGAATATTAGAAGTTGCTTTATATACTATGTTTCCCTTCATTTAATGCAAATATGTTGATGAGAGTTGTGTCCCTTTGATCTACTGATAACTTAACCAGTGTTTAATGTCTATCCCTATTTCTCATTATTTTCTTTAGCTTGAATCTTCTTTCCTCCAACACAGTTTTATTGTCCCTGCTTTGTAAAATTTGTCATTGACTTGTGTGCTTTTTTCCCCCATGCTTTTATTCTGACCTCTGCTTATCATGCATTTCAAATGTGTTTCCTTTAGACAAACATTTTGGGACCTTATTGATACCAAAGAATTTCTTATCATTATTGATGAGGACTTAGGTCATTCACATTCAGCAGCATTTTTATTTTAGTAAAGTACCATTTGGTAATCATTGAAACACTAGTTTGGATGCATAAAACCCTCTTTCTAATGTGAGTAATAACCTTTCAAGGTAGAATATTTTTGGTTGGAGGTTATTTTCATTTATTACTTTGAATATACAACTTCATTATCTTTTTATTTGCAAGTTAATAGAGTAATATGATATAAATATTATGTTATTTCCCTTGTTTTTTGAGGTTAAATTTTTCTCTTCCTGCTTTAAATTGTCCAATTATCACTTTAGATCTAGCCATATAGATTAATATGTGTCCAGTGTTTTTCTGTTTGTGTTCTTTTTCCTTTGCTGGTATCAATTGAGCCTCTTAAATTTGTGCTCTGATCTTTTCCTCGGACATAGTAAGTTCTCAACTGTTATCTCTTTCAATATTAATTAATTTTTATCTGTGCTCTCATTATGGAATTGGAAAGAGGTTGTTTCTCTTGTTATTATCCATTAAAGATATTGAATTTTCTTATTTTCTTAAGTTTTTATTACCCATTCTTTTTTGACTATATCATGTGGGTTTATTTACAACGTCACTGATTTTATTTTACATTATGCTTCTAAAACTTGGTAATGTATTATTTGGCTTCTTAAATTCTGTTTGAAAGAATTCATTCATTTCATCTATTAACTATTCTTTGTGTTTACTAAATCTTTCTTCTCATGCTTTCCTCAGTTCTTTGATAATTGGATTGAGGCTGTGAAGTTATCTTCTCTCAGTGTCAAAAGATATGTTGCATATGAGGACTACCGAGATTGCTGTCTTCATCTATGCTATCAATTGAAATCCTCTTTTGTCCACTATTTCTGGTGTTTCTTGGATGATTTAGGTGTGGTTCAGGGTGTCAGGTTGCTTGAGAGGAAACTAAGTGTTTCTACTGTTTTTCAAAAGGGCTGAACTGGTCGGCATTTCCACCAGCAGTGTAGGAAGGTCCCTTTCTCCCCACACCCACGACAACACTGGTTGCTCATGTTCTTTAGGATGTGTGCCAGTCTCTGTGCTGTGAGGTGGTATCTCGTAGTTGTTTTGATCTGCATCTCCCTGATGATTAATGATAAAGAGTATTTTTATGTGCCTTTTTGCCATTCGTATTTCTTCATTGAGAAAGTTTCTGTTCATTTCATTGCCCCATTTTTTAAATTGGGTTTGATGTTTTCTTCTTGCAGAGTTCAACCAGTGCCTTGTATATTATTGATATCAATCCCTTATAAGATGTGTATTGGGTGAATATTCTTTCCCAATCTGTAGATTGTCTTTGTATTTTGGTCACTGTATCTTTTGCGGTTCAGAAGCTTCTTAGTTTAATATAGTCCCATATGTTTATCACTGTTTCAACTTGGTTGGTAAGTGGCATGTCCTCTTTGAAGATAACATTAGCCTCAATATCATGGAGGGCTTTGACGACCTTGTCTTATATGTACCTTATGGAACCCGGTCTGATGTTGAGGTCTTTAATCCATTTTGATCTGACTTTTGTCCATGGTGTTAAGTAGAGGTCTAAGCCCATTTTTTGACATGTGGTTGTCCAGTTATGCCAGCACCATTTGTTAAAGAGGCTGTCCTTCCTCCACTTCACATTTCTTGCTCCATTATCAAAGATTAGATGTTCATACATTTGGGGTCGTGTGTAGGGATATTCCCCCCTGTTCCATTGGTCTGCTTTGTAGTAGAGTTTGAGGTTGAGGAGGGTGATGCTTCCAACCGGTTTTTTCCCAAGAATTTCTATAGCTATTCATGGGTGTTTGTTGTTCCATATCAATTTCAGGAGTGTTTTATCCATTTCTTTGAAAAAATTCCATGGGTATCCTTATACGGAAAGCATTGAATCTGTATAGTGCTTTAGGGAGCATTGCCACTTTAACAATGTTAATTCTTCCTACCCATGAGCAGGGGATATGTTTCCATTTCCTCGTGTCCTCTTTTATTTTGTGGGGTAGCATTTTGTAGTTTTCTTTGTAGAGGTCTTTTATCTCCTTAGTTAGGCTTATTCTGAGGTACTTGATTTTATGGGGCACGATTGTGAACGGGATTGTTTTTTTCATGTCTCTTCCCTCTGTTTCATTATTTGCGTATAGGGAGGCTATGGATTTTGGGGCACTGATTTTATAGCCTGCGACTTTGCTGTATAAGTCTATTGTTTCTAGGAGTTTCTTGGTAGATGCTTTAGGATTATCTAGATAGATATAGTATCATATCATCTGCAAGTAGTGACGCTTCTCAAAAAATTAGGAATTGAGCCCCAATTTAACCCAGCAATACTATTGCTGGGACTATATCCCGGAGATGCAAAAAAGTATAGTGCAAATGACATCTGCACTTGTATGTTCATTGTAGCACTGTTTACAGTAGTCATACTCTGGAAAAAAACCCGAGTGCCCAAGAACAGATGACTGGTTAAAGAAACTTTGGTACATCTACACAATGGAGTACTATGTAGCTCTTAGAAAAGATGAAGTCATGAAATTTACATACAAGTGGTACAATATGGAAAGTATCATGCTAAGAGAAATGAGTCAGAAAGAGAGGGATAGACATAGAAAGATTGCATTCATCTGGGGGATATAAAGTAACAAAGTATGAGATTAATACCCAAGAATAGCTGAGATCAGCACCAGGAGGATTACTTCATAACTTAGAGGCCAGCCGGGTATCCTAGAGGAAAGGGCAGTTCAGATAGAGAAGGGAGCACCAAATAAAGGATGTTTGGAGGATCCTCCCAGGAGGGGAGATGCATGTCGAAAGTAGACTATGGACTGAACATGTTTGCCACTCAATGCCTCTTTTGCAGACCACAACACCCAAAAGGAGAGAGAGAACACAGGGGATTGCCCTGCCACAGAGACAGGGGGGATGGGGGGAAGGGGGTGGGAGGGATATTATCCATGGTGGTGGAAAATGGGCACTGGTGGAGGGATGGGTATCTGATCATTGTATAATTGAAACCAAAGCACAAAAAATTGTAAATCTACAACTGTAAAAAAAATAAAATAAAATAAAGGAAAAAAAAAGAAACTTTGGTACATCTACACAATGGAATACTATGCAGCTGTTTGAAAAGATGAAATCATGACCTTTGCATATAAGTGGATCAACATGGAAAGTGTCATGCTAAGTGAAATGAGTCAAAAAGAGAGAGACAGATATATAAAGACTGCACTTATCTGTGGAATATAAAGTAACAGAATGGGAGACTAGCACCCAAGAATAACTGAGATAAGTACCAGGAGGTTTTCTCCACAACTTGGAAGCTGAATCACATGCTGGAGGAAAGGGAAGCTCAGATATAGGGGGAACACCAGGTAAAATGTGGTTGGAGGACCCACTTGGGATGGGAGATGCATGATGGAAGTAGACTATAGATCAAATACAATGGCCACTCATTACCTCTATTGCAAACCATAATACCCCAAAGAAGAGAAAGAGCAAAAGGGAATGCCCTGCCACAGAGGTGGGGTGGAGCAGGAGGATAGGGTGGGAGGTTCGGAGGGCTACTGGGTTCATTGGTGGTGGAGAATGGGCACTGGTGGAAGGATGTGTACTCGAGCATTGTATGACTGAAACACAAGCACAAAAGTTTGTAAATCTGTAAATGTACCTCACGGTGATTTACCAATAAAAATTTTTAATAAAAAGAAACTAAGTGTTTCTGTTCATAATATCAATTTAGTTTTTATGTTGCTGATCATTTCAGTCAGCCACTGCTGCATTGTGAAGGTTTCTGTCAGCTCAGGGTAGAGGATGGGGGGGCCTACAAACATACTACATGGGCATACAGCATGGGGATTGAGTGTGAGAGTAGCAAGGAACAGAGAAATCGCCCTTATGAAGAGGTTTGTGTACTTCAGGCTTTAGAGAACTTAGGAAAAACAGAGGACCTATGCATGTCAAAGCCAGGGCCAGGGGAAAGAACAGGTAAATCTGGACAAAGATAGTTGGGTGACCTGAACAAATTAGTTGGGGACCCACAACTCAAGTCAGCTCCCATAGCACAAGTAGAAGATGGAGTGGTGTGGCAGGGTGGGGTGGAAGATTATCAGGAGTAGCCAGACAGGATCTTTATTTAGACTATCTTCCAGCAAGCATATGGGAATCAGGGAGATTGGCCAGAAGAGTTTTTATCTTCTAAATAGTTTGCATACCCACAATTTAAAAAGACAGGCCAAAATATTGCTTTGACTTGAATTACCAGAACAATTAAAACTACCTCCAGAGTAGCTGCTGATTAAAAAGTATAAAACCCTGATCATAGAAAGTGCTGCATTTGTCTTCATTTTGTCCTAGCATTTGTGTTTTCAATATCTAAAAAGACAAAAACATGAGGTTTTGAGAACTACAATAAAAAGCTAAATTTTAAATAAGAATTAAAAATCTTGAAGAAAATTAGAGGGCTAGAGAGATAATAAAGCAAGTAGCACACTTCCATTGAATGCTGTTGACTTGGGTTCGACCCCCGGAATCCCCTATAATTCCTGGAACCTGTCCAGAACTATTACTGAGTGCAGAGCCAAGAGTAATTCCTGAACACTGGCAGGTGTGACCCAAAACAAAAAATGAAAAGAATAATAAAACCTAGAAAGATTTGTTATCTTATTTTAATCCCTGAACAACTGTGTGACATCCTACTATATTGTACAATATACTAATTTTGGGGGAAAATAATAGATGACCCACAAGAATGAGAGGGGGTAAATTTGTATTAACATTGAATATCCTGAGAGAGACCTTCAGATATATGATCAGTTAATCTTCAATAAGGAGCAAAAAACATGACGTAGATAAAGGAAAGCCTCTTCATGATGTGGTGCTGCGAAAACTGGAGAGGCACAAGAAAAAAAAATGAACACAAGACTATTTTTTTGGTTTTTTTTTGCTTAAATCATTTTATTTTTAAAGTTTTTATTAAAAAAAACTATGATCTACAAAGTTTTTGTTAGTTGAGTTTTAGGCATATAATATTTCAACACCAGTCCCACCACCAGTATCAACTTCCCTCCACCAGTGTCCTCTTATCTCCTCCCCTCCACTAAACCCCTCCACATCTCACATGTCAACTTGACAGGCATATTACAAAGTTATAGTGGTTGTAGCTTAGATTTCATATTTTCAGTGTTGTTGAGTCTGTGTTTTGTATATATGATTATACCACTCACTCATATCACCATTATAACAGAAGAAGTGATACCTGTTTACCATTATTTCCCATTCTCTTCACCCCCAATTAATTATTTCCTTCTCTGTCCTTTTCCTCTCTAAACACTGGGGTCAAGGGTGATACAGGCATCTCTCTTTACTACAATACATTTTGTTATTCAGCATTCTATATACCACAGATAAGTGAGATTAGCTTGTGTTTGCCTTTCTTCATCTGGCTTTCTTCACTGAACATGATACCTTCTAGATCCAACCATGTTGCAGCAATTCCACTATTTCATCACGTCTTGCAGTTGTATAATATCCTATTTTGTATATGGTCAACATCTTCATAATTGATTCACCTGCCCTTGGTCATCTAGGTTGATTCCATACCCTATTTATTATATATAGTGCAACAGTGAATAATGACATGCATGTGACATTTTGAGAGAGTGTTTTTATGTCCTGGGGTTCTGTGCCCAGCTGGAATTGCTGGGTCACGTGGCAGTTCAATTTTAAGTTTATCGAGAACTCTTCGTGCTGACAAACCTCTTTCTAATACCATGCACAAAAGCTAAATAAAAATGCATTAAAACCTTGATGTCAGATGTCAGCCTGAATCCATAAAGTACATAGAGGAAAACATAGGCTGAATTCTCCATGACATTGAGGCTAAAGGAATCTTCAAGGATGAAACACCACTGACAAAGAAAGTGGAAGCAAAATTAAACAAATTTGACTGCATTAAACCAAGAAGACTCTGCACTTCAAAGGAAACCATGACTAGGATACAAGGAAAGCCCTTAGAATGGGAGAAATTATTTACCCAATGCTCATATAATAAGGGGTTAATATCAAAGATTTAAAAGATACGGGCTGGAGCGATAGCACAGTGGTAGGGCATTTGCCTTCCACATGGCAGGCTCGGCTGACCCAGGTTCAATTCCTCTGCCCCTCTCGAATAGCCTGCAAGCTACCAATAGTATCTCGCCTGCACAGCAAAGACTGGCAAGCAACCTGTGATGTATTCGATATGCCAAACACAGTAACAACAAGTATCACAATAGAGATGTTACTGGGCCCGCTTGAGCAAATCAATGAACAACAGGAAGACAGTGCCACAGTGCTACAGTGCTAAACGACACTGGTAGAAATTTACAAGAGGGGCTGGAGCATAGTACAGGGGGTAGGGTGTTTGCCTTGCACACGGTCGACTGGTTTCGATTCCCGGCAACCCATATGGTCCTCTGAGCACCACCAGGAGTAATTCCTGAGTGCAGAGTCAGGAGTAACCCCTGAGAATCGCCGGGTATGACCCAAAAAGCAAAAAAAAAAAAAAACAGAAAAGAAAAAAAGAAATTTACAAGAATAAAATAATCGGAAACCAACAAAAAAGGGAGAACAGATGAACAGAAATTTCCTCAAAGAAGACATACAATTGGCCAAAACGTAGATGTGAAAAAATGTTCTGCATCATTAATCATCAGGGAGATGCAAATTAGAACAATAAGATATGATCTCATGCACACACCAAAAAGAACAATAACAACCAGAGCTGGCATGGAATCAGAGAGAAAGGAATTCACATTGACTGCTGGTGAAAATATCAACTGGTCCAATCTTTCTTGAAAGCAATAGGAACATTCCTAAAAATCTAGAAATTGAGTTTTCATTTGACTCAGCAACCCCACTTCCTGGAATATATCCCAAGGGTTCAAAAAATATGAAGAAAAGACACTTGTTCCTCTATATTTTTTGTAGCATTGTCTATAGTAGCCCAAATGTGGTTACAACCCAATTGTCCAAGAATAGATAACTGAATAAAGAACCGATTGTACATAAGCACAATGAGATATTACTTGGCCATAAGAAAAGATAAAGTTTGGGACTGGAGCGATAGCACAGCAGGTAGGGTATTTGCCTTGCAAGTGACCGACCCGAGTTCGATTCCCAGAATCCCAGATGTTCCCCCAAGCACCATCAGGAGTAGCTCCTGACTGCATGAGCCAAGAATAACCCCTGTGCATCGCAGGGTATGACCCAAATAGAAAAAAAGATAAAGTAATGCATGTGTTACATGGAGGGATCTTGAGAATATCATGCTGAGTCAAGTAAGTCAGAAGTAAAATGTTAACACAGAAAGATCTCTCACATATAAAGTACATAAGGAAATATGGGGAATAATAAATGTACAAAGACAATGGAAGCAAAGAAAATGAGAACTGGTATTTAGTAGGAAACATGTCATTAGATGTGGCTGGGTATTGGACAGGGAGGGAGAAAGGACTATGGTGGAGGGAAGTTAACTGGGACAAGGAAGTGGTGATAAAATGTGGTCAACTGTTATATGGGAAATCCTATCATTAACAATACTGTTATCCGCAATGCAAAAACTTACATATTAAAAAGTTATCCCTTGTAACGGAAGACTTGTGGGTGGGAGGCAAATGAGGGGAAGGGAGGCGAAATTGGTGAATAGAAGTGGACACTGATGAAAGGATTACAGTTAAATATTGCAATTATGAAACCTAACCATGAATAACTTTTCTTTTCTTATTATTTTTAATTATTTTTAATTTTTATTAGTGAAACAGCATGAGGTACAGTTGTACACTTACAAATTTTTGTGCTTGGGTTTCGATTATACAATGATCAAATACCCATTCCTCCACCAGTGCCCATTTTCCACCATCATGGATCCCAGTATCCCTCCCACCTCCAACCCCCCACCCCATACCACCCTGCCTCTGTGACAGGGCATTCCCTTTTGTTTTCTCTCTCCTTTTGGGTGTTGTGGTCTGCAAAAGAGGCATTGAGTGACAATCATGTTCGGTCCATAGTCTACTGTCAACATGCATCTCCCATCCTGGGAGGATCCTCCAAACACCCTTTTTTTGGTGCTCCCTTCTATATCTGGGCTGCCCTTCCCCTAGAATGCCTGGCTGGCCTCTAAGCCATGGAGTAATCCTCCTGGTACTGATCTCGGCTATTCTTGGATATTAATCCCCTATTTTGTTACTTTATGTCCCCCAGATGAATGCAATCGTTTTATGTCAATCCCTCTCTTTCTGACTCATTTCGCTTAGCATGATACTTTCCATGTAGTACCACTTGTATGTAAATTTCATGACTTCATCTTTTCTAACAGCTACATAGTACTCCATTGTGTAGATGTACCAAAGTTTCTTTAACCAGTCATCTGTTCTTGGGCACTCAGATTTTTTCCAGATTCTGGCTATTGTAAAGAGTGCTGCAATGAACAAACAAGTTCAGATGTCACTTCGACTATACATTTTTGCCTCTCTGGGATATATTCCCAGGAGTGGTATTGCTGGGTTAAACGGGAGCTCAATTTCTAATTTTTTGAGAATCGTCCATACTGTTTTCCAAAATGGCTGAGCCAGTCAGCATTCCCACCAACAGTGAAGGAGTGTCCCTTTCTCACCACATCCATGTCAGTATCGGTTGCTTTTATTCTTTTGGATGTGGGCCAGTCTCTGAGGTGTGAGATGGTATCTCATTATGGTTTTGATCTGCATCTCCCTGATAATTAATGATGTAGAGCATTTTCTCATGTGCTTTTTTTGCCAATGAATAACTTTTCAATCTCATTTGACTAAAAAGATTTTTTTTACAAAAACGTTTAAACGAATCACAATTTCTATTTAAATACAGTCCTGATGAATTTTTATTTAAAATGGTATCAATCAAAGTAATCAGTCTTATAGCTTTTGTCAAAAATGGTATCTTTTGCCAAAATTACAGTATTGATTATTTGTTTCAGTGCTAAGTTTAGGAAAGAAGAAACACATCAAATCAAATTATTGGAGTTGCCACTTTAATATTAGAGCTGTGCATCAATCTCTATTTAAAACACACTTTTCAGGAGCAGTCACTAGTGAATTTTCTCTTTATCCCCTGTCTGTTCTTTGACAACTATTGTTAATCTTCTAGTTACATGCAACATTGTCCTCACTTTAACAGGCCAGACTTCAATAATTGAGTTATAACCTTGAAAACTAAAGTCAAGAACACAAATGGATATTTATTAGTTAAAATTAAATCTTCAACACTGTAGTCCGAAATCAATAAAGATAAATATTCCATCTGAGAAAGTTTTGCAGTTTCAAAATATTTATAGATGCATCATTATCATAAAAATTCAGAAGGTCAGAGAAAGTACTTTAATCTTGCAATTATAATCATCCATTTAAACAATTGATTTGGTAGGTTACAGATGAATTAACAATCCTGTTGGGTGTGGATCATTGATAGTAACACATAAAAAGGTCTCGACCTATATGCCATAGAGTGAACACAAAATTTCCATCTACTTGCAATATAACAATTGTTGTGATTTATATTAATTAATCATATCATTGTTCTAATATGAACTAAGAAATGCATTGATATGTTTTGGCCATTGTGGAAATTCCAAATACATTTGTTTAATTGAGATTACGCCAGTTAGCCACATGAAAGGAAGAGATATAATTGATTATTCGGGATGATTTACACTTTTAGGTAAAGGCCAAGGTTTAAAAAGTCCTCTCTAGTTCAAAGCAGCCAATTATAGGTCTAAGTATAACAGCCAATATTAAAATTACAGACATAGTGATTTTAAAGTTTAGAATAATTATTTTTATAATGATAAGTCCCCCTCAATGGTTCACCAAATTCTGCAGGATGGATACGTCATTCCCAGCATTCTCCCTTCCGAAAACCGACATGTCACTTCGTCGGTAAAGAAGCATACAGCACCCAATCCAGACAAGGTCAGACCCGAACACCTAAAGAATCTGCTGCCAGTACTTTTCAATACACTGGTTCGGCTCTTCACATGGTACCTGTCTGAATGAAAGCTTCCATGCCAATAGAAAACCAGAAGGACCATTCTGTTGTACAAGAAAGGAGACATCCACAACATCACAACTATTGCTTGATCTGCCTGTTGTCCATCGTCTATAAGTTGTTCACTTGAGTCATCCTGAATAGGATTGGCAGAACACTACATGAAGGACAACCATGCGAGCAAGCCGGGTTCCAAAAATGATTCAGCATGATCGACCACACGATGACCAAGCCCATTGAAGGTTTGGGAGAGTTCAAGATTCTGCTCTGTGTAATGTTCATTGATTTAAAGAAGGCCTTTGATTCTGTTGAGATTGAAGCGGTCATTGAAGCCCTAGACAAACGGTGTTCAAACTCAGTACATCAGGATCCTCTATAAGCTGTATTATGGATTCACCACCAGGATCTCACCATTCTACAAGGAAGTGATCATCTATGTCAAGAGAGGGGTTCGGCAGGGCAATAACATTTCACCAAAACTCTTCAGTACCACTCTGGAGAACATCATGCGATGACTGAAATGGGAAGGAATGAGAGTGAAGATAGATGGTGGGCAACTACACTACCTCCACTTTGCTGATGACATTGTTCTAATAACACGAAACATTAGCAATGTGGCACAAATGCTGGCCGACTTTGACTGTGAGCGTGGAAAGGTTGGACTGCAGCTGAATCTCACAAAGACAATGTTCATGAGAAACGGACTAGTTGCTGATGTTCTATTTGCTCTCAACAGAATGAACATCTCTGAATGCACCAGTTATGTGTACCTGGGTTAAGAACTCAACATGGCGAACCATCTGGCACCTGAGCTGCACAGGAGAAAGAGAGAATCGTGGAATGCCTTCAAGAACATCGAAGAAATAGCTAAGAGGATGAGGAATCTCTGGCTCTGGGCACATTTCTTTGAGTCCACCATTCTTCCTGCACTAACATATGCCTCAGAGAGCTTGGCCCTACAAAAGCAGGGTGAGAAGGCTATTTGGGTCTCCCAAAGAGGAATTAAAAGAGCTATGCTTGGAGTATCACAAGTTTCACCCAAGTGAGAGAAGAAATCCGGAGTTTGACCTCCATCAACGATCAAGAATCAGGGACGCTGTCTAGTTTGTCAAGGTGTTGAAAATCAGATAGGCTGGACACGTAATGTTATTTGGAAATGGCCGCTGGACTAGAGATGTTACCGACCGGATTTCACAGGACATCAAAAGAACGCATGGCCACCCACCTACAAGAATGTCATACTTCTTCGTCAAGACCCTGAACGAATGTTTTGAGGCTCTTTGTGTTCCTGCAGCAAGCAGACGCCTTTGGGCTACACTAGCACATGACAGGTACAAATGGAGACATTAATGGTGCTCGCTCAAGCAAATAGATGAGCAACGGGATGATAAGTGATACAAGTGATACAAGTGATAATTATAAGTGTATATGTTGTGTATATAAATAATAAAATGAAATAAAATATTCAAGTTAACAATTAACAAACTGAGAATTCAATCTTGAGTTTTTATGATAAATTCAATATTGAACCTCACACACTAAATTTCATGTAAATAGATATTTCAGATTGCTAGGATAAATATTTTTTCTTTTATTTCCTGGGATTGAGCACAGAACTTCATTATCCATAGTTTTTATTCTGTCACTAACATAAATCTCTGTCAAATAGGTGTTTATCTTAAGTGAAAAGCAAGAAGTAATAGCATGTCATTCAAAAACTACTTTATAAAGAACTGTTTTAAAATCACTGAAACAGGAGAGAGTAGGGCATGGAAAGGCTTAAAATTTGTTTAAATTGGAGTAACATGCCAATCACTTCCTCAACCAAATGATCATAAGTAATCAGTCATGCTAATCAGAGTCATGCTAATCAGTGATGAGTCATGTTAATCAGATTAGAATGATGCTAATGCTATATTCCTTCCAGGGGGAATATAACCTGAGTATAACCATGAGTAAAAACATCAGTAAAAAGAACAATTGAGGAATGTTTCACAAAGTAATTTATTAGTGCTTTTCAAAATGTCAAGGGTATAAAATACATGTAATGTCTGAAAGCAGACTGAAAGAGACTACAGGCATTAGGGAAAAGCTAGTCAAACTTGAAAACACTGTAGTTTAGTCAATACTAACAGCAATAGTAATGTCCTTACTTGTGAGAAATATATAAAAAGATTATAACAATAAGGGAAACTGCTGATTTTGAAAATCTTTCAAAGTTTTCTATAAATGTACTCTTTCAAAGTAAAATGTTTATTAAGTGATCACTGTATCACTGTATCACTGTCATCCCATTGTTCATCGATTTCCATGAGGAGGCACCAGTAACGTCTCCCTCATCCTAGCCCTGAGATTTTAGAAAGTGCCACATTTGAGGCTCTTTTAGGGTCAGGGGAAAAAGACCAATCATTGTTACTGGGTTTTGGCATATCGAATACACAACTGGGAGTTTGCCAGACTCTGTTGTGGGGGCAGGATACTCTCGGTAGCCTACTGGGTTCTTCAAGAGTAAGAACTAGATAATGAGAGATCGGGGCCAAGTGCTTCTGGGAGCTAGGTTTTGTTAATTTCTGGGTTTTGGCCATTGATGGGATAATACGGCACTGGGGGCAGTTGGTGGGTGTAACATCTAGCTACTGGAAGATAGGGGATCTGGGTGGAGGAGGCCCCGTCCCAATCTGAGCATGCTTGGAGATCTCAGCCCCGGGTCCCGCATGCCTGGGTTCCTCTGCCGGCTCCTTCATGTGTGAGGCTCGTCCAAACGTGTAGAGAGTGGTCTTAAGCATGGCTGTGGCTGGCTCTGGAGGTCTTCGGCTGCCAGGGCTCTGATCAGTGATAAAATCATTTAACCTACAAACTGCCCATACATCTGGAAGCGTCAGCAGCCAAACTCACATCTCACGACTGTAGTCATGTTGACTCACCGACTGGACCTGCTCTACCAATTCTTGACTATCCAAGGCGATGTGTGCCAAGTACCCAAAATTCCATAGAAAAACCTGTCCCCAAGGATACAAACTCCAGGGTTCCCTTGGAAGGAAGTTGGGCCAAGTACCAGTCCAGCTTAAACACCAGTAGCCACACCTATATCCCACTGCTAAATCAAGGTCAATGGCTCAACTCCAATATATTACAAATATTCTCTGCAGAGACTCTAAATCACAAATAATTCTAGGTACACAGTAACAAGGCTGAGGATTAGGTGTTTCTCGAAGTCAGAGTGGGCAGCCTTCCTCCCCACAGCCCCTGTACTTCCAGAAGCCCCAGAAGCCACGACCACCAAACACAGCTATTGCCAAGTCACTTCACTGTCCAAGACCATAGTTCATGAAGTCTTGAAGTCTCTGGACAGCTCCTAATTTCTCAAAACTGAGATTCCAGTAGGAGTACACCAAATTCTTAAATAAGGATTTAACAATCCTGTGGTCAGATATAACAACTTTCACACAAAATTGATTGTTATACTTACTGAGTTTAATAATGGTACTTTGTTATCTAATCAATTTCCACTCTAGAATTGTATCAACAGTTGTGACTTTTGTCTGCATTAATAAATTTTAATTTTCTTTAAAATATAGAATAATTTAGTCCCCCTAAAATCTATGGCAATTTTTAATTTAAAACTCATACATATTAAATTTTCTGAATTAAAACACATTTGAAGTAAGGTTTCCACATTTACAAGTTAACTAAACTTTCATAATGCAGATTGTGACTGATTTTTAGAATCCATAACTTGGGTCTTTCAGGACACAAATGTTACTAAATAAAGAGGGTTTGTCTGTAACTGAATATCACAGAGATCACTTAAAATAAAAAAGATTTATACCAAATATAAATATATATATATGTATTTCTATTGTGGAAATGGAAAGATAGCACAGTGTTAAGGTACTTTCCTTGTAAGCAGTCAAAACATGTTTGATATACAATACCACATATGGTCTCCTGAGCACCACTAGGAATAAGCTGTGAGCAAATAGCTAGACTTAAGCCCAGAGTACAGCCAGATATGGCCAAAAATAAATAAATAAAAGAAAAAAGAAAGGAAAAAGAAAAAAAACAAAGTTTATATCTTTCAAATATATTTAACTCGTTTTAGTTTAGGATATATACAAAACAAAATTAATGTTGAAGAGATAATTGGTAGATATAGACATAAATATCCAATATATATGATACAAATATGTATGTATATGATACGAAAGTCTATATATATAGACAAGAATTAGCAGAATCTAGCCTAAAATACAAAAACAAAGTTTTAGGAAATAAAGGTTATCTCAGAGAAAAAATCACAAATATCTTATTCAGAGCATGGTGTTTTGAAACAGGAAGTTAATTGGAAAATAAAAGTTGAAAAAACCCTCAAATACTTGAAAACTAGACAACTTATTACTGGATAATAAGTGGGTCAAAAATAAATCAAAGAAGAAATAATAAGGAAACATAGGTGAAGGGTCTGGGGCATTTGTGTGTTGACCAAAGGACGTAACAATAATATGCTACAAAATCTTAATTCACAAACCACAGATAATGAAAGAATAGATAAGCAATAGGATTTTACAACAGAGGTAGCATGGGAATAGGGTAGCGCATAATGGGCACTTAGTTGCAGTGGTGTTCAATAACTTTGTGCAGCAATACCATAAACTTGAACATGACTGCAATCCTACTATCTAAATTATAATAAATATTTTAAGATTCCTGGAAATTAAGAATAATAAAGGTATAAGTACATATAGGATACAGCATTGACAAAATTTTAAAAATCAGCAATATTATGCTAAAGACAGCAAAATCAAATAAGGAACTCATATAGAAAACTCTCAGCGATTTCACCACAGGTCTATAAAATTAGGTCCTACCGGTCAGAAGACAATGGTGGGATATAACAAATTGCTTTTAAAAACTTCAGTGAAATGAATATATAACCATAATACCCCATCCGTCTAGGTTATCATTAATATTTTAATAAATAATCATCACTTTATGGAAAATTAATAACAGGAAATTCATAGTGTGGAAACCAGCTTTGCAAAAACCATTAAAGGAGCTTACTCAAAATAAAAAACAAAATTCACAAACACTCAGAATTTCTAGAAAATATTGGCAATAAATCCCTTGATCCCAATTGTCTTATTTCATGTCAATGCCTTGAACTCACCAATCAAGAAACATAGCATGGCAGGATGGATGAAAAAAAATGAACTTAACTTTCTATTGTCTTTAAGAGACATATCTGAACATTTAGGATAATCATAGGCTCAAAGTTAATGGCTGGAAAAACAATCTTTTAAACAAAAATATCCTACAAAAGGCTGAGGTGGCCACACTTATATTAGACAATCACTATCACTGTCCTCCCGTTGTTCATCGATTTGCTTGAGTGGGCCCAGTAACATCTCCATTGTGACAGTTGTTACTGTGTTTGGCATATTGAATACGTCACGGGTAGTTAGCCAGCCTTTGCTGTTGCAGGAGAGATACTCTCAGTAGCTTGCTGGGCTCTTCGAGAGGGATGGAGGAATCGAACTCAGGTCGGCCATGTTGGGAGCTTGCAAGGCAAAGGCCCTACCCGCTGTGCTATCACTCCAGCCCAATATTAGACAATGCAGACTTCAAATTAAAGAAGGTTTTAAGGACTAGGTATTTTATTACTTAATGAGTTAATAAAGTGCTCAAGGACATTATACTTCTAAACATATGTGTACCTGATGTTAGTATTTAAAACAGTTACTAGATCTGAAGAAATAAATTGATAGCAACACAATAGTAGTGTGAGATTTTAATATTTTTCTCACACTTGTGGATATAACAACTAGTAAAATGTAGTGTCTGGAGAGATAGTGCAGTAGAGAGGGTACTTGTCTTACATGTAGTCCACCTGGGATCAAGCCTTGTTATTTCACGTGGTTCCCTAAGTGATGGCGGGAGAAATTCCTGAGTGCAGATCCAGGAGTAACCCCTAAGCATCTCTGGGTATAGTCCCAAAACCGAAAAACAAACCCAAACAACTAGAGAAAAATAAAAAATGGGCACTTACATAGCTGTAATTCCTAATGCCACATGTAACAACTAGTAAGCTGGAGATATAGTACAGTAAAGAGGATACTTGTCTTGTATGTAGCCCACCTGGGTTCAATCCTTGGTATCTCATGTGGTTCCCAAAGCACTGCCAGAAGTAATGCAGGTACACAGAGCCAGGAGTAAGCCTTGAGCACCTTTGGGTAACACTGTAGCACTGTCCTCCTGTTGTTCATCAATTTGCTCAAGCGGGCACCAATAACATCTTGATTGTGAGACTTGTTACTGTTTTTGGCATATCAAATACGCCACTGGGAGCTTGCCAGGCTCTGCCTTGTGGGCCAGATACTCTCAGTAGCTGGCGCGGCTCTCTGAGAGGAATGGAGGAATCGCACCCGGGTTGGCCATGTGCACGGCAAATGCCCTACCCGCTGTGCTATCACTCCATCCTCACCTTTGGGTATGACCCAAAAAACAAACAAATAAAAAAACCAACAAAAGTAAAAGTCACAAAGAAATAAAGGAAGAAAACTCTAAAAAACACTGAGTCACAAATGAAAGCGGAGATGTTACAGCAGCTACCACAGAAAATCAAATGTTCATCAGAGATTACTATGGAAATCTTTATGCCATATAACTGGAGAACACAGAAGTCATGGATAAATTTCTGGACTTTGATAACCTTCCAAGACTAAAAATTAGGAGGACACATAGTACCTGAGAGGACCAGTTTTCAGCAGGGAAATGAAATGGTAATTAAAAAATATCTGCCCCACAACCCAAAAGCCCAGGCTCTTATGTATCTACTATTGAGTATTTCCAAAACTTCAAAGGACAATTTTCAATCATTTTTAGGCTCTTACTCTGCCAGATAATAGTTTCTAGGAGGTAAAAATTACTCTGATGTCAAAGCAGACAGAGGTAAATATTATTCTGACAAAAAGCAGACGGAGCCATCATTTTAAAAATAGTATAGTTCAATCTCACAAATACAGAAGCAAAGATCCCAAACAAAATATTAGCAAATCAAATCAGTAATACGTTAAAATGATCATAAACCATGATCAAGTACAATTTATAACAGGTAAACAAGTAAGGTATAATATATAGAAACCAATCAATATAGTACACTGTAGGATAACATTGCTTTGTCCTTTCTCCCTTGCCACAAGGAGCTTAGGTTTATTGGGTCACACCCACCAAACAGCTCCCAAGTTACTCTCATTCTTTTGTTTATCTGTAACAAATTCTCTATGCTCTCTTTTTCAAACAGTTAATCAGCTTATTCCACTAACAAGTTTCTGTTAATTTGTAAGGTCAGATCTTTCTAGGACACTGAACTTGTATTGTAAGTTAATATTGCCTTTCTCCTCTCCTTATGTGTATTGAATGTCCTTTTGTATAGACACAAGAAGTTAATTAATATTATGCTAATATTAAAATTAGCATTAAAATTAGTTAATTAAAATTGGGATTTAATTGGCTTCGAATATTATTCATTCCCGGGCATCTGCTTTCTCAACTTAAGCCTCAGTTTACCTCACTTCCTACCGTCCCCAAAAGCAGGGTCCCAAGGAGGGACTGGATGGAACCAAGGCAAGTGGTAAGCTATGTGCTACCCTGGCATCAAGATGGGCCTGGCCAAAATGCCACAATTCTTAACTATAAGTTAAGAGTTTGATCATGGACAAATGCTTCCATGATCCAAAAGTAACGACGACCCCTCATTTTGGGGGATATAATGAGACTGTAAGAGGAGGCTAGGGGAGGCAGAGGAGAGACATGAGAGAATGGAGAGAGGATTGGAATAAACTACAACTAAGACCAACCAGCCTGGCCCTCCATTCCTTCCTTCGCCTGCCCTTGGCCAACAGCCGTCCCGATCCAGGCCACACACGGCGGCTCTAGAGCACCGGATGTGGGCACTGAGATAGAGCTGTCCAGAGATCCCGCGAACACACAATGTTCAGCATGCGGAGTTTTTTACAATACACCATATTGGTCACGGTCCTCCCGTTGTCCATCGATTTGCTTGAGCGGGCCCAGTAACGTCTCCATCATGAGACTTGTTGTTACTGTGTTTGTTAGGGTCCGAGCTGAGGACAGCCTCACCTGTCAAGGAAAACTCTGAGAGACCAAGTCCATGCAAAAGCAAGAGGTTTATTCGAGCATGCTCGGACTCACAGCATGACCGCAAACTGTCAGTGGCTGAGAGCCCTGGGCCTCTTCAAAGGGGGCTTTTTATAGGGCATCTTCCCGCACATTTCAGAAAGCCCGCGCACAAGTCATCCAATACATTTGAACTATTACATTAGAAGCTGCACACAGGCAGCCAGTCATTTTGCAAAAAGCCATCAGCACCAGCCACTCTCTTCTGTACAGGTCACCAGGCCATCCCAACGGGCAGCCAATTAGGCCTTTTCTGGCCTTATGGTGATATTAGGTGAATTCCAAAAACAGGGAAATACCTTATTAGGCCCTCTCTGGCCCTGTGGCCTAATTAGGCGGATTTCGAGGGCAAGGAAATACCTCATTAGGCCTTCTCCAGCCTTGTGGCCTTATTTGGTGAATTCCAGGGGCAACAAGAAGAAGATGGGGGTACTTGGTGCTGTCAACAGGACGCAGCTGCAGGGCAGGATATGGGCTGGGACTTGCTTAACTTGTTTTTCCAGGGCCTAACTGTCATGGTGCTGCCTTTCATGTTTAGCATATCAAACACGTCACGGGTATCTTGCCAGGCTCTGCCGTGCTAGAGAGATACTCTCGATAGCTTGCTGGGCTCTCCGGGAGGAGTGGAAGAATCGAACTCGGGTCGGCCATGTTGGCCGCTTGTAAGGCAAATGCCCTACCACTGTGCTATCGCTCCAGCCCACACATTATCAATATTAGAAAAAATAAAAATTATATCTTCACATCAGTAGAGGAAGGAAAAGCATTTGTAAAGATCTAATACTCGGGGCCAGAGCGATAGCACAGCGGGTAGGGCATTTGCCTTGCACGTGGCCGACCCAGGTTCGATCCCTGGCATCCCATATGGTCTCCTGCCAGGAGTAATTCCTTAGTGCAATACCGGAGTAAACCATGAACATTTCTGGGAGTGACCCAAAAAGGAAAAAAAAAACATCTAATACCTATTCATGGTTTAAAATTCTAATAAAATACACATAGAATATATGCCTCAATATAGTTAACCCCATTTGCCACAATCCCACAGTAAACATCATACTCAGTGGTGAAATATCAAAAGTCTTTCTTCTAACACCAGACACAAGACAAGGTTGCCCACTCTCATCACTATTATTTAATAGAGTACTGGGAGTTCTTGTCACAGCAATTAGGCAAAGGAAAATATTAAGTGTGTGAAGACAGGATAAAAAGAAGCCAAACCATCACATAAGCAGACAACATGATACAATAATTAGAAAACACTAAAAACTCCATAGAAAATCTCCTAGCACAATCAACTTGGACAGTAATACAGTATGCTACATTTTTTATTTTCACTCAATTTTGTCCAAAGAAATCAAGTAGTTGGGAATCATCTTAACAAAAGAAATAGAAAGACTTTACTTTTGTTGGTTTTAGGGATTCATTTGGCTCTTTCCAGTGCTTGTTCCTTGTTTTCTGCTCAGTGATCACTCCTGGTAGTGTTTGGGATCACACTTGAGTTGACTGCATGCCATGCAATTGCTCTACTTGCTATATCATCTCTAGAGTCCCAGGATGTGAAAGACATAGAAAGCAAACTTTAAGTCACTATTTAAAGAAAGAGAAGACACAAGGAAATGGATACACAACCTTTATCATGCACACGAAGCATTAGTAACATCAAAATGAGATTCATCCAAATCACTATACAGATATAACAGCCCCTATAAAATACTTGTGACACTTTTTAGAAGTATGATCAAATGCCGTTAAAATTTCTTTTTAGGCATGTGTATTGATACTCTGTGATTTAAAAAAATTTTCATAAAGAGTTGTTTCAGGCACTAACCTTTCAAAACTAGTCCACAACCTGTGTCCCAAGGTTTCCTTCCACAACCTGGCCTATCGCCTTAGCAAGCATATAAAAAGTTATTTCATTTTTCTTGTTCCAATAAAACAAAGGAATGGAAACTCCAATTATGAGAAAATTAATTTGTCAAAGTTAGTTTGTGATTATAAATTGTGATAAAGGTTCAACCTTTCTTAATCTGGTAGAGGATAGCCATATGCATCATTAGTGAGTGGCATGATGGGAAGTTTCTCCTGTCTTTTAAAGGAGCTCTTTTAATGCTTCTTGCAAAACTGATTTCAAGATTATGAACATTCTAAGCAATTGTCTTTACATTAAATTCCATTAAATTCTGCAATCTTCGAATAATAATCTTCTAATGAAAATCTAGTTGGATGGAATATTCTTGGTGAAAGTAGAAACAGAGATAAACAAATGGGACTATACTGAAGTGAGACGCTTCTGCACCGCAAAAGATACAGTGACCAGAATACAAAGACAATCTACACAATGGGAAGGGATATTCACCAAATATCCATCTAATAAGGGGTTGATATCAAGGATATACAAAGCACTGGTTTAACTCTACAAGAAGAAAACATCCAACCCAAACAGAAAATGGGCAAAGAAATTAACAGAAACCTTCTCAAGGAAGAAATACGAATGGCAAAAAGGCACATGAAAAAATGCTCTTCATCACTAATCATCAGGCAGATGCAGATCAAAACAACAATGAGATATCATCTCACACCACAGAGACTGGCCCACGTCCAAAAGAACAAAAGCAACCGGTGTTGGCATGGATGTGGGGAGAAAGAACCCTCCTACACAGCTAGTGGGAATGCTGATTGGTACAGCCCTTTTGGAAAACAGTATGGACGATTCTCAAAAAATTAGAAATTGAGCTCCCATTTGATCCAGCATTACCACACCTGGGAATATATACCGGAGAGGCAAAAAAGTGTAGTTGAAATGACATCTGCACTCGTATGTTCATTGCAGCATTGTTTACAATAGCCAAAATTTGGAAAAATACCCGAGTGTCTGAGAACAGATAACTGGTTAAAGAAACTTTGGTACATCCACACAATGGAATACTATGCAGCTGGTAGAAAAGATTAAGTCATGAAATTTACATACATGTGGTTCTACATGGACTATACCATGCTAAGTGAAATGGGCCAGAAAGAGAGGGACAGACATAGAAAGATGGCACTCATCTGGGGAATATAAAGTAACAGAATTGGAGTCAAACACCCAAGAATAGTTGAGATAGTTACCAGGAGGTCTGCTCCAGGGCTTGGAAGTTGTCCTCACATGCTGGGGTAAAAGGCAGCTCAGATAGAGAAGGGAACACCAAATAAAGGATGTTTGGAGGACTCGCTAGGGATGCGAGATGCGTGCTGAAAGTAGACTCTAAACCAAACACAATGGCTACTCAGTACCTCTATTGCAAACTACAACACCCTAAAAGAAAGAGAGAGCAAGAAGGAATGCCCTGCCATAGAGGCGGTGCAGGGTGGGGCGATGGGGCAGGTGGTGGGAGGGCTACTGGGATCATTGGTGGTGGAGAATGGGCACTGTTGGAAGGATAGTTACTCGATCATTGTATAACTGAAACCGAAGCACGAAAGATTGTAAGTCTACAACTGTACCTCATGGTGTTTCACTAATAAAATAAATAAATAAATTAATTAATTAATTAAAAATATTTTCAAGAGATGTGAAACAAATTCTAAATGGATTTTTGTGATTAAAAATATTCCTATGGAATACCAAAACCCAGGAAGAGGCAGACGACCTGGGAGTGGGAGAATATGGGAGTTTTTTCTTTCCTGAACCTTAAGTTATACTCTAAAGCTATAGTTATCAGAAGATGGTGTGGTACTTGAATAAATACTGACTGTCAGACCAATGGAATAGAACTAAGAGTTCAGAGATAAACCCTAAGGTATGTGGACAACTACTCTTTGACAAAAAATGCTAAGATTTTGAAGTAGAGCAAGAAAATCTGGTCAGACACGTGAAATATTGAACTCTGATCATTATCTCACATCATACACCAGTCTACTTGAAAACAGATTAAAGATCTCAGTATTTTTTGCTTTTTTAGGTCACACCCAGCAATGCTCAGGGGTTACTCCTGGATTTTCACTCAGAAATTACTCCTGCCAGTGCTTGGGGGACCATATGGGATGCCAGGGATCGAACCCGTGTCGGCCGTGTGCAAGGCAAACACCCTACCCACTGTGCTATTGCTCCGGCTGATCAGTATTATACTGTGATCCATAAATTACACTGAAGTAAATAGGCAGAATCCTTCATGACACTGAATCTGATGGCATCTTCAAAAACTCAGTGTGACTGTTTAAACATAAACAAAAAATGAGATTGGCTCCAATTAAGAAGTTTCTGCACTACAAGGACAATTTCGTAAACAGACAGACTTTATCCAGAAGAAAACAATGGACATGGAACTTCTGTCTCATCCAATAACCTGAAATGACCCTCTGAGGTTTGGTGAACTAAAACATACTGGCCTGAGACCTAAAGCTGGAAAGTATGATTAAGTATTTCCAGGGACAAATTAAAGCTAAAGTTACAATTTACTTTAATGTTGCCCAGTTCTTACTGCACCTATACAAAATAATTGCCACTTTTACTAAGGACAATCTGTTGTGTTAATTATAAAGGTGGATAGAAAATCATTCTTCATTTCAAGGACATTTCTCATTATGTGAAAAACAAATTCTAGTTCCATGGAGGGATAATAAAATTTCCAGTTAAAATCCAAAATAAAATTGGCCACACTTTTTAAAAAGCATGCAGTGGGTTTGGTCAGAGGCAGTTAGGATCTGTTCAGAGTTTTTTTGTGTGGTTTTGTTAATCTATAATTGCCTCACTGGAAAGTATCCCTCTAAAAGACAAGAATAACCTCTAATAGCATCTAATCTCTATTCATGCTCTTCTCCCCCTGTAAGCTACACAGGGTCTGCTCTCAACAATTAGATCTCAGCTCTCTACAACCCCGTCTGACCCAGCCAACTAAGGAATAAAACAAATAACTACTTCAAGCACGGGATGGTTTGAATTAAATAATATTTGGGGTCTTTCATCTTTCTCATATTAAAATAGTTAATCCATGTCTCTTAAACACCTTAATAAAAGTGGTTCTCTTGTTCAAAGGCCATTAATTTACAAATGTTGATGTAGACCAGATTGGACATTCCACCTGATTGCCAGAGGGCTAATGGACAGACCCATTTTCTTAAGGGGTTTTATGTGCGGCCCAAAACTTTTCACATAAAGCAGCCAGATGATATTTTGGCCCATCCTCTGCTGTTGCAGTTTGAGCCCCTTGTTGAACAAACAGAGGGGAAATTATAGAAACAAAATGGCTGTATTAGGATCAAAAGGGTAGTTGTAGTAGTAGTCAGGACAATATTAGGGATATTGCCCTAAAGAAAGGCTATCATTGGTATGGAATATCACAAGGGTGGTCTAGGTGGTGCCTGGACATCACAAACTAATTATTTCAGTGTCCTATTCTTCCCATTAATGGCACACATTCTTGAAACACAAGAAGGAAATGCTCATCTACCCACTGTATTAAAAAGGTTGTAAAACAGAATTCCAGTAACTCTGCAGTGATGAGACTTCAGCCAAAATCAAAATAATTTCAAGATAACCCTGTTACATCTATTACTGAACTGACAGTGACACTTACAAACCCAGAATATCCGTTTTATCCCAAATGCCCCTTGTTTTGAATTCAGAACAAAGGCAAAGCCTTTCAAAGAACCAAAAAGGGGCAAGACACCAATCATTCCTCCTGTGCTGGTTACTCATGCATTTGTCAGTCACTTATATGGAAAATGATAACAAAGGGGATAGGGGGAAATCGGGAGCCTATTGTTCCACTCATTTCACTCATTATTTACCAGTAAGGTGAAAGGAGAGAATGTTGGTGAGTGTGAACATACCCAGAAGGGAAATGAAAACTGAAGTTAGCATTTCTACTTTCTGGTAAAAACAAAATGGTAAAATTAAAAATGTTTGGTTTTTACATATGAGTATGTGTTATCATATTACTTAAAATAACAATTACTTAAAATTGTTAATGCATAATAACATATAGATGGATGTAAATTTATGAGAATAATTTAAATGTTTAATTTTTCTTTACTTAGAATGATATTAAACACCACATTAAAAGCATAGTGCAGATAAAAAGGTGTAAAAGGAGAATGATTTCTGCCCTTATTTGGAATCCTTCTATAGGAGACCCCTCCTGCAACCAGGCAACGTCCCTGGCTTCCTTTGCATTTCTTTAATTTGCATTAAATATTCTCTAAATTCAGGAAAAACATTTTCTGTACTGCAAAAACAACAACAACAATGACCAGAGCATGAGAGAAAGTGCAGAAAATAGGGTGTTTGCCTTGCATTAACTTAGTTATTTATATATTTATTTTATTTGTATTTTTATTATGCTTGGTCCTTTCCCTACTTTCAGCACACGTCTCCCATATCGACTGGTTCCTCAAGCCATCTTTTTCTTAGTGATCTCTTTTTCTATTTGTTAATTTTATTTATTTATTTTTAAATTTTAATTAGTGAAACACCATGAAACACAGTTGTAGACTTACAAATTTTTGTGCTTTGGTTTCAGTTAAACAATGATCGAGTACCCATCTCTCCAACGGTGCCCATTCTCCACCAGCACTGATCCCAGTATCCCTCCCACCCCCCACCCACCCCCCCATTCCAACCACCTCTGTGGCAGGGCATTTCCTTTTGTTCTCTCTCTCCTTTTCAGTGCTGTTGTTTGCAAAAGAGGCATTCAGTGGCAATAATGTTTGGTCTATAGTCTACTTTCAGCATGCATCTCCCACCCTGGGAGGATCCTCCCACCACCCTTTATTTAGAGCTCCCTTCTCTATCTGAGCTGCCTTTTCCCCTAGCATGTGCGACTGGCCTACAAGCATGGAGAAAACCTCCTGGTAATTATCTCGGCGATTTTGGGTGTTAGTCTACTATTTTGTTACTTTATGTTCCCCAGATGAATGCAATCTTTTTTGTCTGTCCCTCTCTAATTCATTTCACTTAGCATCATACTTTCCATGTAGTACCACTTGTATGTAAATTTTATTACTTCATCTTTTCTAACATCTACAAAGTACTTCATTGTGTAGATGTACCAAAGTTTCTTTAACCAATCATCAGTTCTCAGGCACTCAGGTTTTTTCCAGATTCTGACTATTGTAAACAGTGCTGCAATGAATAAACAAGTGCAGATGATATTTCAACTATAATTTTTTGCCTCTCTGGGTTATATTCCCAGTAGTGGTATTGCTGGGTCAAATGGGAGTTCAATTTCTAATTTTTTGAGAATCGTCCATACTGTTTTCCAAAAGGGCTGAACCAGTCAGCATTCCCACTGGCAGTGAAGGAGGGTCTCTTTCTCGCCAAAAACGCACCAACACATGTTGCTTTTGTTCTTTTGGATGTGAGCCAGTATCTGTGGTGTGAGATGATATCTTATTGTTGTTTTGATCTGCATCTCACTGATAATTAGTGATGGAGAGCATTTTCTCATGTGCCTTTTTGCCATTCGGATTTCTTCTTTGAGTAAATGTTTCTGTTCATTTTGTCGCCTCATTTTTTGGTGGGGTTGGATGTTTTCTTCTTGTGGAGTTCAACCGGTATTTTGAATATCCTTGATATCAACCCCTTGTCGGATGGATATTGGGCGAATATACTTTCCCATTCTGTAGACTGTCTTTGTACTTTGGTCACTGTTTCTTTTGAGGTGCAGAAGATTCTTAGTTTAAGATAGTCCTATTTGTCTATCTCAGTTTTCACTTACTCAGCCAGTGGCGTGACATCTTTGAAGATACAATTAGCTTCAAAGTCATAGAGGGATTTGACAACTTTGTCTTCAATGAACCTTAAGAATTCCGGTCTGATGTTGAGGTGTTAAATCTATTTTGATCTGACTTTTGTACATGGTGTTAGGCAGAGATTAGAGCCCATTGTTTTTTGCATGTAGCCATCCAGTTTTACTCGCACAATTTGTTAAAGAAGCTTTCTTTGCTTCACTTCACGTTTCTTGCACCCTTATCAAAGATTATATGATCACATGTTTGGGGGGATATGTCAGTATATTCAACCCTGTTACATTGGTCTGCAGCTCTGCCTTTGTTTCAGTACCATGCTGTTTTAATTATTGTTGCTTTGTATTAGTGTTTGAAGTTAGGGTGGTTGATTCCTCCCATTTTCTTTTCCCCAAAAATTGCTTTAGCTATTGGTGGGTGCTTATTGTTCCATATGAATTTCAGGAGTGTTTGCTCAATTTCTTTGAAGAATATCATGGGTATCTTAATATGGATCACATTGATTTTGTACAATGCTTTGGGACGTATTGCCATTTTGACAAAGTTAATTCTCCCGATACATGAGCAGGGGATATCTTTCCATTTTCTTGTGTCCTCTTTTATATCCTGAAGTAGTGTTTTGTATTATTCTTTGTACAGATCCTTTAGTTCCTTAGTTAAGCTAATTCCTAGGTACTTGATTTTCTGGGGCACAATTGTAAACAGGATTGTTTTTTTCATGTCACTTTCTTGTCTCTCACTATTTGCTATAGGAAAGCCATGGACTTTTGGTTATTAATTTTATAGCCTGCAACTTTACTATACTAGTCTATTGTTTCTAGTAGTTTCTTGGTAGAGGTTTTAGGGTTTTCTAACTATAGTATAATGTCATCTGTGAATAGTGAGAGCTTTATTTCTTCGTTTCCTACCTGAATGCTCTTAATATCTTTTTTTTGCCTAACCGCTATTGAAAGCACTTCCAGTACTATAGTGAACAGCAGTGGAGAGAGTTGGCATTCTTGTCTCTGTCCCTGATCTTAGAGGAAGACTCTTAGTTTTTCCCTATTGAAAATTATGCTTGCTGTAAGCTTGTGGTAGATGGTTTTAACTACATAGAGGAAAGTCCCCTCTATACCCATTTTCTCGAGGGTTTTCATTATAAACGGGTGCTGGCTTTTGTCAAATGCTTTCTCTACATCTATTGTTACGATCATACGGTTTTTATCCTTTTTGTTGATATGATGTATTATGTTAATTGATTTATGAATATTAAACCATGCTTGCATCCTCGGACTGAATCCCACTTGGTCATGGTTTATGATTTTTTGATGAGTTGTTGAATTCTATTTGCTAGTATTTTGTTGAGAATCATCGCATCCGTGTTCATCAGGGATATAGGTCTGTAGTTTTCTTTTCCTGTGGTTTCTTTGTTTCATTTTCATATTAGAGAGATAGGGGCTTCATAGAAACTGTTTGGGAGAGTTTCTCTTTCTTCAATTTCCTGGAATATCTGAGAAGCACTGGCAATAGTTTCTCTTTAAATGTTTGCAAAAATTCGCTGGTGAGCTCATGTTGATCTGGGCTTTTATTTTTGGGAAGACTTTTGAGTACAGTTTAAATTTCTTTGATGTTAATAGATCTAATCAGGTACCCTAAATCTTCTTGATTAAGCCTTGGGAGATTATAGAATTCCAGGAATTAATCCATTTCTTCTAGATTCTCTTGTTTCGTGGCATACAGACTTTCAAACTAGTTTCTGACTATCATTAGAATCTCTATGGTTTCTGTTGTCATGTCCCCCTTCTCATTTCTGATTCGGTTTATTAGAGTTCTCGATCTCTCTTTCTTTTTGAGTCTTGCTAGTGGTTTATCTATATTGTTTATTTTCTTGAAGAACCAGGTCTTGGTTTTATTGACCTTTCGGATTGATTTTTGTTTTCAATGTCGTTGATTTCTGCTTAAATTTTTATGATCTCTCTTTTTTTGCCTGATTTGGGCTTCTTTTGTTGATACTTTTCTAAAATATTGAGTTTTGAGTTCAAGTTGTTTATGTGGGCCCTTTCTTCCTTCCTGAGAAATGCTTGCAGAGCAATAAATTTTCCCCTTAACATGGCTTTAGCTGTATCTTTTAGGTTCTGGTAGCTCATGTCTTCATTTTCATTTGTTTTTATTTTGATTTCTTCCTTGACTTCCTTCCTGACCCACTCGTTGTTCAACATTTATTTATTTAATATACAGGTGTTTGATTTGGTTCTCCGTGTCTGTGTGTCATTCACTTCTATTCTCAGTGCACCGTGGTCTGAAAAGATTGTGGATACTACTTCTATCTTTCTGAGTCTGTTGAGGTATGTTTTGTGTCCTAGGGCATGCTCTATTTTGGAAAATGTTCTGTATGCACTGAAGAAGAAAGTTTATTCTTTCTTTTTGGGGTGTAAAGCTCTGTATAGGTCTATAAGCCCCCTCTCTTCTATTTCTTCCTTCAAAGCCAATGTTTTCTTGCTGAGTTTTGTTCTTATTGATCTATCCAGAAGTGATAAGGCAATGTTGAAGTCTCCGGCTACTACTCTGTTGCTAGCAATGTCCTTCTTAAAATCTGTTAGCAGTTTTTCTAAATATTTAGCTGTTCCCTAATTAGGTGTGTATACATTTAAGTGTGTGATTTCTTCCCGTTGTACACATCCCTTGGTAAATAGAAAATGGCCTTCACTTTCCCTTCTAATCTTTTTCAACCTGAAATTTATTTTGTTGGATACAAATATGGCCACCCCAGTTTTTTGAGGGAGCTGTTTGCTTGCAGGATTATTTTCTATCCTTTAACTTTGAGTCTGTGTTTGCTCAGACTGTTCAGATGAGTTTCTTGTAGGCAGAAGAATTTTGGGTCCTGTCTTTGAATCTATTTTTCCACTATGTGTCTCTTTCTTGGTGAATTTAGACCATTTATGTTGAGAGAGATTATTGTTATGGGGTTTTGTGTCATCTTTCTGTAAGGGTCTGTTGTGCTTGTAGGGTTTGTCTTGTCTTATATTAGCCCCTTTAGCCCTTATTTTAGATTTGATTTTGAGTCTATGAAGTTCCTGAGCTGCTGTTTTTCCATAAAATAGTGTACCATTCCTTGTGTTTGAGTGAGAGTTTAGCCAGGTAGAGTATTCTTATTAAATCATTCATTTCAGTTAGTTTTTTCAGTATATCCCACCCTTGCCTTTGGGCTTGAAGGGTTTCCTCTGATAGTTCTGCTGTGAATCTAAGGGGTCCTCTTTTGTATATGATTTCCCTCTTTGACCTTGCTGCTTGCAGTATTGTGTCTCTATCCGTGGCATCCATCATTCTAACTATGATATGTCTTGGAGTGGTTTTGTTAGGATCTCTTCTAGGTGACACCCTTCGGGCTCCTTGAATCTGAATGGCTGCATTGTACAGCTCTGGGAATTTTTCAGCAATGATTTGTTTAACTGTGGCTTTTTCACTGGGATTGTTTCCATCAGCTTCTGGTATTCCAATGATTCTAATGTTGTTCCCCTTCGAATCATCTCCTAGGACTCTACTTCGCTCTAGAGCTATATTGAGGTCTCTTGCCATTGTTCGTTGTTGCCTGTTGGGTTGGTGCAGCTAATCTTCCAGCTCACTGACTCTGTCTTCAGCTGTGGTCATTCTACTCTTGAGGGCACAGACTGAGTTTTTTATTTCATCTACAGAATCTTTTATTCGTGGCATTTCTGTGTGTAGCTTTCCAATTTCTGCTCTCATTTCTTCCCGTAATTTCTTGATTGTTTCTCTCATGTTACTATATATCTGTCTCACTGTTTCATTGAGTTCATTGAACATCTACATTACTTCATATCTGAGTTCTTTCTCAGAGAGTTCCTTTAGGTGAGTAGGACCTATGGAGGCTCTGGACTCTTCTCATCATCCTCCCCACGTGGTGGGGATTTGCGTTGTTTCTTCATGTTGGTGTGGAGGTATGGAGACTGAGATGTTACACTAGATTTCTTGGTATGACTAATCTACCTGAGGCCACATGAGCTTCCACTGGCCCTGAATTAGGCCACGCCCACTTCTGAAGAGGCCACGGTCCCACGGGTACCTGGTGTCTGTTGTTGGTAGCATCTGGGAGGGGAAGAAGCCCAGCACAGCATTGAGAAGGAACAGGAAGTGTCTCAGTGATGCTGGGTGTCCCAGGGTCCTAGAGGATGCCTCGGGCTCATGCACAGAGAAAGCCATGTCCCGGGTTCGAATACTGGTAGGTTAAATGACCTGGGAGGAGAAACTGCTCCCTTCATTATTCCAGAAGCCTTCTCCCCTTTACTCATGAGGCAGGCGTCCAGCTGCATTGTTGTGGAACAATTATCCCCTCCTTTCCTTAATTCCAATGGTGTTAAGTTATACAGGAGACTCCAGATATTTGAATCTTTTTATTCTTCCTTTCCTTCCTTGCAGAAGAGACCAGCCTTAAAGCAGGCCTGCTGAAATGCTGGTCATTTTCTTGCTCCTCCTTTCACTCAAGCTTCTTCACTACAGAAGTAACCTGTTGCGCGCCGAAAAATGCCAGACTGCCTCTGCAGGCCCCAGTCCCAGGCCTGCCCCTTGTCCCAGTGCACCTTGCTCAGCGCTCTCCATTTTCCATCTGGTCAGGACTTCAGAGGCACGCCCACCCCCAAATCTCATGCATCTCTGCACCAAACTGGGCCTGCCTCGCATTTAGAAGACATTTCTCCCCATCTCTTGCACCCCTTATGGTACTCAGTGGCCTGCCAGGAGTGATCCCTGAGTTCAGAGACAGGAGTAAGCCCTGTGCACCACCAAGTGTAGCCCATAAAATTGCCTCCTCATCATTAGAAAAATGTTAATCAAAACAACAATGAGATATCATCTCACACCAGATTTTTTTAGAGATACTGAAGGTCATTTCTTAATGATCAAGGGATCTGTACATGAGGAAGAACGCACACTCTTAAGTGTATATGCAACTAATGAGGGACAAGAAAGATACTTAAAACAACTGCTAGTAGACTTGAAGAAAGATATCAAAAATAGCACAATGGTAGTTGGAGATTTCAACACTGCTTTGTCAACTCTTTATAGATCAACCAGACTAAAGCTAGGCAATAAAATACTTTATTTCAGGGAAGAAATGGAAGATATGGTATTAGCAGATATCTACAGAAGTTTGTATGCCCCAAAATAAGGATGCACATTCTTCTCAGGTGCACATGGGACATTCTCCAAGACAGACCACATGCTGGACCACAAAACATGACTCCATAAAATTAAGACTATAAAAATTGTATCAACTAGCTTTTCAGACCCTGAGGCACTGAAAGTAGAAGTGAATTACACACAGAAGCAGAGAATCAAATGAAACACCTGGAAATTAAACAGCTCACTACTGAACAACCAATGGGCTAGATTGGAAATCAAAATGTAAATAAAAAATTCCTGGTAACAAATGAGAATGAGGATATAAGCTACCAGAACTTGTGGACACAGCAAAAGCAGTGTTAAGAGGAAAGTTATAGCTCTGCAAGCATTCATCAGAAAGGAAGAAAAGGCTCACATCAATAACTTAACCTCACAGCTTAAGATCCTGGAAAATGACTAACAAAAGAAGCCCAGACCAGCTAGGAGGAAGGAAATAATAAACCTTGGAGTAGAAACCAATGAGCTGGAACCCAAAAACAATCCTAAAGACAGATGAAACCAAGAACAGGGCCTGTAATGTAACACAATGCTGTCAAAACAAAAATGGAGTATTTATTTTTCAAAGCTTTATCAAATTAAGCTTTATCATTTTTATTTAGTCTGGGCAGGAGGAAGTGTTTGAGCTGCACTCCATGGTACTTAGAGATTATTCTGGTTCTGTGCTCAAAAGTGCCCTAGGTAGTTGTCAAGGATAATTTATAACTCTCTTGGCAGGGTAGAGGTTGGGGTCACACCCAACGGTTTTCAGGGCTTATTTCTGGTTCTGCATTCAGAGATAATTCCTGGTGAGACTCAGGGGACCATACATTGTGCCAGGGATAGAATTCACAGAAACCTGTTTGCAAAGCAAGCATCTTACCCACTGTACCATAGCTCTGACTCCAGATTTATCACGTTCTTAACCATATCCCAGATTTTTCTACAGAGATTACAGCATGTTAAATCTATGATGGTTATGGAGATTAACTGGCTGGTTGATGTTGCTAAATTTTTGGTTTTTATGCTATAATGGAAAAAAAACAGGTGACTAAGTGAGACAAATATCCCTTGGAGACAAATATCACTTGGTGATGAAAAATAGGAATATGTGGAATGTAAGTTCCAAAGCACTAGGCTCAAATGTTTAAAAAATGTGTTTCATTGAAATGGTACATAATGTCCTTGGTATATGATTTTTTGTAGATATAGATCAATCTTGAAACCAAATTTTTTGTCCTGGCATTTTGGCTTTAAAGTGGCAGAATTATAATTGAAAACTGAATACAAAGTCAGCAAATGTAACCGTCGAGGAGTAATATCAGGACTAATATCTGTATAAATATACCTAAAACATTTACTTTTACAAATGAATCATAAGTAAAAACAGTTGAGCCTTATGAAAATATTGTTTATTATTACATAGATTTAAATATAGTTTGGATCAAATCACATAACAGAAATAATTCCATCTATTGGGGAACCAATAATAATACAGTGTAACTTAGACAATTTATCTGAATATTGTTATTAAATGTAATCATAGTGATTATGTGACATATACCATTAGGAGAGATGATACTATGTAGCAGTGTAGCACTGTTCTCCCGTTGTTCATCGATTTGCTAGAGCGGGCCCAGTAAAGTCTCCATTATTGTGAGACTTGTTACTGTGTTTAGCATATTGGATACATCACGGGTAGCTTGCCAGGCTGATACTATGTAGAAGATAATTTCAACTGTTAATAAACAGGTTTGTAAAATATTATTTAAAAATAAGTTACACATGAATGATTAGGAGAGCTTGAATTAAACTAAATTATTCTGTGATTTGATGTTATCAACAGAATGGAAGGATATTTGATGTTAAATTATCATATTTCAGCACTGAATGTGATATTAGGCTTCATTTATTCCACTCTTCTCACGTTTGTAGATTATATAATAATGATCTAGAAAGTGAAGTTCTTGGTAGAGGATCAATGAAATGTTTTCAGTTCTTACAACAGATAATTTGGTTTATGTACAACGATGTAAATGGATGTGTGAGATACTGACACGGGCAAAAAAGAGCACCACTGGAATTTTCAAATAATTTATTCAGCAGAATTGACCAAGTTTGAAGGAAGGAGGAACATTATCATTTTTAATATGAGACAGGCAAGAAAATCAGGCTTCTATATGGAGAACGTCTTATCACCTTTATGTTTAGCAACAGTTCTTCCTCAGCAAATCATGCACAGAAACTATAATCATTCCATCTATTGGAAAACTAGTAATAATATAGTAATATATATAATAATTCAAAACATGAATATTTTGCAAACAATCTTCTCTCTATATATATTATAATTCCCATCAGATAACAAAATCCCCATAATTAGCTAATTGTATCACTTGACCACTTGTCGTCCTGTTGTTCATCAATTTGCTCAAGCAGGCACCTGTAATGACTCCATTTGTTCCTGTTGTATGCTAGTGTAGCCCAATGGAGTACTGGGGGCTCTTTCAGAGTCAGGGGAATGAGACCCGTTATTTTTACTGTTTTTGGCATATCGAATACGTCACAGGTAGCTTGCCAGGCTCTGCCATGCGGACAGGATACTCTCGGTAGGTGGCCGGACTCTCTGAGAGGGAGAAACTGTATTGCTCTCTTCCTGGAGCTTTGTTTTATAGTCTCTGGACCTTGGCCGTTGATGAGATTACATGGCACTGGGGGCAGTTTGTGGGTGTGACTGCCAAGCTACGGGAAAATGGGAGATCTGGGGTTCCTCTACTGGTTCCTTCATGCGTGAGGCTCATCCGAGCGTGTGGAGAGTGGCCTGGAACATGGCTGTGGCTGGGTTCTGGAGGTTTTCGGTTGTCGGGGCTCTTCTTGGTGTGGGGAGGGAAACTCAAACAGCCCCCTTCAAAGGGACCCCAGTGAAGATATCTTGGCATGGGGGCAGAAGATTCTGCCATAATTAACTACATAGAAATTAACAAAGAAAACATTGCTCAAAGTCAGTAAACCCGGTAATTTAGTAGATAAGTCACTTCTTTATCAGATAATCTCAGTATACATGAATTGGAAATATTAAATAAAAATATAGACTTCTAACATCTTTTTAAAATTTTTTTATTAGTGTGTTACCGTGAGGTACACTTACAGACTTCCAAACTTTGGAGCTTGTGTTTCAGTCATACAATGCTCGAGTACCCATCCCTCCACCAGTGCCCATTCTCCACCAATGATCCCAGTAGCCCTCCCCCCATTTCATCCTCTCACCCCACCCTGCCTCTGTAGCAGGGCATTCCCTTTTTTCTCTCTCCTTTTGAGGGTTATGGTTTTCAATAGGGTATTGAGTGGCCATCTTTCTCGATGTATGGTCTACTTTCAGGGTTTCTAGCATCTTAAACTCAGGTGTGTGAACTGCAGTGGGCTCTGGGAATATGCATCCTTAATAAATCTGAAGTCCAGGAACCCACACAAAGAGGAGTTGGCGGTTAGACCCTGCAGCGTTTTGCCCCCAGATCTTCCTTCTTGCCAGGTACTTCCTCCCACCAAACCATCAGTTTAACATACTAAACTCAGGTTTGTGTGAACTTCAGTGGGATCTGCACCTTCTCCCATCCTGATGTCCAGGGACCAACACAAAGGGAACCTGATGGCTGGATCCTAAATCTTTTTGCCCCTGTAACTGCTCATCATGATGTCCCTCTAAACTTTAACCCCCAAACCAGGAAAATGTGCTGCCATCCACACCAAGGAGTTACTCAGTTGGAGGTGCCAGTGAACCTAGGTCTCACATTTTTTCACCTCTCCATAACTTAACCATAAACATACAAAGACTACATAATTGTAGTTACATAACCAAACAACAACATAGAAGAAATAACTGTAAAGTGCAAAGGTCACAGTAGTAAAGCAACACAGAAAACCACCAGGTCAAGTGAGTGAAGCTGTTACCCCAGATGATTCAATGAGTAATAATGAGCTAGATAACTTCTCTGAGAAGGAATTTAGAATGGAATTATTGAGGATGCACAAGGAGCTCAAAAAGAATAAAATGCACTGTCAGTAAAACATGAGAGGATATGAGAGCAGAAATATGGAAAATACAAACAGAAGTGACCTATCTGAAAAGCTTGGTAGACAAAATGAAAAACTCACTGAAAGTCCTCATAGTTGCTGAGGACAGATTTAGTGAGTTCCAAAAAGATGTGTAGAAAATCTTCAGACAACAGCAGAAGATGGAAGAAAGCTTCAAAATAAATCATATATGGAAAGAGAACTTTGGAATGAATTGAAGGGGAGCAACATGTGAATTACTGGTGTCCCAGCGGGGCAGGAAGAAAACCTCAATGAAGAAACATTGGTCAGACATCATTGCTCAGAAGTTCCAGAGCTGAAGAGTGCTTGCACCCAGATCCAGGGGGCATGAAGGGTACCAGCTACAAGAAAGCCAAATAAAAATACTCCAAATATATCCTAGTGAAAATAACGACAAGCACAGATAGAGATAGAATCCTGAAAATATCAAGATGAAAGAAAGAAATTATAAAAAGGATCGTTCTGAAGATTTATAACAGGCTTATCAGAAAAACCCTCCAGGTTCAAAGACAGTGGTGGAATAGAGCGGGAAAAAACCTCAGTGAAATGAATGCCTCACCGAGAATTATTTACCCAGTCAAACTTTCATTCAGATTTGAAGGAACAATGGGCTGGAGCGATAGCACAGCAGGTAGGCTGTTTGCCTTGCACCCGATTGACCTTGGTTCGATTTTTCCATCCCTCTCAGAGAGCCTGGCAAGGTACTTAGAGTATCCCGCCCAAACGGCAGAGCCTGGTAAGCTCCACGTGGCCTATTCAATATGCCAAAAACAGCAACAACAAGTCTCACTATGGAGACCTTACTGGTTCCCGCTAGAGAAAATCGATGAACACTGGGAAGACAGTGCTATGCTACAGTGCTTGAGGGAACAATACATAACTTTACAGATAAATAACTTAAGAACTTCTTAGACTATAACCATTCTTATAAGAAGAACAAAATGGGCTACTTGAGATAAGAGGAGCCCCAAACTGCATCAAACTCCTGCAGAAGTCACAAAACTCCATAATAATCTCTCTCAATATCAATGGGCTAACTGCACCAATTAAGAGACAGAGTGGCAGCTTGGATTAGCAAATTGAAACCAACACCTGGCACAAGCAAGAAACACGTTTGAACAGAAGAGCAAACAGGCTAAAAGTCAAAGGTTGGAAGACAATTCTTCAGGCAAACAACCCCCCTCAGATAGACACCAAAGCCCAATAGGATCTCATATTCCGTTAGATACGACCAGTTGGGGGTCCAGTGGCAGGCCAGTAACCTCTTAATATGCATCTATTCTTGCAGTGCCCTGGTTGACACTAGATTTTGTGGCAAAAATACTATGTTTTAGGTAATAGTGACATCATTTACTAATTGACATCCAAGGAAACACTCAACTAAATCATTTGTCCAACTTTGATGTTGAATTCCTTTAAGAAGTAAGGATATTTGTGGTTATATTTACATCCTTACTAAGTCTTCATACATTTAGAGCCTTTGTCTTACACAGGGCAAAGTCCTTCTGTGAGAATTTTTTCATCTATGACTTTGTGTAAAATACTCTGCAGATTATTAATAAATCATTTCATTGTTTGGTAACCAACAGTGTTTCATTTTTGTTTTTGGGCCACACCTGGTAATAGTCAGGATATACTATCAGTTCTATACTCAGGCATGGCTCCCAATTCTGCTTGGGGAAGTATGTACAGTGCCAGGAATCCATCCAGGGCTGCCCACATGGTAAGGCAAATGCCTAACTCACTGTACTAGATCTATGGCCGTAACAATAGGTGGTTTTCTTTTTCAAAAGGAGATAGTTTGAAAAGTTGACATAAAAGAAATTACAGGGAAGTTTAATAGACATTAATTCTCGTTTACATTTCATTCGTTTTTGTAACAGTGATTTTTTAAATATCACTTTCAGTATTTAAGGGGCCGTTAGTTGCTGAAAAATGCAACCTGTTTGAGTTATGTCCTGTAAATATGCACATACAGACATATTTTTATGACAAACTTTATATCTAGTTTGTATCTTTATGTTTGTTTATTAATTTGGGTTTTTTTGTTTGGGTCACACCCGGTGATGCACAGGGGTTACTCCTGTCTCATGCACTCAGGAATTACTCCCGGCAGTGCTCGGGTGACCATATGGGATTCTGGGAATCGAAACTGGGTCAGACGCGTGCAAGGCAAATGCACTACCCGCTGTGCTATCACTCCAGCAACTATTAATTTGTTTTTAATAATTTCTGATTGGGAAACTTTTCTGAGATTCAAGGGCCTTTTACAGAAAATCACAACCTTAGTTAATTATTTTTCATCTGAATTTTATTTATTTATTTATTTATTTATTTTTATTAGTGAGACACCATGAGGTAGTGTTGTAGACTTACAAATTTTTGTGCTTGGGTTTCAATTATACAACGATCAAATAACCATCTCTCCACCAGTGCCCATTTCCCACCACCATGGATCCCAGTATCCCTCCAACCCCCCATTCTCCCCTCCCACCCTGCCTCTATGGCAGGGCATTCCCTTTTGTTCTCTCTCTCCTATTGGGTGTTGGCGTTTGCAAAAGAGGAAATGGGTGGCAATCATGTTTGGTATATAGTCTACTTTCAGCATTCTTCTCCCATCCTGGGAGGATCCTCCCAATACCTTTTATTTGGTGCTCCCTTCTCTATTTGAGCTCCCTGTTCCCCTAGCATGTGTGGCTGACCTCCAAGCCATGGAATAAAATCCCTGGTACTAATCTCGGCCATTCTTGGGTGATAGTCTCCTATTTTGTTACTTTATGTTTCCCAGATGAATGCAACCTTTCTATGTCTATCCCTTTCTTTCTGAATCATTTAGCTTAGCATGATACTTTCCATGTAGTACCACTTGTATGAAAATTTCATGACTTCATCTTTTCTAACAGCTACATAGTACTCCATTGTGTAAAGGAACCAAAGTTTCTTGAACCAGTCATCTGTTCTTGGGCACCCAGGTTTCTTCCAGTTTCTGGCTAATGTAAAGAGTGCTGCAATGAACAAACAAGTGCAGATGTCACTTAGACTATATTTTTTGCCTCCCAGGGGTATATTCCCAGGAGTGGTATTACTGGGTCAAACTGGAGCTCAATTTCTAATTTTTTGAGAATCGCCCATACTGTTTTCCAAAAGGGCTGAACCAGTCGGCATTCCCATCAACAGTGAAGGAGTGTCCCTTTCTCGCCACATCCGCGCCAGCATTGGTTGCTTTTGTTCTTTTGGATGTGGGCCAGTCTCTGAGGTGTGAGATGGTATCTCATTGAGGTTTTGATCTGCATCTCCCTGATGATTAATGATGTAGAGCATTTTCTCATGTGCTTTTTTACCATTCGATTTCTTCTTTGAGAAAGTTTCTGTTCATTTCATTGCCCCATTTTTTGATGCAGTTGGATGTTTTCTTCTTGTGGACTTCAACCAGTACATTATAAATCCTTGATATCAACCCCTTGTCAGATGTGTATTTGGCGAATATCCTTTCCCATTCTGTAGACTGTCTTTGTATTTTGGTCACTGTTTCTTTGGAGGTGCAGAAGCTTCTTAGTTTAAGATAGTCCCATTTATCTATCTCTGTTTTCACTTGCTCGGCCAGTGGCGTGGCATCTTTGAAAATACCATTAGCTTCAATGTCATGGAGGGTTTTGCCAACTTTGTCTTCAATGTACCTTATGGTTTCTGGTCTGATGTTGTGGTCTTTAATCCATTTTGATCTTACTTTTGTACACGGTGTTAGGCAGAGTTCTGAGCCCATTTTTTTTGCATGTAGCCCTCCAGTGATACCAGCAAAATTTGTTAAAGAGGCTTTCCTTACTCCACTTCACATTTTTTGCACCTTTATCAAAGATTACATGATCATATTATTGAGGGGAGATGCCAGTGTATTCAACCCTGTTCCATTGGTCTGCAGCTCTGCCTTTGTTCCAGTAACATGCTGTTTTATTTATTACTGATTTGTAGTAGAATTTGAAGTTAGGGATGTTGATTCCTCCCATTTGCTTTTTCCCAAGAATTGCTTTAGCTATTCGTGGGGGCTTATTGTTCCATATAAATTTCAGGAGTATTTACTCCATTTCTTTGAACAATGTCATGGGTATTCTTATAGGGATTGCATTGAATTTATACAATGCTTTCGGTAGTGTTGCCATTTTGACAATGTGAAGTCTCCTGATCCATGAGCAGGGGATATCTTTCCATTTCCTCATGTCCTCTTTTATTTCCTGAAGTAGCGTTTTGTAGTTTTCTTTGTACAGGTCCTTTACTTCCTTAATTAAGCTGATTCCTAGGTACTTGATTTTCTGGGGCACAATTGTCAACGAGATTGTTTTTTTCATGTCGCTTTCTTCTCACTCACTGTTTGCGTATAGGAAAGCCATGGACGTTTGTGTATTGATTTTATTGCCTGCAACTTTACTATACAAGTTTATTTTTTCTAGGAGTTTTTTGGTGGAGGTTATTGGGTTCTATAAGTAGAGTATCATATCATCTGCTAATAGTGAGAGCTTGATTTCTTCCTTTCCTATATGAATGTCCTTAATATCTTTTTCTTGCCTAATCATTATTGCAAGTACTTCCAGTATTATATTGAACAGCAGTGGAGAGAGTGGGCATCCTTGTCTCATCCCTGATCTTAGAGGGAAGGCTCTCAGTTTTTCCCCATTGAGGATGATGCTTGCTGTAGGCTTGTGGTAGATGGCTTTAACTATGTTGAGGAAAGTCCCCGCTATACCCATTTGGCTAGACTTTTCTTCATAAAGTGGTGTTGGATCTTGTCAAATGATTTCTCTGCATCTATATATACGATCATATGGTTTTTATCTTTTCTTTTGTTGATATGATGGATTATGTTGATTGATTTCCGAACGTTAAACGATCCTTGCATCCTTGGGATGAATCCAATTTGCTCATGGTGTATGAACTTTGTGATGAGTCATTGGATTATATTTGCTAGTAGTTTGTTGAGGATCTTTGCGTCTGTGTTCATCAGGGATATTGGCCTGTAATTCTCTTTCTTTGTGGTATCTCTGTCTGCTTTTTTATATCAGGGTAATATTTGCTTCGTAGAAACTGTTCGGAATTGTTTTTGATATTTCAATTTCGTGGAAAAGGTTAAAGAGAATTGGGAGTACGTCCTCTTTAAAGATTTGGAAGAATTCACTAGTGAATCCATTCGGGTCAGGACTTTTGTGCTTGGGGAGACTTTTTATTACCATTTCATTTTCCTTGATGGTGATAGGTCTGTTCAGGTATTCCAGGTCCTCTTGGTTCAGCCTTGGGAGTCTGTAGGAGTCTATGAATTTATCCATTTCCTCGAGGTTTTGATGTTCCGTGGCATAAAGATTCTCAAAGTAGTCCCTGAGGATCCTTTGAATTTCTGTAGTTTCTGTTGTAATGACCCCCTTTCATTTCTGATTCGGTTCATTAGGGTTTTCTCTCTCCCTTTCTTTGTGACTTTTGCTAGAGGCTTATTGATCTTGTTTACTTTTTCGAAGAACCAGCTCTTGGTTTCATTGATCTTTTGGATTGTTTTTTGGGTTTCCATCTCGTTAATTTCTGCTCTGTGTTTTATTATTTCCTTCCTCCTGTTCAGGTTGTGCTCCTTTTGTTGGTCCTTCTCCAAGCTCTTAAGCTGGGAAGTTAGGTTATTTATGTGGGCTCGCTCCTCCTTCCTGAGGAATGCTTGTAGAGCTATAAGGTTTCCTCCTAACAGAGCTTTTCTGTGTCCCATAAGTTTTGGTTACATGTGCCCTCATTTTCACTTTTTTCTAGGAATCTTTTTATTTCCTCTTTGATTTCCTTTCTAAGTCACTCATTGTTCAATAGTGCACTGTCTAATTTCCAGGTGTTTAATTTAGTTTTCTGTTTTTGTGTGAGTTACTTCTAATTTCAGCGCATTATGGTCTGAGAAGATTTATAATACGATTTCTATCTTCTTAATTTTATGGAGGTATGTTTTGTGGCTCAGCATGTGGTCTATCTTGGAGAATGTTCCATGTACGCTTAAGAAGAATGTGTATTCAGATTTTTGAGGATGAAGTGTCCTGTATATATCTACTAAGTCCCTTTCTTCCATTGTTTCCCTCAGATGGAGTATGTCCTTTCTAAGCTTGAGTCTGGTTGATCTATCAAGAGCTGATAAAGCGGTGTTGTAGTCTCCCAGTAGTATTGTGTTGCTATTGATTTCTTTCTCCAAATCTATGAGTAGTTGTTATAAGTACTTTACTGGTCCCTCATTAGGTGCATATACATTTAGTATTGTAAGTTCTTCCTGTTGTACAGATCGTTTGATCAATAAGAAATTGCCTTCACTGTCTCTTGTAAACTTCTTCACTCTGAAATCGATGTGGTCTGATATTAGGATGGCTACTCCAGCTTTTTTATGGGAGCTGTTTGCCTTTAGGGTTGTTTTCCAGCCTTTGACTCTGAGTCTGTGTTTGCTTTGACTATTGAGATGTGTTTCTTGCAGGCAGCAGAATGTTGGGTTCAATTTTCTAATCCATCCTGCCACTCTGTGTCTTTTAATTGGTACGTTTAGCCCATTGACATTGAGAGAGTTTATTGTTATGGGATTTTTCCTATTTTTCTTTTGAAATTTGGTGTATTTGAAGGGCCTGTTTTGCCTTAAAGTAGCCCATTTATTTGTTCTTGTAACCATGGTTTTGAGTCTATGAAGTTCCTTAGCTGTTATTTGTCTGTGAAACTGTGTGTTGTTCCTTCTGTTATGAAGAGTCTCGCTGGGTAAAGTATTTTTGATGAGGCATTTTTTTCATTGAGTTTTTTCACTATATCCCACCACTGTTTTCGGGCCATGAGGGTTTCATCAGACAAATCAGCTGTGAATTTTAAGGATGCTCCTTTGTAGCAAATTTCTTTCTTTGATCTTGCTGCTTTCAGAATTTTGTCTCTATCCACGGTTTTGGTAATTTTGATCAGGATGTGTCTTTGGGGTATTTTTCTTCGGATTTCTTCTAGCTGGTACCCTTCAAGCCTCCTGAATGTGGTCACAAGTTTTCATCAGCTCTGGAAACATTGTCGCAATGATGTGTTTGACAGTTTCTTCATAAGGGTTTTCTTCCTGTCCCTCTGGGACTCCAATAATTCTTATGTTACCCCTCTTGGCTTCATCACAATCTTCTCTTGCCATCTGTTCCCGAATTGTGAGTCTCTTTTCCATTTTCTGCTCTTTTCTGGAGAGTCTCTGAACTTCATCTTCGAGCTCACTGATTCTGTTCTCAGCAGCTGTTACTCTGCTGCTGAGGCCTTCCACTGAGTTTTTCAATTCACCTACCAGGTTTTTCAGGTCTGATATTTCTGATTGCATTTTCCTCATTTCTGCCTTCAAATCCTCTTCTCTTTTGTTGGCATTGATTTCCATTGTTTCTTTTAGTTCGCTAAGCATCCTAAGTAGCTCCCTTCTGAATTCCTTGTCAGAGAGGTTGTCTAGCACTACCGTACTGTTGGTGTCTTCTGGGCTAGTCTCTTCAATAAGAAAGTTTGGTGGGCTTTTGCGTTGCTTCACCATTGTGACCAGTGTGGTTTAGACCTTCACGTCACTGTTACTATTCTGCTTGATAAAAGATAAAAGGTAAAGGCCCTCCCGTTGATCATCGATTTGCTCGAGCGGGCCCAGTAACGTCTCCATTGGAGACTCTGTTGTTACTGTGTCTGGCATATCGAATACTCTTGGTAGCTTGCCGGGCTCTCCGATATGCAGAATGAATTGAGATAAGCTTAACTACTCATTGGCTAATGTGTTTCTAGTGGTTGAGCTAACCTAGAGAAGGTTCTATCTAAGAGTGTAACTTATCATTCTAATGGGATTTGTAGTGGGAGAATAATTCACGGCCGCTAATGCGGCCACGGCTCCAGAAAGGGTTCCTGGCGCTAGGCGCCGGGCATAACCTGTTTGAATGAGGAGTGGATGCCCGGAGACGTTCAGCTTTGTTCCCACGAGATGTGCCTCAGTTCCCGTCCCGCGCAGATCTAGGGAGAAACCGGCTGTTTTAGGGGATCAAGCTAATTGCGCATGCCTAGAAAGAGTCCCTGGCCCTGGGCTCCGGGCGGTACCTATTTGAATGAGAGTTAATTTTTTAATATATTATAATCACTTTCAGGACTGCATTGCCTCATAATGGAAATGATGTTTATATTGTGATCATATTGAAACATTCCTTTAGTTGTTTTGAAAGAATAAAAAAACAAAACTGCTGTCTCCTGGATGTTTTTTCTCTGCAGTGTACAGTGATTTTTGCTAATATACAAGTAAGAAACTTTTACTTTAAGCTCAGTAAAACATGACCCTTACATGGGAAATTTTCACAGCCTAGAGCTTAGTTCAGCTGACAAATTTATCCTGCATTTAAAAGCAACGAATATTGAATCCTCACAATGGCCTGCAACAAGGATCCCCATATATTGATCCCAGATTGAATAATATAGATGCTGGTGATGAGTGATCCATCCACCCTCTGATATCAGTTTTGAAGTAGTTTCTTGTACTGTTGCTTAGCACTGCAATGTTGATGCCCCCCTTTTTCCTGCTTCCTCTGTTTTTTTTCTCTGTTGTGTAACCCTGTGCTTGCCTGGTATACCAGTAATGAGCTTACTGGTTTCCACGGTCAGTACAGGAATATAATCTTTGATTAAGAGGTTCACTGCTGATTTGTCAGATTCTCAACCAATTTGGTCACTAATTTCAGAACTAAAAACTTCAACTTACCTGAAGAAAACAACTAATATTTTATTTTAGGAACATGATTTATACATTTTTAATGATAGAGTGAAATGTGCAAACAATGTTTCAACATCAAATCCTCCACCAAAGTGTCCCTATTGAGGGAGGATCTGGAGAGGGCAATACCTGTTTGAATGAGGAGAGGATGCCCGGAGCTGTTCAACTTTGTTCCCACGAGATGTGCCTCAGTTCCCGTCCCGCGCAGATCAAGGGGAAAACCGGCTGTTTTAGGGGATCAAGCCATGTCAGGGAGTAACACTCTGGTAGAATGTGTGTTGTTCCATCCTATACATGAAAACATATTCATAACACTATTATACATCATGGTTTCTAAAATTAAAAACTAAAAACTAAAACAGCCCATGAGTTTAGTAGGATGTCATCATTTACTATAATTTATAATTAATGAAAAGATTCACCATCACTTTACTAAGCGAAGTTTATCTTTTGTAATGATGAAAATCCCCTTAGTAGTAGGAAATAAGCCAAGTCTTTTGAAAATTCTCAGTACTGATAGATTTGGGGAAATAAGAAATGAATATAGTGGGGCCTAAGGATAGAAATTGTAGGAGGCCCATCATTGGATGCTGCATGGGTCTGGGGGGCTATTTAGTTTATCAGTTGTGCTGTTCAGAGTATATGTAACAAAGGTATTTTGGAATCCTTGTCATAAACCTAAAAGTCCCTACAAGAATGCCCTCTACAAAGTGGATAGCACTGTAGCACTGTCCTCTCATTATTCATTGATTTGCTCGAGCGGAAACAAATAACGTCTCACAACAAATTGTGAGAATTGTTGTTACTGTTTTTGGCATATTGAATATGCCACAGAGAGCTTGCCAGGTTCTGTCGTGTGGGCGGGATACTCTGGGAGGCTTGCTGAGCTCTCGGAGAGGGGCGGAGGAATCGAACCAGGGTCAGCTGCGTGCAAGGTCTACCCGCTGTGCTATTGCTCTAGCCCACAAAGTGGATATAATAAACAAATTGCCCAAAACTCTGAAAATTTAGAACTTGACAGAGGACCCCTACAAGACTGGCTGCTAGCCTTGCAGTTTTATTAACCTTTAATTATGTTTCCTAAATTTTATTAAATTAAATTTTTGAAGTGCCATTTTTGCATAGTGTTTAAACATCCAATCTTTCCCAAATGCTTTACAAACAAAGAGTACCTTTACTCACAGTCTCCTCTTAACTCTGCACTATGAAGCCATTTCTTTTATATACTGGGAGCTAAACAACAGGAGTTCTTAAATTTCACAGAGTCCTATTTGAGCACTAAATATAGCTTGATAGGTATATGTCTGAGTGAGGATGACTTAATTGGTAGGTGAAATATGCAGTTAAGTATTTTTCTTAAACATCACTCCTATTTTTAATATTGGTAAATTCATCATTATAAATGAGTAATTATTCTGACCATCCATCCACCCTTCACTTAAGTTTATTTGTTGCACAAATGCTGGATGCCAGATACAATGATTATCACTCAAGCTACAACAATCCACTTTGAAAAATTTATTTGCTTGAATAGGGAGAGAAGGAAAATTGAGTAATGAGGTGCTTTCCAGACACAATTCAATAATCCCTCAAAACCTCACAATAAACTGAGAAGTATAAATAGTGCTTTTGGAGAAAAAATTAAGTTCAACAATACATATAAGGTGTTACAATGAGGGAAACTTCACTAATTCCCATCTCAATTACACATGTGGGCCAGAGAGATAGCTTTAGTTGCTAATAAAAAATTTTAAGAAACATTTTTTAACCTGCCTCCACTTCCCCAGTGAGCGCCAGCCCAAGTAGTCCCGGCCGCTCCAAAGCAGGTCTGTTCCTGCTTGGCGCCCCTTTCCCACCCAAACTCAGGACCCCGAAGCCAGCTGCTTCCGGGACCCCGGCCTGGGGCACCTGCCTCCACTTCCTCAGTGAGTGCCAGCCAAACTAGTCGCTGCCCCTCAACAACAAGTCTGTGGACTAGCATCTGTAATGGCTGGGGGGTGAAGCCAGCACTGTAGGGAGTGGCCTCCTCGAAAGTGGGCATGGCCTTCTCCTAGGCAGCCGCAGTTACAGTTCTCTCTCCCACCACTCTTGACTTTCATCCCAGCCTTTATCTTCTAATTCTGTGGAAAAATTCCTGGTCACCTCAACTACAACAATTATCCACTGGCTCACTCCAATTCAAACCAAAGACCAGTATGCAAGAAGCCCAATATTAAAAGATCATCCCCTCCAAAGCTTCACTAGATTCCCATCACAAGCCAAAGAATAATGCCTGAGAGGAAGGTCAGACTCTAGAAAGGGAGAAGGGTGACCACCATCGACCGACCTTATCCAGAATCCTTTCCCATGATAAGAGGGAACATTGTTAGTGAATCCTACGGTTTTACCACTAGACAACCAAAAAACATGAAGAAACAGCACAAATCTCCATTATAAGGAGAGGATGAAGAAAAGAGTCCCGAAAAGTCAACTGGGGTTATACACAAATATGCTCTCTCCAATAAAGAATTCTGAGAAGAAATGCAGAGGATGATCAAGGAACTACTCAAAGAATCAATGGAGGAGATATCCAGAAAACTAAGGGAAGAAATGAAAGAAACAATAGAATGGATAGTCAAGAAAATACAGGAAGAAATGAGAGAAGAAATTAAAAAGCTACAAAAAGAGGTGTCACAAATAAAGGATTTGGTAGACGAAATTAAAAGCTCAGTAGGTTCCCTCAGCAGTAGGATGAATACAGCTGAAGACAGGATCAGTGAGCTTGAAGATGAGCAACAGAAATCACATAGGGAACAACAAAAAATGGAAAAAGACCTCAAATAGCTCTAAGGAGAATCAGAGAACTAGGGGATGACACCAAGAGGAACAACATTAGAATCATCGGAGTGCCAAAAAGACAGGGAGGCAACCCCAATGAAAAAGCCACAGTCAAAGAAATCATTGCTGAAAAGTTTCCAGAGTTAAAGAATGCATACATACAGATCCAAGGAGCCAGAAGGGTGCCAGACAAAAGAGAACCAGATAAAAACACTCCAAGGCATATCATAGTAAGAATGATGGATGCTGTGGACAGAGACACAATACTGCAAGCAGCAAGGTCAAAGAAGGAAATCGCATACAAAGGAGTACCCCTTATTTTTACAGCAGACCTATCAGAGGAAACTCCCCAAGCCCGAAGACAATGATGGGATATAGTGAAAAACTCAATGAAATGAGTGCCTCACCAAGAATACTTTATCCAGCTAAACTCTCACTCAAACTCAATTGAACTATACACCATTTTGTAGATAAACAACAGCTCAGGAACTTCATAGACTCAAAACCAAATCTAAAAGAAGGATTAAAGGGGCTCCTATAAGATAAGAATAACACTTATAAACACAACCAACCACTACAGAAAGATGGCACAAAACCCCATGACCATAATCTCTCTCAATGTCAGTAGTCTAAATGCACCAATCAATAGACAGAGAGTGGAAAATGGATCCAGAAACTGAAAGCAACATTCTGGTGTCTACAAGAAACATATCTGAACAATCAGAGCAAACACAGACTCAAAGATAAAGAATGGAAAACAATCCTGCAAGCAAATAGCTCCCTCAAAAAACCTGGGGTGGCCATACTAGTATCTGACAACATAAATTTCAGGTTGAAAAATATTAGAAGGGACAGCGAAGACCATTTTATATTTATCAAGGAATATGTACAACAGGAACAAATCACACTCTTAAATGTATAAGCACCTAATGACAGAACAGCTAAATACTTAAAACAACTGCTTACAGATTTTTAGGAGGACATAGCTAGCAACACAATATTAGTTGGAGACTTCAACATTGCCTTATCACCTCTGGATAGATCATCAAGAACAAAACTCAACAAGGAAACATTGGATTTGAAGGAAGAAATAGAAGAGAGAGGGCTAATAGACCTATACACGGCTTTTCTGCCCAAAAAGAAAGAATACACATTCTTTTCAAGTGCACACGGAACTTTTTCCAAAATAGACCATGCGCTAGGCCACAAAACATACCTCAACAGAGTCAGAAAGATAGAAGTAGTATTAACAATCTTTTCAAAACAATGCTCTCAAGATAGAAGCTAATCACAGAAAGACATTGAGAAACATATCAAACACCTAGAAATTAAACAGTTCAATGTTGAGCAATGAGTGGGTCAGGAAGGAAGTCAAAGACGAAATAAAAAGATACCTGGAAACAAATGAGAATGAAGACACGAGCTACCAGGACCTATGGGATGCAGATAATTCCGGGTTAAGAGGAAAATTTGTAGTGTTGCAAGCATTCCTAAGGAAATAAAAAGGGCATACATAGATAATCTAACCACAAAGATCAAGACCTTAGAAAATGACCAATAAAAGGAACCCAAAATTGGCTGAAGGAAAGAAATAATAAAACTTAGAGCAGAAATTAAGGACATGGGAACCAAAAAACAATAGAAAGGTCAATGAAATGAAGAGCTGGTTCTTTGAGAAAATAAATAAGATTGATAAACCACTAGCAAGACTCACAAAGAAAGAGAGAGAGAGAGAGAACCTAATAAGCCAAATCAGAAATGAAAAAGGGGACATCACAACAGAAATCAATGAATTCCTAAAGATCATCAGAGACTACTTCGAAAGACTGTATGCCACGAAACAAGAGAACCTAGAAGAAATGGATAAATTTCTGGATTCCTATAATCTCCCAAGATCGACCAGGAAGACTTGGGATACCTGAAGAGACCCATTCATATCAAGGAAATTGAAGCAGTAACCAAAAGTCTTCCCCAAAACAAAAGCCCAGGCCCAGACAAATTCACTGGTGAATTCCTCCAAACATTTAAAGCAGACCTGTTGCCAGTTCTTCTCAAGCTTTCCAGGAAATTGAAAAAAGAGGAACTCTCCCAAACAGCTTCTATGAGGCACATATCTCCCTAATACCAAAAGCAAACAAAGACACCACCAACAAAGAAAACTATAGGCCAATATCCCTGATGAAAACAGAGGCAAAGATACTCAACAAAATATTAGCAAATAGAATCCAACAACTCATCAAAAAGATCATACACCATGACCAAGTGGGATTCATCCCGGAGATGCAAGGGTGGTTTAACATTTTGAGATCAATAAACATAATCCATCATATCAAGAAAATCAAAGGTTAAAAACCATATGCTCATATCAATAGATGCGGAGAAAGTTTTTGACAAGATATAGCACCTGTTTATGATAAAAACTCTCACCAAAATGGGTTTCCTCAAAATATTCAGAACCATCTATGACAAGCACATGACAAGCATTACCCTCAATGGGGAAAAACTAAGGGCCTTTCCTCAAAGATCAGGGAAAGACAAGGATACTCACTATCACGACTTCTGTTTAATATAGTGCTGGAAGTGCTTGCAATAGCGATTAGGCAAGAAAAAGACAATAAACGCATCCAGATAGGAAAGGAAGAAATCAAGCTCTCACTATTCGAAGATGATATGATACTATACCTCGAGAATCCTAAATCCTCTATCAAAAAACTCCTAGAAACAATAGACTAGAACATTAAAGTCGCAGGCTATAAAATCAATGCCCAATAATCTATGGCCTTCCTATATGCAAATAATGAGAGAGAGGAAAGTGACATAAAAATAATACCATTCACAATTATGCCCCAGAAAATCAAGCAGGCTGCCTACCTTGGAACAATCCTCCTGGCCTTTGTTTCTACTGCCCTTGGCTGTTAGTCTCAGACTGTTATTTTATATTCCACAAATGAGTGCAGTCATTCTATACATGCCTCTTTATTTCTGCCTCATTTCACTTAGCATGATACTCTCCATGTCCATCCAGTTACAGGAAAATTTCATGACTTCATTTTACTCTAACAGCTGCACAGTTTTCCATTGTGTAGATGTACCATAGTTTCTTTAACCAGTCATCTGTTCTCAGGTCCTTGGGATGTTTCCAGATCCTGGCTATTGTGAATAATGATGAAATGAACAGAGAATTACAAATAGCATTTCTTCTGTGTATTTTTGGGCCCACAGGGTATATTCCCAGAAGTGGTATTGCTTGGTTATATGGAAGCTCAATTTCTAGCTTTTTTTGTTGAGGATTTTTGCATCTGTGTTAATTAGGGATGTCAGTCTGTAATTTTCTTTTTTGGTGGTGATTCTGCTTTGGCTATCATGGTGATATTTGACTCATAGAAACTGGGAGTTTTTCTGTTTCTTCAATTTCCTGCAGAATCTTGAAAATAATTAGCACTAGGTCTGCTTTAAAGGTATGGAAAATTCACTAGTGAATCTATCTGGGCCTGGGATTTTGCTTATGGGAAGACTTTTGATTACCATATCATTTTCCTGGATGGTGATAGGTCTGTTCAGCTATGCCAAATTTTCTTGGTTCCACCTTGAGAGATTATAGGAATCCAACAATTTATCCGTTTCTTCAAGTTCTCTTGTTTCTTGCCATAAAGATTGTCAATGTGATCCATGATGATCCCATGTATTTCTGTACTTTCTGCTTTGATGTCTCAGTTTGCATTTCCTAAACGGATTATAAGGGTTGTCTCTGTTTCTTGTGAGTATTGTTAGTTGTTTGTTGATCTTGTTTATTTTCTCAAAGAAGACACTCTTGATTTCTTTTAAGTTGTTTTTGTTTGTTTGTTTTGATTCCAAGTCAATGATTTCTGCTCTAACACTTATTATTTCCTTCCTTCTGCCTGGTTTAGGTTTCTTTTTTGTTCATTTTCCAGTCTTGCAAGTTGTGAGGTTAAGTTACTGATATGGGCCCTTCTTTCTTTCCTGATGAATGCTTGCAGAGCTATAAAAATTCCTCTTAACATTACTTTTGCTGTTCCCCACAAGTTCTGGTAGTTCCTAGGCTCATTCTCATTTGTTTTAATGAATCTTTAGATTTTCTGTTTGATTTCCACTCTAACTCATTGGTTGTCCAATAGTGAACTGCTGAATTTCCAGGTGTTGGATTGGATTCTCCATTTCTGTGTGCGATTCACGTCTATTTTCTTTTTCATTCTATTTTCAATGCCTCATAGTCTGAAAAGCTATTTGATATCATTTCTACCATCTTAATTTTATGTTTTGTGGTCCAGCAGGTGGTCTATCTTGGTATGTCCCAGGTGCACCAGACATGAAAGTGTTTTCAGCTTTTGGGCAAGGAAATATCTATCTATCTCTATCTGGGCTGGAACCATAGCACAGTGGTAGGGCGTTTGCCTTGCATGCAGCCAACATGGCAGACCCGAGTTCGATTCGTCCGCCCCTCTTGGAGATCCTGGCAAGCGACCGAGAGTATCTCACCCGACCGCACGGCAGAGCCTGGCAAGCTACCCGTGATGTATTCAATATGCCAAACACAGTAACAACAAAGTCTCCAATGGAGACGTTACTGGGCCCGCTCGAGCAAATCGATGAACAACGGGAGGACAGTGATCACAGTGATATCTATCTATCTATCTATCTATCTATCTATCTATCTATCTATCCATCCATCCATCCATCTATCTATACTAACCCTCTCTCTTCCATTTCTTCCTGCAAATACTTTATTTGAGTACACTTCCCTCAAAGTATTTCCTTGCCTAGTTTTAGTCTGATTGATATATCAGGAGGTGATAAAGTGGTGTTTTAATCCCTACCTACTATTTTGTTGCTATTTACATCCTTCTTCAAGTCTATTAGCAGTTGGTTTAAGTATTTCTCTGGTCTCTATTTAGTTGTATAGACATTTAGGAGTGTGAGTTCTTCCTTGATCATTAAGAAATAATCTTCACTGTCTCTTATAACTACCTTTAGCCTGAAGTCTATGTGGCCCAACATTAGTATGGTCACCCCAGTTTTTAAAGGCTTTGTTTGCTTGGAGGACTATAGCTTGGAGAGTTATGCACATATTCTCTTCCATGTGTTTTAAGGGCTGGAGTGATAGCACAGCTGGTAGTGCGTTTGCCTTGCACGCAGCCAACATGGCTGACCCGAGTTCGATTCCTCCGCCCCTCTCAGAGAGCCTGGCAAGCTACCAAGAGAATCTCGCCTGCACAGCAAAGCCTGGCAAGCTACCCTTGGTGTATTCGATATGCCAAACACAGTAACAAGTCTCACAATGCTACTGGGTCCGCTTGAGCAAATCGATGAACAACATGAGGACAGTGAAGTTAAATCTAGAGGCCTTTAATCAACTTTGAGTTAATTTCTGTATATGCTGTGAGATACCTATCTAATTTCATATTTTTGAATGTGGCATTCCAGTTTTCCCAGCACCAGTTTAATTTTCCCAGATTCTTTGTCATAGATTAAATACTTATAAATATGATGGTTTATCTTTGTATTCTATCCCATTGCACTGAGTTTATTCTAGTACTGTACTGTGTCGGGCTGTAACAATAGCACAGTGGGTAGGATGTTTGCCTTACAAGCTGACAACTGGGCCGACCTGGGTTAATTCCTCTGCCCCTCTTGGAGAGCCTGGCAAGATACTGAGAGTATCTCGCCCACACAGCAAAGCCTGGCAAGCTACCCGTGACGTATTCAATATGCCAAACACAGTAACAATGAATCTCACAATGGAGACATTACTGGGCCTGCTCAAGCAAATCTATTAACAACAGGAGGACAGTGCTACAGTGCTATTATACTGTGTTGATTATGATAATTTTATAGATATTATAACTTAAAGTTAGAAAAGAAAAGACTTCCCATCTTATTTTCACTCAGAATTCCTTCAGCTACTAAAGGATTTTTCTCATTCCATTTATATTTCAGTAGAGTTTGTTCTAAATGTTTGAAGAATGTTATTCAATTTTAATAGGAAATTCATTGACTATGTATGATGATTTGGATAGAACATACATTGTGACAATGTTAGTTCTTCCTATAAGTCAAAACAAATATTTTTATTAAAACCCCATGATTTACAAAGTTGTTCATAATACAGTAGTTTCAGATATATAATGTCTCAACTCCATCCGTGTGACCTTCCCTCCACCAATGTACCTCGTTTTCCTCCCAACCCCAACCTGCCCTCTTAGGCACATAAAAATTTACTTCGTATTGATTCCTCAACAAAACTTAAGGAAAGGGCAAATATAATGATTAGAAAAAAGTCCACAAAATCCACATTGTGATTACTATGTGATTTAACCTATGCCAATAAATAAATTAAATCAATATAATAAAACTCATGTTCCCATTTAAATTAGTAAGTTTTTAACTCTGGAATTGCATTATATTTTATTTTGCACTTGGATCTAATTTTGATAATAATCAAGTCTTATTGTAATTAATAAAACTGAAAAAAATCTGTACTAATATATTTTAGAGCTGCATGCTAGTGTAGCCCAATGGCATCTGCTCACTCAAGGAACACGAAGAGCCTCAATCCACTTGTTATAAATTATAATATTATAATTTTAAAATAGCAATAATTTTACAAATGTTTTTATATAAGGATACGTCCTGCATGAACAATTAAAGAAAATGGAAATTTTTCTATAAAACATTTCATGGGGTTAATCAAAGGAAACACTAAGTATTTTGATATGGTTCTGGTTGTCAATAAAATGATACAGGAATTGAGAATTCAATTCTGGCCCAGCTTGGGAGTTGTATAGTGGCATGGATCAAACTCGGGATTGCTGTGTCTAAGTGCCCTTAAGTCCTTATGTATTGGCTCTTGCGATATAAATCCTAAACTATCTCAGTCATTGTCCTTAGAAATGGTCACAAGAAAACAGCTCCAGTCTCAATATAAGCAGAAGTCTATAGAAAAAGCCAGGACAGGCCACACTGTGAATTGAGAACCTGGAGGACTGGGGCCTCCATGGATGCAGCAATGGAGGGCGAAGGGACACAGAAGCAACAGGGGCAGGAATAGCAGCAGGGCCAGGAGAAGCAGAGGCAAGAATCAGAAAGGGTGGGAGAAGCAGGGCATGGGGAAGAGCAGGAGGAGGGAGAGAAGCAGGAGCAGCAGAAGCAGTAGGGACAGAAATAGGGGCAGGGGGAGAAAAAGCAGGAGCAGGGGGAGAAGCAGGGATAGGAGACCAGCAGAGGCAGGAAAAGCAGGAGAATCAGGTGTAGGAGAAGCTGGGATGGGAACAGGGGCAGAAGAAGAAGCAAGAGCAGGAGGGGCTGATGGAGGCAGCCACTGGTGATCCACAGACTCAAAACAAACAGAAATGCCTCCACTGCACCACATTCACCAATTACAAGTTAATGAGTTGGAGATTTTTTTCCAACACACTCAATACCCAGAAAGGTTAGTAAGGCAGGAGTTTGCTGTCCTCATGAATGTGACTCAAACCTAAGTGTAGATTTGACTTAAGAATAGGAGGGTGTTTTTTTGCACCCCCGGGATTTATTCCTGAAAATGTTATCACTAGGTCATATGGAAACTCAGTTTCTAGTGTTTTGAAGAATGCCCAGTTGTTCTGGAAACAAGCCGAGTGCCTGAGAACAGATAACCGGTTAAAGAAACTATGGTACATACATCCACACAATGAAATACTATGCAGCTGTCAGAGTAAAACGAAGTCCTGAAATTTGTTTATAAGTGGATGGACATATCATGTTAAGTGAAGTAAGTCAGAAAGAGAGGGGCAGCCATAGAATGACTGCATTCATTTGTAGAATCTAAAATAACATAGTATGAGACTAACACCCAAGGACAGTAAAGACAAGGGACAGGAGGATTGGTCTATAGCTGGAAGCCTACCTTAAATGCTGGGGGAGAAGGTAGTTGGGATAGAGAAGGGACCACTAAGTCAATGACAGTCGGAAGGATCACTCGGGATGGGAAATGTGTACTGAAAGTAAACAAAGGAACAAACATGATGGCCTCCCAATATCTGTATTGCAAATCATAATGTCCAAAAGTAGAAAGAGAGTAAGAAGGAATGTGCCTGCTACAGAGGCAGGAAGTGAGGTGGAGTGGGGATGGTGGGAGGGATACTGGGGACATTGGTGGTGGGAAAACTACACTGGTGGAGAGATGGGTGTTCAATCACTGTATGATTGAAACTAAATCATGGAAGCTTTGTAACTGTATCTCATGGTGATTTAATAAAAATTAATTTTTTAAAAGAGAAAACATAGAAGAGTCAAGTGGAGGAAATGTCAGAAAGCATCCATGTTCAGAACAATGCCCTGGCAATGGTCAGAAACACTCTGTGGGCATAATTTTGAACAAGCTATCGAATGCCCTCCTCTTCCTGCATTCTGATTGGAGATGGGTTCTTCTGCAGCCACAGTCATCTGAGCTGCATGTGTCACCCAGGTCACCCTTATCATTCAGGGAATCTATGCCAACTCTATCTCCACCCTTGTTGTGTCCATTTGACTTGATATCACTTAACCTGGAATGCGTGACAGGCATCAGGAGCCATTTTATTGGGCCATTTTTCAATGTATGATTTCCATGAAGAGTTGTTACAGACCACTTTTCTTTCAGATTCTGTGCATGCCTTACACAACACCTGGAGTTGGTCAGGCGCCTATTAAGTGATTTAACTAAAGAATGTTATAAAATGCCTCCTGTTTTTCAGTTGGACATGAGGTTGTAGGTTTCAATAAATATTAGGTGAATTCTCAAAAAAATAAAACCACATGAATCCATTTTACAGTCATATTTTCTTGTGTTTTACTACTTAGCTCTCTTTTTAAAATGGATTCACTGTTAATATTTACATAAGTTGTGGTGATTATTTTTAAAGTGCCATGTTTAAAATGTATGCTCTTCAGGCATTTTTAATAATTTCCAAGAAAGTTACAAAATATTCTAACATTTAGAAAACTAGGGTTGTAATAATTGTTATAGTTAGAAATGTTTCATGTTATGAAAATGCATTATTATGCAATGTTATCAAATGTCTAATTTAGTGAGGAAATATATTTTTTAAATGTCATGAGAACTTCCTTTCCATTCTAAAGTATAATTCTATTGTACCTGTACAATAGAATTAAAAAATTATGTATTTTCAGAAGACTAAATGTAAATAGAATATAGAAACTTATTTAACATGGTTATAATATGATGGCATTTTACCTATAAGATCACACATTGTATACCAACTTTTTTAAATATAAGGTTTATAAAACTCAGATGTATAGATCTATAAAGCATGCTGTTTCAGACAATATAATAATGTCAATATCAAACAAAGATTTAGAAAATATGCATTCATTTTATGGAACTGGCATACCAACCAAAAGAGAAAGAAGTAGTCAGTTATTGGGGAATATGCAGTGAGAAATTTCCTGACTATACTGTTATTCTTTCTTACACCAAGAAAATATCTCATTTAGGAAGAAAGTTTATGCCAGCTTTGTTTTCCTTTTTTTTCCCGTTTCAAGACTCATCTGTAGTTGTATTATTAACCTCTTTATAAGAACTTTCTATTGTTCTTAGAGAAATTGGTGTTTGGAGCTCCCATTAGAATTATTTGGTTTTGTTTTATTTGGGAGCTATGCCTGATGATTCTCAGGGCTGATTTCTGGCTCTGCACTCAGGAATCACTATCTGTGCTCAGGGGACCATATGGGGTGCCACAGATTGAACCCGGGTGCAAGATAAATGCCCTACCTGCAGTACTCTCTCTCTTCCAAAACAGTATACTATCTTCCAAGAGAGACTAAGATCTTGAAGTTCCCTCCTGTTCTTGCTAGGTCCTGTGTTTGAGTCTCAGATCTTGGGTTAGTCAGAAGAAATGAGTCTTATATTAGTACAAAAAATAAAGACAGGGCTCTCTCCGCCCTTGGAGAAACTTACAAGAAACCTCTCTTGAGAGCGTTATTCTGTCTCTCTTACTCTTCACTCTCCCACTTTTCTCTTCCTCCTTCTCTTCAAAAACCCTTCAAATAAAATCTGCTTACTTCAAAAAAAGGAAAAAAATTAAGACAATAAAAATGTTGCAACCGCAGATTAACTTTGGAACATTTGGTCTCGAGTTTATGGTCTGGTGAGTAAAGCTCTGAATTATTTGTTCTCATTCATCATAATAATCAAGGACTAGGATGCAAGTTGAAACTTGACAATTGGATTTGAAATTGCACATTAGTATATTTGCTTATTTGTTTTTTATATCGGTCTTGATTATTTAACTTTGAATGAAGGTTGATTTTCCCTAAAAATTAACAGAAATTCATAGAACAGGTTTGTTCTTTTCACCTATTTTATATGTTACATATCATATATTGATGTGTCTACCTGTTTCTTAACACTTTATAAAGCACATTAAGAGAGACAATGGGAAACACTGAAGTTAAAACTTTTGATGATATTCTGAGCTATGGTCTACAGAACTGGTAAAAGTAAAGCTCTTTTCCTATGAAGCACAAATGGATGATTTTGTTTGTAATACTACTTGACCAAACTACCACCCTATTTCATAGGAAATTTAGCCTAGGAAGTCCTTCATAAAGCTATTTTGAAATTAGAGATACTGTGTAAAAGCTAAGATAATAGGGTGAAACCTACCATATCCCGTATTTTATGTCCCCATTTCAGGATAAAAATGTGAAACTGCTGATTTGAGTGTCTCCTAGACCAAAGTAGGTGCCAAACTGAGTTCGTTAGATAGAGAAAATTATTTTTTTTTCTTTTTCAAAATTTTATTGAATCACTGTGAGAAAGCTACAAGCTTTCATGTTTGGGTTACAATCACATAATGATCAATCACACATCCCTCCACCAGTGCACATTCCCCACCACCAATATCCCCGGTATACCCCCACTTTCTCACCCTCCCCAAGCCTCTATGGCAGACAATGTTCCCCGTAATATCTCTCTACTTTTGGGCATTATGGTTTGCAATACAGACATTGAGAGGTTATTATGTTTGGTCCTTTATCTACTTTCTGCACACATCTCCCATCCCAACCGTTTCCTCAAGCCATCATTTTCTTAGAAATACCTTCTCTATTCCAGCTGCCTTCTCCCCTTTGCTCATGAGGCAGGCTTCCAGCTATGGAGCAATCTATCTGTCCCGTGTATCTACTATTTACCCGTGTATCTACTATCCTTCGGTGTCAGCCTCATGTTATATTGTTTTATACAAACAAATGAGTCAATTCCTTCTATGTCTGTCTCTCTCTTTCTGACTCATTTCACTTAGCGTGATACACTACATGTCTATCCATTTATAAGCAAAGTTCATGACTTCACCTCTCCTGACAGCTGCATAGTATTCCATTGTGTAGATGTACCAAAGTTTCTTTAACCAGTCATCTATTTTAGAGCATTTGGGTTGTTCCCAGATTTTGGCTATTGTGAACAGTGCTGCAGTGAACATATAGGTAGAGATTTCATTTTTACTGTGCTCTTTTACAACCTCAGCATATATTCTCAGAAGTGGTATTGCGGAGTCATATGAAAGCTCAATTTCTAGTTTCTGAAGGACTGTCCATATTGTTTTCCAGAAAGGCTGGACTAGTTAAAGACTAGTTAAAGAGTGTTCCTTTTCCCCCACATCCACACCAGCACTGGTTGCTTTTGTTCTTTTGAATGTGTGCCAATCTCTGTGGTGTGAGATGATATCTCATTGTTGTTTTGATTTGCATCTCCATGATGGCTAGCGATGTGGAGCAATTTTTCATGTGCCTTTTGGCCATTTGGATTTATTTTTTGAAGAAACTTCTGTTCATTTCTTCTCCCCATTTTTTGATGTGGCTGGAGTTTTTTTCTTGTACAATTCTACTAGTGTCTTGTATATCCTGTATATTAATTCCTTATCAAATAGGTATTGGGTGAATATTCTTTCTCATTCTTTGGGCTTTCTCTGTATTTTGGTCACTGTTTCTTTTGAAACAGTGCAGAAGCTTCTTAGTTTGATGTAGTCCCATTTGTTTATGTTTGCAGCCACTTGCATGGTCAGTGCTGTTTCATACTTAAAGATGCTTTCAGCTTCAATGTTATGGAGAGTTCTGCCTACATTTTCCTCTATGTACCTTATGAATTCATGTCTGCTATTGAGGTCTTTAATCCACTTTGATCTGACTTTTGTGCCTGGCATTAGACAGAGGTCAGAGTTCAATTTTTTTGCAGGTAGCTAACCAGTTTTCCCAGCACCACTTGTTGAAGAGGCTTTCCTTGTTCCATTTCACTTTTCTTGCTCCTTTTTCAAAGATTAAGTGGTCATATATTCGGGGGTCTGTGTGAGAATATTCAATTCTGTTTCATTGATCTGCAGATATGTTTTTAGCCCAGTACCATGCTATCTTTATTACTACTGCTTTGTAGTACAGTTTGAAGTTGGGGAGGGTGATGCCACCCATCTTCTTTTTCCCAAGGATTGCTTTAGTTATTCATGGGGGTTATTTTTCCATATATATTTCAGGAGTGTTTTGTTTATTTCTTTGAAAAATATCTTGGGTATCCTGATAGGGACCACATTAAATTTGTATAGTGCTTTAGGCAGTATTGCCATTTTGATAATATTAATCCTCTCTATCTATGAGCTTACTTAGGAATGTTTGCCTAAAGGGGGAAGCAGGAACAGGTGCCTCATTAGGAAGATGGGAGTTTTCAACTTAAATGTCATAATTCATTACCTATTCTATATTAAGAATCTAACAAAACTAATTTATTTTGGACCTCTTCATCTTTCTAGATTATAGTCCTCTATGGTTTCAGACTTTTTGGTCACACCTGTCTGTATTCAGGGTTTATTCCTGACTTTGTGCTCAGGGATCACTCCTGGTGGTGCTGAGGGAATCCTATGTGGTGTTAGAGATCAAGCCATGGTTCGCTACATGCAAGGCACATACCTTAAGCCACCTGCTATCTGTCTAGCATGTAAGCATTAATTCCGAGGACATAGAGAAAATGAGCATCCTTAATGTAACCTGAATTACTACTCAACTTTATCCAGAGAATTCCACTATTTATCTTCTAGAATACCATGCTGTTTCAATAAGGAAGTTTCATGTTCCTCCTTCCAGTTTTAGCCTAGACAACTTTAGTCAGATATGAACAGGAAGTGGAAGGTTCAAATAATAAGAATCACCTGGGTTCCAACCGCCATGCCAGTTAGGGAAGAACTATCTAGAACAAAGCACTCGGAGGTAAGCACACACACAGAAATAAAGAAAAGGAGGAAGAAAATTGAAATGAGGAAACCAGGATAGCACAGTGATAGGGCGTTTGCCTTGCACGCGGCTGGCCTGGCCGAGCCTGATTCGATTCTTCTGCCCATATCGGATAGCCCGGCAAGCTACCAAGAGCATCTTGTCCGCACAGAAAAGCCTGGCAAGCTCCCCGTGACGTAGTCGATATGTCAAAGACAGAAACAACAAGTCTCACAATGGAGATATTACTGGGCCCGCTTGAGCAAATTGATGAACGGGAGGACGGTGCTACAGTGCTACAGTGCATCCAAAGGGGGTGAAATTATCTGATACCAGAAAAGTTCAACTATGGAAGCAACATAGCCATACGATGGGGGAAATTATGAGAATGCTCAAAAATGAGAACAATGATATGATCAGATTAAAACTCACTGCATGCATTGTTCAACAGGAGTATCCACTCTCAGATTAATAGTTTCTAAACATCCTTGGTGTGCACTTCTCTTTTTCCCTTTTAATAAAATTTCTATGACTCTGTGTTTGTCTTATACTTGTTCTCCAAAATGAACTATTCTCTCTTCTGAGAGGTAAAAACCAAGACACATTTATTCCTGTTTTATTGCGTTACAGATTACAGTATGTCATTTGGTTCTTCCAGAAGTCACTTTAATAGTTTTGGCTCTCTGATGCACTGGAGACAACAGACCTTCATATAACTTCAGACTTAATAGTGAGTATTAATGGAAAGATTTGCACTACAAAATGTGAAGGTTGTATTGATAGGTTAGGATCTTCTCTGGTAGATTACTTAAAGACACTGAAATGGAGCGCTGCTCCATCATGTCAATGTGAGGAAGTTATACAAGTGAGATGATAAATGCTACCTATGCTTTTTAAAACTATCATGATGATTTCTTCTTATTATTTAATAATCAAAATCAACCTGTCATTCAAATCAACTTCTCCCAATTACCCTATACTCTGGAACCTACATTTGTAAACTGTGAGTCATATCGTCATATAAGTCAAGTTAGACTGTGGGAGCTGCAAAAATGTTGGCATAGTAAAATTTTTCTTGACCAGGCAATAACTGAAATTTAATTCAAAATCAACTGTGTGATGAAACCAAGGTAGTTTCATTTTTCAGGCAAAAAAAGAGGTCCCAAATGGGAAAATGTAAAACAAGTCATTCTAAAATAATAAAATTCTGTTTAATTCAATCCATGAATATTACAATACTGGAAATTAACTAGATTGTACTAGATTTTTCGTTAGATTCTGAGAGTCTACCTATAGGTTTAAGTTTGCTAAGGGAATGAGAAAGGACTTTGAGACTTTCAAGTAAGGTGGCAAGTACAGTAGAGTTATATTATCTTTCTAAAACATTGATATTGACTTTTTTGATCAGGATATCTTAATAAAATGTCAGTATTTTATATACAGAGTGCAACATGAGGAGAAATAAAACACAATCATCTAAATTTAATATGATTTTGGATATATTAGTTATGTAATTCACTGTAAAAGGATATTTAAATCAAATTTTCAGAAAATATAGACCCTACTTTATACATATATATATATGAAAACAAAACGTTTATTTTGTGGACGGAGATGGGGGCAAGAAGGGAGTGTCTGGACAACAGTACACAGGCTTCAGTCTGTGATACGTACCCTAGTGTTCGCATCCAGGGTGTGTGTGGAGGCCATGGCAGGGATGCAAGCTTCAAGGAGGAAGCCAGAACTCGGCTGCACTCTGGAATCAGGACACTGGACACTGCTGCCCATCAGCACACAGCTGAGGGCACCCCAAAGAAACTGGGGTGCACGTTTTATATTTTCTTTCCTCAATTTTCTCTTCTCTAAAATTAATTTTCAGATAAAGACAATGATCAACAAGAAAACATCCATATTAATAAAAGTATCCTATTACATAGATTAAAGAATGTCTTTATTAAAAATATGACAACTTGCGATTTGAAAATATATGTTGAATATTACAGGTTGTTAAAAGGGGCACCAGTTTGAGTGATACAAACATAATTTCCTTAATAACAAAATTAACATTACCTTAATTTTCTTCTTGACATTTTATTCATACACAAAAAAAATGCCATTAAAGCTAATTAGACTTTATAAATTGAAATTTTTGCCTTTAAATATTCCAACCTCCCTCCAAATAAGCTTTTGGATTTTAATCTTGTTTATGCTGAGACAAAGTAAATTGATCAGAGGCCATTTTTCTAACTTTTTATATTGAGTCAATTATCTTTATCTTGCTCTCTAATCCCTCACATTAGAGAATGTTTGGTGGATTTGTAATAAACTTGATTTGTGTTCATCGTATTAAACAAAGCAATAGGTTCCAAAAATGCCTACCAATTCCGCCACCAAAATTTCTTTAAAGATTTTTTTTTGCCATTGATCCCATAGAGCACAACATCTTGAGCAGTAAGCTTCAGTGCTCCACATTATCCTTCCTCCCTTCTTTCCTTCCTTTCCTTCTTCCCTCCCTCCCTCCTGTTCCTCTTTCTCTCTCTCCCACTTCCTTCCTCTTTCTCTCCCACCCAGCCCCTTCCTCTTTCCTTCCCTCCCTTTTCTCTTGCTCTTTAGTCCTTCCCTCCCTTTCTCTTTCCCTCCCTCCCTCCCTTTCTCCCTCCCTCCCTCCCTCCCCTTTCTCTTTCCTCCTTCCCTCCCTCCCTCCTTTTCTATCTTTCTCTTCCCCTCCCTCCATCCCCCTTTATTCTTATATCCCTCCCTTCCTCCCTCTCTTCCTCCCTTCCTCCCTTTCTCACTACCTCCCTCAGTTTCTCTCTCCCTTTCTCTTTTGCTCTCTTCCTCCATTCCTCCCTTCCTTCCTTCCCTCCTTCCCACCTGCAATCTTTCCTTTCTTTTTTTCTTTGAAATATAACTCAGGGCCTCACACATGCAAGGCACGTTTTCTATTACTGGTTTCCATTCACAGTTCTTTGCTATTTTTATATATAAAGCTTAAATTTTAGTAAAATTCTGAGTATATTGGTAATGGATGAATTTCTATTTTTCTAGGTGATTAATTCACAGTGCAATACACCATCAAACACATAAATATTAAGTGAACAACAACTTTGGTGTTTTTATTAAATTTATATTGAATAAAGTTAAAATACTGTGAAACATGTGATAATTGAAAATTAGCTTGAGACACTATACTCAAAGATTAATAACTTTCAAATGATTCTTTTAAAACACTCAATGATTTGATGACTAGGCACAGATTTTCAGAAAGTGCTAAGTTTTCTATTCTTAATAAGACATATGAAAGAAGACCATGATCTGGAGAATCAAGGAAAGGAATCTTTAGCATTGATGGGCAGTTCATAAAAATAAAGTACAGTAGTAAATATAGTACTGGACTGCAAATAGGAATATCTAGGTTCTAGCTCTTGTTTTCCTAGTAAAGATGACACAGTGGGACTCAGAGAAAAATCCTTTTATTTTCTGTAATGGTCATTCATTAGTTGTATGTAAAGATGTGCTAGGGAGGGAATGCCTATGTCAAAAATAGATTTCCTCTTTCCAGAAACAAACTTATATAATTCAAAACCACAATCATTGATATTTATCTTAGATCAAATAGATGGAAATATTCAAAGCCACCTGTTAGAGCAACACTGACTCTATATTTAACAGGAAACAGTAATAAAATTACAATGGCTATTGTTTACCCTATTGTGCCCATTCTATAGAATGAGGGCGATTTTCTTCATTCTTAAATTTTAATTTGTATGTCAAATAGTGAAGTCACATATATATATAACAAGAAGTCATTAAAATCTTTTTCACTTATACTACAGATATGAAGAGAAAAAAGGGTAGCTCCCAAACTGCTAAGAAAATGGTTTGAGACTGGCCTCCATGCTGGGGGAAAAGGAGCTCAGATAGAGAAGTGACCACCGAGTAAAGGGTGCGAGGAGGGCCCATTCGGGATGGGAGATGCGGGCTAAAAGAGGACTATGGACCGAACATGATAGCCACTTAATACCTCCATTGCAAACTACAACACCCAAAAGGAGAGAGATAGCAAAAGGGAATGCCCTGCCACAGAGGAGGGGTGGGGTGGGGGGGATGGGATGGTGGTGGTGGTGGTGGAAGGGATTCTGGGATAATTGGTGGTGGGGAATGGGCACTTGTGGAGGGATGGGTATTTGATCATTGTGTAACTATCACACAAACGTAGAAGTTTATACCTCATGATGTTTTACTAATTAAATTTTTTTAAAAAATTATATGCCAATTAAATAAATAAAAAAGATGAATGGACTGACAACAACAACAGCAACAAAGAATAAAGAGACAGTTGGTACATAATAAATATGCTCCTATGTTCTTACAAAAAAAGAAAATTGCTTGAGAGATTAAATAAAGATCATTAGCTACAGTTTTGATATGATTAGTGACTGAGGTCAGCGTTAGGATTTTGCAAGGATTCAGAGTTTGTGCTTAAACTTTCTGCTGGAACCAAAATGACAACACTCAAGATTTTGAGTCTTCAGATAGAACTATTGTCCAGCAGACAAAATGACCATACATAATGTGTCATACAAATGTTTGTAATATGGAGTTAGGCTACATGACATTCTATTTCTGCAGCTAATTATAAATATTATTAATACTATTCTATCATACTAAAGCAGTTTACTTGTTGCTAAGGAAATGTATTAATAAAAACTATACTTCTATAACCTTATGATACAGTACATTTTTTAACCATCTACTGGTGAATTCACTCAGTATAGGACACAAATATGGATCATCTTAGTCTATAGTACTCCATTGTGTTAACTTAGTACTCCATTGTGTTAATTCATCATAAAACTAGTAAAAAATTTTATTTTGTTTTTAGATATTTCACTTTAATTGCTTCAACTGTTGCAAGAGTTATGCCCACAACAAATCAGCAACTGAAATATTCTGAGTTTTACTGAAGCCACAAATCATTACTAGAAAATGTTTTTCATAGTTCATGTTATGATGTGGTATTAAGTTTGATACATTCTCAATTTGTATTTTTCAAGAGAAATGTATTAGCTGACTCATTTATATTATTAACTTTATTTGTTTAATAAATTTGAATGCATATTACCCAATAAAATTTTAATGACAATTAGGTTAAAGTAGAACTATTATTTTTATTATTGCAAGTTTTTTACAAGTATGCACATTTGTCTCTAACCAAAATAAATTTGGAAATAAAGTTATAAAGTTTTACTGATTGGCTGAATTAGTCACTGTTAATTTAATCATTATTTTCTATTATATTTGACAATTTTCTATTACAGATGATTTAATGAATACTTATTTGATGATAAACTTGATTCCAACCTCATAAACACTACTCATTGTGATGTAACCTGTTACTTATGGAATTACTTTAGTTTTATGAAAGATAATTATATCAAAACAGTATTAGAGTAAATTATTATTTTTCAGAACCTATATTTATCATACAATATTTATATATTTATGTGAGTATATTCATTATCATAAAATATTATATAGTCTTTGAAAGTTATTAGGGAAGAAAATTCTCATTTTTGTCATACTGAATTAAAAGTAATAACATTAATTATGTAATACATTGCAACATATATATACATCAATGTGTTCAATAACAACAGTAAGGTAATACTATTTGGCAGGGGTGGGCGACATCACCCAGTAGTATCAGGGTAATTCCCAAAAGTGATTAGGAGACCTTCTAGTACTGGGAATCAAACAGGGATCATCTACCTGCAAGGCAAGCATCTTAAGAAATATAGAATGCATATTATTTTACATGAATTATATTTTATACTAAAATACAAATAATTATACATAATTAAATTGAAGTTATCACCATTTTAAGGGCTTCTTAAATTCATAAAAGGTAAAAGGCCAAGACCCTCCCGTTGATCGTCGATTTGCTCGAGCGGGCCCAGTAACGTCTCCATTGGAGACTTTGTTGTTACTGTGTCTGGCATATCGAATACTCTCGGTAGCTTGCCGGGCTCTCCGAGAGGGGTGGAGGAATCGAACTCGGGTCGGCCATGTTGGCCTCTTGTAAGGCGAACGCCCTACTCGCTGTGCTATCACTCCAGCCCTAGATAAATGATAAAATAAAAAAATCAATACAATGATATTTGAATTTTTTATATACCAACACTTATGTAAAAGAAGTCTAGAACCTTGTACCAAATGTTAACAGAACTTTATTATCATTTTTTATTTTTTGATTTTTATTTTCATAAAGTTGTTCATAAAAATTGATTACATTCAATATTTCAAAACCAATCTCACAACCACTTTCCTACCACCAATGAAGCATGCCCTAAAGGCAGATGGTAAATAATAAATAATTATAAATAATTAAATAATAAATAAATAATAAAATAATTTATTTTGTATTGATTGTTATGAATAACTTTTGACTATATATTTGACTAAAAATTACCCAAAAAGTTTTCCTTAGAGGAAAGTGTGTGTGTGTATATCAAGATTGGTTGCCTTCTACCTTACACCCATCAAATGTGATGTGCTACTCTTGGTATATCTGTTACTGTCACTGTCACTGTCCTCCCATTCAGTGGCATAAAATATGATTCCGTGCTCTCATGGAATTTTAAAATTTTAAATAGGGTGCTAGAGTTAGTGTTAAAGTTTTTAACTGGATCGTGGTTTTGGTGTTCAGAGGCATCTCTGTAGCGAGCTGCTCTCTTCCAATATTCATTTGTGAGTCTCTCGATCATGGCCATTGATGCACTTAAATGGTACTTAGAGGTAGTTCGTGGGCATTACTGCCAGGAATCCCGAAGCACAGGGAGATGGGAAGAGGAACCCATTCCCGAATTGGTGAGAGCTTGGAGATTCCAGTCACAAGTCCAGCATATCTGGGCTCTTCAGAGGAGTTATTCTCATTTGTGGGGACTCTGGATGAGCCTGTGAAGGTCGGCTATGAGTGTGGTGGCGATTGGGTTCTGGAGCTTTGCAGCTACCAAGGTTCTTCTGGGGCAGGTGGAAGGACACAACTTCCCCCATCTGAGGTGTCCATATGAAATCAGCCTGGTTCGAGGTGGGAAGATATCATTGCAGCGCGTTGCTCTCTTCTGAGATTCATTTGTGAATCCCAGAAATTTATTAGTGTTATATGGACCTTAGTAAAGTCAGTGTATCCTATAAATTTATATATGTACAATAATGTTTAAAATTAAGTTTCTACTTGGCACAACAAGGATTTATTTTAAAAATTATTTTGGACACTCTGGTTTATAAATTATAGTTGGATTGACTTAGCAGTAGGAGCGATAGCACAGCGGTAGGGCATTTGCCTTGCATGCGGATGGCCAGCCGAGGCGGGTTTGATTCCTCCACCCCTCTCGGAGAGCCCAGCAAGCTACCGAGAGTATCTCGCCTGCAAGGCAAAGCCTGGTAAGTTACCTGTGACATATTCGATATGCCAAACACAGTAGCAACAAGTCTCACAATGGAGATGTTACCGGGCCCCACACGAGCAAATCAATGAACAATGGGAGGACAGTGCTACAGTGCTACAGTTAGCAGAAATTAATACAAGAAATATTCCAGCTCTATACCCATTGGTCTACTTCCTTCCATCATTGTACCAGGGTTCCTCATCCATGCTTTCCGCCACCCTGGTAAGCTTTGTACTAAAGACAACTTCTCAGTTTCTGTTGCCTTGGGTAATTGTTATCCCCCCTTCCCATTCTGTTTCTTAATAGCCTGCATATAAGAGAGATCATTCAGTCCATTCCTCTGTATATGATTCAGCATGCATGATGTTCTCCAGTTCCATCCACATGACAGCAAACTTCATTTTTCTTACTACTGAGTAGTACTCTATTGTTTACATGTACCACATTTTATCCAGTCATATGTTCTTAGACACTTGGGTTACTTTCATATTTTGACTGTTGTGAATAATGACACAGTGAACATAGGAACACAGATGTATTTTCTTTTTTATTTTACTTTCTTGCTCGAGCGGGCCCAGTAACGTCTCCATTGGAGACTTTACTTTCTTTTCAAAACATGAATCACTGTGAGAAACACAGTTACAAAGTTGCTCATGACTGAGTTTCTGCACTCTTGTGTTCATTGCAGCACTGTTCACAGTAGCTAGAATCTGGAAAATACCCAAGTGCAGAAGAAAAAGATCTTTTCTGGATAGAGTTTTTGGGCCAGCAGGTCTATGCCAAGAACTGGAATTGATGGACGTTCAATTCCTAGGTGTTTAAACACTATGTTTCATTGATGCCAGAAGTACCTCAATGATTCTAAACCACTGACCAAGTAAACTGAAACAAAGATAAGCAAATGGAAATATATCAGACGAAGAAGCTTCTGCACTGTAAAGGAAATGAAGGTCAGAATAAAGAGATAACCCCACAGTTTGGGAGAGGATATTTGGACACCATCATATAAATGGTTGATTTTCAAGAAATATAAAGTGCTAATAGAACTCTAAAAAATAACAAATAAAAAACAAACAAAAAATAAACAAACGCATCAAAAATGGGGCAATCTGATGAACAGCAATTTGCTCAAGGAAGTTATACAGATGTCCAAAAGGCATATAAAAATATTCTATATCACTTATCACCAAAAAGTGCAAATAAAGTGACAATGGTACATCATTACACATCGGTGAGACTAGCACACATCACAGATAACAAAAACAATCAGTGATTGTTAGGATGTGAGGGAAAAAGGACCCCTCATTGGCTATTATAGGAATATTGATTGATACAACACAGTTTATTATAAATTAATTTTGTATGGTAAAAGCCTTGTTGCAGCACTGGAGAGATAGTGAAGCATGTAAAGAACATTTCTTTCATGCCATTGCCCAAGTTCCACACATGTGCATCTTATATGGTTCTCTAAGACAGCCAGGAGTGATCTCAAAGCACAGAGTCATAAGTAAGCCCTGAGAATATGTAGGTGTGGGACAGAAAACCAAAATATGCAAACATATACAACAAACAACTTGTTTACCCCGTTATCAATTTTAATGACTTCTATACAGATATATTGATTTGTCTTTAGTTATATTTTTGAAATTATACACTCTATTTTCTTAATGAAACCATAGAAAACTTTTACTGGCCCCTAGGTCTTAGAAATACAGGGAGAAGTAAGTGCCATATGGGTTATAGGAAAAGTTCACTCATTATGAATATCTGAATACTGAGGTCATTATAATGACTAAGGTTGTGGTTTAGAGAGAAGACAATTTAAGTACATTTTCATATTAAAGGTTTTCAGACTGAAGAGCACAATCAGCATGCTTATGCTTTTCATGGGAAAGTGAGCCCAAGTTCCAATAGGTGTTTAATAAATATATACTGTAGAAATGTCTTCATACTAGTAAACTAAGGACCAAACATGATGGCCTCTCAGCATCTGTATTGAAAACCATAATGACCCAAAGTAGAGAAACAGTGAAAAGGGAGGTGAAGGCCACAGAGGCAGCAGGTGGGATGGATGGAGTTGGTAGGAGGAATACTGGGAACACTGGTGCTGGGAAATGTGCACTGGTGGAGGGATTGGTGTTCTATCTTAGTACAACTGAAACTCAATCATGAAAGCTTTGTGACTGTATCTCATAGTGATTCAATAAAAAAGTTAAAAAAAAGAATTTTCAGACTGACTCTCAAAGCTATGATGACTGATACTCATTGAAGTATTCTGAATGATCACTGAAATCATTTAAAAGTGCAATATGTTCCCTACAAAATAGGTAGAGAAGAACTAGAATGAATTTATCTGTTACCTAGTCCAGGACCATTATATTACAATCTGTAAGTGAATGGCAAGGTTTAAAAATTAATTTGATAATCTATTGGCTTTAAGTATTAGTAGTCATGGCACACATGCATTTTCTAATGTTTTCCTAATATAGCTTTGGAAAAGGTTTAAGTCGGAAACAATTTTTCAGAAAAAAATTCTTCAAATATATACTCAGAGGGAAACTTAACAGTGTCCACTTAACATCTACAATGTAGAATGAAAAATTGAAGATTTTTCAATGTAGAATTTCTTAACTTATTTCACAAAATACAATCCATAGTAACTTTTAGAAATAAAAAATGAAAGAATAGCTTATTTGAATATCAGTGCCTTTGTTTATGCAGTATCTTTTGTCATAGTAGCATAGTTCCATAAGTGTCATATTTAAATATTACCTTTTTTAAATGATTTATAGTAATTTGAAAAAAATATATCCACATTGATTTTAATTGAACCTCTTAGTATAATAACCAGGATATAGAAGCAACCTAAATATCCACATATACACGAAAGTATAAAGAAGCTGTAATATATATACAAACCGGAATATTGTTTTTATATATATTTTATTTTTTAATTTTTCGGTTTCAATTATACAATGATCAAATACCAATCCCTCCACCAGTGTCCATTTCCCACCACCACGGATCCCAGTATCCCTCCCTCCCCACATCTCCCCCATCCCACCCTGCCTCTGTGGCAGAACATTCCCTTTTTTTCTCTCTCTCTTGTTGGGTGTTGTGGTTTGCAAAAGAGGCAATGGGTGACAATCATGTTTGGTCTATAGTCTGCTTTAAGCATGCTTCTCCCACCCTGGGAGGATCCTCCCAACACCCTTTATTAGGTGCTCCCTTCTCTGTCTGAGCTCCCTTTTCCCCTAGCATGTGGCTGGCCTGCAAGCCATGGAGTAAAATTCCTGGTAGTAATCTCGGCCATTCTTGGGTGTTAGTCTCCTATTTTGTTATTTTATGTTCCCCAGATGAATGTAATCTTTCTATGTCTATCCCTTTCTTTCTGAGTCATTTCGCTTAAGATGATACTTTCCATGTAGTACCACTTGTATGCAAATTTCATGACTTCGTCTTTTCTAACAGCTACATAGTACCCCATTGTGGGTGCTGGCGTGGATGTGGTGAGAAAGGCACCCTCCTATACTGCTGGTGGGAATGCCAACTGGTTCAGCCCTTTTGGGAAACAGTATGGACGATTCTCAAAAAATTAGAAATTGAGCTCCCATTTGACCCAGCAATACCATTCCTGGGAATATATCCCAGAGAGGCAAAAAAGTATAGTCCAAGTGACATCTGCACTTGTTTGTTCATTGCAGCACTCTTTACAATAGCCAGAATCTGGAAAAAACCTGAGTGCCCGAGAACAGATGACTGGTTAAAGGAATATTGTTTCTGATCCTTTAAAGATACTTTTGGGAATATGAACTTACTCCTGGCTTTGTTCTCAGAGATTACACCTGGTGGTGCTTGAAGAACAGATTTGATGCAAGGGGTGGAAACAGGGTTGTCCAAATACAAGGAAAAAATGTTACCAACTATATTATCTCTCCTTCTCTGTCTTACATTTTTTAATGTAGGAGTGCTGCTATTTGTTCAGCACCTGATTAAGCTAACTGAAGCTAATATGAACTCCATATACCTTTTTATTTTTTATTGAATATCCATGTGATAGACCATTAAAATGATTGGGTTTCAGTCACCCAATGATCCAATACCTATCCCTCCGCCAGTGTACATTTCTCACCACCAATTTCTCCCGTTTTCCTCCCACCCCACTCCCACCCGCACCGCCATCACCTTCCTCTATGGCAGGCACTTTGCTTCTTTCTCTCTCATTCTGTGCAATATTTTGCAATACAGGTACTTAAAAGCTTGTTCAAGGGGTTGGTAATTTTATTGGGAAGGTAAGGATGGAATAGCTTTTTTAACTGGGTGGCAGCTTTGGGGTTTGGATGTGACTGCGGAGGCTTTCAGAAGTTACAGGGCGGTGTGCAGAAGTAACTCATCCTGACACAAAAAAAAACCCTGGAGATTTCTGTAACAAAACCCGCCACCTGAATTTTCAACAGATTATATCTTGGTGAGGTCTATCCTGAGACAGTGGATTATGGCCGGAAACATTATGGTGATTTCAAGCAGCTGCCTGGTGCTCTGCTTGAGCGGATGTCAGGCTGACTCACCCCCCTCCAATTTACCCTGTTCTGTTCAGCCTTGCACAGGTCCAAGGTTAACTGAGCCTTTCGATTTCTTTTAAGATTTATTTATGGCTCTCTGAAGCAAGGCAGAGAGTTGAGCCAGAGTTGGTTTGTGGGTATGTATCCCACATAGCTAACTTTAGACTGTTTAATTTCTCAGGAAACTTGGCCTGAGTTGTTAGGGTCCGGACAGTGGCACAGTGAAAATTTTGGGGTATCAAGAACCTAAAGGCATCATCCACACAAATACAGGCCGACCTGCTGGTGGCACCACACCCTACCATCTTACATTTTAACTGAATTTAGTCATTGAATTTTAAGAGATGTCCAGCAAAATAGATTGTGAACAGAACAAATAAAGCAGATGCAATATAAAGTTAGTTGAAATTTAAACAAATAGGGACTAGCTTATATTGATAGAAAAAATAATATTAAAAATTATTGAAATATTTTATCTGCAGCAGTATAAGAATGTATCTCTACTATTTTACTAATATCCATGAAATTCTTTAACTGTATGCCAAAGTATATAATTTGTCTTTTAGTTATTTTAATGCAGTATACTAAAATATTTATATGAAGTTATCCACACTTAAAGCTTATATAACGCATGCTAATTAAATTTAAGGGTGGAAAAAGATTCAATGTAGACATTAACAGGAACTATACAGGTCATATTAATTAATCTACATATATTCTATATATATTAGACTATGGAATTAAGGTGCTTACCTTGAATGCAGCCACGCAGTTTAATACCCTGCATTGCATATGGTCCCCTGAGCACTGCCAGGAGTGATACTTGAGCACAGTAAGCCTCACCAATTTGCTAAAAAGAAAAAGAATTCCAGGGATGAAGCTAATGGTTTAAAATCTTCCCATAAAGACAACATTAGGTCCAGATGCTCTATTTGAAAAATTCTACAAGGCATTTAAGAAAAAATGATAATAATATGTAAAAAAATTCCAGAAACTGAGAGAAGGAATGCTTCCCTAACTCATTCTTTAATTCTAGTATTATACTGAGGCCAAATCTAAACAAAGAATTTTCAAGGAAATTACAGATCTTGAGCCCTCAAACTTACATTATGCATAAAATCAAGCAAATGCAATTCAATGATATATAAAATGGGTTGTACATCACAACCAACTGAGCTTTCTGCCAGGAATGTGTATTTTGTTTTACATTTAAAAATAAGTATAAATCCTACCAGCAGAGAACCGGCCCAGTTTCACAACTAATCTCAAAAACACATGACTCTTCTTAATCTTCCGAGGTAGTCTGGTCTGGGCTGAAAACTCTGAGGCCTTTTCAGAAAGGGGGCAGGAATATTTCCCTTTATGTCTGAATGAACAGCAACCCAAAGCCACACTTGACAAATTCAAACAGACACATCCCAGCTTCACAACTAAATCTCATCAGCCAGCCATGTCACCAAATCACTCCATCTCCATAGCTTCTAGATCAAATGACCACATACAGGGCTGGAGCAATAGCACAGTTGGTAGGACGTTTGCCTTGCATACGCTGACCTGAGTTCGATTTTCAGCATCCCACATGGTCCACTGAGCCCCACCAGGAGTAATTTCTGAGTGCATCAGCCAGGAGTAACTCCTGTGCATCGCTGGGTGTGACCCCAAAAGCAAAAATAATAACACAGTAACACAGTAACAGTAACAATAAATAAATAAATAAATAACAAATGGCCACAAACATGTCCATGCAACAGCTCAAAATTTCATAGCATTGTCAGTCCTGTAGGATCACAGCAAATCTGATGAAAAAGTTGTATAATAGACCACCAAGCTCAATGAGCAAAAACAATAACACAGAAGGTTCAACTAGCGCCAATCAGTCCAGTGAATCTTCAGACAATGACTTCTGTAACACCATTGTAAGACATAAAAATTATCATAAATTGACCTTTATTTATCTAAGTTTTGATAATTCCATTTGCCTTTGTGCCGAAACAGACAATATGAAGTAAATTTATTTGTGCCATCTAAGAGAATAGGATGATGTAGTGGGTGGGAATCTGGGACATTGGTGGAGGGAAGGTCACACTGGTTATAAAATTGGTGTTGGAACACTGAATGCCTGAAAAAACTGTATTATGAACAACTTGGTAAATCACAGTGTTATAATTAGAAAATCAAAATGCCTCAATATCACTAAACAAAATAACTATCTCAATAAATGTTAGTATCTGTCAACAGAGGAATGGATATTAACATTGTATTTCAGCCATATAATGCAATACAATTCAGAAAAATAAAGATGGTGTCTTGTTTCACAGAAATACATAAAAATAAACAGGTTGAATGACAGAAATCTTACATACAGAGAATATTTACCATGTGATTTCAATTTCTGGAAAATTAAAAAAAATTCTAGTAACAGAATAAATATGTCATTATCCATAAAAAGACCGAGAGAAAGAGAGAGAGAGAGAAGAAGAAGAAGAAGAAGAAGAAGAAGAAGAAGAAGAAGAAGAAGAAGAAGAAGAAGAAGAAGAAGAAGAAGAAGAAGAAGAAGAAGAAGAAACTGGGAATAACTAGGAATAATTGATTACAAGCGGGCATGAACAAACTTTTGGAGGTGATGGTTATAGCCATTATCTCAATTTTGATAACAACATCATTGTTAAGTTCAAATGTAAAGTAATATTAAAATATACTTTAGAGAGATTATTATCTGCTGACTATATCTAAATCGAAGTCTCCTGCCCCCACGCCTGGCTGTTCCCTGCCGGGGCCCCTTTGGAGGGGAGCGGGTTGAGCTTTCCTCCCCACCCCGACCAGGGCTCCGGCAGCCGAAGACCTCCAGGACCAGCCACCACCATGCTGAGACCACTCTCCGCACACATGAAGGTACTGGCAGAGGGACAAATCCACGCGGGTTCCGGGCCCAAGATCTCCAAGCCTATTCGGATTGGAGTCGAGCATCCTCCACCCAGATCCTCCAAATTCCAGTAGGCGGGGGTCACACCCACCACCTGGCCCCCTGGCGCCGTGTAATCCCATCAACGGCCAAGACTTAGAGACTGTAAAATCCACCTCCCGGAACCGTGCGGCCGCAAATGCGGCCGCGCGACATCTTATTATAACATCTTATTATCTCATTCCTACCTTGGACAAACTGGCAGGCTACCGAATGTAGCCTGCCCACACAGCAGAGTCTGGCAAACTCCCCGTGGCGTACCAAATATGCCAAATACCAGTAACAATGATGGGTCTCATTCTCCTAAAGAGCCTTGAATATAATCTCAGGGCTAGGATGAAAGAGACGTTACTGGGGCCTGCTCGAGGCAATCGATGAATAACAGGATGATGAAATGGAAAAAAAATGAAATATCTAAATACATTTATGTAAACGGGGAAATAAAAGAAAATGGAAGAAAGCGTTGTTGATATTCCAAGCATGAAGTAATTGTCCCTTATTATTGCCTACCACCCCATTTTTATAAAAAAATTAACTAATGCACTTCCACACCCCTGGAAAATCTACCTTCTTTAAGAGAACAAATGCAGGGGCATGGCCCAGAGCCTGGGATATTTAGGAAAAAAGTCCTTGGCTCCCCCAACTTGAGAGAACTGCAAAGTTCTCAGCAAAGAATTGAATCATTGTCTTCGATTCTGGGAAATGTTCCTGCACTCGCCTTTAAAGACTTAATGCACCTACTAAGATAGGACATATAACTGTGTTTCCTCAACTGATTGAGGCAAACAAGTAACATAGGCCTGGTGCATGCTCCCTGAGAGCAATGATGGAAGTCTTATGTAACCATGACTGATTATAAAACAGAAAAATAAACTATGCTGGTATGACAGTTTCTGTCTGGACTGCTCGCTTGTTCATTTATCTTGTTTCTTCAAAGGAACAGCAAGCACCCACCCCCATCCCCACCAACAATTGTACCCAAGGCTACAACAGCTCTTCACTCCCCATCATTCTAGCACCTTCTGGGAGATAATATCCCCAATCCTGGTGGGGAATCTTCTTTAGAGTATAACTACAACTGCAATTTCTAGTTTTGTTGTCCCTAAAGCAATACAGCAACACTTGTATTGATAAATGTAAGACAAGGATAGTTTACTATCTGGAATTCCATTCTCAATTTTTATTTTTTAATAACCTGCCACCCCCATAGTGTAACTGCAAGAGAGATATTAGAGAAATCTACACAGAAAAAAGTAAGTTTTAACAGAGGTTCGGAGGACTGGTCAATGGTTGGAACTAACCACAGTGTGTGTGGGGTTGAGCATAGGTAATATAGAGAAAAGACTGGTATGACTATAATAACTGAGAATTATCATGCTGAACAATACCTGAGTGTTAAAAGTAGGGTAACAGCTCTGACCTAAAAACAAAAACATAGCACACATAGGTAAAAAATATTGTAATCCTGTATTTCAACAGTTTTATAAAAAACAAATAAAGCATTTAATTTCAGACTCAGATATAGGAAACGAGATTTATTTTCCCTTCCTTCCTTCCTTCCTTCCTTCCTTCCTTCCTTCCTTCCTTCCTTCCTTCCTTAATTTCTTAAATTCTCTTTCTATTTTAAATTCTGTCTTTCTTCCTCCCTTCTTTCTCTCATTCTCTCTCTTTCTCCCTTTCTCTTTTTTCTTCCTGCCTTCCTTTCTTCTGTTCTTTTCTTTCTTTCCTTATTTTCTTTCCCTTCCCTTCCCTTTCCCTTCCTTACTCCCTCCCTCTTCTTCCTTACCTTTCTTCCATGTTCCTTTGTTCCTTTCTTTCTTCTTTTCTTCCTTTCTTATTTTCTTCCTTGTCTCTTTCGTTCTACTCCCTGATGTAATCAGGTTTATTCCTGCCTCTGCACTCAGGGATTACTCCTGAAGGATAGGGGTGGGGAATCATAGTATATGCCAGGGGTTGAAACCAGGATAGCTGTGTGCAAAGCAACCTTACTCACTGTACTATCTCTCCAGTGAAATAGTGCAGATTTCTTATAATTTAAATTTCAGGAAGATTTACCTTCAGTTTATACTCATAATTTACTTTGTCAACATCACACTGGTATCTTTAATAGTTCACATCACCATTTTGAGATGAAGAACTGAATATGGATATCAAAATATGAACCACAAAAATATGAAAAACACTTTAATCTTTTGTTGATCATTTGTTAATTATTATTAATATCTAATGTTTCTTCCTAAGATGGAAGAGAAAGTAAATCTATGCTGATGAAAATATTAAAATTAATTCCCACAACCTGAATCAACTGTTTTATATTGATTATGGGTGGAGTTATACATATGTAATATATAGATTTTTATTTGGTTTTAGGTCACAGCCAGTGGTGGTCAAGGCTTATTCCTAGTTCAGGAACCACTCCTAGAGGGGCTTGCAGAATTATGTGAGGCGTGATGCAACCCTGGTTGTCCACATATAGGTAAATATCATACTCATCGTACTACCACTGGCTCTATAGAATTTTCTATAAAATAATTTTATAGGGTTTTATTTTAATGAAATGCATATTGAACAAAATTTTTCCCTTTAAATAATATTGTCCTGAATTCATTATAATGTGCTTAACTGAAAGAAAATTTCCAGGTTTTGTGAATGACCTTAGGATTACCTGGAAAACGCAGGTTATGGTAAAATACTCTAGGATGAGGAAGACGTGTCTTGGGGCCTGAGTGATAGTACAGCTGGTAGGGTGTTTGCCTTGCATGTGGTGGACCTGCCCGTCATCCCATATGGTCTCCCAAGCACTGCCAGGAGTAATTCCTGAGTGCAGAGCCAGCAGTAAACCCTGACCATAACTGGTTGTGGCCTGAAAGCAGAAAAAGGAAGAAAGGAAGGAAGGAAGGGAGGGAGGGAGGGAGGGAGGGAGGGAGGGAGGGAGGGAGGGAGGGAGGAAAGAAAGAAAGAAAGAAAGAAAGAAAGAAAGATGTGTCCTTGTTAAAATGAAAGGCTGAAACTGAGAGCTGAGAACAACAATGAGTGTTATGAAAATTTCAACTCTGATTACAAACATTTCCTTAAGCAAAATATTTATATTTGATTTTACAGAAGCATTGGAGTTATTTTGTGCAGTTTATTTTGCAGTTATATATAATGCATCTTTAATTGTCATTTCGATTGAAGTTGGCATTCTCTTACTGTGTATGGAGGACTTTCTGCATATAACTTTCTATATTAATTTTATTGACCAATCATTGATTAACAAAAACTATGAAATTTCATGTGTTTAGTTCCAAATATCCATATAGCAATTATACAATTTTCCCTATTCACAAATACCAAAGTTCAAGTTCCATTCAAATACTCATTACTCTCAAGATTCCTTCAATATTCTTTGAATATAGATTTTAAGACTGGAAGTAAATTTTATTGTTGCTTGTCAGATTATTTGCTCTTACAACTAAGTGAATTCACAAAGTTCCCTGTATTTTTTACTTAGCATAATCACCTATAATTATGCCCATTACCCTAAAAACTGTCACTGTCACTGTCACTGACCTCCCATTGTTCATCAATTTGCTTGAGTGGGCTTAGTAACGTCACCATTGTGACAATTGTTACTGTGTTTGGCATATCGAATACATCACAGGTAGCTTGCCAGGCTTTATCGTGCAGGTGAGATACTCTTGGTAGCTTGCCAGGCTCTCCTAGAGGGGTGGAGGAATCAAACTCAGGTCAGCCATGTTGCTGCTTATAAGGCAAATGCCCTACCCGCTGTGCTATCGCTCAAGCCCACCCTAAAAACATAAATGGAAATTTGATCTTTTATAGTTATTACTTGATCACTTGACATCCCTTTACTCATTGATTTGTGCAAGTGGGCACCAGTAACATCTCCATTTGTTCCTGTCGTGTGCTGTCCTTGTCCCTGTAGCCCAATGGAGTCTGCTTGCTACAGGAACAGGAAGAGCCTCAAACCGTTCATTCAGGGTCTTGACAAAGAAGTCTGACCATCTCGTGGTGGGAGGCCATGCATTTGTTTTCTTTTTTTTGTTTTTTTTTTGCTTTTTGGATCACACCTAGCAATACACAGGTGTTATTCCTGGCTCTGCACTCAAGAATTACTGATGACAGTGCTCAGGGTACCATATAGGATACTGGGAATTGAACCCAGGTTGGCCGTATGCAAGGCAAAAGCCGTTACCAGCTGTATTATCACTCTAGCCCTCCACGCGTTCTTTTGAATTCCCATGGAATGCAGTCAGTAACAGCTCTAGTCCAGTGATTGTCTTAAAATTGCATTATGTGTCAAGCCCATCTGATTTTTGACGCCTTGGCAAACAAGAAAGCATCCCTGATTCTTGTTCGTCTATGGAGATCAGAACTCTGGATTCCTTCTCTCACTTGAGTGAAGTGAGATACTGCAAGCATAGCTCTTTTAATTCCTCTTTGGGAGACCCAAATAGCATTCTTATTCTGTTTTCATAGGGCCCAGGTCTCTGAGGCATACGTTAGTGCAGGGAGAATGGTGCAGTAGAAGAGATGTGCCTGGAGCCGGAGGTTCTTCATATTCTTAGCTATTTCTTTGGCACTCTTGAAGGTGTTCTACACTGTTCTCTTCCTCCTGCGCAGCTCAGGTGCCAGGTTGTTCGTCATGTTGAGTTATCGACCTAGGTACACACAACTGCTGCATTTGGAGATGTTCATTCCATTGAGAGCAAATGGAAAACCAGCAGGACAGTTCTACTGCACAAGAAGGGAGACATCCACAACATTGGCAACTATCACGCAATCTGCTTGTTGTCCGTCATCTATGAGCTGTTCACTCGAGTTATCCTAAATAGGACTGGCAGAATACTAGATAGAAGACAATCATGCGAGCAAGCCGGGTTCTAAAAAGGATTCAGCATGCTTGACTATATACACACAGTATACAAGCTCATTGAGGTTTCTCGGGAGTTCAAGATTCTGCTCTGCCTTATGTTCATCAATTTAAAGAAGGCCTTTAATTCTGTTGAGACTGAGGAGGTCATCAAAGCCCTAGCCAAACAGGACATTCAAAATCAGTACATCAGGATCCTCCGTGAGCTTTATTATGGATTCACTGCCAGGATCTCACCATTCTACAAGGAATTTATCATTGATGTAAAGAGAGGGGTTTGGTATGGTGATACTAACTCACCGAAACTCTTCAGTGCCACCCTCGAGAACGTCATGCGGCTACTGGAAGGAATGAGAATGGAGATAGATGGTCGGCAACTACACTTAGCTGATGATTTTGTTCTAATAACACTAAACATTAGCCAAGTGGCACAAATGCTAGCAGATTTTGACCATGAGTGTGGAAATGTTGGACTGGAGCTGAATCTCACGAAAATGATTTTATAGTAATAAGTTTTTCTTTTTAAAAATATTATAGATTCACCACCAAATACAAAGTTGCAAAGATATTTATGATTTTCAATTGTACAACGTTGAAGCACCAATCACTTTAATAATGTCCACTTCCATCCACCAATATCTCCAGGTTCCCTCCTTCCCCAAGCCTGCCTCAATTATAGTCACTTTTGATTTAGTAGTTACACTATTTTGTGGGACAGTGGGGTTTGGTAATACTGGTGGTACTCAAGGGTTGCTCCTGGTAATACTCATGTAATCATGGGCCTGTCTAATGCAACAAATCTACTCAGCATAACTACTCTGTATTTATTAGTTTTATATACACAGCATAGCAAAAAATTGCCATTAAAGTGCATAGAAAATGGACATTATCTACATTTAAATTGCCATATAGTTATCTTCAAAATAACATGCTTTATTATTTTAAAAAATTGATCTGCATCTCCCTGATGATTAATGATGTAGAGCATTTTATCATGTGCCTTTTAGCCATTCGGATTTCTTCTTTGAGAAAGTCTCTGTTCATTTTGTTGCCCCACTTTTTGATGAGGTTGGATGTTTTCTTCTTGTGGAGTTCAACCAGTACTTTGTATATCCTTGATATCAACCCCTTGTCGGATGTGTAGTTGGAGAACATCCTTTCCCATTCTGTAGACTGTCTTTGTATTTCGGTCACTGTTTGTTTTGAGGTGCAGAAGCTTCGTAGTTTAAGTTAGTCCCATTTGTCTATCTCTGTTTTCACTTGCTTGGCCAGTGGCGTGACATCTTTGAAGATACCATTAGATATCATAGATGAGATATCATTTCACACCACAGAGACTGGCCCACATTCAAAAGAACAAAAGCAACTTGTGTTGGCACAGATGTGGCGAGAAAGGGACTCTCCTTCACTGCTGGTGGGAATGCCAACTGGTTCAACCCTTTTGGAAAACAGTATGGACGATTCTCAAAAAATTAGAAATTGGGCTCCCATTTGACCCAGCAATACCACTCCTGGGAATATACCCCGGAGAGGCTAAAAAGTATAGTTGAAGTGACATCTGCACTTGTTTGTTCATTGCAGCACTGTTTACAATAGCTAGAATATGGAAAAAACCTGAGTGCCCGAGAACAGATGACTGGTTAAAGAAATTTTAGTACATCTACACAATGGAGTACTATGTAGCATTTAGAAAAAATGAAGTAATGAAATTTAAATACAAGTGATACTACATGGAAAATATTATGCTAAGCGAAATGAGTCAGAAAGAGAGGGGCAGACATAGAAAGATTGCATTTATCTAGGTAACATAAAGTAACAAAATAAGAGACTAACACCCAAGAAGAGCTGTGATCAATACCAGGTTGTTCACTCCATGGCTTAGAGGCCAGCCGCACACTCTAGGGATAAAAGGCAGCTCAGATAGAGAAGGGAGCACCAAATAAAGGGTGCTGGTAATATCTGCGCAGGATGGGAGATGCCTGCTGAAAGTAGTCTATGGACCGAATATGACTGCCACCCAATGTCTCTTATACAGACCACAGCACCCAAAAGGAGAGATAGAACAAAAGGGAGTGCCCTGCCACAGAGGCAGGGTGGGATGGGGGGTGGGGGGTGGGAGGGATACTGGGATTGGTGGGGGTGGAGAATGGGCACTGGTGGTGGTATGGGTACTCGATCATTGTATAACTGAAACCCAAGCATAACAACTTGTAAGTCTACAACTGTACCTCATGGTGTTTCACTAATAAAACAAACAAAATTATTAATTAAATAGGCTGAAAAAATTGATAAGGTGGTTTGCAACCATATATATACATATATATATATATATATATATATATATATAACTTGTTTTTACTTCACAATGAAGGTGTTAGTAACCCACCACAACTATCTCAAGATTTCCACCCTCCTTCTCTCTATTGCCACAGATTGCTATTTCTATTGGTACTATCTGGGAACTCTCTTCTGTTCCATTAGGGATTGTTTCACTTTTTGCTTTTTAGTTTATATGTTCTCCATATATAAATGGGAGCACTTTTTGTTATCATTTTCCTTCGGACTTATTTTATTTTACATGATATAATCCAACTTAACCCAGGTTGCAACTAACTATATGCTGTCCTATTTTTTCTTTCTTTTTTAATGAATCACTGTGAAATACAGTTACAGACCCTGCAACAGAGGCAGGGTGGGATGGGGGGCTGGGGGTTGGGAGGGATACTGGGATCCGTGGTGGTGGGAAATGGGCACTGGTGGAGGGATGAGTATTTGGCATTGTATAATTGAAACCCAAGCACAAAATTTGTAAGTCTACAACTGTACCTCATGGTATCTCACTAATAAAATAATAATAATAATAATAATAATAAATTTTAAAAAAACTTTTGTAATTACGTTTCAGTCATGAAATGATCGATCAGTGCCCATTCTCCCCCACGAATATTCCCAGTACTCCCCCTGCCATCCCCATCCCACACCCCCCGACCTCTGTGGCAGGCTCATTCCATTTTACTCTTTCTGTCCTTTTGGTGTTGTGGTTTGCAATACAGGTAGTAAGTCGCCAAAATGTTTGGTCCATAGTCTACTTTCAGTACGCATCGCCCATCCAAAGCGAGCCCTTCAAACATCATTTACTCATTGGTCCCTTCTCTATCCCAGCTGCCATATCCCCCAGCATGTGAGGCCAGGTTCTAAGTCATAGAGAGATCTTCTTGGCCCTCATCTCTATTATCCTTGGGTGTTCATCTCCCAATCTGTTACTTTATATTCCACAAATGAGTGCAGTCATTCTATGTCTGGTCTTTCTCTCTGACTCATTTCACTTAGCATGATACACTCCATGTTGATCTCATTGTTGTTTTGATCTGCATCTCCCTGATGATTAGTGATGAAGAGCATTTTTTCATGAACCTTTTTGTCATTCGAATTTCTCCTTTGAGAAAGTTTCTGTTCATTTCATCACCTCATTTTCTGATGGGATTGGATATTTTCTTCTTATAGAGTTCAAACAGTGCCTTGTATATCCTTGATATTAACACCTTATCAGAAGTGCATTTGGTGAATATCCTTTCCCATTCTGTAGACTGTCCTCTTCTCTCATAATTTATTGGCAAATTGTTGCTTATATATTCCACAAATTCATTGTCTATTTATATATTGTTGGGGACTGGGCTGTTTCCAGACCTTAGTTGTTGTGAATATGTTGTGATGAATATAGGTGTGTACATATCCTTGTGGATTAATGACTTATGGTCTTGCAACAGATGCCAGAAAGGGAATTGCTAGGTCATATAAGAGACTTATTTTATTTTTTCTGGAGTCTTCACGTCATTTTCCAGAAGCATCACGATACTGTTTTATATTCCCTAAGAAAAACTCTGTTCACAGAGAAAAAAATCATCAAGCTTTCTATTTCCTTGACTTAGACTATTGCAGGTATTTCACATAATTGATATTATACTTTATTTGTCCTTATTTGATTGGGTAACTTCACTTTACCTATTGTATACCAAAGATTTATAATGCTTCTTTAAAATTTAATTTATTTTTAACATCAAATAATATTTCACTGTTTATATACATATATACACAGAAATATATGCTATTTGTGTAACTCTTGGTTTTATTACTTCTGTGGAATTCATTACCAACACCCCCTCAACTGACTGCCTGTTTTAAGTTCATGCACAGCTAATCACAGCCTTAAATTGAAATGCAACTGTAGATAAGATGGTGACTCCTCCCCATAAAAACTTGAACTAAGTAGATCAAACTCCATACCATCTGCACCTATATTCTCCCATTACCAGATCAAACAAAAACTGTAGAATGTGTATTGTTACTGGTGGGAGAGATGGTTCTCACCTGAAAAGGAGACCCCATTTCATATAAATCAACTGAAAATTATTTATATTAAATGGAGTGATTGCCATAGGGGAGAGCTTGGAATAGCTGGTGAGTTTGTCTTGAAATTCTTAGTGTGGCCTTTATTCCAGTGATGCTTCCTCTCCTAGGATATACAGCCATGCTCTGGGCCTGGAATTCTGCATTTCAGTGATTTTGAGGGTCTGCTCAAATGGATCAAAGGCCTTTATAGCCTTTGGGCCAGTTTAGGTTCCAGACAGTTTTGTTTTCCCCAGTATGCATTATCTGGGCTGTCTATCTCTCTGCCTGCAATAACATCAACATTTATCTCCCCATAAGGCCCCCAAAAGCAAAACCTCAAACCATAAATTATTATGCTTCCTTTGTAAGCCCCCACTTCCAAACCCTGCACCCATTTTTTGTAACACTATATATCCTAAAATATGCCACCTAAGGTGAGGATAGTTAAAAGCTGCATTCCACTCAGTGCAAGAATTTTTAAAAGTTACAGTTTCTTGAGGTGCTTTTCAGTCAATCCAAACATCTGAGTTTTCCAAAATCTAGACAAAATCTTTGAAATTTCTCTGAAGCATATTATGTTATTTCAAAGCCATTCATTAACCATAAATGAAAAGAGAACAGTGCTGGATGACTTTGAGAAAGTTGCTAAAGGCCTACATATTTTAAGTCAAGGACTCTACCCCCATTAGCTCTTTCACTATCTAGTCTCCACGACTCATTATAATTGGATTCTGATAAGGAGGATTATGAATCAGTTTTCACTTGCTAGATTTCATTGTTGAGGGTCTTTTCAAAAGCTGTTTTAAAGTTTTGTTTATTTTATTTGGGGGCCAAAGGGAGCTGTGCTCAGAAATTTCTCCTGGCTATTTTTTCAGTGATCACTCATGGAAGGGTTTGGGGTCCATATGTGGTGCCCGTGATTGAACACCAGTAGGGCACTTTCAAGGCAAGCATCCTATTCACCGTACTATCTCCGGTCCCAAATTTTCTAAGCTTTTAAACTATTCAAAACTTTCTACCATTTTCTTCTGAAGTATACTTTAGGCTTTTTGGAATGTCTCCAAGAAACTCTTCCTAAATACACCCCAAATAAACCAAACTCTAGGAAGCAGATATAGTTTTCTAAAGGGCAAGCTTATTTCTCAGTTAGTCCCCCAAATTGGATAATAACTACAGAAACTAGATTTGGGTTCAGAAATTCTATGATGAGTGTTTTATAGCAAATTTCTGTATTGTGAAGCTAAAAGGTGACAGTTTTAAAATGCCACTCTTTCTGTTCCCATTCATAAATCAGAATATAAAAATTGCATGAAAAATACTAGGATTATGTGCCATAAATATCTCAGGCAATAACAAAGGGGGAAAAGCTTCTCTGTTTACTCCTCAAAGATGTCTCGGTAGGTTTACATTACCATTAAACAAGACCCAGATGTTGAACTTAATATTCATCAGTAGGACACCTACTGACATCAGAAAGAGATTATTAGCATTATTTCTAACAATACTTCCCTGCCATGTTTTAATATCAGGCCTTATTCTCAGGTATAACTCCCCTGAGTAAATCATATGTGTCAGCAAGAAAGTGGATTTTCCTTAGCTGGTGAGTTCTTGTGAATTGTAAGGAATATTAAAAAAAAACTCAGAAGGCACTGGTGGAGGGATGGGTGTTTGATCATTCTTTGATTGTAACCCAAACACGAAAGCTTGTGACTATCTCACAGTGATTCAATAAAATTAAAAAAAAACTCAGAAGGCTAAGAAGTTAGAGTTAATTTTATAGTTCAACTAGATGGATCTGAGTCCCTCCCCAAATTTTCAGTCCTCTTCTTTACCCATATATGATGTCACTTATTATGTCCTGTACTTCTCAGTCGCATGCAATGCTTCCTAAGTCTGCTCTCCTCCAGTACAAAATACTTGTCCCTGTGCTGTTCTCTATCTAGTGCAAGTTTTTCTAGACTGAAATTGTGACACTAGATCTCTCTTGGAATATACCCCATCATTTCCCTGTTGTCCTGTTGTTTTAGCATTTCTAGTATACAGCCACAACCATGTGCTTGTGGGTGAGACTCCTATGCTCTGTACCTGACACTGGGCCTGTGTTAAACGATATCCCACCCTTTCATCCTGCTAGCTTTACTTTAGTCTCTGAACACTGTCACATGATATGAACGTTGTCACTGCCTCAGTGCATTAGCTCTACCTGGTTTTGCAGTCTGCCTGTTGTATGGAAAAACAGAGAGTAGCTGGGAACTTCCTTTTACCTGCTTATGTGTCCCACCTCCAGCCATCAAATGATCTATTTTTATCGGATATTTATTTCAGATATATATCCAGAGAGCCTGGCAAGCTACCGAGAGTGCCCCACCTGCATAGCAGAGCCTGGCAAGCTATCTGTGGTGTATTCGATATGCCAAAACCAGTAAATACAATGGGTCTCATTCCCCTGACCCTGAAAGAACCACCAATATAACAGCGTTAAGAGGATGAGGACGGAGAGGCTGATAAAATCTCTGGGCAAACTATGCTGCAAAAAAGAAGGACAAAATTTACTGTCTGTACTTTCAATGCACGTATGCTGGCATCGGATGCATCCATCGATAACCTGATGGTACAAGCGCATAAGATCAAGTATGTCATCATTGGTATGACTGAGACAAGAAGGCATCTATCACATAACGCTGTTTTCGACACTGGGGAAGAACTATTCCTCGGAACATATGACAAAAGAGGCATAGGTGGAGTCGGTGTCCTTCTCAACAGGAACTTGGCCATAAACAATTATTCATTCAAATGCCTAACAACCCAAATTGGATGGTTACACTTGATTAGATGTGGCTCACTGCCAGCAGTTTCTATCTTCGTTGTCTACGCACCAACATCCAATTATTATGAAGGAGAAACTGAGTTCTACATGGAGCAGGAGAAGTTCTATAAAAAAGACCACACCTTCTATGAGATCATTGTTGGTGATTTTAATGCCATGATAGGACCGAGAAGATTAGCCAAAGAACTCAAATCAGGACCCATGGCCTAGAATGGAACAAACAGGGTGAGAGACTGTCTGAGTTCATCATGTCTACCAAGACAATCCATGGTAACCCACAATTCCAGAAGGTCAAATCTTAACGTTGGACTTGGGAGTCTCCTGGTGGATGGTTCTACAACGAAACTGACCACATCATACTCAATCAATGATCTTGCCTGACCGATGTCACTGTTGTCCCAAAATTCCAAACAGGATGGGACCACCGTCTCCTTCATGCAAAATTATACTCCAGAGAGCAGGAATAAAGGGCTGCAAAGTTTAAGAAGAGAACTCCCAGAACGACCACCAACTGGCAGCTCTTTGGCTCTATTGCAACAAAATGGGAAGATTCCGTCATTGACAACATTGACGAGGAATACAATCAACTGGATCAGCACCTCCATGATTGTGCGAAGAACGCTGAGAGAGATATAGCCACAAAAAGATGCCTGACTTAGAAAATTCTAGAGCTTATTCACCAATGTGGCTTGGTGCAAGCCTCAGGAAACCAGAATGGAATGTCCAAGCTCGCAAAACAGTGCAGAGAAGCTATAAAGGAAGACCTCAAAGAAAGAAGAACAGCAGTGCTGGCAGATGCAGTAGAAACTGGGAAAAGCATTTGCAAACCCCGCCTGTTCTTTACCAACTACAAAACCAAGATGACTAACCTTCTACATCCTGATGGACTTATCACATCTTCCAGAAGGGCAATGGAGAAGATTATCCATGACTTCCAATCGGATCACTTTAATAGCTATGTCCACCTTCCCACATATCTAATTCCATAGGATGGATATGTTGTTCCCAACATTCTCCCTTCTGAAATCCGACAAGCAATTTCATCAGTAAAGAAGTGAACTGCACTTAGCCCAGACAAGGTCAGATCTGAACACCTGAAGAACCTGCCGTCAGTACTCGTCAATACACTGGCTCGGCTCTTCACACACTACCTGTCTGAATGCAAGGTTCTGTCACAATGAAAAACCAGCAGGACTTTACTATTGTACAAGAAGGGAGACAATATTGGCAATAATCGCCTGATCTGCCATTGTCTGTCATCTACAAGGTGTTCACTCGAGTCATCCTGAATAGGATTGGCAGAACACTAGATGAAGGACCACCATGCAAGCAAGCCGGTTTCCGAAAAGAATTCAGCACAATCGACCATATCCACATGATAACCAAGCTCATTGTGGTTTCTCGGGAGTTCAAGATGCTGCACTGTCTAATGTTCATTGATTTACAGAAGGCCTTTGATTCTGTTGAGACTGAACCTGTCATCAAATCCCTAGCCGTACAGGGCATTCAAACTCAATACATCAGGATCCTCTTTGAGCTGTATTGCGGATTCACTACCAGGATCTCACCATTCTCCAGGGAGGTAATCATTGACATCAACAGAGGAGTTCAGCATTTCACTGAAACTTTTTAGTGCCACCCTCGAGAACGTCATGCAACAAATGGAATGGGAAGGAATGGGAGTGAAGATAGACGGTTGGCAACTACTCCACCTCTGCTTTGCTGATGACATCATTCTAATAACACCAAACATAAGTTAAGTGGCACAAATGCTGACTGACGTCGACTGTGAGTGTGGAAAGGTCGGACGACACCTGAATCTCACAAATACAATGTTTATGAGAAACGCTCTTATTCCTGATGTTTCATTCACTCTCAATGGGAGGAACATCTCCGAATGCAACAGTTATGTGTACATAGGTCGAGAAGTCAACGTGACGAATGACCTGGCACCTGAATTGCGCAGGAGGAAGAGAGCGGCTTGGAATATCTTCAAGAGCGTCGAAGAAATAGCTAAGAGGACAAAGAACCTCCGGCTCTGGGCACATCTCTGTTATTCCACTGTTCTTCCTGCATTAACATATGCCGCAGAGACCTGTGCACTACAAAAATAGGATGAGAATGCTATTCGGGTCTCCCAAAGAGGAATTGAAAGAGCTATGCTTGGAGTATCATGCTTCACTCAAATGAGAGAAATAATTTGGAGTTTCGACCTCTGTCAATGATCAAAAATCAGCGACACTGTCTCGTTTGCCAAGGCATCGAAAATTAGATGGGCTGGATACGTAATGAGATTTGGAGACGACCACTGGACTAGAGCCATTACTGACTGGATTCCACGGGATGTCAAAAGATCGTGTGGCTGCCCACCTATGAGATGGTCAGATTTCTTCGTCAAGACCCTGAACAATTGGTTTGAGGTTGTTCGTGTTCCTAGAACAAGCAGACGCCATTGGGCTACACTAGCACCTGACAGGGACGAATGGAGACATTACTGCTGCTCGCCTGAGCAAATCAATGAGTAACTGGATGCCAAGTGATTAAGTGATCATTTTAAGTGTGTAAGATATAAAGTTAACAACTAATTCAAATAGTTCACCTGCCATGCCATCCTTCCCCTTCTGTAACAGTTATGGACACCCCAAATGTAATTCCAAATAAAGTAAAATGCTTTCTTTTTTACTTTACATACTTAGTTCAGAAATAAAGACCCACTTGCCTTTTCTTTGCAAGTATCACCTCTTTCCCTAATAAACTTTTTATACCTTTAATTTTCTCAGTAAGTTCTTTCAAAAATCCACATACCTGCTTTTCATCCCAATATTCCCATATGAGTTGGTGAACTTGGCTTCCTTTAACAGTTACAAATGAGCCAAGGAAGAAGAACAGATAACATAATAGAAAGAGAAAAGTGGCTTTCATGTTATCTACTTTCTTTGGGTCAGTATCAGCTATTTCTGGTTCTTACTAAATGACTCACTCTTCGTAACATATTTGCCATAAGAAGAGGTACTGGAAAAATGAGTGCCCCAACAAGGGGCAGTTAGCTCCTTGTTGGGGCATATTCCTGTCCCTTGTGAGAAATAAGCCACTGGGAAAGGAATTGCACCTAATTGTGAAAATCCTGGGAAGCATTTACCCTAAGTCAGTGCTTGGGAACACAGAATAATGGATGTCTGGGTTTTCAAGAACTCTTTGTTAAACTCTAATATCATTACAAAATCATTCAAGGTCATTGTTAACTTGGTAGATAAGACAATTGATTTCCTTGTAAACACAGTCTTTCTGGTAGCTTCTAACACTTTTGAACTCTCTGTAGTTGTAAAACTGTGAGTTCATGAGAGAGTGTGCTAAACATTCCGAGTCCAACGACTGCCTCCCTGGCCTCCGTAGCAGGGAACAAAGAGACGGGACCACAGAGTGATGGTGAAAATGGTCCACTTAATGCAAAGCTGTTAGCATACTTATAAACATATGAAGGAGTTGGAGGTATTGGACTACACATATGTGTGATAGATCATTTACAAAGGTAAAGCATTTTGACAGAGGGAATTCTCTTGGGGAGACGTTCTGTTTTCCAGGGGCATCTACATTCTGGTTCTCTATCCCTTGCTACTGATTACTTGTACTTATTTGGATAAACACAGTAAGAGATATAGATGCCAAAACGTAGTTCTCTGGGGAAGCCTCTGAACTTTACCTTAAATCCAAGACTAAGTCCTTAGGCCTGTTCAACTTGTTCTCCTTCATGCGGGTCGTGTCTCTTAAGTCATAACAGCTTGCATCAAGACTGTGTTTTTATGCTTTCTAGACTGTCTCATTTTGATGCCGGGGTAGCTTCGCTGCTCAGCCTGGATCCATTCCAGATCTCGTTGTGGGACCCCTCTTTTGGGATGTCAGGAACTATGGCAATCGATGCCTGAATCAAGTAATTATGACAAGAGGCTCCAGAGAAGACATACTTCAAAGTCAATCAACTCTCAAATATTAGGAGCACAGCATTAACAGCCTTTCTGTGTTTAAGCAAAGAACATTACTTTATAGTAAAATATGGAAAGGTTATAGGGGAAATAGAAGAACAAGTATTTCACTACAAATACAAAGTTCAGAATCACCAGATTTGCCTTATAAGCAGCTAAGCCTGACTTGGGGAGTCTAGTAAATAAAATTAAGGAAAGGTTAAAGATAAACTTAGGAGAAATAGAATTGTGACAGTGAGAGGTATAGCACAAAGGAAATATTAAAGACAAACTTGGGAAATTAGGTGTGTTCATAAGAGCACTGAAGGCTTCTTTGGGGGTAGAAAAAGGAGCAATTCACTGATGAAGCCCAAAGCACTAGGGGTTAATATATAACAAAAACAATAACCTAATTGAAAGTCTTGACCCTGCTGTTCCTACTAATGAAAGAGAAATCCTCAGAATTCCCTTTCCCAGAGATGGTTGCAGGGATGGGTATGCCTGAAACTCAATTGTGAAAAACTTTGTAGCTGTCTCTCACAGCGATTCACTGTCACTGTCACTGTCATCCCCTTGTTCATCGATTTGCTTCAGCAGGCCCAGTAACATTGTAAGACTTGTTACTGTGTTTGGCATATAGAATACGTCATGGGTAGCTTGCCAGGGTTTGCCGTGTGGGTGAGATACTCTCGGTAGCTTGCCGGGCTCTCCAAGAGGGGCGGAGGAATCGAACTCGGGTCGGCTGTGTTAGCCACATGCAAGGCAAACTCCCTACTGGCTGTTCTATCTCTCATAGTGGTTCATTTAAATTTATTTTTAATTCATTTTACAGTTTTCAGGAGAAAGTTCATCTTAAATGCAACACCTTAAATACTAGCCTATTCTGTTTCTAGTTTCTTAAAACTTGCTTCCATGGCTGAAGCAGTGACAGTTTCTCAAGCTTTCCTTCTAGATCAGCTTTAGGACTTTTTACTGAAGAAAAAAAGTGAGCCACTTCAAGATTCAAATGGTTAGGAATAGCCCCTTCAGGCTTTAGTCATTTTTGAATATGGAGAATTGCATGAGAAATGTGGAGAATATCTAGTAAACTTTTCCAGATTATATTGTTAACTATTCTGTCCAGTACATGAAAATGCATGCAATTATTAAGATAACTTTATATTTTGTCACCTAATGTCCTTATGTCACTGAATTATGTCCCTATGTCACCTAATCTTGAACTTAAGAGAGCTTTATCTACAAGTGTGAAATTCTTACTGTTCGATGGTAATTTTTGTGAGTCTTTTAACACTTTTATATCTGTGTTGTCCCAGAAATTGGAATTTTAAAGATGAGAACTTTTAGTATATAATCTTATTCATTCCTAGTGTGAAGTGAACTTTTGCCAGGTAAATATATGTTATAAGTACTTGAGTTGTGAGCATTTTAAAAACTTTTTAAATATCTATAGAACTGATTTAATGATTTTGAAATAGTACAGCAGAGTACAGTTTTTTTTTATTAGTGAAATACCATGAGGTACAGTTGTAGACTTACAAGCTTTCGTGTTTGGGTTTCAGTTATACATTGGTCGAGTAACCATCCCTCCACCGTCTCCATTCTCTACCACCAATGATCCTATTAGCCCTCCCTTCCCCCACCCCATTCCCCCCTATCCTGCCCCGCCTCTATGACAGGGCATTCCCTTTTGCTCTCTCTTTCCTTAGGGTGTTGTGGTTTGCAATAGAGGTATTCAGTGGCCATCGTGTTCAGTTTATAGTCTACTTTCAGTACACATCTTCCATTCTGAGTGAATCCACCCTTTACTTTGTGTTCCCTTCTCCATCTGAGCTGTTTTCCCCCCAACATGTGCTGCTGGCTTCCAAGCTGTGGAGCAGACCTCCTGGTACTTATCTCAAATATTCTTGAGTGTTGTCTCCCATTTTGTCACTTTATATTCTCCAGATGAGTGTAGTGTTTCTATGTCAGTCCCTCTCTTTCTGAATAATTTCAGTTAGTATGTTACTTTCCATGTACAACCACTTGTATGCTAATTTCATGAATTCATATTTTCTAACAGCTGCATAGTATTCCATTGTGTAGATATACAAAAGTTTCTTTAGCCAGTCATCTCTTCTTAGGAACTCAGGTTTTTTCCAGATTTTGGCAATTGTGAACAGTGCAGCAGTGAACATACAGGTGCAAATGTCATTTCGACTACACTTTTTTGCCTTTCTGGGATAAATTCCCAGAAGTGCTATTGCTAGGTCAAATGGGAGCTCAATTTTTAACTTTTTGAGAATCGTTCATTGTAAAGAAATGTGTAGGGTTTTTTCTTTTTTTTTGTAATGAATCTCGCGATAGCACAGCGGGTAGGGCGTTCGCCTTACAAGCGGCCAACATGGCCGACCCGAGTTCGATTCCTCCTCCCCTCTCGGAGAGCCCGGCAAGCTACCGAGAGTATTCGATATGCCAGACACAGTAACAACAAAGTCTCCAATGGAGACGTTACTGGGCCCGCTCGAGCAAATCGACGATCAACGGGAGGGCCGTTGTAATGAATCTCAATGAGATACAGTTATTGACTTACCAACTTCCGTGCTTACATTTCAGTCATACAAAGATTGAGCAACCATCCCTCCACCAGTGCCCACTCTCCACCACCAATGTTCCCAGTATCCCTCCCAACACCAACCCCCATACACCCTCCCTGCATTTGCGGCAGGCAGATTCCCTTTTACTCTTGTTCTCCTTTAGGATGTTGTGGTCTGCAATGCAGGTATTAAGATGCCATAATGTTCAGTCTATAGTCTACTTTCAGCACACGTCTCACATCCTGAGCATTTCCTCCAAGCATCCTTTAGGTAGTGGTCCCTTCTCTATCTGATCTGCCTTTTCCTCTGGCATGTGAGGCCGGCTTCCAAGCCGTGGAGTAATTCTCATGTTCCTTATCTCTACTATTCTTGGGTGTTAGGCTCCCATTTTGTTACATTATAATCCACAAATGAGTGCAGTACTTCTATGTCTGTCCCTCTCTTTCTGAATCATTTCACATACACGATACACTTCATGTTAATCCGCATATGTGCAAATTTCATAAGTTCATCTTTTCTAACAGCTGCATAGTATTCTATTGTGTAGATGTACAAAAGTTTCTTTAACCTGTTCACCGGCCCTCAGGTGTTTTCCAGATTCTGGCTATTGTAAACAGTGCTCCAATGAATATACTAGTGCAGTTGTTATTTTACTATACTTTTTTGCCTCTACAGGATATATTCCCAGAAATGGTATTGCTGGGTCAAATGGGAGCGCAATTTCTAATTTTTCCCTTTTTATTTTTTATATTTATTTTTGTTGATCTCTTTTTATTTTTTATTTTTTTTATTAATGAGACAACATGAGGTAAAGTTGTAGACTTACAAATTTTTTTGCTTGGGTTTCAATTATACAATGAGCAAATACCCATCCCTCCACCAGTGCCCATTTCCCACCACCAATGATCCCAGTATCCCTCCCACCCCCCATCACCCCCATCCCACCCTGCCTCTGTGGCAGGGCATTCCCTTTTGTTCTCTCTCGTATTGGGTGTTGTGGTTTGCAAAAGAGGCAATGGATGACAATCATGTTTGATCTATAGTCTACTTTCAGCATGATTCTCCCATCCTGGGAGGATCCTCCCAACACCTTTATTTGGTGTTCCCTTCTCTATCTGAGCTCCCTTTCCCCTAGTATGTGTGGTTGGCCTCCAAGCCATAGAGTAAAATTTTTGGTAGTAATCTCGGCCATTCTTGGGTGTTAGTCGCCTATTTTGTTACTTTATGTTCCCCAGATGAATGCAATCTTTCTATGTCTATCCCTTTCTTTCTGGGTCATTTCGCTTAAGATGAGTCTTTCCATGTAGTACCACTTGTATGTAAATTTTATGACTTCGTCTTTCCTAACAGCTACATAGTACTCCATTGTGTAAATGTACCAAAGTTTCTTTACCAAGTCATCTGTTCTCAGGTACTCAAGTTTTTTCCAGATTCTGGCTATTGTAAAGAGTGCTGCAATGAACAAACAATTGCAGATGTCACTTTGACTATACATTTTTGCCTCTCTGGGATATATTCCCAGAAGTGGTATTGCTGGGTCAAATGGGAGCTCAATTTCTAATTTTTTGAGAATCGTCCATACTGTTTTCAAAAAAGGGGCGAACCAGTCGGCATTCTCACCAACAGTGAAGGAGTGTCCCTTTCTTGCCACATCCTCGCCAGCACCACTTGCTTTTGTTCTTGTGGATATGGGCCAGTCTCTGTGGTGTAAAATGATATCTCATTGTGGTTTTGATCTGCATCTCCCTGATGATTAATGATGTGGAGCATTTTCTCATGTGCCTTTTAGGCATTGGATTTCTTCTTTGTGAAAATTTCTATTCATTTCATCTCCCCATTTTTGATGGGGTTGGATGTTTTCTTTTTGTGGAGTTCAACAAGTACTTTGTATATCCTTGATATCAACCTCTTGTCGGATGTGTATTTGACGAATATCCTTTCCCATTCTGTAGACTGTCATTGTATTTTGGTCACTGTTTCTTTGAAGGTGCAGAAACTTATTAGTTTAAGATAGTCCCATTTGTCTCTCTCTGTTTTCACGTGCTTGGCCAGCGGCATGACACCTTTGAAGATACCATTAGCTTCTATGTCATGGAGGGTTTTGCCAACTTTTTCCTCAATGTACCTTATGGATTCCTGTGTGATGTTGATATCTTTAATCCACTTTGATATTACTTTTGTACATGGAGTTAGACAGAGATCTGAGCCCACTTTTTTGCATGTAGCCGTCCAGTTCTGCCAAGCACAATTTATTAAAGAGGCTTTCCCTACTCCACTTCTCTTATATTGCTCCCTTATCAAAGATTAGATGCTCGTATACTCGGGGGGAGATGTCAGTATATTTGATTCTGTTCCGTTGGTCTACAGCTCTGCCTTTGTTCCAGTAACATGCTGTTTTAATTATTACTGCTTTGTAGTAGAGTTTGAAGTTAGGGAGGTTGATTCCTCCCATTTTCTTTTTCCCAATAATTACGATAGCTATTCGTGGGGGCTTATTGTTCATCAGGGATTTCGGCCTGTAGTTTTCTTTTCTCGTGTTATCTTTGTTTCCTTTTGGGCTTAGAGAGATACGGGCTTCATAGAAACTATTTGGGAGAGTTCTTGTTTTTTCAATTTCCTGGAAAAGCTTGAGAAGGACTGGCAGAAGGTACTGTTTAAATGTTTGGAACAATTCTCTAGTGAATCCATCTGGACCTGGGCTTTTGTTTTGGGGAAGAATTTTGATTACAGTTTCATTTCCCTTGATTTGAATATTCAGGTACTCTAGATCTATTCAGGTACTCTAGATCTTCTTGATTCAGCTTTGGGAGATTTTAGGAGTCCAAGAATTTATCCATTTCTTCTAGGTTGTCTTGTTTCGTGGCACACAGACTTTCAAAGTAGTCTCTGATGATCTTTTGGATTTCTTTGGTTTCTGCTGTGATATCCCCCTTCTAATTTCTGATTGGGTTTATTAGAGTTCTCTCTCTCTGTTTCTTTGTGAGTGTTGCTAGTGCTTTATCTATCTTGTTTATTTTCTTGAAGAACCAGCTTTGGTTTCATTGATCTTTCGGATTGTTTCTTTGGTTTCCATGTCATTGATTTCTGCTCTAAGTTTTATGATCTTTTTCCTTCTGCCTGATTTACGCTCTTTCTGCTGATCCTTTTCTAAGGTCTTGAGCTGTGAGGTCAAGTTGTTTATGTGCATCCTTTCTACAGACCTAAGATATGCTTTCAGAGCTATAAATTTTCCCCTTAATACGGCTTTCACTGCATCCCATAAGTTCTGGTTGCTTGTGTCTTCATTATCATTTGTTTCCAGGTATCTTTTGATTTTCTCCTTGACTTCGTCCCTGACTCACTCGTTGTTCAGCATTGAGTTGTTTAATTTCCAGGTGTTTGGTTTGGTTCTCCGTGTCTGTGTGTGATTCACTTCTATCCTCAGTGCATCATGGTCTGAAAAGATGGCTGACAGTATTTCTATCTTCCTGATTCTGTTGAGGTATGTTTTGTGGTCGAGCACATGGTCTATTTTGGAAAATGATCCGTGTGTACTGGAGAAGAATGTGTATTCTTTCTTTTGGGGGTGTAAATCCCTGTATAGGTCTATAAGCCCTTTCTCTTCTATTTCTTCTTTCAAAGTCAATGATTCCTTGCTGGGTTTTGTTCTTGTTGATGTATCCAAAGGTGATAAGGCAATGATGAAGTCTCCAAGTACTATTGTGTTGCTAGCAATGTCCACCTTAAAATCTGGTAGCAGTTGTTTTAAATATTTAGCTGTTCCCTGATTAGGTGTGTATACATTTAAGTGTATGATTTCTTCCTGTTGTATGCATCCCTTGATGAAGAGAAAATAGCCTTCACTATCCCTTCTAATATTTTTCAAGGTGAAATTAATGTTGTAGGATACTAGTATGGGCACCCCAGCTTTTTTGAAGGAGCTGTTTTCCTGCAGGATAATTATTTTCCATCCTTTGACTTTGAGTCTGTGTTTGCTTTGACTGTTGAGATGAGTTTCTTGTAGGCAGCAGAATGTTGGATTCAGTCTCTGCATCCATTTTGTCACTCTGTGTCTCTTAAATGGTGAATTTAGACTGTTGACATTGAGAGAGGTTATTGTTATGGGGTTTTATGTCATCTTTCTGTAAGGGTGTTTTGTGGTTGTAGGGTTTGTCTTGTCTTATAGTAGCCCCATTAGCCCTTGTTTTAGGTTTGGTTTTGAGTCTATGAAGTTCCTGAGCTGCTGTTTATCCAGAAAATAGTGTACCATTCCTTCAATTTTGAGTGAGAGTTTAGCTGGATAGAGTATTCTTGGTGAAGCATTCATTTCAGTGAGTTTTTTCACTACATCTCGCCAATGCCTTTGGGCTTGGAGGGTTTCCTCTGATAGGTCTGCTGTGAATCTAAGTGGTGCTCCTTTGTATGTGATTTTCTTCTTTTCCCTTGCTGCTTGCAGTATTGTGTCTCTATTGGCAGCATTAATTATTCTAGCTATGATATGTCTTGGAGTGTTTTTGTTAGGGTCTCTTTTAGCTGGCACCCTTAGGGCTTCTTGAATATGAACGGCTGTATTGTGAAGCTCTGGGAATTTCTCGGCGATGATTTGTTTAACCATGGTTTATTCATTGGGATTGTTTCCCTGAACTTCTGGTAGTCCAATGATTCTAATGTTGTTTCTTTTGGAATCGTCTCCTAGGACTCTGATTCTCTGTAGAGATATTTTGAGGTCCTTTGCCACTGTTTGTTGTTGCCTGTTGGCTTGGTGAAGCTGATCTTCCAGCTCACTGATTCTTTCCTCCTGCTGTGGTCATTCTATTTTTGAGGGCATAGACTGAGTTTTTTATTTCATCTATGGAATCTTTGATTCGTGCCATTTCTGTGCATAGCTTTCCAATTTCTGCTCTCATTTCTTCCTGTATTTTGTCGATTGTGCGATTGATTGTTTCTTTCATGTCCTCTTTCAATTTACTGGATATCTGTCTGACTGTTTCATTGAGTTGACTGAACATCTTGATGACTTCATATCTGAATTCTTTGTCAGAGAGGTCCCTTAGGTGGCTAGAACTTACTGAGGCTTCTGTGCTCGTTTCATCATCCTCTCCCTGCGACGGGGATTTGCGTTGCTTCTTCATGTTGGTGTGTTGGTGTAGGGAGTAGATTTCTTGGTATGAGTAAAGTAGTTGCGGCGGCTTAAGCAGTTGCCTGTCGAAAATTGTCCACGCCCACTTCTAAAAGCCACACCCCCTTCTAAAAGCCACGCCCACTTCTAAAGTGGCCATACCCTCACGGGTACCTGGTGTGTGTCTGGGGTGTAAAGACTGGGTGGGGAGAAGAGACCAGCTCAGCTTGGAAGACACAAAGGGAGAGGCAGAGAGGCTCAGAGCTGCTTTGTCTCCCAACTTCTGGAGGATGCCTGCTGTGCTTGAAGGTCGAAAGCCAAGTCCTGGACTCGTATGCTGGTGGGCAGACTGACCTGGATCGGGAGGAGAACGGCAGAGCAGCATTGGGGGTAGGCGGGCAGGACAGGCCTCAGGTCAGCTTTTGTTCCAGGGTCCGAGAGGACTCCTGGAATTTCTAATTTTTTGAGAAATGTCCATACCATTTTCCAGATGGGCTGAACCAGTCGGCATTCCTACCAGCTGTGAAGAAGAGTCCCTTTCTTCCCATATCGATGCCAACACTAGTTACTTTTGTTCTTTTGAATGTGGGCCAGTCTCTGTGGTGTGAGATGATAACTCATTGTTGTTTTGATCTGCATCTCTTTGATGATTAGTGATGTAGAGCATTTTCTCATGTGCCTTTTAGCCATTCAGATTTCTTCTTTGAGAAATTTTCTGTTCATTTCATCATCCCATTTTCTGATGGCATTGGATGTTTTCTTCTTGTAGAGTTCAACCCATTCCTTGTATATCCTTGATATCAACCCTTTATTAGATGATCTCCAGGACCAGCCACCACCATGCTGAGACCACTCTCTGCACACATGAAGGTACTGGCAGAGGAACAAAGCCACGCGGGTTCCGGGGCCGAGACCTCCAAGCCTACTCGGATTGGAGTCGAGCATCTTCCATCCAGATCCTCCAAATTCCAGCAGGCGGGGGTCACACCCACCACCTGGCCCCCTGGCGCCGTGTAATCCCATCAGCGGCCAAGACTCAGAGACTATAAAATCCAGATCCCGGAACCGCGCGGCCGCATTTGCGGCCGCGCGACATCTTGTCAGAACTTTTTTTTTATGACATCTTATTGTCTCAATCCTACTTTGGACAAACTTGCAGGCTATCGAATGTAGCCTGCCCACAGGGCAGAGTCTGGCAAACTCCCCGTGGCGTACCAAATATGCCAAATACCAGTAACAATGATGGGTCTCATTCTCCTAAAGAGCCGTGAATATAATCTCAGGGCTAGGATGAAAGAGACGTTACTGGGGCCTGCTCGAGGCAATCGACGATTAACAGGATGATGAAATGAAAATGAAATATGAATTAGATGGATATTGGATGAATACCCTTTCCCATTCTGTAGATTGTCTTTGTATTCTGGTCATTCTTTCTTTTGAGGTACAGAATCTTCTTAGTTTAAGATAGTTCCATTTGTTTTTCTCTGTTTCTACTTTCCTGGTCAATGGCGAGTCATCTTTGTAGATATCTTTAGCTTTGATGTCTTTGCAGGTTTTGCAGACCTTGTCTTCAATGAACCTTATGGATTCCGATCTGATGTTGAGGTCTTTAATCCAATTTGATCTGATTTTTTGTTCATGGTGTTAGGTAGAGGTCTGAGCACATTATTTTGCATGTAGCTGTCCAGTTTTGTTTTCTGAGGCATGATTGTGAATGGAGTTGCTTTTTACATGTCACTTCTTCTCTCTCATTATTTGAGTATAGGAAAGCCATGGACTTTGGGGCCTTGATTTTATAGCCTGTGACTTTATTATACAAGTCTACTGTTTCTGGGAGTTTCTTGGTAGAGGCTTAGAGGTTCTCTAAATATATTATCATATCATCTGAGAACAGTGAGAGCTTGATTTCTTCCTTTCCTATCTAGATGCCATTAATGTCTTTTTTCCCTAACCGCTATTGCAAGTACTTCATGTACTATGTTGAACGGAAGTGGTGAGAGTGGGTATCCTTATCTTGTCCCTGATCTTAGAGAGAAGGTTCTTGGTTTTTCCCCATTGCGTATAATGTTTGCCATAGGCTTGTGGTAGATGGCTTTGACTATATTGAGGAAAGTCCCTTCTCTATCCATTTTTGTTAGAGTATTCATCATAAAGGAGCTGAATCTTGTCGAATGCTTTCTCTGCATCTATTGGGATGATAATATGTTTTTTCTTTTCTTTTATTGATATAATGGGTTATGTTGAGTGACTTGTGAATGTTAAACCTTCCTTGTATCCCCGGGATAAATCGCACTTTTTCATAGTGTATGATTTTTGATGAGATTTTGGACTCTATTTGCTAATATTTTGTTGAGTATTTAGGTATCCGTGTTCATCAGGGATATCGGCCTGTAATTTTCTTTTTTTTTGTGGTGTCTGTTTGTTTTTGGTATTAGAGTGATATGTGTCTCATAGAAACTATTTTGGGAGTGTTTCTATTTCCTTAATTTCCTGAAAAAAACTTGAAAAGGACTGATAATATGTCCTCTTAAGTGTATGGAAGAATTCTCTAGTGAATCCATCTGGATCTGGGTTTTGTTTTGGGGAAGATTTTTGATTACAGTTTCAATTTCCTTGATAGTAATTGGTCTATTCCGGTATTCCAAATCTTCTTGGTTCAGCCTTGGGAGGTTATATGATTCCAGAAATTTATCTATTTCTTCTAGGTTTTCTTGTTTCGTGGCATAAAGACTTTCAAAATATTCTCTGATGATATTTTGATCTTCTTTGTTTTCTGTTGTGATGTCCCCCTTTTCATTTTTGATTCAGTTTATTAGGGTTCTTTCTCTCTTTCTTTGAGAGTCTTGTTATTGGTTTATCAATCTTATTTTCTTAAAGAAGCAGCTCTTGGTTTCATTGATCTTTGGGATTGTTTTTATTTTTTGGTTCCCATGTTGTTAATTTCTGCTCTAAGTTTTATCATTTCTTTACTTCATCCTGGTCTGGGCTCCTTTTGTTGGTGTTTTGCTAAGGCTTTGAGCTGTAAGATCAAGTTATTTATGTGGGCCCTTTCTTCCTTAATGAGATATGCTTGCAGAGCCATAAATTTTCTCCTTAACATGTTTTAGCTGTGTCCCACAGGTTATCATAGCTTGTGTCTTCATTCACATTTGTTTCCAGGTATCTTTTTATTTCTTCCTTGATTTCCTCCCTGACCCACTCATTGTTCATAATTGAGTTGTTTAATTTCCAAGTCTTTGATACTGTTCTCTGTGTCCTGCATGATTAACCTCTATCTTCAGTGCATTGTGGTCTGAAAAGATAGTAGATGCAATTTCTATCTCCCTGATTCTATTGACGTATGTTTTGTGATCCAGCACGTAGTATCTTTTGAAAAACGTTTCATGTGCTTTGGAAAAGAATGTTTATTCTTTTTTATGGGGATGTAAAGCCCTGTATAGATCTATTAGTTCTCTCTCTTCTATTTCTTCCTTCAAAGCTGGTGTTTCCTTGGTGAATTTTAAGCTTATTTATCTATTCAGAGGTGATAAGGCGGTGTTGAAGTCTCCAAGTACTATTGTGTTGCTAGCCATGTCCTCCTTAAAATCTGTTAGCAGTTGTTTTAAATATTTAGCTGTTCTCTCGTTGGGTGCCTATACTTTTAGGAGTGTGATTTCTTCCTGCTGTACACATCCCTTGATTAATAAAATATGGTTTTCACTGTTTCTTCTCATCTTTTTCAACCTGAAATCTATGTTGTCTGAAACTAGTAAGGTTGCCACCCAGGATTTTTTGAGGGAGTTGTTTGCTTGCAGGATTGTTTTCCATCCTTTGACTTTGAGTCTGTGTTTGGTCTGACTGTTCAAATGTGTTTCTTGTAGGCAGCAGAAGGTTGGGTTCATTTTCTGAATTCACTTTGTAACTCTGTGCCTCTTAATTGGTGCATTTAGACCATTGACATTGAGAGAGATTATTGTCATGGGGTTGTGTGCCATCTTTCTATAGGGGTTTGTTGTGCTTGTTGGGGTTTTACTGTCTTACAGTAGCCCCGTTAGTCCTTCTTTTAAGTTTGGTTTTGAGTCTATAAAGTTCCTTAGCTGTTATTTATCCATGAAATAGTGCATCATTATTTTGAGTTTGAGTGAGAGTTTAGCCAGATAAAGTATTCTTGGTGAGGCATTCATTTCATTGAGTTTTTTCACTATATCTCAGCATTGTCTTCGGGATTGGAGGGTTTCCTCTGATAGGTCTTTTGTAAATCTAAGTTTTGCTCATTTGTATGTGATTTCCTTCTTTGATCTTGCTGTGTGCAGTATTGTCTCTCTATTCGTGTTTTCCAGCACTCTGATTATGATGTATCTTGGAGTCTTTTTTATTAGGGTGTCTTTTAGGTCGCACCCTTTGGGCTAATTGAATCTGGATGCCTACATTCTCCAGTTCTGGGAACCTTTCAGCAATAATTTCTTTTTTTAATTTTTTTTATTAGTGAAACACCATGAGGTACAGTTATAGACTTATAAAATTTTGTGCTTGGGTTTTCGATATACAATGATCAAGTACCCATCCCTCCACCAGTGCCCATCCTCCACCACCACGGGTTCCATCATCCCCCCACCCCCCATCCTCCCCGTCCCACCCTGCCTCTGTGGCAGGGCATTCCCCCTTGTTCTCTCTCTCTTCTTTTGGGTACTGTGTTAGCAAAAATGTCTTTAACTGTGGCTTTTTCACTGGGCTTGTGTCAAGGAAAAACCTGGAAGCCATAATCTTTTCCACCCCCGAAGAAGGGATGCTATGAACTCCTTTCTGCCAAGACACTCCTATGAGAAGTGAGAGGTCCAAGGACACATCCAGGTCAACCTGCAGGCTCGAAGTCACCTACAACTCATCATGGAACCTTATCCTTACATCTTCACAATGGCCAAGCCTGGGGTATCCCTGAAGTGACAGATACAATACTAAATGTCATTATTAGTGTATCCCCTCCTCTCCCATAGCCAATTCCCAGGACAACCTAATAAATAATTAAGCACCCCAAATGGAGAATTCTCCAGTCTTCCTGTGTTTATGCAAAAGAACAAGCCAGTTTTGTAGCCATTTGGTAAATTAAAAGTGAAGTTGGAGAGAAAACCATGTTTCTATAACTTGCTTTTTGCAAAAATCAGATTCTATTTATTCAAAGGTTATTGTATAAATGTATTCTAATAGGGCTTATTTAAAAGGTAAGCCCCTTAGGTAGTCCAGGAAAAACTTGGTTTACTGACTGTAAGGAAGCAGCCTATTCTATCAAGAAACTCACAGCTGCATATGCTGTCACTAGTCTAACCGGGATAGTTGAAGCCAGAGCTTTAACAAAGAAAACATCAGCAAAAAACAACATGCTCTTGAGCCTACTGAAGGGCCAAGAAACTTTCAAGTAAACATTGAAAATGGTTCTAAGTGTTGTTATTAGTTCTATGGGCACATATAGTCATTTGGAGTGAACAAGGATTTTTAACAGCTCTTAATTCTTGTTCCATCATGGGATTAGTACCCTATACAGACAGTATTTCCTCTAATCCAGAATATTCTGCAGAAGAAAAACAATGGGTATTGGAATATCATTTTCAAAGGAAATTAATTGATGACTTAAGGTAATATATAAAACTTCCAATCTAAGAAGTGATATTTTGATAACATTAATAAAAACCATCTTCTGAGTGAAGATACTGAAAGGGCAGTAAGAGAAGTAAGTTGAACTGTACTTTTTTTTGCTTTTTGGGTCAGATCCAGTGATGCTCAGGGGTTACTCCTGGCTTTGCATTGAGGGATTACTCATGAACGGTGCTGTAGGGATCATAGTGGATGCCAGGGCTTGAATCCTGCCTGGGCTACATGCAAGGCAAATGCCCTACCCACTGTACTATCACTCCAACCACCAGAACTGTACTTTATGAGTCATTAATGAACCTAGTGGAAATCTTAGACTCCTCTCCTAACACCACTTGTTCAGAATCAAGGAACTTATTCAGGGGAAGATTGGCACCTTGACTTCATGCAAATATTCAGGATATATCTATTGGTTGTTATTGATATCTTCAGTGGGTGGTCAGAAACTATTCCAATCTGTACTGAGTAGTGGGAGTGGTGGTTTGGTGTTTCTATGTCCATTAGACAAATCTGAACATAGTAAGTCACTTTCTATCAACCTATCTTATAGGTGCTGTTATTGCTTTTACTTTTTATGATCATAGGACTCCATGTGGTATTATGTTGCTTGGCTTTTGCTGCTTTAATGTTAGTGCTTTCTAAAACAGCAAGCCACTCTGCTCTTACTAAATCAGAGAGGGCCTTTTACCCTAATCATTTTCTAATCATTTCAAAGTGGCATTTCTCAGCCTAATTTATCTATTTTTTCCTTTCAGATCTTGATAACTTCAGAAACCCAACAAATTCACTGCCTGGAACCCACTGAAACTAATTTAGCATGAGATTTCATTCCTTGTGTAGGCAGGGTCTACAGCCCTTTGTCAACATAAAGGAATTACAGAAGACAGACTTCTGCCTGGTTTCACCTTAAATATTTAAGGTGGTAAAATCTCTAGGGAGGAATATGACATAAGTAAATTGACAGGGAAGGGTCCCCATGGCAATGGAATTCCTAGAAAGTTACAAAACCATCCAGTATGAAGGCCATCAGGATCCACCTTGTGAGCACAGGAAGGAATTAAGGCCTGATAAAACTTTCACCAGGCTCTAGTAATAGACCCAGAAAAAGCTGAAACCCCCACTGAGAGAAGCTCATTCAGGAATAAAAAAAGCTAGGGAAAAAAATTCAAAAAAGGTAATGGACCACTCCCAACTCTACAATTTGACAACTGCCCTAGCAATGGACTCTTACCTAGCTAGAAAGCCTCACATGGGGCACTTTGGGAAAAACCCTATAAAAGCCACCTTGAACAAAAGATGGGTGCATATATACTGCCGAATTCCATATGCTGCTTGTGCACACGTGGCCGAGCACATGTGGCACCCGAGCACATGTGGAACCTGCATCTCCCCTCTTGAGATGTCTACTTTAATGCTTTCATATCTAATGCTAGGATGTGTGTAAAGGCTCTCTCCACCTTTGCAGAAGCCCGCATTCTCTCATGAGCCCTTTTACTTTCTTTCACTTTCTCTCCCTTCTTCCCCTTCCTATAAAACATGTTTTTACTTCACTGCTTATAACACCTGAAATTTTTTTCTGTGAGACAAGACAAGAACCCAGTAATCCTGGGTAAGATCTAAGACTGACTACATGCAGGGGCTTATCCCAGACTATCAATTCTACTATTCCCATCTGGTCCCTGGTGGCAGAAGCGGATCAGGAGAAAGTGACCCTCTCACTTCTCCCCATCTCTCATAAGCCCCCTGTGGACACCCACCGCTTTCAAATTGACCCAGAATTATATTAAAACCAGTGATATTGTATAATATATTTGTTACTTTTTCAGACATGTGTTGGAGATAAGGAAAAATCCCTTAACTCCATAGTATTAGTTAAATTTGAGAAAGAACCTATATTCAAGAAACTCTACAGCCTTTTTGGAAAGATTTAGACAATCAAGATATCCTGTTGAGCTCTGGAAAGAAAGATGGTGACCGCATGGGAGGCTTGTGGAGAGCAGGTATGAGCCAGGGGTGATGGGGTGACTAAAACCTCATGGGAAGGAGGGCGTTCCGGCCCGTTCTTCACGCCCTACCGAGGTCACCAGTTGCCCCCCACAAGCGGCTCTCCGGCACGGCCATGGCCCCAGAAGCGCAAGGACTTAATGCAGAACCCAGCAGCTTGGAGCAGAAAAGTGAACGGACTATGCATTAATCCACGCCACCATGCCTCCCTTGAGGGGAAAGGGTGTTGCTCCCCTCTGCCCTCTCCCCTCTGGAAAGAAAGATGGCGGCCACATGGGAGGCTTGTGGAGAGCAGGTTTGAGCCGGGTGTGATGGGGCGACTAAAACCTCATTGGAAGGGGGGCGTTCCGGCCCATCCTTCACGCCCTACCAAGATCACCAGTTGCCCCCCAAGAGCGACCCTCCGGCATGGCCATGACTCCAGAGCACAGAAACCAATCTCCTAATTATATGACTCTCAGTAAAAATATTTCCAGGGTTAATAAGTAAAATAGTAGAAATCCAAAACTGCGTGGCCGCGATAGCGGCCGCGCGACATCATTTAATTCTTGAACCCAGCTGTAGAAAGCAAATCATTTCACAATGCTTTTTCAGCATGTCTGATTTGGGGGGTAGTAAACTCTAAATAATAATGGTGCATCTTTTATCGAAACAATGAATCTAGTCAAAGTAGATAGAGTGTTAACTAGAATTCATCTGCCTCACAGGCATTGGGGGTGGGGGGTTTATTGGGCTTCTTCGTGGTGAAAAATAAGTATTGGTAAAGGAAATGTGTTTGATATTTGCATGACCGAGACCTAAACCTGAAAGCTTTGTAACTTTTCCCACAATGATTCAATAAATAAATAAATTATTAAAAAAAAGATATCCTGTTGGATCCTGACTACACAGAAGAAGAAATTAACTTTATTGATGTTTATAATTACTTCCCCTGACATCAGGAAGAAATTTTGTAAAGCAGGCTGGGTGAGCTATTAACTTGTCATATTTGGTCTATTTTAATCAAAAATAGGAGAAAGGTTTTCTTTAAAGGTACAAAGGAAAGTTCAACTTGTAGCTGAAGCTCTTCCAACTGACTCAGCTATCTTGGAACTTCCATGTATCACCTACAAGGGAAATGATACTACTGCTAAGAGGAGGGACACTGGAAGATTCACTGTCCTCGGAAGCTGAAGAAGCACACATGAGAATCCTGTGTACAATGTAAAGATGATCATTAGTTGTGAAACTGTCCCCTCGCCTGAAAGATACAAACAAAATGATAGCAGTTTAGGAAATCCTACGAGAAGACAAAGAGAAAAATCCCTGGTGTTTTGTCTCTAAACATATCAACAATATTATGAGAAGGTGAGCCTCAGGTAATATTGGATATAATATTGGAGGTAAGGTATTAATTCCTTTTAAAAGTAAAGATAGCTTGTTCAGTTTTAAATTTATATGCTAAAGTATTATCCTTCCAAACCTGTTAAGTTACTCTGCGATATAGATAGTTGTATGATACAATTCTATATCTATCATTTTGCTGTTGTATTACTCCATTTCACTGCTAGGTACCTTCAAATATAATCTGTTAGTGAGAAACATTATTAAAGCTCCAGTCTCCCTTAGACACCTTGGAATAGTCATTCCTTTTGTGAAAACTCAGAATGAGGAGTTGGATAATGTCATGTGAACCAAAGGCAATCTAGGGAAAGCCATTAGAGAAAAGAAATAAGGTGCTTCCTTTTATTAGGATAATCTATGTTTAACCCTCTGCATTGCTTATGGTCCCTGAGCACAGAACAAAGAATAAGCACAGAGCACAGCCAGTGCAGCTTTACTCCTCCCCCCCCCAATTGTGAATCCCCATATATCTCTTAAATCGTGGTGATAAGAAAACCCAATGGATATTTGTGCTGAAAGTAGATAAAGGACCAAATGTGATGGCCTCTTAGTATTTATATTGCAAACCATAATTGCCAAAAGTAGAGAGACAAAGTATGGGGGAAATTATCTTCCATAGAGGCAGAGGAAATTGGAAAGGGGGTACACTGGAGATATTGGCGGTGGGGAATGTGAACTGGTGGAGGGATAAGTGTTCAACTGAAATTCAAACATGAAAGCTTTTTTAAAAATTTTTATTAGTGAAACACCATGAGACACAGTTGTAGACTTACAAAATTTTATGCTTGGTTTTCAGTCATACAATGATCAAGTACTCATCCCTCCACCAGTGCCCACCACAGGTCCCAGTATCCCTTCCACCTCCCCACCCCCAATCCCACCCTGCCTCTGTGGCAGGACATTCCCTTTTGTTCTCTCTCCTATTGGGTGTTGTGGTTTGCAAAAGAGGCATTGAGTGGCAATCATGTTTGGTCTATAGTCTACTTTCAGCATGCTTCTCCCATCCTGGGCATCCTGGGAGGATCTTCCCAACACCCTTTATTTGGTGCTCCCTTCTCTATATTCGCTCCATTTTCTACTAGCATGTGTGGCTGGGCTCCAAGCAATGGAGCAAACTTCCTGGTACTAATCTCGGCCACTCTTGGGTGTCTGTCTCCTATTTTGTTACTTTATGTTACCCAGATGAATGCAATCTTTTATGTCTGTCCCTCTCTTTCAGACTCATTTCTCTTAACATGATACTTTCCATGTAACACCACTTGTATGGAAATTTGTAACTGTATCTCACACTAATTCAATAAAAATGAAAAAATAAAAGTTATTGTTACTCAAAAGAAGAAAGCCCAATAGAAATAGAAGATGGTACAAGACTTAAGAGAAAAAACTGCTGTCTCAATTCACCCCAAACTTCAAAATCTATACTATATTTTAGGACATAGTTCTCCCTCATTCCACTGATTTATAGTGATAGATCTAAAGGATGTCTTATATGCTCCTGTAGCAAAAGACTCACAATACATATTGACTTTTGAGTGAAATATGGGAGAATGGTACTTGCATTTTACTTGCACTATACCTCTTTGGGGTTTAGGGAACAGTGTCCTATATATTTGGGCAAATTTTGAACAAATATTTGGATGATTCTTATGTTAAGAATGGAAAGCTATCTCCAATATGAGAATGAACTCTTGATCAGAATCCATACAGAAATCATTAGAATGCTACTAAGATCCTTGATATTCTGGCCTCCAGAGGATATAAAGGAGTAAAGTATAGTTCAATAAAAGTATGTTAAATACTTAGGAAGAATTTTAACTTCAGCAATTGAAGTTTAACTTCAGGAACAAAAAGAATTAAGATTATATTTTATATGTTCAAGTCTCAAACCAAAAGGGAACACCAACCCTTTATGGGCCTCATGAGATGTTTTTAATTATGGATTCTAAAATAAGAAGACACTAAAATTTCTTTATAAAAGCAAGAGGATCATGGATAGCATGATATTACTCTTTTGGTGATAAGAACAGGAATCTGAGAAAGCTACCCTCATGACTCTACAAAAGCTTTAACACAAGCCCCAACTTTAACTTTGCTACAACCTGAGAAGTCATTCTATCTTTATCCCAAAGGTTAAGCAAATCTTTGGAGTCTGAACCCAATCATTAAACACAGAAAAGCAATTAATGTGAAATTTGTTCAAAAAGTTATATCTTATCACAACAGGATTGCCCGATTGCTTCACAGAACTAGCCACCAATGCTTTGCTACACAGGAGGACTATTAATTGAATTTGCTTGGGACCTTAATAATATACTATCATAATCAAATAATGCCACTACTAGAAGTGAAGGAAATCCTTTGATGAATGATAACCACCATCACTACTCTGCTTTTAGAGAATCCCTCCATGACTATGATGTCTTATAAACCTGAAATCTGACTTCTTTAATGCCTATGCAAAGACTCTTCACACAATTAGAACACTTTTGCCTATATACCCTGGTAAATACATATATTTTCCAGTAGACCTAATCTCCCTGAAAATTTGTGTTTTTTTTTAAAATATAGGAGTACTGCTATTTATTCAGCCACTGATTAGCTAATTGAATTGGGCATGAACTCCACCTTACTTTTTTTTCATAATTTTACTTATTTTTTTCTTCTTATATTTATTTATTGAATAACTAGGAAAAGTTACTCAGCTTTTAGGTTTGTCTCGGTCATACAAAGATCAAAGACCTTTCCCTTCACCAGTACTAATTTTTCACCACCAAGAACCCCAATATACTCCCTTCCCACCCCTCCCAATGCCTGTAAGGCAGATGATTTCTACTTAACTCTTCTCTACATTGATTACATTCATTATTTCGACAAAAGTTGCACCAATATTGTTTAGAATTCCCCCCCCCCCCACAAACAATGAGAATTGCTGAAAAGGCATTGTGAAATATTTGTTTTCTATAGCTGGTTATGAGAACCATATAATGTCACACGGCCACTATTTTGGATTTCTGCAAAGAGCCAGATAACTACGAGATTATTTTCTGTGCATCTGGTTTATAGTTGTGCTGGAGAGCCGCTTGGGGGTAGCGGGGGCAACTCGTGACCAACTTGTGTAGGGCGTGAAGGATGAGCAACACCCTTTCCCTCCCTGTGAGGCATGGCACGGTAGTTTAACACATGGTCCATTCACTTTTCTGCCCCAAGCTGACAGGCTCTGGATTAAGTCCTTTTGCCTCTGGAGCCATGGATGTGCTGAAGAGCCGCTCGTGGAGGGCGACTCGTGACCTTGGTATGGTGTGAAGGACGAGCCAGTACCGTTGCCATTCCCATAAGCCTGCAGTTGCCCCGTCACCACCAGCTCATAACTGGCTTTCCAATAAGCTCTGAGGAGGCAGCCACCTAGCTGCCGGGAGGGGGGGTGGAGGCGGAAGGGGCAACACCCTTTCCCTCCCTGTGAGGCATGTCGCCGTACTTTAACGCATGGTCCATTAATTTTCTGCCGCAAGCTGCCGGGCTCTGGATTAAGTCCTTTTGCCTCTGGAGCCATGGCCATGCTGGAGAACCACTTGTGGGGGGCAACTCATGACCTTGGTAGGGTGTGAAGGACGAGCCGGTACCATACCCCTTCCCATGAGATTGCAGTTGCCCCATCACCGCTGGCTCATACCTGGCATTCCTATAAGCTCTGAGGCAGCAGCCACCTTGTATGAGGTCCAGATGCATTTCTGCCAAAAGTCGCTGGGTTTCGAGATTTGTTTCTGAGTCTCTGGGATCATGGCCATTAATCAGCTTGATCAGGAGCCAGAGAGGCTGTTTGTAGGCAGCAACTCAGGGTCTTGTTGGGATGGAGAGGAAAGGACCAGTTCCACCCCAATCTGGTGAGGCCCCATGTGTCTCGTCACTGCAGGACCAAACCTGACTGTCCTGTTGCCTCTGGAGGATGGTGGTCACCAGGCCGCCAGGAGGAACAGGCCAAGGCATAAAACCTATTCCCACCTGGAGTGGCCCAGCCCCAGTAACCTACTGCAGGAACAGGATGCATTTCCACCAAAAGCCTTAGGGTTCCGAGATTTGTTTCTGAGTCTCTGGGATCATGGTCATTAAGCAGTTCGATCAGGAACCAGAGAGGCCATGCCTCCAATTATATAGCTGGGACAGAGGTGGTTTGTGGGTGTGTCTTCTACATACCTAACTTTTGGCCGTTTACTTTCTTGGTAAACTTTGCCCCAAGTTTTCTGGGTCTGGCTAAAGGCACAGCAGCAATTTTGGGGTATCTGAAAATCTGACGGTGCCATCAGGCTGCTCATGCACTCTCCTCACAGGTACAGATTGACCTGATGGCAGCACCATATGCCCTCTCTGAAAATTTAGAGATCATGTTTTATAGATGGTAGCTCTTTTGTAGAATAGGTAACACGTAAATTAAGATATGTGCTAGTCACTCCCACTGTAATGCTAGGATACTGTGCATTACCTGAGGTACTTAAAAATATTATAACACCCTGTGATTTACCACATTGTTCATAATACAGTTGTTTTAGGCATTTAATGTTTCAACACCACTTTCACCACCAATGTGCCCTTGCGTCCACCTGCGGGATTTTTGGCCTGACTAATCAAACTTGGAATCCTGACCTGGAATTGATGAAAAATCTATTAAAATCTCCACAGGCCCCTAGTATGTTTTGTTAATACTGTGTTCCCATGATGTAAATTGGAAGTGGGATTTTTGACCACCAAAGAAAACCCCATTTTGTATAAGAATGGATCTCAGATACTTGAGTAATTAAAATAAATAGCTGCACATAATGGTTTCAGTTCTGTACCACTGAGATTATCAGTGAGACAGCAGTATTCTGGACTGGGAAATATAAGGCATATCAGGAAATAAAAAGTAACGCATTATCAGATAAGATCAGGTAAATAATTTTCTCCATTATACGGGTTGTGTTTGCATCCTGGTCATTGTTTCCTTTGAAGTGCAGAAACTTTTCAATTTAATGTAGTTCTATTTTTAAAAAAATATAGAAAACGTTGCTTCCACTTACTTTATCAGTGGCGTTTCATCCTCGAAGTTACCCTTAGCTTTAATGTCATGGAGAGTTCTTCCTACAATTTATCTATGTACTTTATAGACTCGGGTCTGATATTAAGATCTTAAATTCATTTTGATTTGACTTTTGTATATGGAGATATGAAAAACCATAGTAGGAGAATAATAACCAAAGACAAGAGGAATAATGGCCAGTAGGGCTGGTTCGTGGTGGTGAGCTTTTTATAAGGTGGAGAAGGGAGAATGCAGTTAGGACAGAGAAGGGAACACTATGACAATAATTTTTGGAAACAACGTCTCTAGACAAAAACCGAGAGTCTGATACTCTTTCAGCAACCGTATGGAAAGTCACAGTGCCTTAAAAAAGGAGAGATAGAGAAAAAGAAGGAGAAGAAGGAGGAGGAGGAAGAGAAGAAAAAAGAAGAAGAAGAAGAAGAAGAAGAAGAAGAAGAAGAAGAAGAAGAAGAAGAAGAAGAAGAAGAAGAAGAAGAAGAAGAAGAAGAAAGAAGAAGAAATTTGTCCATCAGAGACAAGCTCAGGAAACTGGGATATTTGTGGTGGGAAGTATTCACTGTTGAAGGGAAGGGTGCTGGATCATTTTATGTGTTGGATTATTGTATGACTGAAACTCAATCATTAACAACTTTGTAACTGTGTATCTCATCGTGATTCAATAAAAAAGAAAGTAACCCAAAACGCAAAACCAACTGGCAGCCTTGTCTTAGCCCTTCAACCAGAACCTATCGTTTGTCCTTATAGGCAAAGAAGTTATGTAGGTGTTGACTTGAGTATAAGAAATGGGAGAATGGATGACTCTGAAAAGGTTATATTCTACATTTTTCCCAATTTCTTCCATGTGTCTGGGACTACATAATCCCTTTATTTGTAAAGATAAACTCCACATCCTCAGTCATTTTGATTTCTCTGGGAAAATGTTACCAGATCTTTTAGCTCAGGAGTGTCAGAGCTGCAACAACTCAAAAGGAACTCAGCCTCCCAAATCAATAATAGTACACAAAGGAATTGCATGCATCCTATAGAGGACAGGCAGCTAAACTTTATTCTGTTACCTGAACAATACTCAAATATTGACTGGCCGTAGTGCATATTTTTACTGACGGATAGAGTACCTTCCCACCAGGACTGAGAGGATACATGAAGTGACTGAGGATTCCTCAGAATTAATCCTATATTTAGGCTATCTTTTAATTTGAAAAGTGGCAGTGGCATGTCTTTTGCTGCAAATATAACCTATCAGGTGGTCAAAGCTCTAAGAACTGAATATTATTTACATTCTGCCTAGAGACCTTGATCATAAGGGAATTGGAAAGAATAAATCAAGCCTTAAAGATACAATAATAAGTCTCGGTCAGAAAACTTATTAAGACCCACATTCCACCACCACTACCACCACCACCACCACAATTTACCCTCATCTATCGGCCCTACTCCAGTTATTCATGATTAAGTATTGTAAGAGATTAACTAGTTGCAAAACTTTCTCAAATACACCTGTTTCTAGCTGATACCTATTGGGTAATCTTGGAAGAGTAGAAGGCCAAGTACTTCCCCGCTGAATTTGGGCAGCTGCATTCAAACCGCAGCAGCTGCTGCCATCCCTATGGCCACATTGCACCACCACACCACACAACTGAGCTCCACAGTCATGCACACTGCTGAATTTTTCAGGTACAATGGAATATTTTTTGCGATGAAAACTCTGGGCCTTCTCAGAGCAGGGGTAGACAACTTCCCCCACCATCCTGTACTTCCAGAAGCCCCAGAAGCCACATTCACACTCTACCACTGCCACCAGGTAAGCTCACTGCCCCGTTAAATGTTCTGGATTTTCTAGAGTGATATCTCCATACTCTACAGTACTAACATCCCACTAGGAGCACACCAGATTGATTGGGATATAATGTAGAAACCAAGAAAGCTCGATTAACAAAAATATTAACACTGAAGACTCAACTAGCAATAAAAGGAAAACCTCAGACAAGGAATTCATATCTGCAAGGTGAGATATAATAATTTTTACAAGTTTTCTTTTATTGAAGTAACTTTTGATAATTTCATTAGCCATTAGTTGTAACAAACAATATGTGTTAAAATATGAGGGACCTATAATCTGGCCACACTTGAGGGGTGTTTGGGAAAATGGGAACAGTGGTGGAAGGAGGTCACAATGGTGGCTGAATTGCTGTTGGAATATTGAATGCCTATAACAAATGCATCATGTCTTTGTAAAGCATAGTGATTTGTAAACCACAATTTTTCATAAAATGGGAAAAAGAAAATTTATTAAATGTGATTACATGTCTTCCATATGGCTTTACTTTGAATATACATTACCCCCTCCACTGGTTTGAGTCTTAGCCCCTTCAAAGTTTTAAAGGACCCTTCATCAAAACTGACCTATTATTTGACACCGAGCATTCATTATTCAAAGCATCCTATTTTCCTTACTCATTTCAATGAACTATAGGATAACATGGTCAAAATATAATCATTGAGCTTCAAGAAACTGCCTGGAAACCATCTTAATCCTTCAGGTATCTGGTGAAGCAATATCTCAAGAATTACATACTCTATTAAAAATACCCCTTTATGTTTCTTCTTTCTATTCCTTTAGCCATCTCAATTCTTGGGATACAGAAATTAATTTGTCACAATTATATAAAGAAGTGAATTGATCGTTCACAGTTGTTGGCTGAGAATTCTGTATTGGACATCTCTTGGTTGATAAAGGTTAAGGGCCATGGCTCCAAAACAAATTGCAAGAATAAAGTATACCAATCCAAATATCTTGAAGGTCTAAAGTACCCCTTCAAAGCCTCTGGTTAAGTATGAATAGTGATCTTATTTCCTAACTTGTAAGTATCACCTTCATCCTCACTTGTACTCTATTATAAAAGGACCCCTTAATTATGGATATATAATCTCCATTATTCTTCTGCCATTCTAGGGGTCTATAATTTTAATGTTCTTGGCTTAATATTTTTCTCTTATAACCGTATTTGTTTCCCCCATAATCAAAGAACTTGAGCAGGAATTGCTTCTTTCAACCACTTTAACAAGTACAGTCTATGGAATCACCAAATACTTACCATGGGTGGTTTGACAGGCAATCCTGGATTCTGACTCTCCCTGACTACCAGTTGCACTGCCACCATATTAGAGAGAACAAGGGGGCACTCTAAAAGTAAACAGTGTCCCTTTTCAGTAGGAATCACATCAGAAAATGGGCATTCACCTCACATTCCAAAGAGAAATTAGGGTAACCATTCCCAAAGGTTAGAGTGATATGGAAGATATGGGAAAGTATTAGTCACATAAATAAGACTTCTGATTGATTCGTTATTGACATATGATATAAAATTAATCATATTGGTGCACATATACTTCCCAAGTACATATGCTGCCCAAGCCCAAGTGTTTTTTGCTGAGCACCTGTGATGCTTGAGTGCATGGGTCACTCTCATCTCCATTCTTGAGATGTGTAATTTCATACCTTCAAATTTTGATGCTGTCTGTGCACTGGGGCTCTCTTCATCTGGAGACAATCCCACATTTTCTCATAAGCACATTTCTCTCTTTAATTCTCTCCATCCTCTTTCTCAAAACTTGCAAATAAGACCTGTTTTTACATTAAGAAAAATTGACAAGCTTGCAATCAATAACTTGTAAGTAGTAAGTTTGCTTGATCCTTAGTTACATAGGGCATAAGAAACCTGGCTGGGACATTTCTTCTAATCCTCATTTATATGAATATAAGCCAGACAGCAAAGGTAGGGAATATATAACCTATACATGTTCAGGGTATGGTATAGAGGGGATTAACTGGGATGCAGAAGTCACTGTTGCTGGACTGTTTTAAGTGCTATTGCTGAGGATTCCATCAAAGACTCAGTTAACAAAGATGTACATAAGTGAACTGTAAAATAAAAAACAGTAACACTAAAGACACTGTAATCTTTTGTGACTTCAACAAGTACTCAAAGTTAGTCAGATATGCTGCATCAGCAGGAGAAAGAAAATATATTAGGATATAAAAAGCAGTCTTCCAGTTAAACAAAATTTCGGGTATCTGTAAAAGAAAATATTTAAGCTCTCAATATTTATTGAAATAACAGAACTTATATTTAATTTCATTAATTATGTAATTGGGCTGGAGTGATAGCACAGCGAGTAGGGTGTTTGCCTTACAAGCGGCCAACATGGCCGACCCGAGTTCGATTCCTCCACCCCTCTTGGAGAGCCTGGCAAGCTACTGACAGTATCTCGCCTGCACGGCAGAGCCTGGCAAGCTACCCGTGAGGTATTCGATATGCCAAACACAGTAACAACAAGTCTCACGATGAAGACGTTACTGGGCCCGCTCGAGCAAAATCGATGAACAACGGGAGAACTGTGACTGTGACCAATTATGTAATTGACTGTCAACAGTTACATACCAAATTCTACAGTATGGACATGTCGTTCCCAATGTACTCCCTTCTGAAATCTGACACGCCATTTTGTCGGTAAAGAAACGAATGACACCCAGCCTAGACAAGGTCAAACCTGAACACCTGAAGAACCTGCCCTCAGTATTCATCAAACACTGGCTCGGCTCTTCGCACGCTACTTCTCTGAATGCAAGGTTTCATCCCAATAGAAAACCAGCAGGACTGTACTACTGAACAAGAAGGGAGACATCCACGACATTGGCAACTATTGCCCAATCTGCCTATTGTCTGTCATCTACAAGCTGTTCACTTGAGTCATACTGAATAGGATTGGCAGAACACTAGATGAAGGAAAACCGGGTTCCAAACAAGCCGGGTTCCAAAAAGGATTCAGCACCATCGACCATAAGTAAGTAAGTAAGTAAGGCCCTCCCATTGATCATCGATTTGCTCGAGCGGGCCCAGTAACTTCTCCATTGGAGACTTTGTTGTTACTGTGTCTGGCATATCGAATACTCTCCGTAGCTTGCCGGGCTCTCCGAGAGGGGCGGAGGAATCGAACTCGGATCGGCCATGTTGGCCGTGTGCAAGGCAAATGCCCTACCTGCTGTGCTGACCATATCCACATGATAACAAAGCTCATTGAGGTTTCTTGGGAGTTTAAGATGCCACTCTGTCTAAAGTTCATTATTTTAAAGAAGGCCTTTGATTCTGTTGAGACTGAAGCGGTCATCAAAGCCCTAGCCAATCAGGGTATTCAAACTCAATATATCAGGATCCTCCTTGAGGTGTATCATGGATTCACTACCAGGATCTCACCATTCTACAAAGAAGTGATCATTGATGTCAAGAGAGGGGTTCGGCAGAGTGATACCATTTCACTGAAACTACTTCAGTGCCACCCTCGAGAACATCATGAGACGACTGGAATGGGAAGGAATTGGAGTGAAGATAGATGGTCGGCAACTACATCACCTCTGCTTTGCTGATGACATTGTTTGAATAACACCAAACATTAGCCAAGCGGCACAAATGCTGGCCGACTTTGACCATGAGTGTGGAAAGGTCAGACTACAGCTGAATGTTTATGAGAAACATCCTCATTGCTGATGCTCCATTCACTCTCAACGGAACGACCATCTTCGAATGCAGTTATGTGTACCTAGGTCGAGGAGTCAACATGATAAATGACCTGGCACCTGAGTTGCTCAGGAGGAAGAGAGCGGCTTGGAATGCCTTCAAGAGTGTCAAAGAAATAGGCAAGAGGACGAAAAACCTCTGGCTCCGGGCACATCTCTTTGATTCCACTGTTCTTCCTGCATTAACTTATGCCTCAGAGACCTGGGCCCTATGCAAACAGGATGAGAACGCTATTTGGGTCTCTCTAAGAGGAATCAAAAAAGCTATGCTTGGAGTATCACATTTCTCTCAAATGAGAGAAAGAATCCGGAGTTCTGACCTCCGTCGATGATAAAGAATCAGGGATGCTGTCTCTTTTGCCAAGGCATCAAAAATCAGATGGGCTGGACACGTAATGAGATTTGGAGACGACTGCTGGACTAGAGCCGTTACCGACTAGATTCCATGGGACGTCAAAAGACTGCGTGGCTGCCCCCCTACCAGATGGTCAGACTTCTTCATCAAGACCCTTAATGATCGGTTTGAGGCTCTTCGTGTTCCTAGAACGAACAGATGCCACTGGGCTACACTAGCACGCGACAGGGACAAATGGAGATGTTACTGGCACCTGCTCAAGCAAATCGATGATTAACTGGAAGTAAAGTGATCAAGTCAAGTGATCAAGTCATCAATAATTATGTATTTCTGATTTATATTTTTCTCCTGGGCTGGAGCAATAGCACAGTGGTAGGGTGTTTGCCTTGAGCGCAGCCAGTCCGGCCAAGCCGGGTTCAATTCCTCCACCCCTCTTGGAGAGCCCAGTAAGCTACTGAGAGCATCTCGCACTCATGGCAAAGCGTGGCAAGCTATCGGTGATGTATTCAATATGCCAAACACAGTAACAAGTCTCAAAATGGAGGCATTACTGCGCCCACTCAAGCAAATCGATAAACAATGGGAGGACAGTGTTTGTCTGTTTTGTTTGATTTTTCTCTTTAAAGAATATTAAATAATACCTTTATTTTTAAGAAAAAGAAAGTCTAATTCTTAATGGAAACATGACTTTTGGCCTGTAAATAAGCCCTAGAGCAAGATAAATCTGGAGGTATACAGCCATTTTGGAGATCAAGGAATCAAACCTGAATTGTTTCAACCAAGAAAAATTTTTAGTCCAGTATTATGATTTTCTTTTCATAAAGGTAACAAAAGTTAGTCTCAGGAAAAGACTTAGAAAAATGTAGATTGAGATCTTTCATGTTACTATCAGTAGTCCCTAGACTTCGACTAGCCTGTTACACTTTCTTTCTTTAGTACCACAGCCTTAGTGTGAATTTTTTTATTTTTATTTTTTTAATTGAGTCACCGTGAGACACATAGTTACAAAGCTCTTCATGATCAGGTTTCAGTCATAAAATGATGAAACATCCATTCCTCCACCAGGGTCCATTTACCATCACCAATGATCCCAGTTTCCCTCCTACGAAACTCCCCACCTACCTGCCTCTATGGCTCTATGGCAGGCACTTTCCTTTCTCTCTCTCTCTCTCTCTCTCTCTCTCTCTCTCTCTCTCTCTCTCTCTCTGTCTCTCTCCTACTGGATACTATGATCTGCAAAACAGATACTGAGAGCTTATTGTGCTTGTTTTAGCGTGGGTTTTGAAACTCAAGAGAGTCCCTGGTAACAACTGAAAAGTTAATAGGTGTTATAAAGTAATTCTAGAGCTTTTTTATGTGAGTGATAATCTAGCTCTACTATGGCTGGATCTCTGACTGTATTTGAGAGATGTCTCACCATATTTTAAACTCGGTAGATGGGAGGAGGTGGGCTGAAGGGTAGAAATCTGAACACACCCTTAGCTCCTCCTAACTTCAAACTTTTCTTTAACCCCAACCAATAGAATTATCTTGCTTTGTTAGCTAAGAAACAAGAGGTCTTATATTGTAACCTTATTCCATTGGGAAAATGTCATTTATAGCCCCCTAAAAGATTCACACTGTTTGATTCTCACATTGTCACATAAATACTTACCTGAAGTTCATCATTTAGTTGGATTTATTTCATCATTTAGCTGGACTAAGATGCTGCACCAAACCTGATAATATTTGACATCACAGGGATGGGAAAAAATCCTTTCTATTTCTTTCCTGTCCTCTTCCCCTCCACTGGACTCTGCAGTCCTCTAACCTTTAAGTTTTTCTGGACAGTCAAAGTTATCTGGATTGGACCCCCCACGAGAGGCTCTCCGGCATGGCCATGGCACCAGAGGCACATAGAACTAATCTTGAGCCCAGCAGCTTGCGGCAGAAATGTGAATTGACTATGCGTTAAACTCTGGCTCCATGTCCGTCCCGGGAGGGAGAGGGTGTCTGTCTCTTCCGCCTTTCCCCCACCACCCTCTCCCCAGCAGCACAGTGGCCACCACCTCAGAGATTACTGGAAAGCCAGGTATGAGCCGGTGGTGACGGGGCAACTGCAGCCACATGGGAAGGGGGTCAGAACAGGCTCGTCCTTCATGCCCAACCGAGGCCATTAGTTGCTCCCCACGAGCGGCTCTCCGGCACGACCATGGCTCCAGATGCACAAAAACCAATCTAATAATTATCCGGCTCTTGTCAGAAATCCCTCCAGACTTAATTAATAAAGTATCAGAAATCCAAAATCTCGCAGCTGTGACATCATAGAGTTTTCATAACCAGCAATAGAAAACAAATTATTTCACAATGGCTTTTCAGTGGTTCTTATTGTTGGGGGAAAATTCCAGAGTACTGATGCATCTTTTGTCGAAATAATGTATTCAAAGTAGAAAGTTAAGTAGAAATCATCTGCCTCACAGGCATCGGGAGGGGTGGGAGGGGGTATATTGGAGTTCTTGGTGAAAAATAATTATTGGTGAGGGGACGGGTGTTTGATCATTGTATGATCGAGACTTAAACCTGAAATCTTTATAATTTTTCTCATGGTGATTCAATAAATAAATTTTATAATAAATTATGTAGATTGGTACACTGCTGGAAAGGATAGATAAATCTAGATAGATAAAATAAATATAATTATATTACATATTTTAACCTTTTGATCTATTATTCTTTTCCACTAAGAAATTTGAATTAAAAATTATTTTTAATATAAATATTTTCACTGGCCAGCTAACCGAGAAACATTAGTTTGTTTTTGCTTTCCTAACAGATCGAAGATTACTCACCATAAGATTGGATCAAAGAAAGAATAAGAACATGAGCAATTTTAGTTAAATCTTGGATCTCTTGGAGTTTAGAATTACCATTATGCCTAGGAAATTTGATGTTTTGTCTTTCCTTCTTATAGAGTCTAGATTTTGCCACACCTAAAGCTAAAATACAATCATTAAAATGTTATAAATTATCGTTCTAGGGTCTCATAAAATTATAAAGGTCATTTGAGTGGTTTCCCCCAGAAGGTGTGGATCTCCTGAAGTTCCTCAAATCACAGTGATTTAATAAACAAGATGGAAGAAATGTAGTAATATTAGCAAAAAAACATATTTCCCCTAACTGATGGTTTCTTGAGAACTATGTAAGATTAGTGTACAGAATTTAGAAGATTAAAAGTTAGAGTTTATTGTACAGATAAAGTAGATGGGTCTGGGTTCCTCCCCCTATGTCCAGGCCTCTCCTCTTCCTGTGGAAAAAAAATCACTGGTCTTGTCTCTAATGCTGCCCTGTGCTGTGAATGACTTCCCTCTCTTGTCCCACACAGTCTACTCATTTCCTGTGAATGATGACCAAGTCCTGTCTCTGATCGCTCTCTCTATCCTATGTATGCATTCCGCAGTCTCCAACCACAGCCATGTTCAAGTGGATGAGATCTCTGTTCTTTGTACCTGTCACTGGGACTCCCAACTGCACCCTAGCAGTTCCTGTCATCCTGTTCTGGCTTTCCTAGTCTCCAGTCACGCCCATGTTTGCATGGGTGAGATACCTGTGCTCAGCAGCTTATCACTGCCTGGGTTTCTGAGCCTTGCCTGAATCTGAGTTTTAATGGAAATTGAAGCACTGCCTAAACCTAAGCTTTCATGAGCAACTGAGTACTGCCTGTATTCTACCTCTGTTCGATCCTATGTAGCATACCTGAACTGGGCTGTGTGTCTGGGAACACAGCCATGCCTGATCAAAGAAGTACATGAAAAGAGGACACAGTCCAGAGAGTGTATTCTCAGAGACACAGAGAGAGATAATGTGTGGAGACAGAACTGGAAATGGGTATTGGAGCTTCCTTTAATCTGCTACCATATCACAACTCACAGATATCCCATTATCTACTCTGATTCATTTTTCCAAGAGCAAAACTTGAAAGTGACCTTGAGCTCCATTCCAGTTCTGTTAGTAGCATAAAGAGGAGAATACTACAGCCTTTTTGCACTATACACATAGACCTCTTCTGATAACAGAGGATAAAGGCTGGTAAAGTCTGTCACTACCCCATACATGGCATAGATGCTAGCAACACAACAAGACCCACTGGGTAGCCATCATACTACACCTAAAATCCACTTGATCCACATGGTGCAGTAACTGGTCCCCACCACAGACTTCTCAGTGAGCCACAGACTCAAGCTTTAGTGAAGAATTGCTCATTGTAGAAAAAAATTCACTGTTATCCTATGCAAAGGTTTCAGGTTCATTTTCTATTCTGAAAGGAATAAATTTCAGAAGTGTATGGTTCACTCAGACCAAATGGCTGCCTGCATATGAAATAGCAACACATTACTGAAATCAATGATTACCCTGCACTTGCCCTGAATGTGTACAAGATTTATCCACCTGATGGACCATCCTAACCATGTAACACCCAGGCTGAGATAGATAGTGAAGTAAAATCATTTTATATAGTGAAATATATAGGTGATAAAAGGAACATGCTTCTATCCCCCACCTGATGCATGTGCATGCAGACGTAAACTCAGACACAAACTCGTGGAGATGCAACAGAAGCAGAAGTACACAGAAGCAGAAGTGTGCACACAAAGAGACTTGATTTAACCCTCACCTTGACTTTCTCTCCTCTGGTTATCTCTAGAGGAGAGAAAGTCAAGAGTAAGTTTTGACATAAATAAAAGAAATTCCACACTTCAGGTTGCCATGTAGGTGATCCCCCAAATGGAGAATATTGCAGTTTGCCTTTACAAAATTGGTTTTATAGGGCTTTTCAAAAACTGCTACCACCTAGGACTTTCTATGTATAAAGGTGAATTCCACCCCTTATCTATACTCTATTGTTAGAGTATAGTCAAAAGAGCCTGGATCTTGATTGTTTTCTTTTATATTTTTAAATTTTATTTCCATTCTTTCTTCATTTAATGTTAATTTTAAATTTCATTGAATCACCGTGAGATACAACATTTCAAAGCTTTTCATGATTGGGTTTCTGTCATCAATGCTCCAACACTCATCCCTCTACCAGTGTAATTTCCCAGCATCAATGTCCCCAGTTTACACCTCACCATGCCAAAACACGCCCTACCCAAGCCTGCCTCTATGGCAGGCACCTCTCTTCTCATTGTCTTTCTCTTTTTCTCTAATTTTAAGCATTAACATTTATAATAGAGATGCTGAAAGGTTATACTTATAACCCTTGACCTACTGAGCTCTTGTCCAGAGTGATCATTTCCAACTAATCTTATCATGATAGACCCTCCCCTATCTTAACTACTCTCAACCCCCACACCCTTGTGGTATTTTTGAACTACTGACCAGTCCTCCTGGCCTATTTTTCCTGGTCTTGAATATTTTAGTTTCATACTATTCTTTATATCCCACAAATTAATGCCATCATATTTGTCATTCTATATCTGTCCCTCTCCTGACTCATTTCACATTACATGATACTCTCCATGTCCATCCATTTAGAGGTAAATTTCATGACCTCGTTTTTCCTAATAGCTGTGTAGTATTCTATTGTGTAGATGCACCATAGTTTCTTTATCCAGTAGTCTGTTCTCTGGCACTCAGACTTTTTCCAGTTTTGCCCAGGACCCTGGAGGAACTCTTAGCCTCTCTCAGCTATCCCCTGACCAACAACCCACCCTCAAGAGCCACCACTCTGCAGCTGTGCATTTCGTCTTACATATTCTTATCACATTCTTTTGTTACTTGTAAAATTTATCTTTTCCTGATGACTCCAGTCATTTCTGAGTGGTGACTCATTTTCTACATCTTCAAAAATCACAGTATTTCCATCTGAAAGAGGTTACAGCTTTTTATGCTTCTGGACCACTTATTGGCTGGTGAATAGTCAGCTTCCACAAATCATATCCTGACTTTATTACATCCAGAAACAAACCTTATTTTCAGAAGATCCTATACCTACCCACATCTATGTATCTGGCCAAAGCCAAACAGGAAAGTTCTTCAAAGTTAGTTCAGGAAAGTTCTCAGATTCAAACAAGCCCAAAAGTCACAGCCTATAACATATAACACAAAAACATATATCACAGCAATAAATTATGCAGCTTGCCTATGTTTTGGACATAAGAGAGCACGAACAACTGCATATTTAAGAGAGTAACAAGTTGCCTGATCAGATTCCTACAACCTTGAACCAAATGCCCAATTTGATGGATGGCACTCCAAAATGATTGGGCAATGCACCTTTAAGAGACAAGCTTCTCTTCTGCACCTCAAAAGATACAGTGACCAAAATACAAAGACAATCTACAGAATGGGAAAAGATATTCACCCACTAACAATCCGACAAGGGGTTGATATCAAGGATATACAAAGCACTGCTTGGACTCTAAAAGAAGAAAACATCTAACCCCATCAAAAACTGGGGTGATGAAATGAACAGAAACTTTCCTAAAGAAGAAATCTGAATGGATAATAGGCATATGAGAAAATGCTCTACATAACTAATCATCAGGAAGATGCAGATCAAAACAACAATGAGATATCATTTCGCACCACAAAGACTGGCCCACATCCAAAAGAATAAAAATAATCAGTATTGACACAGTTGTGGTGAGAAAGGGACCCTCCTTCACTGCTGGACGGAATGCCAACTGATTCAGTCCTTTTGGAAAACAGTGTGGACGATTCTCAAAAAATTAGAAATTGAGCTCCCATTTGATCCAGCAATACCACTCCTGAGAATATATCCCGGATAGGCAAAAAAGTACAGTCAAAATGACCTCTGCACTTCTATGTTCATTGCTTCACTGTTCACAATAGCCAAAATCTGGAAAAAACCCGAGTGCCCTAGAAAAGATGACTGGTTAAAGAAATTTTGGGACTCCTGACCTGACGGCGGCGCCCATCTCATCTTAATTCCAGGTCAGAACAGCTGCCGGCTCGCGACCCTGGGACCTCCATCTTTCCCTGCAGGACCCCAGGTGTCCCCCGAGATGCCTGAAGAGAAGCAGTTTTGAGCGTCTGCCCTGCCCTCTTCACTCCTGACCTGACGGCGGCGCCCATCTCATCCCAAACCCAGGGTTCTGTAGAGGCGTGGCCTCCTCAAAAGTGGGCGTGGCCTCAAAAGTGGGCGTGGCTTGATTTCCGGCGGGCGGCCTTGTATTCCCACACTAAGGAACCTAGTCCCCAAGGAATCTAGTAACCCAACCTACTCAGCAGTATGAAGAAACAAAGAAAATCTCCAACACAAGGGGAGAACAACGAAAACAATCTAGAACATTCCGACAATACAGCTCACCTAAGGGACCTCTCTGACATAGAATTCAGGTACGAAGTCATCAAGATGTTCAATCAACTCAATGAAACAGTCAGACAGACAGCCAGTAACACCACAGAAAAAATCGACAAATTACGAGAAGAAATGAGAGCAGAAATGTCACGATTAAAAGATTCCATAGATGAAATGAGAAATTCAGTTTCTTCTCTTAAAAATAGAATGACCACAGCTGAAGAGAGAATCAGTGACCTGGAAGATCAGCTGCAACAAGCCAACACGCAACAACAAACAGTGGCAAGGGACCTCAAAATGGCTCTACAGAGAATCAGAGTCCTAGCAGATGATTCCAAGAGGAACAATATTAGAATCATGGGACTACCTGAACCTCAGGGAAACAATCCCAACGAAAAAAACACCGTCAAACAAATCATTGCTGAAAACTTCCCAGAGCTGCACAATGCAGCAATTCAGGTTCAAGGAGTCCGAAGGGTGCCAGCTAAAAGAGACCCCAACAAAAACACTCCAAGACATATCATACTTAGAATGATCGATACTGCCGATAGAGACACAATACTGCAAGCAGCAAGAGCAAAGAAGGAAATCACATACAAAGGAGCATCCCTTAGATTCACAGCAGACCTATCAGAGGAAACCCTACAAGCCCGAAGGCAGTGGCGAGATATAGTAAAAAAACTCACGGAAATGAATGCTTCCCCAAGAATACTCTACCCGGCTAAACTCTCCCTCAAAATCGAAGGAACAGTACACTATTTTCTAGATAAACAGCAGCTCAGGAACTTCATAGACTCAAAACCAAACCTAAAGCAAGGCCTAAAGGGGCTACTATAAGAAAAGACAAACCCTACAACCACATCACACCCGCACAGAAACATGACACAAAACCCCATAACCATTCTCTCTCTCAATGTCAACGGTCTAAATTCACCAGTTAAGAGACACAGAGTGGCAAAATGGATACAGAGACAGAACCCAACATTCTGCTGCCTACAAGAAACTCACCTCAACAGCCAGAGCAAACACAGACTCAAAGTCAAAGGATGGAAAACAATCCTGCAAGCAAACAACTCCCTCAAAAAGGCTGGGGTGGCCATACTAGTATCCGACAACATTAATTTCACCTTGAAAAAGATTAGAAGGGGCCATCTTTGAAGCGTTCAGCATAAGAGAAGGAACACATGGAGGGTGCAGGATCCCGGAGGAAAAAAAAAGAAAAAACAGGTTCCAAAAAGAGCCGAGATCACCGGCAAGTTCCAGATGGAGTAGGCGCCGCATCCCGCCTCCCCCAGATGGAACCCCGGTGACCAGAAGCCTCTACAAACACAGTTCGAGTATGCGGGAACGAGGACTTTTTCTCAAATCTGCCAGACTACATCTCCCAGGTAATCTCTGATTCCGGAAGTCACGCCCACAGCCCGCACCCCAGCGCCATCTTTGAAGCGTTCAGCATAAGAGAAGGAACACATGGAGGGTGCGGGATCCCGGAGGAAAAAAAAAAAGAAAAAACAGGTTCCAAAAGGAGCCGAGATCACTGGCAAGTTCCAGATGGAGTAGGCGCCGCATCCCGCCTCCCCCAGATGGAACCCCGGTGACCAGAAGCCTCTACAAACACAGCTCGAGTATGCGGGAACGAGGACTTTTTCTCAAATCTGCCGGACTACACCTCCCAGGTAACCTCTGATTCCGGAAGTCACGCCCACAGCCCGCCCCCCAGCGCCATCTTTGAAGCTTTCAGCATAAGAGAAGGAACACATGGAGGGTGCGGGACCCCGGGGGAAAAAAAAAAAGAAAAAACAGGTTCCAAAAAGAGCCGAGATCACCGGCAAGTTCCAGATGGAGTAGGCGCCGCATCCCGCCTCCCCCAGATGGAACCCCGGTGACCAGAAGCCTCTACAAACACAGCTCGAGTATGCGGGAACGAGGACTTTCTCTCAAAACCACGCGGCCGCGTAAGCGGCCGCGCGACATCTCTCTATATACAAAGTGATCAATGGGAAGTAAACCACCCAATCTTTCTCCCTGAAAATCAGAGTTAAGTTTGGAGCACGGCCACAGCCCCAGAAACACAAGGACTTAATGCAGAACCCAGCAGCTTAGAGCAGAAAAGTGAACGGACGAAGAGTTAACCCAGGCCATCATCTCTGCCCAGAGGGGAAAGGGTGTTGCCCCATTTGCCCTCTCTTCTCTGGAAAAAAGGATGGCGGCCGCATGGGAGCCTTGTGGACAGCAGGTATGAGCCGGGGGTGTGGGGGGCGACTAAAACCTCACGAGAAGGGGGGCGTTCCGGTCGGTCCTTCACGCCCTACCGAGGTCACCAGTTGCCCCCCACGAGCGGCTCCCCAGCACGGCCACAGTCCCAGAAGCACAAGGACTTAATGCAGAACCCACCAGCTTGGAGCAGAAAAGTGAAAGGACTATGCATTAATCCAGGCCATCAAGTCTGCCAGAGGGGAAAGGGTGTTGCCCCATTCGCCCTCTCTTCTCTGGAAAGAAGGATGGTGGCCGCATGGGAGCCTTGTAGACAGCAGGTATGAGCCGGGAGTGTGGGGGCGACTAAAACCTCATGGGAAGGGGGGCGTTCCGGTCCGTCCTTCACGCCCTACCGAGGTCACCAGTTGCCCCCCACGAGCGGCTCTCCAGCACGGCCACAGCCCCAGAAGCACAAGGGCTTAATGCAGAACCCAGCAGCTTGGAGCAGAAAAGTGAAAGGACTATGCATTAATCCAGGCAATCATTTCTGCCCAGAGGGGAAAGGGTGTTGCTCCCTTCCGCCCTCCTCCCTCTGGAAAGAAAGATGGCGGCCACATGGGAGCCTTGTGGACAGCAGGTATGAGCCGGGGGAGTGGGGGCGACTAAAACCTCATGGGAAGGGGGGCGTTCCGGTCCGTCCTTCACGCCCTACCGAGGTCACCAGTTGCCCCCCACGAGCGGCTCTCCAGCACAGCCACGGCCCCAGAAGCACAAGGACTTAATCCAGAACCCAGCAGCTTGGAGCAGAAAAGTGAACGGACTATGCATTGATCCAGGCCATCAAGTCTACCGGAGGGGAAAGGGTGTTGCCCCATTCGCACTCTCCTCTCTGGAAAGAAAGATGGCGGCCACATGGGAGCCTTGTGGACAGCAGGTATGAGCCGGGAGTGTGGGGGCGACTAAAACCTCATGGGAAGGGGGGCGTTCAAGTCCGCCCTTCACGCCCTACCGAGGCCACCAGTTGCCCGCACGAGCGGCTCTCCAGCACGGCCACAGCCCCAGAAGCACAATGACCTAATGCAGAACCCAGCAGCTTGGAGCAGAAAAGTGAAAGGACTATGCGTTAATCCAGGCAATCATTTCTGCCCAGAGGGGAAAGGGTGTTGCTCCCTTCCGCCCTCCTCCCTCTGGAAAGAATGATGGCAGCCACATGGGAGCCTTGTGGACAGCAGGTATGAGCTGGGGGAGTGGGGGCGACTAAAACCTCATGGGTCAGGGGGCATTCCGGTCCGTCCTTCACGCCCTACCGAGGTCACCAGTCACCCCCCGCGAGCGGCTCTCCAGCACGGCCATGGCCCCAGAAGCACAAGGACTTAATGCAGAACCCACCAGCTTGGAACAGAAAAGTGAACAGACTATGCGTTGATCCAGCCCATCAAGTCTGCCGGAGGGGAAAGGGTGTTGCCCCATTCGCCCTCTCCTCTCTGGAAAGAAAGATGGCGGCCACATGGGAGCCTTGTGGACAGTAGGTATGAGCCGGGAGTGTGGGGGTGACTAAAACCTCATGGGAAGGGGGGTGTTTCGCTCCGCCCATCACGCCCTACCGAGGCCACCGGTTGCCCCCCGCGAGCGGCTCTCCAGCACGGCCACGACTCCAGAACACAGAAACCAATTTCTTAACTATCTGACTTTCAGTAGAAATACTTCCAGGGTCAATAGGTAAAATAGCAGAAATCCAAAACCAACATTTAATTCTTGAACCCAGCTTTAGAAAGCAAATCACTTCACAATGCTTTTTCAGCATATCTGATTTGGGGGGGGTAAACTCTAAATAATAGTGGTGAATCTTATTGAAACAATGAATCTAATCAAAGCAGATAGAGTGTTAACTAGAATTCATCAGCCTCACAGGGACGGGGAGGGGTGGGGGGTGGGATTTTATTGGGGTTCTTCAGGGTAAAAAGTAAGTATTGGTAAAGGGAAATGTGTTTGATATTTGCATGACTGAGACATAAACCTGAAAGCTTTGTAAACTTTCCCACAGTGATTCAATAAATAAATTAAAAAAAAATAAAATAAAATAAATCAATTTAAAACTAAAAAAAGAAAAAAAAGAAAAAGATTGGAAGGGACAGTGAAGGCTATTTTCTCTTCATCAAGGGATACGTACAACAGGAAGAAATCACACTCTTAAATGTATACTCACCTAATGAGGGAACAGCTAAATATTTAAAACAACTGCTAACAGATTTTAAGGAGGACATCACTACCAACACAATAGTACTTGGAGACTTCAACATCTCCTTATCACCTCTGGATAGATCAACACGAACAAAACCCAGCAAGGAATTATTGGCTTTGAAAGAAGTAATAGAAGAGAAAGGGCTTATGGACTTATACAGGGCTTTACACCCCAAAAAGAAAGAATACACATTCTTCTCCAGCGCGCACGGAACATTTTCCAAAATAGACCATGTGCTAGGACACAAAACATACTTCAACAGAATCAAGAAGATAGAAATGGTATCAGCCATCTTTTCAGACCATGATGCACTGAAGATAGAAGTGAATCACACACAGACACAGGGAACCAAATCAAACACCTGGAAATTAAACAACTCGATACTGAACAATGAGTTGGTCAGGAACGAAGTCAAGGATGAAATCAAAAGATACCTGGAAACAAATGAGAATGAAGACACAAACTACCAGAACTTATGGGATGCAGCAAAAGCCGTATTAAGGGGAAAATTTATAGCTCTGCAAGCCTATCTTAAGTTGATAGAAACGATGCACATAAACAATTTGACCTCACAGCTCAAGACCTTAGAAAAGGATCAACAGACAGAGCTTAAATCAGGCAGAAGGAAAGATATCATAAAACTTAGAGCAGAAATCAACGACATGGAAAACAAAGAAACAATCCGAAAGATCAATGAAACCAAGAGCTTGTTCTTCGAGAAAATAAATAAGATAGATAAACCACTAGCAACACTCACAAAGAAACAGAGAGAGAGAACCCTAATAAATCGAATCAGAAATAAGAATGGGGATATCACAACAGAAACTAAAGAAATTCAAGAGATCATCAGAGACTACTTTGAAAGTCTCTATGCCACGAAACACGAGAACCTGGAAGAAATGGATAAATTCCTGGATTTCTACCATCTCCCAAAGCTGAATCAAGAAGATATAGAGTACCTGAATAGACCTATTCACATCAAGGAAATTGAAACTGTAATCAAAAGTCTTCCCAAAAACAAAAGCCCAGGCCCAGACGGATTTACTAGCGAATTTTTCCAAACATTTAAAGAGGACCTATTGCCAATTCTTCTCAAGCTTTTCCAGGAAATTGAAAAAACAGAAACTCTCCCAAACAGCTTCTATGAAGCCCATATCTCTCTAATACCAAAAGGAAACAAAGACACTACAAGAAAAGAAAACTACAGGCCAATATCCCTGATGAACACGGATGCGAAGATTCTCAACAAAATACTAGCCAATAGAATACAACAACTCATCAAAAGGATCATACATCATGACCAAGTGGGATTCATCCCAGGGATGCAAGGATGGTTCAACATTCGGAAATCAATCAACATAATCCATCATATCAACAAAAAAAAGATAAAAATCATATGATCATATCAATAGACGCAGAGAAAGCTTTTGACAAGATCCAGCACCCATTCATGATGAAAACCCTTGCCAAAATGGGGATAGAGGGGACTTTCCTCAATATAGTTAAAGCCATCTACCACAAACATACAGCAAACATCATCCTCAATGGGGAAAAATTGAGACCCTTCCCCCTAAGGTCAGGGACGAGACAAGGATGCCCACTCTCTCCACTACTGTTCAATATAGTACTGGAAGTACTTGCAATAGCGATTAGGCAAGAAAAAGATATTAAGGGCATCCAGATAGGGAAAGAAGAAATTAAGCTCTCACTATTCGCAGATGACATGATACTATACTTAGAGAACCCTAAAACCTCTACCAAGAAACTCCTAGAAACAATAGGCTTGTATAGTAAAGTGGCAGGCTATAAAATCAATACCCAAAAATCCATGGCATTCCTATACGCAAATAGTGAGAGAGAAGCAAGTGACATCAAGAAAACAATCCCATTCAAAATTGTGCCCCAGAAAATCAAGTATCTAGGAATCAGCTTAACTAAGGAAGTAAAGGACCTGTACAAAGAAAACTACAAAACGCTACTTCAGGAAATAAAAGAGGACACGAGGAAATGGAAAAATATCCCCTGTTCATGGATGGGGAGAATCAACATCATCAAAATGGCAATACTTCCCAAAGCACTGTACAAATTCAATGCAATCCCTATAAGGATACCCATGACATTCTTCAAAGAAATGGAGCAAACACTCCTGAAATTTATATGGAACAGTAAGCCCCCACGAATAGCTAAAGCAATTCTTGGGAAAAAGAAAATGGGAGGAATCAACCTCCCTAACTTCAAACTCTACTACAAGGCAGTAATAATTAAAACAGCATGGTACTGGAACAAAAGCAGAGCTGCAGACCAATGGAACAGAGTTGAATATACTGACATTTCCTCCCAAACATATAATCATCTAATTTTTGATAAGGGGGCAAGAAAAGTGAAATGGAGCAGGGAAAGCCTCTTCAACAAACTGTGCTGGCAAAATTGGACGGCTACATGCAAAAAAGTGGGCTCAGATCTCTGCCTAACACCAGCACAAAAGTAAGATCAAAATGGATTTATGACCTCAACATCAGACCAGAATCCATAATGTTTATTGAAGACAAAGTCGGCAAAACTCTCCATGATATTGAAGCTAAAGGTATCTTCAAAGATGTCACGCCACTGGCCGAGCAAGTGAAAACAGAGATAGACAAATGGGACTATCTTAAACTAAGAAGCTTCTGCACCTCAAAAGAAACATTGACCAAAATACAAAGACAGCCTACAGAATGGGAAAGGATATTCACCAATTACACATCCGACAAGGGGTTGATATCAAGGATATACAAGGTACTGGTTAAATTCCACAAGAACAAATCACCCAACCCCATCAAAAATGGGGTGAGGAAATGAACAGAAACTTTCGCAAAGAAGAAATTCGAATGGCAAAAAGGCACATGAGAAAATGCTCTACATCACTAATCATCAGAGAGATGCAGATCAAAACCACAATGAGATATCATTTCACACCACAGAGACTGGCCCACATCCACAAGAACAAATGCAACCGGTGCTGGCGCGGATGTGGCGAGAAAGGGACCCTCCTTCACTGCTGGTGGGAATGCCGGCTGGTCCAACCCTTTTGGAAAACAGTATGGACGACTCTCAAAAAATTAGAATTTGATCTGCCATTTGACCCAGCTATAGCACTCCTGGGAATATATCCCAGAGAGGCAAAAAGGTATAGTCGAAGTGGCATCTGCAATTGTTTGTTCATTGCAGCACTCTTTACAATAGCCAGAATCTGGAAAAAACCTGAGTGCCCAAGAACAGATGACTGGTTAAAGAAACTTTGGTACATTTACACAATGGAGTACTATGTAGCTGTTAGAAAAGATGAAGTTATGGAATTTACATACAAGTGGTACTACATGGAAAGTATCATGTTAAGCGAAATGAGTCAGAAAGAGCGGGATAGACACAGAAAGATTGCATTCATCTGGGGAACATAAAGCAACAAAAAGGGAGAGTAACACCCAGGAATGGCTGAGATTAGTACCAGGAATTTTGCTCCATGAATGGAAGGCCAGCCACAGGCTCTAGGTGAAAAGGAAGCTCAGATAGAGAAGAGAGTACCAAATGAAGGGTGTTGTGAGGGCCCTCCCAGGGTGGGAGAAGCATGCTAAAATAGTCGATAGACCAAACATGATTGCCACTCAAAGCCTCTCTTGCAAAACACAGTACCCAAAAGAAGAGAGAGAGAACAAGGGGGAATACCCTGCCACAGAGGCAGGATGGGACAGGGGGGTGGGGATGAGGGTGGGGGGGGATGCTGGACCCATGGGGATGGATGACGGGCACTGGTAGAGGGATGGGCACTTGATCATTGTATAACTGAAACCCAAGCACAAAATTTGTAAGCCTATAACTGTACCTCATGGTTTTTCACTAATAAAAAAAGAAAAAAAAAAGAAAAAAAGAAAAAAAAATTAAAAAAAAAAGAAATTTTGGTACATCTGCACAATGGAGTACTATGCAGCTATTAGAAAAGATGAAGTCATGAAATTTACATGCAAGTGGCACTACATGGAAAGTATCAAGCTAAGTGAAATGAGTCAGTAAGAGGGGGACAGACAAAGAAAGATTGCATTCATCTGGGGAATATTAGGCAACAAAATGGGAGATTAACACCCAAGAATAACTAAGATAAGTACCAGGAGATTTACTCCATGGCTTGTTGGCAAGCCGCACATGCTAGGGGAAAAGGCAGCTCAGATAGAGAAGGGAGCACCAAGTAAAGGGTTTTGGGAGGATCCTCCCAGAATTTAGAGATGCATGCTGAAAGTAGACTATAGATCTAACATGATTGCCACTCAATGCCTCTTGTGCAAACTACATCACCCAAAAGGAGAGAGAAAACAAAGGGGAATGCCCTGCCACAGGGGGTGGGGTGGGATGGGGGTATGGGGTGGGTGGGAGGGATCCTGGGAGCATTGGAGGTGGAGAATGGGCACCGGTGGAGAGATGAGTACTCAATCATTGTATAACTGAAACCCAAGCACAAAAACTTGTAAGTCTACAATTGTATCTCATGGTGTTTCACTAATAATTTTTTTTAAAAAAGAGAGACCCAAGTTTCTGACAACTCCAGTGAGAGTTAGACAGAATCTTTGTACCTACTGCCTTACCTCAATGTATTTTGGACCTGGTGTGAACCTTTGGATCCCGTCCTTTTCCCCAGTGTGCCTGAGATTGAGATACACTCTGTTCAACTTGTCTCCAACCTGTCCAAGAGATGATTCTGAGCATCTCTGTCTTTGGTCCAACCTCACATCAGGTGTACCATACGAACCAGAACTGAGACTACAGAGTTCACTGAGCACCTAAGACATGTCACATAAAGAACACCTGGGTTGTGCCTTCAGTCAACTGGTGGTGAAGATATGATTAGGAATGTTGTATGCTATATTAATTTTCTTGGTTGGACTTGCTTGTATATATGTATCATTTTAGTTATGGTATTGATTGTGTGGATTGTTATTCAATAAATTAGCATAGTTTGAGCATACCTGACTTCATTGCCTCTATCAAGCTTATGTTAGCCTCTCTTAAAAGACATAGAATGTCACGTGAGGGTTAGAGAACTTCCATTTTTCTACCTAAGAAAGAATTATGTTTCTAGCATTGCTAGGTTACATAGTGCTCTGATCTCAGTAATGATTTATCTTGTCCTATTTATTAATTAGTTAAACCAGATCTGGATATGATGGCTTGAATTCTAACATGGTCTCTACATTCCTGAGTTTTACAAGGGAGTAAAGCAACTGAAGTTGGTGGGCTCCCACGGGTGGCTTATATGAGGCAGAGAGGAGAAAGATTGTCATTTTTTTCCTGATCCACCTCTGCTACCCTAAGGCTGGCTAGAAAATCTAGGACTCGTAAAGTCTACAATGAGCTCCTGCACAAAGTCAGTCCTAGCCCTTACCCAGGGTTTTGGGATCCTTGTCTTATCCTGCAGAAAGGAATTTCAGTAGAAGACCACTAAAGTAAAAATATATTTTATTTGGAAGTTTAGGAAAGGGAAGGAGGGAAAAAAATGAGAGAGATTTTGAGCTCAAGAGAGAATTTGGGATTCTCCAAAGGTGGAAAGAGCCCGTACACACATTCTAGCATTACATATGAAAGTAGGGGAGAGGTGAAGGGCGTCACATGTGCTGGGCACCACATGTGTTTTGCCACATGGGCACAATCAGCACAGGGGCTCAGGCAGCGTATGTGCCCTTCCTTTGTTCAAAGTGGCTTTTATAGGATTTCTCCAACCTGACTCCAAGTGGGGCACTCTAGTTAATTAAGAGTTCATTGCTAGAGTGATTGCTGAGGGGTGGAGTTGGGAATGATAGATGATTGTCTTTGAAATTCCTTTCCTTGGCGCCTTTGTTCCTGCTGGATTTTCTGTGGCAGAGGGGGGAGGGGGCCATTTAGGTGTCATAAATCTCCTTCAGATCCTTAATTGTAGTCTCTATGCTGAAGTGTGTGCCCCTGTGGACTTCAGCCTCCTCAGGGTCTGTCACTGGCACAGGAAGATCTTATCAGACCTAGGCTTAATACTTGAAACTTCAGGACTATTGGATTTATCAGTTCTCAGAAATTCCATTGCCACAGGCCCTCTAGATAGACCCTATCTGCCTGCCTCATATATACACTATCAGAACCTTCCATTTCCCAGTGCACTTTTTATCCTGGGAAATAACAGAAATGTCCACACATAGGCAAATTAATTGTTTCACAGATCTGGCTAAAGATCAAAAGAATTCTCCCTCATAAAGAGTACTTTCAGTATTGTTCCAAGGCCACAGGGAAATGGGGCCCAGGCAGAGAAGTTTTTCGGAAATGCTCAGCAAAGCAACTTTCCCATTCATAGAAATGGGAGTGGCTTCACATAAGGTCATCGGAAGCATAATTATAAGAGTCAGCTGGACTGAGAAAGAAGGAAGAGAAGCCTCAGAGTATAGATCTTGACACTAAGGGCCTTACCCAAAACATTCTGGATCTGGGGTAGGCAGAATCCACATCTAGGTGTTCTCACCAAACTGGAACCTATTTGCTATTGGAGGGCCAATCTGTTGAGAGGCACAGTGAAGGCATGTAAGGTGCTTTATTGATAATTTACCAGTGAAAAAGGAAGCCTCAATTTCCCCTCAACTACTGCTGTAAGCAGCTCTATTTTGGCTTCCGTTTTTTCCACATTGTAAGTATTCCTTCAAAATCTTTGTTTCTTTCTGAGGAAGAAAGCAAGAAATTTCACAAAACCATAAATTGTGTCCAAGAGACTAAGATATAAAGGTCAATACCTAAGACAAATGGTCAACTACATAACCCCAAAACCTAAGCCAGGCAGACCAGTCAGCATTATGTTTTCATTCTGTGTAACATTCTTGCCACTGAACAAGTGCACAAAGACCTAGTTTTCCTATAAATAAAACCACAAAATGGTTTTATTTGAGATATATAAATAAGTTAAATATGAGACATATTTAACTTAGTCCTATACTAAGTTCCTTTCCTGCCGAGGAGTTTTCCTTTCTCTTCCATCTTACTTTCTAATAAAATTAGATTCTGAGCATATTTATTATTTAATATTTATGTTCATAAAAATATTGAAGAACCTGGGAACTGTGGATAAAAATAGACCCACAAACACTGGTCCAGCAAAACCAGTAGGTTTGAAGATGAAAGACTCGTGTTCTCATTGAAACCACCTTGCTTTCAAAGGCACAAAAAGGGTTATTCAACCCAAGTGTCCAAGAACAGATGACTGGTTAAAAAATATGGTACACAGGAGGTTTACTCCATGACTTGGAGACCAGCCACACATGCTAGGGGAAAAAGCAGCTCAGATAGAGAAGGGAGCACCAAATAAAGGGTGTTAGGAGGATCCTCCCAGGATGGGAGATGCATGCTGAAAGTAGACCATAAACTGAACATGATTGCCACCTAATGCCTTTTTTGCAAACCAGAGCACCCAAAAGGAGAGAGAGAACAAAAGGGAATGCCCTGCCACAGAGGCAGGGTGGGATGGGAGAGATGGGGGGAGGGATATTAGGTTCATTGTTGTTGGAGAATGGGCACTGGTGGAGAAATGGGTACTTGATCATTGTATAACTGAAACCAAAGCACAAATATTTATAAGTCTACAACTGTACCTTATGGTGTTTCACTAATAAAAATTAAAAAGAAAAAGAAAACAAACAAAAAATCTGGTACATCTACACAAAATAATACTACCCAGCCACCAGGAAAGATGAAATCATGATATTTGCTCAAAAATTGATGGATATGGAAGGTATCATACTGAGTGAAATGAGTCAAGAGAGAGACAGACAGAATGATCATGCTCATATGTGTAATATGAAAATCTAATATGACACTAAGACACAGAAGAAATAAGGGCCAGGAGAATTGATCCATTGTTGGAAGTCTGCCTCAAGTGTTTATTGAGAAGACAGTTGGGATAGAGAAAAAACTACTATGACAATGATGGTTGGAAATGATCATTCTGATAAGAACTACATGCTGAAAATAAGTAAGGGAACAAACATGATAACCTCTCAGTACCTGCATTGAAAACCATGGTGCCAAAAAGGAGAAAGAGAGAGAAAGAAGAAAAGTGACTGCCATTGGGGTGCTGGAGGGTAGTGATATGGAAACTGGGGACATTGTTGGTGGGAAATATAATATGGTGGAGGGATGAATATTATAACATCACATGACTGATACCCAACCATGAACAGCTTTGTCACTGTGTATCTCATGGGATTCAATATAAACTAAAATAACGATCATGATCACAATCACCCTGTTATTCATCGATTTCCTCGAGCAGGCACCAGTAACGTCTCCTTCATCCTAGCCCTGAGATTTTAAAAAGTGCCATATTCAAGGCTCTTTCATGGTTAGGACAATGAGACCCATCATTGTTACTGGTATTTGGCATATTGAGTACGCCACGGGGAGTTTGTCAGACTCTGCCATATGGGCAGGTTACATTCGGTAGCGTGCCAGGTTGTTCAATGTAAGAACGAGATAAGATCTTCCGGGAGCTGGGTTTTATAGTTTCTGTGTCTTGGCCGTTGATGAGATTACCTGGCGCTGAGGGCAGTTAGTGGGTGTTACCCCTGCCTACTCTAAGATGGAGGATCTGGGTGGAGGATGCTCAGTCCCAATCCGAGCAGGCTTGGAGATTTCAGCCCCGAGACCCGCATGCCTGGGTTCCTCTGCCGGTTCCTTCATGCGTGTGGAGAGTGGTCTCAGCATGGTTGTGGCTAGTTCTGGAGGTCTTCGGCTGCTGAGGCTCTGCTCAGGGCTGGGAGGGAAACTCAACCCGCCCCCCTCCAAGGGACACCAGCAAGGACAGCCAGGCGCGGGGGCAGGAGACTCTAAATAAAATAAATAATAAAACTAAAATAAATAAATAAAAAGAAGAGTTTTAAATTTGAGGAAGGATCAGGAAAGAATATATATATGTATATATATATATATATATATATACACATACATATTTATAAAATATGCAGCTTCCAGAACAAACAATTCCTTTGAAGGATGGTATTTTAAGATATACATCATTTTATCTATAAACCCGGAAAAGTGAGGACAAAATGGTACACTATCCTTAGACTGTCTTCAGTATTTTAGACAAAGAGAAAAAACAAAAACATGCATCTTTTTCTCTCATTATGCATATGAGTTTTGCTTGATCTTATGCATAACTTTAGTGTAAATCTGTATCATTGATTTTTTTAAGTAATAATGCCTGAATTAAGTTGAGATTATGGAGTGTCCACTTCAAAAAGTACTTCTTAGAATTCTTAGAATATATACTTTTCCAGCATATATTCTAACTCCACTAACCAGCTGCCACAATTCTCCAGGACGCTTTCTGGACACATTATAAGACACTTAATACCAATCTTCCAGAATTGCCGCACCATATTTGATAGGGTTCAAATATGGTTTGGACCATGGGAACACCTACAAGGGCGATTAAAGACCTATGCAAATGCCTCTATTCCTCTTGGAAAGCCTGGCAAGCTACCGAGAGTTTTCCGCCCGCATGGCAGAGCCTAGCATGCTATCCCTTGTGTTTTCAATATGCCAAAACCAGTAATTACAATGGGTGTCATTCCCCTGACGCTGAAGGCGTCGCCAATATGGCAGCGTTGAGAAGGATGAGGGAGCAGAGGCTGATAAAATCTCAAGGCTGAACTAGGCTGCCAAAACAAAGAAAGACAAAAATGATTGTCTGTACTTCAATGCACGTACACTAGCATCAGATGCATCCATCAAGGACCTGATGGTGCAACCGTGAAAGATCAAGTACGCCATCATTGGTCTGACCGAGACAAGGAGGCATCAATCACATCATGCTGTTTTCGACACTGGACAAGAACTGTTTCTCGGAACATGCGATAAAAGAGGCGTGGGAGGCGTCGGTGTCCTTGTCAACACAAACTTGGCCATGAGCAATGATTCATTTGAATGCCTAACAACGCGAATCGGACCTTTACACTTGAATAGCTGTGACCAACTGCCGGCAGTTTCTATCTTCGTTGTCTATGCACCAACATTCAATTGTGATGGAGAAATTGAGAAGTTCTACTTGGAGCTGGAGAAGTTCCATAAAGAAGACCAAACCTTCTACAAGATCATTGTTGGTGATTTTAAAGCCAAGATAGGACCAAGAATATCAGCCGAAGAACTCCACATCAGGACCCATGGCGTAGAATGGAACGAACAGGGTGAGAGACTGTCTGAGTTCATCATGTCTACCAAGACCATCTATGTTAACTCACAGTTCCAGAAGGCTGAATCTAAACGTTGGACATGGAAGTCTTCTGATGGATGGTTCCACAATGAAATAGACCACATCATATTCAATCTATGATTTTGCCTGACTGATGTTGCTATTGTCCCAAAATTCCAAACAGGATCGGACCACAGTCTCCTTCCTGCATAATTCTACTTCATGGAGTGGGGAGAAAGGGCTGAAAAGTTTAAAAAGAAAACTCCCAGAACGACCACCAACTGGGAGCTCTTTGGCACTATTGCTGCAACACGGGAAGATACCTTTGTTAACAACATTGACGAGGAATATGATCGACTGGTTCAGCACCTCCATGATTGTGTGAGATATGCCAAGAGAGAGATAGCCACAAAAAATGCCTGTATTCAAAAACTGTTGAGCTTATTTTCCAACGTGGTTTGGCACAAGCCTCAGGCAACCGCAAGCGAACGTCCAAGCTCGCAAAGTAGTGCAGAGATACGATAAATGAAGACCTTAAAGAGAGAAGAGAAGAAGTGCAGGTAGATGTAGCAGAAGCCAGGAAAAGCATTCGTAATGCCCGCCTGTCCTTTGCCAACTACAAGACCAAGATGACTGCCCTCTGATGTCCTGATGGATCTATACATCTTCCAGAAGGGCAATGGAGAAGATTATCCATGATTTCTACTCAGATCTCTTCGATAGCCATGTCCACCTGCCGACATGCCAAATTCCACAGGATGGATATTTTGTTCCGAGTGATCTCCCTTCTGAAACCCAACATGCCATTTCATCGGTAAAGAAATGAACAGCCCCTGTCCCAGACAAGGTCAGACCTGAACAGCTGAAGAACTTGCCGTCAGTACTCATTAATATGCTGGCTCGGCTCTTGACACGCTACCTGTCTAAATGCAAGGTTCCATCCCAGTGGAAAACCAGCAGGACTATACTACTGTACAAGAAGGGAGACATCCATGACATTGGCAACTATCGCCCGATCTGCCTATTGTCTGTCATCTACAAGCTGTTCACTCCAGTCATCCTGAATAGGATTGGCAGAATACTAGATGAAGGAAAACCATGCGAGCAAGCCGGGTTCCAAAAAGGATTCAGCACTATCGACCGTATCTACATGATAACCAAGCTCATTGAGGTTTCTTGAAAGTTCAAGATGCCACTCAGTCTAACATTCATTGATTTAAAGAAGGCCTTTTATTCTGTTGAGACGGAAGCGGTCATTAATGCCCTAGCCAAACAGGGTATTCAAACTTAATACATCAGGATCCTCCGTGAGCTGTATTACGTAGTCACTACCAGGATCTCAGCATTCTACAAAAAAGTGATCATCGATGTCAAGAGAGGGGTTCGGCAGGGTGATACCATTTCACCGAAACTCTTCAGTGACACCCTCAAGAACATCGTGCGACAACTGTAATGGGAAGGAGTGAGAGTGAAAATAGACATTCAGCAGCTACACCACCTCCGCTTCGCTGATGACATTCTAATAACACCAAACATCAGCCAAGAAGGAACAAACACTGGCCGACTTCAACTGTCAATGTGTAAAGGTCGGACTACAGCTGAAAATCACGAAGACAATGTTTATGAGAAACAGCCTCATTCCTGACGCTCCATTCACTCTTAACATAACAACTATCTCCGAATGCAACATTATGTGTACCTAGGTTTAGAAGTCAACATGACAAATGACCTGGCACCTGATTTACGCAGGAGGAAGAGAGCAGCTTCGAATACCTTCAAGAGTGTCAAAGAAATACCTAAGAGGACGAAAAACCTCGGCCCTAGGCACATCTCTTCAATTCCCCTGTTCTTCCTGCATTAACATATGCCTCAGAGACCTGGGGCCTATGCAAACAGGATGAGAACGCTATTCAGGTCTCCCAAAGAGGAATCGAAAGAGCTATGCTTGGAGTATCACACTTCATTCAAATGGGAGAAAGAATCCGGAGTTCCAACCTCTGTCGACGATCAAAAACCAGGGATGTTGTCCCATTTGCCAAGGCGTCAAAAATCAGATGGGCTGGACTTGTAATGAGATTTGGAGACAATCCCTGGACTAGAGCCATTACCGACTGGATTACACATGATGTCAAAAAACTGCATGGCAGCTACCTACCAGATGGTCGGACTTATTCATCAAGACCCTGAACTATCGACTTGAGGCTCTTCCTTTTCCTAGAACGAACAGACGCCAGTGGTCTACACTAGCATGCGACAGGAACAAATGGAGGCGTTACTGGCGCCTGCTCGAGCAAATCGATGATTAACGGGAAATCAAGTGATCAAGTGATACTTTTCCAGTCATAGTAACAGTGCTAGATAAAAAGTCAGGATTCCTTCTTTATAAATGTCCTTTATATTATGACCTGTCTGAGTTCATCACATCGACCAAGACCATTCATGGTAACTCACAGTTCCAGAAGGCAGAATCTAAACGATGGGCATGGGAGTCTCCCGGTGGACGATTCCACAATGAAATAGACCACATCATATTCAATCGACGGTTTTGCCTGACTGATGTCGCTGTTGTCCCAAAATTTCGAACGGGATCGGACCACGTCTCCTTCGTGCAAAATTCTACTTCACAGAGCGGGGAGAAAGGGCTGCAAAGTTCAAAAAGAGAACTCCCAGAATGACCACCAACTGGGAACTCTTTGGTACTATTGCGGCAACATGGGAAGATGCCATTGTTGACAACATTGACGAGGAATACGATCGACTGGTTCAGCACCTCCATGAATGTGCGAGGAACGCCAAGAGAGAGAAAGCCACAAAAAATCGCCTATCTTAGAAAACTCTTGAGCTAATTCACCAGCGTGGTTTGGCGCATGCCTCAGGCAACCGCAAGCTAACGTCCGAGCTCGCAAAGCAGTGCAGAGATGCCATCAAGGAAGACCTCAAAGAGAGAAGAGCAGAAGTACTGGTAAATGCGGCAGAAGCCGGGAAAAGTATTCGTAAGGCCCGCCTGTCCTTCGCCAACTATAAGACCAAGATGACTGCCCTCTGACGTCCTGATGGATCCATCACATCCTCCAGAACGGCAATGGAGAAGATTATCCATGACTTCTACTCAAATCTCTTCGATAGCCATGTGCACTTGCCGACATACCAAATTCCACAGGATGGATATGTCGTTCCCAACATTCTCCCTTCCGAAATCCGACACGCCATTTCGTCGGTAAAGAAACAAACAGCAACCGACCCAGACAAGGTCAGACCTGAACACCTGAAGAACCTGCCATCAGTACTCATCAATACACTGGCTCGGCTCTTCACTCGCTACCTATCTGAATGCAAGGTTCCATCCCAATGGAAAACCAGCAGGACCGTACTACTGTTCAAGAAGGGAGACATCCATGACATTGGCAACTATCGCCCGATCTGCCTATTGTCTGTCATCTACAAGTTGTTCACTCGAGTCATCCTGAATAGGATTGGCAGAACACTAGATGAAGGACAACCATGCGAGCAAGCAGGGTTCTGCAAAGGATTCAGCACCATCGACCATATCTACACAATAACCAAGCTCATTGAGGTTTCTCGGGAGTTCAAGATGCCGCTCTGTTTAACGTTCATTGATTTAAAGAAGGCCTTTGATTCTGTTGAGACGGAAGCGGTCATTGAAGCCCTAGCCAATCAGGGCATTCAAGCCCAATACATCAGGATCCTCCGTGAGTTGTATTGCGGATTCACTACCAGGATCTCACCATTCTACAAAGAAGTGATCGTTGATGTCAAGAGAGGGGTGCAGCAGGGTGATACCATTTCACCAAAACACTTCAGTGCCACCCTCGAGAACATCATGCGACGACTGGAATGGGAAGGAATGGGAGTGAAGATAGATGGTCCGCAGCTACACCACCTCCGCTTTGCTGATGACATTGTTTTAATAACACCAAACATCAGCCAAGCGGCACAAATGCTGGCCGACTTTGACCGTGAGTGTGGAAAGGTAGGACTACGGCTGAATCTTACGAAGACAATGTTTATGAGAAACAGCCTTGTTCCTGACGCCCCATTCGCTCTCAATGGAACGACCATCTCCGAATGCAACAGCTATGTGTACCTATGTCGAGAGATCAACATGACAAATGACCTGGCACCCGAGCTGCGCAGGAGGAAGAGAGCGGCTTGGAACGCCTTCAAGAACGTCGAAGAAATAGCTAAGAGGACGAAGAACCTCCGGCTCTGGGCACATCTGTTTGATTCCACTGTTCTTCCTGCATTAACATATGCCTCAGAGACCTGGGCCCTACGCAAACAAGATGAGAACGCTATTCAGGTCTCCCAAAGAAGAATAGAAAGAGCTATGCTTGGAATATCACGTTTCACTCAAATGAGAGAAAAAATCCGGAGTTCTGACATCCGTCGACGATCAAGGATCAGGGACGCTGTCTCATTTGCCAAGGTGTCGAAAATCAGATGGGCTGGTCACTTAATGAGATTTAAAGATGACCGTTGGACTAGAGCTGTTACTGACTGGATTCCACGGGATGTCAAAAGACCGCGTGGCCGCCCACCTACCAGATGGTCAGACTTCTTCGTCAAGATCATGAACGATCGGTTTGAGGCCCTTCATGTTCCCGGAGCGAACAGATGCCATTGGGCTACACTAGCACGCAACAGGGACAAATGGAGACGTTACTGGCGCCCGCTCGAGCAAATCGACGACTAACGGGAAGTTAAGTGATTAAGTGATTCAGTGATATTATGACCTCTAGAGTGTATATGTAACTGAATATTTGAAACAAACATGTGTTTTTTTCATTGTCTTTTATAGTATTCTTTTTAATTTTGGTCTCTGTCTCAAACTTTACATACCTGCTATTGTTCATAAATTAAGTAGTAGGAGCATTAATTTCTGTATTCCGTGTTAAGATCAAAACCGCAAACCATAATTTCTATCTCTCTACTTTCAATCTCACTGTATCCAAGCCATACTATGAAATTACCAAGAGGTCTTGTAAGGCATACTTCTACAGGTTCAAAGTTTCCGCATAGTTACTGTTGATGGTCATCTTGAAATAATAATTAGAACTTGAAGGGCCTGTTCAATTAAAATACTAGCTTAAATGATATCTCTATGGAATTCTCTTTGGTCCATCTAAGTGTGCCAAGGCAATTTATGATCATATTATTACAGATGATTCTTATGAGGTGGGAGTAAGATAGGTAGTATCCTCAAGGAGATAGAGTGCTATTACCTTTCACTTTCTTTTGGTGTGTGTGTTGGGGGGGACACCCATATTATTCATGGCTCTGCACTCCGGATTATTTTTGGATGGCTCAGGGAACATTTTAGGATGCCAGTAACGAAACCTGGGTTAACATTATGCAAAGAAAACCCACATACCCTGTATTGCTCTGGCTTCCTCTTTATCCACTTTAGTCACCTAGGGAAATGTTGGGATTGTTGGGACTGGTAATTCCATGAGCATCTATGCAACGTGTATTTTTATTTTGGGATCTCTGATTCCTCTAGCTCCTTTGTGAGACCTGTGCCCACATTAATGAATGGAGGTCTTATTCTTGTGAAGAGAGGTCTGGTTCCTGCCCCCAAATTTTTGTTCATTCTCATTACCAGATAAAGGCTAACTCTTAGTCCTGCTTTTACCAATTCTGTGTACTAAATCACATTAACATGTTTATATATTATATTACCTTGTCATGTGTAACTCTGTCCACTCCCCTCCCCCAGAGGCAAGTCATTCCCTAGCCCTGGGATAAACCCTATATAAGTGTGAACTGAACCATGGACTGTTTGCTTTACCTCTGCAGATGACTTCTGAGCTCCACTGGAGCTAAATAAACTTCCATTTTTCTTGTTCCTCTGAGTACATGTCTTTGTCTTTCCCTCTCTCCTGGAATTCTACAACATTTTCATCCCAATAGCTTCACTAAGCATCCATCAAGCTGTGCCTGAATCACTTGCTCTAAACAGCATGGGGACTGGTACTCACTACCTAAGCTCTTAGGGCACCATAAACTCAGGTTGGAGCTAGGAATTGATTTTTTTCAATAAAAGGAATGTAAGTCTTTATCTCTGCCTAGATTTTCTGGTCAATCTTACCTTGCAGAAAGGAACTGCAGAAGATTAATACTGATACAAAAGTAGCCTTTTTAGATGAAGGAGAAAGAGAGTTTTGTGTTGAAAAAAATATGCAGGATACTCTAGCAGAGATATTGGTGGTGGGGAATGTGCACTGATGGAGGGATGGGTGTTTGATCATTGTTTGATTGTAACCCAAACATGAAAGCTTATAACTATCACACGGTGGTCAAGGTCATGGACCTCCCGTTGTTCATTGATTTGCTCGAGCGGGCCCAGTAACATCTCCATCGTGAGACTTGTTGTTACTGTGTTTGGCCTATCCAATACGTCACGGGTAGCTTGCCAGACTTTGCCGTGGGGGCGAGATACTTTCGGTAGCTTGCCGGGCCCCTCCAGAGGGGCGGAGGAATCGAACTCGGGTCAGCCATGTTGGCTGCGTGCAAGGCAAACACACTACCCACTGTGCTATCACTCCAGCCCATCTCACGGTGATTCAGTAAAATTAATAATAATAATAAAAGAAAATGCAGTCTTCTCCAGATTACAGAGAGCTAAGAGTACATATCTAAGCTTGAGAATAAGCCAAATCTTTTTGATGGAGCAAGAATTCTACATGTCTAAAATTAACTTTACAAGGTGTTTTTTAAGTTGCTAGGGTATTGTCAAGGAGAATATCTGTGAATTATTGGAAGTATTTAGTAATTTATTTTGGGGGATTGTGAGTGGTTGGGCCATATCTTGATATACTCACAGTTTATTTTTTGCTCCATGTTCAGAGGTCACTGCTGGCAGTTCTTGGAAACAGGATTGAACCTGGGCTGAATCAGTGTTGGAGGGTATGCAGTGCAAGGGCTATAGACCTGTTTAATCTCTATAGCCCACGTACATTTTTATAGCACTGCCTTTGCTTCTGTAGGAACCTCTATTCTCATAAAGTCCATCTGATGCTCTGGGCTTGCCATCTCTTCATCTTCATGTATTTTTACTCTGATCAATAGATTCCTATATTTCCAACACCTTCATGCCTTTGGACTAGTTTGGCTTGGAGACGTTAATTTTTAACTCAGATTATCGGGGCCTCACTTTAACACCTGCCTGAAACTTTACTGAAGTGGTTAAGTACCCAACTTACACACATAACTTGGCATAGATCCTTTGAAATTTTCCTAACTGACACAAAAATGAAGCTGTTATAAATTCTGGGTCCCTTCAATTTAACTAGTCCAAGAAGAACTTAAATCGACATACATAAGTTCCCTATCCAATTAGTTGAAAGTGGTAAATCCCAGACATCTGTGATTCCAAGCACAGCTTCCCTATTTAGTTAAACAATTATGTGACCCAATGCACACTTTACCCATTTAGTCACTGGAGACACTCCTAACAAAAAAACCCAACCTCATGATATTCCTAAAATGAAACCTCCTCAAAAAGTGCTCCCCATAACTATACTAGGTAGGGATTCCCTCTTTGAATCTTTCTGCCCTCTTTGAATCTGTCTCTCTGGCTAGCGTATCCTTTAGTAAGCATTCTATGGTCTTGTCAAAATATAAATTGACTAATTAATTATAGGGGGACTATATATATATATTGCTGAATAGAAAATCATGGTGAATCACATAAAAGGAAAGTGCCTTACACACTATACTGTATTATTCCTAGAGCCCGGAATTTGAGTAACTTTTATGAACAGTGACCACTCATTTACTCTGACTCAGATAAGGCTTGTAAGAACATTACAAAAGAGTTATACTCATGTTGGTAAGTGTGTGTGTGTGTGTGTGTGTGTGTGTGCAGCAACAGAGCAGGAGGAGATAGCCACTACAGAGTAGCACCTCCATAATGCTGGACAAATTGTACCTTACCTGGGAATATGAGGACTGGTCAATTGGTGAAACATCAGAAGCTCCTGGAGGCATGGACATTAAAGTTCTATGAGCCTCACTAATGCAATAGATATCAAGCTTCACATGACACACATTTGATCTTCATAGAATGAGAGCTGGTTCTTAGAGTTCTGTGGTTCTCAAGCAGAGATGAATTTATGCATGTCTTTGGTAAAGAAAAAGACCGTTCTAATCTCCTCCAGCTTCTCCTAGGTTCCTTATTTTTATTTTGCAGAAAAGTTTCCAGTGAAGTAAAAAGTAACATTTTTTTAAGAAACGGAATTTTGAGAGAGAAAAGGAAATCCCATAAAGTGCAGGAGGTTAACTGGGATGGCATATGGAAAACTCTAGAATGGAATGACCAAAGGTTGCTCTTACAAAGATGATTTTATGGATCTTTTCCAAGCTGACTCGACTTGGGGTTTTCTATGCAGATAAACTGTCATTTCTAGATTTTTGTCAAGAGAAAGGGGTCTTTGTACTGCAATGATCTCCGTTTAGTGTCCTAGCAAAGCCTAATTTCCTCCTGAATGATTCATTCGAAGTTATTTAATGGTTTTGGCTTCACACTCTTAGGTTACCTCTTCAATCTAGAGCTGGGGGCAGGAACTCTAAAATATTTGTTAATTTTTTTATGGATTCCTGAAATTTATTGCTAGGCCTCACCTTCTCCAACCTGATTACTTGCTTCAACTCTGATTATGTTTCAGGTAAGAAACTGGGAGGATTGCCATGGGAGGGAATATGGAAACACTGATGGAGGGAAGTTGACACTGGTAGTATTATTGGTGCTGAAATATTATAAGTTTAAAACTCAGATCTCAATAACTTTGTAAACCAAAGTTATTTAGTAAAAATGGAAAAAAGGAATATTCTGTATCTCCACTAAACAGCTTTAGGTATACTCACATCTCCGTGTAATTCACAATAAGAATCAAGAATGAACAGCCCATTAACAATCTGCTGAATTAATGACTTGATCAAACTTTGGAGAATATACACCAAATATCAGCCTGATAGAGATCTTTTCTATTTTCCTTTGTTTTAATTTAACTATGTACCTAACTTCTAAATGTTACTAGTTTCCAAATAAAATTTTTTGATGTTTAGAAAAAGACAGAAATTGAGACCTGGGTAACCAGCTTCTACCAAAGACACTCCCAACATTTCAGAATACAAACGAATAAATGTACAGTAATATTTCATCTTTTTCTATGTGACTTTTTACTATTTGGCATTAGCTTAGTTTCTTGCTGTTTTCCATAGGTAATACAAGTTTGTACATTCCATTTTTGGTTTGGGGGATTTTTTTTTTGTTTTGCTTTGCTTTGGAGTCACACCTAGCAGTGCACAAGGCTTATCAATGGCTCTGTGCTCAAGCATCAATCCTAAAAGTAGTGGATGAAGGACCATATGCAATGCCAGAAATTGAACATGGGTTGATTAGCTGCATGAAAGACAAGACCCCTACCCACTGTATTACAGTATATTGTTGGTTGTACTTTGTTCCTGTACTGTGACAAATTCTTGCAACTTTCTATACAAAATCCCAAAGGTCTGTTAAATTGTTAGAACCTTAAAACATTACTAATACAAGTTTGAGAGTTTTTTAGGTCAACCAATGATTCACTTTATTTAAAAACCATCATTTCTGGGCTGGAGCAATAGCTCAGCAGGTAGGGCTTTTGCAGCCGACCAGGGTTTGATTTCCAGCATCCCATATGGTCCCCTGAGCATCACCAGGAGTAATTCCTGAGTGCAGAGCCAGGCGTAACCCTATGCATTGCTGGTGTGGCCCAAAAAGCAAAAAAAACACCATTTCTAAATCTCAAAAACAGCAATACTCTATAGAACACCAAAGATACCACAGGGGATAAAGGGGGTAAATTGCTATTGTGTAAACAGAACAGGTATGGCTGCCGTAGCCCATATCTGCTTCACAGTAAAGCAATGTTTAGAATTGAAAGAGAAGTGTTATGAACTGAATTGTATGTCTTCCACTCATGTGTTCCAATTGTAACCACCAGCATCTGAAAATGTGACTGCATTTAAAGACAGAACCTTTAAAAAAGTAAATTGATTTTAACTGAATTTATTGCCATAGGATCTAGCTCAATACTAATCATTACCATATAAGAAGAGAAAATTAAACATAGCCATGTGTACACTGAGACACAATTTCATAAGAACACAGTAAGAATGTGGCTGTGTATGGAGAGAGACCTCAAGAGACAATATATCTAACCTGATCTTGGACTTTCAGACTGTGATAAAGTAAATCATTTTTTCAAGCCACCCAATCTCTGACACTTTGGCAGTTGTTCATGAAATCCCATTAAAACTAATAAAACTAGATTATTAGTTGAACTTAAAAAAATAAACAATTAATAATATTTTATCCTATTAAATATATAAGAAATATTTTGTTTTTGTATTTATGTTTCTGTATTTATATGTTTCTGTATTTAAGTTTTTGAAACATTAATCTAATAATATATATGATTTAGATAATTTGTGTGAGTAGTTGAATAACACTTTCTTGTCTGCTTGATAAGACAGGATAAGAAAAACATCAACAATCATCTTCCTTATGCTACTGCATCTGGTTGCAGTGCCAAGACATCAAAAGAAGTTAAAAGAATAGATAAGTATTAGTTACAACACTATTTAATAGATGGATATTTTTGTTGAGAGTACAGTAGTAGTCAGAGTTCCCCTATGTTAAAGCCTTCTTTTACCCAAGATTAAATCCAATCCAGACATGTGCTGTGATTGCAAGGTTAAAACAATGATAATAACACCCTTTCCCTACTCTTTTATTTTTGAGGGAGGCACCTTGCTGGTACTCAAAGCTTACTCCTGGCTCTGTGCTCAGGGGTAACTTCTGAAGGATGTCAAGGGATCATATGTGGTGTCATGGATCAAACTTGGGTCACCTTCATGCAAGGCAAGTGCCCTATATGCTGAACTATCACTCCAGCCACTGTTAATCAAATCTTTAAATCGAACTAAAAATGTAGAAGCATGTCAGCATTTTCCCCCTTTGAGAATTCCCAGTCAGTAGAACAAAACCCTAAGCCATGACCACTTATATTTCCTTTGCATCACCCATTATCAAAACTTGACCCTATTCCTCCCTAATCTTTTCCACCTAAGATATGTCCCCTTCAGTTGGCACTGTCTAGTGGGTTAAGGTTAAATAAAATTCATACTCTATTCCCATTGGAGGACTGAATAGAATCAAGGCTTACTTGTGTCAATTTTCAATGGATCCATACAAATATATTGCAGAGTTCTAAGACCTGTTCCAAATATTTGGATTCCTATGAAGGAATATAAAGTTCATTCTAAGCCAGAGATTTATGATGGCTGAAGAGTAAATATTATAGACAAAGTTTAACAATTTGCTAAATATTTACATGTCTCAAATTAAGGGCTATACACCCATGGCTCTTTTGCTGACCCACAGTCCTACTTGTGATTATGGTAAGTGAAATGACCAGCAGTAGTTCTCATATTTAATAGCCCACCTTAAGCTTTGACGGCTTCATGAACCACACAGTGTCTTTAAATTATTCATGACTTCATCTCTCCTATCAGCCGCATAGTATTCCTTTGTGTAGTTGTAGCAAAGTTTCTTTAACAAGTCGTCTGTTCTCAGGAACTCAGGTTGTTTCCAGATTCTGGCTATTGTGAACAGTGCTGCAATATACATACAAGAGCATATGTCCTTTCTACTGTGTTTTTTTTTTGCACCTCCAGGATATATTCCCAGAAGTGATATTGCTGGGTCATATGGAAGCTCAATTTCTAGTTTTTTGGAGGAATGTCCATACTGTTTTCCAAAAGGGCTGGACCAGCCGGCATTCCCACCAACAATAAAAGAGAGTCCCTTTCTCCTCCCAAATGCACACCAGCACTTGTTGTACCTGTTCTTTTTTGTGTATACCACTCCCTGTGGTGTGAGATGATATCTCACTGTTGTTTTGATTTGCATCTTCCTGATGATTACTAATGTTGAGTATTTTCCATTTTCTTTTTTTTAATGTAGTAGTACTGAAATTTATTCAGACATTGATGTGGAACATTTTTTCATGTTCCTTTTGGTCATTTGCATTTCTTTTCGGTGGAAGTTTCTGTTCCTTTCATCTCCCCACTTTTGTTGGGGTTGGAATTTACTTTTTCTTGTAAAGTTCTACCAGTGTCTTATATATGTAAGATATATATATATATATATATATATATATATATATATATATATATATAAGCTGGAGCGATAGCACAACGGTATGGCTTTTGCCTTACAAGTGGCCAACATGGCCGACCTGAGTTCTATTCCTCCGCCCCTCTCGGAGAGCCTGGCAAGCTACACGGCAGTGCCTGGCAAGCTACGCGTGACGTATTCAATATGCCAAACACAGTAACAACAAATCTCATGATGGATATGTTACTGGGCCCGCTCGAGCAAATTGATGAACAACGGGAGGACCATGACCGTGATGTGTGTGTGTGTATATATATATATATATATATATATATATATATATATATACTCCTTATCTGATGAATATTGGGTAAATAATTTTCCCTTTCCATAAGCTGTCTCTGCGTTTTGGTCACTGTGTCTTTTGAGGCAAAGAAGTTTCTTAGTTTAATGTAGTCCCATTTGTTTATTTTTGTTTTCATCTACACCACTCATCCTCATTCTCATGACTGATCCAGTAGAGAGCAAGTATATTAATATCCAAGGTGGCACTGTCTCTTCATAGCAGAAAGTAGTTGGTCATCACCCCTCTCCCTAGAAGATTACAAGGTTTTAACTCCTTGAGGAGTTTTGCTATGCATAAACCCAGTATTATTACTTAGAACAGTATTTTATTTAGGGTTTTTTAATCATAAATGGGTGTTTAATTTTGTTGAAGATCTGTAACATGAAAGAAGTGGATGTAATTTATCATTGTGCTGGATGACCTCATAGATCATCTTTTTTATGTTTCTGAAGAATTAAATCAAACTACTATCAACAGACAAATGTATTAAGGACTCCTCAAACTTATTCCAATCATATAAAATGGATGAAATTCAATTAAAGGAGATAATAGAGAAAGTAGGCTACTGTGAAGGAATAAAATAAAATGAAAAATTACAATGTTGCCTTCTATTGAGTAAGTTTTATTATCCTATGCACAGATCCCCCCCTCCACTTTTTGAAAAAAGGTGTATATTAGTAGCCTTTTGAGGTTGGGTTCAGAGAAACTAAGCCTTATTAAATTCAAGAGATTCCCTTTTGTTCTCATTTCTGATCAATGATATTTCTATGCTAATACAGCTTTTATAATGCCACATAGTATCATTCTAATTAGGCCAATATCGCAGGCTAATTCCTCCTAAAACAGCAGTGATAGCAGTAATAGCTCTTATTTATTGAGTGCTCCCTATGTGAATAGCATTTAATGTGGTTTATCTAATTTAATAACCTCAGTAATTTTGTGAATTTGGTGCCATTACTATTACTGACCTATCTTCTAAATCATACTTCCATAGTAAATGTTGAAAACTGACCCTAGAAAGCATTCTTCTTATGAAGCACTGTAACATGCTTATGGAATATGACCTGAATGAGAGTAATGTATTCATTACACTATAAATTGTTATCAAGCCTGGAAAATGGATTAATGCTGCTTATACACCTGGATTCAGCCTTGTCTTTAAAAAACAATTTTGCATCTTGGGCTGGAGCGATAACACAGTGGTAGGGCGTTTGCCTTACAAGCGGCCAACATGGCCTTCCAGAGTTCGATTCGTCCACCCCTCTCAGAGAGCCCGGCAAGCTACCAAGAGTATCTCGCCCGCACAGCAGAGCCTGGCAAGCTACCCATGACGTATTCGATATGCCAAACACAGTAACAACAAGTCTCATGATGGAGACGTTACTGGACCCGCTCGAGCAAATCAATGAACAACGGGAAGACCGTGACCATGACCGTGATCTTGTAAAGGCATAATACTTCTGACTGTTAAAGCAGTAAACTAAAATGAGAAGCCTAAAAATCCTCTCCAATGATGCTTATCTGGGAACAGGGAAGGGTTCCAATGAAAATGAGCAGAAGACAGTCAAAGAAGGGCCTTCAGGTTACAAACATCAGGGCTTTGTAAAATTGAAATGATTTTAATGCCAAGATAGGACTGAGAAGATCAGCCGAAGAACTCCACGTCAAGATCCATGGCCTAAAATGGAACAAACAGAGTGAGAGACTGTCCAAGAGACTGTCCGAGTTCATCATGTTGACCAAGACCATCCGTGGTAACTAACAATTCCAGAAGGCCGAATCTAAACGTTGGATATGGGAGTCTCCCGGTGGATGGTTTCACAATGAAATTGACCACATCATATTCAATGAACTGTCTTGTCTGATCAATGTCGCTGTTGTCCCAAAATTCTAAATGGGATCAAAACACCGTGTCCTTCGTGCAAAATTCTACTTCACAGAGCAGGAAGAAAGGGCTGCAAAGTTTAAGAAGAGAACTTCCAGAATGACCACCAACTGGCAGCTCTTTGATACTATTGCGGAAACATGGGAAGATGCCGCCACTGACAACATTGACAAGGAATATGTTTGACTGGTTCAGCAGCTGCATGATTTGTGTGAAGAACGCCGAGAGAGATAGCCACAAAAAGATTCCTGTCTTCGAAAACTCTCCAGCTCATTTGCCAACATGGCTTGGGACAAGCCTCAGGCAACTGCAAGCGGATGTCTGAGCTCGCAAAGCAGTGCAGAGAAGCGATAAATGAAGACATCAAAAAGAGAAGAGGTACATTTTTAAGTTTAGTTACTGCAGTTTTGGTCTCCTTTTAGCAATGTTGTTATCTCTGTGTTTTAGACATCCACATATATTTCTACATCATCAGTGTGCTAGTTACTCCCAGTCTATGACCCTATTACCTTTTGTCTACTTCTTATCACTTTCTTCCTCAATTCCTTTCCTTTCCTTTCCTTTCCTTTCCTTTCCTTTCCTTTCCTTTCCTTTCCTTTCCTTTCCTTTCCTTTCCTTTCCTTTCCTTTCCTTTCCTTTCCTTTCCTTTCCTTTCCTTTCCTTTCCTTTCCTTTCCTTTCCTTTCCTCTCTTCTCCTCTCCTCTCCTCTCCTCTCCTCTCCTCTCCTCTCCTCTCCTCTCCTCTCCTCTCCTCTCCTCTCCTCTCCTCTCCTCTCCTCTCCTCTCCTTTCCTTCTCATTTCTATAATTTTTTGGGTCCAGAATGATTAAGTATCTGCCTTTGATACTGTTGCTCTAATTATAAAATATACTTTTTCTAAGGATGCATTACACTTTGTTAAACTTAATAGGGTAGATTCCTAAAGGATTTTGATATTTGAATAAAAAATCTTTGGCTATAAAACATGTACTTATAATTACTACTATTTCTATGTTCCCTAGTGGTTATAGGGAAATCATACTGAACTAGATTCAGCAATGTGAAGGCAAATACCCTAAATCCTGTACTCTATCTGTGGCCCTAGCAGTTTCTATTTTAAAATAACTGAATGCCTGTATCCTCTCTTTTACTATGCCTTTAAATTTGCAGTTTCTAGTTGTGATTTCAGGGTTAAATTCCCTGCAATCAAAATCAGTGACACTTTGCATAAGCTGGGTAAGTTAGTTCAAGTACAGTTCAGAGGAAATGAATGAAAACTTTTAACTTGTTTGAATTTAGTTTGGGCTGGAGCGATAGCACAGCGGGTAGGGCGTTTGCCTTGCAAGCGGCCAACATGGCAGACCCGAGTTCAATTCCTCCACCCCTCTTGGAGAGCCTGGCAAGCTACCGAGAGTATCTCGCCTGCACGGCAAAGTCTGGCAAGCTACACGTGAAGCATTCTATATGCCAAACAGTAACAATTGTCACAATGGAGACATTACTGGGCCCGCTTGAGCAAATCGATGAACAATAGGAGGACAGTGACAGTAACAGAATTTAGTCTGATGATCACATATTTTATTTGATTGCTTTCTTTGGCATTTTATTCTACTTTTATTTTCATTTTAGAAATAATTAGTTTTACCTTGAGTTAGAATTCATCAACATGTTATTTTAAATTTTGCCAAAATAAAGTCAATTTATATTGGAACCAGTCTGTGTGTCAGAAAAATATGAATTCACATTTTTTAAGAATAGCAGGATCAAAAGCAGACCAGTTCTTTTTTACTTTATTTTTTATTATCTTTCATTGAATCACCGTTAGATATAGTTACAAAGATTTCATGTTTGAGTTTCATTCATACAATGATCAAATATCCATCCCTCCACCAGTGTCCCATCACCAATGTCCTCAGTAGCCCTCTCACCACCCTCACCCACCCCACACACTGCCTTTACGGCAAGCACTTTCCTTTTTACTCTTTCTCTAATTTCTGTACTTTGGAGCATTATGGTTTACAATACAGACAATGAAAGGCCATCGTGTTTGGTCCTTTATCTACTTTAAGCACACATCTCCCATCCTAAGCTATCCCTCCAACCATCATTGACTTAATGATCCCTTCTCTATTCCAGCTGCCTTCTTCCCCAGTTCATGAGGCAGACTTCCAACCATGTAGTAATCTTCCTAGCCCTTGTCTCTACTGTTAATGGGTATTAGTCTCATATTATGTTATTTTAGCTACCCGTGATGCATTCGATATGCCAAACACAGTAACAACAAGTCTCACAATGGAGATGTTACTGGGCCCACTTGAGCAAATCAATGAACAATGGGAGAACAGTGATAGTGACAGTGATATTCCACAAATGAGAGCAGTCATTCCGCCTATCCCTTTCTTTCTGAGTTAGCTGGATGCTCCAAGTCCATCCACGGATAAGCAAATTTCATGACTTTATCTTTCCTAGAAGATGCATAGTATTCCATTCTGTATATGCACCATAGTTTCTTTAACCAGTTGAAAAGCAGACCAGTTCTTAAAGATGCAGCCAACTGGTATTTTCAGAAGGAGAACAGAGATCTGATTGTCTACCTGGAGAAGATAAAAAACAAGGAGACTGAAAAGAATTTGTAGTCAAACTGTTCTGATCACTTTTTCTAAATACAGAGATAACTGGTTTCTACTCTCTACTGATTCCTCAACCTGTGGTGGGAGATGGGGTCATCCTTTCTCTTTATAACTGAGGGTCTGATTCATTCAGGCTGTCCATGCTTTTCAGGGTCCTGTGCTGGTATGGTACATTAGGAAGTTTCTTTGAAATATGAGAATTGATTTTTTAATGTAATCTGAAACCTAAGTGAATTTTTTTACCTTGCAGGATAAGATCAAATAGAAAAAGAGAAAGTTATTATATCCTGGGTTTCATAGGAGAGACATATAGCTTCATATAGCTGTTCTCCAAAGTTAGGTTAAGCAGATATAAGGGAAAGTGATTTGGCAATTATCCAACTTCATCCTGGAGTTGGAAGTACATCCCGATTTCTATATTGTGTTGTTTTTTTTCTTTGGAGATGGGGCTGGGTCACATCCAGCAGTGTTGGAAGGTTCAGGGGACCATATAGGCAACTGAAACTGTGTGGTCCATGCAAGGCAAGTACATTACAGCTGTACTATCACTCCATTCCCTGATCTTTTTTTAAGAGAATATAACAAATATGGAAGGAGTCATTAAGATGGGGGATGGGAGGTGTTCATTTAATATTATGAATGTCTGTAGATAGAAATATTCTGAAATAATGAGTATATTAATATGCCAACTCAAATGCCAAAATTGAGGCTAATTCTCCTTATGGCATTAATTCCACCCTTCTTGGTGAAGAGCCAGATGCCATCTCATATCATTGCCAACTGCTTTCTGAGTCTTGAGAATCAAAGAACTTCTTTCATTCTATGTTTTCTAGAAAAGGAAATTTCAGAGATATTTTGTGCTAACGATAAATGCAAGTGAGGTTTTATGAGTTCTAGTTAGAGAAATCTCAGTGTGGTATCCATTGCTTAACTGGAGGTTGAAGACAGCAATTCCTATCAGGAATATGGCCTCCACATCAAGTGAAGGAAGAAGATTCCGCATATAATAGACCATGAGTCCAGGCGACCTTTCCCACTTTGATATTAACTAGCCAGGTCTTAAATTCCTGTTTCAGGTTCAAACTGATTCACAAACACCAATGACTCAACAGAACACATCAAGTTTTTAGGAAGTTTGACAGTTCCCTTTGTTTTTATTTATTCACATGAGATTGTCTGGTCTGTTCCTTAGATCAATTTCCCCACAATGCCCCTCTTGTAACAAATTCACTAGTGAAGCCATCTTTACTTACATTTTCTTTCCTGTGTGTTCTGGAATATTGTGCTTTTCAAGGGATATGTCCTCAAAATATAAATTTTAAAATCTGTTTCTGTGAAGCTGTTGCTAATATATTTTAATTGTATTGTCTATATAGCTTATACTGATTTTCTTTTCGTTACAGATGTTAGCAGTTTGCTACCTTCTCAAATATTTTTGACCAATCTTATTAAGAGTTTATCAATTATGTTAGATTTATATGATAATTTTTATTGAATCACCATGAGATAGATCATTACAAAGCTTGTTCATGATTGGATTTCAGTCATACAATGTTCCAACACCCATCACTCCATAAATGTACATTTCCCAGAACCAATGTCCCTAGTTTACCTTTTCTTTTAGGATGGTACTTAGATTGTTGTTTAACTCTATCTTCTTATATAATACATGCATATTTTCTAACAATTGAGGGAGAATATAATAAAAATATCAGTTCTCGGTAATATATAACTACTATTGGATGAATCCCACTAAGCATATGAGCAACAAGGAAACATAAATTTTTTGTGTGTTCTATTTTATTACCACTATGAGGAATGAGAAGTTGTTTGCATGGTCTTGCCACTATTTTCATCATATGGAGAACGGAGACACAGTACCTACAACCTACAATTGCTATTGAATGAAGATTGACTGAATTTATAGATTTATAAATTGTGTTGCATGCATTATCAAAAATTTCAGGAACAATAAAATTAATTACTTCAAACTTCCAAGGGTTAGGATTTTTTTAATGAAGATTTGTACTACTCTTAATTTTACATTATTATTTTGAACTGAAAACAAAGATCCTGTTCGTGATCTATTGCCTCATCCACCCCAAGAGGAACTTCTAATGTTTATTTCACCAAGTTGTAATACACAAATTTAAAAAAAAGTTTCAAAACCCGAAAGGAGAGAGAGAGTACGAGGGAATGTGTCTGCCACAGAGGCAGCAGGAGGAGAGAGGTGTGGATAGTGGGAGGGACACTGGGAACATTGATCTTGGAGAAAGGGCGCTGGTTGACGTATGCGTACTTGAACATTGTTTGACTGAAACCTAGTCATGAATATTTTTAAGTCTATAACTGTATCTCACCATGATTCATTAATTTTTTTCAAAGTTACAAAACTATCAACAGTATTTTTTTTGGGGGGGGGAGTCACACCCAGCGATGCACAGGGATTACTCCTGGCTCTGTACTCAGGAATTACTCCTGGCGGGGCTCAGGGGACCATATGGGATGCTGGGAAGCCACGTGCAAGGCAAACGTCCTAACCGCTGTGCTATTGCTCCAGCCCCCACTATCAACAATTTTATTCCTCTCACTTTTCCCTTTGCCCTCTTAGAATGTAAAAACCTGATAAACTCAATGACAAACAAAAATAAAGTATTGTTAAATATTCATATCTCATTAAAGTTCAGTAACAAGACAATAAACTCATATATATATATTTTTTTTTTTGGAGAGGACTTAGAAAACTTAAATGGATGAAATTGAAAAGTAGAGTCTGTTAATTAAATTTATTAAGGAGTTCAATGTTTCCTTTAAAAGTAAAGATAGGTATAGCTGTCTAGTATTGTACAATATATACTCATTCTTTGAAAAGATTATTTGTTTAGACATATATTTTAAGCATCATATACTTTATTTTGCTATTTTATTCATTGTTAAATAATTTAATATAAATACAAAAAAGGATTATTTTATAAGGCAAACTTCTGAGAACTAAGTGAAAGAAAATCCGTTATTTGTCTTTGGTACTGTAAACTAATTCCCTGACTATGAACTTTTCGCAGTGATTTGGCAGTGGGGAAGCAAAGCATGTTCTCTTTTACTGAATTACCATGAAATATAGTTACAAAGCTGTTCATGATCACATTTCAGTATACAATATTTCAATACCTATCCCTCCACAGTAGCAAACCACATGTTTTTCCTGTCTCCTAAATAACACATAGATTGACTTTTCCATTTTTGTCATTAAATTTTTTATTCACAAATTAATTTTTATTATTATTTAATATTTCTCTGATTTATATAATAATTATTTCTATTCTGGCCTCTTTAATTGACAATTACCATTCTTGTTTTATGAAGAGATGATTTTTATTTCTCTTTATTTTTTTGTCATATCTGGACACCCTCAGGAGTCATACCTGATGGTGTTGGTAGGGTGATTTGGTTCTTAGGATCAAACTCAGGGCTCCAATATGTGCTTTTTTGAGCTAACTCTCTAATTTTGATTTTTTTTGTCTTGAATCATGTTTCATCTGTTAAAGATATGAGGCCATAGTAAACCATTTATTGTTCAATCAAACTTCATTAATTTTTACCATATTTTATATTTTAATTTTTCATGTTTGTGCTTTGTTTTCCTATAATTTTACCTCAATTTTGAATTTGATATATTGTGCGTCTCTGATGAATAAGCGAAGTATTAGTATTTTTGTCCTAAATTTCTTTTCAGGAAGTTCCTTATTTACTTCTTCTTTTATTCAAATGAGTGTATTTTTCCAACTTTAATAAAGTAATAAACTTCAATTCACTTTGTATTGCATCTATCAATATATTTACTCCCTTATATATATTTATTCAATTGCATCTCTGGGTTAAGCAAGCTTATGGTAACAGAAAAAATAAAATTGCACAAGACAGATGAAGCATCTTGCTTTTATTTTCTTTGACGTTTAATATTTATCTTCATTCTAGCCCCCATTAATTTATAATTTGACTCTTATAATTGTCTACTCTTTGCTCTTCTTGCATCCTATTTTTGTGTTCCCTAATGTGTCACAGTGACAACAGAGGAGATAATTGCACACTCTAGTGGAGACTATGGGGTTGGAATGTTTTATGCAAGAAACCATACCACTAATAGTTTTATAAACGCATAATACATAAAAATAATATTTTTAAAAAGAAATAAAAGCTATTAGTCTCTTGAAACCCTTATAGTAAAAGGACAGAGTCAATTATACTATTATTCTATTAATCAAAACTATCATTTTTTTAAAAGGTTTAAGGGGAAGTAGCATTTCTGCTTCATATAGTAAGGTCATAGAACTTGTACTCTTAATCTTCTTCAGTTAAATTATTTTTATGTTATAGATATTCTCACAATGGCATATTAAGGTCTTCTCTTATTTCCTTTATTTCTTTCATTTATTTATTTATATTTATTGAATCCCATAACATAGTTACAAATCTTTCATGACCAGATTATAGTCATACACTATTTGAACACCCATCTCTCCACCAGTGTACGTGCCTCACCACCAATATCCCCTGTATCCCTCTTGCCATTCTCCTGCCCCCAGCCTGCCTCTATGGCAGGCATATTTCTTCTTTGTTTCTCTCTGTCTACTTTGGGGCATTATGGTTTGCAATATGGATACTGAGAGGCCATGATGTTTCGTCCATTTCCTACTTTCAGCATAAATTTTCCATCCAGACCATTACCTTCCAACCGTCATTATCATAATGGTCCCTTCTCTATCCCAACTGCTCTCCACCTCAGCCATTGAGGCACGCTTCCAGCAGTGGATCAGTTCACCTGGCCATTGTTTCTACTGCACTTGGGTGTTATTCTCATACTATATATTTTTTATATCCCATAAATAAGTGCAGTCATTCTATATCTGTCTCTCTCCTTCTTGACTTATTTAATTCAGCATGTTACTCTGCATGCTCATCTATTTATAAGCGAATTTAATGACTTCATTTTTCTAACAGTTTAGATTGTGTAGATACATCATAGTTGCTTTACCCAGTCATCTGTTCTCATACTCATGGGTTATTTCCAGATTCTGGCTATTGTGAACAGTGCTTCAATTCAACATACAAGTGAAGATGTCATTTCTACTGTGTGTTTTTGCAACCCGGGGTTATATTCCCAGAAATGGTATTGCTGGGTCATATGAAAGGTCAATTTCTAGTTTTCAGAGGAATTCCCATGTTGTTTTACAGAAAGGCTGTACCAGTTGTCCAATAATGAATGAGAGTTTTGTTCTCTCCACATTCACTGGTTGTTCTTATGGTTTATGGTGTATGCCAGTCTTTTTGTGAAAGATGATATCTCATTATTGTCTGATTTACATCTCCCTGATGATTAGCGATGTAAATCATTTTTTCATGTGCCTTTTGGCCATTTTTATTTCTTCTTTGATGTAGTTTCTATTTATCTCTTCTCCCTATTTTTGATGGGGTTAGAGGTTTTTTAACTTGTAAAATTCTACCAGTGCTTTATACATCTTGTATATTAATCTTTTATCAGATGGATACTGGATAAATCATTTTCTCATTCCATAAACTGTCTCTTTATCTTAGTAACCATTTCTTCTGAGGTGCAGAAGCTTCTTAGCTTAATGTAGTCCCATTTGTTTATCTTTGCTTCCACTTGCTTGTTTAGTAGTGTTTCATCTTTAAAGATGCCTTTAGCTTCAATGTCATGGAGGTTTCTGCCTAGGTTTTCCTCCATGTACCTTATAGATTCATATCTTATACTGAGGTCTTTAATCCATTTTGATCTGACTTTTTTCCCTGGCATTAGAAGTCTGAGTTCATTTATTTGCATGAAGCCTCCTTCCTTCCTCCCTCCCTCCCTTCCTTCCTTCCTTCCTTCCTTCCTTCCTTCCTTCCTTCCTTCCTTCCTTCCTTCTTCTTTCTTTCTTTCCTTCTTCCTTCCTTCCTTCCTTCCTTCCTTCTTTCCCTCTTTCTTTCCTTCCTTCTTTTCTTCCTTCCTTCCTTCCTTCCTTCCTTCTTTCCCTCTTTCTTTCCTTCCTTCTTTCCTTCCTTCCTTCCTTCCTTCCTTCCTTCCTTCCTTCCTTCCTTCCTTCCTTCCCTCTCTCTTTCTTTCTTTCTTTCTTTCTTTCTTTCTTTCTTTCTTTCTTTCTGTCGTCTTTCTTTCTCTTTCTTTCTTCCTTTCTTTCTTTCTTTCTTTCTTTCTTTCTTTCTTTCTTTTCTCTTTCTTTCCTTCTTTATTTCTCTTTCTTTCTGTCTGTCTTTCATTTTTCTCTCTCCTTCCTTCCTTTCCTTCCTTCCTAGTTGTTAAAGTTTGAGTCTCTTGATTTCTATGTTATTGAACCTGTGGTGTGGATATTTGGCTCTACCATTTATTAACATTGACTTTGTATGAGAGAGACAGAGAGAGAGAGAGTCTGCCATAAAAGCAGGCTTTGGTGTCAGGGCAGAGGTGGCAGGTGGCAGGGAAACTAGGGACATTGGTGGCAGGAAATGAGCACTGGTGAAGGGATTTGTGTTGGAACATTGTATAACTGAAATTCAATTTGAGCAACTTTGCAACTCTATATCATGATGATTCAATTAAAAAATTAAAAGAAAAACTTAAAAAAGTAAATGTACTTTACTAATGCGATTATTAGCCAACAATAGTACATTTTCAAACTTCTTTTGATACTTTTTGGTTTGGACCACAAATGGTGATAGCCAGAATTTATTTCCAGCTCTATGCTCAGGCTTCCATATAATGTTGGAAATAAAACCCAGGCCTCCTGCATGCAAAGCATATATTTAACCCTTTTGGGTATTCTCTTTAGCCCTTTGAGATGGAATTTTTGGATTGGGGCTCAGGCTACACTCTATGGTGCTTAAAAATTACCGGGATTACTGCTGGCAGGACTCAAGACAACCATATTAAGTACCAGGGATCAAAGCTCCAGTTAGCTGTGTGCAAAGTATCTTACTTGCAATATTACATCTACAGTCGAGGTTAATTTTTAAGATATTATTTGAACATTACTAGATTTTAAGACATATGAAAACCAGAAGATGAAAAAATATGAAAAAAACTAGTTAAAGATCTCACATATCACTTTACTAGAACAAGAAATTTGCTGTGTATTTTTTATTCAGTCTAATGAGCCCCCTCATGAGCACCTTCGTGATGTTATAGTACAGTAATTTTTATTCCAATAACATACACTTTAACACTATTATACACATATTACCTAAACTATAACAAAAATATCTTTAAAAAGACATGAGGGGATGGGAGCGATAGTACAATGGGTAGGACAGTTGCTTTGCACGTGACTGACCCAGGTTCGATTCCCAGCATCCCACATGGTCCCCCAAACACTGCCCAGAGTAATTCCTGAGTGCAGAGCAAGGAGTAACCCCTGAACATTACCGGGTGTGACCCAAAAAGCACGAAAAATAAATAAAATTAATAAATAAAAATACAGCCAGAATCTGGAAAAAAACCTGAGTGCCCAAGAACAGATTACTGGTTAAAGAAACTTTGGTACATCTACACAATGGAGTACTATGTAGCTATTAGAAAAGATGAAGTCATGAAATTTATATACAAGTGGTACTACATGGAAAATATCATGCTAAGTGAAATGAGTCAGAAAGAGAGGGAAAGACATAAAAAGATTGCATTCATCTGGGAGACATAAAGTAACAAAATAGGAGATTAATACCCAAGAATAGGCGAGATCAGTACCAGGAGGATAACTCCATGGCTTAGAGGCCAGCCGGGCATTCTAGGGGAAAGGGCAGCTCAGATAGAGAAGGGAGCACCAAATAAAGGGTGTTTGGAGGATCCTCTCAGGATGGGAGATGCATGTTGAAAGTAGACAATGGACTGAACATGATTGCCACTCAATGTCTCTTTTGCAGACCACAACAACCAAAAGGAGAGAGAAAACAAAAGGGGATTTCCTGCCACAGAGGCAGGGTGGGATGGGGGGGATGGGGGTGGGAGGGATACTGGGATCCATGGTGGTGGAAAATGGGCACTGTTGGAGGGATGGGTATTTGATCATTGTATAAACAAAACCTAAGCACAAAAATTTGTAAGTTTACAACTGTACCTCATGGTGTTTCACTAATAAAAATTAATAAAAAATATATTAATTAAAATAAATAAATAAATAAAAATACATGAACTGATAAAGTAGACCGCACATGGATCACAGCCAAGTATAGTTCCAAAAATAAAGAATAAGATATAAATGATGGGAAAATGTACTATATTAAAAGGTCACTGTTTAGAATCAACGAACACATGTAAAACATAGTGAAAAATCACTTATTAGATAAAATGTCACGAAGTAGCCAAATAACAGAATATAAACATCATCAAAGCAAGAATAAAATCACTCAAACATCATGTTTACAACTATATTAAAATATTGTCTATTCACTTAAAATAATATCTAAACATTTCTTTAAGAGTTCATTTCATCTCTTCTTTTAGAGTTTTATAAAAAGATATTTCTACATAACAGCTAATTACCTATTAACTTAAGCTAATCTAATTGATTTTCAGAAATTTAATTATTTCAGCTTCATAAGAGTATAATTATTAGGTAACTATTAATTTAATGTTCACATGATTTTCACTTGATCACTTGATATTCCATTACTATCAATTTGCTCGAGCGGGTGCCAGTAACATCTCCATTCATCCCTGTTGCGTGCTAGCATAGCCCAATGGCATCTGCTTGTTCTAGGAACATGAAGAGCCTCAAATCGATCGTTCAGGGTCTTGATGAAGAAGTCTGACCATCTCATAGGTGGGCGGCCATGCGATCTTTTTAAGTCCTGTGGAATCCAGTTGGTAATGTCTCTAGTCCAGCTGTCGTCTCTAAATCTCATTACGTGTCCAGCCCATCTGATTTCTGATGCCTTGGCAAACTAGACAGCGTCCCTGATTCTTGAGCATTGACAGAGGTTAGAACTCTGGATTCTTTCTCTCATTTGAGTGAAGCGTGATACTCCAAGCATAGCTCTTTCGATTCCTCTTTGAGAGACCCGAATAGTGTTCTCATCTTGTTTTTGTAGGGCTCAGGTCTCTGAGGTGTATGTTAATGCAGGAAGAACAGTAAAATTGAAGAGATTTGCTCAGAGCTGGAGGTTCTTTGTCCTCTTAGTTATTTCTTCGAAGCTCTTGAAGGCATTCCAAGCCGCTCTCTTCCTCCTGTGCAACTCAGGTGCCAGATCATTTCTCATGTTGACTTCTAGACCTAGGTACACATAACTGTTGCATTAGGAGATGGTCGTTCCATTGAGAGCGAATGGAACATCAGGAACAAGACTATTTCTCATGAACATTGCTTTTGTGAGATTCAGCTGTAATCCGACCTTCTCCACACTCACAGTTTAAGTCGGTCAGCATTTGTGCCGCTTGGCTGATGTTTGGTGTTGCGAAGGTGGTGTAGTTGCCAACCGTCTATCTTCATTCCCATGCCTTCCCATTCCAGTCGTCGCATGACATTCTCGAGAGTGACACTGAAGAGTTTCAGTGAAATAGTATCACCTTGCCAAACCCCTCTCTTAACATCGATGATCACTTCTTTGTAGAATTGTGAGATCCTGGTAGTAAATCCATAATACAGCTCACGAAGTATCCTGATGTATTCAGTTATTGTGTGTATATGGTCAATGGTGCTGAGTCCTTTGCGGAACCCGGCTTGCTCGCATGGTTGTCCTTCATCTAGTGTTCTGCCAATCTGATTCAGGATGACTCGAGTGAACAGCTTGTACATGACAGACAATAAGCAGATTGGGCGATAGTTGTCAAAGTTGTGTATGTCTCCCTTCTTGTATAGTAGTACAGTCCTGCTGGTTCTCCATTGAGATGGAACCTTGCATTTATACAGGTGGCGTGTGAAGAGCTGAGCCAGTGTATTTATGAGTACTGACGGCAGGTTCTTTAGGTGTTCAGGTCTGACCTTGTCTGGACCAGGTGCTCTTTGTTTCTTTACCAACGAGATGGTGTGTCAGATTTCGGAAATGATTTTATATATATATATATATATCAGTAAATAATTGTCAAAGAAATATTAATGTTCATTGCTACATAGCTATTCTACACATAGCTGTATTTTTGTGGTAAAATAACAGTTTAAATCTACCTTAAAATGTATAATACGATATTTCTAACTATAGTCATGATGTGTCTATTACATTTACTAGTATGTCCTTATCTTACACTTGGAAGTGTTTTACCTTTAAACTCCTTTCATTTTACCTATCCTTGATTTCCCATCTCAAGAATATACTCTCTGAGTCTTTATTTTATTTTATTTTTTTTCTGTTTTGGGTCCACACCCTGAGGTGCTCAGGGCTGACTCCTGGCTCAAAGAACAAAGATCAGTACAGGTGAGGCTCAGAGGACCATATGGCATGCCAACGATCTAACCCAGGTCATCCATGTGGAAGACAAATGAGTGCCCACCCTCTGTACTATTTCTCCAGCATCTATATTCTTATTTTAGATTCTAGGAGAAAGTGATATCACACACTCTTTGACTTGATATTATTTATTTGACTTAGCATAATGCACTCAAGGTCAATCAATATTATTGCAAATGATAGGATATAGGTTTTCAAAATATATTAATATTTGGGTGGTATTCATATGTAAATACATGTTGATTTACTTATACCTACATATTACATATACCTATATATTACATAGATTGTTTCCATGTCATTGAATGCACCCTCACACTGAGTATAAGAAAATTCTGTGAATATGAAAGAATGCACACTTGTAATTATGTTATATTGCACAGCAAAAAGGAACATTCAAACTATAATTGATGCTATTAGTCTGTTAAAATTGCATAAACCATAGCTGAGGTCATCTGGATTTGTCTGATTTAGATACATGCACCTGTTATACCCTGGTCTACAAATCCAAGGTTCTCTACCTCATTGACTAATCTCTGATGCTAAATTAAAATGGAAGATTATGGTGAATTTCTGGAAATTAAAGTAGGACATGCAGCTTCGGTTAACAAAACTGAAAATTATTGTTTGTCTACTTAAATATATGAGCATGTGAATATACCTCTTCAGAAAACAAAGAGAGCAGAGTAAAATGAAATGCTTTTAACAATGTAAAATAGTTATCTCTGCAATTAAAATAGACATACTTTAATAGATTTGGTGAAAAGTATCTGAACAGTAAACATTCTGAGCTGCACACATTTTTATGAATGTAACAGTTACTGGTTACTTATCTTATATGTGCTTTCCTTTTTTTCAACAGTTTTGTTTATGCGCTGTGCTATAACATGAGTTTCAAGTTTCATCATGTGGATTCATAATGTATGTGTTCGGCGGCCAAGAACCACCTCCCCAGCAGAGAAACAAAGAGATGGGGGACTCATGGATAGATGGTAAAATTGGCACATTTAATGCAGGTCTGTTAGTATACTTATAGAACATCTGAGAGGGGTTGAGGCATAAGACTGCACACAGATGTGATTGATCATTTACAGATGGGGTAGGTACCGCATCCCGCCTCCCCCAGATGGAACCCCGGTGACCAGAAGCCTCTACAACCACAGCTCGAGTATGCGGGAACTTGGACTTTTCCTCAAAACCGCGCGGCCGCTCACGCGGCCGCGTGACATCTCTCTGTATACAAAGTGATCCATGGGAAGTAAATGACCCAACGTTTCTCTCTGAAAATCAAAGTTAAGTTTGGAGCACGGCCACAGCCCCAGAAACACAAGGACTTAATGCATAACCCAGCAGCTTGGAGCAGAAAAGTGAACGGGCTATGCGTTAATCCAGGCCATCATGACTGTCCGGAGGGGAAAGGGTGTTGCCCCATTCGCCCTCTCCTCTCTGGAAAGAAAGATGGTGGCCACATGGGAGCCTTGTGGACAGCAGGTATGAGCCGGGGGTGTGGGGGCGACTAAAACCTCATGGGAAAGGGGGCGTTCTGATCCATCCTTCACGCCCTAACGAGGTCACCAGTTGCCCCCCGCTAGCGGCTCTCCAGCACGGCCACGGCCCCAGAAGCACAAGGACTTAATGCAGAACCCAGCAGCTTGGAGCAGAAAAGTGAAAGGACTATGCGTTAATCCAGGCAATCATGTCTGCCCGGAGGGGAAAGGGTGTTGGTCCCTTCCACCCTCCTCCCTCTGGAAAGAAAGATGGCGGCCACATGGGAGCCTTGTGGACAGCAGGTATGAGCCGGGGGTGTGGGAGCAACTAAAACCTCATGGGAAGGGGGGCGTTCTGGTCCGTCCTTCACGCCCTACCGAGGTCACCAGTTGCCCCCCACTAGCGGCTCTCCAGCACGGCCACGGCCCCAGAAGCACAAAGACTTAATGCAGAACCCGGAAGCTTGGAGCAGAAAAGTGAACGGACCATGCGTTAATCCAGGCCATCAAGTCTGCCGGAGGAGAAAGGGTGTTGCCCCATTCGCCCTCTCTTCTCTGGAAAGAAGGATGGCGGCTGCATGGGAGCCTTGTGGACAGCAAGTATGAGCCGGGAGAGTGGGGGCGACTAAAACCTCATGGGAAGGGGGACGTTCCGGTCCGTCCTTCACGCCCTACCGAGGTCACCAGTTGCCCCCCGCGAGCGGCTCTCCACCACGGCCACGGCCCCAGAAGCACAAGGACTTAATGCAGAGCCCGACAGCTTGGAGCAGAAAAGTGAACGGACTATGCGTTAATCCAGGCCATAAGGTCTGTCCGCAGGGGAAAGGGCGTTGCCCCAGTCGCCTTCTCCTCTCTGGAAAGAAAGATGGCGGCCGCATGGGAGCCTAGTGGACAGCAGGTATGAGCCGGGGGAGTGGGGGCGACTAAAACCTCATGGGAAGGGGGGCGTTCTGGTCCGTCCTTCACGCCCTACCGAGGTCACCAGTTGCCCCCTGCGAGCGGCTCTCCAGCACGGCCACAGCCCCAGAAGCACAAGGACTTAATGCAGAACCCGGCAGCTTGGAGCAGAAAAGTGAAAGGACTATGCGTTAATCCAGGCCATCATGTCTGCCCGGAGGGGAAAGGGTGTTGGTCCCTTCCACCCTCCTCCCTCTGGAAAGAAAGATGGCGGCCACATGGGAGCCTTGTGGACAGCAGGTATGAGCCGGGGGTGTGGGAGCAACTAAAACCTCATGGGAAGGGGGGCGTTCTGGTCCGTCCTTCACGCCCTACCGAGGTCACCAGTTGCCCCCCACTAGCGGCTCTCCAGCACGGCCACGGCCCCAGAAGCACAAAGACTTAATGCAGAACCCGGAAGCTTGGAGCAGAAAAGTGAACGGACCATGCGTTAATCCAGGCCATCAAGTCTGCCGGAGGAGAAAGGTTGTTGCTCCATTCGCCCTCTCTTCTCTGGAAAGAAGGATGGCGGCTGCATGGGAGCCTTGTGGACAGCAGGTATGAGCCGGGAGAGTGGGGGCGACTAAAACCTCATGGGAAGGGGGACGTTCAGGTCCGTCCTTCACGCCCTACCGAGGTCACCAGTTGCCCCCCGCGAGCGGCTCTTCACCACGGCCACGGCCCCAGAAGCACAAGGACTTAATGCAGAGCCCGACAGCTTGGAGCAGAAAAGTGAACGGACTATGCGTTAATCCAGGCCATAAGGTCTGTCCGCAGGGGAAAGGGCGTTGCCCCAGTCGCCTTCTCCTCTCTGGACAGAAAGATGGTGGCCGCATGGGAGCCTTGTGGACAGCAGGTATGAGCCGGGGGACTGGGGTCGACTAAAACCTCATGGGAAGGGGGGCGTTTCGGTCCGCCCTTCACGCCTTACCGAGGCCACCAGTTGCCCCCGACTAGCGGCTCTCCAGCACGGCCACGACTCCAGAGCACAGAAACCAATTTCTTAACTATCTGACTTTAAGTAGAAATACTTCCAGGGTCAATAAGTAAAATAACAGAAATCCAAAACCAACATATAATTCTTGAACCCAGCTGTAGAAAGCAAATCACTTCACAATGCTTTGTCAGCATGTCTGATTCGGGGGGGGTGGGGGTAAACTCTAAATAATAGTGGTGAATCTTTTATTGAAACAATGAATCTAATCAAAGCAGATACAGTGTTAACTAGAATTCATCTACCCCACAGGGACTGGGAGGGGTGGGGGGTGGGGTTTTATTGGGGTACTTCATGGTAAAAAATAAGTTTTGGTAAAGGGAAATGTGCTTGATATTTGCATGACTGAGACCTAAACCTGAAAGCTTTGTAACCTTTCCCATGGTGATTCAATAAATAAATAAATAAATAAATACAGTACAAATGAACAAATAATACTATAGAAGATGAGAAAATGCATGCTCATATGTCATAAAATATAAACCAGATGAAAGTCTCCCTTTAACACAGAAACTGAATTGTGTTTAAAAAGAAACCATGGTCAGTGGGACTTGGGTAAATACTTCATTATGTAGGTCCATTATATAAACTGATTAATCTAAAATAAAATGTCACAATCATGAACAATTTTGCAACTGTATATCTCATGATGCTTTGATAAATAAATAAAAAATAAAATAAAATAAAATATCAATTCAAAAAAAAAAGACTGCACACAGATGTGATTGATCATTTACAGAGGTAAAACATTTTGATAAAGGCAATTCTGTTGGGGGAATTAACTCAAAGAGACTCTCTTTCCCAAGGATATTTATATTGTTTTTCTATTTCCCTTTATTTGTACATACTAAACAGTTAAGTTTAATTGTTTTGTGGATATTACATAAGGTATTTATTAAACAGTTGTAATTTTATTTTTTTTCTACAAATATGTTGGCCGACTTTGACCGTGAGTGTGGAAAGGTAGGACTACAGCTGAATCTTATGAAGACAATGTTTATGAGAAACAGCCTTGTTCCTGACACCCCATTCGCTCTCAATGGAACGACCATCTCCGAATGCAACAGCTATGTGTACCTAGGTCGAGAGGTCAACATGACAAATGACCTGACACCCGAGCTGCGCAGGAGGAAGAGAGCGGCTTGGAACGCCTTCAAGAACGTCAAAGAAATAGCTAAGAGGACGAAGAACCTCCGGCTCCGGGCACATCTCTTTGATTCCACTGTTCTTCCTGCATTAACATATGCCTCAGAGACCTGGGCCCTACGCAAACAAGATGAGAACGCCATTCAGGTCTCCCAAAGAAGAATAGAAAGAGCTATGCTTGGAATATCACGTTTCACTCAAATGAGAGAACGAATCCGGAGTTCTGACATCCGTCGACGATCAAGGATCAGGGACGCTGTCTCATTTGCCAAGGTGTCGAAAATCAGATGGGCTGGTCACGTAATGAGATTTAAAGACGACCTTTGGACTAGAGCTGTTACTGATTGGATTCCACGGGATGTCAAGAGACCGCGTGGCCGCCCACCTACCAGATGGTCAGACTTCTTTGTCAAGATCATGAACGATCGGTTCGAGGCCCTCCATGTTCCAGGAGCGAAGAGATGCCATTGGGCTACACTAGCACGCAACAGGGACAAATGGAGACGTTACTGGCGCCCGCTCGAGCAAATCGACGACTAACGGGAAGTTAAGTGATTAAGTGATTAAGTGATGTTGTTGTTCATTTTTTAATTAATTTTTATTAGTGAAACACCATGAGGCACAGTTGTAGACTTACAAATTTTTGTGCTTGGGTTTCAATTATATAATGATCAAATACCCATCAACATAACTGGAGAATGGAGTAACAATATCTCATGTAATCCAGAATTCCGTGGGAATCCCAATCTCATCTTTAGATGCCATGTAGACATTTCCTTTAACTTTTTTCCAACCCCTGACTTCTAGAATGCTTTTGTCCAGGAACCATGCGTTTATTTTGTAAACAGCTTTAAAGCAGGCTCAGAGTTGGTCTTGAGAAATATGGTCACCCATTCGCGGGAGAGATGATGAATCAAATTAATAAATGGCTTCCCCTGTTCTGTTTGGCTGGAGATACACTGAAAGAGCCGAGGGTGGCCATGTTTCTGTCTCATCTTAGTGGGGTGTATGGCTAGGATTCTAATTCCCCAACACTCTAAAATATCTACTATCCCAATCTCCTTTGAAAGAGGAACAAAGCTAAGATTTTACGTCCACAGTATCTTAAAACCTAATATTCTACTCACCTTTGCAAGTGTGGGTGTATGCCTAGGATTTTTAAGTTCCCAGTACCCCTACCACAAATGAAAATCTGCTAGTAGAACTTAAAGTTTATTAGGCTAATAGAACTTAAAATTTATTATACTACACCCACCACAAGAGTGTCAGTGACACTCCATCACTGTCTCAAGGTCCCTTTAGTAAACTCTCTTCTTTAGTTCAATAATAAGAGTCTGTTGTCATTGATCACTACCATTTACTTATATTTCTTTATATTTCACATATGAGGGAGATTGTTCTGTATTTGTACTTTTCTCTCTAATATATTTATACTGATCGCCACTGTTATCATCTATGTTACAGAAAATTTCATGATTTACTATTTTCTTATAGCTGAGTAGTATTTAATTTTGTACACATAACAGTTGCTTTTCTAGGTTTAAATTTTAAAAATTCAAACACAATTGATTTTTAACCCATTTATCTGTTCTCATTTGTTTGTTTTTTTTCTATACATTGTCTACTGTGAATAATACTACAATAAAGATAGGAGTGCAAAAAGCTTTTATGTCAAAAAAAATGAAGGGTAGGTATGCACAAAGGTGGGACTGAACATTAACATAACAACAAGCAGATGTAAAGCCACTCTTTCAGGATACTAACTCAGGGACAAAAATCTCATCTGAGGGTCAACACACCAAAATACTAGGAGATCCACTCAAAGGCAGGATTTCATTTAGGGTCTATTGTTTTCTTCTTTCCTCAGCTAGTAATCCATTTAAACAACCATAATAAATTTACTTTTATAATAGTTATAGTCATTGTGTATGAACACAGTAAGAGATATACTAAGCTTAAAGGTTGGCTCTTCCTAGGAACATCTTACTATATATTCCAGACCATAATCCTTAGGCCAGGTTAGTCTTTCCCAACACCAGCTGGCTCCTTATTCAGTTACTTATTTTTGGGTTATGACAGAGTTTGTCCCATGACCATGCTCTTAACTTATTACAATTATCGCACATGTCTCCTTTGGATACCAGGGCAGATTACAGCTTGCCCTGGGTCCATCAATCCCTTTGTCAGGACCCTGCTTTGGGGGATGCTAGGAAGTAAAGGCAACGGAGGCAACTTAAGTCAGGTAAATATAATGGATGACCAGTAATAAATATTATTTTGGAGTCAATTAACTCCCATGTTACAAAGCATATCATGAATTATCTTCCTGTGTCTATACAAAAAGGACATTTCTAAATAAACCACACAAATAACATAAAGGAAAGAGAAAAGCTATAACGGATTATTAGTGATTGATGAATTTGTTTGCCTAAGGGGCACTATTGTGGGAGTAGCTCAATAAACCTTGAGCTCCCTGCAGAAAAAGCAAGGACAACCCAGTGTTACCCAACAGACATAGGAACACATTTTTGTGGCAATAAGGCAAATTCCACTATATATACATTGGCTATTCAGTCAAGTGGTAGAGATTTCTAGATCAAGTGGCAACCAAACGACCAACAGAGCAAAGGAGTACCTTGTAAAAGTCACTGCATAGCTATGATGTGCTGTGAAGTTCAACAATGCAAAAATAACATAGTTTAAAAAGAACAATGTTCAATTAATCAGTGAGTCTAATAGTAAAGTGATTCATCTGGAAAACAAGTACTGAGTCTAAAGCAATGCATAAGTTAAAGAGTACCAGGTAAAAATGTTATAGCAGTGACATAGGTGGACTGAATAATAGGCACATATAAGTATTCAAGTTATATTATGTAAATTATCATAGTCAGAGCTTGAGAGTATAGATAATTTTTTTCAAATTTTTAAATTTTCATTAGACTGACATGCCATAGGTACCAGTGATATAAACTAAGAGGCATGATGAAATGTATTCTTTTGAAATTGAGAAGAAATAAACAATATTTGCTTATGTTCCTCTTAACATAAACTTACCAACTCTCTATATAAACATACAGAAATAAATTATATTATATTTGTTTGAATGTTTTAGTACATCGCATATTCTTACTTTAGAATAATTATTTAAATAATTATAGTGTTATACACAAAATGAACTTCTTGTGAGTACTCAAACAACTAAAAGTTACATAAAGGCCTCTTCCTCTTCGTCCCCCAAGCTGTGCTGATCTTCTCCCAAACCCAGCTGTGCTGATTTTCCCCCAAACCCGCTGTGCTAATCATCTCCCAAACCCAGGTCAGTTTATCCGCCGGTACTCAAACCCGGGACTTGGATTTCTCCTGAAAGGCCCCCAGGCATGCTCTCAGACGCTGGGACAAAAGCAGCCCTGAGCCTCTGCCACTTCCTCTTCGTCCCCCAAGCTGTGCTAATCTTCCCCCAAACCAAGCTTTGCTGATCATCTCCCAAACCCAGGTCAGTTCATCCACCGGCACTCGAACCCGGGACTTGGATTTCTCCCTGCAAGCCCCCCAGTTGTCCTCTTGGACGCTGGGAGAAAAGCAGCCCTGAGCCTCTGCCTCTTCCTCTTTGTCCCCCAAGCTGTGCTGATCTTCCCCCAAACCCAGCTTTGCTGCTCGATTTGCTCGAGCGGGCCCAGTAACGTCTCCGTTGGAGACTTTGTTGTTACTGTGTTTGGCATATCGAATACTCTGGGTAGCTTGCCGGGCTCTCCGAGAGGGGCAGAGGAATCGAACTCGGGTGGGCCATGTTGGCCTCTTGTAAGGCAAACGCCCTACCCACTGTGCTGTCGCTCCAGCCCATCTCCCAAACCCAGGTGAGTTCATCCGCCACTTCTCAAACCTGGGACTTGTATTTCTACTAACAAACCCCCGGGGTGTCCTCTCGGACGCTGGGATTTCGAAAAGCAGCCCTGAGGTTCTGCTTCTTCCTCTTCATCCCCCAAGTTGTGCTGGTATTCTCCCCTACCCAGTCTTTACTCCCCCCACACACAACAGGAACCCGTGGGGGCGTGGCCTTTTCAGTAGGAGGCGTGGCTTCTGTAGTAGTGTGTGTGGCCTAAATTTAGGTGAGCAAAGGCTCATGCTGCGGGAGGTAGTTTAGCCATACCAAGGAACCTAGTTCCCATACCTACACACCAACATGAAGAAACAACGCAAATCCCCATTACATGTGGAGGACAACGAAAAGAACCCAGAAGCCTCTGTAGGTACTGCTCACATAAGGGACCTCTCTGACAAAGAATTCAGATATGAAGTCATAAAGATGTTCAATCAACTTAATGAAACAGTCAGACAGATATCCAGTAACATGAAAGAAAAAAAAAACAAATTACAGGAAGAAATGAGAGCAGAAATGTCACGAATAAAAGATTCTGTAGATGAAATGAAAAACTCAGTCTCTGCCCTGAACAGTAGAATGACCGCAGCTGAAGAGAGAATCAGTGAGCTGGAAGATCAGCTGCAACAAGCCAATACGCAACAGCAAACAGTGGCAAGGGACCTCAAAATGGCTCTACAGAGAATCAGAGTCCTAGCAGATTGTTCCAAGAGGAACAATATTAGAATCATGGGACTACCTGAAGCTCAGGGAAACAATCCCAATGAAAAAAACACGGTGAAACAAATCATTGCTGAAAAATTCCCATAGCTCACCAATGCAGCCATTCAGGTTCAAGGAGCCCGAAAGGTGCCAGCTAAAAGAGACCCCAACAAAAACACTCCAAAACATATCATAGTTAGAATGTTTGATGCTGCGAATAGAGATACAATACTGCAAGCAGCAAGGTCAAATAAGCACATCACATACAAAGAAGCATCCCTTAGATTCACAGCAGACCTATCAGAGGAAACCCTCCAAGCCCGAAGGCAATGGCGGGATATAGTGAAAAAACTCACTGAAATGAATGCTTCGCCAAGAATACTCCATCCAGCTAAATTCTCATTCAAAATCGAAGGAGCAGTACACTATTTTCTAGATAAACAGCAATTCAGGAACTTCATAGACTCTAATCCAAACCTAAAGCAAGGGCTACAGGGGCTCCTATAGGATAAGAGAAACCCTACAAGCACAACAGACCCTTACAGAAATTGACATAAAACCCCATAACAATAAGCTCTCTCAACGTCAACGGTCTAAATTCATCAAAGAAGAGTCACAGAGTGGCAAAATGGATACAGAGACAGAACCCAACATTCTGATGCCTTTAAGAAACTCATCTCAACAGTCAGAGCAAACAGAGACTCAAAGTTAAAGGATGGAAAACAATCCTGCAAGCAAAGAACTCCCTCAAAAAAGCTGGGGTGGCCATACTAGTATCCGACAGCATTAATTTCATGTTGAAAAAGATTAGAAGGGATAGCAAAGGCTATTTTTCTTCATCAGGGGATACGTACAACAGGAAGAAATCAGACCCTTAAATGTATACGCACCTAATAAGGGAACAGATAAATAATTAAAACAACTGCTAATAGATTTTAAGGAGGGCATTGCTAGCAACACAATAGTAGCTGGAGATTTCAACATCGCCTTATCACCCCTGGAAAGATCAACAAGAACAAAACTCAGCAAGGAAACATTGGCTTTGAAAGAAGAAATAGAAGAGAAAGGGCTTATAGACCTATACAGGGCTTTACGCCCCCAAAAGAAAGAATACACATTCTTCTCCAGTGTGCACGGAACATTTTCCAAAATAGACCATGTCCTAGGACACAAAACATATCTCAACAGAATCAGGAAGATAGAAATAGTATCAGCCATCTTTTCAGACCATGATGCACTGAGGATAGAAGTGAATCACACACTGACACGGAGAACAAAATCAAACACCTGGAAATTAAACAACTCGATGCTGAACAATGAGTGGGTCAAGAACGAAGTCAAGGACGAAATCAAAAGATACCTGGAAACAAATGAGAATGAAGACACAAACTACCAGAACTTACGGGATGAAGCGAAAGCTGTATTAAGGGGAAAATTTATAGGTCTGCAAGCATATATCATGATAGAATAAAGGATGCACATAAACAACTTGACTTCACAGCTCAAGATCTTAGAAAAGGTACAACAGAAAGAGCCCAAATTGGGCAGAAGGAAAGAGATCATAAAACTTAGAGCAGAAATCAAAGACATGGAAAACAGAAAAATCCGAAAGATCAATGAAACCAAGAGCTGTTTCTTTGAGAAAATAAATAAGATAGATGAGCCATTAGCAATACTCACAAAGAAACAGAGAGAGAGAACCCTAATAAAACGAATCAGAAATAAGAAGGGGGATATTACAACAGAAACTAAAGAAATTCAAAAGATTATCAGAGGCTACTTTGAAAGTCTGTATGCCATGAAACAAGAGAACCTAGAAGAAATGGATAAATTCCTGGATTCCTATCATCTCCCAAAGCTGAATCAAGAAGATATAGAGTACCTGAATAGACCTATTCAAATCAAGGGATTTGAAACTGTAATCAAAAGTCTTCCCAGACACAAAAGCCCAGATCCAGATGGATTCACTAGCGAATTTTTCCAAATATTTAAAGAGGACCTACTGCCAGTTCTTCTCAAGCTTTTCCAGGAAATTGAAAAAACAGAAACTCTCCTAAACAGTTTCTATGAAGCCCATATCTCTCTAATACCAAAAGGAAACAAAGACACCACAAGAAACAACTACAGGCCGATATCCCTGATGAACACGGATGCTAAGATTCTGAACAAAATACTAGCAAATAGAATTCAACAACTCATCAAAAAGATCATACACCATGACCAAGTGGGATTCATCCTGGGGATGCAAGAATGGTTCAACATTCGCAAATCAATCAACATAATCCATCATATCAATAAAAGAAAAGATAAAAATCATATGATCATATCAATAGATGCAGATAAAGCATTTGACAAGATCCAGCATCCATTTATGATGAAAACTCTCACCAAAATGGGGATAGAGGGGACTTTCCTCACTATACTTAAAGCCATCCACCACAAACATACAACAAACATCATCATCATTGGGGAAAAACTGAGAGCCTTCCCCCTAAGGGACGAGACAAGGATGCCCACTCTCTCCACTACTGTTCAATATAGTACTGGAAGTCCTTTCAATAGTGATTAGGGAAGAAAAAGATATTAAGGGCATCCAGGTATGGAAGGAAGAAATCAAGCTCTCACTTTTCGCAGATTATATGATACTATACTTAGGGAACCCTAAAACCTCTATCAAGAAACTCCTAGAAACAATAGACTTGTAAAGTGGCAGGCTATAAAATCAATACCCAAAAATTCATGGCTTTCCTATGCGCAAATAGTGAAAGAGAAGAAAGTGACATGAAGAAAACAATCCCATTCACAATTGTGCCCCAGAAAATCAAGTACCTGGGAATCAGTTTAACTAAGGAAGTAAAGGACCTGTACAAAGAAAACTACAAAACGCTACTTCAGGAAATAAAAGAGGACACGAGGAAGTGGAAAAATATCCCCTGCTCATGCATGGGGAGAATCAACATTGTCAAAATGGCAATACTTCCCAAAGCTCTGTACAAATTCAATGTGATGCCTATAAGGATACCCATGACAATCTTCAAAGTAATGTAGCAAACACTCCTGAAAATTATATGGAAGAATAAGCCCCCACGAATAGCTAAGCAATTCTTGAGAAAAAGAAAATGGGAGGAATCAACCTGCCTAACTTCAAGCTCTACTACAAAGCAGTAATAATTAAAACAGCATGGTACTGGAACAAAGGCAGAGCTGCAGACCAATGGAACAGAGTTGAATATACTTACATCTCCTCCCAATCATATGATCATCTAATCTTCAATAAGGGGGCAAGAAAAGTGAAATGGAGCAGGGAAAGCCTCTTTAATATAATGTGCTGGTAAAACTGGAAGTCTACAATGCAAAAAAGTGGGCTCAGATCTCTGCCTAACGCCATGCACAAAAGTAAGATCAAACTGGATTTCATTGAAAACAAAGTTGTCAAAACCCTCCATGATATTGAAGTTAATGGTATCTTAAAAATGTCACGCCACTGGTCAAGCAAGTGAAAACAGAGATAGACAAATGGGAGTATCTTAAACTAAGAAGCTTCTGCACCTCAAAAGAAACAGTGACCAAAATACAAAGACAGTCTACAGAATGGGAAAGGTATTCACTGAATACACATCCGACAAGGGGTTGATATCAAGGATATACAAGGTACTGTTTGAGCTCCACAAGAAGAAAACCTCCAACCTCATCAAAAAATGGGGCGACGAAATAAACAGAAACTTTCTCAAAGATGAAATCCGAATGGCTAAAAGGCACATGAGAAAGAGCTCTATCATTAATCATCAGGGAGATGCAGATAAAAACAATGAGATATCATTCAACACCACAGATACTGGCCCACATCCAAAAGAACAAAAGCAACCGATGCTGGTGCGGGTGTGGCTAGTATGGAACCCTCTTTCACTGCTGGTGGGAATGCCGCCTGGTTCAGATCTAGGCCCCCTTTGTTATTTTTGATAGTGCTGCTGTAAAAAAAAAGTCTGTGACTAAAGTGTTTCTTTGATACAGGTTTCAAAAATCTACCTGTCTTTAGATGAAATAACGATAAGCATAGTTTCGGACCCTATAGTGAAAATAGGCAGCTTTCACAGCAAACAACACTGAGCTAGCAATGGATGGGTAAAATGGAAGACTTTCCAAAGACACTGATATATTGGCAGCGAAGAAAATTAACAGCTTTCACACCTGGAGCTGACAGAAAGAGTCTTTTCACAGAGAGTCAAGAAGAGAACTGGATGCAGAACCACATGCCAATCAAAAGGAAGTGCCAACTCTGTCTGTGGTTTCAGAGCACACCCTTTTGCAGATCCTAGGAAGATTGGTCTAACATTTGTTTGATTCTAAGAAACTCCACATTAATGTAGGGGTTATCCACAAGTATGATCTCTCCAATAAAGAATTCTGAGATGAAATGCTAAGGATGTTCAAGGAACTCAAAGAATAAAAGGAGTAGAAATCCAGAAAATTAAAGGAAGAAACAAAAGAAACAGAGGATCGAATAGTCTAGAAAATACAGGAGGAAATGAGAGCAGAAATAAAAAAAACCTACCAAAAGAAGTTTGTAAGTCTATAACTGTACCTCATGGTGTTTCTCTAATAAAAGAATAAAATAAAATAAAATAAAAAGAAGTGTCGCAAATAAAGCATTTTGTAGACGAAATTAAAAACTCAGTGGATGCCCTCAACAGTAGAATGACTATAGCCAAAGACAGGATCAGTGAGCTTGAAGATGAGCAGCAGAAATCGTATAGGAAACAACAAACAATGGAAAAAGACCTCAAAATAGCTCTAAGGTGATTCAGGGACCTAGGGGATAAAGCCAAGAGGAACAATATTAGAATCATTGGAGTGCCAGAAGGACAGGGAGGCAACCCAATGAAAAAGTCACAGTGAAAGAAGTCATTGCTGAAAAGTACCCAGAGTTAAAGAATGTCGACATCCAGATCCAAGGAGCCAGAAGGGTGCCAGCTAAAAGAGACTCTAATAAAAACACTCAAAGTCATATCAAAGTCCGAATGATGGATGCCATGTATAGAAACACAATAATACAAGCAGCAAGGTCAAAGAAGAAAATCACATACGAAGGAGCACCCCTTAGATTTATAGCAGACCTATCAGAGGAAACCCTCCAAGTGCGAAGACAATGGTGGGATATAGTGAAAAAACTCAATGAAATGAATGCCTCACCAAGAATACTTTATCCAGTTAAACTCTCATTCAAACTCAATGAAACAATAAACCATTTTATAGATAAGCAAGAACTCAGCAACTTCATAGACTCAAAACCAAAACTAAAAGAAGGACTAAGAGAATAAGGAAAACACCTATAAGCACAACCAACCCCTACAGAAAGATGGCATAAAACCCCATGACAATAACCTCTCTCGAGGTCAATAATCTAAATACACCAATTAAGAGACACAGAGTGGCAAAATGGACCCAGAAACTGAAACCAACACTATACTGCCTACAAGAAACATATCAAAACAGTCAGTGCAAACACAGACTCAAAGTTAACAGATGGAAAACAATCCCCCAAGAAAACAGCTCCCTCAAAAAGACTGGGGTGCAATACTAGTATCTAAGAACATAGATTTCAGGTTGAAAAAGATTAGAAGGGACAGTGAAAGCCATTTTCTCTTTATCAAGGGATACGTACAACAGGAAAAAATCACACTCTTAAATGTATACACACCTAATGAGGGACCAGCTAAATAATTTTAAAAAACTGCCAACAGATATTAAGGACATTGTTAGCAATACAATAGTAGTCAGAGACTTCAACCCTGCCTTATCACCTCTGGATAGATCAACAAGAACAAAACTCAGCAAGCAAGGAAACATTCGCTTTGAAGGAAGATATAGAAGAGAGAGGGAAAATAGACCTGTACAGGGCTTTACACCCCCAAAAGAAAGAATACACATTCTTTTCAAGTGCACTCGGAACATTTTCCAAAATACAGCACATGCTAGGTCACAAAATATAACTCAATAGAATCAGAAAGATGAAAATAGTATCAACAATTTTTTTCAGACCAGGATACGCTAAAGATAGACGTTAATAACACACAGACAGGGAGAACCAAATTAAATACCTGAATATTAAACAAGTCAATGTTGAACAACGAGTGGGTCAGGAAGGAAGTCAAGCATGAAATCAAAAGATACCCAGAAACAAATTAGAAGGAAGAAATGAGCTAACAGAACCTATGTGATGTAGCGATAGCCATGTTTAGAGGAAACTTTATAGCTTTGCAAGCATTCCTAAGGAAGGGAAAAAGGGCCTACATAGATAACCTGAATTCACAGGTCAAAATCTTAGAAAAAGGAACCCAAATCCAGCCGACAGAAATAAATAATAAAACATTGAGCAGAAATTAACGGCATGGAAACCCAAATAATAATCCGAAGGTCTATGAAACCAAGATCTGCTTCTTTAAGAAAATCAACAAAATTTATATACCACTAGCAAGACTCACAAAGAAAGAGAGAGAACCCTAATAAACTGAATCACAAATAAAAAGAAGACATCACAACAAAAACCAGTGAAATTCAAAAGATCAATAAAGACTACTTTGAGAGTCTGTATGCCACAAAAAAAAGAGATCACTTGATCACTTAATCACTTGACTTCCCGTTAATCATTGATTTGCCCGAGCAGGCACCAGTAAAGTCTCCATTTGTACCTGCCACGTGCTAGTGTAGCCCAATGGCTTCTGTTCATTCTAGGAACATGAAGAGCCTCAAAACAATCGTTCAGGGTCTTGATGAAGAAGTATGACCATCTGGTAGTTTGGTGGCCACACGGTCTTTTAATGTCCCATGGAATCCAGTTGGTAACAACTCTAGTCCAGGAGGCATCTCCAAATCTCACTACGTGTCCAGCCCATATCATTTTTGATGCCTTGGCAAATGAAACAGCGTCCCTGATTCTTGATGATCAATGGAGGTTGAACTCTGGATTCTTTCTCTCATTTGAGTGAAACGTGATACTCCAAGCATAGCTCTTTCGATTCCTCTTTGGGAGACCCAAAGAGCATTCTCATCCTGTTTTCGTAGGGCACAGGTCTCTGAGGCGTATATTAATGCAGGAAGAACAGTGGCATCTCAGAGATGTGACTGAGCTGGAGGTTCTTCGTCCTCTTAGCTATTTCTTCGACGTTGTTGTTGAAGGCGTTCCAAGCCACTTTCTTCCTCCTTCACAATTCAGGGGCCAGGTCATTCGTCATGTTGACTTCTCAACCTAGGTACACACAACTGACGCATTCAGAGATGGTTGTTCCATTGAGAGCGAATGGAGCATCAGGAACTAGACTGTTTCTCATGAGCATTGCCTTCGTGAGATTCAACTGGAGTCCGACCTTTCCACACTCATGGTCGAAGTTGGCCATCATTTGTGCTGCTTGGTTAATGTTTGGTGTTATTAGAACGATATCGTCAGCAAAGCGGAGGTGGTGTAGTTGCCAGCCATCTATCATCACTCCCATTCCTTCCCATTTGAATCATCGCATGATGTTCTCGAGGGTGGCACTGAACAGTTTCGGTGAAATGGTATCACCCTGCTGAACCCCTCTCTTGACGTGGATGATCACTTCTTTGTAGAATGGTGAAATCCTGGTAGTGAATCCATAATACAGCTCACAGAGGATCCTGATGTATTCAGTTTGAATGCCCTGATTGGCTGGGGCTTTAATGACCACTAATACGTCAACAGAATCAAAGTCCTTCTTTAAATCAATGAATGTTAGAGAGAGAGGCATCTTAAACTCTGGAAAAACCTCAATGAACTTGATTATAATGTGGATATGATCGATGGTGCTGAATCATTTTCGGATCTTGGCTTGCTTGCATGGTTGTCCTTAATCTAGTGTTCTGCCAATCCGATTCAGGATGACTCGAGTGAATACCTTGTAGATGACAGACAATAGGCAGATCAGCCGATAGTTACCAATGTCATGGATGTCTCCCTTCTTGTACAGTAGTATAGTCCTGCTGGTTTTCCATTGGGATGGAATATTGCATTCAGAAAGATAGTGTGTGAAGAGCCGAACCAGCACATTGATGAGTACTTACGGCAGGTTCTTCAGGTCTTCAGGTCTGATCTTGCCTGGGCTGGGTACTGTTCACTTCTTTACAGACGAAATGGTGTGTCAGATTTTGGAAGGGAGAATGTTGGGAAAGACATATCCATCCTGCGTAATTTGGAATGTCGGCAAGTGGACGTGGCTATCGAAAAAATCTGAGTATATGTCATGGATAGTCTTCTCCATTGCCCTTCTGGAATATGTGATAGATCCATGAGGATGTCGCAGAGCAGTCATGTTGGTCTTAGAGTTGGCGAAGGACAGGCGGGCATTATGAATGCATTATCTGGCTTCTGCCACATCTACCAGCACTTCTGCTATTCTGTTTGAGGTATTCCTTTATCGCATCTCTGCACTGCTTTGCTAGCTCGGTTGCCTAAGGCATGCGCAAAACCACGTTGGCGAATAAGCTCAAGAATTATCGAAGATAGTCAGGTTTTTGTGGCTATCTCTTTCTTGGTGTTCCTTGCACAATAATGGAGGTGCTGAACCAGTCGATCGTATTCCTCTTCACTGTTGTCTACAACGGCATTTTCCCATGATGTAGCAATAGTGCCAAAGAGCTCCCAGTTGGTGGTCATTCTGGGAGTTCTCTTCTTAAACCTTGCATTCCTTTCTCCCCGCTCTGTGAAGTAGAATTTTGCACAAGGGAGATGGTGGTCTGATCCTGTTTGGAATTTTCGGACAACAGCAACTTTGGTCAGGCAAAACCATCAATTGAATATGACGTGGTCAATTTCATTGTGGAACCGTCCACTGGGAGACTCCCATGCCGAACGTTTAGATTCGGCCTTCTGGAACTGTGAGTTACCATGGGTGGTCTTTGTCAACATGATGAATTCAGAGAGTCTCTCACCCTGTTCGTTCGATTCTAGGCCATGGGTCACTATGTGGAGTTCTTTGGCTGATCTTCTCGGTCCTATCTTGGCATTAAAATCACCAACAATGATCTTCTAGAAGATGTGGTCTTCTTCATAGAACTTCTCCAGCTCCATGTAGAACTTCTCAATTTCTCCTTTATCATAATTGGATTTTGGTGCGTAGAAAACAAAGATAGAAACTGCTGGCAGTGAGCCACATCTATTCAAGTGTAATCATCCAATTTGGGTTGTTAGGCATTCAAGTGAATCAATGCTCATGGCCAAGTTCATGTTGACAAGGACACTGAAGCCTCCGATGCCTCTTTTATCACATGTTCTGAGGAACCGTTCTTCTCCAGTGTTGAAAACGGTGTGATGTGATTGATGCCATCTTGTCTCGGTCAGACCAATGATGTTGTAGTTGATCTTTTGCGATTGTACCATCAGGTCCTTGGTAGATGCCTCCGATGCTAGCATACATGCATTGAAGGCACAGACAATCATTTTTGTCTGTCTTCATTTGGGCAGCTTAGTTCGACCTTGAGACTTTATCAGCCTCTCCTTCCTTATCCTCAACGCTGCCATAGTGATGATGCCTTCAGGTTCTGGGGTTGAGACCCATTGTAATTACTGGTTTATGGCATATTGAATACTCAACAGATAGCTTGCCAGGCTCTGCCGTAAGGTCGGAATACTCTCGGTAGCTTGCCAGGCTCTCCAAGAGGGATAGAGGCTTTTGAGGTGGTCTCTAATCTCCTCTAATCGACCTCCACTTCCTCCACTACCTTCGCTAACCAGCCGCTGCCATGCTACAGGACGCTTTCTGGACACTCGGGCCAAGACTCATGCACGACTGAAGCCCCACAGAACTAGATAAGCAGAACTCTGAGACCTTGGACTCCAGGCTCAATGGACCCAAGGACAGAGATCCTCTGCTTGCTCCCACCAACCTCATGTGACATAGGGATTAAAACCAAAAGCCCCCCCTACCCTGCCCTGTCTACTTCCACCAACCGCCAGAGACCCTGGGATTGGATTGTGCACAGAAGACCCACCCTACCTCTACAGGTACCAGATACATACCTCACCGGCAGACCTCCACTACCTCCACTGCCTCCACTACCTCCATTACCCAGCCGCCGCCACACGCTAGGATGCTTTCCGGACCATAAGACACTTAATATCCATCTTCCAGAATTGCCGCACCATACTTTAGAGTTCAAATATGGTTTGAACGATACAAGAGAACCTAGAAGAAATGAATAAATTACTGGATTTCTATAAACTCCCTAGATTGAACCAAGACAACTTGCACTACCTGAGTAGACCCATTCATATTAAGTAATTTGAAACTGTAATGAAAAGTCTTCCCAAAAACAAAAGCTCAGGCCCAGATGGATTCACTAGCGAATTCTTCCAAACATTTAAAAGAATCTGTTGCCAGTTCTTCTCAAGCTTTTCCAGTAAAATGAAAGAATAGGAACTCTCCCAAATAGTTTCTATGAGGCACATATCTCCCTAATACCAAAAGAAAAGAAAGATACCACCAGCAAAGAAAATATAAGACAATTTCCCTGATGAACATATATGTGAAGATCCTCAACAAAATATTAGCAAATAGAATCCAAGAACTCATCAAAAGATCATACACCACGACAAAGTGGGATTCATCATGGGGATGCAAGGATGGTCTAACATTCGGAAATCAATCAACATAATCCATCACTGTATCACTGTATAACTGTAATCCTGTTGTTCATTGATTTCCTCGAGCTGGCAGTTCGAACATGTGGAGAGTGGTCTTAAGCTGAAGACCCCTGGAACCAGCCACAGCCATGTTTAAGACCACTCTACACACGTTCAGACGAGCCGTACACATGAAGGAACCGGCAGAGAAACCCAGGCATTCGGGACCCTGAGCTGAGGTCTCCAAGCCTTCTCGGATCAGGACTGGGCCTCCTCCACACAGATCCCCCATCTTCAAGTAGCTAGGAATTACACCCACCAATTTCCCTGGCACTGTATTATCCCATCAACGGCCAAGACCCAAGGACTATAAAACCCAGCTCTTGGAAGAGAACAGCACAGAGTCTCCTACACCTGCGCCTGTCTCTCCTCACCTGGGCCCCTTGAAAGGGTACGGGTTGAGTTTCCCTCCCAGCCCCAAGCAGAGCCACGATGCTGAAGACTTTGGAACCAGCCACAGCCATGCTTAACATAATCCATCATATCAACAAAAGTAAAGATAAAAACCATATGATCATATAAATAGATGCAGAGAAAACATTTAACAAGAACCAACACCCATTTATAATGAAAACTGTCATCAAAATGGGTTTAAAAGGAATCTTCCTCAAGATAGTAAAAGTCATGTACGACAAACATACGGCAAACATTTTACTCAATGGGGAAAAACTTGTCCCTCTAAGATCAGGGACAAGACAAGGATGCTCACTCTAATAATTTCTGTTCAATGTAGTACTGGAACTACTTGCAATAGCGGTTAGGCAAGAAAAAGATATTAAGGGCATCCAGATATGAAAGGAAGAAATCAGGCTCTCTCACTTGTACAGTAAAGTCTCAGGCTATAAAATTAATACCCATAAGTCCATGGCCTTCCTATACGCAAGTAATGAGACAGAGGAAGATGACATGAAAAAAACAATCCCACTCACGATCTTGCCCCAGAAAATAAAGTACTTCGGAATAAGCCTAAATACAGAGGTAAAGACCTCTACAATGAAAACTACAAAACGCTACTCCATGACATAAAAGAGAACACGAGGAAATGGAAACAAAGTAATAAAAGAGTAGACTAATATCCAGGAGTAGTAGAGATAAGTACCAGGAGGTTCACTCCATGACTTGAATTACAGCCTCGCATGCTAGGGGAGAAGGTAGCTCAGATAGAGAAGGGAGCACCAAGTAAAGGGTGTTGGGAGGATCCTCCCAGGATGGGACATGCATGCTGAAAGTAAACTATAGACTGAACATGATTACCACTGAATGCCTCTTTTGCAAACCACAGCACCCAAATGGAAAGAGAGAACACAAGGGAATGCCCTGCCATAGAGGCAGTGTGGCATAGGGGTTAGGGCGTTTGGGAAGGATACTGGGATCATAGGTGGTGAAAAATGGTCACTGGTGTAGGGATGGGTACTCGATCATTGAATAACTGAAACCCAAGCACAAAATCTTGTAAGTCTACAATTGTACGTCATGCTTTTTCACTAATAAAAATTTTTAAAATAAATAAATAAATAAATTTCTATGGTACAACTAGTATTACACATACTATCCTTATGCAAATACCCTTAGCAACTAAATATCTTACTGCATATAATTATGAAAGTTAAATATCCACCTTACCAAAGCATAATATAGACTAATTGCATATATTATCTCGTTGTGTTTAAGCATTTCTATATATATCTTCAGATTATCTGTTCATTTATAACTCAATCAATATGTTCTAAGATAATTTATCAAATTATGAAATTGTGTGATTGTGCCATTACACGGGTGATATTTTTCTTTAGCAGTTCCACCAACAGTTAAAAATCACCCTCTAAGAATAGTTCGGTTAAATGAAAACAATTATTATTAATTATTTTTCTACATTTTGCTTTGGAGAGCATCAGTTATTAATTTAAGTCTGTGGAAATAAGAAAATATAGGAAACACTTTCATTAAAATTTTATGAATGTTTGAAAATATATAGCATGTAGACAAGAATTATGGGGCCAGAGAGATAGTTCCAGGAGCTGGAGTATGCCTGTTGGAGGTCTGGGTTCTGTTCCTGGTACCACATGGCAAAATCCCTGAGAATGCCTTGAGCATTGAACTGAAAATAGGCCATAAGTAAGTCTGGATGTAGCCCCAAAACAAATATATATATATATATATTAATCATATTGTCAGGCTAGAGCGATAGCACAGAGGGTAGGGCGTTTGCTTTGCAAGCGGCCAATATGGCCGACCCGAGTTCAATTCCTCCGCCCCTCTCGGAGAGCCCGGCAAGCTACCAAGAGTATCTTGCTCGCACGGCAAAGCCTGGCAAGCTACCCGTGACATATTCAGTATGCCAAACACAGTAATAGCAAGTCTCAAAATGGAGACGTTACTGGGCCCGCTCGAGCAAATTGATGAACAATGGGAGGACAGTGACAGTGAATCATATTGTAAAACAGGTCTATAAGTCAAAAATGGACCAAACACACCTTATTTTCCTTGTGCACTTCATAAATTTTTATCTCAAGTACTATTCTAACTGAAATTTAAGTAACAAGTGTTCAAATAATAAGTTAGGGAAACATTCTACTCACACAAGTACTCTGATATTTGACAGGCTGTGGACTCTAATAATTACTCAAACTATAAATCCTGTGTTCTGATTGAAAAAATACAATCGACTTTATAACAATTAATATATATGCTTATAAAATGGATTTCTTATATTTAAAACATCTAAATAACCCTGACTTTAGTACAACATGGAGCAGATATGTTTTTAGCTACAGAGTGACATTACGTGCTAGTAACACTCATGTGTACTCCCTCAGTGGATTTTCCTAGTATTCCATTCGCATGGAAATTTAACATCTCAGGATATTCTGAGATCAATAGTAATTACAAGACTTTAATGTGTCTACTATGGAGAGCTTTCTTATGTTAATTTAAACATTACTGCCATTTTATTGTGTTTTTCACAAAAATGTACGTTATTTTTTGGTGCATTTGAATAATTACAGCAGAATAATCCTTTTACTTGAAGACCACCTATTGGTTCCTTTAAGGCAAAGAGGGTATGATCATACCCTTTCTTTCAAGTGTGTTTGTTAATTCATTTTTTTAAATCATAGTATGTATATTTTCAATCATAGTATGTGTATTTGAAGATATCTTCTTTTTCTTAATTTTTTATTTAGTTTGGGAGCCATGGTTTCCAAAGTTATTGATAGTTGATTCTCAGTCATAGAATATTTCAATATCAATCCCACTTGCAGTGTCAACTTTCCTCAACCAGTGTACTCGTGAAACCCTTTATTTCTGCATGGTAATTAGAATCAGCTGAGATGGTTTTCTCACTGATTTTCAGATTGTAATAGGAAACAAACAGATTCCTATGTGCTTCTTTGAAGGACTGGATTTCAGGAGAAATCCTTGCTGTTTCAAACTGGCAGGAGAGTGAGACAGCATCTTGTAGTATTTAATTGTAATAAATAGAGATTTTATTTCTTATGAAAGTTTCCTATGATGTATTTTATCTGTGTATATTGACCTATGTTTTATAAGCCATTTTTCTACATTAATGGAAAGTGCATAGTCACAGTCACAGTCCTCCCGTTGTTCATCGATTTGCTCGAGCGGGCCCAGTCACGTCTCCATCACGAGACTTCTTGTTACTGTGTTTGGCATATCGAGTACGTCACGGGTAGCTTGCCAAGCTCTGCCGTGCGGGCGAGATACTCTCGGTAGCTTGCCGGGCTCTCCAAGAGGGGCGGAGGAATCGAACTCGAGTCAGCCATGTTGGCTGCGTGCAAGGCAAACACCCTACCGCTGTGCTATCGCTCCAGCCCAGATTTTAAATCCAGCTCCAGCTCCAGATTTTATTGAATCTCACAGTGATTCAATAAAAATTTATAAAAATAAAAAGATTCTATGGGATAAGAATAGGTCATGGGAGATAGATCATGACATAGTGATAGTAGGAGCCCTGGCCACTAGAAGGCAGCTATCTGAGGAACGCAGCGCAGGGTACCACACCCAAATCCCCTGTGCAGATCGACTTCCTGCCTGGAGCCTGTGCTAGAACAATTGTTCTGGAAACACCATAGCTTCTTCCATCAGAAAATATTAGCTTTTTGCTGTGAAGCAGGCCTTCCCCCCACCCCACCCCACCCACACACACCCCTCAACCTTCAAATCCCAGCTTGCTAGCTCTGGGACATTGGTTAAGTTACTTGGTGTCTTTTTTAGTCCCATTTTTCTCATTTGAAAAAGCACTGTAGCACTGTAACACTGTTCTCCCGTTGTTTATCGATTAGCTCAAGCCGGCACTTGTAACGTCTCCATTCGTCCCTGTCTGCTTGCTCCAGGAACATGAAGTGAGACTTGTTGTTACTGTTTTTGGCATATTGAATACATCACAAGTAGCTTGCCAGGCTCTGCCGTGTGGGCGAGATACTCTCGGTAGCTTGCCGGGCTCTCCAAGAGGGACAGAGGAACCGAACCCAGGTCGACCGTGTGCAAGGCAAACACCCTACCTGCTGTGTTATTTACTTAGAATGTTGATAATTTAGAGCCTGGGCACTCAATGTTAATTATATCCCATATAGCAAAATAGCACCACCAACTGATACCTAACTCTATAGTTAGTAACCACTTGGCAAAAATGCCTCTCAGGATACCTAACTCTTGTTTCCTTAGTGAATATGGGGATGATTATTCTAGAACCTATCTATTGGGATTGTTGGAAAGATGACAGGATTTAATTTGTGGGAAATGCTGAAAACAGGGTAAGACACAGGAGAAACCTGTTGAGTTTTCCTCTCTCTGTCCCCAGCATGCCAGACATACTTGGCATACCTTCTGCTATGTTTCCATGTCTCTAAGAAATAAATCACTTGACAATGCCGAGGTAGAAACAAGTAACGAAGTTCCCTTTCTTGGAACTGCGTTTTGCATTTGTGCTTTTGTCTCCTCAGAGGCAACACTGCCATGAATCAAAGTTCCCAGTGAAGTCACTGGAAATCTAAGTTGAACAAGTTCTGTAAGAAAGGATCTTTTGTGAGACCACCAGGCAAACCTTTTCATTCTCTCATCTTTTCACTACCAGACTACTCACAGCTTCTGAGGGGATGGGAACATGGTTGTTGAGGAGAGGCAATGCTTACATAGAGCACTTTAATCAGCAATTGGTCACAGGACCTTCATAGTGGAGGTGGTCTGTGTGAAGGAGGTAGGACAGAGAGTCCAAGTGGGGAGTGTGGAGAGAAAGAGAATGGAGGCAGGGAGAGAGAGGAAAGGTAGATAAAAAGAGGGAGGGATATAAAGAGAGGCATAGTCATTGTAATTAATATATTTGTAGGTTTGGGAATTATTAAAAAGTAGGAGGCATCCTTAAATGGGGGCATTTTTCATTATCAAAGAAAGTATTTCATCAGTAGGATTGGCAGTGAGTTAATATCAATGTTTGGAAGTATAACAGATTTTATTTTGAATAAGGAGGGATGTATTTGGAGAGAGTAAAGCGCCCAAAAGAGAATGCATGCTTCTGCAGAGTGGAGACAGAGAATCAGTACACATTGTAACATTACAGATTGGTCAGCAGCTCAGCAGCTCATAAATCTTCATAAGAAACTATCTTCTTCCTATAAATAGCTCTACTACCAGGTCCAATGTAAATTAATGGCCGGGTGATTCCTTGTCAATGACAGAACCTGGACACAAGTGTTTTTTCTATCAAACAAATTCACAGTTAAGAAATTATTACTTTCCACCTTATAATCATAGAACAGGGTAGAGTGCTTTGGATTTTGTTGTCTCACCATTCCAGAGAGTCCACTCTTCCCTCTCAGGACAGAGAAAAGGCTTTTACTCCAGTTCTAACCATTATTTTGTCTTTTCTCATACTTTGGACTGGCAATTTTGAAATCCAGTGATTTATCTTTTATTATATAGAACAAAGAAACAGGATGATATATAATGGCTTCAATAAGAATTAAGAATGGCTTCTCATATATTAAGTCACTCTAACACATATGCGTCTAAGATCATGACAAGTTGGTAATGATACAGTTAGTATATATTCTGATTAGTTTACCTATATCATATTAAAATATGAATTTACCTTTATCCTCATACTGCAAGTTCAGTGCCCTTTTCTCTTCATATGCTGCCTTGTGAATAATGATTACCAGCAATATTGAGTATCTATTTGATAGAGATATCCTACTGATTTTCTTTGTATTATATTTACATATAGAAAAGTATGTGCAAATAACAGGGAGGAGGTTTACAATGATCAAAATAGATTTGAACCTGCTACCATAGGATTGCTTGTCTTAGCAATCAAATAGTATACTTTGTCTTAGTTCAGATGTGAGGCAATTTACAGAGTTTACACATTCTTAAATTTTTTATCACTATGGTATTTTGTTGAAGAAAGCAAGGAGGTGGAGTGAGGAAAAGGGTCATGTGCAATAACATATTCTTATTTAGTGTGATGTAGGGATGTTTAGAGTGTAATTTGGTTTTTCCCATTTAATAGAATTCAAATTAGGAATAAAGAGAAACTATATTTGAAATAATGGAGTGGTAAAACAAATTAAAAAGATATTCCAAATTAACCAAAATCTGAATCGAACTAGAAATATGACACAAAGTAACTTAGAAAGGATTACACAATCCCAGAAAGAAAGCCTTTACTCATTATACTTTTCCCTCTATTACTTAAAAAGTCTATTGCTTTCACATGGATACCATTTTTTTCTATTTATCAGTAAATGAGCATCGAAGCAAATTATCTCTTATGATTTTCTAAATAATATACTGGAATAAATTATGCCTTTGAAGACCAATTTGGGTTGAGGAAAATATTTTAATGAGTGAAATCTAGAAATACCAAATATATAATGAGTGAAGATATATAGTAAGCATATTTAAATTGGGGAAACTAAAAAAAATTTGAAATTCATACAGACAATATCATGGAAGGGTTAAACAGTGAACATATGAAAAGGTAGTGAAGAATGGAAGCAGTTGAAGACATCAGAATCATTAATATTCGGTACTAAATATGGTTTTCATATTAATTAAATAAAACAGAATTCATATTTTGTATGTTTTGCATTGTATTATTAGAAATGTAAATTTTATTAAACATTGATCACTGAATCTAGTGATCTACTTTAAAATCTACTTTAACTCAGACTTCTATAGTTCTGATATCAGTCTCTCCCACTACTCCATCTGTGTGTGTTTCTATTTGTGTGTTATAAGCGTGTGATTCTATTGAGGAACGACTCTTAAGAAATCATACAATACACCAAGGGATGATAAAATAACTCCTTCTTCTTCTCTGCTCTCTTTTTAAAAAACCTTGCCATAGAGGCAAACTGGGAGTTGGGAAGGGATGGGAGGTGATGGGAAGAAACCTGAGGACACTAGTGCTGGGAAATATAGACGGGTGGAGGTCTGGGTGATGGAATACTGTATGACTGAAATCACATAATGAACAGCTTTGTAAGAATATATATCACAGTGACTCAATAAAAAAAGTAGAAGAAGCTATATCACCAAGTGGAAGAGTTTAATCTTTTAGATTAGTCATTACGCATTCCTCAAGTCATCTCTGAGTGATCAGATAACCACTTAGAAGACTATCAGAAGTATCGAACTTGAAGTGCACCACAAAGCAGTTTTATAAAATTTGAGGAAAAAACAAAAAAAAATCACTGAAAGTATTTTTTGTAAATATATTTATTTACAAAATATAAGAAATGGAAATTTCTTTTTTCACTTGACCACTTCCCATTACTCATCGATTTGCTCAAGTGGGGGCCAGTAACATCCCCATTCATCCCTGTTGTGTGCTAGTGTAGCCCATTGTGTCTGTTCATTTGAGGAATATGAAGAGCCTCAAACTGATCGTTCAGGGTGTTGAGAAAGGAGTCTGACAATCTTGTAGGTAGGTGGCCATGCGGTCTTTTGACATCCCATGGAATCCAGTCGATAATGGCTCTAGTACAGCGGTCATCTCCAAATCTCATTACATATCCAGCTCATCTGATCTTCGACGCCTTGGCAAATGAGACAGTGTCCCTGATTCTTGACCGTCGAAGGAGGTTGGAACGTTCTAAAAGGCGTTCCAAGCCACTCTCTTCCTCCTGCACAACTCAGGTGCCAGGTCATTCATCATGTTGACTTCTCGGCCTAGGTACACATAAGTGTTGCATTCAGAGATGGCCATTTCATTGAGAGTGAATGGAATGTCGGGAACAAGACTGTTTCTCATAAGCATTTTCTTTGTGGGGTTCAGCTGTAGTCCGAACTTTCCACACTCATGGTCGAAGTTGGCCAGCATTTGGCTGCTGCTTGGCTAATGTTTGGTGTTATTAGAACGATCTCTTCAGTGAAGTGGAGGTGGTACAAGTTGCCAACCATCTATCTTCACTCCCATTCCTTCCCATTCTAGTCGTCACATGACATTATCTAGGGTGGCACTGAAGAGTTTCGGTGAAATGGTATCACCCTGCTGAACCCCTCTGTTGACATCGATGATCACTTCTTTGTAGAATAGTGAGATCCTGGTAGTGAATCTGTAATACAGCTCACAGAGGATCCTGATGTATTGAGTTTGAACAACCTGGCTAGGGCTTCGATGACCACTTCCTTCTCAACAGAATCAAAGTCCTTCTTTAAATCTATGAACATTAGACAGAGCGGCATCTTGAACTCCCGAGAAACCTCAATGAGCTTGGTTATCATGTGGATATAGTCGATGGTGCTGAATCCTTTGTGGAACCCAGATTGATCGCATGGTTTTCCTTCATCTAGTGTTCTGCCAATTCTATTCAGGATGATGCGAGTGAGCAGCTTGTAGATGACAGACAACAGGCAGATTGGGCGATAGTTGCCAATGTCGTGGATGTCTCCATTCTTGTACAGTAGTTCAGTCCTGCTGGTTTACCATTGGGACGGAACCTTGCATTCAGAGAGGTAGCATGCGGAGAGCTGAGCCAGTGTATTGATGGGTACTGATGGCAGGTTCTTCAGGTGTTCAAATATGACCTAGTCTGAACCAGGTGCTGTTTTTTCTTTACTGACGAAATGCCATGTTGGATTTCAGAAGGGAAAACGTTGGGAATGACATATCCATCCTGCACAATTTGGTATGTAGGCAGGTGGACGTGAATATCAAAGAGATCTGAGTAGAAGTCATGGATAATCTTCTCTATTGCCCTTCTGGAAGATGTGATAGATTCATCAGGATATTGGAGGGCAATCATCTTGGTCTTGTATTTGGTGAAGGACAGGCGGGCTTTACGAATGCTTTTCACAGATTCTGCCATATATACCAGCACTGCTTTCTTCTCTCTTTGAGGTCTTTCTTTATTGCTTCTCTGCACTTCTTTCTGAGCTCGGACGTTTGCTTGCGGTTGCCTGAGACTTGTGCCAAGCCACGTCGGTAAATAAGCTCAGGAGTTTTCGAAGCCAGGCATTTCTGTTTTGGCTATCTCTCTCTTGGCTTTCCTCACACAAGGTGCTGAACTAGTCGATCATATTCATCGTCAATGTTGTCAATGACAGAATCTTCCCATGTTGCTGCAATAGTGCCAAAGAGCTCCCAGCTGATGGTCATTCTGGGAATTCTCTTCTTAAACTTTGCAGCCTTTTCTCCCCATTCCGTGAAGTAGAATTTTGCGCGAAGTTGACAGTGGTCTGATCCTGTTTGGAATTTTGGAAAAACAGTGACATCGGTCAGGCAAAATCATTGATTGAAAATGATGTGATCAGTTTCGTTGTGGAACCATTCACCGGAAGACTCCCATGTCCAACATTTAGATTCGGCCTTATGGAACTGAGTTACCATGGATGGTCTTGGTCGACATGACAAACTCAGATAGTATCTCACCCTGTTCATTCAATTCTGGCCATGGGTCCAGATGTGGATTTCTTCAGCTGATCTTCTCGGTCCTATCTTGGCATTAAAATCACCAACAATGATCTTGTAGAAGGTTGGCCTTCTTTATAGAACTTCTCTAGCTTCATGTAGAACTTCTCAATTTCTCCTTCATCACAATTGGATGTTGATGTGTAGACAACGAAGATAGAAACTGCCGGCAGTGAGCCACATGTATTCAAGTGTAATCGTCCGATTCAGGTTGTTAGGCATTCGAATGAATCAATGCTCATGGCCAAGTTCATGTTAACAAGGACACCGACACCACCGACGCCTCTTTTGTCGCATGTTCCAAGGAACAGTTCTTCTCCAGTGTCGAAAAAAGAATGATGTGATTAATGCCTTCTCATCTCAGTCAGACCAGTTATATCGTACTTGATCTTTTGCGCCTGTACCATCAGGTCCTCTGTGGATGCATCTGATGCCAAGGGTACGTGCATTGAAAGTACAGACAATCATTTTTGTATTTCTTCGTGTTTATTGATCATTAAACCAATATAATGAGGAGGAGGATGGTAGGAGGAGGATGACAAAGAGGAGGAGGAGGAGGAGGAGGAGGAGGATGACAAAGAGGAGGAGGAGGAGGAGGAGAAGAAGAAGAAGAAGAAGAAGAAGAAGAAGAAGAAGAAGAAGAAGAAGAAGAAGAAGAAGAAGAAGAAGAGGAGGAGGAGGAGGAGGAGGAGGAAGAGGAGGAGGAGGAGGAAGAGGAGGAGGAGGAGGAGGAGGAAGAAAGATAGAAAGAAAGAAAGAAAGAAAGAAAGAGAAAGAAGCAAGGAATTGAGGAAGGAAGGAAGGAAGGAAGGAAGGAAGGAAGGAAGGAAAGAAAGAAAGAAAGAAAGAAAGAAAGAAAGAAAGAAAGAAGTGCCTGCCATATAGGTGGGAACGAGGATAGGGAGGGAAACTGAGGACATTGATGGTGGGATATATACACTGGTGAATGAATGTGTATTGAAACATTATATGACTGAAGCCCAATCATGAACAACCTTGTAATTGTGTATCTAACTGTGATTCAAATAAAAATGAATTTAAAAAGACAAAAACATATGAAAATGTTTACATTCAAAATGGTTAACTTTACTGCAAATAAAATATATAATAGAATATCACTAAAAAAGAAAACTTTTCCCTTACTTAATTTAACAGACTACAATAATTATTATATTTTCAGATATTGAGCCATTGGTTCTCAATGATTTTTCAAATTTTACCTAGTGATATTTGGGATGAATGTAGCACTGCACTATAGCACTGTCATCCCATTGTTCATCAATTTGCTCGAGCGGGCACCAGTAACATCTCCATTGTGAGACTTCTTGCTACTGGTTTTGGCGTATCGAATATGTCACAGGTAGTTTGCCAGGCTTTGCCATGCAGGTGGGATACTCTCAGTAGCTTGCTGGGCTCTTCGAGAGGGAAGGAGGAATCCAACCTGGGCTGGCCGTATGCAAGGCCCTGCCTGCTGTGCTATCGCTCCTGTATTTCTTAAAAATGCCAAAACCCTTATAACATATAGCATAATTAAGTATATAATTATTTATCTAAAGCTACTGAGCCAACCAAAATTTTCTGAGAGTTGAAATGTGAAAAATATGAATATTACAGGAAATAATAACTAAATTAGTTTTAAAGTTTTTGTATCAAATATCAGATTATAAATATGTATATATTTGGTGGGGGGAGTGAGGCCTTGCAGGACATGCTCGGGGACCCAGTGTGACCCCCAGCAATATTCAACCTGGTGCTGCTTACATCCAGCTGTGCTGGGACTCACCAAATCTAGGGGATGAGGTAAGAGGAACTGAACCTGGGGCCTGTACATGCCAGGCATGTTCTCCATCCCATTGAGAAATCTCCCTCATCCCTATAAGTTAATTTCACCTGGTTATATTCAGAAAAATATCCTATAGCAATTTATAACAAGTCACAACTAAAATACACAGAAAATAAATTTATAGTGCAGAATCATATTTGAAAAGTTCATCATTTTTCAGGCTATATTTGTTAAACATGACTATCCAAATCATAAATATTAATGAAATTAATTTACAAAATACATGCCTAAACAAAAATTCACTGAACATTGTCTTTCAGAAGTTTCCAAAAGTCCAGGGTAAAATGAATTGCTAACACTTTATAATCTACATTATTTTAGTATTTTTAAACAATGAATATAATCCAGCATGATGAAATATGCAATTTGTGACAATGTATTGGAAGGGAAAAGGACTGATAAGAAATTGTTCAAAAATGAATAAAGATTTGAATAATGAAATCTTTAAAAAACATATGCAGATACTCATATCTAAAGGAATGAATGTATTCATAGTAAATCTTTAAAAATTTTAATGTACTCTCCTGTTTAAATGATTTAGAAAACTACTATTTTAGAATTCACACCTCATAACTTAAAGCTCACTTTTATCATATTTCTTGCCTTTTGAAGATATGTTTTGGACAATCAATGCCACTAATGATGAATATTACAACATGTATCATGGAAATCAAATTCAAATGAACAAAAAATCACTAATTTAGTTTTATTTCCATTCTTTGTGAAAGATAAATATTTCCTCTGAAGAGAGGCTCAACATTGCTAGATTTATTAAGGATTTGAAGGCTTTCTTGTTATTACCACACCATTTATATTATGCCTTACTTTAGAGATTATCTTCTTTGCTTTGTTGAATTTAGTATTTTAGAGCTTGCTAATCTCTTTATCTAAGGCATGATGAAATGATGATTATGATAAAATTAATGTTAACATCCTGCTAGTCATTTTAACTGCAATATAACAAAAACCCTAATATGTGTTTGAAATACTTCTTGTTTTAACAACTAAAGATTGCCATCTAGTGGGAATGTTGAAGCAAGTAGAAGAATACAGTAATGGTTTTATAAAACTGAATTTTTTTACTGGTTTCATGATTCACTAATCAATTTTAATAAATTTTATAGTAAATGAATAAATTATAATCACAGATTCAAATGTAAAATTAATCTTATACCACCTAGAGCATGAATTTGATCAGTTTTAAGATAATTGTTCATATTAAGGGCCTTTCCCACTCTTCTACAGACAGTTTTTGGTTTTTGATTTTGTTTTTGTTGTTTTGCTTTGTCTTTTGGCCACACTAGCTCAGCACTCAGGGTTTTCTCCAGGCTGTGCTCTAGGACACTATAGTGCCAGGGATTTAGTCTATGCCTCATCAGACAAAATGAGTGCTTCAGCTCTTGAGAGATCTTCACTGTTCCTTCAACATATAGTGTTAATGAAAGTGCAGAGAAAACACACTTTCATGTATTTTAAGAGTAATCATTAACCATTTTGATTAGAAATAGAAAAGAATTATGGTTTTTCATATTATGTCCTATCTTCAATCATTTTTCTCTAAACAATTGGGTTCTAAGATCAATTATTTTATATAAAACAATATACTCTTATTTCAAAGGATTGGATTATTCCTTTAATCCAATTCATTAAGTGGAATGTGTGCATTAAGAAAGGCAAATTTATCCTTTTAACAATGTATTAAGGCATCATGACTTACAGAGTTATCCATAGCTAAATTTTACTCATACAATATTTCAACAGCAGTCCTATCACTAGTGTCAACTTCCTTCCATTAATGTCTCCAGTTTCTCTCCACCCCACCTCAGTCAGCCTCCTTGGCATGCACATTTCTGTTTTCTTTCTCAAGCCTCACCTGGTGATGTAAAGGACTGATTCCTGAGTTTGTTCTTAGGCATTATTCCTGGCACAGCTTAGGAGACCATTTATGATGCCAGGGATTGAACCTAGGTTAGCAATGTGCAAGGCAAGGACAGTAACAACGTTACCAATGACAGCCAATGACAGATACATTTTTAAGTTTCATTGTTGCAGTTTTGATCTTATGCTTTCAGTTTTGTTGGTTCTGTGCTTCAGATATATAGATATATAACACCTCAACACCACCAATGTGTCTAAGGCCCCTGACCCTTATCCCTGTTACCTCCCATCTACCTCTTCTTACTTCCCTGCTTTGGTTTCTTTCCTTCCTTTATGAGTAAATAATGAAGGTGATATATAATATATATATATACATTGAATACTATACATCTGTGAGGTATAATTAAATCATGAAGTCCACTGCAACAAGGATGGACTGTAAGATAAATGAAGTAAATCGGAAGAAAAATAAATATCAGATTATTTTAACTTGCTTGTAGTATATAAAGTAACAGGATAAGGAAATACAAGATATCAAGAGAATGACTAGGTACTCTTTTTCCTAGATTATAGAACTGAGGAATTTATCTTGTGTCTAGCCCTTATTCTACCTTAGTACTTTGAAAAACCCTGCAATACTAATCCTTGGAGACTATTTAAAGAAGTCATTGGTTAGTGGTAATTACTGGGTCTGTTGACTAATTGAGGTGATTACTGGGTCTTTGAACTAATTGAGGACGCAAAAATGAAGTGTATGGGGAAATTTAAATGTTTAATAAACATCTGAGCAGAGTAGAATTAAGGAAGAGAGATTAATTTATAGTCAGTTCTATGACCATCTCAAGAAAAAGTGACAAAGCTAAAATTGTACATCAGTGTTGTACAGTTTGAGATGTCCAGGAAACCCAGAATTTTTAACGGGTTGGTACAGCTGGAGTTAAAGTTTTAATGGAGTGGTGGCTTTTGTGTGTGTGTGTGTGTGTGTGTGTGTGTGTGTGTGTGTGTGTGTGACTTTCGGACCTTCCAGAAGTACAGAAATATGGGGGATGGTAGCCCATCCTAACTTTGTAAAAGCCTGGAAGTTTCAGTCACAAAACCTGCATACCTGAACTTTTTTAGCAGATTAATTTCTGAGTGACATTCAGTCCAAGACAATGGAGTCCAGCCAGAGGCATGTTGGCGATTTTGGAGTGTGGGAGCAAGCAGCTGCCAGGGCTCTATTTGGATGAGTTATTCGAGAATAGCTTATCCAGGGTGCTTTGGACTTCTCAACAATGCATGGGTGTCAGAAAAAACTCTTTTGCAGCTTGTTGATCTCTTTCAACAATGATAAACTAGTAATACTACACCAGATTGGATGGGATGAAACATAGAAGGCAAACAACCTCTATTAACAAAACATAAACACAGAAGGCTTAGCCTGTATAACAACATGCTAGCGATCTCTTACACAAGGACTTAATGTCTCCATAGTGAGATACAACAATTTACAGTAATTTTCTTCTAAGGAAATATTTTTTGATCATTATGTTAGTAAATTATTGATATTAAGCAATATAAAATAAATTATTGAGAGCCTGTTATGGAGGCAAGCTTAATGGATAGTTGAGAAAATTGGAGACAATGGTGGAAGGAAGGTGTAATGGTGGTGGGATTGGTGTTGGAATATTGAATACCTGTAACAAATGATCATTTAACAACTTTGTAAAGCACAGTGCTTATATAAAGTATGTAGCAATGTAGCATTGTCATCCCATTGTTCATCAATTTGCTTGAGCAGGCACCAGTAACTGTTGTTATTGGTTTTGGCGTATTGAATATACCATGGTGAGCTTGCCAGCTCTGCCGTGCAGGCGGGATACTCTCCATAACTTGCCAGGCTCTCCTCCAGGGACAGAGGAATTGTACCTGGGTCAGCTGCATGCAAGGCAAATGCCTTACCCACTGTGCTATCGCTCTAGCCCTATATAAATTATAGGGGAGAAATTTATACATGTAAGCCTCACGTATTTCATGTAAACTCCAAAATATATTAACACAGAATTTCTTTAAAAGTTTTATTAATGACAGATAGACGTGATTATTATCATAATGAGATTCAAGTATAAAATAAAATTTAATGTAATATAATGTATATTCCAGAATTGAAAATGTATGTAAATGAGAATAGGCATTTTATTATATTGTATCATATGGTTATAATTTTCTTATTTACATAGGTCAAAATCAGATAGCAATCACAAATTGACTCTTACTGGTTTATTTTTTGATCATTCTATTTGCAATTCCTTAAAGTTTTGCTGGAATAAGCAATATAATGTAAACTTGTTTTTTGCCAGGTTGGGATTGGGAGGGAAACTGAAATATTGGTGTAGGGAAGTTCACACTGGTAGTGTTAGAAAACTAAATGCTTGAAACAACTGTATAACAAACAACTTTGTAAATCACTGTATTTTTCAATTAAAATAAATTTTAAAAAGTAAAAATTAAAAATAAAATTGTACACTGAAAAACAAGCAGTATTATTATTATTATTATGTTTTCTTTTGGGGCCATTCCTGTCTGTGTTCAGGGGTTATTCCTGGCTCTGCACTTAGGAGTTATGCCTGATGGTGCTCAGGCCAACTGTAGGATAATGGAAAGATACAACTTTGACAATGAATTCTGTATTTTTGATGCTTAAATAATTATTAGTTTTTATTATTAATTCGATAGGCATATAATCAATCACCTATTGATTATAGTGAGATGGGCCTCTGATTTTGGTCGATGCTAGAATAAGCTCAAATAATATCTTAAGAGAGATATTTAGCAGTATATATAAAGATTCAAAGTACTTTTATGTCTTTTGAAAATTAAATGACGCAAAAATTAATTCTTAAGACATAGCATTTGGTAGACACATCATATTTTGAAATGCTAATACCTCAGTTGTTGATAAAATATTTTTAAGAAAACTAATATCAAACAGTAGGGAAAATAGTTATATATGCACATATTTGTTCATATAAAATTATTGACAAAATTTTTAAAGTTTTTAATAATACTTTGTCATATTTCTTTTACATAAAATAAACTATAAAATGATCAATTAGTTAATGCATACATATATAAATACCTCACCAGCATACCTCCACTAACTCCACTGCCTCTACTACCCAGCTGCTGCCACACTCCAGGACGCTTTCCGGACCGAATGGCCACGAAACACACTTAATACCAATATTTCAGGATTGCCGCACCATATTTGATAGGGTCACATATGGTTTTAACCATGGGAACACCTGAAAGGGCAAACAGAGGCTGCCCTAAAAGCCTCTATACCTCTCGGAGAGCGTGACAAGCTACCGAGAATATCCTGCTTGCACTGCAGCGTTTGGCAAGCTATCCGTGGCGTATTCGATATGCCAAAACCAGTAAATACAATGGGTCTCATTCCGCTAACCCTGAAGGAGTCACCAATACAGCAACGTTGAGAAGGATGAGGAAGGAGAGGCTGATAAAATCTCAAGGCCGAACTAGGCTGCCAAAACAAAGAAAGACAAAAATGACTGCCTGTATTTTCAATGCAAGTATGCTTGTATCAGATGCATCCATCGAGAACCTGATGGTACAAGTGCAAAAGATCAAGTACATCATTGGTATGACTGAGAGAAGAAGGCATTGATCACATCATGCTGTTTTCAACACTGGAGAAAAACTGTTCCTCAGAACATGCGACAAAAAAGGCGTCAGTGGTATTCGTGTCCTTGCCAACATGAACTTGGCCAGGAACACTGATTCATTCGAATGCCTAACAATCCGAATCAGATGATTACACTTCAATAGATGTGGCTCACTGCCGGCAGTTTCTATCTTCGATTTCTATGCATCAACAACTAATTGTGATGAAGGAGAAATTGAGAAGTTCTACATGGAGCTGGAGAAGTTCTATAAAGAAGACCACACCTTCGACAAGATTATTGTCAGTGATTTTAATGCAAGATAGGACCAAGAAGATCAGCCGAAGAACTCCATATCAGGACCCATGGCCTAGAATGGAACGAACAGGGTGAGAGACTGTCTGAGTTCATCATGTTGACAAATAGCATCCATGGTAACTCACAGTTCCATAAGGCCGAATCTACACGTTGGACATGGGAGTCTCCTGGTGGATGGTTCCACAACGAAATTGACCACATCATTTTCAATCAATGGTTTTGCCTGACCGATGTCACCGTTTTTCCAAAATTCCAAATGGGATGGGACCACCGTCACCTTTGTGCAAAATTCTACTTCACGGAGAGGAAAGAAAGGGCTGAAAAGTTTAAGAATAGAACTCCCAGAATGACCATCAGCTGGGAGCTCGTTGGCACTATTGCAGCAACATCGGAACATGCTGTCGTTGACAACATTGACGATGAATATGATTGGTTGGTACAGCACCTCCATGATTGTGTGAGGAATTTCAAGAGAGAGATAGCCAAAAAAAAAACCACCTGTTTTCAAAAACTCCTGACCTTATTCACCAACGTGGCTTAGTGCAAGCCTCAGGCAACCACAAGCAAATGTCCGAGCTCAGAAAGCAGTGTAGAGAAGTGGCAAAGGAAGACCTCAAAGAGAGAAGAGCAGCAGTGTTGGCAGGTGTGGCAGAAGCCTGGAAAAGCATACCTGGACATACCTGCCTGTCCTTCGCCAACTACAAGACCAAGATGACTGCCCTCCAACGTCCTTATGGATCTATCGCATCTTCCAGAAGGGCAGTGGAGAATATTATCCATAACTTCTACTCGGATCTTTTCGATAGTCATGTCCACCTGCCCACATACAAAATTGCGCAGGATGGATATGTCGTTCCCAACGTTCTCCCTTCCGAAATCTGACACACCATTTCATCGGTAAAGAAGCTAACAGCAAAACAGTATGGAAAATTCTCCAAAAATTAGAAATTGACCTCGCATTTGACCCAGCATAACCACTCCCGGGAACATATCCCAGAGAAGCAAAAAAAAGTATAGTCAAAGTGACATCTGCACTTGTTTGTTCATTGCAGCACTGTTTACAATAGCCAGAATCTGGATAAAACCTGAGTGCCCGAGAACAGATGACTGGTTAAAGAAACTTTGGTACATTTACACAATGGAGTACTATGTAACTGTTAGAAAATATGAAGTCATGAAATTTACATTCAAGTGATACTACACAGAAAATATCATGCTAAGTGAAATGAGTCAGAAAGAGAGAGACAGACATAGAAAGATTGCATTCATCTGGGGAACATAAAGTCATAAAATAGGAGACTAAGACCCAAGAGTGGCCAAGATTAGTACCAGGAGGTTCACTCCATGTCTTGGAGGCCAGACTCACATGCTGGGGAAAAAGCAGCTCAGATAGAGAATGGAGAACCAAATAAAGGGTGTTAGGAGGATCCTCCCAGGATGGGAGTAGCATGCTGAAAGTAGACTATAGACAGAACATGATTGCCACTTAATGCTTCTTTTGAAAACCAAAGCACACAAAACGGAGAGAGAGAACAAAAGGGAATGCCCTGACACGGAGGCAGGGTGGGATGGGGAGGATGGAAGGTGGGAAGGATACTGGGATTAGTGGTGTTGGAAAATGGACATTGGTGGAGGAATGGATACTTGATCATTGTATAACTGAAACTCAAGCACAAAAATTTGTAAGTCTACAACTGTACCTCATGGTGTTTCACTAATAAAAATTTTAAAAAAAGAAGTGAACAGCACCTTGCCCAGACAAGGTGAGACCCAAACACCTAAAGAACCTGCCCTCAGTACTCATCAATACACTGGCTCAGCTCTCCACATGCTAACTCTCTGAATGCAAGGTTTTGTCCCATTGGAAAACCAGCAGGACTGAACTACTGTACAAGAAGGGAGACATCCACGACATTGGCAACTATTGCCCAATCTGCCTGTTGTCTGTCAACTACAAGCTATTCACTCATGTCATCCTGAATAGAATTGGCAGAACACTAGATGAAGGAAAACCATGCGATCAATCTGGGTTCTGCAAAGGATTCAGCAGTAACATACCATCGAATATATCCACATGATAACCAAGCTCATTGAGGTTTCTCGGGAGTTCAAGATGCCGCTCTGTCTAACATTCATCAATTTAAAGGACTTTGATTCTGTTGAGAAGGAAGTGCTCATCAAAGCCCTAGCCAAACAGGGTGTTCAAACTCAATACATCAGGATCCTCTGTGAGCTGTATTACAGATTCACTACCAGGATCTCACTATTCTACAAAGAAGTGATCATCGATGTCAACAGGGCTTCAGCAGGTTGATGGCATTTCACCGAAACTCTTCAGTGCCACCCTCGAGAATGTCATGCGACGATAAGAATGGGAAGGAATGGGTGTGAAGATAGACGGTTGGCAACTTGTACCACCTCCACTTCACTGAGGAGATCGTTCTAATAACACCAAACATTAGCCAAGCATCACAAATGCTGGCCAACTACGACCATGAGTGTGAAAAGGTCGGACTACAGCTGAATCTCACGAAGACAATGTTTATGAGAAACAGTCTCATTTCTGACATTCCAATCACTCTTAATGGAGCAAACATCTCCGGATGCAACAGTTATGTGTAGCGAGGTCGAGAAGTCAATATGACAAATGACCTGGCACACGAGTTGCGCAGAAGGAAGAGAGCAGCTTGGAACACCTTCAAGAGCATCCAAGAAATAGCTCAGAGGCTGAAGAACCTCCAGCTCCGGGCACTTCTCTTCGATTCTACTGTTCTTCCTGCAGTAACATATGCTTCAGAGACCTGGGCCCTACGAAAACAGAATGAGAACTCTAGTCAGGTCTCCCTAAGAGGAATCCAAAGAGCTATGCTTGGAGTATCACACTTGACTCAAATGAAAGAATCTGGAGTTCATACCTCCTTTGATGGTCAAGAATCAGGGATGCTGTCTCATTTGTCAAGGCATTGAAAATCAGATGGGCTGGACACATAATGAGATTTGGAGAGGACTGCTGGGCTATAGCCATTACCGACTGGATTTTATCAGACGTCAAAATATCGCATGGCTGCCAACCAACTAGATGGTCAGACTTCTTCATCAAGACCCTGAACGATCAGTTTGAGGCTCTTTGTGTTCCTAGAATGAACAGACGCCATTAGGCTACACTAGCACGTGACAGAGACTAATGGAAAAATTACTGTTGCCCACTCGAGCAAATCAATGTGTCATGGGCTGTCAAGTGATCGAGTGATACATATTTACATAATATCACAAATTTGAAAAATATACACCAAATTTATTTTATTTATTAATAGAAAGAATAAACATGTGCTGAACATACAATTGGACTTTAAAGTGGCTAAAGATAAATGAGAGAATATGTTTTAGCAAATAGATAATATAGAGGGCTGAGGCTTCAAGATACTATTAAGGGACCCTTACCTCTTCTAGTTAGTTACGGGAGGGAAAAGTTTTGTATGAGCTTTGAGAGACTAAATTGATATTATTTTTAATAAGTCATAAACCAAAGTGAAAAATATTAGCAAGATCTTTTATTAGCATCTTTGTCAGAAGGTCAAAGTTTTAATAATAATAATTATGGATGTAGAAATGTATATGATGTTGTGGTTATTCACCTTTATTTTCAAAACTTTCTTGAAGAAACCTATGATCAAAAAAATGTTATATGGGCCCACAGTGATAGTACAGCATATAAAGTGCTTCACTTGAATGAGACTGATAGGTTTGATCCCCGGCAACCCATTTGGTCCCTTGAACCCCTACAGGAATGGTCACTGAGCTCAGAGCCATAAGTAAATCCTAAGCATTACCAGGCCTGGTCCCCAAATTGTATCTTTTTAAAAATATGACGGCCTCACATGCTGGGGGGAAAAGCAGCTGGGATGTAGAAGGGAACACTAAGTGAATGATGCTTTGAGGGCTCGCTCGTGATGGGTTATGTGTACTAAAAGTTGACTATAGACCATATATGATGGCCACTTACTCCTGTATTGCAAGCCATAACACGCAAAAGTAGAGAGAGAATAAAAGTAACTGTACCTTCAACAGAGGTGGGGGAGGCAGGGGATAGTGTGGGGTGGGTGGAGTGTTACTAGAAACATTGTTGGTGGAGAATGGGCACTAGTGGAGGGATGGGTAATCAATCATTGTGTGACTGAAACATAATCACGAAAGTTTGTAAGTCTAACTATATCTCATGGTGATTCATTAATTTTTTTTAAAAAAATTTAAAAAAATAACTTACCAAGTTCGGCCTTGAGATTTTGTCAGCCTCTCCTTTCTCATCCTTCTCAGTGCTGCCATGTCGGTGAAGCCTTCAGGTTCAGGTGAATGAGACCAGTTGTAGTTACTGGTTTTGGCATATCGAATACACAACGGATAGCTTGCCAGGCTCTTCCGTGCGGACGGAATGCTCTCGGTAGCTTGCCAGTCTTTCCGAGAGGGAAACTAAGGCCGAACTAGGCTGCCACAACGAAGGAAGACAAAAATCATCATCTGTACTTTCATTGCACGTATGCTAGCATCAGATACATCCATCGAGGACCTGATGGTACAAGCGCGAATGATCAAGTACGACATCATTGTTCTGACGGAGACAAGAAGACACGAATCTCACCATGCCGTTTTCGACACTGGAGAAGAATTGTTCATCGGAACATGCGATAAAAGAGACGTCGTAGACATCGGTGTCTTTGTCAACACAAACTTGGCCAAGAGCATTGATTCATTCGAATGCCTAACAACCCGAATCGGATGTTTACATTTGAATAGATGTGGCTCACTGCCGGCAGTCTCTATCTTCGTTGTCTACGTATCAACATCTCATTATGATGAAAGAGAAATCGAGAAGCTCTACATGGAGCTGGAAAAGTTCTATAAAGAAGACCACACCTTCTACAAGATCATTGTGGGTGATTTTAATCCCAAGATAGGACCGAGAAGATCAGTGAAGAACTTCACATCGGGACCCATGGCCTAGAATGGAACGAACAGGGTGAGAGACTGTCTGAGTTCATCATGTCGACCAAGACCATCCATGGTAACTCACAGTTCAAGAAGGGAGAATGTAAACGTTGGACATGGGAGTCTCCCGGTGGACGATTCCACAACAAAATAGACCACATCATATTCAATCAAAGGTTTTGCCTGACCGATGTCGCTGTTGTCCCAAAATTTCGAACGGGATCAGACCACCGTCTCCTTCGTGCAAAACTCTACTTCACAGAGCGGGGAGAAAGGGCTGCAAAGTTCAAAAAGAGAACTCCCAGAACGACCACCAACTGGGAACTCTTTGGCACTATTGCGGCAACATGGGAAGATGCCATTGTTGACAACATTGACAAGGAATATGATCGACTGGTTCAGCATCTCCATGAATGTGCAAGGAACGCCAAGACAGAGATAGCCACAAAAAAACGCCTGTCTTCGAAAACTCTTGAGCTAATTCGCCAGTGTGGTGGTTTGGCGCATGCCTCAGGCAACCGCAAGCTAATGTCCGAGCTCGCAAAGCAGTGCAGAATGCGATCAAGGAAGACCTCAAAGATAGAAGAGCAGAAGTACTGGTAAATGCGGCAGAAGCTGGGAAAAGTATTCCTTACGCCTGCCTGTCCTTCGCCAACTACAAGACCAAGATGACTGCCCTACGACATTCTGATGGATCCATCACATCCTCCAGAACGGCAATGGAGAAGATTATCCATGACTTCTACTCAAATCTCTTCGATAACCATGTCCACTTCCCGACATACCAAATTCCACAGGATGGATATGTCGTTCCCAAAGTTCTCCCTTCCGAAATCCGACACGCCATTTCGTCGGTAAAGAAACAAACATCACCTGGCCCAGACAAGGTCCGACCTGAACAACGGAAGAACCTGCTATCAGTACTCATCATTACACTGGCTCGGCTCTTCACATGCTACCTGTCTAAATTCAAGGTTCCGTCCAAATGGAAAACCAGCAGTACCATACTACTGTTCAAGAAGGGAGACATCCATGACATTGGCAACTATCGCCCGATCTGCCTATTGTCTGTCATCTACAAGTTGTTCACTTGAGTCATCCTAAATAGGATTAGCAGAACACTAGATGAAGGACAACCATGCGAGCAAGCCGGGTTCCGCAAAGGATTCAGCACCATCGACCATATCCACACAATAACCAAACTCATTGAGGTTTCTCGGGAGTTCAAGATGCCGCTCTGTTTAACATTCATTGATTTAAAGAAGGCCTTTGATTCTGTTGAGATGGAAGTGGTCACTGAAGCCCTAGCCAATCAGGGCATTCAAGCCCAATACATCAAGATACTCCGTGAGCTGTATTGCGGATTCACTACCAGGATCTCACCATTCTACAAAGAAGTGATCATTGATGTCAAGAGAGGGGTTCGGCAGGGTGATACCATTTCACCGAAACTCTTCAGTGCCACCCTCGAGAACATCATGCGACGACTGGAATGGGAAGGAATGGGAGTGAAGATAGATGGTTGGCAATTACACCACCTCTGCTTTGCTGATGACATTGTTTTAATAACACCAAACATCAGCCAAGTGGCACAAATGCTGGCCGACCAATGACTGTGAGTGTGGAAAGGTAGGACTACAGCTGAATCTTATGAAGACAATGTTTATGAGAAACAGCCTCGTTCCTGATGCCCCATTCGCTCTCAACGGAATGACCATCTCCGAATGCAACAGCTATGTGTACCTAGGTCGAGAAGTAAACATGACAAATGACCTGGCACCCAAGCTGCGCAGGAGGAAGAGAGCGGCTTGGAACGCCTTCAAGAATGTCAAAGAAATAGCTCAGAGGACGAAGAACCTCTGGCTCCGGGCACATCTCTTTGATTCCACTGTTCTTCCTGCATTAACATATGCCTCAGAGACCTGGGCCCTACGCAAACAGGATGAGAATGCTATTCAGGTCTCCCAAAGAAGAATAGAAAGAGCTATGCTTGGAATATCACGTTTCACTCAAATGAGAGAAAAAATCCGGAGTTCCGCCATCCGTCTACGATCAAGAATCAGGGACGCTGTCTCATTTGCCAAGGTGTCAAAAATCAGATGGGCTGGTCACGTAATGAGATTTAAAGACGACCGCTGGACTAGAGCTGTTACTGACTGGATTCCATGGGATGTCAAAAGACCGCGTGGCTGCCCACCTATCAGATGGTCAGACTTCTTCATCAAGATCATGAACGATCGGTTTGAGGCTCTTCATGTTCCCAGAGCGAACAGATGCCATTGGGCTACACTAGCACGCGACAGGGACAAATGGAAACGTTACTGGCGCCCGCTGGAGCAAATCGATGACTAACGGGAAGTTAAGTGATTAAGTGAAATGTACTTACCAAAAAATCACTATATTCAGCTATATATTTTTTCTTTAAGAAAGTGCGTCTTTACTTCTCTCTATTTTTGATGGAGGTGATGTTTTTTTCTTGTAAAGTCCGCCAGTGCCTTTTAACATCTTTGATGTTAACCTCTTGTCAGATGTTGGATTGTATTGGATAAATAATCTTTTTCATTCTTTGGACTGACTTTGTATCTGGTTGACCATTTCTTTTGAGGTGTAGAAAATTCTTAGCATGTACTACGTATTCCCAATTTTTTAATTATGTTCAACTCGCCCTATGAAAAATTATTTAAAACAATTTTAATAAATCTTTTAATTATAGGAATGACACAATTTTTGTCAAGATAAAATAAAATATTGAAATGTCTAAAATGTCTCTTATCTACAAAGATACTAAAATATATGGAAGAGTGAATAAAAATGTACTCAAGCACTATATTTATGTTTATTTTGTGTGTGTGTGTCACGCTGAACTTTATTTGAACGTCCTATTTTAAAAGTATGGCCCCTCCCGTTGATCGTCGATTTGCTCGAGCGGGCCCAGTAACGTCTCCATTGGAGACTTTGTTGTTACTGTGTCTGGCATATCGAATACTCTCGGTAGCTTGCCGGGCTCTCCGAGAGGGGCGGAGGAATCGAACTCGGGTCGGCCATGTTGGCCGCTTGTAAGGCGAACGCCCTACCCGCTGTGCTATCGCTCCAGCCCTTCTTTAAAAGTATGAGTGATTGAAATTCTGTGACTTGCAATATTGTTAATGATGGTTTCTCATGCATGATATTACAACTCTGAATCTCTCACCTGCCTCTCCCACCCCTCTTAATATATATTCTTTCTTCTTCGAATGCTTTATGGTGTTTCTTATGCTAATTAATCAGCCTCGAGAACAGGCTAGAGAACAGGCTAAAATGTCCAGGATCCCTGCTGCAGGCCACTGTTGCCAGAATCAGGATGCAGATCAGGGTGTGCGAAGGGGCAGGACTAGTCAAGGTACTTGATGAGCCAATGCTCCCTGAACCCAAGCTAGCCAGCTGTTCAGGCTGAAACCAGAAGCTATCCAAGGAAAATGGCTGCACAATTCTAGGGCTGGATATTGAACGTAAAATTACATAAATAAATAAATAAAATAAAACCTTAACTGTTTTATAACCGGCCGTCAGAAAAGTGTCTCTGAGGATGAAGAGGCCAGTGCACGGTGCTGCCAGCGCATGGTGCTGCCGCTTCAATGGCTGGCCCCCTCTCCTGCTCCCCAGGCAGGGAGGCAAAATGGGTGGCAGCCCTAGGAAGCCGAATGCTCAGCCGCACTGGTGATGCTCAGGGAACACTTTTTTAAAATTTATTATTTTACTATTATTTTTTAATTTTTATTAGTGAAACATCATGATATACACTTGTAGACGTACAAGTTTTTGTTTCAGTTATACAATGATTTAGTACCCATCCCTCCAACAGTGCCCATTCTTCACCACCAATGATCCCAGTATCCCTACCACCCCCCACCACTCCATCCCACCACACCTCTGTGGCAGGGCATTCCCATTAGCTCTCTATCCCCTTTTGGGTGCTGTGGTTTGCAAAAGAGGCATTGAGTGGCAATCATGTTCAGTCTACTTTCAGCATGCTTCTCCCATCCTGGGAGGATCCTCCCAACACCCTTTAGTTGGTCCTCCCCTTTCTTTCTGAGCTGTCTTCTCCCCAACATGTGCGGCTGCCCTACAAGCCATGGAGTGAATCTCCTGGTACTTATATCAGCTATTCTTGGATGTTAGTCTCCCATTTTGTTACTTTATATTCCCCAGATGAATGCAATCTTCCTATGGTTGTCCGCTCTCTTTCTGACTCATTTCGCTTAGCATGATACTTTCCATGTAGTACCACTTGTATGTAAATTTCATGACTTCATCTTTTCTAACAGCTGCATAGTACTTCACTGTATAGATGTACCAAAATTTCTTTAACCAGTCATCTGTTCTCGGGCACTCTGGTTTTTTCCAGGTTTTGACTATTGTGAATAGTGCAACAATAAATAGAAGTGCAGATGTCATTTTGACTGTACTTTTTTGCCTCTCTGGATATGTTCCCGGGAGTTGTATTGTTGGGTCAAATGGGAGCTCAATTTCTAGTTTTCTGAGAATCGTCCATACTGTTTTCCAAAAGAGCTGAACCAGTCGGCATTTCCGCCAGCAGTGAGGGAGAGTCTCTTTCTCGCCACAACCATGCCAACACCGGTTGCTTTTGTTCTTTTGGATGTGGGCCAGTCTCTGTGGTGTGAGATGATATCTCATTGTGGTTTTCATCTGCATCTCCCTGATGATTAGTGATGTAGAGCATTTATTCATGTGCCTTTTAGCCATTCGGATTTCTTTCAGAAAGTTTCTGTTCATTTCATCACGCCATTTTTTGATGGGGTTAGATGTTTTCTTCTTGTAGAGTTCAAGCATTGCTTTGTATATCCTTGATATCAACCCTTTATCAGATGGGTCAGGGACCACTTTCATCTGTGGCCACAGAGGGCCGCCTCTCTCCAGCCCTAGCCGCTCCATAACTGGCCTGATGTCCAGACTGCAGCGGGACACTGCCCTCTGCCAGAACTCTGCCCAGACACCAATTCCTTTTTAGAAAGCAATTATACTGGTATAAGTTATGACAAAATTATTTCTCAAAGAAATATACTCTTATTTTTCTCTGTCCAATTTGCTTCAACCTAAGCTTGATTTAGGGAGACCTGGTTTAGGGAGCTCCAGTTAACAAAATGTTTGATTTTTTGGAGTTAAAGAATGAGAGCAACCTATGCTTCCTACTATACACAAAGCAGAAAGAATAACTGAATGACTGAAAAACACATCGGGCGTTTTTGACTGGAAATGAGCATTGGGGTGAAAATTAAAAAAACACTCAAACATTCCACCAAAACCAAAATTAGATACTAGATCTGTATATATAGTTACCAAAAATAAACTCGAAACAGTGAATGGTAATTATAAAATAGAATTTTTGAACTTGACGTTAGGAACAAATTGCCAAACACTAAAACACAAAATAGGAGGCTTAGCTGTTTTACTGGATGTAGTAAAATTTAGAGCGTGGAAAGTGCAATTATTTTAAAATACGAAGATATATTTATATGTAATTTTGTTTGTTTGCTATTTTTATTTGTTCTTTGTTTACTTGTTTGGGGTTATGGACCTCACCCAATGATGCTTAGGGCTTACTCCTGACTCAGTGCTCTCCTCACTGTGGCACTAGCGTCCTTACATGGTGGGAATCAAACCCAGGCCTGCTGATTGAAAGGCAAGTGCCCTACCTGCTTCAATATCTTTATAAACCCCACGCAAAATACTTTTACATGTTTTATTAAGTCTTCATTAAGAGACTTTTATGGGCTATAACTATTAAATGGGTTTTTTTCATATGATCACAAACCCATGTGCTTTTAATCAATATGGTATAGTGCTTTTAGAAAGATTCAAATTAATGAATTCTAAGAGAGACTTTGACTATAAGTACTGACATACTATAGCATATTTATTTCAAAAAATTATGAAATATTTCTGTTTAAAATGGCTTCAAACTGGATAATCCTAATGTATAGAGAACTGTAAGAGAGCATTTATCCCAAATGCACCCGGACAAGTTGCATACTTGTCTGGACAGGATCCTGGATGTGTGGAAAAGAGGGACTAGCACACAGAGAAACCCCTCTGGGAGCAGTTGATCACAGCTCACTTTATTGCCCAAAACACACATTTTTATAGAAAGTCTTGGCATACAGGAGTTCAAATCACATAGAACTTAACATTCTTGACCTATCACCTTTTCCTCTCTGCTTTTTCCGTGATCCAATCCCTTTCAATGGCATATGTTGCAGTTAGGAAAGCTTGCTTAAGGCATTCGTGATGGTTTTAAGTGTACGTGACTAGAGGATCGAATGAGGCTCAAGATCAGACACATGATGCAGGCGCCCTGTTTTGCTATCTCTGCCCAGTTACTCCCCATTGCGAGCTTTCACTTTAGGGCCACTTTGCAAGTTCAGGTTTTTCCTGCTCCAGTGCCTGTCACCCTGCTCCACATCCCCCCTTTTTATTTATTTAGCTGGGAGTCTCCATAAGCTAGGGAAATGGTTGGCAAGGTCTCATATTGATGGACTGTAAATTGATGGACCATTGCCTGAGTATGTGTTTGAGCAAAACTAAGCAATCAAGAGGCTATGGCAAATAGAGAACCAAAATAAAAGGGGTAAGTAAGGCAAGTATCCAGGGTAGGACTGAGACAGACAGTAGAAGAGGTGGTGTTAACAGAAGTGTTCCCAAAGACCATCGCAAATTGTAACCATTTTCTTAACATTATTGCCAATTATCCTGGAATCATTGATAAAATAACAAAATTGTTCATCAAGAAACATACAGACACTTTGTCTGCAATCATCACATCCAGTGCTCTCCGATTCTGAAAAATGACTTCAGCCATGGAATTAATCTGATGTTGCAGCACTGTCGGGATGTTGTGGTGGAGTCAATCACTCCCTGCAGCTAGATGGTGAAGTCACGAGCCATCAGAAGCTTATTGACCAGGGCACCAGAGGACAGTTATACTGAGACAGCGGCAACCAGTTCAGAGGCAACCAGTCCAGAGCCAAGAGGGGCGGGAAGACTGCATACTTTCATCAGGTTTTAAGCAGGAGCAAGCCAAGTTCATGGGAGCTGTAAAGAGTGAACTGGGGAACAACAGCAGTTAAAAAGCAAGTTTTTTTCTGAGGAAAGTGGAACAGTGTGATACAGTGAGAAGTCACACAGTAAAATAAACATTCGGGGGGGGGATTCACATATGGTTGCTGGAAACAGGTCTGTAACATTCCCCCAGAGAGAGATGCGCTGTTTCGGGTCAAGGTTCTTACTCCGGGATGTAGCTGAATCAGGCTTTGTTGGCAGAATAGCCACAGACCAATTTAAAGGCAGTGCCACAAATAGTGGCTGTGAGAGGGAAGCACATAAGAAGCAATATCTGCAACCTGTAGAATTTATGTTTCTCGGGAGATTAAGTGCATATTTTAGATGCTGGGGACAATAGGGAGCTACACGGTCCCTTATGATGGCCTTTTCCAGGGAAAATTTGCAGCACCAAGGCAGATGCCAGGACAGGGACCCATTCTGAACACCTGTGAGCTGGTTTCCAGTATAGAAATCCATCAGTTCCCACCTGCTAGTGTTGATTCCAGGGCTTCGGGTCTGGTATCTATAATCGAGTTTTTCCTGTTTGTATGAGAGATGTACTCTATTAAAGAGAGGAAAGATTTTCTATCTGGATTAAGGCAAAACAACATAGTGACATGAAGCATCAAAAAACGTACTGAAGGTACAAAGAAGAGAAAAACGAGTACTTCACTTGACTCACAATGAGATGCAATATACCCGTTTGTTATTGGTCCTAGTCAAAAGAAACATTAAGTTCTGTAGAAATAGAATATACAGTTCAACAATATCATGTCTAACTCATTTAGCTCCATGTTGAAAACCTTGATTTCCATTTATCTAAGAGCACTGCAGAATTCTAGAACAATTCTGTGGATATAATTTGAAGCGTTGTTTTACTATATATTGTTTGATGAGTTTCCTTAAAACACAACCTTCCATTTCAAAACCAGTTTCACTTTAACAGGATTCCTTTCTTTTTCTGCTGGTGATATCTCCATCCATTATCATCCTTACTTAAAATGCACATCTCTGTTCCTGCCTTATAGTCTTATCTCACAGGTTTTAATATCCCTTTTTTTATGAACTTAATACAGCTTCATTTACCAAGAGATTTGGAAAAAAGTTGCTAATCATTATTTCATTTAGCATGACTAAGTTGTACTCTGCAGCACTCTTTCAAAATTATTGCATCAGTCCTATAGATATTCACAAAGTTTTACAATGTTCACAATTAAAGATCTTATAACACAGAATTCTGAGTTTTAGGAAAATGCAAATAAAAGGGCCAAAACACTCACAAAAATTCATGCATTTCATTTGTCTACATTTTCTTTTAATCTTTGCCCACTGCATCAGTTCCAGTGAACTATATTTTGTATTCTTAAATTGACTTTAACCTCAATTTTTTCATCTCCAGTACATGGCTCCAATAGTCACAAATTCTGTTTAAGCATGTGTCTTTAAACAATCCTTGAAAATAACGTAATATGAAGAGAGGGAACAAAGTTTTATATTATCTATGTTTATCTTAGTTTGAAGATCAAATATCCCTTCTAGCTTTCTGTTTTATCCCCTTTTCCCTTTCATTTCCCTTGAGATAAAACTCTTCTGCCAGAATGTTTTAAACTTTAAGTCCCTTTTTACCACAAATACATATATTTTCTTTTCTGGATATACTCTATTACAAAAGCATTCAAAAGTTTTATCTCTTACATATCAACTTCCTAACTTCAAAACTGTAACCAATATAAGACTGTGATCCATCACCATTCTCAGCTCTCACTTCCCTCAGCTGAGAAGGGAGTGGGAGTGCAGCTGACTCTGTTTAGCTGCAAGCTCACTAAAGGGGCTGTTCTTAGCCAGTTGAGAAGTTCTGAGGCTCTTCTGAAATTCCAGCAGAAAATCCTGATATTTTTAAACTCTGAAAGGATAAAAGTTTTGCAATCAATTTTGTAAGTCTAGAAAGCAGACTAATTTTTCATGAAAATTGGCTGATGTTTGTAAGATAAAGTTTTGCATTCTCTGAGCTCTTACTTCATTTTAGTTTCAGGCTCTACTCTGCAGCTCTTTCCAGATAGTGCAGATTCTGAAGCTCAAAAGAATTTAAAGTGTTAATAACCAGCTAATGTTTTTCCAATAAGAAATTTTGATTGAGAATTCCAACTTATCTGTAGACCCAACATTCTGATAAGAAACCTTTGTTTAAACCTGGCCTAACAAGGTCCAATAACTCCTAAACTTTTTTAATCACTAGGTTGCATATCACCCTGACATCTCATGATGCAGCTTGCTAACATCTAAGGATTTTCACTTCTAATTTCAGCCTGGCTCTAACATTCCAGTATTCCACACTCAGCAAAACAGACAAATTGATTACAGAGGAGTGGCACACAAACATACATAGATATACTTATATACACAGTTGATTGATCACTACATGAAAAATGGGTGAAGAAAGTGCTTTTTGTTTGCCTAAAAGCCAGCAAACTAAATTATACCAAGTCATTGTCTTTGGAGCTAATAGTTCCTGTGGCCTTAAACAAGAAGAAACAATGGTCCAATGTTCCTGGAGCCTGGAAGGCTGCTGGGGTTTGGACAGAGTCGACAGCAGGAGCCTGTCCCCTGAATTTAAGAGACTGGCGGTCACCCTATAGGCACTTAAATGGTCATTGGAGTGACCAGTTTTACACACAGGGGTGTGGGAGATATAGAGAAAGAACCGTAAGATAACTATCATGGGCCATGGAGGAAAGAGGGGTACCAGGGGTACTTTCGGATGGTGCCAAGGAATATTCAAAGCCAGGCACTGTCAGTTGTGACCCTAGTACCACAGATCCTTTGGGTTTTTAAGGTTCGAAAGAGTCGGGGAAAATGAAACAAGGAGAGATAAGTGAGGGGCTGAAGAAGCCCAGTACTCCCAGATCAGGTCAAGGGAACTCACCTGTCCAAAATGTCACTTATCCTGACATCTGGACTTGTTTGTTCATTGCAGCACTCTTTACAATAGCCAGAATCTGGAAAAAACCTGAGTGCCCAAGAACAGATGACTGGTTAAAGAAACTTTGGTACACAAACTTTGGTACACAATTTACACAATGGAGTACTATGTGGCTATTAGAAAAGATGAAGTCATGAAATTTACATGCAACTGGTACTCCATGGAAACTATCATGTTAAGCGAAATGAGTCAGAAAGAGAGGGATAGACATAGAAATGTTGAATTCATCTGGGGAACATAAAGTAAAAAAAATAGGAAACTAACACCCAAGAGTGGCCGGATTAGTACCAGGAGTTTTGCTCCATGGCTTGGAGTCCAGTCACACTCACAAGGGGAAAAGGCAGCTCAGATAGAGAAGGGAGCACCAAATAAAGGGTGTTGGGAGGATCCTCCCAGGATGGGAGAAGCATGCTGAAAGTAGACTATAGACCAAACATGATTGCCACTCAATGCCTCTTTTGCAAACCACAACACCCAAAAGGAGAGAGAGAACAAAAGGGAATACCCTATCACAGATGCAGGGTGGGATGGTGGGATAGGGGTGGGAGGGCTACTGGGACCCGTGGTGGTGGAAAATGGGCACTGGTGGAGGGATGGGTGTTTGATCATTGTACAATTGAAACCCAAGTGCAAATATTTGTAAATCTACAACTGTACCCCATGGTGTTTCACTAACAAACATTTTTAAAAAGTGTAAATGATGGAGAATGGGCACCGGTGGAGGGATGGATGCTGGATCATTGTATAATTGAAACGCAGGCACAAAAATTTGTAAGTCTACAACTGTACCTCATGGTGTTTCACTAATAAAAATTTTTAAAATGTCACTTATTACCTTCATCACTGTCCCACGTTGGGCACCAGATTTTGGGGAATAGTTATTCCCAAGAATCCCTGACTATTTTCATGCTGGGTTCAGGTAGGAGCCTGGATGTGGGGCAGAGGACAAGTCTGTGGAGAAACACTTTCAGGAGCAGTTGACCACAGCTCACTTTATTGCCAAATATACACATTTTATAGAGTCTTGGCTTGCAGCAGATCCAATCACATAGAGCTTAGCAATCTTGGCCTATAACATTTTGCTCTCTGCTTTGTCCCTGGTCCTATCCCTTTCAACATTATATGTCGTGGATAGAATGGCTTGTTTAAGATATCCATGATGGTTTCTGCATTTTAGGCATACGTGACTAGAGGGTTGAGTGCAGCACAAGGCTGGACACATGATACAGGCACACTGTTTTGTTATCCTTACCCAGCTGCTCCCTCCTTCGAGGTTTCACTTCAGGGCCACTTTGCAAGGTTGGGTTTCTCCTGCTCTAGTGTCCATTGCCCTGTTCCACAGAAAATTTTAATGTTATAAATGGAATGGAAAAAGTTGTTAATATAATCAGAGTGGGTCTGTAAATACAAATAGTAAATACAATATTGTTCATAATTACAAATATTAGAAAAAAAGTTTGCTTTCAAAATTAATGTTTTAAAGGTTTTTTTACAATATGAATTTTTTGCTTTTAATAAGGGGGCAGGAGGGCAACAGAGTAATAGTACAAAGGATGGGGTGCTTGTCTTCCATGTGGCCAACCAGGTCACGTCCCTGACACCACATATGGTGCCCCAAGACCCACTAGGAGTTGTCCATAAGCAGCACCAGATATGAACCCAAAACAAATAGAAAATCATTGAAGGACCAGAGATCTCTAACACCACTTGTGGTCCCCCAAGCTCTGCCAGGAGTGACTCCTGAGCACAGTCAAAATGGGGCCTCAAAATTATTTTATTTTATTTTATTTTTTCAAAGGAATATTATTATTCTCACGACCATCCTGTTGTTCGTCGATTGCCTCGGGCAGGCCCCAGTAACGTCTCCTTCGTCCTAGCCCTGAGATTTTTTTAAAAAGTGCCATATTCAAGGCCCTTTCAGGGTTAGGAGAATGAGACCCATCATTGTTACTGGTATTTGGCATATTGGGTACGCCATAGGGAGTTTTCCAGACTCCGCCGTGTGGGCAGGTTACATTCAGTAGCCTGCCAGTTTTTCCAAAGTAAGAATGAGACAATAAGATGTCGCGTGGCCGCGAATGCGGCCGCGCACTTCCGGGAGGTGAGATTTATAGTCTCTGGGTCTTGGCCGTTGATGGTATTACATGGCGCCAGGGGGCCAGTTAGTGGATGTGACCCTGCCTACTGGAATATGGAGGATCTGAGTGGAGGATGCTCAGCCCCGATCCGAGCAGGTTTGGAGATCTCAGCCCCGGGACCCATATGCCTTTGTTTCTCTGTTGGTACCTTCATGCATGTGGAGAGTGGTCTCGGCATGGTGGTAGCTGGTTCTGGAGGTCTTCGGCTGCAGGACCCCTGGTGGGGGGGAGGGAAACTCAACCCGCTCCCCTCCAAGGGGCCCCGGAGAAGACAACAAGGCGTGGGGGGCAGAAGACTCTGCGCTGTTCTTTTCCGGGAGCTGGGATTTATAGTCTCTGGGTCTTGGCCATTGATGGGATTACATGCCGCCAGGGGGTCAGTTGGTGGGTGTGACCCCTGCCTGCTGGAATATGTAAGATCTGTGTGGAGGATGCTCAGCCACTCTCCACACGCATGAAGGAATTGGCAGAGGAACAAAGGCATGCAGTTCCCGGGGCTGAGATCTCCAAACCTGCTCGGATTGGGGCTGAGCATCCTCCACCCAGATCCTCCATATTCCAGTATCTACTGCCCTTGGGTATCTGCTTCATGTTATGTTATCCTATACTCTACAAATTAGTGAAGTCCTATGTCTATCCCTCTCTTTCTGACTCATTTCACTTAGCATGATACTCTCCATGTCTATCCATTTATAAGCAAAGTTCATGATTCCATCTCTCCTAACAGCTGCATAGTATTCCATTGTGTAGATGTACCAAAGTTTCTTTAACCAGTCTTCTGTTCTAGGGCACTTGGGTTGATCCCAGATTTTGACTATTGTGAACAATGCTGCAATGAACATATAAGTATACATGTCATTTCTACTGTGCTTTTATGCATATATCCTCTGGATATATTCTGAGAGTTGGTATTGCGGGATAATATTGAAGCTCAGTTTCTAGTTTTTTCAGGACTATCCATATAGTTTTCCAGAAAGGCTGGACCAGTCGGTATTACCACCAGCAGTGAAGGAGAGTCTCTTTCACACCACATCCACACCAGCACTGCTTGCTTTTGTTCTTTTGAATGTGTGCCAGTCTCTATGGTGTGAGAGTATATCTCATTGTTGTATTGATTTGCAACTCCCTGATGACTAGAAATGTGGAGCATTTTTTCATGTGTCTTTTGGCCATTTGCACAATATCTCTTAAGTCTAATAATTCAAGAAAAATTGGGAGGAATATTCAGCACAGTTGTTTTTGTTTGTTTGTTTGTTTGTTTTACTTTTTGGGTAACACCCGGTGAAGCACAGGGGTTACTTCTGGTTTTACACTCAGGAATTACTCTTGGTGGTGCTCCGGGGACCATATGGGATGCTGGGAATTGAACCCAGGTCGGCTGCCTGCAAGGCAGACGCCCTACCCGATGTACTATTGCTGAAGCCCCTCAGCACAGTTTTAAGAACCATAAAATGTAGCTTAATGTTGAAATAAAATGAGCTCAGTTGAGATATTTGGGAAACTTAACTCAGGGCTGAATCACAGGTAGGAAACATAAGTAACAGGAAAAGAAAAAAAATAAAAAGAAAGACTAGTTGCTTATGAAACCTTAGAAAATTTAAACAACGAGCCTATACTACCTAGAATGAGATTTCCACTTAGTTTTCAGAATCAGAAGCACTGCTGATTAAGTAAGAAAATGGAGGTCGAACATGACTACAAAAAAAAAAAACAGGACTTGTTTTGTTCCCACATTTCAGGAGCTTACAAAACAGCACTCTGTCCTAAAAAAGAAGGTAAAATGCCATGCACTTAATAAAAACAAATCTGCTACCTACAAGTGAACACAACTGAATTTTCACAATAAATAAATGCTAAGGGTGAACGCCTAAGAGTAAAGGGGGTATGGTGCCACCAGCAGGTCAATCTGTACCTGTGAGGCGAGTGCATCAGTAGCCTGATGGCACTGTCAGACTTTTAGATACCCTTAAATTAGTGCTGTGCCTTTGGCCAGACCCCAAAAACTTGGGGCAAAGTTTACCAAGAAAGTAAACTGCCGAAATTTAGGTATGTGGGAGACACCGACAAACCACCTCTGGCCCAGATATATAATTGGAGGCATGGACTCTCTGGTTTCTGATCGAACTGCTTAATGGCTATGATCCCAGAGACTCAGAAAGGAATCTCGGAACCCAAAGGCTTTTGGTGGAAATGCATCCTGTTCCTGCAATAGGTTACTGGCGCTGGGCCACTCCAGGTGGGAATAGGTTTTGTGCCTTGGCCTGTTGCCCATGGAGGCCCGGTGACCACCATCCTCCAGAGGCCACTCGATATTCAGGTTTGGGCCTGCAGTGACAAGACACGTGGGGCCTCACCAGATGGGGGTGAAACCGGCCCTTTCTTACCCATCCCAACGAGACCCCAAGTCGCCGCCTACAAATGGCCCCTCTGGCTCCTGATCAAGCAGGTAAATGGCCATGATCCCAGAGACTCAGAAACAAATCTCAAAACCCAGCAGCTTTTGGCAGAAATGCATCTGGACTGCATACAAGGTGGCAACTGCCTCAGAGCTTATTGGAAAGCAGGTATGGGTGGCCGTGATGGGGCAACTACAATCTCATGGGAAGGGGGGCAGTACCAGCTAGTCCTTCATGCCCTACGAGGTCACAAGTGTCCCCCACGAGCGGCTCTCCAGAACGGCCATGGCTCCAAGGCAAAAGAACTTAATCCAGAGCCCGGCAACTTGCAGCAGAAAAGTGAATGGACCATGTGTTATACTATGGCGCCATGCCTCCCCGGGAGGGAAAGGGTGTTGCTCCCTTCCGCCTTTTTCTCCTCCCAGCAGCAAGGTGGCTGCCACCTCAGAGCTTATTGGAAAGCCAGGTATATGCCATTGGTGATGGGGCAACTGCAGTCTCATGGGAAGGGTGGTGGTAACGGCTCGGCCTTCATGCCCTACTGAGGTCAGGAGTTGCCCCTTAAGAGTGGCTCTCTGGTATGGCCATGGCTCCAGAGGCAAAAGGACTTAGTTCAGAGCCCAGCAGCTTGTGGCAGAAAAGTGAATAGACCATGAGTTAAACTGCGGCGCCATGCCTCCCTGCGAAGGAAAGGGTGTTGCTCCCTTCTGACTCCCCCCCCCCCCGCCCCGCCAGCAAGGTGGCCACCGCCTCAGAGCCTATTGGAAATCCAGGCATGAGCCGGCAGTGACTGGGCAACTGAAGTCTCATGGGAAGGGGGGAGGTACCGCCTCGTCCTTCATGCCCTACCGAGGTCACAAGTTGCCCCCCACGAGGGCTTTCCATCACAGTGATAACACCAGACATACAGAAACCAATCTCGTAATTATCTGGCTTTTTGCAGAAATCTAAAGTCATTATATGATTTTCATAACCAACTATAGAAAACAAAGTATTTCCCAATGCCTTTTCAGCAATTCTGACTGTTGGGGGGGGAATTCCGAACAATAATGGTGCATCTTTTGTCGAAATAATGAATATAATCAATATATAGAAGAGTTGAGTAGAAATCATCTGCCTCACAGGCATTGGCAGGGATGGGAGGAGGGTATATTGGGGTTTTTGGTGGTGAAAAATGAGTACTGGTAAAGGGAAATGTGTTCCATCATTGTATGACTGAGACTTAAACCTGAAAGCTTTGTAACTTTTCCCACAGTTATTCAATAGATGAATATAACAAGAAAAAAATAAATAAAATTGTGAAAAAAAGTAAGGAGGAGTTCATGCCCAATTCAATCAGCTAATCAGTGGCTGAATAAATAGCAGTACTCATACATTTAAAAAAAGGAAGCCTAAGAGTAGACTAAAATCAGCAGCGGTAGACATATTTTTTATGAAATCAAGTATCAGTCAAGTCAAAGTAGTGAAAGAAAGTTATTGATCATTACATACTGGTCAAGGCATCAGTATATCAATAAGCCTTAACTATTATCAACATATATGCATGTACTGCAATTGAAGGATAAGTAAACTTTATAATGTTTGATAATAGAGTGGAGGAATTCCATTGATGACAACACAAATTTATTATAAGACTTTAATACCTCACTCTCATCATTAACAGGTAATAAAAAATAGCTCTCTAACTGAGGAACTGGAGGAACTAGGACTAATAAACAATGTACAGAACCATAACTCCACTTCAGCATTAAGCTAGACACTCATTCTTCTCCAGTGCCCATGTGGCATTATCCAGGATATGCCACATACTGGGGCAAAATTTATGCATAATGACATCACAAAAATAGAAATTATATCAGAATTATTTTTAGATTACAATGCCTGACAATTTAAATTAACGATGAAAAGATAAACAAAAAAAAATAAACACTTTTTCCATTGTTCACCCATTTGCTCAGGCGGGCCCAGTAACGTCTCCATTTTCTGAGACTTGTTATTACTGTGTTTGGCATATCGAATAGGTCACAAGTAGCTTGCCAGGCTTTGCCGCGCGGGTGAGATAATCTCAGTAGCTTGCGGGGCTCTATGAGAGGGGCGGAGGAATCGAACCCGGCTCAGCTGGACTGGCTGTGCACAAGGCAAATGCCCTACTGCTGTGCTATCGTTCCAGCCCATGAAAAGATAGGTGGAAAAAAGCACCAACATTTCTAAATTGAAGAACTTTATGTTAACTTACTACTAAGTCAAAGAAGAAGTCAGAATAGAAACATAATATTTTTCAAAATGAATGAGAGTGAATCCACAAGCTATCAATACCTATAGGACATAGCAAGAGTAGTACTGAGCTGAAATCTCATATCAATACAGGTTTATACCAGGAAGCAATATATATACATATATGTATATACATATATATATGACTGCCTGAGAGACTGAAAAAAAGAACAAAGGATCCCCAAAGGAAAGGAAAGGAAAAAATTAGAACATAAAATATTGATATAGAAATCAACAATAGAGATGATCAGTGAAAACAGGAGATCATTTTATAAAGAGTGAACAAGATTTGGGGCTGGAGCGATAGCACAGCGAGTAGGGCGTTTGCCTGGCATGCGGGCAACCCGGGTTTGATTCCCATCCCATATGGTCCCCCGAGAACTGCAGGAGTAATTCCTGAGTGCATGATCCAGGAGTAACCCCTGTGCATCACCAGGTGTGATCTGAAAAGAAAAAAAAAAGAATATAACAAATAAAACAAGATTGACAAACCCTTCACTAGACTAGGAGGAAAGGTAAAAAAGCTCAAACAAATCTCACAAATATAGAAGACCATATGAAGTTATTATGAAAGATTATATACCACTAAGCTGAAAAATCTAGAGGATTGGAAACATTCCTAGAATCATACAATCTCCCAAGCTTAAATTAGAAAGATGCAGGAAATAGGAACTAATTAGTGAAGACATTGAAACAGTAGTTCTAAACCTCCCCAAGAACAAAAGCTCTTGTCCTGATGGATTCACCAGTGAGTTTTTACATAACTTCAAAGACTTACAACCTATACTCCTCAATTCCATCCAACACACTGAAGAAACAGTAATCCTTTTAAGCATACATTATTATGAAAAATTAAAATTACAAAACCATATTCCTGATGAATTTTTATGCAAAGCTCCTCAACATGTTGTTAACAAATCTAATGTAACATGTAATTAAAGAAAAACAAACATCATGATAATATGGGATTCATTACAGAGATGCAAGAATGTTTCAGTACACACAAATCAGAACATGTAATACACCATACCAACAAATGGAAAGATGTAAAGCATATGATCACATTATTTGATGAATATAAAACTTTTGAAAAGATTCAACATCCATTCACTTGTATCACTTGTCATCCCGGTGATCATCAATTTGCTCCAGTGGGCGCCAGTACTGTGTCCATTCGTCCCTGTCACATACTAGTGTAGACCAATGGCATTTGCTTGCTCCAGGAGCACGAAGAGCCTCAAACTGTTTGTTCAGGGTTTTTTTTTTTTGCTTTTTGGGTCACACCCGGCGATGCTCAGGGGTTACTCCTGGCTCATGCACTCAGGAATTGCTCCTGGCGGTGCTCGGGGGATCATATGGGATGTTGGGAATCAAACCTGTGTTGGCCATGTTGGCTGCACGCCAGGCAAACACCCTACCTGCTGTGCTATCACTCCAGCCCCTTGTTCAGGGTTTTGATGAAGAAGTCTGACCATCTCATAGGTGGGCAGCCACGCGTACTTTTGACGTCCTGTGGAATCCAGTTGGTTACAGCTCTAGTCCAGTTGTCATCTCTAAATCGCATTACATGTCCGACCCATCTGATTTTCAATGCCTTGGCAAATGAGACAGCGTCCCTGATTCTTGATTATTGACAGAGGTCAGAACTCCAGATTCACGATTTAAAAAATCTCAACAAATCTATGATAGAAGAAATTATCTCAAAATAGTAGCTACTATTTACAACAAGCCCAGAGCCAACTTCTTATTCAATATCCGAAAAGTAAAACATTTCCTTCTTATTGACAAAAGGCGAGAATTCTCACTTTCCCCACCCTTATTACTATATACTTAAGAGTCCTCACCACAGAAATGGGTGGCAAGGGAAACCAGATGTGTCATACATGCACAATGGGATGCATGTTGTAAGGAACGATGGAATCATGTTTTGTTGCAACCTAGTTGAAACTGGAAGTTATCAAGTTGAGTAAAGTCATTCAGAAGAAGAAAGACAAATATAGGATGACCTCATTTATCTGTGGTATATAGAATACGAATGAAGAAATATAGTAGAGAAAGTTGCATAGATCACCCCTGACCACAGTGTTTAGTAAGGAGAAGCACAAAGGAAAGAAAACAAGGGCGGGGGCGATGAGAATGGGAAGTTAATGGGTGAACAGGCATCAGGACTTCAGTTATACTGGTGATATTGGTGAGTGGGATAGCTGTATATCCAAAACACAGTCTCAACAACACTGAAAACGTGAGATCTAAGCTGCAACCAGTGAACTTTGTAATATACCTGCCAAGTTGACAGGTGAAAGTGGGGCAGAGGTTGGGCCTGGAGATAGAATTTGGAATACGGGTGGAGGAAAGTTGAGACTGGTGGTCATATTGGTGTTGAAATATTAGTACTGTAGCGCTGTCCCCCCTTTGTTCATTGATTTGCTCAAGTGGGTCCAGTAATATCTCTGTTGTAAGACTTGTTACTGTGTTTGGCATATCGAATACACCATGGGGAGCTTGCCAGGCTTTGCCGTGTAGGTGAGATACTCTCGGTAGCTTGCCGGACTCTCTCTCCAGCCCCTTGTTTTTTCACTGACCTGGTGAGAGCGGGGGTGGGGATGGGGAGTGAGCCCCGAGGGGCTCTCTCTTCTGGCCCCAAGCACCTTGCCATGCGCCAGTTGGGCATGACCCGCTCCGGGGACAGTTCCAGGTGGGGACTTTGACAGGGGCAGTACACCTGTCAAATGATAATGCAGGTGTCCTAAGGTGAGCTCAGGAAGGACAGAAACCTCCCATGGAGCAGAAGGGCAAAAGCTCGCTTAATCTTGATTTTCAGTGCGAATACAGACTGTGAATGCGGGTCTTCAGGATCCTTTTGACCTTTGGGGTTTTAAGCAGGAGATGTCAGAAAATTTACCACAGGGATAACTGGCTTTTGGCGTCCAAGTGTTCATAGTGATGTCGCTTTTTGATCCTTCGATGTCAGCTCTTCCTAACATTGTTGAAATATTATATGCCTAAAATCAACTTTCAATAACACAGTTATTTAATTAAATCACTGTCACTGTCACTGTTCTCCTGTTGTTCATCGATTTGATTGAGTGGACCCAGTAACTACTCCATTGTGAAACTTGTTACAAGTGCAATTATACACTTGAGTGTGTAACTAAGAAATATTGTATTGTTCAATTTGAGGGTGGTAGAACAGTGATCTATCTTCTAAATTAATGGAGGAAAAACAAATGATGTTCTAACTTTGGACACACAGCACAGCAGAATGAAGTATACTGAGTAATCTGTTAAGGATATATAATATTAATAACAAGTGACAGGATAGTGCTACTTATTTACATTCTATTTGTGATTTAAACCTTCCCAATCTAGAAAAGTTCAGCCAAAGGTAAGGTAAAGGTAAAGGCCCTCCCGTTGATCGTCGATTTGCTCGAGCGGGCCCAGTAACATCTCCATTGGAGACTTTGTTGTTACTGTGTCTGGCATATCGAATACTCTCGGTAGCTTGCCGGGCTCTCCGAGAGGGGCAGAGGAATCGAACTCGGGTCGGCCATGTTGGCCGCGTGTAAGGCGAACGCCCTACCCGCTGTGCTATCGCTCCAGCCCTGCCAAAGGTAAAATATATATATAAGTTATATTGAAGGAGACGTGATCAGTGATATTTGAGGGTGAGAACTAAAACTGTTAATTAATAATTTAAATATTAATAGCACATGTACTTAATAGTTGTTTTACAAAGCATTGACCAATATACAAAAATTAAAGAAAATTTGATTAATTTATGTGCAATATTTGTGTGTTTTTTTTCTATGTAGATATAATGTGTCGTGAAAGATATAGTTGTATTTCTTCTCTATACCTCAAGTATATATAACGTTATAGAAATATTATTCAAGTATAATTGTACTAATTTATATCCATTTGGGATCTGAAAAAAAGTTCCTGAGGAGACCACTTTGGAAATCTGATAGATCAAAAAATATTTTACATATACTTGTTAAATTCACAATATAAGTGGTAATGTATAAAACCACAGTTTCTAGGGTCATTAAATTTATATATTTATTGAATATAAAAATATAGCACATAAATCTTTGTTCTTAAGGCATACTGTGATACCTTGAGCATGAGCCTATCACTAAGTTACAGGTAAGATGCAATTTAAACTACTGTTGTTTTAAGAGTGAACATAAAATTAAAAGGAATGTGTACATTCTACGGTATTGCTTCCCCTCTCCTTTATGAAAAGTGGCTTACCTTAACTTAATATTCAATTCCACATTGTCCTTTTACCTCAATGTCTCTTTTACATATTGTTTCATTTGTCTGACTGGATGTCTGAATTTTTCTTTCCTTATTTTGAGACAAGGGCCAGGAATACTGCCCCATGGTTGGAAGCTTGCTTCATGAGCTGTGGGGGAGAAGACAGCTGGAATAGAGAAAGAATCACTAAGTAAATGATAGTTGGAGGGATCATTTTGGATGGGAGATGTGTGCTGAAAGTGGATAAAGGACCAAACATGGTAGCCTCCCAGTATCTGTATTGCAAACCATAATGCCCCAAAATAGAGAGAGTATGGAGGAAACTGTCTGTCATAAAGTCAGGGTGAAGGTTGCGATGGGTGGGGGGGGAGGGGATATTTGGGACATTGGTGGTGGAAAACGTACACTGGTGGAGGAATGGATGTTTGATCATTGTATGACTGAAACTAAAACTTGAAAGTTTTGTAACAGTATCTTACCGTGATTCAATATTTTTTTAAATAACTACTACATTTGAGCACCCACTTTAAAAGATTAAATAGTTAACAGAAAATTGTCTTGCCCTCAAAATAAAATTATTTAAAAAGCGGTTCTTGCTTATGAAAAAAAGTTTTAATGGAATATTTCACAAATATGCTGCAATTGGGAAAATATAAATTAAGCAGCTTATTTAGTTCAGGTAAATTAGTGTTTTAAATATTTCAAAGTTTTCCCAAAGTCGTTGATATTCTCACTGTAATATACCCTATGCTTACTTTATAAACTAAACTTTTTCTCATCATTTGGGAATCAAACAATCTCACCTAAGTGTAATATCTTAATTGTATTTCATGGCCAGGGTGCCAAAATGATATTTGGTAACTTGACTGATTTGAAGACTTAAAGTTTACACATGAGAAAACAGCTTAAACTGAATGTGATTGAAAATCACATTCTAATTTTAATATATTCAGTGTATATTCTGTGCTCATTTTGTTGACCCTGCGGTTCATTTCCCAGCCCCTAAGTTTCATTATAAGATGCAAATTCCTTTCCTTCAATATATAGTTTTTGTGTTTCAATACAAAATGTTAATGTAAATTTTACCAAGGAATATGATCCAGGGTAGTGTCAGGAATAAAGCACCGAACAAAAGTATAAAATGGGCACTCTACAGAATATCCCAGAGGTGATGTTAAAATTCATTGCACAGAAACTAAAGAAAAAAAGTTACTTTTATATATAAAATTCAGGTCATAGAGGAATATATACTGTTGAAAATTATTCACTTTCAGCTAGATAGTCATTATTCAGAATAGTAACAAATATTCAAATGAAAGATGAAAAAGTGAACTCAACTCGGGACCCAGAAACCCAGCCACCACCACCGACCCCCAGGCAGGGACCCCTCCAGAAGCCTGAGCCACTTCCGCAGGGAGCGCAGGTCCATGTAATTGCAGCCCTCCACAACAGGTCTGTGGACTAGCATCTTGACTGGCTGGGGGCGTGGTCATCACTGTAGGGGCGTGGTCTCCATTGCAAGTGGACGTGGCCTCCCCAAAAGTGGGCGTGGCCTCCTCCTGAGCGGCAAGCGCTGACACAGCCGGCTGCAGTTATATTTCTCACCCCCAGCACTCTGGATCCTCAACCCAGCCCTTCCCATCTAATTCTGTGGGGAAAAATTCCAGCCACCTGCACTACAATACAATAATACTCCACTGGCCTACTCCAAGTCTAACAAAAGACCAATACACAATAGAAGCTGTATAGGACACCTCCTACAAACCTCCACTAGATGCCCGTCATAAGCCAGAGAAAAAATTCCAGAAAAGTTCTTCAGACCCTAGAAAGAGAGAAGGGTGTCCACCAGTGACCGGCCTTATCCAGAATCCTTTCCCACAATAAGAATGAGCAGTGCTGGTGAATGCCAGGGGTTTACCACTAGACAAACAAAACAACATGAAGAAACAACGCAAATCTCCACTACAAGGTGAAGACGAAGAAAAGACTCCCAAACCCTCAACTGGGGTCGCATACAAATATGCTCTCCCTGATAAAGAACTCCAAGATGAAATGCAAAGGATGTTCAAGGACCTACTCAAAGAATCAATGGAATAGATAGCCATAAAATTAAAAGAAGAAGTGAAAGAAACAATAGAAAAGTTAGTCAAGAAAATACACAAAGAAATGAGAGCAGAAACAAAAAAAGGTACAGAAAGAAGTGTCACAGATAAAGGACTCGGTAGATGGAATTAAAAACTCAGTAAGTGCCCTTAGCAAGAGGATAAGTGCAGCTGAAGAGAGGATCAGTGAGCTTGAAGATGAACAACAGAAATCCCATAGGGAAAAACAAGCAATGGAAAAAGAGCTCAAAATGGCCCTTAGGAGAATCAGAGACCTAGGGAACAATGCCAAGAGGAACAACATTAGAATCATTCGAGTACCAGAAGAGCAGGGAGGAAATCCCAATGAAAAAGCCACAGTCAAAGAAATCATTGCCAAAAATTCCCAGAGTTAAAGAATGCAGACATACGGATCCAAGGAGCCAGAAGGGTGCCAGCAAAAAGAGACCCCAATAAAAACACTCCAAGGCATATCATAGTCAGAACGATGGATGCTATGGACAGAAACACAACACTACAAGCAGCAAGGTCAAAGAAGGAAATCACGTTCAAAGGAGCACCCCTTAGATTTAGAGCAGACCTATCAGAGGAAACTCTCCAAGCTCAAAGGCAATGGTGGGATATAATGAAAAAACTCAATGAAAGGAATGCCTCACCAAGAATACTTTATCCAGCTAAACACTCACTCAAACTCGATGGAACTATACACCATTTTGTAGATAAACAACAGCTCAGGAACTGCATAGACTCAAAACCAAAACTAAAATAAGGGTTAAAGTGGCTCCTGTAGGATAGAAGGAAAACACTAAGAAACACAACCAGCCCCTAGAGAAACATGGCACAAAATCCCATGACAATAATTTTCCTTAATGTCAATGCCCTAATTGCACCAATCAAGAGACACAGAGTGTCAAAATGGATCCAGAAACAGAAACCAACATTCTGCTGTCTACAAGAAACTCAGAACAATCAGAGAAAAAACAGACTAAAAGAAAAGGATGGAAAACAATCCTGCAAGAAAACAACACCCTCAAAAAAGCTGGGGTGGCCATACTAGTATCCGACTACATTAATTTCACGTTGAAAAAGATTAGAAGGGACAGCGAAGGGCACTTTCTCTTCATCAAGGGATACATACAACAGGACAAAATCACACTCGTAAATGTATAAACACCTAATGAGGGAACAGCTAAATACTTGAAACATCTGCTAACAGATTTTAAGGAGGACATTGCTAGCAGCATAATAGTAGCTGGAGACTTCAACATCGCCCTAAAACCTCTGGATAGATCAACAAGAACAAAACTCAGCAAGGAAGCATTAGCTTTGAAAGAAGAAATGAAGAGAAGGGACTTATAGACCTGCACAGGGCTTTACCCCCAAAACGAAAGAATACACATCTTTGTCCAGTGTGCATGGAACATTTTCCAAAATGGACCATGTGGTAGGCCACAAAACATGCCTCAGTAGAATCAGGAAGATAGAAATACTACCAACAATCTTTTCAGACCACGATGCACTGAGAATAGAAATGAATCACACACAGACACGGAGAACCAAATCAAACACCTGGAAATTAAACAACTCAATGCTGAGCAACAAATGAATCAAGAAGGAAGTCAAGGATGAAATCAAAAGATACCTGGAAACAAATGAGAATGAAGACACGAGCTACCAGAACTTACGGGATGCAGCGAAAGCCATATTAAGGGGGAAAATTTATAGCTCTGCAAGCATACCTCAAGATGGAATAAAGGATGCACATAAACAAGTTGAGTTCACAGCTCAAGATCCTATAAAAGGATCAACAGAAGGAGCCCAAAGGAGGCAGAAGGAAAGAGATCATAAAACTTAGAGAAGAAATCAATGACATGGAAAACAAAGAAACAATCCGAAAGAACAATGAAACTAAGAGTTGGTTCTTTGAGAAAATAAATAAGATAGATAAACTACTAGCAACACTCACAAAGAAACAGAGAGAGAAACCTAATAAACCGAATAAGAAATGAGAATGGGGATATCACGACAGAAACCAAAGAAATGCAAAAGATCATCAGAGGCTACTTTGAAAGTCTGTATGCCACGAAACAAGAGAACCTAGAAGAAATGGATAAATTACTGGATTCCTATCATCTCCCGAAGCTGAATCAAGAAGATATAGAGTACCTGAATAGACCAATTCACATCAAGGAAATTGAAACTGTAATCAAAATTCTTCCCAAAAACAAAACACCAGGACCAGATGGATTCACTAGCGAATTTTTCCAAACATTTAAAGAGGACCTATTACCAGTTCTTCTCAAGCTTTTCCAGGAAATTGAAAAAAACAGAAATCCTCCCAAACAGTTTCTATGAGGCCCATATCTCCCTAATACCAAAAGGAAACAAAGACACCACAAAAAAAGAAAATTACAGGCCTATATCCCTAATGAACACAGATGCGAAGATTCTCAACAAAATACTAGCAAATAGAATTCAACTACTCATCAAATAGATCATACACCATGACAAGTGGAATTCATCGAGGGGATGCAAGAATGGTTTAACATTCGGAAATCAATCAACACAGTCCATCATATAAACAAAAGAAAAGATAAAAATCATATGATCATATCCGTAGACGCAGAGAAAGCATTTGACAAGATCCAGCACCCATTTATGATGAAATCCCTCTCCAAGCTGTGGATAGAGGGGACTTTCCTCAATATAGTTAAAGCCATCTACCACACATCTACAGGAAGAATCATCCTCAATGGGGAAAAACTAAGAGCCTTCCCCTTAAAATCAGGGACCAGACTAGGATGTCCACTCTCTCCACTACTTTTCAATATAGTACTGGAAGTACTTGCAATAGCGATTAGACAAGAAAAAGATATTAAGGGCATCCAAGTAAGATAGGAAGAAATCAAGCTCTCACGATTCGTAGATGATCTGATACTATATTTAGAGAACCCTAACACCTCTACCAAGAAACTCCTAGAAACAATAGATCTGTATAGTAAAGTTGCAGGCTATAAAATCAATACCCAAAAGTCCATGGCTTTCCTATATGCAAATAGTGAGAGAGAAGAAAACGACATGAAGAAAACAATCCCGTTCACAACTGTGCCCCAGAAATTCAACTACCTAGGAATTACCTTAACTAAAGAAGTAAAGGACCTGTACAAAGAAAACTACAAAACGCTGCTTCAGGAAATAAAAGAGGACACAAGGAAATGGAAAAATATCCCCTGTACATGGATTGGAAGGATTAACATTGTCAAAATGACAATACTTCCCAAAGCACTGTACAAATTCAACATGATCCCTATTAGGATACCCATGACATTCTTCAAAGAAATGGAGCACTCATGCAATTTATATAGATCAATAAGGCTCCACGAATAGCTAAAGCAATTCTTGGGAAAAAGAAAATGGAATGAATCAACCTCCCTAACTTCAAACTCTACTACAAAGCAGTAGTAATTAAAATAGCATGGTACTGGAACAAAGGCAGTACAGCAGACCAATGGAACAGAATTGAATATACTGACATCTCCCCCCAAACATATGATCACTTAATCTTTGATAAAGGAGCAAGTAATGTGAAGTGGAGTAAGGAAGCCTTTTTAACAAATGGTGCTGGCAAAACTGGACAGCTACATGCAAAAATGGGCTCCGATCGCTACCTAACACTATGTACAAAAGTAATATCAAAATGGATTAAAGACCTCAACATTAGACCAGAATCCATAAGGTACATTGAAGACAAATTTGGCAAAACCCTCCATGACATTGAAGCTAATGGTGTCTTCAAAGATGTCACGCCACTGGCTAAGCTAGTGAAAACAGAGATAGACAAATGGGACTATCGTAAACTAAGAAGCTTCTGCACCTCAAAAGAAACAGTGACCAAAATACAAAGACAGTCCACAGAATGGGAAAGGATATTCACCAAATACACATCCAACAAGGGGCTTGTATCAAGGATATACAATGTACTGGTTGAACTCCACAAGAAGAAAACATGCAAGCCTATCAGAAAATGGGGCTATGAAATGAACAGAAACTTCATCAAAGATGAAATTTGAATGGCTAAAAGACACATGAGAAAATGCTCTACATCATTAATCATCAGGGAGATGCAGATCAAAACAACAATGAGATATCATTTCACACCACAAAGACTGGCCAACATCCAAAAGAACAAAAGCAACCGGTGATGTCGCGAATGTGGCGAGAAAGGAACCCTCCTTCACTGCTGGTGGGAATGCCGACTGGTTCAGCCTTCTGGAAAACAGTATGGACGATTCTCAAAAAACTAGAAATTGAGCTCCCATTTTGACCCAGCAATTCCACTCCTGGGAATATATATGGGAGAGGTGAAAAAAGTATAGTCGAAGTGATATCTGTATTTGTCTTTTCATTGCAGCACTGTTTACAATAGCTAGAATCTGGAAAAAACCTGAGTGCCCAAGTACAGATGACTGGTTAAAGAACCTTTGGTACATCTACACAATGGAATACTATGTAGCTGTTAGAAAGGATGAAGTCATGAAATTTACATACAAGTGGTACTACATGGAAAGTATCATGCTATGTGAAATGATTCAGAAAGAGAGGGATAGACATAGAAAGATTGCATTAATCTGGGGAACATAAAGTAACAAAATAGGAGACTAACACCCATGAATAGCCGAGATAAGTACCAGGAGGATTACTCCATGGTTTTGAGGACAGCCGCACATGCTAAGGGAAAAGGCAGCTCAGATAGAGAAGGGAGCACCAAATATAGGGGTTGGGTGGTTCTTCTCAGGATGGGAAATGCATGATTAGAGTAGACTATAGTCCGAACAAGATTGCCACTCAATGTCTCTTTTGCAAACCACAGCACTCACAAGGAGAGAGATAACAAAAGGGAATGCCCTGCCACAGTGGTAGGGTGGGATGGGGGTAAGAGGGGTGGGAGGGATACTGGGACTGGTGGTGGTGTAGAATGGGCACTGGTGGAGCGATGGGTATTTGATCATTGTATAACTGAAACCCAAGCACAAAAATTTGTAAGTCTACAACTGTACATCATGGTGTTTTACTAATAAAAATTTAAGGGGAAAAAATAAGATGAGAGCTTGTGGCAGTAAAGTGAATGGACTATGCGTTAATCCATGCCACCATGCCAGCCCGGAGGGAAAAGGATGTTGCTCCTTCTGCCTTTTTCGCTCTGGACAGCAAGATGTCGGTCGCCTGGTAGCTTTTTGGAAAGCCAGGTATAAGCCGGTTGTGATGGGGGTGACTGAAATCTTATGGGAAGCAGGGCGTTCCGGTCTTGTCCTTTACGCCCTACCGAGGTCACGAGTTGCCTTCCATGAGGTGCTCTCTGGAACGGCCATGACTCTAGATCCACAGAAACCAGTCTCATAATTATCTGACTCTCGGCAGAAATACTTCCAGGCTTAATAAGTAAAATATCAGATATCCAAAATCTCACGGCCACTGTTGCGTCCACGCATCATCATTTGATTATTGTAACCAGCTATAGAAACAAATTATTTCAGAATGTCTTTTCAACAGTTATTTGGGGGTGTAAACTCTACATAATAATAATGCATCTTTTGTCGAAAAAATGAATCTAATCAAAGTAGATAGAGTGTTAACTAGAATTCATCTTCCTCACAGGCATTGGGAGGGTTGGGAGGGAGGTATATTGGGGTTCTTCTTGGTGAACAATAAGTACTGGTGAAGGGAAATGTGTGTGATGATTACATGACCGAGACTTAAACCTGAAAGCTTTGTAACTTTTCCCACAGTGATTCAATAAATTAATAAATTAAAAATAAATAAATAAATAAGATGAAAAAGTAAGGGATTTTCTCTTTATCCTACAAATTATTTAAGATCAAAACGAATGACTAATTTGAGGTATAATATATTATTGCATATATTTTTACTGAAACCACAAGGCTAGTATAAATTTCAGTGATTGATTTTCATCGAAATACTGAGATAAGTTGTAATCGTGGAACATATGATACAATTCTTTAATACTACATGAAATATGAGCTATGTACATATAGTAAAAATGATGCCAAATGTATATTCAAAATAAATTTCTGAATTTATTTTATGCAGAAATAAAAATGACTTCCTTTCCACCCTTCCTTTCATTTTTATTAATTGATTTTATATAGGAAAATAGATTTTTTAAAAAATTTTATTAGTAAAACACCATGAGGCATAATTGTAGATTTACAAATTTTTGTGCTTGGATTTCAATTATACAATGTTTGGGTGAGTGCCCATCCCTTCAACAGTGTCCATTTTCCACAACCACTGATCCCAGTATTCCTCCCAACCCCCATCCCATCCTACCCTGTCTCTGTGGCAGGGCATTCCCTTTTGTTTTCTCTCTCCTTTTGGGTGCTGTGGTTTGCAAAAGAGGTATTAAGTGGAAATCATGTTTGATCAATAGTCTACTTGCTAAGCGAAATTAGTCAGAAAGGGAAATGGTTTTATTTTCCTAAAAGTTTAGCTAGCAAATTAGCAATAGATGTTTTCTATGTAGATATTTGTAATATGCATGAAAACATCAAATAGAATCGTATATCAGTTTGATAAATTCGTGTTGAAATAAAGTCTCAAGAATGAAAAATGTTCAAGGTAGTCTGGGAGGTAATTATCAATAAAAATAAAGGAGTCTGTCAAGTAGTAGACCTTTGAATATCTCTAAAGTGCTAATTAAATTGGTGATATTGAGAAAATGTAGTTTTAATTGTTCTAAAACCTACAGAATTTGAATTGGATGAGATTAGAAAATTTAGTGGAATATATAAGAATATATTGAGCTGATACTTGATTCAGGTAATGTAATAGATTGATAAATTTTTCATCTTTAAATGATTTTGAAAATTGTTCTTTTAACTTTAGAATTGTTAAGCACTGTAGCACTGTCCTCCAATTGTTCATAGATTTTTTAAAATTTTTATTAGTGAAACAACATGAGGTACAGTTGTAGACTTACAAATTTTTGTGCTTGGGTTTCAATTATACAATGATTGAATATCCATCACTCCACCAGTGCCCATTTTCCACCACATTCATCTGGGGAACATAAAGTAACAAAATAGGAGACTAACAGCCAAGAGTGGCCGAGATTAGTACCAGGAGGTTTGCTCCATGTCTTGGAGGCCAGACACCCATGCAATCGACGAATAACAGGATGGTTGTGATGCACGTACATGTATATGACTACTTTTTTATTTATTTATTTATTTATTGAATCACCGTGGGAAAGGTTACAGAGCTTTCAGGTTTAGGTCTCAGTCATGCAAATATCAAACACATTTCCCTTTACCAATACTTATTTTTTACCATGAAGAACCCCAATAAAACCCCACCCCCACCCCTCCCAGTCCCTGTGGGACAGATGAATTCTTGTTAACACTCTATCTGCTTTGATTAGATTCATTGCTTCAATAAAAGATTCACCACTATTATTTAGAGTTTACCTCCCCCCCCCCCAAATCAGACATGTTGAAAAAGCATTGTGAAGTGATTTGCTTTCTACAGCTGGGTTCAAGAATTAAATGTTGGTTTTGGATTTCTGCTATTTTACTTATTGACCCTGGAAGTATTTCTACTGAAAGTCAGATAGTTAAGAAATTGGTTTCTCTGCTCTGGAGTCGTGACCATGCTGGAGAGCCGCTAGTGGGGTGCAACTGGTGGCCTCCGTAGGGCGTGAAGGGCGGACCGAAACGTCCCCCTTCCCATGAGGTTTTAGTCGCCCCCACTCCCCCGGCTCATACCTGCTGTCCACAAGGCTCCCATGCGGCCGCCATCTTTCTTTTCAGAGAGGAGAAGGCGACTGGGGCAACACCCTTTCCCCTCCAGCAGACCTGATGGCCTGGATTAACGCATAGTCCTTTCACTTTTCTGCTCCAAGCTGCCGGGTTCTGCATTAAGTCCTTGTGCTTCTGGGGTTGTGGGCGTGCTGGAGAGCCGCTCGTGGGGGGCAACTGGTGACCTCAGTAGGGCGTAAAGGATGGACTGGAACGCCCCCCTTCCCATGAGGTTTTAGTCGCCCCCACATCCCCGGCTCATACCTGCTGTCCACAAGGCCCCCATGTGGCCGCCATCTTTCTTTCCAAAGGGAGGAGGGCGGAAGGGACCAACACCCTTTCCCCTCCGGGCAGACATGATGGCCTGGACTAACGCATTGTCCTTTCACTTTTCTGCTCCAAGCTGCTGGGTTTTGCATTAAGTCCTTGTGCTTCTGGGGCTGTGGGCGTGCTGGAGAGCCGCTCATGGGGGGAAACTGGTGACCTCGGTAGGGCGTGAAGGGCGGACCAAAATGCCCCCCTTCCCATGAGGTTTTAGTCGCCCCCAGTCCCCCGGCTCATACCTGCTGTCCACAAGCTCCCATGCGGCCGCCATCTTTCTTTCCAGAGAGAAGGCGACTTGGGCAACACCCTTTCCCCTCCAGACAGACCTGATGGCCTGGATTAATGCATAGTCCGTTCACTTTTCTGCTCCAAGCTGCCGGGTTCTGCATTAAGTCCTTGTGCTTCTGGGGCTGTGGGCGTGCTGGAGAGCCGCTCATGGGGGGAAACTGGTGACCTCGGTAGGGCGTGAAGGATGGACTGGAACGCCCCCCTTCCCATGAGGTTTTAGTCGCCCCCACACCCCCGGCTCATACCTGCTTTCCACAAGGCTCCCATGCGGCCGCCATCCTTCTTTCCAGAGAAGAGAGGGCGAATGGGGCAACACCCTTTCCCCTCCAGCAGACTTGATGGCCTGGATTAACACATAGTCCGTTCACTTTTCTTCTCCAAGCTGCTGGGTTCTGCATTAAATCCTCGTGTTTCTGGGGCTGTGGCCGTGCTGGAGAGCCGCTCGTGGGGGGCAACTGGTGTCCTCTGTAGGGCGTGAAGGATGGACCGGAACGTCCCCCTTCCCATGAGGTTTTAGTCGCCCCCACACCCCCGGCTCATACCTGCTGTCCAAAAGGCTCCCATGCGGCCGCCATCTTTCTTTACAGAGGGTAGAGGGCAAATGGGGCAACACCCTTTCCCTTGCGGGCAGACATGATGGCCTGGATTAACGCATGGTCCGTTCACTTTTCTGCTCCAAGCTGCTGGGTTATGCATTAAGTCCTTGTGTTTCTGGGGCTGTGGCCGTGCTCCAAACTTAACTATGATTTTCAGAGAGAAACGTTGGGTGGTTTACTTCCCATGGATCACTTTGTATATAGAGAGACGTCGCACGACCGCATAAGCAGCCGAGCGGTTTTGAGGAAAGTCCTAGTTCCCGCATACTCGAGCTGTGCTTGTAGAGGCTTCTGGTCACCGGGGTTCCATCTGCGGGAGGCGGGATGCGGTACCTACCCCATCTGGGACTTCCCGATGATCTCGACTCTTTTTGCAACCTGTTTTTTTTGTTTTTTTCCCCCTTCGGGATCTGTGGATCCCGCCCTCCATGTTGTCCTTCTCTTCAGCTGAATGCTGTAAAGATGGCGCTGAGGGGCGGGCTGTGGGCGTGACTTCTGGAATCTGAGGTTACTTGGGAGTTGTAGTCCCGGCAGATTTGAGGAAAAGTCCTAGTTCCCGCATACTCGAGCTGTGCTTGTAGAGGCTTCTGGTCACCGGGGTTCCATCTGGGGGAGGCGGGATGCGGTACCTACCCCACCTGGGACTTCCCGATGATCTCGACTCTTTTTGCAACCTGTTTTTTTTCCCCCCCTTCGGGATCTGTGGATCCCGCCCTCCATGTTGTCCTTCTCTTCGGCTGAATGCTGTAATGATGGCACTGAGGGGCGGGCTGTGGGCGTGACTTCTGGAATCTGAGGTTACCTGGGAGTTGTAGTCCCGGCAGATTTGAGGAAAAGTCCTAGTTCCCGCATACTCGAGCTGTGCTTGTAGAGGTTTCTGGTCACCGGGGTTCCATCTGGGGGAGGTAGGATGTGGTACCTACCCCATCTGGGACTTCCCGATGATCTCGACTCTTTTTGCAACCTTTTTTTTGTTTTTTCTTTTTCCCTTCGGGATCTGTGGATCCCGCCCTCCATGTTGTCCTTCTCTTCAGCTGAATGCTGTAAAGATGGCGCTGGGGGGCGGGCTGTGGGCGTGACTTCCAGAATCTGAGGTTACCTGGGAGTTGTAGTCCCGGCAGATTTGAGGAAAAGTCCTAGTTCCCACATACTCGAGCTGTGCTTGTGGAGGCTTCTGGTCACCGGGGTTCCATCTGGGGGAGGCGGGATGCGGTACCTACCCCATCTGGGACTTCCCGATGATCTCGGCTCTTTTTGGAACCTGTTTTTTTTTTCCTTCGGTATCTGTGGATCCCGCCTTCCATGTTGTCCTTCTCTTCGGCTGAATGCTCTATATAACTACTTTAACATGATTTGGAAAATAGTCATATATTCCTTATTTTTAATTTTCAGAATCATTTTTAATGCTTCTTGCATCAATCACTTTTTTATTTTGCGGAAGCACTATCTCTAAAACAATTTAAATTAATTTATAAATAACAATATATTCAAAAAACTATGAGTAAGATTCATTTGAATTATTTTTGGTCTTTATGATGATATTTCATTCTTACTTTTGGTAAGAAACTCAAATCATCTTCACTTATTCGTTTTGTGTTAATTTACATAGCATGCAACTTAAATATGTTTCTTAAGTAGGTTAGTCACTTATGTATTAGATATTTTTTCTTAATCTACAAATTTATGTCCACATTAGTTTTCAGCTATTCCTATGCTTAGGTATGTTTTCTTAGGTCTATATTGTTATGATTACATTTGTATACTTTCTAACAGGCAGGGACTACCAGCTCATTAGAACAATCACAGATAAATTTAGAGACAGACAAAAGACAAAAATCATAAGATAATAGTTTTAAAATGTTGCGGCAGGAACAATAGTACTGTGGGTAAGGCCGTTGCCTTGCATGATGCTGACCAGGGTAAAATCTCTGGTACCCTATATGGTTCCTAAATCCTGTGAGGAGTGATCCCTGAGCCAGGATCCCTGAGCTCAGAAGTAAACTCTGAGCACGGCTAGGTGTGACCCAAAACAAAACAAAACAAAACAGAATCTGTTTCCTGGCTATATTTGGTATAAAAATTTCTGGACATGGTGCCTGTCTAATATCACTTAAATATATACAGAAATCCACCCCTTATTCCAAATTATGTGATACTATCTGATTATATACTTTTAGGGTTGCTATTTCCTAAATATCAATATATTACAACCTATAATTTTCTAGGTTCCAGTAAAAATAAATTGTGCTCAATAAAATTCAAGTGTGTAGATTTGCTTGAGCGGGCCCAGTAATGTTTCCATTGGAGACTTTGTTGTTACTGTGTTTGGCATATCGAATACATCACGGGGAGCTTGCCAGGCTGCCGTGCCGGCAAGACACTCTCAGTAGCTTGCCGGGCTCTCCGAGAGGGGCGGAGGAATCGAACTTGGGTCGGCCATGTTGGCTGCATGCAAGGCAAATGCCCTACCACTGTGCTATCGCTCCAGCCCTGAAGCTGTGCGCTCGGTTGAAGAGGACGGCCTTCCCCGAATAGAGACGGACCGGTCTTCAGTCGAGGGTATACGAGTAGCTGCGCTCCCCTGCTAGAACCTCCAAACAAGCTCTCTAGTGTGTAGATAGTAATTAAAAAACAGTGTGGTGTTAAGATAAAAATAATTGTACAGATATATAGAAAATAACTGAGGTTAAAGAAAAACCATCACTTGAAATTTGCTTACATTTAAGGATCCAAAATCATAAAATCAAAAAATTCAATTTTTTTTGAACTCCACAAGAAGAAAAAAATGGGGCGAGGAAATGAACAGAAACTTTCACAAAGAAGAAATCCAAATGGCTAAAAGGCACATGAGAAAATGCTCTACATCACTAATCATCAGGGAGATGCAGATCAAAACCACAATGAGATATCATTTCATACCACAGAGACTGGCCCACATCCAAAAGAACAAAAGCAACCAATGCTGGCGCAGATGTGACGAGAAAGGGACCCTCCTTCACTGCTGGTGGGGATGCCAACTGGTCCAACCCTTTTGGAAAACAGTATGGACGATTCTCAAAAAATTAGAATTTGATCTCCCATTTGACCCAGCAATAACCACTCCTAGGAATACATCCCAGAGAGGAAAATAGTATAGTCAAAGTGACATCTGCACTTGTTTGATCATTGCAGCACTCTTTACAATAGCCAGAATCTGGAAAAAACCTGAGTGCCCGAGAACAGATGACTGGTTAAAGAAACTTTGGTACATTTACACAATGGAGTACTATGTAGCTGTTAGAAAAGATGAAGCCATGAAATTCACATACAAGTGGTACTCCATGGAAACTATCATGTTAAGCGAAATGAGTCAGAAAGAGCAAGATAGACACAGAAAGATTGCATTCATCTGGGGAACATAAAGCAACAAAATAGGAGACTAACACCCAGGAATGGCCGAGATTAGTACGAGGAAGTCTGCTCCATGACATGGAGGCCAGCCACACGTGCTAGGGGAAAAGGCAGCTCAGATAGAGAAGAGAGCACCAAATAAAGGGTGTTGGGAGGATCCTCCCAGGGTGGGAGAAGCATGCTGAAAGTAGACTATAGACCAAACATGATTGCCACTCAGTGCCTCTTTCGCAAACCACAGGACCCAAAAGGAGAGAGAGAGAACAAAAGGGAATGCCCTGCCACAGAGGCAGGGGGTGATAGGGGGATGGCAGGAGGGATGCTGGGACCCGTGGTGGTGGAGGATGGGGGCTGGTGGAGGGATGGGTACTTGATCATTGTATAACTGAAACCCAAGCACAAAAATTTGTAAGTCAATAACTGTCCCTCATGGTGTTTCACTAATAAAAAAATAACAAAAAATTCAAATTTTTTTAATTCATGTTGGAGAAACTGGATAGTCAATGTAAATGAATAAAACTGTGTTATTATATCATGATATGTACAAAAATGAACTCCAGTGTATTAAAGAATTGAAGAACTTCATTAAAAACTTGGATGAAATTTGTGTAATATGTTAATAATATTGGCTTTAGTGATGATTTGCAGGGGTTCAACCCGAATGGCACGTGAAACACAGGCAAAAATAAGCAGAACTACAACTAAAGTGTTCCATATATTAAAATAAGTATTAAAAATAAAATATATATTGCTTAATGGATGGGCTGGAGCGATAGCACAGCAGTAGGGCATTCGCCTTACAAGCAGCCAACATGGCCGACCCGAGTTCGATTCCTCCGCCCCTCTCGGAGAGCCCGGCAAGCTATCGAGAGTATTCGATATGCGAAACACAGTAACAACAAAGTCTCCAATGGAGACGTTACTGGGCCCGCTCGAGCAAATCGACGATCAACGGGAGGGCCTTTACCTTTACCTTACCTTAATGGATAACAAGTTAAGCGAAATACATAAGAGGGAGATCATAGAAGCACTGAATGATCTCACTCTATTTTGGAATATAGTGACCAAACAAAGGCATTGACAGTATCAAACAATAGCAAACCCTTGTCTCTTGATTACAAAATATTATAATTTGTCATTTTTATTGTAACTTCTCTGATATGGTAAAATACATGCTATGGTAAAATACATGCTAAGTAATGACACTATTTTACTCTGGCTGCATTTCTCAACGAAATGGTGTTATTTCTATTCACATTTTCCCAATTATGTCTTGCTTGTGCTACTGTATTTGCTTCAAATGTGAACTCTTTTACTTCTAACACTACTAATTTCTATCTCCTAAAAACACACTTTTTGTTTGTTTGTTAGTTTTTGGGGGCCACCACCAACAGTGCTCAGGACATAGACCTGGATCTGTGCTCAAAAATCACTCCTGTGGTGCTCAAGGAAACATGCAGTTGTGGGAATCAAATGAAGATTTGTCATGTGCATAGCAAGAAGCCTACTCAATCCAAACCCATCTGCAAGCCATGTTTAATCTACAATTCTAAACACGAAATAAGTCCACGTTATATACTTTTTCCAGCTGAAATATCATATATAGACCCTCATTTCAGTGGGGTTTCTATATGCCTTCAAAACCTTCCAGTAATGATCATTTCATTGTATTCCATTTCTAATTACTTTCTAGGTAGAGTAATAATTATTTAGGATTTAAAATATTTTTCACGATAGAGTCAGGGAATTGGTTCAAAGAGTTGGAGTATAATTCTTGCATGCAATAAGTGAAAGGTTAATCCCCAACACCACATAGTTTCCAGCACCACTGGGAGTGATGTACCTATACTTGTAAGCACTTATCTGGTGTGGCCTCCAAACAAAAATTAATAAAATCAATACATGAATAAATAAAATAAAGTATTTGCACCATCTCAACTTTACATTTTACTACATCTACAAATTCCAACTGTATTATAAAAGTAGAGAAGCAATGATTATAATAAGATCCATTCCTCTCGGAGGGCCTGCCAAGCTACCGAGAGTATTCCATCCACTCGGTAGAGCCTAGTAAGCTACCCGTGGCGTATTCGATATACCAAAAACAGTAAAAACAATGAGCCTCATTCCCCTGACCCTGAAAGAGCCCCCAATACAGCAGCATTAAGAAGTATGAGCAAGGAGAGGCTGACAAAATCTCAGGGCCGAACTAGGCTGCCAAAACGAAGGACTAAAATGACTGTACTTTCAAGGCACGGGCACCGGGATCTGAAGCATCCATTGAGGACCTGATGGTGGTGGCGCAGAAGATCAAGTACAACATCACTGGTCTGACCGAGACAAGAAGGCATCGATCACATCACACCATTTTCAACACTGGAGAAGAACTGTTCCTCAGAACATGCTACAATAGAGGTGCCAGTGGTGTCGGTGTCCTTGTCAACATGAACTTGCCCATGAACATTGATTCATTCGAATGCCTAACAACCTGAATTTGACGATTACACTTGAATAGATGTGGCTCACTGCCGGCAGTTTCTATCTTCAACATCTACGCAACAACATCCAACATCCAACTATGATGAAGAAGAAATTGAGAAGTTCTACATAGAACTCGAGACATTCTATAAAGAAGACCACACCTTTTACAAAATCATTGTCGGTGATTTTAATGCCAAGATAGGTTGCCCAAAGAATACCACTTCAGGAACCATTGCCTAGAATGGAATGAACAGGGTGAGAGACAGTCTGAATTCACCAAGGCGTCAAAAATCAGATGGGCTGGACACGTAATATGATTTGAAAATGACTGCTGGACTAGAGCCGTTACCGACTGGATTACACGAGACGTCAAAAGATCGCGTGGCCGCCCACCTACGAGATGGTCAGACTTCTTTGCCAAAACCCTGAATGATCGGTTTGAGGCTCTTCGTGTTCCTGGAGCGAGCAGACGCCATTGTGCTACACTAGCATGCGACAGGGACAAATGGAGAAGTTACTGGCAACCGCTCAGGCAAATTGATGAATAACGAGATGTCAAGTGATCAAGAGATCAAGTTATCTTCTCTAAAATCAGAACTTATACTGTAATTAGTAATTTTTGCTTGGCACAAATAGCCTTATGAATATGTGTGTGATATGGATCAATGGTAGAGCACCTGACTTACATATATGAGTTATTGGATGTAATTCAGACTTCAAAAAATGCACTCTACATAACCTGCAATAGTTGTGTTTGTGATATCCTTTGTGCAGGAAGATTCTAGATTTGAAGTCTGTTGATCACAAATACTTTTACAAATTTTGGATTTCTCTTTATTTTTCCTAAAACTAATATGTTTTTATTTTACATCTAGCAAATCAACTAAATATTAAATATTTAGCTAATACTAAATACTATTTGAGGCCTTTATAACTTTGTTGTCTCCATCACATCTAGGTAGTAAACCTAAGCTGGGCAAATTGAGCTTTTAAAAAATACTGTTATTTCTTACATGATTTCTTTTGTAGTCCTCTGGGTTATATAGTCTCACCTCTGAATGAGAAGAGACAGCTTTCTCTTGAGGACATATTTTATTAATATTTGGTTTTACTTTTTTTTCTTTACTAAAAAGACCAAAGGTCTTTTGAGGTAATTTTGCCTTTTGTAGTTTATTGTATAATTTATATTAGCAGTAGTCTTCTTTATCCTTCTGTTGCTACTTTTTGCTCTCTATTAACTCTTCTTTAATTACTGTGGCACATAGTCTGCTTCATATGTTTTGATGAGGAGGTCCTGATATTTCACATGTTGGATCACTCATTTCTTTTTATCTTTCTTACATTTTCACATTTATTATTTAACTCTCTGTGTACTTAACACTTAAAGCGTTCCTATTCTTTACGAGGACCTTTCCTTAGAACATTACAAATATCAAACCCTCTTCTTATTTTCAAGTATTACACTTAACTACGCATCTACTCTTAATCTAGTATTGGCACTATCAGGTTTCATAAACAACTTTTCCAGTAAATTTGTTACTGCTTTACCAGGAAAATTATTCTGATGTAAAAAGAAGCAGCGTGTGAAATAAAAGGGAATGCAATAAGATATATTGTGTTTTATCAATCTATAACATTTATTTCTATTTTATCTTCGATACAGATAGGGCATTAAGAAAAACAAGGTTGATAATTTTCATTTATATAATGCTTCAGGTTTTAAGCATTTTACATTTATTTTTCTTTATCCTGACTACAACACCATGAGATTTAGCTATTATTAATCTTACTTACAAAAAGGATAATTAGGTTGCAAAAGGTGAAATAACTGATATTGGAATTTCAATTTACTAACCCAGATTTCAGGTCCATGTTTGTCCATTTCTATTAAGATAAATTTCATAGGTACAAAAATTGAAGTACAAATAAAAACCAACAAGTATTTAGTGCCAAGTTGAGAAAAATTTTCTCAACTAACTTTCTTTATAAATTATGCAGAAGGCATTTGTTTCTTCACAAGATAGTATGTTAATGAACAGAGAAATTTTTCTTAATCGCTGTTGTTTAATTTTCAATCTTGGTGCTTTTCAACAATACAAGTACCTAACAAAGGGTGGTGGTTCATGAAAAGAGATTAAATAATCTGTGAATAAGTTTTATTTATTTCAAAACCAAGCATTAACTTTAAAGTATGCTGGATAAATAAGTGTGTATATCATACTTGATATTTTGTTAATATCATTTAAAAACATTTGTAGAATGAGTATGAGATATTTGTGGATAAATAAATAGAAATATGGATAATGACTTGGCTACATTTTTGAAACAATACAAAAAGTTTAAGTATAGGTTAATACTTAAGTGAATATTAAAATAAATAAAGTTAGGCTAAGTAAATATTTAACTATGCCCTGAACTATTCCCAAGTACAAAAGGTGCAATCATTGTCTCACTAGAGACTAAACTGAGTATGACTCGATTGAAGAAACCCATAGTGTCATTTTTATTGATTGCAGAGATTTTTTCCTACCAGAGGGTTCACTTGCAGGCAACAAAAGAGTGATAGGACATGCCACTTTAAAATAGTCATTTTTTCTGTAAATATTATTTTGAGTTGATTAATTTTTGTTTGTTTTGAGGAATTTAAGACACAAGAAGCTCTAAACTCCAAACCCTCTGCCTCCAAAAAATGTCCTTTTATGAGGGAAATTCTTTTTTGCTTTGTAAAAGTTATTTTTTACTTTGAAGAGATGATCTATGCTAGGAAAGGATCTATTATGAGAAGTTACTTTTTTTTTAATCCGAGAGACATATATGCACCATGGTAACCTTTAAAACATTGATTTCCTTCCTTCCTTCCTTCCTTCCTTCCTTCCTTCCTTCCCTTCCCTTCCCTTCCCTTCCCTTCCCTTCCCTTCCCTTCCCTTGCCTCCCTTCCCTTCCCTCCCTTCCCTTCCCTTCCCTTCCCTTCCCTTCCCTTCCCTTCCCTTCCCTTCCCTTCCCTTCCCTTCCCTTCCCTTCCCTTCCCTTTCTTTACTCCACCACCAACAAAAACTACTCTTCTTCCTCCTCTCTCTTCTCCCAGGGAAAATGTTGCTTAACATGTACTCTTTCTTTCTTTCTTTCTTTCTTTCTTTCTTTCTTTCTTTCTTTCTTTCTTTCTTCCTTCCTTTCTTCCTTTCTTCCTTTATCTTTTTCTCCCTCCCTTCCCTTCCCTTCCTCCCTTCCTTCCTTCCTTCCTTCCTTCCTTCCTTCCTTCCTTCCTTCCTTCCTTATTTGTCTCCTTCTTCTACTTCTTTGTCTTCTTCTCCTACTTATATTTCATCTCCTCCTCTTCCTCTTCTTTCCCCTCTTCCTCCTCTTCTTTCTCCTGTACTCTATTTACTGCTACTTTCTCCTGTTATTTTTCTTGTTCCTTAAGCAAATACATATATTTTTTAATTTTAATGGAGTGATAGTACAGCGGTAGGGCGGTTGCCTTGCATGCAGCCAGTCCGGCAAAACCAGGTTTGATTCCTTCGCCCCTCTGGGAGAGCCCGGCAAGCTACCGAGAGTATCTCTCCTGCATGGCAAAGCCTGGCAAGCTACCTGTGACGTATTCAATATGCCAAACACAGTAACAACAAGTCTCAAAATGGAGAAGTTACTGAGCCTGCTTGAGCAAATCGATAAACAACAGGAAGACAGTGTTGACATCGTGGGATAAATTTACAGGCTTACAGATTTTCATGATTGCCTTTCAGTCAAACATTGTTTCAAGTAACCATCCCTTCACCAGCACCCCAATGTTCCCAGTATCCCCCCCCCACCCTCACCCCTTCCCACCTCTTGCCTCTGTGGCAGGCACAATTCCTCTTACTCTCTCTTCTCTTTTGGGTGTTATGGTATGCGAGAAAGGTAACAAGCAGCCATCATGTTTGGTCCATAGTCTACTTTCAACATTCACCTACTATTCCAAGCGATCCCTCCAACCATCATTTATTTAGTGCTCCTCTCTCCATCCCTGCTACCTTTCCCCCAGTTCATGGGATCAGCTATCAAGCCATGCGGCAGTCCTCCTGACCCTTATTTTAACTGTCCTTAGATGTTAGTCTCTTATTATATTACTTTATGTTCCACAAATGAGTGCAGTCCTTTTATGTCTGTCCCTCTTTTTCTGACTCATTCCACTTAGCATGATACTTTCCATGTTGAAAATATTAAAACTTCAATTGCCTGGTCATCTTTTGATTTTATATGCCTGTGAGAATCAACAAATGTGTATGCTTGTTTTGATAGAAAATTGGTAATCAACATTCTTTTTTTATTGAACTAAAAAGTTTATTCTGTATAGTGAAAGAAACCATCATTAAAATAAAAGACTTGGGTGTTAGTATTCTATTTTGTTACTTTATGTTCCCCAGATGAATGCAATTTTTCTATCTCTATCCCTCTCTTTCTGACTCATTTCGCTTAACATGATAGTTTCCATGTAGTACCACTTGTATGTAAATTTCATGACTTCATTTTTTCTTTTTTTCTTTTTTTAAAATTTTTTTTTATTAGTGAAACACCATGAGGTACAGTTGTAGATTTACAAATTTTTGTGCTTGGGTTTGATTATACAATGATCAGATACCCATCCCTCCACCAGTGCCCATTTTCCACCACCATGGATAATATCCCCCCACCCCCATCCCCCAATCCCCCCCTGCCTCTGTGGCAGGGCAATCCCCTGTGTTCTCTCTCTCCTTTTGGGTGTTGTGGTCTGCAAAAGAGGAATTGAGTGGCAAACATGTCCAGTCCATAGTCCACTTTTGACATGCATCTCCCCTCCTGGGAGGATCCTCCAAACACCCTTTATTTGGTTTTCCCTTCTCTATCTGAACTGCCCTTTCCTCTAGAATGCCCGACTGGCCACTAAGCTATGGAGTACTCCTCCTGGTGCTGATCTCAGCTATTCTTGGGTATTAGTCTCATATTTTGGGTAATCGACATTCTTAGTCAAGAATCTATAAGGGCAGAGATAGTGCTAGTACATGGAATGGTTTGGGGATCACTCCTGCTGGGGCTTGGGAGAACATAGGTTGTCCCAGGTATTGAAACCTGGTTGGATGCATGCAAAGCAAGTCCCTGACACACTGTAAAATCTCTCTAGTCCTACACATTGAAGTTTTAATAACTTAATGTGTTTACTTTCCTTAAGAAATCTAAATTTAAAAAAAAAACAGGAAAAAGAATGGTTAACCTAAGTGATTGACTACAATTATTTGAATGTATGTTTTGTGTGTAATCATATATGCTGTGTGCACATTCTATGGAAGTGGGGGTAGATATTGGGAAGAGGTTTGTTTTCAGTGTAAAGACCCTAGTTTTTCTCATATACATCTGGTAGTAGTAATGATAACATGAATTGATTTTTTACATACCCAAATACCTATTGGGTATTTAGGATAAACAATATGTTGAATGGTTTTAGTCAATTTATAGAATACCCACTTTACTCAAGACCCACTTAAAAATGTTCCAGACAGAAAAAAATGTCTCAGGATTTATAGAATTATAATAGTTTACATTTATTGAGGTCTCAATGTGCCATGCATTGTTCTAATAAAGTTAAGTCTATTCATTTAAATTTCATAGTCACGGAAGAGAGAACTGTTATTCTCATAAATGGAAATTTAGCTTTTGAGATACTAGGTAGTTTTTCAAGGTCACAAATAATTGATTGAAGTGTTAATGTTCTTTTGTATTATAAATATAATATATTACATTTAAAGTCATGTGCCTAGATAGGAAATGATGTAGTCCAAATAGGTCAAATGATTTGTTTAGGATTGCCGTATAAATTGGCTAATATATTGAAATCAGAATCCAGGTCTTATTTTCAATATTTCCCAAGTTCGCTTGTATGATAAATTACTGTAAGGAGCAGAAAAAGCATCTTATATATCTAAAGAGAAACAATAATGATTTGAAGGCCTTGAATCTTGAAAGTTTCAGAGTAACTAAACTACTGATAAATAAAAGACTTTGGAAAACCAGTTCCAGCTATCTACTGGAGCATGCTCAGTGGGTAGAATTCAGAACTTATTTCACTTTTCTTCTCAGTAAGTCCAATATACACATGAACTCACACATCAATACCTTCACAATTAGATACTCCTGATACATGCAGTGTATGAGAAGCATATATTTCTATGTGCATACACAACTTTAGCACCAACTCAATCATGCTACTTATGCCAAGTCATGATGCATATTAATCTCCTAATATCAGTCTTTAAAATATGCAAACCTCAAAACTCAGTGGGGGGCTGGTACGAGTACAGCGGACAGGGCATTTGCTTCCACGCAGCTGACCCGGGTTCAATCCCCAGCATCCCATCCCCTGAGCACTGCCAGGAGTAATACATGAGCGCAGAGCCAGGAGTAACCTTGAGCATCGCTGGGTGTGACCAAAAAAGAAAAAAAATGAAAACAAAAACAAAAAAACCCAGTGGGTGGCGTACCTTTCAGAGTTCTCATACCCACAACTTGGGTGAATACTATCACTTTAAATCTCCATGCTATTATTATTGCTGTTTTACTTAAGAATTCTAACACAGAGAAATATGATTTAAGTTCCTTACATCCCCTTTCCTAGTAACTCACTTGTATCACTTGTCATCCCGTTATTCATTGATTTGCTCGAGTGAGTGCTAGTAATGTCTCTATTCATCCCTGTCGCATGCTAGTGTAGCCCAATGGCATCTGCTCGCTCCAGGAACATGAAGAGCCTCAAACTGTTTGTTCAGGGTTTTGACGAAGAAGTCTGACCATCTCATAGGTGAGCGGCCACACGATCTTTTGACATCCCATGGAAGATAGTCAGTAACAGCTCTAGTCCAGCGATCATCTCTAAATCGCATTACGTGTCCGGCTCATCTGATTTTCAACACCTTGGCAAACGAGACAGCATCCCTGATTCTTGATTGTCGATGGAGGTCTGAACTCCGGATTCTTTCTCTCACTTGAGTGAAATGTGATACTGCAAGCATAGTTCTTTCAATTCCTCTTTGGGATACGCAAACAGTGTTCTCGTAGGGCTCAGGTCTCTGAGGCATAGGTTAGTGCAGGAACAATGGTAGACTTAAAAGATGTGCCCAGAGCCGGAAGTTCTCTACCACTTTACAACTTCTTCAATGCTCTTGAATGTGCTCCATGATGCTCTCTTCCTCCTGGGCAGTTCTTGTGCCAAGTCGTTCCTCATGTTGCGTTCTCGACCCAGGTACACATAGCTGCTGCACTTGGAGGTGTTCGTTCTGTTGAGAGCAAATGGAACACCAGGGACTAGTTCATTTTTCATGAACATTGTCTTGGTGAGATTCAGCTGCAGTCCAACCTTTCCACACTCATGGTCGAAGTTGGCCAGCATTTGTGCTGCTTGGCTAATGTTTGGTGTCATTAGAACGAAGTCATCAGCAAAGTGGAGGTGGTGTATTTGTCAACCATCTATCTTCACTCCCATTTCTTTCCATTCCAAACATTGTGTGATGGCCTCAAGGGTGGAACTGAAGAGTTTGGGTGAAATGGTATCACCCTGATGAACCCCTCTCATTACATCGATTATAACTTCCTTGTAGAATGGTGAGATCCTGGTGGTGAATCTGTAACACAACTTGCGGAGGATCCTGATGTACTGAGTTTGAATGCCCTTTTTGGCTAGGGCTTCAATGACCTCTTCCATCACAACAGAATCAGAGACCTTCTTTAAATCTATGATCGTTAGACAGAGTGGCATCTTGAACTCTCGTGAAACCTCAATGAGCTTGGTCACCATGTGGATGTGGTCGATCGTGCTGAATCCTTTTTGGAACCCGGCTCGATCGCATGGTTGTCCTTTGTCTAATGTTCTGCCTATTCTATTCAGGATGAGTCTAGTGAACAACTTGTAGAAAATGGAAAGCAGGCAGATAGGGCAACAGTTGGCGATGTCATAGATATTTCCCTACAGAATGGTCCTTCTGGATTTCCACTGGGATGGAAACTTGCATTCAGACCAGTAGCATGTGAAGAGCTGAGCCAGTATATTGACAAGTACTGGCAGAAGATTCTTCAGGTGTTCGGGTTTGACGTTGTCTGGACAAGGGGTCTGACCTTGTCTGGACCGGGTGCTGTACGCCTCTTTACCAATGTGCATGTCCCATTTCGGAAGGGAGAACATTGGGGACGACATATCCATCCTGCGGAATTTGGTATGTGGGCAGGTAGACTTGGTTATCTAAGAGATCTGATTAAAAGTTGTATATAATCTTCTCAGTTGCCCTTCTGGAAGATGTGATAGATCCATCAGGATGTCGAAGGGCAGTCAGCTTGGTCTTGTATTTGGCAAAGGACAGGCGCACGTTGTGAATACTTTCCTGGGCTTCTGCCACATCTGCCAGCACTGCTACTCTTCTCTCTTTGAGGTCTTCCTTTATCACTTTTCTGCACAGTTTTGCAAGCTCAGACGTAAGCTTATGGTTGCCTGAGGCTTGCACCAAACCATGTTGGTGAATGAGAGACAGGCATCTTTTGGTGGCTTTCCCACTCTCGGCATTCCTCACACAGTCATGGAGTTGCTTTATCAGTCGATCATATTCCTCGTTGATGTTGTCAATGATGGCATCTTACCACATTGCCATAATAGTGCCAAAGAGCTCCCAATTGGTGGTCATTATGGTAGTTCTCTTCTTAAACTTTGCAGTTCTTTCCCCCCACTCTGTGAAGTAGAATTTTGCACGAAGGAGATAGTGGTCCCATCCTGTTGAAAATTTTGTACAACAGTGACATCGGTCAGGCAAAACCAATGATTGAATATGTTGTGGTCAATTTTATTGTGGAATTTTCCACCGGGAGTCTCCATGTCCAACGTTTAGATTTGGCCTTCTGGAACTGTGAGCTTCCATGGATGGTCTTGGTTAACATGATGAACACAGACAATCTCATTCTGGAATTTTGTTATTTCTTGAATGTATTCATGGGGATTTCTTCCTGTAGAAGAAAAACTTAATATGCTTTGGTAAATATTCTGTTTGTCTTTCGGAGAAACCCAGGTATTCTCAGGGAATATTCTCAGCTCTTTGTCCAAGGGATTGCTCTTGGAAGTGCTGTGTTATCATATGAAGTGCAGAAATTGAACTCATGCCTTCTGCATTCAAGCTTCCACGTTAGTTTCAAGCTATCTTTCAAAATCTTGTACTGAAAATTCTTTAACTGATGGTCTTCTACTTTTGTCTAGAATAGAATTATTTGCAAGTACTCAAATTTATAACATTTAATATACGCATATGTATATGCTTATTTAAATAATTAACAGGAAATATAAAATTAAATTTGCTAGTTTTTCTCTCCATTATTTATTTTAAATTTTATTTATGCACTTAATGTGGGCTTTTCATTTAATGAAGACCTGTGGAACCCAGCCACAGCCATGCTAAGGCCACTCTCCACATGCTCAGATGAGCCTCATGCGTGAAGGAACTGGCAGAAGAAAACAGGTGTGCGGGATCCGGGGCTGAGATCTCCAAGCCTGCTCAGCTCGGGACTTAGCCTCCTCCACCCAGATCCCCCATCTTCCAGTAGCTAGACAGTTGCACCACCAACAGATGTTTTATTGTGTAGTTTTCACTCTCAGAGAACCCGGCAGACTATTGAAAATATCCTTCCCATATATATGCCTGACTGGGAACACCTGTAAAGGTGATTAGAGGCTGCTCCAAAATCCTCCATCCCTCTCAGAGAGCCTGTCAAGCTACTGAGAGTATCCCGCCCGCACGGCTGAGCCTGCAAACTACCCGTGGTGTACTCGATGTGCCAAAAACAGTAACAATAATGGTCCTCATTCCCCTGGCCCTGAAAGAGCCCCAATATGCCATCGGGCTACACTAGTACGTGTCAGGGATGAATGGAGACGTTACTGGCGCCCGATTTAGCAAACTGATAAACAAAGGTAGGACAGTGATACAGTGATACAGTGAATGTGGGCTTTTGTAGCCTTATGGTATCTTTGGTTTGATATGCAAGTGTAGAATGATTTTCACTATTTCAAGAAAAGAATTTTAGTCAGAAAGTATTGATGAGAAGCTATTTATCAGTCATAAAAATAATTTTTAAGTGTCCTATGTAGTTTAGGTTATGTAAAGATAGCTTATGAAGTATGTATGCGAAATCAATATTGGAATGATCAGGGTAAACTGTGTTGGAACTTTTAAATATTGAACCAATTTGCTGTGGTTTATTATAAAACTCTATTTCAAGATATAGTACAAGCTACAAAATTTAGACCATTTAAGCTTTTAAAATTTGTTTTATACTTTTAAAATGTTACAGGAATTTAAGTAATATACATTACAAACACTAAAAAATAATGTGAAGCTGAATTTTTAGCACAGCGGCAGGGTGTTTGCCTTGCACGCAGCCAACATGGCCGGCCCGAGTTCGATTCCTCCGCCCCTCTCGGAGAGCCCGGCAAGCTACCGAGAGTATTCAATATGCCAGACACAGTAACAACAAAGTCTCCAATGGAGACGTTACTGGGCCCGCTCGAGCAAATCGATGAACAACGGGAGGAGGGGGCCTTGAATTTATAAATCAGAAACCACACAGAAAGTGACACTTCCCTTGCACCCAGTCAACTTGGACCCACCCCAGTTTGATTCCTCCGCCCCTCTTGGAGAGCCTGGCAAGCTACCGAGAGTACCTGGCAAGCCCGCATGGCAAAGCCTGGCAAGCTAACCTTGATGTATTCGACATACCAAAAACAGTAAGAACAAGTCTCACAACAGAGACGTTACTAGTTCCTTCTTGAGCAAATGGATGCACGACCGGAGGACATTGCTATACAGTGCTATAAGAAGAAAACTAAACAAAATATTTAGGAAAATGAAAGGACTTACAGTAAAAAGAGCAAAAAATTAAGATGTGAAAAGAAATATTAACTAATAAAACAAAGTGAACTAAAAGTTTTAGTATTGGAGGCCAGAGTGATAGTCCAGAGTGTAGGGCATTTGCTTTGCACATGGTTGACCTGGGTTCCATCCCTGGCATCCCGTATGGGTCCCCTGAGCACCGCCAGGAGTAATTCCTGAGTGTAGAGCCAGGAGTAACCCATCATAATTGCCGAGTTTCAACCTCCACAAAAATTTTAGTACTACTGTTACAAATAACATTAATTCAAAATTAAAATAACTTTTTTAAGCAATGCATTTTAAAGAAAAAATATATTCAATGTGTGATAGGTAGTGAAGACTGATTTAAAATGATTTTTTCTCATGAGAAATAAAATTTTATTTGCTAAAACTACTATAACTTATTTTAAGAAATTATTATTTTAATTAAGTTACATTTTAATTTGTATTTTTCTCGAATTACTTTGTATTATTTTTGATTCTCTTCAGACTGAAGCAGTCATCGAAACCCTAGCCAAACAGGACGTTCAAACTCAATACATCAGGATCCTCTGTGAGCTGTATTACAGATTCACTACAGGATCTTACAATTCTACAAGGAAGTGATAATCCATGTCAAGAGAGGGGTTTGACAGGGTGATAACATTTCACCGAAACTCTTCAGTGCCACCCTCAAGAACGTCATGCAATGACTAGAATGGGAAGGAATGGGAGTGAAGATAGACGGTCGGCAACTACACCACCTCTGATTCGCTAATGACATCGTTCGAATAACATCAAACATTTAGCCAAGCAGCATGAATGCTGGCCAACTTCGACCTTGAGTGTGGAAAGGTTGGACTGCAGATGAAACTCACGAAGACAATGTTTATGAGAAATGGTCTCGTTCCTGATGTTCCATCCACTCTCAATGGAGCAAACATCTCTGAATGCAACAGTTATGTGTACCTAGGTCGAGAAATCAACATAACAAATGACCTGGCACCTGAGTTCACAGAAGGAAGAGAGCAGTGTGGAACTCCTTCAACAGCATCAAAGAAATAGCTAAGAGGACAAAGAACCTCTGGCTCCAGGCACATCTCTTTGACTCCACTGTTCTCCCTGCACTAACATGTGCCTCAGATACCTGGGTCCTATGAAAACAGGATGAGAAATTTATTATGGTCACCCAAAGAGGAATCTAAACAGCTATGTTTGGAGTAACACACTTCACTCAAGTGAGAGAAGGAATCCGAAGTTCTGACCTCTGTCGACGATCAAGAATCAGGGACCCTGTCTCGTTTGCTAAGGCATCAAAAATCAGATGGGCTGGACATGTAATGCGATTTGAAGATGACTGCTGGACTAGAGGTGTTACCAACTGGATTCCTCGTGATGTCAAAAGAACATGTGGCCGCTCACCTAAGAGATGGTCAGAGTTCTTTGTTAAGAACCTGAACAAACGATTTGAGGCTCTTCGTGTTTCTGTAGCGAACAGATGCCACTGGGATACACTAGCACGTGACTGGGACAAATGGAGACGTTACTGGCGCCCGCTTGAGCAAATCCATGAGTAACAGGAAATCAAGTGATCTTCAAAAATATGAAAGATAAAATTGAGAAAAGAAAGATAAAATTTCCTAAGCACCAAGTCTCCTGCCTCCACACCTGGCTGTCTTCACCGGGGCCCCTTGGAGGAGGGTGGGTTGAGTTTTCCTCCCCACCCCGAGCAGAGCCCCAGCAGCTGAAGATCCCCAGTTCCAGCCACAGCCATGCTTAAGACCACTCTCCACACATCCGGAAAAGCCTCACGCATGAAGGAACTGGCAGAGGAACCCAGGTGTGAGGGACCTGGGGCGTAGATCTCCAAGCCTGCTCAGATTGGGACTGGGGCCTCCTCTACCCATATCCCCCATCTTCCAGTATGTAGGAATTACACTCACCAACTGCTCCCAGCGCCATGTAATCCCATCAACGGCTAAGACCCAGAGACTATAAAACCTAGCTCCCAGAAGTGACATCTTATTTTCTAGTTCTTACTCTGGAGAACCTGGCAGGCTACCAAAAGTATCCTGCCTACACGACAGAGTCTGGCAAACTCCCCGTGGCATATTCAATAGCTAAAAGCCAGTAACAATGATGGGTCTCATTCTCCTGACCCTGAAATAGCCTCAAATGTGGCACTTTTAAAAATCTCAGGGCTAGGACGAAGGAGACGTTACTGGGGCCTGCTCGAGGCAATTGATGAACAACAGGATGATAGTGATACAGTGAAGCACTTTTATAAGGTATATAGCATCTGACACCTTAAGCAGAAAAGGAAATCACACAGATCATCATTCCGTATTCTAAAAAATTTTCACTTTTATTGCTCCGATGAACATAGATCATCAACAAAATCACAGTGAACCAAACTAGATATATTAAAAAGGATAATAAATCACACCAAAATGAAATCTCTTTTAATAATACAAAGATGGTTCAGCACTCACAAATCAACATAAAGCACCATATCAATAAAATGAAAGAGAAAACCATGTAATTATGTTAAGGAAATACAGACCAAGATTTTGACAACATTAAGCATCAAGATGAATAGACACAGCTCCACAGTTTCTCCAAATTTCACATGACTTACAGCAATAGAAGCACATCAAAACTGATTGTAAAGACACCTAGTAGCCTACCAAGCTCAATGAGTGAAAACATAAACACAGAGGACTCAACTAGCACCAACCAACTCAGTAAATCAGACTAATCTCAGAAAACGACCTTAGTGACACCAGTATGAGGATATTTAATATGCTTCAAGAAAAAGTGGCACAGTTAGTCAGCAAAGCCACCAGTGTAGAAGAAAGAGTAAGTGCTGAAGTGAGAAAACTAGAAGCTGATTTTTTAAAATGTAGGAATACTGCTAATTATTCAGCCATATATTAAGATAACTGAATTGGGCATGGACTCCACATTACTTTTTTATATTCAGAATGTTAATTTAATTTTATTATTATTATTAATTTTTAATTACCATGAGATACAATTACAAAGCTTTCCTGTTGAGTTTCAGTCATACAATGATTGATCACCTAACCCTCCACCAGTGTACGTCTTCCAGCACCAACGACCCCAGTATCTCCCCCACATCTCACCCCTCCCCCTGCCTCTATGGAAGACAATCTCTTCCATACTCTCTTTTGTATTGCTTGTTATGAATAGCATAAGATGCTGTGCAGCCGAGAGAGTGACCACGTGCTCCAGGAATTCTAAAATTTTAGATAATTAGGGTCTGGAGAAATCTCTGCAGTGAGCTGCTTTGTTAGGAAATTCCTTTGTGTGTCTCTGGATCATGGCTGTTAAGGAGCTCAAGTAGCAGCTGGAGGCAGTTTGTGGGCGTGACCTCCAGGGTCCCATGGGGATGGGGGAATGAGAAGGACTGGCCTATCCCTTATTCCTTGAAGCCTGGAGTTTGCCATCCCTGAAGCCGCATACCTGGGTTCTGGAGGTTGGCAGCCACCAGGATATTTAGGGGGCAGGTGGAAGGATGACACCTGCCCCCATGTGAGGCACCCCAGTGAAGTTGGCCAGGTTTAAAATCTGAGGGCATTTCTGTAGCGAGCTGCTCGGTTTGGAGATTCTTTTCTGTGTCTCTGGATCATGACCATTAAGAAGCTTAAGAAGCAGCAGGATATAGTTTGTGGACATGACTCCAGGATTCCATGGGGACGAGGGGATGATAGGGACCAATCCATCTCCTATCTCTTGAGGCCTGGATCTGTCATCACTGAACCTGCATACATGCACTTTTCACTGGATTCTGGAGGTTGGTGGCCATCGATGTTTTTAAGGGGCAGGTGGAGGGATGATACCTGCTGCTGTCTGAGGTACTTCTGTCAAATCAGCATGGCTTAAAGACTGGATGCATCTCTGTAGCGAGCTGGTCAGTTAAAAGATTCTTTTGTGTGTCTCTGGATCATGACCCTTGTTTCTATCTTCTAGAGAAGTAAACTATTGACATATGCCTTGCAGGGCGCTCCTGCTTGCCCACAGCGTCCCGCCAGTCCTAACTGTGGCTTTTGATCTCTTTCAAGATTTATGTGTCTCCGAAATAAGGCCAATAAATGAGCTTGTATAGCTGAGCTGGAGGTGGTTTGTGGGTGGCTCCCACATATCTAACTTTCGGCAGTTTAATTACTTGGTCAATTTGGTTCCAAGTTATTGGCACAGTGGCCAAAGGCCAAAGGCACAGTGGCAATTTTGTGGGGTCAGGAAGTCTGAAGGCACCATCTGGCTGTTGATGCACTTGCCGCACAGGTACATATTGACCTGGTGGTGGCACTATACCCCCTAGAAGCTGAAATTAAGAGTAATGTAGGTGTAGGTGATTTTTATAAGTTTTCAATAATTATTGAACATCACATTTATATTGAATGTTGTTCTATGTCGTAAAAGTTTTTTTGACCTCCAAAGTGACTTTTATTTCAGTCTTTTACTTATTAATGCAAATTATATAATACAATATTTTCTAATGTATTCCTCTTCTCAGGGTAAAACACTTTGTACTTTTGTAGGCCTATTCAGATTTCCCCCTGTTAGTTTTTAATTTCCTTCACGCTTACTAAATTTTACAGTTGAGGGCTTTACCTATTTCTTTTAAACTCCAAAATATATTAGAAAATAAATTAAAAATAGTTATTTTTAATAACAGGTAAGACATTATTATTACCATAATGAGACTCAAGTACAAAAAAAGGTAATGCAAGAGATGCGTCTGGACCCCACGACAGGCTGAGCCATCAAAAACACTCCAGAAGAGGGTGGGAAAACCCACCATCCCCCTAAACAGAGCCCTGGCAGCCTAAAACCTCTACAATCCCCAATCACTGCCATGCAGTGGCCAGTTTGCACTGATCCAGAAGAGCCTCATTCAGAAATCGATCTGTTAAAAAACTCAGGTATGCGGTCTTTGCAACTGAAATCTTTAAATTACCTCTCCCCAGCATCTCCCTGTTCTTCAAGAAGTCTGAGAGTCACACCCATGAACTGCCTCTGGGTCAAAAAAGCTCATTAACCTGCCATGATCTAGAGACTCATAATTAAATTACAAAAGAAATCAATAAGTTGCAGAGATGTTTCCAGACCCCGTTCCAGGTTCTGAAGTCAGGGGGAGGGGTGGGGGAACCAAAGTCACCATCCTGTTTAAAAATGAACTCCAGCTGTGTCACTCTATTCAAAAATTTTGAATCCCTAGGCCATGCAGCCGAATCTGTGACTGCACATCTCTAAATCTACACCACTGATGAATCAGAAGTAGCAAACCACAATGGAGGAAATGTAAAGTAGAAGGCAACCAAATTCTATTACGAAAATATAAATGCACGAGGCTTATCCTGAAACAACATGTTAGTAATCTCTTATACAAGGGCTTAAGGGCACCACTTGACTTGATCACATGACTTCCCATTAATCGCCGATTTGCTCGAGCAGGCGCCAGTAACGTCTCCATTTGTCCCTGTCGCGTGCTATTGTAGCCCAATGGTGTCTGTTCGTTCTAGGAACACAAACATCTTCAAACTGATTATTCATGGTCTTGATGAAGAAGTCTGAGCATCTGGTAGGTGGGCGGCCACGCAGTCTTTTGACATCCCGTGGAATCCAGTCAGTAATGGCTCTAGTACAGCGGTCGTCTCTAAATCTCATTATGTGACCAGCCCATCTGATTTTTGATGCCTTGGCAAACAAGACAGCATCCCTGATTCTTGATCGTCGACGGAGGTCGGAACTCTGTATTCTTTCTCTCATTTGAGTGAAACGTGATATTCAAAGCATAGCTCCTTCAATTCTTCTTTGGGAGACCCGAATAGCATTCTCATCCTGTTTGCATAGGGCCCAGGTCTCTGAGGCGTATGTTAATGCAGGAAGAACAGTGGAATCAAAGAAATGTGCCCGAAGCCGGAGGTTCTTCATCCTCTTAGCTCTTTCTTCAACTCTCTTGAAGGTGTTCCAAGCGGCTCTTTTCCTCCTGTGCAGCTCGGGTGCCAGGGCATTTGTCATGGTGACTTCTCGACCTAGGTACACATTACTGTTGCATTCAGAGATGGTGGTTCCATTGAGAGCAAATGGAGCATCAGGAACGAGGCTGTTTCGCATAAACATTGTCTTCGTAAGATTCAGCTGTAGTCCGGCCTTTCCACACTCACTGTCGAAGTCGGCCAGCATTTGTGCCGCTGGCTGATATTTGGTGTTATTAAAACAATGTCATCAGCAAAGCGGAGGTGGTGTAGTTGCCGACCATCTATCTTCGCTCCCATTCCAGTCGTCACATGATGTTCCCGAGGGTGGCATTGAAGAGTTTCGTTGAAATTGTATCACCCTGCTGAACCTTTCTCTTGACATCAATGATTACTTCTTTGTAGAATGGTGAGATCCTGGTAGTGAATCCGTAATACAGCTCATGGAGGATCTTGATGTATTGAGTTTGAATGCCCTGATTGGCTAGGGTTTCAATGACTGCTTCCGTCTCAACAGAATCAAAGGCATTCTTTAAATCAAAAAGCGTTAGACAGAGCGGCATCTTGAACTCCCGAAAAACCTCAATAATCTTGGTTATCGTGTGGATATGGTCAATGGTGCTGAATCCCTTGCGGAACCCAGCTTGCTCGCATGGTTGTCCTTAATCTAGTGCTTTGCCAATACTATTCAGTAATACTCGAGTGAACAACTTGTAGATGACAGACAATAGGCAGATCGGGCGATAGTTGCCAATGTCGTGGATGTCTCCCTTCTTGTACAATAGTACAGTCCTGCTGGTTTTCCATTGGGATAGAACCTTGCATTCAGACAGGTAATGTGTGAAGAGCCAAACCAGCGTATTGATGAGTACTGACGGCAGGTTCTTCAGGTGTTCAGGTCTGACCTTGTCTAGGCCGGGTACTTTTTGTTTCTTTACTGATGAAATGGTGTGTCAGATTTCAGAAGGGAGAACATTGGGAATGACATATCCATCCTGTGGAATTTGGTATGTCGGCAGGTGGACATAGCTATTGAAGAGATTTGAGTAGAAGTCATGGATAGTCTTCTCCATTGCCCTTCTGGAAGATGTGATAGATCCATCAGGACATCGGAGGGCAGTCGTCTTGTTCTTGTAGTTGGCAAAGGACAGGCGGGCATTAAGAATACTTTCCCCAGCTTCTGCCGCATCTACCAGCAGTTCTGCTCTTCTATCATTGAGGTCTTCCTTGATCACATCTCTGCACTGCTTTGCGAGCTCGGACATTCATTTGCGGTTGACTGAGGCAAGTGCCAAACCACGTTGGCGAATAAGCTCAAGAGTTTTCGAAGACAGGCTTTTTTTGTGGCTATCTCTCTCTTGGCGTTCCTCGCACAATCATGGAGGTGCCGAACCAGTCGATGGTATTCCTTGTCAATGTTGTCAACAATGGCATCGTCCCATGTTGCCGCAAGAGTGCCAAAGAGCTCCCAGTTGGTGGCCGTTCTAGGAATTCTCTTCTTAAACTTTGCAGCCCTTTCTCCCTGCTCTGTGAAGTAGAATATTGCACAAAGGACATGGTGGTCCAATCCCGTTTGGAATTTTGTCACAACAGCGACATCGGTCAGGCAAAACCATCGATTGAATATGATGTGGTCTATTTCGTCGTGGAATTGTCCACCAGGAGACTCCCATGTCCAACGTTTAGCTTCGGCCTTCTGAAATCTTGAGTTATCATGGATGGTCTTGGTCGACATAATGTACTCAGACAGTCTCTCACCCTGTTCGTTCCATTCAAGGCCATGGGTCCCAATGTGGAGTTCTTTGGCTGATCTTCTCGGTCCTATCTTGGCATTAAAATCACCCACAATGATCTTGTAGAAGGTGTGGTCTTCTTTATAGAACTTCTCCAGCTCCATGTAGAACTCCTCAATTTCTCCTTCATCATAATTGGATGTTGGTGCATAAACAACAAAGATAGAAAATGTTGGCAGTAAGCCACATCTATTCAAATGTAAACATCCGATTCGGTTTGTTAGGCATTCGAATGAATCAATGCTCATGGCCAAGTTCGTATTGACAAGGACACCGATGCCTCCGACACCTCTCTTATCAGATGTTCCGAGGAAAAATTCTTCTCCAGTGTCGAAAACGGCGTGATGAGATTGGTTGGTGCCTTCTTGTCTCAGTCAGAACAATGATGTCGTACTTGATCTTTTGCGCTTGTACCATCAGGTCCTCGATGGATGCATCTGATGCTAGTGTATGTGCATTGAAAGTACAGACGATCATTTTTGGCTTCGTTCGTTGTGGAAGCCTAGTTCATCCTTGAGATTTTATCGCTTTTTCCTTTCTCATCTTTCTCAATGCTGCCATATTGGTGATGCCTTCACGGTCAGGTGAATGAGTCCCATTGTAATTACTGGTTTTGGCATATCGAATACACAACGGATAGCTTGTGAGACTTTGCCGTGCGGGTGGAATACTCTCGGTAGCTTGCCAGTCTCTCCGAGAGGGATAGAGGCTTTTGGGGTGGCTTCTAATCGCCCTTGTAGGTGTTACAATGGTTCAAACTGTATTTAAACCATATCAAATATGGTAGGGCAATTCTGGACGATGGTTATTTAGTGTCTTATAATGTGTTGCATGGCCGCAGTGTGGCCATATGTGTCCGGATAACATCCTGGAGTGTGGCCGCCTCTGAGTAGTGCAGGTAGTGGAGGTCTGCCAATGAGGTATTTATCTGCTACCAGTAGTGTGTGCCCCAGATGTCCTCTAGGACCCTGGAACAAAAGCAGTCCTGAGCCTCTTCTTCGTCCCCAACGCTGTGCCAGTCTCCTTCCACTCTTAGGTCAGTTAACCCGCCAGTATTTGAAACCGGGACATGGATTTCACCATGGAAGCGCCACAGGCAACCTCTAGGACCCTGAGATAAAAGCAGCCCTGAGCCTCTTCCTTTTTATCCCCAACGCTGTGCCGGTCTTCTTTCCCTCCCAGTTAGTATCCCCCCATCCACCAGTTCCCCTGGGGCTGTGGCCTCTTCAGAAGTGGGCGTGGCTTCTGCAGAAGTGGACGAGGCCTAATTCCAGGCCAGCAGCCGCTCACATCACCACAGGTAGTTTACTCATACCAAGAAATAAACATCTCAGTTCCCATACCTACACACCAACATGAAGAAACAATGCAAATCCCCACCATGTGGGGACGAAGATGAAGAGAGTTCAGAAGCCTCAGTAGGTGCTACTCACCAAAGGACCTCTCTGAGAAAGAATTCAGATATGAAGTCATGAAGATGTTCAATGAACTCAATGAAACAATCAGACAGATATCCGGTAATATGACAGAAACAATCGAGAAATTATGGGAAGGAATGAGAGCAGAAATGTCACAAATAAAAGATTCCGTACATTAAATAAAAAACTCAGTATGTGCCCTCAACAGTAGAATGACCACAGCTGAGGACAGAATCAGTGAGTTAGAAGATCAGCTGCACCAACCCAACAGACAACAAACAATGACAAGAGACCTCAAAATAGCTCTAGAGAGGATCAGAGTCCTAGGAGATGATTCCAAGAGGAACAACATTAGAATCATTGGAGTACCAGAAGCTCAGGGAAACATTCCCAATGAAAAAGCCATGGTTAAACAAATCATTGCTGAAAAATTCCCAGAGCTCCACAATGCAGCCATTCAGATTCAAGGAGCCCAAAGGGTGCCAGCTAAAAGAGACCCTAGAACACTCCAAGACATATCATAGTTAGAATTATGGATGCCGTGGATAGAGACAACACTGCAAGCAGCAAGGTCAAAGAAGGAAATCACATAATAAGGAGCACCCCTTAGATTCACAGCAGACCTATCAGAGGAAACCCTCCAAGCCCAAAGGCAATGGTGGGATACAGTGAAAAAAACTCACTGAAATCAATGCTTCACCAAGAATACACTATCCGGCTAAACTCTTCCTCAAACTCGAAGGGATGGCACACTATTTTCTAGATAAACAGCAGCTCAGGAACTTCATAGACTCAAAACCAAAACTAAAACAAGGGCTAAAGGGGCTACTATAAGACAAAACAAACCCTACCAGCACAACACACCCTTACAGAAAGATGACACAAAACCCCATAACAATAATCTTTCTCGACATCAATGGTCTAAATTCACCAATTGAGAGACACAGAGTGGCAAAATGGATTCAGAGACAGAACGCAACTTTCTGCTGCCTACAAGAAACTCATCTCAACAGTCAGAGCAAACACAGACTCAAATTGAAAGAATGGAAAGCAATCCTGAAAACAAACAGCTCCCTATAAAAAGCTGGGGTGGCCATACTAGTATCCGACAGCATTTATTTCGCGTTGAAAAAGATTAGAAGGGACACAAAGGCCATTTTCTATTTATAAAGGTAGATGTACAACAGGAAGAAATCACACTCTTAAATGTATATGCACTTAATGACGGAAAAACTAAATATTTAAAACAACTTCTAACAGATTTTAAGGAAGACATTGCAAGCAACACAATAGTAGTTGGAGACTTCAACATCACCTTATCACCTCTGGATAGATCAACAAGAACAAAACTCAAAAGGAAACATTGGGTTTCAAAGAAGAAATAGAAGAGAAAGGGCTTATAGACCTATACACCCCAAAAGAAAGAATACACATTCTTCTCCAGTGCACACGGAACATTTTCCAAAATACACCATGTGCTAGTACACAAAACATACCTCAATAGAAACAGGAGGATAGAAATAGTATCAAGAATATTTTCAGAACAGAATGCTCTGAGAATAGAAGTGAATCACTCACATAGAAATTAAACAACTCAATTTTGAACGAGTGGATCAGAAAGGAGGTTAAGGACGAAATCAAAAGATACCTGGAGGCAAATGAGAATAAAGACACGACCTATAAGAACCTATGGGATCCAGCTAAAGCCATGTTAAGGGGAAAATTAGTAGCTCTGCAAGCATTTCTTAGGTAGGGAGAAAGGGCCCACATAAACAACTCGACTTCACAGCTCAAGATCTTAAAAAAGTATCAACAAAAGGAGTCCAAATAAGGCAGAAGGAAAGAGATCATAAAACTTAGAACAGAAATCACCGATATGGAAACCAAAAAAACAATCTGAAAGATCAATGAAACCAAGAGCTGTACCTTGGAGAAAATAAACAAGATAAGTAAACCAAAAGCAACACTCACAAAGAAAAAGAGAGAGAACCCTAATAAAACGAATCAGAAATAAGAAGGGGGATATCACAACAGAAACCAAAGAAGTTCAAAACATCATCAGAGACTATTTTGAAAGTCTGTATGCCACAAAACAAGAGTACCTGCAACAAATGGAAAAATTTCTGGATTCCTATAATCTTCCAAGGAAGAATCAAGAAGATCTAGAATAGACCTATTAACATCAAGATAATTGAAACTGTAATCCAAAGTCTTCCCAAAAACAAAATACCAGGTCCAGATTCAATAGCGAATTTTTCTAAACATTTAAATAGGACCTATTGCCAGTTCTTCTCAAGCTTTTCCAGGAAATTGAAGAAACAGAAACTCTCCCAAACAGTTTCTATGAAGCCCATATCTCTCTCATACCAAAATGAAAACAAAGACACCACAAGAAAATAAAATTACAGGCTGATTTCCATAATGAACACACATGCGAAGATTCTCAACAAAATACTAGCAAAAAGAATTCAAAAACTCATCAAAAACATAATACAACATGACCAAGTGGAATACATCCCGGGGATGCAAAGATGGTTTAACATTCGAAAATCAGTGAACACAATCTTCATATCAACAAAAGAAAAGATAAAAACCACATGATCATATCGATATATGCAGAGAAAGCATTTGACAAGATCCAGCACCCGTTTATGATGAAAACCCTTGCCAAAATGGGGATAAAGAGGACTTTCCTCAATATAGTTAAAGCCATCTACCACACATCTACAGGAAGAATCATCCTCAATGGGGAAAAACTGAGAGCCTTCCCGCTAAGATCAGGGACAAGACAAGAATGCCCACTCTCTCCCCTGCTGTTCAATATAGGACTTGAAGTACTTACAATATCGATTAGTCAAGAAAATGATATTAAGGGCATCCAGACAGGAAAGGAAAAACTCAAGCTCTCACTATTCACAGATGAAAAGATACTATACTTAGAGAACCCTAAAACCTCTACCAAGAAACTCCTAGAAACAAAAGACTTGTATAGTAAAGTTGAGGGCTATAAAATCAATACACAAAAGTCCATGGCTTTCCTATACGCAGTTAGAGAGAAGAAAGTAACATGAAAAAAACAATCCCATTCACAATTTTGTCCCAGAAAATCAATTACCTAGGAATTAGCTTAACTAAGGAAGTAAAGAAACTTTACAAAGAAAAATAAAAAACCCTACTTGAGGAAATAAAAGAGGACATGAGAAAATGGAAAGGTATACCCTGCTCATTGATCGGGAGGATTAACATTGTCAAAATGACAATAATTCCCAAAGCATTGTACAAATGCAATGTGATCCCTATAACGATACCCATGACATTATTCAAAGAAATGGAGCAAACCCTCATGAAATTCATATGGAACAATAAGCCCCCACGAATAGCTAAAGCAATTCTTGGGGGGAAAATGGGAGGAATCAACCTCCCTAACTTCAAACTCTACTACAAAGCAGTAATAATTCAAACAACATGGTACTGGAACAAAGGCAGAGCTGCAGAGAAATGGAACAGGATTGAATACACTGCCATCTCTCCCCAAACATATGATCATCTAATCTTTGATAAGGGAGCAAGAAATGTGAAGTTGAGCAGGGAAAGACTCTTTAACAAATTGTGCTGGCAAAACTGGACAGCCATATGCAAATAAAATGGTCTCAGATCTATGCCTAACACCATGTACAAAAGTAAGATCAAAATGGATTAAAGATCTCAACATCAGACTGGAATCCATAAGGTACATTGAAGACAAAGTTGGCAAAACCCTCCATGACTAATGGTATATTCAAAGGTGTCACACCACTGGCCAAGCAAGTGAAAACAGAGATACACAAATGGGACTATCTTAGACTAAGAAGCTTCTGCACCTCAAAAGAAACAGGGATCAAAATACAAAAGCAGTCTACAGAATGGGAAAGGATATTCACACAATACACATCTGACAAGGGGTTGATATCAAGGATATACAAAGTACTGGTTGAACTCCACAAGAAGTAAACATCCAACCCCATCCAAAAATGGGGCGATGATATGAACAGAAACTTTCTCAAAGAAATCCAAATGGCTAAAAGGCACATGAGAAAATGCTCTACATCATTAATCATCAGGGAGATGCAGATCAAAATCACAATGCGATGTCATCTCACACCCCAGAGACTGGCCCACATCCAAAAGTCCAAAAGTAACCGATGCTGGCGTGGATGTGGTGAAAAAGGGACCCTCGTTCATTGCTGGTGGGAATACCGACTGGTTCAGCCCTTTTGGAAAACAGTATGGACAATTCTAAAAAAAAATAGAAATTGACCTCCCATTTGACCCAGCAATACCACTCCTGGGAATATATCCCAGTGAGGCAAAGAAGTATAGTTGATGTGACATCTGCACTTGTTTGTTCATTGCAGCACTGTTCACAATAGCTAGAATCTGGAAAAAACACGAGTGCCCAAGAAGAGATCAATGGTTAAAGAAACTTTGGTACATCTACACAATGGAGTACTATGTAGCTGTTAGAAAAGATGATGTCATGAAATTTACATACAAGTGGCACTACATGGAATGTATCATGCTAAGCGAAATGAGTCAGAAAGAGAGGGACAGACATAGAAAGATTGAATTCATCTGGGGGACATACAGTAACAAAATAGGAGACTAACACCCAAGAATAGCTGAGATAAGTATCAGAAGGCTTGCTCCATGGCTTGGAGTCCAACCACACTCGCTAGGGGAAAAGGCAGCTCAAATAGAGAAGGGAGCACCAAATAAAGGGTGTTGGGAGGATCCTCCCAGGATAGTTGATGCATGGTGAAAGTAGACTATAGACCAAACATGATTTCCACTCAATGCCTCTTTTGCAATCACAGCACCCAAAAGGATAGCGAGAACAAAAGTGTATCCCTGTCACAGAGGCATCATGGGATGGGGGGATGGGGGTGGTAGGGTTACTTGGATCTTTGGGGGTGTAGAATGGGACCTGGTGGAGGGATGGGTACTTGATCATTGTATAACTGAAACACAAGCACAAAAATTTGTATGTGTACAACTGTACTTCATGGTTTTTCACTAATAAAATTTTTTTAAAAAAGAATGAAAAATATACAAAAACATCTTCCAAGAGGAGGTCCAGAATTCCTATGATTGATTCTGTTTTCATGATCAAAACAATTCACCAGGTAGCCCAGAGTCACAGTATAATAGACATTTCATCTTGTAAAGGAAGGGTAAGATTATGTGATTGTTTTGTCATTTACTTTACCTCCTTTTGGTAAATTCACAGTGACTTTCAAATAATCATACAATTAAAATATAGTTATAATCCCTTCCCTGACGACACCCTGAGTTGCCTCCCACGAACGGTCCTCCGCTCTTGAACGGCCATGATACCAGAGGCACACAAACCAATCTTGGATCTCATAGGCTTTTGACAGAAATCCCTCTGGACTTAATTACTAAAATATCAGAAATCCAATGTCAGTTGCATGACATCATGTGCTCTTCATTACCATCAATAGAAAACAAATTATCTAATGATGACTTTTTGGCAGGTCTGATTGTTGGGGGGAAATTCCAAATAATAATTGTGGGTCTTCTGTCGAAAAATAGAATGTAATCAAAGTAAAGAGAACGCAAAGTGAAAATCATCTGCCACACATGCAGGGGTGGGGTGGGATAGGGGGTACACTGGAGTTCTTTGTGGTGGAACATGTGAACTAATGAAGGGATGGTTGTTTGATCATTGTATGACCGATATTTAAACCTGAAACCTTTGTAACTATTCTCAGGGTGATTCAATAAAAAATAATAATAAAATAAAAAAGAAGTTATTTCTGGCAATTCTTGGGAATCTAACAAAGTGTTGGCCACATGAAAGGCAAGCACACTCTTTGTGTACTATCAATACTGTCCCATAATTTACATCTTAACTGCTCCACATGCACTCATTTCTACTTTTCAGTATATCTTATTTTATTAATTTTTTATCAGTGAATCATTATGAGGTACAGTTACAGACTTACAAACTTTTGTGCTTGCATTTCAGTCATACAATGGTCGAGTACCATCCCTTCACCAGTGCCTATTTTCCACCACCAATGGACTCAGCATCCCTGACACCACCACCACCCCATTCCCCACTACCCCATCCTACCTCTGTGGCAGGGCATTCCCTTTTGCTCTCTCTCTCTCTCTCTTTCCTTTTGGGTGTTGTGGTTTGCAATAGAGGTATTGAGCGGCCATCATGTTTGGTCTATAGTCTACGTTCAGCATTTATCTTTCAACCCGAATTGAGTTGTATATGTACAACAATAATTGTGGGTCTTCAAAAATAATATATAATACCTTTATAATTTTACATTAATGAAATAAAAATATTAGGAAATACTCGTGCACATACTATGTAATAAAAAGACATGGCCATTAAAGGATAGGCTTCCCCTAGATGTCCAGCACAGCAGACCTTTTCAAGATGACACTTAGTCATGTGAATTATCTCTAGGTAAATTCAATTAAGGCCCACAGAGCTCATAAAAAGCTTTTACCAGGCCCTTAACTACGTATCAAAAATGATAATATTTTCCATACTTGAAATCTGTTTTACCATAAATAATATTTCCATCATATAATCCTATTATCAGAGAGAGAAATCATATAATTACAAAACATCTGAACTTTGTCAGGGAAACCCTTTCCTCTCTCCTTGAAGTTTTAAGATCTATGTTATTCCTTAGTTCAGTGTATTAAAAACACTCATTTTCTGCCACTTATTTTTTCCACATTTAAAATTTTTATTCAGGTAAAATTCATATAAGATATATTTCATGATTTGAAATAAACAATTTAGTGACAGTCAATTCATAGTGATATGCAAATACCACCTCTGTTCCAAAGTACTTCCATCACTCCAAAATAAAGCTCTCCAAAATAAAACCCTATACCTTTTACATTACATGATTTATCTATTAGTTGTGTTATTGGGGGTGTTGGTGACTAGAATTGAGGACCTAATAAGTCTGAGGCATGTGTTGTACCACTCAGTTACATCCTTTGCCCTTCATTATTTTCTAATTAATTTTATGTGTTTTTTTAAGGTGTGTCGAAGTGCATAACCAGAGGTGTTCAGGGTCTATTTCTATGCACACACACACACTCACACACACTTTCCTTTCTCTCTCTCTCTATCTATCTCTCTCTCTTTCTGGCACCAGTGTATTTTATTTTATTTTATTTTATTTTAATATTTGGTGTTTTGCAGTCACACTCAGGATTTATTTCAGGTCTTAATCTTAGAAGAATCCCTGGCTGTGCTATAGGTACCATATATGATGCCAGAAATAAAATCAGTATCAGCCAAATGTAAGGCAAGCCCCTTAAATCCTGTGCTATCCTGTCACTGTCACTGTCCTCCTGTAGTTCATTATTTGCTCCAGCGGGCCCAGTAATATTGTGAGATTTGTTACAGTTTGGCATATCGAATACATCACGGGTAGCTTGCCAGGATTTGCCATGCAGGCGAGATACCCTCGGTAGCTTGCAGGGCTCTCTGAGAGGGGCGGATGAATCAAACTCGGGTCAGCCGTGTCGGTCGCGTGCAAAGCAAACGCCCTACCTGCTGTGCTATTGCTCCAGCCTGTGCTATCCTGTAGCCCAGAAATTTTATTTTAATATAGAAAATCCTCAAAAATTTATCACAAAAAAGTATAACCCTTCTTCACAAGTATTTTGTTGTTATTTTCTATCACATCCCACAGAGGTTAAATGCTAGTGAAATGAGGATATATACCAGGTGTAGACATGAAATTATAAGCCTTCATATCTCTATCTGCTTTTCCCTGAAGAAATAATTGCTGATGTGAAATTTTTTTAGTTTTCGTGTTTCTTTTAATTTTAGTCACTATACTGTAGTCAATGGTAGAAATTTATGCATACTACATTATAAAACCACTACCCACCAAAGTGTATATTTTTCTTAACGATTATCCCTATGCATCCACCTATTATCCCTACACATCTCCCCCATGTTAACACCCCCAAGTTCTCATTATTTTGGTAAGATCCATTCTGCTGATCAGTTTTTAGGTTCTGTTGCTTTGGTACATGTGTTATTCTCTCACTATGCTTCTTTATGTTCCACACATGAGGAAAATCATTCTATATCTGTCTCTATGCTATGACTGACCTCAATCAGCATGGTACCCTCGATGTAATGGCACATTGCCTAATTTTATCTTTTATTATAGTAGAATAGTATTCCAATATATATATATTTTTTTTTCTTTATCTACATCTGTGTATATTCTTCATACATATTCAAAAAAATTTTGAATATGGGCTGGAGCGAAGCACAGAGGGTAGGGTGTTTGCCTTGCACGCAGCTGACCCGGGTCTGAGTCCTCCATCCCTTTTGGAGAGCCCAGCAAGCTACCGAGAATATCCCACCCACAGAGAAGAGCCTGGCAAGCTACCATGGCGTATTTGATATGCCAAAAACAGTAACAAGTCTCACAATGGAGACGTTACTGTTTCTCACTCAAGCAAATCGATGAACAACGGGAGGACAGTGCTACAGTGCTACTTTAATGTTAAGCTATAGTATTTAAGAATTAATTTTGTCAAAAGCCTGAGTCTAAATTGCAGTTAAAATAGATAAGATATTCTTTGACTACCTTTAGATAAAAAAAGTGACAAGGTAACATTCACTAAAATAAAGGCATAAACTCTTTGGTGCTAATTTAAAGATTTGCTTTACTGAACAGAACATCTTTTGCCCCCTAGAACCTATCTGAGATGTTGGGAGATTTCAAGCACACACACGAGTACAGCTACAAACACATATTCCCTCTGTTCTTCTAAGTTGTTTTCAGTGTTTGAATCAGGTCATTAGCATGAACATGGAAAATTAGTTTTTGCTAGCTAGTGGGAATGCAGTAACGTAGAAGAAAGGTTTTTTTCTGCAGTTAACTCGACAGCTCATTCTAATTTTAGTTTACTTTTTGCCTATCATAGCATTCATCTTTTTTTGTAGTGTGTGAGAGGTTTATCTATTGTCAGGCTGCTGGACTTTTCTTTGACTGTTCAAAGCAAAAGCCTTCTTTTAGCTTCTGACTAAAAAGATTACCAATGCTGGGGTATTAATAACAGTAGGAGACTTTAGAAGTCTAATTTACAAACAGCTCTGGACTTGTGCTACGGCCATGCTTTTCTCACTTATCAAAGCGGATCAAGAAATCATTCATGTATTTTTCCATTTTCAGCTTCAAGTACATTTTAGTTAAGGAATATAGTATATACTAGTAAAGGTTTAAGAAGCGAGGATATTCCTCTTACAGAATTCTTAACTTTCCATTTTAGCAGGCTCAAAATAAATATCTCTGTAGTCTGACCAAAACTATCAGTGAAATGCAGAAAAGTGAACAAACATTACCTGCACACAAAGATATTGAGCACTAGTACTAGGTATTTAACAAATGCTAGATCATACTTCAAACAATTTGTCATATAGATAACATTATATTTCATTAATTGAGGCTGACATAATTTAAATGATCTCATTTGAATCACACCATTATGTGAATATCAGACCTTAGGTTTTACTATGAGTCTTGCTCTCGCTGCTTTTTTAAAAGGGATTGTTAAAACTGCTGCAAACTGTACATTTCCTCATTCTTAATATATTCCACTATGCATACACGAGTATATAATTTCTAACATATCTTTGTGAATCTTGATGGTATATCTTTTCTAACAGTTTAGCGAATCTGCTTCTGCATACAAACTACCCCTGACCACACATATGGTGATAATAGCTAGCTTGAAACTTTTCCATGTGCCAGGCACTATGTTAGGAATATTTTGAGTATCATCAGGAATGAGTAAATGAGAACATCATCAGGAATGAGTAAATAATTGTTTATCATTACTACTACAGGATATGAAAACACTAATAGAATAAGCAGCCTATTATTGTCAAAGCTAATAAGTATCAGAATCATAATTTAAAGTAGATTAGGCTGGGGCAAGAGCAATAGTACAGTGAATAGGGTATTTACCTTGAACATGGCCAACCTAGGTTTGATCTCCAGCATCCCATATGGTCCCTCAAGTACCGTCAAGAGTAGTTACTGAGTGCAGAGCCAGGAGTAACCTGAATATCTCCAGGTGTGACCCAAAAGGCCAAAAATAAATAATAAATAAATTATATTAGGCTGACTCCATATATGATACCTTTACTTAGTTTACAACTGGCTATATATCTGGGAAACAAAAAATAAAAAAGCAAGTATGATTAGTTTTAAATGTTCTCTGAAAAGCATACTAATACTAAGCGTGATACATCATTATAAGCAGTTTGTCAACTGTACTTTTCAATTAAGTGGCATTATTTTCAAAATATGTAGAAGAAAGAACTACAAAACTATTCATAATGTCATCTTACCCACAAATATTTGCTGAAAAACTACTATATTTATGGATTTTAATAAGAATTTTAATAACATAAGGATGAACCAGATTGCTCAGCTACCTGCACAATTTGCAAGTTGCATATATTCTGCTTTCAGTTCTATTATGATAGACCTGTAACTGAAAATATTTCAATGAGTGTGCCTTTCAAAATCCATATTAAGACTTTCCTTGCAAACAGCAGACCTGGCTTTTATAACAAGAATCCCATGTTTCCTCAAGTCCCTGTAAGAGTGATTCCTAAATGGAGAACCACGAGTAAGCCCTGAGCACAATCAGATGAGGTCTCAAACCAAAAATAAATAAAAATCAATAGTCATGGAGCAGGGGAGTTAATACAGTGGGTAAAATACTTGCCTTGCACACAGCCAACATAGGTTCAATCTCCAGCACCCCATATAGTCCCCAGAGGCTCACCAGGAGTGATCCATGAATGCAGAGAAAGGAGTAATCCCTGAGTAATGTCAGCCATGACCACAAAATAAAAGTCTTCCATATTAATGAGCACACTGAAATGAAAGGAATCAGCATATTTGATATAGCACATTATTTACATAATTTGTTTTTAAAAAGCATTGTAAGCAGTAATTGTGTGATCCATAGTCATCTTTCTTAGTGAAGTCTATTGAAACAGGTCACATATGAATAAGAGGGCAGGAACTGGGGGTGGGTAGGCAGGAACAGGAGATGGCAGAAGGCCTCTCTAAAGTTACACACCACAAAGACATAGGCACATTTTTACCATGCAACTGGTTGGACAGCGTGCACAACACAACTGTCCCTGGAGAGACATATCAGAAAAACAGAGCCAATGGTTACTTTTTGTATGCTGTGAGTCAATCACTATCCTCCCCTGGAGAATCCTACCACTGTTTATAACAATCATCAGATAGTACTCACACAGTGGCTAGTGTCCACCTCTAATATTGAGTGAGTTTCTGTTGTCTATCCTATTCTTTTTATCTTATTCTCAGTTTTCTTCCACATTTGTTGAACAAGTGACAGACCATGAACCCTAACAATTCTCTAACTGTTTACATTAGTATAATCTATTATAAAATTGCATATGAAGTCTATTAAACAATGGCATCATGACCTCAATAAATTATAACATGTTACTTAAACATCATGTTTATAGAAAACTCATCAATCACTGCTACAGCAATATTTTTTTGAGTACCATCTATATAGAATCCAAGCCTAACATTTGTCATTTGAGAATTTCAAAGTCTCAGATTAATTTAATCTGAGAAATTAATCTTAATTTAATGTGCAAAACAAAAGATAGAAAATAGCATGTTAATCTAGTCATAGAATGGGAAGTATAGCAGAATATTCAAGTGTGAATACTATGATACCGAATAGTCTGCATTTGAATTATAGTTATCTGGCTAGGAGATTGTGGTGTTATATTATCTCTTTGTGCATCAATTAATCCGGTTATTAAAAGGGCTAAATTAATACAAATATAATGTTGAGAGAAATAAGTATTCAACTATTATGATATGATTTTAATTTAATGAAATATAGCGCATATAAGGTTTATCTAAAATATAAAATTAGATGCTGAATGGTGTGACTTTTTCAGTTAAAGCGCCTATCTAGTTTTGAGCTGTGTTTTATTATCCTTTATGTTACATTAACATGAAGATGTTCACAAGCAGTTCACAAACATACAATTTTGAACTATTTTTGTCATTGTCAATAATATGATCTTAGAAAATAACTATGTTGACAATTTTTATGGATTTTGAATTTTAATCAACACGACTAATTTAGTTTTTCGATTATTTTATATTCTTTTGAAAATTATGGTCTCATTTCCTTTAAAAATTTTATCCTGCTTTCAGAAGCAGAAGATCATGAATGCATAATTACTTTGGCTATGTTTATCTAGGAAAAACTTTTTGAGCTGCATGTTAACATTGCCATTCATTATACTTTTTCTTCTTAACTAAGGAAAGTATGGATGTTACAGCTACAGGGTGAATCAACTATTATTAAAATCAGAAGGGAGAGGGGATCCAATGAAAAAAATCAATAAATTATTAAAGAATTATCACTATTCAGAACGTCATAATTTGGTAAAAGAGAACGTTTTGTGGTTGAGAGAATTTTTTTTCTTTTACTTTTTTATTTTTTATTTTTTTTTATTAGTGAAACACCATGAGGTACAGTTATAGACTTACAAATTTTTGTGCTTGGGTTTCAGTTATACAATGATCAAGTACCCATCCCTCCACCAGCGCCCATTCTCCACCACCACGGGTCCCAGCATCCCTCCCACCCCCTATTTTCCCCCATCCCACCCTGCCTCTGTGGCAGGGCATTCCCTTTTGTTCTCTCTCTCTCCTTTTGGGTCCTGTGGTTTGCAAGAGACGTATTGAGTGGCAATCATATTTGGTTTATAGTCTACTTTCAGCACGCTTCTCCCACCCTGGGAGGATCCTCCCAACACCCTTTATTTGGTGCTCTCTTCTCTATCTGAGCCTCCTTTACCCCTAGCACATGTGGCTGCCCTCCAAGTCATGGAGCAAAATTCCTGCTACTAATCTCGGCCACTCCTGGGTGTTAGTCTCCCATTTCATTGCTTTATGTTCCCCAGATGAATGCAATTTAAGTTACTTTTATTTTTTTCCTGCATTTTTTGTATTGTATTTTCTGTATTAATTTTTTACTTTTATTTTTTTAACTCTGAAATGTATCTGCTCTGGAACGTCTGTCATAATTACTTGACTCAGGCTTCAATTGCCATAGTTCCTAACACCCCCCAAAATCTGGGCCTTACCAAGGATGGACACTGGGCAAACAGCAAAGCTATCCTGGCTTCGCAAAGGAACAGTCTAGAAATCATAAAGCACGACCTTGATACAAGCCATAATGACCTAAATAAAAGGTTACCCGGCCTGAGGAATTAGTCTGGGATTCACAGTAAAATCTCAGCCAGCTTTTAATTTCTTGTCCTCAGATCCCAGAGAACTAAGGTTTGGAATCTATATCTCTTACTTTGTTTATCAAAATAACTTCAAATATTAACAGAAGCAAACTTAAATGTTTAATATGTACCAGCAGCAAGAGAAAGAGACAAGTAATATAGATGCTTGACGTCCCTAAGAGAATTTCTTAGTAAAAAGTCAGACATAGTTGAGCTAATCCCCCCAAAAGAATTACCTCCCTTGAAATGCTTTACCTCTGTAAATGATCAATCACACCTACGTGCAGGCCTGTATGTTGAAACCCCTCAAATATTCTGTAAGAATATTCAGCTCTGAAATAAACAGGCCATTTTGACCATGGTCTGTGGTCTCCCAGTTCTGGGAGGCCAGAAGGCAATTCTCAGTCATCAAACATGTAATATCAAAGAACACACGTCTCACTTTTCTATATAGCTATAAAATATATTTTTAACTAGGATTAACATTTTAATAGAAATGTTTCGGGCATACAATTTAACTATACTACAACCAATATCTAGGTGTCAGTACCTCACCATCACTGTCTTTAAGTCACCTATCACCATCCATACCATGTAGGAAACTTAGTTCTGTAAACAGATTCTCAGTGTCTATTATTATTGTCCAATTTTAGTTCCTAATTGTGTATCTTTATAATTCACAAATGAGAGTGATCATTCTGTATTTGTCCCACCCCTGACTTATTTCACCAAGTATTCAAATATTTTTGTATGAACGTATGTACTCTTCCCTGTGGTTGAGTTATATAATTTTTCTATATTTAAAATTTAAGTGAGACTTTGAAAGTTTTCGTTGTTTTCAAACATTTACTAAGTACAGACAAAATTTTTTCATTTTAAACAGCAATATTGTTAGTTTCTTATTAGCTGAGCTGTTAGGACTGCCAATTAGAAAGTAACAATGATTCTACATGTCAAACTCAAACAGGAAATGCTATGCAATATCTAACACTCTGATGCAGCCAGTAAGTTAAACTAAAGTTTCACTTTCATAATATATTTATTAATTTAACTTATTTTTAAGAATATGTGCCATTTAATTAACCTTATAAATACGACATGGTAACTAAAATGTGGATTGAGTTATTTCCTCTTGTTAGAAGAGGTAGTAAATAGTCATGTAGGGATTTGGAGCTTCCAACTATTCAGTGGAAACTTTAATGTAAGGGTCCAAGTTATACCTAATTTTCTTAATTAAATGTAAATATATTACCATCCAATATAAAGATTAGAGAGCATATCAATCTATAATTAGTGATTTTATAAGAAATTACTTCCACATAATTTCTTGGAAAGGCCCTATTTCTTCCCATAATTTCTTGGAATAGAATTGCAAATTTCAATCTTTGACTATCTGCCTAAATTAATGATTCTCTGGAAAGCAAAGGGTTCTGAAAATGTAAAAATCGACTTATATTCTATATTAACTATTTAATAACCGCCTTGTATGTTCACATTTTCTAGTCTAACATCTACAAACTGCGCAATTTGCGTAAACTCAATTAGAGGCTCATAACCCAGCCATTCATATTCACAAAAGGCATCATATTTTTCTCAAAATGCTCTTGTGAGTTACTGAGGCAAAAGATGCTTTGAGCAAACAAAATTCAAGTACAAAATACACAATTCTCTTAGATATATTGATTGATAGATAGTATTTACTCTTCTCATTTCATGTCTTCCAGCAAACAATGAGACTATCCACCATATCAGTATATACTTATAGAATTTTTGAAATTAAACAAATGTGTAATGGTTAGATTTGACAATTATCAAATAAGAATATTTTCAATAAATGTTAAATTTATGGTAGGAGATATAGCATATTTCAGGCCGCTCTGGCACATCATAAGGTACCTTGAGACAGAGGCATGAGTAATCCCTGGACACTTCCAGGTGTATTACAAAAACAGAAGAAAAATATCTACCCTGTCAAAAAAATGGTGATATAATCAGTTGCAAACTAAATATTTATCTATTTCTTACCCAAGTATTTTACTGTCTGTCAGTTGCATACTTCACTTGATGACTTGATCACATGACTTCCGGTTAATCATCGATTTGCTCAAGCAGGCGCTAGTAACGTCTCCATTTGTCCCTGTCACATGCTATTGTAACCCAATGGCATCTGTTCGTTCAAGGAATACAAAGAGCCTCAAACCGATCATTCATAATCTTGATGAAGAAGTTTGACCATGTGGTAGATGGGCGAGCATGTGGTCTTTTAACATCCCGTGGAATCCAGTCGGTAACGGCTCTAGTCCAGCGGTCGTCTGTAAATGTCATAACGTGACCAGCCCATCTGATTTTTGACACCTTGGCAAATGAGACAGCATCCCTGATTTTTGATTGTCGACAGAGGCTGGAACTCCGGATTCTTTCTCCCACTTGAGTTAAGTGTGACATTCCAAGCATAGCTCTTTCAATTCCTCTTTGGGAAACCCGAATAGCATTCTCATCCTGTTTGCATAGGGCCCAGGTCTCTGAGGCGTATGTTAATGCAGGAAAAACAGTGGAATCAAAGAGATGTGCCCGAGCTGGAGGTTCTTCGTCCCCTTAGCTATTTCTTCGACTCTCTTGAAGGCATTCCAAGCTGCTCTTTTCCTCCTGCGCAGCTCGGGTGTCAGGTCATTTGTCATGTTGACTTCTCGACCTAGGTACACATAACTGTTGCATTTGGAGATGGTCGTTCCATTGAGAGCGAATGGGGCGTCAGGAATGAGGCTGTTTCTCATAAACATTGTCTTCGTAAGATTCAGCTGTAGTCCGGCCTTTCCACACTCATGGTCAAAGTCGGCCAGCATTAGTGCCGCTTGGCTAATGTTTGGTGTTATTAAAACAATGTCATCAGCAAAGCAGAGGTGGTGTAGTTGCCAACCGTCTATCTTCACTCCCATTCCTTCCCATTCCAGTCGTCGCATGATGTTCTCGAGGGTGGCACGGAAGAGTTTCAGTGAAATGGTATCTCCCTGCCGAACACCTCTCTTGACATGGATGATTACTTCTTTGTAGAATGCTGAGATCCTGATAGTGAATCCTTAATACAGCTCACGGAGGATCCTGATGTATTGAGCTTAAATGCCCTGATTGGCTAGGGCTTCAATGACCGCTTCCGTCTCAACAGAATCAAAGGCCTTCTTTAAATCAATGAACATTAGACAGAGTGGCATCTTGAACTCCCGAGAAACCTCAATGAGCTTGGTTATCGTGTGGATATGGTCGATGTTGCTGAATCCTTTGCAGCACCCAGCTTGCTCTCATGGTTGTCCTTCATCTAGTGTTCTGCCAATCCTATTCAGGATGACTCGAGTGAACAACTTGTAGATGACAGACAATAGGCAGATCGGGCGATAGTTGCCAATGTCATGGATATCTCCCTTCTTGTACAGTAGTACAGTTCTGCTGGTTTTCCATTGGGATGGAACCTTGCATTCAGACAGGTAACGTGTGAAGAGCCGAGACAGCGTACTGATGAGTATACTGACAGCAGGTTCTTCAGGTGTTCAGATCTGACCTTGTCTAGACTGGGTGTTGTTTGTATCTTTACTGACGAAATGGCGTGTCGGATACAGAACAATATATCCATCATGTGGAATTTGGTATGTTGGCAGGTGGACATGGCTATTGAAGAGATTTGAGTAGAAATCATGGATAATCTTCTCCATTGCCCTTCTGGAAGATGTGATAGATCTATCAGGACGTCAGAGGGCAGTCATCTTAGTCTTGTAGTTGGCGAAGGACAGGTGGGCATTAAGAATACTTTTCCTGGCTTCTGCCGCATCTACCAGAACTTATGCTCTTCTCTCTTTGAGGTCTTCCTTGATCGCATCTCTGCACTGCTTTGCAAGCTCAGATGTTTGCTTGCGGTTGCCTGAGGCATGTGCCAAACCACTTTTGGGAATAAGCTCAAGAGTTTTTGAAGACAGGCGTATTTTTGCAGCTACCTCTCTCTTGGCGTTTCTCCCATAATCATGGAGGTGCTGAACCAGTTGATCGCATTCCTTGTCAATGTTGTCAACAATGGCATCTTCCCATGTTGCCACAATAGTGCCAAAGAGCTCCCAGTTGGTGGTCATTCTGGGAGTTCTCTTCTTAAACTTTGCAGCCCTTTCTTCCCGCTCTATGAAGTAGAATTTTGCATGAAGGAGACAGTGGTCTGATCCCGTTTGGAATTTTGTCACAACAGCGACATCGGTCAGGCAAAACCATAGATTGAATATGATGTGGTCTATTTCATTGTGGAATAGTCCACCGGGAGACTCCCATGTCCAACATTTAGATTCGGCCTTCTGAAATCTTGAGTTATCATGGATGGTCTTGGTCGACATGATGAACTCAGGCAGTCTCTCACCCTGTTCGTTACATTCTAGGCCATGGGTCCCGATGTGGAGTTCTTTGGCTGATATTCTCGGTCCTATCTTGGCATTAAAATCACCCACAATGATCTTGTAGAAGGTGTGGTCTTCTTTATAGAACTTCTCCAGCTCCATGTAGAACTTCTCAATTTCTCCTTCATCATAATTGGATGTTTATGCATAGACAACAAAGATAGAAAATGTTGGCAGTAAGCCACATCTATTCAAATGTAAACATCCGATTCGGGTTGTTAGGCATTCGAATGAATCAATGCTCATGACCAAGTTCGTACTGACAAGGACACCGATGCCTCCGACACCTCTCTTATCAGATGTTCCGAGGAAAAATTCTTCTCCAGTGTCGAAAACGGCGTGATGAGATTGGTGCCTTCTTATCTCGGTCAGACCAATTATGCAGTACTTGATCTTTCACTTGTACCATCAGGTCCTCGATGGATGCATCTGATGGTAGTGTATGTGCATTGAAAGTACAGAAGATCATTTTTGTCTTCCTCTGTTGTTGCAGCCTACTTCAGCTTTGAGATTTTATCGGCCTCTCCTTTCTCAGCCTTCTCAATGCTGCCACATTAGTGAAGCCTTCAGGGTCAGGGGAATGAGACCCATTGAAATAACTGATTTTGGCATATCGAATACACAATGGAAAGCTTGTGAGGCTCTGCTGTGCGGGCTGAATAATCTCAGTAGCTTGCCAGTCTCTCGAGAGGGATAGAGGCTTTGGGGGCGGCCTCTAATTGCCCTTGTAGGTATTACCATGGTTCAAAACGTATTTGAATACTATCACTACCATATTTGATAGTTGCATACTTAGGTCTTTCTAATTTATATATCAGCAATAACCAGTAAAGCTCACTTCTTTAATAGCTTAAAAGGTGTATTTAAAATTTGTTATTGAATCACAAAGTTTACAAAGTTTTCATGATTAAATTTCAGTCATACAATATTCGGGCTGGAGCAATAGCATAGCAGGTATGGCATTTGCCTTGCAAGCAGCCAACATGTCTGACCCGATTTCGATTCCTCCACCCCTCTCAGAGAGCCTGGCAAGCTACCGAAAGTATCTCACTCGCACGGCAAATCCTGGCAAGCTACCTGTGACATTTTCGATATGACAAGCACAGTAACAATTGTCGCAGTGGAGACGTTACTGGGCCTGCTCGAGCAAATTGATGAACAACAGGAGGACAGTGAGAGTCACATACAATATTCGAACACCTGTCCTACCACCAGTGTCCCCAAGTGTCCCTCCTGTTCACCCTCTATGGCAGGCACTTTCCTTCTTACTCTCTTTCTCTCCTCTTTGGGGAGTTATGGTTTGCAGTACAAATTCTGTAGTATAAATTCATGTTTGGTCTTTTGTCTACTTTCAGCACACATTTTCCATCATGACCGATCCCTTCATTGACCTCATGGTCCCTTCTCTATCCCAACTGCCTTCTCCCCCAGCGCTTGAGACAGGCTTCCTACCATGGACCAATCCTTCTGGCCCTTGTCACTACGGTTCTTGGGTGTTAGTCCAATAGTATGTTATTATATGTTCTACAAATGAGTGTAGTCATTCGATATCTGTCCCTCTCCTTTTGACTCATTTCACTTAGCATGATACTTTCCATGTCCACCATTTATAAGAAAACTTCATGACTTCATTTCTCTAACAGTTGCATAGCATTCCACTGTACCATAGTTTCTTTAACCAGTTGTCTGTTCTCGGGAACTCGGGTTGTTTCTAGATTCTGACTATTGTGACAGTTCTGCAATGAACATACAAGTGCAGATGTCATTTCTACTGTATTTTTATTTGAACCCCAGAGTATATTCCAGAAATGGTATTGCTTGGTTGTGTGAAGGCTTAATTTCCAGTTCTGTGACGAATATCCATATATTTTTCCAAAAAGTTTCGACTAGTGGCATTCCCACCACCAATGAATGAGAGTCCCTTTCTCCCCACATCTGAGTCAGCACTGGTTGTTCTTTTCTTTTTGATGTGTGCCAGTCTCTGTGGAACAAGATGATATCTCACTGTCGTTTTTAATTGCATTTCACTGATCATTAGTGGTGTAGAGCATTTTTTTCATGTGCCTTTTGACATTTGTATTTCTTCTTTGATGAATATTTATTCTTCCCATTTTTATGGGGTTGTAGGTTTTTTACTTGTAAAGTTCTACCAGTGTCAGATATATCCTGGATGTTAACCTTTATCTGATAGGCATTGGGTAATTTTTCCCATTTTGTGGGCTGTCTCTGTATTTTGGTCACCATTTCTTAGTTTAATGCAGAAACTTCTTAGTTTATTATAGATACATTTGTTTATCTTTGCTTCAAATTGCATGGTTAGTGGTGTTTCATGCTCAAAATTATCTTTAGCTTCAATGTCATGAAGAGTTCTGCCTCTACTTTCCTCCAAGTATCTTATGGATTGGTGCCTGATATTATGTATTTAAAAAATGTTTATTTCCAACTTACCTTGTAAAAGGTCAGGGCTGAAAACTCTGCACAGCAGCCAGAAGCCACACTCCACAATTAAACCTCATTAAGCTGCCAAGCCACGGAATTATTCCAGCATCATAGCTCCTGGACCAAGCAGCCACATAGCGCAGAGCACCTCAAAATTCTATTTTACCGTCATCATAGTAGTGTCCCAGGAAATCTGACAGGAAAGTTGCCTAGAATATCACCATGCTTAATGAAGGACAACAATCATACAGAAGTGTCAACTAGCACCATTCAGCTCAGTAAATCCTTAATGACTTCAGTAACACCATTATGAGTTACAACAATTTTCACAAATTGACTTTTGTTAATCTACATTTTGATAAATCCATATGCCTTTTTTGTTATGAAAAACAATATAAAGTAAAATTTTTTGTGCCTACTAAGGAAACAGACTATGATGGTGGGTGGGGAACTGGGGACATTCGAGGGAGAAAGGTCACACTGGTAGCAGGAGTGGTGATGGAACATTTAATGCATGAAACAATGGTATTGTAAACAATTTGGTAAGTCATGGTGTTATAATAAAATTTGTATGAAAACAAATAAATGTTTATTTTGATTGGGTCTATGCTGTTGCTGCATTATTTGTTTATAATGATCTAAGGAAGGGCTGGAGCGATAGCACGGCAGTAGGGCATTTGCCTTGCGCCCAGTCAACCCAGCCAAGCTGGGTTCGATTCCTCTGCCCCTCTCAGAGAGCCCAGCAAGCTATCAAGAGTATCTTGCCCGCACGGTAAAGCCTGGCAAGCTACCCGTGACATATTCAATATGCCAAACACAGTAAAAACAAGTCTCACAATGGAGACGTTACTGGGCCCGCTCGAGCAAATTGATGAATAACAGGAGGACCATGACTGTGACCGTGACCGGTCTGAAGAAAATGATTAAATCAGAACTTCCTAAGTACACAAGATGATGCACTATGTCAAGTGATTGTCATGTAGACTCTATTCTACCATGTTTTCTAACTCTTGATACACTCAGGTTATAATAATGATTCTAAAACATGTTAACATCAAACACTGACTTCTCTGATTTATTATTTGATTTACTTAAATATAGTCATTAGAATAATGTTTGAATTAATAATTAACAACAGTAATAAATAATAGTATCTCCTACCCACAGTTTTCCTTCATAAAATTATTTAGTTGAGTTCTATAAGGCTACTGTTATATAAAATATACAGTAAACTCATAACTAAAATTTGTCATTGATAATAAATTATCTTTCAATGATTGTTGTTCAATTCAGTACTTAACGTGTACAACATTACAATAATTAACGTCTCCATTCATAGCTTTCTCAGATATGGTTTGATGCAAAAGTGAAGGAAGGCTATCTGCCTGTCAGCGTTTCTGATTTGAACACAGTTAAGTAGCCATACTTTCTAACTTCCGTGGTGTCAAAAGAATAGAGTCATTAGAACAATTTTGTAGGATAACATTGGGTTTGTCTTTTCAGCCTTGCCTCAGGGAACTTAGTTTACCTTAAAGCAATGTCATTTCTGTATGGACACAGGAAGACAGTTAATATTATGCTTTGTAACTTGGGAATTGATTGACTCCAATAATATTTACTCCCAGGCATCTGCTCTCTCGACTCAGTTGCCCTTAGTTCCTAGAGCACCCCAAAAGCAGGGTCCCTATGAGGGACTGAGTGGACCCAGGGCAAGCTATGAGCTACCCTGGCATCGAAATGGGGTGGGCCAAAGTACCACAATACTCAACTATAAGTTTACAACATGACCATAGACAAATGCTTTCATGATCCAAAAGTAACGACGAGAATAGGACCCTGATGGGATTAGGAAGACTAACTTGGCCTGACGACCGTGGTCTGGAATATATAATAAGATGCCCTCAGGAAGAACCAAACTTTAAGTTTGATATATCTCTTACTGTGCTCATACAGAATGACATTGCTAGAAATATTAGAAGTATATTTACTATAACTAATTTAGTGGAAAGAAGAAAGTAACATCCTGGATAGGATTTCACCCTTAAGCAGATCCCCTAGTAATCTGGAGTAATCTCTTTAGATGAGAATTTATCCTTGAGTTAATCTCCTGGAGGAGTGGTCTTACCCCTCTTTGTTGATTTGTTAATGTTCAACCCACTTTGTGTCACTACCCTATGTGATTGCTATATAAACTAAGACTGTTAGAGCGGAGGGGGCAGAGTCAGAAGTGAGAGCGTGTCAGGCTCCAGAAAGAGAAGCAGAAGGGCTCCAGAGAGACAGAGAGATTGGAAGAGACCAGAGAAAAGACTACAGAGACAGAGTCAGAAATAGAGATAGACAGAAGAGAGCACGGCGGCACACATAGAAGAGGGCACAAAGGAGGAGCCATCCCAATCCGTTCCATACACAGTGGCTCGAGAGCACTGAATGCAGGCAGCGAGAGAGCTGCTCGGAGAGCCTGCCAACAACTCATATCTTCCCATCCCTCTGCGCATGTGTAATATATATTTTTACACAATTTAAGTTTTTTTAAATATTTATTTCTAAAATATGATACCTAAAAACTAAATATTCCAGAATAAATATAGCACAATAATTTTCAATAATTTTAAAGTATATATCACAATCACAAATCATCCTGTTATTCGTCGATTGCCTCGAGCAGGCCCCAGTAATGTCTCTTTCATCCTAGCCCTGAGATTATATTCAAGGCTCTTTAGGAGAATGAGACCCATCATTGTTACTGGTATTTGGCATATTGGGTATGCCACGGGGAATTTGCCAGATTCTGCCGTGTGGGCAGGCTACATTCAGTAGCCTGCCAGTTTGTCCAAAGTAGGAATGAGATAATAAGATGTCATAATAAGATGTCGCGCGGCCGCAAATGCAGCCGCGCGGTTCCGGGAGCTGGTTTTTCTAGTCTCTGGGTCTTGGCCGTTGATGGGATTACACGGCGCCAGGGGGCCAGTTGGTGGGTGTGACCCCCGCCTACTGGAGTTTGGAGGATCTGGGTGGAGGATGCCCGGCCCCAATCTGAGTAGACTTGGAGATCTCGGCCCCAGAACCCGCGTGACTTTGTCCCTCTGCCAGTACCTCCATGTGTGCGGAGAGTGGTCTCAGCATGGTGGTGGCTGGTCCTGGAGGTCTTTGGCTGCCGGAGCCCTGGTCGGGGCGGGGAGGAAAGCTCAACCCGCTCCCCTCCAAGGGGTTCTGGCGAGGGCAGCCAGGTGCAGGGGCAGGATACTGCACTGTTCTCTTCCGGGAGCTGGTTTTTATAGTCTCTGGGTCTTGGCTGTTGATGGGATTACACGGCGCCAGGAGGCCAGCTGGTGGGTGTTTATAAGTGTATATATCCCATTTAGAGATACACTATCTTATATTTACAACAAAAACCTGGAAACGATTAAAGTACAAACACATACTTTTAAAAAATAATATGCAGGGTCAGAGCAATAATACAGCAGGTATGGTGCTTGCCTTATACTCAGCCAATCCGGGATTGATCCCTGGAATGGTATATGGTCCCCTTAGCACTGCCAGGGGTGATCCCTGAATGCAGAGCCAGGAGTAAGCTCTGAGCGCCAACAGGTGTGGACCGAATACAAACAAAAGATGCATACAAACATGAAGGAGTGTCATTCACTAAAATCCGACATCTGTCAGCATACATCCATATATATATATATATATATATATATATATATATATATATAAAGCATCCTAAAACATAGCCTGCCTGCAATAGTGTATATAATATATATATATATATATATATATTTACACACACTATATCATTTGACATCCGTTACTCATCAATTTGCTCGAGCGGGTGCCAGTAACATTTCCATTTGTCTCTGTCACGTGCTATTGTAGCCCAAATATATATATGTATATATATGTGTGTGTGTGTGTGTTATAAATAAGAGGCAAAAGACTGCAAGTTATAAGCAAGGTTCAGAACAAATAGCCAATCACAATCTTGCTGAGAAACATCAATTATTGATATAAAACTCAGCCCTTCCTATGTCAAAAGATGAGCAAACGCGTGACTATATAACACTTGTTTAGTCTATCAAAACAGATTCTGCTAATAATAATCCATAGATTATTGCTATCAAGCGGGTCATGCCTCCGAAATAATAGCCTGCTAGCAATCAGGTCTGTTGCCTGAGGAACAACTCTGGAGTGAACACACTGAGACTGAGTGCACAGGTGTCTCCTAAACCTGTGGCCCCACTCCCAAATATGTTACTCAGGTATTCACAGATCTATGTCTTCAGAGCAAGTAAGCTTGGAGATTAACAACCACGATCTACTTATTACAACTCATACAGTTCAAATAGTGAGTGTTCAGGTACTTTGTGATACTTGTAACCTTGAAAAACAGATAATGAGCAAATATGATGCAAAGCTCTTTTTGTACACTCACAAGCCTGAGTTATTGGTCTTTTCCAATAAGACCCTTGGAGCTCTGTGCAAAGGTTGCCAGGGAACTTGAGTCTTGCATCCCATCTAGTCCAACAGTTCTTTTTGAATATGTCACAGATTACCACTGAAATACTGTGACTGTGTAGTATCAATTATTGAGCAAGCCAGATTAAGCTTGGTACTCTGGAGAATCTTTATTTAGAGCATTTATTGATGGACATGTGCCCACTCAAACTTGGTGCCACTGACCTGGCCAAATGAATACCAGTCTACCACACGATGATATACAGGTCTGTTGTACTTAGGCACTATAGTGTTGTAAAGTGTAGTTAAAACAAAATTCTCTATAGTGTATACAAGGTAGAACACTATCAATGTTGTTAAGAAAACATGACTATAGCCTAAAGTCATGCATAAAACCACTTAGCTTTGATACCACAGTCACTAAAAAACAGCTATTGTGAATGCTATTGCATTATCAAGTACTACTGGACCTCAGTGCTGTAGCTCTTATAGAGTATTCATAACTCAAAATCGCCTCAAATAAGTGAGTATGCAAGGACAGCTTTGTTTCATGTTTGTTCATTATCTGGTTTGACTTCAAGGTTACAAGTACCAAACTTACCTGAACACCCACTATTTGTAAGATATAAAAGGTAATAATTGGATCATGGTTGTTAACCCCAAACTGACTTGCTAGTAATAAGTGAGTTTGAAGATGAGGTAAAGGAAAAAACTTAAAAGAACAAAAATAGAAATAATAATTTAAAATAAATAAAAAAATAACAATAATGAAACATCAAGAGAAATATTTGCAACAAAGTGGTTTTTAAAAATACAGCAAAATTTGATTCAAAAAGGAACAACATTAGAATCATTGGACTACCAGAAGCTCAGGGAAACAATCCCAATGAAAAAACCAAGATTAAACAAATCATCGCCGAAAAATTCCCAGAGCTTCACAATGCAGCCATTCAGATTCAAGAATCCCGAAGGATGCCAGCTGAAAGAGACCCAAACAAAAACACTCCAAGACATATCATAGTTAGAATGATTGATGCTGTCTATAGATATACAATACTATAAGCAGCAAGGGCAAAGAAGGAAATCACATAATAAGGAGCACCCCTTAGATTTGCAGCAGACCTATCAGAGGAAACCCTCCAAACCTGAAGGCAGTGGCGAGACATAGTGAAAAAACTCACTGAAATGAATGCTTCACCAAGAATACTCTACCCGGCTAAACTCTTACTCAAAATTGAAGGAATGGTTCACTATTTTCTATATAAAGAGCAGCTCAGGAACTTCATAGGCCCAAAACCAAATCTAAAAGAAGGGCTAAAGGGGCTACTACAAGACAAGACAAACCCTACAACCACAACACACCCTTACAGAAAGATGACACAAAACCCCATAACCATAGTCTTTCTCAATGTCAACGGTCTAAATTCACCATTTAAGAGACACAGAGTGGCAAATGAATGAGACCAGTTGTAGTTACTGGTTTTGGCATATCGAATACACAGCAGATAGCTTGCCAGGCTCTTCCGTGCGGGCGGAATACTCTCGGTAGCTTGCCAGTCTTTCCGAGAGGGATAGCTAATTCGCCAGCGTGGTTTGGCGCATGCCGCAGGCAACCGCAAGCTAACGTCCGAGCTTGCAAAGCAGTGCAGAGATGCGATCAAGGAAGACCTCAAAGAGAGAAGAGCAGAAGTACTGGTAGATGCGGCAGAAGCCGGGAAAAGTATTCGTAAAGCCCGCTTGTCCCTCGCCAACGGTAAGACCAAGATGACTGCCCTCCGACGTCCTGATGGATCCATCACATCCTCCAGAACGGCAATGGAGAAGATTATCCATGATTTCTACTCAAATCTCTTCGATAGCCATGTCCACTTGCCGACATACCAAATTCCACAGGATGGGTATGTGGTTCCCAACGTTCTCCCTTCCGAAATCCAACACGCCATTTCGTCGGTAAAGAAACAAACAGCACCCGGCCCAGACAAGGTCAGACCTGAACACCTGAAGAACCTACCGTCAGTACTCACCAATACACTGGCTCGGCTCTTCACTCGCTACCTGTCTGAATGCAAGGTTCCGTCCCAATGGAAAACCAGCAGGACCGTACTACTGTTCAAGAAGGGAGACATCCATGACATTGGCAACTATCGCCCGATCTGCCTATTGTCTGTCATCTACAAGTTGTTCACTCGAGTCATCCTGAATAGGATTGGCAGAACACTAGATGAAGGACAACCATGCGAGCAAGCAGGGTTCCGCAAAGGACTCAGCACCATCGACCATATCCACACGATAACCAAGCTCATTGAGGTTTCTAGGGAGTTCAAGATGCCGTTCTGCTTAACGTTCATTGATTTAAAGAAGGCCTTTGATTCTGTTGAGACGGAAGCGGTCATTGAAGCCCTAGCCAATCAGGGCATTCAAGCCCGATACATCAGGTTCCTCCGTGAGCTGTATTGCGGATTCACTACCAGGATATCACCATTCTACAAAGAAGTGATCGTTGATGTCAATAGAGGGGTGCGGCAGGGTGATACCATTTCACCGAAACTCTTCAGTGCCACCCTCGAGAACATCATGCGAGGACTAGAATGGGAAGGAATGGGAGTGAAGATAGATGGTCGGCAACTACACCACCTCCGCTTTGCTGATGACATTGTTTTAATAACACCAAACATCAGCCAAGCGGCACAAATGCTGGCTGACTTTGACCGTGAGTGTGGAAAGGTAGGACTACAGCTGAATCTTACGAAGACAATGTTTATGAGAAACAGCCTTGTTCCTGACGCCCCATTCGCTCTCAATGGAACGACCATCTCCGAATGCAACAGCTATGTGTACCTAGGTCGAGAGGTCAACATGACAAATGACCTGGCACCCGAGCTGCGCAGGAGGAAGAGATCGGCTTGGAACGCCTTCAAGAAAGTCGAAGAAATAGCTAAGAGGACGAAGAACCTCCGGCTCCGGGCACATCTCTTTGATTCCACTGTTCTTCCTGAATTAACATATGCCTCAGAAACCTGGGCCCTACGCAAACAAGATGAGAACGCCGTTCAGGTCTCCCAAAGAAGAATAGAAAGAGCCATGCTTGGAATATCACGTTTCACTCAATTGAGAGAACGAATCCAGAGTTCTGACATCCGTCGACGATCAAGGATCAGGGACGCTGTCTCATTTGCCAAGGTGTCAAAAATCAGATGGGCTGGTCACGTAATGAGATTTAAAGACGACCGTTGGACTAGAGCTGTTACTGATTGGATTCCACGGGATGTCAAGAGACCGCGTGGCCGCCCACCTACCAGATGGTCAGACTTCTTCGTCAAGATCATGAACGATCGGTTTGAGGCTCTTCATATTCCCGGAGCGAACAGATGCCATTGGGCTACACTAGCACGCGACAGGGACAAATGGAGACGTTACTGGCGCCCGCTCGAGCAAATCGACGACTAACGGGAAGTTAAGTGATAAGTGAAGTGATAAGAGTGCCAAAATGGATACAGAGTCAGAACCCAACATTCTGCTGCCTACAAGAAACTCATCTCAACAGTCAGAGCAAACACGGACTCAAAGTCAAAGAATGGAAAATAATCCTGAAAGCAAACAACTACTTCTTAAAAGCTGGGGTGGCCATATAATATCCGACAACATTAATTTTGGGTGAAAAAGATTAAAAGGGACAGTGAAGGCTATTTTCTCTTCATTAAGGGAGACGTAAAACAGGAAGAAATCACACTCTTAAATGTATACGCACCTAATGAGGGAACAGCTAAATATTTAAAACAACTGCTAACAGATTTTAATGAGGACATTGCTAGCAACACAATAGTACTTGGAGACTGCAACATCACCTTATCACCTCTGAATAGATGAACAAGAACAAAACCCAGCAAGGAATCATTGGCTTTGAAAGAAGAAATAGAAGAGAAAGGGTATATAGACCTATACAGGGCTTTACACACCAGAAAGAAAGAATACACATTCCTCTCCATTGCACACGGAACATTTTCCAAAATACACCATGTGCTAGTCCACAAAATATACCTCAAAAGAATCAGGAAGTTAGAAATAGTATCAGCCATCTTTTCAGACCATGGTGCACTGAGGATAGAAGTAAATCACACACATACACAGAGAACCAAATCAAACACCTGGAAATTAAACAACTCAATGCTGAACAACGAGTGGGTCAGGAACGAAGTCAAGGACGAAATCAAAAGATATCTGGAACAAATGAGAATAAAAACACGAACTACCAGAACCTATAGGATGCAGCAAAAGCCGTTTTAAGGGGAAAATTTATAGCTCTGCAAGCATATCTTAGGTCGGTTAAAAGGATGCACATAAACAACTTGACTTCAAAGCTTAAAACCTTACAAAAGGATCAACAGAAAGAGCCCAAATTGGGCAGAAGGAAAGAGATCATAAAACTTAGAGCAGAAATCAATGACATGGAAACCAAAGAAACAATCCAGAAGATCAATGACACCAAGAGCTGGTTCTTCGAGAAAATAAAGAAGATTGATAAACCACTAGAAACACTCACAAAGAAACAGAGAGAGAGAACCTTAATAAACCGAATCAGAAATGAGAAGGGGGATATCACAACAGAAACCAAAGATATCCAAAAAATCATCAGAGACCACTTTGAAAGGCTGTATGACATGAAATAAGAGAACCTAGAAGAAATGGATAAATTCCTGGAATCTTATAATCTCAGAAAGCTGAATCAAGAAGATCTGCAGTATCTGAATAGATCTATTAACATTAACAAAATCGAAACTGTAATCAAAATTCTTCCCAAAAACAAAAGCCCAGGTCCAGATGGATTCACTAGCGAATTTTTCCAAACATTTAAAGAGGACCTACTGCCAGTCCTTCTCAAGATTTTCCAGGAAATTGAAAAAAAGGAAACTCTCCCAAACAGTTTCTATGAAGCCCATATGTCTCTAATACCCAAAGGAAATAAAGACACCACGAGAAAAGAAAACTACAGGCCGATACCCCTGATGAACACACATGCGAAGATTCTCAACAAAATACTAGCAAATATAATTCAGTTAATCATCAAAAAGATCATACACCATGACCAAGTGGGATTCATCCCGGGGATGCAAATATGGTTTAATACTCGGAAATTAATCAGCATAATCCACCATATTAACAAAAGAAAAGATAAAAGTCATATGATCATATCAATAGATACAGAGAAAGCATTTGACAAGATCCAGAACCCATTTATGATGAAAACCCTAGCCAAAATGGGGATAGAGGGGACTTTATTCAATATAGTTAAAGCCATCTACCACAATCCTACAGCAAGCTTCGTCCTCATTGGCGAAAAACTGAGAAGCTTCCCTCTAAGATCAGGGACGAGACAAGGATGTCCACTCTCTCCACTGCTGTTCAATATAATACTGGAAGTACATGCAATGGCGATTAGGCAAGAAAAATATATTAGGAGCATCCAGGAAGGAAAGGAAGAAATCAAGCTCTGACTATTTGCAGATGATATGATACTATACTTAGAGAACCCTAAAACCTCTACCAAGAAACTTCTAGAAATAATAGGCTTGTATAGTAAAGTTGAAAGCTATAAAATCAATATCCAAAAGTCCATGGCTTTCCTGTGTGCAAATAGTGAAATAGAAGAAAGTGACATGAAGAAAACAATCCCGTTTACAATTGTGCCCCAGAAAATCAAGTACCTAGGAATCATCTTAACTAAGGAAGTAAAGGACCTGTACAAAGAAAACTATGAAATGCTACTTCAGGAAATAAAAGAGGATACAAGGAAATGGAAAAATATCCCCTGTACATGGATCGGGAGAATTAACTTTGTCAAAATGGCAATACTTCCCAAAGCACTGTATAAATTCAATGCGATCCCTATTAGTATACCCATGACATTCTTCAAAGAAATGCAGCACTCCTGCAATTTATATGGTTCAATATGCCCCACGAATAGCTAAAGCAATTCCTGTGAAAAAGAAAATCGTAGGAATCAACCTCTGTAACTCTAAACTCTACTACAAAGCATTAATAAATAAAAAAGCATGGTACTGGTACAAAGGAAGAGCTGTAGACCAATGGAACAGGTTTGAATATACTGACATCTCACCCGAAGCATGCGATCATCTAATCTTTGATAAGGGGGCAAGAAAAGTGAAGTGGAAAGCCTCTTTAACAAATTGTGCTGGCAAAACTGGATGGCTACATGCAAAAAAGTGGGCTCAGATCGCTGCCTAACTCCACGTATAAAAGTAAGATAAAAGTGAATTAAAGACCTCAACATCAGACCAGAAATCACAAGGTCCGTTGTGGAAAAAGTTGGTAAAACCCTCCATGACATAGAAGCTAATGGTGTCTTCAAAGATGTCACACTGCTGTCCAAGCAAGTGAAAACAGAGATAGACAAATGGGACTATCTTAAACTAAGAAGCTTCTGCACCTTAAAAGATACAGTGACCAAAATACAAAGACAGCCTACAGAATGGGAAAGGATATTCGCCAAATACACATCCGATAAGGGGTTAATATCAAGAATATACAAAGTACTGGTTGAACTCTACAAAAAGAAAACATTCAACCCCATCAAAAAATGGGGAGATGAAATGAATAGATATTTTCACAAAGAAGAAATCCGAATGGCTAAAAGGCACATGAGAAAATGCTCCACATCATTAATCATCAGGGAGATGCAGATCAAAACCACAATATGATTCACACCACAGAGACTGGCCCATATCCACAAGAACAAAAGCAACCAGTGCTGGCGCGGATGTGTCAAGAAAGGGACACTCCTTCATTGTTTGTGGGAATGCCGACTGGTTCAGACCTTTTGGAAAACAGTATGGACGATTCTCAAAAAATTAGAAATTGAGCTCCCGTTTGACCCATCATTACCACTCCTTGGAAAATATCCCAGAGAGGCAAAAATGTATAATCAAAGTGACATCTGCATTTGTTTGTTCATTGCAGCACTCTTTACAATAGCCAGAATCTGGAAAAACCGTGAGTGCCTGAGAACAGATAACTGGTTAAAGAAACTTTGGCACATTTACACAATAGAGTACAATGTAGTTGTTAGAAAAGATGAAGTCTCAAAATTTACATACAAGTGGTACTACATGGAAAGTATCATGTTAAGCGAAATGATTTAGAAAGAAAGGGATAGACATAGAAAGATTACATTCATCTGGGGAACATAAAGTAACAAAATAGGAAACTAACACCCAAGAATGGCTGAGATTAGTACCAGGAATTTTACTCCATGGCTTGGAGGCCAACCACACATGCTAGGGGGAAAGGGAGCTTAGATAGAGAAGTGAACACCAAATAAAGCTGTTGGGAGGATCCTCCCAGGATGGGAGAAGCATGCTGAAAGTAGACTATAGATTAAACGTGATTGTCACCCATTGCCTCTTTTGCAAACCACAACACCGAATAAGAGAGAGATAACAAAAAGGAATGCCCTGCCACAGAGGAAGGGTGGGATGGGGGGTATGGGGTTTGGGAGGGATACTGGGAACCGTGGTGGTGGGAAATGGGCACTGGTGGTGGGATGGGTATTTGTTCATTGTATAATTGAAACCCAAGCACAAAAATGTGTAAGTCTGCAACTGTACCTCATGATCTCTCACTGTTAAAAATTTTAAAAATACAGAAAAATTAAAAGACATATGATTTGTTAAATAAATACAGCAAAAAATGTCCAAAACCCAAAAATAAGTCCAGTCAAACATTAAGATGTATTGAATTTAAAATGGCAAGAGCCAAAGATAACTATATCATCCTAAATGTATCAAGAAAAAAAATGACTCCCGTATGTGTAAACCCAATATGATTCACATAATGTATCATGGAACTTCTGTAGGGGAGAGGAAATTAATACGATATAACAAAATTGTTGATGGAAAATATCTCCAAAGAAGAATGCTCTAAAAAGCTATTCTCTTACTAAAATTCAAAGGAGGAGTAAAATATTTTGAATTAAGAACCGGTTAAAGTAATACAGGTCCACTAAATTGGCTTTGTGAAAAATACTAAATGGTCTTCCATAAAATGAACTCAGAAAATACAAGATATTTTAAAAATAAAACGTGTATTGAGGCTGGAAAGCAGAGCAATATTACTATTGCCTTAAAAAAAACTTGAGGCATTCTTGCTTTAAATCTCTTAATCACTTATCACTTAATCACTTAATCCCCGTTATTCATCGATTTACTCGAGCGGGTGCCAGTAACGTCTCCATGCATCCCGGTTGCATGCTAGCATAGCCCAATGGTATCTGTTCGTTCTAGGAACATGCAGAGCCTCAAACCGATCATTCAGGGTCTTGATGAAGAAGTCTGACCATCTTGTAGGTGGGCGTCCACGTGATCCTTTGATGTCCCGTGGAATCCAATCAGTAATGGCTCTAGTCCAGCGGTTGTCTGTAAACCTCATTACGTGTCCAGCCCATCTGATTTTTGATGTCTTGGCAAATGAGACAGCATCCCTGATTCTTGAGCGTTGACGAAGATCAGAACTCCGGATTCTATCTCTCATTTGAGTGAATCGTGATATTCCAAGCATAGCTCTTTCGATTCCTCTTTGAGAGACCCAAATAGCATTCTCATCCTGTTTTCGTAGGGTCCAGGTCTCTGAGGCATATGTTAATGCAGGAAGAACAGTGGAATCAAAGAGATGTGCTCGTAGCTGGAGTTTCTTTGTCCTTTTAGTTATTTCTTCAACGTTCTTGAAGGCATTCCAAGCTGCTCTCTTCCTCCTGCGCAACTCAGGTGCCAGGTCATTCATCATGTTGATTTCTCGACCTAGGTATATATAACTGTTGCATTCGGAGATGGTGGTTCCGTTGAGAGCGAATGGAGCGTCAGGAACAAGGCTGTTTCTCATAAACATTGCCTTCATAAAATTCAGCTGTAGTCCGACCTTTCCACATTCACGGTTAAAGTTGTTCAGCATTTGTGCCGCTTGGCTGATGTTTGGTGTTATTAGAACGATGTCATCAGCAAAGCGGAGGTGGTGTAGTTGCCGACCATCTATCTTCACTCCCATGCTTTCCCATTCCAGTCGTCGCATGATGTTCTCGAGGGTGGCACTGAAGAGTTTTGGTGAAATGGTATCACCCTGCCGAACCCCCCTCTTGATATGGATGATTACTTCTTTGTAGAATGGTGAGATCTTGGTAGTGAATCCGCAATATAGCTCACGAAGGATCTTGATGTATTGAGTTTGTATCCCCTGATTGGCTAGGGCTTCCATGACCGCTTCCGTCTCAACAGAATCAAAGGCCTTCTTTAAATCAATGAACGTTAGACAGAGCGGCATCTTGAATTCCCGAGAAACCTCAATGAGTTTAGTAATCATGTGGATATGGTCGATGCTACTGAATCCTTTTTGGAATCCGGCTTGTTCACATGGTTGTCCTTCATCTAGTGTTCTGCTAATCCTATTTAAGATGACTCTAGTGAACAGTTTGTAGACGACAGACAATAGGCAGGTTGGGCGATAGTTGCCAATGTCGTGGATGTCTCCCTTCTTGTATAGTAGTATAGTCCTGCTGGTTTTCCATTGGGATGGAAACTTGCATTCAGACAGGTAGCGCGTAAAGAGCCGAGCCAATGTATTGATGAGTACTGATGGTAAGTTCTTCAGGTGTTCAGGTCTGATCTTGTCTGGGCCAGGTGCTCTTTGTTTCTTTACCGACAAGATGGCATGTTGGATTTCAGAAGGGAGAACATTGGGAACGACATATCCATCATGTGGTATGTGGTATGTGGGCATGTGGACGTGGTTATTAAAGAGATCTGAGTAGAAGTCATGAATAATCTTCTCCATTGCCCTTCTGGAACATGTGATAGACCCATCATGATGTCGGAGGGCAGTCATCTTGGTTTTGTAGTTGGTGAAGGTCAGGCGGGCTTTACGAATGCTTTTCCCAGCTTCTGCCGCATCTACCAGTACTGCTGCTCTCTTGTTTTTGAGGTCTTCCTTGATGGCTTCTCTGCACTGTTTTGCCAGTTCAGATGTTCGCTTTGGTTGCCTGAGGCATGTGCCAAGCCACGTTGGTGAATAAGTTCAAGAATGTTCAAGGAAAGGTGGTTTTTTGTGGTTATCTCTCTCTTGGCATTCCTCGTACAATCATGGAGGTGTTGAATCATTCAATCGTATTCCTCATCAATGTTGTCAATGACGGCATCTTCCCATGTTGCCGCAACAGAGCCAAAGAGCTCCCAGTTGGTGGTCGTTCTGGGAGTCCTCTTCTTAAACCTTGCATTCTTTTCTCCTCGTTCTGTGAGGTAGAATTTTGCACGAAGAAGATGGTGGTCTGATCCCGTTTGGAATTTTGGGACAACAGCAACATCGGTTAGGCAAAACCGCCGATTGAATATGATGTGGTCTATTTCATTGTGGAACCGTCCATTGCATTTGCGGCCGCGCGACTATTTATTTACTTTTCTCTAAGTTTTCAGGGTACCTTTAAATATCCCACCCGCACGGCAGAGCCTGGCAAGCTATCCGTGGTCTATGCCAAATAGACCAAATTTATATGCCAAATCCAGTAATAAATGGATCTCATTCCCCTAACCCTGAATATGGCAGAGTCGAGAAGGATATGGAAGGAAAGGCAGATAAAATACCAAGACAGAAATAGGTTGCCAAAACGAAAAAAAACAAAAATGATTGTACTTTTAATGCTCATACGCTGGCATCTACTGCATCCATTGAAGACCCTATGGTACAAGCTCGAAAGATTAAGTACGACATCATTGGTCTGACCGAAACGAGAAGACATCAATTATATCATGCCGTTTTCGACACTGGAGAAGAACTGTTCCTTGGAACATGTGATAAAAGAGGCGTCGGTGGTGTTGGTATCCTTGTCAACACAAACTTAGCCACGAGCATTGATTCATTCCAATGTCTAACAACCTGAATCGGATGATTACACTTGAATAGATGTGGCTCACTACCGGCAGTTTCTATCTTTGTTGTCTAAGCACCAACATCCAGTTATGGTGAAAGAGAAACTGAGAAGTTCTACATGGAGCTGGAGAAGTTCTATAAAGAATATCACACCTTCTACAAGATCATTGTCGGTGATTTTAATGCCAAGATAGGACCAAGAAGATCAGTCGATGAACTCCACAATGGGACCCATGGCCTAGAATGGAACAAACAGGGTTTTTGCTTTAAATACTTGAAAAATTATTATTCTATCAAATTATAGTTTGGATAACATGTATAATGGAGCTAATGATTATGTTTCTGATGTATACAGTTACTCCCTCTCACTATCACCAAAGTGCCCATGACACAACATCAGTGTTGACCTTCTATTTCCAGTCCACTTCATTTTCCTGCATACAATCATCCAGTTACTTGAAATTCTCAGTTCGGTAGTGGTGGGCCAAGGGCTTTTTATCATTTGATACTATCTGTTTTCTTGTTTTGTTACTCTGTATAACAAAGATGAGTGAGACCAAATTAATTTTCCTTATTCATTTAACTTTGTATCATATTTATTATTTCATTACAAATTGCAGGAAAATACATGATTCTATCTATTCTTATAACTACATACAATTCTGCTGTGTAGATATACCATTACTTCTTTATTCATTTATCTTTCAAAGGACAATTAGCTTGTTTCCATACCTTGGATCTAGAGCTAGTTGTGCAATAAACATAGGTGTGCACTCATTGTTTTTTTTCTTGGAACTAGATGCCAAAAAGCGCAATACTGTGAGGTTTGAACTTCTTGTATTTGGAGTATACCCCCACAGTTTTCCATAGATTCTTAACCAGACAATATGACACCATCAGTGGATAAAGGTTCATATTTTACCACATCCATACAAACACTGGTAATTTCTTGACTCTTTGATATGATAAATATTCATCAGTATAAACTGCTATCTCAGAACACAGAATTTCATAAGGAAAATTTTAAAAACTCAAATAAAGAACACAATCTCACTGCATAAAAAACAAGAAAAAGAAAGACAAATGAATCCCAAAGAAAAATAAAGGAAATAAATTGTAAAATACTAGGTCAAAAACTAGTAATGTTGAAGTTAAGAAAACAATACACATATTCAAAGAAACAAGGAGCTCATTTTTTAAAAAATAATGTAAATTTTATATATTGGATATTAACCCTTTATTAGATAAGCAGTGACCAAATAACATCCCAGTCAATGAATTGTCTTTGTATTTTGGTCTTCATTTCCTTTGAGAAGTAAAAACTTCTTAATTTAAAGAAAAATATCCACCCCCATCAAAACTGGGGAGAAGAGACAAACAGAATCTTCCTCAAAGAAGAAATCCAAATGGTCAAAAGACACATGAAAAATTTCCCTCTCCTCTCCCTCTATCTTTATATATATATAAGTATATATATGATTCACTAATCATCAGGGAAATGCAAATCAAAACAACAATGAAATAACACCTCACAACAAAGAGATAGGCACTCAGCACAAAGAATAACAATAACAACCAGATGTTGTGGATAATGAAAAAAAGGTATTCTCATTCACTGATGATGGTAATATCAATTGGTTCAGCTTTTTGCAAAATCAAAATGGAGACTTGTCAAAAAATTAGAGCTTTAATATGACCCAGTAATTCTGCTCCTGGGAATATATCCTAAGGGCCTCAAAATAAAATCTAGAGCTCCTATATTCATTGCAATTCTAGTTACAATAACCAGAATCTGGAAACAACTCAAGTATCCAAGAATAGACCAGTGGATAAAGAGCCTATGGTACATCTTTACAGTGGGACAGCATGCATCCATTAGGAAAAATATTAAGTTGTGAAAATTTTTAATACATGGATGAACATGGAGAGTGTCATGTTGAATGAAATGAATCAGAGAGCAAGGGATAGATATAGAATGATTGCATCCATTTGGGGTATATAAAGAAACATAGTAAGAGAATACACAAAGAAACATAGTAAGAGAATACACAAAGACAATAGAAATGAAGGTCAGAAAGACTGTTTCTTAGTAGGAAGCTTGCCACAAAGACGCAAGTTAGGACAGAGAAGAGATCACTATGACAATGTCAGTGAAAAATGATCATTCTGGACAAGAACTAGGTGCTGAAAGAGGACAAAGCTATATGCATGATACACTTTCAGTAATAGTATTGTAAAATCCCCATACCTAAATGGAAGAAAAAAGACAAAGAGAAGTGTCTTCCCTAGAGGCAGACTGGGGAGGGGGTGCTATGGGAGGGAAACTCAAGACACTGGTGGAGGGAAGTGGAATCTTGTTTAAAGGATGTGTAGTTGAACATTGTATAACTGAAACTTAATCATGGACAATTTTATATCTAATAGTTATTCAATAAATTTTTTAAATTAACAAAATTGAGGACAGTGGGTAAGACATTAGCCTTGCATATGACTACCTGGTTTCAACTCTCAGCACCATATATGATCCCTCTAGGACTGCCAGGAGTGATCCCTGGATGAAAATCCAGGAGAAAACCCTGAGCACTGTCAGGTGTCACCCCTATACAAAACAAAACAAGAATAAACAAAATTTATAATCTTTACCTTCACTGTCACTGTCAATGTCCTCCCGTTGTTCATCAATTTGCTCGAGCGGGCCCAATAACGGCTCCATTATGACACTTGTTACTATGTTTGGCGTATCAAATATATCACGGGTAGCTTGCCAGGCTTTGCCGTGTGAGCGAGATACTCTCGGAAGCTTGCTGGGCTCTCCGAGAGGAGTGGAGGAATCGAACCTGCGTTGGCCGGGTCGACCGCCTGCAAGGAAAGCGCCCTACCTGCTGTGCTATCGCTCCAACCTTAGCCTTAACAAGAAAAAAAACTAATTTAGATCAGAGATGAAAGGGGAAAATGAATACATAATTCATAGAAATAAAAAGTATCTTAAGAGAGTACTAGAAACAATTCTATGATACCAAACTGGAGAACCTAAAAGAAATGGTTGAATTCTTAGAATCAGATAGTCTCCCATGATAAAATGCAGAGAATTTAGAAAACTTCAACAGGACAATAACAAGAAATTAAGGCCACTATTAAAAATTTCCCTAAGAAGGGCAGTTCAGATAGAGAAGGGAGCACCAAATAAAGGGTGTTTGGAGGATCCTCCCAGGAGGGGAGATGCATGTCAAAAGTGGACTATGGACTGAACATGTTTGCCACTCAATGCCTCTTTTGCAGACCACAAAACCCAAAAGGAGAGAGAGAACACAGGGGATTGCCCTGCCACAGAGGCAGGGGGGGATGGGGGGATGGGGGTGGGGGGATATTATCCATGGTGGTGGAAAATGGGCACTGGTGGAGGGATGGGTATCTGATCATTGTATAATCGAAACCCAAGCACAAAAAATTGTAAATCTACAACTGTACCTCATGGTGTTTCACTAATAAAAAAAATTTTTAAAAATTTCCCTAAGAACATAAATTTTCAACAAATGGTATAGAGGGAACTTTACTAAATATAGTAAAGACTCTATATAAAAGAATAAACCCACAGGAAAAAATACTCCATACTGAAAGAAATATTTTTCTCTAAGGTCAGGCATAAGACAACAATGTCTAATTTTATCACTATTATTAAGTAGGCAATTTAATTCTTATCTAAATATAAGGCAAGAAAAAGGAATTAAAGGGATTGAAAAAGAAGAGGAGGAGCTATAATATCAATATTTACATATGACATCACATTATACACACAACATACTAAACATGCCATTAAAACTTTAAAGATAAAATATTCTACATAAGTGGAAAAAATACAAAATATGTTGTATATATTATATAAATAAACTGGTTAATGCAAAAAGAATAAAAACAATCCATATACAATTTTTTCAAATATTTCAAATTCATAGGATCAAACTTCTGAAAGGACCAATGATTTATATAGAAATTAAAAGTCGGGGCTGAAGAAATAGCTCAGCAGGTAGGGTATTTTCCTTGAATGCAGGGTTCTCAGCATCTCATATGGTCCCCAAGCACCATCAGGAGTAATTCTTGAGTGCATGAGCCAGTAGTAACCCCTGTGCATCGCCGGGTGTGACCCAGAAAGCAAAAAAAAAAAAAAATTAAAATTAAAAGTCACTAGTGAAAGAAAGTAGTTCAAGGAAAGAGTAAATAAAAATGATTTCATGTCGGAGACTGGAGCAATAGCACAGCGGGTAGGACGTTTGCCTTGCACGCAGTCAACCCGGGTTCGATTCCCAGCATCCCATATGGTCCCCTGAGCACTGTGAGGAGTGATTCCTGAGTGCATGAGCCAGGAATAACCCCTGTGCAATGTCGGGTGTGACACAAAAAGGAAAAAAATAGTGATTCTATGTTAATTTGTTGAAAGAATTAACATTGTTAAAATGACCACCATATCTAAAGCATTAACATTTTTCAATAAAAATTATTATTATAAAAATCTTAACCAATGTATAGGAGGAGAAAAACAGAGAAGGAAATAAACCAAGGGGGAATGAAGAAGAGACAGGGAAGTAATGGGGAATAGGAGTCAGGGTGCTTTGTTATATTTGTGATGTGGTACAGTGATAGAAAGTAATATCAAAAGCACTGACTTGGCCTTTCCTTAGAACAGGTGGTTTCGTCTGTGCATCCCCTTACAGTCCCGCCCCGAGCTCCCAATGATCTGCCACCTGGACAGCTCCCTGAGTAGTAACCCCTGTGCATCGCCGGGTGTGACCCAGAAAGCAAAAAAAAAAAAAATTAAAATTAAAAGTCACTAGTGAAAGAAAGTAGTTCAAGGAAAGAGTAAATAAAAATGATTTCATGTCGGAGACTGGAGCAATAGCACAGCGGGTAGGACGTTTGCCTTGCACGCAGTCAACCCGGGCACCCAACAGAGTTCCACAGAGCGCCCACAAAGGCCCGCCTCTCCTCTGCACAGGACTGGTTGGGGGGTGGTGGCCTCCATTGTAGGGGGCGTGGCCTCCTCCAAAGTGGTCCTGGTCTAATTTGTGACCGTGGCAGCAGTTATATTTCCCAGTCCCAGCACTCTCGACTTACATCCCAACCTTTATCACCTAATTCTGTGGAAAAAGGACTGGCTGACTCAAACACAATATGACAAAAATCCACCAGCCTACTCCAATTCCAACAAGAGACCACTGTATGCAAGAAGCTGTACAAGCCCAATATAAAGGAGCACCTCCTCCAATGCTTCACTAGATGCCTATCATAAGCCACAGAATAAAGTCTGAGAGGAAGTACATATTCGAGAAGGGGAGAAGGGGAGAAGGTTGACCACCATCAACGACCTTTATCAGAATCCTTTCAAGCAATAAGAGGGAACAGTACAAGTGAACTTGAAGGTTTTACCTCTATACAACGACAACAGCATGAGGAAACAATGCAAATCTCCATTACCAGGAGAGCATGAAGAAAAGAGTCTCGAATCCTCAACAAGGGTTACCCACAAATACCATCTCTCCAATAAAGAATTTTGAAATGAAATGCTGATGATGTTCAAGGAACTCAAAGAATCAATGGAGCAGACATAAAGGTAAAGGTAAAGGCCCTCCCGTTGATCGTCGATTTGCTCGAGCGGGCCCAGTAACGTCTCCATTGGAGACTTTGTTGTTACTGTGTTTGGCATATCGAATACTCTCGGTAGCTTGCCGGGCTCTCTGAGAGGGGCAGAGGAATTGAACTTGGGTCGGCCATGTTGGCCGCTTGTAAGGTGAACGTCCTACCCGCTGTGCTATGTCTGCTCCGAGATCAGATCTGATCTGATCTCGGAGCAGACATCCAGAAAATTAAAGGAAGAAATGAAGGAAACAGTAGAATTGATAGTCGAGAAAATAACAGAAGAAATGAAAGCAGATAGAGGATATGGTGCCACCAGCAGGTCAATCTGTACCTATGAGACAAGTGCATCAGCAGCCTGATGGCACCTTCAGACTTCCAGATACCCCAAAATTACTGCTGTGCCTTTGGCCAGACCCCAAAGACTTCGGGCAAAGTTTACCAAGAAAGTAAACGTCCAAAAATTAGGTATGTGGGACACATACCCACAAACCATCTCTGGTTCAGCCATATAATTGGAGGTATGTCCTCTCTGGTTTCTGATCGAACTGTTTAATGGCCATGATCCCAGAGACTCAGAAACAAATCTTGAAACCCAGCGGCTTTTGGCAGAAATGCATCTGGTCCCTGCAGTAGGTTACTGGCGCTGGGCCAACCCAGGTGGGAATAGGTTTCATGCCTTGGCTTGTTCCCCCTGGTGGCCCGGTGGCCACCATCCTACAGAGGCCACTGGAAAGTCAGGTTTGGGCCCACAGTGACGAGACATGTGGGGCCTCATGGGATGGGAGTGGAATAGTACACCCCCATCCCATGGGGGTGGGGGTGGAGCCGGGCCTTTCCTCCCCACTCCAATGAGACCACCGGGTTGCCGCCCATGAATGGCCTCTCTGGTTCCTGATCAAGCTGCTTAACAGCCATGATTCCAGAGACTCAGAAACAAATCTTGAAACCCAGTGGCTTTTGGCAGAAATGCATCTGGACCCCGCAGTTGGTTACTATCGCTGGGCCACCCCAGGAGGGAAAGGGTGCTGTTCCTCCGCCTGCTCCCCCTTGAAGGCTTGGTGACTGCGATCCACCAGAGGCCAATGGACAGTCAGGTCTGGGCCCATAGTGACAAGACACGTGGGGCCTCATGGGATGGGGGTGAAGCTGACCCTTTCCCCCGCCCGTCCCAATGAGACCCTTGAGTCGCCACCCTTCAGTGGCCTCTCTGGCTCCTGATCAAGCTGTTTAATGTCCATGATCCTAAAGACTCAAAAACAAATCTCCAAACCCAGCGGTGTTTGACAGAAATGCATCCGGTTCCTGCAGTGGGTTACCAGCACTGGGTCAATCCAAGTGGGAATAGATTTTGTGCCTTGGCCTGTTCCCCCTGGTGGCCCGGTGGCCACCATTCTCCAGAGGCCACTGGACAGTCTGGGCCCGCAGTGATGAGACATTTGGGGCCTCATGGGTTGGGGGTGGAGCTGGGCCTTTCCTCCCCACCCCAACTAAATCCCACGTCGCCGCCCAAGAACGGCCTCTATGGCTCCTGATCAAGCTGCTTAACAGCCATGATCCCAAAGACTCAGAAGCAAATCTCGAAACCCAACAGCTTTTGGCAGATGCATCCAGACCCCAAAGAAGGTTACTGTCGCTGGGCCACCCCAGGGGGGGAAAGGATATTGTCCCTCTGCCTGCTCCCCCTTGGCAGCTCAGTGAAATCAAGAGCTGGTTCTTTGGGAAAATAAACAAGATTGATAAACCGCTAGCAAGACTCACAAGGAAAGAGAGAAAGAAAACCCTTATAAACCAAATCAGAAATGAAAAAGGGGTTTCACTGACCTTTTGGATCGTTTTTGGGGTTTCCATGTGGTTAATTCATGTTCTATGTTTTATTATTTCTTTCCTTCGGCTGGGTTTGTGTTCCTTTTGTTGGTCTTTTTAAAAATCTTGAGCTGTGAAGTCAAGTGTTCTATGTAGGCCCTTTCTTCCTTCCTGAGGAATGTTTGCAAAGCTATGCATTTTTCCTTTAACATGGCTTTAGTTGTGTCCCGCGTGGACATGGGAGTCTCCCAGTGGACGATTCCATAACGAAATCTGGGGAACATAAAGTAACAAAATAGGAGACTAACACCCAAGAATAGCCGAGATAAGTACCAGGAGGATTACTCCATGGCTTTGAGGACAGCCACATGCTAGGAGAAAAGGCAGCTCAGATAGAGAAGGGAGCACCAAATAAAGGGTGTTGGGAGGTCCCTCTCAGGATAGGATATGCGGGGTGAGAGTAAACTATAAACCGAACAAGATTGCCACTCAATGTCTCTTGCAAACCACAGCACTCAAAAGGAGAGAGATAACAAAAGGGAATTCCCTGCCACAGAGGTAGGTTGGGATGGGGGTATGGGGGGTGGGAGGGATACTGGGACTGGTGGTGGTGGAGAATGGGCAATGGTGGAGGTATGGGTATTCGATCACTGTATAACTGAAACCCAAGCACAAAAATTTGTAAGTCTACAACTGTACCTCATGGTGTTTCACTAATAAAAATTTAAGAAAATAAATATATATATAAAGAAGATTGGAGGGATATGTTTGATTCATTAACGGAAATATGTGTAAAGCTGTAATTCAACAATTTCTATAGGCTAACAAAATTTTGCTTTCCATTGATGTACACCATTAAGGGTGTAAAGAGGCAAAAAATGATTGGAAGTTATCTATAGTGTCTATATCTGTCATAAGAACCATTCTGAATACAATATGGAAAGCACAATAGAAAAATGAGCAAAGACTAGACCAGCAGCTTTCTGATAAAATGTTATACAAATAAACAATACACATATGAATTTTGTTTCACTTAATTACTTATCTGGGATAAATTAAAACTGCAAATAATACAACTACATAGCCATGAGAAAGTCTGAAATGAAAGAAAATTTAAGTCCTGACAAGGTTGTGGAGAAATTTTAACTTATACATTGTTAGTAAGTTTGTAAAAATATTTTAGTAGCACCAACGTTGAACATATTTTTATAATCATGGTACTGAAATCCTTGGTCTAAATTGAAATGAAACTCAGCAGAAATGTGGAATGTGTTTCAACAAAAAGGTATCTACTAGAATGTATCCAGCAACACTATGTGCAATCGTTTTTAAAATTGGAAGTCTGAATGCTTATTAGCAGAAGATCACATAATTAAAGAAAATGTGGTATAATAATGCACTGGGATGTTAAATATTAACATCAATGATCTACAATTAACCCCCCCAAATCTGAGTTCCTACAAATATAACTCTGATTCGAAAATTACAGACTCACCAAAACCTATGATTCTATTTGTTTAAATTCTAAAACTGCTGAAAGTATTTTATGCTCTTAAAAGTTAAGGTAAACTTTACTCCAGATGTGAAAACAGTGGCTTGAGGCAATAATGGTGACTTTATGTTCCTGTGAGTTTTGAATTTTAAAGTGTTTTGGCATTATTTGTTATTTGAACACAACTGTCATTCTTTTTGCAGATATTTCACAATTAAAAGATGATGATGGCAATGATAAGAATGGTATTAATTGAAACTTCCTTTCCCCTTGTGAATATAGTATTTTGATATTTTCAAACCAAATATTATAATTAAAAAGCAATAAAGAGTGTCCAGATAACTAAAAGTATATAGTTAATAATGGACAGTAATGATATTACTGTAGCATGGTGGCAACTGACATGTCAAGTGTTAAAAATGAGAGGTATTTTTCTTAGAAATACTATTATATATGATAGAAAGATACTGTATTCACCCATGAAAGCATGATCTTAGTGGTACTATCCTTCTTGTGACTTTCTACTTATGTTTTAGTAATGCTCAATTATTTGATATCTCACACCTCATTTTACCCCAAAACTCTCAGGTCACACTATATCCAAGCATACACAATTTCTTGAATCTTCATAGGGCCTGGAATCTTCTCATTTTCTATAGGATAACTTAAAAACCATTCTGCATATTTTTCCTTAGCTTTGAGGTACAAATCCTTGCAATTTAAATGTCTTGACATGAAAGTATTCTGAATGTTTCTGATGAACCCTAAATCTAAGTGCCTGACTCCTCATAGGAGTTAGGAAAAGATGAGACAGTAAGTAAGACAAATAAAACATCCATAAAAAGAGTGACATCTATTTTATTTAGTGAGGGGGATTGGTGGGGGAACACGCCAGGTGATGTTCAAGGCTTACTCATGGCTCTGTGCTTAGGGATATCTCCTGATGGGCCTTGGGGAACTATGTGGGTTGCCAAGGATTGAATCCCAGTTAACAATGACGAGGGCATTAGCCTTGCTAATTGTACTATCACATCACCACCAAGATGGCAAATACTTGAATGACAAGGCCAGAGAAGAGAACACAAGTATTTGGAGTTAGAAAGAAGTGGAATATCTCTCTAAAATCTCCAGTACTACCATACTGCCAGTACAATATCTTGACATATAACTAGTGAAGCATATTTTTGGGCTTTTAGTCCCTAAAATCTGAGAAAATAAATTAGGGTTGCCAGTCACAAGTTTGTGGTAATTTGTTATAGCAAACACAAATCATTTTATAATAGGGAAATGATGTAGATGGAAATACTATTTATGTGATATATGTGTAAAAAATTATAAAGTTAAATTCAGTAATGGTATATACCTCTCTTTTCTACAATTTAATAAAGCTGTTAACTAGGTTAAAAGATATTATAAACCTCTCTGGTTCCTAATTACCAGCACAGTGTAAGATACAACACATTTCATTTTTCCATAAAGAATGATCGGAAATAGTATCATGCATTTTTTCATATTTTATGTACCCAAACCTCTCATTTAAAATATTAACCATATTAAAAGTTACTATATGTATTATTCACTAAAGTATTCTCTGTACTTAACGTAGCATTTGTCCCACTGAATATTTGCTCAGTATTGAAAATAAGAAAATAAAGGACATTCCAGACTGAAGAAAGAGTATGTAAAAAAAACACAAAGATCTGAGAAAGCAACATCCATTTAGCATCAAAGGAGTCTAGTGTGTAAGAAGGCAGTGGTAAGACATGAGATTGGATATGAACTAAATAAACCAAACATGAAGGACCTCTTAAGTCATTTTAACATCTTGGGTTTCACCATTTAGTTGTTAGTAATTCAATCACATTTTTATTGTTGTTGTTTTTGAGCCACACCCAGTAGTTATTGGGACTTACACCTGGCTCTGTACTCAGGAGACCATGTGGGGTACCAGGGATCAAACCCGGGTCAGTTTTGTGTAAAGCATGTGCCCTACCTGCTGTACTATCCAGCCAATAAAGACTTTTAAATAGAAAATAAATGATTGACCAAAACATAGATTTGTTTCCCTGTCAGTTTTCATCTTGACATTAAACCTATTAAGCAAATCTAAAATACCTACCCATCATATAAGGCTAAAGTCACAAAAGCTTATGTGACTACTGGTGATAATGCTTTGCTTTTTTTCAGTGTAGGGGAGATCAAACTCACAGCCTCAAACACACAAGACAAGCCCTCTACTACTGAGCTATATACATGACCCTATCTGCTGACAAAAATAGAATCGATTCTATTTCTATTAGAAATTCCTGACATAGACTATTCCTAACATAAGGTAAAAAGATAGGTAAAGGTCTGTTTACAGAGACTTTGAGTGTGGAGATGATCAATTTATATAATGATAGCTACATAGAAGGTGAAGTTGAGACACTGAATATTTTATGAAGGGGAGTTTAAAAGAGAAATTTTTTACAGAAACATAAATGAAGTATAGGCAGGCAATACTAAAGGAAATGAAATCACCCAAATATTTATGAGGCAAGAAGTAAAATGATATGAACTTTTGGAGTAGCACTGTGAATGAAAGTAGTTGGAAATATATGAGGCATATTGAGAATATTAACTGAATTTAATAACCAATTGTATGGAAAAGGTGAGAAAGAAAAAGTAATCTAGAGTAAGTTTCTGGCTTCACAGGCTAGATAAAAGCCATACCAATGAATATGTGATAAAGGAAATTACAAATAAATTGAAAAAAGCTCTAGGTTTGTGGAAATAAAACTTGAGTTAGGTGTCTGTGAGGAATCTAAATTAAGTTTTATAGAGAAAATTGTTATGTATGAGTGTTACTCTCTGGAAAGTGGTCTGAATTAAATATATAGGATTAGAAGTTACTGAGGGGTGAGGGAAGTCTTAATGGGAAAAAGTAAATTACCAAGGACAGAATTTCAAGTCTTTCATATGTTCAGACGTTTTGTGTTCCTCTCTCAAAAGATAACAGAGAAAGAAGGTATAAAGATAGTAGAGCAGGAAAGGCATTTTCAATGCTAATGGTCAACATGGTTTCAAACTCTCTCACCAAATATTATCCCCTGAGCACCGCCAAAAGTGATCTCTGCTTTCACAATCAGTAGAAAGTCCTGAGAAGATCCAGGTGTGGCCCAAAAACAAAGTACATAAAGACTAAAAGATAAAAATCCCAGCAACGACTATTGTTCAAATAATCTTTGTTTTGAACATGTTATGCGGAGAATGCACCAAAAAGAGCGGAGATCACTGGGAAGTCCCAGATGGGGTAGGTGCCACATCCCGCCTCCTCCAGATGGAACCCCGGTGACCATGAGCCTCTACAAGCATAGCTCGAGTATGCGGGAACCAGGACTTGGACTTTTAATCCAAACTGCCGGGACTACCCCGGCTCCCAGGTAACCTCTGATTCTGGAAGTCATGCCCACAACCTGCCCCCCAGCGCCATCTTTCAGCACACAGCCACAGAGAAGAAAGGCCGCGGGGGAGGGGGGGTCCACAGCTCCCGGAGAATGCACCAGGTCCCAAAAAGAGCGGAGATCGCTGGGAAGTCCCAGATAGGGTAGGTGCCACATCCCACCTCCTCCAGATAGAACCCCGGTGACCATGAGCCTCTACAAGCATAGCTCGAGTATGAGGGAACCAGGACTTGGATGGACTTTTACTCCAAAGCTTGCGGCCGCTTATGCGGCTGCACAACATCTCCCCATATACAAAGTGATCAATGGAAAGTAAATCATCCATCGTTTCTCCCTGAAAATCAGGCTTAACTCTTATACAAACTACAACACCTAATAGGAGAGAGAGAACTAAAGGGAATATCCTGCCACAGAGACAGGGTGGGATGGGGGTAGGGGGTGGGAGGGATACTGGGATCCGTGGTTTTGGAAAATGGTCACGGTGGAGGGATGGGTATTCAAAATAAATAAATAAATATGTAAACATGTTATGGCTTACCTTATTTTTCTGTAACAGAAAATAAATATGATTCTCTTCATTTATACACGAACTATGTTAATTTCATATAACACTGTCCTCCCATTGTTCATCGATTTTGCTCAAGCAGGCCCAGTAATGTCTCCATTTTTTGACACTTGTTACTGTGTTTGTCATATCGAATACATCACACGGGTTGCTTGCCAGGCTTTGTCGTGAATTTCATATAAAATAGATGTAAATTGTGACATTCCTGTGTAATCTAATGTTATAATAATTAAATGTCTATTTTTATAACAATCCCTTTAGATAATCTATTATGCACCAGCTACTGTACATATTGTGATATAGTTAAGTATGCATTATGCAGATATGAAAATGAGTGTATAATTACATTCAGTATTAGAATGAAGAATAAAAAGAATGTTAACGAAGAAATGGGAACCTGAATTCAGAATGAAGGGTAAAATCTAAGATCTTGATAAATAGTCTCAGACCTAATTAATAAGTCAGAGCTTGCTAATGGGAAGGGGTCAAAATAGAGCAACCATAATTAAAATAGCTCAAGTTTATTAAATGATCTAGGCAGAAGGAATATGTGGTGCAAATCCTGAGGTGAAAGCAAAAACCTCAATACAATTATTATACCCTTATGAACCAGCTATCATGAATGTCTCTTTATTGAAAATAATTTTTCTATAACATTAGTCGTTGAACATATGCAAGTGAAAGTTAATATGGGTGCTAGAGCAACAGTACAGAGAGGGGGACATTTGCTTTGCATGCCGCGGATCAGGGTTTAATGCCAGCACCTCTTATGCCTATCCCCCCACCCCGAAGCTTCCAGGAGTGAGCCCTGAGCCCAAAGGCAGGACTAAGACCTGAGCACAGTCAGGTATGGCCAAAACCCCCTTCCAAAAGAGAAAAAAATTAGAATATGATGGAGTAAACTGGTACAATAAAATATAAAATTTAAACAAAGAAATATGGGGGGTTGATAGTACAATAGGTAAGATGCTTGACTTGAGTAAAGCAGAGCTGGAGTTTGATCTCCTGTACCACATAGGGTCCCCAATCCCAACAAAAATTATCCTTGAGTACTGAGCCATAAGTAAGCCATAAGCACTGCAAGAGTGTAGCCACAAACCAATTAAATAAAGAAACCAAAAGACCCCGCATAAACTATGATCATCAAAAAGTAAATGTAAACTAGTTGCAGCATGCTTCTCCCATCCTGGGAGGATCCTCCCAACACCCTTTATTTGGTGCTCCCTTCTCTATATGTCTCGGTCAGACCAATGATGTCGTACTTGATCATTCGCGCTTGTACCATCAGGTCCTCGATGGATGCATCTGATGCTAGCGTACGTGCATTGAAAGTACAGACGATCATTTTTGTCTTCCTTCGTTGTGGCAGCCTAGGTCGGCCTTGAGATTTTGTCGGCCTCGACTTTCTCATCCTCCTCAGTGCTGCCATGTCGGTGAAGCCTTCAGGGTCAGGTGAATGAGACCAGTTGTAGTTACTGGTTTTGGCATATCGAATACACAGCGGATAGCTTGCCAGGCTCTTCCGTGCGGGCGGAATACTCTCGGTAGCTTGCCAGTCTTTCCGAGAGGTATAGAGGCTTTTGGGGTGACCTCTAATCACCCTTGTAGGTGTTACCATATTTGAACCCTATCAAATATGGTACGACAATTCCAGAAGACGGGTATTTAGTGTCTTATGATGTGTCGCGCGGCCGCAAGCGTCCTGGAGTGTGGCGACGGCTGGGTAGTGGAAGTAGTGTCGAGAGTGGAAGTCTGCCAGTGGGGTATTTATCTGGGTAGGGTGGGTCTCCTGTGCACAATTCGATCCCTGGGTGGTTGATGGAAGCAGACAGGGCAGGGTAGGGTGGGGCTCCTGATTGGAATCCCTTTGTCACCTGTGGTGGTGGGAGCAAGCAGAGAAGCTCTGTCCCTGGGTCCGCCGAGCCTGGAGTCCGAGGTCTCAGAGAGTTCCGCTTATCTTGTTCTGTGGGTCTTCAGTTGTGCGTGGGTCTCGGCCGGAGCGGCCGCGCGGGTCCGGAAAGCGTCCTGGAGTGTGGCGACGGCTGGGTAGTGGAAGTAGTGTCGAGAGTGGAAGTCTGCCAGTGGGGTATTTATCTGGGTAGGGTGGGTCTCCTGTGCACAATTCGATCCCTGGGTGGTTGATGGAAGCAGACAGGGCAGGGTAGGGTGGGGCTCCTGATTAGAATCCCTTTGTCACCTGTGGTGGTGCGAGCAAGCAGAGAAGCTCTGTCCCTGGGTCCGCCGAGCCTGGAGTCCGAGGTCTCAGAGAGTTCCGCTTATCTTGTTCTGTGGGTCTTCAGTTGTGCGTGGGTCTCGGCCGGAGCGGCCGCGTGGGTCCGGAAAGCGTCCTGGAGTGTGGCGATGGCTGGGTAGTGGAATTAGTGTCGAGAGTGGAAGTCTGCCAGTGGGGTATTTATCTGGGTAGGGTGGGTCTCCTGTGCACAATTCGATCCCTGGGTGGTTGATGGAAGCAGACGGGGCAGGGTAGGGTGGGGCTCCTGATTAGAATCCCTTTGTCACCTGTGGTGGTGGGAGCAAGCAGAGAAGCTCTGTCCCTGGGTCCGCCGAGCCTGGAGTCCGAGGTCTCAGAGAGTTCCGCTTATCTTGTTCTGTGGGTCTTCAGTTGTGTGTGGGTCTCGGCCGGAGCGGCCGCGCGGGTCCGGAAAGCGTCCTGGAGTGTGGCGACGGCTGGGTAGTGGAAGTAGTGTCATTGGTCTGACCGAGACAAGAAGGCACGAATCTCAACATGCCGTTTTCGACACTGGAGAAGAATTGTTCCTCGGAACATGCGATAAAAGAGGTGTCGGAGGCGTCGGTGTCCTTGTCAACACAAACTTGGCCAAGAGCATTGATTCATTCGAATGCCTAACAACCCGAATTGGACGTTTACATTTGAATAGATGTGGCTCACTGCCTGCAGTTTCTATCTTCGTTGTCTACGCACCAACATCTCATTATGATGAAAGAGAAATCGGGAATTTCTACATGGAGCTAGAGGAGTTCTATAAAGAAGACCACACCTTCTACAAGATCATTGTGGGTGATTTTAATGCCAAGATAGGACCGAGAAGATCAGCTGAAGAACTTCACATCGGGACCCATGGCCTAGAATGGAACGAACAGGGTGAGAGACTGTCTGAGTTCATCATGTCGACCAAGACCATTCATGGTAACTCACAGTTCCAGAAGGCAGAATCTAAACGATGGACATGGGAGTCTCCCTGTGGACGATTCCACAACGAAATAGACCACATCATATTCAATCGACGGTTTTACCTGACTGATGTCGCTGTTGTCCCAAAATTTCGAACGGGATCGGACCACCGTCTCCTTCGTGCAAAATTCCACTTCACAGAGCGGGGAGAAAGGGCTACAAAGTTCAAAAAGAGAACTCCCAGAATGACCACCAACTGGGAACTCTTTGGTACTATTGCGGCAACATGGGAAGATGCCATTGTTGACAACATTGACGAGAAATACGATCGACTGGTTCAGCACCTCCATGAATGTGCGAGGAACGCCAAGACAGAGATAGCCACAAAAAGTCGCCTATCTTCGAAAACTCTTGAGCTAATTCGCCAGCGTGGTTTGGCGCATGCCTCAGGCAACCGCAAGCTAACGTCCGAGCTTGCAAAGCAGTGCAGAGATGCGATCAAGGAAGACCTCAAAGAGAGAAGAGCAGAAGTACTGGTAGATGCGGCAGAAGCCGGGAAAAGTATTCGTAACGCCCGCCTGTCTTTCGCCAACTATAAGACCAAGATGACTGCCCTCCGATGTCCTGATGGATCCATCACATCCTCCAGAACGGCAATGGAGAAGATTATCCATGACTTCTACTCAAATCTCTTCGATAGCCATGTCCACTTGCCGACATACCAAATTCCACAGGATGGATATGTCGTTCCCAACGTTCTCCCTTCCGAAATCCGACACGCCATTTCGTCGGTAAAGAAGCAAACAGCACCCGGCCCAGACAAGGTCAGACCTGAACACCTGAAGAACCTGCCGTCAGTACTCATCAATACACTGGCTCGGCTCTTCACTCGCTACCTGTCTGAATGCAAGGTTCCGTCTCAATGGAAAACCAGCAGGACCGTACTACTGTTCAAGAAGGGAGACATCCATGACATTGGCAACTATCGCCCGATCTGCCTATTGTCTGTCATCTACAAGTTGTTCACTCGAGTCATCCTGAATAGGATTGGCAGAACACTAGATGAAGGACAACCATGCGAGCAAGCAGGGTTCCGCAAAGGATTCAGCACCATCGACCATATCCACACGATAACCAAGCTCATTGAGGTTTCTCAGGAGTTCAAGATGCCGCTCTGCTTAACGTTCATTGATTTAAAGAAGGCCTTTGATTCTGTTGAGACGGAAGCGGTCATTGAAGCCCTAGCCAATCAGGGCATTCAAGCCCAATACATCAGGATCCTCCGTGAGCTGTATTGCGGATTCACTACCAGGATCTCACCATTCTACAAAGAAGTGATTGTTGATGTCAAGAGAGGGGTGCGGCAGGGTGATACCATTTCACCGAAACTCTTCAGTGCCACCCTCGAGAACATCATGCGACGACTGGAATGGGAAGAAATGGGAGTGAAGATAGATGGTCGGCAACTACACCACCTCCGCTTTGCTGATGACATTGTTTTAATAACACCAAACATCAGCCAAGCGGCACAAATGCTGGCCAACTTTGACCGTGAGTGTGGAAATGTAGGACTACAGCTGAATCTTACGAAGACAATGTTTATGAGAAACAGCCTTGTTCCTGACGCCCCATTCGCTCTCAATGGAACGATCATCTCCGAATGCAACAGCTATGTGTACCTAGGTCGAGAGGTCAACATGACAAATGACCTGGCACCCGAGCTGCGCAGGAGGAAGAGAGCGGCTTGGAACGCCTTCAAGAACGTCGAAGAAATAGCTAAGAGGACGAAGAACCTCCGGCTCCGGGCACATCTCTTTGATTCCACTGTTCTTCCTGCATTAACATATGTCTCAGAGACCTGGGCCCTACGCAAACAAGATGAGAACGCCATTCAGGTCTCCCAAAGAAGAATAGAAAGAGCTATGCTTGGAATATCACGTTTCACTCAAATGAGAGAACGAATCCGGAGTTCTGACATCCGTCGACGATCAAGGATCAGGGACGCTGTCTCATTTGCCAAGGTGTCGAAAATCAGATGGGCTGGTCACGTAATGAGATTTAAAAACGACCGTTGGACTAGAGCTGTTACTGATTGGATTCCACGGGATGTCAAGAGACCGTGTGGCCGCCCACCTACCAGATGTTCAGACTTCTTTGTCAAGATCATGAACGATCGGTTTGAGGCCCTCCATGTTCCCGGAGCGAAGAGATGCCATTGGGCTACACTAGCACGCGATAGGGACAAATGGAGACGTTACTGGCGCCCGCTTGAGCAAATCAACGACTAACGGGAAGTTAAGTGATTAAGTGATTCTCTATATGAGCTGCCTTTTTCCCATAGCATGTGTGGCTGACCTCCAAGCCATGGAGTAAAATTCTTGGTACTAATCTCAGCCATTCTTGGGTTTTAGTCTCCTATTTTGTTACTTTATGTTCCCTAGATGAATGCAATTTTTCTTTGTCTATCCCTTTCTTTCGGAGTCATTTCCTTAACATGATACTTTCCATGTAATACCACTTGTATGTAAATTTGATTACTTCATCTTTTGTAACAGCTACATAGTACTTTATTGTGTAAATGTACCGAAGTTTGGATGGGGGGGATGGGGGGTGGGAGAGATCCGTGGTGGTGGGAAATGGGCACTGGTGGAGGGATGGGTATTTGATCATTGTATAATTGAAACCCAAGCACAAAAATTTGTAAGTCTACAACTGTACCTCATGGTGTCTCATTAATAAAAATTTTTAAAAAATAAAAAATTTTAAAAAGTAAATGTAAACTAGTTGAAACAGCCAGAATTAACTTTTTTAAGAATCAATTAATTTTACATTTCACATTACTTAGTAGAGTATCTGTAAGTCTATATACCTGCTATGTTCCTGCCATTTATATTTGTAGATTAATTGTTATTTTTTACTTCAGGTTAGAGTACTGTATTGAAGACCCATAAATGAATAAAGTTTATAACACTGACTAAACTACTATGTTCTATTAACTGTTCTGACAGATATTGCAAGATAAAATTTGCTAACCTAACATCTAACCTAACACCATGAAATACAAAGCTAGTTTTTCAGTTACTATTTTTTTGTAGGAGTACTGCTATTTATTCAGCCACTGATTAGCTGATTGAATTCGGCATGAACTCCACCTTAATTTTTTCTTTTTCTTTTTTTCTTTTTATATTTATTTATTGAATCATTGTGGGAAAAGTTACTAAGCTTTCAGGTTTAAGTCTCGGTCATACAATGATCAAACACCTTTCCCTTCACCAGTACTCATTTTTCACCCCCAAGAACCCCAGTATACCCCCCTCCCACCCCTCCAAATGCCTGTGAGGCAGATGATTTCTACTTAACTCTTCTCTACGTTGATTACATTCATTATTTCTATAAAAGATGCACCATTATTGTTTAGAATTTCCCCCAAAACAATCAGAATTGCTGAAAAGGCATTGAGAAATATTTTGTTTTATATAGCTGGTTATGGAGAATCATATAATGTCACGCGGCCACTATTTTGGATTTCTGCAAAGAGCCAGATAATTATGGGATTGGTTTCTGTGTGACTGGTGTTATGGCCATACCAGAGAGACGCTCATGGGGGGTAACTCATGACCTCAGTAGGGTGTGAAGGACGTGCCGGTACCACCCCCACCCCTTCCCATGAAACTGCAGTTGCCCTGTCACCGCTGGCTCGTACATGGCTTTCCTATAAGCTCTGAGGCGGCAGCCTCCTTGCTGCCAGGGGCAAAAAAGGTGGAAGGGAGCAACACCCTTTCTCTCCAGGGGAGACATGGTGCCGTAGTTTAACACATGGTCCATTCACTTTTCTTCTGCAAGCTTCTGGGCTCTGGACTAAGTCCTTTTGCATCTGGAGCCATGGCCTTGCCAGAGAGCCTCTTGTGGGGGCTCTCATGACCTCGGTAGGGCATGAAGGACAAGCTTGTACTGCCCTCCTTCCCATGAGACTGCATTTGCCCTGTTACCACCAGCTCATACCTGGCTTTCCAATAAGCTCTGAGGTGAGGGCCACCTTGCTGCCGGGGGGGAAAAGGCGGAAGGGAGCAACACCCTTTCCCTCCCGGGGAGGCATGGCGCCGTAGTTTAACACATGGTCCATTCACTTTTCTGCCACAAGCTGCCAGGTTCTGGATTAAGTCCCTTTGCCTCTGGAGCCATGGCCGTGCCAGAGAGCCACTTGTGGGGGACAATTTGTCACCTCGGTAGGGCGTGAAGGATGAGCCGGTACCGCCCCCTTTCCCATGAGGCTGCAGTTGCCCCGTCACCGCTGGCTCATACCTGGCTTTACAATAAGCTCTGAGCCGGCGGCCATCTTGTATGCAGTCCAGATGCATTTCTTCCAAAAGCTGCAGGGTTTCAAGATTTGTTTCTGAGTCTCCGGTATCATGGCTATTAATCAGCTTGATTAGGAGCCAGAGAGGCCGTTTGTAGGCAGCGACTCAGGGTCTCATTGGGATGGGGAGAAAGAGTTGGCTCCACCCCCATGTGGTGAGGCCCCGTGTGTCTCATCACTGCAGGCCCAAACCTGACTGTCCAGTGGCCTCTGGAAGATGGTGGTCACCAGGCCTCCAGGGGGAACAGGCCAAGGCACAAAACCTATTCCCACCTGGAGTGGCCCAGCGCCAGTAACCTACTGCAGGAACAGGACGCATTTCTGCCAAAAGCCTTTGGGTTCCGAGATTCGTTTCTGAGACTCTGGGATCATGGCCATTAAGCAGTTCGATCAGGAACTAGAGAGGTCATGCCTCCAATTATATAGCTGAGCCGGAGGTGGTTTGTGAGTGTGTCTCCCACATACCTAACTTTTGGTGGTTTACTTTCTTCGAAAACTTTGTCCCAAGTTTTTGGGGTCTGGCCAAAGCACAGCAGCAATTTTGGGGTATCTGAAAGTCTGACGTTGCCATCAGGCTGCTGATGCACTCACCTCACAGGTATAGATTGACCTGCTGGCGGCACCATACCCCCATTTCAGTTACTTTTTACTTATTTATTATACCATTGATAGAAGTAGTTGTTGGGTGGTTTTCGAGAACATAGGAATTTTCAACATTTCATCTGAATTCAGCTGTTTAAACCTAGACTCCTGTTTTTTTCCTCTTCGACTGACAATGGAATGATCTGGTTATATGACACCTTTAATTGTGCATCTTAAGATTTCAGTTAATTTTCTTAATTTACTACAAACTCAGTAAATCTAGATAATAGTTTTGTCTATGGAAGTGGCCAATTCTATCCCCAAATTCCTCCATAGCCCTACATATGGGTGTATAGGCTACTTATATAATCCCTTAAATTTTCTGAGAAGTAGCCTATCAAAACCTTGTAATATATTTTTTTCAAATTCATCAAAATTATTTATGGGTATTAAATTATTCATCACAGGGGTTGTAGAAATAGTAAAGTGCATACGGTAACTGCCATGCATATAGCCAACCTAGGTTCAATCTCAGGCACTCCATGTCGTCCCCTGAGCACTGCTTGTGGTGATCCTTGAGCACAGAGGCAGAAGTAAGCCTTGAGCACAGCCAGATATGGCACAAAAACAAAACAAAAAAAATACATAATGGAAGTAAAATTGATATTCAAAAAAGTATAGAAATGCCTAGAATGTTTATGTTGTGTTTTTCATTAGTCTAATTGTTGGCCTAGAATATGGTTCTATAATTTAATTTCATAGGAAAGAGGATGAATTTCATCGGTAAAGGGCATGGCTTGTATACATGAGATTTGGGTTTAATTCTCAGGGCAAAAAGTATGATTTAATTTTAATCATAATATAATTTTAAATGAAAAGTACATAATCTGGCTCTAGGTGGCTTTCTTATTCACTCGACAAATATTGAGATCCTATCATGAACCAGGTATTAATTTCAAACAAAACAAAACCCATGAATTCATGAGGATTACATTTCTGAGGAGGGAGAGAATGAAAAAAAATGTATTTTATTGAAATATGTCTGAATATGCATAAAACTTGGATTGGAGCGATAGCACATGCGGCTGACCCGGCCGACCCGTGTTTGATTGCTCCACAACTCTCGAAGAGCCCAACAAGCTACCAAGAGTATCTCACCCGTAGGGCAAAGCCTGGCAAGCTACCCGTGATGTATTCGATTTGCCAAATACAGTAACAACAAGTCTCACAATGGAGATATTACTGGACCAGCTCGAGCAATCGATGAACAACGGGAAGACAGTGCTACAGTGCTACTTGAATAAATCTCATAGAAGATTAAAGATTTAAACAGAGAATACTAAGTGATGATTAGATATTGAAGAACAAGTTAAATAACATTATGAGGAAACAGGTGGCTTTGAGGAAAATGTCACATTCTATAAAACAAACAGTCTTTCCCAAAAGGTATAGGGGGAGAGGAAGAGAAAATAGATCACGATCACGATCACGAACATCCTGTTGTTCATCAATTGCCTCGAGCAGGCCCCAGTAACATCTCCTTCATCCTAGCCCTGAGATTTTTTTAAAAGTGCCATATTCAAGGCTCTTTCAGGGTTAGGAGAATGAGACCCATCATTGTTACTGGTATTTGGCATATTGGGTACGCCACGGGGAGTTTGCCAGACTGCTGTGTGAGCAGGTTACATTCAGTAGCCTGCCAGTTTGTCAAAAGTAAGAATGAGATAATAAGATGTCGCGCAGCTGCATCCGGGAACTGGGTTTTATAGTCTCTGGGTCTTGGCCGTTGATGGGATTACACGGCACCAAGGGGGCCAGTTGGTGGGTGTGGCCCCTGCCTACTGGAATATGGAGGATCTGGGTGGATGATGCTCAACCCCGATCCGAGCAGGCTTAGAGATCTCAGCCCTGGGACCTGCATGCCTTTGTTCCTCTGCTGGTACCTTCATGCATGTGGAGAGTGGTCTCAGCATGGTGGTGGCTGGTTCTGGAGGTCTTCGACTGCCGGAGCCCTGGTCGGGGCGGGGAGGGAAACACATTAATATCTAATTAAAAAAAAATAGATTATTCCAGAAAATTAAATTTTTAAGAAATATAATTGGGAGTATGTGTATAGGGTACTCGTATGACATATTAACATTTATACACTTGTAAACCAATATTACCCAATAATTAAAAAGCCATATTAGACTAAAATATTTAAAAATTAAATGTTATGTCTGAACCATTAATTTATCCCATTTCATTAAAATAAATAAAGGATATATGAGGTTTCTTTTAGGATGATAGAAATATTACAAAATTATGACAAATTAGCTAACTTCTCTAAATGTGCATATACCTAAACCATTCCTTTCTTCAGGAATCCAATTTATAATCAAATTGCATGAAAATTTTACCCCAATAAAGCTACTAAGGAAGAATTGAGAGTTCATTTGGAAATATCTAATTAAAAGCTGTTCTATAGTATGAGGAAATTAGCTTCCCTAAACATTTAGATATTAGAGTGTGGAAGAAATCAGAGTGCTCTTAATTTTAGTATATAATCACGATCACGATCATCCTGTTGTTCCTCGCTTGCCTCGAGCAGGCACCACTAACTTCGCCTTCTTCCCAGCCCTGAGATTTTAAAAGAACCATATTCAATGCTCTTTCAGGGTTAGGAGAATGAGACCCATCTTTGTTACTGGTATTTGGCATATTGAGTACAACACAGGAAGTTTGCCAGAATCTGCTGTGCAGGCAGGATACTTTCGGTAGCCTGCTGGGTTCTCCAAAGGAAAAACATGATAATAAGATGCAGTGCGGCCATGCGCTTCCAGGAGCTGGGTTTTATAGTCTCTGGGTCTTGGCCATTGATGGGAACCACCTGGCGCCGGCAGCAGCTGGTGGGTGTAACGCCTACCTACTGGAAGATGGGGGATTTGGGTGGAGAAGGCCCAGTTCCGATCTGAGCAGGCTTGGAGATCTCAGGCCCAGGACCCGCATGCGTTCCTCTGCCGGTTCCTTCATGCATGAGGCTTGTCTGAACATGTGGAGAGTGGTCTCGGCATGGCTGTGGCTGTTTCTGGAGGTCTTTGGCTGCCGGGACTCTGCTCGGGGCAGGGAGGGAAACTCAAGCCGCCCCCCTTGAAGGGGCCCCGATGAGAACAGCCAGGCACGGGGTCAGGACACTCTGCACTGTTCTCTTCCGGGAGCTGGGTTTTATAGTCTCTGGATTTTGACCATTGATGGGAACCACCTGGTGCCGGCAGCAGCTGGTGGGTTTAATGCCTACCTTCTGGAAGATGGGGGATCTTGGTGAAGAAGGCCCAGTTCGATCCGAGCAGGCTTGAAGATCTCAGCCCTGGGACTCACATGCCTGGGTTCCTCTGCCAGTTCCTTCATGCATGAGGCTTGTCTGGATGTGTGGAGAGTGGTTTTGGTTGTGGCTGGTTCTGGAGGTATTCAGATCCCGGGACTCTGCTCGGGGCAGGGAGGGAAACCCGCCACCCCTCCAAGGGGCCCCGGTGAGAACAGCCAGGCATGGGGGCAGGAGACTCTTATTTTATAATTTTAGTATACATATGCTGAAATACCTGCACATGAGTTATCACATGGGCTGTAACTTACTTTCAGCAAACAGAACAAAATTTTAAAAAAATCTCTTAGTCTTTAGGTTGTGCTCACTCCAAGAGTCACTTGGCTTCTCAGTGTGTTTAAAAATTTCATAGTGACCAGTTGCAAACTGTTTTGTTAAGCAGGAGAAAGGGATAAAGTCATTGAAAGATTTTAACTAAGTCATAACATGATCCTCTGTCCTTACCTGGCTTTAAAAATTGACCTGTTTATGCTATGATTTTATCAGTAAGGCAAAAGTCTCTCAGTTGACAAACAATTGATAAATTCAATATATTTTAAAATAATTGATTATGAAACTACACATAAATGATAATGTCATATATATTTGGTCTAATATTCTATCTGTAGCAGTATAATTAGTGGTCATACTATTCAGTTTCTATTCTATTTCCTATACATTCTTTTAGTTTTGACTAGTTTGCGGTAGGGCGTTTGTCTTGCACGCAGCCAACATGGCCGACCTGAGTTCGATTCCTCCACCCCTCTCGGAGAGTCCGGCAAGCTACCGAGAGTATCTCGTCCACACGACAGAGCCTGGCAAGCTCCCTGTGACATATTCGATATGCCAAACACAGTAACAACAAAGTCTCCAATGGAGACGTTACTGGGCCCGCTCAAGCAAAATCGATGATCAACGGGAGGGCCTTTACTTACTTTATAAATAGCATATAAAATTTGAGGGTACTTATTGTTCTTGGCATTAAAACAAAATAAATTAGCTTAGTCTGTAGGCTAAATAATCAGATGACTGCTTATTTTTTCAATCTTACCTTTTGTCTCCCTTATCCTCCTCCTGTTCTACACTTTACACTTGGCATTCAATTTTCTTTGTTTGGTTTTTTTGGCCACCAAGCAGTACTCAGGAGATACTACTATCTCCTTGATCATAATTCACTTAGTTCAGTGCCAAGAACTGAACTAAGACTGCATGCAAGTCAAGTTCTTAGCCCAAGCGCTATCTCTATGACTCCTTTCAGTATCTCTGATGTGCAAAGTCCTTTTACCTAGAGCTCTTGTATGCACCATTTACCTTCCAAAGGGAAACATGGTATCATTGGCCTAAAATAAAAATTTCCCTTGAAAAGAGTGAAATACCCAGCAGTATTCAGGGCTCACTCCTGTGTTTGCACTCATGGATCATTCCTGATGGGGGACCATATGGAGTGCCGGGCTTTGAATCCAGGTTGGCCATCTGGAAGGCAAATGACCAATCACTGTACTATCTAGGGCCTTAAAGAAGTCTTTCTTATTGTCCCTAAAAATATTCACTGCCATTGTCATAATCAAATTATCTAATCATTGTATTATTATTTGTTATATTTACCCTGGGTAGATTATGAAGAGAGAGGCGTGGGGGGGGGGGGGGTCACAGGTAGCAGTGCATAAGGATAAATTCTGACTTTGCTCCGGGTACATTTCTGGTAATGTGCAAGGACCATCTGCAGTGTCGGGATTTTTTTTTTGGAAGGAAACAACATGTGAAAGTTATATTTTACAGTTCAGTAGTAACTTCAGTCCATAAAATAATTTAAAAATGGATATTAAGTGCGAAAAGGACCTGAAAAATGATGACTATTATTATACACATTATTGTTATTATTTCCTTATTATTTTAATCTTCTTTTTCAGTGATATAAAGCTATTATGGCCTATATCTCACATTTTTTTTATTTATTTATTGAATCACTGTGGGAAAGGTTACAAAGCTTTCAGGTTTAGGTCTCATTCATGGAAATATCAAACACATTTCCCTTTACCAATACTTACTTTTTACCATGAAGAACCCCAATAAAACTCCACCCCCCCACCCCTCCCAGTCCCTGTGAGGCAGATAAATTCTAGTTAACACTCTATCTGCTTTGATTAGATTCACTGTTTCAATAAAAGATTCACCACTATTATTTAGAGTTTACCCCCCCCCCCCCAAATCAGACATGCTGAAAAAGCATTGTGAAGTGATTTGCTTTCTACAGCTGGGTTCAAGAATTAAATGTTGGTTTTGGATTTCTGCTATTTTACCTATTGACTCTGGAAGTATCTCTACTGAAAGTCAGATAGTTAAGAAATTGGTTTCTGTGTTCTGGAGTCGTGGCCGTGCTGGAGAGCCGCTCGTGGGGGGCAACTGGTGGCCTTGGTAGGGCGTGAAGGGCGGACCGAAACGCCCCCCTTCCCATGAGGTTTTAGTCGCCCCCACACCCCTGGCTCATACTTGCTGTCCACAAGGCTCCCATGCGGCCGCCATCTTTCTTTCCAGAGAGGAGAGGGTGAATGGGGCAACACCATTTCCCCTCCGGACAGACATGATGGCCTGGATTAACGCATAGTCCATTCACTTTTCTGCTCCAAGCTGCTGGGTTCTGCATTAAGTCCTTGTGCTTCTGGGTCTGTGGCCGTGCTGGAGAGCCGCTCGTGGGGGGCAACTGGTGACCTCGGTAGGGCGTGAAGGATGGACCGGAACGCTCCCCTTCCCATGAGGTTTTAGTCGCCCCCACATCCCCGGCTCATACCTGCTGTCCACAAGGCTCCCATGCGGCCGCCATCCTTCTTTCCAGAGAAGAGAGGGCGAATGGGGCAACACCCTTTCCCCTCCGGGCAGACATGATGGCCTGGATTAACGCACAGTCCATTCACTTTTCTGCTCCAAGCTGCTGGGTTCTGCATTAAGTCCTTGTGTTTCTGGGGCTGTGGCCGTGCTCCAAACTTAACTCTGATTTTCAGGGAGAAAGGTTGGGTGGTTTACTTCCCATTGATCACTTTGTATATAGAGAGATGTCGTGTGGCTGCGTAAGCGGCTGCGCGGTTTTGAAAAAAAGTCCTAGTTCCCGCATACTCAAGCTGTGCTTGTAGAGGCTTCTGGTCACCGGGGTTCCATCTGGGGGAGGTGGGATGCGGTACCTACCCCATCTGGGACTTCCCAGTGATCTCGGCTCTTTTTGGAACCTGTTTTTTTTTTTTCCCTCCGGGATCTGTGGTTCCCGCCCTCCATGGGGTCCTTCTCTTTGGCTGTATGTTGTAAAGATGGCGCTGGGCGGCGGGCTGTGGGCGTGACTTCCGGAATCAGAGGTTATCTGGGAGCTGTAGTCCCGGCAGATTTGAGAAAAAGTCCTAGTTCCCGCATACTCGAGCTGTGCTTGTAGAGGCTTCTGGTCATCGGGGTTCCATCTGGGGGAGGCGGGATGCGGTACCTATCCCATCTGGGACTTCCCGGTGATCTCGGCTCTTTTTGGAACCTGTTTTTTTTTTCTCCGGGATCTGTGGTTCCCGCCCTCCATGTGGTCCTTCTCTTTGGCTGTGTGTTGTAAAGATGGCCGCAGTGTCGGGATTTAAACTAGGATAGATTCCCTGCAAGGCTGTTCGCCTTTTCCCTATACATTTCAATGTCCCAAAACAGTTTTTGAGGGAAGGAAAATTAGACCACACCCAATAGTTTTCAAGGACTACTCCTGGCTCTGTGCTCATGGGTGCATATGCAGTGCCAGGAATCTGAACCACATTCATGGCTAACACAAGGAATAAGCAAGAAAAGTACCTTATATAACCTTTGAATTCTTGTTTATTTTGGGGTCACACTCAGAGGTGCTCAGAGGCTACTTACTCATTATGAGGTCAGAGGAGCATGTGTGGTGCCACAGTAAATTATAGGTTCTATATTCATCTAGGTCTGTTATGCTCATGACCAAGACTCAAAAATTCAGCACATTAAGATGATTTTGTTTCTCCCATAAAAATAACAATATTGAAGGCTAAGAGATATGTATTCCCTTAGCACGCTATAGTCTCCTAAACACCACCAAGGTAATTATTCCCAAGCACAGAGCACAGACAATCATCTGGCCAATACGAGGTGAGGTTCCCAATCTACAGAAAACAATCTAAAAAAAAAAACAGATATAAAGATGTACTCCTGACATAGAATATTATAAATCAATGATAAACCAACAAAAGTTTTAATTAAAACAAATAAAACCCAACAAAAACCACTTCTTATTTCTTATTCCGGTCTTACCTACGGTTGCATTTCTCTGTTGCCCTCTTTTAAGAAAAGGCTTAGTCAGAGCTGTTCATACAGTTTGCAATTCCTCTGTTTCCATTGTATCTTAAATATACTCTAGCAGAGCTTTCCAATTTTCAACCACTCCATGGAAGTTGTTCTAGTCACTAATGGTGCCCATGTAACTAAATGTAAAAGTTAATTTCCAGCAGCATTTCGAAGGTACTTGTCAATTACTTGATACTTTGCCAGCAGTACGGGCATGATGATTCAGCACTTACTCTGACAAAACAGTATTGCTTGCTTGGTTCCCACTGCTCAGAGCCCACCAAAACTATACCTAGAAGTGCTCAGAGAGACATGCAGTGCCAAATATTGAATGTGGGACCTTATGCATACCAGATATTTTCATCTCACTTTAGTTAGCTCCCTGACCCTCAATTATAATTCCTTATCTAGATATCATCAATCAGTATCAGGGACGGAATACATCAATCTTTTTTCCTTGAAACATTTACCTCACTTGACTTTAATGACTGCACACACTTTTCATGTACTTCTCATCATTCCAGCTGCTTCTTTACAGTATCCTTTTCAGGTTCTTCCACTTAGACCAGAAATAAATGAGTTGAGATAATATTTGTTAGAATGATTGTACTATGTTGGCAGTAAATATTATGTTACAGAATGAAAAGCAGCCCATAAAATAACCAAATTTTAAGAGGTATTTTAATTAGAAGTGGTTCTATTCAAGTAAAGTAATAATATGTTATGATCAGAACTTTCTGACTAATGAATTTATTTAAGGAACTGATAGCCAGATCTGATTCAAATTTATCCTTCCCTTTCACACATACAAGTATTGGGATACTTAAAGACTAGTGTTGACTATAATCATCAAGAAAGGAAATGGAAACTATAACAACCTGGATTAAATGTACTGTTTTCCTTTGATATTTTACACTATTAACTGTCACTGCTTGGTAGATAGTAAATAATCACTTAATATAACTACTACATATCACTACATGATCTTATCCATAATTGGTCAACTAATTGTCTTACCTCATGACTAACTGAAAAATCTTTCCTCAATGAAAATATAGCCTCAATTGTTTCATTAAATTTTATTAGACAAAATTCTGTCCCAACACTCTGACCTTTGTTTTATGCTTTAACATTTACAAAGTAATCAAAGAGCTATATTGAGATACAACTTAATGATTTTATAATCCAAGAATAATTAGGAAAATAAATTGATTTTCTACTTTCCTTTATGTCTCTAAACGTTAATTTCAACACAGACTGATCAACATAGACCCTGATGACAGCAATAGATATTATAAAACAGTAACTTAAATTGTGGTCACAGGGTTCCTGGGTTTCTCCATAATTCTGTCTAGAGATCTATAAAACACCCTTTTCTTACCTAAGATGTTTGTGTGAGGCCCAATTTTCTTCACACCATTGTAACCAAATTGCATAGCATCAGATCTTTAAGAGAAACATATACAATTATTAAGCCAGCATAAAGAAAATATATAAATGGTTAATATGTCTCTGTTGAAAGAATCAATTTGGAAAATATTTTAATTTTCATAAAATATTATCTAGGTAATATATAATTATCTTATAACTACTAATGCAAAGAGCTAAAGTTTAAAATTTTTCTCATTTTCAATATTTAGTAGTATATATAACTTTGAAAAATGTCTACATAAATAATGTTAATATTACTTGATATACATTTCTCAAAGTCAGGGAAGACCAACTAAATCATCATATTTTAGTTTAGTTTTATTTTGTTTTTTTTGGGGGAAGGAGCACACCAGATACTGCTTTGAGGTTACTCAGGAATCCCTTCTGGAAGTGTTTGGAGGGCCATATGGGATGCTGAGGATCAAACTGAGTCAGTCATATGCAAGGCAAGTGCCCTATTAGCTGTTCTGTCTCCTAGCTCCCCAAACTAAATCTTAACCTCGAGGGGTGACAATTTCTTTTCTTTTGGTTTTTTTTTTTGTTTTTTTTTGGGGGGGGGGCATACTTACAGTCAACTCGTGACTCTAAGCTCAGGTATCTTCCATGCAGACTTAGGGGCTTATGGAGTGACAGGGATCGAACCCAGTCCACATTGCATAAGTGCCTTATACTATCACTCCAGTTCCACAAACTGATTTTGTTAGTGTTATAGTAGGGTGATTTTTACGTATCTTCCTGTTATAAAAGGCTACCAAAAACTTATTGCTCATAAATTCTGAAAAACTTAAGTATGAAAAACAAAAACTTAAGGTTCTCCTTTCTATTTGATTATTTTAGTGTGTATATTTTCTGTTATTTTTCTATAAACATTAACGCAGACACACAATTACATCGCTATTTTTGTATAGCTGAGAAAACACTGAATTTGTTATTTTGCAACATGTCTTTTTTATATGACACTCTTCTGTACATATCTTTGCACATTTTAAGAACCACCTCATTTGTTCATAGTTACCAAGGCAGAAATTTTCTAAATCTCAGATTTCTGCCATTTACCAGACCATTTAAATGCTTCAACAGCAGTTTTGGATGTTACCAGTTTTGATCACTTGATAACTTGATCTCCCATTATTCATCGAATTACTCGAGCAGGTGCCAGTAACGTTTCCATTCATCCCTGTTGCGTGCTAGCGTAGCCCAATGGCATCTGTTCATTTTAGGAATATGCAGAGCTTCAAACCGATCATTCAGGGTCTTAACAAAGAAGTCTGACCATCTTGTAGGTGGGCGTCCACGCGATCTTTTGACGTCCCGTGGAATCCAGTCAGTAATGTCTCTAGTCCAGCGGTTGTCTGTAAACCTCATTACGTGTCCAGCCCATCTGATTTTTGATGCCTTGGCAAATGAGACAGCGTCCCTGATTCTTGAGCATTGTCGGAGATCAGAACTCCGGATTCTATCTCTCATTTGAGTGAATCGTGATATTCCAAGCATAGCTCTTTTGATGCCTCTTTGAGAGACCCGAATAGCGTTCTCTTCCTGTTTTCGTAGGGTCCAGGTCTCTGAGGCATATGTTAATGCAGGAAGAACAGTGGAATCAAAGAGATGTGCTTGTAGTTGGAGGTTCTTTGTCCTCTTAGTTATTTCTTCAACGCCCTTGAAGGCATTCCAAGCCACTCTCTTCCTCCTGCGCAACTCAGGTGCCAGGTCATTCATAATGTTGATTTCTCGACCTAGGTATATATAACTGTTGCATTCAGAGATGGTGGTTCCGCTGAGAGTGAATGGATCTCATAAACATTGTCTTCGTAAAATTCAGCTGTAGTCTGACCTTTCCACACTCACGGTCGAAGTCGGTCAGCATTTGTGCCACTTGGCTGATGTTTGGTGTTATTAGAACAATGTCATCAGCAAAGCGGAGGTGGTGTAGTTGCCGACCATCTATCTTCACTTCCATTCTTTCCCATTCCAGTCGTCGCATGATGTTCTCGAGGGTGGCACTGTTACCAGTTTTAGGTATTAAAAAAATCTTGATATTCTTTTTTTAAATTTTTATTGAATCACTGTGAGATAGTTACAAGCTTTCATACTTGGGTTACAATCACACAATGACCAAACACCCATCACTCCACCAGTGCACATTCCCCACCACCAATATCCCTGGTATATCCTCCTTTCCCACCCTCCCCCTGACTGCATGGCAGACAATATTCCTAATACTCTCTCTCTACTTTTGGGCATTATGGGTTGCAATACAGACACTGAGAAGGCTATCATGTATGGTCCTTTATCTACTTTCAGCACACATCTCTCATCCCAACCGGTTCCTCAAGCCATCATTTTCTTAGTGATCCCTTCTCTATTCCAGCTGTCTTCTCCCCTTTGCTCATGAGGCAGGCTTCCAGCTATGGAGAAATCTTCCTGCCCTGTGTATCTACTATCCTTAGGTGTCAGCCTCATGTTATGCTGTTTTATACTCCACAAATGAGTGCAGTCCTTCTAAGCATTCCTCAGGAAGGAGGAGCAAGGCCACATAAGTAACCTAACCTCACAGTTTAAGAGCTTGGAGAATTGCCAACAAAAGGAGCTAAATCTTGGTATTCAATAGTATTTTTAAACAATTAAAATGAAAGAAAATATTATATCATACATAGCACTGTCCTCCCGTTGTTCATCAATTTGCTCGAGCAGGCACCAGTAACACCTCCATTGTGAGACTTGTTGTTACTGTTTTGGCATGACATGCGGGCGGGATACATACTCTCAGTAGCTTGCTGTTCGCTCTGAGAGGGAATGAAATCGAACCCAGATTGGCCACGTGCATGGCAAACGCCCTACTCACTGTGCTATCACTCCAGACCATGTCATACGTAAGTAAAGCTAATTCAAACAAGGCTCAGAAAAGGAAAATGCAAATAATGCTTTTCTGATTAGTGGTTTTAAAAAATAATTTTTCTCATGGCAAGACTCTTAAGATGATATCTATTCTCTTAACAAAATTTAAGTATTCAATACATTTTTACTGACTCTCAGTTATAATATTTAATAATAGCTCTCTAGAATTTATTTTAATCTTAACTTTATCTTGAATGAAACTTTTTAATAACCATGTTTATAAAGCACATAGTACAATGTATTGAAAGAAGATAGGCACCATGATAGTTAATCTATTCCCTTCAATGTATTTTATTTGTAAAAAAATTTTCAGATAATTATTTTTCTAGAAGAATTGGTCTTCTGTTGGAAGGTTACCACTGGGGAAATAAAGTTGAGGGGTGGGGAAGCAAACACCATGGTGGAGAGTGTAGTGCTGGAATTATTTATGTAAGAAACCCTATCATTTACATGATTGTAAACCATGGTGCCTAAATTTTTTTTAAGAACATAACCAATATACATGAAAGTTGAAACATCAGGGTTAAGTAAGCAAATGTTTTGATTTTATTTGCATTTTTTGTTTTCTTTTCACATTTTAAGCCATTTCTGGCGCTATTCAGTGTTTACACCTGGGGATACTCAGGGATCACATGTGGTCATCTAGGGATCAAACCAGGTCAGACTCATTCAAGGCAACTGACTTTCCCTCTGTACTGCCTCTCTGATTTTCTTAATTATACACTATTATTATATTAAAAATATAATTAATTTGACTTTTTGTGGTCTTCTAGCAATTCAAAATAAATATATGTGATGCTAGAGCAATCGCACAACAGGTAAAATGCTTGCCTTGCATGCGGTTGACCCAATTTCCATCTCTGGCACCCCATAAGGTCCTCTAATCTGATACGATTGATACCTGAGTGCAGAGCCAGGAGTAATCCCTGATCGCGAATGGGTGTGGCCCAAAACCCAACAAAAATGTATGTGAGTAACTAGCATAGAGAAGTTAGTTACTACAAGACTAAATATTTATATCCTGAACATGTAGTAAATTAATGTGCCTTGTCAACATATAAACTAGAAACTAGAGATAGGCTGGAATCTGCTTCAAGCAGATTGCTGATTTGGTCAAATTTACACATGTTTTACCTTGTAATTTTTAACATTTCTTACAGGAAGACTGAACAGAAGTTCATGATGTCAGATAATGAAATCACTGTATTTAGAGCATTTGGTCATTGCTAAAAAATACACAGTTTTTAGGTGAACAAATGGTGGTTATAAGAGATGACAGATTAATCTCAGTATTATAATTTTGAAACACGGTTCCATATATTGCAATAAACTCACCAAACTAAATTAATGAATATGGAGAATTAATGGCTCTATTTCTTATGTCTTTCTCTGGATGAAGTATTGTTTTAAATTATAACAAAAAACCCAATGAGCATTTAGCATCCAACCCTGTTAATTTAATCATTTATAGCTTTGATACATACAATTCATTACCTCCTATTCATTGCTAGATTGGAGAACAGTGAAATATTAGTTATTTTCACCCCAAAAGTATTAATGTGAGATTTGATGAAGCAATCATTTTTACAATATAATGATAAAATTTAATTTAAAAAATATCCCAGAGTTAAAAATAATCAAACTGGGGGTATGGTGCCGCCAGCAGGTCAGTCTGTGCCTGTGAGACAAGGGCATCAGCAGCCTGATGGCACCGTCAGACGTTCAGATACCCCTAAATTAGTGCTGTGCCTTCGGCCAGACCCCAAAAACTTGGGACAAAGTTTACCAAGAAAGTAAATTGCCAAAAGTTAGGTATGTGGGAAACACACCCACAAACCATCTCCGGCTCAGCTATATAATTGGGGGCAAGGCCTCTCTGGTTCCTGATCGAACTGGTTAACAGTCATGATCCCAGAGACTCAGAAACGAATCTCGGATCCCAAAGGCTTTTGGCAGAAATGCGTTCTGTTCCTACAGTAGGTTACTGGCGCTGGGCCAATCCAGGTGGGAATAGGTTTCGTGCTTAGCCTGTTCCCCTGGTGGCCCAGTGACCACCATCTTCCAGAGGCCACAGGACAGTCAGGTTTGAGCCTACAGTGATGAGACACACAGGGCCTCACCAAATGGGGGTGGAACTGGCCCTTTCCTCCTCATCACAATGAGACCCCCCAGTCGCCACCTACAAATGGCCTCTCTGGCTCCTGATCAAGCAGGTTAACGGCCATGATCCCAGAGACTCAGAAACAAATCTCAAAACCCAGCGGCTTTTGGCAGAAATGCATCTGGACCGCATACAAGGTGGCCGCCGCCTCAGAGCTTATTGGAAAGCCAGATATGAGCCGATGGTGACAGGGCAACTGCAGTCTCATGGGAAGGGGGATTATACTGGCTCATCCTTGACACCCTACGGAAGTCACAAGTTGCCCCCCACTAGTGGCTCTCCAGCATGGCCAAGGCTCCAGAGGCAAAAGGACTTAATCCAGAAACCGGCAACTTGTGGCAGAAAAGTGAATAGACCATGCGTTAAACTATGGCACCATGCCTCCCGAGAGGGAAAGCATATTGCTCCCTTCTGCCTCCCCGCCCCCCCACCCCCACCCTGGCAGCAAGGTGGCCACTGCCTCAGAGCTTATTGGAAAGCCAGGTATGAGCTGGTGGTAACAGGGCAAATGCAGTTTCATGGGAAGGGGGATGGTACCAGCTCGTCCTTCACGCCCTACCGAGGTCACGAGTTGCCCCCCATGAGCGGGTCTCCGGCATGGCCATGGCTCCAGAGGCAAAAGAACTTAATCCAGAGCCTGGAAGCTTGCAGCAGAAAAGTGAATGGATCATGCGTTAAACTATGGCGCCATACCTCCCCAGGAGAGAAAGGGTGTTGCTCCCTTCCACCTTCTTCACCCCCAGCAGCAAGGTGACCGCCACCTCAGAGCTTATAGGAAAGCCAGGTATGAACCGGCAGTTACGGGGCAACTGCAGTCTCATGGGAAGGCGGACGATACTGGCTCTTCCTTCACGTCCTACTGAGGTCACGACTTGCCCCCCACGAGCAGCTCTTTGGCACGGCCATGGTTCCAGAGGCAAAAGAACTTAGTCTAGAGCCCAACACTTGCGGCAGAAAAGTGAATGAACCAAGCATTAAACTTCAGCACCATGCCTCCCCAGCAGGGAAAGGGTGTTGCTCCCTTCAGTCCCTTTTCCCCCCGGCAGCATGGTGGCTGCCGCCTCAGAGCTTACAGGAAAGCTAGGTATGAGCTGGTGGTGACAGGGCAACTGCAGTCTCATGGGACGAGGGGTGGTATCGGCTCGTCCTTCACGCCCTACCGAGGTCACGAGTTGCCCCCCACAAGCGGCTTTCTGGCACATCCATAACACCAGATGCACAGAAACCAATCTCGTAATGATCTGGCTCTTTGCAGAAATCCAAAATCATTATATGACATTATATGATTCTCATACCAGCTTAGAAAACAAAGTACTTCACAATGCCTTTACAGCAATTCTGATTGTTGGGGGGGGGGAATTCTAAACAATAATGATGCATCTTTTGTCAAAATAATGAATGTAATCAATGTAGAGAAGAGTTAAGTAAAAATCATCTGCCTCACAGGCATTGGGAGGGGTGGGAGGGGGCTATATTGTAGTTCTTGGTGGTGAAAGATGAGTACTGGTGAAGGGAAAGGTGTTTGATCATTGTATGACCGAGACTTAAACATTAAAGTTTTGTAACTTTTCCCACAGTGATTCAATAAATAAATATAAGAATAAAAAAGGAAAATTATTTTAAAAAGTAAGGTGGAATTCATGCCCAATTCAATCAGCTAATCAGTGGCTGAATAAATAGCAGTGCTCCTACATAAAAAAAAGAAAAAGAATCAAACTAAGTATACAAATTCTCAGTTTAACATCAAAATGTGATTGAACAATAAGGTAAACATAATTTATTTTCTAAATTGAATGGGTAAATTAAATCAGCCAAGCGGCACAAATGCTGGCCGACTTTGACCGTGAGTGTGGAAAGGTAGGACTACAGCTGAATCTTACGAAGACAATGTTTATGAGAAACAACCTCGTTCCTGACGCCCCATTCGCTCTCAATAGAACGACCATGTCCGAATGCAACAGCTATGTGTACCTAGGTCGAGAGGTCAACATGACAAATGACCTGGCACCCGAGCTGCGCAGGAGGAAGAGAGCGGCTTGGAACGCCTTCAAGAACGTCGAAGAAATAGCTAAGAGGACGAAGAACTTCCGGCTCCGGGCACATCTCTTTGATTCCACTGTTCTTCCTGCATTAACATATGCCTCAGAGACCTGGGCCCTACGCAAACAAGATGAGAACACCATTCAGGTCTCCCAAAGAAGAATAGAAAGAGCTATGCTTGGAATATCACGTTTCACTCAATTGAGAGAACGAATCCGGAGTTCTGACATCCGTCGACGATCAAGGATCAGGGATGCTGTCTCATTTGCCAAGGTGTCGAAAATCAGATGGGCTGGTCACGTAATGAGATTTAAAGACGACCACTGGACTAGAGCTGTTACTGATTGGATTCCACGGGATGTCAAGAGACCGCGTGGCCGCTCACCTACCAGATGGTCAGACTTCTTCGTCAAGATCATGAACGATCGGTTTGAGGCCCTTCATGTTCCCGGAGCGAACAGATGCCATTGGGCTACACTAGCACGCGACAGGGACAAATGGAGACGTTACTGGCGCCCGCTCGAGCAAATCGACGACTAACGGGAAGTTAAGTGATTAAGTGATTAAGTGAAATTGAATGGGATTTTCACAAAAAACACACAGTAATTTAAGTTGATTAATTTCATAAGTCTGACCCTGGAATCCTTGAGGAATTATTTAAGTGGTATAGCAATCCATATGTCGCACTGTGAAAGGTATAATCATAACAGACAATACTGAGCTTTTATGTGCCTGATTGAGAATATATATATAGATAAATCCTTAATTTTTTATGGAAGATAGGGCACAGTCAATACTGCCTAGGACTTATTTCGTCTCTGTGCTCAGAGGTCATTCTGGTGGTACACAGGGACCCTATGTGGTGCCAGGAATCAAACCAGGGTTTTCACATGCAAGGCACCACTTAAGGCTTTTTACGAACCCCCTTGATTCTTATATGATAACTCTATGTGGGAGTTACTATTACCATCTCTTGTTACAAAAAATAAAATTCCTGAAGGCTTTGTTCAGTGACAACTACAAACACAACATAATGCTTAGGAAAATTATCCATTATTACATGACCTGAACAATATTTATTTATTCCTCAACTTACCTGCTACTAAAATAAAATAAAAATGTAGGGGAGGGAAAGTAGAATAAACTGAGAATGTGTCAGACTATATATACATATATATAAAAATTAACTGAAGAACTATTTGTGGTAGCAAATGCCTTGCATATCTAATATATATATATATATCAATTCCCCATATGTATAAGAACACTGAGTCCTGAAGATTTCTTTAGCATCCAACAAGAGCAATATTTTATGAATTCGATATGTTTGAGATCATTACTCCAAGTAACAGTTAAAACTAAAACAAAAATAAATGGTATTGTCATAATGGTCCCTTCTCTATCCTAACTGCCCTCTCCCCCACACTTGAAGCAAACTTACAAACATGGACTCGTCATTCTGGCCCTTGTTTCTACTGTCCTTGGGTATTTGTCTCTTACATTGGTGGTGGGAAATGCATACAGATGAAGGAATGGGTGCTGGAACATTGTATCACTGAAACCCATTCAAGAACAACTTTGTTACTGTGTATCTGTAAGTGATTCAATAAAAAGGTAGTGGTTAGGGTAAAATATATAACTGAATAAATTATATTAGGTGGATAAAATTAAGTAATAATGTATGGTGCTCTAAACTTAATACATTATTAGTGGTGGAAAGTGGACACTCTGGTGGAGGGTGTGGTGTTTGAATGTTTTATGCATGAAACCCTACATTAAAGGTTTTATAATCCAAGGATTCTAAACTGAAATTTTAAAAATTAATACAAATAAATATTATATAACACAAAAAGTAAAATAAAGAAAATTTAGCAATATTGAGACCAGAAGCCATTATTTTACACGTTTTAGGTATTTCACTATATTTTATGATGTATATAATTATGTAAACAGTTAATTAAATTCATAAGTAATAAAATATCTTTTAGAGTCAAGACTTGTTTTGGAGTTTCTTTCTTTGTATCGGTCTTGGGGCCACACCCAGCGATGCCCAGTGGTTACTCCTGACTCTGTGCTCAAGAATTTCTACTGGTGGACTCTGCGAACCATATGAAATGCCAGGGATCAAACCTTGTGCTAGCTATACACCAGGCAAATGTCCTACCACTGTCTTATACTCCAGCCCCAAAGACTTTCTTGTTTTAAATGTGAAAGTGATTATACATGAAAAACTTTAGAGCTCTATTTAAATAAAGACACAAATATATGGAGAAATATTGTGTTTTACAGATTTAAATAATGGATATTACTAAAATTATCATTTTATAAAGAAGAAACCGGTATTACAATAATAGCTGGAAATGATCATGCTAGTAAAGAACTAAGTGCTAAAAGTAGGGAAAGGGATATTCTTGATAACCTTTCAGTATCAATATTGCAAACCATAATGCCCAAAAGCAGAGAGAGAGAGAGAGAGAGAGAGAGAGAGAGAGAGAGAGAGAGAGAAGAAAAGTGCCTGTCATAGATGCAGGCAGAGGTGGGGGTGATGAGAGGTAACCTGGGGACATTGTAGGGGGAAATGTACACTGGTGGAGAGATGGATGCTGGAATATTTTATGACTGAAATCAAATGATGAACAGCTTTGTAAGGTTCTATCTCACAGTTTTCAACAAAAAAGTTTAAAAGTATCATTTTACTGAGATTTTTCATTCCCAAAGCATGATACAAATTAATTACATTATCTATCAAAACTCTATGGCATTTATGAAGAACATAGAAAATCTACAAGCAAATTTGCGTGGAACCCCAAAGCCCCATAATAATCAAATCTCAATCAAATACTCAAAAATAATCTCAGGTGGAATAAATGATTCTTGGAATTGTGTTCCCCAACTTTAAACTGAATTATAATGTTAATAGTCAAAAGTGTATTAGTAGGGAAAAAGTAAACTTAGAAAAATGGAGTCTAATTTATAGTACAGCTATAACTTTATTTATATATACATACACAGTTTATGACAGAAAAGCTAGGTGCGTTTAATGGGGGAATAAAAGCTTCAACAAATGGTACTGGGAAAGCTGGGAGTCACATAGAAGAACAATGATATTGGACTGCTATCTTACACCATAAACAAAAGGTAATTTAAAGTGGATTAAATACTCTTATGAAAATCAGATGCATAAAATATATTGAATAAAAATGTGGAAATAATTCTCCTGGTATCAGATTCAGAATTGACTTCAATGATTCAAAGTTCTTTGTCAAAGAAACAAAGTTAACAGCAAACAAATGGGGTTATATCAAACTAAAAATCTTGCACTGTGAAAGAAAATGTTTAGAATTAAAAGATACTACTAAGTGGAGGGAATATTTGCATATCATGCACATAACAAAGGGATAATATCCATGTTATAATGTACTCACAAAACTCAACAACAAAAAGACCAACGATAAAAATGTCAAGACATAGAGAGGTGAACAGACATTTCTTTGTGGAAGACAAAATTGCCATATGAAAACATGTTCATTATTACTTATTATCAGTGAAATTCAGGTAAAAGTGTCAATAATATACCACTTCACACCAGTAAGAATTTAATATATTGAAAAGAACACAAGCAACCATTGTTGCAGTGGATACAGTGAAAAAAGAACCTAAAATACCGTTAGTTGGACTGTTCTCTTATTTAGTTTCTATGTAAAACAATATGGAGATTAGTTGTATTTAATCCACTTTAAATTACCTTTTGTTTATGGTGTAAGATAGCAGTCCAATATCATTGTTCTTCTATGTGGCTCCCAGCTTTCCCAGTACCATTTGTTGAAGCTTTTATTCCCCCATTAAACGCACCTAGCTTTTCTGTCATAAACTGTTATAAATAGAACTCCCATATGAATTCGCTATTCTACTCCTTGCATCTATTCCAATAACTTGCAAATATTAATGCAAAAAGATACATTCATCCCTATTTAATTACAAGTGCCTGCTGTGCATAGAAGTTTTGCTCTATATACATAATAGAATACTAGGCTTACATAAGAAAGATAAAATCATGCTTTTGGGCTATACTATAAATTGAACTTTCTAGTTCATGTTAAGGAAAATAATTCAGGAGGAGGAAAACAAATTCTGAATGACCTCATTCATATGTTGTACATCAATAAATAAAGTGAATATACAAAGTCCAATTAAGACAAATTCTTAGAGGTTGGCCCCAGAACTTGAGGGAGTAATAAGGGATGGTTAAGACTGACAATGATTGACAAAAATTGGGACTTGGTGGAGGGTGTGGTGTAGTAAAATGACAGCCCTAGAACATTTAAACACTTATGGTAGCATAAAATTAAATTGCATTGGGAAAGAAACTATCAGTAAAAAGAAAAACACATAGACTTGGAGCTAGAGAGATGGTACAGTAGGTATAGTGTTTGCCTTGCACACAGCTGATCCAGTTATGATCCCCAGCACCTTGTATGGCCTGGGCCTTCCCAAGAGTCATTCCTGATAGCAAAGCCCTAAACACTGCTGGGTGTGGTACTTCACCCAGAAAAAAAGACACATTACTAAATGAAGAAAATATCTATATAGTTTATATACGACAAGTGCTAATATTCAAGATATATAAAGCATTAACCAAACACACACAAAAATTTAAAAACCCTATTAACCGCTCCTCTCTGGAAAGAAAGATGGCGGCCGCACGGGAGCCTTGTGGAAAGCAGGTTTGAGCCGGGCTCGGGGGAGCGGCGGGGACCTCATGGGAAGGGGGGCTTTGTGGGCCGTCCCCCACGCCCCACTGAGGTCGCCAGCTGCTCCCCACGAGCGGCTCTCTGGCACGGCCACGGCCCCGGAGGCACAAGGACTTAGCACAGAGAACCAGCCGCTTGGAGCAGAAAAGCAAATGGACTTGTGTTGAACCACGCCACCAAGCCGGCCCGGAGGGGGAAGGGCGTTGACCGGCCCGCCCGCTCCTCTCTGGAAAGAAAGATGGCGGCCGCACGGGAGCCTTGTGGACAGCAGGTCTGAGCCAGGCTCGGGGGAGCGGCGGGGACCTCATGGGAAGGGGGGCTTTGTGGGCTGTCCCCCACGTCCCACCGAGGTCGCCAGCTGCCCCCCACGAGCGGCTCTCCGGCACGTCCACGACTCCAGGGCACAGAAACCAATCTCTTAACTAGCTAACTTTTAATAGAAATTCTTCCAGGGTCAATAAGTAAAATAGCAGAAATTTAAAACCACGCGGCCGCGATAGCGGCCGCACGACATCATTTTATTCTTAAACCAAGTTGTAGAAAGCAAATCATTTCACAACGCTGTTTCAGCATGTCTGATTGTGGGGGGTGGGTCGTAAACTCTAAACAATAATTGTGCATCTTCTATCGAAATAATCTATCTAGTCAAAGTAGATAGAGTATTAACTAGAACTCATCTGCCTCACAAGAAGTGGGAGGGGTGGGAGGTGGGGGTCTATTGGGGTTCGGGGTTAAAAATGAGTATTGGTAAAGGGAAATGTGTTCGGTATCTACATGACTGAGACCTAAACCCGAAAGCTCTGTAACTTTTCCCACAGTGATTCAATAAATAAATAAATTATAAAAAAAAAATAAAAAAATAAAATAAAAACCCTATTAAAACAAGCAAGAATAGCTGATTAGATCTACTTACCAAAATCTACACACATGTCACCAACAGGCATATGAAAAAATTCTCATAGAATTGAATATCAGGGAAATAAAATCAAGATGATAATGAGATATCCTACAATGATAAAAAAAACACCCAGAAATAACAAGTGCAAATATTAATGTGGATGGAGTAAAAAGGGAATCCTTATTCACTGTTTGTGGGAAAGTAAACTTGATTCCCTCTCTATGGAAAACCGTGCAGAGATTAAGTAAAATATTTATTACAAAAGAATTAGCACAAAAAATTGTAAATCTACAACTTTAAAAAAAATAAAATAAAATAAAATAAAGGGAAAAAAAAGAATTAGCATATTCTCCAGCACCTCACCTCTATTTATCTATCCAACTAACACAAAAACACTAAATCAAAACTATTTATTAACGCCCATATTTGTTGCAGCACTTTTGATGATAGTCAAGATATGAAATCAGTGCAGGTGTCCCAGAACATGTTAGTGGATAAAGAATCCATGACATTTAACCACAATGGAATATTCCTCAGTCACTAAAAAGGGTGAGCAACATTAATCTATCTAGAGAATTTTATGTAAGAAAAATATTTCAAATGGTAAAAGACAAACACCAACTGATCACATTCATAGATGTAATGTAAAGAAATAAAATGAGAAAACTAATGTTGAAATTAACCAGAGGACCAATGTTATCAATAGGGGGACAGGATGAATGGTCCAGTGGACTCTGGTGAAGAGAATTTGGTACTGTGGTGCTGTGCATGGCAAAGCGATATTGTGCCCCTACAGCACATACACATTTACATTCTTATAAACCAATGTCATTCAATAAAATGAAGGAGAAGGAGAAGGAGAAAGGAAGAAGAAGGAAGAGGAGGAGGAGGAGGAGGAGGAGGAGGGAGAGGAGGAGGTGGAAGAGGAGGAAGTGGAAGAGGCGGAGGAGGAGGAGGAGGAGGAGGAGAAAGAAGAAGAAAAAGAAGAAGAAGAAGAAGGAGGAGGAGGAGGAGGAGGAGGAGGAGGAGGAGGAGGAGGAGAAGGAGAAGGAGAAGGAGAAGGAGAAGGAGAAGGAGAAGAAGAAGAAGAAGAAGAAGAAGAAGAAGAAGAAGAAGAAGAAGAAGAAGAAGAAGAAGAAGAAGAAGAAGAAGAAGAAGAAGAAGAAGAAGAAGAAGAAGAAGAAGAAACAACTGGTGGAGGTATGGGAAAGAAGACACTGGTGGAGGGATGGCTGTTGGAATATTGTATGAGTGAAACCCTATCGTGAACAGTTTTGTAAATTCACATCTCCCAGTGTTTCAATTAAAAAAAAACAAGACTGGATGCAAGTAAAATTTTTAAAAATTTTTAAAAATTAAATAAAGTACAAAAAGCAATGTATGATTATATTTACATACCATGAAAGGATAAGACAGGACAAAGGAAGTTGAATGGCTACACACAGACATACAGAAGGATGACAAAATTGCAGGAAAATATTTGGAAGAATAAAGAACAATCTAATTACTTTACTATGATGACAACTTCACACATGAAAAGATTAATCAAGACATCATAATGTACATTTTATCTACAATAGTCTCTTATGTTTCTTTTGTACTTTACTAAAACTGTATAAAACAAAACTTATGTATTCAGATAAAATGTCTCTAGATGACACAAAACAAACAAAATTAAAATATTGAAAAAACACGAACTTGCAATATTTGACTTTAATTTATACAGCAAATAATTACACTGAAGCACTTGAAGCTGTATGTTATGTGTGTGTGTTTGTGTGACAAGGGTAATGAATGGGAACAAGATGTGATTTGTACATATCAGGCAAAATGTAAGCTTATCAGAATCATGCTCAGTTTGAGTGTACCTACAGTTTTATGTTAAGCATCATCTCATGTATAAAGGTAAATCTTTAACACCCCAGAAGAATATAGTAATATGTTAAAACAACGCATTGATGTGCATGTAATATATGGGCAACTTTATAAAGAAAAATGAACACATCTTATTATAGAACTAATACCCACCAAATGGTAGCAATAGAAAATGTGTTCTACATATGATAAATGTGAAGAAAGAGTTATCTTATTTTGAGAACCTACTGTAATAAAATTAACTTTAATAATACATCAAAAAAGTTACAATAATAGTAGTGTGTTATGAGATGCCTAAGATAGTGCATACACATCAAAAAAAAGTAGAACACTGTGGCTAGATTTCATCTGCCTAGAGTTTTATGGGATGAGAACATATTTTCCAGGCTCAGAATAGTTTGTTATCTTTATTTGAGGTCTGTAAAATATTCTATTTTCTGTTTACTTATGTTTTTCTCTCCTGTTCCAAACTTTTCTAGTACCAGTATGAGTAATCAAGTACTAATTCTTGAAAAGTTCCTAAAAAGCCCTTTCAGTAGATAGTATTTTACCTTTAGAATTTCAGCACAGATTAATTTCTTTTGAAATCTTGTAAAAAAACAGTAAATTAAAATACAATTCTCAAATAAATAATATACATGTTAAAAACATTGAATATTATCACTAACCTAAGAAATATAAATAGTGGAAGAAATTTAATAGGTATTTCCTCTTTGTGTTTTGTGTTACTTCCTATTTTCTATTATGATTCCAATGTACTATCTACCCTTTCTCAATAAATACATACAATTTTCACAAAACAAAATTACCTAAAAGTTGTTTTAATATTTTTTGAGATTATTAACAGCATATGCAAAAAGAAATCTAGTTAATATGATAAAAATGGTATTTTAATTAAATGTGCGACAGAAATATTAGTGAATAAATGGTATGACAAAATTTTTCAAGCTAATGAAAATACTAAAAAACCTGGACCTATAGCTTATTGATTGTTCCAAAATACTAACTCCTGATGGTACAAATTTTAACAAGTATATGAAGCACTAAAGCACTATAAAATATAAGAGCATTCATTAAAGGCACTCAACATTTTAAATGAATAAGTTGCACAGCAAAATTCATGACACATACACATTGATTAAAAGCCCTATTTATACTCCTATAGTATCTATTTGATTAAAATTATTAAATAAAAGTATAATTACACATTACATTTTATTCAGCACCATAATATCTTCCTCTCCACATGTGCTTGGAACATAACAGGTACAAATACATATTAGTAATTATAAATAAATGATTTCCTATATATTGTTTATGGTACTGCACATTATGGTGGAAAGAAGCTTGGCACCACATAACAAAAAAAAATGAACTTACAATTTATTATAACACTGTTTTCTAGATTTTATCCTATTATATTTTCATGGGTGCATATGGTAGCTAGCTATGTATAGTTTTTATAATAATAATTGTACATTAGTGAGAAGTGGGTGTGGAAAATAGTTGCTTTAAATAGAAATATGATATATTAAGGCAACTAATTCCATGAAATATGCATGTTTTCAAAATAAGACACCAATCATTCACACTGAAACTATAACTGACATTAACTGACATCAGCAATAATAAATTATACTTTCACATAAATAAAATGGGAGTAAATAAAATAAGTATGAACTGCAGGTTTGTATATGTAAGATAAAAATCTGAAAGATATTCATCAAAATTCTAGTAATGGTTATCATTTAGCTAATATTGTATATTTTTACTATGACCAGCATTTTCTTTAATGTAAGTTTTTATATAGTGCTTATATACCTTGATGATCAGAAATAATTTTCCCAACTTAACACATATAACAAATCACAAACCCTATAATAAAAATATCAAAAGCTACTGTAATATTTTTCATTTTGAAGTGAATAATACATCATAATTTGTATTTCATCTAGTACATATTTTCTATGAATAGGTTTTCTTGTGAAAGTAATTATGTTATCCTCTACATTCGTATCAATGTGGATTTCTCTGCTACCGTGGAAATACCGACATCTTCCAAGTACATCTTTAGAAGACAATATCCAGTGTATTTTTTATTAAAATACGAATAAGTAATTTTTTTTATAAAAATGGTCTACAACGCATCTTACCTTTCAATGAAATGCAAATTCTGTTTTGGGATTTTACCAAGGGAGTAGGTCCTAAAGCAGTACAGAAGCCTGTGAACAAAATAACAGATACATGTTTTTAACCTTAATGTCGCAAATATCTGTCCAATATTTTCTGGACTTGCAGATAACACTTTAATTTGGATAAAATTTTACTATACTAGAAGGAAATTGATGGTAGATGACTTTTTAAAATATTCCCTGATTGAGGATACGTTTTTAGTAGAGCAAATTCCCCCTCCCGTTCCGCTGTTCCTAGATTTTAAAACTGTTGTACCAAAGCATATAAAAAGCCTGCTTTTAAGTATTACGTAATGGTTGAATGCTCTTATATTTTCCCTATAAGGTTGTTATAAGCAGTGAGGGTATTTGACAAATCGGCAACAACGTTAGGGTGTATTATATGCCGGCTTAAAAAAGGGAAATAGACTAAAAATTGCTATAACGAACTCCCAGTAAAATTGATCCGCAAATCTTGTATATGAATATAAACTAGACTTGTCAATTACGAGACAGCCTTGGGAAAAGCTGCTGGTGGAGTGTGAAAGCTACTACGCCTGCTTTCTAGCCCATCCCCCACTCTGTAACAACTAACTCGGCATTTTATTCATTCCCCGCGGAGTAAAAACATGGTCGCAGGATATTTAGATAAAATAGACGTACTTCGGAAAGTCATCCACAATAAGACTACCAGATAACACCGGTGGAGTATTTTAATTCATGTTTTAATAAACGTTTTTTGTTAACAGGTTTGATCAACCAAAGGGGAATTTATGCTGAACGGGTGGGAGGACACTTCTTTTCCCTCTGTTAGGATCTATTGATAGTCTTTTTCCCTCGGATATAATAGTCGTAGCATCTTTTTTTTATTCTAAAGATATATAAATTGAATTTGGGGGGAATTTTTATTTTAAAAAAGCCTTACAGAGACGTGTGCCTCTGCTACTAGGCAGCATTGGGAAGAAGGCGTGACCTCGGGGGGGAGGCTATTGGGTTTGATCGTTCATTGGAGCTAACAATTGTCAATCAACCCTCCCCAGCAAATGAGGTGTGAGCTTCAGGCACTCTGTAAACCAAATTAGCTGGTGGTCTGACCGAAAGGGTAGGGGGCTTGTGATGTAAACAGCGAAGAGATCCTCGGGCCTCGCACTGCGCCATTCCACTGCGGCAAGCCTCTGCCCGCAACAGCCGCCGCTGGGAGAGGCTTCGCCAGGTCCGCCTTCCCTGCTCTCCAGGCCTTCGCCGCCACTGCCACCTCGGCGCTCTCCCTGCAACTCGGCCCTGCCCAGTCCCGCGCTGTCTCGACCCGGACCACTTCCACCTGCGCCAGGATCTCTGCGGTTGCGACTCAACGATCCGTGAGTCTTTTGCTCAGCTCTGGGCGCGGGGTCTCTGTCTTAGTCCCACTTTGAAAAGCTTGCAGGCTTGCAAAATGGCAGAAGCTGATGCTAATAAGGTCCCGGAACCTGCGGCCCCGGGGGTGGCCGAAGAAGCGAAGGCTAGCTCGTCTAGTAATTCTGGGGAAGAATCTGACAGCAGCTCCTCCAGCAGCAGTGACAGCAGCAGCAGCAGCAGTCTCAGCCTCTTGTACAGCAAGAAAAGGAAACACGAGCCTTCCAGGAGGTCACGTTCCTCGGGTAGATATTTTTTGGATCGCCTTCCACGGGCAGTTAGAAATCGTGTGCAGGCACTCCGAAATATTCAAACGGAATGCGACAAGGTCGACACCCTTTTCCTGAAGGCAATTCATGACCTGGAAAAAAAATACGCTGTTCTCAACAAACCTATATACGATCAGCGATGCAAAATTGTCAATGCAGACTACGAACCGACAAGAGAAGAATGTGAATGGAATTCGGAGGATGAGGAGTTCAGCAGTGACGAGGAGGTCCAGGAAGACAGCTGTAGTGAAATGCCTCCCTTAGAGGGTGAAGAAGAAGACAAGCCAAAAGAGAAGCCTGAGGCGAAAGCGGAAGAAAAGGAGGCTCCCAAGGAAAATCCTGAAAAGGAAAAAGCAGAAGCTAAAGATTTTCCGGAGGCAAAGCCTGAAGTAAAAGAAGATGCTAAAGATTTACCCCAAGCAAAAGCAGAAGACAAAGAACGGCGGCGTAAACCAAAGGAATCAAGGGATGCCCGGAGAGAATCTTCTAGAAGAGCTTCAGAGGTGAGGCTTAAAGAAAGAGCAAGTCGTAAAAGAGCTCATAAGAGAAAGTCCAGAAGAGAAGATCCCAAAGGCATCCCTAATTATTGGCTAACAGTTCTAAGAAATGTGGAGAAGCTCGGTACCAAGATTCAGAAGTATGATGAGCCAATTCTGAAGTATTTGTCAGATGTCAGCTTGAAGTTCTCGAAACCTGGCCAGCCCATAAGCTACACATTTGAATTCCATTTTCTGCCGAATCCGTACTTCAGAAATGAAGTGCTAACGAAGTCGTACGTAATTACTTCGAAGCCAGATCACAACGATCCTTTCTTCTCTTGCGGATGGGAAATTGAAGATTGTAAAGGCTGTAAAATAGATTGGAGAAGAGGAAAGGATGTCACCGTGACAACCACCTACAGTCGCACAACTGCTACTGGGGAAATTGAAATCAAGCCGAGAATCGTTCCTAATGCATCATTCTTCAATTTCTTTAGCCCTCCAGAGATTCCCAAAATCGGAAAGCTGGAACCACGAGAAGATGCAATCCTTGATGAGGACTTTGAAATTGGTCAAATTTTACATGATAATGTCATCCTGAAATCAGTCTATTACTACACTGGAGAAATCAATGGTGCCTATTACAGAAATAGAAGATACCGAAAATAAAAAGGAAAGTTGCCTGAAAGAATTTTCAAGAATTTCAAAATTGAAGTGAAGCAGGTTTATATAGCTTTGAGAAAAAAAAAAACCTGCCCTGTAATCTCCATACTAATATCCCTTGCTGTCTTGTGCTTTTATATTTTCTTGGTATTTTAAAAATTTCTTTAAAAGTGTCTAAGTATTAGTTTATTATTTATATTCTGTTGTAACCTGTTGTAATGTGATATTCTTAAGAGATATGTAAAATGTCAGTTACCTAAAGCATGTTAGCTTGATTCTATAGATTTTGCTTCTTGTGAAGTCCTTTTGTTATGTTCCTATTATAATTTAACTGTGAAAACTGTTAGAATTATTCTCAGAATTGTTAACTAAGATTTTTTAAAAAGCTTGAAAAAGTAATTTCCTGAGCTAAAAACACAGCTCTTTGTTTTCTCCTATTCAGCTCTGAAGACTAAGGATTTAAATATGCTTCCACTGGCAGTGCATTCTTTGCTATAGAAATACAACACGTTTAACTACTAGAGAGTATTGTGAAATTTGCCTGAAAAAATTAGAATACACTTAAGGATATTTATTAATACCATGTAGAATGTGACTGAGCTTGTTTATGTGAATAGTGGTGTATAAATTTAGTTATAATGAAGTTATTGTTTACCACTGAAGTGTTAATATGATATAGTATTTTATGGCAAAAGTCTCTTTATCTTATACTGTTTAATTGTAATCTAAAATTACTAGTAACATTTTCTTTGTAATATGTGCTAATTTTCTTTTCAATGAAAATGTTCAATTTGTGTTATTTGATATTTTTCATGTTCTCTATTGCATCCTAAAATAATTACATGTCAAATAAAGTGTATTGTGCTCCCAAATTTGGTGCTTTTAAAAACAAAACTGAAAATATTAAGGGAAATGGGACTTGACAATTATAATTATTATGAATATTTCAAGACTTTCCCCAGATCTTAGCTATTATTCGGAGAACATATAACCAAGTAGTTAAAGAGAAATGACATAGGGGACAAGATAGACAAGGGAGGGGAGAGGAGAATTGGTGGAGGGAGGGTGAGTGAAACAGCAAGATGGTGGAAGAAGACAAAGAAAAGGAAGGGCAAGGGAGGTAAGGCAAAGGGAGTAAGTATGTGAACAGGATAGGAGTTTGGAAAAAGGGGAAGGAGATGAAGAAGGGAGGAGGGAAGGGAGAGCCAGTGGGGAGGAAAGAAAAGACCAAGTGAAGAAAAAGGGAATTTTGAGGAAGGAGGAATGGGAAAAGGGTGTAGTGGGTGAAGGGAAGCATACAGGGAAATGATGGTGGGGGGCGGGGCTGGGGAAAAGTGGGAACCAAAATGGAAATTTCTGATCAAGGAAAGCCATCTATTTAGAAAAATAAAATTAAGAAAGTTAAAAAAGAAAAAAGAAAAGCTCTCTGTCACTTCCAAGAGTAGGATGAGAAAATAATTCATTGCCACCCTCCTGACTTGGGAGGCTCACACTACCATAGCTCATTTTTATAGGTGACATCATGCTCTTAATCTCTTCAGTATCACACAGCAGGTTGCAGGATATTTAGATCCCATTTTTTAGCTTGAAATTATGGAAAGGGAGAGCCTTAAAGTCAATTTGTAAGAGAGCTTTAAAATGGGGGCAAAGGTACTAACAAGTACAACAAATTATAAAGCAGTGCTTTATCTCACATTTTTCCATTTCCACTGCCTACATAATATTTCATTCAAGACTTTACTGCATTAAAAAGCAGAAGCAAGGAGGCAAAATTTGAAGATTTCTGAATCTTCAGCTGTAAAATTACCTAATAGGGTCCCCAAACCCCACCATATATAATTTAGTATATTGCTTTTTTCCTGTTAACAAGCACCCCCTTCTTATCTATAAACGTGAAAACATTACAAATCTATATTTATCAAGCAAGTATGTTTGATTTTTTAACGTGTCATAGTTTATACAAAATCAACAGGATTTTGAGCATGTTTTGATTTCTTAGATTTTTGCAACCATCATGACTGGGTGTGTCATACATATTTACATACTTAGAGTATTATAAATTTATGTTCCTGTTCCACTGCTACAAAGGTGCACTGCTACAAGGGTGCCTAAACCAGAACTGTGCTTGCCAAACATGGCAGATAGCAGAGTCCTTCCCTTAAACCGCCAATATGGAATGCAACATCCGCAGTACATACTTAGAACACTGGAGAATTTAGCCTCTTACAGAATATTTGCGAAAGAGAAGCTGAAAAGCCGCAAATAAAATCATTCAGCAGCACGCTACACAAATATGGGCGTATAAATAATAGATGGATTTCTCCCAGTTTATCTCCCGAGGAGGCTTTCGGGTGGGGGAGGGAAGTGGTGGGTGAGTTTGGGCTTTTATCACAACTCCTCTGCTCTGGTCGACTCAAAATCAAAGGTGAACTCAAGTCGGGTAGAAGCAAGAGAACAAACTGAAAAGATATCTTGCTGCTATTTTTCCTTTTCAGTTTAATAGGGGGAGGGAGGATGCAGGACCTGTCACGGACATGTGCGTCAGAGTAGTAGCAGGATTATGCAGAAGCAAACATGCTGTGTGCTATACCGGACCTATCACCCGCAGAGTGTGTAGATAAAACGCATTAGGCCCAAGGCTTACACAGTCATTGGGTCAACAACTTGTCCATCTCACATCCTGAGCCAATGAATGGTACCAAAAGGAAGAGCCGCCTGGAAAAGAGCTCTGGAGCCGGAAGCGGGGGCTGGGGAAGGGCGCGGCTGGAGAAAATCCCTTTGTAGGGTCCGCGTACTGAAAAGCCTTTTCTGTGCGCAGTTTCTTTCTGCTGTGGCTCCAAAACGAGGCTCGCTGACGTATTGCTGCCCGCCCCCAGCCCCTCGGGCCAGAGGGTCCTCCCCACATCCTCTCTTATCACTGCAGCCATTTGTTTTTCACAATCCTATTTTGGGGGAACTGAGCGTCCGATTTTGTTCTTTTAAAATTCGTAGCAAAGGGACTTTCCTAAGCAGTCACCCGGGATACCAAAGAAGAGGGAAAAGAAGAAATTGTCCAGTAAAGTGAAAAACGTGACAACACAGTTGGTCAGGTGATGCAAATGCATCATTCTCTCCTGTTCAGAGAGCTTCAGGAGTCAGTGAAGGATGACAGAAGCAGAATTTGAATTCTTTTTTTTTACAGAATGAAGCATAAAGTGTCATCCAGGTGATTCTTTACATTGACTAATGTATTAAGACATCCTGCTAAACAACGTTATACATAGCTTCAATTATTTTGCGTTTTTGTATATTTTTAAAAGGCTAAATAAATGAAATACTTGAGCATTAAAACACCCAGTATGTATTTTCAATTTATGTCAAAACAGCAAAATTTTAAGTTATCTTTATTGGTGTCTAATTTGGTCCTTATGATACCTCTAGTAAAAAAAAACCTGTTAGTAAATGAAAATTATAAATTTCACTGAAAGTATTATTTACTTGCGAACAAAAGTATTTAAAGAGCCCATTTAAGTTCCTGCTCTGTCTCCAGCTCAAAGGTGTAAAGACTTTAAGTAAATATTCGACAGGTGCACCTTCATTTTGTGTTATATAAATGTGACACTTATGTGATGGTGCATTACAAAACATTTATCACACGAACAAAGTAGCATAAAGTTAAGAATTTTCAAAAACATATAGCACCTATTTGATTATGTTTGTTAATTTTGTGTTGTGGTTTATAAATAATAAAAAAATAATAAAGCTGTTACTTCTTAATCTAGTAATAGTGAAAGCGTTAGCAAGTGTTTTTCTCATCTTTTTACTCAAATGATTTAACTAGAGAATTAAGCACATTTATCCTTTACTAATGTTACCAGTTTTAGTATTTCATTGCATCTTCTTGTTATAAAATACATCATAGAAAATTTGGAAGCATTCTACATACAAAAATATAAGATAACTGAAAAGTTTTAGTAACTGGATATAATTATGATTTCTTTTTCTCACATACTGAAAAATCATATTGAAATGCCTGTATTTGCTTTACTACATTGATTACTACTATTCTATCATTCTCAGTTTCTATTTAGTTCATGTACACACCTGATTTTGCCATCCAATAAATAAGTATACTGTAACTTACTTTACAAGTCTCATACAGGCACTTAGGTTAAGAAACTTTTTTTGGTTAGTAATCATAAGCATTTTCTTTGTTTCGTGTCTGGTGTTTTGTTTGTTTGCTTGGTTTTTGTTTTCTGTGTGTGTGTGTGTGTGTGTGTGTGTGTGTGTGTGTGTGTGGTTGAACCCAGACACACGTGCAAGGCAAACTCTCTACCACAGTGGGACATCCCTGGCCCCTAAGCACTATTTTTGGATTAAGGAAAATATATTTGTATGTTTTCTCCTTCATAAGAATTTTTACTGTTAACATGCTCTAGTAAAATATGTCACCTTCCCATTATAAAAGTTGACACAAATATTTATAAAGTGATATAAAGTTTATAACAATTTCAAAACCAGACTGTTCATAACAGCAGTGAAGAATACCACACTATATTTGTACAAGGCAATATTATTCAGGACTTAAAAAAACTCACATTCTATTACAGATGAAGCCCAGAATCTCTAAGCTCAGATGCAGTACACATTATGTTGTATGATTACATTTTCACACATTTCTATTTATATAAATATATTGACACAGAAAACATGTAAGTGATTGCCCAAAACTAGGGGTAGATGTGAAGTTTAATATAAATGAAATAAGGAAGTGTCATACTGAGCAAAACCAGCCAGAGGCAGAAAGACAAATGTAGGATTATTTCACTGATATGTGCCATATAGAGAAACAAATCAAGGGATGGATGACATTAATTAACAGACAATTCATAGTTAATTGATTAATTAATGAATGGTAGGAGGAGGGTAAGATTTATGTTTACTTGAAGTAGCATAGAGGCATAGGTTAAGTGTCTGGAGCACATGGATAGTGGCTAAGGGAGGTTACAGCATGTGCCAAACCCATAATTGTCAATTAATAAACAGTGGGAAGATCAGTAGAGAAGAAATATCAGATCAACGGTGACAGCCAGAGTTGATTGGCACTCAGGTTGCTGTTTTATACAGCAATTTTTTGCATTATTACTACAAGCTTAAACACTATTGTAATCCTATTTCCTAACTATAATAATACAAAAACGACTTTTCAAGTAAAAGAAAGAATAGCATACTTCTCCACCTAAAGAATTTTCTTCTTTGTCAATACTCAGAACTAGATATTGGCCTGTGGAAGGAGAGAATAGCACTGTATAGCACTGTATAGCACTGTCCTCCCGTTGTTCATCGATTTGCTCGAGCGGGCACAAGTAACACCTCCATTGTGAGACTTATTGTTACTATGTTTGGCATGTTGAATACCTCACGGGTAGCTTGCCAGGCTTTGCCGTGGGGGCGCGATATTCTCGGTAGCTTGCTGGGCTCTCTGAGAGGGGCAGAGGAGTCGGGGCGGAGGAGTTGAACTGAACTGGGGTTGGCCAGGCGGCCCGGGTCAGCTGCGTGCAAGGCAAGTGCCTTGCCACTGTGCTATGGCTCTGCCAGGAAGGAGATAATAAAGAGAGAAATAAGTGCAACCTGGGTGTGAAGTGAATGTCCACTTATAGAGAACAACTAATTGATCACCATGGCAAATTCCAAGATTCTTATAGCTCATGTCCAGGTAACTTTGTCAAGGTTTGTAGTTATGTAAGACTTCTGGGAGAGACCAACCCAAAGATCATAGCCATCATACAACAGCGGATGATGAAGACTGATTTGTCGATTTATTCTTAAATACAGAATGGCCTGTTATTATTAAAAATATTTATTTTACCTATTAAATTTCTTAAATTTTGTTTCCCTATCTGTTTTTTTTGTAGTTGGTAACAATAAAGTGAAAGTAAAGTGAAGGCCCTCCCATTGATCATCGATTTGCTCGAGCGGGCCCAGTAACGTCTCCATTGGAGACTTTGTTGTTACTGTGTCTGGCATATCGAATACGTCATGGGGAGCTTGCCAGGCTCTACTGTGTGGGCGAGATACTCTCAGTAGCTTGCCGGGCTCTCCGAGAGGGGCGGAGGAATCGAACTCGGGCCGGCCATGTTGGCTGCGTGCAAGGCAAACGCCCTACCGCTGTGCTCCTGGATGTACTTGGTAACAATAAATATATTTTAAAATCATGAATAGATGTAGAAGAAAAATATCGATTCCTTAGTATTCTTAAGCAAATTTCAAAGCGACATAATTTGAACACTGTATCATTTGAGCATTGTAGAGGGCATTAATTTTAGTTCTGATAGACCTGGTATAGATTCCAAGTTTTATCACCTTTTGACTGTGTGAACTTATGCAAGCTTTTAACCTCTGTAATCCTCATTTATCATATATGGAGTATGATGGGATGCTATTACTCAACTTCTTCATAGATTTATGGCAAAGCCTAAATGAGATAGTATTAATCAAACAACGGACATGGTGTTTAACACTAAACAACCATTCAAGTAATTATTATTGCAGTAATTAGGGTAAATAATATTTACTTCGAATTCCAGGTAAAACATCAAGCTATTAAAAGTATAAAACTGATATTACATAATCCAAGTATAATTTCAAGGAAAAAATTCTTTAATTTTATGTAACTGATTTCGTTATCTCTTGGATCTTCCTTCTCTAAATCAATATTTTAGTAATGTTCGATAAACTAGTGAATTTCCAGATTCCTGGTACCCATTTCTATGTGAGATATTTAGAAATGATTTCCAGCACAGAATGCTTTACTCACAAGTTCAAGTTTTGTCCAAGGTGTCACAGGGGACATAGAAGACAGGTCAATGATTTATAACTCTGCTTTTTTAAATGTTCTTATGGTCAGAAAGTTAATTTTAAAGAATAAGTTGCATAAGTTTAATAGAATACAAAAGATGAAATACATCTAACTGCATATCAGATGGCATGTACTTAAATACCCTGTAAGAAATAGGACTCAAAAGAAGAGGAAAACCTCGTAATAGTTTCTTTAAAATATCACCATTGTGGGATCTGCGCGGGACGGGAACTGATCCCCACGGCTCGGCAACAAAGCTGAAGGGGACCCCTCTCCTCCTTCCAATCAGGTACCAGTGCAGGGACACTTTCCGGAGAGAAATATTCTCTCACTACATATGCCCTAGGAACCATAAGCTACCTTCTTAGATGGAGTCTTCTCTATTTTAGCTCAGCCACTAGAAACACAGTAGCCAATAACTCATAAGCCTATCTCAACTCACACTACATATCAAGCAGAATAGTAACAGTAAACGTGAAGGACTAAACCACACTTGTCACAATGGTAAAGCAACGCAAAAGCCCACCAAACTTTATTATTGAAGAGGCTAACCCAGAAGACATCAACAGTACTGTAGTGTTAGACAACCTCTCTGACAAGGAATTCAGAAGGGAGCTACTTAGGATGCTTCGGGAACTAAAAGAAACAATGGAAAGCAATGCCAATAAAAGACAAGAGGATTTGAAAGCAGAAATGAGGAAAATGCAATCGGAAATGTCAGACCTAAAAAACCTGGTAGGCGAATTGAAAAACTCAGTGGAAGGCCTCAGCAGCAGAGTAACAGCTGCTGAGAACAGAATCAGTGAGCTCGAAGATCAAGTTCAGAGACTCTCCAGAAAAGAGCAGAAAATGGAAAAGAGACTCACAATTCGGGAACAGATGGCAAGAGAAGATCGTGACGAAGCCAAGAGGGGTAACATAAGAATTATTAGAGTCCCAGAGGGAAAGGAAGAAAACGTTGATGAAGAATAAACTGTCAAAGACATCATTGCTACAACGTTTCCAGAGCTGACGAAAACTTGTGACCACATTCAGGAGGCCCGAAGGGTACCAGCTAGAAGAAATCCGAATAAAAATACCCCAAGACACATTCTGATCAAAATGACCAAAACCTGAGACAGAGACAAAATTCTGAAAGCAGCAAGATCGAAGAAAGAAATCTCTTACAAAGGAGCATCCTTAAAATTCACAGCTGATTTTTCTGATGAAACCCTCATGGACCGAAAACAGTGGTGGGACATAGTGAAAATACTCAGTGAAATAAATGCCTCTCCAAAAATACTTTAACCAGAGAGACTCTCATTCATAATAGAAGGAACAACACACAGTTTCACAGACAAGCAACAACTCAGGAACTTCATAGACTCAAAAACATGGTTACAAGAACAACTAAATGGGCTACTTTAAGGCACGACAGGCCCCTCAAATACACCAAATTTCAACAGAACAATGGGGCAAAATCCCATAACAATAATCTCTCTCAATGTCAATGGGCTAAACGCACCAATTAAAAGACATAGAGTGGCAGGATGGATTAGAAAATTGAACCCAACATTCTGCTGCCTGCAAGAAACACATCTCAATAGTCAAAGCAAACACAGACTCAGAGTCAAAGGCTGGAAAACAATCCTACAGGTAAACAGCTCCCATAAAAATGCTGGGGTAGCCATCCTTATATCAGACCACATTGATTTCAGAGTGAGGAAGGTCATAAGAGACAGTGAAGGCCATTTCTTATTGATCAAAGGATCTGTACAACAGGAAGAACTTACAATAATAAATGTATATGCACCTAATGAGAGACCAGCAAAGTACTTAAAACAACTAATCATAGATTTGGAAAAAGACATCAATAGCAAAACAATACTAGTGGGAGACTTCAACACCGCTTTGTCACCTCTTGATAGATCAACCAGGCTCAAGCTTAGCAAGGACATACTTCATCTGAGGGAAACAATGGAAGAAAGGGACTTAGTAGATATATACAGGACACTTCATCCTCAAAAAGCTGAATACACATTCTTCTCAAGCGTACATGGAACATTCTCCAAGATAGACCACATGCTAAGCCACAAAACATGCCTCCATAAAATTAAGAAGATAGAGATTGTATCAACAATCTTCTCAGACCACAATGCGCTGAAATTAGAAGTAAATCACACACAAAAACAGAAAACTAAATCAAACACCTGGAAATTAAACAGTGATCTATTGAACAACGAGTGGCTTAGAAAAGAAATCAAAGAGGAAATCAAAAGATTCCTAGAAACGAATGAAAATGAGAACACGAGTTACCAAAACTTATGCGACACAGAAAAGCTCTGTTAAGAGGAAAGTTTATAGCTCTACAAGCATTCCTCAGGAAGGAGGAGCGAGCACACATAAGTAACCTAACCTCACAGCTTAAGAGCTTGGAGAAGGACCAAAAAAGGAGCACAACCCGAACAGGAGGAAGAAAATAATAAAACTCAGAGCAGAGATTAATGAGATGGAAACCCAAAAACAATCCGAAAGATCAATGAAACCAAGAGCTGGTTCTTCGAGAAAATTAACAAGATTGATAAGCCTTTAGCAAAACTCACAAAGAAAGGGATAGAGAAAACCCTAATAAACCGAATCAGAATTGAAAAGGGGGTCATTACAACAGAAACTACAGAAATTCAAAGGATCCTCAGGGAGTACTTTGAGAAGCTTTATGCCACAGAACATCAAAATTTCGAGGAAATGGATAAATTCCTAGACTCCTACAGACTCCCAAGGCTGAACCAAGAAGACCTGGAATACCTGAACAGACCTATCACCATCAAGGAAATTGAAATGGTAATAAAAAGTCTCCCTAAGCACAAAAGTCATGGCCCAGATGGACTCACTAGTGAATTCTTCCAAATCTTTAAAGAGGATTTACTCCCAATCCTTTTTAAATTTTTCCACGAAATTAAAATATCAAAAACACTTCCAAACAGTTTCTACGAAGTAAATATCACACTGATACCAAAAGTAGACAGAGATACCACAAAGAAAGAGAATTACAGGCCGATATCCCTGATGAACACAGATGCAAAGATCCTCAACAAACTACTAGCAAATAGAATCCAACTACTCATCAAAAAGATCATACACCATGACCAAGTAGGATTCATCCCAGGGATGCAAGGATGGTTTAACATTCGGAAATCAATCAACATAATCCATCACATCAACAAAAGAAAAGATAAAAAGCATATGATCATATCAATAGATGCAGAGAAAGCATTTGACAAGATCCAGCACCCCTTTATGATGAAAACCTTAGCCAAAATGGGTATAGAGGGGACTTTCCTCAACATAGTTAAAGCCATCTACCACAAGCCTACAGCAAGCATCATCCTCAATGGGGAAAAACTGAGAGCTTTCCCTCTAAGATCAGGAATGAGACAAGGATGCCCACTATCTCCACTGCTGTTCAATATAGCACTGGAAGTACTTGCAATAGCGATTATGCAAGAAAAATATATTAAGGGCATTCAGGTAGGAAAGGAAGAAATCAAGCCCTCACTATTCGCAGTTGATATGGTAATATACTTAGAGAACCCAATAACCTCCACCAAAAAACTCCTAGAAACAATAGACTTATATAGTAAAGTTGCAGGCTATAAAATCAATATCCAAAAGTCCATGGTTTTCCTATACAGAAACAGTGAGAGAGAAGAAAGCTACATGAAAAAAATGATCCCGTTCACAATTGTTCCCCAGAAAATCAAGTACCTAGGAATCAGCTTAACTAAGGAAGTAAAGGACCTGTACAAAGAAAACTACAAAACACTACTTCAGGAAATAAAAGAGGACATGAGGAAATGGAAAGATATCCCCTGCTCATGGGTCGGGAGATTTAACATTGTCAAAATGGCAATACTACCGAAAGCATTGTATAAATTCAATGCAATCCCTATAAGGATACCCATTACATTTTTCAAAGAAATGGAGCAAACACTCCTGAAATTTATATGGAGCAATAAGCCCCCACGAATAGCTAAAGCAATTCTTGGGAAAAAGAAAATGGGAGGAATCAACCTCCCTAACTTCAAACTGTACTACATAGCAGTAATAATTAAAACAGCATGGTACGGGAACAAAGGCAGAACTGCAGACTAATGGAACAGGGTTGAATACACTGACATCTCCCCTCAACCATATGATCATCTAATCTTTGATAAAGGTGCAAGTAATGTGAAGTGGAGTAAGGAAAGTCTCTATAACAAATTGTGCTGGCATCACTGGACGGCTACATGCAAAAAAGTGGGCTCAGAACTCTGCCTAAAACCATGTACAAAAGTAAGATCAAAATGGATTAAAGACCTCAACATCAGACCAGAAACTATAAGGTACTTTGAAGACAAAGTTGGCAAAACCCTCCATGACATTGAAGCTAATGGTATCTTCAAAGATGCCACGTCACTGGCCGAGCAAGTGAAAACAGAGATAGATAAATGGGACTATCTTAAACTACGAAGCTTCTGCACCTCAAAAGAAACAGTGGCCAATATGCAAAGACAGTCTACAGAATGGGAAAGGACATTTGCCGAACACACATCTGACAAGGGGTTGATATCAAGGATATACAAAATACTGGTTGAACTCCACAAGAAGAAAACATCCAACCCCATCAAAAATGGAGCAATGAAATGAACAGAAACTTTCTCAAAGAAGAAATCCAAATGGCAAAAAAGCACATGAGAAAATGTTCTACATCATTAATTATCTGGGAGATGCAGATCAAAACCACAATGTGATACCATCTCACACCTCAGAGACTGGCCCACATCCAAAAGAACAAAAGCAACCGATGCTGGCGCGGATGTGGCGAGAAAGGGACACTGTTTCACTGTTGGTGGGAATGTCGACTGGTTCAGCCTTTCTGGAAAACAGTATGGACGATTCTCAAAAAATTAGAAATTGAGCTCCCATTTGACCCAGCAATACCACTCCTGGGAATATATCCCAGAGAGGCAAAAATGTATAGTCGAAGTGATATCTGCACTTGTTTGTTCATTGCAGCACTCTTTACAATAGCCAGAACCTGGAAGAAACCTGAATGCCCAAGAACAGATGACTGGTTAAAGAAACTTTGGTAATCTACACAATGAAGCACTATGTAGCTGTTAGAAAAGATGAAGTCATGAAATTTATATACAAGTGGTACAACATGGAAAGTATCATGCTAAGCGAAATGAGTCAGAAAGAGAGGGATAGACATAGAAAGATTGCATTCATCTGGGGAATATAAAGAAACAAAATATGAGATTAATACCCAAGAATAGCTGAGATCAACACCAGGAGGATTACTCCATAGCTCAGAGGCCTGCCAGGTATTCTAGGGGAAAGGGCAGCTCAGATAGAGAAGGGAGCACCAAATAAAGGGTCTTTGGAGGATACTCCCAGGAGGGGAGATGCATGTTGAAAGTAGACTATGGACTGAACATGTTAGCCACTCAAAGTCTCTTTTGCAGACCACAACACTCGAAAGGAGAGAGAGAACACAAGGGTGAGATGGGAGGGATGGGGGTGGGAGGGATATTATCCATGGTGGTGGAAAATGGGCACTGGTGGAGGGATGGGTATTTGGTCATTGTATAATCGAAACCCAAGCACAAAAAATTGCAAATCTACAACTGTACCTCATGGTGTTTCACTAAAAATAAAAAAAAATATTACCATTGTAATTTCAGATATAATATCACAATATTTTTTCTGCTAAAATTGATTTTAACTCAACTCAGCCTGCCTGGCTTTAAGAGAAAATGTGACCGTAAATCCAATAAGAAATATTAAGCAGATAATATGAATTGCATATAATTATTTAAGTTTAATTAAAATGACTTTAGAGTTCTTCAGTCTTTAGATTAGAAGACTGATATGCATCAGGGCAGATTTTATTCCATTTATTTTTGTTATTTTGGTATGCGGGGACCAGAGAGCTAGTATAAAAGGTAAAGTGCTTGCCTTGCAGGGAACTAATACCAACTTGAACCTTTGACACCACATATGGTACCCCTTGCAACACCAAGAGTGATCCCTGGGCACTGAGTCACGAATAAGCCTTGGGCACTGTTGGTTGTGGATCAAAAACAAACAGGCACCGTCCCCCCAAACTACAAGGAAAGCATTTTAAAAGTGCAACTGAATTTTTAAAAGTGGGAAGAGTTGGACTTTTATGTCCTTATTTCTATGGGCAGGCTTCTAATAATCATTTAGAATAGAATTGTGTGTGTGTGTGTGTGTGTGTGCGCGCACACGCAAAGACTACAGAATTAATTAGACTGAAGGGCTAGATGAAAAATACAACTCTTATATTAAATCTATCTAGATAAAGAGGTCTTAGGAAAATAAACTATGACTTTTTGTAATTGAACTAAGTATTGAATGAGGAAACATCTTGAAATTTCTTCTCTGGTTTTAGGAAATTTTGGTTATATTGTGAAAATATCTTGGATGCATGATAAATTATTTCAAATATGTTTATGTTTATCTTGGATTATTAAATATTTCAACAAGTATAAATTGTAAAGAACTTTGCATGATACCCTTTCAGTAACATTACTGAAAACCACAAACCACAGTGCCTAACTGAAAGAGAGAGAGAGAGAGAGAGGAGAGAAAGGAGAGAGAAGAGAGAGAAAGGGAGGGGAAGAGAGAAAGAAAGAGAGGAAAATTGTCTGCCATAGAAGTAGGCTGCAGAGAGAGGGGGAGGAGAGGAGAGAAAAAGGGAGAGAGAAAGAGAGGGAGAGAGAGAGGAAAGGGGTCTGGTATACAGGTAGGCTGTGTGTGCGTGGGGGAGCAGGGGTACGCAGGAGAGAAACTGGGGTCATTAGTGTTGGAAAATGTGTACTGAAGAAATGAGTGTTGGAACGTTGTATGACTGAAACTCAATCATGAACATCTTTGACACTATATCTTATGGTGACTCCATTTTTTTAAAAAAACCTTACAATAATCAACAATAACTAGTATTAATCTAGTATATTGATTTTTATTTCAAGATATTTTCATAAACAAAGAAAAGATTACAGATGGTATTGTTTTTGCTGTAATTGCCGTACTTCTTGTATGTGAAAAGGTAATTATTGTTATTTAATTTTGGAGCAGGAATATTTGTAAGATTTTGTTGAAGATTTTTGCATTCATGTTCATTTGAGTTACTTTCTTTTTATGTGTGCTCTTTTCCTTGGCTTTTGGGGTTTTGGGGTTTTGAGTTTGTTTGGGGGCCATTTCCGGTTATGCTCAGGACGTGCTCCTGGCTCTATGCTCAGGGATCACTCCTGGCAGGCACAGGGGACCATATTGGGTGCTGGGGATTGGACCCAGGTTGGCCGCATGCAAGGCAAGCATCATACCCAAAGTACTATCTCTTGGACCCCCCTTGTTGTTTTTATTTCAAAAATTTGTTTTATAGGCTAGGCCCTCCCGTTGTTCGTCGATTTGCTCAAGCGGGCCCAGTAACGTCTCCATTGGAGACTTTGTTGTTACTGTGTCTGGCATATCGAATACGTCATGGGGAGCTTGCCAGGCTCTGCCGTGCGGGCGAGATACTCTCAGTAGCTTGTCGGGCTCTCCGAGAGGGGCAGAGGAATCGAACTCGGGTCGGCCATGTTGGCTGCGTGCAAGGCAAATGCCCTACCGTTGTGCTATCGCTCCAGCCCTATATTAAATACATTTGATAGAATTCCTCCCTCTTAAATTTTTTTGAGCAGTTTGATGATCAACAGAGCTATTAGTTCTTTGAAAGTTTTGTAGAATTCACTCAGAAAACAATGCTTCTGAGCTTTTGTTTGGTAGAATTCTGCTTACTTTTTTGGTTTCTGCACTTGTGTTAGTAACCAGGGATTTATCTCACTCATATAGTCTATGTGTCAGTAGTGCTGTTAAATCAACTGAGTTTCAGTTCAGTAATTTTCTACTTTTTGAAACATTGTACAATTTCAAGTATCTTTTACAGTATGGCCTGTTTTTACCCACAAAGTCTATATTCTCTTGCATAGTTTTTCAGATTTACTGAATTTATATCAAAGCTTTATAGAGTATTTATATATAAATATTTTTTCATATGTGTTAACATGTTATTCACTAAAGCTTTTGCTTTTTTCCGGATGGTTAAAGTCATAAAGTTAAATAACACTAATTAACATATATATCACAATCACCATCACGACCATCCTGTTGTTTGTGAATTGTCTCGAGCAGGCCCCAGTAACGTCTCCTTCATCCTAGCCCTGAGATTTTTTAAAAAGTGCCATATTCAAGGCTCTTTCAGCGTTAGGAGAATGAGACCCATCATTGTTACTGGTATTTGGCATATTGGGTACACCACAGGGAGTTTGCCAGACTCTGCCATATGAGCAGGTTACATTCGGTAGCCTGCCAGTTTGTCCAAAGTAAGAATGAGATAATAAGACCCAGAGACTATACATATATCATACTTCTTAAATTTCAATTTCCTTTTCCAGATGTTAAAATTGCTTAAATTTGGTTGTATTACACCATTAGGTACTATTTGGAAATAATGCATAAATTAGCAGGGGAGTAATAGAAAGATGTGTGAGAAAAAATACAAGGAATTGGGAACATAGTACAGAGGACACAGTTAAGATGCTTGTCTTACATGTAGCTGACTCTGCTTCTGTCCCCTGCACCACATATGGAATGACCCATGGGACAGGAATAAATTTTGTACACTACTGGTTGTGGTCCAAAAATTAAAAAAGAGACAAAAAGAACTATATTATAAATTCTATATATTGTATGCATTTTGAGCACATAATTTCATTCTGTGTAACTTTTAGTTCAACTTAAAGACTCATAAATTGCAAAATAAAATTAAACATTTATTGACATTGTGAATTTGAGTTTTTAATATAGTGGGGCTCTCCATTTTGCTAAAGTGAAAATTAAGTTAGAATTAAGCTATTTTGTTACATAAATACTCTCAATATTATACATGAGATCCTCTGGGTGTTGTTTAAAAACAAACAAACAAACAAACAAAAAAACTGGCCATGAGTCCTAAAACATTAATGTATGGTACAGCAACTTGAACAATAAATTAAAAGGGGTCTAGAGTGATAGCACAGTGGGTAAGGCGTTTGCCTTGCATGTGGCCGACCCGGGTTTGAATCCCAGCATCCCATATGATCCCAGCACCACCAGGAGTAATTCCTGAGTGCAGAGCGAGGAGTAACCCTTGTGCATCGCCGGGTGTGACCCAGAAAGCAAAATAAAATAAATAAATAAATTGAAATAATGTGCAAAACAATGTGTTATATTGAAAGGACTAACATAGTAAGCAATAAAGAGAGCTAACAGAAATGTCAACAAAAAAGTTATATTAAACTCTATATAAGTTAAGAACCAATTTTAAATGAAACAAGCTTTTGGGTTTTGAATTAAAAAAGGCAATAGAAACACATCTTTATTTTTCATAATTATTTTATTAATACATATATTAGTGAATAAAAAACATGCAATACAGAATCTGAAACTGAGTAATTAATACACATTTACCACTAAACTACAAAATTCCATCCTGAGCCATACAATTTCCTACCTTCTTATTTCCAAAGCATGCCAAGATCTGCTTTGGAGTATGTTCATTGTGAGATGATATAAGGTATCAAAGAGGTAAAATCTTCTCTGAATCCAAACATGAATATGTATTTAACAAAAATCCAAATACTTAAAGCACAGATAGCATAAATTATATAATATTCACAGAAGCATCACATAAAGTCACTTAATTATTGCCTTCGCATTTTTTCTTTTGCCCACACACATTTATCTGGGTAGTCTTTTTATTGCTCTGCTATTATATATTTGCATTGGTTTTAAAAAACATACTTATTTAAAGCACATTGATGGTTAGTGTAAGAAAGTCAATATCAATGACTCTTATAAGGCCTTCGCATAAAATTGCTCTGGTGTGATAATTGGCACATCGTGTATAAGGGGTTGCAGTCCAAATAAAATTTAACTTCCTCATACTTCTATGTGTTTTAGATCAATTATGCCAATTGAATTAACTTAAAAATCTAATAACTGTGGTAAGAAATTTACCTCAATATGACTACAAAATTGATTTGAAACAAACATGAATAAAATATCAATAAACAAACTGAAATAGAAATCAGAATGTTCATAAATGAATATTAGATATATATTCAAATATTCAGCCTTAATAGAGATAAAAAGTAATATTTAAAATATACATGTGGATTAAGCCTATTTAATTTTGCTATGACAGATCACAATTGGTATCTTATTGAGATACAGTGAATACCTACTTATAACTGTCATATTAAATTATAATATTAATAATTGCATATAATTGAGTATAGCCATAATATAGAATAACAACTTTGTCTATTTTTCATTGGTGGACACCATTTTCAGACCTGTATGTTAGTATATATTTCAAAATAAATCAAATAATTTTCCAAGGAAATATTCTTTATTGCTGAAAAAATTAATTTCTTGTAATTCTAGGACTAATATACTATGAATTCCATTTTGATATGGTCTTTGATAACATATAACTCTAGATATCCACTCATAGAAAGAATTTGCAGTGTGATGAAAAAGACCGTGAAGGATATGAAACTTTATAAATTGCAGGTTTCCAAGATAGGACTCAGAGGAAGCTTAGGAAGAGAATGCATAGGGAAAGGTAACTGGGCTTATATCCCTTGCTTCTTTTGTTGCTTTTAGCCTGCTTTCATTTAAAGTCTTTCGGGTACAGACCCAGAAGAGGCTACCATTTATTTAATATTATAAACACAATCTAATTCTGATCATACAATCAGAGTTAGAAAGAACAAGAAAAGTCTATTTGTTCATTCCTGTATCTTTATCATTCCTGTATAAAATCTTAATAAAACTTTAAGTATATCTTAAAAGCTACTTATAACTCAATAAATCACACCATCAGAAAAATCCTAAATATTTAACTGTTACCCCTATTCTGATTTTCATTATGATAGATAGCAACTATTTATACCACTAAAATTATTTTAAAATATTTCCATTTCTTGTTTTATATCCACTTTTTAGCTATTTTATGTGTATATAGATCTTAAGTAAATATATGGAGAAAAATTGAAGTAACTAAAATAGAAGGAAAACTTTCACTTATATTTACAAGTGTTTAGAGAGAAAAATGTTCTAAAATATACTGGAAGCTCTGATTTTGTCATTCTGAATTTTCTTATCTACCCTAGATTTAAAGCCATCATCAATAACAATAACAACACATACACAGATTCATATATCAGTAAGTTTTAAACATCATTAGACCTTAAAATTGCACATGCTAAAAAAGAACAGGAATTATTCCATGCATCTAAAATATCAATATGCTCCAAATGCCCTTAAGACATTAATAAACACTGAAGTGAAAAGGTAAATAATACTAAGTAGCTTGAAATATCATTAAATACTAATTGTTAAAGGTTGTGAAGTTATTCCACACAACAAATCAAGTATGATTAAAACTGCCTCACAATGGGAACAATGCATTTTCAAAATTCTACATAACCTATTGTACACATGAAAGAAAACTATCAACATTCAATGTATACCTTCACCAATTTAAATATTTACAATAGTTTGTATAAAAACATTTATACACCAATTAACCATAAATTATCTATTTTATGTTATACATTAAAAAAGACTATAATTTAATCAGAAATATGCATTCACAGCCCCAACTAAAACATCAGTTGTCTCTTGGTTTAAGTGTAATATTAAAACAAGTTATTTCCTCCTTTTTTCTATGGAGAAAAATTGAGTTAGTATTTCTATAAATTGATGAACAATCATACAAATACAATTTCCAGTTAATATGACAATAAAAGACAGCAACAGAAGGAAACTAATGTCCTCTTGGAATAGTACTATAGTATTCTTCCTTGGAAGATCATACTTGCTTCATAATTTAGCTTTTCTTTTGTTGGGATTTTGTGTTCTTATTTGGGTATTTTGAATTGACATCAAGAAATGATGAACATTATATTTCCTGTGCATCACCTTTTATTTTATACTGTAAGACATTTGATGTAGCTGTATAATTAAGTCTTTGGAAAGATTTCCTATGACTTAAATCTTACATCAGTGGATTTCTTTAGTAAGGTGAGCTAGAACTAAAAACAAATCTTATCTAATCAAGTGTGTAGTTTTATCTAAACTTATTTTTGTTTATGTTTACTGAACCTCTTTCAGTAATAATGTATTTAGCTGGCAAATCAACACGAAGCATTCTTGGTATTCTCTAAAATATAATTTATAGTAATTTGTAGTAAATGAATCATGCATTAAATTGATATATTTTGCCTGTGACTTTCTAACCTGCTATATGTAAATTCCAGAAATTAATAACGCAGTTTATATTGAAATGTAAGTTTAAATAGTAGATGAAATATGATTTCTGATATACCTTTACACTATATTATAAGGTAAATTAAAAAGGGCACCATTATCTGGAGCTGGAACGATAGTACAGTGGGTAGGACGCTTACTTTGCACCATGGCCAACACGGGTTCAATCTCCAGCACCCAATATGGTCCCCTGAGCCCCGCCAGTAGTGATCCCTGAGTGCAGAGCCAGGAGTAAGCTCTGAGCACCGCCAGGTGTGGCCCCAAAACCAAAATAAACAAAGGCCCATTTTAGCAAATACTTGATTGATTTGGTCACAATATTGCACTTTTGTGTCTCGAACTCTACTAAAGAGTAGAGAAATGTGTTACATATGTTCTTAATTGGAAATATATATATACAGATATTATCAACAGAAAATAGATTCTTAAAATAAAACTAGAAGGCATAAAAAGTCAATTTTATGAGGGAAATTTACACTCTCTATTATACATTTTCAAAGATAGCAACATTAAAAAATTGGAGATAAACTTCAAACAAATTTCAAACAAAAAGACAAATAGGCTACTATGTTAAGCTTTCTAATTCTATATGAATAGAAGTTTACATAAACTAAAGATTATTTGAAAAATTAGATACTTGCTAAGTTTCCATTTGCTTTGTCCTGGGTCCACAAACATCAGAATGCAAGAAAATCCACAATATTGTGCATATTTGTAAAATATAAAAAAATTAATGTACTAAATTAATATATACTACATATTAATACCCATCATTAACATTATTTCTATGCAAAGAATTAAGAACTTTTCTTATCATTTATAATGAAGTTAAGACAAACTGTAAATTTATTTTTGAGTATTAACTAGGGGTCTTGCTGTAGACTTTGATCTGGCATATTTTTATATTTACAGAGTTATTTAAAACCTTAGTCTTACATATGCATTAAAATTGAACAGTAAAATTAAACTTTTATTATTTACATTTTGTTGCAAAATGTGAAATAACCACTTAAGATTTTTAAGGGACATTCTTCTATAATGATATTTTCACCTTTAGGGGGTCTGGCTTGTTGACCCTCAGTGAAAGTCTCAAAAGAACGGCATCAATTGAATTATCACTAAGATGAAATCTTTCAGACGTGGTATAAAACAGATTTTATACTACTTTATATTCATCAAGCATAAATAGTTCATTATTTCCAATACCTTACATCCGTCTTGTTCAAACATCCAGATGATGCAATGCTGCAAAGAGGGGCAGCAGCCTGTAGCAAAATTGGGCTGTGGTGAATTGCTGCAGCCTGTGCCTAGGGAGAACTATAGAAGAGGGCTGAAGACTTTGCTGGTCAGGGATCTGTGACAAAAAACAGTGCCTGTGCTAAACATAGATTGTGGTATACAGCCAGTATTTTTGAAGGCTTCCTAGCATGGTGTGACTGTCTGGGTCACTGAGAGTACTGTGACAGAGAGCAGTGGATTGTGCCAACGGTGAACTAGGTGGCAAGCAGAGACCTCTTTCAGGAGTCAGTGGTGAACAATGGGTGGTGACTGTGAAGGGCTGGTATGGTGACATAGAACAAAAGGCGGTGATTGTGAAGGGCTGGAATGGGTTAGCGAAGATGGCATCCAGCAGGCATCAGAATGACCTAGGATGAGACATTCTTGAGTGCAGTTGTCAGAAGCCTCTTCCACAGTTAGTTGAACTGTTATTTCTGCAGCTGTGGGGGTGGGAAAAATGATAAAATTTATCATTCAAATGTGTGTTTCTATTGCTTACTATAATTCACAATATAACAGGAAAGTTAATAATCTATACACCAATGCATCATACATTCAAGATTGCAATAATTTAATCACTCATACTTTACTAGTCCAGAAATAATTCCCAGAAAAGCATAAGTAATAAGAAGGGTCTTATTTTACTCTCCCAAATATAGATATTTCTAATTATGCTTGTGACCATAAACTATGATCATTGTTCTTTATACACCAGTTGAAATTTGGCTTTTAAAAATCAAGAGAGGACAAATAACTAAAATAAATCTGAAAAATAGTCCTAAAATGTAAAATGAACTAATCTACTCTAGCTATCCCACTGGTTAAGAACCCAATTAATTAATCTGAGAGTTAATATTAGGTAATTAAGAATACCATTTACTGAGCTTTAAGATATACCTTCCAAAATGAAATAAAATTGTACTTACAAGATTTCTGCATTCTTTATTTTTTGAAATCATAATATATCAGAGACTATAGTATAGATTCTTGTTTAAAAATTATGCTTAGTCTTAATCTGTATTAAAAGTTCTTTATCTCTAGTAATATTTAAAGTCTTTTAAAATTAAATGTAATTATATTTGTCAATCAGGAATTATCATGGTTTCTCTTTGCATAATATATTTTTGCTAACATTTTGCATGGAATCTTTTTGTATGTATACTACACGAATTAAATCCTACAGAATTTATATTTTAAACCTCTTTTTTAAAAAAATTTGATAATTTCTCCTTGTACTGGAACACTAATTCATATGTTGTTACTAATAAAAGGGATTTATATCTATCAGTTAATTTTCCTTTTAGTCATTTTTATGTCATTTATTCCACCATTTCTCTTTTGTTTTTTCTTTTATAAGGTACGAATATTTTCTATTGTAGTATTATAACTGGGGGTGGTGGTGACTAACTCCCACTGTCTGCTTAGGGATCACTGCTGGAGGGGTTCTGGGAACCATATGCAATGCCAGGGATGGAGTCCAGATGAGCTGCATGCTAGGGAAGTGCCTAACCCACTGTACTATGTCTTTGACTCTTATTATAATCCCTTCAATGATTTTTTCTATTAATTCATATGTAATGTAATTAATGACATATAAACATATTTACATATATAAACACATAACCTTATGAGTGTTGTTTGTCTATTGCTGGGCCTTTGAACTCAAAAGAGTCATTTTATATCTTATAAGCTTATGAGCTTATAAATTTATATCTTATAAGCTTATGTTTGACATCTTATACCCTAATTACAGTGAAACATAGAAAAACCACCTTATATACTTAAACTCATTCATACTTAAATAGATATTGCAGAGGCATATCTTATTATGTATGTTCATATTTATTTTATTTAAATTAGTTATGCCTATGCATATACACATATATAAAGCCCAGTATTTATATACAGTTGGAGCGATAGCACAGCGGGTAGGGTGTTCACCTTACAAGCGGCCAACATGGCCGACCCGAGTTCGATTCCTCCGCCCCTCTCGGAGAGCCCGGCAAGCTACCGAGAGTATTCGATATGCCAAACACAGTAACAACAAAGTCTCCAATGGAGACGTTACTGGGCCCGCTCGAGCAAATCGATGATCAACGGGAGGGCCTTTACCTTTTACCTTTATCAAATATATGTGTGCATATATATATATATAGTTTTGTTTATATATGTTATAGACGCAGTATACAATAAATAGAGAGGTAGATAAAAGCTTAATATATTTTTAATTTACTAGAATTAATGGGCTGGAGCGGTAGCACAGCGGTAGGGTGTTTGCCTTGCACGCAGCCAGCCCGGCCGAGCCGGGTTTGATTCCTCCACCACTCTCGGAGACCCCGGCATGCTACCGAGAGTATCTCGCCTGCAAGGCAAAGCCTGGTAAGCTCCCTGTGATGTATTCAATATGCCAAACACAGTAACAGTAAGTCTCAAAATGGAGATGTTACTGGGCCAGCTTGAGCAAATCAATGAATAACGGGAGGATTAGAATTAATATAAATGTTGCTGTCACTATGATTACACATAGCACTGTAGCACTGTCCTCCCGTTGTTCATTGATTTGCTCAAGCAGGCATCAGTAATGTCTCACAACAAATTGTCAGACTTGTTGTTACTGTTTTTGGCATATCAAATATGTCACAGGTAGCTTGCCAGGCTTTGCCATGCAGATGAGATACTCTTGGTAGCTTGCTGGGCTCTCTGAGAGGGGCAGAGAAATCAAACCTGGGTGGGCCATGCGCAAGGCAAATGCCCTACCCTCTGTGCTATCGCTCCAGCTCTGATTTCACATAATTACTTTTATTACATTTTAATTTCAATAAACTTCTTTATCATGTCCTTTAATGTAGAGATGTTAGCAGTGAATTTTTTTCAGCCTGTGGCTAATCGAGGGAAAATTTTTCATTTTTGTTTTTTTACAGAAAATTAAATATGCAAATCTAATCATTATTTTCTTTCAGTACACTGAGCATGTCATTTCACTGTCTTCTGGTATGCAATGTTTCTGATAAGTAGTCTGCTTTAAGTCATATTATGTTTCACTTTTAAACAAAAAGTTATTCTCTTGCTGCATTACGAAGTTTCATTTTGTCTCTGATATTATGAATAAGAGTTTGTGTGTGGATCTTTGTGTTAATCATATTTAGAACTTATCCAGTTTTTTGCCCAAATTAACTTTTAATTTTTAGTTTATTTCAAACTACAATTAGTGCTATTAGTGTGAATATTATATATCTTCCACACTCTTTTCATTCTGATACACTATTTACATAAGAATTGGTGGTATACTTATGTTATGTCACTGTCACTGTCCTCCTGTTGTTCATGGATTTGCTCGAGCAGGCCCAGTAACATTGTGAGACTTGTTACTGTGTTTGGCATATTGAATACGTCACGGGTAGCTTGCCAGGCTTTGCTGTGCAAGCTAGATACTCTCTGTAGCTTGCCAGGCTCTCTGAGAGGGGCCCAGGAATTGAAGGCGGAGGAACAGAACTCAGGTCAGTTGGGTCGGCCGATTGCAAGGCAAATGCCCTACCAGCTGTGCTATAGCTCCAGCCAACTTATGGCATGATTCATATTTATTACTCTACTTCATTTAATTTTTTCTTTTTAAACTTTAGAATGCATAATCATCAAAATAAAGATTTTCTGATTCTTATGCAAGTTCAAATACATTGTTATCCTCTTCTAGTGAACTTTCTATTTCAGTTATTGGAGCTTTTAAATCCAGAGGTATTTCTGATTATTTTAATTGAGATTCTGTGGTCTACATTGCTACTAATAATGGTTTATCTTGTACATAATTCCAACACCACACCCATCACCAAATGTACCCATCTCCTTCCCCCAACTAAAATTGGGTGCATCAGTTCTCCAATTATGTTGAATTTTTATCCAGATTTTTTATTTGGTCTTTTAAAAATAATCTTTCCTTTATTACCGTTCTGTATGTAATGAAAAAAATTTAATACTACCTCCTGTTCACTTTTAACAGTTATTTCCTTTAGATCTTTGACTACATTTATAATGCCTGCTTTGAACTCTGTTTTACTTGACTATCAGGAAGCATTTAATTAGTTTTGGTAACTTTTTTCCCCTCTACATATGTCATAGTTTCCTGCCTTTCTCATGTCTAACATTTTTGTCAGAGATTGAACATTTTAGATAATGCATACCATAAATTGTCAATAGCCCTCTTTTCAAAAGCTGGGCCTCTTCTCTAAGGTTATTTCTCAATATGCCAATCAACAATGCACAAAGGCTCAAATTAACCCAAACTCTCAACATTGTTTTATTTTCATTACTTTTTCTTTGCTTATTAGCAAAAGTTATCCTAATAAATGTGAAATAGTATCTCACTGTGGTTTTGATTATCATTTCCATAATTAATATTGATGTGCACCATCTTTTCTTCTGTCTATTAGCTATTTGTGCGTCACCTTTGGAGACATTTAACCGGTTCTTTGTCTCCTTACTAATTGAGTTTTATGAGTTGAAATTTTAAAATTAATTATATTCTGAACTTTAATCTTTATCATATATATGATATTCTCAGATCATTTCATATTGTATGTGTTCATTTTGACCCAGGTAATAACATTCTTTTTTAAAATTTTTATTAGTGAAACAACATGAGGTACACTTGTAGATTTAGAAATTTTTGTGCTTGGGTTTCAATTATACGATGATTGAGTACCCATCCCTCCACCAGTGCCCATTTTCCACCACCACTGATCTCAGTATCCCTCCCACTCTCCATCCTCTCATCCCACCCTGCCTCTGTGGCAGGGCATTCCCTTTTGTTCTCTCTCTCCTTTTGAGTGCTGTGGTTTGCAAAAGAGGCATTGAGTGGCAGTCATGTTCTGTCTATAGTCTACTTTCAGCATGCTTCTCCCATCTTGGGTGGATCCTCCTAATACCCTTTATTTGGTGCTCCCTTCTATATCTGAGCTGCCTTTTCCCCTAGCATGTGCGGCTGGCCTCCAAGCCATGGAGTGAACCTCTTGGTACTTATCTCGGCTATTCTTGGGTGTTAGTCTCCTATTTTGTTACTTTATGTTCCCCAGATGAATGCAACCTTTCTATGTCTGTCCCTCTCTTTCTGACTCATTTTGCTTAGTATGATACTTTCCATGTAGTACCACTTGTATGTGAATTTCATAACTTCATCTTTTCTAACAACTACATAGTACTCCATTGTAGATGTATCAAAGTTTCTTTAACCAGTCATCTGTTCCCGGGCACTCATTTTTTTCCCAGATTCTGGCTGTTAATAGCATTCTTAATGTACAAATATTTTGCCTTCCCCCCTTTCGTTATAGTTCATTTTATCTGTTTAATTTTAGAGTGTCTATTTGATGATCTATCCAAGAAATCTCGACAAATCCAAAGTACCAAATTCAATCTATGTTTATTCTAATATTTTCTAATTTTAGCACTAAATTTATGTCAAATAACTTGAATTAATTTTTATGCATGACTTATGGTGAGGATGCAACTTTTTAATTTGTGTGATACAGTGTTTCTAATATCTATTGCCCTGCACACACTTTTATAGTTTTTATAGTTCTATTTATTGTCTCACTGTCACTGTCACTGTTCTCCCGTCGTTCATCGATCTGCTCAAGCGGGCCCAGTAATGTCTCCATTGTGAGACTTGTTGTTACTGTGTTTGGCATATTGAATACGTCACGGGGAGCGTGCCAGGCTTTGCCATGCGGGCAAGATACTCTCAGCAGCTTGCCGGGCTCTCTGAGAGGGGCAGAGGAATCGAACTCGGGTCAGCCTTGTTGGCTGCGTGCAAAGCAGACGCCCTACCCGCTGTGCTATCGCTCCAGCCCATTTATTGTCTAAAGTTTCTTAATGTTATTTTTGATAGTGTTCCCTATTTTCAGAAGATCACTTTTTACATAATTAAATTAACATATCCCAAGTTTTAGAAGCCTAATCTATTTGGCTTTTGTTAATGTCTTTGGATCGCTGAAGCATCTGTGTGACAAACATGGTTATTCTCAGTGCTACTTGGGAAACCATGTGGTGGTAGGGATCAAATCTAGAGCCCTGTGTATGTCATGCATGCAACAAGGCCCCTTGGACTATATCCTCTTATAAGTGCTCTCAAATAAAGCCTCAAGCCGTCATATTGAACTTGAAAGAATTTGACTAATCCTTATAGAGTAGAAATCAGTAGAACCATAGACATTATGGTGGCATTGTGAAAGGGAATAACATATTGCTCAGACCACCTGGAACTTAAAATTCCATCCTTAACTTCAAAGAAGCAAAAGAAATAGTGACAAAAATGAAAGAATTAGTCACAGAAATAAATGGGGAAAGAAACCCAGAAAAGTACTCAATTATATCAAAGCCTTGTCTGAGATTGACCTTAGAGTAATATTCCTCTTGATAGTTAATGAACCACAGAAATATAATTGAAAGCTATTAACTAATATAGTAGCATATCTCAGCAACAGTAGTAAATAATCTAATAATTAAATCACCGATTTAGAAGGAAAAGGATATTATGTCATTAATAAAGGAGAGGGTATAAAAACATAAAAATAATGAAAGAGTTGTATATATTTATTTGGAAATAGCAAGAGGAAGAACATTCAAATTATATGAAATACAGAATGTGAGGAAAGGGAGAAAGGAAGCTAGTAGAAGAAAGAATACCTGAGAATCCTCTTTCACTACTTGTGGTCATGTCATCTGGTAGTCAATAAAAAAAATATCATGGATATTTCTCAAAAAACGACAGGAACAGTGCTTCCTCATTATCCAGACATTCTACTTTTGGCATCTACCGAAATGGCCCAAATATCAAATATCTAATTATATATTATAGGTAAATTAGTTGTGGTATATCTACACAATGAGATACTGCTCAAGTCTTAAGAAGAAAATTGGAGCTAGAAAATCATTATTTGGTCCACACTATCAATAATAAATTCTATGGTCTATAGTAATTCAGCACTATTCATAAGGCAAAGTAGTTGTGTAGTTGGTCACAGAAGAAGGATTTTAATCACCTGTGGAAAAAAGCCCTTTCTTTTGGACAGTGAGAGCTTCGAGAATTCCATCAATAAATTCTAGCTGCACAAATTACATGAAGATAATGATCACAGTAGCTATAAAAACAGGATGAAAATATCCACCTAAAAATCTATCAGCTTTACCTCTTAGTTTTATTTTCCTCATACCTAGGATGGTTTTGTTCATAGAACTAGCAACCTCTTGAATTTAAAATAAGCTATTTGGAAGAAGTTCTGGAGTATTATGAAATAGACTCCAGTATGCTAAGATTCCCCCCAAAAGTGGGCCAAGTTGCCACCCTGATGAAATCCCAGGCAGCTTCACTCACATCCCAAGAGCTGCTGCTATGCCTATGGCCCAACTTCACCACCTTATGACAGATCCCCACAGATAATGAAGCATAGAAAAATTCAGCTGTGAAGGTAGGTGGGAGTTTTACTGAAAACTCCAGAACTTTTCAGAGTTGGGATGGGTAAACTCTTCCCCTGCCCCCATACATCTGAAAGCCCTGGAATCCACATCCATATTCTACTGCCACCACCATGTAAACTCTGCTCAGTTGAATATTTTGGATTTTCTCAAGTGACATCTCCAAATTCTACAATAATCACATCCCAACTTTGTAATAATGGAGCACACCAGAATGGATGGGAATGTAAGGTAGAAGTCAACAAAGCTCAATTAACAAAAACCCTATAAATGAAGGCTCAACTAGCAACAACATGTTAGTAAACACCCAGACAACGATTTAAATGTGTCAAGGTCAGATGCAATAATTTTCACAACTTTTCTTTTACCAAAGTATTTTCTGATAAATCCATTATATATTTAGTGCTAACAAGCAATAAAAAACAAATAATATTGGACCTTCTAAGGGGCAGGCTTGAGGAGTGGTTGGTAAAATGGGGACAATGGTGGAGGGAAGGTCACGGTGACGGTGGAACTGGTATTGGACTATTGAATGTCTGTAAGAAATGCACCATGAGCAACTCTGTAAACAGTGATGTTTAAAAAAATGGGAAAAATGTAAAAAGCACCTTTTTACCATGGTAAAAAAGATCCTCCAAATCAACATCGCACCACCCACAAAAATCACAACTCACACTTTGGTTTGCCTAGTTACTTTGTATCACTCACTGTAATTGAGGTGAATGATAACAACCCAGGATAAAGGGGGGAAGGGAGTTTGATTAATGAAAATATCCTTGTATGGTGTAAGTATAAATATAACACAAGAAAATAAACGGAACAGAGATTGTATAGTCAAATAAAAATGAGTCGATAGCATCACAAAATACTATTCTGGAATGGGAAAATTATTTTAAAATATAGTAACTTTCTTATAAGTCTCATAATAACCACAGAACATTGTGGAATAAAGACACTTGGAAGAAAAATAGAAATAGCTAAAACCACTAAAGAAAGTCATTGACATTAAAAGGAGATGGAATCAAATGGAAAAAGAAACGACATAGGTGTGTGTATTTATAAATATATATTCATAATGCTAATAACTAACCCCATCAATAATAAATAATAACATTAATGTGAATTCTTTGAACTCACTAATAAAAAAGCATCAAGTGGGTATATGGGTGAAAACGTGAAAATAAGTTTATACTGTGAATACAGGAACATCAATATAGACATATAGACTTAGAATAAAACACCGAGAAATATATTCCAAGTCAGTGATCAGAGAAATGAAGATGGGAAGCAATTTATATTTTAAATATGAGAATTTTATGAAAAATATTAATGAAGGGTTTAAGCTGTCATAAAACATCACGATCAATATACTTACTTATAAACATAATTATATGCATGAAGTGGGTTCACCCAAATATATAAAATAATTATTAACATACATCAACATAAAAATTTGTAGAAATATACTTGTAGAAGATCAAAATAAAGCACTGATAGCAATGAACAGATTATTCAAATAAACAATAAAATAATGGCATTAAAAGAAATAATCGGGGTTGGAGCAATAGCACAGCAGGTAGGGTGTTTGCCTTGTATGCGGCCAACTCGGGTTCGATTCCCAGCATCCCATATGGTCCCCTGAGCACAAACAGGAGTAATTCCTGAGGGCAGAGCCAGGAGTAACCCCTGTGCATCGCCGGGTGTGACCCAAAAAGCAAAAAAAAAAAAATAATCAATGAGTTGAACTTACTATATACCAAAACTCCTTTTGCAAAAGAAACAAGCTTTTTTTAAGTGTCAGCATACATTCTAAAGTGGTTGATACAAAATTTGTAGGTTGGTACAAAAATTGAAATCTTAAATTTCATGAACAATGGGACTATAACTCAACATAAAGAAAATATGAAAAACTCAAATAGAGGTAAACTCAAATTGTATCAAAGATCTCAAGATTATATCAGAATCTATAACATACATTGAATTAAACTTCAGCAAAACTCTCCAGAAAATTGAATGCAGATGAATCTTCAATGAGATGACCACAGGGACAAAGACAACAAAAACAAATATAAACAAACAGGATTATATAAAATTAAAAGGCTTCTGCACAGTGAAACAAACTCAAGTTGTAATGAAAGAGCACCCAACTGAATCAGAGAAAATATTTTCATGCAATACTTCTAAAAAAGGGTTAATATCCAAGATATGTAAAGCACTTACTAAACTGATGGAAAAAAATCAATGATCCTATCCATAGTTAGTGTAAGGATATGAACAGACATTTTCCCGCAGAAGACATACAGATGACCAACAGGTATATGAAAAGTGCTCTTGATAACTAATGATTAGAAAAGTGCAAATCAAAGCAACAAGGTACCATCTTACACCTGTGAGAATCGTAGATGTCAAAAATCTGGAAACTAGTGCTGATGGAAGTTGTGTTGAGAAAGGAACTCTCCTCTACTGTTGGGAATGTTATCTAGTTCAAACTTTATGCAAAGCTATATGAAGATTTCTCAAGGCAAATGGAATAGAACTCTCATATGATCCAGCAATACCACCTCTTGGGATCTATCCACAAAACATAAAATCATTAACTTGAAAGGATATATGCACACCTATGTTCATTGCCACACTTAATACAATAGCCTAAGCCAAACCAAATGTCCAACTACAGATTAATGGATCAAGAAGTTGTAGTATGTATACACAACATAATACTAGGTGGATATGAAAAAGAATAAATTCACGAAATTTGCTCCAACATGGGTAGAACTAGAGGTTATCATGCTGAGTCAAGTCAGTCAGAATGAAAGGAACAGACACAGAATGATTTCCCTCAATGTGGTACTTAAAATACATAGCAAGGCAGCAAGAGGGATCCAAAAGAAACGTAACATTGAAACTGATACACACAATTGAATTTGGGGGTGCATAAGAAAGATTAGGTGAGAGGGAGGAGAGGGAGATGAGTACACTGGTGATGGGTGTGGTGTCAGAATTCTGTCCTTGAGAAACCACTACTAATAGTATTGTAAACTAAAAGGATTAATTTAAAAAGAAAAAGAATTTTAAAAGTAAAATGTGGACACTAATAAACATAATTCTGATACATTTCAGAACAAAAAATGACATACATAACTTGGTGAATAATGAGACAAAGAGCTGAACTGTAAAAGCAAACACAGTTTCAAACAGAAAAATTAATTCAATAAACAAGACAATTATTAAAATAGTTGTACACCCAAAAGAACTAGAAAGGAGGAGCAAAAAGAAACAAAAGTTAGTAGAAGTTAACAAGTAATTAAAATTAGTGCATGGATAGAGGAATAAAGAAAACAGTGCAACTAAAAGGTGGTTATTTGAAAGGATTGATAAAATTAAATCCTCATCTATGGCTAATCACATAGGAAAAATTAACTGATAAAAATTCAGAAATAAAACAAAATTAAGACTGATATTGCAGTAAGATAAAGGATCATAAAGAGACAAACTAGTAACACACATAGACAAATTGGCAGTCCTAGAAAAAAGACATAGATTTTTATAATAACACAAACTTCTAAGATGATCCAGGAAAAAACTGATAACTTAATCATAATAACAAAAATACAGAAATTGAAACACTGGAGTAATTGAAACTGTAAAAAGTTTCCCCAAGGGCAAAACCCCAACATCAGATAAATTCAATATTGAATATACAAAGGGTTCGATCCCTTACCCTGCAGACGAACTCTTGGAGCTCGCCATATGTGATCTCTTAATGCAGAGCCAGGAGCAATCGCTGAGCACCTCCAGGTGTGGCCCCAAACAAAACTAAAAGCCTTGACAACTTAATTACAAAAATACATGCAGATTATCGGTTATAATGATGAAGCTTGCATTACTTTATGGATGCCAGAATGGTTTAACTTATACAAGTCAGTTAATGTAAGTAACTACATAAAAAAAGACTAAAGTCCCCTGGTAACATAAATAGCTTTTTATAAAGCATTTGGCAAGTTTTAACTTTCATTTAGGATAAAAAAATCCTATAAATTAATAATACAAGGGCCACAAAGCAACATAATAGAAGTCATATATAACAAATATACAACTAGCAATGTACTGGTGAAAAACACAGAACTCTTTCTTTACTATCCCACTGTAGACAAGGATAATTCCTGAGCAAAAGTTAATAATGATAACATAATTCCTAGACAAAATTCAGCAAGAAAAAGACAAAAAATCACTTCAAATTTGTAAAGGATAAAAACATTAAAATTTGTGGCTGCCATAAAATGTATAGAAAACCCCAAAGATCTGGAAAAAATGAATGAGTACATTAAAATGGCAGGATGCAAAATTAATACACCTAAGTATGTTGCATGATTCTATATATAAATAACACGTTGAAGGAAAGGAAAAGTAGCAAAACAATCTCACCTATAATTGCACAAAATTATAAAAGACCCAGGAAAGAATCTAACACAGTTGTTAAAAGATCAATATAAAGAAAACCTATATAAAAACTACATAAAGTTATTTCTAAACAAAATGGTAGGGTGTTAGCAATGGGCTCATGGATAGAAAAGTAAACATAAAAGTTTTTATTGTACCTAAAACTCTACATATTCAGTGTAATCCATATAAAAATGCCCACAACTTTTTATAAAGAAAAATAATTTTAAAATTTGTATGGAAAAAGACCCTGAATAATCAAAGCAATATTAGAGAAAGGAAAGGAGGCTCAGCTCATGTGCCCAGACTTCAAACTATATTGCATAATAATAGTAATGTGATGGTTTCTAATGCACCATACCCATCACCAGTATACATCTTCCATCTTCCAAGGACCGCAAGACACTTTCCTCTCAACCCCCAAACTCATTTGTTTGGATCAGTTCTCCCATTGTGTTACCTTTGGACATTTGTTATGACCTTGCTGTGCATCTTTTAGTCCCACATATGAGAGAGATAATTCTTTATCACTTTTCTTCTGACTGACTCAGTCAGCATGTTCTTCTAGCTCCATCTGTGTTGCTGAAAACTGCATGATTTTGTTCTTTCTTAGATCTGCATAGTACTCCATTGTTTATATATACTACAACTTCTAGATCCATTAATCTGTAGTTGAATGTTTCATTTGTTCCCATACCTTCACTATTTGTACAAAGTGTGCTGATGAACATAATCATTTCTAAATAATGTTTTAGAGTTTAAGGGATAGATACTAGGAAGTGGTATCACTGAAACTTATGATAGAGGTATGGTTGTAATTTCTAGTTTAATATATGGCTAATTTCCCCAGCACCATTAGTTGAAAATATTTTATTTCTCCTCTTCATATATATAGCTACTTTGTCATAGGTTAGCTAGACATATATCTGGGAGCTTAATTTAGGACTCTCAATTCAGTTCAATTTTTCCTCGGTCTTTTTATTCTTGTACCCTGCAATTTTTCAACCTGATACTTAAACTGTATTTGTTTAATATTTCTGAGAGTTTTCTTGGTATAGTTTTTTGGTATAGGGTTTTCAATATATAGAATTATGTCATCTGTACATCAGAATAATTTGACTTGTTTCCAATTTAGGTTCCTTTGACATCTTTCTTTTCTGTGGTGGCATGGATTTACAAAATTATGTTGAACAATAGTGGTGACAGTGGGCACCCTTGTCTTGTGCCTGATATCAGAATAAAGTTTTTTTTAATAGTTTTTGACTATTGAGTATAATACTGGCTGTGGGTTTGTTGTGGATGACCATACTATCTTTAAATACATTTTTCTATTCCTATGTTTTGGAATTTTTCCATCATAATGGGTGTTGCATCTTGTCAAAAGATTTCTTTGCATTGATTAATATGACCACATTGTTTTTTTATTTTTGTTGATATGATGTTACATTAATTGATCTGAAAGTATTGAATCATCCTTCCATCCCTGGGTTGAACCCCACTTGATCAGTGTGTGTAGTCCTTCTGATGTATTGCTGGAATTGGTTAGCTAGAATTTTATTGAGATATTTAAACCAATGTTCATAAGGGATTTGGGTCTGTAATTTTTGTCTTTTAGTAATTTTTCTGTTTTACATATAATTTTGATGTTCATAAAATCTTTTAGGGAGGCTTCCTGTGTCATCAATATTTTGGAAGAACTTGAAGAGCATGTGAGCTAATTCTTCTTTGAAAATTTGGTAGACCTCACTAGTGAATCCATCTGGACATGGGGTTTTGTAATTGAGGAGATTTTTAATTAATGTTTCAATTTCTTTGCTCAAAATTATTCAGGTTTACTCTTTCCTCAATATTTGGAGTACATACTCATCTATTTCTGTTAGGGTATTGAGTGTAGTGGCATGAACTGGTTTCTAGTAACCTCAAGATGTTTTTGATTTTTGAGGTATCTCATTATTTCACCTCTGTCATCTTTATTTGGTTATTTATTTGTCCTATTTATTTGGGTTTTCTCTTCTTTTCTTAGTGCTTGTCCATTTGTCAATATTGTTTATATTTTCAAAGAATCAACCCCTGGATTCTTTGATGCTTTATATTACTTTCTTGTTTTTCATATCATATGATTTCTCCTCTATTTTTATTGTCTCCTGTCTTTTTTGTCTCCTGTCTTCTATTTGCTATGGGATTCATTTGTTATTCCCTTTTGTCTCCTGTCTTCTATTTGTTATGGGATTCATTTGTTATTCCCTTTCTAGCTTCTCTACTTGACATGTTAAGTATTCATTTGAGCCTTTTCTTCTTGGTGTGAACTTGAAGAGCAATAATGTTTCCCCTCATCACTGCTTTTACTGTCTCCTACACATTCTGATCATTGGTATCTTCATTCTCATTTGTTTCAAAGGATGTTGAGATTTCTTTTATGATTCTTCTTTGATTCAATTGTTATTTGGCAGAATGTCGTTAAGTTTTCAGGTATTTAGTCCTTTTTTGGCACTTTCTTTTTTATGGTTGATTTTTACTTTTGTGACTTTGTTGTCTGAGAAGATTACCTAAGATGATTTCTCTTCGTATGTGATGTTAGAGATGTTTGACTTATGTCCCAATACGTGATGTATCCTGGAGAATGTCCCATATGATGTGGAGCAGAATATGTTTTCAGTTTTAGAGCACTGAAGCACCAGAATATGTCTATTAGACCCAATTCTTCCAGTTTGTTATTTAGGAATACTGCTTATCAGGAATGTTTTGTCTTATTTTCTTTCCAATGATGATCATGGAGAATTGAAGTCTCCCACAAAGACTGTGTTGCCATTGATGCATTTCATCAATTCTCTTAGCAATTTCTTTACAAACATTGCTGAGCCTTCATTTGGTGCATATATGTTGATGAGAGTTCAGTCCTCGTGATCAGTGTGCATTGTTATTCGACATATTTTCTTATCTTTTTTATTAAAATTGGTAATTGGTTTGAAAATGGTATGACTGGTTTATTATTTCTGCCATAAATCTTTCTTTCTTTCTTTCTTTCTTTCTTTCTTTCTTTCTTTCTTTCTTTCTTTCTTTCTGTTTATGTATTTATTTGTTGAATCACTGAGAGATGCACAGTTAAAAAGAGGTCCATGATTGGGTTTCAATCATACAGTGTTCTATCACCCATCCCTCCACCAGTGTACATTTCCCACCATCAATGTCTTCACTATCCCTCTCACCACCACCCCACTCTGCATCCTGCCTCTATGTTGGGCACTTTTCTTCATTCTCTTTTTCCTCTCCCTCCCTTTGGGAATTATTGTTTGTAATACAGGTACTTAGAGGTTATCATGGCTTGTCCTTTTACCTACTCTCAGCACGTAGTTCTTATCCAGAGTGAACATTTTAAACTATCATTGTCATAGTGGACCCTTCTCTGTCTTTACTGCTTTCTCCTGCAACACTTGAGGCAGGCTTCCAACCATGAACCATTCCTCCTGGTCCTTGATTTAACTACTCTTGGGTATAGTCTCATGCCATGTATTTTTTTATGTTCCACATTTGACTGCAATCATTCTATGTCTGTTCTTCTACTTCTGAGTCATTTCACTCATCATTATACTTTCCATGTCCATCCATTTATAAGCAAATTCCATGACTTAATTTTTCCTAACAGCTGCATAGTATTACAGGGAGATGCAAATCAAAATAAGATACCAATTTACACAGAGACTGGCATGCATTAAAAAGAACAAGAGCAATCATTGCTGGCGCAAATGATGGGAAAAAGGGACTCTCATTCATTGTTGGTGGAAATGCCTACCCATCTAGCCTTTTTGGAAAACAGTGTGGACATTCCTCAAAAAATTGACATTGATCAATACCACTTCTGGGGATATACCCTGGGTGCACAAAGAAACACAGCAGAAGTGCCATCTGCATTTCTCTGTTCATTGCAGCACTATAAAAATAGTCAAAATCTGGATACAATCTGAGTGCCTGAGAATAGACATCTTGTTAAAGAAACTAGGGTACATCTACAATTGTCTTTTGACCATTGACTCTGAGTCTGTGTTTATCATGGGAATTTAAGTGCATCTTTGTAAGTAAAAAAGGGTTGGATTTTGTTTTCCTATCTGTCCTGCTACTGTGTCATTTTATGAGTAAGTTCCCATTGACAGGAAAATTATTGATATGAAGGTATTTGTTGCTATGCTTATATACAGTATTTATTTGCTTTATGCATATTAAAATTTTATAGGTAACTTCTCAGTGTCTTTTCCAGGGATGGATTATACTCCATATATGTCTTCAAGTGCTTTTAGTTTGAGAATGCTCCTCCTTTCATTCTGATGAAGACTTGCTGGGTAGAGGATTCTTGGTTGCAAGTTCTTTTCCACAATTTGAACATGTTTTTGTAATCTTTTCTTGCTTTTAGAGTTTTGATAGAGAAATCGGTGGTGAATCTGATGTATGTTCATTGTCTGTTTGGTTTTCTTTCTGTATCTCAGCCATAAGGAGTCTGTGTCTGTCTTTAGTTCTTGAAATTCTGATTACAAAATGCCTTGTTCTAGTTATCTTTGGGTTTACTCTGGTTGGCATTCTTTGGCCTCTATCTGTGCTCACATAGTAATAGTAATTTTAAAAGTATAACTGAACAAACTCAGACACTTAATTCAATGAAAGAGACTAGAGTTATCCTAGAAATAAATCCACACATGCATGTATATATAATATAAAGCATCTCATATACTATATTCAAGAAATGAATGACTTTTTAATAAATGATGTTTGGAAAACTGGATTGACATATGTGGGGATGTTAATTGAATCATTATCATCATTCAGATTGATAACCTCAAAAATTTAAAGATATATATCAGTGTTCAACTCATAAAATAGTTGAACACAGATGTAATACAGTAAAATTAAACATCAAAGATATTTTGGAGATAGAACTCCAATGGCAATAGAAATAAAGCAAGAACAAGTGGAATTGCATTGGATTTAAAAGCTTTTACCTAAAAAAACCACTGCAGAAACAAAAAGCAATCTAGCAAATGGGGAAAATATTTCTACACTATATATCTGAAATATAATATAAACTCACTACTCCAAAACAATGAAATATTTGAACAAGCATCAGATCATAAAAATGGACAAAAGGGCTGGTTTGTGGCTCAAATAGGAGTAGCATGTGCAAGACCTGACTTTAATTCCCAAGTACTGATGGGGATATGTCCCACTTACATATCTTAATCAAAAAGGAGTAAAAGAGTAAAGTCCCTCCCGTTGATCATCGATTTGCTCGAGCGGGCCCAGTAACGTCTCCATTGGAGACTTTATTGTTACTGTGTCTGGCATATCGAATACTCTCGGTAGCTTGCCGGGCTCTCCGAGAGGGGCGGAGGAATCGAACTCGGGTCGGCCATGTTGGCTGCGTGCAAGGCAAACGCCCTACCCGCTGTGCTATCGCTCCAGCCCCCAAATAGATGCTTTTAAAAATAACTCTTGCAGATGGCTCACAGGTACAGACATAAAACATGTAAAACATCGTTCACTAGGATAATGCAAATTTAAAAAAAAACCTAAAAATCAACTTTCACCTGCTGGAATTGCCTATGTCCAAAATATTGGAAACAACATATTGGCTAGGTAATGTAGAAAAAGAAACTGTGTAACACTGTTATAGAAATGTTAAGTGTTGCAGCTTCTATTGAGTAGAAAAAAGAAACTATGGAACACTATTGATAGGAATGTTAATTGGTGCAGCCCCTGTGGAATGGAGAAAAAGAAACTTTGGAACACTATTGATAGGAGTCTTAATTAGTGCAGCGTCTAGGAGTGGAGAAAAAGAAATTGGGAACATTGTTGAATAGGACTGTTAATTGGTGGAGCCTCTATGCAGTGGAGAAAAAGAAACCATGGAACACTAACAGGAAGGTTAATTAATGCACCCTCTAGAAATCAATGTGATGATTTCTTTAAGAAATCTAAAAACTGAAATTCAGTATTACACAAATATATTCCTAAGAATTTATTTGAATTTAAAAAATGAAATTAAACAGATATTGCTGGACACAAGCTCTGTTCCTGACACCAACTTCCAAGTTTCAGCCAACCTGAAGATGTGAGGAGCCCCCGGGCCTTTGACATGCCTTTATTCTAGCTACTGCCGCCACAGCCAACACTGCCCAAACGTGTTTGTGTTGTACTGACATTATATAATGAAGTGGAAACTCCACCACAGGACCAGGGGACCTGCTTGACCCCATCTCTGGCACATGCAAATCTGTGTTTACATAATAGGCAGTTGCATAATCTTTGATGAATCATGCCTAGCTCTTAAGTAGGCATAGTTGAAACTAACCTGAGAAGCAAGTAGCATAATCATGGCCATCCATACACTGAACAGACATTTACTTCTTATGTCCATAAGGACAATATTCAATGTTCAAAATATGGAATAAACCTTGATGCCTATCAGAAGATGACTGGATAAGGAAGCATGTGTGTGTGTGTGTGTGTGTGTGTGTGTGTGTGTGTGTGTGTGTGAGAAAGAAAGAAAAAAGAGCGGTAACTCTCATAAAGGAAGGCTGGGGTTGGGGGATGGCTTGAAGGGATGGTTGGAAAACAGAACACTGGTGCTGGGAAGCTACACCGGTGGAGGGATGGGTGTTGGAATATTGTATGATTGAAACCCAATCATGAGCAATTTTGTAATGGTCTATCTCCCAGTGATTCCATGAAAAAATGGTGTAGACCATTTTTTGGGAGGTGAAATAACACTGGAACTTTGATAGTGTTGAGTACTGGTGTTGAGTAACATACACATATATACATATACTGTTGTGAAGCTAACCTCTGGAACTCCATAACATCAAAAGATAACTCTATTTTTTATTTTACACAGTTATTATGCTGTTTATTTTCTTCTAGAAATTAAATTCCATGTGAAGGAATGTAGGAGAGTCAGTTAAGAATATACTTTTTTGGTTTGTTTGTCTGATTTTTGGATTTGGAGCTACACCTGGCTGTGCTCAGGGCTCACTATTGTCTCTGCACTCAAGCATCACTGCTTTGGGGCTCAGTTGACCATATGCAGTACCAGGGATTGAATTTGGGTCAGCTGCTTGCAAAGCAATTGCATTACCTTCTATCTATCTCTCTGGCCCCATAACTCACTTTATATTGCTCTTTTCAATCACAGGCAGCTCTTAGTTTCAGTTCTCCTTTACTACACGCAGCTACTTTGTTTTAAAATTAACAGGGTTAAGTAAGAAAAAAGATGGTCTTCTTTTTCTAATAATTTTACTTGTAATTCACAAGGCACTTTTTCTGGATCTTATTGATTGAAAAGAATGAGGATGAAACTAGGCGCCACATCACATTAAGATGCCTAAATTTCTCAGAGAACTTACTGATGCTGTACAGTTCATAGCTTACAGATGCTTCAGAGAATGCTAATGAGGCACTAGAAGGTGCATCATTTGTTCTTAAGTCTTCTTTATTATCTGGCAATTGAATAAAAATTCATCTATATTCTATAGCTAATTTTTATGGCTCACTTATTCCATTGAATATCACGTTGGCATTATATATTACATTAAGATATGTAATGTATAATAAACATTAATGTAACATCAATATACTGTATATTAATATTTTAATATGTTATACATAGTGCATATTGAATACCTGACTTTAAAAATAAATGTAGATTGTGATGAGACTCTTTGTCATATCAAGAAAGGCTTTTCACCAACTGGCCTGCTTGAAAGATAAAAATGAAATACTATAGTAGTCTGAGGTGAGTGTAGGGAAAATAAATGTAAAATATCCAGGGTTACATAAATGTTAATAAGGTTAATAAATGTAAAATATGCAAGATTACATTATTAAAATAGATTGCATTTTAAAAATTATTCTCTTCCTGCTAACACGAAACTATAAAGACCAGAAAAATCATTAAACTGATTTTTCATAATAATCATAGTTTACTAATGGCAGCTTAAAGGAACAACGTGATAATAAACAAATAACTTAGTTCTCAAACAAACCATTAATCCATAAAAAATCGAAAACTATCAACCAATGGACTAGCTCAGTTAAGAAATTCATTCTAGACAATGCATTTATTTTTCTCTTACTGTGTTTTCTATAATTGTCTTTAATAAAATAAGAGTTAAAATAGTTCCAAGATATAATAATATTAACTCAAATTTTAAAACAAAGTATGCACAGAAGAACATACATATATACTTTGAGATATCACTTTTATTTAATATAGTAAAAATTAACTTGCATCATTTAGAAACAATAGAGTACTGGGGTCCAGAGAAATAAAAAAATGACCATTTTTTATCTTCAGCATCCTATATGATCCGCGGAGGATCATAAATAAATAAATAAATAAATTCCCCAGAATTTATTCCTGAGTGCAAAGTCAGGGAAATGCCCTGAGCACATCCCAAAACAAAGAATAAATTAATTAAATTTAAAAATAGAGTACATGAACAGATGAAACTGAATAAAAAAGTAAAACTCACAGACGGAATAAGAGGGGATAAAATTGTAATTATTTTGAAAATTTTGCAATTTATGCTCAAATTACATATTTTGGCAAGCTTACAGTATGCTCCTGCACAGTCCAACAAGATGATGGTTTGGAATACTAGAAATTGAATAACAGAAATAGGTTTTATCCTATATTAGACAGATGACTTATGGAATTAATTTCCATTTGCTACTTCAACCAGAGCCAAGGAAAGGCAAGTCTGCTGCTTCATCCCTCTGGCTGTCTTTTAGTCTATCATTCCCTTTGCCCTAGGCCCTGGGTATATCACTGATCAGGGCCTTTTTTAAAAAAAATTTTATTAGTGAAACACCATGAGGTACAGCTGTAGACTTACAAATTTTTGTGCTTGGATTTCAATTATACAATGATCAAATACCCATCCCTCCACCAGTGCCCATTTTCCACCACCACGGGTCCCAGTATCCCTCCCAGTCCCTATCCCCCATCCCACCCTGCCTCTGTGGTAGGGCATTACCTTTTGTTCTCTCTATCTCCTTTTGGGTGTTGTGGTTTGCAAGAGCGGCATTGAGTGGCAATCATGTTTGGTCTATAGTCTACTTTCAGCATGCTCTCTTATTTGTCATAGAGTAGCTGTTACAATCCCTGAAGCTGACCCCAAATCTGTGTGAGTTTGGGCTTGTTCTTAATATTTACCAAAATTTAATGTTCTCATCGTTTAATCAGGAAATGCAGTCCATGACCAATAATTTAAATATGCTAATATATGTAAATATATTGCGGTGGCATATATAATACTTGAATAGGAAATATCAATTAGTGTTACAATTTGTGTTATCCAAAGGTCTATTAATAAACACTTTCACTGTGTAAAAAATAAAGTACATGAATATAAATACTCATTGACAGTGCCAGAGAGATAGCACAGAGGTTAAGGGGTTTTCCTTGCATGCAACTCACCCAGATTCAAGTCCCCCACACCAATATGGTTCCTCAGCACTGCCAGGAGTCATTCCTTAGCACAGAACCAGGAATATCCTCTGAGTACAACTGGGTGTCACCCCTCCAATACCCAAATAGTAAAAGTTTAAAATAATTTAAAATTCGTTGATATAGCATATATTTTGAAAAGCTTAAATTTTTACTAACAAAGTTAAATGATGTTGAAGATGTAAAATGACATCCATGGCCTTTGCATTTTAGCACAATTTCTCTGTAATTAATGACGCGGGGTGGAGCAATAGTACAGCAGTAGGGCATTAGCCTTGTGCGCAGCTGGCCCTACCTAGCTGGGTTTGATTCCTCCATCCCTCTCAGAGAGCCCGGCAAGATACCGAGAGTATCTCGCCTGCACAGCAAAGCCTGGCAAGCTACCCATGATGTATTTAATATGCCAAACACAGTACCAACAAGTCTCACGATGGAGATGTTACTGGGCCCGCTCGAGCAAATCGATGAATTAATGACGTAGTTATACATATGATGACTATGGAACACTCCATCACTTATTTCTATTAAAACTTAAGATCACTGGGCTAGTAAGAATAGTATAGCTAAGGTGCTTGCCTTGGACATGGCTCACCTCAGTTTGATCCTTGATCTTCAGCACCACATATGTTCCCTGAGCAGTGCCATGGGTGTGATCCCAGAGTTCAGAGCCAGGAGTAAACCCTGAGAACCACTGAGTGTGGCCGTTCCTCACTAAAATGCAAGATTAATAAATATGGAAGTTTTATATTGATAATTGAAACATTCCTGGGCAAAGTTAATGGTTAAAATGTTGTATTTTATAGCCTGGCATGAAAGAAAGAATAAGGAAATGTAACATAACAAAATTCTGTCCCTCCCCAAATACACGAATGTAGCAAAAAGATTATTTTACAGAGAAGCTTAGAAGACTTGGTGGATGGTGTTAGAACAGAATATTTAAAAATGTTCCTTTTGTGAGTCTCCTTTACTAGCTAAGAAATACAAAAATTTTCTATTGGTTGAGACAACAAACCAAACAAATTAAACTTAAAAATCATCATACTTTTGAATAACTTTGCCTTTCCTATTAACCTCCCAAATTTCAACTTCACTGGCCCCCACTTTATTTTATTTTTATCTGAGATTATTTAGGATGCTAAACAAAGCAATGTGGATTAGTTATTCTATTTTACTGGGTCTCTTCCATGTAAGAGAAGGAGAAATACATTATTATTATGGAAGATCTACCTAGCTTCTGGGTTCATGTAAGATTATCACATTGCCCACCAAATGTTTCGAGTGTTACATCTAGTTTATTTTACAGCTATTTTTGCAGATAATATAGGTATATCTCTGCAACTGGGTCAGCAACCCCAATCACAGCTATTATTTCCTTCTTGGCCATCTAGATATCTCATTATCTAAGCTGTGTCATTTGCAACCATCTGCATCATCACTCTCACAGACTGTGCAGTCTGTGTTTCCTGTCTTTTCTTCTTTATCTTACTGTCTACTTGCTCTCTTGCAAGACGGAGATACATGTTTATATATCTGTATATATATACATATATGTATATATATTACCTATCATTAGCCTTAACTGTTTTTGTTATCATATTGAACCCTACATAAAGAAGGTTTTGTAGAAACAACCAGATTGCATATGATCTATAGAAATGAGATTTTGTAAGATCATAAGTCTTTAATAACTGGCCTTTCCTCCTCACTTTCTCCATAACATTATTATTATTTTTTTTATCAATCTGATACTCTCTTTTACCAGCCTAGAAGAAAGCAGAAACCAAGAAATCTTCTCTTGAATCTCCAAAAATTTACCAAAAACAAAACAAAAAAATTGACTCCAGCCCCCAAATATTTTCAATAACATTGTTATATAATCATTTAAGCCATAATTTATTTTATTCAATGAATTTTGCTTTATTTAGAATTTAAAAATTGATAATCATCCGGCAGTATATTTAAAAGACATATAAGTAATCTATCCTGTAATTGATCGGACTTCCTTGAATGGTTCCTTCTATTTTGTTTTAGTTTGAAGCCATATCTGGCAGTGTACATTGCTTACTCCTGGCTGTGCACTCAAAAATCATCACCAGTGGTGCTTGGGGGGCCCTATAAGATGCCAGCAATTGAACATGGGTTGGCCATGTGCAAGGCAAATGCCTTACTCACTGTACTATTGTTCCAGCCCAAATGTTTCCACATTTATCCTTTTTCACACTTATTATAAAATAATATACACAATTTAACATTTTAGGTTGCCTGCTTTCATGATAAAATAGTTATGATAAATATAAAATTATTTTTAAAATAGCTATTTAAAATCATTCTGCAAAGTTTCAGAGTTATTAAAATATCAGTATATTATCAGAGTGCTTGGAGCTGACATTTTACAGACATACACACACTGTAAAACCAATTTTGTATGCTTGTTCTGTATGGTTTTTTAGAGTCTAAAAGTGATTTATTTCATTGATTCAATAAGTTAATTTTTTCCTATGAATCATTTGAGGAAAAAAATATATAGTTTACATGAAAATTGACAGTTAAGAGTAAATGTAGTCAGCATTTTATGAAAGCATAAACAAGGAAAGGCCAATGTTATATTTAAAGTATAATTATTTAATGATATACATCCAGATATTTAGTCACTTGGGAATTATGCAACTATTTAGGCAAAAGAACCTTTAAAGGTTATGAATTAATTATTCTGATAAATTTTGTTTTGACTAAGACAAAGACAAAACCTTGATAAAATTGACCAAAAATAATGAAAATGTCAATTCTATACAAATGTTACAAGCTGATTTTTTTAAATTTAAATTTTTTTGTTTTTTTATTTCTTAATTTTTTAAAAATTTTATTAGTGAAACATTATGAGGTACAGTTGTAGACTTACAAATTTTTGTGCTTGGGTTTCAGTTATACAATGATTGTGTGCCCATTTCCTCACCAGTGCCCATTCCCCATCTTCAATGCTCCCAGAATCCTTCCCATTCCCCAACCCCCAACCCACCCCACCCTTGTGGTAGGGAATTCCCTTTTGTTCTCTCCTTTTGGGTGTTGTGGTTTGCAAAAGAGGCAGTGAGTGGCAATCATGTTCGGTCTATAGTCTACTTTCAGCATGCGTCTCTCAACCTGGGAGGATCCTCCCAGCACCCTTTACTTGGTGCTCCCCTCTTTATCTGAGCTGCCTTCTCCCAAGCATGTGCGACTGCCCTCCAAGCCATGGAGTGAACCTCCTGGTACTTATCTCGGCTATTCTTGGGTGTTAGTCTCCCATTTTGTTACTTTATATTCCCCAGATGAATTCAATCTTTCTATGTCTGTCCCTCTCTTTCTGACTCATTTCACTTAGCATGATACTTTCCAGGTAGTACCACTTGTATGTAAATTTCATGACTTCATCTTTTCTAACAGCTGCATAGTACTCCATTGTGTACATGTATCAAAGTTTCTTTAACCAGTCATCTGCTATCGGGTACTCAGGTTTTTTCCAGATTTTGGCTATTGTGAACAGTGCAGCAATGAACATAGAAGTGCAGATGTCATTTCGACTGTACTTTTTTGCCTCTCTGGGATATATTCCCAGGAGTGGTATTGCTGGGTCAAATGGGAGCTCAATTTCTAATTTTTTGAGAATCGTCCATACTGTTTCCCAAAAGGGCTGAACAAGTTGGCATTCCCACCAGCAGTGAAGGAGAGTCCCTTTCTCGGCACATCCATGCCAACACCAGGGTAACCAGCTGATTTTTATGGAAAATTTTGTTTTGGAAAGCATTAGAGCTAATTGTTCAAAATTTTAAGTGTTTACCTAAAAAGTTCAGATAGCTCTAAACTTAAAGGACTGCCTAAACTGAATGTACATAATATTTCCAATATGTATGATTCATATTCAATAAAATATTATGTATTTTCTGACAAAATTTCAAGTCAAGTCAAATTTTAAAGCTGAAACAAAAATATATCCCCATCATAAACTGAATGCTTTTATCTGGATGTTTAGAAACCATAATGATTCATAGCGCATATTTTTGAAAAATTCTACAGATCAACCATATTTTATGTCTTTTAAATTGAACTTTGGCTGGTGGAGCCCTGGTCGGGGAGGGGAGGAAAACTCAACCCACTCCCTTCCAAGGGGCCCCGGTGGCGAGGAGCCACCAAAGACCACCAAAGACCTCCAGGACCAGCCACCACCATGCTGAGACCACTCTCCGCACACATGAAGGTACTGGCAGAGGGACAAAGTCACGCGGGTTCCGGGGCCCAGATCTCCAAGCCTACTCGGATTGGGGCCGAGGATCCTCCACGCAGATCCTCCAAATTCCAGTAGGCGGGGGTCACACCCACCAACTGGCCCCCTGGCGCTGTGTAATCCCATCAACAGCCAAGACTCAAAGACTATAAAAACCAACTCCCGGAACCGCGGCGCGGCCGCATTCGAGGACGCACGACATCCTATTATGACATCTTATTATCTCATTCCTACTTTGGACAAACTGACATGCTACCGAATGAAGCCTGCCCACACGGCAAAGTCTGGCAAACTCCCCGCGGTGTACCCAATAGGCCAAATACCAGTAACAATGATGGGTCTCATTCTCCTAAAGAGCCTTGAATATAATCTCAGGGTTAGGATGAAGGAGACGTTACTGGGGCCTGCTCAAGGCAATCAACGATTAACAGGATGATTTGTGATTTTGTGATTTTGTGAAATTGCACTTAGGGCTGGAGCAATAGCACAGCGGTAGGGCATTTGCCTTGCACGCAGCCAACATGGCCGACTCGAGTTCAATTCCTCCGCCTCTCTTGTAGAGCCTAGCAAGCTACCAAGAGTATCTTGCCCACACGGCAGAGCCTGGCAAGCTACCCGTGATGTATTCGATATGCCAAACACAGTAACAACAAAGTCTCCAATGGAGATGTTACGGGGCCCATTCGAGCAAATCGATGAACAACGGGAGGACAGATAAAAATTACACTTGAAATGAAAAAGTTCTTTCACCTCGAACAAAAAACAATCTATATTAACTTATCAGATAAATTTTTGATCTGGGCCTCACTATTATTTTAAAGTGAAGGTATAGGGACCAAAGAGATAGTATAGCAGGTAAAGTGTTTTTCTGCACACAGCTGAACTGTGTTTGATCCTGTCACTCATATAATCTTCTGAGTTCAGAGCCGGTAGTAAGCCCCAAGAACAGCCATGTGTGTCCACCAATAATGTACGGTTAATGGATCTCTGCCATTAAGACTCTGATAATGGGCAACATATGTTCATTCCATAACTAAATATATAATATGGCAATAATTCAATGATATAGATAAGTTTGGCTGCCAGCAACATAAAGGAGGATCTAATAAAGTATAAAAATGGGAATGCTGACAATGGGCATGGTTGAAAGTCATCCAGACAAGAAAGCAAGAAAGCTTTCCATGACAAGTACACGCACAGTTTATATTTCACTAGAAGAGTCAAGCAGAGTGTCTCTAATAGAAAGCACAGGAAAGTTTTAAAATGCATAAATTTCAATTATTTATAATACAAAAAAAATAATTACTGAAAACTAATAGAGAATTAATATCAGCTTTGCTGATGACATCGTTCTAATAACACCAAACATCAGCCAAGCGGCACAAATGCTGAACGACTTTGACCGTGAATGTGGAAAGGTCAGACTACAGCTGAATCTTAAGAAGACAATGTTTATGAGAAACAGCCTTGTTACTGATGCTCTATTCGCTCTCAACGGAACCACCATCTCCGAATGCAACAGTTATATATACCTAGGTTGAGAAATCAACATGATGAATGACCTGGCACCTGAATTGTGCAGGAGGAAGAGAGCGGCTTGGAATGCCTTCAAGAACGTTGAAGAAATAACTAAAAGGACAAAGAACCTCCAGCTACGAGCACATCTCTTTGATTCCACTGTTCTTCCTGCATTAACATATGCCTCAGAGACCTGGACCCTACGAAAACAGGATGAGAACGCTATTCAGGTCTCTCAAAGAGGAATCGAAAGAGCTATGCTTGGAATATCATGATTCACTCAAATGAGAGATAGAATCCAGAGTTCTGATCTTCAACAACGCTCAAGAATCAGGGACGCTGTCTCATTTGCCAAGACATCAAAAATCAGATGGGCTGGACACGTAATGAGGTTTACAGACAACCGCTGGACTAGAGCCATTACTGATTGGATTCCACGGGACATCAAAAGATCACGTGGAAGCCCACCTACAAGGTGGTCAGACTTCTTCATCAAGACCCTGAATGATCGGTTTGAGGCTCTGCATGTTCCTAGAACGAACAGATACCATTGGGCTACGCTAGCACGCAACCGGGATGAATGGAGGCGTTACTGGCACCCGCTCGAGTAAATCGATGAATAACGGGGATTAAGTGATTAAGTGATTAATAGAGAAGTAAGTTTAATTACTACTACTACTGATATATTTATTGGAGAATTAAGAGCATATGAATGTTTTTTGACAAATAATAGTAAATTTAACTGAAAGGAATATTATTGAAAGTTTGATAGTTGAATATACATGCTTTACTTAGAATATGCACAGATACAAGTGGTCATAAGTACCAGACCAAATTTGAGACAAGTGAATGATGCAAAAAGTTAGCCTATTCTAATTTCATTATAATGAAATAGGTTAGGTAAATCAATATCTATTATAAAATATTATCAAATCAATATGACATTTAAAAATGTGTCTTTAGTAGATACAAAACATAGAGAACTAGAGTGCAAAAGATTATTGTTTTTCCACCACTAAACCATAATATTTTGTTCTCTCATGAAAGTTCTAAAATCTCAAAAATAATAAAAGTTCTTTCTTATATATCAAAGTTTGTAAATTTGTAGATTATTTTTATAGTTAAAACATACTTTTTTAAAAGAGAAAAGACTTTCAATTTTGTGAAAATACGACCACCACAAAATGTTTGAAGCTAAAAGTTTCATTAACTTTTCTTCTGACACATTCTTTAGAAACAAATGAGAGTTAATTGGGACCAGAATGATAGTATAGCAGGGTGCCTTGCTTTGCATATGGCCAACCTTAGCACCTGTATGGTACCAAGCCCCCACCCCCCAAAAAAGAAGAAATGAATGAAAAGAGTGAATACATAATAAAAGTGTTTGTAATTCAGTTATAGTACTTTATTTTTCTCCATCATATGATTTTAAATTAAGGGAAAAAATGAGAAAACACTACCTTTAAACCTGAAAAAAATAAAGACCTGAGATACAGAAAAATATTTGACAAAGGGTTTGCATTCAATATATGTAAATAACTGGTAAAATTTTACAAGAATAAAACAACTATTGGGAAAAATGAAGTGAAGAGATGAACAGAAACTTCTCAAGAAAGATGTGCTGATGAACATAGGGTACATGAAAAGATTCTCTGCATCACTAATCATCAGGTAAATGCAAATCAAAATAGTAAGTCACATTTCATACCAGTGAGACTGGCTCATACCACAAAGATCCTCAACAACAAAAGGTAATTGAGGGGTTATTGCTGGATGTCTCTGCCAGAAATTGCTGGAGGGTCAAAGATTACAAACAAAAGCAAACACTGCCCCCTCCCCCCCTCATTGTTCATCGATTTGCTCGAGCTGGCCCAGTAATGTCTCCATTTTGAGACTTGTTGTTACTGTATTTGGCATATGGGTGAGATACTCTTGGTAGCATGCCAGGCTCTCTGAGAGGAGAGTAAAGATTAAAGGCTAGATACTCCCCAGCAGCTGTTGGAGTCCATTATTACTCTGAGGGAAACTCACACTCCTGGAATTTCCACCAGCATTTGAAAGAAGATAAATGATCTTTTTGGGTTTTTGACATCCCTGCACCCTGGTAAGTTTCCCAACTGTGCAATCCAAGGCCATTGATTCTCTCCATCTTGTTATGCATTATTGACCCTTCTGGAAAATCAAAGGTGGCTTTTGAGCAGAATCACAACCAAGTGGATAAAGACAGTTCTAGTTTCTGGTTTCTGGACTCCCGTCTTGCTCTGATCAGGCAATATATCTATTTTCTGGTATAAAAAACTATAGGCAGTTAGGTGTCTGACATATCTATGCTTATTATTTGTCAACTGGTGTTTAAAATGGGAAACACAAAAGAAGTCAATCACACAGAGAAATGGAGAATGAAAACAAACACTTGAAAATCAAACAACTCACTACTGAACAACCACTATGTTAGAGAGGAAATCAAAAGATCAAAGAAGAAATCAAAAGATTCCTGGAAACAAATGAGAATGAGAAAACAAGCCACCAGAACTTGCAGGACACAGTTAAAACAGTGTTAAGAGGAAAGTTTGCAGCTCTGAAAGCATTTATCAGCAAGGAACAAAGAGCCCACATAAAAAACTTGACTTCACAGCTTAAGATCATAGAAAATGGCCAATAATACATATGCCCAAACCAGGCAGGAGGAAGAAAATAAAACGTAGAGGCAAAATTAATGAATTGGAATCCCACAAACTAATCCGAAATATCACTGAAGTCAAGAGCTAGTTCATTTAAAAAGTATACAAGATCAATAAAGCTCTAGCAAGAGTCACAAAGAAAGAGAACTCAAGTATGCTGAATCAGAAATGAAAAGAGGGATATCACAACAGAAAACACAGAAATTGAAAGGATCCTCACAGATTTCTTTGAGAATTTGTATGCCACAAACCAAGAGAACTTAGAATAAATGTATAAATTCCTGGATTTCTATAACCTCCCAAGACTGAACAAAAGAGAACTAAAATACCTGAACAGACTTATCACTATCAAGTCAATTGAAATGATAATCAAAAGTGTTCCCCAAAACTTTAGCCTAGGTCCAGATGGATTCAGCACTGAATTCTTCCAAACCTTAAAATAGGAGCTACTGCCAGAACTTTCCAGGCTTTTTCAAGAAATTGAAGAAATAGAATCACTTCCAAAAAGTTTCTGTGAGACACATATCACCCTGGTATCAACAGAGGTCAAAGAAACCACAAGAAACAAAAAAGAAAAAGAAAATTACAGGCTGATATCCCTGATGAACACAGATGCAAAGTTCTTCAACAAAATACTAGCAAACAGAATTCAATGACTAGTCAAAAAAATAATACACTATGACCAATTGGGATTTTTTCAAGGATGCAAGAATGGTTTAAGATTTGCAAGTCCATCAGCATAATACGTCATATCAATAAAAGAAAAAATACAAACCATATGATATCAATCGATGCAGAGAAAGCAGTTGTTCAAAATTCAGCACCCGTTCATGATTAAAAAGAAAAAAACTCTCAATATATTGAGAGTTGAAGGAATTTTCCTCAATATAGTGAAAGCCACCCACAGCAAGCATTATTCTTGATGGGGAAAAACTAAAAGCCTTTCCTATAAGATTGGGGATAAGACAAGGTTGCCCACTCTCACCACTTCTATTCAATATAGTACTGAAACTACTATATTAACTTGCCATAGCAGTTTGGAAAGAAAAAGATACTAAGGGCATCCAGATATGAAAGGAAGAATTTAAACTCTCATTATTTGCAGGTGACATGACACTATAATTAGAGAACCCTAAGGTTTGAGAAAAATAGATTTGCATAGTAGAGTGGCAGGTTATAAAATCAAAAACCAAAAGTCTATGGCTTTTTGTTATGTAAATAATGAATGAGAAGAAAGTGATACTATATAGAAAATCTCATTCAAAATTGTTCCTCAGAAAATCAAGTACTTCAGAATCAGCTTAAGTAAGGAGGTACAGGATCTGTACAAAGAGAAGTACAAAACTCAACTTCAAGAAATATAAGCAGTCATCAGAAAATGGAGACACAGTCACTGCTCATAGATTGGGAGAATTAACATTGTCAAAATGGCAACACTCTCTAAATTATTATACATAATCATTGTGGTTTCTATAAGGATACCCATGACATTTTTCAAAGAAATTCATCAAACACTTCTGAAATTCATATGGAAAAATAAACCCCCAAGAATAGCTAAAGCAATCCTTGAAAAAAGAAGATGGGAGGCATCACCTTCCCCAACTTCAAACTATAGTAAAACGTGGTAGTAAATAAGACAGTGTGATATTGATATAAAGACAGACACCCCCACCAAGAACAATGGATTAAACTTGAATATTCTGACACAGCATCAAATACATGAACATTTAATCTTTGATAAGAGTAGAGATAATATGAAGTGGAGCAACTAAAGCCTCTTTAACAAGTGGTGTTGGCTTGTATGTTCATTGCTGCACTGTTCACAATAGTCAAAATCTGGAAAAAATCCAAGTGCCCGAGAACAGATAACTGGTTAAAAAAAAACTATGGTACATTTACACACTGGAATACTATGCAGCTGTGAGAAATGATAAAGTCTTGAAATTTGCAAAAAAAAGTGGTTCTACATGGAAAGATTCATGCTAAGTGAAATGAGTCAGAAAGAGAGGTCCAGACATTGAAAGACTGCACTCATCTGGGCAATATAAAGTAACAGAATGGGAGACAAACACCCAAGAATAGTTGAGATAAGTATCAGGAGGTCTGCTCCATGGCTTGGAATCCAGCAGCACATGCTGAAGGAAAAGACAGCTCAGATAGAGAAGGGAACACCAAGTAAAGGGTGTTTGGAGGACTCCCTCGGAATGTGAGATGCATGCTGAAAGTAGACTATAGACTGAACACAATGGCCAGTCAATATCTCTATTGCAAACGACACCACCCTAAAGGAAAGAGAGAGCAAAAGGGAATGCCCTGCCATAGAGGTGGGGTGGGGTGGGGGGGGATAGGGGAAGGGCTACTGGGTTCATTGGTGGTGGAGAATGGACACTGGTGGAGGGATGGGTACTTGATCATTGTATAACTGAAACTCAAGTATGAAAGTTTGTAAGTCTACAACTGTACCTCATGGTGTTTCACTAAAAAACAAAAACAAAAACAAACAAACAAACAAAAAACAAGTGGTGCTGGAAAAACTGCACAGCGGTATGTAAAAACATGAACTCAGATCACTATCTAACACCATGCAGAAAAGTCAGATCAAAATACATTAAATACCTCAACATGAAGCCTGAAACCATAAGCTTCATGGAAGAATATTTGGGCAAAACCCTCCAAGACATTGAAGCTAAAGTCATCTTCAAAGCTGCTGACCAAGCAAGTGGAAGCAAGTAAAGATTAACAAATGGAGCTATATTAAACTAAGAAGCTTCTGCACCTCAAAAGACACAGTGAACAAGATACATGAATTATAATAATGATTGAATCATTTAACACATCTTTAGTACTCACTGCCCCAATGGGATAGATCCGGGCTCATTTGAATATCTTATTAAGTGGGAACAAGGGGCCATAATGTTAGATAAAGCAAGAGATGAATTACTGAACTCGTTGATGTTGATGTTTTAGGTGCTATTATATCTACTCATCGAACTTAGTGGGATTCTATGTGTGTTTTCCCTATTGGTTTTCTAGTGTTTTTGCTGTGCAGGAATATGTGTTTGTAGTTAGAAACTCTTGAAGATATTGAGGAATTAATCTGGGATTGTTATCTTTTTACTTTGCTTGCCTTCACCAAAAAAAACAGGGTGCACATTTGTGGGTGACGTGTAGTTTCTTTTTTAAAATTTTTATTAGTGAAACACCATGAGGTACAGTAATACACTTACACATTTTTGTGCTTGGGTTGCAATTATACAATGTTTGAGTATCCATCCCTCCACAAGTGCCCATTTTCCACCACCGCTAATACAAGTATCTCTTCCACCCCCATACCCCCATCCCAAGCTGCCTTTGTGGCAGGCATTTCCTTTAGTTATCTCTCTCCTTTTGAGTGCTGTGGTTTGCAAAAGAGACATTGAGTGGAAATCATGTTCTATCTATATCTACTTTCAGCAAGCATCTCTCATCCTGGGAGGATCCTCCCAACACCATTTATTTGGTGCTCCCTTCTCTATCTGAGCTACCTTTTCCCCTAGCATGTGCAGCTAGCCTCCAAGCCATTGAGTGAACCTCCTGGTACTTATCTTGGCTATTCTTGGGTGTTAGTCTGCTATTTTGTTACTCTGTTTTCCCCAGATGAATGCCATCTTTCTATGTCTGTCTCTTTCTTTCTAACTCATTTCACTTAGCATGAAACTTTCCATGGTGTATCACTTGTATGTAAATTTCATGACTTCAACTATTCTAAAAATGACATATATATATGTATATATATATATATATATATATATATATATATATTACACCATTGTGTAGATGTAGCAAAGTTTCTTTAACCAGTCATCTGTTCTCGGGCACTCAGGTTTTTTCCAGATTCTGGCTACTGTAAACAGTGCTGCAATGAACGAACAAGAGCAGATGTCACTTCAACTATACTTTTTTACCTCTCTGGGATATATCACCAGGAGTAGTACTTGTGGGTCAAATGGGAGCTCAATTTCTAATTTTTTGAGAATCGTTCATACTGTTTTCCAAAATGGCTGAACCAGTCGGCATTCCAACCAGCAATGAACGAGGGTCCCTTTCTTATTGTTTCAAAACCAACACCTGTTGCTTTTGTTCCTTTGGATGTGGGCCAGTCTCTGTGATGTGAGATGATATCTCATTGTTGTTTTGATCTGCATCTCCCTGATGATTAATGATGTAGAGCATTTTCTCATGTGCTTTTTTGCCATTCGGATTTCTTCTTTGAGAAAATTTCTGTTCATTTCATTGCCCCATTTTTTGATGGGGTTGGATGTTTTCTTCTTGTGGAGTTCAACCAGTACTTTGTATATCCTTGATATCAACCCCTTGTCTGAAGTGTATTAGGTGAATATACTTTCCCATTCTGTAGACTGTCTTTGTATTTTGGTCATTGTTTCTTTTGAGGCACAGAAGCTTCTTACTTTAAGATAGTTCCATTTATCTATCTCTGTTTTCGCTTGCTCGGTCAGTGGAGTGACATATTTGAAGATACCATTAGCTTCAATGTCATGGAGGGTTTTGCCAACTTTGTCTTCAATGTATCTTATAGATTCCGGTCTGATGTTGAGGTCTTTAATCCATTTTGATCTTACTTTTGTACATGGTGTTAGGCAGAGATCTGAGCCCAAGTTTTGAATGGAGCCGACCATTTTATTTGTTTTTTGATTTTTGGGTCACACGTGGTGATGCACAGGGATAACTCCTGGCTCTGTACTCAGGAGTTACTCCTAGCAATGCTCAGGGGACCATATGGGATGCTGGGAATCAAACCCGGGTCAACTGCGTGCGACGCAAACACCCTACCCGCTGTGCTATCACTCCAGTCCCTGTAGTCGTCTACTTTTGCAAGCATAATTTGGTAAAGAGGCTTTCTTTGCTCCACTTCACATTTCTTGCTCCCTTGTCAAAGATTAGATGCTCATATGTTTGGGGGGTGATGTCATTATATTCAACCCTGTTCCATTGGTCTGCAACTACGCCTTTGTTCCAGTATCATGCCGTTTGAATTATTACTGCTTTGTAGTAGAGTTTGAAGTTAGGGAGGTTGATTCCTCCCATTTTTCCCCGAAAATTGCTTTAGCTATTCGTGGGGGCTATAGTTCCATATGAATATCAGGAGTATTTACTCCATTTCTTTGAAAAATGTCATGGGCATCGTTATAGGGACCACAATGAATTTGTACAATGCTTTGGGAAGTATTGCCATTTTGACAATGTTAATTCTCCCAATCCATGAGCAGGGGATATCTTTTTATTTTTTCGTGTCCTCTTTTATTTTCTGAAGTACCGTTTTGTAGTTTTCTTTGTACAGGTCCTTTACTTCCTTAGTTAAGCTGATTCCTAGGTACTTGATTTTCTGGGGCACAATTGTTCATGGGATTGTTTTTTTCATGTCGCTTTCATCTCTCTCACTGTTTGCATATAGGAAAGCCATGGACTTTTGGGTATTGATTTTATAGCCTGAAACTTTACTATACAAGTCTATTGTTTCTAGGAGTTTCTTGGTAGAGGTTTTAGGGTTCTCTAAAGTATAGTATCACATCATCTGGGAATAGTGAGAGCTTGATTTCTTCCTTTCCTACTTGAATGCCATCAATATCTTTTTCTTGCTAACCTCTATTGCAAGTACTTCCAGTACTATATTGAACAGCAATGCAGAGAGTGGGCATCCTTGTCTCATCCCTGATCTTAGAGGAAAGGCTCTCAGTTTTTTTCCCATTGAGGATGATGCTTGCTGTAGGCTTGTGGTAGATGGCTTTAACTATATTGAATAAAGTCCCCTCTGTACCTATTTTGGCAAGGATTTTAATCATAAACGGGTGCTGGATCTTGTCAAATGCTTTCTCTGCATCTATTGATATGATCATATGGTTCTTATCTTTACATTTGTTGATATGATGGATTATGTTTATTGATTTCCGAATGTTAAACCATCCTTGCATCCCAGGGACATGTAGTTTCTTGAGTTTAAGTATGGCACAGAGAGAAAAGCAAAACAAAATATAAAGAATTGAAGTAAAAACAAAAGAAAAAAAGAAGTACACTCAGAAATAAAAGAAATGAAAAACCTGGGAGGTGATATAAAAAACAATATAATTTCTGAATAGTAGATAAAAAGATCGAGGAACTCCAAAATGAGTAAGAAGAAACTCTACAAAGGTGGAATGCCTCCCTTTATGTATCTAGAAGACATTCAGAAGATCTGTCATAAATACAGTGATGCAAATTGAGAGGCTTCAGAAGAACTCAAAATGGTGAGTAAGACTTTTACTGAGAAAAGTGAAACATATTAGAAGCAAATTGCAAAAGGTTGAGTGAATGCATAGCATGAATTCTTTAGAGCTAGTGGCCATTACATTTCAAGTGCATAATGTGAGATGGGAACAGAATACCCAATTGATAAGTCATTTCAACCAGAGTAACCAGTTGGTCAGGTGACTGCCTATGAACAGAGCTGAAAAATCAATCCCACTGACCCCAGGAAAGATAAGTAGTTGCTTATCTGTTGTTACTTATCTTTTTTACTACAGTAGAGAAATATTTATTACTGCAGGCAAATGGAGCACTGGAAAATAATTTGTCCAAAACAAAAAGAAAAGTGGGGGATGATGAAGAAGTGGAGATAAAGAAGAGGAGAAGGAGGACTACTGTCATCTCTGGTGCATAATAGTGAAGAGTACTGATGGGTCCCAGGCTTCCAGGAACTAAAGGGGGATCTGATTCCCATTATCACATAGGAGACCTGGGACAATTGACAGTGGGATCTCAATTAATACACTTTTTGATTGATAACAAATTATTTTTGTATCTGACTGCTCATTTTTTAACTAAATATTACTATTTAACTTCTTTTAGTCCCAAAACAATTACAGTAATTGGTGTGACATATTGCCCCAGTAAAGACCTCTGCTGTAACACTTGAGATGTAAAATTGTGGGTGAAAACTTTTCACACAGCATCCTGTACATGCCTGATCCTGTACATGTCTGACTGTCCTATCTGCCTTCATGAAACATGATTTCCTGTGCAAATTAAATGCCCCAACAGCTTTCTCTTTCAGTGCAAAAGAAAAGCTGAAAGGCAAAACACTGCTGGAAAATAGCCCGCTTCTGCAGTTACTATTGCAAGGATTCTGATCATTAGAGGAATCAATCTCTTTGGAACTTCTGTATGGGTTAATGGGATCCTGGGACAGGATATCAATGCAACTCCTGTTACATTGTTTAAACAGAACACTATTAGCTCAAGAAAGAATGTTCTTAAAAGTGAGGCACTGCTGGTCGAATTGGTCATTGCTTACAAAAATCATAGACAATGAACTGAAAAGACCATGACAGTGTCCTTAGAACATCTCATACACTCCATCCTACCAGTAAAAAAAAGATAAAAAAATTCTCTCAGAGGGCTGAAGTGATAACACAGTGGGTAGAGCATTTACCTTGCACGTGGCCGACCCAGGTTCTATTCCCAGCATCCCATATGGTCCCCCGAGCACCGCCAGGAGTGATTCCTGAGTGCAGAGCCAGAAGTAACCCCTGTGCATCTCCGGGTGTGACCCAAAAAGCTAAAAAAAAAAATCACTCAGAATAGTACAGATTTGTACAGGATTTATGGGCCATAAATTACCTCAGGGTATATATACTATAGAGTTTCCAATCCACACACTCTCTTATTCATTGTTTCTGCAGACTATGAATGGCTTTCTGTGCTGTGCTTCAAAAATACTTTCTTTTGTTCGTTTGGAGGTAGTTGAAGAAAGATAGCTTTTATTGAAATGTATTTAGAAAGATGTAAGTGAATATAAAGGGAGAAGTATTTGTTCAAGAGGGAGCACAGGTTTCTCCATAGTGGAAATAGATGAGCAAAGAAATGAGAAAAACAAGATACGTAGTCAAGGGGAACACAGAGCTTAAGAGTAAGCAAAATTTACCCTCTCTTGTGAAACTTTAGAAAATATAATTATCGCTCACTTTTTTGCATTTGAATGGAAAAATCCAGAAAAAACCTATTTCCTAGTATTATTAGACACTGCTGCCTCAGAATTTTAAAAATTCTCTCACTTCATTTAGTGAGTGCCTAGCCCAGCATTTTCTACCTTAAAATTATGAAATCCTTTAACAATATGTATGTGATTACTTTCTGATTGCTAGCCCAAACAAAGAATTATTCTTAGAACAAGTTCACAAAGTGTGCCTATAAGGTGTCACACAAGAAGGCCCAAATATACTAAAAAAGGATAGATTTTGTGGTTAGGATTCCAAGTGAACAAAAGCACCAGGAAATTAATGTCAGAAAAGAAGTAGTCTAAACCACCCCAAGTAAGTGACATCAGAAGCGATGTGGAGTATAGCAGAATTCTTTTTAATATGGACTAAAAATGTCCTCATGGAAATTTCCTCATTCTAGCTCCAACTAGTCTGTACCCCTCCCTGCTCTTTTCCTATGAAGAGCTTTTTTGGTTTGTTTGTTTTTGTTTTTGGTGACTGCTGAAGTAAAGATGAGGACATGAGTTCACCAACATCCAATCTGCCAGCTTGTTGTCAGTAGTTTTCTTGACCCATCATTGTGTCTCTTGGTTGCCCTCTAGAACCATGTAAGCACTTATGTTAGTGGTACACCTTTAAAATATAGGTATCATTGATTTCTTTTACTCATATCTGTGAATTGATTCATCTGTCTCTGTGTGACTGCTTTGGTGCCTATAATCTCCCAGAAATAAAAGCATGTTGATAAAGGGAAACTTTGGTCTTTTCAATACATCACTAGCTTGTAAAAATGCTGAAAGGTTGAGGTCAGGTTAGTTTAGCGTAGAAACCATGGTGTCCCTATGATCTGATTTAATCAGTTAAGACAGAGGACAGACTGAATTATTGCTGTAGACCAGAATAATGGGAATTCTGGAAACATAGGAAGCAATTTGAAGGAGATAGGTCTCTCTTACTTATACTCACAACTTGACCTCCCATAGTGCTTTGCTTATTTTGTGGAACCCCACATGTTTGTGAAACCCAAGCTTTGGAGACCTTTTATTTTGTGTGGGTCTGATTTTTCAATTCTTGATTCCATGATACCCAAGCTTAACTAAAACTATTAATGCACTTTAATTTCTTCTTTTTGTTAATTCTTATGTGGTGAGTGAACTTTGGATCTTTGGGATAAACATAAAGATATTTTTGTTGATTTCTTTATAATTAAATCCGAAGACCTCTGAAATGACTATTGGCTATATAAAAAAAATAGGGCTTTCACTCAAATTTCTTACTGGGAAAAATATTTACCCCCTTAATCTAAGGAGATAAAAATGTAAATAACTAATTTGAGACTAACATAGTCAGAAAAGTCTCAGATTATGTATTAACAAAGTTTATGGCCTTTGCAGAAATATCAAATAATCAAAAAATTCCTCTAAGTTATAGTGAACAAAAATTGTGCTACATTAAGCAGACAAGAAACACAATGGAATGGAGAAATTAAGGTCTAGGAACTACAGAAAGTAAAATAAAATTTGTCTATCTTCTGTGCCTGCCTTTGGTCCATAATCTCTCTCTTGTGATGTCAGGAAGGGAAAATCATGAGAGTACTTGATTCAAGAATCATTAAGTATTCTTGCTCTTGGTTGACAGATATTCAGCTTGATCTCATGATCTAAGTTTGTTTTTTGCTTTTGTTTGTGTCTAATATCACAGTGGGTAGGGCATTTGCCTTGCACGTGGCTAACCTGGGTTCGATTCCTCCACCCATCTCGGAGAGCCCAGCAAGCTACTGAGTATCCTGCCCTCACGGAAAAGTCAGGCAAGCTCCCCGTGGCGTATTCAATATGCCAAAAACAGTAACAACAAGTCTCACAATGGAGACGTTACTGCTGCCCGCTCGAGCAAATCGATGAACAACAGGAGGACAGTGCTACAGTGCTCATTATCTAAAAATAGCTGTTGGGATTATGTTATTATTATTATGTTATTATTATATTATGTTAACCCAAGAGCCAGGTTCATCTAGGATTTAGGTTATCATTGTTTTAGGGATGAAGGCATGTCTTCAGAGAGAGTAAGGAAAAATATTTTATCAAAAAAACCACAAAACAATACAAGACTAATATGCAAGGTCAGTAAAACCAAGGGCCATGATGCCTGGTACACAATTGAACCTTGCCACAAGTGGTGGGGGCTGAGGGCAGTTAGAATAGAGAAGGGACCACCAAAACAAGAGAATTGGAAATGATTACTCTGGACAAGAACTGCATGTTGAAATTAGGTAAATGGACAAATATGATAACCTTTCAGTACCTAAAGAACAAACCATAATGCAGGGGGAGAACCCGGTTTAGAACCCTGGCACCCTATATGCGATATGGTTCTCTGAGGTTGGTAGGAGTGATCCCTGAGCAAAGAGCAGGGGTAAAGGAAGAAGGAGAGGGACAAAGAAAGAGAGGGAGGAGAGAGAGAGAGAGAGAGAGAGAGAGAGAGAGAGAGAGAGAGAGAGAGAGAGAGACTGCTGAAGGGACCAGTGTTAGAACACTGACTGAAACCCAATCACAAACAATTTTGTAACTGTATATCTCACGGAGATTCAACAAAAATTAAAACAATAAGGATTGATCTTTTGGGGTTGGTGAGATCTTACAGGGGGTCAATGAAAGGAACCAATTTGGTTTCAGCACTCCATAAGTCCCCTAGCCCTGCTGGGAGTGACCCCTGAGCACAAAACCAGCAGCCGGCCCCAAGCATAGCCAGGGTCAGCCCCCCAAAATAAAATAAAAAGTAAAAATAAAGACAGAAATAAACAATTCCAGGGTACAGAGCAATAGTACAGCAGGTAAGGCAATTGCCTTGCATGTGGCTGACCCGGTTTAGAGCCGTGGCACCCAATATGGTCCTCTGAGGTTGGTAGGAGTGATCCCTGAGCAAAGAGCCAGGATTCAGCCCTGAGTATTGCTGGGTGTGGCCCAAATTCCAAGTCCACCTTCGCACAGTTTTTTTAAACCCAACCATTTAAGTTCAAATATACTTTTTCAAGCTATTTCTGTATACGGCATTTAAAAAAAACCATGTTATTTAATCAAAGAATTGTGGTTTACAAAATCATTAATAGTTGAACTATAAGCATATAATGTTTCAACACCAGTGTCACTTTCCTCTACCAGTGTTCCCAAACTCTATACCCCCCAATCATTGCCCCCATCTCCTTTGCCACCTTGACAGGCACACTACAAAGTCAAGTGGTTTCAGCTCAGATCTCATGCTTTCAGTGTTGTTGAGTCTGCGCTTTGGATATATAACTATTTCACTCACCTACATTATCAGTATAATTGAAACGCCAATCCCTGCTCCCCAGTACTTCCCTTTCTCATCTTTCATGCCTTGAATTATTTCCCTCTCTGTTCTTCTCCTCCTTAAGGTCTGGGAAAAAGGGTGTTCTGGGAAGTCTCCCTTTACTACGATACATTTTATCATCTAATTATTCTATATAGTACAGGTAACTTATATTAACCTGTGTTTGTCTTTCTTCTTTTGGCTTATTTCATTCAACATGATATCTGCCAGTTCCAACCAGGTTGCAGCAAATTGCATAATTTTATTATTCCTTATAGCTGTATAGTATTGAGTATTCCATTGTGTGCATATACTATATATTCATAATCCATTTATCTGTCATTGGACACTTAGGTTGATTCCATATCTTTGATATTATACTAAATGTACCAATGAATAATGGTGTACCTATGTCCTTTTGAATGAATGTTTTGAAGTTCTGGAGATAGATGACCAAAAGTGGAATTGCTAGGTCAGACATTTTAATGAAAACTAAGATAATTCTGGGATGGGGATATTGCATAGGGATTAAAGTGCATCTTGCATCTTCTAGACTCCAGTTTCATTCTTGGTATCACATGATCTCAACATATTACTGGGAATAGCACTAGAGGCCCACAAGCACTCTATGGCCAAGGAGCCAAGGTTTTCTCCAGCACAGTAGAGTCATACCAGCACTGCATCCTTTGACCACTGACCTAGATGCCAAGAACCAGCAGGAGCATCCACTTGTTCCTCTGACCACAACTTGAGAATAACCCCTCTTGATCAATAAAGAAAAAGAAAATTAAGGGTTTTTTAAATCTGAGTGTAAGTTTGTGCATCTCCCCAATTATCACGTTTGTTCTGGATGGAATTGTTAAAATATTTGACCCATAGGCTAGAAATATAGTACAGTGGTTTGGGTGGTTGCCTTGCATGCAGCTGATCCTGGTTCAATCCATGGCATCTCATATCCACCACAAATCCACCAGGAGTGATCCCTGAATGCAGAGCCAAGAGTAAACCCTGAGCACTACTGGCATAGCCCCCAAACCAAATAAAATATCTGACCCAAAATATTTGTGATAAAACACAATTTTGGTAAATGAAAACTAGTTTTAAACAAAATGCTCAGTTTACTTTTAAACACGCAGGTCCCCCAAAACATTAAATGGGATACAAAATTGTTATCATGTCTGTATGTACTAATCAGAGATGACTCATATTATTCAGCAAGTAACTGACTAGATCTTACAAGATTTTTGACTAGTATGGAGACAAGATGAAGTTGTTTTTGCTGATTTTATCCAAGAATGTTAATGTAAATTTCCAACTTAGGTAAACTAACTTGTGAGATTCATGTTAAAGAATCTGCTTAATTATACATTTTCCTACTGTTCCAATGCAAAATATCGGTCATGCTTATTGGAAGTAAAGTTAATTTGTTATCACTAGTATTTAGCAATTTTGTATAAACGGGGAGAAAAATAAATATGTCAGCAACAAACTGTTCTGAGGAGATCATATTCTGTCCTTTTAGTCATTTATTTGGTGTGTGGAGGAGTATGTGCAAAATGGAATTAAACCTGAATATTTATAATATTTTTATTAGTGTTTTCAATTTTTTATAGTTGAGAATTCTCATTGTTTATTTCTTGATACCATGCAAGGTCTCAGAGATGGAGAAGTCGATATATAAATCACATATATTGAAACAGGGATAATGCCATCTTTCTGAATGCCTAGAGCTATCAATGATAATAAACCAGGAAAAATTGTTGTCTGAAGATGTTCTGACTGAGATAGAGAATAAACAGTTCTTAGAGATGTTGACTTGATTTTCAGTTTAATTTCATTTATTTTTTTTCTCTTTTTGTCAGGGATTTTGACACAAATATTTAAACAGACTGATAGATTCTTAATACTGATGAATGTTTCTATAAAATAATTGGACAAAAACATTTCTGAATTATGAAACGTCAAGAAGTTCTAGAGTCTGGGCTGTAAAAAAGGAAAAAATATGCACTTCCCCAAATATGAATTGGGTTAAAGGTTATTTTTATTGAGGGATCCTAAAGATAGAACTTCCTTAATATTTTCCTCCTGAATCAGTTTGTTCTGTTCTATATCTTCTCATTGCTACCACTAAATTGATTGTTTCCTGAGTGGACACTTGATTTTTTATGCAAAATCGGCATACCAAATGCCCAATGCTTATGATATGAAACTTTCTTTATTGTGAAGTCTAAGGAGGTTGTTTTAGATCCCTTCCTGATGTTCGGGTATCTTTCCTTACTTCTTAAAAAAGGACAAGATTCGTTCTGTCCTCAGGCTGACTTTTTCAGTGTACAGTGCCACTCATCTTGTACCACACTGTTTTCTGCTTTGAGATGCCATGTTCATTGCTCTCCTGGTTTGAGGTCCAATGATCTATCCTTCACACTCCACAATCTGCCTCTCAAGGATTTTAGCCCCAAGACTTATATCACTTAACCTAAGACCTACATTTTTTTGTGGGTATCACTCTCGTGCCCAACATTCAGAAGAAAAAGCCAGATATAAGGAAACACACTGCTAAAAAAAAAACCCTGAAAGTGGAAACCTAAACAGCTAGGGATAAAAGGAAATATCTCATGGAAAAAAAAGTGCTCCCTTATACTAGAATCCCCAAGAAATGAACAAATGTTTATTTTAGCATGAAGTAGTTGGTTTTGATTCTATGCCTCAAATTCCATAAAAGTGGAAGTGAAAACTCGCAGTGGGAATGGAGTTGTTCCAAAGCCCAGTATTAGACAAGGAAAAGTAACCTTGCCCCTAACACTAAAAATAAGGACAATTTGTCCTCAATTCATCTTTCTCCCAGTAACCTGAAGTTAAGGATAGTGTTGTTTTTTCCTCCCCAAACCTAAAGCTTGCTTTATTTAGATTTGCAGATAAAACAGAGTACCTCATGTTTAATCCTTTATCGACTTTCAGCACACATCTCCCATTCTGAGCAATCCCTCCAAACATAATTGACTTAGTGATCCCTTCTGTATCCCAGCTGCCTTCTCCCCCAGCTCATGAGGCAGGTTTTCAAACGTGGAGCAATCTTTCTGACTCTTGTCTGTACTGTCCTTGGGTATTATTCTCATATTATGTTATTTTATATTCCAAAAGTAGATAAAGAGTAAGTGGGTAACTGTCTGCCTTAAAGGCAGGAAGAGAGGTGGGATGAGAGGAGGACATTGGGGACATTGGTGGTGGAAAATGTGCACTGGTTGAGGGAAGGGTGTTCAATCATTGTATGACTGAAATTCAAACATGAAAGCTTTGTAGCTGTATCTCACAGTGACTCAATAAAAAATTAATTACATTTAAAAAAACAGAGTACCTCTGGGGATGGGGATTAATATACATGCTTTGCCTTGCTTTTTCCTTTTGAAAACGTTTCCTTGAGAACCATGCAGACAGAATGATTTCTTTGAGGACTGAAGTCTCCCATCTTCTAAGTTGCTGGCTTAACCAACCACCATGTTTTTATTTGTTCAGTCTTTGCGCATCCATAGAATCAGATCATTGCCTTTAAAAAATAGTTGGAGAGGTAAAAGGGATTTTGCCCAGAGGCTTTCTTTTTCCAGGAGAAAAACATTTTTCTTTGAGTAATGAAGAGCTAAAAATTCAATTTACAATCAGCCTTTCCCATTAAATAGATTTTTTTAACAACTGGCCCTCTATCAAGGATTGTATTTTTCTCACACCTAAGTTGCATCTTGTCTCACCCCTCCCCCACCGCCCCAATATAAGTGCAGTAGTTGATCATCCAGCATGCTGCCATTACTATTAGCCAATCAAAGATAAATACTCTCTTTTTAACTTACATTAAATGTAAGTTTATCCTCAATTTGTCAAAACTACAGAAACCAGAACTCTGTATTTAGTGAAAAATCTTCGATCTGATTTCTTCCTTAGTGCATCCATAATACTCTGTAACTATTAAATTTTTATCAAAAATTCAGAAAAATAAGTTTCATATAAATTAACAAATCATTGGCTAGAGCGATTGTACAGAAGTTAAGGATTTTCCTTTGTATACAGATGTTCCAAGTTTGATCCTGGCACAATATATGGTTCTCTAAGTCCTGCCAGGATAGATCCTTAAGTGCAGAGTGAGCAGAGATGGCTGTGGCAGCCCCCCAAATCACTAACATACTTTAACTTCTGAAAATAGATTCAATGTTATGTATGTCTTAGGTACTTAGATAGTTAATGGCATAGTTGAGGTCATAGAAAGAAAAAGCCAGGGAGAAGTGTTTTAAAAATGCCCTGCTGAGTGAGTGATGAGGAGGTAGGATTTATGGTGAGATGAAAATTCCACTCACATTTATGCCCTTTAAAAGATTTAGCTATTTATTATAATCCAGGGGAACAAATTCACCATCAGCCTTAAGTGACAGCTGGGTGAACTCTAACTCATTATATTAGCTTAACAACTGAAAAATCTCGCCCTCTTATGAAAATCACTCCCACAACCAGTGATGCAGTCTTATAATTGCCATGGAAACCAAACACGTGGACAAATATGGTCAAGACCTTGCAATTAAAGTTATCTCCACCCACTTAGAAATGTGAATCTGAGGAGGCTGGAGGAGCTGGAAGCCTAAAAAAATTTAAAGGGAAGGACAAAACACTGTCTATTCTACACCACCTCCTTGAAGGGAAAAAAGACTTTCTTTCATCATTTTCTTTTTAACCCTTTATTTCCTTCCACCCCCCCCCCCTTTTTTTGTTCTTTGAGTTACACCCGGAAATGCACAGGGGTTAATCCTGGCGTTGCATTCAAGGATTACTCCTGGTGGTGCTGGTGGGTGCTGGTGTTCATGGGACCATAAACTGATGCTGGGAACCAAAGGGATTGGGCCAAGGCAAATGCCCTACCCCCTGTGCTATTGCTCCAGCCCCTCTCTTTGTTTTTAACCCTTACTGAACTCTTGCTTTTGTGTGAGTGTATCTTTCCTAAATGTATGCTTACTTTTTTGTGCTGTTCACAGAAAATCCTTCATAGGGAGAGCACAAGAATCAGGAACTAAAGGCACAATTAGAAATGTACTAGGACTGTGGATAGTGCCCTAATGCTGTAATATAACTAGCAATACTTTATTTTAGTAACAAATTTAAAATATCTCCAAAGAAAACTTTTCACACAAAACAATAAGAAAAGATAATAAGATAACATAAAAAACCAAAACCAACACAGAATTTCCTTGAGTCAAATTAGAAAAGTATAATTGGACTAAGTAATATGAAATTAATGTGTTATGTGCCTGCCAAGGTAGGGAGGGAACCTGGGGACATAAGTTGGTGTGGAATAGTGTATACCTGAGATGAATAATTTTGGAAATCAGAGTCTCAATAAACCAACACAAATAAGAAAAAAAGGCACCAAAATAAAGTCATTCATAAAGATATGAAGTTCCAAATTTAACCCTCAATAAAACTTTAGTTAAGTATCTAAAGTGTAATCTTAGGGAAGGGCAGTTTGGGACAGTTTGGGACACACATGGCTGTGCTCATAGCCTATTCCATCATCATACTATGTCTCTGCCACCATCCACCCTCATCACCAACAACAACTTAGTCTTAAATTCAGAGAGATCCGTTGAAGAAATATGCATGAAAAGGAGCCCCTACTTTTCAGTAAGAGAAGGTAGCTTTACCTCGAATAATCTATTCTTTTTGGAAATTCTTTTCTACCCTCTTTCTGTCTTTAGAAATCTTACAGTTCTCTAAAAAATTCACTTGTGAGCCCAAATGAAAAATAATTCATTATCTATTGAAATCAATTAGGCCTCTAAGTTTCATTACTTTTAATGAATCTGAGTTGTTAGTTATGGGATAAAACTTGGGAAGAGGTAAATTTTGAATAGACTTCATTTTTATTGATCCATAAAAATCATTATTGTAATTATAAAAAGTCCTGTTATGGATCTTACTTATTTACATTCCAAAATCTTGTTGAGACCATCCTAGTAAAAACATAGAGACAGTTAATAACTAGAGTGTGAAGTCTAACTATTTTCTATCAATGATATATCATTACTTTTTGATTTCCACTTCCTCTACCTGAATTGCATCCTGCCTCATATCTCAAAATCCAAATGCATTTTTTCATTTCTTTTTGTGTTGAATTACCATGAGATACACAGTTACAAAGTTTTTCATGATTGGTTTCAGTCATACAATGCCTGTCCCTTAACTAGTGTACATTTGCTACCACCAATGTTCTGTTACCTTCCTGCCACCAACAACTGCCGCCCCCCCCCGCCCCAGTCTGCCTCTATGGCAGGAACTTTTCTCTTCTTCTTCTTTTCTCTCTCTTACTCTCCCTCTCTCTACCACTCTCTCTTTCTCTCTCCTTTTGGGCATTTTGTGTTGCAATACAGATACTAAAATTACCTACTTTCAACACTCAATTCTTGTCCAGGGTGATGATTTCCAACTATCATTGTCATAGTGGTTCCTTCTCTGTTCTAACTGCCCTCTCCCTCACACTTGTACCAAGTTTCCAACCATGAACCAGTCCTCCCACATTTCTACTGTTCTTGGGAAATAGTTTCATACAATGTTTTATTAGATCTGTATTGGGATAGTTGACAAGCAAAATCCTTATTCAAAATTTTCTTACTCTGGGCAACTTTAAACTCTGAAAAAAATTAAGTTTTATTTTCATCCATACATAGCATATTTTTCATTTGGTTAACATCTAACTTTGGTAACATATATATTATATATATGTTAGCATATATCCCTTCCTAACTAAATCTCATAGAGTTCTGTCACTTATGAACTCTCTATTTAAAGAAACATAAAGATAAATTATTTTGCTATGATTTTCTACATATAGTAAGTACTTTTATTTTATTCTCCAAGGTCTGTGTGTTATAATTCCTTGAGGCCTTGTGGTTTTTTTCGCTATGTTTTCTCAATTTATTGATTACTGTTAGCAGAACTGTCTCTATTTTCCCAGAACACCAGACACTAATCTTGTTGAAATGTAGACCAAATTTAATCAAAATTAATATTGCTCCTTTCACCCTTCTGAATCAGTTCTTAGAAAATGGCTGTCTTTCTTGAACTATGAACTGAATAATGGGAGAATGTATGATCTACAACTTTCAAGATGCCACAAAGTTTGGTGAAACCAAATCCTGTGACTTAACTAATGACAAGTGATTGACCTCACCTACCCACAAGCTGATCAATAATGTATGAGTAATCTTAAAAGAGCCTTCTTGGGACTTTTGAGACGCTATTTTTTGAGATATTGGTATCTAACTTGCTTGTACTTTCTGTAGCAAACAAATGTTTTGCCTTATTCAAAAACTTGTGTTCATGATTGGCATAGGGTTATTAGATGCCAGATATTCAATACCATGTTCTCTTCATAGAACCTTATGCTTAGGAGAATGTATTTTCTCCCAGAATAACTTAAGCATCTAATTAAAAATAGCCTTAAAATTACACAGCCCTTAAGACATTTATTTCTTCTTTAACCTGTTTATAGGAAAATGTGAATACATGAAACAATGACCAAAAAGGGAAATTGGCTAATAAAAATATATCTGCTTGAAAAGTTACTCATAGTTGGGTTTTTGACATAGGATGGATGTTCAATCACTGAACCTGTCACCAGTGTCAATTTCCCTCCAGTGTTCCCAAATTCTCACTCCTAAAGCCCACCCCCACCTCAGTCTACTACACAGCTATAATAAATGATGAAATCATGTAATTTGCTACAACATTGATGGAACTGAAAGATATCACGGTAAATGTAAGCAAGAAGAAGAATCAACACAAGATAATATCTCTTATATATTATATTTAGAGAAACTGCAAGAGAATATTCAGTGCTATAAGAGGGGAACCCTACATCACCCTTGACCACAGAGTATAGGGAATAGAAGGAAAAAATAAAGTGAAGAGGAAAGGGAGAAAAGAATGATGAGAAGCAATATAGGCATGATGGAAGAGGATTCAGGTACATCGATAGTGCTAAGGAATGACAGCGTTAAATACCATTTATTTTGTGCTCTAGCTCTCCTTTCCTCTAAGTTAACTGTTCTAGACCCTCCAAAGCCCTGCTACTGAAGAATGGTTTTCTGCTGTCAGCAGTCCCTGGTGTGGTGAGGGACACCGGGCCACACAGCAGCCAGATGAGAAGAATGTAGGCTCCAGTATCCTCCTTAGAAAAGATAGTTTGAATTTCAGTTAGAGAGACTCACAAATAAATCTCAGAAGAGATCAATAAGCAGCAGAGATACCTCTACACCCCGCTGAGTTTGTTGGGGTTACCTGCAGGGGGGGTAGGTGAGCCCACCACCTGCCCCAACAGAGCCCTGGCAGCCAAAATCCTCCAGAACCCAATCACTGCCATGCTCATAGCAGATCTTCACAGGCTTGGAACGAGCCTCCCACGCATGAGAATGAATCTGCTGAAAAACTCAGGTTTTGTGACTAAAACTCACTGAAGCTCACATGGAGTTGGGAATGAGCCATCTCCCCCTATCTCCCTGTTCTTCCGGGTCCTGGAGACCATGCTCCTGGACAGCCTCTGGGTACTGTATAAACTCATTAACGGCCATGATCCAGAGACTCACAAATAAATCTCGGAAGAGAGCAACAAACTGCAGAGATTCATTTAACTCCAGCTGCATCACCCTATTTAAAGTTCCAAAATTCCTGGAACATGTGACCACGTGACACTCTAGGCCACTAATGTACCAAGAGTACCACACCACATTTGATGGGGTGAAAAGTAGAAGGCATCTGATTCCGATCAAAAAAATCTATAATAATACACATTATAGATATTATAGCACACAGGGCTCAACCTGTAACAATATGTTAGCAATCTCTTATACAAGGGCTTAATGGCTGTAAGATGAGATACAATCATTTTCATATACTTTTCTCTAAGGAAACCTTTGGATCATTTTTAGCATATCATTCTTAAGAAGCAATACAAAATAAATTATTTAGGATCTGCCTTTGGGGCAGGCATGGGTGGTGGTAAAATGCAAAATAATGGTGGTAGTAAGTTGCAATAATGTTAGAATATTGAATGCAATAAATTATTGTGAACAACCTTATAAAAATAAAAATTAAAAAATTAAAAAAATTAACTGTTCATGTAGCTGAGGGTTTGTTTTTGCATTTACCGTTCTATTAAATTGATCAGAGTATTTGCTTTTATGAAAAAAGAAAAGTTATAACAAGTACCACAGAAGTGCAAAAAAATCAAACATAACTACAAGAACATCGCTCCAGCCTATAGCACAGTGGTAGGACGTTTGCCTTGCTCGCAGCGAACCCAGCCGAGGCGGGTTCAATTTCTCTGCCCTCGGAGAGCCTGGCAAGCTACCAAGATTATCTCGCCCGCATGCAAAGACTGGAAAGCTACCCGTGACGTCTTCGATATGCCAAACACAGTAATAACAAGTCTCAAAATGGAGACATTACTGGGCCCACTCGAGCAAATCAATGTCAACAAGAGGACAGTGACAGTGACAACTACAAGAACAAATTTGCACCATTAATTTAATTTAATTTGGATTACCTAGAAGATATGAGATATTTCTAATGATTTGTACAATCATTACAATCATGATTGTATAATCATTACAGTCATTTTGTACAATCACCCAAGAATGAATCAGGATGACAGAAAACCTGAACAAACCAATTACTGGTAAGAAAGTTGAAACAGTGATAGCACTGTAGCACTGTCCTCCCATTGTTCATCGATTTGCTCGAGCGGGCCCAGAAACGTCTCCATTGTGAGACTTGTTGTTACTGTGTTAGGCATACGTATTGTATTTTCTCCCAGAATAACTTAAGCATCTAATTAAAATAGCCTTAAAATTATACAGCCCTTAAGACATTTATTTCTTCTTTAACCTGTTTATAGGAAAATGTGAATACATGAAACAATGACCAAAAAGGGAAATTGGCTAATAAAAATATATCTGCTTCAAAAGTTACTCATAGTTGCGTTTTTGACATATGATGGATGTTCAATCTTACAGCTTTTAATTTGTATATCTTTTCCTATTCTAAAAGACCCATTAGTACTTTTTGCAGAGCTAGGTTAGTAGCTATGCACTTACTGAACAATTGTTTGCCTGTAAAGCTTTGTTTATCTGTAAAGCTATTCAACAGGTATCGGTGACAAAAACTCATTTGTTTATGCATGGTTGCTATCTTATCCACTCTGTATATTGACTACACCATACATTTTACTCCTGATCTGCAAAATTTTTTCTGAGAAATCTGATGTAGGGATCCTTGTTTGTGAACTTTTGCTTCCCTCCAGTTGCCTTCAAAATTCTTTATTTTCAATTTCTATCATTTTAATTATAATATGGCCCAGTACCCATCTGCTTAGGTTTATGTTGTTTGGAAATCCGAACTGTACCTGAATAACTGCCATCCTTAGTTTAGGAGAATTCTTTGGTATATACTATAAATTAACATTCTGATCCTCTCTCATTCTTCTTCTATAATTTATCATATGAATGGGCTATCCTCTCTTTTAATATGGATCAAAAACTGCATGGTTCAGAGTGCCCAGGACCACCTCTTGAGGTGCTTGGCACTGCACTGTGATCCTGAGGGTTCAGTGCTCAGTCTCAGTGGTTGGTGTTGTTCTCAGGTTGATGTGTGCTTAGGAATCACCAGAGCCACACATGTGCAAGAGATTAGATTCAGAGACCAGCATATCCTATTCTGACAGTTGGGTATATGCCTGTTTCCTAGCAAAGAAGTATGAATTGGTAGGGCTGAGTTTGTCTGCTAGGAGTATGCACTTATGATAACTATTTCAGTCCTCATCTAGCTCAGCCATTTGCTATGTACATGTGGGACTCTCAAGGATTCTCATTCAGAGTCTATTGCTACGAAGAGTAAGTTTGCGAGAGTTTGACAAGACAATGAGTGACCCTGACCTCTGTTTCCAATCTGTTTCTTATTCTACCAGGGCTTTAAGTATAGAAGTAGAATTGACAACGTTCTACCCCTTCTTTACAGAGTAAAATTATACATTGAAAAATCTCTTCCTAATTCATGTTTGTTGCTATCTGATGGGATTTCTTTCTCGGTCTTGGTACCCAATTCGTCTTGATTCTGTGTTTTGTCCCTTTATGTGGAAGGGACACATTGTCTGGTTTCAGTTCAATTTCTGGGCAGATTAGTTAAATTTTGGTATAATTTTCTGTGAACACAGTCTATTTGTATTTGGTCACCTTGGACCCATATTCAAAATGTGTCATATTTATATTTTTAAATGTGTTTATGGGTCTAGAAAGGTGGTATAGTGGGTAGGGTTTAATCCTGTCCAGCAGAGATAGCCCCAGAATCCTGCCAGGAATAATGCTTGAATGAAGAGCCAGGAGTAAATCCTAAACACAACTGAGTATAGCCCAAAAAGAAAATTTTAAGAAGAGTATTTTTAACTTTACATTGTATATATTTATAAATTTTAGGGCAAATTTCCCATCATATATTAAACAATACTAATAATTTCCCAGCTTATATTGACTAAGACTAATAGAATTCCCAGCTTATGTCAAATAACTTAAATAACATTAACATAAAAAACACTACACTGGGAAATTTCCCTGATTAAATTAAATGATACTTATATTCAATAATACTAACTTGTCAAAGTCTCAAACATCTTAAAATAGGTTATAGACTTTTTAAAACTATGTGAATATGTGAGAACACACCACTATATAAAGTGCAAAAAGAGAATATGCATGCAATAATTTCAAAGGTGAAATAATACTATTATCATAATTTAAAAATAACACAATGATTTTATTTTGATGTACTATTAATTCTAAGGTGCATTTATTAATATATGATATTCCTCAGCTATTTCTGTTTTAACAAAAATACTTTGAATTTTATTCTAATTGGGTACTATACAAAACACCCTTCCAAGCTTTTCAACACATATCATAAAGGTTACACCAGATGAAAAACTTTTTTAGGTAAATGCATGAAGTAAATTAAAATGCTAAAGATATTTAGAAAGTATGCATGTCAAATTAGCTATAATTTAAAACTGATAAAAAATTACAGATAGAATAATATATCTTTCTTTTTTCTCTGAAACTAAATATACATTAGCATATGCTCCTTTTCTTAATAAATCTCATTTATGGTAGTTAATATTTGGTTTCAAGATATTCTATTATAAATTTATTTCTGCTTTTCACAATTCTATCACATCAGAGCCCCAACTTTCATTAAATATGGGGTGTGGTTTGTTTTAAAGTGTGATACACAAAACAGTCTAAAATAGTGACTTCCCATGTAAATGTCAACTATTGAATGAGAAAGTGGAGGAGAGCTCATACAAAAATAAGCAAAAACCTTATTCACCTGAAGTATCCACTTCGTGGAAGAATCACAGATTTCTTCTTTTTTCATTCAGCTTCTACCACACACAGTACTCCAAAAGTTGCTAATATAGCAGTGGGATCGTATATCAAATGCTGTAGTTGGTAGAAGAAGAAAGAAAGGCAATGCTAAAATCGGTTCACAAGGACATAAACCTCCTTAGGTAACTTAAGAATGATTTTTATCTCAAAAAACCATGTATTTCCTTAAATGTTAAGATAAAGACCTATTGTATTTTAGCGCTTGAAGCATACTTGCTGAGTGAAAAAAGCAATGAATCCAAAGCCTAAATATTGAGTTCTTTTTCTTAACATTTCATTACAAGTAATTCCTAGGTCACATAATACCACTCTGCCTTATATTTGCCATTAAAAACAGAAAAGTAGTAGTTTTAAAATAACCTCAAATATAAATTATATGCTTTACCTAAAATTATATTATCATTGTAATATTTTTCTTTCAAATGGTCATGAAAATTTAGCAGACTTGTTTCAAGAATGCTTATTCTTAGGATGCTTTAAAAGTAGAGTCGATAGAGAACATATTAATTATTTAATAAGCATTTGTGTACTGCACTGATCAAGAAAAAACAAGATAATTACTTTGATGGAATTAAAATGGAATATTTTGTAATTATATGCCTACCCATTTTGCTACATTTTTTGTTCCTAACATGTTTTTTTAAGGAAAAAAGCAGTCAAATTCTTACCAAGTTGACAAAGAACACACAGTTGGGAAGAAAAAGCAATTATTAAAAAGAGAAATCAAAGTGGAAGAAAATATGTTACATTAATCATAACAGAAATAGAAATGAAAATTAAATTCATTTTTGTGGTTTGAGGCCATATAATATTCAAAGATTCCATTAAGAATTCTTTTCTGGTACTTTATTAACTGAGTAAGAAAAAGCTTTTTTTTGTTTGTGAGCCACAGCTGTGACTCAGGGGCTATTCCTGACTCTTTGTTCAAGAGTTGCTCCTGGAAGAGCTCAGGAAAACATATGTGTTGCTGGGGATTTAAACCAATATTGAGGCTGCCACAGTTACATGCAAGTCTATGTCTCTGACCCTTTCTGTAAAAGCTTTTTCTAATTGTCAGGTTTATTTATATATTTGAGGGAAAGTAAGATGAAGATAAATTCTTGAAAGTTATGGAGAAAAAATGGTTCTAACCAGAAACATAAGCACAGGCCCTGTACCGAACTTCAGATATAACAGTGAGGCGGCTGAGTCTGCAATTTGACACACATACCTTAGCTTAGACATTATGAAAGAACCCAATTTAGAGAAACATGAACCTGTTGTAACACAGCCCAAGTATTCTGAGAAGGAGTGAAGCTAACGGTTCAACTTCCCACTCTGTTAATAGTCAGTGTTGAAATCCCAAACACATAACCCTAAGCACAAATTTTCTGTTTGATTGAATTTCAAAAGGGAAATCCCTAGCATGTGAGAACCCTATCTACAGGATATGCCTAAAAGAAAGTTTGCCCAAAAGTACAATAAATAAGCTCGCCCAAACTGTGACAATCCTTTCAGCATGTCAAAAAAAATCTTGTCAAAATGTCTTGCTGGGGTAAATTCTTCTACTAACTCACAAATCAGGGTCTTCAGAATCTGCATCTGAGTTACGCTTTTGTAAGATAACATTGGTTTGTCCTTTCCACCTTGCCACAGGGAGCTTAGGTTCATTGGGTTACTCCCATCACAGTGCTCCTATTCCTCTCTATTTTTAACTTCTTTCTTTGTGCTCTGTTGACTTGTAAATATTGTTTTTCTCTTCTCCTTAAGTCCTTTGCATAGTTAATTCAGAGCAATGTCCTTTTTGTATGACACAAGAGGACAGTTAATGCTATGCTTTTTTATCTTGGGAGTTAATTGACTCTGAATATTTACCTACTGGACATCTGTTCTCTCGACTTAAGCCTCAGTTGCCCTTACTTCCTAGCACCCCCAAAGCAGGGTTCCGACGGGGGACTGGATGGACCCAGGGCAAGCTGTGAGCTATTTGCTACCCTGGTATCAAAATGGGCCTGGCCAAAGCACTATAATACTTAACTATAAGTTAAGAGCATGGTCATGGACAAATTCTGTCATGATCCAAAAAGTAATACTAGATTCGGACCCCGATAGGGTTAGGAAAGATTAATCTGCCCTGAGCAATGTAGTCTGAGTCTGTGGCGAGATGTTCCCAGGAGAGCCACCCTACAAGCTCAATCTATTACTTACTGTATAAATACAAAATAATATTAAGAAATAGAAATAAGATGTTAATGAAGATGTTAAGTTATTGGACTAGGGAAAGGAGAAAAACACCTTAAGTTGTATTTTGCTCTTTAGCAAAGAAAGGGTTTTCTTATGTTGATTTTGCTACCAGACTAGGTTTAGCATCTACCCCCAGTACTGATGAGTTGGAGAGAGACTGGAGAGTTGAAGAGAGATTAGAGGCAGCAAGATGGAGTGCAGAGAGACTAGCAACAGGGACAGAGGGAGAAGAATGTAAAAGAAGAATACAGGAGCAGGCATGTGGAGAGAGAGATCCCAGGCTGTGAGATGGTGCACAGGGACGTAAGTGGGAGATACAGGAGGAGACAGGCATGAGGAGCAGTGTGAGACTAGAATGGGGGGCTTAGAATGACTGGAACAGGCGCGTGGGGAAAAGGGAAAAAATAGCAACTGATCAATCAATGGCTTGGCCCTCGTTTCCTCTTCTGTCTGCCTATTGCACGGGGCGCCCCAGCTGGGGGAGAGGACTGGGTCTCCCTCTAGCTGCCTGGAGATTATACATCCTTTCATTTTGATTCATTTGGTCAATGGGAAGGAGCAAAACATTCTCTCCCCTTTCCTCTCTCTCTCTCCCTCTTCACTTCCAGATAGATCCATAGATGGATCTGCCAGTGATTGAGAAGTGTGCCAGGTGATTTTATACAGCTTCAAAATTCATCCAAGTTTTGGTTCTTTCCCTTGACTTGTAGGTATGTTAGGTGTCTCTGGTATCTCTGGACAAAGGTGGTTCCATTTACCTGGCCAAAAATTGACTGGATTAATATGTTATATATCAAGACACTGTGATTTACAATACTATAATAGTGTTTCAGACAAAAATATTCCAATATCAGTGTTACCTTGATTCCACCAAGGTTACCAGTCTAACTACAATCTCCATTTTGCCGCCTTGATAGGCACATTATTTACGTTCACATGTAAATAAGATGAAGTATATTTGAATTATTTGGGGCAAATAAAAATGATGTCATTAATATTGCAACAAATGTTATTTTGATGTATAAACATGTCTGGCTATCAACATGGATAACTATCAATCATTTTCTCCAGTCTGAAGTGGTTTGCACGACATCTTATCAGGACATCTTTTTATGACATCTTATTATCTCATTTCTACTTTGGACAAACTTGCAGGCTATCGAATGTAGCCTGCCCACAGGGCAGAGTCTGGCAAACTCCCCGTGGCGTACCAAATATGCCAAATACCAGTAACAATGATGGGTCTCATTCTCCTAAAGAGCCTTGAATATAATCTCAGGGCTAGGATGAAAGAGACGTTACTGGGGCCTGCTCGAGGCAATCGACGAATAACAGGATGATGAATGAATGAAATGAATGATAGGCACATTTTACAGCTTGATTGTTGTAGTTTGTTTCCCATGATTGCAGTACTGGTGACACTGTGGTTTAAAAATATGTATATACCACACCTCTACACCGTCAATGTGTCCAAGGCCCCTTCCATCCATCTCTTCTTTCTTCTTCCTCCATTTTTCTCCTTCACTGAACTTTTAATTTCAATAATCTAGGGCTGTTAGTTTTACTTCTTCACAGGAGAATCCAAAACACATGAAACCCCCTTAGGGAAAAAGGAGTTGTGGCACCACCTTCTGGCCAAGGGGGAGATCTGCAATTCTACTGGTCAACCTTGAAAAACTCTGGTCAAAGACAAATCCCTGATAGGCTGCAGTGTGTGGGAGAGAATTTGGGAACACTGGTCAAGGGAAATTGACACTGGTGGAGGAATTGGTTCTAGAATACTGTATGTTTAAAAATAAACTATCAATAACTTCATAAATCACATTTTAAAAATGAAATTTGAAAAACAAAATAAAAAAAAACCCTGATGACATCACTTATTTCTGGTATGTTAAACAACATGATAAAAGAAGGCAAGTATCAAAGGTGGGCACTCCCATTGACTGAGACGGGGTTCTCTTCATGGTTATTTACATAGGGGACAGCTGGGTCATATAATCAAAATGGGCCAAACTTCATCAACCTTATCCACTGCCACTCTGTCCCCCTAGAATGTATCTTAATTATTCCAAATTAGACATACAGACTCTCAAAATAGCATGCCACTTTATAAACATGCTCATTATAATTCTAGCCATACAACAGAATATTTGCCTATTACATCCAACTTTTTAGTGGGTAAGTGTTTGAATATTTTGGTCAAATCCAGAAGGTGCTTGGGAGATATTTCTGACTCTGTGTTCGGGGGAGGGGTCACTTTTGATGACTCTTAGGGGACTGTATGTGGTTTTGGGGATAGAACTTGCATAGACCATATAGAAACAAGTGCCTTTTTTTCGCTTTTCTGGGTCACACCCAGCAATGCACTGGGGTTACTCCTGGCCTTGCACTCAGGACTTACTCCTGGCAGTGCTCAGGGGACCATATGGGATGCTGGGAATCAAACCTGGGTCGGCCCTGTGCAAAGCAAACAAACATCCTACCTGCTGTACTATTGCTCCAGTCCCAGAAAAAAGTGCCTTAAACCCTGTAGTACCTCTCCAGCCATATAATTTCATCTTTCAATTCCCTCTAAACTAGTAATATGGGAATGACATCAGGCCTCAGGAACTCATCAATACACAGAAACAACAGAGTTGACCAAAAGGTGATGACTAAACTTTCTTGCTTTCTCATCCTGAGACAGGTGCCTTTTGCCGCATTCTAACCAGGATGGCATCTCTCTCTGGTCAAACCAGTATTACCACCAGATAAGAAAAGCCAAACACGTCTGCACAATACAAGGTTTTAAACGTTAACAATCTGACTAACGCTTCTTATTTTACTTTCACATGTAAATTGATCATTCCATTCGCGCTTGTACCATCAGGTCCTCGATGGATGCATCTGATGCTAGCGTACGTGCATTGAAAGTACAGATGATCATTTTTGTCTTCCTTCGTTGTGGCAGCCTAGGTCGGCCTTGAGATTTTGTCGGCCTCTCCTTTCTCATCCTTCTCAGTGCTGCCATGTCGGTGAAGCCTTCAGGGTCAGGTGAATGAGACCAGTTGTAGTTACTGGTTTTGGCATATCGAATACACAGCGGATAGCTTGCCAGGCTCTTCCGTGCGGGCGGAATACTCTCGGTAGCTTGCCAGTCTTTCCGAGAGGGATAGAGGCTTTTGGGGCGACCTCTAATCACCCTTGTAGGTGTTACCATATTTGAACCTTATCAAATATGGTACAATTCCAGAAGATGGGTATTTAGTGTCTTATGATGTGTCGCGCGGCCGCAAGCGGCCGCGCGGGTCCGGAAAGCGTCCTGGAGTGTGGCGACGGCTGGGTAGTGGAAGTACGACATCATTGGTCTGACCGAGACAAGAAGGCACATGTAAATAAGATGAAGTATATTTGAATTATTTGGGGCAAATAAAAATGATGTCATTAATATTGCAACAAATGTTATTTTGATGTATAAACATGTCTGGCTATCAACATGTATAACTACCAATCATTTTCTCCAGTCTGAAGTGGTTTGCAGAAAGATTATTTTTCTATTTTTTTAAACCAGAACCTGGGTGTTCTCAGAGGTTATTCCTGGTTCAGTGCTCAGCAATGACTCCTGACAGTGGTGGGGTACCATACGTGGTTCTGGGTACGAAACAAGTATCATACCCCATGCAAGGACAATATTGATATGTCCCTTATCCCTATACTATCTCTGGACCTGCATAAAGATTTCTGATGCTACTCAAATTCACTTTTGATAACTGACATACACATATGTGTACTCTGTACTCTGTCTCTCTCTCTCTTTCACTCCACCTCATACATACACAAGCACACATACTCAAATTATTAATCTCTTTTAAAAATATGTACAGGGGCTGGAGTGATAGCACAGCGGGTAGGGCGTTTGCCTTTCATGAGGATGACCCGGGTTCGATTCCCAGCATCCCAGTTGGTCCCCTGAGCACTTCTAGGAGTAATTCCTGAGTGCAGAGCCAGGAGTAACCCCTATGTATTGCTGGGTGTTACCCAAAAAGCAAAATATAAATAAATAAAAAATAAAATAGAAATATGTACATAAGAAGAAAAAATATCCCCTATATAGGATAAAAATTGGGCTGGTTTCAGATTATGTATGATTTTTCTAATTTGTTTTTGAAAGAAAACATAATAGTAATAATGAGTATGACAAGACGGGTTGGAGCAATAGCATAGCAGATAGGGCATTTGCCTTGCACGCGGCTGACACGGCCCACCTGAGTTCGATTCCTCTGCCACTCCCGGAAAGCCCGGCAAGCTACTAAGAGTATCTCACCCCCACGGCAGAGCCTGGCAATCTACCCGTGATGTATTCGATATGCCAAACACAGTAACAAGTTTCACAATGTTACTGGGCCCACTCGAGCAAATCAATGAACAATGGGAGGACAGTGACAGTGATGACAAGACATTTTTATCTAATAGTAAGTTCAGTCAGCATCTCACATATATTAACCTAGGCTTAGGTTCTCAAAATGTTTCACCAAAGATTATTCTCTTATTCAGCAAATTAATTATCAGAAAATAACCAATCATGCTTAACGTAGATCCCTTTAGTGCATGACTATCGTAGTTTGCACATTCAGTCACCTAATTTCTCAATCATTTCTGAGGGTGGTAGATGAAAAATCATATAAAGTTACTATTTCTGACCTTCAGGGATGTGACTCGGTGATAAATGCACACATAAAACCAAACCTGCATTTGGCTTCTGACTGTCAAAAAAGTTACTATTTCTGAAACAAATAAAATTTTGAGATTTATATTGTTGGTTTTAGATTTTTTGATTTGCATTTTGATTTGTATATTTTCTTTTATGTCACAGGAAGGAATTAAGAATATAATTGAAAAACATGAGATTTCCTAGAACAGTAGCTCACAATAGCTAAAAATGTCCGAATGGTCACACAAGGAGACAAAAGGGACAAGAGATAAAATGCAGAGTTGTATATTATTATTCTTCTGATGGAAAAATAATAAAAATGGGCAAATAAGGAAGTTCCTAAAATTCTTATTAAATATTAGTATAAAATTGAGAAAACATGCAGAGAAACAAAAACAGAATTTTAACAATAAGTGCTTAAAGAAATTTTGTGTGCATTTAGCAATTTATTATCTCTACATAATTATATTACTTAAATATAAATGAAATAATTTTGATTAACAGAACTCAATAAATAAGGGAGTCGTTGTTCATATTTTTGGTACTGTTTTGGGGGGCTGTTGGGCCACAAGTGGCTGTGCTCAGGACTTACTTCTGGTTCTGTGTTTATGAATCACTCTTGGCAGGGCTGGGGAAGCTTCTGTGATACCGGGAATCAAGCTTAGTGGGCTACATACCTTATCTTCTACATCTCTGGCACACAATAATGAAATTATGTAATTATGTGACTCAGGAATACTGATAAAACTTGAAATTATAAATTACTGATATAAGCCTACCTATAAAACATAGTTTGGTTGTATGATTCAATGCTTACTTCATCAGATTTTATCAATCTTAGCATGTTTTCATTGTTAAACCATATGAACTAGAAGAGATTTGTCAAAATTCTTTCTTTCTTACAAGATAAATCCAATTTTCCCTCACATTTGAATTATTTTAGCAGAATAAACCCCATAATTAAGCCAAACTTCAATTAGACTGAGAAATAAAGCTTTTTGAAAGATTTTTAATATCACAAGGGGCTAATAGGTACTTAACAGAATCTTTCCTAAACTTTCCATATTTAATCTTTCCTAAACTTTCCAATTTATTTCAATTTCTATTTCAACACCAAGTTTTAGATACTGCTAACTATAGTGTTTAGATAATACAATATTCCAACAACACATTCACCAACAGAATGCTGGTATTCTTTCAATAGTGTTCCCGAGTCCATTCCCATTTCACTCACCCTATACTTTTATTTTATTTTCACCGCATACTTTTATTTTTTTATTTGCCCTCTATATTTATTTTTTTATTTTTTTTATTTTTTCTTTTTTTATTAGTGAAACACCATGAGGTACAGTTATAGGCTTACAAATTTTGTGCTTGGGTTTCAGTTATACAATGATCAAGCGCCCATCCCTCCACCAGTGCCCGTCATCCATCACCACGGGTCCCAGCATCCCCCCCCACCCCTCATTCCACCCCCCCCGGTCCCATCCTGCCTCTGTGGCAGGGTATTCCCCCTTGTTCTCTCTCTCTTCTTTTGGGTACTGTGTTTTGCAAGAGAGGCTTTGAGTGGCAATCATGTTTGGTCTATCGACTACTTTTAGCATACTTCTCCCACCCTGGGAGGGTCCTCACAACACCCTTCATTTGGTACTCTCTTCTCTATCTGAGCTTCCTTTTCACCTAGAGCCTGTGGCTGGCCTTCCATTCATGGAGCAAAATTCCTGGTACTAATCTCAGCCATTCCTGGGTGTTAATCTCCCTTTTTGTTGCTTTATGTTCCCCAGATGAATGCAATCTTTCTGTGTCTATCCCGCTCTTTCTGACTCATTTCGCTTAACATGATACTTTCCATGTAGTACCACTTGTATGTAAACTTCATAACTTCATCTTTTCTAACAGCTACATAGTACTCCATTGTGTAAATGTACCAAAGTTTCTTTAACCAGTCATCTGTTCTTGGGCACTCAGGTTTTTTCCAGATTCTGGCTATTGTAAAGAGTGCTGCAATGAACAATTGCAGATGTCACTTTGACTATACCTTTTTGCCTCTCTGGGATATATTCCCAGGAGTGCTATAGCTGGGTCAAATGGCAGATCAAATTCTAATTTTTTGAGAGTCGTCCATACTGTTTTCCCAAAGGGTTGGACCAGCCGGCATTCCCACCAGCAGTGAAGGAGGGTCCCTTTCTCGCCACATCCGCGCCAGCACCGGTTGCTTTTGTTCTTGTGGATGTGGGCCAGTCTCTGTGGTGTGAAATGATATCTCATTGTGGTTTTGATCTGTATCTCTCTGATGATTAGTGATGTAGAGCATTTTCTCATGTGCGTTTTGCCATTAGAATTTCTTCTTTGCGAAAGTTTCTGTTCATTTCCTCACCCCATTTTTTGATGGGGTTGGGTGATTTCTTCTTGTGGAGTTTAACCAGTACCTTGTATATCCTTGATATCAACCCCTTGTCGGATGTGTACTTGGTAAATATCCTTTCCCATTCTGTAGGCTCTCTTTGTATTTTGGTCAATGTTTCTTTTGAGGTGCAGAAGCTTCTTAGTTTAAGATAGTCCCTTTTGTCTATCTCTGTTTTCACTTGCTCGGCCAGTGGCGTGACATCTTTGAAGATACCATTAGCTTCAATATCATGGAGAGTTTTGCCGACTTTGTCTTCAATAAACATTATGGATTCTGGTCTGATGTTGAGGTCATAAATCCATTTTGATCTTACTTTTGTGCATGGTGTTAGGCAGAGATCTGAGCCCACTTTTTTGCATGTAGCCATCCAATTTTGCCAGCACAGTTTATTGAAGAGGCTTTCCCTGCTCCATTTCACTTTTCTTGCCCCCTTATCAAAAATTAGATGATTATATGTTTGGGAGGAAATGTCAGTATATTCAACTCTGTTCCATTGGTCTGCAGCTCTGCTTTTGTTCCAGTACCATGCTGTTTTAATTATTACTGCCTTGTAGTAGAGTTTGAAGTTAGGGAGGTTGATTCCTCCCATTTTCTTTTTCCCAAGAATTGCTTTAGCTATTCGTGGGGGCTTATTGTTCCATATAAATTTCAGGAGTGTTTGCTCCATTTCTTTGAAGAATGTCATGGGTATCCTTATAGGGATTGCATTGAATTTGTACAGTGCTTTGGGAAGTATTGCCATTTTGATGATGTTGATTCTCCCCATCCATGAACAGGGGATATTTTTCCATTTCTTCGTGTCCTCTTTAATTTCCTGAAGTAGCGTTTTGTAGTTTTCTTTGTAAAGGTCCTTTACTTCCTTAGTTAAGCTGATTCCTAGATACTTGATTTTCTGGGGCACAATTGTGAATGGGATTATTTTCTTGATGTCACTTTCTTCTCTTTCACTATTTGCGTATAGGAATGCCATGGATTTTTGGGTATTGATAATTCTAAAAGCTGTTAACAATGGGCATTTGAATTCCCTTGTATTTTGTAATGTCCTTCATATGAGATAGATCTTTCCGTATTTGCCCTTTTCCCTCTGACTGTATTCTCTCAGCATAATATCATCTAATATATCCTAATATATCCATGCAACAACTAATTGCAGGATTTTGTTTGTTCCTTTGGCTAAATTGTATTCAATTGTTTATATGTGCATCAGTTTCTTTATCCACTTATCTATTCTTAGAACTGGATGGAACCAAGATCTTGATTTCTGTGAATAGCACTGCTGAAGTCAAAAATATTTTTCAAATATTGTTTTGGGAACCAGGAGGTTTTACTCATTTTGATGGATGTCAATCTCATCACAATATGATAAAGTGACATTTCATTGTTTTGATTTCTTTTTCCCTGTTAGGAAGTGATGAATAGTAGTTTTCATATACATACTGACCATTTGTAACTCTTTTTAAGGAAGTTTCTGGTAAGCAATTCTCACGATTTTATGGGGATGTTAGTTATTTTGTAGTTAAGTTTTGAAAGTTTCTTGGACATTAATCCTCCATACCAAGATTTTTGTTCTATTCCTTTTTTATTTAAAATCATCATCTTCTTCCTGCTATGATTTTGCAGCTGCCTATGACTAGAATATTTTTACTTCAGCAATCAGTTTTATAAAACATAAAAGCAAGGTAATAGTTATGCCTCGATTAAATAAGCAGAATTATGTTCACATGGCTGAAAAGATATTAACTAGTCACTTTTTGACGCTCCATGACTAGGTGTATTCTCAAGGCTTTAGCTGGCAAAATAGGAATTTATATGAATCAGGCCCTTGAATATTTCCTTTTTCTGACCTATGTACATCTCATGTAAAAGTGCAAGAAATTCATTTCATTAATAAGTTGATTCCTTAGATTATTTGTAAATAAAAGAATTTTTAAATGTAGGAGTACTGCTATTTATTCAGCCACTAGATTATCTGATTGAATTGGGCATGAACTCCACCCTACTTTTTTTTTTCATTTTTTATAGTTTTATTTATTGAGTCACTGTGAGAGCAGTTACAAAGATTTTGGGTTTAAGTCTCGGTCATACAATGAAACACCTGTACCTTCACCAGTTCCCATTCTCCACCACCAAAAACCCCATTAACCCCTATCCCACACCCTCCCCCTACCTGTGGGGCAGATGATTTCCACATAACTCTCTCTCTTTATTTTGATCACATTCAACATTTTGACACCAGACCCACCATTATTATCCGGGATTTTACCTCAACACTCAGATTTGCTGAAAAGACAACACCAGACAATCTGTTTTCCATTGCTGACTATCAACAACATGGTGTTGTGCAGCCGCAGCAGTGGCCACGTGATTTTCGAATGCCAAAATTTCAACAACTAAATCTGGAGGGATTTCTGCCAGAAATGCTGGGTTCCAAGATTTGTTCCTTAGTCTCTGGGATCATGGCCATCAAGCAGCTTGATCAGGAGCCAGAAAGGCCGTTCATGGGTCACCCTGAAGCTGAGGTGTCTATAAGGCAGCAGCTGCTTACTGGAGAAGCATGTCGTGCCAGAGATAGAACCAGGGTTGATAACATGCATGGCAAGCACCCTCAACCCCTATACTATCTCTCTGGAGCAGATATATAAATTTTTGTCAAATATGATAGTAGTAGAATGGAAGTTAACAACAGTCATATTATTTTTCGAAAATTATGAATAAATGTACACTGACTCATTAAAAAATTGACAGAACTTTACCTTTTAGGCCACACATTGTCTATTCAGCTATAATGAACAAACTTTAAAATCCTTGTTTGGTTTTAAAATTAAGAAAATTAAATGTTGTTCAAGCATGTTAAAATATCTTCTGTCCCATCTTATATTTATATTCCAAAATAACTCAGATATACATAAAATTGAAGGTATTCTGTGAGATATTCTATGAGAATTTGAACATGACAAAATAAGGATAACCTATGCTGCGTCCTCCAGTGATAACTTAAAATTATACATCAAAATATGGATTAATCATAGTAACTTACATAATACCCCAACAACTAAAATATACGGGGAGTTCCAAAATTAATTGGAGTCATAGGAAAGACCTCACCAACAGAGAAACCCCACTGTGAAGCAACAAGTTAGGATCAGATTTATAAGGAGTGGAACTTTTCCTGGGAAACAATGGGTTACACAGTTGACTTTCATTATATAATCCTTGACAACATGGGAATGAGAGGCAATAGACTATATGATACAGTGATCAGAAAAACCCTCAGGTCTCATTATGTTGGTCTCTCATAACCCTGCTTGTGGATACCATATTGGATAGCTTTTCCTATTAGCTGATTTTATTAACAGACAATTCCTGAGGTAACTTTCACTCACCCCAAGTAAATACATACATGAACTAACTTCAAGATAAGACATTTTTGCTTAAGACTAGCCAAATAGACACAGTCCTCTAAATCCTCAGCTGACTGCTAGGAAATAAAATCGCAGAACTACGGTCAAACTGCATTCCATGAACTTCCCAAAGCATAGTCTGCCTATTCTCATTCAAGTCCATGAAATGTGCTCTATGATAGAGATTACAGTCTTAGTCACACCCTTCTCCAGCCTCACAGTCATATCCAGCTGTGACTATGTCAGAATAGCCTAAAGGCTTCAAGGCACTGGCAAATTTGTAACACCACTGTCTACTTAGTTTCTCTTGATCTTGAAGCACAGTTATCCAATGTACACACAAGCTGAACTCCTGAACTATGATGCCCAGATATTTGGCAAACAGGTTTCCATTGGCAATAAAAGTTTTATATCCTAGGCAACCTGTCTGATCTTGGAAAGGAGTTGTCACAGTGTACTTATGACTGTGCAACCCTGATTACCTTCCAGGCTTGTTCAAACTTGGTATCTAGGTTGATCAAGTCACTAGGAAACTTAACTGCCAGTAGTTTTGCAAGTTTGTTTGAAAATGGGATAAGTTGGCCCCCAGCAATTGAGAACTAAAAATCATGTTCATTATCCTCGGCTGTTCAAAGTCAATACATAAGAGTGCCCCTAGGAAACCAGACCAGAACAAAATTGTTGCAAAAGATCTTGCCAAACACTAATAACCTCATATCACAGAAGGTCACATATGGTCATTATGTTTGGCCTTAGAGTTTATGGAAAATTCTCGGAAAAAATCTCCATAAGTGCACAATTCTCTGTTCTATAACTGGCATTGGGTAGAGGAAATAATGAAACCCAGTCACAGAAGCTTGAGAACAATAGTATAGCTACAGAAAAGCACTAGCAACTATGAAAATTGGTTCAGTGCCACTAGTCTTCAGGTCTTTAGTGCACCTGTGATAAAAACTTTCCTGATGGTTGTCCAAGTCAACACAAACACAGAGTCACAGTCTGTCCAATGAAGGACTCTATGTAACAATTCAATGATTTTCTCTAACATGAATAAAGTAATATGTAAAATTTGAACTTTGAAACCCTATCAATAGCCCTACTTCAATACCTCAAGCCATAATATAGGTCCAGGCATTGTGAAGACACAGAATTCACCTATACTAATGAATGCAAACATAACACAGGAAGGAAACCAAGAACATCAGATATTTTTATTAGTAAATCACTGTGAGGTACAGTGACATACTTACAAACTTTTGTACTTGTGTTACAGTCATACAGTGATTGAGTACCCAACCCTCCACTAGTGCCCATTCTCCACCACCAATAATCCCAGTATCTATCCCACCACCCCCACTCCATCCCCCCAGCCCACCCTGCCTCTGTGGCAGGGTATTCCGTTCTGTTCTCTCTTTCATTTTGGGTGTTGTAGTTTGCAAGAGGCAGTGAGTTGCCATTGTATGTGATCTATAGTCCATATTGGGCACGTATTTCTCAACCAGAATGGTCCTCTAAACACCCTTTACTTAGTGTTCCCTTCTCTATCTGAAAGTTGCCTTTCCCCCCAGCTTTTGAGGCTGGCTTCCAAGCCGTGAAGTAAACTTTCTGGTCCTTATCTCTACTATTCTTAGATGTTAGTCTCACATTCTGTTTACTTTATATTCCACAGATGAGTACAATATTTCTAGAATATCAGATATTTCTAAACTCCCCAATGAAGGACTCTATGTAACAATTCAATGATTTTCTCTGACATGAAAAATTAATGTAAAAGAACATTGAAATAAATAGAAAAAGTATGAGAACTATCCAAACATGAAAATTACTGAAGAATAAGAGTTGATCTATAAAATCCAATAGAGAAACTCAGCAGCTGGATAGCAGAAACCGAACATTGAATCAGTGAGCTTACAAATAAGAAGACAAAAGAACAGCAAATATCACCAAAAAGCATTAAAAAAAGAATAAGAAATGAAGACAATATAAGATGTTTATACCAAAAGCAGAATGACATTCACATCTTTGGAGTTCCAGAAGAAGAAAAATTAGAAAAAGGGTGGGGGGCTGGAGTGATAGCACAGTGGATAGGGCATTTGCCTTGCACACGGCCGACCTGGATTCAGTTCCCAGCATCCCATATGGTCTCCCGAGCACCACCAGTAGTGATTCCTGAGTGCATGAGCTAGGAGTAACCCCTGTACATTGCCAGGTGTGACCCAAAAAGAAAAAGAAACTAGAAAAAGAGATAGAATTCTATCTATGCTTTTGTTTGTGGGTCATATGTGACAATGTTCAGGAGTTACTCCTGTCTCCTCACTCAGTAATCACTTTTGCAGTGCTCAGAGAACCATATGGGATACCAGGGGTAAAACCCAGGTTCACCATGTACAAAACAAGTAACTTACCAACTAAACTATGTCTTCTGCTTTGAGAGGTAGAATTCTTAGTTGAAGTAAAAATAGCCAAGATCTACCTTAAACTGAGGAATGACAGAAACTAGATTTTAAAATCTCAATGAGTTTCAGACAAAATAAACCTAAACAGATGTACACCAATAAACATTCTAACAAAAATAGCAAAAGTCAAGATAGCGATAGAGTCCTAAACAGTAGCTAGATAAAAGTAGAGTAATTTATAAAAAAACTCATACAAGAGTCACAGAGGATTTGTAAAGTGAAAGTACATGTAAGAAAGAAACAGCATGATATATACAGTGTTTAATGAAAACTAGGAGTAGGAGGTTGGGACCAAGAATTGGAAGAACCTGTGAAGAACTGTCCAGTAATCATCGAAAAATCCACACCAAAACTTGAATTAAATCCAGAATTCTGTCTAAAACTTCATTAAACAAGACATGGGGAAGCTCAGTGATTTCCTCATTTCGAACAATGTCTTGCAGTAGGCAGATAGATAGGAGAGGACCCATGGCAATGGAATTTTGAGAAGTAATACATTAAATAGTCCCAAAGCTACAAGAATTAAGCCCTAGGCTTGATAAGATCTGCCTGGAGCCAGTGACAGATCCTGAGGAGACTGGACCTCACAGACTTCAGCAGAGACAGAGACTGCAGTTAAGGACCTGAGGGAGATTTATGACACCTGAATGATCTCCACCTCTGCCAGAGAAACTCCAGACCAAGGCAACCCCTGTTTGGCAACCACACTAACAACAGACTCTTACCTACCTAGGAAGCCCCAACATGGGGCACCTTGGGAAAGACCCTATTAAAGCCACCTTGAAAAAACGGAAGGGCACACATATGCTGCTCAAGCCCATGTGCTGCTTGTGCCCATGTGGCCAAACACATGTGGCATCTGGGCACATACCTTTCCCCCATGTCTCCTCTAGAGATGTGTACTTGGGCTCTTCCACCTTTGGAGAAGCCCACATTCTCCCTTGAAGTGTGTCATTCCCTTTCACTCTCTCTCTCCTTTCCCTTCCAGAAAGCTTCCAAATAAAATCTATCTTTACTTCACTGCTGTCTACTCCTGAAATTCATTTCTGTGAGACAAGAACTTATAAACCCTAGTTAAGACCTAGGACTGACTCTCCTTTCTTGCTAAGAGCAAATCCTTGCTCCATCCTGACTAGGGGTGTTCCCTGCCTGTCTGGAGTGGCAGAGGCAGATTGGGAGAAAGTGACTGTCGCTCTCCTATCTGCCTCACAAAAGCCACCTGTGGGGGCCCACCAACTTCAGTTTCACTGCATAGCAACAAGCTGCCATCCTGAAGAAAAGATTAAACTGCTCAACCCCATCCCATGAAATGGGTAAGTTGAAACAACACACAAATCAGAAAAGACCTCCCATACCCATGGAACTCTACTTTCAGAAAATATATAGTTAAGGCAATCATGGACCCCAAACCACAATTATAGTTTTACAACATCAGTCTGTAAGGCAAGAGTCTATAAGATATGTAAGAGTTTGAATGACCAGCAAGCTTCAACTCAGTGGGGTTCTTTTTCAATTTTGATAGGAGATACTAATTTTGGTTTCTCTTCTTAAAAAGAAAAACAGATCCTGAAGAAAAATTCCTGAATTGAAAACAATTCATCCATATTAAAGAAAGGGCTCAGTGACATTGCTTAAGCTTAATCAAATAGACCCAACTCCTCCAAGTATATATACTAGTGCTAGTAAACAGCACCCATAGCTAGAGTTAGAAAATACTTAGCCAACTTCCCAAAACATAGCATAGTTAGATGGGAACCCCCATGAGAGCTGTTCTCCCACTAAGCTCCAGAATGTATGAACTGTGACTGAGGTCCCAGTTTGTTTTGTTTTGTTTCTTTTTGGGGAAGGGGTGAAGGAAACATCATATAAGTGCTCATAGCTTATTCATGGCTTCATGCTTAGGAATATGACATGCTGTAGATTGAATTTCAGTCAATTGTGTTCAAAGCAAGTGGTTTACCTCCTATATTATCTCTCCTGCTCTGCTCCCAAGCCTTTTATTAAGCTCAACTCTGACTCCTGTTACTGAGCTACATGCAGGATTGTGTGACCATAACAGAGATGCTCAAGGATGAGGTGGTGGTGATAAACTTAAATTGTCACTAAGAAGTCTAAGTAGAGTGCAAAGTTCAGGATCTTCAAGATCAGAGAAGACTCAAGTTGTTAGGAGGTGCTTGGTAATGAATTACATGAAGTGATAAAATCAATATATTATAGTAGGTAGAGAAATTACTTCGTTGCCAGAATGAAAAGAAGTTATAATACTGTTAGCCTAAAACAGTCTAAAAGTGAGAATTTAATATCTCTTTGGAGATGCAGCATCAGACACTGATACCAGCTCCAGTCTTGAGAAGTTTGGACACTCTCAGGAGAAGAGAAATTTGAGCAACTAAAGGCCACGATAAAGGCCATTGAAATTTGGTGATAGATACTCAAAATACCCAAAGTTCTCTTTTCTTGACAATGCCCTAGCAATGGACTTTCATTTGCGTAGAAAGACCCAAGTCAGGGGAATTTGTAAAACCATATAAAACATACTTCACTAAATAAAATTACATCTATTCTGTTCTGCAATCCTTCACATTTCAACTCATGATATGTGATGTGTAATTCTTTTTTAACTTATTTTAGTTTCCCCTTGCCAAGTAAGAGATGAGACCACAGTTTATCTAGATGTCTCATCTCTTCCCCATGAACCTGACACACATTCCATCCTCAAGGTTCTGTCTCAGCATTACTGGGTTTTCCCAGGAACATAAAACTCTACCCTGGATTCTAGGCTTATAGGGAAACAAAGATAATGGGCAATCCTGGAGCCTAGGCTAACGGGGAATCTAAGGTAAGGGGCAATTATGCCTGGAGATTTGTTTCATCTTGCCAGTGAAAAAGGAAGCCACAGTTTCCACTTTCCACCTTTCTCCCATTCACCTGACACACATTGCATCCCCAAAGTCTGTACCAGTGTTCCTAGAGCTTTCCAGGACCATAACACTCAGTCCTGAAGATTAGGCCAATAGGGAGACGAAAATAAGGGGCACGAATGCTCAGAGAGATTTATACTAGCTAGATATCCCTATGATTTTCTGGCATCTTTTTTGACACTTACTAACTGATAAGGAATGCAAGGAGTCTTTAAAGGCACACACAAAATTCCCTTTAAACATATTCCTTTCACTAAGGTGCTCTCCACTTGGGGACTTCTTTCTTTTATCTTATATTTGTCAATAACCTTTTCTACTTTCCAATAACTCTGAGTATGGATATTTTTATTTCTCAATATTTTCATTCTTAAAAATATTGAAGAACCTAGGAATTTGAATGCACACAAGAACCACTGCTGCTGCTTCTGCAACATCTGCACCACTAGTTTCTGATTTTACTGGCCAACTATAAAGAAGTGTTCAGAGTTAACAAACATAGAACTTAGATTTTTATCATAGGGTTTTCTTTAATAGATATTTCAAGTCTTTAATGGGTTCACAGGAATAGTTCATTTGCTATCTGGGTCTGATCTCTAAAGATGTAGATGGAGCTGAGTTTATCATGGAAAAATGAACACAACCAGAAATACCATTAACTTTCGCAGCAGTGGGAGTGCTTAAGATAACTTGATAAGGTCCCTTTCATTTAGGCAGTAGTTGATTAGTAGGGTATAGTTTCCCATATTTTTAGTAAGACTCAACAAAGCTGAATTTTGGTAGTGGCAAGATTTACATATTCTTGAATTTCCTACTGCATCTATTCTAAATTAATGAAATATGTAGTTAAATTTAAAGCTCTTTGAGAGCAACAAGACGTGTATTATTATGAAGGGCCTACCATTAAATAGCTCAAAGGGACAACTGAGGGACAACTCTGTATCTGAGAAGGGGAATAGGCAAGAGAGAGAGAGAGAGAGAGAGAGAGACAGAGAGAGAGCACCAAGACTTATGTTTCCTTAATATCTATGTTAGGGCATGATTAAATGTATCTAAATTTCCTGATGATTGGGGGTACAGTGCTGTGTTCAGTTGATAATTTTTAAAGCAAAGGCAACATCTGGGTGACTTTAGAAATGAAAGAAGGACCGTTGTCAGTACCATTGTCAGTGTATAAGATTTGACTTATGCAGTCCTTCCTGGGTAAGCCAAATCTTGGAATTATTTCTTTAAGTAACACTTAAGACACTTATTTGGCTTTCTCAATACGGGTAGGGAAATTTTCTACCCACCAAATAATTGTATACTGAACATTTAGGCATTTTTGTGAAGTGAAGTCCTCCCTGCATAGGTTATTTGATGCTGAACAGGTGGTACCAAGAGAGGAGGCCTGGATTCCCACCAGATTCAATAACAGCACACAAAGCACAGCTTGGAGTTACTTCTCTTACTATCCTCTTCCCATAGAAAATAGTCTTTACTAATGCTGGAAAAACATCTTATCCTAAGTGGGAAGCCTCATGTAATCTTTCAACTATTTTCCAATGCACTGGACCAGGAATAAGTAGCTGCTCTTGTTTGATAAACCATCTATTAGTTTCGTTTTGGAAATGGTATCGCAGTGCCTCTTGTTCCTCTCATTCAGAGTACTTTGGCTAAGAGGAAATATTCTCTGCATGGGATATATGTCCAATAATTGAACGAGAATTAAGAGCAGTTTTTCTATCTATGGCATCTGAGTGGCTATTTCTCTTAATTTGTCAGGATTTCCTTTTTGATGGTTCCTGACATGCATAACTGTTATTTCTTTATGGGCCTGCACAGCCTCTAATAATATTAATGTTTATGATTTGTTGGATAATTTATATCTATTAAGTATCCCCTTTCCTTTTATATTGTGGAAAGAGCATATAAAACTAAGAAAACATCTTGAAAATCCATGTAGATGTTTAAGCTAAGTCCTTTATCCAATTGGCAGGCTCAAGAAAGAGCAACTAATTCTGCACTTGTGTGCTTAAATTATGTCTAGCAAGGCTTTAGCTTTCATTATCCTAGTCAGACTCACAAGCATATGCAGCTATTTTTTCAAGCCTCTTTATGAGCTCAGCTACTTTCATCAGTGAACCATGTTTATCTGAATTATTCAGAAGTGTAACACCCACCAACTGCCGTATAACCCCATCAACAGACAGGATCCAGAGACTAAAACCAAGCTCCCAGAAGAGAACAAGGCAGAGTCTCCTGCCCCCGTGCCTGGCTGTCCTCACCGGGGCCCCTTGGAGGAGGGTGGATTGAGTTTCCCTCTCCACCCTGAGCAGAGCCCCGACAGATGAAGACCTCTGGGACCCAGCCAAAGCCATGCTGAGACCACTCTCCACACACTTGGACGAGGAACCGGCAGAGGAACCTAAATGTGCGGGACCTGGGGCTGAGATCTCCAAGCCTGCTCAGTTCGGGACTGGGCCTCCTCCACCCAGCTCCCCCACCTTCCAGTAGCTAGACAGTTACACTCACCAACTGCCATGTAACCCTATCAACCGCCAAGATCCAAAGACTCTAAAACCAAACTCTAAAAGTTTTTTTAAAACTTTCTTTAAAACTCTATAACCAAGCTCCCGCATTTGCGGCCGCGCAACCTCTTATTCTCTAGTTGTCACTGGCAGAGAACCTGGCAGGCTACTGAGAGTATCATACCTGCCTATATGCCTGACTAGGAATACCTGTAAAGGTGATTAGAGGCTGCCCCAAAAGCTTCCATCCCTCTAGGAGAACCTGGCAAGCTACCCTCTAGGAGAGCCTGACAAGCTAACCGTGGCGTACTTGATATGTCAAAAACAGTAACAATGAATGGTCCTCATTCCCCTGATCCTGAAGGAGCCACCAGTATGTCATCAGGCTACACTAGCATATGACAGGGACGAATGGAGATGTTACTGGGCCCGCTCAAGCGAATCATGAACAATGGGGTGATAGTGATAGATTCAGAAGTGTATCTTTTAAATCAGACATATTAATGTACTTGTTCAATCACTGTATGCCCATGTGATCTATACTTTAACAGGTTTCCAAAGGGTGCTGAAGCTGAAACTGGAGCTGAAACTAAATAATTTTTAAGAATGTGAAATGCTAGCCTAGGAGCTCAAAATCAGTGATCTATAGTGCCTCATAAAGAGGTTTTGCTATAATGCATAGTTGTTGATCCAAAGTATATAAAATCTCCATCATTTACACAAAAATTTGTAAGCCTACAACTGTACCTCATGGTGTTTCACTAATAAAAATTTAAAAAAAAGATGGGAGGTGCCTGAATCATGAAAGATGTATAATGCGAATTAAATATAGGTATTCTAATAAAAAAAACTATACAAAATCCTGTCATACCCCAAAAGGCCCTCAATTGCTTTTTAGTTTGAAGTGGCATAGCTAGAGAATAACCGCTTTGTAGTCTTTGGACAGAAATTGGTCCTAAAAATTAAGTACAAATCCGAAAGAAAGATCCATTTGTTTAGCAATTTGTGCCATAGACATAGAGATTTTATATTCTCATCAACACTCCCCCCCCCCCACTGGCAAAAGTTTGACAACTCTCAAGCATTAGAATCTGATTTATTACCTAAAGCCACATTACTGAAATGTAGTTTCCTCTCCTCATTTACCAAATAGTTTGTTTTTAATAAACTTGAAACGTTGTTTTGCATAATCACAGCAAGATATAGAAGGTTAGGTCTCAGTACTTAAATAACTTCTTTTTAGGGTGCTTGAGAAATACACTGATAAGCACTAATCCACAGGTTCAATGTGTATATGGAAAGTTGTACTTTAGGTCCAGTTCTCACCCCTCCCTCCAGGAGGAAATGTCCAGCCCAGGGAATTTATTATTTGTTTGCTGATGGAGAGGCTAAAAGAGACTGGATGGAAAAGAAAAAAAAGGCCACTTTAGTAATTACTGAAAGAAAAAAAGACTAGGAGAAAAATGTGGAAATATATGTTAAATTAATATAACTTATTTAAGAATAGAGAGATAGTACAGTGAGGTAAGTTGCTTGTCTTGCACGTGGCTGACCTGAGTTTGATCTTTGGTACCACATATGGTGCCTCAAGCCCCACCAGAAGAGATCTCTGAGCTCAGATCTAGGAGTAATCCCTGAACACCACTGGTGTGGCCCCCAAATCAATAATAAAAATTACTTTATTTAATGTCAGTTTTGTTAATATGTGTCTTTTAACCTTATCTTAGTTTTAAAAGAAATAAGTTTTATCTAAAAGTATAAAATCCTTTTTTGTGGAGTTGAACCAGTATTTTGTATATCCTTGAAATTAACCCCTTATCAGATGTGCAGTTGGTGAATATCCTTTCCCATTCTGTAGACTGTTTTTGTATTTTGGTCACTGTTTCTTTTGAGGTGCAGAAGCTTCTCAGTTTAAGATAGTCCCATTTGTCTATCTCTGTTTTCACTTGCTTGGCCAGCGGTGTGACATCTATGAAGACACCATTGGCTTCTATGTCATGAAGGGTTTTGCCAACATTTTCCTCAATGTATCTTATAGATTCTGGTCTGATGTTGAGGTTTTTAATCCACTTAGACCTTATTTTTGTACATGAAGTTAGGCAGAGATCTGAGCCCATTTTTTTGCATGTAGCCGTCCAGTTTTGCGAGCACAATTTGTTAAAAAGGCTTTCCCTGCTCCGCTTCACTTTTCTTACCCCCTTATCGAAGATTAGATGCTCGTATGCTTGGGGGGGGGGGGGGAAACGTCAGTATATTAAACCCTGTTCCATTGGTCTACAGCTCTGCCTTTGTTCCAGTATCATGCTGTTTTAATTATTACTGCCTTGTAGCAGAGTTTGAATTTAGGGAGGTTGATTCCTCCCATTTTCTTTTTCCCAAGAATTGCTTTAGCTATTCGTGGGGGCTTATTGTTCCATATAAATTTCAGGAGTGTTTGCTCCAATTCTTTGAAGATGTCATGGGTATCCTAATAGGAATTGCATTGAATTTATACAGTGCTTTGGGAAGTATTGCCATTTTGACAATGTTAATTCTCCCGATTCATGAACAGGGGATATTTTTCCATTTCCTCGTATCCTCTTTTATTTCCTGAAGTAGAGTTTTGTAGTTTTCTTTGTACAGGTCCTTTACTTCCTTAGTTAAGGTGATTCCTAGGTACTTGATTTTCTGGGGCACAATTGTGAATGGGATTGTTTTCTTCATGTCTCTTTCCTCTCTTTCACTATTTGCATATAGGAAAGCCATGGACTTTTGGGTATTGATTTTATAGCCTGCCACTTTACTATACAAGCCTATTGTTTCTAGAAGTTTCTTGATAGAGGTTTTAGGGTTTTCTAAGTATAGTATCATATCATCTGCGAATAGTGAGAGCTTGATTTCAATCCCATCAAAAAATGGGGAGATGAAATGAATAGAATCTTTGACAAAGAAGAAATCCGAATGGCTAAAAGACACATGAGAAAATGTTCCACATCATTAATCATCAGGGAGATGCAGATCAAAACCACAATGAGATATCACCTCACATCACAAGACTGGCCCACATCCACAAGAACAAAAGCAACCGGTGCTGGCGCGGATGTGGTGAGAAAGGGACACTCCTTCACTGTTGGTGGGAATGCCGACCGGTTCAACCCTTTTGGAAAACAGTATGGATGATTCTCAAAAAATTAGAAATTGAGCTCCCATTTGACCCAGCAATACCACTCCTGGGAATATATCCCAGAGAGGCAAAAAAGTATAGCCGGTGACATCTGCAATTGTCTGTTTATTGCAGCACTCTTTACAATAGTCAGAATCTGGAAAGTGCCTGAATGCCCAAGAACAGATGACTGGTTAAAGAAACTCTGGTACATTTACACAATGGAGCACTATGTAGCTGTTAGAAAAGACGAAGTCATGAAATTTACATACAAGTGGTACTACATGGAAAGTATCATGTTAAGCGAAATGACTCAGAAATAAAGGGATAGACATAGAAAGATTGCATTCATCTGGGGAACATAAAGTAACAAAATAGGAAACTAACACCCAAGAATGGCAGAGATTACTACCAGGAATTTTACTCAATGACCTGGAGGCCAACCACACATGTTAGGGGAAAAGGGAACTCAGAAAGAGAAGGGAACACCAAACAAAGGGTGTTGGGAGGATCCTCCCAGGATGGGAGAAGCATGCTGAAAGTAGGCTATCGACCAAACATGATTGCCACTCAATGCCTCTTTTGCAAACCACAGCACTCAAAAGGAGAGAGAGGGAAAGTCCCTGCCACAGAGGCAGGGTGGGATGGGGGCTGGGGGGTGGGAGGGATACTGGGTTCCGTGGTGGTGGGAAATGCGTACTGGTGGAGGGATGGGTATTTGATCATTGTATAATTGAAACCCAAGCACAAAATGTGTAAGTCTGGAAAAAAAATAAAATAAAATGTTTTTTTGTGGTGCTGGAGCGATAGCACAGCTGTAGGGCGTTTGCCTTGCACGCAGCCAACATGGCCGACCCGAGTTCGATTCCTCAGCCCCTCTTGGAGAGACCGGCAAGCTATCGAGAGTATCTCGCCTGCACGCAGAGCCTGGCAAGCTCCCCGTGACGTATTCTATATGCCAAACACAGTAACAACAAAGTCTCCAATGGAGACGTTACTGGGCCCGCTCGAGAAAATCGATGATCAATGGGAGGGCCTTTACTTTTTACTTTACTTTTTTAGTGGAAAAAAAAACCATGGATATTGAGATCCGTGGTGGTGGAAAATGGGCACTGGTGGAGGGATGGGTACTTGATCATTGTATAATTGAAACCCAAGCACAAAAATTTGTATGTCTACAACTGTACCTCATGGTGTTTCACTAATAAAAATTTAAAAAAAAATAAAAATAAAAGTATAAAATACTTCACTGTTCCATGTGAGTGTTTAAAACCCTGTGGTATCTGTGCTTTCCTAAAAAATAAGAATTATAAGGAAGAAACTAATATGTTATGGTTAATTAACAATGTGGAAAAAACTTTATTGTCAAATGTGTTTGTATATTATGAGATCTTTAGTTATAAGCATTATGAAGCTTTTTGTAATTTTAAAACTTGTTCTAATATTTTGTGTTCAAAACATCTGTAGAAACAAATCTTTAAGAAGTACTGTAGGGTACAGAATTGTCATGGTAAATAAAAAGTTACAGGATATTAAGGTTTTCAACACAGGACTAAATGAACTAAACAAATATAATACTGTTGTATGCTTTGCCTCTATAGATTTTAACAATTCTTCTTTGGTCTATGTATGACCCACAGCAATGGGTACATTTTGTCTTATAATAAGTAAGATGTTTGACCTTATTTCTTCTTCACACCTATATTATATATCTTTTTAAATTGCTAAAAGGCAATACTGTTAGTTCACATAAATTCAGAAAGGAAGTCTTTACTCTCTGATGCAGGATATGCTTCTATAATAGATGAAATTTTCAAGAGCCAGTTATAAGACCTCAAAGCCTTATTCCAGGGAAACTGATTTCAAAGAGATCAGTTTATTTATTTAGATTTTGAAGCTTCACCTGGAAGCATTCAGGGTTTACTCCTGACTCTATGCTCAGAGATAACTCCTGACTGGCTCAGGGAACCATATGAGGCACCAGAGATCAAACACAGGTTGGCATCTGCAGGGTAAATTCCATACCCACCGTATTATTGCTCTGGCTCCAAAGGAGATCAGTTTAAATGACAAGAGTAGGTCAAACATAAACAATTATTTTACTAGTGCCCTGCAAACCTCAGGGAGACCATACAGTAGGCCCCATCAAGGAAAAACTGAAATCTGCTATAAAAGCAAAAAATTTCCAGATTCTTAATAATGCCGAGGCCTTATTTTCAATCTCAAGAAAATTCCCTGGGAATCAACCCTGGAGATGGATGGGATGGGATCCTGTAATGCCAGACCACTCAAATGAGAAGACTGAGGTGTCCAATGACACTTTCAGGTCACAATGCTTATCTTATCACCTCATCTTTGCAATGGCCATGCCTTGGTAATACTCACATGACAGTAAAATATTAATGTTTTAATTAATATGTTGCCTGTTCTATCCTTAGCAAATCTCCAGGGCCTCTTTTCTTTTAATAAAAGTCATTCTTTATTCTTTCCTATTAATATCACTTGTCACTTGTTATCTTGTTGTTCATCGATTTGCTCGAGTGGGAGCCAGTAACATCCCCATTTGTCCCTGTTGCATGATAGTATAGCCCAGTGACATACCGGGCGCTCTTTCAGGGTCAGGGGAATGAGACTCATTATTGTTACTGTTTTTGGCATATCAAATACATCATGGGTAGCTTGCTAGGCTCTGTCATACAGGTGGAAAACTTTCGGCAGTTTGTGGGACTCTCCGAGAGGGATGGAGGCTTTTGAGGCCTCCAGGACATATTGCATAGCTCTCTTCCAGGAGCTTTGTTTTATAGTCTCTGGATCTTGGCTGTTGATGAGATTACATGGCGCCGGTGGCAGTTTGTGAATATAATCTTCTTCATTAACTGCTTTTTCTGGATATTTCTTCTGTGATGTATAGATGAGCTTCTGAATTTTGGTGGCGATAGCAACAGACTTATTTTGCCAGTCTTAATTTCCCAATGCACACATCCCCATTGACAACTCTAGGTGGCTTCCTCAAGAAGTGCAAACTGAGACACAGCTTCCCTGAGGCAGTGTACAAGCCTGAATACCTGGGCTCTGGAACTCAAATCCTTTGAATTTGGGGCACAGGTGGCTATAGGCACTCTATTTTGTACCGCTCTTATTCCACGAGCTTATTCAGACATATATATGTCTCTCAGAGAGCCCAGCAAGTTACGGAGACTATTCTGCCCCCACAGGCAGAGACTGGCAAGCTTCCTGTGGGTATCTGATATGCCAAATACAGTAACGAAAACAGGTCTCATTCCCCTGACCCTGAAAGAGCCTCCAATCGTTAGGAAAAGACGAGTAAGAAGAGGCTGCTAAGCACTCTTTACAATAGCCAGAAACTGGAAGAAACCTGAATGCCCAAGAACAGATGACTGGTTAAAGAAACTTTGGTACATCTACACAATGGAGTACTATGTAGCTCTTAGAAAAGATGAAGTCATGAAATTTACATACAAGTGGTACAATATGGAAAGTAGCATGCTAAGCGAAATGAGTCAGAAAGAGAGGGATAGACATAGAAAGATTGCATTCATCTGGGGGATATAAAGTAACAAAGTATGAGATTAATACCCAAGAATAGCTGAGATCAGCACCAGGAGGATTACTCCATAACTTAGAGGCCAGCCGGGTATCCTAGAGGAAAGGGCTGTTCAGATAGAGAAGGGAGCACCAAATAAAGGATGTTTGGAGGATCCTCCCAGGAGGGGAGATGCATGTCGAAAGTAGACTATGGACTGAACATGTTTGCCACTCAATGCCTCTTTTGCAGACCACAACACCCAAAAGGAGAGAGAGAACACAGGGGATTGCCCTGCCACAGAGACAGGGGGGATGGGGGGATGGGGGTGGGAGGGATATTATCCATGGTGGTGGAAAATGGGCACTGGTGGAGGGATGGGTATCTGATCATTGTATAATTGAAACCAAAGCACAAAAAATTGTAAATCTACAACTTTAAAAAAAATAAAATAAAATAAAGGGAAAAAAATTTAAAAAAAAGACTAATAAACAGGATACATAATGCCCTCTCAAAGCTCAACAAGAAACAAATTACTCCATTGAAAAATGGAGACAGCTAGATAATGGACCAAACATGATAACCTCTCAGTATCTGTATTGCAAACCATAATGCTCAAAAGTAGAGAGTATGGGGAATATTGTCTGCCATGGTGGCAGTGGGAGGGTGGGAAAGGGGGGGTATACTGGGGATATTGGTGGTGGGGAATATGCACTGGTGGAGGGATGGGTGTTTGATCGTTGAGTGATTGAACCCAAACATAAAAGCTTGTAATGAAAGCTTGTAACTATCTTATGGTGATTCAATAAAATTTAAAAAAAAAAAAGAGGCTGCTAAAATCTCGGGGCTGGGAGGGATAGAGACGTTACTGGCGCCAGCTCGAGTAATTCAACGATCAATGGGATGACATTGATAAGTGATACAGTGATTCAGACATAGCGATTGTTTAAAAATTGGATCTTCACATATTTAACCATCATTTGACTTCGCTTAATTATGATTTGTGAGAGCACTGAGGCTCCTATTATATTAAAAACTGAGATAGAATCCAGGCTTGCTAAAAATTTATTCTGCAGACCTTATCAAATACTTATAATGTTGCACTACATATACTTCCCTGCAACTAAGGTTGTTGATAGGTGCTGACAAACACAAATACTCTTTTTGTTATCCAGTTGTATGAGCTGGGTACTACATTTGCTATTGAACACCTGTGGCTACAAACTCTAGTTCCTGCCCAAGCCCATGAGACTTCTAAATCGAAGATACTAACAGACGTCAGCAATTGTGAAGCCTTGAAAGTAGTCTGATCTGCTAAAGATTAGTACGGCTTGGCTTGCACACTGATAACCCACGTTCAATCCCTGGCACCCCATATTATACCCCTGTGTGCAGAGCAAGAGTAAGCCCTGAACATTGCCAGATATTTCCAAAAGCCAAAAAACTAAATAAAATATTTCAAAGTAGCAATCAAGCATAATCACTGAAATGAAGAGAATAATAGAAAAGGACTCCAACAACAACAACAAAAGTATTAGAGAAAGGACTTGAAAATTCCAAACAAATTTTGGAGCTCGAGAATAGAATAAACTTTTAAAACAGATGTGTTTAATATCCAAAATACAGAGACTAAGAAATTAATCAATGATTTCAAAAATGAGGTTAAAAACACCATATAAACAGCAGGACAGAGAATAAATCATTTAAATAAATCAAGAAAAAAGAAGTACTTTTGGGACAGTATCAAGTAAATGAACTGCAGCATCATAAATTTTCCAAATGATGAGAAATGACTGATGATCTTTAGTTAGAAAAATAGTAGCGGAGAACTTTCCCAGTCTAATGATAGGATTGGGTATATAGATCACAGAAACTCAAATATTTCCAAACAACATCAGCCCAAATAAGCAAAACAATACTAATTCTCATTAAAATGACTAAAGCAAAAAAGAGAGCTAATAATAATAAAAATAAAAATTAAAGACAGTCAGATACAGTGAAATTTCAGAATAGTTATAACAGATTTATCAAATGAAATTCTACAGACCAAAAAGTAATGTCCAATTTGTTGAATGAAAAAGACCTAAAATACATAATATACCAAAAATATATAAGTCAATGTTGAAAGAAATAGAAGAGAGAGGAACTCTGAAACAATTCCATATTCATACATTGCAAAAATTTAGCATTTTCAGAATGGTCACCCCTACTCACTAAATTGATATAGTCAATGCAATAACAATGCAATTGTGATATTTTTCAAGTATGTAGAACAAGCATTACTAAAGTTTTTTATGAAATCACAATCCACCCAAGTAACCAAAGCAGTTGGAAGGAAAAAAGATATGCTATCACCATCTACAAATTTAAACTCTACAATAAAATTAACATAAGCAAAGAAGCTGGCTGTCCAAAACAGATATTCAGATCAGTGGGATGAAGTTGAAAGAGCAGTGATAAATCCACATATGTATAAATAATCTATGAAAACACAGTCAAAAACATAAAGTAGAAGACATAATAAGAAAACGAGTCAACCAAATGGAAAATGAAATCAGACAATTATCTCACATTATGCAGTGTTAAGTCAAAAATGGACAAAAAAACCCTTTAGATGATAGACCCAAATACTTAGCATACACAGAAGAGGTCATAGGCAAAATATTCCGTGATACTGGGTTTGAGTATTTTTAGTGATTCAAGTCCACTGTCAAGGAAAAAAGAACAATTTAAAAATAGGACTATTTAAAGCTAAAATTCATCGGAACATTACTGTACTTACAAGCTATTATTATTTCAATTATTTTAACAAAAATACATCATACTGAGTAGGAGAACAGTCACACACCATATATCCTACAAAGAGGTGATATTCAAGATAAAGTATTTTCAAAACTCACAACATTCAAAACCAACACTATTAAAGAAGGTATAGAAGAGTTGAATATACACTTCACCAAAACCTATGTATCTGAGAACCACAGGCACATAAAATATAGTTCATTATCACTTATTAGTACAGAAATACAAATCAAAATAACACTGATCTTATTGATTATATCATATAACTGATAGGATAAATGCCTGTCAAAAAATCCAGAAACAAGTGCTGTTGGGGATGTAAAGAAAGAAGCTCTCACCCCTACTGGTAGGGATATAAAGTAGTTCAGCCAATATAAAAAACATGTATGAATTTCTCAAAAATTTAAAAATGATCATATTATCCAGCAACTTTCCTTTTAAGCACTTATACAGAGAACACAAAAAGTGTAATTTGACAAGATACTGGCATACCTATGTCCAATGCATTGCAATTGACTCTTCTTATAATTTGTAATCAACCTAAATATTCAACAGCAGATTAATCAATAATTTTTTACACATATACACAATGTAATCCTATGCAGCTATAAGAAAACATAAAGTATTGCATTTTTCTATAATGGAAAAGGGATGGAGCGGGTCATATTCAACAAAGTAGGTCAGGACCAGAAAGGCAAACACTAGTTTGTCTCATTCATATGTGATATATACAGAAACAATGCAGGAAAAGAGAAAAGCCAAATGTTAAGTGTTAAGTCAAAAATGGACATAATAGTCCTTAGATTCTGACAACAGAAAAATTGTTTCCAGTGGGATGGGTTTTATCTATAGTGATGGAGAGACATTGGAACTTTGGTGATGGACATGGTGTGGTAACATTGGATTCTTAAAACATAAACATAAACATTAATCCTTTTGTAAACAAGCATAACCTCAACATACTGTTTATTTATTTTTTTTTGGTTTTGGGTCACACCCAGCTGTGCTCAGGTCTTCCTTCTAACTTTGTTCAAGGATCACTTCTGTGCAGTTTGGGGAACCACATGGGGTGCTGCATACTGAACCTATGTTGGATACATGCAAGGTAAGTTCATTACCTTCTGTGCTACCTCTCTGGCCCCTGAAGATGCATAGTAAGAGAGTAACGAATGGTCAAGTGTAATAGAACCGAAGAGTGATCTACAGAACTAAACTTCCCTTGGGAAAAGGAAAGGAAATTTTTTAAATAATAATTTTGGCAATGCATGAACATGTAACTGTTTTAGAGTTCCTTTTACTTTTATTTCTTTTAACATTAAAATAAAGTTTTGATATGTCATTGATTTCATTTTTTTCATTCAACAAATTGATTATATCACATCATTATTTTTCGAACTGTAGATTTCCTTTTCCTCTCCTTCTAACTTCAATCAGCATGGTCCTTTCACACTTAATGGTAAAATGGATAATATCATTTTCCTTACAGATCTGTAGTATTCCGATCTGTATGTATAAATCGACTTCTTTTATTAGTGAAACACCATGAAGTACAGTTGTAGACTTAAACCCAAACTTTCATACTTGAGTTTCACTTATACAATGATCAAATACCCACCCCTCCACCAGTGCCCATTCTCCACCACCAATGAACCCAGTAGCCCTCCCACCCCCCACCACATCCCCCCACACCCTGCCCCACATCTGTGGCAGGACATTCCCTTTTGCTCTCTTTCCTTTAGGGTGTTGTGGTTTGCAATAGAGGTATTGAATGCCATCATTTTCGGTCTATAGTCTACTTTTAGCACACATCTCACATCCCGGGCGAGTCCTCCAAACACACTTTACTTGGTGTTCCCTTCTCTATCTGAGCTGCCATTTCCCCCAGCATGTACTGCCTGCTTCTAAGCCATGGAGCAGACCTCCTGGTACTTATCTCGACTATTCTTGGGTGTTCATCTCCCCATCTTAAAACAACTTCTTAATCTATTTATACATACCTGGACATGAAGGTTCTTTACATAACTGTTTATTTTACTGCAACAGATACATGCAGCTGTATTTGTATCCATTTGAATTAATATTTTTGTGTTTTGGGGTAATGATTGAAATATATTTAGACAAAATATAGTTAAAAATAAATTGCCTTTAACAGTTCTACAAAATAGATTAAAGCGGATTCTGTAAAAGGAAAAGAAACACCATTTCAAAGTAGCAATATACATTAAAAACGTACAATGTGGGAAAAACTAGATTAATAGTTGGTTTTTACAATAAACATGAAACTTAGTCCTTTAAAATTAATGAAGATATGAGCTTATTATGCTACTGACAAACTTCATGATAACTTATGACAAAAGCATTTAGAGGAAAGGGAAAAGTGACAAATTAAATTTGATCACTACACAACAAGCAGATATAAAGTACAATGGAAGAATGGACGAGAAGACCAAGTGAACAAAGACGATTTACAAAAACACAAAAAATTCATTTAGAAAAATAGCAAGGTATTATTTCAGGTCCATAATTTGATTAAATATTAGTAGGCTAAAACACACAAACACACACACAAGAGCCCACACTGATGAAATGGTAAGGGAATTAAGTCCAACTTTTAACTGTTTATAGGAGACCTTTTTGAATTTCAGTGAGCTTAAAGTAGTGGATTGTAAAACTGATACAGGGAAAAGATAGAGTAAAAAAAGCATGGTTAATCATAGTTCTACAAGAAAGCTGATTTCAATATTAGATGCGAAATAGGAGACCCGACTGAGCATTATTTAGGGATCAAGATGTTTTAGCACTCATTATTACATATGCACCAAATTAAGGATATTAAATGCACAAAAAATTACTAACATACCAGAAAAGTTGTAACACAAAAGTAGTAGGGAATTTTGATAACCCATTATCAACACCAGACAGATCTACTAGATAGAGGAGCAATAAGGAAAAGCAGTTTTAAAGTTGGAAAGCTAGGTTTAATAAATGTTTACAGAGAACTTCACTACAACAGAAGCTAAATATATATTATTCTCTACTACATTGGGTAATTTTACTGATACTACATAAGCTAGTAGACAAAATGAGTGTCATGAAATGATGAAAAATAAAATGATAGAAAAATAGAAAATATGTTTTTAGAGCATAATGTTATAAAGTTAGAAATCATCCATAAAATCCTGGGAAAAATACAAACCTTGCCATTTTAAAATGATATACTGAACAAATATTTTGCCTGTGATGAAACCAAGGAAGAAAAATTTTTCTGGAAATAAGAATGATGATACAAGTAATACTAAGAAGAAAGTTCATAAAAACTATGGATTATAACAGGAAATGAGGAAAATCTCAAGTGAAGAAAAAGCTAAACAGAAATTGCAAGTTCAGTAAAAGAAGATAAAATAAAATTCAGCAGAACATAAAATATTAATTAAAAACAAAATATTAATGAATCAAGAAATAGTTTTACAACAGTCAAGACTTACAAACTCTTAGATGGATTCACGAAGAAAAACAATATAAAGAAATTCTTAATAGATAGGCTCATAAGTGGGAGAGAATAAATTACAACACATGCAACAGAAATACAAATATCTTAAAAGAGTATTGGGGAAATCTTTTAGCCATTATTAGAGAGCCTAGAAGAAATGCTTAAATTTTTATAAACATACACGACCCCAAAAATTAATCATAAGGAAATAAAAATTGAAGAGACAAATTATACAACATAGAAGTAAATTTGCAATCAGTAGCATAACCTAAAGCAAAGGCTATGTCAACATTATTTTATTAGCATATTTAACCAAACCCTCTAAAATGGCCGACTATTCATGCACCCGCCTCATTATCCACCAAATTGAAGAAATAGTAATTCTTTAAAATAGTTTCTTTGTGTCTGATATCATATCAAATCAGAAAGATACAACCAAAAATAAAAACCACAAATCAATAATTCTCATGAACATGGATGCAAGGATTCTGAAAAAATGGCAGGAAAATGCTTTAAATGATAACTATGATTCACACACTATGATCAAATTTTTTTCCAGAAATGCATGAATCATTCAACATATACAAATAAATTAATACAATGCAACAAAACAGTAAATGTAAATATAAAATCATGTCATCATACAAATAGATGAAATTGTTATGATAATTTCACATATAATCATGGATAACAAATAACTGAAACATGACAATTGAAAGATTTTACCCTATCTAATAAATTCTGTATACATTAAGTCCACAAAAAGCATAATACTCAACAGTGAAAACTAAAAAGTGTTTCTTCTAAGGTCAGTCACAAAACTAGGATGTTTATTCTCCTCACTGTGATTAATACATATAGAGTAAAAGTCTAAGCCTCAACAATTAGACAAGAAAAACAAATCAAAGAGATTCAATTTGGAAAAGAAGTGAAATTTTAACTATTAATAATTATATAAATAAGACATATTAATGTTCATGAAATCCTATAATGTTTTCATTAAAAATTAATGGGTAAAGTCAAGTAATACTGTAAGCTTGCAGATGACAAAATGCAAAGCAAAAGTCTCTTTTTTCACTCAAGCAACAAACTGACAAAAATTTCATTTACATTTGCTCAAAATTAATCAAGAACCCATAAATTGACTTAACAAAAGATAAAGCTGTTTATTCCAAAGCAATGCCATTGTTAAGATACATGAGATTATATAAAATATTTGAGATTACATAAAATATTAGATTAACATAAATTATTTCTGAATTTGAAGTTAACTTTCAAGATAAGAATCCTATCCAAGTTATTATATAGATTCAAGGCAATCCCAAACAAAATTTCAGTGGAATTCTTAAGAATGTAGCACAAATATTACTAATATTTTTCTGGAACAGAAAAAATATCCTCCAAATACACAAAGCAATACTAAGAATGAAGAAGAAAGAAAGGCATTGTATTCCTTGACTTTAGCTATGGTATAACAGTTTAATAATTTAAACACAGATGAAATGGGGTGGAGGGCAGTTAAGATAGAGAAGGATACACTGTGACAATGAAAGTTGGAAATGATCACTTTGGGCAAGGATTGATTGCTGAAAGTTAGTAAAGGGATATACATGATAACCTTTCAGTATCTGTATTGCAAACCACGAAGTCCAAAAGGAGAGAGAGAGAGAGAGAGAGAGAGAGAGAGAGAGAGAGAGAAGAAGAAGAAGAAGAAGAAGAAGAAGAAGAAGAAGAAGAAGAAGAAGAAGAAGAAGAAGAAGAAGAAGAAGAAGAAGAAGAAGAAAAAAGAATAGTACCTGCCACAGTCAGGGTGGAAGGGGCAAGGGTAACTGGAGACATTGGTGATGGGAAATGTACACTGGTAAAGGAAATGGTGTTGGAACATTGTATGACTGAAACCCAATCATGAACAACTTTGTAATGGTGTATCTCAAGGTGATTTCATTAAAAATTAATTAAGATATTAAAGTTTTTTAAAATGAAAAGAAATGGAATAAAGGAAGAAACTTGGCCCAATGGAATATAATTGAGAGCCCAGATATATATTCTTTGATATATTTGCTATAATTTATATTAAATATACTTACAGTAAATAAGCTAAGAGCATAAAGTAGAGGAAGGAAGATTCTTTTCAATAAATGATATTGGTAGAAGTAGTAACAAGCAAAGAATAAAATTGTGCCAAAATCTTACACTATGCTCAATAACTAGTTTAAAATGTATTAAAATCGAAGATGCTACATTATAATCCTTAAAAGACATTGGAGAAACCATAGGCAAAATAATTAATAACATTCCCTTTGGTGGTGTCTTCAGTGATTCAATCCCATGGCAAGGAAAACAAAAGCACACAAAATAAATTGGAAACATCACTAAAATGTTTCTTCACTGCACAGGAGAGAAACTTTATCACTACAATAAAAGTTATCTTACATCCTACCAAAACAGAAAAAAAAATCACACCATACTATACACACAGATCTGATGTCCAAAATATTTAAGGAGTTAAAACTCAATAACAAGAATAAAACAACATAACATAAAAAATAAAACATAGAGTGAAGAGTTTAACAGTCACTTATCCAAAGCATACAGATGGCCAAGAGGCAGATGAAATTAGAAAGATCCTCACTTCTACTAATCAGGAAATGTAAATCAAAATTGCAATAAGGCACCAGAGAGATAAGTACAGGGGATAAGGCACTTGTCTTACTTGTCTGACCCTGCATCTGCTCCACTATCATGACCAGGAGTGATCCTGGTTTAAAGAATCAGGAGGAAGTCCCAAGTACTGCTGCTGTGGCCCAATAAAGCAACCATAAGTGCTCAGCTATTGGCTCTCACCAATGTGAGAATAGCCTATATCATAAGTTTGCTACAAGAAACTCTTGTAGAGATGTGAAGAAAAATGTGTTCTCATTCACAGTGGATGTGAATATAAACTAATTCAGTTTCTATCGGAAAAGGAATGAAGCTCTCTCCAAAAGTTTTCAAAAATTAGATCTACCTATTAGGTGGATCTATCTATTAGATCTGTCTGTTAGGTCAGGCACTTCTACTCCTAGTTGTCTAACCTTAGAACACACACATGAAATCTTAAGTTATAAAGACATATGAATGACTGCACTCATCAAGATCTAGAAACACTGTACACAGTTCCAGTGTCCTACCTCAAATGAGGGGATAAGGAATATAGTTATAGTACACACAAACACATATTCACGCGCACACACATAATGGAATACAACTCGGCAATAAAATAACATGAAATCTTGCCCTTTTCCACTATAAGATGGCACTGAATCTGCTGTGCTATGAAGAAACAGTAATAGACAAATACCAGCTGTTGTCACTCATATTTGATATAGAAAGAAATAAATCAAGAGAATAAACAATGTCCAGTAAAAAAAAAACTCCTTAGATTTTGACAATAGCACTGAGCTACCAAGGTTGGCAAAAGAATAAAATGGTCAATGAACTGTCGTGGATGGATGTTCACAGTTTGGTTGTTGTGGTGGTAAAATATGTAAGCATTTACACATTGTTAAATCAGTGTTATGATGTCTCAGTAGAATAGCGCTTTTGTCAAATAAATTTAATCATTGAGCACACTATTGTCTAGTTAAATGAAATTGATCATAAATTAACTTCAAAACAAGGAAAATGAGACTCTCTTTACTAAACTGTGAATATCTGAGGTAATAATGGTCCTGTTATGGATACACCATTATACTCTATCCAAATGTTTATTATATTTTGCAGTTAGGCCAACAAGCAATGAATGTGTCTTTACACATTATGATAAGAAATTTAAAAACAAAAACTAGATTCAGCCCAAGAGAAGGACAACATGGAGGGCGGGATCCACAGATCCAGAAGGAAAAAAAAAAACAGGTTCCAAAAAGAGCCGAGATCATCGGGAAGCCCCAGATGGGGTAGGTACCGCATCCCGCCTCCCTCAGATGGAACCCCGGTGACCAGAAGCCTCTACAACCACAGCTCGAGTATGCGGGAACTAGGACTTTGCCTCAGATCTCCCGGGACTACACCTCCCAGGTAACCTCTGATTCCGGAAGTCACACCCACAGCCCGCCCCCCAGCGCCATATTTACAGCATTCAGCCCAAGAGAAGGACAACATGGAGGGCGGGATCCACAGATCCAGAAGGAAAAAAAAAAAAACAGGTTCCAAAAAGAGCCGAGATCATCGGGAAGCCCCAGATGGGGTAGGTACCGCATCCCGCTGCCCCCAGATGGAACCCTGGTGACCAGAAGCCTCTACAACCACAGCTTGAGTATGCGGGAACTAGGACTTTGCCTCAAATCTCCCGGGACTACACCTCCCAGGTAACCTCTGATTCCGGAAGTCACACCCACAGCCCGCCCCCCAGCGCCATATTTACAGCATTCAGCCCAAGAGAAGGACAACATGGAGGGCGGGATCCACAGATCCAGAAGGAAAAAAAAAAAAACAGGTTCCAAAAAGAGCCGAGATCATCGGGAAGCCCCAGATGGGGTAGGTACCGCATCCCGCCTTCCCCAGATGGAACCCCGGTGACCAGAAGCCTCTACAACCACAGCTCGAGTATACGGGAACTAGGACTTTGCCTCAAAACTGTGCGGCCGCTTATGCGGCCGCGCGACATCTCTCTATATACAAAGTGATCCATCTATACAAAGTAAACCACCCAACGTTTCTCTCTGAAAATCATAGTTAAATTTGGAGCATGGCCACAGCCCCAGAAACACAAGGACTTAATGCATAACCCAGCAGCTTGGAGCAGAAAAGTGAACGGACTACGCGTTAATCCAGGCCATCATGACTGTCCAGAGGGGAAAGGGTGTTGCCCCATTCGCCCTCTCCTCTCTGGAAAGAAAGATGGCGGCCACATGGGAGCCTTGTGGACAGCAGGCATGAGCTGGGGGAATGGGGTCGACTAAAACCTCATGGGAAGGGGGGCGTTCCGGTCCGTCCTTCACACCCTACCGAGGTCACCAGTTGCCCCCCACGAGCGACTCTCCAGCACGGCCACAGCCCCAGAAGCACAAGGACTTAATGCAGAACCCAGCAGCTTGGAGCAGAAAAGTGAAAGGACTATGCGTTAATCCAGGCCATCATGACTGTCCAGAGGGGAAAGGGGGTTGCCCCATTCGCCCTCTCTTCTCTGGAAAGAAGGATGGCGGCCGCATGAGAGCCTTGTGGACAGCAGGTATGAGCCGGGAGTGTGGGGGCGACTAAAACCTCATGGGAAGGGGGGCGTTCCGGTCCGTCCTTCACGCCCTACCGAGGTCACCAGTTGCCCCCCACGAGCAGCTCTCCAGCACGGCCACAGCCCCAGAAACACAAGGACCTAATGCAGAACCCAGCAGCTTGGAGCAGAAAAGTGAAAGGACTATGCGTTAATCCAGGCAATCATGTCTGCCCGGAGGGGAAAGGGTGTTGGTCCCTTCCGCCCTCCTCCCTCTGGAAAGAAAGATGGCGGCCACATGGGAGCCTTGTGGACAGCAGGTATGAGCCGGGGGTGTGGGGGCGACTAAAACCTCATGGGAAGGGGGGCGTTCCGGTCCGTCCTTCACGCCCTACTGAGGTCACCAGTTGCCCCCCGCGAGCGGCTCTCCAGCACGGCCACGGCCCCAGAAGCACAAGGACTTAATGCAGAACCCAGCAGCTTAGAGATAAAAAGTGAATGGACTATGCTTTAATCCAGGCCATCATGTCTGCCCGGAGGGGAAAGGGTGTTGGTCCCTTCCGCCCTCCTCCCTCTGGAAAGAAAGATGGCGGCCACATGGGAGCCTTGTGGACAGCAGGTATGAGCCGGGGGTGTGGGGGCGACTAAAACCTCATGGGAAGGGGGGCGTTCCGGTCCGTCCTTCACGCCCTACCGAGGTCACCAGTTGCCCCCCGCGAGCGGCTCTCCAGCACGGCCACGGCCCCAGAAGCACAAGGACTTAATGCAGAACCCAGCAGCTTGGAGCTGAAAAGTGAATGGACTATGCGTTAATCCAGGCCATCATGTCTGCCCGGAGGGGAAAGGGTGTTGGTCCCTTCCACCCTCCTCCCTCTGGAAAGAAAGATGGCGGCCACATAGGAGCCTTGTGGACAGCAGGTATGAGCCAGGGGTGTGGGGGCAACTAAAACCTCATGGGAAGGGGGGCGTTCCGGTCCATCCTTCACGCCCTACCGAGGTCACCAGTTGCCCCCACGAGCGGTTCTCCAGCACGGCCACAGCCCCAGAAGCACAAGGACTTAATGCAGAACCCGGCAGCTTGGAGCAGAAAAGTGAACGGACTATGCGTTAATCCAGGCCATCAAGTCTGCTGGAGGGGAATGGGTGTTGCCCCAGTCGCATTCTCCTCTCTGGAAAAAAAGATGGCGGCCGCATTGGAGCCTTGTGGACAGCAGGTATGAGCCGGGGGACTGGGGGCGACTAAAACCTCATGGGAAGGGGGACGTTTCGGTCCGCCCTTCACGCCCTACTGAGGTCACCAGTTGCCCCCCCCCCCATGAGCGGCTCTCCAGCACGGCCACAGCCCCAGAAGCACAAGGACTTAATGCAGAACCCAGCAGCTTGGAGCAGAAACGTGAAAGGACTATGCATTAATCCAGGCCATCATGTCTGCCCGGAGGGGAAAGAGTGTTGGTCCCTTCCGCCCTCCTCCCTCTGGAAAGAAAGATGGCGGCCACATGGGAGCCTTGTGGACAGCAGGTATGAGCCAGGGGTGTGGGGGCAACTAAAACCTCATGGGAAGGGGGGCGTTCCGGTCCGTCCTTCACGCCCTACCGAGGTCACCAGTTGCCCCCCGCGAGCGGCTCTCCAGCACGGCCACGGCCCCAGAAGCACAAGGACTTAATGCAGAACCCGGCAGCTTGGAGCAGAAAAGTGAACGGACTATGCGTTAATCCAGGCCATCAGGTCTGCTGGAGGGGAAAGGGTGTTGCCCCAGTCGCCTTCTCCGCTCTGGAAAGAAAGATGGCGGCCGCATGGGAGCCTTGTGGACAGCAGTTGTGAGCCGGGGGACTGGGGGCGACTAAAACCTCATGGGAAGGGGGGCGTTTCGGTCCGCCCTTCATGCCCTACCGAGGCCACCAGTTGCCCCCCACTAGCGGCTCTCCAGCACGGCCACATCTCCAGTGCACAGAAACCAATTTCTTAACTATCTGACTTTCAGTAGAAATACTTCCAGGGCCAATAAGTAAAATAGCAGAAATCCAAAACCAACATTTAATTCTTGAACCCAGCTGTAGAAAGCAAATCACTTCACAATGCTTTTTCAGCATGTCTGATTGGGGGGGGGGGTAAACTCTAAATAATAGTGGTGAATCTTTTATTGAAACAATGAATCTAATCAAAGCAGATAGACTGTTAACTAGAATTCATCTGCCCCACAGGGACTAGGAGGGGTGGGGGGTGGGGTTTTATTGGGGTTCTTCATGTTAAAAAATAAGTTTTGGTAAAGGGAAATGTGTTTGATATTTGCATGACTGAGACCTAAACCTGAAAACTTTGTAACCTTTCCCACAGTGATTCAATAAATAAATAAATAAATTAAAAAAAAAGAAAGTAAAAAATAAATAAATAAATAAATAAAAACAAAAACTAAATTTAAAATAAATAACTAATTTCTCACATGACAAATCAATTATTTTATCACCATTAAGATTTGAAAGATTCCCTAATTTATTTGCCTATCACCTGCTTTTTTAAGTAAAAAAATAAGACCCTCCCACTTAGAAATAACCCTTCTTTAAATGAATAATTAGTACTCAGGCTACTACCACTTCTGGGATCATTCTATTGTACCTCATGCATCATACACTTTGGAAAATACTGTTTATTAATATTTCATTTCTATTTTGAGATATTTTAATGTTTATAGGTTTTGTTCCTGATTAAGACTGAAAATTGTCAAGTTTGAGGGCAGGATCCTATCCCTGTTATCTTGTTCCAGAGGAAGAAGGTCTCAGATAAGAAGGTCAACTGATGCCAAGGCAGGCCCATGGCAGTTCCATGAATTAAGAGCTATTCTAGGAAAGACAGCAAGATAATCTTTGGGGCAGGATCAATTGGGTGGGTGACATGCCTGCTTCCTGCTTTACAGGACTTAACACTTATACCTCTTTAAGGCTAGACCAAAGGAAGCAGAGGGCTTATAATCACCAGTATCTTGAGCCCCAAATGTTTGTGATGGTCATGCTCTGACTCAGATGCCTTGTGCCCTGCGCAGGAAGATACACATACCCTTAACTGCCCAGGGCACTATAGTTGGGATACTATTTTCAAGTTCCAAAGCCACATTGTAGATTTAAGAAACAATTTTACTGGCCTAGCCAGAAAAGTAGGGGTGGTTGAGGTAGAGACACTTTTATAGCTTACTGTAGTTGTTAAGCAGTAGACGAGCTAGTTGACATCATTTCTGTATCCTGCAATTTAGCTGTTAGGAGGGGGCTGTGCCACATTGTTGACTGCTGAAGCAGCATCAGGTTTGCAATATAGTTAATGAAGTAGTGAGACAGCTTCATTGGCGTTATAAACATCTCCCCATCATCATTGCGGTCATCCTGAACCTCTACCTCCTGAACTAGTGTTTTGGCTTCTTCCTCTGTGTGGCACATGGCCATTAGGTGTGACGAGAAAAGCACCCATGTATTTTGACCTGAAGTTCCCCTGTATGGCAGTATGGTACAACAAAAAGAAAACATTATGGTGGGACTTCAGGTGGATGGAGTTAAAATCACTGGCACTAAAACCAGAATGCAGAGTCACTTGCTAGTCCCACACCTCCTGCACCCAGCATACCCAGTACTGACAGCATAACTTACTTCCCTGGAACTTGCATAACTTTGACTGAAAGGACTCAACCTGAAGGCATTCACAGTGGTTGCTACCCAGATCAAAAAGCACAACATACCTTGACCTAGCACTCAGACAAAAAAGTGTCCCACAGACCAGCATGCCCATCCAACATGCCCTCGGAAGTGAAGCCAAGTCTGCCACCAAAATTAGCCACTGAGGTGCTATAAATACTCAGTCTTGTGAAAAGGAGTCTACACATTCTTCTTAAATGACTAACATCTACATGGAATATCTTAATGCATGAAAATCTTTTTTAATAGGTTATTAGATAGAAATTTGGTAGTTTAGAATATGGACCTCCCTGGCAAATAACATGAGACATTTTTCTAGCCATGTCTAAGCTTTATTTTTAATATAAATGAGATCTTCCCCTATTATTGTCATATGTAATTTAAAGGGAAGTTATATTAAAAGTTTAAGTGATAAGGTTAGTTTTCAAGGAATAAAATTGCTGGGTTATATAGGAAGTGGACATTGGAGAAGAAATACTGTACCCCTGAAGCTCAATCATGTCTAACGTGGTCACTTTTTAACTCAGGAAAATTCAATTAAAAACTAATCAAAACTGGGGAGGAAGAAAAGTCATCAAAGAAGAAAATGATAAAACGAAAATGTTAATTTCCTGGGGCTGGAGCAGTAGCACAGTGGGTAGGGCATTTGCCTTGCACATTGCCAACCCGGGTTTGATTCCCAGCATCCCATATGGTCTCCTGAGCACCGCCAGGGGTGATTCCTGAGTGCAGAGCCAGGAGAAACCCCTGTGCATCGCTGGGTGAGACCCAAAAAGCAAAAAAATAAAAAATAAAAAATAAAGTTTAAAAAAAATGTTAATTTCCATGTTTATATTTGTTGTAAATATTTTACTAAAAAGTTGCAATTTAAATTAAAATTGTTATTTTATTATAAAAACCCAGTGTCTGTTAGTAGTGCTCCATTTAAAATCGCTGGGAATATTTTATGCAATAAAAGTTATTCTCTCTCTCACTCTCTCTCTCTTTGGTGTTTTGACCACACCTAGCAGTTGTATTTTCATTTTCCATTCAACAAACACTTAACAATTGCTACTATGTGCAAGGCATTGTTATTTGTGAGAATATAAAAATTATTTACTTTCATAAATATCCCAGTCTAATCGGAAATATGCAAAAATATTTTAAAAAACTTTTTAAAAGTTCAGTGTGACAAATTAATAATAGTAAAGACACATTTCTTGCCCAAACTTTGATGAGCTTCTAAACTCTTTTCAGGCATGAACATTTATATCTAATTTCCCGAACAAGACTTTTTGGTCAGTTTAGAAAAATTTCCCCCTCCCTTAAAATAGTTTTTTGTTATTTTAGATTCACTTAGTAAGTTTATATCTACCCACCCCCTCTTCCTCAGCCTGCCTGTTTGATTGTAAATACCTTACAGTCCTTATCATATTCAGAATTTGGCACAGTCCCCGGAAAGCTACCGAGAGTATCTTGCCCACTACCCGTGATGTATTTGATATGCCAAACACAGTAACAACAAAGTCTCACAATGGAGATGTTACTGGGCCCGCTCGAGAAAACTGATGAACAACGGGAGGACAGTGACAGTGACAGTGACTTTACTGAGACAAACTTTCCTCTGTCACAAGCGTATTATCCTAAAGAAGTGTTTGTTTTTCTCAGTGCCAGCAGATAAATCTAGGGCCTCACATATGCTCTATTAGTGAGTCACATCCCATTCCACCCAATCCTGCTTTGATCTTATTGCTTTAATTGCTACCAAGTTCTGATTTTCTTGAGCAATAGAGAATTGCTAGGTAACACAAAGAAGGTAAGAGTCTCAAATATTTCAATAAGAAATGTCTTCCTAGAGCTGATTTCTAAATTAGGCTTAAAGTCAACACTACACTAGACAAACAGGTTTGGGAACAGGTGGAAAGCATTTTAAGGAAAGGTATAGTTAAGATATGCATGTTAAGCATTAATTCAAATGCAAAAGGTAAGTTATTTGCAGGTATATTATCCCCCATTTCAGTAGGTGAATTTTTATATATTTACTTGTTTTTAATTGATTTTAAATAGTCTGTGTTGCATTCTTACAGCTTATGTAATCAATCATGTGGTTTTGCTATCTTGGTCACTTCCTTAGCACTATAAAATATTTTAAATAAACAAAAATTAATAATATGCCTTCTTGGAAATGATAGTTGTTTAATATACATTCAGTTTAATATTTTAGAAAGCCAATGGTGAAAAGTAAGTATAGGTAGTAATGTTACAGAGAAAGGGAAACAGCAGTTTTTTGAAATTGAGTTTTTTTTTTACATGGGGTTTTTTTGCATAACACCCAATGTTTTTCAAAGCTTACTCCTGGTTATACATTCCAAAATCACTCCTGGTAGGCTCAGGGGACCATAAAAATGCCAGGGATCAAAGCTGGGTTGGCCACATGTAATGTAAGACTTCTATCTACCTACTATTGTTTAGACCCCTGTTTTATTATTTCCTCTTGGTTTGTTCAGTTTTTTGAAAATACTTCTGTTTCTTTTGTCTTTTTTTTGTTGGTAGCTCTCACTGTTGAAGGGGAAGGATGGGTTCTCTTGCACTATGGTGTGAACATGGGACCTACTGTAAAATAAACTGTGACAGGTTAAGACCTTTGCTGTTTGCAGTGCTATGCTTACACTTGTTCACAAGAACCACCACACAGTTAACAATATCTGCTGTGACACAATAGAATCCCTGAGTGATTTGTTAGGTGAATAACCTAACGCTTCTTTTTTTCTGATCTGCTCTAACAGTATGCTTGCATATATAGAACTGTCTCAGAAAAGAGAAAATATTTAAACTATACTTTATCATAACATGTTTATAGTATAGTTTATTAGATCCATAGTCATCTTTGATGATATCTACACACACTGTGATTTTAATGGAAATAAAGGTAAAGGTAAAGGCCCTCCCGTTGTTTGTCGATTTGCTCGAGTGGGCCCAGTAACGTAGCAGAAATAAAAGTTTTGTTTTCAGCATGAATCTGATATTAATTTGAACTATATTTAATTTATAAGTTTAAAAAAGACTAAGTTTAATGGATCATGGATAAAATAAGAACAGTGTGCTCACTGCTCATTTGTATATAAAAGTTTATATATATATATGGGTCAATCTATAAATAGATAAATCTATCTATGTAATCACTCATACATAAACTGCATATCCATTGACCTGCGATATTTGAAAAAGTGCTCAAGAATATAATTAGAATAGATATTGCTGTGGAATATCATGTTTTATTAAGTAATTTATTATATTGTATTTGCTTTTTACTATAGGTTTTCAATAGTGGGAAAATTTATGGCATTGATCTACAAGGTTACTGCACACTACTGCCACTTACGTCACCAAGACAATCCACCTCTCCATCCCTATGTCACTCCGGATCTAAAATCTTTCTCTACCACCAATCCTCCTCCATTTTTGACTTAAGAATATGTTGTTGGTTCCCTTACCCCACCTATGCATTCCATACCCTCCACCTATGTTTCTGAATTACTTCTAGTCAACCCAGTAGCTATTCCCCACTGCCGCAAGACCTGGCAGTCTTAGGTCTGTATTACAGTGTCCACTGTTTATTGTCAATTTATATAGTCCATACCTTATACTATATATCATATATGATTGAAGTTATACTGTATGTGTGCTTCTGGCTTATTTTTCTCAAAATGATGCCCTCTAGTTATGCACAAGTTGCTGTAAACTGCACGATTTTGAGTTTTCTTGAGGCTATGGAATATTCTATTATGTGTATGTACCACTACTTTTGTTAATGGACATTGGGTTGCTTCCATATCCTGGATATTTTACTAAGCACTGAAATGAACATAGGGCAAATATATCTTATCAAATTAATATTTTTGTGTTTTGGGATAAGATACTTAAAAGTAGGGTAGCTGGATTAAATAGAATCACAACTATGGCATATTTTTTGAGAAATATTCTTATTATTCCCCATAGATGCTAAACCAGGTGACATTTCAACAACAGTGAATGGGGAGTTCTTTTTCACCACACCCCTACCAACACATATTTTTTAAGTGCAGCATTAACTCAATAAAATCTCAAGAAGATTGTGTACTCTCATGGCCTCAGTATTTTTTGTGTTTTCTGTTTCTGTTCAATAAGGCTGAATAAACTACTCTTTTTCTCCAAATAAATGTAGCCCAACAAAAACGTAAGATCATGGGGTAAGGTGCATGCCTTACATGTGATGAACTCAATATAATCCGCAGCAACACATGGACTCTGAGCATCACCATGTGCAATGCTGGGTGCCTTAGAGGCAGGCCTTAGGCACAATGCATAGCCCTGTAGGTCCCTGAGCAAACCAGTGTCGCTTGGGTAACCCTAACATTCCATACTTGGGCTCTTGCCTGGAACTGCTGCCCCATTGTCCAAGAATTGCCAAATGGGATCCTGGGAAACCTGGGCATTGCTTGCAAGAATCCTTCTGCACAAATATATAAACAAAAAACAGAAAAGATCATATATCTAATTTAAATTGTTTTATAAACCAATAAATGAAGAAAATTAATTTTACTATTATATCCGAATAGGAATAATAAGGAATAATATTATTCCTTACCTGACATGATCAGAAAAGAGGAAATATCAAGGAAAGGTAAATGAGAAGAGGAGACAATATGAGAATACGCCTGAACACTGAAGCAGAAGTCCACAAGTGTCCAATACTTATGACTGATCACTGGTGATTGGTCATTGGTCACTGGTCACTTGCAATGATCCAAACTTGTTTACAAACAACTGATGGTAGCCCGAAGATTCTACCAGGTGCTGGTAGGTTTGGTGGGAGAATGATGTCATAAAGCAGGCAGTTGAAAGGTAGAGGCTAGCCAATAGGGAGCTCAGATTCCCAAGAAGAAGACTAGATTGGATAGACTGAGAGGTAGACTTAAGCAGGCTAGAGAGATGGAATCTTACAAGACAGTTATAACAGTTTCACCTTCCTCAGACTCTTAGGTTAGGGAAATGCTCCTATTATACTGATGATCTTACATAGTTCATTAATAAATCAACAGTTACTACGTAATACTTTATATTGCCTAGTTAAGCAATAACACTAAGTTACTACTAGTGTATTTTGTATAATGTTTAATAACATTAAATTTTATGTTAATGCTTTGTAATATACATTATTACTTACTTTAGGGTTAGGAAATGATGAATTATTATGAGAAATCTTCCCCTAACAGAAACCCCTAAGTTTAGGGTGTTCCGTTAGCAAACATGCACCCATAAAAGAATAGTAGGCAAGGATAGAATAGATGACAAAGTATCTGCCAGCTGTAAACTTGTGCCCGGCAAACATAGACTAATACTTTGTAGGGTCTTTTAGATTTTGCGGACAATATAGCCCCAACTAGAATAAACAACTTTCACAATCTTTGATTTATCTATTTGATTTTGGGTCCTCACCTAGCCATGCTCAGGGCTTACTCCTGGCTCCACACTCAGGAATCAGTCCTGGAGGAGCTCGGTAGACTGGGTGCAAGAGAGGTACCCTGCCACTGCATTATCAATCCTGCGCAAACAACTTTATGTTTTACGGATGTCTACTGATTCTCTGTGAACTACACTAGCCTCTGCCCTCCATGTCCCTGTGGCATATATATACATGCTAACTGTCCTTGATGTCTCTGTCAACTCCAACAATGGCTCACCTGTTGGGATCTGCTGGGGTTGGGGGAGAAATATTGCATTATATTGACCTGCCATGAGACCCTGATGGCTGCACAGGTGACCCTAAAGCTTCGCCAATCCGCGTGTTTTTCTACTTCTGTGTTTGTCTCATTCTCTGTGACTGACCACTTCTGAATGGATGTTCAAAGTGACAATTCGATTTGGCAGATGAGAAACAATTTAGACAGATTATAACCAATTATTGTGATCAACAAATTATACCATCTATTAGAAAATCCTGAGTAGTGTGTGATAATTGGGGACCTATAAAAAGAATCAGAAAGAACACAAGAAATACTTGAAGGCAGTTGTAATTTAAAATAGTATCGTCATCTGGATCAAAGTGATAATCCAGTGGGAAACGCACTTGCCTTGCAAATGGTGGACCTGGATTCAATCCCTGGCATCCCAATACGTATGGTCCCTAGAACCCTGGAGGATTGTGTTCATAGATGGCAAGCACCCTATTCACTGTACTATCAATCCGGATAGTCCAGGAAGTGTGTGTGTGTGTGTGTATTATGTATGTGTGTTTGTGTGTGTGTGTGTGTGTGTGTGTGTGTGTGTGTGTGTAGAGAGAGAGAGAGAGAGAGAGGTTTTGGGCAAGCCCCAGTGATACTCAGGTACTCCTGTCTCTGTGCTCAGGAGTGACCCCTGGTGGTGCTCATGGGACCATATATGTGGAGCTGGAGATAGAACCAGGGTCAGTCACATGGAATATTAATATATTAACTAACCCCTATATTATTGCTCAGTGCTGGAGCAGAAATATATTTTAGAAGTGAAAAAAAGATGAGCCAGTAGGAGTCAGTGCAAATACAGAATCAGGAACATTGCTGGGGAAGGATCACCCAAGAGTCTGGGGACTGATTTCATACTACAACTGCAGAGATGAGAAGAGACAGAAACAGATCCTCAAAGAGTAACCAATTTACTATGTGTAGTTTTTTAAATAGAAAATATTTGCTGATCCCTAATTAGCAAATGGAAGAAAGAAAGGAAGACTGAGAGGAAGAAAGAAAAAGAAAGAGGAAGGAAGGAAGGAAGGAAGGAAGGAAGGAAGGAAGGAAGGAAGGAAGGAAGGAAGAAAGGAAGGAAAGAAGACATATGTAAGGAAGAAAAGAGGGACGGAAGGAAGGAAGGAAGGAAGGAAGGAAGGAAGGAAGGATGGAAGGAAGGATGGAAAGTAGGAAGGAAGGAAGGAAGGAAGGAAGGAAGGAAGGAAGGAAGGAAGGATGGAAGGATGGAAGGAAGGAAGAAGTTTTCGGCTGCTGGGGCTGGCTCCATTGGACCTCACCCACCCACCCTCTGGGATGCCCTGAATAAAACAGGCTGGCATGGGGTCTAGGGGCATGTCTATGGTCTATTGTTCTGTACTCTCTTCTGAGAGATTTACTGTTGAATCTCTGGATCACGGCCATTGAGGAGATTATATGGTGCCAGAGGTGGTTTGTGGGTGTGACTGCCAAGCTGCTGGAAACAGGGGGAGTTGGGGAGAGGACACTCATTCTCTGATTTCCTTGAGCCTGGAGTTTTCAGTCAGAAGTCCCACATACCTGAGTTTTTCTGCAAATTCGCACATAGATGAGGTTTGTCCACACATGTGGATAGCGGCCATGATCATGGCTTTCAAGTTCTCGAGGATTTTGGCTGCCGGGGCTAGCTCCATTGGGGCGGGGAAGGGATGGGACTCTAAATAGATTTTGAATCACTTTATCTTTATTTTCTTATCTTTTCTTGTTTTTTTTGAGAGTTCTCTTGATTGAATCTTTATATTTTTTAAATTTTATTTTATTGAATAATCAGAGTCTCCTACCCCGTACCTGACTGTCCTCATGAGGGCTCGGCAGCTGAAGACCTCCAGGACACCGACAAAGCAATGCTGAGACCACTTTCCACACGCTTAGATGAGTCTCACACATAAAGGAACCGGAAGAGCAACCCAGGTGCCGGCAAAGGAACAAAGGAATGCGGGTCAGAGGCCTGAAATCTCCAAGCCTGCTCAGATCAGGGCTGAGCATCCTCCACCTAGATCCTCCATCTTCCAGTAGGCAGGGGTCACACCCACAAACTGCCCCCCCATCAACAGCCAAGACCCAGAGACTAGAAAACCCAGCTCCCAGACATCTTATTATCTCATTATTACTTTGGACAACCTGGCAGGCTACCGAATGTAACCTGCCCACATGGCAGAGTCTGGCAAACTCCCCGTGGTGTACCCAATATGCCAAATACCAGTAACAATGATGGGTCTCATTCTCCTAACCCTGAAAGAGCCTTTAATATGGCACTTGTCAAAATCTCAGGGCTAGGACGAAGGAGACCTTATTGGTGCCTGCTCGAGGCAATCGACGAACAATAGGATGATCGTGATCGTGATCGTGATCATGATCCGAATAGGGTTGAAGTGATAGTAAAGCGGGTAGGGCATTTGCCAGGCATGCGTCCAATCTGGCCGACCCAGGTTCGATTTCTCTGCCCTTTCAGAGAGCCTGGCAAGCTACCAAGAGTATCTCACCCTCACGGCAAGGCCTGGCAACCTACCCGTGACGTATTCGATATGCCAAACACAGTAACAAGTGTCACAATGGAGACATTACTGGACCCGTTAGAGCAAATTGACGAACAATGGGAGGACAGTGACAGTGACAGTAATTATATCCGAATATTAATATTATACCTAAAGGATGATATTTAAATATCATTTAAACATGCAATCAATTTAAAAGCTAAAATATATTTAAATTTTGTAGTATCATGTCTTTAAATTTCCATTATTTACTTTACATTGAAATCGAACCCAGTTGGCAGTGCAAGGCAAACACCCTACCTGCTGTGCTTATTGCTCCAGCCCTCATAACCATGCCACCAGACTCTGCGCCAGGCTATTTTCACTCAGGGTGCCCCAGAGACGGGCTTCCCGCTCCAAGGGACCCAGACCCAGCAGCTGACCTTCACTGCCCAACTGCTGCCAAGTTCCACTACACTTTCCAGACGCTTAGGTCAAGCCTTACACATGAGTGAAGTCCCACAGAACCCAGGTAATGCAGAACTTTGTGACCTGAGACTCTCGGCTTAAGGGGACCTGGGAGCAGAGATCCTCTGCCTGCTTCCCCAGTCTCTGGTGACCCAGGAGTCACACCCATAAGCCACCTCCTGCAAGCTATAATCTCCTCATTGGCCACCCTCTAGAACTCACAGCTGCTTCTCCCAGGAGGGAACATAAAATGAGGCCCCCATAACCATGCCACCAAACTATGTGCCAGACTGTTTTCACTCAGGGCGCCACAGAGAGGGGCAGGTGAGAGCCCTCTCCACCCCTAGAGGACCCAGCCCCGGCAGTTGGCCTCCACTACCCAACTTCTTCCATGCTCCAGGCCACTTTCCATATGCTCAGGCCGAGCCTCACATACAAGTGAACATATTCCTTGACACATCATAAGACACTCCCTACCCATTTTCCATAATTACCACACCATGTTTGATGGGGTTCAGACAGTAGGCAACAAATCATAGAGGGATAATATATGTGCCTCTCGGAGAGCCCGGCAAAGTACTGAGAGTATCCTGCCTGCATGGCAGAACCTGGCAAGCTACCTGTGGTGTATTAAATATGCCAAAAACAGTAACAATAATGGGTCTCATTCCCCTAACCTTGAAAGAGCCTCCAATATGGCAGTTTCATTGGGAAAGACGAGTAAGGAGAGGCTGCTAAAATCTCAGGGCTGTGACAAATGGAGATGTTACTGGAACCCTCTCAAGTAAATCAATGAACGACAGAATGACAGTGATACAGTGATACAGTGACTTTACATTGAAGACTCTGTCTGAGTTAGCCACATTGCAAAAATTAGTAACCACATAGCAGTGATTATCATATTGGACAATAGAACCATAGATGTTAAAATCTGACTCTAAATTTCGCCAGATGGATTCAAAAAATGAAAGAGAAATAATCTTAATATTAACACTAATAAAAAGTGTTAGTAGTTCCATTTTACACCCTTTTAAAATTTTTATGGTAAGAGCATTACCTAAAAATACTACCGTTTTTACACATTTTAGCGTTTTGTTAACTAAATAAATAAACTTATGAAATAGCCTTGATTTCTTTGTTTTAAAATCTTAAGAAAATTGGGATGGGAAAGTTTATGTAAAACTCCACCTTTTGAGATAACCGATATTAATGATAACCAGATATTAACTAAAGGAACAGGGTCTGGGACATAACTTGGTTTTATTTTTTGTCTTTTTGTTTTGTTTTTCTTTGGATCATAAGTCTTTTTTTTTTCTTTTTATTAGTGAAACACTATGAAGTACAGTTGTAGATTTACAATTTTTTGTGCTTTGGTTTCGATTATACAATGATCAAATACCCATCCCTCCATCAGTGCCCACTTTCCACCACCATGGATAAGATCCCTCCCACCCCCAACCCCCCAGCCCACCCTGCCTCTGTGGTAAGGCATTCCCTTTTGTTCTCTCTCTCCCTTTGGGTGTTGTGGTCTGCAAAAGAGGCATTGAGTGGCAAACATGTTCAGTCCATAGTCTACTCTCAACATGCATCTCCCCTCCTGGGAGGATCCTCCAAACACCCTTTATTTGGTGTTCCCTTCTCTATCTGAGCTGCCCTTTCCCCTAGAATGCCCGGATGGACTCTAAGCTATGGAGTAATCCTCCCGGTGCTGATCTCAGCTATTCTTGGGTATTAATCTCATATTTTGTTACTTTATATCCCCCAGATGAATGCAATCTTTCTATGTCTATCCCTCTCTTTCTGACTCATTTCGCTTAGCATGATACTTTCCATGTTGTACCTCTTGTATGTAAATTTTTTTACTTCATCTTTTCTAACAGCTACATAGTACTCCATTGTGTAGATGTACCAAAGTTTCTTTAACCAGTCATCTGTTCTTGGGCATTCAGGTTTCTTCCAGTTTCTGGCTATTGTAAAGAGTGCTGCAATGAACAAACAAGTGCAGTGGATCATAAGTCTTTAAGTGTGGGAAAATGAACAACAGAAACTGCTATTTTTGCAATTTATTCTCTTGCTTATGTTTTCCACATTTTAAACTAGACTAAAACATTAGATCAATGGTGGAAGGAAGTTGACATTGGTGGTGAGATTGGTTTCAAAATCTTATATGCCTAAAATTCAACTATTAATACTTTATAAATCAGTTCTTGATAAAAAAATGCTGCCAAATTATGAAAAAAAATCATTTAGCATTGTATTTTTAAATTTCATTTTAAACAAGAATATAAATTATATTTCTAGTAATTGAAAAATTATATTTTGTTTAATCAAAGATTTGCTAAGAAAAGCACTTTATAGTCACACTAAGTTCTAATATTTGGCAATGTAATATTTACATTTAAGATGCAAAACAGGATTATGTGAGAGTTATAAAACTTTATTATAGTATCTCTAAAAAGATCACTGTCACTATCACTGTCCTCCCATTGTTCATCAATTTGCTCGAGTGGGCCCAGGAATGTCTCCATAGTGACAGTTGTTACTGTGCTTGGCATATAAAATACATCACAGTTAGCTTGCCAGGCTTTGCTCTGTGGGCAAGATACTCTGGGTAGCGTGCCTGGCTCTCCGAGTGGGGCGGAGGAATTGAACTTGGGTGGAACATGTTGGCTGCTGGCAAGGCAAACGTCCCCCTACCGCTGTATTATCGCTCCAGCCCCTCTAAAAAGAGTGATTTTTTTATAAGATGCTGATATTCACCACCACTTAAAGACATTTGTTTAAAATGTTATCAATCTGTTCTCTAGCGATAGTACAGCAGTAAGGGGCATTTCCCTTGCCAGCAGCCAACATGGCCAACCAAGGTTAAATTCCTCTGCCCCTCTCGGAGAGCCCTGCAAGCTACCCAGAGTATCTTGCCCACAGGGCAAAGCCTGGCAAGCTAACCGTGACATATTCAATATGCAAAAAAACAGTAACAAAAAGTCTCATAATGGAAATGTTACTGGGGCCACTAGAGCAAATCAGTGAATAAAGGGAGGACAGTGCTAAAGTGCTACAGTGGTAAGAAATCAGGTGTATTTAGTAGCTGCATGTACACATGTCAAGATATTTACACAAAGAAAACAGTTACATGAAAAATGTTGTCAAAACCCTCCATGACATTTAAGGTAATGATATCTGCAAAGATGTCATGCCACTGGCCAAGAAAGTGAAAACAGAGACAGACAAATGGGACTATCTTAAACGAAGAAGCTTCTGCACCTCCAAAGGAACAGTGACCAAAATACAAAGACAGTCTAGAGAATGGGAAAGGATATTCGCCGAATACACATCCAACAAGGGGTAGATATCAAGGATATACAAAGTACTGGGTGAACTCCACAAGAAGAAAACATCCAACTACATCAAAAAATGGGGCAATGAAATGAATAGAAACTTTCTCAAAGAAGAAATCCGAATGCGTAAAAGGCACATGAGAAAATGCTCCACATCATTAATCATCAGGGAGATGCAGATCAAAACCACAATGAGATATCATTTCATACCACAGAGACTGGCCCACATCCACAAGAACAAAAGCAACCAGTGCTGGCGCGGATGTGGCGAGAAAGATTCCTTCACTGCTGGTGGGAATACCGACTGGTTAAGTCGGAAAACAGTATGGACGATTCTCAAAAAATTAGAAATTGAGCTCACATTTGACCCAGCAATACCACTCCGGGGAATATATCCCTGTCCTGTCCTGTTCTCCAGTTGTTCATCGATTTGCTCGAGTGGGCCCAGTAACGTCTCCATTGGAGACTTTGTTGTTACTGTGTTTGGCATATCGAATACATCACGGGTAGCTTGCCAGGCTCTGCCGTACGGGCGAGATACTCTCAGTAGCTTGCCAGGCTCTCGGAGAGGGGCGGAGGAATCGAACTTGGGTTGGTCATGTGAGCTGCATGCAAGGCAAATGCCCTACCACTGTGCTATTGCTCCAGCCCTGGGAATATATCCCAGAGAGGCAAAAAAGTATAATAGAAGTGACGTCTGCACTTGTTTGTTCATTGCAGCACTCTTTACAATAGCCAGAATTTGGAAAAAACCTTAGTGCCCAAGAACAGATGACTGGTTAAAGAAACTTTGGTAAATATACATAATGGAATACTAAGTAGCTGTTAGAAAAGATGAAATCATGAAATTTACATACAAGTGGTACTACATGGAAAGTATCATGTTAAGTGAAATGACTCAGAAATAAAGGGATAGACTTAGAGCGATTGCATTCATCTGGGGAACATCAAGTAACAAAATAGGAGACTAACCCCCAAGAATGGCCAAGATTAGTACCAGCAATTTTGCTCCATGGCTTGGAGAACAGCCACATGTGCTAGGGGAAAAGGGAGCTCAGATAGAGAAGGGAGCACCAAATAAAGGGTGTTTGGAGGATCCTCCCGGATGAGAGAAGCATGCTGAAAGTAGACTATAGACCAAACATGATTGCCACCCATTGCCTCTTTTGCAAACCACAACACCCAATAAGAGAGAGAGAACAAAAGGGAATGCCCTGCCACAGAGGCAGGGTGGCATGGGGGGGATGAACGGTGGGAGGGATACTGGGATCCGTGGTGGTGGGAAATGGGCACTGGTAGAGGGATGGGCATTTGATTATTGTATAATTGAAACCCAAGCACAAAAATTTGTAAGTCTACAACTGTAGCTCATGGTGTCTCACTAATAAAAATTTAAAAAATGTAAAATAAAGAAAATAAATGAATTATAAGTTATATTGTGATCAGAATTAGAAAATACTGCCTACAATTAACAAATATTCTTCTCAAATTATTTTAGTATAACAATGTAAAGATATTTGAATTAAGCTGTGATGTTAGATTCACTTTATCAATAGTTTTGTATAGAGTGTCAGTTACGTCTAGTTTTGATAATATTACATTCATGTATTCCAATATATGTACATGTGCATATTAAAATGCATGTATATACATTCAAAATATGCTATGACAGGTGTTTTAAAAACTTTAATTTTAACATATATTGTCCACATTTTTGGTGGAGAAATCAAGCTGGTTTGAAGAAATCAAAATGAGTTTCAAATAATAAAGATAAATAGGAGATAAATAAATAAATGTAGTTTTCTTATGAAACCACCTACAAAATACGCAGTTTAAAACACTGCTTTTTATTTTGAATGTAGTTCTGCTATCAGATCTGATGTGAAAAAAGGTAGTGGGAATAACTTAAACCAACAAATCCTAATATGACTATGGTCCAATAGTACTTCTAATGTTAGGAAATATTTTCGACAACAATTTTTATAGGTGAAATATGATTTATTTTTCACAGTTAAATTTTATCTGATTACAGGTCATTTTAAATATTTTTCAGCTAAATGATCTAAGAAACTGTTCTCAAAAAAATGTAAAATGTTTTTTAACCTAATACAAATTAGTGTAACTTAGACAAAATAGATGGTTTTAAAAATTGAATATTGTTAATTAGCACAAATGAACTTAAAACTCACAATTTGTAAATTTGAGGAAAGCAATAAAATCATTTGTTATGCCTAATAAAATAAATTATGAAATAAAAATAACAAAATTGAACTTTCTTAAAATAAATTTAATATAATTACAATATTATAAAACTAATAATAAAATTACCTAAAGAAAATGAATAGGTCAATGATAGAAAAAATGATATAAATAGCTGTATTTCTACGCAGTGATAAATATCGAGAGAGCGTTGTATAGCATTTGTTGTCATTGATATATACACCAAATATACATTTTGAATTATAAGATATTTAGCCTACAAATAAAAATAATTTAATACTAATATAGACAAGCACGGGCTGGAGCGATAGCACAGTGGGTAGGGCGTTCGCCTTATAAGCAGCCAACATGGCCGACCCAGGTTCAATTCCTCCGCCCCTCTCGGAGAGCCCGGCAAGCTACCGAGAGTATTCGATATGCCAGACACAGTAACAACAAAGTCTCCAATGGAGACGTTACTGGGCCCGCTCGAGCAAATCGACGATCAACGGGAGGGCCTTTACCTTTTAGACAAGCATAAAAAGAACGAACAGTGCTCTAGGGAGGATTGATTTTCTAAATAAGAATTGATTTTTTGAATATAATTATATTACCCCTATTCCCCAATATTCCCACTTTAATAGGTCTTTCTTTTTATTTACCTCACACAGAGAAAGTCGCAAGCAATATACCAATATAATTGGAATGAATATTCAACACTTATATAATAATTTTTCTATCTTCCTATATCACTCACATACTTTTACAAAAATTATTCTAAGTTAAAATTTAAATTATAATACACTCCCCCATATATGTAGAATTTTTAGTATACTCTAGTGAAAGCAAAGGCTATTTAGGTAGAGGTGTAACATCTCCATTGTGAGACTTGTTGTTACGTTTTTTGGCATATCTAATACACCACAGGGAGCTTGCCAGGCTCTGTCATATGGGCGGGATACTCTTGGTAGCTTGCGGGGCTCTCTGAAAGGGATGGAGGAATTGAACCCGTGTCAGCTTCATGCAAGGCAAATGCCCTACTCACTGTGCTATCGATCAGTCCAAGTTCAGGATGGTTGAGTGGTCTAAGGCACCAGACTCAAGTTCATAAAATATTTTGTCAAAGCTTTGCTTTTTTACAGTTACAAAAATTTAAAAATTAATAGTATGAATAATTCCACACTAGTTGATTCAAATTTGCATGAATTAAATATTTCCTAACATTTTAATGGAATAATTTGGATTATATAGGTATATTTGTCACAATCAACATTTCAATGCTCTAAATATATCCATTTAAATATGGGAAACATAGTTAATAATACATACAGTTGAATACTAAAATTGAAATAAACTTGCAGTGACAGTTTTTGTTTTCTATAATATGTTCTATCACTGTCACTGTCCTCCCGTTGTTCACCGATTTGCTTGAGCGGGCCCAGTAACGTCTCCATAGTAACACTTGTTACTGTGTTTGGCATATTGAATACATCACGGGTATCTTGCCAGGCTTTGCCGGGAGGGCAAGATACTCTCGGGCTTGCTGGCTCTCCGAGCGGGGTGGAGGAATAGAACTTGGGTCAGCCATGTTGGCTGCTTGCAAGGCAAATGTCCTACCCGCTGTGTTATTATCAATCAATAATTGATGTTATTGGTACTGCACATCTATAAGTGCACTGTATGTAGCTTAAAAATCAGATAAAGTACTTAAATATTGAGGAATCACTGTTAAATAGAAGAAAAAAATGCAAAAATATCCTATATTCATGGACTGAAAGAATTAACACTTTTAAAATGACCATATAAGTCAAAGCATTGAACAGATTCAGCGCAATACCTATCAAAATTCAAGTAGCATACTTTAAGGCCATTGAATATTTAAATACTGGAGTCTGTATGAGATAATAAACTCCCTACGTAGCCAAAGGAATTGTGATTAAAAGGATTGGAGGCAGCATCCCATTTAACTTTAAATATACTGTAAATCTATGTAAATTAAATTTGTGATATTGGAATAAAGGCAGCCTGACCAATGTTAGACTCCAATTCATAAGATAGACAGAAGAAAACATAGTTGAAATATGGCATAATACTGGCTCCTTAGTATCTTCAGCCAACTAGAATGTGATTCCTGGCACTTGATATAGTCCCCTGAGCCCTGCCAAGAATGATTCCTGAGCACAGAGCCAGGGTTAAACCCTGAGCAACACCAGGCGAAGCAAAAATATATAAGAAAAAAATAAACAAATGGAATTAGATCAAACTTGTAACTTTCTCACTGTGAAAGAAACTATTTGCCTACCACTCATCTGGCAGTGGGTTAGTATCCAAGATACATAAAGCGCTGGTAGTACTTAACAAGAAAAACTTAACAATGCAGGATAGAGAAGAACAAGTTTCCTCAAAAAAAAAATAATAAAGACATGCAAAAGGACAAATGTATTTGAAAACTTTGCTGCAACACTTAACACCAGGGAAATGAAAATGAAAACAATAAGATATTATCTCATACTAGTGGTATTACATGCATCACAAGAACTGAAACAACTAGTGTTGGTATAGATATGGAAAAAAAGGGACCCTCATTCACTGATGGTGGGGAGATTAACTGGTACATCCTTTTTGGAAAAAAATAAGTACATGTCTCATAAAACCAGCAATTTACTTTCTTAGCATCTACCCCAAGGGTCCAAAAGTTATATTCATAAAATATATTAGTGCTCCTATGCTCATTGCAGCAGTATTCACAGTAGCCAAAACCTGAAAACAATCCTGTTGTTCAAAAACAGATGACTGGATAGACCATGTTGCATGCTTACAATATAATACTGCTCTGCTGTAACATGAAATCATGCAATCTGCTGCTATAGGGCAGATAAGGAAAGTATTACACTAAGTGATGTTATTCAGGGGCACAGGGACAGAAACAGAATGATCTTTCTCAAATAGGTGATATAAAGAAACATAATACAATAACAAAAGTCCAAAGGCAAAAGAAAGTAAGAACTAGTCTTCATTAGTAAGCTTACCAGGGTATGGGGATGAAAAAAAAAATGATGTGGGGTGGGGAAGGTAAACTGGTAGGATGGAATCAGACACTGGTGGTGAGAGTGCTGTTCGAATGTTTTAAACATGAAACCCTACCTAACATTATTGTAAACCACGATGCCAAAGCTAAAATTAAATTTTAAAAAGAAATTTACTATTTCACCTGGTCCTGAACATAGCCAGGTGTGGCTCAAACTTATACTGCCATATTTCGTTCATAATTCTAATACAACAAAGTCACTCTATGGAATAGGAGAGCAAAATCACAAATCATACTCTAGCCGATATCTAATATCCAAAATATATTTAAAAACTCAAGAAAACCCAAGAGCAAGAACATAAAAAATAGTAACAGAAGAGCTAAACAGAGCCTTCTCTAAATAATGCATACAAATGTCCAATTGCCATATAAACTTTTCAGGGTCACTGATTATCAGAGTAGTGAAAATCAAAATGACAAATCACTTATACCGCTAAGAATGACCTCTATCCAAAAGAATAAGTGCTGCTGAGGATGCGGAGAAAAAAGAAACCCTTACTCATGATGGGTGAGATTGTAAATTTACATGTTATATGTGGATAAACAATATAAAGATTTCTGAAAAATTATAATGGAACTAATATATTGTTCAGAAATTTCCCTTCTAGATGTCAATTCCAACTATACTAAAATAAATGATAAATGGAAAAGATATCTTCACACACGTTAGTTGTTGAGCTACTTACTATAACCAACATCTACAAAAATCCAAATGCCCCAAGACTGTCAACTGAATAAATCTATAAAATTGAGTTCCATAATTAAATGCAGTTATATATTATACAGTTGTTGGTGCTAAAAACGGGCATTAGGTTGAGCCTCTGGAGGCTGCCCTGCAAGCAGGGAGCAGAACCAAGGCCCCAATTTTACATTAAGTGGGCAAGATAAACTTGTGAGTCTAGATCATCTGGAGAAGTACAGCATGCTCTCATACACCCGCCTGGTCATACATTATCTTGGCAGTACAAAGCAACAGTTTCCCCCTCTCTTACATATCCTTAATCTGGTTTGACCTTCAAGTATCAGTATGAGCCTTCTCTTTGCCCTATGTGTAACTGACCACAAGAATGTGGGGGATGTAATCTATAGAGCCTACATTTTCAGTTCCATATATTCCTCTGTGGAGAGCCTGGCAAGCTACCCAGAATATTCAATATGCCAAATACAGTAACAAGAAGCCTCACAATGGAGACGTTACTGGGCCCGTTCGAGCAAATCGATGAACAACGGGAGGATAGCGTATATTCCTCTGACGTTTTAATCATTACAACACAGCTTTGACAACATAGCTTTGACAAGACAATGTATACCCCGATGTTCTTTTGACGAATGCTCATCCTATAACTATTTGTACTCTCGTTAGTGAGTCTTTCTCTGTAATAAAGTCATTAGTATGTAACTGATAAAAAATAGAAAAAAGGAGGCCTCTGGCAGTCACTCTTCGACTTGAGCCTAAGCAAGCCTTGGCCCTCCATGCTCTCTACATTACGCTCACGTGTCTTATCTCTGTGCCTCCTATTGATTGATGTATCACTTCATGCAACATACAGTAATATATTAATGCAATTATAATAATATAGTTGTATTAATGGATTACTTCTCAGCAATTAGACTTGTCTTCTGCTACAACATTAATGGACTGCATGTAATGCCAAGTGAAACATGTCAGAAGGAGAAAGATAAATGTCATATGCTCTCACGTATATGAGTGTGTTGTGGTAAATTGGCCCCATAAACCTACAAATATTTAAATTCTTACAAATTAGTAAAAGTAAAGTAAAGGCCCTCCCGTTGATCGTCGATTTGCTCGAGCGGGCCCAGTAACGTCTCCATTGGAGACTTTGTTGTTACTGTGTCTGGCATATCGAATACTCTCTCCAGCGATAGCACAGCGGTAGGGCGTTCGCCTTACACGCGGCCAACATGGCCGACCCGAGTTCGATTCCTCCGCCCCTCTCGGAGAGCCCGGCAAGCTACCGAGAGTATTCGATATGCCAGACACAGTAACAACAAAGTCTCCAATGGAGACGTTACTGGGCCCGCTCGAGCAAATCTTACAAATTATTACCATAAAAGTTGAAATAGTGATTATGTTTAGAATTTTATCTTGTATCAAAGATGTATTTTATATAACACATATAAGTTTTTCTTTTTTTGATATGTGATAATGGGGATTTAAACTATTGACAGCTATTCAAGTAGAATATTTTTTAATTTTTATTTTTCATTAACCATTTGCTTTATAATTTCTGGAATTACAGTAGTTCAGCATTTTACATATAGTTTGTTTTAAAGGGGGGGAGGGTGATTCAAGGGTTTCCCAAGTAATGTTATGAAGATTCATTGACAAACATCCCACCTCTGTTTGTAGAAGTTACTATTACCATCAAAGTTCCAGTGCAAATTCACTACTAAAAGAGAGCAATAACTATTCTCTGAATTAATTCCTTTTTAAATCAAACTTATTGCATATGATTCACATATATATACTGTTTGTAATGTTTATGCTATTCATATTCCATTAGGTGATTTATCATAAATATATATTGATTTCTATAAAATGCTTTTTTGTCATCTATTGATAGGATTATGCAATATATACTTTAATTTTGATATATATTATATTTATTGATTTGCTTAGGTTAAATCATCTTTACATCCATGAGATAAATCCAGTCATCATGAAGATAGATTGTCTTGATATATTGTTGGACATGATTTGCCAAGATTGAAGAGTTTTGCATATATATATGTACATATATCATATCATATCATATCATATCATATCATATCAGATATATCAGTCAATATCATAATTTAATATCCTGAAGAGTTTTGCACACATATATTCACATATATATAGAGAGATACTACTAAATATCATACTTTAATGTGGATACTTGGTTTTGGAGTTACAGTGGTCTTGGCCTCCATATACTTGTTTGGGAGAGTTCCCCACCTCATTAAAGTTTTGGAAGAGTAGCATAGGTATTACTTCTTTGAATGTATTATAGAATTCACTGACAAAGTAATTTGGTCACAAGCTTTTGTTCTTAGGGAGAAAATATACTACTTTTTTTGATTTATGCAGTATCTTACTACCCTTTGTATTTCTCAAACATCAGTCAAATTTCACCTTTATTTCATCTTTGATTTCTTTGATCAAGATGTTCTCCTTTTTTTTTCTTTTTGGGTCACACCCGGCAGTGCTCAGGGGTTACTCCTGACTTTGAACTCAGGAATTACTCCTGGCGGTGCTCAGGGGACCATATGGGATGCTGGGAATCGAACCGGGGTCGGCCACGTGCAAGGCAAACGCCCTACCCACTGTGCTATCACTCCAGCCCAAGATGTGCTCTCTTCTTGGTGAATCAGGTGAGATGTTTATCAACTGTATCAATCCTTTAGAAGAATAAGGTATTGATTTTATTAATCCATTATATTTTATTTTGTTAATATTATATCTATTTCCACAATATTTTACTTGTTACTTCTGTTGAGATTTTGTTCTGCTTGTTCCTACTTTCCTAGACCATTCATCTATAATTTTAGAACTGTTTATTTGAGATGTTTGTTTTTGATGTGGGTAGGCCTTTGACAGACTTCATTCTTATTATGACTGTTAACTTCGTCCCATAGATTTTAATATATTATTTATTTTGGTTTTCAGCAAAGTTTTATTTCTCCTTTAATTCATTCAATGAATTAAGGCTTATCACTTAATCACTTAATCACTTAATCCCCGTTATTTATCGATTTATTCGAGCGGGTGCCAGTAACGTCTCCATTCATCCCGGTTGCGTGCTAGCGTAGCCCAATGGTATCTGTTCGTTTTAGGAACATGTAGAGCCTCAAACCGATCATTTAGGGTCTTGACGAAGAAGTCTGACCATCTTATAGGTGGGCGTCCACGTGATCTTTTGATGTCTCGTGGAATCCAATCAGTAATGGCTCTAGTCCAGCGGTTGTCTGTAAACCTCATTACATGTCCAGCCCATCTGATTTTTGATGTCTTGGCAAATGAGACAGCGTCCCTGATTCTTGAGCGTTGACGAAGATCAGAACTCCGGATTCTATCTCTCATTTGAGTGAATCATGATATTCCAAGCATAGTTCTTTTGATTCCTCTTTGAGTGACCCGAATAGCGTTCTCATCCTGTTTTCGTAGGGTCCAGGTCTCGGAGGCATATGTTAATGCAGGAAGAATAGTGGAATCAAAGAGATGTGCTCGTAGCTGGAGGTTCTTTGTCCTTTTAGTTATTTCTTCAATGCTCTTGAAGGCATTCCAAGGCTTATCAGTATACAGAAAATGTTTTTGAAGTATCTCCAATTTTCTTTGTTGATTGGTAGTCTAATAACACTGTGATTAGATATGATGCATGGTATAATTTCAATATTCACATATTATTGTGTCCCAACATATGATCAACTATGGAAATGTTTCAGGTACATTTGAGAAGAATGTGTATTCATTCATATGTGGGTGAACATTTTTCTCTATACCTACTCATCTCTTTGGTAAAATCAAGTTATGTCATTATTTGGTTTTTAATTTTTTATGTGCCTGATTTCTTCACTGTGGTGAGATAAGTTGTTATCCTCTACAATATTTGTTTTGCAGTCAATGTATTCCTAGAGGTCAGTTAATAATTGTATTATGTTTGATTTTCCATATGTTGAGCAAATATAGACAGATATAGATAACCATGTACATTTTTGAAGAAAAGATGTCTTGATCAATGTATAATACCTACTCTGTTATCTAATTGGATTGTCCATTGAAAATCAGTTTTATCTGCTATAAGAAATGTAGTTCGTAGACATTTCTGTGCATTGTTGGCTTGGGATCCTTATTCAAGCCTTTCACTCTGATGTTATATTTTTCTTTACATTTGATATGAGTGTTTTGTATGCATATTATAGAAATTTAAAAAAGCAATCATGCACTCTGCTTTTAACTGATGGGTACAGGCCATTCATCTTTTTTGGGGACCATAGATAAAAAGAACTTACAAACTAACATTTGCAATCTTGTTTTCTATTTGATATTTTTCCATTTTGTTTCTGTCTTTTTTAAAAAAATTTGTTTTTTGGGTCACACCGAGTGGTGCTCAGGGGTTACGCCTAGCTTTCTACTTAGGAATTACTCCTGGTGGTGCTCGGGAGACAATGTGGGATGCTGGGGATGGAATCTGGATCAGATGCATGCAGAGCAAACACTCTGCCTACTGTACTATCTCTCTAGCCATTATTTCTGTTTTTCAATGTGTAATTTACCTGGTTAATTATTCCCACGTAATTTTTCTTCAAAATATTGATGATTGATAGTTTTGTTTTGTAGTGATCTTGAGATTGCACCATAATTTCTGTGTATAAAAATTCCTTTTTGCTTCCCAATATCAACTTATTGTCATTTTACAATATTGATTCAGATCATTTATTCCTGTACTTTTATTTTTTGTCATTATCTAATATCACATTTGTTTTCACTTCTACACTATTAGTTTGCTAAAAATTGTATGATATTCTCTTTTCTTCATTTAGAATTCCTTCCAATATTTATCAAGCAGGTCAGATGGTAGAAATATTTTAGCTTTTGATAGAAGTGTTAATTTGCTTGTCACATTTGAATACTCATTTTGAGGAGTTAGAAATATTTTATGGAAATACTCTTTTTTAGCTTAGTATGACACTATACACTAATTTAATCTGTGGGGTTTTAAAAACTGCAGCAGTCAATTACTTTGAAATTTGCCCTATAATTGAAATATTATAGCTGGATTCAACTGTGTTAGAAAGAATAGTATACTGATTTAAAAAATAATCAGTACAATTTAAAGGTAAAAGGTAAAGGCCCTCCCGTTGATCGTCGATTTGCTCGAGCGGGCCCAGTAACATCTCCATTGGAGACTTTGTTGTTACTGTGTCTGGCATATCAAATACTCTCGGTAGCTTGCCGGGCTCTCCGAGAGGGGCGGAGGAATCGAACTCGGGTCGGCCATGTTGGCCGCTTGTAAGGCGAACGCCCTACCCGCTGTGCTATCGCTCCAGTCCAAAAATATTTTTTTCTACTTAAGTAGTTTCAGAGAGGCCGTTTACTTAGGGGGGTGTAGTACACATGTGGGCACACATATCCAACAGTAGTCGAGTCTTACTACTGGCTCTGTACTCAGGGCCACTCCTGAAAGGACTCCAGGAATGTATGCAGTGCCACAGGTTGAGCAAAAATAAGCAAAGCAAGTTCCCTACCATTATAGTGTCTTACCTACCATTGAAAAGTTGTTTTAAATAAAATAGACCATTTCCATAGATTGACTAAGATAAAATAAGTTGATATGTGATTTTAAAATAAAATACATGAACTTCTAATTATGTTCAGTTCTTTAAACTTTTTTTTGATCTTAATATTTATTAAAAATTGTTCCTCAAAAAACAAGGTCAAAGAGTAAAAAGGCAACCCATAGGATGTGAGAAAATATTTACAAATCGTATGTCTAACAAGAGGTGACTATTCAGAATATGCAAAGATTCTTTTTTTTTCTTTTTTTATTAGTGAAAAACCATGAGGTACAGTTATAGGCTTACAAATTTTGTGCTTGGGTTTCAGTTATACAATGATCAAGTGCCCATCCCTCCACCAGTGCCCATCATCCATCCCCATGGGTCCCAGTATCCCCCCCCCCTCATGGGCTGGAGGGATAGCACAGTGGTAGGGCATTTGCCTTGCACGCAGCCGGCCAGGCCGAGTCGGGTTCGATTCCTCCGCCCCTCTCTCACCCGCGCGGCAGAGCCTGGCAAGCTCCCTGTGGTGCAGTAGATATGCCAAACACAGTAACAACAAGTATCACAATGGAGACGTTACTGGGCCCGCTCGAGCATATAGATGAACAACGCGAGGACAGTGGTACAGTGCTGTTCCCAGTATGTAGTTAGTTTAATAGCAGCATGATTAAAGGATACTACACCAATAATTTTCCAACAAAAAGGCATATAAAAGTATCAGTAACTCTTTAAATATGTGACAAAATCCCTTCATTTTGATAAATGAAAAATAATCCCTTCATTTTGATAAATGAAAAAAAGCATGACACTTCTCAGTCAATATTTTGCTCTTGAGTTCAAATGATTTTAATAAGTGACATAAGAAAGAGGATAGAATTGAAAAATAATGACCTAACCTAAAAAAGAAATTATCAGCCCTATATATTAAAGGAGGTAATTCAGATATTAGTGAATAAACATGTCACTAAACCTAGAATATTAATAGTATATGATATCCTTTAAGAACAAATTTATATGACAATAGTATCAACTTATTATTATTTTGAAATATTGATTCAATTCATTTATTCCTGTACTTTTATTTTTTGTTACTGTGTAATATCACAATTGTTTTGACTTCTGCACTATATAACCATTATTAGTTTGAAAAAATTTTTATGATATTCTGTTTTGACTTCTGTACTGTTTTATCATTATCAGGTTGCTAAATATTGTATGTTATTCTGTTTCTTTACATTTAGAATTCCTTTCAATATTTATCAATCAGGTCAGATACTTTCACTTACAGAAGTGAAACTAATATCAGAACAAATATAATCAAAATTCAACTATCTAGGAGAAAAAATAAACAATACATGCAGGAACATATATTATTTAATTCACAATATTTTTAGCAATTACTTTTGTTAAAGGATAATTCAGCCTGATATATTTAGGAAAAATATTAAAAATAGTATAAAATACCTCATATTATTCAGAGTTTAATAAATGTTGAATAAATTATAAACATGTAACTAAGCATCAATATACCACAATTTCCACATGACACCTAAATATATGGGCAAAACTTAAAAGTTTCAGATGGGACTTGAGATGGAGAGATAGAAGGTAAGGCCTTCCATGCCACCTGAGTTCAATCCTTGGCACCCCAAATGGTACTGCCAGCACCACCAAGAATGATCCCTGAGTGCAGAGACAGTGGTGAGACCTAGGCACACCTAAGTGTGTCATAAAAATAAAAAAAATGTTTTTATGAAAATAAATTAAAAAAAGAAAAGAAATCAAAAGGCCACTTCATAGATCTCTCTACTTCTACTACCTAACCCATTTCTCAACCTTTCAAACAAAAAAGAATTAGTAATCTCTTAGCCATAAGGTAAAGGTAAAGGTAAAGGCCCTCCCTTTGATCGTCGATTTGCTCGAGCAGGCCCAGTAACGTCTCCATTGGAGACTTTGTTGTTACTGTGTCTGGCATATCGAATACTCTCGGTAGCTTGCCGGGCTCTCCGAGAGGGGCGGAGGAATCGAACTCGGGTCGGCCATGTTGGCCGCTTGTAAGGCAAACGCCCTACCCGCTGTGCTATTACTCCAGCCCTATTTTTGTATGGCTCTTAGCCATATTTTTGTATAAAACATTGCTATTACAATGTTAATATATTTCTCCATCATGACCTTGGTTTGCCATGTCTTTCACTACTAAGTGTTTCTGAAACATTGCATTATTTTTGCAATGAATATTAAAAAACAAAAACATTACATTTGCATATTCTACATTGTTTATACAAAATTCCAAATTAAAAATATCAAATAAAGTTTATCTGAAATTCACTGAACCATAAGAATTTATGATTTGATACCATCTCACACCTCAGAGACTGGCCCACATTCAAAAGAACAAAAGCAACCAATGTTGGCAGGGATGTGGCGAGAAAGGGACACTCCTTCACTGTTGGTGGGAATGTCGACTGGTTCAGCCCTTCTGGAAAACAGTATGGACGATTCTCAAAAAATTAGAAATTGAGCTCCCATTTGACCCAGCAATACCACTCCTGGGAATATATCCCAGAGAGGCAAAAATGTATAGCCAAAGTGACATCTGCACTTGTTTGTTCATTGCAGCACTCTTTACAATAGCCAGAAACTGGAAGAAACCTGAATGCCCAAGAACAGATGACTGGTTAAAGAAACTTTGGTACATCTACACAATGGAGTACTACGTAGCTGTTAGAAAAGATGAAGTCATGAAATTTACATACAAGTGGTACAACATGGAAAGTATCATGCTAAGCGAAATGAGTCAGAAAGAGAGGGATAGACATAGAAAGATTGCATTCATCTGGGGGATATAAAGTAACAAAATATGAGATTAATACCCAAGAATAGCTGAGATCAGCACCAGGAGGATTACTCCATAGCTTAGTGGCCAGTTGGGCATTATAGAGGAAAGGGCGGCTCAGATAGAGAAGGGAACACCAAATAAAGGGTGTTTGGAGGATCCTCCTAGGAGGGGAGATGCATGTCGAAAGTAGACTATGGACTGAACATGTTTGCCACTCAATGCCTCTTTTGCAGACCACAACACCCAAAAGGAGAGAGAGAACACAGGGGATTGCCCTGCCACAGAGGCAGGGGGGAATGGGGGGATGGGGGTGGGGGGGATATAATCCATGGTGGTGGAAAATGGGCACTGGTGGAGGGATGGGTATCTGATCATTGTATAATCAAACCCAAGCACAAAAAAATTGTAAATCTACAACTGTACCTCATGGTGTTTCACTAATAAAAAAAAATTAAAAAAAAATTTTTAAAAAATTGTCAAAAACCTAAAAATGGGGAAAACACTTAAATACAGCTTACAATAGGAATTTCTATAGAAAAAAGAATTTATGATTTAGTATGTTTAGAGACTTGAAATAGATTGAGAATAAAAAACCATTGATACACCTGATGCAAAGTTCTCCAACAAAATCTTAGCAAACTGAGACACACAGAAGAATTTCAGAACTGAGCAGCTAGCTGCAGAGATGCCTCAGGTTTTTGCAATAGGCCCATTTCACCAGGTTACTCCAGATAGGAGCAGGTGCTGTCCTTCTCCCTGTCCCCTAGGAATCCTGGTGCCCACCATTTTCCAGAAGCCAATAAGAAGTTCAGGTACACAGGAGCAATAATAGCAAATGGCAGGCCTCACGGGCTGAGGAAGGAGCCGGTCCCTCTCAACCTCCCTCCCTGATGAGACCTTGAGATAACACTTACCAACTGCTTTTTTCTGGCTACTACTTAAGGTCCTTAATGGCCGTGATCCAGAGACACACAAAAGAATCTTGGAAGCAAGCAGCTCGCTGCAGAGATCTTTCCAGACCCTAATTATTAAAATTTTAGAATTTCAGGAGTGCATGGCCACTCTCACGCCTATGTGACATCATATGTTATTAATAACAAGCAATAGAAAATAAAATGTCTAACATTGCCTTTTTGGCAGATTTAAGTGGTGACGGGAAAATTCCAAATGATAATGGTGAGACTGGTGTTCAAATATTGAATGTAATTAAAGTAGAGAGAGAGAGAGTTGTGGAAATTGTCTACCACACAGGAAGGGGAAGGGTTGGGATTAGGGGATACTGGGGACTTTGTTGGTGGAAAAGGTGCACTGGTGAAGGGATGGTTGTTTGATCATTGTATGACCGAAACTCAAACATAAAAGCTTTGTAACTGTATCTCACGGTGACTCAATATAGATATAGGTATAGCTATAGATATAGATATATCACTGTATCACTGTATCACTGTCATCCTGTTGTTCATCTATTTACTCGAGCGGACACCAGTAACATCCCCATTCATCCCAGCCCTGAGATTTTAGCAGCCTCTTCTTACTTGCCTTTCCCAATGCTGCTGTATTTGAGGCTCTTTCAGGGTCAGGAGAATGAGACCTGTTATTGCTACTGTTTTTGGCATATTGAACACGCCATGGGTAGCTTGCCAGGCTCAGACATGGTAGTCATAAATACCTAAACTATTCTTTTTCCTTCATGTTGAAGCTTAACTTGAAAAAAAATAGTATAATTGAGGAAAATGCTCTAGGCCTTTTGGGTCTATCATATAAACTTTGATTAGTTTTTTCAATGTTTCTGGCTTTTGGGACACACCTAGCATTGCTTGGGCATCACTCCACAGGGAACCATATACAGTACGAGGAAACAGTACATAAACATGATATGAGAAATTTATTATTATTATTATTATTATTACACACTCAGCTCCTGGGAGAGAACAAGGCAGAGTCTCCTACCCTATGCCTGACTGTCTCCACCAGGGCCCAACAGCTGAAGACCACCGAGGCCCAGCCAAGGCCATGCTGGGAGCACTCTCCACACACTTGGATGAGCCTCACGCATAAAAGAACTGACAGAGGAACCCAGGTGTGTGGGACCCGGGGCTGAGATCTCCAAGCCTGCACAGTTTGGGACTGGACCTGCCAGTAACTAGACAGTTACACCCACCAACTGCCGTGTAACTCCAACAACGGCCAGGATCCAGAGATTATCACACTCAGCTCCCGGAAGCGCGCGGCCACGCGACATCTTATCATCTCATTCCTAATTTGGTCAAACTGGCAGGCTACCAAATGTAACATGCCCACACGGCAGAGTCTGGCAAACTCCCCGTGGTATACCCAATATGCCAAATACCAGTAACAATGATGGGTCTCATTCTCCTAACCCTGAAAAAGCCTTGAATATGGCACTTTAAAAAAAAAATCTCAGGGCTAGGACGAAGAAGACGTTACTGGCACCTGCTCGAGGCAATCGACGAACAACAGGGTGGTCGTGATCGTGATCGTGATTATTATTATTGGATTTTGCATCATACCTGATGATTCTCAGGGGCTCTGCACTCAGGAATAACTCATACCTGGCTCTTCACTCAGGAATAACTCTTGGCAGTGCTCAGGTGACCATATAGGATGCCAGGGATTGAGCCCAGGTCAGCTGCATGCAAGGCAAATGCCCTACCCGCTCTACTATTGCTCCAGCCCCAGCATGAGATGTTTAAAAAAATTGTTGTCATTTTGGGCCACACCTGGTGGTGCTCAGAGCTTACTCCTGGCTCTGCACTCAGCAATCACACCTGGCAGTGCTTGGGGGTCCACATGGAATGCCAGTAATCAAACCCACCTGCAAGGCCAAATGCCAGGCAATAGTCTTCCCCTCTGTATTATCACTCTGGCTCTTTAAAAGATATTTTCAGGGGCTGGGTGATAGCACAGCGGGTAGGGCATTTGCCTTGTAGGCGGCCGACCTGGGTTTTATATATATATATATATATATTTATATCTTTAATTTATATACATATACATATATATAGAGAGAGAGAGATCTACACCATTTCAATACTTTCTTTCTGTTAGTTTTTTCTCATTTTTTTCTTGATGAGCCTAGTAAGAGGTTTATTGTTTTTGTTTATATTTCGAAATAATTTATTGTTGATATAATTGCTCTTTCATATCACACTTTAAATTTTATTTTTATTATACTTTTTGTTTCCTGTCTTCTACTGGATTTTGCTTCCTTCATTACAAAAATTAATTTTTTCAAATTTAATTTCAGGTAATTTACTTGAGATTTTTCTTTCATTTTTTAATATAGACTTATATAGCAACATACTTCCAAACAACTAGTGTACTATATTCATCACAAAATGTCTGATAAATCATCTCTTTATTTTTGGTGTTTTCTAATTATACTGTTTTAAAGTTTTGCTTTGATTTTTGACTTGAAGGTAATTTAGAAGCATGCTTTTTAGTTTCCAGATGTTTCCTATGCACCACACTTATTTTTATTTCTAGTCTTATATACCTATGTTCAGAATTTTTTTTGATCTTCAATTTTAACATATGTGTTAATACTTCTCTTGTGTGTTAACATATGTTCTAGCCTTGAGAATGTTTTATAAATACTTTATAATATTGTTTATTTGTTTCTTTTGGGGTAGAAATTTATGTGTATATTTATATCTTTAATTGCTTCATTTGGTGCCATTAGTCTTTCCGGTTCTTTTGGTTTTGTTTTGTTTTTCTGGGAGAGGGGAGATACACAACTTCGCTCAGGGCTTACCCCTGTCTTTGCACTCAAGGATCACTTCTGGCAGACTTGGGGAACAATATGGGTTGCCAAGGATTGAGCCTGTGTTGGCTGAATGCAAGATGAATGCCATTAATGCAGTACTATCAATTCTGCCAATCAATTGTTAATTTTTTTGAGCTCATTTGCCCATTTCTGTAAGCTATGTATCCCCTACATTACTGTGCTGCTGGCAGTGCAACTTTGAGATATGTGAATGACTTTTTTGAGTATTTTGTGTCCTCCATTATGGTGCATATATGTTCATCACCATTATATGTTCTTTCTGAATTGGTTCCTTAATATGTATGTATGTATGTATGCATGTATGTATGTATATATACATATTTTATTTCCTTTTTGTCGAAAGTATGTTATAAGAAAATAACAGATCCTTCCTTTTTCTCTCCAGTATTGACATGAACCACCATGTAACAGCCTTTCACGCAAATGTATATATAAACATATATATATATATATATATATATATATATATATATATATATATAAAGCCAACCTGCTCAAGGTTCTATGGAAGGGCCTGCGGATGGAGTGCTGCTCTGATACACTAGTTCTGGATTACAAGGACAACTCCAACAGTGCTTGTGGTCCTCCAGGGTTACAATTTGCCAGCACTCAAGCCTTCAGGGCTGCATTTGGTAATGCACAAGGGACCATGTGATGCCAGATCGATCCTGGGTCAGAAATTTTCTAGATAGGTGGAGTCCTGATTGTTGTCCTGTCTTCCAGATTTTAGTCCTATTTTGTTTAATTTCTTTGGTTTTAATATATCCAACTATTCTATGTCTTTGGAATGCTGACTAGTTCACTCACATTAAACATGAAAGAGCGTTTGCTTGTTCTTAATCTAACCATTGATTTATGCTTATTTAAACCATTTCTGTTTGTGAGACCTGGAGGGATAGTAGAAAAAGTAGGGAATTTTCCTTGCCAGCACTGCATAAAATTCCTTAGGCCATGCCAGGAATAATCCTTGACCACAGAGCCAGGAGTAAGCTCTGAGCAGCATTATGGTGTGCTCCTCTTCAAACCCAAACAATAAATATTTATATTGAGAATCATCCATACTGTTTTCCAATAGGGCTGAACCAGTCGGCGTTCCCACCAGCAGTGAAGGAGAATCCCTTTCTCTCTGCATCCATGCCAACACCAATTGCTTTTGTTCTTTCGGATGTGAGCCAGTCTCTGTGGGATGAGATATCTCATTGTTGTTTTGATCTGCATCTCCCTGATGATTAGTGATGTAAAGCATTTTCTCATGTGCCTTTTAGCCATTCGAATTTCTTCTTTGAGAAAGTTTCTGTTCATTTCATCACCACATTTTTGGAAAACAGTATGGACGATTCTCAAAAAATTAGAAACTGAGCTGCCATTTGACCCAGCAATAGCACTCCTGGGAATATATCCCAGAGAGGCAAAAAAGTATAGTCGAAATGACACCTGCACTTCTATGTTCATTGCTGCACTGTTCACAATAGCCAAAATCTGGAAAAAACCCGAGTGCCCGAGAACAGACGACTTGTTAAAGAAACTTTGGTACATAAACACAATGGAGTACTATGCAGCTGTTAGAAAAGATAAACTCATGAAATTTATATACAAGTAGTAGTAAATGAAAAATATCATGCTAAGTGAAATGAGTCAGAAAGTGAGGGACAGACAGAGAAAAATTGCATTCTTCTGGGGAATATAAAGTAATGAAATAGGAAAAAAATTAATAAAGTAACAAAATAGGAGACTAACACCCAAGAATAGTTTAGATAAGTTCCAGGAGGTTCACTTCATGGTTTGGAGGCCAGCCGCACATGCTAGGGTTAAATGCAGCTCAGAGAGAGAAGGGAGCACCAAGTTAAGGGTGTTGGGAGGATCCTCCCAGGATGGGAGATGTATGCTGAAAGTAGACTATAGACTGAACATTATTGCAACTCAATGCCTCTTTTGCAAACCACAACACCCAAAAGGAGAGAGAGAAGAAAAGGGAATGCCCTTCTACAGAGGCAAGGTTGGATGGGGGGGGGTGGGAGGATGAGACGGTTACTGGGATCATTGGTGGTGGAGAATGGGCATTGGTGGAGGAATGGGTATTCGATCATCGTATAACTGAAACCCAAGCACAAAAATTTGTAAGTCTACAATTATACCTCATTTTGTTTCACTAATAAAAATTTAAAAATATATATTTATATTGCAATTCCCCCATATTTTTCTATCCTTTCATGCAAAGAGTTCACTGAAAACTCTCTGTATTTCTTTTTTGAAATGTCTCTGCTACAGATATTATTTTTTGGTTTTAAGAATAGAAATTGTACCTTACTTTCAGTGACTACAAAAGTCTTTTTGGTGAGTTTGCTTTTCATCTTTTGATTTTACCAGTTCTGTCAGGGTTTTTTTGACACACATGTTTTTTTTTATTTTTTAATTTTTATTAGTGAAACACCATGAGATACAGTTGTAGACTTACACATTTTAGTTCTTGGGTTTCAGTTATACAATGATCAAGTACATATCCCTCCACTTGTGCCCATTTTCCACCACCACAGATCCCAGTATCCCTCCCATTAGTGAAACACCCTTAGGTACAGTTGTAGACTTACAAATTTTTGTGCTTGGGTTTCAGTTATACAATGATCAAGTACCCATTCTTCCACCACTTCCCATTTTCCACCACCACGGGTCCCAGTATACCTCCCATATTTTTAATTTATTCATCACTTTTTTGTTTCTGTTACTGCATTGTTACTTATCCCACTATTCAAGATGTTATAATCATTTGTTTTTATATTTAAAATTCCTTTTAACAGATCTTATAGAGTAGGTATGATGGTGGCAAACTTTTGAGCTTTTGAAACCTTTAGAGGGCCCCCAAAATCTTTTGTTTATATATTTTAACTGCATGATAATTTTTCCTGGTAATCTTTGTTGGCATTTTTGCATTTTTTAAAATTTTTTATTAGTGAATCACCGTGAGGTACAGTTACAGACTTAAAAACTTTTGTGCTTGTGTTTCAGTCATACAATGATCAAGTACCCATCAAGTTATACAATGATAAAGTACCCACCAAGTACCGAGGGCCCATTTTCCACCACCAATGGTCCCAGCATCCCTCCCACCAACCCCACCCCATCCCCCCACCCCACCCTGCCTCTGTGGTACATTTTAATATTTTTACAGTGTGAGTGAATGTCATTGCTTACTATCCTTTGCATGGTGATTTCTGCTCAGAAGTTTAATGAGAGCTTTCTAAAGATATTTTATATATTACTTTTTTTTCTTTTATCTTTTTTCTTTTACCTAGTAACTTTTTTCACTAACTTTTGATAATTCAATGATGTAATTTATTGGTATAAATTGTTACGGATTTTAAAATTTGTATGTCCTCAAGCCCAGATATATCAGGTAGGTAATTTGCATTGTACAAGACTCACCTTTGGATTAATCTCCAGTGACAGACATAGTTCCTAAAGCCCTGACAGGAGTGATCTCTGAGTGCAGAGATAGGAATAAGCCCTGAGTACTACTGGGTGTACACCAAAAACAAAAACAAAACCTAAGGAACATTTCTTATTAACTAGAAAAGTAATCACATGGCCACTTAGAAACAACTGTGAATCTTGGGTCATTTCTAGAACATTCCTTTTGTCCCCGATTGCAATAAGAAATAACTTGTTATTCTCCTAGGATGGTGGATGTCATGGTTGAAATTCAATGGACATGTCTGATAATCGTTTTCAAAAAATTATTCTTATAAGTTATTCCATTTACTAGGTTTCTTCTTGTTTGTTTCTCCTGGTTTTCAACTCCTAGAGTGGTCCATACTGAACTTAACCCTCATGGTCCATGAATCTGTGTCAACTGTTTATGCTCAACACACAAAAAAATCCTGAATTCCCTTGCTTCCATTGTGATACAGACTACATAAGCATTGGACATCCTCACAACTGAACTGGATGTGTGTGGGTGTTTCACATTTACAAAAACAGAAATAAGTCCTGAACTGGGAATAAGCTCTGAGCACCACCAGGTTTAGCTCAACAAACAAATAAAATGTCAATATTCTCTCATCTGGGAACCTATTTCTTTCCTTCTGTTTAGAAAGTTTTCTTCTATTACTTCTTTGAATATACTCTCTAGTCCCTGCTCTTCTAACTTTCCATATTCCTTTTCCATTTTTCATTTTGGGTCACACCTGGCTGAGATTAGGGCTTATCCCTTTCTCTGTACTCAGGAATCACACATAATGGGGTTTGGAGAACCAAACGTGGTGGCAAAAATTGAACCTAGTTTGTCTGTATCCAAAGCAAACATCCTGCCTGCTGTCCTCTCACTTAAAACCCTTAACTTGTGGACATTATTATAATTCAGTGTTTACTCTGCCTATGAAGTCTAATATTTTTCATAGGCCTACTTCAGTTTTTCTAGAATTTTTTCCTTCCTTCTTCCATTAGAGTCATTAGTGCAATTTTACCATCAAATTTTTGGGGATTGGGTCCAACTCAGCATTGCTCAGGATTTGACTGTGGCTCTGTGCTCAGGGATTAATCCTAGTAGTGATCAGGGGATAATTTGCAGTGCCAGGGTCTGCCATGCACAAGTCAAGTGACTTAACTCTGTACTACCTCTCTGCCCTTGCTTTCATTTTTTATATTATTACAATATAAATTAAAATCTATAAATTAATATCTCCTTTATATGCTTTCCACGTTACATTGAATTTCATAAATATTTTTCTTAAGTAACTTTTCTGGAATTTAAAATTATCTTCAATCCCGTGGTGAAAAACTTGTGCTCCTGCTTGGCATATTTATAACACATCAAGTATCTCCTAAGACCACAATGCTTTGAAGGGGAAAATAAATCACAAAGCTTGGAAATATTGAAATATCTGTAAACTAAATACCTTGCTACTTACTAGAAAGCCATTGGGTCAAATACAAAGTCAAATAAGAAATAAAAACATTCCGGGAAAAATATTAGAATGAAAACATGAAGACATAGTGATCAGAACATATGGAAAATAACAAAAACGCTACTAAAAGTTCAATGTAATCAGAAAACGAACAAAAAAAAGTTCAAGTAAAAAAATCTAATGCCACAGCAAAGGAATATAGAAAAATAATGAAGGAATTACAAAGGAATTAGAGAAAGGAATCTTTAAAATTGGTGCAGAATTCAATAATGAATTAACAATGCATGAAAGATCAAGGAACATGAGTGATGTTTTGAAAGAATATACAAGATTGACAAATCATTAACTATAATAAAAAAGAGTAAAAGGAAACTACTAAATCCGATCAGAAATGAAAGAAAATTAACAACAGAGTGCATAGAAATGCAAAAGATCACACAAGATTTCACGAGCAACTCTTTGATGCTAGATTGCATAATATGGATAAAATGGCTATTTTTCAGATCCTAGAGCTGCTGAAGATTGAATCAGCAAAAATTAGAAAACAGAAAGAGATCAGATATGAGCATGAAAGTTTAAATAACATTTAAATTATTGCTCGAGGGTCAGAGAGCTAGCGCAGCAGGTAGATCATTTGCCATGCTCAGGGTCAACCTGTGGTTCGCTCTCTGGCACTACATATGTCCTCCAAAACATGCCAGAAGTGATACCAGGCACAGAGCCAAACTTAAACACTGAGTACTGCCAGATATGGCCCCCAAACTAAGCATGACTAAATAAACAAAATTATTTTTAAAGAAAAGAAAATAAAAAGCCTGAGAAGGCCTATTTCTTAACCTTCTCAAGTTCTTCTAAAGAGTGAATGGCAATTTCCACTTAATTGGTTTTTGTTTATGAATTTCTTTTTGCCACAATTGTCTGTGCTCAGGACTTTCTCCTGACTCTGCAATCAGGGATCATCTTGGTGGTGTTTGGGAGACCTGTATAGTGCTGGGATAGAAAAAGGGCAGCACTTTAACATCTGTATTTTCTCTTCAGCCCTCCAATATTTGTTTTCAAAAATGTTATAAAAATAGACACATATGTTCAAGATAATGAATATAATACAGTTCTCTATTTAGTAACATCTTAATAATCATTTTTTGAGTTTTATATCTTGTACTTTTTCAAAGCGTTATTTTCATGATTTCAGTCACAATTCCCAATCTGAATGTCTTTCTAAATGATAGCATGGCACAAAACATAGTTTTAAGATAATATTGGAAATATTAGGCTAACTGCTCTACACCATGGATCAAATCTCTTCCTTCTCCTAAAATATGAAATACTTAAATTATCTTTAAAATTTACATTTTATCTTTACTAGAAATAAAATATAGAAATTCCTGGTTTTAGTTATATTTACACAAATAAATGAATACAATTAAGTGATTGGTTATACATGTGTGTATTTGTATAACTATGTATGTCTAGACAAAATAATTTTGATTAATTTAATTTTTATTTTATTTTTTGTTTGGGGGGGTCACATCCAGCAGTGCTCAAGGTTATGCCCAGGGATCACTCCTGGAAAGCTTGGGGGATGATACGGGGAATTGGAGCCATGTCAGCCATGTGCAAAGCAAGGTCTTTCCTGTTGTACTATCATCTCAGTCCTATTTTAAAGTTTTATTAATGATGCATATGATAACACAATTCAATAATACAAAATTTGTATGTCACTCAGCTATGTATTTTACTTTTAAACACGTATTATTACTTTTTCTTTTTGTGTTATTATTAACATGAACATAATTCAATTGCCAGTGTCATACTGGATATTAAAAGACTGACTTGAAAATACTATAATTCCACTAATATTGCAGGACTGGGGTTGGTAACTTACTAGATTCAGGATCAGAGTTGCCATCCCCTTCAGTACGGTTGTTTGGTGCAGCATGGTCAAAGTATTCTTCCTGAGGACAACCATGCTGTAAGGCGTGGAATATGCTGGAAAGACTGCCTTCATCATGGTCCCCCAATCTTCCATTACCGTTGCTTTCCTGAGAGCCTTCTGGTAAGTGAAATGTGACGTGCCGCTGAGACTAAGAAAAGAAAATTATAGGTTTTCAGCTGTTATCTAATTATTTCTTAATGAGTTAAATTTATAAATTTTTCTATTTAAGCTAATTAGTGAAGTCACATTAACATTTCCTTGAGTTGTGAACATTTTTAGGGTTTGTGGACATTCAGTTCTTTATTCAAACCTGCTTCATCTGGGAGAAAAGTGGCTATTATTTTATTTTTAAAAGGCCATATCTAGATGAAAAATCAGCTTATTATAAATAAAGAGGATCTCAGGCTTCATAAACATTTTAGCACGTAGAAAATTTTAATCCTTATTTGAACATGAGTTTCTTTCATTATTAGGCAATAATTTGTTCTTGTATAAATAAATATAACAAAATTTCTATATCTTAAGATTTTGGTGGGCTGAAATAGTAAATAATAACATTAATGTTTTCAGTCATATAGACTTAGAAATGTAGAAATACAAGTTTTTCAGAAGAAGTTTGCAGGAAACTTCCTATTGTACTTATTTTTTCTTTCCTTTAAATTCGTCCCAGGGTCAGAGAGACTGTAAGGCGGTAAGACACTTGTCTGGCATGCAGTCAGCGTTTCCATCCCTGGCACTGCAAATGTATTCCTGAGCATCAACAGTGGTCATTATGTCACACCTGAGCACAAATGCAGGAAAGGCCCTAAACATGATCAGATGTGACTCCAAATCCCGGGCTGGAGCGATAGCACAGCGGGTAGGGCATTCGCCTTACAAGCGGCCAACATGGCCGACCTGAGTTCGATTCCTCCGCCCCTCTCAGAGAGCCCGGCAAGCTACCGAGAGTATTCGATATGCCAGACACAGTAACAACAAAGTCTCCAATGGAAACATTACTGGGCCCGCTCGAGCAAATTAATTCTAAAACCTAAAAATTAAAATAGTTAAGTGGTAAGAATACCTGTTAATGGTAATTATACAATAAAATGCTTCAAGTGGGGACTAAGGTGTGTTTGTTCTTTAGTAATGAGGGCCTCTATCTTATGATAAATTAGACAAAATCTAACCTACACTTTGGGTCTTTTATTTCTTTCTCAATTCACAGTTTCAGAGTGTGAAACAATTTTAACCTATTTTTAACACATAAAGCAAAGAATCAATTTATTTTACTCTTGTGCATTTTATCATAGCAAAATTAATTCATTTATATAATACAGCCAACAATCAGAAAGTTAGTTTCTAGGAAACTACACATTTCATTACATAACCAAGTAAAAATTTCCTAGAAACTATCTTTGTGATTGTTATCTAAATTATATAACTAAAGTATATGCCTCACTCATAGTCCTTAATTATCAGTATAAATTCCCATATGACATGTTTCGTAATAAAATAATACCTTGACACTGTAGTTTTTAGTTACAAAACCTCCTACATTTTTAATTCAAATAATATTTGAGGGTCAATCATTTCACCTAATTTGGGGGAGTGGAGGAGTTATGGGCCACAAATTATGAGCGCTGACAGAGTGCTCACAACTTACTCCTGACTCTCCATTTAGGGATTATTTCTTGTGACTACCAGCATTGAAACTAGCATGTGGTATAATAAATTGAACCAGGGTTAGACAAGTGCAAGACAGTGACTTAATTTTGGACTATCTCTCTGGACCCATCTATGTTGCTTTCTACTGTTCAATACACGATTAGTCACACTTCATCTTGACCTTTGCTGACAAAAAGGAGATCTAAAACTTCTTTCTTATGTATAATCTATAAATAAACTTTTTTCCCTTTTCTTATTTCTTATATCACATTAATTTAAATTCTTAATTTCTGTGTTAGTCATGGTCACTGGCAGTCTTTGCCTCCCCTGGTTAATTGTGGTTTCATCTTAAGAGATAACACATGCAAAATATGAGAAACCAAATATTGAATTATTGTGTTAGTGTTATGCAGGAAGTGTAAAATAGGGGTACCGGATAATCAAGACAATCCCAATGGTCATGCTAAATCTCTGTTACATCGGGTGTAACCAATCAGCAGAAATGTCTATGGGTGGGAATAGGCAATATATATTTATACAGGACACTACAGAGGAGAGATGATAGGAAGATGTTATAGACAGATAATGCAGATCAACACACAAAGAAGACAAAAAAGAAGATGACAACACAAACCAGTGATTGGCACCAGCAACCAGTTAACAACTGTAGCCAGAGAATATAGTTCACATCACCAGTAGCCAAAGACTAGGGTGATGTGAATGGTAAGAGAACTGGTAAATAGCCTGTGATTCCAAGCAGGGAAAGTCATAGGAGCAAGGTGGAATGACAATTGAGTTGCTGTACTTGATGTAGGAGTTCCTGATTCTGGGGTTGCTATAGCCCACAGAGATAAACACACATGAGTTGCTAAATAGATGTCATAACACTGAGGACATCTGGTGATTTGCATGTTATTCTTACACACTGGTTCCAAGGACTGTAAAGTTAGCCAGTTCTGCTGTAACATATTTAGTGTCTAACACAGGGTAATTAACAGCTGTCTAGTGACCCAGAAAGTCATAGTTTGGAGACCAGTGCAGGCAATAGAGGAATAGTTCAAGAGTGAGCAGAAGGAAACTTCCTCTCTTGAGGCTTTACTGACATCCCAGCAGCATCCAGTGCCACATGGCAGCAGTGGTTTTCCAGTATCAAATATAAAGTCCCATGCTAGTACCTGGGCAAGAGGCCTATGAAAACCCTCCCAAAGTCCAGTGTGCATTCAAACAGACTTCAAATATAGAAAACTTCCTCATATTTGAACATTTATCTATCAGCGTATACTCTCTAAGTACCTCTTCTCTTTGATGCCCAAAGGAACCCTTCCAAGAAGACCACTTTCACCCCTCAGGTGTAAGGAATTTAGCTATCACTCTATTTAGACAATAAAATTTGATCATGTTAATTGTTTATCACCATTGTAAAGTCCTTGAGCTGATATGCCAGTCCTATGGCATTTTGAACAATGTTTGGTCCCCTTCTTTCCCATGTTCCCAGATTGTACAGATTAGCCCAAGGATTAAGCTACTGCCTAGTTTATTCACCAACTTCCAGAGCATCCAAGGATGCTGATGCTTGGAACAGTTGATCCTGGTCTTGCTTCTAGTGTTCCATGGGACTCCATCTTCTGGCTCCACGCCAGGGCATCCAAAGAATGACTATTTGTTGATATTGTTAACAGATATTTTACAGCTCCAGCACTGAAGTCACCAGGTTTTAGGCCATACAGGCAGTGTTTAACCAAGGGTAGTGGTTTCCTGTTCTGCTCACCTCAGATAATTCAGCAATTTCCAAGCACTATTGCAATGGCTTCCTGACCCCACCACCAAAGATTGAGAATCCTAGTCTTTCATTGGGTGTTTACCCTGTGCACTCTCAGCTATATAAGTGCTATCTTCTGACCCTGCAGTAGAGGGAGAATATTCCCAGGGAAACAGTTTCAGTGAGCTTTGCTCCTGGGGGTCTAACTCAGAGAAAAAGCAACTTTAATAAGTGAGACACTTTCCTTCAAAACACCTTTTTTGTTGTGTCTAAGTTCATAACACAGACTTTCCTGGATATTAGAAACCTTTAAAAACAGACATTAGAGGTACTGAGATTAGCCTAGGTAAGAAACTACCTTCCTCATTCTGGAGGTAGTTCAAAGGATTTTTATAAAGAACAAAGGGAAAACTGATCTCTTGCTTGCAGCTCTTAGACCCAATCCAGCCATTTGGCCTTTCCAGAACTATGTCAAAGGGATGTTATAACCACTACCAAGAAGGACTTTTGAGGAACAGCCACCAAAACTTGTTCCCATTGGAACTCTGCCTGCAGTATGAGAGGTATGACTCACTGTGAGACTGTCACCTAGGTCACCAAATACCGCAGGATGGAATGGTCTCAGGCCAGTCAATCTCACCAGAAGATAGTGAGACCTTCAGCCTCTGGTAGCTCCCAGAAAATTGATAAGTAATATGAAAAGATACCCTTCTTGGTATCAGATACTGGTAACAGACAAGACTTTTGGCAATATTGCTAACAGACAAGACTATTGTCTTCATTTTTGATATAGAAGCCACCTTCCAGTATTACATTCATATTTTTGGTCCTTATATTCCAAGAGCTGGAGCGATAGCACAGCAGTAGGGCATCTGCCTTGCACGTGGTTGGCCGGCCAAGCCAGGTTCGGTTCCTCCACCCCTCTCAGAGAGCGCGGCAAACTACTGAGAGTATATCGCCCGCACGGCAAAGCCTGGCAAGCTACCCGTGAAGTATTCGATATTCCAAACACAGTAACAAGTCTCACAATGGAGACATTACTGGGCCCACTTGAGCAAATCGATAAACAACGAGAGGACAGTGCTACAGTGCTATATTCCAAAACCTGTAAAGTTTTTGAGTAAAGAGAGTGATAGGACATGATGCTATACCCAACTCTTTGGGCGTTTGTATAGCAATCCATAATTTTATTACTGTTTTGGTTTTACCAACTGGTCATATAATCTGTTGGAGAGAGATACTCTGGAGAACATAAAGGTTTCAATCTCTCTCAGATTTCTGGGTGCAGATCATCCTTTTTTGCCCAAACACAGAGTTTATAAATGCCATGTGGAGGATGCACATGAGGGAGATAATAAAGGGCAAAAACAAAACAAACCCAGCATGCATCCAGCTAAGGGACCCCAACCACTTCCTAAACATACCAACACCTCTTAAAATGTGAAGCAGAGGCAGAACTACAGCCAACAACTGAAAGATTATTGGTTAATGGCCTTTTAAAAACATGAAAATCCCCATGTTACTCCCCAATATTGTAAAAAAGACAGCCCAACAAAAAATCAAAGATACCAAGTGCTTTAACAGTAATGTACAAGGGAATATTATTATTAATACTATTGTAAACCACAAAATCTCAATAAGATAAAATTTAAAAAGGAGTAACCAATGACATTTTTTGTAACAACATATCCCATGATCCTAAAGTCATGCTTTCACTAGAGACACATTCTTTCCTCATCTCATGGCACATCTAAGGGGCACGGGGCATGATGCACAGAAAGGGCATGGGAATTCCCCCCTCCCAGGGGAAGAAAAGAGGCTTTCCAGGTTGGAGCCTCCGCGGCTAGAGAGGAGTCGCAACAGGTAAGAAACTACCTTCCTCAGTCTGGAGGTAGTTCAAAGTATCATTTATATTTTGCCTAGGGAACTCAATCCATAAAATGGAGAATATAAGTCAGACCCTACTAAAGACACAAATCAGAAAGATAAGTTATGTTTTTCAAAGCTGGTTGCAGCTTTTACCTTAATCTTCATATGTGCACTGCCCTTTCCACTGACTGAGGTCTTAGCTCCTTCAAAGTCATTTGTAGACCATTCATTTGCCCCAATTTACTATTTTACTCTTAGTGTTCCTTGATGCAAAGGCATATTCTCTCAATTCTTTCAAGCATGTTCTAAAACGCTGTGGTCAACATGCAATTCCTGAACTTCAAGTATCTTCCTGGATACCTCTTTACTACCAGGCACTTTGATATTAATTAAAATTTACTGTGCTGAAATACATTCATCAAAATTGTGAGCTTTCTGGAAAGTAGTGTTTCTGCTCCATTTATCTACTACCATAGCCACCAAAGTTCCTTGAATCCTAAGCTAGATCCATCACACTGGAGCTGAAGAGATTAATATGTTCCTCAGGACAGAAGACTGAAAACTCTGACCCAGATAATTTGTTATCAATACAAATAGAGAAGCCAGATACCAATGCAGATAAGTACAAAGAATAGAAACTCCTAGGTCTGAATGGCCTAAATAACTAAATCCTCTGGTTGCATATATGAACAGTACACTCATCTACTGAACTACAAATTACACTAACATTCCCATGTCCAATTTGCTTATATATAAGGAATGCTTTTTTAATGGAGATTCATCCTCCATTCTTCTACTGACATCCATGGGATACCTTAATAGTTGTCTTTTGGGGCTGGACAGATAGGACAACAGATAGGGTGTTTGTTTGACTTGCATGTGGACTACCCAGGTTCAATCCCTGGCACTCCATATGGTTCACAGAGGTCACTAGGATTGATACCTGAGCATAGAACCAGGAGTAATTTCTGACCATAGTCAGGTGGGGCCGAAAAACATTAAAAAATTATCTCTTGTCTTCTAACTGAAGCTGTCTCATTAACTAGCCAGTTCTGCTGTAACTTGGCAATAATATGAGGATTTAATTGTGTGTACATAATTTTATATATGGAATAAAGGTGTATTTTGAGGATTAACAATTCTCGTCTGTAAATATAATTTGTAACCTGTTAGAAAAATTATTCAAGGGATACATATTTCTTAGTCTCCTCTAACAAAAGACACTTCAATTAATTTTTTAGAGATTTTAAGATTAAAAATATCTATTTAAGAGAACTATTTTTATTTTTTTTCTTTAACACCAAAAGAAGTCTTTGGAGCATAATTTTATTATCCACTATCAATATTTGAATGCATTTATTAGCAATTAATGAAATATATCTGTGTGAGATCATTGAGGTAAATATATTGAATTTAGGAACGCTAAATTAAAGCAGTAAGCTCTTTAACTGACCACAAATACCTGTATTAAGATACTTAAAGTTGCATGGAATTTTCATAATTTAAACAGGTATTTCTCATTACGTGGTTTAATAGTAGTGACACCAATGGTGAAGTGATAGACTTGAATAAAATATTCAAATTGCTAGACTCTATAAGAGACTTACTAAATTTAAATCTTGGGTTATATAGTCTAGAATACATATTTTATGTGTATCCTGAGCAATTCTTATGTTCATTAAATTCTTATATTCACTTAAATATTTACCACTGCTACATTATAAAAGCTATATTATTCGATAGTGAGCTTAAGCTAATTGGGGTAAAATAAAAGCACACAAAAAACTTAGAAAATATATATTTGTTTTGGGGGTTATACCCAAAACTGTCCAGCGGTTACTTCTGGTTCTATACTCAGGAATTACTCCTGGTAGTGCTGGGAGAACCATGTGGGATTCTGAGGTTCGAACCCAGGTTGTTCTCATGCAAAGCAAATGCCCTACGCTGTACTATCGCCCTGTAAATATTTTTTCAAAATTTATATTACTAACTAGATTGACTTAATATTTATTGACCACTTAAAAGTCATTTTACTCCATTGAAACTGCATATATTAAGGGAGTAGAGAGATAGTACAGAAGGTAAAGTGCTTGCCTTGCACACAGCAGACTCTAATTCAATCCCCAGTGTAGGATAACATTAGGTTGTTCTTGCTCCTCCTGCAGGGAGCTTAAGGTTTATTGAACCACTACCAAAATAGTATAACTCAGGCACATCCAATTTCATGAAGCCCTAATAATCCTATATTGCTTTTCTCTTTCCTTTATGCCATTTGCACGATTTATCAGTGTACTTTTTGTATAGACAAAAGAAGACCATTCATGATATGTTTTGTAATTTGAGAGTTAATTGACTCCAAAATAATATTTACTCCTGAGCATCCGTATTTACTTGACTTAAGCCTCATTTGCCCTTGGTTCCTAGCACTCTAAAAGCAGGGTCCCGAGGAGGGACTGGATTGGACGCAGGGCAAGCTGAGAGCTACCTTGGCATCAAAATGGGCCAGGCCAAACTCCATAATACTTAACCATAAATTAAGAGCACAGCCATCGACAAACTCTGTCATGACCCAAAAAGAAATAACTGAATAAAGACCCTACTGAGGTTAAGAAAGACTAACCTGGCCTGAGGACTATGGTCTGGAATATACAGAGAGATGTCCCCAGGAAGAGCCAAACTTTAAGATTAATATATCTCTTACTGTATTCATACAAAATTACATTGGTAGAAATATTATAAGAAGTAAATTTATTATGACTGTTTAAATGGATTACTAGCTGAGGAAAGAAGAAAGCAATATACCCTGGATGGAATCTTGCCCTTGAGCGGAACTCCTAGTAACCTGGAGTAATCTCCTCTGATGAGATTTTGTCCTTGAGTTAAATTCCTGAAGGAATGGCTTTACATCTCTTTGTTTTTATGATAATGTTTAACTCCACCTTGTATCCCCACCCTTAATGATTTCTATATAACTATGCTGTAAGAGGTAACAGGAACAAGATTAGGACTAGACGTTGGGGGATGAGATACTGAGAAGATGATATTGAGAACGAGAAGGTTGAAACTAGATATTGAAGACTTGAGAAGAACTGAGACTTTGAACTTTGAGGTCTGCAAGGAGTAGAAGGAGAAACATATGATGACGATACCTAGAAGTAGAGGACTGAGACTATGTAAAGACGAGGAAGAAGAGGTAACAAAGGAGAGGACTCTGAGGTTTTTGAGGAGACTAGGATGATGGAACTCTGATGAAGAGCATTACGACCAAAATGATGACTACAACTGTTTCTTAAGGGGAGAGATCAAACTACACCGGGAGCAAAGAGCAAAGAGGAGGAAAACCGACTACTGTCCATCCTGGGTCCCAGTTCCTGTTCCTCAGTTTTTCCTGTTCTTTGCCCATCATCATATGCTGTCCCCATAGACCGGCCTGGGGAGGCGGCTCTTGGCCACCAAACGTTCGAGTTCTGCATGCTCCCATCACATATTTTTTCCTTTTGGAAACTTACACACAGCCTATCTTACATATGGTCCCACAGCACCATGAGGAGTGGTTTCTGAGTCAGGATGTGGCCCAATATATCCCACCTAAAATACACAATTTTCCAAAATATTTTTATATTTTTAAAATATTTTATATTTGGGGGGCTGGAGCAATAGCACAGTGGATAGGGCGTTTGCCTTGCACGCGGCCCAACCGGGTTTGATTCCCAGCATCCCATATGGTCTCGCAAGCACTGCCAGGAGTGATTCCTGAGTGCAAACCCAGGAGTAACCCCTGAGCATCACCAGATGTGACCCAAAAAGCAAAAAAAATTATATTTTTATATTTTGAAAATACTTATATTCAAAATATTTTAAAATATAAACAATATAATGTGGCTGATACGAGCTAGAAAAGACTGATTATGTATAGTTGCATATAATTAATTCCCCATGCAGTCTAACCTCTTAAGGTTTATCAATCTTATGTATAGTATTTAATTTCAGTTTTTACATTTTATTTATTTATTTAAAATTTTACCTCATCACCATGAAATTACAAAGTCCTTCATAATTGGGTTTCAGGCATATAGTATTTCAACACCAATTCCTTCACAGCGTTCACTTTCTTCCACCAATGCCCCCCATTTGCTCCCACAGTTTCAACTCCTCCTGCCAGTTAAACGCTACCCTCTAACATAACTATTGTCCATTCCTGTCATAATCGCCAGCCCCCTCAAGTGGCATGTGTCCTACTTAATACCATTTCTTATGTTCTCTTTCCATTGTCTTTGAGTGTTTGCTTGATCACTTGAAATCACATTACTCATCAATTTGCTCGAACAGGCACCAGTAACGTCTCCATTCATCCCTGTCATGTGCTAGTGTAGCCCAATGTCTTCTGCTAATTCTAGGAACATGAACAGCCTCAAACCGATCATTCAGGGTCTTGACGAAAAAGTCTGATAATCTCATAGGTGGGCGGCCACACTATTTTGACATCCCGTGGAATCCAGTCGGTAATGTCTCTAGTCCAGCAGTTGTCTCCAAATGTCATTACATTTCCAGCCCGTCTGATTGTCGATGCCTTAGCAACTGAAACAGCATCCCTGATACTTGATCATCCATGGAGGTCGGAAATACGGATTCTTTCTCTCATTTGAGTGTAGCATGATACTCCAAGAATAGCTCTTTCGATTCCTCTTTGGGAGTGTTCTCATCCTATTTTCATAGAGCTCAGGTCTCTGAGGTGTATGGTAATGCAGGAAGAACAGTGTAATCAAAGAGATGTGCCGGGAGCCGGAGGTGCTTCATCCGCTTAACTATTTCATCGACACTCTTGAAGGTGTTCCAAGCCACGCTTTTCCTTCTGCACAACTCAGGTACCAGGTCATTTGTTATGTTGACTTCTCGACCTAGGTACACATAACTGTTGCATTCAGAGATGGTCGTTTCATTGAGAGTGAATGGAGCGACAGGAATGAGACCGTTTCTCATAAACATTGTCTTCGTCAGAATCAGCTGTAGTCTCACCTTTACACACTTACGATTGAAGTCGGCCAGCATTTGTGCCGCTTGGCTGATGTTTGGTGTTATTAGAACGATGTCATCAGCAAAGTGGAGGTGGTGTAGTTGCCAACCGTCTATCTTCACTCCCATTCCTTCCCATTCCAGTCATTGCGTGACATTCTCTGGGTGGCACTGAAGAGTTTCTGTGAAATGGTATCACCTTGACGTACACTTTTCTTGACGTCAATGATCACCTCCTGAAGAATGGAGAGATCCTGGTAGTGAGTCCGCAATACAGCTTGCAGAGGATTCTGATGGTTTGAGTTTGAACACCCTGTTTGGTTAGGGCTTCGATGATTGGTTCCGTCTCAACAGAATCAATGGCCTTTAAATCAATAAATGTTAGACAGAGTAGCATCCATCTTGAACTCCTGAGAAACCTCAATGACCTTGGTTATTATGTGTATATGGTCAATTGTGCTGAATCTTTTTTGGAAACCAGCTTGCTCGCTTGGTTGTCCTTCATCTAGTATTCTGCCAATCCTATTCAAGATGACTCAAGTGAACAGCTTGTAGACGACAGACAACAGACAGATCAGGCAATAGTTGCCAATGTCGTGGGTGTCTCCCTTCTTGTACAGTAGTACAGTCCTGCCAGTTTTCCATTGGGATGGAACCTTGCATTCAGACAGGTAGCGTGTGAAGAGCCAAGCCAGATTATTGATGAGTACTGATGGCAGGTTCTTCAGGTGTTTTGGGTTTGACCTTGTCTGGGCTGGGTGCTGTTCACTTCTTTACCGATGAAATGGGGTGTCGGATTTTGGAAGAGAGAATGTTGGGAACGCCATATCCATCCTGTGGAATTTAGTAGATGGGCAGGTGCAAATGGGTTTTGAAGAGATCCGAGTAGAAGTCATGGCTAATCTCCTCCATTGCCCTTCTTGAAGATGTGATAGATCCATCAGGACATCAGAGGGAAGTAATCTCGGTCTTGTAGTTGGTGAAGGACAGGTGAGCATTGCGAATGCTTTTCCTGGCTTCTGCCGCATCTGCCAACACTGCTGTTTTTCTCTCTTTGGGGTCTTCCTTTATCACTTTGAGTGTTCATTATCCCATTATTATGGTTTTTCTATGTCCCGCATATAAGACATCATGAGAGAGATAAATTAATTTGTAAAAAAAACTAACTGCTATTAGCTATAGCACAGCATGTAGGACATTTGCCTTGCACGCAGCCAACATGGCCTACCCGGGTTCGACAACAAGTCTCACAATTTGTTGTTAGACATTACTGGTACCCGCTCGAGAAAATAGATGAACAGGAGGACAGTGCTATAGTGCTACAGTGCTACTGTTAACTATGACTTCATAACATGAAAACAAAATGTACGCTAGGGGAAGTGAAAGTCAAAAACATAGCTAATATGCTTTGATAATATTAACAGTCATGGTCACAGTCCTCCCATTGTTCATCGATTTGCTCAAGCTGGCCCAGTAATGTCTCCATCGTGAGACTTGTTGTTAGTGTGTTTGGGATTTTGAATACATCACGGGTAGCTTGCCAGGCTTTGCCATGTGGGTGAGATACTCTCGGTAGCTTGATATAAGTAAATATTAAAAAACAACTAAATCTAAGAAGACATTTACACAACTTTTTTATCTTGGGTTTGAAAGATAATACAAGTGTTAAGGTGATTTTCTAATACATGGCCAACTGATTTTGATCCCTGTTGTAACATATGATCTGCAAGTTTATATCTTCAGTATTTTTAAAAAACATCTTGCAAAATTATTAATTTTTATAAAATTAGTGAAAGACAATTATCAAATATCTCTTTGAAAAATTATATTGAATTGTTCTTATAAAAAGATTACTCTAGCACTTACAGAATTCTGTCATGCATGCCCACCCAGCCCCCACCTTTTTTTCTGCACAGGTGCGTCCTTTCCTGTGCACACTCCGCTCTGGCCTGCTACCTGCACAGTCCTTTGAGCGCACTCTCCCCACTGGCCTGCTACCTGCACAGTCCTTTGAGAGCCCTCTCCAAAGTTCCGCCACTCAAGCCCACACAGGCCCCACCATTCCTCTGCACAGGCCTTCGGGACCAGGTCTGTGGACTAGCATCAGGACCTACTGGGGGCGTGGCCTCCACCGCAGGGGCGTGGCCTCCTCAAAAGTGGGCGTGGACGACTCCGAGGCAGGCGGCCACAGTTGTATTTCCCACTCCCAACCCTCTCAACTCACATACTAACATTTATCATCTAATTGTGTGGGAAAAGTCCTGGTCACTTCAAACACAATATGACAACAATCCACCAGCCTACTCCAATTCCAACAAAAGACCAGTACGCAAGAAGCTGTACAAGCCCAATATAAAAGCGCTCCTCCTCCAACACCTTACTAGATGCTTATCATAAGCCACAGATTAATGTCTGAGAGGAAGGACAGATTCTAGAAGGAGAGAAGTGTAACCACCATCAACTGACCTTACCAAGAATCCTTTCCCGCAGTAAGAGGAAACAGTGCTAGTGAACTTCAAGGTTTTACCTCTAGACAACCACAACAGCCTGAAGAAACAGAGCAAACCTCCACTATGAAGAGAGGACAAAGAAAAGAGTCCCAAGTCCTCAACAAAGGTTACTCACAAATACGATGTCTCCGATAAAGAATTCCGAGATGAAATGTTGAGGATGTTCAAGGAACGACTCAAACAATCAATGGAGGAATCATCCAGAAAATTAAAGGAAGAAATGAAAGAAACAGTGGAACAGAGAGTCGAGAAAATACAGGAAGAAATGAGAGCAGAAATAAAAAGCTATAAAAGGAAGTGTCACAAATAAAGGATTCGGTAGATGAAATTAAAAACTCAGTGAGTGTCCTCAGCAGTAGAATGACTACAGCTGAAGAAGCAATTAGTGATCTTAAAGATGAGCAACAGGAATCGTACAGGCAACAACAAACAATGGGAAAAGACCTCAAAATAACTCTAAGGCGAATCAGAAAACTAAGAGATGACTCCAAGAGGAACAACATTAAAATCATTGGTGTACCAGAATGAGAGAGAGGCAACCCCAATGAAAAAGCCACAGTGAAAAAAATCATTGCTGAAAACTTCCCAGAGTTAAAGAATACATCCAGATACAAGGAGCCAAAAGGATGCCAGCTAAACGAGACCCTAATAAAAACATTCCAAGGCATATCATAGTCAGAATGATGGATGCTGTGGATAGAGACACACTGCTGAAAGCAACAAGGTTAAAGAAGGATATCACATACAAAGTAGCACCTCTTAGATTCACAGCAGTCCTATCAGAGGAAACCCTACAAGCCTGAAGACAATGATGAGAAATAGTGAAAAAACTCAATTAAATGAACACCTTACCAAGAATACTTTATCCAGCTAAACTCTCACTCAAACTTGATGGAATGATACACCATTTTATAGATAAACAACTACTCAGGAACTACATAGACTCAAAACAAAACCTCAAATAAGGACTAAAAGGGCACCTGTAATTCAAGAAGAAAAACACCCATGAGCACAAAAAAAAACCCTTATAGAAAGATGGCACAAAACCCCATGCCAATAATCTCTCTCAATGCCAATGGTCTAAGTGCACCAAACAAGAGACACAGAGTGGCAAAATGGATCCAGAAACTGAAAGGAAAATTTAGCTGCCTACAAGAAACTCATCTAAACAGTCAGAGCAAACACAAACTCAGGTTTAAAGGAAGGAAAACAACCCAGCAAGCAAACAACTCCCTCAAAAAAGCTGGGGTGACCGTACTAGTATCCAATAACATAGATTTCAGATTGAAAAATATTAGAAGGGACAGCGAAGGCCACTTTCTATTCATCAAGGAATATGTACAACAGGAAGAAATCACACTCTTAAATGTATATGTACCTAATAAGGGAACAGCTAAATATTAAAACAACAACTAAATGATTTTAAAGAGGACACTGCCAGCAATACAATAGTTGTCGGAGACTTCAACATCACCTTATCACCTTTGGATAGATAAATAAGAACACAACTCAGCAAGGAAAAACTGGCTTTGAAGGAAGAAATAGAAAAGAGAGGGCTAACAGACCTATACAGAGCTTCACCCCCCAAAAAAAGAATACATATTATATTCCAGTGCTCAGGGATCATTCTGTAAAATAGACCACCTGCTGGGTCACAAAACATACCTCAATAGAATCAGGAAGATAGATATTGTATGAAGTATCTTTTCAGACTACAATGTGCTGTAGGTAGAAGCGAATCATACACAGACACCGAGAACCAAATCCAACACCTAAAAACCAAACAACTTAATGTTGAACAAAGAGTGGGTCAGGAAGGAAGTCAAGGAAGAAATCAAAAGTTACCTGGAAACAAATGAGAATGAAGACACGATCTATCAGAACCTATGAGACACAGCTAAAGCCCTGTTAAGAGGGAAAGTTATAGCTTTGCAACGTTCCTCGGGAAGGAGGAAAGGATAGATAGACAACTTGATAACATAGATAACTTGACTTCACAGCTCAAGATCTTAGAAAAAGAGCAACAGAAGGAACCCAAACCCGGCCAAAGGAAAGAAATAATAAAACTTATAGCAGAAGTTAATGGCATGGAAATCCATAAAACAATCCGAAATGTCAATGAAAACAAGAGCTGTTTCTTTGAAAAAAATAAACAAGATTTATAAACCACAAGCAAGACACACAAAGAAAGAGAGAGAGAAAACCCTAACAAACCTAATCAGGAATGAAAAAGGGGACATCACAATAGAAAAAAATGAAATTCCAAAGATCATAAGAGACTATTTTGAGAGTCTGTATGCCACGAAGCAAGAGAAAGTAGAAGAAATAGATAAATTCCTGGATTCCTACAATCTCCCAAGACTGAGCCAAGAAGACTTGGAATACCTGAATAGACCCATTCAGAAAGAAATTGAAACTGTAATCAAAAATCTTTCCAAAAACAAAAGCCCAGGCCCAGATGGATTCACTATTGAATTCTTATAAACATTAAAAGAAGAGCTGTTCCCAGATCTCCTCAACCTTTTCCAGGAATCTGAAAGAACAGGAAGTCTCCCAGACAGTTTCTAGGAGGCACATATCTCCCTAATACCAAAAGCAAACAAACAAAGACATCACTAACAAAGAAAATTACAGACCAATGTCTCTGATGAAAACAGATGCAAAGTTCTTCAACAAAATATTAGCAAATAGAATCCAACAACTCATGAAAAAGATCATACACCATGACCAAGTGGGATTCATCACGAGAATGCAAGGATGGTTGAATATTCGGAAATCAACCAACATAATCCATAATATCAACAAAAGTAAAGATAAAAACCATATGATCATATAAATAGATGCAGAGAAAGCATTGGACAAGATCCAACACCCGTTTATGATGAAAACTCTCACCAAAATGGGCTTAGAAGGAACTTTCCTCAAGATAGTCAAAGCCATCTATGACAAACCTACTGCAAGCATTACATTCAATGGGGGAAAACTAAGGGCCTTCCCTCTAAAATCAGGGACAAGATAAGGATGCCCACTCTCACCACTTCTATTCAATGTAGTAATGGAAGCACTTGTAATAGCAGTTAGGTAAGAAAAAGATATTATGACATCAAGATTGGAAAGGAAAAAATCAAGAACTCACCATTCACAGATGATATGATACTATAACTAGAGAATTCTAAAGCCTCTATCAAGAAACCCCTAGAAACAATAGACTTGTACAGAAAGGACTCAGGCTATAAATCAATACCCAAAAATTCATGGCCTTTATATACTAAATAATGGGACAGAGGAAAGAGACATGAAAAAGCAACCCCATTCACAATCATGACCCAGAAAATCAAGTACCTTGGAATCAGCCTAAATAAGGAGGTAAAGGACCTCTACAAAGAAAACTACATAACGCTACTCCACAAAATAAAAGAGGACATGAGGAAACGGAAACATATGCGCTGCTCATGGATAGGAAGAATTAACATTGTCAAATTGGCAATACCCTGCAAGGCACTATACAGATTCAGTGTGATCCCTATAAGGATATCCATGAAATTTTTCAAAGAAATGGATCAAGCATTCGTAAAATTCATTTGGAACAACAAATGCTCACGAATAGCTAAGTCAATTCTTGGGAAAAACACAATAGGAGGCATCATCCCCCCAACCTCAAACTCTACTACAAAGCATTAACAATTAAAACAGCATGGTACTGGAACAAAGGCAGAGACAAAGACCAAAGAAACAGGGTGGAATATTCCTACACACAACCCCAAATGTATGAACGTCTAATCTTTGATAAAGGAGCAAGAAATGTGAAATGGAGGAAGGAAAGCATCTTTAACAAATGATGCTGGCATAACTGGACAACCACATGCAAAAAATGGGCCTAGACCGCAAATTAACACCATGCAAAAAAGTCAGATCAAAATGGATTGAAGACCTCAACATCAGACAGGAATCCATAAGGTACATTCAAGATGAGTTCGGCAAAACTATCGACGATATTGAGACTAACAGTATCTTCAAAGATGACACTCCACAGACCAACCAAGTGGAACAGAGATAATCAAGAGGGACTAGATTAAACTAACAAGCTTCTGACCTCAAAAGATACAGTGATGAAAATACAAAGACAATCTACAGAATTGGAAAGGATATTCACCCAATATCCATCCTATAAGGGGTTGCTATCAAGGATATACAAAGCACTGGTTGAACTCCACAAGAAGAAAACATCCAACCCCATCAAAAATTGGGTTGATGAAATGAACAGAAACTTTCTCAAAGAATAAATCCAAATGTCTAAAAGGCACATGAGCAAATACTCTACATCACTATTCATCAGGGATATGCAGATCAAAACAACAATGAGATATCATCTCACACAACAGAGACTGGCCCACATCCAAAAGAACAAAAGAAACCAGTGTTGGCACGGATGTGGCGAGAAAGGGACTCTCGTTCACTGCTGGTGGGAATGCCCACTGGTTCAGCCCTTTTGGAAAACAGTATGAACGATTTTCAAAAAATTAGAAAATGAGCTCCCATTTGACCCAGCAATACCACTCCTGGGAATATATCCCAGAGAGGCAAAAAAAGTATAGCAAAATAACATCTGCACTTTTATGTTCATTGACACACTGTTCACAATAGCCAAAATCTGGAAAAAAAAAACCCGAGTGCCTGAGAACAGATGACTGGTTAAAGAAACTTTGGTACATCTACACAATGGAATACTATGCAGCAGTTACAAAGGATGAAGTCATAAAATTTGCAAACAAGTGCTTCTACATGGAAAATATCATGCTAAGTAAAAAGAGTCAGAAAGAGAGGGGCAGATATGGACAGACTGCACTCATCTGGGGAATATAAAGTAACAGTGTAGGAGATGAACACCCAAGAATAGTTGAGATAATTACCAGGAGGTCTGCTCCACGGCTTGGAAGCCAGCAGCATATGCTGGGGGGAAAGGCAGCTCAGATCAAGAAGGGAACACCAAGTAAAGGGTGTTTGAAGGACTTGCTCAGGATGCGAGATGTGTGCTAAAAGTAGACTATAGACCAAAGATCATGGCCACTCAATACCTCTATTGCAAACCACAACACCCTAAAGGAAAGAGAGAACAAAAGGGAATGCCCTGCCATAGACATGGGGTAGGAGGTTGAGAGGGCAGGAAGCCAACTGGAGAATGGGCACTGGTGAAGGGATGGGTATTTGATCATTGTATAACTAAAACCCAAAAACGAAAGTTGTTAGTCTACAACTGTACCTCATGGTGTCTCATTAATTTAAAAAAAAAGATTATTTGAAATTTCAATTTTCTTACTCTAACTAATACCATGGGCCAGAGCGATAGCACAGTGGGTAGAGCTTTTGCCTTGTATGCAGCCTACCCGGGTTCAATTCCTCCATCCCTCTTGGAAAGCCCAGGAAGCTACCAATAGTATCCCGTCCACACGGCAGAGCCTGGCAAGCTCCTTGTGGCATATTCAATATGCCAAAAACAGTAACAACAAGTCTAAAAATGGAGACTTTACTGGTGCTCACTCGAGGAAATTATGAACAATGGGAGGACAATGCTACAGTGTTTATTAATATCAAATATATTTTTACAATATCAAAATTCTGTAATGAAATTTAAGAAATATTTTAGTTTTATGTTTATATTTTAACATGATTATGTATTCCTGGGAACATTTAATAAATAATAATTTGATACTATCTAAGAATTATGATTTAAAATGACTACAGTGGTGTGGAACAGCAGTACAATAGGTAGGGCACTTTACTTGCATGCCTTTGACCCAGGTTTGATCTCCAGCTTCCCTTATGGTCCCCTTAGCAGTGCCTGTAGTGATTCCCGAGTGCAGAGTGAGGAGTAAACCCTGAGCATCACCAGGTGTGGCGCCAAAACTAAATGAATAAATACATAAAATGACTACAACAACATGGCCATCAGATACTTAGTTCGAATTTCCTCTTTTAAAATTATAGATTTAAATGAGACCATCATGGGATTTTTTACAGTATAGTAATATAGGAATGAAATTTCTGATGATTAAAGTTCTCCAGTTTTAAATTTTTCTGCAATGAAATATTGGGGAAAAAAGACTTGGATTTAGAAACAGAAAAGTTTATTGAAAACCCCTGAAAAAAAAAAACCCCTTCCTGTTGGGAGGATTTTAGCATAGAAATAAGATACTAGATCCTTGTGTAGAGTTTTTACTGGAATATTGAGTTTTTGTGGTACTTATAAAGAACAGGGAGCTTAAGAAATTTCACACCAGTGAAACTGGCACGCATAACAATGAACAAAAACTGCTAGTGTTTGTGTGGATGTGAGGGAAAAGGGACTCTTATTCACTATTGGTGGGAATGTTGATTGGTAGTCTTTTAGGAAAATAATATGGACACTTCTCAAAAAGCTACAAATTGAGCTTCTATATGACCTAGTAATCCCAATTCTTGGCCTATACACCAATAGCCCAGAACTCTATTCAGAAAAGACACTTGTTTTCCTATGTTCACTGCAGCACTATTCACAATAGCTGAAATTTGGAAAACATCCAACTTTCCAAGAACAGTTGACTGGATAGAGAAAGTATGCTACATATACACAGTAAAATAAAGCTAAGTTTAAGGGAAAAAATGAAATCATATATCTAGCTACTATATGGATGCATTTGAAGAGTATTGTGATGAGTCAGGTTAGGAGAGACAGATACAAAATGATCTCTTTTATGTGGAATATAAAGGATTATAGTAGGGAAATAACTGATCTCCCCAAGCAACACAAACTGAGAACTTATTTCCAATATAAAACTTACCACAGTGAGGGTTGGACGGGGAGGGTCTCTTAGACATTGTCAAAAGGGAGGGGGCGCTCTGGTGGAGGGTCCTCCAGTTGCTCATTGATTTGCTCAAGAGGGCCCAGTAAGGTATCCATTGTGAGACTTGTTGTTACTGTGTTTGGCATATCGAATACGTCATGGGTAGCTTGCCAGGCTTTGCCGTGCGGGCAGAATACTCTTGGTAGCTTGCCGGGCTCTCCGAGAGGGGCAAAGGAATTGAACATGGTACAGCCGGGCCGGCAGTGCACAAGGCAAACGCCCTACTGCTGTGCTAAATATTTCATGTATGAACAGTTTTGAAAACAATGGTGCCGAAAATAAAACTTAATTAGAAAAAAATCATGAAGATTCTCCTTTGTTACTCAGGGGTGTCTGGTCAATAGTGGGTCCATTTATGTTACTAAAATAAGATTAATATCTTTCATTCCCACTTAGGCTACTGGGACTATCTCTTTATTTAAGATCGTTTAGATTACATATTTAACTTTTTGCCTAGATGAAGCGTGTTATCTCTTAGTCTCCAGTGAAGACAGTTCTGGCCAGAATATATGGTCTTCGGTAAACTATGAAATTCCATAATCTTGAGGACATCCCCAGGAAACTGCAGGAATGTTTAGAATATACGAGGGTAACAACTTAGATGAGCCACTCCTGGCAACTTGCAAGAAGAAAGTTAAGTCTTCTATTCTCAAGTGAATTAATAAATTATACTTAAAAAATTTAATGAAGCTGAGAAGATATCTGCCACCCTTGAGAACGTCATGCAATGACTAGAATGGGAAGGAATGGGAGTGAAGATAGATGGTCAGCAACTACACCACCTCCACTTTGCTGATGACATCGTTCTAATAGCACCAAACATTAGCCAAGCGGCACAAATACTGGCCGTCTTCGAACTTGAGTGTGGGAATGTCGGACTGCTGCTGAATCTCATGAAGACAATGTTTATGAGAAATGGACTCGTTCCTGAATTCCCATTCACTCTCAACGGAACGAATATCTCTGAATTCAGCAGTTATGTGTACCTAGGTCAAAAACTCAACATGTAGAACGACCTGGCACTTGAGTTGCACAGGAGGAAGAGAGCGGCTTGGAACGCCTTCAAGAGCATCAATGAAATAGCTAAGATGACAAAGAACCTCCGACTCCAGGCACATCTCTTCAACTCCACTGTTCTTCCTGCATTATCATATGCCTCAGAGACCTGGACCGTACAAAAACAGGATGAGAACGCTATTCGGGTCTCCCAAAGAGGAATCGAAAGAGCTATGCTCGGAGTATCACGCTTCACTCAAGTAAGAGAAGAAATCCAGAGTTCCGACCTCCGTTGACAGGCAAGAATCAGGGTCACTGTCTCATTTGCCAAAGCATCGAAAATCAGATGGGCCGGACACATAATACTATTTGGTGATGACCGCTGGACTAGAGCCATTACTGACTGGATTCCACAGGACGTCAAAAGATAGTGTGGCCACCCACCTACAAGATGGTCACACTTCTTCGTCAAGACCCTGAACAAGCGGTTTGAGGCTCTTCATGTTCGTGGAGCGAGAAGATGCCATTGGGCAACACTAGCACATGACAGGGATGAATGGAGACATTACTGGTGCCCGCTAGAGCAAATCAATGAGTAAGAGGAAGTCAAGTGATCAAGTCAGAGGATATGAAATCATACAGTAATGTGCATACTGAGGAAAGTGGAGGAGAAAAATATGCATTGAATATTTGTAATAATAGTTGTGATTTTTGAACCTCTGGTAGCTTGTGTACTGAAGCCAATCACAGAAGTTTTTGAAAAAAGGCAAAAAAAAATTTTTTGTAGCAAATAGTAGTCAAGGAGACAGCATGATTTCAAATATGGGCATCCCACCAGTTTCCCCCCTGCGAGCGGCTCTCCAGCACGGCCACAGCCCCAGAAGCACAGGGACTTAATGCAGAACCCGGCAGCTTGGAGCAGAAAAGTGAAAGTACTATGCGTTAATCCAGGCCATCATGTCTGTCCGGAGGGGAAAGGGTGTTGCCCCAGTCGCCTTCTCCTCTCTGGAAAGAAAGATGGCGGCCGCATGGGAGCCTTGTGGACAGCAGGTATGAGCCGGGGGAGTGGGGGGGCGACTAAAACCTCATGGGAAGGGGGCGTTTCGGTCCGCCCTTCACGCCCTACCGAGGCCACCAGTTGCCCCCCACTAGCGGCTCTCCAGCACGGCCACGACTCCAGAGCACAGAAACCAATTTCTTAACTATCTGACTTTCAGTATAAATACTTCCAGGGTCAATAAGTAAAATAGCAGAAATCCAAAACCAACATTTAATTCTTGAACCCAGCTGTAGAAAGCAAATCACGTCACAATGCTTTTTCAGCATGTCTGATTGGGGGGGGGGGGTAAACTCTAAATTATAGTGGTGAATCTTTTATTGAAACAATGAATCTAATCAAAGCAGATAGAGTGTTAACTAGAATTTATCTGCCCCACAGGGACTGGGAGGGGTGGGGGGTGGGGTTTTATTGGGGTTCTTCATGGTAAAAAAAAAAAGTATTGGTAAAGGGAAATGTGTTTGATATTTGCATGACTGAGACCTAAACCTGAAAGCTTTGTAACCTTTCCCAAGGTGATTCAATAAATAAAAAAAAATTAAAAAAAAAATATGGGCATCCCAATCTACCTTTAGGGACTGTAAAGCTAGATACAAATACATGTAATTATGTTATTTATCAGCTCATAGGCAAGTGAGGGAGATGGGACTCTTTTCTGAGACATGGTCTCCGGATTTGGATTCGCCAGACTTTCTATCACATTACAGTTGAGCTTTCATTCTCCCCTTCTGTCAATGATTCAAGGTCCACAGCCACCACAGCTATTTCCCATGAAAGGACTCAAGAAAGGAAGAGCAACATTTCTAGTGCTGATTATATTTTGTTTATATTTTAATAGCGAGAGGGTGCCATGAATTCCAGGAACACATGCATATTGACAATGATTCTTGTTCAAATATAATAAACAAGGTGAGAAAACAGTAAAGACGACCTTTAAGAAATTAGCATGTTTTAACAACTGAAGTTAGTTTGCAACTACATGTTAAATAATTTAGTTTAAGATTTCTTCCACAATAATATTTGCAAGGAATAGTAACCTCCTGAATCTCACTACATTTATAAGTCATTTTCCTGTGATTACAATACCCTTAGGAAAACCAAGGTTGGACCTAAAAGACTGCATCCGTGATGGTGTGTGCTGACCAAAGTTTGATCCCAGGCACCAAGATATGGTCTCAGGAGGCCTGCCAAGAATGATTCCTGAGCACAGAGCTAGGAGCTGTCTGTACAGTTGATATGGCCTAAATAGAAGAAAAAAGAAAAAGAAATAAAGAAGTAAAGAAAAACAAAGCTATGTATCCATTTATCTACATAGTTCAGGCCAGGATATTCATGACTTCTTTCAACAATTTCCATCTACGTTAAAATTACATGGCACTTACTTATTTACCAAAAATAAATTTTATATAAAATTAATTTTAGTACATTGCCAATGAATACATGTCATTACAAAGAAATATAGGTATAATAATTGCAATATGCGATAAAAATGATTTTAAAACATACAAGATTAAGTCTGCAAAATAACATATTTGGGAAAAATCAATTTATTTATAGAAGTAAATTTTAAAATTGAGGAAGTGAACATTTTTAATATTTTAGATTAATATACAAATAGGTCATCAGATTACATATATTTCTGAAGTACACTAAATTAGTTTTCTGGTTAGATAATACCTTTGGTCAAAAAAAAGTAAATACACTTAAATTTTACAAACCATGTAAAAATTTTTTGCAAAAATAATCTCAGGGATATATCCAGAAGTCAGAAGAAGAAAAACTAGGAAATTATTACATATCTGTAAAGTGAATAACAGCAACTAAAAGTCACGCGAGCAATTTAAAATATACATAAAAACGCTGGAGCGATAGCATAGTGGTAGGGCGTTTGCCTTACAAGCGGCCAACATGGCTGACCCGAGTTTGATTCCTCCGCCCGGTTCGGAGAGCCTGGCAAGCTACCGAGAGTATCTCACCTGCACGGCAGAGCCTGGCAAGCTACCCGTGACATATTCGATATGCCAAACACAGTAACAACAAATCTCATGATATGCCAAACACAGTAACAACAAGTCTCATTATGGAGACGTTACTGGGCCCGCTTGAGCAAATCGATGAACAACGGGAGGACCGTGACCGTGACTGTGATAAAAATGGAAACATGATTAATGATGAGAAAAAAAGTGCTAGGACAGGCTTTAAATTTAGTTTGCTCTCAGTAGTGTTACATTAAATGCTAAGAAATACATAAAATCGACAACCAAAATTTATACTTCAAGGAATTATAAAATGAATGAAATAAGCCAAAACCTAATATGAGAGGAAAAAGTCAGATTAATAGAGTAAAATAAAAGAGAATAGAAAAATAATTGAAAATATAAGAATAGTTGGCAATTGCAAATCAAATAACAATCTTGACAGACTTTTACTAATTCTAATGAGATAGCACTGTAGCACTGTAGCACTGTCCTCCTGTTGTTCATCGATTTGCTCGAGCGGGCACCAGTAACATCTCACAACAAATTGTGAGACTTGTTACTATTTTTGGCATATCAAATATGTCATGGGTAGCTTGCCAGGCTTTGCTGTATGAGCGAGATACTCTCGGTAGCTTGCCAGGTTCTCCGAGGGGCGTAGAGGAATAGAACCTGGGTCGGCCGCGTGCAAGGCAAATGCCCTACCCGCTGTGCTATCACTCCAGCCCTTTAATGAGTTAAAAATGAAAATAAAATAACTAAAATTAAAAATGAAAGTGTCATTGTAAAACATTTTACAGAAATAAGTTTTTGGGGTACAAAGTTATAGTGCAATGAATGGGTAGGGTGCTTGCCTTGCAAGGATTCAATCCCCATTACCTAACTTTGTCCCTTGAGACCAGTAGGAGTAATCTCTTCGAGCAAACCCAGGAGTGAGCCCTGAGTTCAGCTGGATGTGGTCCAAAATAAAAAATTTTAAAAAAGAGAAAAAAGGATTTTAGGAGTTTTACTATAAATAATAGCATGTTATAATAGCATGTTAATAGTTTGTATAATCTAAGGGAAATGGAGAAAAATCTCATAACTGTATAAAGAAATGGACAGTATGAACAGTTATTGGAAAGTAAAAAATGTAAATGTAAAATGTCTATTTTTTAGTGCAGTCACGGAATATAGAGAGACAAAACAAGGTAATTAAGAACATTGAATAAACCCTTGGCCTTGGATTACAAAACTGATTATTAAGCAGTGTGGGGAGAGTTGGGGGATTGAAGATAGGACAAGAAGTGACAATAGTAGAGAATCATGGACATTTTGTTGATGGGGCACAAAAACTATGTACAATGGTACTAAAAACTTTAGTGTAAATTTTAAGTTTAAAATAATAACTGTACTTCATGGTGTTTCACCAATAAAAAAATAAATAGAAAATAAAAAATTCTTATATAATAAATATAAAAAATAAAATAAAATAATAATTTAATTTAAAATTTTAATTGCCCAATTTTATTAAAATTTAAAATTAATTATTTTAAACTTAAAATTTACACTAAAGTTTTTAGTACCATTGTGCATAGTTTTTGTGCCCCATCAACAAAATGTAATTATACACACAGTATATATAAACATATACATATTTGTTAATGCAGTATATACAAATGTTATTTCATTTTTGCCAGAGATCAATCAAGAGGCTACCTGTACCGGGGAGTCACCTGATGTAAGGAAAGCATCTTAATGTCTGTACTACATCTCAGAGTGACTTGACATGTTTTCAATCTTGCCTAAATAATAGCTTGAAAAGGGAGTGAATGATAATTCGTTCCATATTCTGATATCATATATATATATATGAGAAGCATGGTAAAAGTAGTATTGTATAGATGGTATTGACTTACAAATTTACTGTACCCTACCATGATCAGTGTTCAATACCCCCACTGTCCCTCCCTCCAAACCTTACCTGTATTGCTTGGTATTAGGAATTTTGTACTCACATTTTTTATAATTAGGGTTTGTAATTATTTTATACATTTAATTCCTTGTTTGTGTCTGTACATACCACAGATAAGTGAGGGCATCCACTATTTGTTCTTCTCACTTCAAATAGTTTCACTTAACATGACACCCTCCAGTGCAATCCACATTAAAACAAATTTCATTTTACTTTATTTCTTACAGCTGTATAGAATCTCATTGTATACAAATATCACAACTTATTTATTAGGTCATCTGCCATTGGACGTTTGAGTAGTTTTCATATACTGCCTATTGTACTATGAAGTGTAAAGAACGTAAGTGCACACATATCTTTTCAAATTAATCTTCTTGCATTGGCAGTGGGGAAGCGTGGACATGAAGAAGTGAAACTGACAGGAAAAATAAGAGTTCAACTCTTAACTTTTTTGTGTAATCTCTGTACTATTTTCAAGAGAGGCTGAGTCAAATAACATTTTCAGCAACAATGAATGAAAGTTCTTTTCTACTGCCTGCACACACTGCTTGCTTTCAGTCTTCTTGATATATGCCATTTCACTGATGTGAATCAAAACTCATTGTTGTTTTGAAAATAAGTGTTGATGAACACCTTTTCATGTGCCTTTGGTTGACCATATGAATTCTTTGGATAAGTATCTGTTCATTTCTTCTACCCATTTTTGATATTATTTATTTTTATCACTGAGTTTAGTGAGCACTTCATATACCTTGGAAATTAGAAGGGTGTTATTTTTTTGCATTTTTAAGTCACACCCAGCGATGCTAAGGGGTTACTCCTGGCTCTGTGCTCAGGAATTACTCCTGGCAGTGCTTGGCGGATCATATGGGATGCCAGGAATTGAAACCCGCTGGCTGCATGCAAAGAAAGTGCCCTACCTTCTGTACTATCGTTCCAGCCCCAGAAATTAGAGTTTTATCTGATGGATGATGTGCAAATAATTTACACTATAAGAAGAGCATGTTTAAATTTTATCCTTTCTTTTCCCATGCAAATTTTAACTTTGAATTAGACCCACATATTTTTACTTATTGTTAGCTTTGCCAAGTGTCAAATCACGGAATATATCTTGGAAGGCTAATATTGGAATGTTTCACCTATGTTTCTTCAGTATGCTTTATAGATTTAAGTCTAATCTCAATACTTGTTTTCCATTTTGAATTAAATTTTATATGTGATGTGAAATGAAGATATAGTGTCACTTTTTTAGTAGAGCTTTTTAATTTATCATTGCCAATTGGTTAAGAGACTTTTTCTTAAACTTCATCTAAACAAGTCCTTTGCCATAGATTATTTATCCAAATATCTGAGAGCTTAATTCTGGGCTCTCAATTCTATTTGACTGGTCATAAAGTTTACTCTTTTTCCAGTACTATTTTTTTCTTTACTTACTTGAGTTTTAGAGTGTGTATTGAAATCAGAGAATGTGCTACTTCACATCTTCCTTTAAAAAACATTTAATTGCCTACTCTCAGAGCTTTATGATTCCATAGGCATTTTAATAACATTTGTTCTATATCTTGGAACAATGCCATTAGTATTTTTAAGTGCATCACATTCAATTTGAATAATGCTTTAGGATGAACGATCATTTTGTAAAAGTTAAGTCTTACAATTTATACATAAGATTTTTTCCATTTCCTAGTTTTCTCTTCTATTATTTCAAAAGTATCTTGTAGTTTTTGAATGGACAAGTTTTCTTATTTCCTTCATCTCCTTTGTTAAGTTTATACCTAAGCAATGAATGTGTTGGGATGCTTTTTTAAGTAGAGTTGTATTTTATTTTTCTTTTCTCTAGATTATATGTATAAAAATGCATGGCACTTGTATGCATTTATTTTTTATTGAATCACCGTGAGATACAGTCATAAGCTTTCATGTTTGAGTTACAATCACACAATGAACAAACACCCATCCCTCCACCAGCGCACATTTCCCACCACCAATATCCTCTTTCCTACCCTCCCACTGGCTCCACGGCGGACAATATTCCCCATACTCTCCCTCTCTACTTTTGGGCATTATGGTTTGTAATACAGATACTAAGAGGTTATCATATTTGGTCTTTATCTACTTTCAACACACATCTTCCATCCCAACTTATGCCTCCAACCATCATTTTCTTAGTTATTACTTCTCTATTCCAGTTGCCCTCTCCCGCACTCCCCCGCCACGCCCCTGCTTATGAGGCAATCTTCCAACCATGGAGCAATATTCCTGGCCCTTGTATCTACTGTCCTTGGGTGTCAGTCTCATGTTATGTTATTTTATACTCCACAAAGGGGTAGTGACCAAAATACAGAGAGAGCCCACATAGTGGGAAAGAATATTTACCCAATACCCATCTGATAAGGGGTTAATATCCAGGATATACAAGACACTAGTAGAATTGTACAAGAAAAAACCTCCAACTCAATCAAAAATGGGGAGAAGAAACGAACAGAAACTTCCTCAAACAAGAATGACTTATGTCTAAAAGCCACAGGAAAAATACTCTACATCACTAATAATCAGGGAGATGCAAATCAAAACAGCAATGAGATATCTCATACCACAGAGACTGGCACTCACCAAAAAAATAAACCAAAAAAACAAAAAAACAAAACAAGGACAACCAGTGCTAGCGTGGATGTGGGAGGAAATTGACTCTCTTTTATTCGTGGTATGAATGCCTGGTCCAGCATTTTTGGAAAACAATATGGACATTCCTCCAAAAAGTAGAAATTGAGTTTCCATATGACCTAGAAATACCATCTCTGGGAATATATCCTGGAGATATAAAAAACAAAGTAAAAATGACATATGCAATTGTATGTTTATTGCAGCACTATTCACAATAGCCAGACTCTGGAAACAACCCAAGTTCCCAAGAACAGATGACTGCTAAAAGAAACATTGGTATATCTACATAATGGAATACTATGCAGCTATTAGGAATGATTAGGTCATGAAATTTGTTTATAAATGGGTGGACATGGAGCGCACCATGCTAGGTGTAATGAGTCAGAAAAAGAGGGGCAGACATAGAATGACTGCACTCTTTTGTGGAATATAAAATAACAAGATATGAGACTAACACCCAAGGACAGTAGAAATAAGGGCCAGAAAGATTGCTCCACAGTTGGAAGCCTGAATCACAAGCTGGGGGAGAAGGCAGCTGGGATAGAAAAGGGATCACTTAGTCAATGATGCTTGGAGAGATAGGTTGGAATGGGATATGTGTGCTGAAAGTAGACAAAGGACTGAACATGAACATCAGTATCTGTATTGCAAACTACAGTGCCCAAAAGTAGAGAGTAAGAGGGAAATTGAGTTTCATAGAGACAGGGGGAGAGGTAGGAATGGGGAAGGGATACTGTGGTCATTGGGGATGGAAAATGTACACTGGTGGAGCATAGGTGTTCCATCTTTGTATGACTGAAACTCAAACGCAAAAATTTTTGTAACTGTATCTCATGGTGATTCAATACAAAAATTAACAACTATTACATTTTGCAATTTTACAATAGAATAAAGACATATATAGTATTCATTGCACTTATCTTACACTTATCTTAAGCATCAAATACTTAGAGATAACAGTAATTATATATCTATTTTTGCTATACCTAAGATACTTTTAGCGCTTTTCGTCCCCCAAGCTGAGCAAGTCTTCTCCCCAACCAAGTTCAGTTTATCTGCCGCCTCTCGAACCCGGGACTTGGATTTCTCCCTGCAAGCCCCCCAGGCGTCCTCTTGGACCTTGGGAAACAAAGCAGCCCTGAGCCTCTCCCTCTTCCTTTACGTCTCCCAAGCTGAGCTGGTCTTCTCCCCCACCCAGGTCAGTTTATCTGCCGCCTCTTGAACCCGGGACTTGGATTTCTCCCTGCAAACACCCCAGGCGTCCTCTCCGACCTTGGGAGACAAAGCAGCTCTGAGCCAATCCCTCTTCCTTTTCGAACCCCAAGCTGAGCTGGTCTTCTTTGCCACCCAGTCTTTAATCCCCTCCCACACATCAGGCTTCCGTGGGGGTGTGGCTAATTTAGAAGTGGGTGTGGCTTCTGTAGAAGTAGGCGTGGACTAATTTTCAGGGGGCGGGCACTGATGCAGCCGCAGGTAGTTTAGTCATACCAAGGAATCTAGTTCCCACACCTGCACTCCAACATGAAGAAACAACGTAAATCCCCACCACAAGGGTAGGTCGATGAAAAGAGTCCAGAAGTCTCTGTAGGTGCCACTCACCTAAGGGAACACCCTGACCAAGAATTCAGATTTGAAGTCATGAAGATGTTCATTTAACTCAATGAAACAGTCAAACAGATATCCAGTAAATTGAAGGAGGATATGAAAGAAACAATGCATCAGACAATCGAGAAAATACAGGAAGAAATGAGAGCAGAAATTGGAAAGCTAAGCACAGAAATGTCACGAATTAAAGATTCATAGATGAAATTAAAAACTTAGTGTGTGCCCTCAATAGTAGAATGACCACAGCTGAGGAAAGAATCAGTGTACTGGAAGATCAGCTGCATCAAGCCAACAGGCAACAACAAACAATGGCAAGGGACCTCAAAATAGCTCTAGAGAGAATCAGAGTCCCAGGAGACGATTCCAAGAGCAACAACATTCGAATCATTGGACTACAAGAAACTCAGAGAAACAATCCCAATGAAAAAGCCGTGGTTAAACAAATCATTGCGGAAAAATTCCCAGAGCTCGACAATGCAGCCATTCAGATTCAAGGAGCCCAAAGGGTGCCAGCTAAAAGGATCCTAACAAAAACATTCCAAGACATATCATATTTAGAATAAACGATGCTGCCGATAGAGACACAATACAACAAGCAGAAAAGTAAAGGAAGGAAATCACATACAAAGGAGCATCCCTTAGATTCACAGCAGATCTATCAGAGGAAACCCTCCAAGTCAGAAGGCAGTGGCAAGATATAGTGGAAAAAACTCACTGAAATGAATGCTTCACCAAGAATACTCTATTCGGCTAAACTCTAACTCAAACTCGAAGGAGCGGTAAACTATTTCCTAGATAAACAGCAGCTCAGGAAATTCATAAATTCAAAACCAAACCTAAAAGAAGGGCTAAAGGGGCTATTATAAGACAAGACAAACCCAATAACCACAGCAGACCCTTACAAAAAGATGACACAAAACCCCATAAGAGTAATCTCTCTCAATGTCAACAGTCTAAATTCACCATTTAAGAGACACAGAGTAGCAAAATGGATTCAGAGACAGAACCCAGCATTCCGCTGCCTACAAGAAACTCATCTCAACAGACAGAACAAACAAAGATTCAACGTTTTAGGATGGAAAACAATCCTGCAAGAAAACAGCTCTCTCAAAAAGCTGGGTGGCCATACTAGTATGTGACAACATTAATTTCAGGTTGAAAAAGATAAGAAGGGACAGCAAAGGCTATTTTCTGTTCATCAAGGGATAGGTACAACATGAAGAAATCATACTCTTAAATGCATACGAACCTAATGAGGGAACAGCTAAATATTTAAAACAACTGCTAACAGATTTAAGGAGGACATTGCTAGCAACCCAATACTAGTTGGAGACTTCAACATCGCCTTATCACCTCTGGAGAGATCAACAAGAACAGAACTCAGCAAGGAATCATTGGCTTTGTATGAAGAAATAGAAGAGAAAGGGCTTATAGACCTATACAGGGATTTACACCCCAAAAAGAAGGAATACACATTCTTCTCCAGTGCGCACAGAACATTTTCAGAAATAGAGCATGTGCTAGGCCACAAAATATACCTAAAAAGAATCAGGAAGATAGAAATAGTATCAACCATCTTTTCAGACCACGATGCATTGAGGATAGAAGTAAATCACACACAGACACGGAGAACCAAATCAAACACCTGGAAATAAACAACTCAATGTTGAACAACAAGTGGGTCAGGAAGGAAGTCAAGGACGAAATCAAAAGATACCTGGAAACAAATGAGAATGAAGACATGAGCTACCAGAACTTATGGGATGCAGCAAAAACCATATTAAGGGGAAAATTTATAGCTCTGCAAGCATTTCTCAGGATGGAAGAAACCATGCACAAAAACAACTTGACTTCACAGCTCAAGACCTTAGAAAAGGATCAACAGAAAGAGCCCAAATCGGGCAGAAGGAAAGAGATCATAAAACTTAGAGGAGAAATCAACGACATGGAAACCAAAGAAACAATCCGAAAGATCAATGAAACCAAGAGCTGGTTCTTCAAGAAAATAAACAAGATAGATAAACCACTAGCAACACTCACAAAGAAACAGAGAGAGAGAACCCTAATAAACCGAATCAGAAATGAGAAGAGGGATATCACAACAGAAACTGAAGAAATTCCAAAGATCATCAGAGACTACTTTGAAAGTCTGTATCCCACGAAACAAGAGAACCTAAAAGAAATGGATAAATTCCTGGATTCTTATCATCTCCCAAAGCTGAATCAAGAAGATATAGAGTACCTGAATAGACATATTAACATCAAGGAAATTGAAACTGTAATAAAAAATCTTCCCAAAAACAAAAGCCCAGGTCCAGATGGATTCACTAGCGAATTTTTCCAAACATTTAAAGAGGACCTACTGCCAGTCCTTCTCAACATTTTCCAGGAAATTGAAAAAAAGAAACTTCCCCGAAGAGTTTCTATGAAGCCCATATCTCTCTAATTCCAAAAGGAAACAAAGACACCACAAGAAAAGAAAATTATAGGCCAATATCCCTGATGAACACGGATGCGAAGATTCTCAACAAAATACTAGCAAGCAGTTTACAACTACTCATCAAAAAGATCATACACCATGACCATGTGGGATTTATCCCGGAGATGCAAGGATGGCTTAACACCCTGAAATCAATCAACATAATCCATCATATCAACAATAGAAAAGATAAAGATCATATGATCATATCAATAGATGCAGAGAAAGCATTTGACAAGATCCAGCACCATTTTATGATGAAAACCCTCGCCAAAATTGGTATAGAGGGGACTTTCCTTAATATAGTTAAAGCCATCTACCACAAGCCAACAGCAAGCATCATCCTCAATGGGCAATAACTGAGAGTCTACCCCCTAAGATCAGGGAGGAAACCCATGAGTGAGCCCTGGGCTCAGCTGGATGTGGCCCAAAATCAAAACTTAAAAAAAAAAAGAGAAAAAAGGATTTTAGGAGTTTTACTATAAATAATAGCATGTTATAATAGCATGTTAATAGTTTATATAATCTAAGGGAAATGGAGAAAAATCTCATAACTGTATAAAGAAATGGACAGTATGAACAGTTATTGAAAAGTAAAAAATGTAAATGTAAAATGTCTATTTTTTAGTGCAGTAGCGGAATATAGAGAGACAAAACAAAGTAATAGAGAACATTGAATAAACCCTTGGCCTTGGATTACAAAACTGATTACCAAGAGGTGTGGGGAGAGTTAGGGGATTGAAGATTGGACAAGAAGTGACAGTAGTAGAGAATCATCTCTTGGAGAGCCTGGCAAGCTACAGAAGAGTACCTCGCTCGCAGAGCAAATCCTGGCAAGCTACCCGTGATGTATTCAATATGCCAAACACAGTAACAACAAGTCTCATGATGGAGACATTACTGGGCTCACTTGAGCAAATCGATGAACAACGGGAGGACCGTGACCATGACTCTTTTAATTAATGTACTTAATAGTATAATTTGAAGTCAGGAAGTACAATGCTTCACATATTTTTTTCTCCGAAGTCATTTGGTTATTCAGAGACCATTATGATACCATGCAAATTTTGTTAGCATTTTCTCTAAGTCATTGAGGAAATGTTATCAGAATTTTATTAATTGCTGTGAAACTGTTTATGGTAGGATGATTATTTTATTTATTTAAGTTTTGGCTTCTTTTTTTCATTAGTGAATTACAGTGAGGTACAATTACAGACTTACAAACTTCCATGCTTGCATTTCAGTCATACAATGGTCAAGTATCCATCACTCCACCAGTGCCGGGATGGTTATTTTAACAGTCCTAATTCTTAGCTATTAATTTTTGACAACAAGATTATAAACTGAGTCCTATGTTCTCAATTTGTTAAATTTTCTATCAGTATAAAAATTAATCATATTCAATACATTACTGGAAGTACTTTCCATAGCAATTTGGCAAGGGAAAGATATCAAGGACATTCAATAAGAAAGGAAGAAAGCATGTTATCACTATTTGCAGATGACATATAGTACACTTAGAAAATCCAAAAGACTCTATTAAAAATTCTAGAAATAAAAGGTTATAGTAAAGTGGCAGGTTACAAAAGCAATATCCAAAAGTTCATGATTTTCCTATATACAAGTAATAAAAGAGAAGAAAGAGACATTTAAAAAAAGAATCCCATTCACAATTGTGCCTCAGAAAATCAAGGACCTCAGAATCAGTCAAACAAGATTAAAGACTTATATAAATAAAATTACAAAAACTACTTCAAAAATAAAAGGATACTAGGAATGAAAACACATCCCTTGTCAATGAATAGAGCAGGGGGAATTAACATCGTCAAAATGGCAATACTCTCCAAAGAGCTGTATAGGTTTAATGCAGTCCCTATAAGCATACCCATGACAATTTTCAGAGAACTAGATAAAACACTCCTGAAATTCATATAAAAATACCTCCACCCCAAATAGCTAAACTCTACGAATAGGTAAAGCAATCTTGGGAAAAAGAAGATGAAAGGCAGCATCTTCCCCAATGTCAAATTTTGTTAACTACAATGTGGCAGTAATTTAAACAGCATGGTATAGGAATAAAGAAGGACCTGCAGATAAGTGGAATAAAATCGAATATCCCTGAGAGAGACCCTCAAATATATGATGATTTAATCATTAATAAAGGAGCAAGAAATGTGAACTAAAGCAGGGATCGACTCTTCAACAATTGTTGCTGGGAAAACTGGGCAGCTATATGTAAATAAAATTAACTCAGATTTCTATCTAACGCCATGGTCAAAATTCAGATCAAAACTGATTAAATACTGCAATATCACTCCTAAATTCATAAGGCACATGAAGGAAAATGTAGGAAAATCCTTCCATGATATTGAAGCTAAAGGCATCTTCAAAGACAAAACACCATTGACGACACAAGTGGAAGTAAAGATAAATAAATAGTACTAGATTAAACCATGAGGCCTCTGCACCTCAAAAGAAATGGTGACCAAGATAAAAATACAGCTCATACAGTGGGAAAAATTATTTACCCAATACTCACTTGATAAGGGGTTAATATATAAGATATATAAGACACTGGTAGAACTTAACAAAAAAAAACAGATCCAACCTCATCAAAAAATGGAAAGATGGCAATCATGTTTGGTCTATAGTCTACTTTCAGCATGCTTCTCCCATCCTGGGAGGATCCTCCCAACACCCTTTATTTGGTGCTCCCTTCTCTATCTGAGCTCCCTTTCCCCCTAGCATGTGTGGCTGGCCTCCAAGCCATGCCTCTTTTGCAAACCACAACACCCAATAGGAGAGAGAACAAAAAGGAATGCCCTGCCATAGAGGCAGGGTGGGATGTGGGGGATGGGGGGTGGGAGGGATACTGGGATCCGTGGTGGTGGGAAATGGGCATTGGTAGAGGGATGGCTATTTGATCATTGTATAATTGAAACCCAAGCACAAAAATTTGTAAGTCTACAACTGTACCTCATGGTGTCTCACTAATAAAAATTTTAAAAAATGGAAAGATGTAATGAATACAAACTTCCTCAAAGAAGAAATTCAAAGGATTAAAAGGCACATAAAAAGGTTCTGCATTACAAATCATCAGGGAGATGCAAATCAAAACAATGACATATCATCTCACAAACAGAGACTGGCACACATCAAAATCAACAAGAATAATCAGTTCTGTTCCAGATTTGGGGAGAAGTAGTTCTCCTTTATTGTTGGTGGGAATGCAGATGAGCCCAGTCTTTGTGGAAAACAATACGGACATTACTCAAAAAAATAGAAATTGTGCTCCCATTTGACCCAGCAGTACCACTTCTGGGAATAAACTCTTGGAGCCCAAACACGCATAGCAGAAATGCTATTGACACTTCTATATTCTATATTCATTACAGGTCTATTCACAGTAACAAGAATCTGAGTACCTGAGAACATATGACTGGATAAAGAAACGATGGTACATCTACACAGTGGAATACTTCATAGCTGTTAAGAAAAATGGAGTCACAAAATTTGTTTATCTATGAATGAATATGGAGAGTATAATGATGAGTGAAATTATGCAGAAGGAGTGGGGCAGTTGAAAAATCACTGCACTCCTCTGTGAGATACAAAAATGTAACATGAGATTATAAATATAGACCAAGAAAATCAGGGACCAGAAGAACTGGTCAAATGCTGGAAGCTTGCCACCGGTGTGTGTGGGGTGAAGGACAGTTAGGATAGAGAATAACAATAATAGTTATAAATTATCACTCTTGAAACGAACTTAGTGTTTAATGTAATTAAAGGCATATACCTGACAATTTTTCAGCATTTGTATTGCAAACCATAATGTCCGAAAGGAGAGAGAGAGAGAGAGAGAGAGAGAGAGAGAGAGAGAGAGAGAAAGGGAAACAGAGAGAGAACAAAAGTTCCTGCCACAAAAGTTCCTGCCACAAAGGGAAACTGGGGACACCAGTGGTGGAATATGGACACTCGTAAAGGGATGTAGGGATGTGTGTTGGAATTATATATGACTGAACTCCGATCATGAACAACATTGGAACTGTCTAAATCACTGTGATTCATATAAAAAATAAAAAATAAATCTTATGAGTGAAATTATGCAGAAGGAGTGGAACAGTTAAAGAATAACTGCACTCCTCTGTGAAAGGAGATTCTTTTGCATCTTTTGTCGAAACAATGAATCTAATCAAAGTAGATAGAGTGTTAACTAGAATTAACCTGCCTCACAGGCATTGGGAGGGTTGGGAGGGGGGTTTATTGGGGTTCTTCGTGGTGAAAAATAAGTATTGGTAAAGGGAAATGTGTTTGATATTTGCATGACCAAGACTTAAACCTGAAAGCTTTGTAACTTTTCCCACAGTGATTCAATAAATAAATAAATAAAAGAAAAAAATCTGAAAAATTAATTTATCAAAAATAATTGTGATTTGATTTGAATAAACTCCAATAAATGTTTCATTTAAAGTTTTTCATCCATTTAGACCATTGACATTGAGAGAGATTATTGTCATGGGGTTTTCTGCCATCTTTCTGTAGGGATTGGTTGTATTTATAAGTGTTTTCCTTCTTATCTTACAGGAGCCCCTTTAAACCTTCTTTTAGGTTTGGTTTTGAGTCTATGAAGTTCCTGAGCTATTTTTTATCTACAAAATGGTGTATTGTTCCATCGAATTTGAGTGAGAAATTTAGCTGGATAAAGTATTCTTGGCGAGGCGTTCATTTCATTGAGTTTTTTCACTACATCCCACCATTGCCTTCGGGCTTGGAGGGTTTCCTCTGGTAGGTCTGCTGTGAATCTAAGGGGTGCTCCTTTGTTTGCGATTACCTTCTTTGACCTTGCTGCTTGTAGTATTGTGTCTCTGTCCACAGCATCCATCATTCTATGACATGCCTTGGAGTGTTTGTATTAGGGTCTCTTTTAGCTGGCACCCTTCTGATTCTTTGGATCTGTATGTCTGCATTATTTAACTCTGGGAACTTTTCAGCAATGATTTCTTTGACTGTGGCTTTTTCATTGGGGTTGCCTCCCTGTCCTTCTGGTATTCCAATGATTCTAATGTTGTTCCTATTGGCGTCATCCCCTAGGTCTCTGATTCTCCTTAGATCCATTTTGAGGTCTTTTCCCATAGCTTGTTCCCTATGGGATTTCTGTTGCTCATCTTCAAGCTCACTGATCCTGTCTTCAGCTGTATTCATCCTACTGCTAAGGGCACTTACTGAGTTTTTAATTTCATCGACCGAATCCTTTACTTGTGACACTTCTTTTTGTAGCGTTTTTATTTCTGCTCTCATTTCTTTCTGTATTTTCTCAACTTTCTATTGTTTCTTTCGATTCTTCCTTTAGTTTTATGGATATCTCCTCCATTAATTCTTTGAGTAGATCCTTGAACATCCAAGTAAGAGCTTACAGCTGTGGCTCAAGGGTGGAGTACCTGTTTTGTATATATGAGGCCCAGAATTTTGTTCCTTGTATCCCCACTTCATTGAGTATGATATTGACTCTGCCGATGTAAGCTTGGGTGTCCCACAACACTGTATGCAAAACCCAGCTCATTATTTAAAGGAAAAAATAATTTAAGGTTATACATAAAAACGTGGGTTTTCTGAGATTGTAAACTATGAACAGGTGTTAACTAAACTCTGAACAGGTGTTAAGTATTGAGGCAGAATGGTAAATGAGAATGAACTTTTAAGTCATAGGCCAATCTTGGTAAATATTCCAGATTTAACATTTACCTGTGTTTAAGCAAACTGTTGAGAGTTAGTATCACTATTTAGTTGTTCACTCAATAACTAGGATAATTGATTTAGACATAGATAAAAATAAAGGTTTCCAGTGCTATTTTTAGTTCCAATAAAATTATATAGTTTGCCTAATTTAATTCTGTCAAGGATCCTGAGTTTTACATAACTTTTGACACTTTGATGGATGAAAACTCATGAAACTCAGAAATATAAGTTTTATGCATTAATGAAGAGGTAAAGAACACAAAACCTGGGTTAGACTCTATCACATGATTCAAAAATTAATCCACCACAACATGTCTTATACATAGGAGCACTGTAGCACTGCACTATCCTCCTGTTGTTCATCGATTTGCTTGAGTAGCCACCAGTAATGTCTCACAAAAATTGTGAGACTTGTTTCTGTGTTTGGCATATCGAATACATCACGGGTAGCTTGTCAGGCTTTTCTGTGCAGGCGTGATACTCTCAGTAGCTTGCCAGGCTCTGCAAGAGGGGCAGAGGAATCAAACTCCAGTCGGCTGCCTGCAAGGCAACTGTCCTACCCGCTGTGCTATCACTCCAGTCCAAACAAAGGAGATACATGGCAAAGTCTCTCTCTTTATTCTTTTATGAGAGAAGAGTCACTATAGCTCATCATTTCTAAAATGGCTCTGACTTGCCAATGACTGCTTTACAGCTTCCCTGAGTGCTACATAAATCAATAATTTTAACAATTTTTATTACATATGTTTAGGATGGGCTGGAGTGATAGCACAGCAGTAGGGCATTTGCCTTGCACGCAGCCAACATGGCCAACCTGAGTTCGATTCCTTCGCCCCTCTCAGAGAGCCCGGCAAGCTATCGAGAGTATCTCGCCCACATGGCAGAGCCTGGCAAGCTACCCGTGATGTATTAGATATGCCAAACATAGTAACAACAAAGTCTCCAATGGAGACGTTACTGGGCCCACTCGAGCAAATCGATGAACAACGGGAGGATGGTGACAGATGTTTAGGATCTATTATAAAAACTAATGGTCACCATCATGGTCCTCCCGTTGTTCATCGATTTGCTTGAGCAGGCCCAGTAATATTGTGAGACTTGTTACTCTGTTTCGCATATCGAATACGTCAGGGCTAGCTTGCCAGGCTTATCCTTCCAGGCGAGATAACTCTCGGTAGCTTGCCATGCTCTCCGAGAGGGGCGGAGGAATCAAACTCAGATCGGCCATGTTGGCTGAGTGTAAGGCAAACGCCCTACCCACTGTGTTATCACTCCAGCCCATAAAAACTAAAAGGAAATTTATTTAATTAAGTCAAAAGTGCTGAAAGAGGCACCACTGCTTAGTTTTCTCAGGTGGGTCAGTCTCCAGGATGACATCTTTGGAGATTTCTCAAAAAGAGGTCACCTGCTAGAAGCCCTAGTGCCCCACCTACATCTGACTTCCTTGGCATACAAATGTCCCAGCTCTATAGATAATCTTACAGTATTGCCAAGATGCTGCATCATCCTGGTTTCACATCTCCTAAAACCGAATCTCCAAATTTCACAGTAGGAGCACAACAAATTCGATATGAAAGTTGCATAGAGACCCATGCAAACTCAAAGAGCAAAAACAATAACACAAAAGGCTCAACTAGCACCTACCAGGCCTATTATCCTCAGACAATGACTTTAGTAATACTATTGATTAAGTCAAAGTATAATTAGATTGAAAAAATAAATAGGATAACAAAGAAGCAAAATAAAATACAACTTTATGACCTTGAGGAAACTGGTATATATGATCTTGGAAAATTATCCGAGAGCAACATATAATGGCCTGACTCGGTGCCAGGCTGTCTTCACCAGGGCAACTCAGAAGAACCCAGGCAGATGAAATCCTCCAGAAGCCAACTGTGCAGCCATGATGAAGACTGCTCTCGACAGGGTTGGACAAGCCTCACCTATGAAGGAATCTGCAGAAAAACCCAGGTATGTGGAACCTGTGACTGAGATCCTTGAGTTTGTTCAGGACGGGACTGGGCCTCCTACCCGCAGTTCCCTAGTTTTCTAGTAGCTTGGCAGTCACACCCAAAAACTGCCTCCACTGCCATATAATATCATCAATGGCTAAGATCCAGAGACTATGAAATAAAGCTCCAGGAAGAGAGTAACACAGAATGACCTCATACTCTAGCCCACTGATGTATCAAAAGTGGCATACATTTGTTTGGTTTTAACATACATGCTTATAATCTTTTATGCAAGAGCTTAAATATGCTCCAGGATGAAATCCAACAATCTTTACACACTTTCTTTCTATGGTGGTGGGAAGGTAGACGGTGGTGGGATTGGTGTTTGAATATTATAAATAAGGAACTATTATGAAAAAATATATATATAAATTAAATTAAATTAAAATAAGAAAATTACCCACATTCTGAGACTAATCTTCATTTTCTGGTTTCTGAATGAAACAACAGCTTTAGCAATGTGTAAAATACAAAGGCTTTTTCTAATTTCAAATGCTTAAAATATAAAAAGTTTTAAAGTTCAAATGTTTGAAGTAATACTATTTTTACTTGGCTCCTGCAAATAATATACGGGATAGAATTCAAAAGGAAAACTTCAACATAGATCCTCTCTCTAATAAGACAGTTAAATGATGTTTCTGAAATTCTTGCTCTGAAAGAGTTGTGATAGAAAAAGGAACATTTAAATACCAAAAATTATATCTGAGAAAGTTCTTGAATTTCTCTAAGATCCAGATTTTCTTTATTTATGAAATACTGATTTTTTTTATTCATAAAATACTGGTATCAGTCGGGATGGGAGAGATGTGCCGAAAGTAGATAAAGGACCAAGCATGATAACCTTTCATTATCTGCATTGCAAACCATAATGCCCAAGAATAGAGAGAGTATGGGGAATATTGAATGCCATAGAGGCAGTGGGAGGGTAGGAAAGGGGGGTATACTGGGGATATTGGTGGAGGGAAATGTGCACTTGTGGAGGGATGGGTGTTTGATCATTGTGTGATTTTAACTCAAACATGAAAGCTTGTAACTATATATCACGGTGAATCAATAAAATTAAACAAAAAAACTGGCATAGCTATCTTGTATAGTTTTTAGGTATGTTGCTCTACATGGAAGAGAGTTTACAGTGATGTATTACATCATTTTTTGTTCATTTTAAAAATTATCTCATTTAGTTTTTCTGGGGCTGGAGCGATAGCACAGCGGGTAGGGCGTTCGCCTTACAAGCAGCCAACATGGCCAACCCGAGTTCGATTCCTCCGCCCCTCTCGGACAGCCCGGCAGCTACCGAGAGTATTCGATATGCCAGACACAGTAACAACAAAGTCTTCAATGGAGACGTTACTGGGCCCGCTCGAGCAAATCGACGATCAACGGGAGGGCCTTTACCTTAGTTTTTCTATATTTCTCTTAATTAGATATCTTAATCTCTTTTAAAATGCCAATCACCAATTTCATAAATCTTAAAAATTATGCAGTTAAAACCGTTATTTGGAGGTGTGCCAGTTTTCTTACTCTCCCAAGTCAGTTAGTCTGTCAGTATTCAAACCTGGGACTTGGCTTTCTCTGCGTATGCGCCTTAGACGTCTTCTAGGACCCTGGGACATTCACCATTACTGAACCTCTTCCTGTTCATCCTCAACGCTGTGCCAATATTCTTCCTTCCCCAGGTTGTACCCCCCACACACAAAGGAACAGTACACTATTTTCTAGATAAATAGCAGCTCAGGAACTTCATAGACTCAAAACCAAACCTAAAAGAAGGGCTAAAGGGGCTATTATAAAACAAGACAAACCCTACCATCACAACACACCCTTACAGAAAGATGACACAAAACCCCATAACAATAATCTCTCTCAACATCAACGGTCTAAATTTTCCGGACTGTGCGCCCGTTTATGCGGCCGCACAGCATTTCCTGATATGTAAAGTGATCAATGGAAAGTAAATGATCTAGCATTTGTCCCGGAAAATCATGCTTGAGTGGTGGTGGGAAAATCAGAGAAAAAGATGATGCCCAACTGAAATACATCTGTACTGTGTTTTTAAGTATGGTACTATGCCGCCCTGGGAGGGGAAGGGTGTCTGTCCCTCCGCCTGTCCCCCATTGCGACGGTGACATGGTGGCCTGCATCTTTTAGAGCCTAATGAATAGCCAGGTATAATACTGAATTGACGAGGCACGTGGGGCTTCATATTATGGGGTGGAATCAGCCCTGCTCCCCGCCATGACAATGCTCTGGGTTACCACCCTTGGTTTCTGACCAACCATGATCTGGGAACCCAGCGACTCCTGGAAGTAAACCCTCTAGGTTTATTACTAAAATATCAGATATCCAAATTTGCGTGGCCACTCTGTGGCCACACAATATCATACACTCTTCATAATCAACAATAGAAAATAAATTTTCTAATGATGTCTTTGGGACAGGTCTGAATGTTGGGGGAAATTCAAAATATCAATGCTGGGTCTTTTGTCGTAAGATTGAATGTGATCACTGTAGAGAGAGAGAGAGCAAAGTGGAAATCTGCCACACGGGGGGGGGAGGTGGGTATACTGGGGTTCTTGGTGGTGGAAAATGTGCACTGGTGAAGGGACGGGTGTTTGATCATTGTATGACCATCTGAGACACTAACTGAAAGGCTTTGTGACAGTTCTCACGGTGATTGAATAAATATATAAATAATAAAAATCAATAACAAAAATCCATGGCTTTCCTATACGCAAATAGTGAGAGAGAAGAAAGTGACATGAAAAAAAAATCCCGTTCACAATTTTCCCCAGAAAATCAAGTACCTAGGAACCAGCTTAACTACGGAATAAAAGGACCTGTACAAAAAAAAAAAACCCTACAATATGCTACTTCAGAAAATAAAAAAAGGACACAAGAAAATGGTACGATATCCCATGCTGATGGATCGGGAGAATTAACATTGCCAAAATGGCAATACTTCCCAAAGCATTGTACAAATTCAATTCGATTCTTATTTTGATACCCATGACATTCTTCAAAGAAATGGAGCCAACATTCCTGAAATTCATACGCAACAATAAGCACCCACAAATAGCTAAAGCAATTCTTGGGAAAAAGAAAACAGGAGGAATCAACCTCCCTAACTTCACACTCTAGTAAAAAGCAGTAATAACTAAAACAACATGGGACTGAAACAAAGGCAGACCTGAAGACCAATGGGACAGGATTGAATATACTGACATCTCCCCTCAAACATATGATCATCTAATCTTTGACAAGGGAGCAAGAAATGTTAAGTGTAGCAAAGAAAGCCTCTTTAACAAGTTGTGCTGGCAAAAGTGGACGGCTACATGCAAAAAATGGGCTTAGATCTCTGCCTAACACAATGTAAAAAAGTAAGATTAAAATGGATTAAAGACCTCAATATCAGACTGGAATCCATAAGGTACAATAAAGACAAAGTTGGCAAAGTCCTCGATAACATTGAAGCTAATGCTATCTTCCAATTGTCACTCAATTGGCCAAGCAAATGGAAACAGAGATAGACAAATGGGACTATCTTAAACTAAGAAGCTTCTGCTCCTCAAAAGAAACAATGACTAAAATACAAAGAGAGCCTACAGAATGGGAAAGGAAATCCTCCCAATACAGATCCCACAAGTGGTTTATATGGAGGATATACAAAGTACTGGTTGCACTCCACAAGAAGAAAACATCAAACTCCATCAAAACTGGGGAGACAAAATGAACAGATACTTTCTCAAAGAAGAAATCCAAATGGCTAATAAGCATATGAGAAAATGCTCTACATCACTATTCATCAGGGATATGCAGATCAAAACAACAATGAGATATCATCTCACACTGCAGAGACTGGCCCACATTCAAAAGAACAAAAGCAATCGGTGTTGATGTTGATATGGCGAGAAACGGACTCTCCTTCACTGCTGGTAGGAACGGCGAATGGTTAAGCCCTTTTGGAAGACAGTATGGACGATTATCAAAAAATTACAAATTGAGCTCCCATTTAACCCAGCAATACCACTCCTGGGAATATATCCCAGAGAGGCAAAAAAGTACAGTCGAAATGAGATCTGCACTCCTATGTTCATTGCTGCATTATTCACAACAGCCAAAATCTGGGGAAAAACCCGAGTGCCCGAGAATAGATGACTGGTACAACCCCGAGAGGAAAAGTATGAAAAGTTCTCTATAAGCCTAAAATTGAACTGCCTTATGACCCAGCAATTCCACTTTTGGGCATCTAAACCCAGGACATAAAAACATGCTCTCATAAGGACATATACACACCATTATTCATTGCTGCACTCAGTACAATAGCTTAAAGATATGGACTCAATCTAGGTATCCAATTAAAGATGAATGTATTATTAAGATGTTGTATACATACTCAATGGAATACTACATGTCTGCAAGGAATGATAAAATTATGCAATTTACTGCAATGTGGTTGGAACTGGGAGATAATCAGGTTAAGTAAAGTTAGCCAGAAGAGGAAAGACAAACACAGGATGATACCATATATCTATGGTATATAGATTACTGTTCCTATAGGGGAATGTGAATAACCTTAAACGTAATCTCCAGAAGAGAGAAAAATATATATATATATATATATATATTTCTAGAATGTACTTTGAAATACTTTCTTTACATTAAGTCAAGTTGACTATCTGATACTCAATGTAACGCAAGTTTTTACTAAAAAAAACTTGTATTCCTAATTGCCACAGCTTCTCATACGTACAATAAAATATAACTAATTTCCTTAAAGCTGATGACTGAACACTTTTCAATGATAAAATATAATATAAAAAGGTTAAAGTAATGGAGATAATTAATATTAATTATTATAGCATCATTTCAAACTCTAAGGGAAAATATAGGGAAAACTTGATTGGATTGTATTAATTTAAAATGCTATTTTTTATCAAAATTTCACATTTTCCTTGATGAGAAGTTAGTTTCATGGTAGAGATAAATACATATTATTCCTCTTTATTATACTATGATCTTATAAACCTATAATAGTATAGGACTTTGTACAATCTATAAACAAAGTTAAGTCAATTACAACTATGTGTTATAAATCCTGTTATATAATTTTAATATGAAATGTATAGAGTAATATTAAAACTTTAAAGTGATCCAATTCTAAATAGCATAGAGCCTTTAAAAACAGTTGCTAAATACGTTATAAAGAATTTACTGGGTAGTATAAAATAAAAGAAATTATTTTATAATTCTTTACCTGGAGTAGGGAGATAAGAGGGTGGAGATCATCTCTTATGTGTTCATTTCTTATATGTTTGAAGCACAAATTCTATTAGCTGCCCAGAAGGTGCCGAAGTACTACTGTCTTTAGCACTAATGTTCACAGAGCACATGACCCTGGTGGGCCCAATTAAGGTGTAACCCCTGAGCATCATTGGATGTGACAGTCCCCCAAAATGTATCAAGATAATGAGAAACTATCTCACACAAATGAGGAAGAATGGCACATATCAAAAATATTAGAATTATCTGTATATGTGTGATGTGGTTTAAAGGGAACTCTTGTTCACTGCTGTGGGAATGCTGCCTAGTTCAACTTTTATAGAAAACAGTAATATATAAGTAAACTAAGAATTGAGCTGGGGTGGGTGTTGGAAAATTTTAGGACTGAAACTCCATCATGAACAACTTTGTAACTGTGTATCTCTTAGCGATTCAGTTACAAAATGAGAGAAAGATAGATATCATGCTAACAGATTTTGCCAGAAAAAAAATAACAACAAAAAGAATTGAACTGCTGTTGGAGTACAAGGAGCTTAGGTTGCACCCATCAAAGTGCCCCCAAGTCACTCCCATTACTTTGTTTGTCTGTAACCACTTCTATGCTCTCTTCCCCAACCAATTTGTAAGGTCTCATTAACTTTCACTGCAAGTTAATATTGCCTTTCTCTTCTCCTTATGTCTTTTGAATAGTTTAATGCAATGTCCTTTTTGTATAGATACAGGAAGACAATTAATATTATGCTTTATAACTTAAGATTTAATTGGCCTTGGATATTATTCACTCCTGGACATCTGCTTTCTCAACTTAAGCCTCAGTTGCCCTCACTTCCTAGCACCTCAAAAGCAGGGTCCCGACGTGGGACTGAATGGAACCAGGGCAAGCCAGTAAGTTATGTGCTACCCTGGCATCGTGATGGGCCACGCCAAGGTGCCACGATTCTTAACTATAGGTTAAGAGTTTGATCATAGGCAAATACTGTCATGATCCAAAAATAACGACGAGACTAGGACCCTGCTGCTAAGAATAGGAAAGATATCTGGCCTGAGCACTGCAGCCTGAGATCGAGATGGCCCTAGGAGAGCAATTCTATAAGCTTAAAGTATCTCTGTGTCCATACAAAATGACTTATATTATGTATGCTTATATGTTGGTCAGACAAGGAGAAGAGAAACACACCCAGGGAATCCTGTTCTAGTGTGGGTTGATCTGCTAAATGAGAATCTGTCCTAGAAGCAGCCTTCCCATGTGTCCTGATTAGCTTGGATGAGACTGAGCATTTCTCCCCTTCATCTGCCTTCAGTAAGTAAGAGGCAGCTTCCCTTATCTCAAAGAGACCTTACTGTGGAGAGGCAGCTTCCCTTATCTCACAGAAACCTTACTGTAAGAGGCAGGCTAGTCTTTGAGATATAGATTCCAAGCTCTAGCAGGCTGGTCTCTGATATGCTATCCAAGTGCTTGTAGCTTGTGAAAGGTGAGACCAAGATTACTGGCCTGCAGATGTATAGAAACAATGTATGTTCTGCCATCTCATTGTTCTTTCTGTAACTCTTTTTTGATGATATCACTATATTGTGCCCTTTAGAGGTACCATGATCTATATAAGGGAGATTTCAGGGCTCTCTGGGGGACACGTGCTTAGAGAACCTGGGAACACGTGCCTGAGAGAACCACACAAACTGCCATATGACCCAGCAATCCAATTCTGGGTATCTATCATCAGGACACAAAAATAAGCATTCAAAATGACATGTTCACACCATTATTCATCATAACACTTAACAAAATATCTAAGATATAGAATCAATCTATGTGTGCAATGATAGATAAGTGGATCATGCAGATGTGGTATACATAGAAAGTGGAATACTACAAAGCTTCCAGGAGTGATAAAATTATGCAAAACTCACTGCAACACGGATGGTACTGTAAGTTATCATGTTAAATAAAGTAAGCCAGATGAAGGACAAACATGGGATGATCTCACTTATACATAGTATATAGATTAAATGGCCAAGGAAATGAAATGTTTTAAAACTTGGATGCCCTGATCACACTTAATCTCAGAGTATAAAGAAGAGAGGGACAAAGAATTAAAGAAATCAAAGGGGATAAAAGAGATAGACAGGAATCAACAGGGAGCAGGGGTTAAGGGGAGCTGAATTTATCAGTGGTGTCAAGGAGTGGTATAGCTACATACCTGAACCACTGAGTCATTACTGCAAACAAGATCCAAACTTCAACTACAAAACTAAAAAATGTGTCTGTCAAAGTGGCAGATTGGCAGAAGGAAGGAGGTAGAAGAGAATTTGGATCCGTGTGCAGGGAAGATCGCACTGATGCTGGAACATACTATGTCTAAAATTCATCTATTAATTACTTTTATGGTGCTTTAATAATTTTAAATGTATCTAGGGTCCAGAAAGATAGTACATGAAGGGTCAGAGTGATAGTACAGTGGATGAGTTGTTTGTCTTGCACAAGGGTGACCCTAGTCTGATCCCCATTTCATTTTAGCAACACCAGGAGTAATACCTGAGTGCAGAGCCAGGGGTAATTTCTGAGCACTGCTGGGCCCAAACAATAGTACAGTGGGTGGTATGTTTGTCTTGCACATAGCTGACCTGGGCTCACTTCCTTCAAGCACCACCAGGAGTAATATCTAAGCACAGAGCCAAGACTAACCTCTGAACATTGCTAGGTGTAACCCTAAAACAAAACAAACAAAACAAAAGATTTACATGAGTTAAAGCACCATATCTTAAGATATGCACCATATTGTGCATGCTGCTGAGCCTAGTTCAATCTTCATCACCATATCCTCCTGAGCACCATGATTATCATGATTGCAGTCTTGGAGTACCCCAAGTACTGCAGGGGTTCTGGATAATATAAAACTACAAGATTGAATCGGCACCATATTATTCAACTGTATGAAGTGAATTGCTGGTCACCAGAAATGGCTCGCAGATCTCCTGAGTATCTCTTTGGAGATTGCCCCAAATTCATTTATAATTATTTTTCTATAATTATTTATAGTATGTGTAATAAAAATGAAAATCTAAGATTATCTGTTGTGGGAAGCTGGCCCGTTAACTGACCAAGGGCCTAAGTGCCTGTGCTAGGTATGGTCATCTTGACCTACGACCCCGCGGCAGGCACAGCCTGTGTGATGTATGGTCATCTTGACCTACGACCACATGGCAGGCACAGCCTGTGCTATGTATGTTCGTCTTGACCTACGTGACCCCGCAACAGGCAAAGCCAGTGCTATATATGGTAATCTTGATGTATGGTTATCCTGAGAGAACATCTGTCATGGCTGTCAGTAATAACAAGAAGTAACTATCTCGTGTCTGGTACGTGATATGTATAAATTTAGTAAATCATATGGACATGGCCCTTGGTGTAACTACCTCGTGTCTAGTACAAGATATGCTTAAACTTTATGCGTGATATGTGAAAACAAACCTTCCTAACCATATATGGGCACGACCTTTAGTGTAGCTGCCTCACTAATGGATATATACCCTGATTGCCCCCAATAAAGTCTGTCCCTTTTTCTCTCTGTTTCTGAACTGCATTCTGTCTCTTGTGTCTTGTGTTCATTCGGTTGATCCCTCCTTGCGCCTACGGATCCTAGGGCCACCTCCGCAGGCCAGAGAGTGGTTTTGCGGGCCCCCCCACAATCTGTGACATTTTGTGGGAAGGAAGGGTTGATAGCCACATTCAGTGGTGCACAGGGTTTAGTACTGACTCTGCACTGAGAAATAACTACTACTTGGTGACTATGTATGTTTCATGGAATTAAAATCACTTCAACTGCATGCAAGGCAAGTGCCTTAACTGATTTATTCTTACCTGCTCTATTGCCTCTCTAGTTCCTTCACAGGAGATTTATTTCTTGGGGGGAGTGGCACTTAGCAGTTAATATTATCAATATATCAATATAAACAATTAAAGGAGAAATAAAAAGCAAATATTCTCAAACAAAAGCTTGGGGCATTTATTGCTTCTACTCCATCACTGTAAGAAATATCAAATTCTTCTATGAAAAGCAAGGAAGCTCCAGTATAAAGCAACAAAATACATAAAGGTCATTAAATAGGGAAATATGGCACAAAATAACCATGACTCACAGTTTGTACACTAGAGTTATGAACTTCAAACTTTGAAGGGAAAATTAGTTACCAAAACTTATGGGACACAGAAAAGCTCTGTTAAGAGTAAAGTTTATAGCTCTACAAGCGTTCCTCAGGAAGGAGGAGCGAGCCTACATAAATAACCTAACTTCACAGATTAAGAGCTTGGAGAAGGACCAACAAAAGGAGCACAACCCGAACAGGAGGAAGGAAATAATAAAACTCAGAGCAGAGATTAACGAGATGGAAACTCAAAAAAAATCCAAAAGATCAATGAAAGCAAGAGCTGATTCTTCGAGAAACTTTACAAGATCAATAAGCCTCTAGCAAAACTCACAAAGAAAGAGAGAAACATCCCTAATAAACCGAATCAGAAATGAAAAGGGTGTCATTACAACAGAAACTACAGAAATTCAAAGGACCCTCCTGAGTACTTTGAGAAGCTTTATGCCACGGAGCATGAAAACCTTGAGGAAATGGATAAATTCCTATACTCCTACAGACTCCCAAGGCTGAACCAAGAATACATGGAATACCTGAACCATTAAAAGTCTCCCCAAGCACAAAAGTCCCGGCCCAGATGGATTCACTAGTGAATTCTTCCAAATCTTTAAAGAGAACTTACTCTCAATCCTCTTTAAGCGTTTCCACAAAATTGAAATATCAAAAACACTTCCGAACAGTTTCTACGAAGCAAATATTACCCGGTACCAAAAGCAAACAGAGATACCACAAAGAAAGAGAATTACAGGCCAATATCCTTGATGAACACAGATGCAAAGATCCTCAAGAAACTACTAGCAAATAGAATCCAACGACTCATCAAAAAGATCATACACCATGACCAAGTAGAATTCATCCCAGGGATGCAAAGATGGTTTAACGTTCGGAAATCAATCAACATAATCCATCATATCAACAAAAGAAAAGAAAAAAGCTAATGATCTTATCAGTAGATGAAGAGAAAGCATTTCACAAGATCCAACACCCCTTTATGATGAAAACCCTACTCAAAATGGGTATAGAGGGGCCTTTCCTCAATATAGTTAAAGCCATCTAAAACAAGCCTACAGCAAGCATCATCCTCAATGTTGGAAAAACTGAGAGCCTTCCTCTAAGATTAAGGATGAGAAAAGGATGCCCACTCTCTCCACTGCTGTTCAATACAGTACTGGAAGCAACATGAAAAAAAAACAATCCTGTTCACAATTGTGCCACAGAAAATCATGTACCTAGGAATCAGCTTAACTAAGGAAGTAAAGGACCAGTACAAAGAAAACTACAAAATTCTACTTCAAGAAATAAAAGAGGACATGATAAAATGGAAAGATATCCCCTTCTCACGGATCGGGAGAATTAACATTGTCAAAATGGCAATATTTCCCAAAGCATTGTACAAATTCAATGCAATCTCTATAAGGATACCCATGACATTCTTCAAAGAAATGGACCAAACACTCCTGAAATTCATAAAGAACAATAAGCTCCCACGAATAGCTAAAGCAATTCTTGGGAAAAAGAAAATGGGAGGAATCAACCTCCCTAACTTCAAACTCTACTACAAAGCAGTAATAATTAAAACAGAATGGTACTGGAACAAAGGCAGAGCTGCAGACCAATAGAACAGGGTTGAATATACTGACATCTCCCCTCAATCATATGAACATCTAATCTCTGATAAAGGAGCAAGAAATATGAAATGGAGTAAGGAAAGCCTCTTTAACAAATTGTGATGGCAAAACTGGACGGCTACGTGCAATAAAAAATGGGTGCAGAACTCAGCCTAACACCACGTACAAAAGTAAGATCAAAATGTATTAAAGACCACAACATCGGACCGGAATCTATAAGGTACATTGAAAACAAAGTTGGCAAAGTCCTCGATGACATTGAAGCTAATGGTATCTTCAATAATGTCACGCCACTGGCCAAGCGAGTGAAAACAAAGAGAGAAAAATGGGACTATCTTAAACTAAAAAGCTTCTGCACCTCAAAAGAAACAGTGACCAAAATACAAAGACAGTCTACAGAATGGGAAAGGATATTCGCCGAATACACATCTGACAAGGGGTTGATATCAAGGATATATAAAGTACTGTTTGAACTCCACAAAAAGAAAACATCCAACCACATTAAATAAAAAATGGGGCAATGAAATGAACAGAAACTTTCTCTAAGAAGAAATCCAAATGGCTAAAAGGCACATGAGAATGCTCTACATCATTAATCATCAGGGAGATGCAGATCAAAACAACAATGAGATATCATCTCACACCTCAGAGACTGGCACACATCAGAAAGAACAAAAACAAACGATGCTGGCGCTGATGTGGCGAGAAAGGAACACTCTTTCACTGCTGGTGGGAATGCCCACTGGTTCAGCCCTTTTGGAAAACAGTATAGACGATTCTCAAAAATTTAGATATTAAGCTCACATTTGACCCAGCAATACCAATCCTGGGAATATATCGCAGAGAGGCAAAAATGTATAGTCAAAGTGACATCTGCACTTGTTTATTCATTGCAGCACTCTTGACAACAGCCAGAAACTGGAAAAAATCTGAGTGCCCGAGAACGGATGACTGATTAAAGAAGTTTTGGTGCATCTACACAATGGAGTACTATGTAGCTATTGGAAATGATAAAGTCATGAAATGTACAGATAAGTGCTACTACATGGAAAGTATCATGATAAGCGGAATGAGTAAGAACGAGAGGGATAGACATAAAAAGATTGCATTCAGCTGGCGGATATAAAGTAACAAAATAGGAGATTAATACCCAAGAATAGCCGAGATCAGTAACAGGAGGATTACTCCATGGCTTAGAGGCCAATCAGGCATTCTAGGGGAAAGTGAGCTCAGATAGAGAAGGTAGAACTAAATAAAGGGTCTTTGGAGGATAATCCCACGATGGGAGATGCATGTTGAAAATAGACTATGGACCAAACATGATTGCCACTCAATGCCTCTTTTGCATACCACAACACCCAATAGGAGAGAGAGAACAAAAGGGAATGCCCTGCCACAGAGGCAGGGTGGGATGTGGGGGATGGGGGTGGGAGGGTTACTGGGATCCTTGGTGGTGGAAAATGGGCACTAGTGGAGGGATGCGTATTTGATCATTGTATAATCGAAACCCAGGCACAAAAATTTGTAAGTCTACAACTGTACTTCATGGTGTTTCACTAATAAAAATTAATTAAAAAATTTTAACAAACAGCAACTTAAGCCAGCTATAAAAGGAAAACAAAAAATACATTTCCTTTTATAAGCAAACAATATATTATAGAATTATACAAACAATATATAATAAAAGTTATAACATTAAAAAAATGTGCCAAAAAGATGGGGGGGCATCAACTTCCCCAACTTCAAACTGTACTACAAAGCGATAGTAATTAAAACAGCATGGTTACTCAAAGAAGAAATCCGAATGGCTAAAAGGCACATGAGAAAATGCTCCACATTATTATTCATCAGGGAGATGCAGATCAAAAACCACAATGAGATATCACTTCACACCACAAAGACTGGCCCACATCCACAAGAACAATAGCAACTGGTGCTGGCATGGATGTGGCGAGAAAGGGACCCTCCTTCACTGCTGTTGGGAATGACGACTGGTTCAGTCCTTTTGGGAAACAGTATGGACGATTATCAAAAAATTACAAATTGAGCTCCCATTTGACCCAGCAATATCACTCCTGGAAATATATCCCAAAGAGGCAAAAAAGTATAGTCGAAGTGACCTCTGCACTTGTTTATTCATTGCAGAACTCTACAATAGCCAGAATCTGGAAAAAACTCGAGTGCCCGAGTACAGATGACTGGTTAACGAAACTTTGGTACATTCACACAATGGAGTACTATGTAGCTATTAGAAAAGATGAAGTCATGTAATTTACATACAAATGGTACTACATGGAAAGCATCTTGTTAAGTGAAATGAGTCAGAAAGAAAGGGATAGACAGAGAAAGATTTTATTCATCTGGGGAACATAATGTAACAAAATAGGAAACTATCACCCAAGAATAGCCGAGATTAGTACCAGGAATTTTGTTCCATGGCTTGGAGGCCAGCCACACAGTCTAGGGGAAAAGGCAGCTCAGATAGAGAAGGGAGCACCAAATAAAGGGTGTTGGGAGGATCCTCCCAGGATGGGAGAAGCATGCTGAAAGTAGACTATAGACCAAACATGATTGCCACTCATTGCCCCTTTTGCAAACCACAACACCCAAAAGGAGAGAAAGAACAAAGGGGAATGCCCTGCCACAGAGGCAGGGTGGGATGGGGGAGATGGGTGTTGGGAGGGATATTGGGATCCTTCGTGGTGGGAAGTGGGCACTGGTGGAGGGATGGGTATTTGATCATTGTATAATTGAATCCCAAGCACAAAAATTTGTAAGTCTACAACTGTACCTCATGGTGTCTCACTAATAAAAAAAATTTTAAAAGCATGGTATTATAACAAAAGCAGATCCACATACCATTGGAATTGGGTTGAATATTGTAACACACACCCTATATGATGATACAATGTTTGATAAAGGTAAAGGCCCTCCCGTTGATCGTCGATTTGCTCGAGCGGGCCCAGTAACGTCTCCATTGGAGACTTTGTTGTTACTGTGTCTGGCATATTGAATACTCTCGGTAGCTTGCCGGGCTCTCCGAGAGGGGCGGAGGAATCGAACTCGGGTCAGCCATGTTGGCCGCGTGTAAGGCGAACGCCCTACCCGCTGTGCTATCGCTCCAGCCCAATGTTTGGTAAGGGGGCAAAAAATGTGAAAAAGTGGATTAAAGACCTTAACATCAGAATAGAATCCAAGGTACATTGAAGAATAGGTCAACAAAACCCTCTACAGCACTGAAGCTAAAGTTATCTTTAAGGACGAAAGCAAATTGACCAAGCAAGTGGAAACACAGATAAACAAATGGGCCTATGTTAAACTAAGAAAATTCTGCAACTCAAGGGAAAAAGTGACCAAAATACAAAGACAGTCTACAGTATGGGAAAGGTTACTCACTCACTGCCCCTCAGATAATGGGTAAATATCAAGGATATACAAGGCACTGGTTGAACTCTACAAGAAGAAAACATCCAACCCCATCAGAAAATGGGGCAATGAAATGAACAGAAACTTCACCAAAGAATAAATGCATGGCGGCCACCTCGTAGCTTATTGGAAAGCCAGGTATGAGCCGGTGGTGACGGGACAACTGCAACCTCATGGTCAAGGCGGGGGGGGGGGGGGGCGCGTTCCTGGCTCATCCTTCATGCCCTACCGAGTTCAGGAGTTGCCCCCAAGAGCGGCTCTCCAGCACAGCCATGGCTCCAGAGCTACAGAAACCAATCTCGTAATTATCTGGCTCTTGGCAGAAATCGTTCTAGACTTAATAAGTAAAATATCAGAAATCCAAAATGGCTATCGTGGCCTCATGACATCATTTGGTTCTCATAACCAGCTATAGAAAACAAATTATTTCACGATGCCGTTTCAGCAGTTCTGATTGTTGGGTGGAAACTCTAAAAAATAATGGTGCATCTTTTGTTGAAATAATGAATGTAATCAAAGTAGATAGAAAGTTAAGTAGAATTCATCTGCCTCACAGGCATTGGGAGGGGTGGGAAGGGGTATATTGGGGTTCTTGGTGGTGAAAAATAAGTACTGGTGAAGGGAAAGGTGTTTGATCATTGCATGACTGAGACTTAAACCAGAAAGCTTTGTAAATTTTCCCACAGTGATTCAATAAATAATTATTTAAAAATTGAAAAAATAAAAATAGTTTAAAAATTTTTAAAAAATTTAAAAATTTTTAAAAAAGAATAAATCCAAATGGCTAAAATGCACATTAAATATAAATTTTAATTAAAAATGTTCTTCTTGAGGCTGTAGCAATATAGTACAGCTGGTAGGGCATTTGCCTTGCACATGGCCAATCCGGCTTCTATTCCTAGCATCCCATATGGTTCCCCAAGCACAGCCAGGAGTAATTCCTAAGTGCAAAGGAATAACCCCTGAGCATTGCCTGGTGGGATCCTCCCAGAAATGTTATTCATTACTAAGCATCAGAGAGATGCAGATCAAAACAACAATGAGATATCATCTCACACCACAGAGACTGGCACACACCCAAAAAGACTAAAATAACTGCTGTTGACGTGGATGTGGGGAGACAGGGATTCTCCTTCACTGCTGGTGGGAATGCCGACTGGTTCAGCCTTTTTGGAAAACAATAGGGACATTTCTCAGAAAACTAGAAATTGAACTCCTATTTGACCCAGCAATACACTTCTAGGGATATATCCTGGAGACGCAAAAAAAAACACAGTTAGAAATGACATCTGCACTTTTTTATGTTTATTGCAGCACTATTTACAATAGCCAGAATCTGAAAATAACCCAAGTACCCAAGAAAATAAGGTAAAGGTAAAGGTAAAGGCCCTCCCGTTGATCGTCGATTTGCTCGAGCGGGCCCAGTAACGTCTCCATTGGAGACTTTGTTGTTACTGTGTCTGGCATATCGAATACTCTCGGTAGCTTGCCGGGCTCTCCGAGAGGGGCGGAGGAATCGAACTCGGGTCGGCCATGTTGGCCGCTTGTAAGGCGAACGCCCTACCCGCGGTGCTATCGCTCCAGCCAAGAAAATATGACTAGTTAAAGAAACTTGGTATATCTACATAATGGAATACTATGCAGCTGTTAGAAATCATGAAATTTACATATAAATGGATCAACATGGAGAGTATCATGCTAAGCGAAATGAGTCAGAAAGAGAGGGACGACACACAATGACTGCACCTATTTGTGGAATATAAAGTAACATAACAGGAGAATAACAACTAAGGATAGTAGAGTAAAGGTCAGGAGGGTGAGCCCATGACTTGGAAGTCGATCTAATGTGCTGGGGGTAAAGTCAGGTGAGATGTAAAAGAGACCACTAAGTAAATGATGGTTGGAGGGATTACTCGGGATGGAAGATGCATGCTGAAAATAGGCTATGGATCAAACTTTATGGCTGCTAAGTGCTTATATTGCAAACCAGAACACCCAATAGGAGAGAGCGAATAAGAGGGAATGTGTCTGTCACAGAGGCAGGGGGTGAGAAGTGGTGGGGTGGCAGGAGGGACACTGGGAACATTGGTGGTGGAGAATGGGCACCGGTGGAGGGATGGGTACTCGAACATTTTTTATTGAAATGTAATCATGAATCTTTGTAAGTCTGTAACTGCATCTCACAATGATTCATTAAAATAAATAAATAAATAAGTGTGATAGCACAGCGGGTAGGGTGTTTGCCTTGCACGCAGCCGACATGGCTGACTCGAGTTTGACTCCTCCGTCCAGCAAACTACCGAGAGTATCTCGCCCACATGGCAAAGCCTGGCAAGCTACCCGTGACATATTCAATATGCCAAACACAGTAACAAGTCTCATAATGTTACTGGGCTTGCTCGAGCAAAATCTATGAACGACAGGAGGACAGTGACAGTGACAGTGCCAAAAACCTTTGAGTGCCTAGTAATCAACTTTATAAAGGATATATTTAAACTATAAGTAACTATAGGGCTGGAGTGATAGTACAGTAGATAGGGCACTTGCCTTGCATGCTGCCAAACTGGGTTCTCTCCCCAGCTTCCCAAATGGTCCCCTGAGTACTGCCAGGAGTAACTTCTGAATTCAGAGTTAGGATTAATTAACCCATGAGCACTGCTGAGTGTGGTCCCAAAACAAAACAATAACAAAATGGGAAATGATATATAATAAAAGTTTTATTATTCAAATCTAATGATAATATAATATTTAGTGACAACATCCTGAAAACATTTACTCTAACTGCAGGCATAAGACAGGGATGTCTGTTCTTACCACTATCAATGAACATTATTATTGGAAATCCAAGATTTAGCAATCAAATAAGAAAAAGAAGTGAGCTGATTCAATTTGGAAAGTAGTCAAACGATCATTATTCGTAGACAATGAGATAATAATATACATAGATATATTTAAAAGCTGCCCCCAAAGTTGTCAGAAAAAAAATAACCAACAAAGTGGCAGGCTATCAAATTAATCAAATTTTTATAAATTCTGTATCTCTATACATGATAAGCTCGGGGGGGGGGGGGAGGCAGGAGACTGCACTGTTCTCTTCCGGGAGCTGGTGTTTATAGTCTCTGGGTCTTGGCCGTTGATGGGATTACATGGCGCCAGGGGACCAGTTGGTGGGTGTGACCCCCGCCTTCAGGTGTCCGTGCCTGGCTGCCCTCGCCGGAGCCCCTTGGAGGGGAGCGGGTCGAGCTTTCCTCCCCACCCCGACAAGAGCTCCGGCAGCCAAAGACCTCCAGGACCAGCCACCACCATGCTGAGACCACTCTCTGCACACCTGAAAGTACTGGCAGAGGGACAAAGTCACGCAGGTTCTGGGGCTGAGATCCCCAAGCCTATTCAGATTGGGGCTGGGCATCCTCCACTCAGATCCTCCAACTCCAGTAGGCGTGGGTCACACCCACCAACTGGCCCCCTGGCGCCGTGTAATCCCATCAATGGCCAAGACCCAGAGACTATAAAAACCAGCTTCCGGAACCACGCGGCCGCAAATGCGGCCGCGCGACATCTTATTATGACATCTTATTATGACATCTTATTATCTCATTCCTACCTTGGACAAACTGGCAGGCTACCGAATGTAGCCTGCCCACACGACAGAGTCTGGCAAACTCCCCATGGCGTACCCAATATGCCAAATACCAGTAACAGTGATGGGTCTCATTCTCCTAAAGAGCTTTGAATATAATCTCAGGACTAGGATGAAAGAGACATTATTGGGAACTGCTTGAGGCAATCGACGAATAACAGGATGATTTGTGATCTGTAATACATGATAAGCTAGGAAAGAAAAAATATTTCATTTAAAATGCACTGAAAACAAGAACAATTGAAAAATGTAATATCTCACAGTTACTTATGTCATTGTTTGAGGATTTACTGGGCTATTTCCCCCCCCCCCCAGGTGAGCCTTCTGTGTTAATAATTGTTTTCACTTATTGAGCCTAGTTGGCTTCTATTCTACTTTCCTATCTAAGTTGCTGTGCTCCTAACAGACTATCAGTATTGATGGATTTGAAAGTGTTGTGTGGTAACAAAAAATATACAATAAATAATTTTGTGACTTTCAGGGGTCAGGATTTAGAGGTTAGGTGGAAAATTGGAGACAGTGATGGAGGGAGGATCACACTGTTTGTGGAAGTGGTTCTGGAATATTGAAAATCCAAAACAACTCTATTAGGAACAACCATGTAATGAGTGTTTAAATAAGTTACCAAGACTCAAGAACCTAAGAATCAACTAAATAAAAGATATGAAAGTTCTATACATCAAAAACTCCAAGTATTATTAAAAGAAATAGAAGACATAGGAGCATGGATAGTTATTTTGAATGAATCAGAAGTAACAGCATTATAAAAATGATGATCGATGATCCTATATACAGCATTATACAGATACATTGCAATCCGTATCAAATACTAGTGGCATACATTTTGTTTGGGGGTCACACCCAGAGGTTCTCAGTGATTAATCCTTGCTTTTGTGCTCAGGAATGACTTTTGGCAGTGTTGGGATACCATATGGAGTCATAGGAACTAAATCAGGCTCAACCACATATAAGCCTTACCTCCTGTAATATTTATCCAATGTAATTCCCTAAGGGGCACAAAACAAATACTACAAAAAACTTTATGGAAATAGAAAAGGCCCCAAATTTCCAAAGTAGTTTTAGAATGAAAGATGAGAAACACTATATTCATGAATTTAAATTATGCTATGAAATGTAATAATCATGTGTTTTTGAAAAAACTGTAAGTCTGACTATTGGAAAAGAATTCAGAGCCCAGAAATAAACTTTCAGATACAAGGAAGTTCATTTACAAAAAGTTAAGAAGATAAAATGAAAGACGGTAAACATCATCAACAAATCATGTTGAAAATATTAGTCACATGAAAAACATAGAACATTATCACACAAAGTATATAAATTTTAATTAAAATAGATTACCATTGTCTTAAAACCAAAATCATAAATTACACTGAAAAATACACAACCGAAAATCACTGTTCTTTGATTCAATAGTATTAATCAAGTTATTTGATTCACTAGTATTATATTATTTGATTTAATAGTGTTAATATTTAATTTGGTTCTCAGTAGTGTTAATTACATGTTATTTAATTTAATAGTGTTTTCAGTAACAAGGAAAACAAAATCAAAAATAAATAGATTTTTAAAAACTTTACCATGAAACTCTTATTATATTCACACACCATGAACACAATATTCATCATACGCTGACAAAGGTCTAGTATAAAAGTTACATAAAAAGTTCACAAATATCAACAAAAAAGGTGGCATAGAGATACTAAAGAGGTGAAAGAACTTGCCGTGCACTTAGCCAAGTCCAGTTAGACACTCAGCACTACATATGTCACTCTGAGACAGCCAGGAGTGATCCCTAAGCATAGAGCCCTGTGTACTACCAGGTGTTACACAAAAACAAATACAAAATAAACACAGCCTTAAAATGGAGAAAATATGGGAAAAGTAATTTACTCAGAGTAGGCCCTCTAATGACCAGCAGGCAGTTGAAAATATAGTAGTCATCACTGATTGTCAGAGAAAAGCAATCATAATGACAGCGTGATATTACCTCACCCAAGCGAGAATAGCCAATATCACATAGGCTAGAGAAAAGCAGGCTGGGTAAGAATATGGAGAAAAAGTAACATCCACTCACTGTTCATAGGTATCCAAACTGTTTCAGCATGGAATAAAGTATGGAGGTTTTTCAAGACAGTAAAAATAGAACTACCACATGTTTAAGAATTACATTTCAGGTATGGGGTCACAAATTTAAATCTGTATGTGCAAACCCATGCTCATTTAGAGTTATTTACAATTAGCAAACTCTGTAACAATTCAAATCACGATCACGATCATCCTGTTTTTCGTTGATTTCCTCGAGCAGGCACCAGTAACGCCTCCTTCTTCCTAGCCCTGATATTTTAGAAGAGCCATTTCAATGCTCTTTCAGGATTAGGATAATGAGACCCATCATTGTTACTGGTATTTGGCATATTGAGTATGACACGGGAAGTTTGCCAGAATCTGCCATGCGGGCAGGATACTTTTGGTAGCCTGCCAGGTTCTCCAAAGGGAAAAAAAATAATATGTCACGCAGCCACAAATGCGGCTGCACGCTTCCGGGAGCTCGGTTTTATAGTCTCTGTGTCTTGGTCCTTGAAGGGACCAACCTAGCGCTAGCAGCTGGTGGATGTGACGCCTACCTACTGGAAGATGGGGGGGTCTGGTTGGAGAAGGCCCAGTCCCAATCCGAGTAGGCTTGGAGAACTCAGCCCCGGAGCCCGCATGCCTGTGTTCCTCTGCCAGTTCTTTCATGCATGAGGCCCATCCGGACATGTGGAGAGTGGTCCCAGCATGGCCGTGGCTGGCTCGGGAGGTCTTCAGTTGCTGGGGCTCTGCTAGGGGTGTGGGGGGGAGAGAAACTTAACCCTTCCCCCTCCAAGGGGCCCCGGTGAGGACAGCCAGGCGCGGGGGCAGGAGACTCAATTCAAATACCTAACAATATTTGACTGACTAACAATGTGTATACACACCAAATGGAACTCAGCTAAAAAAAGGTGAAATGTTGCAATTGCTGCAGCATTGAGAGTACTGTATGGGGTTATGTTCATAGCAGTATGTGAGAAGGAAAAAGAAAGACCAGATGATCTCACTCATATGTGATATATAAACAAAGCACAGGAATGGACTTCATGAACTGAAAAAAAATCTTCTCTTAAATAAATGTTTTAAAGAAAGAAGATATTTACAGCATTCACCAAAGAGAAGGACAACATGGAGGGCGGGACCCACAGATCCCGAAGGAAAAAAAAAAAACAGATTCCAAAAAGAGCCGAGATCATCGGGAAGCCCCAGATGGGGTAGGTACCGCATCCCGCCTCCCCCAGATGGAACCCCGGTGACCAGAAGCCTCAACAACCACAGCTCGAGTATGCGGGAACTAGGACTTTTCCTCAAATCTCCCGGGACTACACCTCCCAGGTAACCTCTGATTCCGGAAGTCACACCCACAGCCCGCCCCCCAGCGCCATATTTACAGCATTCACCAAAGAGAAGGACAACATGGAGGGCGGGACCCACAGATCCCGAAGGAAAAAAAAAAAAAGATTCCAAAAAGAGCCGAGATCATCGGGAAGCCCCAGATGGGGTAGGTACCGCATCCCGCCTCCCCCAGATGGAACCCCGGTGACCAGAAGCCTCAACAACCACAACTCGAGTATGCGGGAACTAGGACTTTTCCTCAAATCTCCCGGGACTACACCTCCCAGGTAACCTCTGATTCCGGAAGTCACACCCACAGCCCGCCCCCCAGCGCCATATTTACAGCATTCACCAAAGAGAAGGACAACATGGAGGGCGGGACCCACAGATCCCAAAGGAAAAAAAAAAAACAGATTCCAAAAAGAGCCGAGATCATCGGGAAGCCCCAGATGGGGTAGGTACCGCATCCCGCCTCCCCCAGATGGAACCCCGGTGACCAGAAGCCTCAACAACCACAGCTCGAGTATCCGGGAACTAGGACTTTTCCTCAAATCTCCCGGGACTACACCTCCCAGGTAACCTCTGATTCCGGAAGTCACACCCACAGCCCGCCCCCCAGCGCCATATTTACAGCATTCACCAAAGAGAAGGACAACATGGAGGGCGGGACCCACAGATCCCGAAGGAAAAAAAAAAAAAAGATTCCAAAAAGAGCCGAGATCATCGGGAAGCCCCAGATGGGGTAGGTACCGCATCCCGCCTCCCCCAGATGGAACCCCGGTGACCAGAAGCCTCAACAACCACAGCTCGTGTATGCGGGAACTAGGACTTTGCCTCAAATCTCCCGGGACTACACCTCCCAGGTAACCTCTGATTCCGGAAGTCACACCCACAGCCCGCCCCCCAGCGCCATATTTACAGCATTCACCAAAGAGAAGGACAACATGGAGGGCGGGACCCACAGATCCCGAAGGAAAAAAAAAAAACAGATTCCAAAAAGAGCCGAGATCATCGGGAAGCCCCAGATGGGGTAGGTACCGCATCCCGCCTCCCCCAGATGGAACCCCGGTGACCAGAAGCCTCAACAACCACAACTCGAGTATGCAGGAACTAGGACTTTTCCTCAAATCTCCCGGGACTACACCTCCCAGGTAACCTCTGATTCCGGAAGTCACACCCACAGCCCGCCCCCCAGCGCCATATTTACAGCATTCACCAAAGAGAAGGACAACATGGAGGGCGGGACCCACAGATCCCGAAGGAAAAAAAAAAAAAGATTCCAAAAAGAGCCGAGATCATCGGGAAGCCCCAGATGGGGTAGGTACAGCATCCCGCCTCCCCCAGATGGAACCCCGGTGACCAGAAGCCTCAACAACCACAGCTCGAGTATGCGAGAACTAGGACTTTTCCTCAAATCTCCCGGGACTACACCTCCCAGGTAACCTCTGATTCCGGAAGTCACACCCACAGCCCGCCCCCCAGCGCCATATTTACAGCATTCACCAAAGAGAAGGACAACATGGAGGGCGGGACCCACAGATCCCGAAGGAAAAAAAAAAAAACAGATTCCAAAAAGAGCCGAGATCATCGGGAAGCCCCAGATGGGGTAGGTACCGCATCCCGCCTCCCCCAGATGGAACCCCGGTGACCAGAAGCCTCAACAACCACAGCTCGAGTATCCGGGAACTAGGACTTTTCCTCAAATCTCCCGGGACTACACCTCCCAGGTAACCTCTGATTCCGGAAGTCACACCCACAGCCCGCCCCCCAGCGCCATATTTACAGCATTCACCAAAGAGAAGGACAACATGGAGGGCGGGACCCACAGATCCCGAAGGAAAAAAAAAAAAAACAGATTCCAAAAAGAGCCGAGATCATCGGGAAGCCCCAGATGGGGTAGGTACCGCATCCCGCCTCCCCCAGATGGAACCCCGGTGACCAGAAGCCTCAACAACCACAGCTCGAGTATCCGGGAACTAGGACTTTTCCTCAAAACCGCGCGGCCGCTTACGCGGCCGCGCGACATCTCTCTACATACAAAGTGATCCATATATACAAAGTAAACTACCCAACACTTCTCTCTGAAAATCATAGTTAAGTTTGGAGCACGGCCACAGCCCCAGAAACACAAGGACTTAATGCAGAACCCAGCAGCTTGGAGCAGAAAAGTGAACGGGCTATGCGTTAATCCAGGTCATCATGACTGTCCAGAGGGGAAAGGGTGTTGCCCCATTCGCCCTCTCCTCTCTGGAAAGAAAGATGGCGGCCACATGGGAGCCTTGTGGACAGCAGGCATGAGCCGGGGGAGTGGTGGTGACTAAAACCTCATGGGAAGGGGGGCGTTCCGGTCCGTCCTTCACACCCTACCGAGATCACCAGTTGCCCCCCACGAGCAGCTCTCCAGCACGGCCACAGCCCCAGAAGCACAAGGACTTAATGCAGAACCCAGCAGCTTGGAGCAGAAAAGTGAAAGGACTATGCGTTAAACCGGGCCATCAAGTCTGCCAAAGAGGAAAGGGGGTTGCCCCATTCGCCTTCTCTTCTCTGGAAAGAATGATGGCGGCCGTATGGGAGCCTTGTGGACAGCAGGTATGAGCCAGGGGTGTGGGGCCGACTAAAACCTCATGGGAAGGGGGGCGTTCCGGTCCGTCCTTCACGCCCTACCGAGGTCACCAGTTGCCCCCCGCGAGCGGCTCTCCAGCACGGCCACGGCCCCAGAAGCACAAGGACTTAATGCAGAACGCGGCAGCTTGTAGCAGAAAAGTGAATGGACTATGCGTTAATCCAGGCCATCATGTCTGCCTGGAGGGGAAAGGGTGTTTGTCCCTTCCACCCTCCTCCCTCTGGAAAGAAAGATGGCGGCCACATGGGAGCCTTGTGGACAGCAGGTATGAGCCGGGAGTGTGGGGGCGACTAAAACCTCATGGGAAGGGGGGCGTTCCGGTCCGTCCTTCACGCCCTACCGAGGTCACCAGTTGCGCCCCATGAGCGGTTCCCCAGCACGGCCACGGCCCCAGAAGCACAAGGACTTAATGCAGAACCCGGCAGCTTGGAGCAGAAAAGTGAACGGACTATGCGTTAATCCAGGCCATCAAGTCTGCCGGAGGAGAAAGGGTGTTGCCCCATTCGCCCTCTCTTCTCTGGAAAGAAAGATGGCGGCTGCATGGGAGCCTTGTGGACAGCAGGTATGAGCCAGGGGAGTGGGGGCGACTAAAACCTCATGGGAAGGGGGCGTTCCGGTCCGTCCTTCACGCCCTACCGAGGTCACCAGTTGCCCCCCGCGAGCGGCTCTCCAGCACGGCCACGGCCCCAGAAGCACAAGGACTTAATGCAGAACCCAGCAGCTTGGAGCAGAAGAGTGAAAGGACTATGCGTTAATCCAGGCCATCATGTCTGCCCGGAGGGGAAAGGGTGTTGGTCCCTTCCGCCCTCCTCCCTCTGGAAAGAAAGATGGCGGCCACATGGGAGCCTTGTGGACAGCAGGTATGAGCCGGGGGTGTGGGGGCGACTAAAACCTCATGGGAAGGGGGGCGTTCCGGTCCGTCCTTCACGCCCTACCGAGGTCACCAGTTGCCCCCCACGAGCGGTTCCCCAGCACGGCCACGGCCCCAGAAGCACAAGGACTTAATGCAGAACCCGGCAGCTTGGAGCAGAAAAGTGAACGGACTATGCGTTAATCCAGGCCATCAAGTCTGCCGGAGGAGAAAGGGTGTTGCCCCATTCGCCCTCTCTTCTCTGGAAAGAAAGATGGCGGCTGCATGGGAGCCTTGTGGACAGCAGGTATGAGCCAGGGGAGTGGGGGCGACTAAAACCTCATGGGAAGGGGGCGTTCCGGTCCGTCCTTCACGCCCTACCGAGGTCACCAGTTGCCCCACACGAGCGATTCCCCAGCACGGCCACGGCCCCAGAAGCACAAGGACTTAATGCCGAACCCGGCAGCTTGGAGCAGAAAAGTGAACGGACTATGCGTTAATCCAGGCCATCAAGTCTGCCGGAGGAGAAAGGGTGTTGCCCCATTTGCCCTCTCTTCTCTGGAAAGAAAGATGGCGGCCGCATGGGAGCCTTGTGGACAGCAGGTATGAGCCAGGGGAGTGGGGGCGACTAAAACCTCATGGGAAGGGGGCGTTCCGGTCCGTCCTTCACGCCCTACCGAGGTCACCAGTTGCCCCCCCATGAGCGGCTCTCCAGCACGGCCACAGCCCCAGAAGCACAAGGACTTAATGCAGAACCCAGCAGCTTGGAGCAGAAGAGTGAAAGGACTATGCGTTAATCCAGGCCATCATGTCTGCCCGGAGGGGAAAGGGTGTTGCTCCCTTCCGCCCTCCTCCCTCTGGAAAGAAAGATGGCGGCCACATGGGAGCCTTGTGGACAGCAGGTATGAGCCGGGGGTGTAGGGGCGACTAAAACCTCATGGGAAGGGGGGCGTTCCAGTCCGTCCTTCACGCCCTACCGAGGTCACCAGTTGCCCCCCACGAGCGGCTCTCCAGCACGGCCACAGCCCCAAAAGTACAAGGACTTAATGCAGAACCCAACAGCTTGGAGCAGTAGAGTGAAAGGACTATGCGTTAATCCAGGCCATCATGTCTGCCCGGAGGGGAAAGGGTGTTGGTCCCTTCCGCCCTCCTCCCTCTGGAAAGAAAGATGGCGGTCACATGGAAGCCTTGTGGACAGCAGGTATGAGCCGGGGGTGTGGGGGCGACTAAAACCTCATGGGAAGGGGGGCGTTCCGGTCCGTCCTTCACGCCCTACCGAGGCCACCAGTTGCCCCCCGCAAGCGGTTCTCCAGCACGGCCATGGCCCCAGAAGCACAAGGACTTAATGCAGAACCCAGCAGCTTGGAGCAGAAAAGTGAATGGACTATGCGTTAATCCAGGCCATCAGGTCTGTCCAGAGGGGAAAGGGTGTTGCCCCAGTCGCCTTCTCCTCTCTGGAAAGAAAGATGGCGGCCGCATGGTAGCCTTGTGGACAGCAGGTATGAGCCGGGGGAGTGGGGGCGACTAAAACCTCATGGGAAGGGGGGCGTTTCGGTCCGCCCTTCATGCCCTACCGAGACCACCAGTTGCCCCCCACTAACGGCCACGTCTCCAGAGCAGAGAAACCAATTTCTTAACTATCTGACTTTCAGTAGAAATACTTCCAGGGTCAATAAGTAAAATAGCAGAAATTCAAAACCAACATTTAATTCTTGAACCCAGCTGTAGAAAGCAAATCACTTCACAATGCTTTTTCAGCATGTCTGATTGGGGGGGGGGTAAACTCTAAATAATAGTGGTGAATCTTTTATTGAAACAATGAATCTAATCAAAGCAGATAGAGTGTTATCTAGAATTCATCTGGCCCACAGGGACTGGGAGGGGTGGGGGGGTGGGGTTTTATTGGGGTTCTTCATGGTAAAAAATAAGTTTTGGTAAAGGGAAATGTGTTTGAAATTTGCATGACTGAGACCTAAACCTGAAAGCTTTGTAACCTTTCCCACGGTGATTCAATAAAGAAAAATAAATAAAAAAAAAGAAAGAAAGAAAGAAAGAAGATTACTGACTTAGGCACACGTGATTTGATGTCTCCAGTATCTAGACAAAAAACTGAATTAACTAAAGAGCTTCAACTAAGTTTTAGCAGAAGTCATAAATCATGAAACAATTTCTCATACTGTTCCTTTCAGGAAATGACACTTGCTGTGGAATCATGAGTAATTTCATCAGTGGAGATGCAGATGCAAAGCTGCCAGGACCTTAGTGGTCTAGGAACAGATTTTAGCTTCAAGCTTCTTAAGGTTCTGGGGATAGGAAGATACACTGAGCACTCAAGTTTTCCAGACACCCAGCTCTGCTCTCACAAACACTGAATTGGGGAGCAGTAAAATATGAAGTTTGAATCAGAACCATCCTTGGGTTTTTCTTCCGTTGCCTCTGCTGTTCTGGTTGGGGGCTGTCATTCTTGATTAGAGATCTGCTATTTCTAGTCCAATAGCAGAGTGAGCTAAGAGAGGATGGACAATTAGTCAAACCAATTGACTTCCCTAGTCCACTGTTATGTTAGCAAGCAGTCCACATCTTCCAAAGTATTCACAGATAACAAGCAGTCCAAGATTGCTCTGCACACATTAAACTTTAGAGGGAGTTTATTTGCTATAATGGAAATATCAACTGCTGCAAAATATGAGTCACCATGCAGGTTCCCTGTACACACAGAAACATATAAAATATAGAGGATATTGGGGACTAACAGTATCTGACACGATAGAGGTCCAGACTACCACCAGGCCTTACCAATATGTGATTATCCATAATGACACATATGTGATGTGAAAGTTCAGGCCCCCAAATTGCACATGAGCATGATAACTATGATTTCTCAAGTTCTCAGAACAACTAATTCATACCTTCTTCCAGACACAAGGAAATCTGAGTCATAAACAAGCCCCAAAGAACTCACAATTGCAGAAGTTACATGGCATTTGAATCCACAAATCTTCAGTTCACATTAGGCCAACAAAAATGCAGATCCACGGGAACTCACTCAATGTTGAGATGATGGGATCCTGATCATTGCTTAGGCCAGCTCATACTAGGTTCTTTACTCCTAGCCCTCATGTAGCAGCAAATTTAATGAACAAATGAAAAATTGAGCCTCATTGAAGGATAGCAAAAAACTCCAGCAAGATCTTTAAATATACCAAACATTTTTAAACTACATAAAGAGATATCCAAGAAACAGTTCCATTGATATTCAATAAAAAGACATAAGCGAAAATTAGCAATAATAAACATAAAGAAATTAATAATGAAAGTATGGAAAACAAACAGAAACAAATGAGTTAAAGAATATAGTAGTTTACATATTCATTATAATGGGAAAGAGCAGTAGAATGGAACAAACAAATTATCATCTCAGTGACCAATAATTGAAATCATTCCATAGGAGAAAAAATAATTTTTCAAAATAAATGAAAAAAAGAAAAATTATGGAACAGCATTACAACAATAAATGTCTTAATAAAGAGAAAAAAAGAGAAATTGCTAATGGAAGAAATACTAGCAGAAAATTTTCCTAATGTAAAGAGGAATACATAGATCCTGACCCAGGAATTCTGAACAAAGTATACCCAAAGAGAAGAAAGAAAGGCAAATTGTAGGCAAAATGGAAAGTGCTCTCTTGGAAACAGAAAGATATATAAAATAATACAATAGGGTAAGGAGGAAAGTAATAAGGGTAACAAGGGAAGCTCTCAGAAAGACTTCAGCATTTACTTTATTTCAATGTTAAGGGGAAAATAAACTTACTGTATATACAATAAACCGTGTTGTCAAAGCAAAAACGGAAGAATCAGGGTGAAAGGATAAAAAAGAAACATGCAGGCAAAATGGAATCAAAAAGAAGGCAGAAATCACCATATTGTAACAGAAGAAATACATTTTTTTAAAGAAGGTAATAAGAGATAGGAATGGACTCCACATAATGATTAAGGGATCAATATATCAAGAGTACTTAACTCTTATCAACATTTACACATTAAATGAAGAGAAGAAAGTTGAAGAGAAGAAAGTAAATATTGTAAAAAATACTTCTTCATGTAATTGGTTAAAGCTACATTAATTTAAACTTGTAAAGGGAGCATACATATCTTCTTAGTCTCTTTACATCAAAGAAAACTTCAAATAATACAATTAGTTAACAGGTTGATTCAAGTGTGTACTGCCCAAATAATTCACAGGACTCACACTTGATCACCTGATCACTTGACATCCAGTTACTCATGGATTTGTTCAAGTGGGCTCCAGTAACGTCTCCATCCGTCCTTGCTGTGTGCTCTTGTAACCCAATGGAGTCTCCTCGCTCCAGGAACATGAAGAGCCTCAAAACGATCGTTCAGGGTTTTGACAAAGAAGTCTGACCATGTCGTAGGTGGGCGGCCATGCAATCTTTTGATGTCCTGTGGAATCCAGTCAGTAACGGCTCTAGTCCAGCGGTCATCTCCAAATTGCATTACGTGTCCAACCCATCTGATTTTCGATGGCTTAGTAAAGGAGACAGTGTCCCTGATTCTTGATCGATGACGGAGGTCAGAACATCGGATTCTTTCTCTCACTTGAGTGAAGCATGATACGCCAAGCATAGCTCTTTCAATACCTCTTTGGGAGACCGGAATAGCGTTTTCATCCTGTTTCCATAGGGCCCAGATCTCTGAGGTGTATGTTAATGCAGAAAGAACGGTGGAATCAAAGAGATGTACCCGGAGACAGAGGTTCTTTGTCCTCATAGCTATTTCTTTGACGCTCTTGAAGGTGTTCCAAGCCACCCTCTTCCTCCTGAACAACTCAGGTGACAGGTCATTCGTTATGTTGACGTCGCGACCTAAGTACACATAACTGTTGTTGCATTCGGAGATGTTTGATCTGTTGAGAGCGAATGGAATGTCAGGAACTAGACTGTTTCTCATAAACATTGTCTTCGTGAGATTCAGCTATATTCTGACCTTTCCACACTCACAGTCGAAGTCGGCCAGCATTTGTGCTGCTTGGCTAATGTTTGATGTTATTAGAATGATATCATCAGCGAAGCGGAGGTGGTGTAGTTGCCAACCGTCTATATTCACTCCCATTCCTATCCCATTCCAGTTGTCGCATGATGTTCTCGAGGGTGGCACTGAAGAGTTTCGATGAAATGGTATCACCCTGCCGAACCCTTCTCTTGACATGGATGATCACTTACTTGTAGAATGGTGAGATCCTGGTAGTGAATCCGTAATACAGCTCATGGAAGATCCTGATGTATTGAGTTTGAAAGCCCTGATTGGCTAGGGCTTCTATGACTGCTTCAGTATCAACAGAATGAAAGGCCTTCTTTAAATCAATGAACGTTAGACAGAGTGGCATCTTGAACTCCGGAGAAAACTCAAAGAGCTTGGTTATTGTGTGGATATGGTCAATCATGCTGAATCCTTTTCATCACAGTGGCTGAATCTACCCGGTCGCCACCACGGTCCAGGCCACTTTCTAGACGCTCTGGCCGAGACTCACGCACGAGTGAAGCCCCACAGAACCAGGTAAGTGTAACCCTGTGATCTTGGACTCCAGGACTCAGAAACAGAGATCCTCTGCCTGCCCCCACCTATCTCTGGTGACCAGGTATTAAACCCAGAAGCCCCGCCCTACCTGGCCCTGCCTGCTTCCACCAATCTCCGGCGACCCAGGGACCACACCGAGAAGCCCCACCCTACTGGTACTAGATAAATACCTCATTGGCAGACCTCCACTACCACCACTACCTCCACTACCCAGCCGCTGCCATGCTGCCTGGAGGCTGCTTTCTGGACCAAGTAGCAGCTTCTCGGCCCCGCAACACATCATAAGACACTTAATACCCATCTTCCAAGATTACTGCACCATTATTTTATGGGAGTCAAATATGGTTTGAACTATGGGAACACCTGCAAGGGCGATTAGAGGCCGCCTAAAAGCCTCTATCTCTCTTGGAGAGCCTCGCAAGCTACTGAGAGTATATAGCCCGTAAGACAGAGCCTCGCAAGCTATCCGTGGCGTATTCAATATGCCAAAACCAGTAAATACAATGGGTCTCATTCCCTTGACCCTGAAACAGCCACCAATACAGAAGTGTTAAGAAGGATGAGGAAGGAGAGGCTGATGAAATCTCAAGGCTGCTAAAATGAAGGACAAAAATGACTGCTTATACTTTCAATGCACATACACTGTCATCGGATGCATCCATCAAAAACCTGATGGTGCAAGAGTGAAAGATCAAGTACGACATCATTGGTCTGACAAAGACGAGAAGGCATCAACCACATCACACCATTTTAGACAATGGAGAAAAATTTTTCCTCAGAACATGTGACAAAAGAACCATCGGTGGTGTCAGTGTCCTTGTCAACACAAAATTGGCCATGAGCATTGATTCATTTGAATGCTTAACAACCCAAATTGGACGATTACACTTGAATAGATGTGGTTCACTGCTGGCAGTATCTTTGTAGTCTACGCACCAACATCCAATTGTGATGAAGAAGAAATTTAGAAGTTCTACATGGAGCTGGAGAAGATCTATAAAGAAGACCAAACCTTTTACAAGATCATTGTTTGTATAAAATATTTAAGGGCGGCCAGGGGTGACCCCGAAGGCTCTTCCCCTCACCTCCCAGGTTCTGGGGGTCCTGGAGCCTCTCCCCCAGCTGGGGCAGCCCAGGCCATGGAGCAGACAGCAGAGGAGACGGGGGCCAAGTTAGTTGATTGATCAGATGCTATTTATTCCATTTCCCCATGCACCTGCCCCAGTCTCTCTGAGCCTCCCATTCTAGTCTCCACTGCCCCTCATTTCCATCTCCTGTTGTGTCTCCCACTTATCTCTCTGCACTCCTTCTCGAGCCTTGGCTCATTCTCCCCATGTGCTTTCTTCTACATTCTTCTCTGTCACCCTTCTAGCCTCTCCTTCGACCATCTTGCTGCCCTGCTTTCTCTCCTCTCTCACCCTCTCTTGTGTCTCCAGCTCCATTGCCTCTCCAACTCCCTGGCTCTCTAGGCTGACACTGCACTCAGTCAGGTAGTAAAATCAACATAAGAAAGTCCTTCCTGAGGGCCCACCAAGGTCAAAGAGAACACCACCTAAAAGGTATTCAAAAGCCCTTCCTGACTGCCCAAGGGCAAAATACCTCCTAAGGTGTTTTTCTCCTTTCCTCAGTCCAATAACTCTATCAACATCTCAATACTAGTTATTTTTGTATGCACACAATAAGAGATCTTCTTGTATCTATAAATTGCTTTAAAGTAAATTATTCAAAAGACATAAGGAGAGGAGAAAGGCAGTATTAATTTACAATAAAAGTTCAGTGTCCTAGAAAGATCTGACCTTACAAATTAACAGAATCTTATTAGGGGGAAATGTTGATTAACTGGTTTGGGAAGAGAGCATAGTGGAGTAGTTACAAATAAACAAAAGAATGGGAGTGACTTGAGAGCACTGGGATGGGTGTGACCTGATAAACCTAAGCTCCTTGTAGCAGGGGAGAAAGGACAAAGCAATGTCATCCTATAATTGTCAGTGATTTTAATGCCAAGATAGGAACAAGAAGATCAACCAAAGAACTCCACATCTGGACCCAGGGCCTAGAATGGAACGAACAGGGTGAGAGACTATCTGAGTCCATCATGTCCACCAAGACCATCCATGGTAACTCACAGTTCCAAAAGGGAGAAAATATACATTGGGCATGGGAGTCTCCCAATGGATGGTTTCACAACAAAACTGACCACATTGTATTCAATCAATGGTTTTGCTTGATCCATGTTGCTATTGTCCCAAAATTCCAAACAGGATAGGACCATCATCTCCTTCGTGCTAAATTCTACTTCACAGAGCAGGGAGAAAGGGCTGCAAAGTTTAAGAAGAGAACAACCACCAACTGAGATCTCTTTGGCACTATTGTGGCAACATGGGAAGATACCGTCGTTGACAACATTGACGAAGAATACTATCGACTGGTTCAGCACCTCCATGATTGTGCAAGGAATGCCGAGAGACAAAGCTAGACACAAAAAGACACCTGTCCTCGAAAACTCTCGAGCTCATTTGCCAACGTGGCTTGGTGCAAGCCTCAGGCAACCACAAGCGAACATCTGAGCTCACAAAGCAGTGCAGAGAAGCCATAAAGGAAGATCTCAAAGAGAGAAAAGCAGCAGTGCTGGCACATGTGGCAGAAGCCAGGAAAAGCATCCGCAATGCCCGCCTGTCCTTCACCAACTACAAGACAGAGATGACTGCCCTCTGACGTCCTGATCTATCACATCTTCCAGAAGAGCAATGAAGAAGATTATCCATGACTTCCACTCGGATCTCTTCAATAGCCACATCCACCTGTCCACATACCAAATTCTGCAGGATGGATATGTCATTCCCAACATTCTTCCTTCCCAAATCCAACACGCCATTTCATTGGTAAAGAAGAGAACAGCACCCGGCCCAGACAAGGTCAGACCTGAACACCTGAAGAACCTGCCGTCAGTACTCACCAATATGCTGGCTCGGCTCTTCACACGCTACCTGTCTGAATGCAAGGTTCCATCCCAATGGAAAACCAGCATGACTGTACTACTGTACAAGAAGGGAGACATCTACGACAGTGGCAACTATCGCCTGGTCTGCCTATTGCCTGTCACCTACAAGCTGTTCACTCGAGTCATCCTGAATAGGATCGGCAGAAGACTAGATGAAGGACAACAATCCAAGCAAGCCAGATTCTGAAAAGGATTCAGCATGAAATTCAACAGATATATGTAATGTGATGATTATAAAAGTCCTTTATGCTCCCTTTTCTCCCAAGGAATGATGATCATTTGAAAAAAAGTTACTAGTGTGAGCATAAACATAAACAGCTTAAATAGTGTATAAAATAATTCTTTCCTCAGTATTGTATGCAACATATGAAGCATGCTCCCAGTTGTAAAAGAAATGCATTAAATAGCATACTGTGAAAGATAATTGAAAAAGGCAAATTAAATAAAAGCAGTTTAACATATTCAGTAATTTTATTCAAGAGAAATAAAATAGATCTATTTCTATTTCACTCTAATACTTATTTTCTCAGTAATTTCAAAATTAATATAAACTTTTGAGGGATTTTTGAGGGATTCAATGCTGAGGATCAAATTGCAGTCAGCAATATGCAAGGGAAATAACTATTTGACTATAAAATATGTTTCAAATATCTTGTCTAAATCTTGTTTTCTTCTATTATACATGGAGTTTTATTTTATAACACAAGGAATATCATCATATTTTTCTCAAAATCTGTAATCATAAGAAATTTTACCTCTCTTTTTGAAAAACAAAATAGATAATTATATTTTCTTTTCATCATTATAGAAAAGAAAAACATGATTTGATAATATCTTTTAATGAATAAAGTAATGAAATAACATTATTATAGTTTTAAACAGTTATAATTATTTATTTAGTGGCATTCCTCTGCCCCTCTCGGAGAGCCTGGCAAGCTACCGAGAGTATTCAATATGCCAAACACAGTAACAAGAAGTCTCACATTGGAGAAGTTACTGGGCCCGCTTGAGCAAATCGATGAACAACGGGAAGACAGACAGATACTAGTGAATATTTTCTAAAATGAGCTGAAGTGATTTATTTGTTGTTAATTTGGGGTCTTGAAAATCATTTCCCTGAATGCTTCTCAGAGGGTAGCTTTCATATTTCGGCTTCATTTCTAAACTCCCTGAGATTATTTTTAAATACCTCAGAAGTCATATAGGGCATCTAATTCTATGTTTCATGATTGACATATTAACCATCACTTTTTTCGATAAGACAGCATTATGTCACATCACAGTTGCAGACACTCAAGGCAAACAAATGAAAACTACAAAGACAAACTCTTCTATTAAACTGAGCCATTTCTTTCACACTATTTTTCAATAAAAGTAAAGAATAAATAAGATTCAATGGGACATCATGGTTAAAGCATTTGTTTGATTATGTTCATAAAGGGAAATCCAGATTACAAAATTAATGATCTTAGTCAAATTTTAAAATCTCAAATCATTAGTAATATTTGGAAGAGAGTAGAACTATGATGTTTCTAGTAAATTATATCTCACTGCAGATTTCACTAGTTGATGTCCTGGAATCAGTCTAGGACAAGAAGAATAACATTATTAAAATCCAGTGCCTATATTCTAGGAGTTTTAGTTGCCAGACATGCTACATGACCAAAATTCAAATTGCTAGAACAGATGCACAAATAAAAACCAACTGAAATTGACTATAGTGAATAGCAATTATATTACAAGCTAAATCAGACAATTGTTACCATTCTGAATTCATGAACAATACCAATAGCATGGGTCTACATATAAGTTATAACAGTCCAAAACTCTCACCATTTTCAACGTCATTTCTAAAATTATAGGGCTATTTAAATTCTGATCACATAAATTGATTAGAATTTGGTGTGTGGGGGGAGGGGATTAATTAACTTAAATACTTATATCATAGTCTGTGAATGATATATACAAGACTTTCATAGTTATTATGTTTACTATTTTCGGTGTATATTTGTCAAAATACTTTAACAGGAGAATTAAGTTTGTAAGACTTGTTTTGGGCTGTATATCTTTTAAATGATATGACCAAACATGATTCTAAAATGGTAATAATTGTTGTCTTTCTAGAGACATAACAAACACATGACATCTGTTTTCACTAAAGAATGTTAATAAAATATAAATTTCAGAATCATCTTTAAATTATATGCTGCTCTTCTATAACATATATACAAAAATGATTTCCAGGGTTCTTTGAAAAACCTACCAAAGAGGAATATTAAATTCTTTAGGTATAAATTATCTTATGCAATATATTTTTCTAATGTTTGTTCCTTATTGTTTCAAGATATTAGAAATTTATCTTACTAAAACATTAGATTTCCTTTAAAAACACATAATTTCTGAGAAGTTCCCCTACTCTTTTACAGTTTACTAAGAATATTTCTTTTTAATTTTTCTTCTTTTTTTGAGGGGGAGGCATGCATTATGCAGAGATTAAGACCAAATCTCATGCATATGAACCATGTGCTTTGTTGCTTAGCCACACACCTTGGCCCATATTTCACTTCTCATACTTCATATTTTTATTCAAATATATAATGGACTAAATACAAATATGAACCAAAACTTTCCCCTCAAAATTGTATTTCTCGGGCTTGGAGATATAGTTCAGTGAATAAGGTGCTTGCTTTGCAAGCAACTGATCATGATGTGGCTCAAAAACAACAGGGAGGGGAAGGGGAAAGAGGGGAGAGAGAAGGGAAGGGAAGGGGAGTATAAGAAAGGGAGGGGAAGGACAGCAGAAGGAAGGGAAGGGGAGAAGAAGGAAGGAAGGGGAAGGAGAGTGGAGAGGAAGGAAGGGAAGGGAAGGGGACTGGAGGAGATGGAAGATATTCCACTGTGTTTAAAATTGTTGCATTTGAGGAGAGCCCAGCAAGCTACCAAGAGCATCTCGTCCGCACGGAAGAGCCTGGCAAGCTCCCGTGGCGTATTTGGCGTATTCGATATGCCAAAAACAGTAACAACAAGTCTCACAATGGAGACGTTACTGGTGCCCGCTCGAGCAAATCCATGAACAACAGGAAGACAGTGCTACAGTGCTACATTATTATAGTAACATAAAAATGAATTGTTCAGCCCGCCCGCTCCTCTCTGGAAAGAAAGATGGCGGCCACACGGGAGCCCTGTGGAAAGCAGGTTTGAGCCGGGGCTGGCGGGAGCGGCAGGGACCTCATGGGAAGTGGGGCTTTGTGGGCCGTCCCCCACGCCCCACCGAGGTCGCCAGCTGCCCCCCACGAGCGGCTCTCCGGCACGGCCACGGCCCCGGAGGCACAAGGATTTAGCACAGAGAACCAGCCGCTTGGAGCAGAAAAGCAAATGGACTTGTGTTAAACCGCGCCACCAAGCCTGCCCGGAGGGGAAAGGGCGTTGACCGGCCCGCCCGCTCCTCTCTGGAAAGAAAGATGGCGGCCGCACGGGAGCCTTGTGGAAAGCAGGTTTGAGCCAGGGCTGGCGGGAGCGGCAGGGACCTCATGGGAAGGGGGGCTTTGTGGGCCGTCCCCCACGCCCCACCGAGGTCGCCAGCTGCCCCCCACGAGCGGCTCTCCAGCACGGCCACGGCCCCGGAGGCACAAGGACTTAGCACAGAGAACCAGCCGCTTGGAGCAGAAAAGCAAATGGACTTGTGTTAAACCGCTCCACCAAGCCTGCCCGGAGGGGAAAGGGCGTTGACCGGCCCGCCCGCTCCTCTCTGGAAAGAAAGATGGCGGCCGCACGGGAGCCTTGTGGAAAGCAGGTTTGAGCCGGGGCTGGCGGGAGCGGCAGGGACCTCATGGGAAGGGGGGCTTTGTGGGCCTCCCCCACGCCCCACCGAGGTCGCCAGCTGCCCCCCACGAGCGGCTCTCCGGCACGGCCACGGCCCCGGAGGCACAAGGACTTAAAACAGAGAACCAGCCGCTTGGAGCAGAAAAGCAAATGGACTTGTGTTAAACCGCGCCACCAAGTCTGCCCGGAGGGGAAAGGGCGTTGACCGGCCCGCCCGCTCCTCTCTGGAAAGAAAGATGGCGGCCGCACGGGAGCCTTGTGGAAAGCAGGTTTGAGCCGGGGCTGGCGGGAGCGGCAGGGACCTCATGGGAAGGGGGGCTTTGTGGGCCGTCCCCCACGCCCCACCGAGGTCGCCAGCTGCCCCCCACGAGCGGCTCTCCGGCACGGCCATGACTCCAGGGCACAGAAACCAATCTCTTAACTACCTAACTTTTAATAGAAATTCTTCCAGGGTCAATAAGTAAAATAGTAGAAATCCAAAACCGCGCGGCCGCTATTGCGGCCGTGCGACATCATTTTATTCTTAAACCAAGTTGTAGAAAGCAAATCATTTCACAACGCTGTTTCAGCATGTCTGATTGTGGGGGGTGGGTCGTAAACTCTAAACAATAATTGTGCATCTTCTATCGAAATAATCTATCTAGTCAAAGTAGATAGAGTATTAACTAGAACTCATCTGCCTCACAAGAATTGGGAGGGGTGGGAGGTGGGGGTCTATTGGGGTTCGGGGTTAAAAATGAGTATTGGTAAAGGGAAATGTGTTTGGTATCTACATGACTGAGAACTAAACCCGAAAGCTCTGTAACTTTTCCCACAGTGATTCAATAAATAAATAAATTATAAAAAAAATTGTTGCATTTATATCTTCTGCTAAAATTAGTATTTTATTTCACTGTCAGCTTTCTTTTAAGGAAACATAATTTTTGTTTTAGTTTTTGGAACACATCCAGAAGTGCTCAGGGGCTATTTCTCACTATATATTTTGGGACCAATTTGTACCAGAATCAAAATTGAGACTCCTGCATGCAAAGTTTGACTTTCTCCTTTCTTTGGATGAAACTATCAAGAAGGCCTAGAAAGAATCAATAATTATCAAATTAAAAGACACCTACGGTATTTGAAGTTTAACATAGATTTTTAGAATTCCAAACATCAGTAAATGTAAGATTTCTCTCTTGGTAAAAAGTAAGAGGGATATAGAAACATTGAAGTATGTTGCAAATACATTACCAATGCAAATATTCAAGGATTTTAGTATTGTATTTGTCTAATTTTGCTAATTTCACCTCCAGAAGAAACTCAGTGATTAATCTTAAATAATTGTAACCCAGTAAAGGGGGGGGGCCGGCAAGCTACCGAGAGTATTCGATATGCCAGACACAGTAACAACAAATTGTAACCCAAAATATAGAACACAAAATTTAACCATTTTTAAATATGTAAAAAATTAGAACGTCATCTGATAACTCAACTAATTCTCATTGTCCCTTTAGTTAGCAAAATTAATGGATTTAATAAACGTAATAATCACCAATAACTTATCTTGATAAGCATTTACTTTTCAGATGTGGTCTTTTTCATCGAGTTATTTTTCATTTGTTTAGAAAAGTATTATATAAAAAGATAACGTCAACACAAAAAACATTAATTTTATTTATTCATTAAGGACTAGAAATTGAACAAATAAAATATGAAATTTAGAGTGCTATTTGGAAAATACCTTAAAATAGTTTCCTTTATCAACAATGCTCCTGCTGCTCTATGCTTATTATCTGTGTACTGTATGTTCATAAACTAAATTTATTTAGTCTTATAAAATATCTATTGTCATGCATTGTAGCACTGTCCTCCCATTGTTCATCGATTTGCTCGAGTGGGCACCAGTAATGTCTCACAACAAATTGTGAGACTTGTTGTTACTATTTTTTGGCATATCGAATATGTCACGGGGAGTTTGCCAGGATTTGCTGTGCGGGCGAAATACTCTCATTAGCTTGCCAGGTTCTCTGAGAGGGGCAGAGGAATAGAATCCGGATTAGCCACGTGCAAGGCAAATGCCCTACCTGCTGTGCTATCGCTCCAGCCCATCTATTTTCGTACCTTAAGAAAAAGGCAAAAACCGTATTTTTCTCTTTTTACTAAGTTTATAGGAAATATCTGAATATAATGTTTATATGTAACAAACCCTAACCTATATATGCTATTGATTTAGTCACAGATAAAGTCCATGAAAACATGAACTTTTAAGAAACACAGCATACATAAAGTGTTAATTAGGAAGGATACTATTTTGGCTCAGAAATATTTCCAATAATTAGAATAAGATCAATGTTAATTTTAAAATGAGACTCTTCTTTGAATGGTTAAATATGACCAAAAATATTTCAAGACATCTAAGATTCCCCTAGTTAGGAAAACATGGAACTCATTTGAATTATAAAAATAGCTACTACTCTTGTAAATTTATTCATACCATTAACAAAACTCTACCCAATAGCAAGCATCCTAATTTATTGTTTGTAATAACACAATTGGATAACTATAACAAAACAAACTCACAACTGAAATATCTTACCTTCTTCATGTGATTAAGATCAATTAACTGTTATGAAATTTAACGGTGCATGTCCTTAAACAAACTTGTTTTTTAAACATTTTTCTGAACCGGTGTAAATTATTTTCAGCATAATTTTGAATCCAAATCAGTAGGGCCTTTGCCTTGCATGCAGCCAACATGGCTGACCCGAGTTCGAGTCCTCCGCCCCTCTCGGAGAGCCCGGCAAGCTACCGAGAGTATCTCGCCCGCACGGCAGAGCCTGGCAAGCTCCCCGTGACGTATTCGATATGCCAAACACAGTAACAACAAAGTCTCCAATGGAGATGTTACTGGGCCCGCTCGAGCAAATAGATGATCAACGGGAGGGCCTTTACTTTTTTAAATTTCTTTATTATTGATAATTTTGGTTTGAGGAAATCTTATTTAAACTTCACTTTGCAGCATTTTCTTAATTTTTTTGTCAGTTTAAGTATTATGGTTACAATATTGTTCAAGTTTATGATTTTGATGTATAGTTACTTCTATGCAGTCACAACTGAAAAATAAAGTCAAGCAGTTCACTGCAATTTAGGGGGAATTGGAGGGTACTGTGCTGAATTGTGCTGAGCTATACTTTCTTAAGCCAGAACAGATTTTCAAAATTTTATGTTCAAGACAGTACAGCAGGTAATCTTGGGAGATAATACAGAGGGTAAAACGTTTGCCTTGCATGAGGCTAACCCTTGTTATATACCTAGCATCCCATATGGTCCTCTAGCCCTGTCAAAACTGGTCCCTGAGCACAGAGCCAGGAGTAAGCCCTGAGCACTGCGGGGTATGACCCCAAAATAAAACCCAAAAAAGCTCTATTCAATAAAGCTAAGAAGTCCTTTTTTAGTAGCAATAGAGATAAAATAATAAAATCAATATGTCTCATAATTTGGGAAGGAAAATATAGTAAATTCCATCACTTGAGTTAAATAAGGAAATACCCACACTTAAGTAATTTATTTACCTATAAATTTAAATAATTTTTCATGAATCCATATAAAAGCATTGCATAAACTGTTGTGTCCGTGAATTTAATAGGATTTAACTTATATTGTGCACAAATTTCTTGGGCCTTAATATGCCACAATAATATTCTATGTAATTATAGAAACAAAACAAGTTTAATTTTTCAAAAAATAATTTTTGTTAAAAATGTTTTTTAAAGGATTCACAATACCTTGCATAATTATAAAACACACATAGAAAAATATACAAAATAAAGTCTACATGTATATTTCATTGTCATTCTTAAAGATAAAAATTAGTAAAAAGACTTCATTTTTAACCCCATTCTTGTTGTCTTGTGTGATTATAGAGTATATGAACTAGAATAATGGTGAATTTCTAGTCTGGAAATGATATCTTTTCTGTTGGATTTGAAGATTGTAGGGAGGACATATTAACTAATTCTCTTGAACATACAGTTTTTAAAAGCTGAAACAACCAAAGCAATTAAGTATGAAGAACTGCTTATCACATTATAGAATGTTTACTGTGATATATTTGACCCCAACTGCTTTGATTCTATGTCCTTAGTGGTACTGATGATAGTGGTATGATTCTTTATATTGGAGTTTCCCAATACAATAAAGAGCAAGAAATAGAAAAATGCCATCTGCAGACAAACTTTCCACCTTTATAATCATTGTTCACAAACAACTTCCCCCACAACCTAATATTAACTGCTCCTAGTTTTCTATCAGGCTTATAATTAATTCATATGCTCCTGTGGATAAAATATCTCGATCCTTTGGTGGTCAGTAGACTATAAAATTCTATTTTAAGGAAAAAATAAGTACAAGTAAATTCAGAAACATTCGTTTTCCAGCTTGAATTACATTACCTACCGTTCTGGTGTGTACAGACACAGGGGTCTTGAAAGTTGTCACTGGATAGCTGCATTCAGAAATGCTGTATGGATCAGAACAGCCTGAGGAACACTTGGAGATGGAATCGCACGCCACAAAGGTATTATCCAGAGGTAGTTCCTGGATAATGTGATGCTTTGAATTCAATGGAGTTTCAGGCTGTATCTGGAAGGCAGGCTGTGGAGAAGCAGATTTGTAGTGCTGGGCCAAATCAGGGCTGTCATGCTTGAAAGTCGTGGGTGTAGTAGCCCAGTTGTACTTGCCCATGGTTTGCTCTTCTAGTTCAATGGGAAGGTCCAGTGTGACACTGTTTCTATCATTGTCAGTTTCATCTGTCTTAGTTTCTTTAATAGCAACAATATTAAGCAGCAAGTTCTTAGGGGCATTGTTCTTCTTTTTCTTCATCATTATCATCTGCTTGTTTTGTGGGTTTGGAGTAACCCACTCAGAATTCTGCTTGTTTTTCTGAGCAGCCTTAATTTGTGGTGATTGGTGGCATCTTACTACAGCTGTGATAAAAATAACAAAAATGACAGTTATAGTGCCAACAATAATGGCAAATATAATCTTGACATAGTCACTGGTTGGTAAGGATGCATCAGCTATTTCAATATTTTGGATCACTGGTGTTTGAATGTTTTTGTGTACCAGTTCACGAATCAATGTAGCATTACTCACTGATTCATTGATGAATACATTAACAATTACAACACTGAAGAGAGAATCAGGTTGTCCTAAGTCCTTAGCTTTGACTGCCAGTCTATGTAAGCCACGGTCTGCAACAACACATTTTTCCTTCAGTGTAATATTTCCTGTTGTTTGGTCAATTAGAAACAAACCTTTTGTGTTTCCTCCTACAATGCTGTAACGAAGTTCTGCATTCATGCCAGTGTCATTATCAATAGCAACTACAGTAAAAACCACTGTGCCTGGGATAGTGGATGGTAGAACTAATTCATAAGAATAGTTGGAAGAAGGGACAACAAAAATTGGCTTGTTGTCATTAACATCAACCACATTTATGGTCACTTTGGAAGTTGAAGAACATGGAATACTACCACCATCCTCAGCCTTTACATAGAAAGTATAAGATTCTTGTTTTTCTCTATCAAATGAAATATTGGGTCTAATGACACCAGTCTGTGGATCAATGGTGAATTCCTTATTCACATCTAAAATGGAGAGAATGACTGCAGAATTTTCTCCATAATCAGGATCAGTTACAGTGATTAGTCCTACTGTGCCATGTCGTGGAAGATTTTCTGGGACATAAAAGTTATACTCATTGTGGGTGAAAATTGGACTGTTGTCATTCTGATCAAGAACTGTCACAAATACTGTGGCATTGGTCATTATGGGAGGTATTCCATTATCCCTTGCAAGAACTGTGAAGGAATATTTTTCCTGTTTTTCTCTGTCCAGTTTCTTCACTGCAGTTAGAATACCTGTATGATGATCCAGAGTGAATTCAGATGGAGCATCAACTCCTAGCAGGTAAGTAATCTCAGCATTACGTCCACTGTCTGCATCTGTTGCACTTATCTTTGTCAACTGAATGCCAGGAGAATTATTCTCAGGAACAGAAAGGCTTATAAAAGGCTGAGTGAAAACCGGAGCATTGTCATTTTCATCTTTCACTTTGACGAGGAACATAGATGATTGATTCAAAGAAGGTTTGCCAGCATCTGAGGCCAATAATTTAATGGCATACTCTCTTGTGAATTCATAATCAAGATATGCAGCAGTCTCCAAGAGGAACTGATTGCTGAATACTGGCCTTAGTCTAAAAGGTACTTCATGATCAGTGAAGCATGTTACCTCACCATTATGGTCAGCATCCTTATCTGTTACAGTTATAAGAGCAATTTTGGTGTTGAGTGGAGCATTTTCAGAAAGAGCTACAGTGCCATTGATCGGATTAATGATGTATCTTATATCAATTGATGGCACATTATCATTGATATCTGTAACATTTACTATCACCATTGCTCTTGCTGGTACCAATCCACCATCACTTGCCAAAACAAGTAACTTGTGGTTTGGTGATTCCTCTCTATCTAGTGGTTCTTTGACTGTGATAAGTCCAGTGGTAGTATTGAGGTGAAATAACCTCTTAGCAATGTTGGAAACTAGATTACTGAAATAGAAATGTATCTTGGCATTTTCACCTATGTCAGCATCTGTGGCATGAAGTTGTGTCACTGAAGTACCTACAGGAGTATTTTCTGGTATACTAACTTCAATCTCATTCTCCATGAAGACTGGGTGGTTGTCATTTGTATCTGCAACACTTATTTGTAAAATAGCAGTACTGGATCTTTGAGGAAAGCCACCATCTTCTACCTTAACTTTCATGATATATGTATCCTTCTCTTCCCTATCTAATTCATTTTGAACAATCAGTTGGGGCATCTTGTCTCCTTCTGGTGTTTCAACAACATCAAGCCCAAAAATACTTTGACCCTGGAAAATAAAACAAGCATATTTAAATTATATTATTGCACCATAGAACCAGTTCTAATTTTTGAAGCCACATGATAAAGATCAATTAGGAAAGAAAAAGTGCTAGATTATTTAGTTTTAAGTCTCAATGTTGTCTATAATACTAATACTAATACTAATATTGTGAACACAGCAAGTTTAACATTTCCAGCCATGAGTACAACTAAATAATTGCTTTAATTCCAGCATTTTATAGTAATAAATATCACTCATTTATGTAAACTACCAAAAGGAAGAAATGTGTGATTTACCCTTATATATTTTACATTTTAAGTATCCAATAAAGATCTTTATTATTATTTTTTGGGATTTTGGGTCACATCCAGCGATGCTCAGGAGTTACTTCTGGCTATGCACTCAGGAATTACCCCTGGTGGTGCGCGGGGTACCATATAGGATGCTGGGAATCAAACCCGGGTCGGCCACGTGCAAGGCAAACGCCCTAACCGCTGTGCTATCGCTCCAGTCACAAGATCTTTATTTTTAAATTTAGATCACGTTGTTTAAGATAGTGTTGATATTTATTCTTTGAGTATTTTGCTTTATTTTTTATTGGGGGGTTGTTATAGCTATTGAAAAACCTGCTAGACAAATTATAAAAGAGCTGTAACACTTCTTTAGGTATTTTAAAACTTTCTCTAAGTTTCACATCAGAAATGAAGTTCTAGGTAAAATACTAGTGCTTACTGCAAATGAATTAAAATATTTAACTGTCGATTTTAGTTCTCTAGAATGTCCTTTCACCAGGAAAATGGGACAACGAACTTTAAATATTCATTCACAATAAATCACACCTAATAAATATAGCTAAAGCCTTGGAGACTGAAAATATATAAACTTTAAGAAGATAACCTTTTGAAAGATAAATTTAATTAGTCTCTTCTTTTATATGAGCAAGTGCAATGGACTCTAGCTCCTATGTTAAATGGAAAACAGAAAAATGTATCATAGAACATTCTGTTCCATGATACATTTTTCAATATTATAAAACAGAATGTATTTTTCCTTATGCCTATGATATGAAGTCATACATGAGAAGGTTTCTGGTTCAGGCTCCACCTAAAATATCAAGAAGGTATTCCAATTAATATTAAATTGTAAAATACCTGTGTAAAATAATTGTGAAAGCAGGCTTTAAAGTCCTACCACTTAAAAGGAAGCAAAGTGTCTCAAACTATTGTCTTTTTTTAAAAATTTTTTTATTAGTGAGACACCATGAGGTACAGTTGTAGACTTACAAATTTTGTGGTTGGGTTTCAATTATGCAACGATCAAATACCCATCCCTCCACCAGTGCCCGTTTCCCACCACCACGGATCCCAGTATCCCTCCCAACCCCCATTCCTCCCATATTACCCTGCCTCTGTGGCAGGGCATTCCCCTCTGTTCTCTCTCCTTTTGGGTGTTGTGGTTTGCAAAAGGGGCATTGAGTGGCAATCATCTTGTCTTTTAAACAGTCAAATATGTTAAATATTAAAAAATCAATCTATTAAAATAAAATATAGTAATTAAAACTCTATATTCTAAATTCTCACTTCTTAATATTTTAAGCCATGCAAGTGAATTGAGGGGCCAGTCACGCAAAAAAGTGGGAGGTTTGGCAACAGTGAAAGGTTTCTGAAAGTGCATGGACCCAAAGTTAATTAAAAATTAGTCAAGTAATGGAGATGTTCATGCTAATGATACATTGGTTGCATTTTCTCCTTGAAAAAGGCATCAAGAATGGGAATGTTTAAAGCCTTACTCTGAACTACAATGAGTTGAACAAGATAAATACTGCTGTACTAATTTAATTAACATATGAATTTGTCTGAACTTCTGCAACAGATTCATCCAATATTATTCATAGCACAGGGAGAGAAATGAATAAGATTAAGGGAGGGAAACTATCGTAGTAGTAGGTAACAAAAAGCTTAGAAGACAACATTAAAAATTCATAGTTATGGGCATTCAACCACTTTTGAACTATAAGTTATTTTTTCTTATACTTCTACCCTGATTGAGATCTAAGTTGATCTTTCCACACTATAGTTCTCCTACTGTGAGCTCACAAGGTGCCTGTGAAGAAAACGTGGCCCAGTATCCACCCAGATAAAGCTACTGACCTAGCTCTCCCCCTCTTTGTTTCTGGTAAGAAACCCTCAAAAGGTCCTTATCAACATCAAATCATGGGGCAAAAAAGTTTATAAAGCAACTGATAATAGACTTCAGGAGAAGGATAAACGACAACATAATTACAGTGACTACAAAGAAAAATAAAGCTCCAATGTGATCATTACACAGGTTGACCAGGTAGAATATCAATTTAAAAAAAAAAGTACTATATGAGAAGAATTTTGGAATATCACGTTTCACTCAAATGAGAGAACGAATCCGGAGTTCTGACATCCGTCGACGATCAAGGATCAGGGACGCTGTCTCATATGCCAAGGTGTCGAAAATCAGATGGGCTGGTCACGTAATGAGATTTAAAGACGACCGTTGGACTAGAACTGTTACTGATTGGATTCCACGGGATGTCAAGAGACCGCGTGGCCGCCCACCTACCAGATGGTCAGACTTCTTTGTCAAGATCATGAACGATCGGTTTGAGGCCCTCCATGTTCCCGGAGCGAAGAGATGCCATTGGGCTACACTAGCACGCGACAGGGACAAATGGAGACGTTACTGGCGCCCGCTCGAGCAAATCGACGACTAACGGGAAGTTAAGTGATTAAGTGATTAAGTGAGAAGAATTTGAATAAAAATATATAAACAATATTGATACTGAAAGTTTTCAGTATCAATATTGCAAACCACAATGACAAGAAGAAGAAGAAGAAGAAGAAGAGAGAGAGAGAGAGAGAGAGAGAGAGAGAGAGAGAGAGAGAGAGAGATAGAGAGAAAGAATTAAAGTGCCTGCCATAATGGCAGGCAGGGGTGGGGGGCTTGGGGGGTGATGTGAGGGAATCTGGGGACACTGGTAATGGAAAATGTATACTGGTGGAAGGATTGGTGCTGGAATTCTTTATGACTGAAATCCAATCATGAACAACTTTGTAAGGTTCTATCTCACAGTGATTCAATAAAAATGTTTATAAAAGTAAAAAATAAAAAATTAATTTGACCATGAAAAGAAAATATATAAACAATACTCTTCACACACAAAATGTCTAAAACATAATATTTCCAGTGGACATGAAACATTCTCCAGAATAGATCACATATTGGGAGACAACTTGAGTAAACATAAATTCATGGAAATAAAAATCACATCAATTATCTTTGTAGACCCACGTTGCTCTGAAGATAGAAATAAACCATTTTTTTAAATTGGGAAAGATTACTATACTTGGAAACTAAAGATAATATTGCTAAATAACCACTATATCAAAGAGCAAATCAAAAAAGAACTAAAAAGTTCTGCAAAACAGAGAATAAGGACTCAAATTACCCAAAACCTATATGTTATAGCAAAAGCAATGCTAAGGAGAAAGTTCGTCACAATTTAGGCTTACATCAGTGAAACAGAAAGTGTTCGAATTAATAATTTCACCCCTATCCAACAGTAAAAAACCAGAAAAAGAACAACAAATGAATCCTTAGTGAGTAGAAGGAAGGGAATTTTCAAAATTAGAGAATAAATTAATGGCACAGAAATCAAGAAAATAATACAGAGGGTCAATGAAGTCACAAGCTATCTTTCGGAGAGAATAAATAGAATTGCAAAGCAGATAATCATGAAGAACAAGAGAGAGAACCCAAATAAACTGGATCAGATATGAAAGGAGGCAAATTACAACAGACACCACAGGAATACAAAGGATTGTAAGTGGTTTCTACGAGAAAGTGTACGCCATTATGCTGGGAATCAAAGAGAAATTGATGAATTCTGAAAATCACACATCTTTTCAGGACCAAGTCAGAAGAAAGTCCAACAGTCAAATACACCAATCAAGAGTGAATTGAAATAGCAATTTAAAACCTCCCCAAGAACCTCAGATGTGTGATTTGATTCCAGAGGGACAGACAACAAAACAAAACTAAAAAAATGATACTATATCAAATCCATTTTTATGTCAAACAAAAAAACTAAGGCTAACATAAATATATCCTACTGAATAGGAGAAAATATTTTCACACAATACATCACGTAAAAGGCTAATATCCTCAAATGAAACATACTCACAAACCTCAACCCCCAAAATAATTAGACCATAAAAAATGGGGAGAGAAAGCATTTCTCTGAAGAAAGCAGAAAAATGTCTAATAGGCATATGCAAAAGTGTTTATTATCAATGGCGATAAAGGAAATGCAAATAAATACAACACAGAGGGTCAGATCAATAATATAGAGGTTTAGATGCTTGCCTTGCATGTGCCCAAATTTGGTTTCACCCATGACATTGCATACAGTCTCCTCAGAACTGCCAGGAGTATCCTTGAGCACAGAGCCAGAATAAGTCCTGAACACTGTCAGGTGTGACCCAAAAACCAACGAAATGAAACAAGAATGAGAAATCATTTCAAGCCTGTGTGAATGTCGTATATCAGAAAGATTGGAAACCATCAATGCTGGAGGAATGTAGAGGAAAAGAAACCCTTAACCACTATTTGTAGTGATATCATCTAATTCAGTCTCTTAATTTAGATAAAAAACAATATAGAAATTTCTCATAAAAATATAAATAGAAATTTTTTATGATCCAGCAATTCCACTTGGAGCATCTAGTCACAAAATGCAAAAACACTAATTTGGAAAGATGCATGCATGTCTGTATTCATTTCAGTGCTAAGTACAGTAGACAGGATATGAAAACATCCCAAAATCTCTAATAACAAATGAATGGATACAGAAGTCATGGCATATAAGCACAATGAAATACAATGTAGCTATAATAAAATAATAAAAATAATCATGAGTTTGCTACAAAATATTTGGAACTGGACGGTATCATATTAAGTAGACTAAAAGGAAGAACAACAAATACCAGACATCACTCATTTGTTAAATATATAGAGAAAAAAACCAATAGAATAGACACTATCACGTAATGATTTAGCTTTGGACTAAATACCAAGTACCAGCAGAGGAGGAGGGAAGTACGAATAAAGATTGGACTAGAACTGATATATTGATAGCTGTAGTAGGTCTTAGAAATGTGGGGGGGATGATTTTGTACTTCAATACTTTAACAATATTATAACTCTCTTACCTAAACTAAAAGTAACAATTTTTTAAAATTAAACTTAACAAGAATTTTAAAATAAAAATATTCCAAGAAAAACATCTGCTGTCCATATGAGTATAGCAGCCAATTCTACAAAATTTCGAAGTATTACTGGCAATCCTCAAGTTCTTCCAAAATATTGAAAAAAAAACAGGAATAATTTCTAACACTTTCTATTAATTCAACTCCGTAACTAATCTCTGCAGAGATAACAAACCAGTGAAGATTCAAGATACACCAGTTTTCAGGCTGAGATCTCTGAGACTTTTCAGAGTGGGAGTTGGGAAACCTCCCACCCCCTACTCCCCACCCAGCCCCCTTGCTTCAGGAAGTCCAGGTGATCTCTCCCACATCCCATAGTCACCTTCATGTAAACTCATCCACAGGTCCAGCTCTGCAGATTCATGGCTAAACCTCAGAAGAGATGCAAGCCAAGCTGCTAAAATTCAAGGGTATACCAGTCTCCCAGCTGAAAACTCTGTGGTGGCGTTGGGAGAGAGATAGGCTGAAATATATACCCACATCTCACAGGTGTCTTTGTGATGAAAGCCTAACTCCAATGCTTCATTACTAACCTCTGCAGAGACACCAATCCTATGAAAATTTCAGGTACACCCGTTTTCAGATTGAAAACTCTGGGGTTGTCTCAGAACAGGAGCAGTGCCTCACCCCAGCCCCCATCTCCTGGAAGCCCCGACAGCAACACCCACATATCAAAGTGAAAGATGAAAGTCAGTGTTTAAGTAAGGTAAAGGCCCTCCCATTGTTCATCGATTTGCTCGAGCGGGCCCAGTAACATCTCCATTGGAGACTTTGTTGTTACTGTGTTTGGCATATCGAATACGTCACGGGGAGCTTGCCAGGCTCTGCCGTGTGGGCAAGATATTCTCGGTAGCTTGCCGGGCTCTCCGAGAGGGGTGCAGGAATCGAACTCGGGTCGGCCATGTTGGCTGCGTGCAAGGCAAACGCCCTACCGCTGTGCTATCGCTAAGTAAGGTAAAATAAATTTAAAAAAACTTCCAAAGAAAAAATGGGGAGAGGACATACAGGCAATCACTAGTCATGAAAACGTTTTTATCACCACTTAGAGAAAGAATATCAGAACTATAATGAGACGTTATCTCAAACAAGTGAATATGTCCTATATTAAAAAGTTATATGTAAAAATCATAAATGTTAGCATTATTGTACATATTTTACTTAAATTACAATAATTAAAAATTTTAAAAGATTCCTAGTACATGGATGATTTCTATACCTTAAATTGTATTCTCTACACATAGTATGCACACTAACAACATTTGTATGAATTCACCAATATATTCTATAACATAACGCTTGCTTATATGTGACTAGAAGCAGTTATTTATCTCTCATTTATGTGTTCTGCCATAAGATGTAGCATGTTCCATACTTATCTATTAAATAATTTTGTATCATATTAAAATATACCTATTATCTCATGAATTGCTTAAAGATATTTATACCAATTTTTGGATTTGGGGCATGCATAGAACAACATCTTTATTCAAATTCAGAATTTTAATATTAATACAATTCGATGTTTATTATGAAATTTTAGATAGCATTTGAGAAATATTAAGATAACTAGTTTTTATCTGATTTAAAAATTATATGAGCTGTGCTCACTTCAGCAGCACAGATACTAATATTGGAACGATACAGAGAAGATTAGTATGGCCCCTGCTCAAGGATGACATGCAAATTCATGAAGCATTCCGTATATTTACTGAAGTACTTGCAATAGCAGTTAGGCAAGAAAAAAATATTAAGGGCATCCAGATAGGAAAGGGAGAAATCAAGATCTCATTATTCGCAGATGATATGATACTATATCTAGAGAATCCTAAAGCCTCTACCAAGAAACTCCTAGAAATAATAGACTTGAACAGTAAAGTAGCAGGTTATAAAATCAATACCCAAAAATCCATGACCTTTCTATATGAAAATAATGACACAGAAAAAAAGAGACATGAAAAAAGGAATCCCGTTAACAATTGTGCCCCAGAAAACCAAGTACCTTGGAATCAACCTAACTAAGAAGGTAAAGGAACTCTACAAAGAAAACTATGAAACACTACTCCACGAAATAAAAGAGGATATGAGGAAATGGAAACATATCCCCTGCTCATGGATAAGAAAAATTAACATTGTCAAAATGGCAGTACTTTGGGTAGTACTATAGGCACTATAAAGATTCAATGTGATCCCTATAAGGATCAAGCACTCCTAAAATTCATTTGGAACAACAAACGCTCACTAATAGCTAAAGCAATTCTTGGGAAAAGACAATGGGAGGCATCATCTTCCCCAACCTCAAACTCTACTACAAAGCATTAACAATTAAAACGGCATGTTACTGGAATAAAGGCAGAGCCAAAGACCAATGAAACTGGGTGGAATATCCCTACACACAACCCCAAATGTATGAACATCTAATCTTTGATAAGGGAGCAAGAAATGTGAAGCGGAGCAACAAAAGCCTCTTTAACAAATGGTGCTGGCATAACTAGACAACCACATGCAAAAAATGGGCTTAGACCTTGATTTACCACCATGCACAAAAGGCAGACCAAAATGCATTAAAGACCTCAACATCAGACCAGAATCCATAAGGTATATTGAAGACAAGGTTGGCAAAATCCTCCACGATATTGAGGCTAATGGTATCTTCAAAGATGACATGCCACTGACCACCAAGTGGAAACAGAGATAAACAAATGGGACTATATTAAACTAAGAAGCCTCTGCACCGCAAAAGATACAGTGACCAAAATACAAACACAATCTACAGAATGGGAAAGGATATTCACCCAATACCCATTCTATAAGGGGTTGCTATCAAGGATATACAAAGTACAGGTTGAACGCCACAAGAAAAACACATCCAACCCCATCAAAAATGGGTTGACAAAATTAACAGAAACTTTCTCAAAGAATAAATCCGAATGGCAAAAAGGCACATGAGAAAATGCTCTGCATCAATAATCATCAAGGAGATGCAGATATAAACAACAATAATATAGCATCTCACATGACAGAGACTAACCCACATCCAAAAAAAAAATGCAAATGGTGTTGGGGCGGATATGGCAAGAAAGGGAACCTCGTTCACTGCTGGTGGGAATGCCCAATGGTTCAGCCCTTTTGGGAAACAGTATGGACGATTCCAAAAAATTAGAAATTGAGTTCCCATTTGACCCAGCAAAATCACTCCTGGTAATATATCCCAGAGAGGCACAAAATACAGTCAAAATGACATTTGCACTTGCATGTTTATTGCTGCACTGTTCACAATAGGCAAAATCTAGAAAAACCAGAGTGCCCAAGAACAGATGACTGGTTAAAGAAACTTTGGTACATCTACACAATGGAATACTATGCAGCAGTTAGAAAGGATGAAGTCATGAAATTTGCAAACAAGTGGTTCTACATGGAAAGTATCATGCTAAGTGAAATGAGCCAGAAAGAGAGGGACTGACATAGAAAGACTGCACTCATCTGGGGAATATAAAGTAACAGAATGGGAGACGAAGACCCAAGAATAGTTGAGATAAGTACCAGGAGGTCTGCTCAATGGCTTGGTAGCCGGAAGCACATGCTGGGGGGAAATGTAGCTCAGGTAGAGAAGGGAACACCAAGTAAAGGATGTTTGGAGGACTCGCTCAGGATGCGAGACCCACACTGAAAGTAGACTATAGACTGAACACGATGGTCACTCAATAATTCTATTGCAAACCACAATACCCTAAAGGAAAGAGAGAGCAAAAGGTAATACCCTGCCATAGAGGTGGGGCGGAGTGAGGGTAATGGGAGGTGGGAGGGCTACTGGGCTCATTGGTGGTGGAGAATGGGCACTGGTGGAGTGATGGGTACTTGATCATTGTATAACTGAAACCCAAACACAAAAGATGTTTGTCTACAACTGTACCTCATGGTGTTTCACTAATAAATGAATATATAAAATGTTAAAAAAATTAATTTTTAATTATATGAGCTAAGCAATTTTATATTATTGTTTTTAACTCATACACCAAAAATAAGTATCACTTAAAGGACAATGTTTGAATAAAGTATATTTCAAATTAAATACTTTTTCATGTTAAATCTGTATTATTATGAAAATTAGCAAACTGTAATATTTTCTTTAAACAAATCATTTTATTTTCTTCTCCACTTTTGCCTTGCTATTGATGTTATTGTTGCAACAACCAGGGTTCACATACATGCCTTGTTATGGTGTGCACACATTTTTCCCCAGGGTCACATATCAGGTTGTAGTGCTAGTACACTTGTTCAAGGTGCAAGTGAAGGATTGCACTCCTTTACTTGTAGTGCTTGCATGCATGCTAGCTTAGAGTTATACTCTTTAATTTAATTTTATTTCTCACACACAATCTGATAGATATTCCCAATAGGAATTAGTACAGTCTTTACACAAATACCAGCAATCTTAATTCCTGATTGTGGTGCTTAGTTGTGGTGCTCATTGAGGGGTTTATCTCTTTGCCGTGGTGCTAACAAACTTACATGGCTGCAATATGGCTGGAAATCAACTGTAACATTAGGGATAGTAAATGGTATACTAGGAGTTATCCCTGAGCACTGAGTCAAGAATAAGCCCTGAGTACTGCTGGGTATGAACCACCCCACCAATCAAAAACAAGGTATCTTCCAGTTCCATTTATGTTGCAGCAAATTGTATGATTTAATCATTCCTTACAGCTGTATAATATTCCATTGTGTATATTTACCACATCTTCATGATATACTGATCAGTTGAGTATTAGGCTATTTCCAAATATTCTATTGTACAGAGTGATACAATGAATAGTGGTGTGCATACATTCTTTTGAATCAATGTTTTTCTGTCCTGGAAGGGGCCTAGATACCCAAATGTGGAATTGCTGGGTAATAGGGTAGCTCAATTTTAAGGGTTGTGGGCTGGTGATGAAACATTATGTATCAAAAAGCCCAATCTTGAATAACTGTGTAACTCAATGTACTTTAATGAAATAAAATTTTGGAAAAAAACAATTTATGGGTGAACTACCAGCATCATATTTTACATATGTAGAAGCATATAGGAGATTTTAAGACTCACAATCACAAGGAGAGAAGTATTCTAAGCCACTGAGCTATTCTTCAGGGCTTCTCCAGATAAATATATTGAGACAAAATTTTTTCAATGATAATCAAACATAAATGTGTATTATATTTATCATTGTAGTTAGACATATATATAAATTTATTGGCAATTTTCTTCTGCAATAGCATTTCACAAGGCATTGGGGGAGGCACAGCCAGCGGTGCTCATAACTGACTCCTGGTTCTGTGCTCAAGGAACACCCCTAGCTGATACAGGGAACTGTATATGCTGTCTGGGATCAAATCAGCCATGTGCAATGCAAGTCCTCTTTACTATATCTTCAGCTCCTAGGACTTAAGGAAGATTTAAATCAAGAATACCTTATTAATGGGTGAAAAATAGTTTCTAAATTGCAATTAGGAATAATTCAGTGCACTTGAAATTATTTTTTTAATTCTTCGTGGTCAATCTTGATTGGTTTACATAATTAATACACTCTTCAATATATTGGAGATAAAGTGGATAATAATGTGATGGAAACTAAATTCTAATGGGGGGATTATAGTAGTATTTATTGGTGGTTTTAGTCCTATAAGGTTTATATTAAGAAAATATTTCTTCTTTGGCAATAATCAGGGGTTATCCTAGCTCATCAATCAGGAATGACTCCTCTGAGTACTAGGAGCACTACATTGGATACCAGGGATCAAACCTGGTTTGGCCACGTGCAAGGCAAGTACCTTACCCACTGTACTATCTCTCCAGCCCAGGAAAATACTTTACTAAGAGGTAATAGTGCAATTATAAAGTATAAAATATATTAAAAATATATTGCATAAGGGAAAGCTAAACTACCATAGTATAAAAGCATTTAAGTTCTCTTAAGATCTTTACTTTAAGATCCAATTATTTAATTTATGATTATGATACACCTGAAAAAAATGGTACATATTTTTTATTTTATCTGTACAGTTTGCTTTCATATTTCAATTTTAGCCAATATATTGGCTTAAATTTTGAATTGAGCATTGTTTCAAAACCAAATAAAATAAAGTTTATGTTAGTTAAAAAGTTCAAGAACAATGCACCCGGCCAAGTTAGATCCCCAGAACTGCATATAGTGCCCTGAGCACAGACACACAAAACAGTCCAAAGGACTGTTAGGTGTGGCTCAAAACTCACCATCCCCCCAGTAATATCCAATAACAGTATTTTCATGTCATTTAACTATTTTATTAAGGCATTAGCAGGCTTAAAAGATAGATTTTTTAAAATTTTCAAGGTGATAATGAAATACTCATACCAAATAGATATCCGTGACCTATTGTTCTGTCTTCTGCAACTGCTCTAACCAATAAGATAGCAATTAGCCACATGTATTTAAATTTAGATTTATTTAAAATTAGATAGCACTGTAGCACTCTCTTCCTGTTGTCCATCGATTTGCTTGAGCGGAAACCAGTAACGTCTCCATTGTGAGACTTGTTATTGTTTTTGGCATATCGAATATGTCACAGGGAGCTTGCCAGGCTCTGCTGTGTGGGCAGTATACTCTTGGTAGCTTGCGGGGCTCTCCAAGACAGACGGAGGAATCGAACCCGGGTGGGCCGCGTGCAAGGCAAACACCCCACAAAGAACATGAATGAAATAATGACAGTCTCTTTAAGAAATGGTACTGAAAAAACTGGATAACCATGTGTAAGATATTAAAGCTGGATCCAGATCTGACACCTTGCACAAAAGTCAACTCAAAGGACCTTGAGAACACACCAGAATGTATAAAATACATTGAGGAAAACATAGGCAGAACATTTCAATATCTGGACCTCAATGGTAGACACAACAATATGATGCCAATGGTAAAGGCTACAAAATAAAAAAATGAAAAAAGTGAGACTCCATCAAATTAAAAAATTTTGACATGGCAAAAGTAACATGGGACAAAACTAGAAGAAGGCATTCTGAATGGGAAAAAGTATTTACATTCAACACACCAGATAAAAGGTTGCTATCCATGATATATAAAGTATTCACAATGATCAACCCAAAGCACAAAAACAAAAACAAAAAAACAAAAATAAAATGGGGAGAGAAAATGAACATGAAATTCTACAAGGAAGACCAATGTATGGCTAACAGAAACTTGTAAAAGTGCATGAAAAAAGACACATAAAAGTAATTTATCATTGGGTAAATCCAAATCAAGACAACAAGGAGATATCATCTTATACCAGTGAGAATGGTACATATCAATAATGTTGGGAACAATCTTTGTTGGCGGGGATATGATAAAAAAGGAAACTTTTTTTTCTACCGCTGCTGGGAATGTTGTCTGGCCTAACCTCTGTGTAAAACAAACAGCACTGAGAGTTTTCAGTAAACTTAGAATTGTGCTGCCATATGATTCAACAATTCCAATTTTGGGTACGTACCCCCAGGATGCAAAAATATTAATTCGGAAAGATATATGCACACCATTATCCATTACAGCACCTAGTACTATAGCTAAGATACAGAATAAACCTAGATGTCTACTGATAGATAAGTGGACAATGAAGATGTGGTATATAGATACACTATGGAATAAAACACAGCTGTAAATAAAAATGAAATCATGCAATTCAATACAACATGCATAGACTTTAAGGCATCATGTTAAATAAAGTAAGCCATAAGAATGACAAACACACAATGATTTCACATATATGTGGCAATTAGAATAACTGGACAGGGTGTTAGACGCCAGATGTGAGAAAAATGAATGTGTGTGTATGGGAAAGGGGAAATCCTTGGTATGACACGTTTCCCTCCTCAGAGGAACAGAGACAGGAACCATGAACTGATGGTCAATGGACAGTTTAATCAGAACCAAATAGCCTAATACAGAGAATCTGAGAGGGTCCTAAGTACAAAACTGCATGAAGGCGTGACTAATTATTTACAGAGGTAAAGCAATTTCAATGTAGGTAATTCCTTTGGGGGGATTAACTCAAGGATATTGTCTCCCAGGAGTGACTTTCCATCTATGTTTCATTTTTTCTTTCCCTTGCTGCTAGCACATTTTAAAAAATTAAGTTTACTCCTTATTAATATTTTCAGTTAGTTGGGTAAACACAGTAAGAAATATAGATTCCGCTCTCTCTGGAAAGAAAGATGGCGGCCGCACGGGAGCCTTGTGGACAGCAGGTTTGAGCTGGGGGCGGGGGACGGCAGGGGCCTCATGGGAAGGGGGGCATTCTGGGCCGTCCTTCACGCCCGACCGAGGTCACCAGCTGCCCCCCACGAGCGGCTCTCCGGCACGGCCACGGCCCCGGAGGCACAAGGACTTAGCACAGAGAGCCACCCGCTTGGAGCAGAAAAGCAAATGGACTATGTGTTAAACCGCGCCACCATGCCTGCCGGGAGGGGAAAGGGTGTTGTCCCACCCGCCCTCTCCTCTCTGGAAAGAAAGATGGCGGCCGCACAGGAGCCTTGTGGACAGCAGGTTTGAGCTGGGGGTGGTGGGAGCGGCAGGGACCTCATGTGAAGGGGGGTGTAATGGGCCGTCCTTCACGCCCGACCGAGGTCGCCAGCTGCCCCCTACGAGCGGCTCTCTGGCACAGCCACGACTCCAGGGCACAGAAACCAATCTCTTAACTATCTAACTTTTAATAGAAATTCTTCCAGGGTCAATAAGTAAAATAGTAGAAATCCAAAACCGCGCGGCCGCTATTGCGGCCGTGCGACATCATTTTATTCTTAAACCAAGTTGTAGAAAGCAAATCATTTCACAACGCTGTTTCAGCATGTCTGATTCGGGGGGGGGTCGTAAACTCTAAACAATAATTGTGCATCTTCTATTGAAACAATGTATCTAGTCAAAGTAGATAGAGTATTAACTAGAACTCATCTGCCTCACAGGAATTGGGAGGGATGGGAGGTGGGGTTCTATTGGGGTTCGCGGTTAAAAATAAGTATTGGTAAAGGGAAATGTGTTTGATATTTACATGACTGAGACCTAAACCCAAAAGCTCTGTAACTTTTCCCACAGTGATTCAATAAAGAAATAAATTATATATATAAAAAAAGAACTGTTGAAAGGATTAAATTTGCTAAATGAATACATCCCAGTATCTGGCACATGGTAACCAGGAAACTATTATTAAAACTGATGCTTTCCTTCGTGGAAAAAAAAAGAAATATAGATTCCAAAACTTAGTTCTCTGGGTTGGGCAAGGGGGAAGAGGGTAATGTTAAAAGCCAGCTGGGTTTTTACCGTAAATCCTAGACTAAGTCCTCAGGCAGGTTTAGCATTTACTACCCCTGGGGTTCTGTCTTTTACATCATTACAACTTGTATCAATTTATGATTTCTAGACTGTTCCACATTGAGGCCAGGGTAGCTTTGCTGTTTGCCTCAGGTCCATTCAGAGATCCCTTGGTGGGGCCCAGCTTTTGCAGGTGTTAGTATCTACAGAGAGAGAGGCAAAGTACAAAAGAAAGGTTAAAGACAGACTCAGGGGATTAGGAGTGCTGATAAGGGCAATGCAAACTCTGGAAGAGGGAAAAAGGGCAATTCACTGATAAAGCTTGGAGTTAACACTTGGGGTTAACAGCCAACACAGGAGAAATGCAATATCTTAAGGGGGAAGAAACTAGTTCACCATTGGCTGAACTAGTATATTAATGGAAGAAGCAAAAAAATCCAAAGTGAAGGAGGGGACAAAGCAAACAGGAAGCAATGGGGGAACTGAGGTAAAGGGGATTCAGGTATATTAGTGGTGTAAATGAAGGGTCCAGCTAAATATCCAAACCACAGAGTCAACAATACTAAAATCATGAGACCCAAACTTTAACAACCAATCTTAAAAAGGTGCTTGTCAAGAAGATTCAGACTGGTGGAAGTGGTGGGGGTGGGTGCAGGGAGTGCTTGGGAAGGGAACCTGAGAGCAGTGGTGACAGGATGTTAACAGTAGTGGTAAAGATCGGTGCTGAAACTCTGCATGTTTAAAACTCCACTATGAATAACTGTCAAACATGACACTTTAATAAAATGAAAATGTTTTAAATGTTAAAAATTCTACATTCAAGGCCAGAGATATAGTACAAGGGATAAGGCATTTGACTTGCATCCAGTGGACCAGTAGTTCCATCAATGGTACCATATTTGACTCCTCAAGCACAGCACTGCCAGCAGTAGTCCTTGAGCACAGATTCAGTAAAGTGGTAATCCCTGAGCAAAGCAAGTGTTATTCAACACCACATCCCTCCCCAAAATAGCTGGTTTCAAATGATTGCTTTCATATCTACATCAAATGTTTAGCACTTGCTTGTTCATATATTTAAAGTTCGTATTATTGAAGGAATGTGGCAGTTGCCGCTTGTAAAACATATTTTTCCACTAAGTTTTGCCAGATATCTAAACTTAATGCCAAATCCTGTTGCCATTAGGAGTTTACTATCAGTATTGATGTTTATTCTTAAACAATAACTCTGCCTTGTCTTTCTGGAATGAAAACTATTAATACATGAATGCAACATTAGTTTTAACCTAAGACAACTTCACTAACATTCACACTCACATGGAAGCTGAACCTCTTTGTCACAGTCAGAACATGACTTGAGAATAGTGGGCAAGGTGAATAGGGAGATAAAGACATATGAACCCTTAATCTGTCACCTAGTTAACATTAACATAGACACATCCTATACCTGCCCCAATGAAATTTGTAATAACTGACCTAAAGTATTCTCAATTCTAAGACTAATTAAAATCACTTCACCTTGGTTTTTTCTCTTATTTTTAAAAAATAAATATTGAATCACTGTGAATTAGCAAGTTACAAAATTATTCATAACTGAGTTTCAGGCATATAATGATAAAGCACCAATCTCTTTACCAGTGTCTGTTCCTTCCACCACTGTCCCCAGTTTCCCTCCTGCTTTCCAGCCTGCCTCTAAGGCAGCCACTTTTTCCTCTCTTTTTTCCTTTTAGGTACTGTCATTTGCAATACTGTTACTAAATGGATATCATGCATATTACTTTACCTCTTTTCATCACCCAGTTCTCATCCAAACTGACCATGTCTCATATTACTGTCTTATTGGTCCCTTCCCTGTCCTAACCATCCTCCTTCCAGTGTGGCAAGCTTGCTACAAAGGGCCTACCCTTTGTAGGCTAATTTTTCTACTCTTAGATTCAATTCTACCTAATTCTCCCACTCTTTATTTTTTGTCTTAGGGCAGCTATAATGTTTCTTTATATCTGGCAAATGAGTGAGATTATTGTTTGTCTGTCTCTATCCATCTGATTCATTTCACTGAGCATGGCACCTTGTTTTTAGAAAGAAACATTACCTGAGGAAAAAACTCTTGAATATTTACAAATTTCCATTTTTGGTAAGAGTATTAGCTATCATATATATGTATATATACTTGGTAGTTTACATAAACCTTCATATAGTAATAGATATGATAGGAGAAGATGGCTTCAAGATTCCTTGATATGTATAATCTCTAAGAATTTATAGCATCTAGTATGCATGAATATAATCAATAAACATTTATTAAATAAATAAATGCATTAATTAAATGGATAATTCCTACATTGTTAGATAAAAGTAAAGGGAAGAGTTTGCTTGTTTTAGTTTTAACATTCTGTTTGGATATGAATAATGTTATACTATAACTGATTTTAACTTATTACAACAAAGTACTCAGAGAATATTTGACTACTATTTATAACTAGGTTTCTCACTGGAATGAAATACATTGTCTAGTAAAAATGTACTATCTACTTGTATTTTCCAAAGAAAGGATGATAGGTTTTAATACTTCTTCTTAGTGGTCAGTGTATTACGTATAAAATACAAAATTCTGCATTTGGGTTGCCACAGAGATAGTCAAAGGTCTAGAGCGCATGCTTTACAAAATTTTCATCCCATCAGTTTGGAGTCCCATGAAAATTGATCGTAGCATCCCAGCACAGAGTCAGACATAGGCCCTGAGCTCTGTCAGGTATGGCTCCTCAAAAAGACAAAAATAAAATAAATGCCAGTCTGTCAAACTCATATGCATAAACAATAAAAAGGAAAACTAACAGGGGAGAAATGAGTAAATCACTAGTGGACTCAATACATTATATACTTATTTAGTTTGCCAATATTCAAATTTAATTAAGATCAAACAAATAAAATTTTCAAATCTAGTTCACCTTTTAAAAGTGAGGATGTAGCCATATATTTAGAACATAGACTCAACAAAACTGAAAACTTGAGATTTAAGATGCAACCACTGAAACTTTGTAATGTGTCTATCAAGTTGACAGTTAGGGATGGGGTTGGAGCTGAGGTGGGGAGGGAATATGTAAACACTGGTGGAGGGAAGTCAACATTGGTAGTAGAATCCATATTGAAATATTATATGCCTAACAACTCCAGGGAATATAATCTGGGGTCCTAAAAAACACACAGCAGAAACACCATCCGCACTTCTATGTTCATTTCAGCACTATTCACCACAGCCAGAATCTGGAAACAACCTGAATGCCCAAAAACAGATGAATGGATAAAGAAAATATGACACACTTACAGAATGGGATACTATGTAGCTGTTAGGAAAAATGAAGTCATGAAATTTTCCTGTAAATGGAGGGACATGGAGAGTATCATGCTGAGTGAAATGAGTCAAAAGGAGATGGACAGAACTAGAATAACTGCATTCATTTGTGGTATATGAAATAACATATAGTAGTAGACTAACATCCACAGCCAGTGAAAACAGGGGTAGGAGGACTGGTCAGTGGTTGGAACTAACCACAAATGTGTATGGGACTGAGGTTATATAAGATAGAGAAAAGACCAGTATGACAATAACAGCAGGGAATGATCACGCTGGACAAGATCTGAGGGTTAAAAGTAGGTAAAGAGATATTCATCATAACCTTTCAGTATCACTATTCAAACCACCATGCAAGAAGGAGAGAGAGAGAGAGTGAAAGAGAGAGAGAGAGAGAGAGAGAGAGAGAGAAGAAAAGCGCTTGCTATAAAGGCAGGCATGGGGTGGTGGGGGTGCGGGTGATGGGAAGGAACCTGAGGACACTGGTTCTGGGAAAGGTACACAGGTTGAGGGATGGGTGTTGGAATAACTGTATGACTGAAATGATGAACCGCTTTGTAAGGGTCTATTTCACAGTCTCCAGAAGGACAATGGAGAAGATTATCCATGACTTCCACTTGGATCTCTTCAATAGCCACGTCCACCTGTCCACATACCAAATTCCGCAGGATGGATATGTCATTCCCAACATTCTCCCTTCCGAAATCCAACATGCCATTTCATTGGTAAAGAAGAGAACAGCACCTGGCCCAGACAAGGTCAGACCTGAACACGTGAAGAACCTGCCGTCACTCCTCATCAATACACTGGCTCGGTTCTTCACACGCTACCTGTCTGAATGCAAGGTTCCGTCCCAATGGAAAACCAGCAGGACCATTCTACTGTACAAGAAGGGAGACATCCACGACATTGGCGACTAGCGCCCAATTGGTGTATTGTCTGTCGTCCACAAGCTGTTCACTTGAGTCATCCTGAATAGGATTGACAGAACACTAGATGAAGGACAACCATGTGAGCAAGCCGGATTCCGAAAAGGATTCAGCACAATCTACCATATCCACACGGTGACCAAGCTCATTGAGGTTTCTTGGGAGTTCAAGATGCCACTATGTCTAACGTTCATCTATTTAAAGAAGGCCTTTGATTCTGTTGAGACTGAAGTGGTCATCGAAGCCCCAGCCAAACAGGGCATTCAAACTCAGTACATCAGGATCCTCCGCAAGCTGTATTACAGATTCACCACCAGGATCTCACCATTCTACAAGGAACTCACCATGGACACAAAGAGAGGGGTTCAGCAGGGCAATACCATTTCACCAAATTTTTTCAGTGCCACCCTCAAGAATGTCAGTCGATGACAGGAATGGGAAGGAATTGGAGTAAAGATATATGGTCAGCAAGTACACCACCTCCACTTCAATGATGACATCATTCTAATAACACCAAACACTAGCCAAGCAGCATGAATGCCGACTTCGACCATGAGTGTGGAAAGGTTGAATTGCAGCTGAATCTCACGAAGACAATGTTCATGAAAAACAGACTAGTTCCTGACGTTCCATTTGCTCTCAGTGGAACGAACATCTCCGAATGCAGCAGTTGTGTGTACCTAGGTTGGGAACTCAACATGACAAACAACCTGGCTGACACCTGAGCTGCGCAAGCGGAAGAGAGCGGCGTGGAACGCCTTCAAGAGCGTCAAAGAAGTATCTAAGAGTGTGAAGAAACTCTGTCTCCGGGCACATCTCTTCTACTCCACTTCTTGCACTAACATATGCCTCAGAGACCTGGGCCCTATGAAAACAGGATGAGAACACTACTCCAGTCTCCCAAGGAGTAATCAAAAGAGCTATACTTGGAGTATCACGCTTCACTCAAGTGAGAGAAGGAATCTGGAGTTCTGACCTCTGTCAATGATCGTGAATCAGGTATGTTGTCTCGTTTGCCAAGGCACTGAAAATCAGATGGGCCAGACATAGAATGTGATTTGCAGATGAGCCCTGGACTAGAGCTGTTACTAACAGGATTCCATGGGACATCAAAAGAACGAGTGGCCTCCCACCTACAAGATGGCTAGACTTCTCTATCAAGACCCTGAAAGAATGGTTTGAGGCTGTATTCCTGGAGTGAGCAGACGCCATTGGGCTACACTAGCACACGATAGGGATGAATGGAGACATTACTGGTACCCGCTCAAGCAAATCAATGAGTAATGGGATGTCAAGTGATCAAATGATCAAGTGACAGTGATTTGTAAAATCAGAGATGTCTGGTGTTAACTATGAGACTCCTAAAAGAAGTGTTTGTTTGGGTGGGTGGAGGAGGGGAAAGAATTTTGTTGCCAAATATAAAACTAGAATGTTATTTTTTAGAGAAAGAACTTACCTAACCATTGTATTCACAAACATTAACATTTTTTGGCAAATGTATATTTAAGATACCACTTCAGTTACTATTGGAAGGTAATAAATAACAATTCTTCTACGGTTGTAAATTAGGTACCTTTGCCCAGAAAATGCTTTCAATTCCAGTAAGTACTGAATGCAGTTCCAAAGAGATAGGAATATAAAAACCTATAAATAACCTATTAAATAACAGCCACTTACTCTACAGATGAAGTAATGCTTAAGGAAAAGACTAACATTTCATATATTAGCTTTACCAATGATAGATTTATCATGAACCACAGTGATTTATTTTTAACATAATTATTTCCATAATGTTCCTGACAAATCATGGACACAGACAAAATATTTTTGTTCTCCACAAAACTAATAGAAAGATGTTAAATATAAGAGAAGCCTTTAAAATAAAAATATAAGCCTTGGGCTGGAGTGTTATTACAGCGGGTAGAGTACACATCGAAGACCCTGGTTCAATTCCTGTCACTCTATTATATGTTCCCCTAAGCCTCTCCAGGAGTTATCCCTCATCAGAGAGCAGCAAGTAGGCTCTAAGCACTGCTTGGTGTGCCCAAAAAGTGAAAAAAATGAAAAAATTTATAAATTTCACCAACTTTCAGAATGTAGTTCTGTCAAGAGGGAACATGGGGATATTGGGGATGGAAATGTGCACTGGTGAAAGGATGGGTGTTTTAGCCCTATATGACTAAAACCTGTCCATAAACAGCTTTATAACTCAGTATCTCATGGTGTCACTGTCACTGTCGCTGTTCTCCCGTTGTTCACCGATTTGTTTGGGTGGGCCTAGTAACACTGTGAGATGTGTTGTTACTGTGTTTGGCATATTGAATACACCATGGGGAGCTTGCCAGGCTTTGCCGTGCAAGCCAGATACTCTCAATCGCTTGCCGGGTTCTCCGAGAGGGGCAGAGGAATCAAAGGCAGAGGAATCGAACTCGGGTTGGCCTGGTCGGCCACATGCAAGACAAATGCCCTACCCACTGTGCTATCTCTCCAGCCCATCTCATGGTGATTCAATATTTTTTTTAAAAATTAAAATAAATTACAAACTTAAAAAAATTAAAAAACCCAATAAATGCTTTTAACAAGGTAATTATGACAATGATATCAGTGTGAATTGTGTTTCATTCATATGGTGTTTCTTTAACATTTCTTATTCACAGAAACAATACCAAATATACAAATAGCTTTTTCAAAGTTTATAAAAACATTAATAGTAACATTTAGAGTTATGAAATAAAATATAAAAAGTAATGATTCCGGCCCTCATGTGTATTGTCCAGGGAGCATTTATATTGTCAGCCTGTGTTTCCTGAGGGTATACCTACTGTTGCATCTTACATCTTGAGATAAGCACTTTGGACTCTTCACTCTGGAGAAATCCACATTCTCTCTTAAGCATGTATCTTAACATAACTCTCCCCTTCTCCCCCTATACTTCCAATACTTGTAATATTTTTTAAAGTAATGATTCTGGGACTAGAGAGATACCACAGGTAATAAGGAGCTTGTCTTGCATGTGGAATACCCAGGTTTGATCCCCAAAACTACAGATGGTTTCCAAGCACTACCAGGAGTGATCTCTGAGCACAAAGCCAGAAGTAAGTCCTGACGTGTCCCAAAATCCAAAATAAAAATATTAACAAATTGATTTTTAAATGAAAAATAACTTTTAAATGAAAATAGTAAATGTTTCTTTATGTGATGAACAACTATATTTTACAGCATTTTACAAATACAGTCTTTTATATTTTTTCTTACTGCTAATTTTTAAGTTAAAGTAACAAAGAACAAATGTATGTGGCAAATAAAAAATTTCAATTTATATGAATTCATTACATAAATTGACATTTTCTAGTGTAAACAAGTTTAATGTCTTGATAATAAATATAACAAAATAAATATTAAAATACCCACGTGTAATTATTTTATCTCACCTAAAATTTATCTCACCTAACATTAGAAGAAGGCTCTCTCTAACATTACTATGCTAGTAATGTTATAATGCTATAATGCTGTAATGTTAACTATCAGTTAACATTATGCTTCCTTGCATAATGTTTTTTAGCAACTTCATTTAATGAACATTCCTGTCCTATATGTCCTACACCAGAGAAAACGATCCAGTCCAAATGTCAGTGATGGCAAAATTTAGAAACCATAAGCCAGTACATGTAGATTTATGATCTTAAATCACAAACAAATATAATTTTTCTAACATTAGCATAACTAATTATAATAGTAGGGCTCATCAAATAATCAGAAAGAAACACTGAGAATTATAAATTGAATCTAACCATATTTTGCATTAATCATATTTGTTCATTAGAATCAACCTCACTTTCCTAGAGTTGAAATAAATTATAACCAATTTTTGCACATATCTTTTTGTAGTTAACTTATATTTAAAATCCCTCAAATCACAGACAAAAAATACTTAATTTTATAAACACGTTATGACTGTAATGTGTTATACATATTTCTCCTTTAAATTTTCTTAATTCTCTTTGCTTTTACTAAATTCTAAACTTGTAGGATTTATTTATTTTATGTAAACTCTAAAATGCATTAGTACCAGACGGATCATCTTTAATATTCTCTAAATTTTTATAACTAAAAAAGATTTATTTTTGGAAAAAACTATATTTACAACTTTATGTTTTTTTCTAAGAAATGGAATATTGGTTTCAAATTCCCTACTATTCAAAATAAATGCACAAACTCTTTTAACCTGTTCATTTAGAAGTCCATATGTACTAGAAAATAAGAACAAGACTGCTACAAGACTAAACTGAACTAAGGGAAGCTAATTTATAACATAAAAGTATCTAATGGATATGAATTTATGCAATCTCATGAATAATTCTGTATTAGAAAATACTTGTATTGAATAATGATACATGTTTTCCAAAAGTAGGAGTTTTTTGAAAAGAACCTTTCTCTTTTAAAAATATTTTATTTTTTGAAGCAGCGTGGTTTACAATACTGTTAATAGTATGGCATCATGAAAGTATTTTAAGACATTCTGAAGAAAAATAATATATATTGGAGAAGCATACAATTTACTTAAATTTAAAATTTATGTTTTGATTATCATATATTGATATAGAAAAACCTATGATAGATTACTAAATAGTTGGCAAATACCAACTTTATGTTCACTTTTATCTGAGAATAAAGTTTGTGATTTAACAAATTTCTAAGGGGTAGAAGAAAATATGACATGGCATTAAACAAACTGATTGGAAAGATAGCACAAGGAAGGGGAAATGATCTTGTTCTTGTTCTTGCCTTGCCTGTGGACGACCAGAGTTTGATTCTTGGCACCACATATGCTCCCAAGTCCCTTCCATGAGTAAGTTCTGAGCACAGTTAGGTGTAGCACAATACCCACCCCCAAACACAAACACACACACACACACACACACACACACACACACACACACTTCCACATGCACGCATGCATGTATGCACAGAAAAGTTTAACAATAATAAGCAACATTCATTTCACAACAGTGTTACTCTAAAACCATATGGGTACTTTTAAACCACCATATAATTAAGTTAGCTGAACTCCATACCACATATCTTATGTAAATTTATTTTGGGGGATGTTTGGACCACAATTGGTCCTCAAGGCTTACTCCTGGCACTGTGTTCAGTAATCATTCCTATTGAAGGTTAGGGGGCCATCTAATGGTGTTTGGGATTGAATCAAGGTCAGCCACATGGAAGGCAAGTGTCATAAGCCCTGTAATATCTCTTGGGGTCCTGTAAATTCTCTTTTTTGATTTTTTTTTGCTGTTTTCTTGTTTCGTTTTTCTTTTTGGTAACATCTGGAGGTGTTCAGGGCTTACCCCTAGCTCTGCACTCAGGGTTCACTTCTGTCAGGGATTGGGAGAAACATATGGGATGCCAGGGATCAAACAGTAGTAACCACATGCAAGGTCATATGTAAAGCAAGAACCCTACCCACTGCACTATCTTCCAACTCCCATAAACTAATTTTTATACTGCCAGAAATATTTAGGTTTATACTGTCACTGAATTGTCACTGTCCTCCCGTTGTTCATCGATTTGCTCAAGCAGGCCCAGTAATGTCTCCATTGAGATAATTGTTACTGTGTTTGGCATATTCAATATGTCACGGGAAGCTTGCCAGGCTTTGCCGTGCAGGTGAGATACTCTCGGTAGCTTACTAGGCTCTCCAAGAGGGGCAGAGGAATCAAACTCAGGTCAGCCATGTTGGCCACTTGCAAGGCAAACGCCCTACTGGCTGTGCTATCGCTCCAGCCCTAGGTTTATATTAGCAGTTATTAATTCTACTAACTAGAAATGTTTGCACTTTTCCAGGTAATGTATCCTTGAACAAAACTTAGAAGGGAAGATATGAGATAGTTGAGCAGGGGGAAAAGTTTTATTATAAGTGAGAAACAAAAAAAATATTAAGATTATACAAGAAGCTCCCAAGTGGAAGGAATCTTTAAAAGAGTTGCAGCTTGGGATCCAACTGGACTGTTCTCTTATAAGTTTCTTTACTCTCTTGCCATTTGTCTTCCAAATAAGATTATTTTTAATAGGCTATCTAAAACAAACATGTCATCAGGGCCTGTGTGCCCAGTGTGTTGGTGATAGGATCAAGCATGTTTCCCTTATTGGGGAGAATACTAACATGAAAATGTCAAAGCTACAAGCACAGAGTCTGACAACAAAATAAAAAATAACTTATTGAATAATAGGTATTAAACAATAAGATAAACTCTTGCCTTTTGATACATCTTGGATGGTACTAGAGGATGCTATGTTAAGTGAAGCAAGAGTGAGAGGGGAAAATGTTAGATGATATTACTTATCTGTAATATATAAAGAAATAGAACAAGGATATCAGATGTATCTAGTGAAAAGAAACCTTAGATTCTGACAACAGTGGAGGGGGTGACTAATATGAGATTGAAAAGTAAAGAGGGAAGAATTGGACTAAAGGTGACACAACAGTGATTGAAGTTCTTTGGCAGTTTGGTGGTTATGGTACTAAAGAGAAATGGGACACACTGGAAGTGGAACAAATAAGATAGAGAATCTCAAAACCAGGCTTCCATTCCTTCTTTACCATCTAAAACATCCTGCTATCAAATATCACTAATAATGCCCTCCTGATATCTGCAGGAAATATTAGATCAAAAAGAGTCAAAGACTATAACAATATTTCAAGTATGAGCCAACTGATAGACCCTAATCTCATTTGAGAGACAAAAGGCAGGAAAGAAAGAAAATGAAAGAAAGAACAAAAGGAAGGAAGGAAGGAAGGAAGGAAGGAAGGAAGGAAGGAAGTTCTGTTGTCACAGAAGCAAGCCATATTCAGACCCCCTCCTTTTGGGAGTTTTTTCTGTAATCAAGTTTCTTGTTCCTGTTTCTCATTTATAAAACTTCTTCCCCCCTGTGCCTTCACATTCTCATGTCTTGCATTTAAATCTTTCATTGCAGAAACAAAAACCCGGAAGCATGCTAACATCTTGGTGAATCGAAAAACTGGCTAACAATGTGATGAAGTAACTTTACACCAAAAAATACATAAACATTAAGACTATTGTAAGCTCATCACCTCAATAATAAGATATTTCAAGCAATAAAATAGAAACTTGCAACATATCTGTTTCTATAAATTAATTAATATATAACATTTGAGGGGACAAAAATTTAAATTTATCCTTAGGACAATGATTAGCCTTTCTACACTGGGCACTCTCAAGCCACTATGTGTGTGGGGTGAGAGGAATGTATACATATATGAATATAAATTCATATATCTACATGTCCCAAAATATTAAGTAAAATACAAAAATTACTATTGCATCAATGATATAAATTATTCTCAAATCATTACAGTGAAGAAAATATAAACTGTTCTATTGACAGTATTCTAAAGTACACTCCATTCAAAATCACTATTCTCCTACAAAGTGGCTCAAGGCTTATGATCTTTAACAGACATAAAAATTCATCCTCTTTTCAATCTATATTCAAATGCCTCTGGATAAATAACTATTTATGGGAATTGTGTTGGAAAGGAGAAACTTATTAAACCTTTTAACATCTTAAAATCATAATTATCTAGACTATTAGCCAAAAGTCTAATATATCCTATTTTTGAGTCTTCATCCCTCATATTCTTAAAAATGGTGTAGTAAATCTGATGCATAGAATAAAATACTTTAAAATAAAACTATATCTGTTTTTTGTAATGACAAATAAGAAGCTGTATTTAACGAGAATTATAAAATCGTAATGAGAACTAAGAAAATGTAATGGGGACTGGGAAACTGAAACTGACCCCTAGGTTAAACAAGAGAAGGGAGGAAGAAGGATTCCTTTAATGACCTCAAACAAACGAGTTAAAGACCCACCCGCCCAACATATTTATGAAAGTGCACTAGGCTTGCCAGATTGGCCACATGGGAAGCAACACATGAAGGCCACAGCAAATGGGGAAGATATACTGACAATGACTGTTTTTCTTTTGGGCGCCTGAAGGCTGTACCATGTGCGATTGATGCACTAATTATTTTTCTATATTTTTTTTTTGGCTCTGTATCCCCTGTTTCACTGATAAGAATGTATATAGATTGTAGTCCACTTTAAGAGGGTAAAAGAGAGAACCTCTCAGCAACTAGGCTCACCTTGGGGTCCTCAGTGCTGAGCTTCTAATAAACTTACTATCCTATCCTGAGCTACGTGTTTTTGTTCATTCGCTGGTTGCACCAGCACATTTTCCATACCATTCTGTAGCTTACATCGTACAGGAGGTGAACAATGCCAGTTGACAAAATGATTGACACTATATAAATTTTCTGACCTCATGTTTTCTACCACATAATTCTACACAAACTAACCTTTTTCTCATTGAATTGACTCAACTTGAGTTGAACTTTTAAAATAAATAGAGGATGAAGAGTGAAGTTTGACATTATGCAAGTAATTTTTTACTTAATGTTATATAGGAAGTGTCAGATCTCTGGCTCTAGGTAGACCAAATGAAAAATTAATACAAAATGACAAATAACCAGTCCAGACATAAAAATATAACTTTATAATCTATAAAATGAGTCTGAAGTGCAACTGTCAAAATCACTTGAGAAAATGACACTTAAATATTATTGCCTCAGCAATGATTAAAAGTTAGGTGTTACCTTTATAAGAAACTACAATTAGCTGCAACTAGGAGTGCAATTCATTTATAAAACAGAAATTGTTAGATTTGTTTGAAAATGTAGAGTATAGGAGAAAAGTAAAGAGAAAGAAGCAAAAACATCAATATCACGTGACTAAAGCATAAAAGCTGCTGTCACTGAAAATAACTAGGGAAAACTAACTGTAAATTTTGTCAAACTAAACAGGTGAACCAACTATCACTACGTAATTGAAATCATCACAAGTTTAAGAATGCTTAACGATTTTTGTAAATCTGACAACTGCCAAACAAATAAAATTGTAGAGGAATGCATTGTGATACTTGAGATAATTTTTGAGGTAATAGAAAACATTAGCTTACGTTTATTTATAGCTATGTCTAATCCAATTAAGGTTCCATGCCTTAAAATGAGAAAAATAAATGCTTGCCAACTTTGCTGTTGATTGGCAATATAAAGTTATTTGCTAAAACACTATTTTTATATTCACCATTATCCAAATTAGGCCAGCAGCCATTTTGTGGTTTATGTAGAACATTATGTCAGAGGAGAGTTATTTTTGCCTCAACCCTCTTTGAGTAGATTATAGAAGATCAGACATAGCTATAATGAGGATGCTATTTATAAAATATCCGTTAAATAAGTGGAGAAAATTTTAAGTTACTTAAATTCTCCACATTAAAAAGATAACCTAAGTCATGTCTATTAGATAAATAATAAGGTATAAAATTTCTACTCATAAAAGTAATGAAAAATAAATTGTATTAATTTTATTACTTTACATATATATTCATTTTCTATAAAGCATTCTGCTTTTGTGAAAAACATTAATTTTACCAATTATTATTGGGATTTTTCTCCATAATAAAAATCCTCAAGGTTAGATATGACCCTAGGTAAAATAGTTTAGATAGTATGCAATGGTTTTGCAAAATGGAACCAGGATAGAAAAAGAAATGTAGCAGGAAAGAATAGAGTAGTAAACAAATATCTGCCAGAGGCAAAAATGAGTCAAGGAAGCACAGAATAAGACTACTTGGGTTTTTTAGTTGTAGCAACTAAGTGGGCAAAATTAGAATAGGAAATTGTCAAACTGTCAAGACTTCACTCTTTTCTTTTAAGGTGTCTGCTGTTTAGCTATGTAAAATACCCCAGTCTCTGATCTTTAAGTACCTATTACATGTTAATGTCTGTCAGCTTCAACAAGGTCAGCAAAGGTTAGGGAGCAATAAGGTATTGAATAAATGACCTGCTAGTGAGACCACTCATGTCTGCTCAAGTGACTCTAAAGCTTTGTCAACCCATGTGTGTTTTTCTGTCTCCTCTTTGTTTGTTTGTCTCATGTTCTATGAGCAGCCTCTGTGACTGAGGGTATAGTACCTGTTTGCCAGGATTCACAACAAATTATGTATTTTATCCTAAATTTTATTTAAAGGACTAAGGCAAAACTGATGTAGGCAACTAAACAGGGAAGGGCCTCAATGACAATGGAATTTCTGAGAAAATAAATCCAATAGCTCTGAAGCTGCAAGAATTAAGTAAGGCCTAAGCCTGATAAGATGTTCTTAGAGCCAATAACAGACCAGAGAAGGCCAGATCTCCCACGCTGAAAGAAGCTCCAGTAGGAACAAAAGGCCAGGAAAGGAACTTCAAGTAGGAACATCACCACTCCCAACTTTACACCACCCCCAGCTCTACCCTGTTGAAAACCACCCTAGTAAAGGACTCTTAGCTTGTAGCCTCATGTGTGGAACTTTGGAAAAAACTCTATAAAAGTCAACTTGAAAAAAGGAACGTCGTGCATATTCTGACCAAACCCATGTGCTGATTGTGCCCAAATTGCCGAGCACATGTGGCAACCTAGCACATATACTGCCCTCATATGACCACTTGAGGTGTGTACTTTCATGTTTTCATATCTGATGCTGTGATGCGTGCAGGAGATCTCTCCACCTTTGGAGAAGCCTGTGTTCTCTCTTGAGAGCATTACTGTTTCTTTCTCTTCCTACTTCCCCTTCCTAAATGCCTTCAAATAAAATCTGTTTTACTTCATTGCTTATATACTTCTGAAATTCCTTTCTGCAAGAAAGACAAAGAAACTATAAACCCTGGGTAAGGCCTACGACTGATTTTCCAGACCTAATCAATCCTAAACTTTCCAACCAGTCTCTGGGTGGCAGATGCCCATAGGGAGAGAGTGACCTTCTCTCTAGTCTCAGTCTCACATAAGGCATCAGTGGAGGCTTACCTACTTCAAAAGTGTAGACATCTAAATATAGCTGAAAATTCATGGAAATATTTCTAGAGAAAGATGTTTTCAGAGAAAATACCAAAGATTCTAAAAGTTACAGGTAAACAATTCTGGCCTATGGCTAAGGCTGCCAGCTTTGCTCTAACTAAATATCATATGTACTATGCCAACTAAGAAAATTTTCACTTTTCTAATCCTATTAATTTTATGGCTAAATAGTGAATTATTAAATAACAGAAAACAGCACCATTAACAGCTAGACTTGAAAAAAACCCTATAGCTGTTAATGGAAGAGTAAGTGTGTATGTGTATGTGTGTGTGTGTGTGTGTGTGTGTAGGAGGAATGGGCAGAGAGATCTTCATGGTGGCAAATATCATGAATTCTACTCACATATGGAGTTGTTAGGATATATTCCAAACAGTCTCTAAAAGTATACACTCATGAAAATTAATTTAATAAAATTGAATATCAAGATAAAGAAAGCTACGTTTCCATACCATAACAATGGTTCCTAAATGCTTAATATTGATAGAAAGATCATGAATACTTACTTCCTTTAATTATAGTGTTCTAGACCAAGTATGGAACCTAGGATGTTACTTAAGAATGGAATATGATATTAAATAGTATTATTATCTGTAGCTGATCCTTTAAGAACCACTTTCCTGAGAGTAAATAAATAGGGTTAAATACCTCCTGAAACACACAATATAAATTAAGTCCTCAATGAGAATGCAGAGAAGCAACACTAGTGAACATAAAGCAACATCAAAATCTTAAAAACTTGAGGTGTATTCAACTGACATAAGAATCTTAATTTTATATTTATTTTCTTATTGAAGGAAATTGATCATATGAGAATGAATTGAATAGTATTGTAAGATACTTGAATAGTATTGTAAAATAATTGAACAGTTTGTAACAATTTCATGTTTTGCAACTTTTTAGTTATATGTCCTCTTAAGTTCATCCATAAACTCAGATAATATAGCAAAGTACTATGTTCAACTAAAAGTGATCTATAGAGAGTTATATGCTTAACTTACTTATAATCCATTATTTTATTTTCTAAAATTTTTATTAGTGAAACACCATGAGGGACAGTTGTATACTTACAAATTTTTGTGCTTGAGTTTCAATTATACACTCATCTAGTACCCATCTCTCCACCAGTACATATTTTCCACCACTACTGATCCCAGTATCACTCCCACCTCCCATCCCCAATTCACATACTCCCACATTATTTACAGAATAAATTCATTTGGATTATTATCAAGTAGCTCAATTTACATCATCACTTTCTATACTGAAAAATATTATAGAGGTCATAGCAAAAAGGTCTGGAGAAAGTCACACTCAGTGAAACAACCTGGCAGTACAGACCTGACAGTTTAGTGCTTGGAAGCAGTGCTGTGGTCATTGGGCCTGGTGTTTCCGGGGCACTCTGGGTACACTGATTCCTTGGGAGGGTCATGCAGATCCAGAGATTGAATTCAGAGCCTAGCATACGTAAGCTTGTATCTACCACTTTGAGCCATTTTCTAGCCCCATTTTAAAATTTAGTTGCTTTTATTTTTTTAATTACTTATTTTTAATTTGAAATACTATGCAATTTTGGGGATTTAGCCCATCTCTTAATGCATACAATTGTCACTCTCACATCACCAAAGTGACATAGTGATCTCAACACAAAAACGAGCCCTCTACTTATTTCGTCACAATCCCTCCCTTCTCCCTACTGTTGGACACCAGTTTTCTCTAAATCTTGGAAGTAGTATTATTTTTCTTTGCAGGTTTATCTATGTATTTTATATGTGAATGAAACAATCTGCAAAGTTTTCACTCCCTTAATTATTTTACTTAGAAGAATTACTTCAAGAACCATAATTTTGTAACAAACTCCATGTTTTCAACATTTTAATATTAAAATATGACACCGAGCAAATGTATCAAAAATGATTTATCAACTAACCTCTTGATAGTCATAGCTATTGTGAATAATGCTTCTATCACTTGATCACTTGACTTCCCGTTACTCATCGATTTGCTCGAGTGGGCGCCAGTAACGTCTCCATTCGTCCCTGTCACGTGCAAGTAGCCCAGTGGTGTCTGTATGAGAGAGAGATAGCCACAAAAACTGCCTGTCTTCAAAAACTCTTGAGCTTATTCACCAACATGGATTGGCGCTGCCTCAGGCAACCACAAGCAAACATCCAAGCACGCAAAACAGTGCAGAGATGCGATAAAGGAAGACCTCAAAGAGAGAAGAGCAGCAGTGCTGGTAGATGCGGCAGAAGCTGGGAAAAGCATTCGTAATGACCGCCTGACCTTCACCAACTACAAGACCAAGATGACTGCCCTCCGACATCCTGATGGATTGATCACATCTTCCAGAAGGGCAATGGAGAAGATTATATACGACTTTTACTCAGATCTCTTCGATAGCCACGTCTACTGCCCACATACCAAATTCTGCAGGATGGATATGTCGTTCCCAATGTTCTCCCTTCTGACATCGTTCTAATAACACCAAACATTAGCCAAGTGGCACAAATGCTGGCCGACTTCGACGGTGAGTGTGGAAAGGTCGGTCTCCAGCTGAATCTCACGAAGACAATTTTTATGAGAAACAGTCTTGTCCCTGACGTTCCAATCTCTCTCAATGGAACGACCATCTAAATACAACAGTTATGTGTATCTAGGTCGAAAAGTCAACATGACGAATGACCTGGCACCTGAGTTGTGCAGGAGGAAGAGAGCAGCTTGGAACACATTCAAGAGCATCAAAGAAATAAGTAAGAGGACAAAGAACCTCCGGTTCTGGGTACATCTCTTAGATTCCAGTGTTCTTCCTGCATTAACATATGTCTCAGAGACCTGGGTCCTATGAAAACAGGATGAGAATGCTATTCAGGTCTCCCAAAGAGGAGTCAAAAGAGCTATGCTTGGAGTATCATGTTTGGCCCACAGGAGAGAAAGAATCCGGAGTTCTGACCTCCGTCTATGGTCAAGAATCAAGGACACTGTTTCGTTTGCCAAGGCGTCGAAATCAGATGGGTTGTACATGTAATGAGATTTGGAAATGACCGATGGACTAGATCCGTTACTGACTGAATTCCACGGTACGTCAAAAGACCATGTAGCCACCCACCTGTGAGATGGTCAGACTTCTTCGTCAAGACCCTGGACGATAGGTTTAAGGCTCTTCATGCTTCTATAAGCATAGGGTAAAATTTTTCATTTTGACTTATTTTCTTTCTACCTTGAAAAAATGCACAGGAGTAATATCCTTTGGCTATATGGATTGCTGCTTATATATGTATATATATATGTATATATATTTAATTTTTATTAGTGAGACACCATGAGGTACAGTTATAGACTTATAAATTTTGTGCTTGAGTTTCAATTATACAATGATCAAATACCCATCCCTTCACCAGTGCCCATTTACCACCACGGATCCCAGTATCCCTCACATACCCCATTCCCCCCATCACACCCTGCCTCTGTGGCAGGGCATTCCCCTCTGTTCTCTCTCTCCTTTTGGGTGTTGTGGTTTGCAAAAGAGGCATTGAGTGGCAATCATGTTTGGTCTATAGTCTACTTTCAGCATGCTTCTCCCATCCTGGGAGGATCCTCCCAACACCCTTTATTTGGTGCTCCCTTCTCTATCTGAGCTGCCTTTCCCCCTAGCATGTGTGGCTGGCCTCCAAGCCATGGAGCAAAATTCCTGGTACTAATCTCGGCCATTCTTGGGTGTTAGTCTCCTATTTTGTTACTTTATGTTACCCAGATGAGTGCAATCTTTTTATGTCTATCCCTCTTTTTCTGACTCATTTTGCTTAACATGATACTTTCTATGTAGTACCACTTGTATGTAAATTTCATGACTTCATCTTTTCTAACCGCTACATAGTACTCCATTGTGTAGATGTACCAAAGTTACCAGTCACCTGTTCGCGAGCACTCGGGTTTTTTCTAGATTCTGGCTGTTGTAAAGAGTGCTGCAATGAACAAACAAGTGCAGATGTCCGACAAGGGGTTGATATCAAGGATATACAAAGTACAGGTTGAACTCCATAAGAAGAAAACATCCAACCCCACCAGAAAATGGGGTGATGAAGTGAACAGAAACTTTCTCAAAGAAGAAATCCGAATGGCTAAAAGGCACATGAGAAAATTCTCCACATCATTACTAATTCATCTTTTATCCAACTCATTATTTGTGTATAAAATGCACCAAACAGAACCAGGGTGCAGCCACTGGGAATATGGACCAGCTGCTGCCAATTTAAAATCTACCCAGTCTAAATCTGAGTAGCCACATGTAAAAAAATGAAATTAGAATTATACTTCACATCTTTAACAAAACTAAACTCAAAGTGTATTAAGGATATCAAGATTAGAGCAGAATCCAGAAAATACATTTAAAAAACATCAGCAGAATTCTCCAGAAAATTGACTGCAGAGGACTCTTCAATGGGGTGACCACAGTGCCAAAGGCAGCAAAAAACAAATTAAACAAATGAGACTAAATCAAATTTGAAAGCAAAAAAACTCAAGCTCTTATGAAAAGAGACACCCAACTATAATGGAGAAAATATTTACACACAATACATCAGATTAATACCCAAGATCTATAAAGCACTTGCAAAACTAAACAACCAAATATTCAATGAGCCCCATCCATAAATGGGGTGAGTAGATAGCCACTTCCCACAAAAAGAATATGGATAACCAATAGGCATATATAAAGTGATCATTGTCATTCATCATTGGGAAAATGAAAATCAAAACAATGAGATATCATCTCATACCTGTGAGAATGGCACATATCCAAAAGTCTGGAAATAGCCTGTGGTGGAGGAGTTGTGTTGATAAAGAAACCCACACTCACCGTTGGTGAAAATTTCATCTAGTTTAACCTTCATGGAAAATAATATGGAGATCTATCAAAAAATAAGTATAGTACTACCATATTGTCCAGCCATACCAATTCTCACCATCTACTCCTCAAATGCAAAAACATTAATTCGAAATGATATATGCACACCTATGTTCATCACCACTTTTAGTACAATAACCAGATATTGAAACAATTCAAACACCCAACTACAGGGGAAATGAATCAAGAAGTTGTGATATGCACAATGGAATACTATGCAGCTCTATGGAAAAATAAAAACCATATAACATGCTGTTACATGGATAGAACCAAAGGATATCATGCTGAGTAAAGTCAGTCAGAAGGGAAGGAATAGATACAGAATAATCTCTCATCCATAAGGCTTAAAATATACATCAATGTAGCAAATTAGCAAATTAGCAATGTAGCAAAAAAAAACGGCCAAAGGAAACAAAAGGAAATACACTGTACACACTGACCCACACAATTGAGTTGGAGGGCTTTGGAGGCGTCTTAGGTTTCCTGGGAGGGAGAGGGTGTACACTGACGATGGGTGTGTTGTTAGAATTATGTGCATAGAAAACATTTTAGGTCTAATTTGGAAAAGAAGTGAAAATATGATTATTTTCAGATGACATAATATTATACAAAGATGACAATAAAGAATATACTAAAAACATTTAGAAACAATAAACCAGTACAACAAAGTAGGAGGCTACAAAATTAACAAATAAGTCTGTTTTATTTTTATACATAAATAACAATCTAGAAGAGAAAGAGATCAAAGAGAGTACCTCATCCAAAATTGTTTCCAAAATCATCAAGTACCAAGTAATCAACTTAACAAAAGAGGTGAAAGACCTTTACTTGAAGAACTAAATGACACTTAAGAAAAGAGCATTGGGGGTATGGTGCCGCCAGCAGGTCAATCTATACCTGTGAGGCGAGTGCATCAGCAGCCTGATGGCACCGTCAGACTTTGAGATACCCCAAAATTGCTGCTGTGCCTTTGGCCAGATCCCAAAAACTTGGGGCAAAGTTTACCAAGAAAGCAAACGGCCAAAAGTTAGGCATGTGGGAGACACACCCACAAACCACCCCCGACTCAGCTATATATTTGGAGGCATGGCCTCTCTGGTTCCTGATCGAACTGCTTAACGGCCATGATCCCAGAGACTCAGAAATGAATCTAAGAACCCAAAAGCTTTTGGCAGAAATGCGTCCTGTTCCCGCAGTAGGTTACTGGTGCTGGGCCACTCCAGGTGGGAATAGGTTTCGTGCCTCGGCCTGTTCCCCTTGGCAGCCCAGTGACCACCATCCTCCAGAGACACTGGACAGTCAGGTTTGGGTCTGCAGTGACGAGACACATGGGGCCTCACCAGATGGCTCCAGAGGCAAAAGGACTTAATCCAGAGCCTGGAAGCTTGCAGCAGAAAAGTGAATGGACCATCCGTTAAACTACGGCACCATGCCTCCCCACGAGGGAAAGGGTGTTGCTCCCTTCTGCCTTTTTCCCACCTGGCAGAAAGGTGGCCGCCACCTCAGAGCTTATTGGAAAGCCAGGTATTAGCCAGCGGTGATGGGGCAAGTGCAGTCTCATGGGAAGCGGGACGGTACCAGCTCGTCCTTCACGTCCTACCAAGGTCACAAGTTGCCACCCACGAACGGCTCTCTGACATGGCCATGGCTCCAGAGGCAAAAAGACTTAGTCCAGAGCCCTGCAGCTTGTGGAAGAAAAGTGAATGGACGATGCATTAAACTATGGTGGCATGCCTCCTTGGGAGGGAAACGGTGTTACTCCCTTCTGCCTTTCCCCCCCGCCCCCGGCAGCAAGGTGGCCGCTGCCTCAGAGCTTATTGGAAAGCCAGGTATGAGCCGGCAGTGACGGGGCAACTGCAGACTCATGGGAAGGGGGACGTCCTTCATGCCCTAACGAGGTCATGGGTTGGCCCTCACAAACAGCTCTCTGGCACAGCCATAACACCAGACGCACAGAAACCAATCTCATAATTATCTGGCTCTTTGCAGAAATCCAAAATTGCGCCCGCTATTGTGGCCATGTGAGATTATATGATTCTCATAACCAGCTATAGAAACAAAGTATTTCACAATGCCTTTTCAGCAATTCTGATTGTTGGAGGGGAATTCTAAACAATAATGGTGCATCTTTTGTCAAAATAATGAATGTAATCAATGTAGAGAAGAGTTAAGTGGAAATCATCTGCCTTACAGGCATTGGGAGGGGTTGGCGGGGGTATATTGGGGGTTTTGGTGGTGAAAAATGAGTACTGGTGAAGGGAGAGGTGTTTGATCATTGCGTGACCGAGGCTTAAACCTGAAAGCTTAGCAACTTTTCCCACAGTAATTCAATAAATAAATATAAGAAGAAAAATAAGTAAATAAATAAAATTATGGAAAAAAAGTAAGGTGGAGTTCATTCCCAATTCAATCAGCTAATCAGTGGCTGAACAAGTAGCAATACTCCCACATAAAAAAAAAGAAAAGAGCATTAATGAAATGAATCTATAAAACACACTGAAAAGCCAAATTCATTTCTAAAAATTTAGGAAATGGGAATTGTAGCATTTCCTGACTTGAAACTATACTATAAAACTATAGTAATCAAACTGGAATAAGGGTATACTGTCAGACCAATGGTTACAACGAATATCCAAATAATAAACCCTCAGGCACATGGTAAGTTAATCTACAACCAAAAATCCAGCTCCATAAAGTGAAGTAAAAATAGCCTTTTTAATAAAATGTGCTAGGAAAACTGAATAACCACATATAAAAAAGAAAAATAAGCTGACTTCATATCTCTCACCTTATTCAAAGGTTTATTCAAAGTGTATAAAAGACCTTGAAGTCTGACTAAAATCCAAAAAATAAAATGAGGAAAATATAGGCAGAAATTTCCAAAATCTGGGCTCGAAAGTTGTTTCCAGTGATATGATTTCATTGGCTAAGGCAACAGAAAAAATATATATAAATGGCACTACACCAAATTAAAGCTCCTAAATGGCAGAAGAAACATAAATGAAAATAAGACATTCAACTGAATGGGAGGAACTATTCACATTCATCAGATAAAGGGGTATTGTAGCACTGAAGCACATCCTCCTGTTGTTCAACAATTTGCTTGAGCAGGCACCAGTAATGTCTCTATTGTGAGACTTGTTACTGTTTTAGGCATATCAAATACGTCACGGGTAGCTTGCCAGGCTTTGCCGTGTGGGTGGGATGCTCTCAGTAGCTTATTGGGCTCTCCGAGAGAGGCGGAGGAATTGAACCCAGGTCGGCCACGTGCAAGGCAAATGCCCTACCCGCTGTGCTATCAGTACAAAAAGGGAGAGAAAGGGAGAAGTGCCTACTATAGAGGCAGGCAGAGGGAGGGGTGGGGTGAAGGATAATGAGCGGGAAATTGGGTACAATGGTAGTGAGAAATGCACACTGGTGGAGGGATGGGTATTGGAACACTATATGACTGAAACCTAATCACGGACAGCTTTCTAATGGTCTATCTTACAGTGATCCAATAAAATAATAATAATAACACTGCACTGTCCCGTTGTTCATCAATTTGCTCGAGCGGGCACCAGTAACATCTCCATTTGTGACTTGTTACTGTATTGAGTATGCCACAGGTAGCTTGCCAGGTTCTGCCGTGCGAACGGGACACTCTTGGTAGCTTGCCGGGCTCTACGAGAGGGACAGAGGAATCAAACGCCCTACCTGTTGAGCTACTGCTCCAGCCAAAATAATAATAATAATAATAATAATAATAATAATAATATTTTAAAATCTTTCCCAGAAACCTCAGTGGCCATTGGGGAGGTGACAGTGAAGTGAGAAAGAAATACCTCAAGACTACAGAAAATACCATGTTAAAGCAGCACAGAATCCCAACAAAATTAGTGGATTGTAATCCTGAAGACCCTATCAGTAACAAGCCCCTATATAATCTCTCTGAAATGGAGTTCAGAGTGGAAGTTATTAGGATATTTAACAAGATCAAATATACTATGGAACAGACATCCAGTAAAGCATAAAAAGACATGAGAGCAGAAATGAGAAATGTACAAACAGAAATGACAAAACTGAAAAACTTTGTAGGTGAAATGAAAACTCACTGGAAGACCTCACCAGCAGTGACACCTGCTGAGGAGAGAATCTGTGAGCTCCAGGACTATGTACAGAAAACCTTCAGACATCAGGGGGAGATAGAAAAAAAAGGTTCAAAATAAATGAACAGATGCCAAGAGAACTTCGTTATAATTTCCTTTTTTTTAAGAAATCATTGGAGTCCCTGAAGGCCATAAAGACAACCCAAAGAAGAAACAATAGTCAAAAACATCATTGCCGAGAATTTCCCAGAGTTCAAGAGCACATGCAGCTGGATGCATTTTGGTACCGGCAAAATGATTCCAAATAAAAATGCCCCAGGACAAATCCTAATGAGCATGAAGAAAACACTAAATACAGATAGAATAAGAAAGGTCACTGTCACTGTCACTGTTCTCCTGTTGTTCATCGATTTGCTTGAGCAGGCCCACTAATGTCTCCATTGTGACTCTTGTTACTGTGTTTGGCATATCGAATACGTCACAGGGAGCTTGCCAGGCTTTGCCGTGCGGGCGAGATACTCTTGGTAGCTTGCAGGGCTCTCCGAGAGAGGTGGAGGAATCGAACCTGGTGGGCCAAGTGGTCTGCGTGCAAGGCAAACACCCTACCCGCTGTGCTATCTCTCCAACCCAAGAAAGGTCAAAGAAGGAAATTACATACAAAGGCTTGTCCTTACAATTTACAGTAGACCTACCAAATGAAACCCTCTGAACCCAAAGCAACGGGGAAATATAGTATGTAAAAAAAAGCTACTCAATGGAATGAACACCTCATCAACAATACATTACCCAGCCCATCTCTCATTCAAATTTGAAGGAACAGTACATAATTAAATGGATAAGCAACATACAAAGAACTTAATAGATATAAAGCATTCTTTATAAGAACTGAAGGGGCTACTTTACGGCAAGTTGAATCCTGCAAGCACACCAAATTGGTACAGAAATATGGCACAAAACTCCTGGATAATAGTCTCTCTCAATGTCAGTTGACAAAACGTATGAATTAATAGATAGAGAGTGGCAGGATAGATTAGAAAATTGAACCCATTAGTCTGCTGTCAGCAAGAAACACACTTGAATAATCACAGCAAACACAGAATCAAAGTCAAATGAGTTGCAAATGATCACTCTGGATAAGTAAAGTGTGCTGAAAAAGGTAAACAAACAAACATGATAATCTTTTGGTATCTGTATTGCAAACCATAATGCCCAAAAGGGGAAAGAGAGAGAGAAAGAGAGAGAGAGAGCCTGCCACAGAAACAAGCCAGAAGATTGTTTGGGGGGAAACTGGGGACATTGATGATAGGAAATGTGCACTGGTAGAGGAATGAGTATTGGTAAATTGTATGACCAAAAGCCAATCAAAGACAAGTTTGTAACTTCTTATCTTATCTCACAATTATTTAATTTTTAAAAATAAGGGAGAAAAGTTTGTATTAAATGGTATCTAAGGCAAAAAAGAGTCAAAGATTGAAAGACAATTCTTCCAGCAAACAACCCTCACAAAAATTCAGGGTGGCAGTACTGCTATCAGACAACATAGACTTCAGGCTTAAAACAGTAAAAGAGAGAGTGAACATCTTTTCTTAATGACCAGGGGACATATATGGCACGAAAAATTCACACTCATAAACATATTTACCTAATGAGGGACGAGCAAAGTAGTTAAAAAAAACTGCCAATAGACTTGAAAAAAGACATTGATAACAAGTCAATAGTAGTTGGAGACTTTAACACTGCAATGCCAGGCCTCCATGGATAAACTAGACTAAATCTCAGTAAAGAAATACTTGCTTTGAAGGAAAAAGTGGAAGAAAGGGGTTTAGTAGATTATATATACATATATAAAGCAAATATCACTCTGATGCTTGCAAAAGCAGACAAATAACACAAAAAATTACAGGTCAATATCACTAATGAACACAGATACAAAGTCCTTAACAAAATACTAGCAAATAGAACCCCAAACTCATCAAAAATACCATATATCATGACCAGTTGGGGATACAGGATGGTTTAACATACATAAGTCAAATCCACATAATTTGTCATATCAAAAAAAGAAGGAAATAAAAATCATATAATATATTAATAGATGCAGAGAAATCATTTGACAAGATCCAATACCCATTCATGATAGAAACTAACAGCAAAACTTGAAATTGAATAAACTTTCCTCAACATAGTCAAAGCCATTTACCATAAACTCACAACAAACATTAAACTAAATGGGGAAAAACTGAAAGCATTCACTCTAAGATCAGACAAAAGACAAAATTGCCTTCTCTTCAATATAGTACTAGAAGTACTCACCATAGCAATTAGAGAAGAAAAATATAACAAGGACATCCAGATTGGAGAGGAGGAAGTCAACTGTCACTTATTGTGGATGTTATGATAACGTATTTAGAAAATCCTAAAGACTCTACAAAGATATCCTAGAAGTAATGGATTTGTATATTAAGGTGACAGTCTATAAGATAAATTCACAATAATCCATGGCTTTTCTCTGTACAAATATTGAAATAGAAGAGAGTTATTTTTTAAATCTTCCAGTCACAATTGTACCTCAGGAAATTAAGTACCTTCGAATCAGCTTAACTGTAGAGGTAAAGAATCTGTACAAAGAAAACTACAATACACTATGTCAAGAAAGGATTGGCGTTAGAAAAACATATGTCTGAGACTCAGTCATCAAATATGTTATAAATCACGATGCATCAATAGAAAATAATTGTCTGCCATAGAGGCATGGTGTGGGATCGGGTGGGGGTAGCAGGAGGAATAAAGGGGACATGGTGGTGAAAAATGCACACTGGTGGAGGGATGGGTGTTCGATCATTTTATGGCTGAAACTCAATCATGAAATCTTTCTAACTGTATCTGATAGTGATTCAATAATAAATAGAAAATTCTAAACTTATGCAATTTGCTCCATGGAAGGTGGAGCAGGAGAGTATTGTACTCACCATAGTCAGAAGGAAAGGATAAATGCAGAATGATCTCTCTAATATGGAATATACAGAACATAATAAAGAAACAATAAATACTCAAAGGCAACAGAAACTGAGAACTGATATTTAACAGGAAATATACATATCACTATAGGAGGCTGGGGGTACTGGGGGACAGTGGTGGAGGCAAGCTGACATTCTGACAGAGTGTGGTGTTGAAATCCTTTAGGCATGAAATCCAGCTATTTACATAATTGTAAATTACAGTGCCAAAAAAAAAAAAAAAAGCAAAAAGGGATTTCTTACTCAGAAGCAATATCACCTCCTATCAGCAGGTGGCGCTGCACATCAATGTCATTCAGGGACATAAACCAATCAACAGAATAAGAAGGAAAAGGTCCAGAGAGGATCTCTTCCATGGATTTCACTTCTCTTAATACCTGCCAGACAATTCCATTGGACAAGCATATCATATAACCCCCATACAACCATCTGAGAATCAGGAAATGTAGATGTAGTAGTGTTACGTCAGAAAAGTTTGGATAGCAGCATGAATTACTACCACAAGTCTGTATCTGCAAAAGAACAGAAAGAGGGGAGCCAGCTATACATGCTCCCCATAAAAATGTGGTTACTTAATGTTATTGCTATTTTACTGCCCCAAAGAGTCACAGATGTAAAAGCTCTCAGATGCACAAACTTTTTATTTTTCAATGAAAAATGGTGTGCATATGTCCTTTTAAATGAATGTTTTCCTAAGCATATTTATTTTTTAAAGATGTGAAACAAAAAATAAAACTTCCTTTAAAAAGTAAATATGCTAATAAAGCATTCATTTATAAGGACATATGCACACCATTGTTCATTGAAGCATTTAGTATAATAGCTAAGATATAGAATCAACCTACATGTACAATGACAAATGAATGGATTATGAATATGTGATATATATAAAGAATGGAATACTTTGCAGCTGCAAGGAACAATGAATTCATGCAGTTGTTGCAACCTGGTTGGAACTGGAAGATATGTGCAGTGAAATAAGCCAGAAGAAAAAGAACAAACACAGAATGATCTCACTTATCTGTGGTATATAGAATAACTGGATGAGGAAATACAATATAGTAAAGGGAGATTATTAATCACTCCTGACCCCAGATTATAGGGAAGAGAAGGACAGAGAAAGAAAGAAATTGAGGGGGGAAGGAAGAGGATGACAAAGGAAAACTATGTGAGAACAGAGGTCAGGAACTTAGGACATGTGGGTGATATTGAAGAGTGTCATAGCTAAATATCCAAAGCACAGATTCAACAGCACTGAAAACATGAGATATAAATTACAAACATTGAACTTTAAAATGTGACTTTCAAGGTGGCAATAAAGGGTGGGGAGTGAGGGGAGGCAGGAAGGATCATGGAAACACTCGTCGAAAAAAATTGAAACTGGTGGTAGGATTGGTGTTGGAATATTGTTTGCCTGAGACTCAAATATCAATAACTTTGTAAATCAGTTATTTAAGTAAATAAAAAGAAATAAATTTAAATTAAATATGCTTTAGTCACGACCATCCTGTTATTCGTCGATTGCCTTGAGCAGGCCCCAGTAACGTCTCCTTCATCCAAGCCCTGAGATTATATTCAAGGCTCTTTAGGAGAATGAGACCCATCATTGTTACTGGTATTTGGCATATTGGCTACGCCACGGGGAGTTTGCCAGACTCTGCCATGTGGGAAGGCTACATTCGGTAGCCTGCCAGTTTGTCCAAAGTAGGAATGAGATAATAAGATGTCGCACAGCCGCAAGTGCGCAAGTGCAGCCGCACGCTTCCCAGAGCTGGGTTTTATAATCTCTGAGTCTTGGCCGTTGATGGAATTACACGGCGCCAGGGGGCCAGTTGGTGGGTGTGACCCCCGCCTACTGGAATTTGGAGGATCTGGGTGGAGGATGCCCAGCCCCAATCCGAGTAGGCTTGGAGATCTCGGCCCCGGAACCCGCGTGGCTTTGTCCCTCTGCCAGTACCTTCATGTGTGCAGAGAGTGGTCTCAGCATGGTGGTGGCTGGTCCTGGAGGTCTTCGGCTGCCGGAGCCCTGGTCGGGGCGGGGAGGAAAGCTCAACCTGCTCCCCTTCAAGGGGCCCCAGCGAGGACAGCCAGGCGCGGGGGCAGGAGACTGCACTGTTCTCTTTCAGGAGCTGGATTTTATAGTCTCTGATCAATAACTTTGTAAATCACAGTTATTTAAATAAATAAAAATAAATAAATTTAAATTAAATATGCTTTAGTAAGTTATTGATTATGAAAAAAATGGGTTTTGTATTAATTATATTTACTAATGTCCATACACTTGAGAAGAGTGTTTTCATGACTTTTCTGATTGGAATTTCTATAAATACCTATTATGTCCATCTCTTTAATCCCTTTATTATTTTTTAAAAATTTTTGTTATTGTTTTTAATAAGGATGATCTTTCACTGTAAGTGCTGTGTTGAGAGTCCCTATCATGATTCTCTTGCTGCCATGTGTATTTTGAGATTTAGTACTTGTTCTACATACTTGGGTGTTTCCATTTAGATGTCTTTCTGCTGAAGAGAATTTCATCTTCTTGTTGGATTGATAATTTGATAAATATATGATAGCAGTCTTTGTCTGCTGCTATTACATTTTTTAGCTTAAAGTCTCATTTAACAGAGATAAGAATAGTAATTCCTTCCTCTTTTTCTGCATTAATTTCTTGGAACACTTTCCTCCAACATTTTACTATAGGCTTCTGTTCATTTATATGTGTCTAAATCTATGGCATTGGTGAATACATACCTATCTACATTTATGTATACTAAAGTTACGTTGCTATTTTTCTCCAGTATATTCTTTTTTGTTATTGAATCATCATGAGATATAGTTATAAAATTTTCATGATTACTATTTTTATATCACATATGAGGCTCTTGCATGTATTATATACATGGATCCTTTGTTTTTAAACATTCCATTCATCCGTCGTTAAAAAAAATTTATAGAAATAAATTGAGGAGCCAGGGCCAATCTTGGAGATACTTGTTCTAGCAAGGGGAGCCCGAAAAGTTTGTCTTTGGCCCCAGCAGTACTTGGGCGAGTCATAAAGTCCATAGTCAGCCGTGTCTGAGAAGCACGAAGTGGCAGGCATTGAACCCAAGGCCTTGTATATATTAAGCATGTATTCTACAACTGAAGCTATCTTCATGGACCCCGAGTCTTTTTCTGACTGCTGAGTTCAGAAAATTCACTGTTAGGAATTTTATTAATATATAAGATTCATTTCGCTTCTATCTTTGTCTTTAGTGATTGCTTCGTATATTTTTTTCCATTTGTTTCCACCTATATTTTCTTATTTGTTGGTGGTTGTCTCACCTGGCAGTGCTCAGGGGTTATTTCTGGCTCTGTGCTTAGAAGCACTTCTAGCAAGTTCATCTAACCATTTTGGGATGCCAGGGATCAAACTCCAGTGGGCCTCATGCAAGGCAAGCACCCCAACCCGCTTTCGTATCGTTCTGTCCTTCTGTATTTTCATGTGGAATATTTCCCTGGTAATTCTGTCATTTTATTCAGCTTTTCTTGAAAATGTGTCTACTTAAAATTTTTTTGTTTTGTAGTTACCAAAATTATATTACACATTTTATATATTTTAATAAATCTTTTTGTGTGCTACTATTAACTCAAAAATTATTTGACTCTGCTATTTCTTTTCCATTTTTCATCATTTAACAGTTTTGTTGCTGGCTCATATTGCTTTTTTATTTTACTGTATTATTTATTATCCCCATGTTAATTATTGCTCATTAGTCTGTGGTCTTATTTCTTCTTTTCACGTAGAAATCTTTTCACTATTTTTTGTAGAATAGATATATGGTGGTGCAAAGCTTATATTTTTAATTTACCTGAAAAAATAACTTACTTATCAATTATATTTTAATGGTAAATCCTAGGGTAATGATCTTAGTTGGCAGTTTCATACTCCTGCCAAACAGTTTAGTCAAATACTGCAAGAACTCAATATAGATGAGTTGATTATAAGTATGTCTAAAATGTATTATATGATAAATATTTAATAAGCAATGTTTCTTATATAACAGAAAATATATGGATATATAATAGAAAGTAAATGACACATACTATAAACGCTATATGCACATGTATACATGCAGACATATAAATATTTAGTTTTAAATATTTCACATAGGTAGTCCAAAGTAAGGGAAATGCATAAGAGAATTTTAACAGAAATTGTTATTGTAGGATTATTACTTTTAAGTGTGAGGAAAAGAGATTTCATTTGTAAACATTTTTTGGCCACACCCAGTGGTACTCAGAATTTACTCCTGGTTCTGCACTCAGGAATCATTCCTGGCAGGGTGAGAGATAGAACTCAGGTTGGCTGAGTGCAAGATAAGTGCCTTATCCACTGTACTATTGCTCCAGAAGGGAAGGCTCACTGTGCTTGGGAGATGAGGTGGTGCTGATGATTGAACCCAGGCCTCCCTTATAGAAAGCATGTGCCTATCCCTCTAAATTATCTCTCTGGCCCTAAAATAAAGTATTGTGGTCAGCATACTTTGTTTCTTTCTTTTGGGGGAGGGGTTGTTTTGGTGGGGCCACACCTGGCTTTGTTCAGGGCTAACTCCTGACTCTGAACTTAGGGATCACTCTTGGTGGGCTCAGGGAGCCATGTGGTGAGCTGGAGATTGAACCCAGGATAGCCAAGTGCAGGGTAAATGCCCTACCCACTGTACTACTGCCCCAGTCCCAGATTACTTACTTTTAAATTTTAACAGTATAGTTTATCAATAAACCATAACATGCTTCTTTTCTTTCTTTATGCTTTGCCCTCATCTCCCTTTGCATGCATACCAGATTCATAGCAAGATGTTTTTGTGGGGGATTTTCCCTAACAGTGTTTGGAGGCCTGAGGGCCATTCCTTGTAATACACAACCCAGCTGTGTGGACCTGATGGTCAGGTGCTAAGTTCAGTAATAATGTGCTGCATGCATTCAGAGGTGTGGGATACCACAAGGGCTATACCTAGAAGTGTTTGTGGGGACATCTGCTATAGGAGATCAAAATTTGGAGCCTTGTGCAAGACATTTTCTTCATTCTTTTGACTATCCCCTGGTACAAACAGTGTCTACTAATAGTAAGTGAATGTATTCTCAGTTGGTCTTCTGAATGGCCTTGCTCATGCATGGGTTTCGTACTCATTTTGAAAAACATGTCAAGGCAGTATTTATCTACAGGGTCATAAAAGTATCCTGATAATTTTAATGCATAATGTAATTCATTTCTGTCTTAACATAATATTCTGAAACATATTGTATATTAGAACGTATCTATGTCTAAGACAACCTAAGAAGCCCTAGTGAGCCAGTGTTTTTGTCATTTGTTAACAATATTTCATAGACACTCATATCAAAACTGATTTTTACAAAGATTTTTTTTTAAATATACTTGTGGGCTGGAGTAACAACACAGCAGGTAGGGCGTTTGTCTTCCACGGGGTCAACCCGGGTTCAATTCCCAGCATCCCATATGGTCTCCCGAGTACCATCAGGAGTAATTCCTGAGTGCAGAGCCAGGAGTAACCCCTGAGCATAGCCGGGTGTGACCCAAAAACCAAAAAAAAATTATACTTGTTAAGCTGCTTCCAGACATTTCTTGGAATTTTACCAAGCCGCCCTCAGAAATATGCAATTGGGAAGGAATGAGTTATTAAGGGCATTCGTATTGGAGAAGTCAAACTTCTACTTTTCGCATACTATAGTGAAAATATCCTAAAGAGTCTACAAAAAGATCCCAGAAACAATAAACAGTGGCAGAGTGCAAAATCAATGAACAGAAATCCTTATACTTGTATAATGAAAATAATAAATCAAAAAGAAAGAAAAATTTTAATATATCATTCACAATTGTGCCTCAGGTAAATCAAGTATTATCTAGGAATCAGCTTAACACAAGAGGTGAAAGACCTAACACCAAAAAAAAAAAACCAAAACTATAAATCACTACTACAAAGAAATAAAAACGACATGAGGCAATGAAAGTACATCCCTTCTTCATAGTTTGGAAGGATCAAAATTTTTAAAACGGTAATCTTGTTCAATGACTGCATTGAACTAAAATACCCTAAACTAAACTAAACTAACTAAAATCCTAACTAAAATACCCATGGCATTTTTAAAAGACATAGATAAAATACTTTTAAATTCAAATGGAATAATAAAAACCCAGAATAGCCAAAGCAATCCTTGGGAAAAAGAAGATTGGAGGTTTTTCCTTCACAAATGATATTTCTTTCTGTTTGGGGCCATATCTGGCAGTGCTCAGGTCTTATGCCTGACTCTGCACTCAAAGATCACTCCTGGAAGTCTTAGGAAACCATATGGGTTTCCTGGGATTGAACCCAGGTCAGGCACGTGCAAAGCAAGAACCTTACCCTCTGTATTAACTATCCAGCCCCTGATTAACCAATTTTTAATTATACTATAAAGCTCTAGTAACAAAAACAATGTTGCACTGGAATAAGGACAAACTCTCAGACCAATGGAACAGAATTAATATCAAGAGATGGATCCTCAGGTATATGGACAGTTAATCATAGACAAAGAAGTAAAAAGGATAAAGTCAAACAAGAAAAGCCTTTTTAAAAATTGATGCTGGAAAAACTGGTCAGTCACATAAGTGAATTAAAGGCCATATATGATGCTGGAATCTATAAATTAAGAGAAAAATATAGGTAGAGACCTTCACAACATTTATTTTTTATTTATTTTTTACATAAGACAAACAGATTAAAATTATGATTTTATTATTAATGTAAGACATTATGTGCTCTGAAATGGAGGGAAAAGATCTCTGATAATTTTTTTATCATTTTTTTATTAGTGAAACACCATGAGGTACATTTATAGACTTATAAATTTTTGTGCTTGGGTTTCAGTTATACAATGATCAAGTACCCATCCCTCCACCAGTGCCCATCCTCCCCCACCACAGGTCCTAGTATCCCTCCCACCCCCCATCCCCCCCCCGTCCCACCCTGCCGCTGTGGCAGGGCATTTCCCCTTGTTCTCTCTCTCTTCTTTTGGGTACTGTGTTTTGCCAGAGATGCATTGAGTGGCAATCATGTTTGGTCTATAGACTACTTTTAGCATGTCTCTCCCACCCTGGGAGGGTCTTCACAACACCCTTTATTTGCTTATTTGGTGCTCTCTTCTCTATCTGAGCTTCCTTTTCACCTAGCACATGTGGCTGGCCTTCAAGTCATGGAGCAAAATTCCTGGTACTAATCTGAACCATTCCTGGGTGCTAGTCTCCCGTTTTGTTGCTTTATGTTCCCCAGATGAATGCAATCTTTCTGTGTCTATCCCGCTCTTTCTGACTCATTTCGCTTAACATGATACTTTCCATGTAGTACCACTTGTATGTAAATTTCATAACTTCATATTTTCTAACAGCTACATAGTACTCCATTGTGTAAATGTACCAAAGTTTCTTTAACCAGTCATCTGTTCTCGGGCCCTTCACAACATTTAATCTAGAGGTATTGACAATGATTTAATGCGCTTGGTCAACCAAATTAAATAAAAGATAAAAAAATTAAATTACATCAAACTAGAGGGCTCTGGACTGAAAAAATATAAACTATGGCCAGAATAAAAAGACAATTCACAGATTGGGAGAAAATATTTGCCCACCACTCATCTGGCAAAAGATTGAGATCTAAGATGTATAGGGTACTGATAGAATGCTATAAGAAAGAAACAAGCAATCCCATAATAAATGAGGTAAAGTGATTAACTGTAACTTCCTCAAAGAAGAGGTAAGGTAAAAAGGTAAAGGTAAAGGCCTTCCCGTTGATCGTCGATTTGCTCGAGCGGGCCCAGTAATGTCTCCATTGGAGACTTTGTTGTTACTGTGTCTGGCATATCAAATACTCTCGGTAGCTTGCCGGGCTCTCCGAGAGGGGCGGAGGAATCGAACTCGGGTCGGCCATGTTGGCCGCTTGTAAGGCGAACGCCCTACCCGCTGTGCTGTAAGATAGACAAAAGCATACAAAAATGATGGGCATCATTCATCAGGTAAATGCAAATCAAAACAACGAGATGTCATCCCGCACTAGTGAAATTGACTCAAACTACAAAGATTCAAATTGGTGTTGGTGTGGATGTGTGGAAAAAAGAACCCTCATCCACTGCTGGTGGGAATGTTGGCTGGTCCAACCTTTTTGAAAAAAAAAATTGGACAATTCTCAAAATCTAGGAATCAGTTTCCAATATAAATCAGCAATTTCTCTGGTTCAAAAACTATATTCAGAAAAGACACCTGCACTCTTATGTTCACTGTGGCACTATTCAGAATAGCCAAAATATCAAAACAATCCCACACCCAAGAACAGATGATTAGATAAAGATATTATGTATATATACACAGTGGAATATTACTTGGCTATAAGAAAAGGTGAAATCATGTTATTTGCTCCTACCTAATTAGATCTGGAGACTATCATTATGAGTTAAATCAGTCAGGAAAAGGACAATTACAGATTGATCTCTCACATATGTTTTATGCAAAGAAACACTAAGGAAATAACATACACCCAAAGCCAACAGGGAGTGATAATTAGTTTAGAAGCTTACCTAACTGTGGTGGGAACTTGGGAGGTGTGGGGGAGATATTGTGACAATGGGTGAAGGAAGCTGAAAGCTTGGTAAAAGGTGTAGTGTTGGAATATTTTATGCATTAAACTCTGCCATTATCATTGTTGTAAACTATTATGTCTAGTCCGTACATAAAAATATTTTCTACAGAATAGTTCACATTTTAGGATATAAGTCTAACTTACATATATTCACAAACATCAGGATCATTTCAAGCATTCCATCAGACCAAACGGCCCCGGACAAAGAAATTAAACATAAAAATAGTATGGGGATATTTCTTGGGGGCCAGCAAACTAAAAGCAGCTGTGAACACAGATTCTGTAATGGAGGATGCACGGGCCTAATGACTAATGACCTAATGCCTCCACCAAGATCAAAAGACAGCCCACGGAATGGGAAAACCAGCACAGCGGGTAAGGTGTTTGCCTTGCACACAGCCAACATGGCCGACGGAAGTTTGATTCCTCCGCCCCTCTCAGAGAGCCCGGCAAACTACTGAGAGTATCTCTCCCACAAGGCAAAGCCTGGCAAGCTCCCTGTGACGCAGTTAATATGACAAACACAGTAACAACAAAGTCTCTCAATGGAGATGTTACTGGGCCCGCTCGAGAAAATCGATGAACAACGGGAGGACAGTGACGATGACGCATCTGATAAACAGTTAACATCAAAGATGTAAGGCAGCACTGGTCAAACTTTACAAGAAAAAAATGTCCAACTCCAACAAAAAATGGGGAGAAAAATGAACAGAACATTACTCAAGAGTAAATTCAAATGTCCAAAAAGTACATTGTTCTACATTACTAATCATCAAGGAGATGCAAATCAAAACAACAATAACACATCATCTTACACCACAGAGACTGGCACACATCCAAAAGAAGAACAACCAGTGCTGGCACAGATGCAGGGAAAAAGAAACTCTTACTTGTAGTTGGTCGGAATGTAGATTAGTCCAACCTTTGAAAAAGAATATGGACAAATTTCCCAAAACTAGAAATTTGGCTACCATTTGACCCAGCAATAACACTTCTTGGAATATATTCTGGGGGCCCAAATACAGAGCAGAAACGTCACCTTTACTTCTATGTTCATTGCATAATTATTCCGAATAGCCTGAATCTTAAAAGAACCCGAGTACCCAAGAACTAACAACTGGATAAAGAAACTCTGGTACAACTACACAATGGAATACTATGTAGCTATTAAAAATGAAGTAATGAAATTTGCTTATAAATGGAAGCACACGGAGAGTATCGTGCTGATTGAAATAAGTCAAAAGGAAAGGGACATATATAGAATGACTTCATTCATTTATGCAACATAGAAAACGTTGTATAAGACTAATATCCAAGGCCAAGGAAACTGGGGGGACCCAAAGACTGGTTTGGTGTGTGTGGGACAAAGGGCAGTTAAAACAGAAATGGACCAGTATGACAAAAGTATTTAGAGTCCCCCACAAGCGACTCTGTAGCACGGCCATGGCTCCAGAAGCACAAGGACTTAATGCAGACCTCGGCAGCTTGAGGAAGAAAAGTGAATGGACTATGCTTTAATCCACGCCACCATGCTTGCCCGGGAGGGAAAGGGTGTTGCTCCTTTCTGCCTTTTTCCCTCTGGACAGCAAGATGACGAACGCCTTGGAGATTTTTGGAAAGCCAGGTGTGAGCCGGTCGTGATGGGGCAACTAAAACGTCATGGGAAGGGGGGCCTTCCCAGATCGTCCTTCACACCCTACCAAGGTCACGAGTTGCCCCCCACAAGCAGCTCTCCAGTACGGCCATGGCTCCAGAAGCACAAGGACTTAATGCAGAGCCCGGCAGCTTGAGGCAGAAAAGTGAATGGACTATGTGTTAATCCACACCACCATGCTTGCCCGGGAGAGAAAGGGTGTTGCTCCCTTCCACCTTTTTCCCTCTGGACAGCAAGATGGCGGCCACCTTGGAGCTTTTTGGAAAGCCATGTATGAGCCAGTCGTGTCGGGGCAACTGAAACCTCATGGGAAAGGGGGTGTTACCGGCTCGTCCTTCACGCCCTACCGAGGTCACGAGTTGCCCCCCACGAGTGGCAGTCCGGCACAGCCATGGCTCCAGAGCCACAGAAACCAATCTCGTAATTATCTGACTCTCAGCAGAAATACTTCCAGCTCAATAAGTAAAATATCAGAAATCCAAAATCACGTGGCCGCGAATGCAGCGCACAACATCATTAGGTTCTTGTAATCAGCTGTAAAAAAAAAACAAATTATTTTCTGTTCTCGGGCACTCAGGTTTTTTCCATATTCTAGCTATTGTAAACAGTGCTGCAATGAACAAACAAGTGCAGATGTCACTTCGACTATACTTTTTTGCCTCTCCAGGGTATATTCCCAGGAGTGGTATTGCTGGGTCAAATGGGAGCTCAATTTCTAATTTTTTGAGAGTCGCCCATACAGTTTTCCAAAAGAGTTGAACCAGTCGGCATTCCCACCAGCAGTGAAGGAGGGTCCCTTTCTCGCCTGCTTAAAGAAACCATTGTGTAGATGTACCAAATCTACACAATGGAGTACTATGTAGCAGTTAGAAAAAATGAAGTCATGAAATTTGCATACAAGTGGTACTACATGGAAAATATTATGCAAAGCGAAATAAGTTAGAAAGAAAGGGACAGACATAGAAAGATGGCATTCATCTGGGTAACATAAAGTAACAAAATAAGCGACTAAAACCGAAAACAGCTGTGATAAATACCAGGTTGTTCACTCCATGGCTTAGAGGCCAGCCGCACACTCCAGGGGTAAAGTCAGCTCAGATAGAAAAGGGAGCACCAAATAAAGACTGCTGAGAAGATCTGCCCAGGATGGGAGATGCCTGCTGAAAGTAATCTATGGACCGAACATGATTGCCACCCAATGTCTCTTCTGCAGACCACAGCACCCAAAAGGAGAGATAGAACAAAAGGGAGTGCCCTGACACAGAGGCAGGGTGGAATGGGGGATGGGGGGGTGGGAGGGATACTGGGATTGGTGGGGGTAGAGAATGGGCACCGGTGGTGGAATGGGTACTCCATCATTGCATAACTGAAACCAAAGCACAACAACTTGTAAGTCTACAACTGTACCTCATGGTGTTTCACTAATAAAAAAAATTTTTAAAAAAACAACAAATTATTTTACAATGCCTTTTCAGCAGGTCTGATTTGGGGGAGTAAACTCTAAATAATAATGGTGCATCTTTTGTCGAAACAATGAATCTAATCAAAGTAGATAAAGTGTTAACTAGAATTCATCTGTTTCACAGGCATTGGGAGGGTTGGGAGTGGTATATATTGGGGTTCTTGGTGGTGAAAATGAAGGAAAATGTGTTTGATGATTGCATGACCGAGACTTAAACCTGAAAGCTTTGTAACTTCTCCCACAGTGATTTAATAAATAAATAAATAAATAAATAAATAGATTTTTTTAAAAAGTAAAAAAAAAAGTACTTAGAAACGATCACTCTGGACAAGAACTAAGTGCTAGAAGTACATAAAGTGGCACACGTGATAACCTTTCAGTATCTGTATTGCAAACAATAATGCTCAAAAGTAGAGAGAAAAAGAGAAAGAGTGTGTGCGTTATGTTAAGAGAGAGAGAGAGAAGAAAAGTGCCTGCCATCGAAATGGGCGGGGGTAAGAAGGACGGAAACTGGGGACACTGGTGGTGGGAAATGCATATTCATAAGGGGACCAGTATTGGAACATTTATATGACTGAAACCCAATGATGATCAACTTTGCCACTGTATGTATCACTGTGATGGAATTAAATAAATAAATAAATAGGTCATCCAAAAAGAAGATGGGGAGAAACTGTAACACCTAGCTACAGAATAACACATTGCTACATAATGGGTGAAATAAAGAGTAAATCAAGGATGAAATAAAAAGATTCCTTAGACTTATAATAATGAAGAATCAAGTTACTAAAATTTATGAGACACAGCAAAATCTGTGCTTAGGGGGAAAATTATAGCAATACAGGCCTATGTAAGAAAAGAAGAATACAATAAAAGCAACAATCTAAAGTCACACCTAAAATGTCTGGAGAATCAAAATAAGATATATCCAAAGACTAGTAGAAGAAAAAAATAATAAAAAGCCACAGGATCAAGAAAGCAATGCAACGAATCAATTAAACCAGGATCTAAGCTGGTTCTTCCAAAGAATAAACAAGATAAACAAGCGTTTGGCTAGAAAGAATAACTGGATGAGGGGGTGTAATGCTTTAAAGGGGCAATGCCATGATCAAATGGCCTCACAGTGTAGGGAAAAGAAGGAAAGAAAGATTGGAGGGGAGGGGCAGAACAGACATGAGAAGCAACAGGGGACAGGGCACGGGAATCATGTACAAAGTTGGTATGTGTTAAGGAATAATAAAGCCAAATGCCAAACCACAAAGTCAACACCACCAAAATCAAGAGATATAAACTTTAAAAACCAAACTTAGAAAGATGCCTGTCAATAGGGCTGGCTGGAAGTGGGAGTAGTGGGGAAGGAACATGCACAGAAACCTGGGAAGAGAGGTAGAAGGAAGTGGACACTGTTGGTGGGACCAGTACTATAATATTGTATGCCTAAAGCTAAACTATGAATAACTTTGCGAATCACTACTGCTTTAATAAAAATTGGGAAAAAATTCGAGTCAAGCACTTAATTTCAAAGCAATGCATTTTTCAGGATGGTTGGATAAGAAATAAGACTACTAGTAATAAATTTGGTAAGGTATCATTTTGCCTGTTAACTTTTATTTTCTTAATATAGTGTTCTACCTTGATCGGGCTGTGTTGTTTCAATATGGTAGCTACTACTCACATGTGACTATTAAAATTAAGATTTTACTAATAGCTTGGGCTGGAGCGATAGCACAGCGGTAGGGCGTTTGCCTTGCCAACATGGCCGACCCAAGTTCGATTCCTCCGCCCCTCTCGGAGAGCCCGGCAAGCTACCGAGAGTATCTCACCCGCACAGCAGAGCCTGGCAAGCATCCCCGTGACGTATTCGATATGCCAAACACAGTAACAACAAAGTCTCCAATGGAGACATTACTGGGCCCGCTCGAGCAAATCGATGATCAACGGGAGGGCCTTTACATTACTTACTTACTTACTAATAGCTTGTTAGTAGAGTAGAGTACCTGCTTTGTATGCATAAGGCCTGAGATCTGGAGTTTGATTCCTAGCACTGACACACATACACAAGTGCAATCACAGAAACTTTGCTGTTTGGGATCCCTGACACTACAGCACAAATAAGCAACCTCTGTAATGTTACAATAAAACTGTGTGACATACAGTACATGACAACCAAGTATGTCAATGTAATGCAATCACACATAAATATGTGAATACTTGCAAATATAGTGTCTGACCCTTGGTGAGCACGGTAACCAAAAGCATGCAAAGAATGTGATCCAGCAAGTCCAAACATTTTTTTTTAAAAAGTCTAAAAACAGCAACCAATTCTGCAGTCCTAAGCATCATAGAACAGTAAAGAGAGAAGAAGAGGTAATCTTTTTTACAAATTAAAGTGAAATAAGTTTAAATCTATATTCCTTGGTAATCACATTTTGAATACCTATGTGTATCCAGTAGCAATCACATATAATAACACAAATTACAGAATCTCTAGCATTGTACTGCTTTATCTATCCACTGAATCCACTCTGCCAAGCAACTTACTATTTAAAGTTACAAGCTTCACACTTCTAAAAATAGTCAGAAGACTATATTCACCAGTGTATATAGTTCAGTGTCTTCATTTTTGCATTGCAAACATAATGCCAGAAGTCTAATCCCCAGTGCTGTCATTGCACCACACATGATTCTTGTATTCCTGTTGTCTTTGTTCCCCATCATCAAAAGTAATTTCTAGCCACACCACAACCAGATGTGTGTGTGCACTACAACTACAGAAGAAACAGACACACAAGCATTACAACTAATATAGGTGCTCAATCCCCATAAAGTGCAATCCCTGAAAAACACATATATGATCACTATTGTCAGGATATGTGACAGCTGGTAAGCATGAGTGTGAGCACAACATTACCAGTGAGCATCCGAGTGTGTGAGCTTAATCATAACTAAGGAATAAAACCCCGGGTAATTATGCAAATTTAAGCAAAAGAAATAAAGGAATATAGGCCTTGCTGAGCACAAAGGCCCATTGTCTGATTTTGTTCATCGCATCAACAATAGCAAAAAAATGATATAGGATAGGGAAGTGAGGGATAAATACAGGTATATGTATTTGCTACTTAAATGCTAATCTTCCAAATTCTGTCACTCTGTTTCTATTATCATATTTATATTATAATTGAATAAAATAAATTTCAGAAAGACAAACATTGACATAATATATCAAGACACTAATAATTCTAAAATTGTGATCCATACCATCCTGTCTCTTTCATATTTTATAGTTTCAGCAATAAGGAGAAACCATTTCAAGGTCCAAAGCTAAAGGTATTCATCAACATATAATCTTTGTTTTTATAATTTGTATGACATAAAATCCTGCATTTCAGTGCATGCAACTTCTGTAGACTGAAATTTCTAAATGCTTTTATCAATAAAGTTTTGAATTTGTGCATTAAACAGAAAACATGTTCACAACCTATAGGCATGCATTGAGGCATTCTCCAGTATTGCACATTTTTAAATCAAGTTTCAGATGATATGCATCAAAATATGTATCTGTGTTACTAAATATTTTTAACATTAAGCTAATTCTTTAAGCAAATAATAATGGCAATGAACAATCAGTTTAATATATAACTTTTTAAAATCTCATGTCCATGGTTATAGGAAACCCATACATTTGTTCTCATACACATTTACTAAGGTTATTCATGTGCATTGCACTACTCATATAGTCAAATTGGAGACTCCTACTAATTTACATACATACATAATTAAAAGAATTGCCCTTTTTTGATAAATGTAGCCCCTCTGCATATATTTTAAATAATTTAGTTTTCCCTTTTCTTTCCCTATCCAGCAACCCAAACCAAGGCTAAATATGTTCTACAGATCAAATATAACTTTTGGCTAAAATATTTATTGTTTAACAGCAAATAAAATGTTCTTTGTTATCAAAGAAGTTTTACAAAGGGGGAAGTATTTAGCATTATTTGTACCTTATTTTGATTAGAGATATTTTAGTATCTCATTTTGCCTGGAATAGTAATTTATGTATAATTATTCTATACATGCATAGAATACTAGTGTTAAAAATAACCTGTTCTTCCTTAAATACATATATAGTTCATCTTTTAAAGTGATGAGACAAACGTTTGTGTCAAAAATGATTGCTATGAAAAATTGACAGGTTTGTGGATTTATTCTTAATAATTATATTTTTTTGTTTATGCCAAATTTGTGGCAGAGATGTGACTAAACACTCCAAAAGTAAGACACTGGGTAGGTTATTAATTTGTATGTAGCAGGACTAGGGATTTTACTTAACCCTTTATAATAGATTGTTGAGGTAAACACAAATAGCTTCTTGAAAATGTGTACATAAAACCCTAATACTTTTAACCCCATGCGATTGTAAAAATGGCTAAATTTTCCACTACAGTTAGGGGGTGATGACAATCTCTAATATTAAGTACAACAAGACCTACCCTTCTTTTTTAAAAAATATAGATGTCATTAGCAAAGTATTTTTAAGACACACACCTTAATTAGTTGATAATTTTGAACTCCATTTATTCCAATGTCAGGATCAATGGCCCCTGGTAGAGCATATCGAGAGTTTATAGCCGAGTTCTCTGGAATTGAAATGTTCATAACCGTGGCTGGAAATAATGGTGCATTATCATTTATGTCTTCTATCATAAAACGTATCTTAACCAATCTAAATATTTCATCAGGCAAAACGGCAACCTCCACTTCATAAAAACAACGGGCTTCCACCGAAATACCAGCACATAATTTCTCACGATCTATGCGAGCTCCAGTAGTGAAGATCTCACCAGTACCCTCTTGGATCCTAATCAGTGGCACATCCCCAGTTTTATACACTAACTTGAATTGCATGGGTGACGTTAAAGACTTGTCTGGAATCAGCGATAAGTTGAGGTCTTTCAGCAAGTCGCCTATCAGGACATTTTCTGGCATTTCTTCTCGGACGGTGTAGTTCTTCTCCTGGGCGCCAGACTGAAACACTACACATGCTAACAGGACTGCAAATATATACGTCCCAGACAACAAGTCCATACCAGGCACAGTTGGAACAATTCTTTGTATCAACCCACAGAAAACTGTCAAAGAGAAAAGAAACAAAAGAGAAATAGGAAGAAAGTAAGATTAGAGTACATTTGATGCATATTCATTAAATGTTCTATTTCAATTTTAAATAATTAAATAAAAATTCATCTCAATAGGCACCATTACATAAATTATAACTGATTTGAATTAAACATTATGCATTTGTATTAAGACAAAAATGAAGCAAGTCACCTCCAGTAATTAAGAGACTAGTAGATTTTAAATGTTCTCCAAGGACAATGTGTAGTTGATAATAGAATATGCGAAGATAAGTGAAAGGCAATAAAATGAATGTAATATTGATTCAATAAAGTAAAAAGATATCTACTGCCAATCATGAAATATAGTTGTTGTTCTTTGTTTTACTATGGGCTTTCCAGTGCAATTATTCAATTTTTGATAATTACTTTTATAATATCCTCTTTGTTCAATTCTGGACATCAGAATGTAGGAATTCCTTACAGCAAAAGAGACAAAGAATCATGTGAGAAACTCAGGAAATTTAATGGAAGAAAAGTCCTATATAAGAGTTGTGGGTTCAGTATGACAAGTGACTAACAGGGAAAAACTACCATGTAAAAGAGAGATTAAATTTTATTTATTTAGAAGAAAGAACATGAATATGTATTAGTTACTAAATGTTGAGTAAAGGTTTTTAGAACTTTGGAACTGGGTATGCTTTCATATATTTGAAGGGCTGTGAATCCTCACAATGAAAATTTAGTGTTATACACCATTATTAGCTCAATTAAAATTGAAATTGAATAGGCACAAATTATAGGGAAACAACTTTTAGGTAACTAGAAATAACTGCTTATTGAGGTATTCTGGAGGAAATCAGGTTTTCAAGAAATAACAAATTTCAGGACTGGAGAGATAGTACAGTGGCTATGACACTTGCCTTGCTCTCACTAGTCTCAGGTTTGATTCTTAATATCTCCATATGGTTTCCCATGTCCTACAGGAGTGATCCTTGAACACAGAGCCAGGAATAAGCTCTGATCACTGCCACTGGGGATTAACCCTCACCCCACCCCTGTCAAAAAAATCAACACAAACAAAAAATCAAAACAAATAAAAGAAATAAAAATTCTCATATTTTTGAGGTACTATACACCTTCAGTTTCACAGAAAGTTTGCAAATACTGCGTGAAGAGATAGATTAGAAGACATTCTAACTGCAATTATGTGACAGAAACGATCCAAATATCATTAAATGAAGAGCTAAACTAAAAGGCATTCCAACACTAGGAATGTGTTTATATAGTAGATCATGTAGATCATGTAAAAAGGGGTTTTTATATCTATAAAATGTCATGAGGAGCTGGAGGTATAGTACAGAGGATAGGGTGTTTGCCTTGCAAACACGGCTGACCCAGGTTCGATTCCCAGCATCCTATATGGTCCTCTGAGGACCGCCTGGAGTAATTCCTGAGTGCAGAGCAAGGAGAAACCCCTGTGCATCACCAAGTGTGACCTGAAAAGCCTAAATAAATAAAAAAAATAAATAAATAAAATGACATGAAATACTTAACTATAAGGGACAGGTTTTCTTTCTTTCCTTTTTTGTTTCTTAGACCTCACCTGTAGATAGGGCTACTCCTGGATCTGTGTTGAGAGGATTGCTTCTAATAATGCTTGGAGGTCATGATCAAACTCAGACTTCCCATATGCTTTCATTCATTCAGCTCACTGAGCTCTTTTCAGTACCAACACAAACATTTTAATATTATTTTGGAAGTAACTTGTGGGTAATATATTATATAAGCATAAAATGAAATTTGTGTCACTAAGCTGTATCCAGAAAATATAATTTCTAATTAGGCAATTCCAATTGTCTCAAGCTATTAATGCATTCAAAAAATTTTTTAAAAAAAATAAGGATCAAAGTACTAATACAGAGGGTAGGGCCCTTGCCTTGCTAGTTGCCAAATCCAAACTGACATCCGGCATCACATATTGTCCCAAAGCACCACCAGAAGCTCTATGCCTTAGCATAGAGTCAGGCATTATTACTAAGCACTGCTGGGTGTGGCAAAAAACCAAAAAACATGGTAAGAATTAAACTAAGCAAACTGGCAAAGTATGAAACTGTAGAAATCAAAGTATACCTTCCAGACAAAGATGAAATACTGTACTGATGGAATATATTAGTCTGAGACTAATACCACAACACTCCTATCTACTCCTCATTCTCTTTTCCCCCACTCGCTATCATCACCGAAAAGTATAGACGTCAGGAAACAGTTCAGAGCTGGGTTATGTAAAACAGACTTATTCCAAATTAGGAAAGAATAGGTGAAACTACTTCTATTTGTGGATTGTAATATATAAATAAAATTCTAAAATACCCTGTCCAAAAATCCTAAAACCTTCAATCTTCTAAAATCCTAAAATACTAAAAATAATAAGTTTAGTAAAGGGATAGAATGCAAAATCAATTTATTAAATCTATTGCATTTCTATGTGCAAATAAAAAATTAGAAAAAAAGAAAAGGGGCAGACAGTATAGCAGACAGGATGCTGCTTTATATGCAGTAGATTGAGATAAATCTCAACACCACAAGAGTGCTATCTGAGTGCAGCACCAGAATTAAACCCTGAGCACAGCCAGGTGTGGCCCTTCCCCCAAAAAATAGAAAAAAGAAAACATAACAAGAAAACAATAATTTATAACCACAAACACAGAGTAAGTGAAAGAATCATACAGATAGAACATGACAATGTTGAAAGACACAGAAGACAAAAAGAAACAGGAAACAAGCATATGTTGACAGATTGGAAGAATGAGTATTTAAAATGGCTAGTTTACTTGAAGCAATCTACATATTAAATTTCAATTCCTTTTAAAACTCAAATAGCACCTCTTAAAGACATTTAAAAATAGCCTGGAACCACAAAGGATCCAATAACTGCAAAAGATAATACCACAAAAATAAAAAGACAACCAAGAAACTTGGAGCAGATGTTTGCAAAACACACATCTGATGAAGGATTATATCTGAAATATATAAATAGTTCACATAACTTCACAATAGAAAAGCAAGCAACTCAATTAATATATGGACAAAAGATATAAATGGCTATTTCTATAAAGAAGAAACACAGGTGGACAACAGAAAAAGGGGGAAATTTTCAACACTTATTATTAGGGAAATATAAACAAAAACACAATGAGATATAAACCTATACCTCTGAGAATTATCTGTCAAAAAAAAACTCTAGCAAAAAAATTTCTGAGAAGGATTTGGAGATGTTAGTCTGATACACTGTTCTTGGGAATGTAAACCAGTACAGTTTCTGTGTGAAATGGTAGAGAATTTCCTTTAAAAATGAGTATTCTACATGATTCAGCAGTAGGAATTTTTTCAAAGAATATGCAAAGACTGATTCAAAAGGATGTTTTCACTCCTGTCATGATTACTATTATTCACAATAGTCAAAGAATAGAATCACAATACATGTCCATCAACAAATGACTAGATAAAGAAGGCCATGTGTATATATTCAGTGCAGCACTACTCTGTCATTAAAAAGATGAAAGTATGCTTTTGGAATAAAAGAAATGTATATTAAAGAGAATAGGCTTCTACATAAATAAGTAAAAGACAAATGCTTATGGCTTCACTCATATTATGAATAAGAATAACTAAAATGAGCAAATCATCTAAAAATAAGAATAACAACACCTAGGCATGGTGAAAACTATGGTGTTCATTACAGAATGTGGAACTGTGGTAGAAGAAATGTGTATGGGAAATTATTTTGGGATTGGATGGGAACAAATCTTTGCTGATGGGTGATGGTGTGAAGCTAAAACACTGAAATTCATATTGTAAACCAACAATAAATAAAAAAGACAAGAATGACAAATTTTTATTATTCCTACCAATTAAATAGAATGTTTTTCCATTTAGATGTTATAATTAATTTCTTTAATGACATTACAGAAATTAAACTGACAAATACAGAACTCTCCAAATAGCACAGCATAACTAAAAATACAATAGAGGCAATAAAAAGCAGATTGATGGAGCATAGAAATGTATAAATAAAATAAAGAGGAAAATTCATTAAACCATCCAAAAGGAATAAAAAGGAAAGAAGAAAAAAAGAAAAATAAAACATTAGAACATTGTGGGATTTTGAATAAAAAGAATATCTAATTATCTGCAAAATGAAAATCAAAACGGCAATAAAACATCACCTCATCTGAGTCAAAGTACCTGACATCAAAAAATCCAGAAACAGTAACTTCTGGTAGTGGGTGTGATTAAAAAAAAACTTTTATTCACTGCTGTGGATCAGTTGCTTGATTCAGCCACTTTGGAGAACAAATTTTGGAGACTTCTCAGAAAGTTAAGAATAGAGGGGCCAGTCCAGCTGATAGTACAGTGCTTGCTGCCTTGCATGTGGTCTACCAGGGCTTGATTTCAGTCTTCCCATAAAATGCCCCGTGCACCAACAGGAGTAATTCCTGAATGCAGAATCAGGATTAACTCCTGAGTACTGTCAGGTGTGGCCCCCCAAAAACAACAACGAAAAAGAATAGAGGGGCCAGGCAAATAACAGAGGAGACAAACAGGGCCTGAGGACTAGAAGGGATTGGAGTACGGGAACACTGTGGAGGGAAGATGACACTGGTGGTGGAATTGATACTGAAATCTTATATGTCTAAAACTCAACTATCAATAACATTATAAATTGTGGCTGTTTAAATTAAAATATTTTCAAAAAAATTTAAAAATCTTAAAATAATGAAATAGAGGGATCAGAAAAATAGTATAGTGGATAAGGCCCTTGCCTTAGATGTGGAAGATTCAGGTTCAATCCCCAGCATCCCATACAGGACCCTGAGCCAATCAAGAGGGATCCCTGAGTGTAGAGCCAGAAGTAAGCCCAGAGCACTGCTAGGTGTCCCCCAAAACCAAATATAAAGGTTAAGAATAGAACTTTTCTTTGACTCGACAGTCCTACTCCTGAGCATCCACTCTCCAAACATAAAACATTCATCAGAAAGTTTCTTTGCACACAACTGAAACAGTATTTACCATGATCTTGAAACTACCCAAGTGCCCAACAATAGATAAAACAGGTTCAACAAGTTAAAGAAGTTGGGCTATATAACCACAACAGAACACTGCTCAGCTCTGAGAGTAGATTAAATCATGCAGTTAGCTGCAACCTAAAGGGAACTGAAGTCATCTTAAGAGAAGTGTCACTCATTTACAGAGTGAAAGGAAACAAAATGAAGGCCTAGATAATTCCCAATAGAACAACCCTAAAATACAGTCACTGTGACCAAAGAGTGCTGAGGGAGTTGGGGAGGGGACCATTGGATAAAAGAGTTGGAACTCATACACCCTGGTTGTCAGCATGGTGTATCAGCCAAAAATATATAATAAAACTTTCACATCACCCAACACTATCCCTCCTGGATATATAGCCCCAAGAACACTAAAATAGTAATCTGCAAAAATATTTAAACATCTATCTTTATTGAAACATTCACAATAGCCAAGATCTGGGAACAACCCAAGTTCCAAAAAACAAATTAACGAGTAGTGGATTTGTGGTATACATATCAATTCGATAATACTTATCTATGATAAAAGATACTATCTAGTATCCTGATATCTGAATAGAATTGGAGTCTAGAATTATTTCATTCTTAATATCTGTTGTTCCCCAGTTCACATTGCTTTCTACTCTATGTGAACATAGGGTACTGCTATAAACTGTTGGCTAGAGTTTACAATTTCTTCATATTTTACTTTTTAATCAGATTTAGTCTGTAACCCACAAATTAAGAAGAAGGTTAGATAAAAGTAAATGCTACTTTTTCATATTTATTTGTTAAAATACGTTTCTTATTTAATATTTTTTAATCTGAGAGTTTAAAATAAGCTAAGACACTAAATTGTCAGTCATTTTGCACTGAAATTAAAACAGACTTAATTTCCCTATGAAATATTGTGTCTTGTTGCTAGTCCTTGTTTATTTGCTCTTCATTAGGCATTATAATACACAAAGCTGCTTACAATAGTACTTCAGGCATACAATGTTACCTCCTCCAACCCTTCATCCCTATGACCCCAACCCTATACTAATGACCACAGGCTTCTTCCCAACCCCAATCTGACTCCTTAATGATACATTTTAAATTTTAATTATTGTAATTTGGGCCCCTTGCTCTCATTATTTTGGGATCTAGTGTCTTCACTATATAGATACCTCTCCTCTACACCACAGATAAGGCCCATGACCCTTGTTCCTATGTGACTTCCAGCTATCCTCTTCTTGATTCACCACTATGTCTCTCCTTCCTTGGCATGTCTATTTTTTGTAATCGAGAGTTAATGTTTTGCTCATTTCCTGGACATGTTATCCAATATACCAGAAATTGGTGAGAGAATCTAGTATTTCTCCTTCTTTCTATGTTGTTTCACTTAACATGACATCCTCCAGTTCCATTCAAGTTGAAGCAAACTGCATGGTTTCACATTATTCCTATGGCTTCATAGTATTTCATTGTGTGTATGTATCACAACTTCATTAACCACTTTTCTATTGTTGGGCCTGTTGCAAGAAGTGCTGCTACAAAGGTGGGCATATACCTTTTTGAATGTATATTTTCTTGTTCTGTGGGTAGATGCCAAGCAGTGGGGATGTTAGATCATATGGAAGATCTAAGGAATAGTTTCTTGAGAAATCTACATATTGTTTTCATATGGCTGAATCAGACAGCATTCTCACCAGCAGAGCTTGAGAGTACTGTTTTCATCACTCTCTGCTGTGATATGATATCTAATTGTGTATTTTCTTGGGATTTCCATGTTAATAAGTGATAATGAACATATTTCCTATGTGTTCTGGTAATTCTTATATCTTCTTCAGAGAAATATCTGTTAATTTTCTTACCCCAGTTACTGGATTTATAGATGCTAAAAATCCACTAAAGATGATCTTTATGAGTGCCTTGTATATCCTGCATATTAATATTAACCCATTATCTGATATATTGTGTGCAAATATTTTCTCCCATTTTGTAGGACGATTTTTAATTTTATATGTGTTTATTTTTTCATGGAGAAATTTTTAAACTTGATGCAATCTCTTTTATTTACTTTTGTTTCTGTTGTCTTTGCCAATAGTGTCATATACTTAAAAACTTCTCTGAGGTCAATATGCTGGAGTATTCTGCCTAAAAGGATTATTCTTCTAATGTATGCATATAATAATATCATTTGCATGTTTATCGATATATTTTAATTATATACAAAAATATCAGGAAATGTATGTGCTCCACTTGAAAGGACAGTTTTCTGTATTGACTCAGATAAGTATTTTTTTCCCAGTGACCTCTTCCCCAATAACATGCATGGATATTGCATCGTTATCTTGCGACATCAGTCCCTATTTTATTCTTTCTCTCAAATTAAGACATTTAACATATGCTGGCCATCAAGTTTCTTGCATATGCAAATGATAACATTTTCCCAACAAAGCATGACTATTAGTCATACATAACACCCAGGGAACTATAACAAGTGTCATTTTATTTCATATAGAAAGCCTGATATTTCAGAATTCTATGATGAATATATACAATAAAGAATACTTTCACAAAACAAATAATAGCTATTCAGTGTTATTACATATAAAACCCGAGTATGATGTACCTCTAGTACATAATTATTTCAAGTTTTAAAATATGCAATTACCTGGGGCCAGAGAGTACACCAAGTAAGGAACTTGCTTTGCATGTGTCAGACTAGGAATCTATTCCTGGCACAACATATAATCCCCTGAGCACAGAACTAGGAGCAAGCCCTGAGTACAGCAAGATGTCAACCAAACATCTCCCCACATTAAAATAAAATATATGATTCTCTTATGTATATTATTATGTAGTTTTAAAACATTTATGCCACTACAAAAATAGTAAAATGTGACTTACAGTATTATGAAGACTACACTTGACTGCTTCCTTACCATTGAATCAAGTGCAAATCTATTAATTTCCAAATGCTTTCAACCAGTTTGTATCAAAGAAATTTCTACAATCCAATTACAATATGCAGCTCTGCTGAGCCTTTGTTAAAGTTAAGAAAGTCTTATTTCCCTCAATCATATGATCAGCTAATCTTTGATAAAGGTGGAAGAAATGTGAAGTTGAGTAAGGAAAGCTTTTTTAACAAATGGTGCTGGCAAAACTGGACGGCTTCATGCAAAAAAAATGGGCTTAGAACTCTGCCTAACACCATGTACAAAAGTAAGATCAAAATGGATTAAAGACCTCAACATCAGACCAGAAACCATAAGGTACATTGAAGATAAAGTTGGCAAAACCCTCCATGACATTGAAGCTAATGGTATCTTCAAAGATGTCACACCACTGGCCGAGCAAGTGAAAACAGAGATAGATAAATGGGACTATCTTAAACTAAGAAGCTTCTGCACCTCAAAAGAAACAGTGACCAAAATACAAAGACAGTCTACAGAATGGGAAAGGATATTCACTGAATACACATCTAACAAGGGGTTGATATCAAGGATATATAAAGTACTGGTTGAACTCCACAAGAAGAAAACATTCAACCCCATCAAAAAATGGGGCAATGAAATGAACAGAAACTTTCTCAAAGAAGAAATTCGAATGGCAAAAAAGCACATGAGAAAATGCTCTACATCATTAATCATCAGGGAGATGCAGATCAAAACCACAATGAGATATCATCTCACACCTCGGAGACTGGCCCACATCCAAAGGAACAAAAGCAACCGATGCTGGCACAGATGTAGCGAGAAAGGGACACTCCTTCACTGTTGGTGGGAATGCTGACTAGTTCAGCCCTTTTGGCAAACAGTATGAACGATTCTCAAAAAATTAGAAATTGAGCTCCCATTTGACCCAGCAATACCACTCCTGGGAATATATCCCAGAGAGGCAAAAATGTATAGTCGAAGAGATATCTGCGCTTGTTTGTTCATTGCAGCACTCTTTACAATAGCTAGAATCTGGAAAAAACCTGAGTGCCCAAGAACAGATGACTGGTTAAAGAAACTTTGGTACATATACACAATGGAGTACTATGTAGGAGTTAGAAAAGATGAAGTCATGAAATTTACATACAAGTGGTACTACATGGAAAGTATCATGCTAAGCAAAATGAGTCAGAAAGAGAGGGATAGACATAGAAAGATTTCATTCATCTGGGGGGCATAAAGTAACAAAATAGGAGATTAATACCCAAGAATAGCCGAGATCAGTACCACGGGGATTACTCCATGGCTTAGAGGCCAGCCGGGCATTCTAGGGGAAAGTGTAGCTCAGATAGAGAAGGGAGCACCAAATAAAGGGTGTTTGGAGGACCCTCCCAGGATGGGAGATGAATGTTGAAAGTAGACTATGGACCGAACATGATTGCCACTCAATGCCTCTTTTGGAGACCACAACATTCAAAAGGAGAGAGAGAACAAAAGGGAATGCCCTGCCACAGGGGCAGGGTGGGATGGGGGGGGATGGGTGTGGGAGGGATACTGGGATCCATGGTGGTGGAAAATGGGCACTGGTGGAGGGATGGGTATTTGGTCATTGTATAATCGAAACCCAAGCACAAAATTTGTAAATCTACAACTGTACCTCATGGTGTTTCACTAATAAAAAAAAAAGAGGGAAAAAAAAGAAAGTCTTATTTAAGCCAGAGAAATAATAGAACCAATTTGGCGCTTGCCTTACATACAGCCAACCCAAGGTAAATTCCTGATACTGCATTTAATTCCTGGAATGATACTTCCATCACTGCCAGGAATTATTTCTGAGTATAGAGCCAGGAGTAAACCTTCAGTATAGCCTTGAGCATAGAGCAAGGAGTAAACCATCAGTATAGCCAAGTGTCTCTCCCACTAAAAATAAGTTTGTTTCAAGTTGTTATTCTTTATTGACTAACAGAAATAAATGAATGTTTCCTTTTAAAAACCTGAAAGTTTTTTTTTTATTCTTTTGAGAGAACATCCTCCACATTAAGGGCCCAGAGACAAATCTCCTGACCCTCCGCTTGCTGCCCACCAATCCAGTGAGATTAATCAACTGGCTGACATTTTTAGCCCTATTCAGAACAGGAGGCAGATACTCTTCCTTTTGCCTAGTATCTGTCAACTTCTATACCCAACTTCTGCCATATTAACTAACCTAGCAATACATCTGCTGAAGCACTTGGCCACATATGAAGACTCAAAACAGTTAATTGAGCAAATTTCACTGCTCACACTTATACTTCCTGTCACAGTATAGAAGGAAAAGAGGAGCTAATTTCCTAATCCCTCTGAGTCTCCCAGGTGATCCTAAAATATTCACCCTCAGAACAACAAACACACTAAGAAGAGACATAGAAGCCCAACAAATTCAGTGAAAAAAAAATAACACAGGAGGCACAACCAACACCAATCACTTCCATAAATCCCTAGAAAATGATTTTATTGTCACCATGGTGAATATGAATAATTAACTCAAAGAAATAGTGGCACAGATAGTTAGCAAGGCACACGAAAGTAGGAGAGAAGAAATAAGAAAACTGCATGCAGAAATAGAGAGCATGGCAAGTGATATAAAAGCTTGGCAGATGCCCTGAGCAGTAAAATGACAGATACATAGAAAATGATTGAGAAGCTTCTTTTTGAGATGGAAGAAACATCTAGATAACAACAGAAGATGAGAAAAAGTCTGAAACGAAATGAAAAGCATTCTAGAGATCTATGGGATTAGTTCAGGAAGAACAATATAGGAATCATCGGACTCCTTGAGGAGTAGGAATATGAATTTGATGAAAAACCAATAGTTAAAATAATAATAGTTAAGATTTTCACAGAATTGAGGAATATAGACAGCTAAGTATAAGACGTTCGATATGTTCCAGTAAAAAGTAGACTAAAATACAGGCACTTTAAGACATGGTGTGCTCAGAATGACAAAAGAGACAGAATATTGAAAACAGTTTTTTTCTACCGTTCATGTCCACTGCGGTCTGTGGGTCCTGCTAACCCCGGGTTAGGAGGAGATGCTAGGCCACTGCAGCAGCCCAGGAACACTGTGTTGGAGACTATGCTTCCATGACTCAAAGGAGCAGGGATGGTAGGGAGAATGTCAGCCTTCATTGGAAGCCCTTCGTGTACGGAGGCCTGGCCTCCATTACAACAGAATCTGGTACACTTCAATTGATTTAACCAAGACACGACTCCATATTCGAGGCCAAACTAATGACTCCAAGTTCAGAGTAATGCTGTAGCAAGGAATACTGCTTGCATTAGTGAGGATATGCAGAAGAAGGACTGAAAGCACTGTATTCAGGGATCACCCCATCTATGCTGTGTCAGGCATCATATAACACCATCAAGGTCTGCAGCTACCAGAGCCTAAAGCAGTTATTTTTAGAGTGGCTTGAAGATGAAACTTTACTGATAAATGTAGTGTGTAGAATTCTCTCTGGAATCATCTCCTCAACCATTGCTAATTCAACTGATGTTTTGAAAATACAGATGCAGGCACAGAGCAACACCATTCAAAGTGGAATGATAGGCAACTTCAACATTTACCAACAAGAAGGAACAAGAGGATTATGGAAGGGTGTGTCCCTAACTGCTCAGAGGACCCATCAATAACCTCACCAAGAAGCACTTCATTCTCTCTGGTGGGAGACTCTGTGTACCCATGTCCTGACAGGCTTCGCCTATGTCCTCGCTGTGGCCCTGGCCTCAACTCTGTCAATGTAAGAACATGCATGATAAATCAGAGTCCTTCGAGATGGCAGAGGCTCTGGCTACAGAGCGACCCTGGACTGCCTGTTACAGACATGGAAGAAAGAAGGATTTTTTGCTCTGTACAAAGGGTTTTGGTCAAATTGGTTAAGACTTGGTCCTTGGAATCTTTTTCTTTGTGACATGCAAGCAGTTAAAGAAACTGGATTTGTGACAAGTCTAGGCGGCACTGAGACATTCCTCTGGGAAATGCTCACTTTTGGCACAGTGACACTCCTTGTATTTCACACTGCTTCTCACTACTTGGCTGGTCAGATTCATGGGTGTGAACCTCAGAGGAAGACCGGGTTAGTGCCAATGACTGTGTGCAAGCGTCAGGCCTTGCAGCCAATGACTGGTAGCATCAGCATCACTCTCACATCCAGACTTTAGTCCCGATGGTTAAAGTGCCCTTCAGCACAGAGACTGCATGTGAAGTGAGTGCATGCTTCCTTCTTACTGAAGAAAACTTGCGAGAAAATTGGAAGGAGTGTTGAGCTGACAGGAGATCAGCTCAGATCTCCTCAGAGAGAGCCTCATTCACCCGAGAGAGCTCCTGAGAATCCAAACTATCCTGAAAAAGTCCCAGCATAACCCAGAACAGAGTTGTTCTGGCACTGGCAGGAACTTTTGCTTCTTGTCAGCTGAATAAATCGTATCATTTTAATCTTAAGGGAGAGGAATTCCTTGAAAACTTGCACTGTTTTATAGTTTCCTACTGGGGCAGGATCTGGGAAACCATTTCCGACTTTTAGTTTGGGGAAAAATTTTAAATTATTTCTTACCCTGGACTTGTTAATTCGTTCAGATGAAAATACTTGCTTATGTTTTAAAAAACATTTCTTCAGTAGATCTGTTTATCCAATTTTATTTAAAAAAGAATATTGAAAATATTCTTTTGAGTTCGATTCCTCCACCCCTCTCAGAGAGCCCTGCAAGCTACCGAGAGTATTCGATATGCCAAACACAGTAACAACAAAGTCTCCAATGGAGAGGTTACTGGGCCCGCTCGAGCAAATCGACGATCAACGGGAGGGCCTTTTTTTTTATTGAAAACAGCAACAGCAAAAAGTAAATTTGCATAAAAAGGAAGGCCCATGTGAACCACAGATCTATCAAATGAGTCTTTATGAAAGAGATTGAAATAAAGGGATAGAGTACTCAATGAAATGAACACCTCACCAAGGATATTTTATCCAGCTCAATTACAATTCATATTTGAAAGAGCATTATAGAGTTTCGTGGACAGGCATGAACTTAGGGAATTGTTGGCCTTGAAAACAGTTTTGCAAGAAGGGTTAAAGGATCTTCATTAAAAGAGAATACAAACTTCCTAGCAAGTTAAATTGAGTATGGAACGCACTCAAGGCATTTATGGGTGCCCTCTACTAGACTAAGAAATATATGTAGATTTATTTCTACATTGATAAGAGATTTTGTACATTTTAAATAATTAACATTTCATTAAAAATAAACAGAATCTACATTTTAGTAACAAATTTATAGAATATTCTATATCTAATCAGTATTTTCTACTCTATAGAGATTATTACAATATTTTACTTATTAATGGAGAAACTTAAACAATATCTATAATATTTTCCAACATAAAGTCAGAATTCCATTTTAAGGATAAAATAGTTTTATAATTCTTTTCAGATTGTACCTTTTAAATTTTCTTCACCCTTAGTAAATTTTCATTTTGGAGGATTTACCTATTTCATATAAAATTTAAAACATATTAGAACAGAATTATCGACAATATTAATTTCTTATTTATATATTTTATTTAGACATGTGATTTATATATATATGTGTGTGTATATATATATATACATACCTTTTGAAAGAAATTTACTTTATCAACCTATCACTGATTTGCAATTTTGTGGAATCTCAAGCCATGAGCTTCATTCACTTAAATGTGTGTAGGTATCACCAATTACACACACAGAGATCTCTTCCATATGTAGGAATAAAAAAAGGAAACATAATAATGGAACGAGAAATGGTCAATATGTCATCAGAACTGAAGATTTTTTTATAGAAATGTATTGACATAGTATAGCTGGGTTGACAGGTGGGTGTTCTTGGAATCCTTATGTAAGGAAGTAGGTTCACTGGTGATGGACATGGTATTGTAATTATGCATGCATGAAAAGTGTGATTAAAAGTATTGTAAATCAAATATCTCAAAAAATTTATTAAAATGTTTTGAATAAAATGAAATAAGATTCTCATAATGTACTGGAGAGAAAATTGCCTGGATAAGATAATTGCCTTGTATAGGGCTGACACAGGCTTGATTCCTCTACTACATATGGTCCCTGATCATCACTGGGAGTAATCCCTAAGCCTAGCTGTGTCTACCTCTCTTCCAAAGAAAACATAAATAATTTTATATTGAAAGGTAAGGTAAAGGTAAAGGCCCTCCCGTTGTTCGTCGAATTGCTCGAGCGGGCCCAGTAACGTCTCCATTGGAGATTTTGTTGTTACTGTGTTTGGCATATCGAATATGTCACGGGGAGCTTGCCAGGCTCTGCCGTGCAGGCGAGATACTCTCAGTAGCTTGCCGGGCTCTCCGAGAGGGGCAGAGGAATCGAACTCGGGTCGGCCATGTTGGCTGCGTGCAAGGCAAACGCCCTACTGCTGTGCTATCACTCCAGCGATATATAAAATTTTATAAAAATTTAAAATTTATAATTTTAAAATTATAAAATTATAAATTTTATATTTTATAAAATTATAAAAAATTTATATTGAAAGATCACTTTATTTTAATTCTAAATAGAATTTTAAAATTTTATTTAAAATTAAAATTAACTAAAATTTTATTTTATAAATGATTCACAAAATTTTTAGAAAATCATGTCTTTTTCATTAAAAAAATCTTAAAAATTAAGTGTGAGCCAATACATCTCTTACACCAAATAGATAAATGGTTATATTTATGTTAGGATCAGTTTGATTGAAAAATTGTCCTTTTACAAGAGCCGATGTTAGTGTCAAAAGGGGTCATAGATTTATTTATATTTATTTAATTTTTATTAGTGAAACAGCATGAGGTACAAATAAAAAATGATCGAGTACCCATACTTCCACCAGTGCCCATTTTCCACCAACATGGATCCCAGTATCACTTCCACCCCACATTCCCCCACTCCTGCCATTCCTCTGTGGCAGGGCATTCTCTTTTGTTCTCTCTCTCCTTTTGGGTTCTGTGATTTGCAAAAGAGGCATTAAGTGGCAATTATGTTCCGTCTATAGTCTACTTTCAGCATGCTTCTCCTATCCTGCGAAAATCCTCCCGACACTATTTATTTGGTGCTCCTTTCTCTACCTGAGCTGCATTTTCTCCTAGCATGTGCAGCTGGCATCCAAGCCATGGAGTGGACCTCCTGGTACTTATCTCGTCTATTCTTGGGTGTTAGTCTCCTATTTTGTTACTCTATTTTTCCCAGATGAATGCCATCTTTCTAGGTCTGTCCTCTCTTTCTGACTCATTTTGCTTAGCATGATACTTTCCATGTAGTACCACTTGTATGTAAATTTTATGACTTCATCTTTTCTAACAGCTACATAGTACTCCACTGTGTAGATGTACCAAAGTTTCTTTAACCAGTCATCTGTTCTCAGGCACTCAAGATTTTTACAGATTCTGGTTATTGTAAACAGTGCTGCAATGAACAAACAAGTGCAGACGTCACTTCAACTATACTTATTTGCCTCTCTGGAATATATTCCCAGGAGTGGTATTGCTGGGTCAAATGGGAGCTCAATTTCTAATTTTTTGAGAATTGTCCATACTGTTTTCCAAAAGGGTTGGACCAGTCAGCATTCCCACCAGCAGTGAAGGAGGGTCCCTTTCTCACCACATCCCCGCCAACACTGGTTGTTTTTGTTCTTCTGGATGTGGGCCAGTCTCTGTGGTGTGAGGTGATAATTCATTGTTGCTTTGATCTGCATTTCCTTGATGATTAATGATGTAGAGCATTTTCTCATGTGCCTTTTAGCCAATCGGATTTCTTCTTTGAGAAAGTTACTGTTCATTTCGTCACCCCATTTTTGATGGGGTTGAATGTTTTCTTATAGTGGAGTTCAACCAGGACTTTGTATATCCTTGATATCAACCCCTTGTTGGATGGGTATTGGGCGAATATTCTTTCCCATTCTGTAGACTTTGTATTTTGGTCACGGTTTCTTTTGAGGTGCAGAAACTTCTTAGTTTAAGATAGTTCCATTTGAATGCCCTGCCACTGAGGCAGAGGGGATGGGTGGATGGGGGGTGTGAGGGATACTGGGATCTTTGGTGGTGGAAAATGGGCACTGGTGGAGGGATGGATACTTCATCATTTTATAATTGAAACCCAAGCACAAAAATTTGTAAGTCTACAACTCTACCTCATGGTGTTTCACTAATAAAAATTTTTAACAAATTAAAAATATATAGTCCCATTTGTCTATCTCTGTTTTCACTTGCTTAGTCAGTGGTGTAACATCTTTGAAGATAGCATTACCTTCAATGTCATCGAGGGTTTTGCCAACTTTGTCTTCAATGTACCTTATGGATTCCAGTCTGATGTTGAGGTCTTTAATCAATTTTGATCTTACTTTTGTACATGGTGTTAGGCAGAAATCTGAGCCCATTTTTTGCATGCAGCCATCCAGTTTTGCCCGCACAATTTGTTAAAGAAGCTCTCCTTGATTCCCTTCACATTTCTTGATCCCTCATCAAAGATTAGATGATCATATGTTTGGGTGGAGATGTCAGAATATTCAACTCTGTTCCATTGGTCTACAGGGGGTCTTAGTTTTAATGAGAAAGTTATAACTGACTCATATACTAGATGAAAACAAATGGATAACTATAGTTAATGTTTCACATGCAGAAACAATTTAACTTTCATGTATAGAGAAGACAATGCAGAATCTCCTACCCCCGTGCCTGACTGTCCTCACCAGGGCCTGACAGCTGAAGAACTCCGGGACCCAGCCAAAGCCATGCTGAGACCACTCTCCACATGCTTGGATGAGCCTCATACATAAAGGAATCGGCAGAGGAACTCAGGTGTGCGGGATGCAGGGATGAGATCTCCAAGCCTGCATGGTCCGGGACTGTGCCTTCCAGTAGCGAGACAGTTACACCCACCAACTGCCGTGTAACCCCATCAACGACCAGGATCCAGAGACTATCAAAACAAGCTCCTGGAAGTGCGTGGCCGCATTCACGGCAACGTGACTTCATATTCTCTAATTCTCGCTCTCAGAGAACCCGGCAGCCTACTGAGAGTATCATATCAGCACATATGCCTGAATATGTAAAGTTTATTTGTGTTTCAGGCTACCGAGAATATCCCGCCCACACAGCAGAGCCTGGCAAGCTATCCGTGGTATATTCAATATGCCAAATCCAGTAAATACAATGGATCTCATTCCCCTGACCCTGAATAAGGCAGCGTTGAGAAGGATATGGAAGGAGAGGCTGACAAAATATCAAGGCCGAAGTAGGCTGCCAAAACAAACAAAGACAAAAATGACTGTCTGTTCAATGCACATACATTGGCATCCATCGAGGACTTGATGGTACAAGTGCGAAAGATCAAGTACGATATCATTGGTCTGACCAAGACAAGAAGGCATCAATCACATCATGCCATTTTCAACACTAGAGAAGAACTGTTCCTTGGAACATGCGACAAAACAGGCGTGGGTGGTGCCGGTTTCCTTGTCAATACGAACTTAGCAATGAGCATTGATTCATTCCAATGCCTAACAACCCAAATCCGACAATTACACTTGAATAGATGTGGCTCACTGCTGGAAGTTTCTATCTTCGTTGTCTATGCACCAACATCCAATTATGGTGAAAGAGAAATTGAGAAGTTCTACATGGAGCTGGAGAAGTTCTATAAAGAAGACCACACCTTCTACAAGATCTTTGTCGGTGATTTTAACGCCAAGATAGGACCGAGAAGACCAGTCAAAGAACTCCACATCAGGACCCATGGCCTAGAATGGAACGAACAGGGTGAGAGACTGTCTGAGTTCATCATGTCGACCAAGACCATCCATGGTAACTGACAGTTTCAGACGGCCAAATCTAAACGTTGAACATGGGAGTCTCCCGATGGACCGTTCTATAACGAAATTGACCACATCATATTCAATCGATGGTTTTGCCTGACTGAAGTTACTGTTATCCAAAAATTCCAAACGGGATCGACCACCATCTCCTTCGTGCAAAATTCTAATTCACAGAGCGGGGAGAAAGGAATGCAAAATTTAAGAAGAGAATTCCCAGAACGACTACAAACTGGGAGCTCTTTGGCTCTGTTGTGGCAACATAGGAAGATGCCGTCATTGACAACATTCATGAGGAATAAGATAAACTGGTTCAGTACCTCCATGATTGTGCGAGGAACGCCAAGAGAGAGATAACCACAAAAAAAGCCTATCTTCGAAATCTCTTGAGCTTATTCCCCAAGGTGGCTTGGTGCATGCCCCTCTGGCAACCGCAAACAAACATCAGAGCTCACAAAACAGTACAGAGAAGCAATCAAGGAAGCCCTCAAAGAGAGAAGATCAGCAGTGCTGGTAGAAGGGTCAGAAGCTGGGAAAAGCATTTGTAATGCCTGCCTGTCCTTTGCCAACTACAAGACCAAGATGACTGTCCTCTGACATCCTGATGGATCTATCACATCTTCCAGAAGGGCAATGGAGAAGATTATTCATGACTTCTACTCAGATCTCTTTAATAGCCACATCCAACTGCCCACATACCAAATTCCGCAGTTGGATATGTCGTCCCCAACGTTCTCCCTTCTGAAATCCGACATGCCATCTTGTCAGTAAAGAAACAAAGAGCACCTATCTCAGACAAGGTCAGATCCGAACACCTGAAGAACCTACTGTCAGTACTCATCAATACACTAGCTCGGCTCTTCACATGCTACGTGTCTGAATGCAAGGTTCCATCTCAATGGAAAACCAGCAGGACTGTACTACTATACAAGAAGGGAGACATTCACGACATTGGCAACTATCGCCCAATCTGCCTATTGTCTGTCATCTACAAGCTGTAACTCGAGTCATCCTGAATAAGATTGACAGAACACTAGATGAAGGACTACCATGCGAGCAAGCTGGGTTCCAAAAAGAATTCAGCACCATCGACCATAAATAACCACACGATAACCAAGCTCATTGAGGTGTCTTGGGAGTTCAAGAGGCTGCTCTGTCTAACGTTCATTGATTTAAAGAAGGCTTTTGATTCTGTTGATATGGAAGCGGTCATTGAAGCCCTAGCCAATCAGGACGTTCAAATTCACTACATCAGGATCCTCCGTGCACTGTATTACGTATTCACTACCAGGATCTCACCATTCTACAAAGAAATGATCATCGATGTCAAGAGAGGGGTTCAGCAGGGTAATACTATTTCACCGAAACTCTTCAGTGCCACCCTCGAGAACGTCATGCGACGACTGGAATGGGAACGAATGGTAGTGAACATAGATGGTCGGCAACTACACCACCTCCACTTTGTTGAGGTCATCGTTCTAATAACACCAAACATCAGCCAAGTGGCACAAATGCTGACCGACTTCAACCTGAGTGTGGAAAGGTCGGATTACAGCTGAATCTCACAAAGACAATGTTTATGAGAAACAGTCTTGTTCTTGACACTCCATTCGCTCTCAATGGAACAACCATCTCCGAATGCAACAGTTATGTGTACCTAGGTCAAGAAGTCAACATGACGAATGACCTGGCACCTGAGTTGCGCAGGAGGAAGAGAGTGGCTTGGAAGGCCTTCAAGAGCAAGGAACAAATAATTAAGATGATGAAGAACCTCCAGCTCTGAGCACATCTCTTCAATTCCATTGTTCTTCCTGCATTAACATACGCCTCAGAGTCCTGTGCCCTACAAAAACAGGACGAGAATGCTATTCGGGTCTCTCAAAGAGGAATCAAAAGAGCTATGCTTGGAGTATCACACTTCACACAAATGAGAGAAAGAATCTGGAGTTCCGACCTCCACCAACGCTCAAGAATCAGGGACACTGTCTCGTTTGCCAAGACATCAAAAATCAGATGGGCTGGACAAGAAATGAGATTTGGAAATGACCGCCGTGCTAGAGCCATTACCAACTGGTTTCCGCAGGACGTCAAAAGATGGCATGGCCGCTCACCTACGAGATGGTCAGACTTCTTCGTCAAGACCCGATTTGAAGCTCTTCATGTTCCTAGAAGGAGCAGATGCCATTGGGCTATGCTAGCATGCAACAGGTATGAATGGAGACGCTACTGGCTCCCTCTCGAGCAAATCAATGAGTAACAGGATATCAAGTGATCAAGTATAGAAAAATCTTCTATCTTATATAATCTTTGTTAAATATGCAAGTTCAAAATATCTGCATACTTATATTTAACCTTTATTCATGATTTTTAAGTATTTATTGGGATTGTAATTGTTCACAAAAGTGCAAATGTCCATGCATTTTAGTGATACAATGTTACCATACCATATCCACCACCAAAGTATCAGGATTCCTTTATCAATGTCCATAGGACTCTGGCCAACCCCTCCTTTGTTACCTGAGTTCTGTTGTCAGAATCTAAGCATTTGTTTTCATTTGGTATTTGTTGTTACATTTCCTTGTTTCTTTTTATAGCACAAATGAGTGAAATAATGTTATTTTTTTCTTCTGATTTACTTCATTTAGCATTATACTAGTTAGGATAGACAAGGGGCCACTATCACAATGATAGTTGAAATAATCACTCTGGACAAGAAGTGTGCTGAAAGCAGACAACCTCCGGTACGTGTATTGCAAACCATAAAGCCCAAAAAGAAAGAGAGAGACAGAATGAGAGAGAAAGGAAAAAAAATCCTGCCATAGAGACAGCCTGGGAGGAGGAATTGGCAGGAAAAAAACTGGTCGCTTTGACCGTGGGAAATATACAACTGGAAAAGGAATGGGTGTTGTAACATTATATGATTGAAACTCAATCATGAACAACTTTGTCACTGTGTATCTCAGAATGATTAAAAATAAATAAATAGGAGCTGGAGTGATAGAACAGTGAGTAGGGCATTTGCCTTGCACGCAGCCAACACGAGTTCAATTCCCAGCATCCCATATGTTCCCCTGAGCACCGCCAGGAGTAATCCCTGAGTGCAGAGTCAGGAGTAATACCTGTGCATTGGCAGGTGTGACCCCAAAAGCAAAAAATAAATGAATTAAAAATAAATTATAAATAAAAAATAACAAAAAGAATGAAAAATAAACTTAAATTACTCAAATAACAACTTTAAAATAATAGTCATTTTTTTAAATTAGGCATTCTACTGCAAGCAAACTGCTCGTGTTGCACAGGAATAGAGCATCTGACAAATCACTAGAAATGGACACCTCTACTCCTATCCACCCATCAGACCTTCACAACATGGATAAATTCTAATCTGAAATATACTAACCTCAAGATTGAACAAACTTGGTTCACAGTTATCCGTTATCATTCACAAGATTGAATTCACTGGCTGTGAGCATCCTGTTCTTCCATAACTGTTAAAAGGGCTCTTGTGGCTGCCAAATGTCAGGATTGTGATTAATTACTAACCAGATCTTCAGAATAGATGAACTACATCAGTACTCAGGCCAACATGGAGGTCCACCCTCAAGAACAATCAGGAGTGGTTAAAAAATTAGGAATTAAGTCACATCAATAGCTGGCCACAACTGTCCAGGGAGATTCTCAACTAAAACAGATATTTGTAATCAGATTTCAGAGCAACATTCAATATTAAATTGTCTGGGGAAAAACACTTAAATAGAATCATTAAGTTCAATGAAATTTAATGGGTGCAAAATAAAAGAACAAGGAAGAAACTAAAAACACAATATCAGAACTCAGTATCAGAACAGAAGAAGCCAAAAATTTAATCAGTGGCCTCAAACATAAGGTACAAGGCATCATTAATTTTTTTGAATGTCAATAGTTTTTTTTACACTCTGGACATGCCCGCATTCTCTGTTGAACATGTATCTATCTGTCTGTTTCTTTCTCTTTTCTCTAAATTTATTTTAATAAAATCATTCTGCTTCACTTTTGAAAACAGGCAATGTAGCATAAGAGAGATAGTAAGGTATTTGCCTTGTGTCTGCGTGACTAGCATTCAGTCACCAGCACTACATAATGACCCTGGATCAGAGGCAGGATTAAGCCCTCAGCACAATCAGGTGTGGTCTAAAAACCATAATAGTTTTTTTAAAATGATGACGTAAAAGAAAGTGAGAAATAATGAAGATAGTGTAGAGGTAAACATGAAAAAAACAGCCTCTGAAGCAGAAATTCCAGAATAATAAAAGGGGGAAGAATTGCTAATGGAAGAAATAGTTGTTGAGAACTTCTGCAATCTTAAGAGGGAGATATATTTTATGATCCATGAAGTCCAAGGAATGGCAAGCAAAATAAATTGAAATAGAAAACACAATTATATATTTTAAAAAAACTGCAAGAACAGGAGACATAGACTCCTTAATTCTCCAAGAAGAAACAAACATTTCTATGGGTCACTTTACTCCATAAGACTTAGCAGTTGAGTAAATTTGAATAATCAAGAAAGAGGCAAAATGACATATTCAAAGTATGATCCAAAAAGAACCCCAAAGAAGAGTTCTCTACCCTGAAATGCTATCACTCATATTTGAAGATTTGAAGTATCAATAAGAACATTCTCAGACCAACTGTGGCAAAACATACTTGTTGCTCTAAGTCAGCTCTGAAAAGAATACTGAATGTTCCCCTAAAAAACTTAAGTATCATATAGAACAATGAACCAAAATTCTCGTTAAAAATGATAGGGAAATTTTATCATATCAATAATTTCTCTAAATATCAATGGAATGATTTTTATTTATAAAAATAATAGAATTGGGACCTGAGTGATAGTACAGTGGGTAGGTCTAGCATATGACCAACCCTTTGATTCCCAACATCCCATACGAGCCTTCTAGGAGTGATTCCTGAGGACCATCCAGAAGTAATCTGGACTACCACTGAGTGTGGCCCAAAACCAAAAAAAGAAAGAAAAGAACAGTGATTGGATATATCAGAAAACAAGATTCAACCACTCCCTGCTTATAAGAGATACACATAAATTCACAATAGACACAACTCAGAATATAAAGATGGAAAATAATCATTAAGTATAATATTATGCTATAAATTTCAGAGATAGCCATGCATTTTTCAAGACAAAATGACACTCAAACTTTTAAGAGATATGGATAGATATTACACATAGGTTAAAGAGATAATAGATCAAGAAATATTAACACCTATCAGAATATATGCACCAAATAAAGAAGCAGTAAAGTTCATAAAACAACTGCTACTGAATCTGAAAAGATGCATTGATTAAAAAACAATAGTAGTGGTACAATTTATCACCTCAATATTTTCTTTAATAGAACAACCAGAAGAAAAATCAATAGTGAAATAAGACCCTAATTGAAGAATTCAAAGAGCTAGACCCTCCACCCTGAAAAGCTAACTAAATATTATTCTCCAGGGCACATTCTGCAGGGTATACCATATGCTGGGAAACAATGCTCATACCCATAAAGTCCTGAAATTAGGAGGTATATCAAGTATATTTCAGAACATAATGCCAAAAGAGAGAAATAAAACAAAAAATAAAAGTTGAGGGAACTCTAACATTTGGAAACTGAACAACTTCTGTTAAACAACTATTAGGTCAAAGAGAAAATTAAAGAAGACATAAAGAGATTTCTTGTAACAAATGAGGAAACAAAATTAACTTATGGGATACTCAAAACAAATGCTAAAGGGAATTTCATAACAATACAGGCTTACATTAGGAAACAACAAAAATCTCAAAAAATAAACTAACTTCACTACTTGAGAAGCTAGGAAAAGTACAAACAATCCTAAAAGGGAAGAAGGAATGACATTTGAAAAAAACAGTCCATAAATTAGTTATATAGAAATGATAAAAGCAATACAAAGGGTAGATAAAATTAGGTGTTTTTTATTTTCAAAAGAATAGACAATGATGACACACGATTATCAAGATTCAAGGGGAAAAAAAGAAAGCTTGCTCCAAGATTAGGCAAAAGTGGAATGCTTAATTTCTCCCCTATTATTCAATATAGCTTTGGAAATCTTCACCACCGCAGTCAGGCATGAAAGCAAAAGACAAAAATTTAAAAGTAGTTAAACTATCACTGAAGTTATAATATACATGGAAAGACTCCACTTTTTAACAAGGCTCTTAATCATCTGTCTGATGATTAGTGATGTAGAGCATTTTATAATGTGCTTTGGACCATTGTATTTCTTCTTTGAGTAAGTTTCTGTTCATTTCTTCTCATTTTTGATAGGGTTATGTTTATTTCTTTGTAAAGTTCTACCAGTGCCATATACTGTACACTGTAGCACTGTCCTCCCATTGTTCATCAATTTGCTCAAGTGAGCACCAGTAATGTCTCACAACAAATTGTGAGACTTGTTGTTACTGTTCTTGACATATCGAATACGCCACGGGGAGCTTGCCAGGCTTTGCCATGCGGGCGAGATACTCTCGGTAGCTTTCCAGGCTCTCCGAGAGGGATGGAGTAATTGAACCCGGGTCAGCCACATGCAAGGCAAATGCCCTACCGCTGTGCTATCGCTCCACACCCAGTGACATACACATATACATCTCTCTATATATTTGTGTATATATAGTATATATAGTATATGTAGTATATACTATATATAGTATATATAGTATATAGCATATATATAGTATATACACACAAATATATAGAGAGATGTATATGTGTATGTCACTGGGTGTGGAGCGATAGCACAGTGGTAGGGCATTTGCCTTGCACAGAGCCAACATGGCCGACCCTAGTTCGATTCCTCCGCCCGTCTCGGAGAGCCCGGCAAGATACGGAGAGTATCTCGCCTGCACGGCAGAGCCTGGCAAGCTAGCCGTGATGTATTTGATATGCCAAACACAGTAACAACAAAAGTCTCCAATGGAGACGTTACTGGGCCCGCTCGAGGAAATCGATGAACAACGGGAGGACAGTGACAGTGATAGTATATATATATATACATATATATATATGTATTGTATTAACCTCTTATCAGATGGGTGTTGAGCAAATATGTTTTCCCATTCCATGGGATTTCTTTGTATCCTTGTTATCCTTTCCTTTGAGATGCAGAAGCTTCTAAGTTTAATGTAGTCCCATTTGTTTATCTCTGCTTCCACTACTTTGGTCAGTGGTGTTTCATCCTTAAAGATGCCTTCAGAATCAATGTCATGGACTTGTTTCAGCATCAATGTCATGGATATTTTTCTCTATGTACCTTGTGATTCAAGTCTGATATTGAAACATTTAATACATATTGATCTGATTTTTGTACAGGGGGTTAAAAGGAGGTATAAGGTTTTTGTGTTGTTTTTTTTGCATATTTAACTGTCACTTTTCCTGGGGTATTCAGTGGGAATTCAGTTTTTTAAAGCTCAACAATAACAAACCACTACAGCAAAAATAACAGGCTGCAAAATCAATACACAAAAACATGTTGCAGAGCCAGAAAGAGCACAGCAAGTAAGGCTCTTTCTTTGCATGTGGCCAAGCAGAGTTCAACCCTGGGTACTGCATCTGTCACTTAAGCCGAGCCAGAAGTGATCCCTGAGCACAGAGCCAGAGGTAAACACTAAACACAATCTGATGTGACCCCCCAAAACAAAAATTATATGCTGCATTTCTATATACAAACTTCAAACTGGAAGGAAAGTGATTTTTTATAACAGCTCAATTTAAAATAGTGACAAAAACTTGCAAGTATGTGGAAATCAACTTAACAAAATATGTGAAAGAACTGCACATTAAACACTGTTAGCTACTATTGAAAGAAATTGAAATGGAAAAAATTTTCCGGGTTCACAACTTAGAAGAATTAACATTATCTTCTAATTGACCATCATAACCAGAGCATTATAAAGATTCAGAGCAACTCCCATCAAAATTCCAATGAGTACACATAGCCGAAACACCATCTGCACTTCTAAGTTCATTGCAGCACTATTCACAAAAGCTAGAATCTGGAAACAATGTGAGTTTCCAAGAGCAGATGAATGGATAAAGAAACATATACACAATGGAATACTACACAGCCTTTAGGAAAATGAGGTCATGAATTATGTCTACAAATGGATGGACTTGAACAGCATCATGCTGAGTGAGATGAGTTAGAAGGAGGACAGATATAGAATGACTGCATTTATTTGTGGGATATATTTAAAAAGTATGAAACTAATACCCAAGGCCAGGGGAAATGGGCCAGGATAACTAGTCAATGGTTGGAAATTACCATAAGAGTGTGGGGGTGGAGGATAGTCAAGATAGAGGAGGGTCCATTACGACAACATTAGTTGGAAATGATCACTCTGGATAAGAACTGAGCTGAAAGCAAGTAAATAGATACAAATAATAACCTTTTCAGCCTCTGTATTGCAAGCCAAAATTCCTGAAACGAGATAGAGTGAGAGGGAGAGAGAGAGACAGAGAGAGAGGGAGAGAAAGAGAGAAGAGAGGGAAGAGGTTCCTGCCATAGAGGCAGACAGGAGTGGGGGGTGGCTTAGAGGGGTGGGAGGGAACTTGGGGACACTGGTGCTGGGAAATTACACTGGTGGAAGAATGAGTGTTGGAACATTGTATGACTAAAACCCAATCATGAACAGCTTTGTAATGCTCTATCTCATGGTGATTCAAAATGATCCAAAAACAAATAAAAGAATTCAATGACTTTCTCAAGGATGTGCATATTCTGATCCTTTCTTATATCCCTGCAGTAAACTATATTTCATGCTAGTGTACAGCATATACTTAAAGTATTCTCAAATTTATTTTGTTAATGATTTATATTGCGAGTCGGATTTCTATATTGTGATTTAAACTATTTTTTATTACTTTCCTCTTACATACCTCAGGCTCCTTTTTGTTCTTTTATGTTTGTTTGATTGGGTGCCATTACCAGCAGGGCACAGAACTTACTCCTGGCTCTGCATTTAGGAGTCACTCCTGGCAGGGCTCAGGAGACCAAATGTGTTGCCAGGGATCAAACACGGGTTGGCTCTAAGCTAGGTGAACACCTTTCCCACTGTACTATCTCTCTGGCCCTTTTTTTCAGGAATGAGGATTTGAGACACACCTGGCTCAGTACCAGCTCTGTGCTCAGGAATCCTTTCCCAAGAAGTGCTGATAGCCTCAAGGCCACTGGCTGGTATACCTCCCCATCTGGGCCAGTAGTTCAATAGACCCTACCATGCCAAGGATCACTGAATAATCTTGGCAGTGTCTTTGATAAGGGAGTAAGAAATATGCAGTAGATCAAGGAAAGCCTCTTCAACAAGTGGTGCTTGGAAAACTGGCCAGCTACATGCAAAAGAGAAAAAATTAAATTCAGATCTTTCTAATGTCATGCACAAAAGGCAAATCAAAATGAATTAAAGACCTTGGTGTCAACCTGAATCCATAAGGTATGTAGAGGAAAACATAGGCAGAATTTTTCATGACATTGAAGCTAATACTAATGCTTACTATTGATGTTTTATCTTGTTGATCTATCCAATTAGCACAGCGGTAGGGCATTTGCCTTACAAGCGGTCAACATGGCCGACCCGAGTTCGATTCCTCCACCCCTCTCGGAGAGCCTGGCAAGCTACCGAGAGTATCCTGCCCGCACGGCAGAGCCTGGCAAGCTCCCCGTGACGTATTCAATATGCCAAACACAGTAACAACAAGTCTCCTGATGGAGATGTTACTGGGACCGCTCAAGCAAATCGATGAACAACGGGAGAACCGTGACCGTGACCGTTGTGTTGTTGTGTTATCTTTCTTTACTCTTGTTAGTAGTTGTTTATATATTTTGATATTCTTTAATTGGATGAATATATGTTCATGTTAAGTCTCACTTGCTCATGTCTAGCCACTATTATCTTTTTCAGTTTTAAGTCTATTGTGAGTGGTATCCTACCAGTTACATGTTTATGATTGTTTTCCAGTCTATGTTTATCATGGCAGTTCAAATGTGTCTTTTGTTGTGTTTTGTGTTCTTGTTTTTTGATTCTCTGTGGCTTTTGATTCTCTCTTGTTTTTTGAGACTCTGTGGTTATTGGTTGATAAGTTCAGGACATTTACATCATAAAAATTACGAAAACAAAGGAATTTATTGGAATCTTTTCATATGAATTTGGGTGTTTGTGAAATTGCATTGGTTTCTTTGGCCTTTTTTTTACTTGATTCCCATGTACATAGAGTGGTGTCCTTTATGTTGTGGTCAGTTTGCATTTGTTTCACCTTGTTATACCTTTTAAGTGTGTTTGTCTGAAGAATTCTGTGCTACTTAACTCTGAAGTCCTGAGTACATAGCACATGAAGTCCTGAGTATATAGTACATCTTAAGTTCAAAACACATGAACCTTGAATACATTTCCCTAGACCACATTAAACTCTCTTCTTTTGCTTCAATTTGTGTTTTAAGTATCCCAGTACTTATCAAACAGTGTTTGTCTTTTATAGAAGACTATGTAGTAAAAATGTTACTGAAATTTTAGCAACCCTTAAATGTAAGTACAAAAATGTCATGTGATTAACTAATGTCCAAGAAGAAACATAACTATAAACTACATAACATTCCCTTATAAATTAAGGCTCAATCAGAAAAAATTACTAACAAATTAATAAGTCTTCAAGGGGCTGGATTGATAGTACAATGAGTAGAGTGCTTCCTTTGCACACAATTGATCAGGGTTCAATCCCCAGCACCATATACAGTCCCGTGAGCCCTGCCAGGAGTTATCCTTCGGTATAGAGCCAGGAGTAAAGCTTCTGCACTGCCAGGTGTGACCCAAAAACTAAACTAAAATCAAAAAATAAAAAAATAATGAGACCAAAAATTCATCTTTTTTTCTGTTTAATACACTTGTGTTTGCTTATTTCTCCCTTTCTGTGTGCAGTGCTAGGTATTGATTATAATTCTCACACATGCAAAGCAGGAAGGTATAAATTTTACTGTTCAGCTATAACCCAAACATTATTATTTCATATTTACTATCCAATCTATTAACAAAATTAAAATTTAAACAATGATACAATAAAATACAAAGAAAACCACACATATTTGGATACCATACAAATAGACAAACTAGTTCTTGTGACATTGAATAAATAACTTCAAAAAAGAATAGAGCCTTCTGGAAAACAAAAAACCCTAAGAATGTGTAGTTGATTATTTCATAAAAACAACATTTGAGTTTTAATGCTTAGAGAACAAGTACTGGCACTCCAAACTAAAAAAAAAAAAGCTATGAGAGCGAAATATATTATATAGGCCTATTAATGAACAGATGAGTGAATATGTACACTTTATGCAGAAATATTAATAATAAGAATAGAAGGGGAATACAACAAAAATATATTTTTCAAAACAGCTATAGTGGGGGTATGGTGCCGCCAGCAGGTCACTCTGTACTTCTGAGGTGAGTGCATCAGCAGCCTGATGGCAACGTCAGATTTTCAGATACCCCCAAATTGCTGCTGTGCCTTTGGCCAGACCCCAAAAACTTGGGGCAAAGTTTACCAAGAAAGTAAACGGCCAAAAGTTAGGTATGTGGGAGACACATCCAAAAACCACCTCCGGCTCAGCTATAGAATTGGAGGCATGGCCTCTTTGGTTCCTAATCAGGCTGCTTGATGGTCATGATCCCAGAGTCTCAGGGGCGAATCTCGGAGGCCAAAGGCTTTTGGGAGAGGTGCGTCCTGTTCCTACAGTGGGTTGCTGGCACTGGGCCACTCCAGGTGGGGGTGGGTTTCATGCCTTGGCCTGTTCCCCCTGGCGGCCTGGTGGCCACCGTCCTCCGGAGCCTGCTGGACAGTCAGGTTTGGGCCTGCAGTGGTGGGACATGCGGGGCCTCACCACATGGGGGTGGAGCTGACTCTTTCTCCCCATCCCAATGAGACCCTGAGTCGCCGCCTACAGATGGCCTCTCTGGCTCCTGATCAAGCTGATTGATAGCCGTGATACTGGAGACTCAGAAACAAATCTTGAAACCCAGTGGCTTTTGGCAGAAATGCATCTGGACTGCATACAGGGTGGCCGCCGGCTCAGAGCTTATTGGAAAGCCAGGTGTGAGCCGGCGGTGACGGGGCAACAGCAGTCTCATGGGAAGGAGGGTGGTACCGGCTCATCCTTCACGCCCTACCGAGGTCATGAGTTGCCCCCCCACAAGCGGCTCTCTGGCATGGCCATGGCTCCAGAGGCAGAAGGACTTAATCCAGAACCCAGCAGTTTGTGGCAGAAAAGTGAACGGACCATGTGTTGAACTATGGCGCTATGCCTCCCCAGGAGGGAAAGGGTGTTGCTCCCTTCCATCTTCCCCCACCCCCTGGCATCAAGGTAGCCGCCACCTCAGAGCTTATTGGAAAGCCAGGTATGAGCCGGCGGTGAAGGGGCAGCTGCAGTCTCATGGGAAGGGGGACGGTACTGGCTTGTCTTTCACGCCCTACCGAGGTCATGAGTTGCCCCCCCCCCCCCCCAAGCGGCTCTCTGGCATGGCCATGGCTCCAGAGGCAAAAGGACTTAGTCCACAGCCCAGCAGCTTGCAGAAGAAAAGTGAATGGACCATGCGTTAAACTACGGTGCCATGCCTTCCCAGGAGGGAAAGGGTGTTGCTCCCTTCCACCTTTTTCCCCCCTGGCAGCAAGGTGGCGGCCGCCTCAGAGCTTATAGGAAAGCCAGGTATGAGCCGGTGGTTACGGGGCAACTGCACTCTCATGGGAAGGGGAGCGGTACCGGCACGTCCTTCACTCCCTACCGAGGTCACGAGTTACCCCCCAGGAGTGGCTCTCCGGCGCGGCCATAACACCAGACACACAGAAACGAATCTCGTCATTGTCTGGCTCTTTGCAGAAATCCAAAATTGTGGCCACGTGACATTATATGATTCTCATAACCAGCTATAAAAGGTAAAGGTAAAGGCCCTCCCGTTGATCGTCGATTTGCTCGAGCGGGCCCAGTAACGTCTCCATTGGAGACTTTGTTGTTACTGTGTCTGGCATATCGAATACTCTCGGTAGCTTGCCGGGCTCTCCGAGAGGGGCGGAGGAATCGAACTCGGGTCGGCCATGTTGGCCGCTTGTAAGGCGAACGCCCTACCCACTGTGCTATCGCTCCAGCCCATAACCAGCTATAGAAAACAAAATATTTTACAATGCCTTTTCAGCAATTCTGATTGTTTGGGGGGAAATTCTAAACAATAAATGTGCATCTTTTGTTGAAGTAATGAATGTAATCAATGTAGAGAAGAGTTAAGTGATAATCATCTGCCTCACAGGCATTTGGAGTGATGGGAGGGGGGTATACTGGGGTTCTTGGTGGTAAAAAATGAGTACTAGTGAAGAGAAAGGTGTTTGATCATTGTATGACAGAGACTTAAACCTGAAAGCTTAGTGACTTTTCCCACAGTGATTCAATAAATAAATATAAAAAGAAAAAAAATTTAAAAATTAAGGTGGAGTTCATGCCCAATTTAATCAGCTAATCAGTGGCTGAATAAATAGCAGTACTCATACAAAAGAAAAACAGCTATAGTTATGTTACTTCAGTATGTTACTAATTCAACCAATTTTGAGTGTAGTTTCAGAAAATGCTTATTTTCTCTGAAAAGAAATGTTAACATTTCTATGGTTTTTAGAATCCATATCTAAGAAAATAACTTTTTCTTTTTTTATTTCTCTTTTCATAAAATGTTCCAATCATTGCATAGTTATCAGGATGAACATCTATAGCAAGTAACCAAATTTATAAGCATAATTAAAGAGTAAAAAATATTTAAATTATTATTACCTTGGCAATGTTAGGTATACTAATTCTTGACTATTCTGATTGTTATTTCAAAAAAAAGAAAAATTAGAAGGATAGGTGATAAGAATATGTGTTATACCTAACTCCATGTTATTTTGAGTGCTGTATAATTATATGTATAAAATAATAAACCAAATATTTTATGTAGAGAAACATTAACTTTAAGGAGATTTTACAATAAGGTAATGCTTTTCTTTTATATTCATACTATTTTCATACTGGTAGACTATATCATTATTTCTATTTTTCAAATCTCCAAATTATCTCATGAGATTCATTAAGTGTACTAAACATGGGTTGTTTCTCTGACAACAAAAGATATTTTTGTATTGTCTTCTGATAATCTAGTACTTCCAAGAGAAATAATGTATGATTTCCCAGTGGAATAAACTATTCATCCCATGTGGTTGACTACTATTATCAAAATCTATTTTAGAGAAATGCCGTAATGTAGTTTAGATAAAATTAGAAATATGAAACCTCTAAGGGTTCTGGGTTGCAAGCTTTGGCAGGACATAGCAAGAGCAATATACCGTATTTTATTATTTACCATTCTATTTAAGTCAACTGTAGCCATGATAATTTTTCCTTTCCCCTCCCAAATGTCCTAAGTTTTTACTTATTCTCTCAGTTTTATCTTCATATAGATAAAAAGTTCATGGAATCTTACTCTGGATTCTAAGCATATTGTGAATTAGAAAAAATCCTCATTTTTTTCCCTAGAAAAGATTTATCATATTACCTAGCCATTATTTAATTTTATCAAATCAAATTTTTATTTTAATCAAATACTTATTTTCAACTATTGCTATTACATCATTATATATTTGTCACATTTTTCAGATTACTAAAACCAGCCATTCTTAGTAAGAGTCTCAAAGAATGCTTGCCAAATTTTAATAGTACAAATTCAAAACTTCTAAAAAATTAAGTAAACACAATGTTAAGTATTCCCTTTTATAAACTGGGGTCAGTTGCATACAAGGCATGTGTCTTAATCCCAGCCACCTGTGTTTAAAATTCACTGTATCACTATCATCCCATTGTTTGTCAATTTACTCGAGAGGGTGCCAGTAATCTCTCTCTTTTCCCAGCCCTGAGATTTTAGCAGCCTTTCCCCACTCTTCTTTCCCAACAATTGGAGATTCTTTGAGGGTCAGGGGAATGAGACCTGTTATCTTTACTGTTTTTGGCATATCGAATAAGCCACGGGTAGCTTGCCAGGCTCTGCCTGTGCGGGCAGGATACTCTCGGTAGCTTGTCGGGCTCTCCAAGAGGTGTGTGTGTGTGTGTGTGTGTGTGTGTGTATGTGTGTGTATGTATATGTACATATATATTTCTATGATTTGTTGCCTAATTTGTTTAAAATTAGTTTACTGAAATCTTCTTAAAATAATCTGTGAAATTAACTTAATTTTTTCTAGTTAATAATACTTTCCATAATTAAAAATCAATCTTGTTTTAAGATCATATTTCCTCTAATACATTAAAGAGGCTTGAGGGATAGCACAGTGGGTAGGGTGTTTGCCTTGCACACGACAGACTGGGTTTAATTTCTCTGCCCCTCTCAAAGAGCTGGGCAAGCTACCAAAAGTATCCTGCCCACACGGCAGAGCTTGGAAAGCTCCCTGTAACCTATTCACTATGCCAAAAACAGTAACAACAAGTCTCACAATGAGACATTACTGTTGCCCACTCGAGCAAATTGTACAATGGGAGGACAGTGCCACAGTACTACATTAAAGAGGCAGATCTAGAATGAAAGTTACACCACAGGATTTAAATATTTTACTAAAAGCATTTTGTTTAGCATTCACAGAACTTGTAATATTTGCTAGGAGCTCAAGAAATTATCTCCAATTTTCCTTCCAGTTATCATGACCATGAAATAACTTAATTTATTACACTATTTAGTTTTCATGTAACTTTTTTAGTTCATGTCTTTATAAATAGCTCAGTTATTTCTTACTCTGTTTAAATATATGAAGGGCAGTTGAAGAACAAATAACTCTGCTTCTACATTTTATAAACTGAGTTTTTATCTGCATCTTGGAAAACAGAATTTGAAGAGATCAGTTTTTTCATCTTTTTTCTGTTTTGTTCCCATATTCTTTTTTTTTTCTTGAATATTTTGGAGTTTCCCCATATGTGGTACCATTAAACAAAAGATGCTACCTATATCTCCTCAAGTACACAGAACCAAGTTCAGGTGTAAGATTTTTAATGTCAAGAAGAATGATCGAATTCATGTAGTCCTTACAAAAAATTTTAATACCCATTGATCCTTTTATTCACTGGGATCCTCAACACCAAACTTGTTCTACTGTTGCTGTTAAAAGTATCAGAGCTTAGAATAGACTAATGAAGTGTCATTTAGAAACTGGTGACTTCTAAGTCCCAAGGTCATAATTAAGAGATGAATCTCACATCTGTAGTAAAAACTTATTCAAATGTTTTCCAAATCCTGATAGAATCTCAATATAAATTCTAAAAAGCAACCATGTTGTTTTTGGGTCAAACCTGTGGTGCTCAGGGCTCACTCCTCCTGGCTCTCTGCTCAGGGATCACTCCTGGTGGTCTCGAAGGGCCACATGGGATGCTGGGGATGCAAACCCAGCCAACCATAGTGCAAAGCAAAGACCCAACCCTCTGTACTATTGCTTCAGCCCCAAAAACTTTTAAACACTTATACATCATTTATTTTGATAGCTACTTTAAAAGCTAACTTTATTATGACACGGCATAACAAGATGGAAATTCACATAAAGAAATGAAACTGAATATTTGTCTCCTAGATTAATTGTGGATGAAAAGTTCACTTAGATTAAACTCTCTTCTGCATTTTTTGACCAGACAAAAATAAGTGTTTTATTGGCAACATGCTGGTAGGTTGGAAGATGGCTGACTAATATTTTTAACATTTTAGTATAGGTGTTGAAGAACATTATCAAGTAGCATATTACCTAATTTCCTGCTTGTTCTGCTTTGAAAGGAATCAGAAGAAGAGTAAGTATTTTTTTAAATCCTCTATACTATGTCTCATAATGTTATTGCTGTTTTCCTGCAAAATGTGACAGTAGTAAAACAATTAAAAATAATAGCTTCAAAAGAGGCAAATGGAAGCAGTTATTTTATTCTTTAAATTTAATAACATCTTTGGTAAAAATTCAAAGATTTTGGCAATTTGCTTACCCAATGTGGCCAAATTTATTTTGAATGTCATATGTGGGTGGTGTTGAGGTGCACTGACAATAATTAACACTACTGTAATAATGATGAATCAATTTTTAAAAGTGAAAGAATAAATTTATAAATCGCACATACTGATTACAAAATAACCTTAACTGTAAATTAATGAACCATATTTTTAAATTCTGATTGACAAGATCAAATGAACAGGTTATATGAATGGTTACTCATATAGCCAAAATTGTCCATATATAAAAGGAAATAGGAAGCATCACCATCCCTAAATTTAAACTTGTCTTCCCCAAAGTGGATAATACTGCTTTCTGGGGCATGGGGAGGCAGAGAAAGTGTTAGACAGAACCATGGTGGGAAAGAAGTGACTTTGTTTTCTTTTGTTTTGTTTTTAAAATTTTATTGAATCACCGTGAGATAGTTACAAGCTTTCATGTTTGGGTTACAATCACACAATGATCAAACACCCATCCCTCCACCAGTACACATTCCCCACTACCAATATACCCAGTATACACTCCCTTTCCCACCCACCCCCTACCTCCATGGCAGACAATATTCCCCACACTCTCTCTCTACTTTTGGGCATTATGGTTTGCAATACAGACACCGAGAGGTTATCATGTTTCGTCCTTTATCTAAATTCTGCACACATCTCCCATCCGACCAGTTCCTCAAACCATCATTTTTTTAGTGATCCCTTCTCTATTCCAGCTGCCTTCTCCCCTTTGCTCATGAGGCAGGCTTCTATCTGCAAAGAAAGCAGTGACTTTGGATGTGATTAAAAGGTACTTTAAATTTGTTCACTCAAAGAAAATAAATTTCTAGAGAAGAGTGAGTAATTTTTCTTTTTTGGTAAAAGGAATGGGTCAGCAACATAAATTAGGGAACCTCTGATTCAAACTACACAATAAATAAAACTATAATAATCAAAATAATATTGTCCTGGGGGGAAAGAACAATGAAATGGAATTGTAATTCCACACACAAAAAAAGTCAAATATATGGACATTTTATTTTACTTATTTTTTTAAGTTGGTTTATTGTAATATAGTTAACATGATTATATTAGTATTAACTTTTATAATGTTGGTGTAAAAATTACGGTAGCTTTACTACCAGAGTAAAGGAGTAAAGGGCTGGAGTGATAGCACAGCAGGTAGGGTGTTTGCCTTGCATACTGCTGACCCTGGTTCGATTCCTCAGTCCTTCTCAGTGAGCCCAGCAAGCTACCAAGAGTATCCTGCCCACATGGCAGAACCTGGAAAGCTCCCCGTGGTGTATTTGATATGCTAAAAACAGTAACAACAAGTATCAGAATGGAGACATTACTGGTGCACACTGGAGCAAATAGATGAACAACGGGAGGACAGTGCTACATTGCTACAGTGCTACTATCAGACTGCTCAAGACCATGTCCCACTGTCGTTAAATCAGCTGCAGTCCAGTTTATATAAGACAAAGTAGCCAAAAGCATAATACAAAGAAAGGAAATCCTATTCAACAAATAGTGCTGGAAAAACTGGTCAACACCATGTGCGAGATGATACAAAAACGCAACAAGTCAAAATGTATTAAAGATCTTGATATTAAAACCAAATTCATGAAAGTTACTAAAAACAGTAAGTTAGACACTCCATAATACTGACTTCAGAGGTGCTTTCAATGCTTCCACTTTATTGCCAAGAAAGCACTGTAGCACTGTCCTCCCGTTCATCAATTTGCTCAAGCAGGCCCAGTAACGTCTCCATTGTGAGATTTGTTACTGTATTTGGCATATCAAATACGTCACAGGTAGCTTGCCAAGCATTGCCATGCGGGCAAGATACTCGCGGTAGCTTGCCAGGCTCTCCCAGCGGGGCAGAGGAATCGAACTTGGGTTGGCCGGGTTGGCCGGGTCGGCCGCATGCAAGGCACACCAGCACAAGAATTTGTAAGTCTACAACTGTACCTCATGGTGTCTCACTAATAAAAATGAAAAAAAAAATAATAAAAAATTTTTTAAAATTTTTTAAAAAGTCTCTAAGTGAATGAAACTATCAGTAAAACAAAGGACATCCTCTTGAATGTTTTCTCCCACAGTCACGCATCATACATCTGACTTGGGGTTAATATCTGAGATACTTAAAACACTCACTAAACTTAACAATAGTAAAAAGGCAAACAATCCCAAGTATTTAAAAAAAAGAGAAGAGAACAGATATTTATTTTCACAAAGAATATACAGGGTTTGCTAACAGGCACATGGGAAAATACTCATCACTGATTATGAGGGAAATGAAAATCAAATGAGAAATGTGATATCACTTCACATATATTAGAATGGTTTGTATCAAAAAGGCTGTGGATATGGAGACACACGTTACTCATTTCCAGTTTGTGAGAATGTAAACTGTTTCAGCCTCTCTGGGAAGCAGTAGAGACTTCTCCAAACAATACAAGTAGAAAAAAAATATGGTTCAACAATTCCATTCCATTCCAAACTGGGAATGAGTAACCTGTGTCTCCATATCCCCAGCCTTTTTGATACAAACCATTCTAATATATGTGAAGTGATATCACATTCTCATTTGATTTTCATTTCCCTCATAATCAGTGATGAGCATTTTCCCATGTGCCTGTTAGCAACTGTCATGTCTACCCCAAGAACACAAAAACATTTATTTGATAATATATACACACATCCTTACCAATGCAGTCAAATATTTAACAGCCAAATTCTGATTTTTGTGTGGTTGGTAGGGGAGGGGGTTGGATAATCCCAGTGCCCAAGATCAGATGAATGTATAAACAACATAAACAATATATAAGCAATCACAATTCCTTTGTGATATATAAAAACAGAAGAATATTAATCAGTAAGTAAAAGATGGTACAATAGGGTATTATATTCAGCTCAAATAGTCAGAAGGAGAAAAACAAATACCAGATGATCCATTTCATATGTTGTATATAGAATAACAAACAAAGGGAATAAAAGATGCACAGTGGAAAAACCCTTATGTGGTTATGAAAGGGAGATGTGGATGTCAGGAGTCGTATATACAACTGTGGAAGGATATCAGCACTTAAGTGATCTGTATGTAGCGTGGTAACATAATGAAAAACAATTTCACTCCTGGTGTCTATCCCAAGAACATAAAAACATTAATTTAATAGGAATATATACACATATTAATTATAGAATTGTGTTTAAATCAGGATCTGAAACAACTAAAATATCCAACAAAATATGAGTTGTAAATATGTGATGTGTGCATATATATATACAATGTATTATGTGTATACAATATAATAGTGTTTATATGGTTAGTTTTCTTTTAGCATGGATGGAACTGGCAACTGTCATGCTAAGCAAACTAAGTCAGAAGGAGGAAAACTACTATTAAATTATCTCACTGATATGTGGTATATAAATAAATAAACCAAGGGAACAAACAATTTCCATGTCAAAAAATTCCTAGACTAATTCACAACTAATGTGGTGTGGGGAATGAAAAACGAGTCAACCTAGTGCAAGGCCATCCATCACCTTAAGTGACTACTATTTCTCTGATTCCTATAGGATCAAGATTGATATCCATGATTTGACTTTAATTTCTCTGCTTTTGAACTTTCCATTTGAATAACAGAGAAAATTTTATAATTAAATAACTCAATTTTTCCTATCCGTGTGCAGATAAAAATATGAAACTGTGCTTGCTTTTTAGCCACATCTGATAGTGCTCATGGACTGTGCCTGCTCTGTGCTTACAAATAACTGCTGCTGGGCTCAGAGAAACATAGAGGGTGCCAAGGACTGAGCCTGGGTCAGTCACATGCCAGGCAAACACACTACCTGCTGTACTATTGCTCTAGCCCCTTATATTGATTTTAAATATTTTATATTTAAATATTTCCGATATTTTAAATATTTCATCCTTTGCAAATTGAATACTTAAAAAAATTTAAAAACTCATTTAAGATCAGCTCAAAATATTTAAGTGCATCCTTGCATGCTGTTCACCCTTGTTTGATTACTATCACCTCAAGAACCTCTGAGTACTGCCAGAAAATTCCCTGAACACTGACTTGAAGATAGTCCCTGAGTATCACCAGGCATGGCCCCAAACAAACAAAAACCTGTTTTTTTTTCTTTATTTTTTAAATGTTTGTTTTCCAGATTGAATACCAAATCCTCACCCCTCAGAGCAGGTTTTGTAGTAACAGCATCTAAACCCTCAGAAAGTTCTTATAACAGGCAGAGTTTTAGGTTTCACCTTAAATTACTGAACCATAACCTGCATTTTTACAAAATGCCTTCATTTCAATAGATTCTCATATTATGGATATGAAAACTAAAGATTCTTAAACACATAAATAGAACACACTTTCCTAGAAACTGGAGTTAAAATATCAAGCAATGGAGCTGATTAGAAATTACATATTGATATTGTTTCTTTCTAAAGTACTTTGATTCTTTAGCTACTCAGTCTTACTTTTTGAGCATCTGTCTTGTCTTTGGGGTGAGTGCCTAGGGAGGGCAGGACTGGGAAAAGTCTACAGGAGCTCCTATGCTACATAAACAATTTGAACCTGCAGAAAGGCAACAGGCAGAGACAACAGGGTGGGGGAGGAGCTTTTAAGGAAGCTGGCTTTACACAAATCCTGAAGCCCAGAGGCATGGATACCATAACCCTTTGAGACACAAATACTGAGTTCTTTGAAGAAAAATAGGACACTACCTAGGTGCAGAAACTGAGACATCACTCAGGTAAAAGTGAATTCCCTCAGAAAAGGAGCTCCAAGAAGAACAAAAGGTTATGGTAACTAGGATGTGTGTGAAGGGATATTTGTGTGTGTATATGTGTGTGTGTGATACCAGGAATCAAAATCACATACAAATCAAGTCTCACATGCAAGGCAAGTTCTCTATATCTCTGGCTCCTATCAGATAATTTTTAGAGTTCACTCACAAAAAGTCTAAATAGGAGACAAGCAGGCTACATTTAACCAATTAACTGATAATATATATTTAACATATCAGTCTTATACTACTCAGGCAGTACAGAGGGTACAATTTGGATTGTGTTTTGTCACAATTTTAGTGCCAGATATTGAACCCAGGTTAGAAGAATGCAAGAGAAGCACTTTACCCCTGTACAATATTTTCTGACCAGCTGAGGATTTTTAGATAATAGAAGTACTTATGGTTTCTGACAAGTTACTCTAAGTTGAAACATAAATGAGACTATTTCATTTTGCTATTTGATCAACGTTCTCTTTCCATGGATGTCACTCAATCTCAGAAGGAACTTTTCACGTTAAAATAGTGTTTTTCTGGGGGAATCGAGTTAGTACAGAGGGTAGTACTAACTACCTGCTTTGCATACCACCAACCCAGATTTAAGTTCCAACACCCCATATAGCTCCCCAAGCCCTGACAAGAATGACTCCTGAGCATAAAGTCAGGAGTAAGCCCTGAGTACCACTCTATGTGTCCCCAAAAGTAATAATAACTTTTTTCCATTTGATAAACTTGTGACTTCCAATCATTGTTTCACTGAGCATGAATCTCATGGGGCCATAACATACTTTTATGTATTTTCCTAACAAAAGATGCCCACATTTTTGAGATGATGCCTTTGTGATTAATTTCTACCAAAAAATAATATTATTTGAAACAGGATTAATTTTATTATGTCAAATACTTTGGTATATCAAGTCATATTACCTAGCTCTTTTCATTCTAGATTCTGTATAATCAAATCAACAAACATGAGATAATAGAAATTTGTTTAGATGATGACATATAATGTGGAATGCTCTAACTTAAAGTCACTCCTAAAATATGCTTTACTTTCTCAGAGACAACACTTGCATATGTTTTTGGAAATATATTGAAGGGTTTCTTTGACTTTGAAGACTAACATGGTAGATGTGTATTGATATGAACACAATTTGACAAAGGTCATAAAAATATGTGTGTTTAGTTCTTCCTATGCACTGTGCTTTTTTTACATAATTAAATTTGAACCACTATGACAATTCCACAAAAGGAAAAGTTAGGGGGATAAAAATAAGAAAGAAGGGCAAGAGAGGTTGTTTAATGATCTTAAACACATGCTTTGCAATACAGAAAACCTGGGTTCAACCTTAGGAATGCATGAGTCCCCCAACAACAAGCACCTCCAGGAATGACTGCTGGCCCCAAGACAAAGTACAGAAGTAGCCCCAGAACACTGTAAGGAGTGCATACCCTGCCCTCCCAACTTCCACATAAAGAAAGAGACTTTCACTTAAAACATAAAATAAATTTCCCTTAGTATAAAACGACATGTAAGAAAAGGATGGGATTCAGAAGTTTCAGGAAAATGTAGTGAGAAAACCAAGAAAAGTTGAAAATATTTTCCAATGTAGATATTTAAACCCAAAGTTGTAACCAAAATCAAACATACATTTGCAGGTGAAATAAAATATGTATCTGAGGAATTCCATTATAAATCCTATTTGAAATAAAATAGCAAAAGACACATAGACAACAAGACACAGCCTAGTGGAGGAAAATTTGTAAAATTTACAAGGGAGTTTGAAGTATAATAGAGGTGGATTTTTTTCTGTTTTTGTTTTGTTTTGTTTTTATGTTCTTTGGAGTCACTGAAGGGGAGGAGAAACCAGAATCTATATTAAGAACAGTGATAAGAAAGAAATAATAAGAAAGAATGTTTGTGGAGAAAGATGAAATAAATGACAGGAGAGATGATGTAAGGCACATAAATGATAGAGTAAAGTATACCAGAAATTAAGTGCTTTCAGGGTAAACTAAGTGTCCTTTAAAGTAACCAAAGAAGTTTACTTCTGATGATGGAAGATGGGGGAATTTGGGAGTCTGAATGAAGTAGATGAGACGAATACAAAATATTTAAGTAGATCTACAAGTAGCACTGCACTGTAGCACTGTCCTCCCGTTGTTCATCGATTTGCCCCAGCGGGCACCAGTAATGTCTCCATTGTGAGACTTGTTGTTACCATTTTTGGCATATCGAATACGTCATGGGTAGTTTGCCTGGCTCTGCCTCGCGGGCTGGATACTCTTGGTAGCTTGCCGGGCTCTCCGAGAGGGACGGAGGAATAGAACCCGAGTCGGCTGCATGCAAGGCCCTACCCACTGTGCTATTGCTCCAGCACAGATCTGAGTATGACTAAAAATTTTTTTCCTAAACTTCCATTTTTAATCCTGAAACCAAACCAAGAGAAATTCAGAACTTGAGACCGGACAGATGGTACAGAGTGTTAGGGGATTGGATTGTCTTGCACACAGCACCCCATATTGTCCCCTTAGCCTCCCAAAGTGATGCCTGAGTGCATACACAGGAATAAGCTATGAATACAGCTGGATATGACCAATAGCACTGCACTGTCCTCTCGTTGTTCACGAATTTGCTCGAGTGGGCACCAGTATCATCTCTATTGTGAGACTTGTTATTACTGTTTTTGGCATATCAATACACCACAGGAAGCATGCCAGGCTCTGCCATGTGGGCGGGATACTCTCGGTAGCTTGTCAGGTTCTCCGAGAGGGATGGAGGAATCAAACTTGGGTCATCCGCATGCAAGGCAAACGCTCTACCTGATGTGTTATCGCTCCAATAATATAACCAATAATTTTTAAAATTTAGAATTGAATTTAAAATTTAAATTTATTGGGCTGGAGCAATAGTACAGCAGGTAGGGAATTTGCCTTGCACACGGCCGACCCAGGTTCGATTCCCAGCATCTCATATGGTCCCCTGAGCACAGCCAGGATTAATTTCTGAGGGAAGAATCAGGAGTAACCCCTGTGCATTGCCTGGTGTGACCCGAAGAGCCAAAAAAATTTAAATCTATGGCTTGTTCAAAAAAGAGAGCACTTACTTCACATATTGAAGACTCTGAATTCAATTCCTATTGCCACAGGAAAAAGCATACATAATTTTAAAATTAACAAATTCTTCTGAATATAGAGAGTTGAGAAAATAAGAATGATTCACTTATTTTGTCCTTCCCCAAAAAGTCTACCAAGAAATAACCCTTATTCACAAGTTCTTTTCTACCCCTTCTTCCTCCCTTCCATCCTCCCTCCCTTCCATAGATTGTGCTCAGGGGCAGGAGCAATGATACAGTGGGTAGAGGGTTTTCCCTGCACATGGCCAACCTGCAATCAGTTACCTGGTATCCCATATGGTCCCCCAAGTACTGTCAGAAGAGTAATTCCTGAGTGCAGAGCCAGGGATAACTATTGAGGATCGCTGGGTGTGACCCAAAAAGCAAAATAAAGTGCTCCTTGTTCCCCTTCAGGCAATTCACTCTGAGGATGTAAATCAGTCTGTAATAGTTCAAGCTGCCAGTTTGTTGCTTAATAAATTTACCTGTTATATTGTTTATAGATTGAATGGTTCCTGGAGTAGCAGTAGAACCTAAACTTCACAACTTCAATTCTAACAATTTACTTTCAGTCTTCTTGACATATCCTTTTCTGTGTATTACAGTATCTTCGTAAATTACTTGCTTCACTCTCTATACCAAGAAACTCACTTGTCCAAATACTTAAAGAATAAACAATAAAGAGATACAGAGTGGCAAAATGGATTCAGAGACAGAATCCAACATTCTGCTGCCTACAAGAAACTCATCTCAACAGCCAGAGCAAACACAGACTCAAAGTCAAAGGATGGAAAACAATCCTGCAAGCAAACAGCTCCCTCAAAAAAGCTGGGGTGGCCATACTAGTATCCGACAGCATTAATTTTGCATTGAAAAAGATTAGAAGGGACCATCATGATCACGACCACCCTGTTGTTCGTCGATTGCCTCGAGCAGGTGCCAGTAACGTCTTCTTCGTCCTACCCTGAGATTTTTTAAAAGTGCCATATTCAAGGCTTTTTCAGGGTTAGGAGAATGAGACCCATCATTGTTACTGGTATTTGGCATATTGGGTATACCACGGGGAGTTTGCCAGACTCTGCCTTGTGGGCAGGTTACATTTGGTAGCCTGCCAGTTTGTCCAAAGTAGGAATGAGATGATTAGATGTCAACTTATAAGCTTCCGGAAGCTGAGTGTGATAATCTCTGGATCCTGGCCGTTGTTGGAGTTATACGGCAGTTGGTGAGTGTAACTGTCTAGTTACTGGCAGGTCCAGTCCCAAACCATGCAGGCTTGGAGATCTCAGCCCCGGGTCCCACACACCTGGGTTCTTCTGCCAGTTCTTTTATGCGTGAAGCTCATCCAAGTGTGTGGAGAGTGGTCCCAGCATGGCCTTGGCTGGGCCCCGGAGGTCTTCAGCTGTTGGGCTCTGGTGGAGACAGTCAGGAACAGGGTAGGAGACTCTGCCTTGTTCTCTCCCGGGAGCTGAGTGTGATAATCTCTGGATCCTGGCCATTGTTGGAGTTATATGGCAGTTGGTGGGTGTAACTGTCTAGTTACTGGCAGGTCCAGTCCCAAACCGGGACAGCGAAGGTTATTTTCTCTTCATCAAGGGATACATACAACAGGAAGAAATCACACTCTTAAATGTATATGCACCTAATGAGTGAACAGCTAAATATTTAAAAGAACAGCTAACAGATTTTAAGGAGGACATTGCTAGTAACACAATAGTAGCTGGAGATTTCAACATCGCCTTATCACCTCTGGATAGATCAACAAGAACAAAACTCAGCAAGGAAACATTGGCTTTGAAAGAAGAAATAGAAGAGAAAGGGATTATAGACATATACAGGGCTTTACACCCCAAAAAGAAAGAATACACATTCTTCTCGAGTGCGCACGGAACATTTTCCAAAATAGGCCATGTCCTAGGTCATAAAACATACCTAAATAGAATCAGGAAGATACAAATAGTATCAACAATATTTTCAGACTATGATGAACTGAGAATAGAAGTGAATCACACACAGACATGGAGAACCAAATCAAACACCTGGAAATCAAACAACTCAATGCTTAACAACGAGTGGATCATTAAGCAAGTCAAGGACGAAATCAAACGATACGTGGAAACAAATGAGAATGAAGACACGAGCTACCAGAACTTATGGGATGCAGCGAAAGCTGTTTTATGGGGAAAATTTATAGCTCTGCAAGCATATCTCAGGAAAGAAGAAAGGATGCACATAAACATCTTGACTTGACAGCTCAAGATCTTAGAAAAGGAGCAACAGAAAGCACCCAAATTGGGCAAAAGGAAAGTGATCATAAAATTTAGAGCAGAAATCAACGACATGGAAACCAAAGACACAATCCGAAAGATCAATGAAACCAAGAGCTGGTTCTTTGAGAAAATATATAAGATAGATAAATCACTAGCAACACTCACAAAGAAACAGAGAGAGAACCCTAAAAAATAGAATCAGAAATAAGATAGGGATATCACAACAGAAACCAAAGAAATTCAAAAGATCATCAGTGACTACTTTGAAAGTCTGTATGCCACGAAACAAGAGAACTTAGAAGAAATGGATAAATTCCTGGATTTCTATCATCTACCAAAAATGAATCAAGAAGATATAGAGTACATGAATAGACCCATTAACATCAAGGAAATTGAAACTGTAATCAAAAGTCTTCCCAAAAACAAAAGCCCAGGTCCAGATGCATTCACTAGCGAATTTTTTCCGAATATTTTAAGAGGACCTATTGCCAGTTCTTCTCAAGCTTTTCCAGGAAATTGAAAAAACAGAAACTCTCCCAAAAAGTTTCTATGAAGCCCATATCTCTCTACTAGCAGAAGGAGGAAACAAAGACACCACAAGAAAAGAAAACTATAGGCCGATATCCCTGATGAACACAGATGCGAAGATTCTCAACAAAATACTAGCAAATAGAATTTAACAACTCATCAAAAAGAGCATATACCATGACCAAGTGGGATTCATCCCAGGGATGCAAGGATGGTTCACCATTCACAAATCAATAAACATAATCCATCATATCAACAAATGTAGAAATAAGAACAATATGATCATATCAATAGATGCAGAGAAAGCATTTGACAAGATTCAGCACCCATTTATGATTAAAACCCTCACCAAAATGGGGTTAGAGAGGAACTTTCCTCAAAATAGTTAAAGCCATCTACCACAAGCCTAGAGCAAACATCATCCTCAATGGGGAAAAACTAAGTGCCTTCCCCCTAAGGTCAGGGACGAGACAAGGATGCCCAGTCTCTCCACTACTGTTCAATATAGTACTGGAAGTACTTGCAATAGCGATTAGGCAAGAAAAAGATATTGAGGGCATCCAGGTATGGAAGGAAGAAATCAAGCTCTCACTATTCGCAGATGATATGATACTATACTTAGAGAATCCTAAAACCTCTACCAAGAAACTCCTAGAAACAATAGAATTGTATAGTAAAATGGCAGGCTATAAAATCAATATCCAAAAATCCATGGCTTTTCTATATGCAAATAGTGAAAGAGAAGAAAGTGACATGAAGAAAACAATCTCATTCACCATTGTGCCCCAGAAAATTAAGTACCTGGGAATCAGCTTAACTAAGGAAGTGAAGGACCTGTACAAAGAAAACTACAAAACGCTACTTCGGGAAATAAAAGAGGGCACGAGGAAATGGAAAAATATCCCCTGTTGATGGATCAGGAGGATTAACATTGTCAAAATGGCAATACTTCCCAAAGCACTGTACAAATTGAATGCAATCCCTATTACGATACCCATGACATTCTTTAAAGAAATGAAGCAAAAACTCCTGAAATTTATATGGAACAATAAGCCCCCACAAATAGCTAAAGCAATTCTTGGGAAAAATGGGCGGAATCAACCTCCCGAACTTCAAGCTCTACCACAAAGCAGTAATAATTAAAAGAGCATGGTATTGGAACAAAGGCAGAACTGTAGACCAATGGAACAGGGTTGAATATACTGACATCTCCTCCCAGGTATATGATCATCTAATCTTCGGTAAGGGATCAAGAAAAGTGAAGTGGAGCAGGGAAAGCCTTTTTAATAAATTGTGCTGGCAAAACTGAACAGCTACATGCAAAAAAGTAGGCTCAAATCTCTGCCTAACTCCATGCACAAAAGTAAGATCCGGATGCATTAATGACCTCAACATCAGACCGGAATCCATAAAGTTCATTGAAGACAAAGTTGGCAAAACCCTCCATGATATTGAAGCTAACGGTATTTTCAAAGATGTCACGCCACTGGCCAAGCAAGTAAAAACAGGCATAGACAAATGGGACTATCTTAAACTAAGAAGCTTTTGCACCTCAAAAGAAACAGTGACCAAAATACAAAGACAGTCTACAGAATTGGAAAGGATATTCGCCAAATACACATCCACCAAGGGGTTGATATCAAGGATTTACTGGTTGAACTCCACAAGAAGAGAACACCCAACCCCATCAAAAATTGGGGCGAGGAAATGAACAGAAACTTTTGCAAAGAAGAAACCCAAATGGCTAAAAGGCACATGAGAAAATGCTCTACATCACTAATCATCAGAGAGATGCAGATAAAAACAACAATGAGGTATCATTTCACACCACAGAGACTGGCCCACATCCTCAAGAACAAAAGCAACTGGTGCTGGCGCAGATGTGGCGAGAAAGGGACCCTCCTTCACTGCTGGTGGGAATGCCGACTGGTCCAACCCTTTTGGAAAACAGTATGGACGATTCTCAAAAAATTAGAATTTGATCTCCCATTTGACCCAGCTATACAACTCCTGGTAATATATCCTACAGAGGCAAAAATGTATAGTCGAAGTGACATCTGCACTTGTTTGTTCATTGCAGCACTCTACAATAGCCATAATCTGGAAAAAAAAACCTGAGTGCCCGATAACAGATGACTGGCTGAAGAAACTTTGGTACATTTACACAATGGAGTACTATGTAGCTGTTAGAAAAGATGAAGTCATGAAATGTACATACAAGTGGTACTACATGGAAAGTAACATGTTAAGCGAAATGAGTCAGAAAGAGCAGGCTAGACACAGAAATATTGCATTCATCTGGGGAACATAAAGTAACAAAATGGGAGACTAACACCCAGGAGTGGCCAAGATTAGTACCAGAAATTTTGCTCCATGACCTGGAGGCCAGCCACATGTGCTAGGGGGAAAGGAAGCTCAGATAGAGACGGGAGCACCAAATAAAGGGTGTTGGGAGGATCCTCCCAGGATGGGAGAAGCATGCTGAAAGTAGACTATAGACCAAACATGACTGCCTCTCAATGCCTCTCCTGCAAACCACAGGACCCAAAAGGATAGAAAGAGAGAACAAAAAGGAAGTCCTGCCACAGAGGCAGGATGGGATGGAGGGGTTGGGTGTGGGAAGGATGCTGGGACCCGTGGTGGTGGAGGATGAGTGCTGGTGGAGTGCTGGGTACTTGATCATTGTATAACTGGAACCCAAGCACAAAAATTTGTAAGTTTATATCTGTACCTCACAGTTTTTTACTAATAAAAATAAAAGTAAATAAAATAAGAATGAACATAAAGTTACCCCTTATTTTCCAGCTTTCTAAGCATTTTGTTCCTATTGTTTAAGTATTTGGGTAAAACATATTCAAAAGCATCCTTTGTCAAAAAAACCACACATCTTTTTCTTTAATTTTTATTAGTGAAACACCATGAGGTACAGCTTCTCTGAGAGGCTCTGGCAGGATCAAAGGCCATGGCCATGAAAGGAATTTCAAATACCATCCCACCTTGGCAACCATCCTAGCAAAAGACTCTTACCTAGCTATAAAGAACCATGTGTGTGTGTGTGGGGGGGGGGACAGGTTGGAAGAACCTTGAGAAAAGCAAGCACATATGCTGCCAAAGCTCATGTCCTGCTTGTGCCCTACGTGGCCCCAAGCACATGTGTTGCCCTTGTGTCATCTCCTGAGATGTGTACTGGGGCTCTCTCTCCAACATTGGAGAATCCTCTGTTCTTTCTTGAGTGTGTTACTCTCTCTCTCACTTTCTCTACCTCCTTCCCCTTCCTAAATACCACCAAATAAAATATATTTTTCCTTCACTGCTTGTCCACTCCTGAAAATCTTTTATGTAAGACAGGACAAAGTACCTGGAAACCCTGGGTAAGGCCTAGATCTGGCTTTCTTTCCTGCAAAAATCAATTCTTCCTTCCAGCCTGAGTCCACAGCTCCCAGAAAGATCAGGTGGTGGGGATCAGGTGCTGGGTATTAACTCCCATGCCCAGAAGACCAAGGAGATATCAGGTGTGGCTTGACTCTTACCTGGAAGAGCTGGCAGGGCTCTGGCTGTGCAGGGCTTCATGCATACTTTAGCAGTCCAAGTGTTCCCACTAAACAGGTCCCAGGGTCATAGAAGCCACCCATGGGGGTCGACAGACTTCAGTAGTACAGTGGGGTGCCAGGTTTGATTCCTGGCACCCCATATGGTCCTGAGCTGCCCAGGAATGATTCCTGAGCTCAGAGCCAGGAATGATTTCTGAGCAGAGCATGGTATAGGCCCCCAAATCAAAAATAAAAAACCCAAAATGTTAATTGATACTGGTCACCTAAGATGTTGGAATGATCAGGATCCTGCCAAAAGATAAATACTGTCCTTTTCCAATTTACTTTAAATATAAATCCCCCCTCTATTTATTAAAGGTAATCTGCTTGGTAAAAACTATTACAATCTGACATATGTGCTTAAATGACTATGAAACTATAGGATTCACTGTGAGACTTCTACAACTCTGAAATAATTTGTGTTCTTACTTTAAAAGTGCAGAAATTATTTAAGATGTTAGTTTAGTAATGTTTGTAAATATTTTGGTTAACAAATAAACATATGACACTTTCTCAAAAGCACATGAAAGAAAACTATTGAAGACAATTAGATCTCAAAGTTTCACCCTCCAAATAATTTTTCTTCCAGCTAATAGAAAACGTGGCAGCCATACATATTTTGTTAATAAACTTTAAAATCAGTGGCTTACAGGATGTTTCTATGTTGGTATGCCTTCCCCCCAGAACATTATAAATCCTGGCTAAAAGCTATTTTGGACAGCTTACATATAAGAAAACGAAAATATTCTGCTTTCTAAATCTCTTACTAGCTTTCTCCCATCCATCAGCATTCTGAAAATACCAGGACTTTTAAATTGGAGGAAAATGAGTTTTGAACATAAAGAAAGGAGAAAATCTGAAACTTCAATCTCTTCTAGGAAGATTCATATATGATTCATATAAACCTGACCCCAACATTACTTAGGTGTTCACCAGGAACACATACAGAATTACTTAAGGAGAACTTAATAATTTTAATAATAAAATAACAAAAGAATATCTTAAGATTCCTTTCAACCCCGAACAAAGATCTGAACTCTAAAAATTGATTGTGTTTTTATTATAGACTTGGGTTGCCTTCCCATACCTATTTGAAACGCACATATCTGCAAATTTGCAGCCTGCAATGCAATATATCTTGTTAGGGAAACTTTATGAAAGGGAATAATTAAAAAAATAACCAGACCGACAAAATAAATGAATTTGCTCCTGCTCCTTTATCATCATATCTATCATCTGCTTCCAAAACAAAATACAGTTGGTAAACAGTTTGTAGAGAACGTTTTTTAAAATATTTGCTTATAAATTATTTATTTAGTTTTAGTCACTGTGAAATTACAAAGTTATTCATTATTAGGTTTCAGGCATACAATTTTACAACTCTGATTCCTTTAACAGTGTTCACTTTTCTCCACTAATGTCCTCCAAACCCCTGCCACCAATTTGCCTCCCTCCTACCAGTCTGCTTCTATGAAAGGCTTTTTATATATAAGTTTTCACACCGTGGTTTACAGTACTGTTACTGAAGTAGAGATTCCTTTAAACCTTAGCAAAATAGATATAACGAAGCCTTCCATGCCTCCACTTACCCCCTACTGACTTACCCCCTTATTCTTGCCCTTAAGCATGCTTCTCAACTGCTAAGCTCCTCCCTCAGTACAAGCTAAAGAAAGAATTGTCTGGAATCATGCAGACTGGCCTCAAATTCTAAAAAAAAAAAAAAAAACAGGTGTTGCTCCTTAAATCAAAAGCAAATCAAAAGACAAGGAAGCCATATGGAAAGCTTGTAAAATCCTGTTCAGGAATTTTCTCAATTTGACAAGCTGGTTGTTAGAAGTGCCAGCTAGCCTTGAGCAAGGTGATTTCTCCCCTGCCCCCAACAGCTGCTAGAGTCCCCCACCCCCACCCTCTCCCAGCCAACTCCCAATTTCCTGTACTCTCTTTCTGTCAAGGTCACTCCCCACCCAGTGCTTTGATGTTCCATTGCCCCCACCCCTATAGCATTTTTCTTTGGTTATTTGACCCTTTTTCTGCCTTCTAGGGAGTTTGCACAGTTGCAGAAGCAGAGACAATCATGGGGATTTTAGCTGTTCTGCACATTTCCCTTTGTTAATACTGGGGGATGAAAGAAAACAGTGGAAACCTAACATGAGTGATTATTACTATTTCATCCGAAGAACTTGCCATCTATAATGTGTATATTTTGTAAACAGGGGTGTGCAAACTGAAAAGAAGTAGGACAGAAGTAGTTGCAGGAGGGAAGGAAATCCATAAGACCTCATTATTTATGTTTGATCCTGAATGTTCAAAAGACACATTCCGAATCTAAACCGCAGTGCCTTCCTCCTTAACCACTTCTGAGCAACTTTAGGGGATAAATAAAGTGCAAGGAGGGGCAGAGAGCTAGATTGGCATTGCTAAAAAAGAGCCAAAGGAAATGAGGTGTCTGCTCAAGGCAGGGAGGCTACCACTGTAGTCCATAACTTGCAACTAGTCCTCCATTCAGCCCATTGAGCCTCTCCAGGGCAGGCAGTGTAGCAAGGAGGAGCTGCCTGTGCTAAGGGAACTGGAAAACAAGGTTCTCTGGCCTTGCTGGAGGAGGCACTCCCTCTTGGCAAGCACAACACCATGGCAGAGGCTGTTGGACATGTACTGCCTAAGCTGCACAAAGCAGTTCTTAATTTAGCAGAGGAAGAAAGAAATGTTTAGATCTTTTCATGCCCATTTCTCAGTTTATCCAGAATGCCAGCACACTGTTCTCATTTTCTTCAAATGAAGCACAAAGACAAAGGGAAACTACAAAATTCTATCAGACTTTCTTCCAAATGTCCTCCTCCCCACCTCCCCACCACACACACAGAAAGAGAGAGAGAGAGAGAGAGAGAGAGAGAGAGAGAGAGAGAGAGAGAGAAGGACAACCCAGATCATTAGTTTCAATCAAGATTGACAGTGTAATTCCAATTAGTCTTTACTAAATTCAGAATTGTGTCAGCAAGTACTTCCCCACCTCTTTTTGAGTCATGCCAGTTTCACCTTGAGGAATGGGGTGAGCAGAGGGTGGGTGTCCCCCTATAGGTAGGCGCTGACTTCTTCCGTGCTCATTGGCTTTTTAAATATTTACTTCAACATACTTTTCTTAAAACAAGAATAGCCCCTCAGGATTAAATTCATTCTGAGGATGTTGCTTCGCTTTGGCCATTTTAAATGAACTCCTTTCCTCCAAGCCTTTCTTTCCTCTGGTCCTTGCTTTATGGGTGTGTCTGTCTGTAGTGCAAATTGCAATTCCCAGCCCCCTCAGTTAACCTTTTGAAAGAGCACTCCAGGCTGAGGCTCTAGGGTTGACTGGAAGATGCGCAGAAGCACAAGCATTTCACACAAAGCTTTTAAGGTCAGGGATTCCTAACTGCAAAACTCACCTAAACCAAGCAGCAAAAAGCAATTCAATCTTCTTTTTTCTGTTTCTTTTTGTTTTTCTAGGCCACACCCGGCATGGGCATGTGCTCAGGGTTTACTCTTGGCTCTGTGCTCAGTAATACCTATTACTCCTGGTAGGTTTAGAAAATCAAGAAATTCATTCTGAAACAGAGGAGGCCCTTTGTAAAAGTCTTTACTTGGGAGAAGAAATGAGCTGGTTCTAAGGATACAGAGTGCGAGGGAAGCTGCAAAATTCGCTGTTGAAGACTCATGTTTAAGTCTTGTCCCCAAACCTAAGCTGCCTGCCAATCCACTCTTCTAAATTCTAAAGAACCCATTTGAAGCTATGCGCTTTTAATAGATCACTTTTCCAGATGAGACTCGTATTAAAGGCACTTCTTTTCACGAAAAGGGGCCATTTTCTGGCAATGAGATTTAAAAAAAAAATAGTTCCTCTGTACAGCGAAAGACAGTTTTTGGGTTCTTGGTAAACGTCTTTCACTTAAGGAATGGGGGAAGGAGGAGGGGGGGATGGGGGTGGGTTGGGGAAGTAATTAGGGAATTACAAGTCCTTTCTTTAGAGAAAGAGAAAGCAACCATTTAAGACGTTCTTAGAAAGAGCTTTTAAAAACAGAAAAGGCCTCAGCGTTTCGGCTGCAGAATTAGAAGAACTTACTGTAGCAAAAGCTAGTCAGAAATTTCCACAGCCACATCCACATCCAGTCGGTACTGGCTCAGCATAACTGCCTAAGTAGGGCGGGAAGGAAAGGCAGGGATGTGTGCGCTAGGCAGAATAGCCCGGGAAACCTGCGCTTTCAATGACACATGGTACTCTCCTGTGCTCTGCGCCTCGGGGAAGGCTCCAGGAGGCCTGGCAGGGCTCCAAAGCCCAAAGCCCTGAGATAAGAACGCAGCGGGGGGGGGGGGGGGCAGCGGAAGGCCAGGACGGGGACAGGCTTTCAGATAAGGATACTGCCCTTCATTTCACATCACTCTTCCAGGTCAATGTGTGATTTCAGCCACATCCTCTGCCCCAAGCTTAGAGTTTCTCTCAGGATCTTTGAAGTTGGTTGTGTTAATTCAAATGTAAGCCCCCTTTGCAGGGTCAATGTCAGAGGCATGCATGCGTCAGATACTTCTCTGACATAAGTGAGAATTTCCCCCAGAAAGGCCCAGCCAAGCTAGCGGTGCTGGTATCCAAAGGATGATTTTCCCCCTGGGCTCACCTCCAAGGCTTGCTCTTTCTCTTATCCCGGGGGAAGGGATAAGGGAAGAGGACAGGCAGGGAGCTGGTAAGTATCCCTCTAACCACGCCGCGGTTATATCAAGACCTCAGGCGCTGACAGCAGGAAGCCTCCCCACACTAAGTGAGGGAGGGACTCTGACTCCAATGCCGCAGCAGCGGAAGGGCTACTTACCCAGTGAAGGAAGCCTCAAGAGTAGAAATGAGGTGGCAAGTGAAAAACAGAAAAGGCTTCGGCCAGCTCCACTGTAACTGCGATTGCTGTAGAACGCTCTACGGCTACAACTGTCGAAGATGTCTTTGAGGCTGTTCGGGCCTACAGGGTTTCTGGGGCTGCCTTGTATTGCCCGGTGTCACCGCTAACCACTGCCACTGAGCACACTTTGTTCGGCTCGCTTTCTGCTTTGCAGAGCATGCAGCTGTCAGCAGCAGCTCTGACTCCCGGCTCCTCCCGCCCTGCCAGTTCGCCAACTGCGAAGAGTCAGCGCTGAGCACGCCCCTTTCTATGGCGAGGAGGAGGGACTAGAGACTAGGAGGAGAAGGGGGGGAATAAAAGGGGGTGAGTGAGTGGAAGGGAGGTGGGGAGAAAGTGAACCAGTGTCCAGGCCGCCTGCTGGGATAGGGATGGCGCAACACCCACTGCTGAGTACCCCCTCTGGTCCCCACTCTCTTGAATTTCACATCCCCCACAGCTCTGAGGAGGGTTCTCCCTGCTGACAGAGAGAGGGCGGTGGGGGGTGGAGAAGGTTGGGGGCGATATGGAGGTTAGCTCAGGAAGTTACTGTTAGAGAGCGCAGGAGAAGGCGTAGTCTGAGCACTAGCTTGCGGGACAAGCTGCTGAGGAAAGCAGCCCCGTTCTAAGGGCATTGCTCCATTCGGTCGCTTCTCGCTGCTCTTTTAGGCTTCCTTTAAGTTTTCATTCACATTACCTTGCATAAGTTTTCCTTTTCTTGTTTCGTGTGCTTTTCCTGAGACTCCTCTGGCTTCCCAGACTCAGCATCCATTTTCTCTAACAAAGGATATTTAAGTAATGATAGAGGAAATAAGGCTAGGAGCCCAGCAAACCCGCAGTTGGAGCCAACTGCATTTATCTCTTGTACCAAGCGGGTCTGATACCTCTCTTGTCTTTAAGAAAAATCGACCAGAGGCAGTTGAGAAGAAGGGTGAGAATGGAGGTCTCTCTGACTAACCCAGAGAACAAGTACAGTGAACCTAAGCAGATCAGTGGCTTACTGCTGCTCTAGTGGGGTCCCTCTGCTTCAAGGCCTGGGACAGGTCACTCTCGGCCCTGGGCTGCACCTTTAAGAGGTAGGAAAGAATGCAAGAAAGGAGGAACCTTGCGGAAAGAGGATAAATTGGAGCTTGACAACTGTTCTGGCTGCCTAGTCTATGATATTAGGAGTCAAGGGGGAAGAGGATGGGGTAGGCTTTTGGGTACCAGGTCTTCCTAGACCAATAGAACCAGGCTGGGCAGGTGGCTGGGTTGTGAATCAGATGAATTGTGAGTATCCAGAAGTAGTGAATAATCCCCCTGTCCCTGGCACGAGATTTGAAAAAAAAATGGCAAAAGCAGCCAAACTATTCTCATCTGGTCTACTAGATGCCTGATCTAAGGGAGAAGTCCTTAAAAGGCATGAGAATAAAACATGTCATTCCTTTAAATCTCCAGATAGGTGCAGCGTGTGGGACAGGCATGGGGTAGCAGTGGGAGGGAGATCCATTTCCCACACTTAAACAATACAAAAGCTGATATAGAATCTAATACACTTTTAGATCATTTTATCTAGAAAATAAAAATTGAAAAATTAAAATTAAAAACAATTAATTTTTATATTTTAAATTTTGTTTTTGTTTGGGCCCATACCTGGAGGTGCTCAGGGTTTACTCCTGGGAAGGAGGAGGCTTCTGTTCCAAAATAAAAGAAGTAGATACTGTTTTATGTGCTAAAACCATAGTTTTATTCTTCATTCTTCATTCTCCTTTCTTCTTATGCGATATAAAGAGAAAATTAATTTGCATAGAGATAGAACATCAAGAAGGAAATTTTGGCAATTAGCATGATTTGATTTTCTGTAAAAGTGTCTCCATAGACGCTTTAATTTTTTAAAATAACTTTTAAATTAAAGGCTACATCTTTATGACTTACCACAATATGTCCCTCTCCATCTTCATAACTGTTTTCTTTTCAATTACTGTTGTTTTGAAATGTTAAGACCTTGATTCAAACCATCCTCACATCACTTTTTCTGGTTCAGCTTCTCTTAGTACTTTTTTGTTTTGGTTTTGGAGCCTCAGCTGGTAGTGCTCAGGACTTATTCCTGGTTCTGAACTCAAGAATTACTCTTGATGGGTTTAGTGTGGGAGGGCATATGAGTGCCAGGGATCAAACCTGGTAGACATTGATCAAGGTAAATACCTTGCCTGCTATTCTATATATCCGTTCTCACCACATCATTTTTAATTCCTTTTTCACCTCTTTTCATATTTTAGTACATAGCGATAGCACAGCGGGTAGGGCGTCTGCCTTGCACGCAGCCAAGATGGCCCACCCGAGTTCGATTCCTCCGCCCCTCTCGGAGAGCCCGGCAAGCTACCGAGAGTATTCGATATGCCAGACACAGTAACAACAAAGTCTCCAATGGAGACGTTACTGGGCCCGCTCGAGCAAATCGAGCAAAACCACTACTGAGCACATAATCAGTAACATTCATTGCAGTTCAGAATTAAAAAGGATAAGGAAATATTTACTATTACATTTTCTTCTGTTCATTATCCTCTTAGGAGTAGAAAGTGCCTTGAAGATGAAATCAGTACTTGACAAATTGTTCCAGCTTGGACATATTTTTTAATGTTGTGAGGTTCTGGATCTCATATTTTAAATTTATTTTGTTAAATTTTATTTTATTTTAGGCACATTGTTTACAATACTGTGGCTTACAACAGTGTTGATGTTGATCTCTTTCATAAATCATTCCAATCTTTTTGGAAAACAATAAGGACACTTCTCCAAAAATTAGAAATTGAGTATTTTACACTGCTAAATAATGTTCTGTTACAGGAGCTGGCACAAACTGACTAATCTAGGACTTTGTGGCAAAGTCACCTCATGGAAGAACTCTCAGCACACTAATAATCATTCACAGCATTCATATTATGCACAAATTAATTGTTTTCTTAAGCTTTTCTTTTAAATCCAAAGCAGGGAAAGATTCAGTGAATGTTATGAAACCTTTATAGTAACCATTTGACAAATTCATGAGGTTAAAATTTTGATCCAAATTTTACAATTTCAAAAACTGAAATTCACAGAAGACAATTAGTACCGAGTTAACAGAATAGAATACCTATTCATAGTGTATAATTCCTAAATTTAACTATAAAATTAATTTATATTTAATCTAGATTCTTATATACTACATGATACAGACTTTAGCTTTCAGTGTGTAGTTCAGTAGAATATGATCCTAAGAGAGTAGTTTTTTGAAGCTCTGGATCTCCACCTTGTACCCAATGTGCCTGAGACTGAGGACATCTCTGCCCAACTTGTCTCCAACTTGTTTGAGGGGATGGCAGCTCTGACAACCTCCATCCCTCTGCCAACCTTGCATCGGGTGAACGAGACTACTCTGAGTTGACACTGTGGTGGAGCTTATCTGACACCTAAAATCTCACATTAAGAGCACCTGGGCTGTGGCTTCAGTCAACTAGAGGAGAGGATATGATTTGGAATGTTGTATTAGTTATATGAATGGAATTGCTTACTTATATGTATGATTTTAGTGATGTATTAATTGTGTGGATTGTTATTTAATAAATTAATAGTATTTAAGTATATCCAACTTCACTCACCTCTATCATGCTTGTGAAAAGCAGAAACATTATTTATAGACTGAGATCACTATTGTAACTCAAAAACCCAGTAAATCATTTGAGAAACACTCAGTTTGTTGATAAGATTGACAGAAATTCACATGAAAATAACGAAAATGTTTCCCCTATTTTTCCTGGGTTATTTTTTTTTGTCTGAGAGTGGCACCAATGAGCAATGAAATAATAAAAAGCCAGAACACCTGGAAACAACTCTGGGCCCTAACAGTAAAAGAATCAATAAGGACCTTGCTATTCTTAAACAAAGAAAGGATTACTTGATTGAATGTCTCTTATTTCCCATCTACAGTAGATCCATTTTCCTATTAATCCTCAGAACCACTCTACATAGGTATTACTGACTGTATTTCATTTAATAAATGAGGACACAGAGACTAGATAACATGCCCAGGTTTATATAGTATTAGGGAATTGAATTAATTCAATAATGTAATTGAATTAGGGAAAGTTATTTGCAGTCCACTGTTGGAAACTTTAGCACACAATCCTCAGACTATGTTTAATCATTTTTGTAATTTGCATTTTGAGTATTTAAAACTTTATAAGTAATAAAAGCTTGAAATTTATGTAAGTCCTCAAAGTTAAAAATCATAGGTTTCCCAGCACCTATTCCTCAGTGTCCCTCACAGCTGGTGGAGGGATGGGTGTTGGAACTTGTATTACTGAAACCCAATCATGAATAGCATTGTGACTGTCTACCTCATGGTTATTCAATAATAAAAAAATGTCTGCATATAACCAATTTTAGCACAGCGGTAGGGCATTTGCCTTTCACGCAGCCAACATGGCTGACTCGAGTTCGATTCCTCCACCCCTCTCGGAGAGCCTGGCAAGCTACCGAGAGTATCTCGCCCACACGACAGAGCCTGGCAAGCTACCCATGGCGTACTTGATATGCCAAAAACAGTAACAACTAGTCTCATGATGGAGACGTTACTGGGCCCGCTCGCGCAAGTCAATGAACAACGGGAGAACCGTGACCGTGACTGGGTCTGTTTTAGTGTTCAGAGATGAAAATATTCATTGATAATGTTTTATATTTTGCATTGCCATTAAACTTTTAGGCATTGTCAGTTATTTTAAATTAAAACTATAGGACCAGAGAGATAGTATAGCAGATAGGGCACTTGCTTTGCACATGGATGATCCTGTGTTCAATCCCCAGCATCCATATGGTCCTCTGAGCCAAATAAGAGTGATCCAGGGAGCAGAACAAAGAGTAAGCCCTCAGCACTGCCAGATGTGGCCAAAAACCTACCAAAAAAACCTAAACATAAACAATAAATTGCAACTATAGTGGGAGCCAGAGAGATAGCAGAGAGATTAAAGTGCTTGCCTCACATGAAGCCAACCCCAAGCACCAATGGTGTGGTCCAAAATCGAAATAGTAAATAAATTTTAAATATGGTAATAGCATCAAATATTATCCGTAGTCATCTGAAAAGACTACCATATCCCCTTCTTTTCCAATTGCATACCCTTTCAACCAAAAATTTAAAAATCGCATTTCAACAGACGGAATCCAGAATAGATAAGAGAACCTAAATACTCTCTACTAAGTGGACAACAAAGAGGCTTAAAAAATATAAAATAAAATAAAAGTAAAATAAAATAAAAAGCACCTGTTTTTTAAAGATGTCCTGAAAAGACTATGATAGATATTTATTGCATTGTGTTTGTTTTACAGTTTGAACCAGGATTCTGTTGATAGAATAATAGTGAAATTATGATGTTATGGAAATTTATATATATTATAAATATGTACATAAGAATGTACAAACATTAAAGTATGCCTAATCTGTAAAAAATATTATTAATTCATACAATGAATTAGAGAAATACTTAAAAATACCTAAAGGAACCATAAAGGGGTGGATATTCTGATGATGGACCTGCTGTTGGAACTATGTACACATGACACCACCATTAACAGTATTTAACTCATAATACTTCAGCCAATAAAGATAAAAATAAACAAATAAATAAAATATAATGTGCATCAATGCATATTGTATGCATCAGTGCATAAAGTTGTTTCTTAGGCCTCTGCGAAATGATTAAAACAAAGACAAGTGCTAATCTGAAGCAGGATTGATTATCTATATAGACCCACATTTAAAAAGGTAGAATAAATGTCAGTATTGGCAACTCTTATTCATATCCATTTTTATCTGATCGTCCAGCCACCCTTTATACAAGGCTAATAAGGTCAATTAGTCTTAGATTTCTTTCTCTGGAGGGTGGGTGGAAGAGGAGTTTTTGTCATGGCTGGTTGTGTCCAAGGACTAAAACTGGTTCTATTTCATTTATAACCCCTGTAGGTGCTTTGGAGACCATATATGGTGCCAGGTTTTGAAGCTGAGTCCCCTGTATGCACATACTGAGATTTCAATTGCTCTTACTTTGAAACAACACTTATCAAGTAGTCTGCCATCTGAATATAATTTACCTCCCCATGTAGTCAGAGGGCAGAAAGACCAGTGCTGTTTGCATGAGAATGAGTATTTTGTATCATAGTTATTCTCCATCAAATTCAACTCATCCATCTTTCTGTACATAACTTGTACTATACACTTCAAATAAATGTTGCAATCAAGAAACCATAGTTATTGAAAAAGTGAAGATATATTTGTGGATACAAAACTATAAGGCTGGATAAGTTAATTCTCTCCATATTTTTATATTAAATATTAAACTATTGGCAACCATTTTAGTTAGGAAGAAGCAGTGATATCAAGTGTGTACAAAGGGACTTTGGCTTTAGGTCATATGTGAAGTTACATCTTAGTATTGTCTTTTTATCTTTTTAGTTACAAAGTTGTCATGATTGGATTTAAGTCATACAATGTTCCAATACTCACCCTTTTAGCAGTGTATAGTTCCCTCCACCAATGTCCCTTGTTCCCTCCTGACACCATCCCCAATGCATCCCTACTCAAGCCTGCCTCTATACCTCCACTCTCTTTCTCTCTCTCTTTTTCTCTCTCTTTCTCTCGGTCTCTTTCTCTCTCCTTCTGGGCACTACAGTTTGCAATACAGGTACTAACAGGATATATCAAATATACCCCAACAGTTTATCATGTATATCCCTTGGAATTTGTCCCTTGTTCCCTCCTGACATCATCCCCAACCCACCCTTACTCAAGCCTGCCTCTATACCTCCACTTTCTTTCTCTCTCTCTTTCTCTCTCTCCTTCTGGGCACTACAGTTTGCAATACAGGTACTAACAGTTTATGTCAAGTATATTCCAACAGTTTATCATGTATATCCTTTGGAATTTTTTTCTTTTCTTTTTTTTCTCTTTTATGTTTTTCTTTTGTTTTCTTTTTGGATCACACCCGGCAATTCTCAGGGGTAACACCTGGCTCTGCACTCAGGAATTACTCCTGGTGGTGCTTGGGGGACCATATGGAATGACAGGGATCTAACTCGGGTCGGCTACGTGCAAGGCAAATGCTCTACCCACTGTACTATCACTTGGGCCCCCTCCCTTGGCATTTTTTATAGAGAAAGTAATCTTCAAGATCTTTACAATGAAATAGCCAACAGCCACATGTGGCCATTGAGCACTTAAAACTTGGCTAACTGAAAGTGAGATATACTAATAGTTTAAATTGCATACCTTCTTTTCTATGTGCAATTTCCCCAGTAGTTCTGGGGGCTACCAGAACTGTATCTAGCAGTGCTTAGGAAGTCACAGTGCTGGGATCAAATCTGAAGATCTCATGATGTGAAACATACACTCCAATCCTTTGAGCTATCTCGTCAACCCTACGCATCTATTTTAAAAGATTCAGCACATGTAGTTTCCCCAAAACTACATAAAAATGGCAACTTCATTACATAAATTATGTAAATGATATCTAAAGTAAATAGTTTAATGCATACTAAAATGGTTCATCTCTTCGTTTTAAACAGTTTTCAATGTACTTGCCAGAAAATGTGAAAACCTATATATGTGGCTTTATTTTACCGATAGTTTCAGTTAGAGGCTGGAATAATTGATGTGCAGGGCACTTCTCTTGCATGCAGCTGGCCCAGGTTTGATTCCTGACACCAGATATAGTACTCCGAGTCCTGCTAAGAGTGATTCCTGAGCTCAGAGTCAGGAGTAAGCCTGATCACTACAGGGTGTGCCACCCCACAAATTAAATAAAATGGGGATGATTATCATAGTCATCTCAAATGATTGTAGTAATATTTAAAAAGAGAGTTCATCTAAAGTTAACAGTACCTAATATTAAGCTAATAATTGTCACTTTCAATTAGGGATACAGTTTAGTGATAGAACATATGCTTTATATATTTGAGGCCTTGCCTGGGTTCACTTCTGAGAGTAATGCTTCCTACTCTTAAGAAAAAGGACACTTCAACTCTTTACTCTTTACTTCTAAGAGTTAAGAAGTAAAGATATTCACATTGAGTGAAATAAGTCAGAAGAAGGACAAACACAGGATGATCTCACTTACCAGTGGAATGTAGAATAATTTGATGAGAAAATGTAGTAAAGGGGGAATTCCTAAATCAACCTTGAACCAGAACTTAGGCAGAAGGTCAGAGTAGGAAAGAAATCAAGGAATAAATGTAGAAGATGAAAAAGGGAAGTTACGGGGAAACAGAGGTTGGGACTTGAGTTATACTCGTGATGTGGGAGAGTGGTACGCTATATTTCCAAAACACAGGCTCAACAACACTGAAATAAAATCTAAGCTGCAACCACTGAACATTGTAATGTATCTGTCAAGGTGGCAGGTCAGATAGGGCTCAAGGTGGGGGTATAGGTGCGGGTGGGGAGTTGGAGTAAGGGAACACAGGTGGAGGCAATTTGACACTGGTGGTGAGATTGGTGTTGAAATATTATATACCGAAAACTCAAATATTATTAACTTTTTAAATCACAATTCTTTAATTAAAGAAAATTAAGAAAATAAATAAGTTAAATAATTTAAAAAACCAAGCCTTAATGGCATAAGAACTAAAAACTTCTCTTTAAGATGAAGTTTATCTCATTATTTATCTCTCTAAAAATAGAATATAGCATACATATTTTATATAGTGCTGAAGGAAGAGATGAGAATGCTCTTCGGGTCTCCCAAAGAGGAATTCAAAGAGCTATGCTTGGAATATCACGTTTCACTCAAATGAGAGATAGAATCCGGAGTTCTGACATCCGTCGACGATCAAGAATCAGGGATGCTGTCTCGTTTGCCAAGGTGTCAAAAATCAGATGGGCTGGTCACGTAATGAGATTTTGAGACGACCGCTGGACTAGAGCTGTTACTGACTGGATTCCACGGGATGTCAAAAGACCGCGTGGCTGCCCACCTACCAGATGGTCAGACTTCTTCATCAAGATCATGAACGATCGGTTTGAGGCTCTTCATGTTCCTAGAGCGAACAGACGCCATTGGGCTACACTAGCACGCGACAGGGACAAATGGAGACGTTACTGGCACCCGCTTGAGCAAATCGACGATTAATGGGAAGTTAAGTGATTAAGTGATTAAGTGCTGAAGGAAGTGACAAGATTTTGACATGAAAAATATGTATATGCAAATATTTTGAAAAGTTAAAAACAATTTTTCAGTTCTAATCATTTTTGACATCATTTGCCCAGGCACTTTCAGATTTAATGGCAAATATTTCTAGTGTTGAAGGATTCCAGTTTTAAATGAAAATTTGGCAGAAATTGGTGCAGTTTCACGGAAGTCATATCGTTTCTACAGAAAATATAAATATTAATATAGTAGAAAGGTGGTAAGCTTAATTATTACGGACTTTCAATAGTTTAACTAAAGAAATAATTATGCCTAGCTGATATACAAAATGTAGAGTTAAATTGGAGACACTAGAGTGTGCTATTGGTGAGAGCTAGAAGGATGAATAGTCTTCAACATCTCTACCAATACAGATCATAAAAATTTGAAAGGGGTTGTTCTGTGAAATAAAATTAACACTAACACTTGTTCATTTCTTCTTGGATATTACTTTCAGCATTTGTTGTTGTTATGTTTGTTTTCTTCTAAACTGGGACTGGTCTTTACAATATTACCAAAATAATACAGTATTGCACCTTGCTAGAGTGCTTGAAAAAAAAATTGGAGAACCTTTCAAATAATTCAGAACTATGAGGAAAAATTTGTCTAAAATTCGAGGAGGAGAGACAATGAAGAAAATACCTGGATAAGGCTTTTTGTGAAATAAAGGTAGGGAATCCTGAAACCAAGAATCTTTTCATTAGATAGCGATGGGACAGAATTTGGTAATCAAGTCATATGACCATATGATTCTCTCTCTCTCTTTGCTTTATTTTTTTGCAGAGGACAGAAATTACAGCTAAAATTTTTAATAGAAACTTCGGCTTTATTGTCTTATGTAATGGTTGAATTTTGTTGAATGCTTAAATCGGTGCAGTTGAGTAAAGGTATGTAGTGTATTTAAAGTTACTTTTTCTACAATAGAATATGTTTCTCGTGCTGCAGTCTTATATTCTCTATAGATGAATAGTTACAAGCTGTACAGGATTAGCTATTTCTGCATGTTATTTGACTGAGTTGTAATGGAATAACATGGGTGGGAAATAATGTGTCTTTTTTAATGACCTCTATCTTTCTTTACTCCTTCAGAAACTTCAAAAATTCAGTTATTCAGATGTTATCTCATGTGAAAGATTCAAAGAAATTTGGGTGGGAAGGTGAAAGCAAAGCTCTGTTACTTCACAATGAAATTTAATTTTTTCCATTATACATGATCTATATGATAATCTTTATAGAAAGTAGGTATCAGCTACTGATATAAATTTAGGAAATATGCTGACATGAAACAATCACATTACCAAATAATATATTGCAATTTCAAAATTATACATTTTAGAATAATTCTGGGTTAAAACGATAGCAATAATTCTTCATTTCCTTATAAGCATCCTTATATCAATACATCAGGATCTTCCATGAGCTGTTTTACAGATTCACTACCAGGATCTCACCATTCTACAAAGAAGTAATCATTGATGTCAAGAGAGGGGTTCGGCAGGGTGATACCATTTTACCCTCGAGAACATCATGCGATGACTGGAATGGGAAGGAATGGGAGTCAAGATAGATGCTCGGCAACCACACCACTTCCGCTTTGCTGATGACATTGTTTTAATAACACCAAACATCAGCCAAGCGGCACAAATGCTGACTGAGTTTGACCGTGAGTGTGGAAATGTCGGACTACAGCTGAATCTTACGAAGACAATATCTATGAGAAACAGCCTCATTCCTGATGCCCCATTCACTCTCAACGGAAAGACCATCTCCGAATGCAACAGCTATGTGTACCTAGGTCGAGAGGTCAACATGACAAATGACCTGGCACCCGAGCTGCGCAGGAGGAAGAGAGCGGCTTGGAATACCTTCAAGAGCGTCAAAGAAATAGCTAAGAGGATGAAGAACCTCCGGCTCCAGCACATCTCTTTGATTCCACTGTTCTTCCTGCATTAACATATGCCTCAGAGACCTGGGCCCTACGCAAACAGGATGAGAACAGTATTCAGGTCTCCCAAAGAGGAATTGAAAGAGCTATACTTGGAATATCACGTTTCACTCAAATGAGAGAAAGAATCCGGAGTTCCGACCTCAATCCATGATCAAGAATCAGGGATGCTGTCTTGTTTGCCAAGGTGTCAAAAATTAGATGGGCTGGTTCCGTAATGAGATATAGAGACGACTGCTGGACCAGAGCTGTTACCGACTGGATTCCACGGGATGTCAAAAAACCGTGTGGCCACCCACCTACCGGATTGTCAGACTTCTTCATCAAGATCATGAATGATCGGTTTGAGGCTCTTCGTGTTCCTAGAATGAACAGCACATGGCAGGGACAAATGGAGACGTTACTGGCCCCCGCTGGAGCAAATCGATGATTAACAGGAAGTCAAGTGATCAAGTGATCCTTATATCTAACACTTGTTTACTAACTTGTTTATGGTTTATGAAATTAGTTGTATTTTATTATCTATAAAAGCAAAGCATTGAAGTCATGCACTTTGCTTATAAATGGATCGACATGGAGAGTATCATGCTAAGTGAAATGAGTCAGAAAGATAGGGACAGACATAGAAGGACTGCACTCACTTGTGGAGTATAAAACAACATAACATGAGCTGACACCTAAGGATAGTAGATACACGGGACATATAGATTGCTCCATATCTGGAAACTTGCCTCATGAGCAAAGGCTAGAAGGCAGCTGGAATAGAGAAGGGATCACTAAGAAAAAGATGGCTGGAGGAATCGGTAGGGATGGGAGATGTGTGCAGAAAGTAGATAAAGGACCAAACATGATAACCTCTCAGGGTCTGTATTGCAAACCCTAATGCCCAAAAGTAGAGAGAGAATATGGGAAACCATGTCTGTCATGGAGGCAGGGGGAGAGTAAGAAAGGGAGGGTATACCGAGGATATTGGTAGTGGGGAATGTGCACTGGTGGAGGAATGGGTGTTTGATCATTCTGTGATTGTAACCCAAACATGAAAGCTTGTAACTACCTCACGTTGATTCAATAAATTTTTATTTAAAAGTCTCAGGAAAGAGAGAGAGAGAGAGAGAAAGAGAGAGAGAGAGAGAAAGAGAGAGAGAGAAAGTGCCTGCCTTAGAGACAGGCTGGGGTGAGGATGGTGGGAGGGGAAACTGAGGACACTGGAGGAGGGAAATGTGCACTGGTGGAGGGATAGGTATAGAACACTGTATGACTAAAACCCAACCATGATCAACTTTGTAACTATGTATCTCACACTGACTCAATACAAATTTAAAAACTTCTCAGAAAAAATAAATAAAAAATAAAAGCAATGCATTGTGTATTGCATTGAAATTGTTTGACTTTATTTTTTTACCAATCCTGACCGCAATTTAATCCCAAAGTGTTTAATATACTGTTATTTTATAATAACGTTATGTTTAATTTACGGTCATTTTTCGTTGACTGAACACTGCCTCAATTTCATTTTAAGTTATTAAGCTTGCACTAATATAACCAATATAGAATTTTTATTTTAAGATGGACTACATCTTGTTTCACTATTACTGCAACTTATACGAATGCTAGTTTTTGTTTTTGGATACAGTATGATACCAAAATTTTCTCAGTTAACAAAATGCAATTTTTCTTTTAGAGTTCTTTTCACATTAGATCAATCATTTGATTTGCATGCAAAACATGTGTCTTGAATCTTTCAATTAGCTCTCAATTAACTTCTAAATAAAATAAAATCATAAATGTAGTTAGATGTAGTATTGATCCTATTGTGGTTATTTTTGACATGTTATCTTTTTAAATGAAATGTGTTTGGAGCATAGCAATATTTTCCTTTTAAGGGGGTGGTAATATTATATTAGAGGACTGACAGTGAATATAGAACATTACTTCTGGATTTTCTCATTGAGAATGTCTTCATTGCTAAGCTGCATTTTCTTTAGTTGAGTTGGATCTCAGAGTACAAAATAAACTACCCTTTTAGGCTGAAACAAATTCTTACATTAAAAAAATCCTTAAAAATATCTCCACCCTGTCAAGTTATGAGTTTTCAAATTTATGTTTCCTTTTCCCCTCTCTTTCATTCTCTTCATTTTGGTTACAATGTGCATGGGCCACACACTTGGTTAGTGGTGTATGCACACTTGATTGATTACAATAGTCACCAGGGGTTGTACATTTGGATGTGGTGCTCACCAAAGAGCTGCACACTCCTTACAGTACCTGAGATAACAATCAATGATGCGGGGGTGTTGTTGGGTACAAGGTGTAGCTTAAAGTCTGCAATGCAGGTTTTCTAAAACTGAACAACACCCTGGTCCCTCTGTATCTTTTAAAACCCTGTATTCAGGGTGCTTGCAGTGAGTTAAACAAGTCCAAGTTTTATTACAAATATAACAAGAGTGTACAGTTTGTATAATTATTTGTGTATATTGGCAACCCAAGTGACACTCCAGTATCTATTATTAACAACAACGTGTAGCCTCTGATAGTCACTTGAATAACTGTCATTCTACGATTCTCAAAATATTAGAAATTGAGCTCCCATTTGACCCAGCAATACTACTCCTGGGAATATATCCCACAGAGGCAAAAAAGTATAGTCGAAGTGACATCTGTACTTGTTTGTCCACTGCAGCACTCTTTACAATAGCCAGAATCTGGAAAAAGCCTGAGTGCCCAAGAACAGATGACTGGTTAAAGAAACTTTGGTACATCTACACAATGGAGTACTATGTAGCGGTTAGAAAAGATGAAGTCATGAAATTTACATACAAGTGGTACTACATGGAAAGTATCATGCTAAGCAAAATGAGTCAGAAAGAGGGATAGACATAAAATATTGCATTCATCTGGGGGACATAAAGTAACAAAATAGGAGAATAATACCCAAGAGTAGCCGAGATCAGAACCAGCTGGATTACTCCATGGTTTAGACGCCAGCCGGGCATTCTAGTAGAAAGGGCAGCTCAGATAGAGAAGGGAGCACCAAATAAAGGGTGTTTGGAGGATCCTCCCAGGACGGGAGATGCATGTTGAAAGTAGACTATGGACTGAACATGATTGCCACTCAATGCCTCTTTTGCAGACCACAACACCCAAAAAGAGAGAGAGAGAGAACAAAAGGGAATGCCTTGCCATAGAGACAGGGTGGAATGGGGGGATGGTGTTGGAAAGGATACTGGGATCCATGGTGGTGGAAAATGGGCACTGGTGGAGGGATGGGTATTTGATCATTGTATAATCGAAACCCAAGTCTACAACTGTACCTCATGGTGTTTCACTAATGAAAATTAATAAAACAACTGCCAAGGATAAAAAAGAACTGTCATTCTAGCTAATTTTCAAAAGTCTTTTCCATCATGCCTTAGGTTGAGTATCAGAAAGACATGATGTACTTGACTGAGAGTCATAAACTGAACAGGCAACTTTCTTTTTATTTACTAAGTTACTGTGAGATATAAAGTTAAAAGTTGTTCATGATTGACTTTTAGTCATACAATATTCCAACACCCATCCCTTTAGCAGTGCACATTCCCTACTACCAATGTCTCCAGTCCCTCCTGCTTGCCACCCTCCAGTTTATCTCCCACAGTCTGCCTCTGTAGCAGACACTTTTATTTTCTCTCTCTCTCTCACTCTCTCTCTCACTCTCTGTTTCTCTCTCACCTTTCCTTTTAGACACAATGGTCTGCAAAACTATCATTGAGGAGATATTATACATGTCACTTACCTCCTTTCATCACTCGGGTTTTGTCCAAAGTGATCTTTCTAAATATCAATATCATAGTGGTCCTTTCTTTGTTGTAACTTCATTCCTCCTCCCCTTTTCTGGCAAGCTTCCTGCCGTGGACCAATCCTCCTGGCTCTTGTTTCTATATCTTTGGGTATTACTCACATGTCATGCTTTTTTATATACCACAAATGAGTGCAATAATTCTATGCTTGAGGGCAACTTTCATTTCATTTTTTTTTGTTTTAGGGCGACAGTTATCTGTGCTAAGGGATTATTCCTAACTTGGCTTGAGGGACCATATGGAATGCTGAGGTTTGAATATAGCTAGACCACAGACAGGGCAAGATAGTACTATCTCTAATGTCTCTCTCAGGACAACTTTCCTGAAATTGTCCTATAAATACCAACATAACATTATAGTAGTGTCACATATTATGCTTTTTATTCTTATATTATCTACTCCATGGAAGATGATGAAGTCAGTAGACTTTCTTGGAATTTTACAATTCAAAATAGCTATTAGTGATGCTATTTAAATATTATTTATTATTGTAATGGTACAATATATTTACCAGCCAACCACATTTCATCTCATCAATTATTATATTCTCTCCAAAAATCATAAAATGTAGAAATCAAAAAATTATAAATAAAATATCATAAAATGTTAAATCAACTTTGCAATTTAGTTGGAAGCTGAAAAATAATGTGGAATCCATCTAACAATATACCATGGAAAAATACACGCTGAATATTGAATTGAGGGCTGAGCCCAGTATCAAAAGTGTCAGAATCTGGGCATCCTGCACAGTGAGGGGCTCCACAGTGGAAGTGTAGGCAGCGCTGGAAAGACAGGATGAAGAGCAGTTATACTGCTTATAGCTGACCTGTAGTGGTCCAGGAACAAACCTTTTTCAGCTAGTACTGAGAAATGAGGTGGAAATTAGAGTTTGCTGAATAAATAGTTTCTCTGGAAGCCCAGTTTTCATTCTGAATTTACTGAATTGGAAAGCAACTAAGTGAAACCTGGATGGATCTATCACGGGCACTATTATTATTGTCATTGGTGGTTCAACTGGGGGCAGCCTTTCCTTTCAAAGGTGAGCCCTTCCCATCCAATCTGCAGCTGAGCATGATCTCAACTGACTGGCACTTCCTTAGTCTAGCCTACAGACTCAGACCTGAAAATCTTATGTTGGTTATATAACAAGTATACAGAACTTCTTAAGCATTGGCATCCAGCAAGGAGCCGGCACCCAGACCTATTATGGAACACAACAAGACAGGTATCAGTCTCAAAGGCCTGGGACAGAGAACATTTATCTGCTAATCACACCTACTCAGTGTAAGTAATCAGGGACTTTGGCTATTTCTGATTGCCAACGTTTGAAGGAATCTTAATTATGTTCTCCCTCGCCATGATGAAACCCAAAGTACCTCTTCATTACTGTCTAGATCCTTCAAAAACTGGTCAAATCAGTGCTTGTAACTCAAAATCTGGTATACCAGTTGGTCCAATACAACCACTCAAACTTCTCACAGAATTATGAAATAGTACATAGACTGTGCCTCCTGACCATTTTCCAGACCTGATAAAACATAGAACTTAGGTATTCATGGATAGATGCACATAAACTAGTTCATCAGGAATCAGCAAGGGTGTCTGTAAACAATCACATTACACCATATGTGACTACCTAGGTCTGTTGAGCTCTACCATTAATGGTAAGCATATACAGGCAAATGGAAAGATCAGCATACTGAACAGCCTTTACTTGGAACATATAATCACAATTTCAAATTACTGCTCAAGCAAAACAGATTTTACTCTATATCAATTGAAACCAGCAACTGAGAACCCAGGACCAGAGCAAAGGTCAGCTATATCTCCGCTCTTTAGTAGTAAAAGGGCACTTGTACCAACAAAACCAAAGCAACCATCCAAGTTAACACAAACTCCCTTCCATAGCTACCAGCACATCATGAGCCTCTGGTACTTTTTAATACCAGGTTTAATTCTGCCCCCGCGCCCAGCTGTTCCTCGCCGAGGCCCCTTGGAGGGGAGCAGGTTGAGCTTTCCTCCCCGCCCCGACCAGGGATCCGGCAGCGGAAGACCTCCAGGACCAGCCACCACCATGCTGAGACCACTCTCCTCACACATGAAGGTACTGGCAGAGGGACAAAGCCACGCGGGTTCCGGGGCCGAGATCTCCAAGCCTACTCGGACTGGAGTCGAGCATCTTCCACCCAGATCCTCCAAATCCCAGTAGGTGGGGGTCACACCCACCACCTAGCCCCCTGGCGCCGTGTAATCCCATCAACAGCCAAGACTCAGAGACTATAAAATCCAGCTCCCGGAACCGCGCGGCCGCATTCGTGGCCGCATGACATCTTATCAGGACATCTTTGTATGACATCTTATTATCTCATTCCTACTTTGGACAAACTTGCAGGATATCGAATGTAGCCTGCCCACAGGGCAGAGTCTGGCAAACTCCCCGTGGCGTACCAAATATGCCAAATACCAGTAACAATGATGGGTCTCATTCTCCTAAAGAGCCTTGAATATAATCTCAGGGCTAGGATGAAAGAGACGTTACTGGGGCCTGCTTGAGGCAATCGACGAATAACAGGGTGATGAAATGAAAAAAAAAATTCTCTTGTAGCACCACACATAATAAAAAGGTATAAATTCAGTCACATTTATGGATGAATGCAAAAACCCAAGAAAGTATTTAACTACATCAGAAACTCCTAAATTGTCCATGGAAATCTTCAAAATGACAGGGTTATAAACTTTCATTGAAATGAAGAAATCAGTTCAAAAGACCATCAATAATTTCAGAGAAACTATAAGAGAAAGTATTAATCAGTTCAAACAAAAAGAATCAGGAAAAGAATAGAGTAGCTGAATTAAAAATACTCAAGCAGAGTCAGAGAAGCCAAAAATTGAATCAATGACCTTGAGCAAAAGGCATGAAGAATCATAAACTAAGACAAGAAATGAGAGAGAGAAGGAGATATACACTTAAACACAGGAAGAGAAAAGCAAAGTCTTACATGTAATTGTGCCCTATAAGACCCCATTTATATATAAGAATTATATATATGAGAATATATATGTTAAAATAACACAATATGAGACTGACTAACAACCTAGGACAGTAGATAAGGAGCCAGGAGAATCGCTCCACAGTTTGGAAGCCTACCTCATGTGCTGGGGAAGAAGGCATTTGGGATAGAGAAGGGACCACTAAGTCAATGATGGTTGGAAGGATCATTCGGCATGGGAGATGTGTGTTGAAAGTAGTCTAAAAGTCAAACATTATGACCTCTCAGTATCTGTATTGCAAACCATGATGTCCAAAAGTAGAAAGTAGGAAGGAAGGTGCCTGCCACAGAGGCAGTGTTGGGATTGGTTGGGTGGTGGTGGTGGGAAAGATACTGGGAACATTGTTGATAGAAAATGTGCACTGGTGGAGGGATAGGTGTTTGATCATTGTATGACTGAAACTCAATCACAAAAGATGTTTAACTGTACCTCACAGTGATTCAATAAAAAAGAGGAAGTTCAAAGGTTAAAAAGAATGTATGCATGTATATGTATATAGATATAAGAATTATAAAACACATTTAGATCTACCAGAAGAAGAACAAAGAAAAAGCAGAAAGTAGGGGCTGGATCTATAGTTTAGCAGGTAAGGCATTTGCTTTTCACGTGGCTCACCCTTTCAAACCTTGGCATCCCATATGGTCCTCCCAGCACCAAACACCACCAGGAGTGATTCCTGAGTGCAGAGCCAGGAGTAACCCTGAGCATCAATGGCTGTGACCCAAACAGCAAAGAAACAAAACAAAACAAAAAAGAATAAAAGAAAAGGGGAAAGGAAAGATTAAAAATGGTAAAATAAGGATTGAGAATTCCCCTCAGTCAGAGAAGGGAGATGTGTAGTTTGATCCAGGAAACTCAAAGAATTTCAAACAAAATCAAATAGAAGAAAACCAAGACACACTATGATCAAATATAATAAAAAAGACAAGAAGTGAGAAATAAAGATAAACGAGAGAGATAGACTCAAACACAGCAAGAGAAAAGCAAAGGTTTACATATAATTTTGCCCCATAAAACTTACACTGAATTTCATGGGGAAACCTTATAGGCCAGAAACATAATATATCCAAAGTTTTGAATTATATAGAGAAAAAATCCAACCAAGACTACAAATCAAACTTCTATCCTTATTATCAAGTTTGAAAGAGTATAAAGCAATTTTTAGAAAAAAGCTAAAGTCATTTATTTCTTCTAACCTCTGTAATAAATATTAAATGGTCTTCAATAAAAAGAAAAAAAACACCAGAAGCAAAAAGACTCATAAAAGACAAAAAAAATGGGTGAATGATAGAGAGTAATCAAATGGACTTCCAGAATTAATTCAAGCTGTACTTTAAATGTACAAGAAAATCTAAGTTTAGAACTTCATATAAAATTACATAGTAGTGCTCCGTGCTGCAGCGCCACGACTTTGCTTCCCGTGACAGGTTGGTGAAGTACCACAGAAGACTCCCCCAGGACCTGCACCCTTGAATCAGAGCCCCGCCCCCAGCATCCCTGCTTCCCGGGCAGTCCCCCTGTGCGCAGGTGTGCGCTGTGCTGTAGCGCCAGATATTCTAGAAGGGGAGAAGGGTGACCACCATTGACCGACCTTATTTAGAATCCTTTCCTGCAATAAGAGGAAACAGTGCTAGTAAACTTGAAGATTTTACCTCTATACAACCACAACAGCATGAGGAAACAGCTCAAATCTCCACTACTAGAGGAGGACAAAGAAAAGAGTCCCAAATCCTCAACAGGGGTTACCCACAAATACGATCTCTCTGATAAAGAATTCCAAGATGAAATGCTGAGGATGTTCAAGGAACTCAAAGAATCAATGAGGCAGACATCCAGAAAATAAAAGGAAGAAATTAAAGGAAAAGTGGAATGGATAGTTGAGAAAATACAAGAAGAAATGAGAGCAGAAATAAGAAAGCTACAAAAAGAAGTGTCACAAATAAAGAATTTGGTAGATGAAATTAAAAACTCAGTGGGTGCCCTCAGCAGTAGAATGACTACAGCTGAAGAAACAATTAGTGATCTTACATAATGATCGCAAATAATGAGACAGAGGAAAGTGATATGTAAAAAGCAATCCCGTTCACAATCATGCTATAGAAAATCAAGTAACTCAAAATCAGCCTAACTACAGAGGTAAATGACCTCTACAACAAAAACTACAAAACGCTACTCCATAATATAAAAGAGGACACGAGGAAATAGAAACACATCCCTTGCTCATGGATAGGAAGAATTAAAATTGTCAAAATGGCAATACTCCCCAAAGCATTATACAGATTCAATGAGATCCCACAAGGATACCCATGAAATTCTTCAAAGAAATAGATCAAGCACTCCTGAAATTCATATGGAACAAAAAACGCCAAAGAATAGCTAAAGGAATTATTGGGGAAAAGACGTGGGGAGGCATTACACTCCCCAATCTCAAACTCTACTACAAAGTGATAATAATTAAAACAGCATGGTACTGGAAAAAAGGCAGGGCCTCAGACCAATGTAACAGGGTGGAATATCCTTACAGACAACCAAAAATGTATGAACATCTAATCTTTGATAAGGGAGCAAGAAATGTGAAGTGGAGCAAGGAAAACCTCTTTAACAAATGGTGGATCAACATGGAAAGTATCATGTTCAGTTAAATGAGTCAGAAAGAGAGGGACGGAAATAGAAAGACTGCATTCATCTGTGAAATATAAAGTAACAAAATAGGAGAATCACACCCAAGAATAGTCGAGATAAGTACCAGGAGGTTCGTTCCATGGCTTTGAGGCCAGCTGCACATGCTGGGGGAAAAGGCAGCTCAGATAGAGAAGGGAGCACCAAATAAAGGGTGTTGGGAGGTTCTGCCCAGGATGGGAGATGCATGCTGAAAGTAGACTCTAGACCAAACATAATTGCCACCTAATGCCTCTTTTGCAAACCACAGCACCCAAAAGGAAAGAGAGCAAAAGGGATTGCCCTGCCACAGAGGCAGGGGGTGGGGGCAGAAAGATGGAGGGTGGCTAGGAGGGCTACTGAGATCATTGGTGGTGTAGAATGGGCACTGACGGAGGGATGAGTACTCTATCACTGTATAACTGTAACCCAAGCAAAAAATTTTGTAAGTCTACAACTGTAGCTCATGGTGTTTTACTAATAAAAATTATAAAAATAAATGAAAAATAAAAAAATAAAATTACATAGTAACCTCAAGCAAAAATAAGTAAAGGAAACAAATTAAGATAGGAAACAAAAAGCAAATATCTACATAGTATCAAAGTTCAGGTTAAAACTAAACAAAAAAGTCAAATTAATAAAGCCAAATTGCAAAGTCGTCCAATATTCTCTTTTTTAAAATGTAAGTACAATCATTTATGTCAGTAATTTCACTTAGTTTTAATTGCCTTAACTTCCAGATCCAAAAAGCATACAGCATGAACCAGGAAAATAGTATAGAGGTTAAGGCATGTGACGAGAACTAGTATAATTCCTGGCATTTGATGGTTTGGGGAGCATGGCTGAATGAAGTCCTGGAGATACATGGGCATCACAGGGTGTGTGTGATCATGGTAGTTCAAGTTATATTAGGTCCAAAATAGCATCCTATACTCTATCCCTTACATTGAACCACTGGTTCAGTGGATGAGAATTGCTGGGGATGTCCAACAATTCCCATGAGCAACACTTGCCTCTTCTCTGCAACAAAATCCAAAACGCTAAAAATTAACAAAATATAAACAACAACAAAGAAACCTAGAGTTTCTGGCTGGATCAGGAAACAAAATCCAACCTTCTGATACTTAAAGAGACACATTGAACTCTCATAATAGGTAGCAGGCTCAGAATGCAAATTTGGAAAATTATCATATAGACAATGGCTGTCAATGAAAATTGGGATATCCATACTTTTATCAGCAAATAGCACTCAATTCAAGAAGGTATTAAGACTCATGGTTGAACATTATATACTGTAAATTGCTTGTCAATAGATCAAGAAGCCTTAATTCTTATCAACAAATATTTACTAAATGGAAGGGCATCTAAGCTTATAAGTCAATTCATAGACCTTAGGAGATACTTTTACCTGAACACAATAGTATTTGGGGACTTTGACACCAGTTCTTATCATTAAACAGACAAACAAAACATAAATCAACAAAGAAATAAGACTACTAAGTTAAAAAAATTAGAAGAGCTGGAATTAATAAACATATAAAGGGTTTTTCACCTTCACAAAGTAAAATACAGTTTCTTTTCTAGTACACATAGAAAAATTTTGGCCAGGCATATACATAAAAAAGAGGCTCATAAAATCATGAAAATAGAAATTATATCAAGTCTTTTTCAGACCACAATATAGAGATTAAAAATAAACAGGCTAGATAAATAGAACAGCAGATAGGGTGCTGGTCTTGAATACAGCCAACCTGGCAGAGATAGTAAAGAGGTTTTCCTTGAACTGAACTGAAGTAAATTGCCTTGAATTGAATTGAATTCAACCCTGGTTTAATCCTTGATTCCTATATCAAGAAAGTCATAGGGCAAAAAGGTCAATGGAATTAAGGAGCAGTTTTTGTAAAAGAATAAGATTGACAAACATTCAGCTAGACTTATGAAGAGTAAAAGGGAACACTCTAATGAATCATACTTGGAATGAAAGGGGAGAAGTACAACAGATACATCTAAATTTTAAAAGATTATAAGAGGTTGATATCAACAACTTTATTACACTAAGCTAGACAACCTTGAAGAAATGGTTAAAATTTTACCACATTCAAAGATTCAATCATGAGGAATTAGAAAACCTGAACATTTAAAATACTAGTTAAAACATATTGTTTTATTTATTTATTTTTAAATTTAATTTTATCATTATAAAATTATTTGCAGTGGTTTATTGTATTCAATATTCCAACCTCAATCCCACCACAATTATACCTTTCCACCATTATTTCCTATTTTCTCAACCACCATCCAAGACTATTCCAACAGCAGACAGGAAATAATTCATTTTGCATTGCTTGCTTTGATTAATTCACTAAAAATGATCAAAAAGGATTTCTTTAGAAGAAAGTTTGTGAAGATTGTTGTATCTATCCCTGAATCCGTTAAGTTCCTGTATAAAAGATTATTAACATGTTGTTAACGTTAAACCTTGTGTATTAATATTTTCTTAATCAAGATTGGTTGCCTTCTACTTTCCATCCCATCCAATGTGGTATGCTACTCCTGGTATATCAGTGATGCATAGTAGGAAATGTTGATCCAGGAATTCTAAAATGTTGATGAGATGATACAGATTGATGGTAACTTTGGAGTCTGGAAGCACCTCTGCAGCTTGCTGATCTCTTTCGAGATTTATTAATGAATCTCGGGATCACGGCTGGTTAATGAGCTTATTCAGCACAGAAGCCAGTTCATGGTCATGAATTCCAGGCTCCCAGAAGAACTGGAGGATGGGGGGATCCTAGGTCATGTATCCCAGACTCTATGGGAGCCTGGAGATTTTGGTCACTCAATCTGCATACCTGAATTTTTCAACAGATTCGTTCATGAGTGAGGCTCCTGTGAACCTGTGGAGTCTGGCCTCGAGCATGATGGCAATTGGATTCTGGAGGTTTTTGGCTGCAAGGGCTTTGGTATGGCAAGTGGAAGGTTAAGATATTTTAGAAGATCAATTAATAATCTTCCACAAAACAGAAGCATGTTTCAAGACAGGTACACTAGTGAGTTCTAGAAATGCTTCAAAGAAGATCTATACTTCTAAGGTCGTCCACAAAATAAAAGAAACAGAAATTCTTCCTAACAGTTTCTATGATGGCAATATTATTCTAACACCAAAATCAAGCATTGACACTTGTGAAAGAAATTGCAGATCCATATTTCTTATGAACACAGATATATAAATGTCAATGATGAAACATTAGCAAACTAAATTCTACATTGTATCTAAAAGATCTATTATCAAAGGTGATCATTCCAAGAATGCAAGGAAGTTTCAATTAAACAAATGAATTAATGTGATGCCACATCAACAAAACTATATAAATGATAAGATCATGGTAATAGATACAGAGAAAGCTCTTCACAAGATTCGGTACTCAAACAGAATAAAAACTCTCAACTCAATAGGGATAAAAGTAGCTTAACTCAATATAAAAAAAAAACAGTATACAACAACTCCATAGCTAACATTATACTTCATGGTGAAATTCTGAAAGCCTTTCAAATAGACAAGGCACAAGGCAAGAAGTCCACTTTCACTGTTAGTATTCAATGTAGTGTTGAAAGTCCTAGTCACAGTACTTAGTCAAGTAAAATAAATCAAGCTGCTTAATGGCCATGATGCCAGAGACTCAGAAACAAATCTCGAAACCCAGCGGCTTTTGGCAGAAATGCATCTAGACTGCGCAGTAGGTTACTGTTGCCAGGCCACCCCAGAGGGAAAGGGTGCTGTCCCTCCACCAGAGGCCATTGGACAGTCATATTTGGGCCCTCAGTGATGAGACACGCAGGGCCTCACGGAATGGTTATGGAGCCGGCCCTTTCCTCCTCACTCCAATGAGACCCCAAGTGGCTGCCCACTAATGGCCTTTCTGGCTCCTGATCAAGCTGCTTAATGGCCATGATCCAAGAGACTCAGGAACAAATCTCAGAACCCAGCTGGCTTTTGCAGAAATACCTCCAGATTTAATTGTAAAATTTCGGAATTTCAAAATCGCACGGCCACTACTGCAGCTGTGTGACATCATATATGTTAGTCATAGCCAGCAATAGAAAACAAATTGTCTACTGTTGCCTTTTCTGCAGATCTGAGTGTTGGGGTAAAATCCCAAATAATAATGGTGGGTCTGGTGTCAAAATATTGAATGTAATCAAAGTAGAGAGAGAGTAATGTGGAAATCATCTTCTCCACAGGTAGGAGGAGGGGGGTGGGATGGGAGTATACTGGGGTTTTTGGTGGTGGAGAAGGCGTACTGGTGAAGGTACAGATGTTTCATTGTATGACCAAGACTTAAACCCTAAAGCTTTTTAACTTCTCTCATGGTGATTCAATAAATAAAAATAATAAAAATTAAAAAAACAGTAAGGTGGAGTTCATGCCCAATTCAATCAGCTAAACAGTGGCTGAATAAACAGCAGTACTCCTACATAAAAAAGAAAAAAAGAATAAAATCATAGGAATTTAAATTGGAAAAGAAAAATTTGAACTACACAGAAGAATCTAAAGATTCTACATAATATTTAGAATAAACTAACACAGTAAAATAGCAAAATAAAATATTAACAAACAGAATCTGCTGAATTTTTATATTCAGCAATTAACTATAAGGGGGAGTGAAAAACAACTTCATTTACAATGTGGACACATATCTAGTATTCAACTGAACACTGGAAATAAACACTTATACACCAAGTCACCATTAAACAAAAATAAAAAAGATATAGAAAATAAAGAAATGTTCCTATTAAAAGATTTTGTAGGGAGGGGTCAGGGGACATTGGAGACACACTCAGCAGTGATCAAAGATTCTGGATCTGCCCTCAGAAATCACTTCTAGCAGTGCTCATGGGACCTTATATGGTGACTGGGTTTGAACCTGGGTTGAACACATGCAAGGCTTGTTCCTTAACCATTGTATTCTCTTTTCTCTCCATACTAGATCAGAAGAATTAACGTTGTTAAAATGATGTGCCCCACTCAAATTATTATGTATACTCAATGCAATAATCATCAAAATGCCATCATATACTTTTAAGGATTTAGAAGAAATACTAACAAATTTTGTGTGGAATCATAAAAATGCCTGCGTAGCAAAAAAATATCTAAGAGAAAAGTAAATGTGAGGGAAAATGCTCTGGACCCCAAACAGAGTCGATACTACCAGGAGGTCCCAGATGGGGTAGGTGCTGCCATCCCACCTTCTCCAGATGGAATCCTGGTGACCATGAGCTTCTACAAGCATGGCTCTGGCATCCTGGTACCAGGACATTTTTCCGAACTGCAATGGGGCCACCCCGGCTCCCAGGCAACCTCTGATTCAGGAAGTCATGCCCACAACTCGCCCCCCCCCCCCCCAGCCATCTTAAAGCACACAGCAGCAAAGACGAAAACCAGCTGGAGGGCCCTATAGCAAAAGAAATTCTAAGAGAAAAGTAAATGGGAGGGAGAATGCTCGGGGCCCCAAACAGAGCTGATATCACCGGGAGGTCCCAGATGGGGTATGTGCTGCAGTCTCACCTTCTCCAGATGGAATCCCAGTGACCATGAGCTTCTACAAGCATGGCTGTGGCATGCGGGTACCAGGGCAATTTTCTGAACCACATGGCCGCATAAGCGGCTACAGACATTTCCTTATATGCAAAGTGATCACGGTCACGGTCACGGTCACGATCCTCCCATTGTTCATCGATTTGCTCGAGCGGGCCCAGTAACGTCTCCATCATGAGACTTGTTGTTACTGTGTTTGGCATATCGAGTATGTCACGGGTAGCTTGCCAGGCTCTGCCATGCGGGCGAGATACTCTTGGTAGCTTGCCGGGCTCTCCAAGAGGGGTGGAGGAATCGAACTCGGGTTGGCCATGTTGGCTGTGTGCAAGGCAAACGCCTTACCGCTGTGTTATCACTCCAGCCCTGCAAAGTGATCAATGGAAAGTAAATCATCCAACATTTCTCCCTGAAAATCAGGCTTGAATGGTGGTGGGAAAATCTGAGCAAAAGATAATGCCCAACCAAAATGCATCCGGACAGTGTATTTAACTATGGTGCTATGCCACCCTGGGAGGGGAAGGGTGTCTGTCCCTCCGCCTGTTCCCCTCTGTGCCGGCAACATGGTGTCCTGCATTTTCTAGAGCCTAATGAACAGACAGGTATGAATGTTGGGGAAAATTTCAAATAACAGAGGTGGGTCTTTTGTCATAATATTGAATGTGATCAATAGAGAGAGAGAGAGAGAGAGAGAGAGAGAGAGAGAGAGTGTGTAAAGTGGAAATCTGCAACACAGGTGGGAGGTGGGTGGGAAAGGGGTATACTGTATACTGGGGTTCTTGGTGGTGGAAAATGTGCACTGGTGGAGGGACGGGTGTTTGATCATTGTATGACCGACTGAGACTTGAACTGAAAGGCTTTGTTACTGTTCTCACGGTGATTCAACAAATAAATAAAAAATATTAAAAAAAGTAAATGGGAGACATTTCAATCCATAACTTTAAGCTATACTATAAAGTTACAGAAATTAAAAAATTGTGGTACTGAGGTGGTAACAGACTCTTATAAAAACGTAATACTATTGAGAGCCAGAAGAAGGTAGTACACCTACCTACTGCTGTATGCCTACAGATAGGTAGGTAATGTTCATCATTGCTTATTAACAGGGAAATAAAAATCAAGATGACAGAGTTTTCAACCCATAATTATGAGGATGGCCTGTATCAAAAATACCAGAACAAGGGCTGATGAATGTACTCAGTGGTAAAGTGCATGCCTCGAGTGTATGATACCTGGTTTAGCTCCATGCAGTGAAAAAAGAAAGATGTTAAAAATCAGAGCTGGTAGGGATGTGGTGGAAATGAAGCTATCATTCACTGTTGACTGGTAAGTCACCTTTAAGTATATATATATATATGTATAAATTCACATTAAAGAAACAATAGGTGATTTAATGCTATGACAAAAAATACAAATTTCAATGGAACTACACGAAAATGAAATGTTTCTGCACAGTAAATGACATTATTATCAAGATGAAGACATACTAATGAATGGGAGAAAACCTCTGAATGAAATATTCTGACAAAGCTGTAAAGCATATATCCTGAATGTATGAACCCTGGGATTCAGACTTGTAAGAGAAATAAAGGAGAGAGAAAGAAAGAAAGAAAGAAAGAAAGAAAGAAAGAAAGAAAGAAAGAAAGAAAGAAAGAAAGGGAAGAAAGAAAGGGAAGAAAGAGAGAAAGGAAGAAAATAAGGAAGGGGATGAGGGAAGGAGGGGTGGAGGAAGGAAGTGAGAGAGGAAGGAAGGGAGGGAGGGAGGGCGGAAAGGAGGGAGGGAGGGAGGGAAGGAGGGAGGAAGGAAGAGAGAAATGAGAGAAAGAGGGAAAGAAAAAGAGAGAAAGGAAGGAAAGAAGAATGAGAGAAAGAGAAAGAAGAAGAAAAGAAATAAAGGAAAAGAAAAGGGAAGAAACATACAAAAGAGAGGAAAAGAAATTAAAGGAGGGAAAGAATGAAAATTGAGGAAATGAAAAAGAAATGAGAGAAGGAGATTCAACTTGCAGAAGATAGTAACAATAGGTTATGCTTCAAATATCGATAGAAGAAAACTATCTGCTTATGGTCTAATTTGGGGTATATTTGTTTCTACAATATCTTGAGATGAAGTGTATTCTAAGAATTCAAACATTTATTCTAACATTAGGTTGGAGCGATAGCACAGCCGGTAGGGCATTTGCCTTGCACGCGGCTGACCTGGCTCACCCAGGTTCGATTCCTCCACCCCTCTCTGAGAGCCCGGCAAGCTACCGAGAGTATCTTGCCCTAACGGCAAAGCCTGACAAGCTCCCCGTGATGTATTCGACGTGCCAAACACAGTAATAAGTGTCACAATGGAGACATTACTCAAGCAAATTGATGAACAACGGGAGGACAGTGACAGTGATTCTAACATTTATTCTAAGTTTTGAAGCAGTGCATAAAGCTGTTGAATTCTAAGGTCCATTGTACATCTGTGGGATATAGTATACTTTCCTTTCATTTCTCATCCTAATTGCTATAGTTTTCTTCTTTTCTTTTACTCAATTTTAGTTCAAGTTTTGTCTATTTTATATTTAAAGAGCATGTCTTCATTTCAATGATCTTTGGTAATGTCCTCTCAAGTTATACTTAATTTTTTTCTGCCATAATTTTTATTCTTTTTTTTTTCATGTGCTAACTTTAGGGTTCATTTGTTCTTTTATGTAATCCTTTAGATGCGCAGTTAGATTTTTAGTTTGTGATGTATCTTCTTTACATGTGAGTCTGTAATAACTTGAATATCTTTTTAGTATTGTTTTTTCTGTGTTTTATATTCTCGGATAGGTGATGATTTCATTCTTGCCAGTTTTCAAGTGTTTTTGGTTTCCTCTTTCATTCCTCCTTGTCTCAATAGTTATCCATGGCTCTCTTTGTCTTTAGAATTTTTTCTCTCTAGTGCACTACTTTCTCTCGCTTTCTCTCTCTCCTCCCTGTTGGATATTAACCCAAAGTGTTTTAGGCTTCATCTGTGAATTGCCCCTTTCCCTCCTCCCAGAAAAGCTTACTGTGTCCTTGCTAGCATCCCTAATTTAGTTAAAGTTTATCATTAACCTTTCCTTTGTATTTTAGCTCTCATTGTCTCAGTCCCTCAAGTCAGTCTTAATTATTTATAAGCCAAAACTTTCTGGTAATTCTGAACTTCGTATTTGTACTGCTTTGTACTTGAAGTGCTGTGTATTTGTACCTACTTTTCTATTTCCCCTATAGCCTTTTTATATTTTACTATGGAGCAATGTTCTTTGGTTAAACACAGAAAGACCATTAATTTACTCCTAATATTTGGGAGTTGATTGATTCTGAAATATATCTACTTCTGGGCATAATTACTTGGTCATAATTAATTGAGCCGGGCTTCAGTTGCTGTAGTTCCTAACACCCCAAAAGGGAGGTTCTCCCCGTGGGACTGGGATAGACCTGGGGCAAGTGGCAAAGCTACCCTAGCATCGAAACGAAAAATTCTAGAAAGCACAAATGCATGATCTTGATGCAAACTGTTATAACTTGAGAGATAGGACCCCCATGGGGAACGACAAGCTGAACTGACCTGAAGACTTAGCCTGGGATTTACTGTAAAATCCTTGCTTGCTATCAGAGCCCAGAGAACTGTTAAAAATCTTGCTTGCTCTCAACCCAGAGAACTAAGTGTTGGGATCTTCGTCTCGTACTGTGTTTATCCAAACAACTGCAAATATTGATAACTTATACAACTAGAGGGAAAGATAAAAAAAATGTGGATGTCCCTGGGACACAGAATGTTTCCTTGAGTTAATCTTCTCCAAGAGAATTCCCTCTACCAAATGTTTATCTATGTAAATGATCAATCATACCTATATCCTTACCTCAACACCTCTTCAGATGTTCTATAAGTATGCTAGCAGCTCTGCATTAAACAGGCCATTTTCCCCATGAGCCTGTGGTCTTCCCCCATCTCCTGTCTCCGTGTCTCTCTGGCTCTCTGCTGGGGAGCCCTGGGGAGGTGGGGAGGCAGCTCTGGACCACAGAACACACACGCACATGTGTCTCAGCAGTGCCCCCTCATTTTACTTTGTGAACTCACATTCCCCTTGCTCAAAATCCTGCAAATAAAACCTGTTTTGATTTCATTAAAAATAGTTATTCATGGGACTGTAGTGATAGTGCAGTGGGTAGGGCATTTGCCTTGCACACGGCCAACCCAGGTTTGATTCCTAATATCCCATATGGTCCTCAAGAGCATCGCCAGGAGTAATTCCTGAGTGCAGATCCACGAGTAAGCCCTGTGTATTGCCAATCTAACCTCAAAAGAAAAAAGTTATTTATAATCATATTCTTTTTAGACCCAAATTGAAATAGTACAATTTTTCACTTTAGAACATTGTCCATGCAGATTTTGGGAACTGAGAATCCTGTAAATGTCTATTAATTCCATGTGCTACAACTCCTCATTTTGGCTGTTTGTTTCTTGAGCTGTTTTCTGGTTGGACTAGAGTAGTGGGATATTAAAGTCCTCTACTACTTATCTTATATGTCTATTTAGGCAAGTTATTAGTTGCTTAATATATTTTTATGATTCTTCGCTGTGTAAAATATAGATCAAATATATGTGTCTGTGTGCACACACACGAATGCACACACTTTTCTGTTAAATCCTCTTGAAGGATTTATTTATTAATTATAATGTAATGTCTTTACTACCTTGATTTGTCTGATCTACTTATGCCTGTCCCTGCTTTTTTGTCCATAATTTTCCTCTGCTATTATTTTCCAACCTTTTACTTTGAGTCTCTATTTGTCACTGTAGTTCAAGTGGCGTCGTTTAGAGAAGAGAACAGGAAATTTATTTTCCTGATCCGTATGGCCATTATGTCTTTCCACTAAGGAAGTTATGCATTTGTCTTTAGTGAAACTATTGGTAAAAATAATTGTTTTTTATTTATGAATTTGGGTACTTATAGCAATAATTTGCTTAGTGTCTACATCTGTTATTTTGTTTCCTTTTATTTTTATATATCCTCTTTTTTTATAATGTTTTCTTCTTCTATATTTAGTCTGAGTGATTTTATTCTGAGATACCTCTAATGCATATGTCTATTATTTAAGCTTATAAATTATTTTAAACAGAAAGGAAGTGACTCTTCAGTTCATTCTTAGAGTCCTAACAAGAGAAGACATCTTTTTCTTGCTACTTTCAACTGTGGTTCTTTTCATTTTATTAAGGTCCCTTAAGTAATTCTCAGAGAGATGGTTTATTAGTAATGGATTACTTTAACTGCTATTTTGGAATATATACTTATTCAAATTGGAGTGATAAGCAAATGTGTAGTGGTGGGGTTTTTTTGAATCCTGTTTCACTCAGTGGTTTTTACCAAATCAGTCACCTTTGACTTCTATGGATAAGCTGATAGTCTTATAGACAGTTATTCATATATTGTTATTTTGTTTTCATTCTGTTTATTTAAGATTCTCTAATTATCTTTTATTTTTGCCATGCTAATTTTAACGTCTCAGTGTGTATCACTGGGGTGTTTTCTGTTACTGTTTGGCAATCTTCTTTATTATTTAAATAAAATATTATTATTTTGGAGGGGTATGGTGCCGCCAACAGGTCAACCTGTACCTGCAGGGCAAGTACATCAACAGCCTGATGGGGCCTTCAGGCTTCCTGACACCCCAAAATTGCCACTGTGCCTTTGGCCAGACCCCAATAACTTGGGGCCAAGTTTATCAATGAAGTAAATGGCCAAAAGTTAGGTATGTGGGAGCCAGGCCCATGAACCACCTCCGGCTCAGCTATACAAGCTCATTTATTGTCCTTATTTCAGAGACTCATAGATCAATCTCGAAGTAGATGAAAAGTCATAGTTATTCTTGGACCCATCCATGGCTGAACAGAAAGAGGTAAATCGGAGGGGGACTGGTTAGCCTGTGCCTGCCCAAAAAGAGTCCCCAGCAGCTGCTTGATTCCACAATCCAAAATCACCGCCATAACCCCGGCCTGACTCCACCATCTCAGCACTGACCTCACCAAGATATAATCTGCTGAAAATTCGGGTATGCAGGTTTTGTGACTGAAATTTCCAAAATTTCATGGAGTTGGGGTGGGCTACCTCCCCCCTTCCCATGGAAACACTGGCAGTCACCCCCACAAACCAACTCCAGCACCACTCTGTAAACTCTACTACTGCCTGCTTTAGAGATACATAAATAAATCTCAAAAGAGATAAAAAGAGACACAGCAGCAAGTTCTGGAAGACAACACAGAGCCAGAGATCTCTCTGGGCCCCATACCAAGCCTATTTCACTGGGCACCCCAGAAGGAGCAGGTGCACTCTCCCTGCCTGTTCCAGATGGAATCCTGGTGACCAAGAGCTTCTACAAGAAAGACCCAGGTATGAGGGTTCCAGGACTAAATCTTCATGCTGCATGGTGGCAGACACACCAGGCTATCCCTCCCTAGTTCCCCGCCTACTTGTAGGTCTGGCTGTCACACCCACAATGTGTCTCTGGATGCCATCAAGCTCACCAACAGCCTTGGTCCAGAGATAACCAATCGAATCCCAAAATAGATTAGTGGCCCACAGAAATGTCTCTGGAACCCAACCATTTAAAATCTAGAATTCCAGAATCACACAGCCGTGGAACCCATGACATTCAAAATGAGCAATGGACAATAAATGATCTAGCACCTGCTCCTCGCAGGCAAGCTTGAATGGTGATGGGAAAATTCGAGCAAAACATAATGCCCAAAAGTAGAGGGAGAGTATTTGGGAAATTTCCTGCCATAGAGGCAGGGTGAGGACTGGGACAGGTAGAGGGAATATACTGGGGACCCTGGTGGTGGAAAGTACGCACTGGTGGAGGGATGGGTGTTCGATTATTGTACAGCTGAATCCTAACATGGAAGCTTTGGAACTTCTTATGGTGATTCAATTAAAAATATTATTATTACTTTTTATTGAATCATCATGAGATAGACCATAACAGAGCTGTTCAAGTTTGGGTTTAAATCATACAATGTTCCAACACTTACCCAGAGTGGAGTGAAAGCCTCAGGACAAATCCCAGTGTTGAAGTATGAAGGCACATAATACCACATTTCAAGAGGGGAGATGCTAGTGACACATGTGCTCGGGCACCACATGTGCTCAGCAGCAACGCATGGCTCTGGGAAGCATATGCACTTGGGCAGCTTATGCATATGCTTCCTTTATTGAAGTTAGCTTTGGTAGGCTTTCTCACAAGCTGCCCCTCTTGGGCTTTCTATCTAGGTAAGAGTCCATTGACAGGTGGCTGCCAAGGAGTTGGGAGTATGTGATGGTCTTTGATTTTCCTTTCCTGGACTTTGTTCCTATTGGAGCTTCACATAGGGCGAATCCAGCCTTCTCTGGGTCTGTGCTGGGACCAGGTAAAGATCTTACCAGGATTTAGTTCCTATGTCCACAGGTGGCTTTTAAAGCATGCTGAAAGTATGCTACAGACCAAATATGATTGCCACTCAATGCCTCTTTTGCAAACCACAACACCCAAAAGGAGAGAGAGAACAAAAGAGAATACCCTGCCACAGAGGCAGGGTGGGACGGGGGGATGGGGGTGGGAGCGATACTGAGACCCGTGGTGGTGGAAAATGGGCACTGGTGGAGGGATAGCTGTTTGATCATTGTACAATTGAAACCCAAGTACAAAAATTTGTAAATCTACAACTGTACCTCATGGTGTTTCACTAACAAAAATTTTAAAAAAATGTAAATGATAGAGAATGGGCACTGGTGGAGGGATGGGTACTGGATCATTGTATAACTGAAACCCAAGCACAAAAATTTGTAAGTCTACAACTGTACCTCATGGTGTTTCACTAATAAAATTTTTTAAAAAATATATTTTTTATTATTAAATCATCATGGAATACAGTTACAAAGCTTTCATGGTTGAATTTAAGTCATATAATGATCGAAAACCCCCGCCCTACACAATTGTAAATTTTCCACCATCAATGTCCCCAGTTTCCCTCCCACCACCCCCAACCCCCCAAGCCCCCTGCATCTATAGCAATCACCTTTCTTCTCTCTCTCTCTCTCTCTCTCTCTCTCTACACACACACACTTTTGTACATTGTTGTTTGAAATACATGTTATAAGAGGTCACCGTGTTTGTTCATGGCGTTCAGTATTTTTATTGGGAAAGGTACAGTTGGAGTAGTAACTGGACATATTTCACCTCTCATTATAGCTGAGTAATATTTCATTTTATGTATATTCCACTATTTCTTTTCTATTTTGCTTTGAAAACTTTTCCTTACATTTCTAAAAGCCTGGTTTGTGATTTGTGGTTCTTGCAATAAAACTTTAAAAAATTACTCATGTATTTATTTAGCGTTGTTCATTAATGTATTGTTGTCAATGTGGTTTCATATATAACACTTTACTTCCTTTTAGCACCACTTCCTTCTTTCAGCTGATATTCCCTCCACAATAGTCATTGCCTCTTCCCTGTCCTATTTCCCAGATACCTCAGGTGGTATGTTTCCCACTGACGACCAGTTTTCATGTTCTTTGTTTCATTTGTCTTTATGCACTTATTATTCCTCCATTATGTTTCCTTATACTCTGCATAAGACAGAGATCATTCTGTATCAATCTTTCTCCTTTTGACTAACTTCACTCAGCATACTTTCCAAGTACCTCCATGCAGCAGCAAGATGCATGACTTTATCTCTTCTTATGGCCTACTAATATTCCATTATCGTGTGTGTGTGCATTTGTGTATGTACATATATTATAATTTCTTTATCCAGTCATCTATTCCTGGACACTTGGATTGTTTCCAGATTTTGGCTTTTGTGAATAATACTACAAGGAACATGGAAGTGAAAATGTCTTTTCTTCATTTTATTTTTGGGCCCTTGGTGTATATTCTGAGAAGTGGAATTGCTGAGTCAAGTGGAAGATAAATTCCTAGATTTTTTTTAGGAATGTCCATATTGTTTTCCAGAAGGGTTGGAGTACTCAACAATTCTCACCAGAAGTGGTTAAGAATCCCTATCTTCCTGCATCCACACAAACACTGTTGTGTGAGATAATATCTGATTGTTCCCGATGACTGTGCAATATTTCATTTTGTAGACGTATCATAGTTTATTTATCCAATCATCTGTTCTCAGGCTGTTTCCAGATTCTGGCATTTTGAATAGTGCCGTGAAGAGCATAGAAGTGCAGATGGCTTTTCTGCAGTATGTTTTTGGATCCCCGGGGTATATTCCAAGAAGTGGTATTGCTGGATCATATGGAACCTCATTTGTATTTTTTTGAGGAATGCCTTTATTATTTTCTGAGAGAGCTGGGCCATTTGGCATTCTCACCAACAATGATGGAGAGTCCCTTTCTCCCAACACCCATGCCAGCACTGGTTGCTCTTGTTCTTTTTTATGTGTGCCAGTTTATGTGGTGAGAGATGATATCTCATTGCTGTTTTGATTTGCATTTCCCTCATGATTAGTGATGTTGGACATTTTTTCATGTGCCTTTTGGCCACTTGTATTTCTTCTTTGAGGAAGCTTTTCTTCACTACTTCTCCTAAGTTTTTATGGCATTGGATGTTTTATTCTTGTGATGTTCTCAGTGCCTTATAATTAACCACTTAACAGATAAATATTAAATAGATAATATTTCTATTCCATGGGCTGTCTTTGTATATTGATGACTGTCCCATTTCTTTATCTTTTCTTCCACATTTTTGGTCAGTGGTTTTTCATCTTTGAAGATGGCTTTAGCTTCAATGTCATGGAAAATTATGCTTATGTTTTCCTCTATGTACCTTATGGATTCAGGTATGATATTGAGGAATTTAATCCATTTGATCTGACTTTTGTGCCTGACGTTAGAAAGAGGTATGAGTTCATAGTTTTTGCATGTCATTGCCCATTTTCCCAACACCACTTGTTTAAGAGGCTTTCCTTGTTCCATTTCATATTTTTTGTTTATCAAAGATTGTGTGAATCTATATTAGCTGGTTATTGTCAGTATATTCAACTCTATTCCATTGATCTGTGGGTCTGCCTTTATCCCAATACCATGCTGTTTTAATTAGCACTGCATTGCAGTACAGTTTGAAATTGGGGAAGGTGATGCCTCCTGTCTTCTTTTCCCCAAGGATTGCCTTAGCAATTAGGTTGGGCTTATTTTTCCATGTGAATTTCAAGAGTGCTTAATTTTTTTCTTTGAAAAATGTCACGGTATCCTAATAGGGATCTCTTATAAATGGGTGGACATGGAGAGTATCATGTTGAGTGAAAAGAGCTGAGGGAGATGGGCAGACATAGAATGATTACACTCACTTGTGAGATATGAAAAATCATAGTATGAGACTAATATACAAGGACAAAGGCCAGGAAGACTGGCCCCCAGTTGGAAACTTGCTACAAGTGGTGGAGAGTGGAGGGCAGTTAGGATAGACAAGTCCACTATCACAGTGATACCTTGCCCAGAAATGATCAATCTGTGCAAGAACTGAGTGCTAAGAATAGGTAAACAGATAAAGATGATAATATTACACTCCTGTACTGCAGGTACTGAATGCCTGAATGAACTATAATGCCCAGAAGGAAAGAGAGAGAAAGAGAGTGAAAGAGAGCAGAAGAAAGAGAAAGAAGAGAAGTGCCTGATGCAGTAGCAGACTGATGTATTTGTGCGGGTAGTGGGAGGGGATGGTGGTAGGGAAACAGGGAACATTGGTGGTGGGGAAATGTACATTGGTGAAGGGAAAGGTGTTGGAACATTGTATCACTGAAACCCAACATAAACAACTTTAAAACTGTGTATCTCATGGTGCTAATATAAAAAAATTCTCACTGTTGCTTTGATTTGCATCGCCCTAATTATTAGTAATGCAGAGCGTTTCTTCATGTGCATTTTGGCCATTTGTATTTCTTCTTTGAGGAAATTTCTGTTCATATTTTCATGGATTTGGATGTTCTTGTGTTTTTGAAAAATGCTACCAATGCCTTCTAATATCTTGGATATTAATCCCTTTTAGATGAGTACTAGGTAAAGAATTTCTCCCATTCTGTGAGCTGTGTCTGTATTCTGGTTATTGTTTCCTTTGAAGTGCATAAGAAATTTTTAATTTAATGTAGTCCCATTTGTTTATCTTTGCTTCCCTTTACTTCATCAGTGATGTTTCATCCTCAAAGATGCCTCTAGCTGCCATGTCATGGAGGGTACTTTATGTATTTTTCTCTATGCACCTTATGACTTTGGACTCATATCAAGGTATTTTTTTTTTGGTCTTGGGAGAAATCCTTTTTTTATTAATTTTTTTAATTATTATTTTTTATTTATTTATTTAATTTTTATTAGTGAGACACCATGAGGAACAGTTGTAGACTTACAAATTTTGTGATTGGGTTTCAATTATACAATGATCGAATACCCATCCCTCCAACAGTGCCCATTTCCCACCACCACGGATCCCAGTATCCCTCCCATCCCCCATAGCCCCCATCCCACCCTTCCCCCGTGGCACGGCATTCCCTTTTGTTCTCTCTCTCCTATTGGGTGTTGTGGTTTGCGAAAGAGGCAATGAGTGGCAATCATGTTTGGTCTATAGTCTACTTTCAGCATGCTTAATCCATTTTGATTGACCATTTGTGCATGGCATTAGAAAGAGGTCTGAGTTCAGTTTTCTTATGAGCTGACCATTTTTTACTGGTACTATTGTTGAAGAGTTTTCCCTTGCTCCACTTTATGTTTAGTTCACTCCTTTATTGAATATTAACTGAATATACACCAGAGGTTCTGTCTCAGGATATTCAGCTCTATTCTGCTGATCTGAGGCTCCATATTTATTCCAGTGTCATCTTTTAAATTACTATTGCTTTGTATTACATTTTGAAATTGGAGAAAGTGATGCATCCCATCTATTTTCCCCAAGAATTGGTTTGAAAATTTGGGATGGTTGAGGTGGTACTGTGTTTCGTATAAATTTCAGGAGTGTTTGATCTATTTCTTTAAAAAATATCATGGGTATCACTATAGGAACTGCTTTTAATTTGCATAATGCTTTGGGAAATCCACTATTTCTTTATCCATTCAACTGACTTTGGGCATTTGGGTTGTATCTAAATTTTCTCTACTATATAGTTGTAATGAACACAGATGTGCCTGATCTTTTCAATGTAATGTGTTTATGTTCTTGTGAAATTTCTAGGTCTTATTGGGGGCATTTCTAGCTATTATGGTGGCATTTCTAGATTTTGTGGTAGTTTCTTTTTTTTTGATAACTCTCCATACTGTTTTCCTTAATGCTTCAATAATAAAAAAAGTTTCACCAGTAGTGAGAGAGGACTCTCTTTTCACTGCAGCTCCACAAGTATTAACTATGTCTGAACTTTTAAAATGTAGGGTATTCTCTCTGGCTTGAAATGATATGTCACTGTCATTTTCAGTATCATTTCCCTGATAATCAGTGATGATAAAACACTTTTCATATATCCATTGGTTGTCTGTATTTTCTCTTTAGGATAACATCTATTCATCTCCTTTTTTCATTTTAGAAAACTTTTAGGGAATGGAGTGATAGTACAGCAGGTAGGGCGTTTGCTTTGCATGCAACCAACCTGAGTTCAATCCGCAGCATCCCATATGGTCCCCCAAGCACTGCCAGAAATAATTCCTGAGTGAAGAGCCAGAAGTAATCTCTGAGCATCACCGAGTGTGACCCAAAAAGCAAAAAAAAAGTAAATAGAAAAGTTTTAAAAATATGTCTTGAGATTGCTTTATATATTTTTGATGTTAGCCTTCTGCCGTATATATGGCATGTGAATATTTTGGTATTTTTCCACAAGGTGTCTTTTATGTTGGCATTATTTGTTTCACAGTGCAGAAACTCTTTAATGATGTTTCATTTGCTTATTTTTGTTTCTTTTTTGCAAAGGATGTTGAATCATTGAATACACCTTTGAGTCACTATCATAGGAGTTATGATATGTTTAATATGATTGAGGTTATGGATACGATTCTAACATTGAGGTATTTAATACATTTCAAGTGAACTTGTGTATGGTCCAATTTCAGTCATTTCCTTGTGACTGATTATTTTTCTCAATTGTGTTTAAGAAAGACTTTCCTTGTACCTAAATTCTTTGTCATATATTAGCTGTCCCTATATCTGAGGGTTTATTTCTGGCTCCAATCTATGCCATTGGTCTGAAGGTCTGAATTTAACGCTCTTCCACATTGAATTTAATGCTCTTCCACATTGTTTCTATAGCTATAGCTTTACAGTGTAGTTTTTGGTCAAGCAGTGAAAGCCATCCATCTTCTTTATTCTCAGAATTGCTTTGGCACTTTGGGGAGTTTTGTGGTCTCATAAAAATTTTAGTGCAATTTGTTCTATGTCTTTGAAGAATGTCATTGTATATTTGAGAATCATTGTATTAAATTTGCATAAAGCTTTGGATTATATGGTGATTTTACCATCTTCCTGAGAAGGCACTTTTCTCAAGTATATTAAAAAGTTAAAGCTAATGTGTTTTTTCTCAAAATATTAGAAATTGAGCTCCCATGTCAGCAATACTACTTCTGGGAATATATCCCAGAGATGCAAAAAAAGTATAGTAGAAATGATATCTACACTTGTGTGTTCATTGAAGCACTCTTTACAATAGGTAGAATCTGGAAAAACCCGAGTGCCCAAGAACAGATAACTGGTTAAAGAAACTTTGTTACACCTACACAATGGAATACTATGCAGCTGTTACAAAAGATGTAGTCATGAAATTTGTGTATAAGTGGATCAACAAGGAAAGTATCATGTTAAGTGAAATGAGTCAGAAAGAGAGGGGCAGACATAGAAAGATTGCATTCATTTGTGGAATATAAAGTAACAGAATGGAAGACTCACACCCAAGAATAGTAGGGATGAGTACTAGGAGATTTACTCCACGGCTTAGAAGCCGGCCTCACATGCTGGGGGAAAAGGCAGCTCAGATAGAGAAGGAACCACCAAGTAAAGGGTGCTAGAAGGGCCCGCTTGGAATGGGAGATGCGAGTTGAAAGTAGACTATAGACCAAACATGATGACCACTCAATACCTATATTGCAAACCACAACACCCAAAAGGAGAGATAGAGAGAGCAAGAGGAATATACTGCCACAGAGGCGGAGTAGGGTGGGGGGATGGGGTATCATTGGGAGGGTTACTGGTATCATTGGTGATGGAGAATGGGCACTGGCGGAGGGATGGGTACTGGATAATTGTATGACTGAACTGTAAGCAGGAAAGTTTCTAAGTCTGTAACTGTACTTCACGGTGATTCATTAAAAAATTTAAAACAAAATAAAGTAAATAAAATAAAATAAAAAAGAGTAGAAACTAAAACGTAAATCCGACATATTTGAAGAAAAATTCCCGGAGCTAAAAAGCATATGTAAACAGTTTCAGGAGGCCCAAAGGGTACCAGCTAAAGGAATACCAAATAAAAATCCTGCAACACACACCATTATCAGCATGACAAAAACTATAGACAGATAATATCTTGGTTTAAGATTGTCCCATTTGTTTATCTCTCTTCCACTTGCTTGGTCAGTGGCATTTCCTCTTTGGAGATACCTTTAGCTTCAATGTCCTGTAGGGTTTTGCCAACTTTCTTCAAAGTACCTTATGGATTTTGGTCAGATGTTGAGTTCTTTAAAACACTTGGATCTGACGTTTGTGCATGGATTTAGGTAGAGTTCTGAGCCCTTTTCTTTGCATGTAGTTGTCCAGTTTTACCAACACCATTTGTTAAACAGGTTTTCCTTGATCCAATTTATGTTTCTTGCTCCAATATCAAAGATTAGGTGAACATATATTTGAGAGTGTGTGTAAGGATATTCAACCTATTTCATTGATCTGTGGATCCACCTTTGTTCCAATACCATGGTGTTTTAATTATTAATGCTTTGTAGACCAGTTTCAGGTTTGGGAGGATTATGCCTCACATCTCCCCCGTCTCAAAGAATTGCTTTAGCTATTCATGGGGCTTGTTACATATGAATTTTAGGAGTGTTTGATCAATTTCATTGAAGAATGGCATGGGTATTCTTATACAGATCACATTGAATCTGTATAATGCTTTGGGAAGCATTGTCATTTTGACAATGTTAATATTCCCAACCCATGAGCAGGGGATGTGTTTCCATTTCCTCATGTCCTCTTTTATTTCTTGAAGTAGCGTTTTGTAGTTTTATTTGTATAGGTCCTTTTCTTCCTTAGTTAAAACTGATAGATTTTTTTCATATCACTTTCTTCTCCTCTATACAGGAAAGCTACAGAGTTTTGCGTGTTGATTTTGTAGCCCGTGACATTACTATGCAAGTTTATTCTTTCTAGAACCTTCTTGGTAGAGGCTTTAGGGTTCTCAAAGTATAGTATCATGTCATCTTCAAATAGTGAGAGCTTGATATCTTCCTTTCAAATCCAGATGCCCTTATATCTTTTCCTTGCCTAACTGCTATGGTCAATAATTCCAGTATTATATTGAACAGAAGTGGTGAGAATGGGTATCCTTGTCTTGTACCTGATCTTAGAGGAAAGGCTTTTAATTTTTTCCTTATTGAGGTTCATGCTTGCAGTGGATTTGTTTGAGATGGCTTTGACTATATTGAGGAAAATTTCTTCAATTCCCATTTTTTTAAATTTTTTTATTAGTGAAACACCATGAGGTACAGTTATAGACCTATAAATTTTTGTGCTTGGGTTTCAGTTATACAATGATCAAGTACCCATCCCTCCACCAGTGCCCATCCTCCACCACCACGGGACCCAGCATCCCTCCCACCACCCATCCCCCCCGTCCCACCCTGACTCTGTGGCAGGGCATTCCCCCTTGCTCTCTCTCTCTCTTCTTTTGGGTACTGTGTTTTGCAAGAGAGGCATTCAGTGGCAATAATGTTTGGTCTTATAGACTACTTTGAGCATGCTTCTCCCACCCTGGGAGGGTCCTCACAACACCCTTTATTTGGTGCTCTCTTCTCTATCTGAGCTTTCTTTTCATCTAGCACGTGTGGCTGGCCTTCAAGTCATGAAGCAAAATTCCTGGTACTAATCTCAGCCGTTCCTGGGTGTTAGTCTCCCGTTTTGTTGCTTTATGTTCCCCAGATGAATGCAATCTTTCTGTGTCTATCCCGCTCTTTCTGACTCATTTCGCTTAACATGATACTTTCCATGTAGTACCACTTGTATGTAAATTTCATACCTTCATCTTTTCTAACAGCTACATAGTACTCCATTGTGTAAATGTACCAAAGTTTCTTTAACCAGTCATCTGTTCTCAGGCCCTCAGGTTTTTTCCAGATTCTGGCTATTGTAAAGAGTGTTGCAATGAACGAACAATTGCAGATGTCACTTCAACTATACCTTTTTGCCTCTCTGGGATATATTCCCAGGAGTGCTATAGCTGGGTCAAATAGGATATCAAATTCTAATTTTTTGAGAATTGTCCATACTGTTTTCCAAAAGGGTTGGACCAGCCTGCATTCCCACTAGCAGTGAAGGAGGGTCCCTTTCTCTTCACATCCGCGCAAGCATCAGGTTGCTTTCGTTCTTGTGGATGTGGGCCAGTCTCTGTGGTGTAAAATGATATATCATTGTTGTTTTAATCTGCATCTCTCTGATGATTAGTGATGTAGAGCATTTTCTCATGTGCCTTTTTGCCATTCGGATTTCTTCTTTGCGAAAGTTTCTGTTCATTCCCCCGCCCCATTTTTTGATGGGGTTGGGTGATTTCTTCTTGTGGAGTTCACCAGTACCTTGTATATCCTTGATATCAACCCCTTGTCGGATGTGTATTTGGTGAATATCCTTTACAATTCTGTAGGATGTCTTTGTATTTTGGTCACTGTTTCTTTTGAGGTGCAGAAGCTTCTTAGTTTAAGATAGTCCCATTTGTCTATCTCTGTTTTCACTTGCTCGGCCAGTGGCGTGACATCTTTGAAGAATCCATTAGCTTTAATATCATGGAGATTTTTGCCAACTTTGTCTTCAATAAACATTATGGATTACGGTCTGATGTTGAGGTCATAAATCCATTTCGATGTTACTTTTGTGCATGGGGTTAGGCAGAGATCTGAGCCCACTTTTTGCATGTAGCCGTCCAGTTTTGCCAGCACATTTTATTAAAGAGGCTTTCCCTGCTCCATTTCACTTTTCTTGTCCCCTTGTCGAAGATTAGATGATTATGTGTTTGGGGGGAGATGTCAGTATATTCAACTCTTTTCCATTGGTCTGCAGCTCTGCCTTTGTTCCAGTACCATGCTGTTTTAATTATTACTGCTTTGTAGTAGAGCTTGAAGTTAGGTAGGTTGATTCCTCCCATTTTCTTTTTCCCAAGAATTGCTTTAGCTATTCGTGGGGGCTTATTGTTCCATATAAATTTCAGGAGTGTTTGCTCCATTTCTTTGAAGAAGGTCATGGGTATCCTTATAGGGATTGCATTGAATTTGTACAGTGATTTGGGAAGCATTGCCATTTTGACAATGTTGATTCTCCCCATCCATGAACAGATATTTTTCCATTTCCTCGTGTCCTCTTTTATTTCCTGAAGCAGTGTTTTGTAGTTTTCTTTGTACCGGTCCTTTACTTCCTTAGTTAAGCTGATTCCCAGGTACTTGACTTTCTGGGGCACAGTTGTGAATGGGATTGTTTTCTTCATGTCACTTTCTTCTCTTTCACTATTTGCGTATAGGAAAACCATGGATTTTTGGGTATTGATTTTATAGCCTGCCACTTTACTATACAAGCCTATTCTTTCTAGGAGTTTCTTGGTAGAGGTTTTAGGGTTCTGTAAGTACAGTATCATATCATCTGCGAATAGTGAGAGGTCAGTTTCTTCTTTCCCTATCTAGATGCCCTTAATATCTTTTTCTTGCCTAATCGCTATTGCAAGTACTTCCAGTACTATATTGAACAGTAGTGGAGACAGTGGGCATCCTTGTCTCGTCCCTTACCTTAGGGGGAAGGCTCTCAGTTTTTCCCCATTGAGGATGATGTTTGCTGTAGTTTTGTGGTAGATGGTTTTAACTGTATTGAGGAAAGTCCCCTCTATCCCCATTTTGGCAAGGGTTTTCATCATGAATGGGTGCTGGATCTTGTCAAATGCTTTCTCTGCATCTATTGATATGATCATATTGTTCTTATCTCTACATTTGTTGATATGATGGATTATGTTGATTGATTTCTGAATGTTGAACCATCCTTGCATCTCTGGGATGAATACCACTTGGTCATGATGTATGATCTTTTTGATGAGCTGTTGAATTCTATTGGCTAGTATTTTGTTGAAAATCTTCGCATATGTGTTCATCAAGGATATTGGCCTGTATTTTTCTTTTCTTTTAGTTTCTTTGTTTCCTTTTGGTATTAGAGAGATATGGGCTTCATAGAAATTGTTTGGGAGAGTTTCTGTTTTTTCAATTTCCTGGAAAAGCTTGAGAAGAACTGGCAATATTTCCTCTTTAAATGTTTGGAAAAATTCGCTAGTAAATCCATCTGGACCTGGGCTTTTGTCTTTGGGAAGACTTTTGATTACAGTTTCAATTTCCTTGATGTGAATAGGAATATCAATATATCTTCTTGAATCAATATATCCTCTTGATTCATCTTTGGGAGATGATAGGAATCCAGGAATTTATCCATTTCTTCTAGGTTCTCTTGTTTCTTGGCATACAGATTTTCAAAGTAGTCTCTGATGATCTCTTGAATTTTTTTAGTTTCTGTTGTGATATTCCCATTCTTATTTCTGATTCTATTTATTAGGGTTCTCTCTCTCTCTGTTTCTTTGTGAGTGTTGCTAGTGGTTTATCTATCTTATTTATTTTCTCGAAGAACTTGGTTTCATTGAACTTTCGGATTGTTTCTTTGGTTTCCATGTCGTTGATTTCTGCTCTAAGTTTTATGATCTCTTTCCTTCTGCCTGATTTAGGCCCTTTCTGCTGATCCTTTTCTAAGGTCTTGAGCTGTGAGGTCAAGTTGTTTATGTGCATCTTTTCTACAGACTAAGATATGCTTGCAGAGCTATTAATTTTCCCCTTAATACAGCTTTCTCTGCATCCTATAATTTCTGTTAGTTTGTATCTCTCATTTGTTTCCAGGTATCTTTTGATTTCGTCCTTGGCTTCGTTCCTGACCCACATGTTGTTCAGCATCGAGTTGTTTGATTTCCAGGTGTTTGATTTGGTTCTCTGTGTCTGTGTGTGATTCACTTCTATCCTCAGTGCATCATGGTCTGAAAAGATGGATGATACTACTTCTATCTTCCTGATTCTGTTGCGGTATGTTTTGTGTCCTAGCACATGGTCTATTTTGGAAAATGTTCCGTGAGCACTGGAGAAGAATGTGTATTCTTTCTTTTGGGGGTGTAAATCCCTGTATAGGTCTATAAGCCCTTTCTCTTCATTTCTTCTTTCAGAGCCAATAATTCCTGGCTGAGTTTTGTTCTTGTTGATCTATCCAGAGGTGATAAGGCGATGTTGAAATCTCCAAGAACTATTGTGTTGGTAGCGATGTCCTCCTTAAAATCTGTTAGTAGTTGTTTTAAATATTTAGCTGTTCCCTCATTAGGTGCATATACATTTAAGAATGTGATTTCTTCCTGTTGTACGTATCCCTTGATGAAGAGAAAATAGCCTTCACTGTCCCTTATAATCTTTTTCAATGCGAAATTAATGTTGTCTGATACTAGTATGGCCACCCCAGCTTTTTTGAAGGAGCTGTGTGCTTGCAGGATTGTTTTCCATCCTTTGACTTTGAGTCTGTGTTTGCTCTGGCTGTTGAGATGAGTTTCTTGTAGGCAGCAGAATGTTGGGTTCTGTCTCTGTATCCATTTTGCCACTCCGTGTCTCTTAAATGGTGAATTTAGACTATTGACATTGAGAGAGAGTATGGTTATGGGTTTTTGTGTCATGTTTCTGTGCGGGTGTGTTGTGGTTGTAGGGTTTGTCTTGTCTTATAGTAGCCCCTTTAAGCCTTGTTTTAGGTTTGGTTTTGAGTCTATGAAGTTCCTGAGCTGCTTTTTATCTAGAAAATAGTGTAGCATTCCTTCGATTTTGAGTGAGAGTTTAGCCGGATAGAGTATTCTTGGTGAAACATTCATTTCATTGAGTTTTTTGACTATATCTCACCACTGCTTTTGGGCTTGGAGGATTTCCTCTGATAGGTCTGCTGTGAATCTAAGGGGTGATCCTTTGTATGTGATTTCCTTCTTTGCCCTTGCTGCTTGCAGTATTGTGTCTCTATCGGCACCATCGATCATTCTAATTATGACATGTCTTGGAGTATATTTGTTCGGGTCTCTTTTAGCTGGCACTCTTCGGGCTCCTTGAACCTGAATGGCTGCATTGTGGAGCTATGGGAATTTTTCAGCAATGATTTGTTTGACGGTGTATTTTTTTTTTCCGTTGGGATTGTTTCCCTGAGCTTCAGGTAGTCCCATCATTCTAATGTTCTTTCTCTTGGAATCATTTGCTAGGACTCTGATTCTCTGTAGAGCTATTTTGAGGTCCCTTGCCACTGTTTTTGTTGCGTGTTGGCTTGGTGCAGCTGATCTTCCAGCTCACTGATTCTCTCTTCAGCTGCGGTCATTCTATTGTTAAGAGAAGAGACTGAGTTTCTCATTTTATCTACGGAATCTTTTAAAACGTGGCATTTCTGCTTCCATTTCTTCGCGTATTTTGTCGATTTTTTCTGTGGTGTTACTGTCTGTCTGTCTGACTGTTTCATTGAGTTGATTGAACATCTTCATGACATTCGATCTGAATTCTATGTCAGAGAGGTCCCTTGGGTGAGCAGTATCCAGAGAATCTTCTAGATTGTTTTCATTGTCCTCCCCTTGTGGTGGGGATTTTCTTTGTTTCTTCATATTGCTGAGTTGGTTGGGGACTAGATTCCTTGGAGACTAGGTTCCTTAGAATGGGTAAACAACCTGCTGCCGCGTTATCAGCTGCCTGCCGGAAAATAGGCCATGCCCACTTGTGAAGAGGACACGCCTCTACGGAAACCTGGGTTTGGGATGAGATGGGCGCCACGTGAGGAGTGAAGAGGGGAGGGCAGATGCTCAGAACTGCTTTTCTCCAGGCATCTGGGGGGACAACTGGGGTCTTGAAGGGAGAGATGGAAGTCCCGGGGTCACGATCTGGTGGCTGAGCTGACCTGGGTTTGGGTTGAGATGGGCGCTGCATGAGGAGTGAAGAGGGGAGGGCTCAATTCCCTTTTTGATGACAGTTTTCTTCATAAACGGGTACTGGATCTTGTCAAATGCTTTTTCTGCATCTATTGATGTGATCATATGGTTTTTATCTTTTCTTTTATTTATATGATGAATTATGCTGATTGACTTGTGAATGTTAAACCATCTTTGCATCCTTAGGATGAATCCCACTTGGTCGTGGTGTATGATCTTTTTAATAATTTGATCATTTTATAATTATCAATTCTTTTTGTGGCCAGTTTCATTTTTTCCCACATTGTTTAATTTAGGCCTACAAAGAAAACTAAGTTTTTTTTATTTCTGCAAAAGTTAATATTTCCTCATAGCTTTCTAGGATATTATTCATAGCCACATTAATATCCAAGGGGAAACTAAAAAAAAGAATGAAAGATAAAAGAATGCACAGCCATATATTTATGGAAGAGATTTTAGTCTTTTAAAGCAGTGTTTTGTAACCTTTTTCTGACTGTAAACGTTTTCTCACCTTGTTTCCACCCTTGTTTCCCCTATTTTACTATTTCAGAATTTAATCTGTGACTTTAAATTGTGACTCCCTTACAATATCCTGGGGGTCGAGAAGGGGTCATATGGCCCTGGGTTGAGAAACATAACTTTAAAGGAAAGAAATGAAACATGTAATGTGTACAATATGAAGCTCTATAAACTGGGAGTGCCCCTTATCATGCAGGAAATCTTAATTTTTTAATTTGAACTTTTGATCATAGGACATTTTTATTTTCAGTTAATTATATAACATGTTTGAAAGATATATAAAACTACTGATAAAACAAGGAGTTGAAATAGAATTTTGTATTGAGCATAAAATAAAAAATTATGAAATTCATCTTTCCTATTAGTTCTATGATGAAAAATTTATCTGGTATTGGATTTTTTTTCACTATGCCCCACTAGGTAGAAAATCAGCCTAAAGGAAATTAAAAGTTGAATTCAAACTTCAAATCCAACTTGTTCTTCTGGACAGGGACAATTTTCCTTATCTTGTTCCTCCTCCCTTAACTAAAATAAGAACAGATTCAGCAATTACTCAGAAACCTTTGGCTTAGGTTTGCAGTTAAGATGGACTGTGACTCAAGGGAGTAGCCCAAGAGGGAATTTATTGATCTTTCTCCGGTGCCCACTAGTCTGCGATCCACCCATCCTAAAAATATGCTTCCCTGCAAAAATGTGCTTCCTTTTTCTATGAAAACTGCTCATAGTTACCATGCATTCAAGATGGTTAATTTGAGCACAAGAGCCCGTCTCCAAATCTATTACTAATAAAGTGTAATCTATCTTTCTTCTTCTTCTTTCTTTCTTTCTTTCTTTCTTTCTTTCTTTCTTTCTTTCATCTTTCTTTCTTTCTTTCTTCCTTCCTTTCTTCCTTTCTCTCTTTCTTTTCTTTCTTTCATTTTTCCTTCTTTCCTTTTTTCTTTCTTTCTTCCTCCTTCCCTCCCTCCCTCCCTCCCTCCCTCCCTCCCTTCCTTCCCTCCCTCCCTCCCTCCTTGCTTCCATCTTTTCTTCTTTCCTTCTTTCTTCATTTTCTTTCTTTTTGTGGCCATACTTGACAGTGTTCAGGGCTTATTGTAGTGACTCTGTGGTGATGATACTCAGGGCACCATATGTTTCGCCAGGGATTGATCCAGAGATGTCTTCATTGAAGACCAAGAACCTCAACCTCTGTCCTATTTTTTGACCAATAAAACTCTCTGTTAAAATGTAACCATATCATTATTGATTATTCCTTAAATGGAACCATACATTCATTGTTAGAAGTATAAGCCAGGCAATCATTAGGATTCTCTTTGTTTTCTACATATGTTCATCTTCAAACTTCTCACCCCCATCCCCGGTCTATATCCTGAATCCTAATCCTAAAGGATGTTATCATACATTCCATCTTTCTTCTCAAACAAGGTTGATTTATGAATATAGGGGAAAAAATAAAACACATTGCCATCTGGAAAGATTTTCAGTTATGACACAGATCCTAGAGATAGATTTTTAAATCATTTTTTGGTTTTTTTTTTTTGGTGCCACATATGCCAGTGTTCAGGGCCTACTCCTGGCAATGTCTTTAGAGGTGAATCCTGCCAGAACTCAGGAACCATATTGGGTGCCAGGGATTAAACTTTGGTTGGCCACACCAGGCAAATACCCTACCCCTGTACTTGCTCTTCAACATGTGTTTAACCAACTTATCTCAGTATTTTATAAGGAATGGAACATCATTCCTAGGAAAGTCTTTAACCGTGACATGAGCCAAACTGCCTCTAAGCAGGACTGACTACTACGTAACTTGCTACAATAAATTTCTTGTAACTTCTTTTGAACAGCTCAATATCAGTCTTCCTGAGTGTAAATGGTTTCAGGGACAAATCTGAAATCTTTTCACATTGTTAGTACTTTAATAAACCCGTTTTTCCATCAGTACTTTTCACTCTAATAATTGATTTTTGAGCAGAAAACACTTGAATTTTGGTTTAGTTATAGAAATATATTATATTTCACAAAAAGCATCAGTCAAACATACAGTCACTTTTTCAGGTCAGTTAGAATTTTTGCTATATTTTAAATGACAATGGACAAGAAAAATTACAATAATTTTATTCTACACAGTTGAAATATTATAGTATTTTGATCTTTTTTCTACTTGAAAATTTTCTAGTTCATTTTAAATTTTAATTGAGATTTTGTGGTTTACAGTGCTGTTAATAATGGTTTATCGTGCACATAATTCCAACAACACCCCCATTATCTGTTTTTATTAAGCCATAGTGGTTCTCAGCGCTTATTCCTGGCATTGCTCATGGGACCATAAGTGGTGCTCGTAATCAAATGTGGGTTAGCTGGTCACAAGGCGAATATCCTACCCATTGTATTATCTCTTTTCCCCCAAGTTCTGCCCTATTATTTATAATATTCTCTGATAGAGAAATGATTGAAATTAAAGATTAGATTAAAGGAAATGTAATTCATGAAAATGCAGAGTAACAAAATTAGTATATGGTAACAGCCTATGAATATCTTAACTGGTCTTGTGGTAATACTACAATTTTTTTGTTTTGCTTTTTGGGTCACACCTGGCGATGCACAGGGGCCATTCCTGGCTCTGCACCCAGGAGTTACTCCTGGCGGTGCTCAGGGGACCATATGGGATGCTGGGAATCGAACCCGGGTCAGCTGCGTGCAAGGCAAACGCCCTACCTGCTTGCTATCTCTCCAGCCCCAATACTACAATGTTTTAAATTAAAAAATATAGCGATATTTATATGAGGAAAATTGTTCTCTAGTATGTAACATTTGAAACTTACCCTCTAATATGGATCATTTGGAAGTTAAAATGTGATTCAATTCTGAATTTCCTTCCTGGAAAGTTAAAGTTTTTATTTAATTATATGGGCTATCATTTTGCTTAATGATGAAAACAGACTTGATTTTCAAGCCCATATTGTCCCTTAAACACATACCTTGCTTGCTAATCTCTATGTTTCTGTGCTTGCCTATTTCCACTCTGGAGGAGCTTATATTCTTTCTTGAACATATACTTTTCTTTTTCCCCTCACATCTTTCTAAACAAGTTTCAATGAAAAATATCTTGCTTGATCAAAAATAACGATGCATATGATTCTAATTGCTCCTTTTTGTATGCAGGTGTTTGGGCCACACGCAGAGGTGCTCGGGATTTATTTCTTCCTGTGTCTGCATTCTGAGATCACTCCTGGCAGGGCTCTGGAACTGTATGTTATACATATATGTAATTAATATCCATGGAGTGCCACAATTCACCAATTAAACAAGTAAACCACAAAATAATAATTAATCTACAGAGGGAAAGGAGCGGACTCAAAATGATCTATCTCATATGGAGGTCATAAAGTAACTTCCTAGAGGAATATCAAATACCAAAAAGGCAGTAGAAACTAAGAGCAGAACTGATTTTTCCTAAGAAGTTTGTTATTGGGGAAGTAGTGGTGGGGAATAAGTTACGGAAGGGAAAACTAAGAAAATGTTGGAGGGGAAATGTGCCTGCCACAGAGGCATGCTGAAGGGCAAGAAGGAGACCAGGGACATTAGTGGAGGGTAGTGGACATTGGTGAAGGGATTTATGTTGAGTATTGTATGCCTGAAACTCAATCATAAATATCTTTGCAACTTGTGATTCATGGAGATTCAATAAAAAATAAAATGTCAAAAATAATCACTTGATCACTTGATATCCCGTTACTCATCGATTTTCTCGAGCAGGCGCCAGTAACGTCTCCATTCATCCCTGTTGCATGCTAGCATAGCCCAATGGCATCTGCTCATTCTAGGAACATGAAGAGCCTCAAACCAATTGTTCAGGGTCTTGACGAAGAAGTCTGACCATCTCATAGGTGGGCGTCTACGTGATCTTTTGACATCCCGTGGAATCCAGTCGGTAATGGCTCTAGTACAGCAGTCATCTCTAAATCTCATTACGTGTCCAGCCCATCTGATTTTCAATGTTTTGGCAAATGAGAGAGCATCCCTGATTCATGAGCGTTGACGGAGGTCGGAAGTCCGGATTCTTTCCCTCATTTGAGTGAAGCGTGATACTCCAAGCATAGCTCTTTCGATTTCTCTTTGAGAGACCCGAATAGAGTTTTCATCCCGTTTTTGTAGGGCCCAGGTCTCTGAGGCATATGTTAATGCAGGAAGAACAGTGGAATCGAAGAGATGTGCTCGAAGCTGGAGGTTCTTTTCCTCTTAGTTATTTCTTTGATGCTCTTGAAGGCGTTCCAAGCCACTCTCTTCCTCCTGCACAACTCAGGTGCCAGGTCATTCGTCATGTTGACTTCTCGACCTAGGTACACATAACTGTTGCATTTGAAGATGGTTGTTCCATTGATACTGAATGGAACGTCAGGAACACGATTGTTTCTCATGAGCATTGTCTTTGCGAGATTCAGCTGTAATCCGACCTTTCCACACTCAGGTCGAAGTCAGTCAGCATTTGTGCCGCTTGGCTGATGTTGGTGTTATTAGAATGATGTCCTCAGCAAAGCAGAAGTGGTGTAATTGCCGACCATCTATCTTTACTCCCATTCCTTCCCATTCCAGTCGTCACATGGTGTTCTCGATGGTGGCACTCAAGAGTTCTGGTGAAATAGTATCAACCTGCCGAACCCCTCTCTTGACATCAATGATCACTTCTATGTAGAATGGTGAGATCCTGATAGTGATTCCATAACACAGGTCACAGAGGATCCTGATGTATTGACTTTGAACGCCCTGATTGGCTAGGGCTTCTATGACCGCTTCTATCTTAACAGAATCAAAGGCCTTCTTTTAATCAATGAACATTAGACAGAGCAGCATCTTGAACTCCCAAGAAACCTCAATGACCTTGGTTATCATGTGTATATGGTCGATGGTGCTGAATCCTTTTCCGAACCCTGCTTGCTTGCATGGTTGTTCTTCATCTAGTGTTCTGCCAATCCTATTCAGGATGTCTTGAGTGAACAGCTTGTAGATGACAAACAATAGGCAGATTGGGCGATAGTTGCCAATGTCGTGGAAGTCTTCCTTCTTGTATAGTAGTACAATCCTGCTGGTTTTCCACTGGGACGGAACCTTGCATTCAGACAGGTAACACGTGAAGAGCCGAGCCAGTGTATTGATGAGTATTGACGGTAGGTTCTTCAGGTGTTCGGGTCTGACCTTGTCTGAGCCAGATGTTCTTTGTTTCTTTACCAACGAGATGCTGTGTCGGATTTCAAAACGGATAACGTTGGGAACGTCATATCCATCCTGCGGAATTTGTTATGTGGGTTGGTGGACATGGCTATTAAAGAGATCTGAGTAGAAGTCATGAATAATCTTATCCATTGCCCTTCTGGAAGATGTGATAAATCCATCAGGACTTTGGAGGGCAGTCAACTTGGTCTTGTAGTTGTTGAAGGATAGGCGGTTTTTACGAATGCTTTTCCCGGCTTCTGCCACATCTGCCAGCACTGCTGCTCTTCTCTCTTTGAGGTCTTCCTTGATCACTTCTCTGCACTGTTTTGCAAGCTCCAACATTCACTAACGGTTGCCTGAGGCATGCACCGAGCCACGTTGGCGAATAAGCTCAAGAGTTTTCAAAGACAGGCATTTTTTGTGGTTATCTCTCTCGGTATTCTTTGCACAATCATAGAGGTGCTGAACTCTAGGGTAACATTGCTTTGTCCTTCCACAAGAAGCTTAGGTTTATCTGGTTACACCCATCAATCTGGTTACACCCGTTACAGTGCTCCTGAAGCACTTCCATTGTGTTTATCTGTAAGCAGTCTTCCCTATGCTCTCCTTCCCACCCAGTTAATCAGTTTTCCCCTTAATCAGACTTTGTTAATTTGTAAGATCAGTTTCCCAGAAATCTATGATTTTATATGTATGAGTGAAATATTGCCTTTCTCCTCTCTCTATGCCTTATGAACAGTTTACCTTAAAGTAATATCCTTTTTGTATAGATACAGGAAGACCATTAATATTATGCTTTGTAACTTAGGATTTGATTGGCTTTGAATATTATTCACTCCCGGGCATCTGCTTTCTCGACTTAAGCCTCAGTTGCCCTTAGTTCCTAACACCCCAAAAGCAGGGTCCCGACGCGGGACTGAAAGGACCCAGGGCAAGAGGGGAGCTGTGCTGGCATCAAAATGGGCCAGGCCAAAGTGCCATGATTCTTAACTATAAGTTAAGAGTTTGATCATAGACAAATGCTGTCATGATCCAAAGGTAACGACGAGACTAGGATCCTGCTAGGGGTGAGAAAGACTATCTGGCCTGAGCACTGTAGTCTGAGATCTAGATGGCCCTAGGAGAGCAATTCTATAAGTTTAAGATATTTCTTACTGTATCCATACAAAATGATTTATATTATATATGCTTATATGCCTACTCGAATTGGAGTCAAGCATCTTCCACCCAGATCCTCCAAATTCCAGTAGGCGGGGGTCACACCCACCACCTGGCCCCCTGGCGCCGTGTAATCCCATCAGCGGCCAAGACTCAGAGACTATAAAATCCAGATCCCGGAACCGCGCGGCCGCATTCGCGGCCACGCGACATCTTATCAAAACTTTTCTTTATGACATCTTATTATCTCATTCCTACTTTGGACAAACTTGCAGGCTTTCGAATGTAGCCTGCCCACAGGGCAGAGTCTGGCAAACTCCCCGTGGCCTACCAAATATGCCAAATACCAGTAACAATGATGGGTCTCATTCTCCTAAAGAGCCGTGAATAGAATCTCAGGGCTAGGATGAAAGAGACGTTACTGAGGCCTGCTCGAGGCAATCGACGATTAACAGGATGATGAAATGAAATGATGAAATGCTTATATGCTTGTCGGACAAGGAGAGGAGAGGCACACCCATGGGATTCTGCTCTAGGGTGGGTCCTTCTGCTGAGAAAGGATCTGTCCTAGGAGCGGCCTTCCCTGAGGCTAAGATTTCTTCCCCTATTGATTGTGACCATATCTATGTGTAATTATTACCCCAACCCCTCATGCTTTGGGATTTAACTGTACTGTAGGAGTGGGCTAGGGGGGAGAAGGAAGAAGCAGAGATCAGAAGGAGGAGAAGGAGGATGAAGGGGGATGGAGAAGGAGAATGAAGTAGCATGGGGGAGGAAGCGGGGAGCAGAGACAGACAAGGGAGCAGAGTCAGAGATGAAGAGAGGATCAGAATAAACTGCTGCCAACCAGCCTGGCCCTCGTTTCTTCCTCTACCTGACCATCGCCATCGACCTCCCCGGGGTGGGAGAAGGGTGAGACTACCGAACGCGGGTGGCGGGAGAGACAGAGCCACTGCCGCTGTGTGCCATGCCACCCCCCCCTTGTGTGAGTTTACACACTGAACCAGTCGATTGTTCCCAGACAGTGCTGCCTTAAAAGGGAAAAAAACCTTCTCTTGAGCATAGGACTGAGAAACCCCTAACAATTGTACAAGTTAAGCCTCTTGAGTTAAGTAGGATCTTCTAACAAGTAGGCCCTACTTTTAACAAGTAGGCCCTAAAGACTAAAATCTTTTTAACATGTTTTGAATATTAAATTTATATTTCAAAGTTTGCATTTTGTTTACATCGAGTCTATCTGACCTTAGACTTACCCAAAAGTGGTCTTTGATCAGCTGTGTGTTAGAAAAAACAGATGTCCACCAAAAGATCAATTCTTTGTACCTTCCTGAATCACTTCAGATGTAAATTTCTCCTCTACTGAAGATAGCCTATTTGACAAAAGTACATAAACCTAAAGTTTTGGACTTTATTTGAATTTTATTTGTTTGTTTAGTTTGTTTTTGGGACCACACTTTCCTATGTTTAGGGGTTACTCCTGGCTCTGTTCTCAGAAATTACTCCTGGTTATTCTCAGGGGAAGAGTATGGGATCCCAGGGATTAAACCAGAAGTTGGGGGTATGGTGCCACAAGTAGGTCAATCTGTACCTGTGGGACAAGTGCATTAACAGCTTCATGGTGCCTTCAGACTTCCAGATACTCCAAAATTGCTCTTGTGCCTTTGGCCAGACCCCAATAACTTGGGGCCAAGTTTACCAAGACAGTAAATGGCCAAAAGTTAGGTATGTGGGAGACACAACCACAAACCACCTCCAGTTCAGCTATATAAGCTCATTTATTGACCTTATTTCAGAGACCCATAAATCTCAAAAGAGATCAAAAGACGCAATTAGGGCCTATAGCACAGATGTAGGTGGGAACCCGTGACTAAGAGCTCCAGGCCCACATGGATCAGTACTGGGCCTTCTCCCCCTAGGACCCTTGTTTTCCAGTAGCTTGGCAGTCACACCCACAAATTACCCCAGGTGCCATGTAATCTCATCAACAGCCAAGACCCAGGGACTATAAACTAAAACCCCTGAAAGAGAGCACCGCAGAATGTCCTGACCCTGCGCCAGGCTGTCTTCACCAAGAGCCCTCCCTGCCCCAAGGGACCCAGCTCTAGTAGCCAAAAACCTCCAAAACCCAACTACCGCCACCCTCGAGGCCTCTCCCTATGCACTCAGACGAAACCTTAAGCATGAGTGAAGTCCTGAGGAACCCAGGTAATGCAGAACTTTGTGATCTTGGACTCTCGGCTCAACAGGGCCAGGAGTAAAGATCCTCTGCCTGTTTTCCCCAGTCTCAGGAGACCAAGGGGTCATGCACATAAGTCACCTCCTGCTGGCACCAGATGATTTTGCCATTAGCCACCGTCAAGGCTGCATGACTGCTTCTCCAAAAAGAGAGCATAATATTAGGCCCTCATAACCATGCCACCGGACTTTCACCAGACTGTTTCACATGGCGCACCCTAGAGGGAGTGGGTGAGAACTCTCCACAAGCCAAGGGATCCAGTTCTGGCAGCCCAAAACCTCCACAACCCAACCGCTGCCATCATGCTCAAGGCTGCTCCCCACTCGCTCATGCTGAGCCTCACATATGAGTAAATGTACTCTTGGACCATGCAGCCGCAAAAGTGGCCACGTGACACATCATAAGACACTCCTTACTCATTATCCATAATTACCACACCACCATTTATGAAGTTCAGATAGTAGGCAACAAATCACAGAGGGAAATATATATGTCTATGCAAGGCCTTACTGGAGCCACTCTCCACACACTTGGATAAGCCTCAGACATAACCGAACTGGCAGAGGAACCCAGGTGTGTGGGACCCGGGACTGAGATCTCTAAGCCTGCACGGTTTGGGACTGGACCTGTCAGTAGCTAGACAGTTACACCCTCCAACTGCCGTGTAACCCCAACAAAGGCCAGGATCCAAAGATTATCACAACAAGCTCCCGGGAGAGCACAAGGCAGAGTCTCCTACCCTGTGTCTGACTATCCTCGCCAGGGTCCAACAGCTGAAGACTTCCAGGCCCCAACCAAGACCTTACTGGAGCCACTCTCCACACACTTGGATAAGCCTCAGACATAACCGAACTGGCAGAGGAACCCAGGTGTGTGGGACCCGGGACTGAGATCTCTAAGCCTGCACGGTTTGGGACTGGACCTGTCAGTAGCTAGACAGTTACACCCTCCAACTGCCGTGTAACCCCAACAAAGGCCAGGATCCAAAGATTATCACAACAAGCTCCCGGGAGAGCACAAGGCAGAGTCTCCTACACTGTGTCTGACTATCCTCGCCAGGGCCCAACAGCTGAAGACTTCCAGGCCCCAACCAAGGCCTTACTGGAGCCACTCTCCACACACTTGGATAAGCCTCAGAAATAACCGAACTGGCAGAGGAACCCAGGTGTGTGGGACCCGGGACTGAGATCTCTAAGCCTGCACGGTTTGGGACTGGACCTGTCAGTAGCTAGACAGTTACACCCTCCAACTGCCGTGTAACCCCAACAAAGGCCAGGATCCAAAGATTATCACAACAAGCTCCCGGGAGCGTGCGGCCGCATTCGCGGCCGCGCGACTATTTATTTAATTTTCTCTAAATTTTCAGGATACCTTAAATATCCTTAAATATCCAACCCACACGGCAGAGCCTGGCAAGCTATCCGTGGTCTATGCCAAATAGACCAAATTGATATGCCAAATCCAGTAATAAATGGATCTCATTTCCCTAACCCTGATTATGCAGAGTCGAGAAGGATATGGAAGGAGAAGCTGATAAAACACCAAGGCAGACATGGGCTGCCAAAACGCAGAAAAACAAAAATGATTGTCTGTACTTTTAATGCTCGTACGCTGGCATCTGCTGCATCCATTGAAGACCTTATGGTACAAGCACAAAAGATCAAGTACGACATCATTGGTCTGACCGAAACGAGAAGACATCAATCCCATCATGCTGTTTTCGACACTGGAGAAGAACTGTTCCTTGGAACATGTGATAAAAGAGGCGTCGGTGGTGTCGGTATCCTTGTCAACACAAACTTAGTCACAAGCATTGATTCATTTGAATGCCTAACAACCCGAATCAGACGATTACACTTGAATAAATGTGGCTCACTACCGGCAGTTTCTATCTTTGTTGTCTATGCACCAACATCCAGTTATGGTGAAAAAGAAACTGAGAAATTCTACATGGAGCTGGAGAAATTCTATAAAGAAGATCACACCTTCTACAAGATCATTGTCGGTGATTTTAATGCCAAGATAGGACCAAGAAGATCAGTCGATGAACTCCACATCGGAACCCATGGCCTGGAATGGAACAAACAGGGTGACAGACTGTCTGAGTTCATCATGTCAACCAAAACCTTCCATGGTAACTCACAATTCCAAAAGGTTGAATCTAAACGTTGGACATGGGAGTCTCCCGATGGACGGTTCCACAATGAAATAGACCACATCATATTCAATCGGCGGTTTTGCCTAACCGATGTTGCTGTTGTCCCAAAATTCCAAACGGGATCAGACCACCGTCTTCTTCGTGCAAAATTCTACCTCACAGAACGAGGAGAAAAGAATGCAAGGTTTAAGAAGAAGACTCCCAGAACAACCACCAACTGGGAACTCTTTGGCTCTGTTGCAGCAACATGGGAAGATGCCGTCATTGACAACATTGATGAGGAATACGATCGAATGATTCAGCACCTCCATGATTGTACAAGGAATGCCAAGAGAGAGATAACCACAAAAAAAGTCTTTCTTCGAACACTCTTGAACTTATTCGCCAACGTGGCGTGGCACGTGCCTCAGGCAACCACAAGCAAACGTCCGAACTGGCAAAATAGTGCAGAAAAGCCATCAAGGATGACCTCAAAAACAGGAGAGCAGCAGTACTGGTAGATGCAGCAGAAGCTGGGAAAAACATTCGTAATGCCCGCCTGTCCTTCACCAACTACAAAACCAAGATGACTGCCCTCCGACATCATGATGGATCTATCACATCTTCCAGAAGGGCAATGGAGAAGATTATTCATGACTTCTACTCAGATCTCTTTAATAGCCACATCCACTTGCCCACATACCACATACCACATGATGGATATGTCGTACCCAATGTTCTCCCTTCCGAAATCCAACATGCCATCTCGTCGGTAAAGAAACAAAAAGCACCTGGCCCAGACAAGATCAGACCTGAACACCTGAAGAACTTACCATCAGTACTCATCAATACATTAGCTCGACTCTTCACACGCTACCTGTCTGAATGCAAGGTTCCATCCCAATGGAAAACCAGCAAGACTGTACTACTATACAAGAAAGGAGACATCCACGACATTGGCAACTATCACCCAATCTGCCTATTGTCTGTCATCTACAAACTATTCACTCGAGTCATCCTGAATAGGATTAGCAGAACACTAGATGAAGGACAACCATGTGAACAAGCTGGGTTCCGAAAAGGATTCAGTACCATCGACATTATCCACACAATAACCAAGCTCATTGAGGTATCTCGGGAGTTCAAGATGCCGCTCTGTCTAACGTTCATTGATTTAAAGAAGGCCTTTGATTCTGTTGAGATGGAAGCGGTCATGGAAGCCCTAGCCAATCAGGGCGTACAAACTCAATACATCAGGATCCTTCGTGAGCTCTATTGCGGATTCACTACCAAGATCTCACCATTCTACAAAGAAGTAATCATCCATATCAAGAGAGGGGTTCGGCAGGGTGATACCATTTCACCAAAACTCTTCAGTACCACCCTCGAGAACATCATGCGACGACTAGAATGGGAAAACATGGGAGTGAAGATAGATGGTCGGCAACTACACCACCTCCGCTTTGCTGATGACATCGTTCTAATAACACCAAACATCAGCCAAGCGGCACAAATGCTTGCGGACTTTGACCGTGAGTGTGGAAAGGTCGGACTACAGCTGAATCTTACGAAGACAATGTTTATGAGAAACAGCCTTGTTCCTGACGCTCCATTCGCTCTCAACGGAACCACCATCTCTGAATGCAACAGTTATATATACTTAGGTCGAGAAATCAACATGATGAATGACCTGGCACCTGAGTTACGCAGGAGGAAGAGAGCGGCTTGGAATGCCTTCAAGAGCATTGAAGAAATAACTAAAAGGACAAAGAACCTCCAGCTACGAGCACATCTCTTTGATTCCACTATTCTTCCTGCATTAACATATGCCTCAGAGACCTGGACCCTACGAAAACAGGATGAGAACACTATTCGGGTCTCTCAAAGAGGAATCGAAAGAACTATGCTTGGAATATCACGATTCACTCAAATGAGAGATAGAATCCGGAGTTCTGATCTTCGTCAACGCTCAAGAATCAGGGACGCTGTCTCATTTGCCAAGACATCAAAAATCAGATGGGCTGGACATGTAATGAGGTTTACAGACAACTGCTGGACTAGAGCCATTACTGATTGGATTCCACGAGACATCAAAAGATCACGTGGACGTGATGGTCAGACTTCTTCGTCAAGACCCTAAATGATCGGTTTGAGGCTCTACATGTTCCTAAAACGAACAGATACCATTGGGCTACGCTAGCACGCAACCGGGATGAATGGAGACGTTACTGGCACCCGCTCGAATAAATCGATGAATAACGGGGATTAAGTGATTAAGTGATTAAGTGATGCATATATACATATTTTCATATATATATGTATATATATACCAAAGCTCACATCACCCAAACTTTAACAACATGTTAGTGATATCCTTTAGAATGTATTAATGCCTCCTGCCAAAATAGAACAATCTTCACACTGTTTCCTATATAAACACATTTTTGTAAGCATGTCCAGCAGTTCTTTGTAACAGACAAAATGAAATATATGATTCCAGTTTTGTTTTGGGACAGGGAATGAGGTTTGGGATGGAAACATCACGAATTTGGTTGTGGGAAGGTATAATTATGGTGGGATTGGTGTTTGAATATTGAAAGTAATCAAACATCGTGAACAAGATCACTTGACATCCCGGTACTCATTGATTTGCTCAAGCGGGCGCGAGTAATGTCTCCATTCGTCCTTGTTGCGTGCTAGTGTAGCCCAATGGAATCTGCTCATTCTAGGAACACAAAGAACCTCAAACCAATCATTAAGGGTATTGATGAAGAAGTCTGACCATCTCATAGGTGGGCCGCCATGCGATCTTCTGATGTCCCGTGGAATCCAGTCGGTAATGGATCTAGTCCAGCGGTCATCTCTAAATCTCATTACGTGTCCAGCCCATCTGATTTTGATGCCTTGGCAAATGAGACAGCGTCCCTGATTCTTGACCATCGACAGAGGTCGGAACTCCAGATTCGTTCTCTCATTTGAGTTAAACGTGATACTCCAAGCATAGTTCTTTCTATTTCTCCTTGAGAGACCCTAGTAGAATTCTCATCCTGTTTTCATAGGGCCCAGGTCTCTGAGGCGTATGTTAATACAGGAAGAACAGTGGAATCGAAGAGATGTGCCAGGAGTCAGAGGTTCTTCATCCTCTTAGCTATTTCTTCGAGGCTCTTGAAGAAATTCCAAGCTGCTCTCTTCCTCCTGAGCAACTCAGGTGCCAGGTCATTCCTCATGTTGAATTCTAGACCTAGGTACACATAACTGTTGCATTCGGAGATGTTCATCCCTTTGAGAGTGAATGCAATGTCAGGAACGAGACCATTTCTCATAAACATTGTCTTCATGACATTTAGCTGCAGTTCGACCTTTCCACACTCACGGTCGAAATTGATCAGTATTTGTGCCGCCTGGCTGATGTTTGTTGTTATTAGAATGATATCATCAGAAAACCAGATATGGTGTAGATGCTGACCGTCTATCTTCACTGCCATTCCTTCCCATTCCATTTATTGTTTGGCGTTATCGAAGGGTGGCACTCAAGAGTTTTGGTGAAATGGTCTCACCTTGCCGAACCCCTCTCTTGTTGTCAATGATCACCTCCCTGTAGAATGGTGAGATCCTGGTAGTGAATCTTCAATACAGATCATGGAGGATCCTGATTTATTGACTTTGAACTTCCTGTTTCAAAGGTCTCGATGACTGCCTCAGTCTCAACAAAATCAAAGGCCTTCTTTAAATCAATGAACATTAGACAGAGTGGCATCTTGAACTCCTGAGAAACCTCAATGAGCTTGGTTATCATGTAGATATGGTCGATAGTGCTGAATCCTTTTCAGAACCCAGCTTGCTCACATAGTTGTTCTTCATCTAGTGTTCTGCCAGTCCTAGTCAGGATGACTCGAGTGAACAACTTGTAGACGGCAGACAACAGGCAGATCAGGCAATAGTTGCCAATATTGTGGATATCTCCCTTCTTCCACAGTAGTACAGTCATGCTGATTTTCCACTGAGACGGAACCTTGCATTCAGACAGGTAGCATGTGAAAAGCCGAGCCAGTGTATTTATGAGTACTGATGGCAGTTTTTTTAGGTGTTCGGGTCTGACCTTGTCTGGGCCAGGTGCTGTTCGCTTCTTTACGGAAGAAATGGTATGTCGGATTTCGGAAGGGAGAACTTAGGGAACGACATATCCATTCTGCGGGTTTTGGTATGTGGGCAGGTGGACGTGGCTATCAAAGAGATCTGAGTAGAAGTCATGAATAATCTTCTCTATTGCCCTTCTGGAAGATGTGATAGATCGACCAGGATGTCAGAGGGTAGTCATCTTGGTCTTCTAGTTGGCTAAAGATAGGCAGGCATTACGAATGTTTTTCCCGGCTTCTGCTGCATCTGTCAGCACCGCTGCTCTTCTCTCTTTGAGGTCTTCCTTTATCACTTCTCTGCACTGCTTTGCAAACTTGGACATTCTCTTGCAGTTGCCTGAGGCTTGCGCCAAGCCATGTTGGTGAATGAGCTCGAGAGTTTTCTAAGACAGGCATCTTTTGTGGCTATCACTTTCTCAACATTCCTCACACAATCATGGAGGTGTGAACCATCATTTTGAACTCTCACTGTCACTGTCGTCCCATTGTTCATCGAGTTTGCTCAAGCGGGCCCAGTAACATTTTGAAACTTTTTACTGTGTTTGGCATATCGAGTACTTTACGAGTAGCTTGCCAGGTTTTGCCGTGTGGGCGAGATACTCTCAGTAGCTTGCTGGGCTCTCCAAGAAGGGTGGAGGGATCAAACTTGGTCAGCCGTGTCTGCCGCATGCAAGGCAAACACCCTACCAGCTATGATATCGCTCCAGCCACCATTGTGAACTAACTTATAAAATTTAAAAAAATTAAAAATAAGAGTAATGTGGAGTTCATGCCCAATTCAATCAGCTTAATAAATGGCTGAATAAATAGAAGTGCTCCTACATTATATAAACAAACAAACAAACCAGTGGTCATCTGCATGCAAGGCAAATTGCTACTCACTCTATTATCTCTATGGACCTTAGGTTTTATTTTTTAATTTGTAAAATTTTTTTTTGGTTTTGCACCTGCACCTGGCGATGTTCAGGGGTTACTCTGGGCACTGCAGTCAGATTGTGGGAGCATATGGGATGCTAGTGATTGAACCTATGTGCAAAGCAAGTGCCCTACCCTCTATACTATTGTTCCAATCCAAGGGTTTGTGTTTTAAAGGGACAAAGTAATGTATACTTTTGAGTGACTTCTTACTCAGTTGGCCCCTGAAAACTCTAAAACAATAGTAGAAGTATATATTATTCGTTATTCCTAGATACTATGTTAATGTTATTTGTGTTAATATTTATGGTTATAAATACAATACCACACTCAAGGCCAGAGTATGTGCTTACCTCAACTACAGATTCTAGGTTTCTATTCTTTTCCGCAATCCCATATTAGCAGATGTAACTACATAGAATTTTGATTTCTGGTACAATGGGCTATTGTTAACTTCTTTGTTACGCATTTTATATTCCTCATACGAATGAGATTATTTTGTATTTTTTTCTCTCTCTGACTCATTCTCATTTGTACTCAGATATAGACTTAGGAGTTGCTATACTCAGACAACTTCCATAAAGAGATTAGAAACATTTAGCAATGTTTCTATTCCTCTTTGTGCCAGGAGACAATGTTTTTTCCTTGATCTTTCTTGAAACTATGGCCAGTTTTTCTTTGTTCTGCTCCCTCTGTTGCAGTTGAGGCACCCAAATCAGTGCAGTCATAGTACCAAAATCTGCCAAGTTGCTGCTGGTTCCACTCTCTTACCAGGGTGGCTTGCTTAGGTGGTTCTTCTCACCCAACTAATCTTGCTTACTGCTTCCATAAGTAAGCACTGTAGCACTGTCCTCCTGTTCTTCATCAATTTTCTCAAGTGGGCACCAGTAACATCTCCATTGTGAAACTTGTTGTTACTGTTTTTGTCATGTTGAATACGCCATGGGTAGCTTGCCAGGCTCTGCTGTGTGGGCGAGACACTTTCGGTAGCTTGCCGGGCTCTCCAAGATAGGTGGAGGAAATGAACCCTGGTTGGCCGTGTGCAAGGCAAATGCCCTACCTGCTATGCTATAGCTCCAGCCCATGCTATAGCTCCAGCCTCCATAAGTAAACATCATTAAATTACATTAAAGAAACAGGTAGAAAAATTCATAAATTTAAAGGCAGAGGTATCATCCATGACTTGATACAATTGTTGAAGCAAACTGAAATGGGATTATATCAAAATAAGAATCTTTTACATACACACACACAAAAGCAATAGCCAGAATAAAAAGGCATTATACACACTGGAAGAAGATATTTGGCTGCTACTCATGAGATAAATGGTTGATATACAAAATATATGAAGTGCTAGTAGAACTCTACGAAAATGAAAAAATAAAAATGGGATGAAGAGATAAATAGAAACTTGCTAAAAGAAGACATACATATGGCCAAAAGGTATATGAAAAATATTCCATATCACTTATCATCAGAGGAATGAAAAATGAAACAAGATATCTTCCTACATCAGTGAGACTAGCAGACATCACAAAGAATAGAAACAAGAAGTGTTGGATGGGATGTGGTGAAAGGGACCCGTATTAACTGCAGTTGGGAATGTCAACTAGTCAAAATATTATGGAAAACAGTATGGACATTTCTAAAAAAACTAGTTTTTAAGGTTCCAGATGACCCATGCATTTCACTTCTCATCGTCAACATAAAGAGTCCAAATAGTCAACTTTTATTGGTTTACTGGTTCATTGCAGAACTGCTTACAATAGCCCCAATTTGGATGTAAACCACATGTCTAAGATTAGATTACTAGGTAAAGAAACTGTGGTACATACACACAGGGGAGTACTACTCAGATATAAGAAAGAAGAAAATCACCAAATCTGCTGCTACATGCATGGAGTTGGAAAGTATTATGCTCAGTGAAGTCAGAAAAGGAACAGACAAAGAAATATATCTCTTTTATCTGGGATATGAAGAAGCAGAGTATGGAAATACCAAATGTGAAAGGCAAAAAAAATATTTACCCAATACTCATCTGATAAGGAGTGATAGTACAGCGATAGGGCATTTGCCTTCTGCGCGGCTGGCCCAGCCGAGCCAGGTTCAATTCCTCTGTCCCTCTTGGAGAGCCCGGCAAGCCAGGCAAGCTACCTGTGACGTATTTGATATGCCAAACACAGTAAAAACAAGTCTCACAATGGAGATGTTACTAGGACCACTTGAGTAAATGATGAACAATGGGAGGACAGTGCTATTGATCCAGTATATAACACACTGGTAGAACTTTACAAGAAAAAGCATCCAATCTCATCAAAATATGGGATGAATAATTGAACAAAAACTTACTCAAGGAATAAACAGAAATGGCCAAAATACACAAGAAAAATGTTCTACATCACTAATCATCAGGGAGTTGCAAATCAGAACAATGAGATATGATCTAACACCATAGAGATTCACACACACACCAGTAAGAACGACAGTAACCTTTATTAGGTGGGTAAATATTTTTTCGCCTTTGGCATTTGTTATTTCCATATTCATGCTGGAGTGGATGGGGGAAGAAAGGGACTCGCTTTCGTTGTTAGTTGGAAGGCCAATTAGTCCAGGCTTTTTGGAAAACAATAAGGTCATTCCTCGAGAAATTAGAAATTGAGCTTCCATATGACCAAGGAATACTAAATCTGATAACCTGAGAATATAGCCTGGGGGGTACAAAACATACAGCAGAAATGCCATATGCATTGTCTATGCTCATTGCAGCACAATAGCCAGAATCTGTAAACAACCCGTGTGCCTGACAACAGATGACAGGTTAAAGAAATTATTCCACACAGTGGGCAGTGGAATTCTATGCAGCTGCTAGGGGAAATGAAGCTATGAAATTCGCTTATAAATGGATGGATATGGAGAGTATCATGCTGAGTGAAATGAGTCAGAATAAGAGGGACAGGCATAGAATGATTGCACTAAATTGTGGAATATATAAAGCATAATATGAGACTAATACCCAAAGACTGTTTGAAACAAGATCCAGGAGGAGTGATACATGATTGGCAGCCTGCTTCAATCGCTGGGAGGAGCAGGTAGTGGGATTGAGAAGGGACCACTATGACAATGATAGCTGGAAATGATCACTTTGGATAAGATGTGCATGCTGAAAATAGGTAATGAATGTAATAACCTCTCAGTTTCTGTATTGCAAACTTTAATCCTTAAAAGGAGAGTGAGAAAGAATGAAGGGAGGGAGGGAGGGAGGGAGGGAGGGAGGGAGGAAGGTACTTGCCATAGTGACAGGCTGCGGGGGCTGGGGGAGGGGGACAACGAGGAGGGAAATGTACATTGATGGAGGAATGGGCATTGGAACATTGTATGACTGAAACCCAACCATGAACAGCTCTGTAACTGTTATCTCACATTGACTCAATTAAAATAAAAATAATCCATTCTCTCTGTGTAAAGTGATCATTTTTTCATTGTTTCATTATATTCTCTGATTACAGTGATGATGAACACTTTAAAATATTTCTTTTTTCCATCTGCATGTCTTCATTGGGGATGTATCTGTTCATCTCTTCACTATTTTGATCATTATGGTTTTGATTGGGCTGAAGCGGTCGCACAGCGGGTAGGGCATTTGCCTTGCACGCGGCCAACCAGAGTTCGATTCCTCTAGCCCTCTCAGAGAGCCCGGCAAGCTACCAAGAGTATCCCGTCCGCAGAGCAGAGCCTGGCATGCTCCCCATGGCGTATTAGATATGCCATAAACAGTAGCAACAAGTTTCACAATGGAGACGTTACTATTGCCCACTTGAACAAATCAATGAACAACGGGAGGACAGTCCTACAGTGCTATGGTTTTGATGGGGTTATTTTGAATTTTGTGCTTTATATATTTAAATATTCCCCTTTTTCAGATGTGTGATGAAAACATATTTTCTCACTCTTAGTAAGGTATCTTTTATTTTGGCCATTTATTTCATTATGAAAAATCTCTTATCAATGCTATATTATTGGTATTAATTTATTTTACTGTTCTTAGCCAATGGCATCAAATCATTGAAGATGCCTTTAAAGTCAATCTATGGAGAGTTCTGCCAATGTTTTCCTTGATACATACAATGAATTTGTGTTTAATATAAAGATCTTTGATGAATTTTGTGTTAATTTTATATGTGATGTGAGATAGGGGTCGAGAATACATTTTTTTTGTAGCTAAACAATTTTCCTAGCACGATTTGTTGAAAAGACTTTTCTAGCTCCACTTCATAAACCTTTCTCCTTTGTCATACATTAAAAGTTCATAAACTGAGGATTTTTAATTTTTTTTTGTTTCTGGGACACATCTGGTCATACTCAGAGATTTCTGGGTTCAGGGATCCCTCCTCGTGGAGCTGGATATTGGACCCTTGAACCCAGGTTCTTTTGCAAGATAAACTCCCTACACAGTATATTAGCTCTCTATCTCTGTAAATTGAAGATTTATCTCTGTGTTTTAACTCTGTTCTGTCTGATAGTCTGATTTTATTCTAGTTTCACAGTTTTAATTACTATTCCTTTATTATATAACGTAAATTCAAGGAAAATACTTCCTATTTTCTTTTTTTCATGATTTCTTTGACTATTCAGTGATTTTCATTGGTCTATATACAGTTCAGTAGTATTCTTTATTGTTTTGGGGATGATATCCTCTAGTTCTTGGGGATTACTCCTTGTTCTTTGTTCAGAAGCCACTTCTGACCATGGTCAGAAAACAGTATGTGCCGTCAGGGATTGAACTATGGCCAGCCTTATGCAATGCAAGAGGTTTAATGCCCAGCTCCAGTTAAGCAGAATTTATTCAAACTTCCTAAAAATGCCATGGGAATTTTAATGATTATTACACTGAATCTACTTATATTTTGGGTGAAGTTGTCATTTTAACACATTGGTGCCTGTGTATGTCTCTGGTGGCTCACAATTCAATAAGATTTAATTATTAGCCCCCAATAATCAACATCTTTTTTTTTACTATACCAGGTAGTGCTCACAGCTTACTCCTGGCTCTGCACTCAAGAGTCTTTCCTGGCTGGCTCCGGGGACCATACAGGGTGCAAGGGATTGAACCTTGGTTTCCCACATTCAAGGAAAGTGCTATACCTGCCTTATTATTTCTCTAGCCACCCTGACCTTCATTTTTTATAGATTCATTCTTTTGGCTATTAAATTTCTTGGTAAACTTGGCCCCAAGTTGTTGGGGTCCGGCCAAAAGTACAGTGGCAATTTTGGGGTATCAGGAAATCTGAAGTTACCATCAGGCTGCTGATGCACTCGCCCTGCAGCTTGACCTTCTGGTGGCACCATACCCCTGACAATTTTCTTTCCTGTCTGTCCCTCTGTTTCTCCCTCTTTCCTCTTTTCTTTTTATGCACTGTGATTTGCACTAATACTACTAAAAGATTATCATGTATATCACTTTACTTTCTTTAAGCACTCAGTTCTTGTTAAGTATGGTCATTTCTAACTATCACCGTGATAGGGGTCCTTCTCTAACCTAACTGTACCCCTCACACTTGTGGCAAGCTTGCTATCATGTAGTAGTTCTCCTGGCCCTTCTTTTTACTGTCTTTGGGTATTACTATTCATACCATGTTTTCATATCCCACAAATGACTGCAGTCTCTCTATGTCTATGCCTCTCCCTCTGAACCATTTCACTCAGCATGATACTTTCCAGGTCCATCCATGTATAATCAATTTTTATGACTTATTTTTCTTTAGGGCCGCATAGCATTCCACTGTGTAGATGTACCGTAGTTATTTTCCCACACCGTTGCTCTTGAACACTTGAGTTGTTTCTAGGCTGTGACTATTGTGCATAGTGCTGCAATAAACATGGAGTGCAGATGACTTTTCAGCATTGTAGTTTGGGCTATAGATTATATTCCCAGGAGCAATATTGCTGGGTCATATGGAAGTGCAGTATCTAGTTTTTTGAGGAATGATCATATTGTTTTCCAAAAAGGCTTGGCCATCAACTTTCCAATCAGCAAAGAATGAGAGTTCCTTTCTCCCCATATCTCCTCCAATATGATTTTTCACATTCCTTTGAATGTGTGCTAGTAGTTTCTGGCATTAGATGATATTCTTGTTTTGATTTTCACTGCCCTGATGATTAGTGATGTGGAGCATTTTTCATGGCTTTTTGGCCATTTTATTTTCTTTTGTGAGGAAGTTTCTGTTCATTTCTTCTCCCCATTTTTGATGGAATTTGATGGAGTTTTTTTGTAAAGTTTTACCAGTACCTTATAGATATTTGATATTAACCCCTTATCAGATGGATATTGGGAAATAATTTTTCCTATTCTGCTGTGTTTTCATTCTGATCATCATTTTCTTTGAGTGGCAGGTGTTTCTTAATTTAAATATAGTCCCATTTGTATATCTTTTCTTTTCCTCCCTGGGTCAGTGGTATTTCATTTTTGAAGATGCCTTTAGATTCAGTGTCATGGAGTGTTCTGCCTATATTTTCCTTTATGTACCTTATGATTTAGGTCTAATTGTAGGGTATTTAGTCCATTTTCATTCGAGTTTTGTGCATGAGATGAGAAAGAGGTTTGAGATTTATTTTTTTTAAATGGATCTAACTGATTTTTTCAACACCTCTAATTGAAAAGGTTTTCCTTGCCCACTTCATATTTTTTGCTCCTTTTTTATGATTAACTGATCATATACCTGACGATCTTTCTCAGGTATTCATCTCGACTCCATTGATATGAGGCTCTGTCTTTATTCCAATATCTTGCTGTTTTAATTACTACCACTTTGTACTGCATATGTCAGGGCTTAAGAGATCACATCGAATGCCAGGTATGCTGCATGAAAGGCAAATGCCATACTTACTGTCCTTTCAATGGCCCATTCCTCCATATTCTTGCTAACACTGTTTCCAAACCAATTCATCCTAGTGTGAGGTAATATCATTTTACGATTTTGGTTTACATTTTCCTAATAACAAATGAAGTTCAACATCTTTATATGTTTCTCTAAACCAGCTGCATCCATTTTTGTATATCTATTTTTTCAGGTCTTGTGCTTATTTATTTATATTTTATTTTGCATTTTATTATAACACTGTGCTTTACAATAATACCAATGATTTGTTTGTATGCACAGCACAGTCCTCTACTTCACCTTCTCCAAGAGTGGCTTCTTCCCTCCACCATTGTCCCAGTGTACACCCCCACTTAAAACCCCTTCACTCCCATGTGGTGGCTTCCTGCTGAAAATAAATTCTTAGTTGCTGTTGCCTTTGGGCATAGTCTTTCTTCTACTGTGTATCGTCATATTCTAAATATAAGAGAGATCAAGATGTGTCTGCCCTTCTCTCTCTCTGACTAACTTTATTCAACATGCTACCCTCCAAATCCATCTGCATAGCAACAAATTGCATTATTTCATCTTTTCTTATATCTTGAGTAGTATTAACTATGCATATATGCAATAGTTTTTTTACCTAGTCATCTGCCTTGCATACTTGGGTTCGGCCCAGAGTTTGACGATTGTAAACGTGCAGCAATGGATAAAAGTACAAATGACTTTTTAAAGCTGATTATTTTTGCTGTTCGGGATGATATCACTGTCACTGTCGCTGTCTTCCCATTGTTCATTGATTTTCTCTAGTGGGACCAGTAACATTGTGAGACTTGTTACTGTGTTTGGCATATCGAGTATCGATATCAACTTGGCATATTGAATGTGTTTGGCGAAATACTCTCGGTAGCTTGCAGGGCTCTCCAAGAGGGGCGGTAAAATCAAACCCAGCTCAGCCCAGCCGGCCGCGGGCAAGGCAAATGCCCTACCACTGTGCTATCACTCCAGCCCTATTGAGAAAAGTAAGCCAGTAAAAAAGACAAACGCAGAATGATCTTAATTATCTGTGGTATATAAAATACTGGATAAGGAAATGCATTGTAGTAAAGGAGGGGTGATCACTCTTGACCCCAGTGTTTAGTGAGGACAGAGAAGGAAAGAAATCAAGAAAAGAAGAGGGGAACAGGATGTAATTGGTGAAAATGCATCAGGGCTTTAATTAAACTGGTGATATGGGTGGGCGGTCTAGCCATATATATCCAAAACACAGACTCAACAGCACTAAAAACATGAAATCTAAGCTGCAACCATTGGAACTTCGTAATGTGCCTGTCAAGTTCAAAGGCAGGTGATGGGGGATTTGAGCAGGTGGGGGTGGTATATGGGAACACTGGTGAAGGTAATTTGACACTGGTGGTAAAATTGGTGTTGAAACATTATATGTCTAAAACTCAGCTATCAATAAATTTGTAAATCAGTTTTTTAAATTCTTAAAAAATATTTTAATGAATCACCATAAAATGTAGTTACAAAGCTTTCATGATTGAGTTTCAGTCATACAAAGATTGAACACCCATCCCTCCACGAGTACGTTTTCCATCACCAATGTCTCCAGTATTCATCCCACCACCCTCACACAAATTCACTCCCTGCGTCTATGATAACAATTATCCGATCCCCCCTATCCCAACCCTCCTCTTACCTCTATGGCAGACAATTTCCCCCATACTCTCTCTCTACTTTGGGGCATTATGGTTTGCAATATAGATACTGAGAGGCCATCATGTTTGATCCTTAGTCTACTTTCAGCACAAGTCTCCCATCCTGAACGATCTTCCAACCATCATTGACTTAATGATCCCTTCTCTATCCCAGCAGCCTTCTCCCCCACCCAGCTCATGAGGCAGGCTTCAAAGCGTGGAGCAATATTCCGGGCTCTTGTGTCTACTGACCTTGGGTGTTAGTCTCATATTATCATATTTAATATTTCACAAATGAGTGCAGTCATTCTATGTCTGCCCTACTCTTTCTGACTCATTTCATTTAGCATAATACTCTCCATGTCCATCCACTTGTAAGCAAATTTCATAACTTCATCTTTCCTAACAGCTGCTTAGTATTCCTTTTTGTATATGTACCAAAGTTTCTTCAACCAGTTGTCTGTTCTCAAGCACTTGGGTTGTTTTCAGATTCTGGTTACTGTGAACAGTGCTGCAATGGACATACAAATGCTGATGTAATTTATATTGTGCTATTTTGCACCCCTGTGATAATATTCCCAGAAGTGGTATTGCTGGGTAATCTGGAAGTTCAATTTCTAGTTTTTTTGAGGAATGCCCATATTGTTTTCTAGAAGGGCTGGACCAGTAGGCATCCACCAACAATGAAAGAAAGTCCCATTCTCCCCATATCCGCACCAGCACTGATTGTCTTTGATCTTTTTCATGTGTGCCAGTCTCTGTGGTGTGAGATGATATCTCGTCGTTGTTTTGATTTGCATCTCTCTGATAATTAGTGTTGTGGAGCATTTTTTATTTGCCTTCTGGCCATTTGTATTTCTTTTTTTGCTGAAGTTTCTGTTCATTTCTTGTCCCCAGTTTTGATGGGGATGGAGGCTTATTTCTTGTAAAGTTCTACTAATGTCTTGTATATTCTTGATATTAAAAACCCTTATCAGATGGGTATTGGGCAAATAATATTTCCCATTCAGTGGGATCTCTCTCTGTGTGTTTTGGTCACTGTTTCTTTTGAGGTGCAGAAACTTCTTAGTTTAATGTAGTCCCATTTCGTTAGGTTTGTTTCCACTTGCTTGGTCAGTGGTGTTTAATCCTAGCTTCAATGTAATGGATGGTTCTGCCTATATTTTCCTACATGTATCTTATGGATTCAGATCTGATATTAAGGCTTTTAATGCATTTTGATCTGACTTTTGTTCCGGGCATTAGACAGAGGTCTGAGTTCATTTTTTGCAAGTAGCTGTGCAGTTTTCCCAGCACAACTTGTTGAAGAGGCTTTCCTTGCTCTACTTCACACTTCGTGCTCCTTTATCAAGGATTCATTGATCTAATATTTGAAAGTCTGTGACCAAATATTCAACTCTGTTCAATTGGTTTGTGGGTCTGTTTGTAAATCACAGATTTTTTATTAAATCTTTTTAAATGCCACTTTGTTTCTATGTCCAATTTAAATATATTTGTTATTTTGAAACTTGGAAAATTCTCAAGAAATATAGAAGTGATTATTTGTAAATAATCCAGTAGTTTCCTACTGTTCAAAAAGCTAATTAAACTGTTCTAAAAACGCTAGAGGGTTTTTATGTTTAGCAATTTTAAAGAGCTTTTCTTTTTTCATTTTTTCTAATTTTATCTTTTCTTTTTGCGGCATACAAATACAAGATAGACTTATCCTTGGAATGTTTTTTTAATTTTTATTTAATTAATTTATTTTTTATTTTATAAGGTAGTTTACAATATTTGATTATATTTAACATTCAAACACCAATCCCACCACCATTACACCTTCCCACCATCTAATTTGGAATGTTTCCATCTCAAGCCCTAATCCTTGTTCCAAAGCACAACGGAAATAATATATTTTGTGTTGTCTATTATGAAGAACCGCTGAAAATGCTTACAAAAATGTATTCATACGGAAACGGTGTAAAGATTTTTCTATTTTGGCAGGAGCCATTAAGACATTCTTTAGGATATCACTAACATGTTGTTAAAGGTTGAGTGATGTGAGCTTTTGTATATATACATGTATGTATGAAAATATGTATATATGAATATATGAATATATATTTCCCTCTATGATTTGTTGTCTACTATCTGACAGCCATCAAATGTGGTGTGGTACTTATGGAGAATGGGTAGTGAGAGTCTTATGATGTGTCGCTCGGCCACAAAATTGGCCACGTGGTCCAAGAATATGTTCACTTATGCTTGAGGCTCAGCCCGAGCATGTGGGGAGCAGCTTTGAGCATGGCAGTGGTTGGGTTCTGGAGGTTTTCGGATGAGGGGCTGGGTCCCTTAGGATGGGGAGGGCTCTCATGTGCTCCCCGCTGGGGCTCCCCAATTGCAACAGCCTGGCACAGAGTCCGGTGGCATGGCTATGGCAGGGCTCATGTTATGCTCCCTTCCAGAAGAAATATAAATAGCTTTCTTAAACAGATCTATGTATATAATATGTGATGGATAATTTGTTTAAAGATATATGAATTCTGCTGCACTATTCACAATAGCCAAAATCTGGAAGAAACCTGAGTGCCCAAGAACAGATGACTGGTTAAAGAAACTTTGGTACATCTACACAATGGAGTACTATGCAGCTGTTAGTAAAGATGAAGTCAGGAAATTTATATACAAGTGGTACTACATGGAAAGTATTATACTAAGTGAAATGAGTCAGAAAGAGAGGGACAGACATAGAAAGATTGCATTCATCTGGGGAATATAAAGTAACAAAATAGGAGACTAACACCCAAGAATAGCCGAATAAGTACCAGGAGGAACACTCCATGGCTTGGAGGCAAGCCGCATATGCTGTGGGAGAAGGCAGTTCAGATAGAGAGGGGAGCACCAAGTAAAGGGTTTTGGGAGGATCCTCCCAGGAAGAGAGATGCAAGCTGAAAGTAGACTATAGACCGAATATGATTGCCACTCAATGCCTCTTTTGCACACCACAGCACCCAAAAGGAGAGAGAACAAAAGGGAATGCCCTGCCAGAGGGGTGGGGTGGGATGGGGGGGTGGGTGGTTGGGAGGGATGCTGAGAGCATTTGAGGTTGGAAATGGGCACTGGTGGAGGGATGGGTTCTCAATCATTGTATAACTGAAAGCCAAGCACAAAAATTTGTAAGTCTACAACTGTACCTCATGGTGTTTCACTAATAAAAATTTAAAAAATAGAGATATATGAATTCATATATTGTTTTTAGCACTTAGTAAAACATCCGGGATATGAAATCAGTACAATGGCCTAACAGAAAATATATTGATAAATTGTGGTATATATAAACAATGAAATACTATGTAAGCTGTAAGAAGTGATTACATTATATAGTTCATATCACTGTGTTTGGAACTGAAAAATATCACATTAAGAAAATTAAGTCAGAGGAAGAAAATTTCATATCATCTCAGTCATCTGTGGAATAGAGAGAGAAAGCATGAGAATAACGTTTTCAAACAATGATATATTGTTGGCCTTAGATTACCAAATTTACTAAAAAGCTATTGGGGACTTATGGGTAAATAGATCACATAGGGACATTGCTAGAGGACCATGAGAACATTGGTCATAGTTAGTACAGCAATTTTTTGCATTGATGCCATAAACTTTAACCCTTTTTCAACAATCTAAATTAAATGAATAGAAACTTTAAATGTACATTGTGAATATTTTCTCCTACTATATTCTAGAAAACGACTAGAATGGGAAGGAATGGGAATGAAGATAGATGGTTGGCAACTACACCACCTTCGCTTTGCTGGTGACATCGTTCTAATAACAACAAACATTAGCCAAGTGGCACAAATGCTGGCTGACTTCGACCGTGAGTGTGGAAAGGTCGGACTACAGCTGAATCTCACGAAGACAATGTTTATGAGAAATGGTCTCATTCCTGACATTCCATTCGCTCTCAAAGGGATGAACATCTCCGAATGCAACAGTTATGTGTACCTAGGTCAAGAAGTCAACATGATGAATGACCTGGCACCTGAGTTGCGCAAGAGGAAGAGAGCAGTTTGGGATGCCTTCAAGAGCATTGAATAAATAGCTAAGAGAATGAAGAACCTCAGGCTCCAGGCACATTTCTTTGATTCCACTGTTCCTGCTGCATTAACATATGCCTCAGCGACCTGGGACCTACAAAAACAGGATGAGAAAGCTATTCAGGTTTCCCAAAGAGGAATCGAAAGAGCTATGCTTGGAGTAACCCGCTTCACTCAAATGAAAGAAGGATTCCGGACTTCCGACCTCCATCGATGGTCAAGAATCAGGGATGCTGTCTCGTTTTCCAAGGCGTGGAAAATCAGATGAACTGGACACGTAATGAGATTTGGAGACGACAGCTGGATTAGAGCCATTACCAACTGAATTCCATGGGATGTCAAAAGATCGCGTGGCTGCCTACCTATGAGATGGTCAAACTTCTTCACCAAGACCCTGAATGATCGGTTTGAGTCCTTTTGTGTTCCTAGAACGAGCAGATGCCATTGGGCTACACTAGCATGATATAGGGACTAATGGAGACATTACTGGTGCCTGCTCGAGCAAATCGATGAGTAACAGGATGTCAAATGATCAAGTGATGAAGTGATTCTAGAAAACATACAGGAGGATTCTGTATTCAAATGCAAACATTCTAGACTGGGCAAAACAGCACATGCCTTTAGGAGCCGTCAGTACTACCTAGGTGCTAGGAAACCCCATGAAGGGTCTATCTCTCCGCCAGTTTAGGTGGGTTCCTTTTCCAAGAAGTCAGGTTCAGTATCTCAATAGGTCAAGGTTTGTCTCTGGAAATGAATAGGGCATGGAGAGGAACTCCTAAGGCCAAGCATCATCTGATTTCAGGCTTCCCTGACAACTCTTTGCTAAGGGCACACACTGGGATGGGGGCTGATGAAGGCAAAAGGAAGAAGAGATCAGGCACTCCTGTCTTCACTGGCCTGTGCTGTTGTGCTCCATGGTATTCACAAGCCAGGGAATGAATGACGCTCATTCAGCACAATTGCCCCTCAAAGGCATTAAACAAAGGACCCTGTGAACACCTGAGCTGCAGATGCAGTTTTGAAAGACTCTCAAGATCTTTCTATAATTAATTTTGTCAGCTTGGAGAAGGATTGGGGTAGTAAGTGGATTTTCCAACAGTGACTTCAAGCTACCGAGAGTATCCTGCCTGCACGGAAGGGCCTGGAAAGCTCCTAGCAGAATTCAAGGTGACTGTCAAGTACATGTGGGACATGGAGTTGGGATGGTTCAAGCAGATGGTAAAGGAGGATGAGCTGCATGGAGAGTCTATCAGATTCTGCAGATAAGTCAGAGGACTACACAGAGGGTAGCTGATGGACACTGGGGTTTCCAAGCTCTTGTGGATGGGACTGTGCCGGGGTGCCGCTGTCCAGCTGAATCTGAGATATGGGAGGACGTTAGGGACAGACTTGGTCTCAAAAGAAATGGCCTTTGGGTATGACCTCTTGGGGAGTGAGGGCCATCACCTTCTCCATACACAAACCTCCTATTTAGCGCTCCAGCCCCATTGGGCAGTGCCAGACCAGCCACCTTTCACACAGGGATGCCCGAACATGCCCTCTGCTTGGGGTGCTCTGCCTCTGAACCGCATCCACAGCCCATTCCAGTGTTAGTTGCAGCACTGTTTGCAATAGATCACTAGGAAAAGATGATATAATGAGTAATAGCCAAATTTATAAAGCAATCACAAAATAACAAAAAAGGGAATAAAACCTGGGGCAAGAGTAGTGCAATGGGTAGACCGCTCATCTTTCACGTGGCCAACCCAGATTTATCCCAACACTTTATACTATCCCTTGAGTCTTGCGAGGATTATGCCTCAAATACAGCCAGATATGGCCCCGAACCCAACAGTAAATCTAAGGGATATAATTGCTGGGTTACATGGCAATTTTGTTTGTGTTTTATTTTTTTGTGCAGGGTTTGGGTCACACCTGTCAGTGTGTGGGCCTTATTCCTGGCTCTGTACTCAAGGATCACTCCTGATAGTACTTGGGGACATATGTAGTTCTGGGGATTGAACCAGCTTGGTTTGCATGCAAGCTAGTCATCTTTTTTAATCTCTTTAAGCTCTCTCTGGTATGTTTGATCTTTGGAAGAACTGCCAGATTGTTTTCCAGAGGAGTTGCATCATTCTACGTTTCTACCACTAAGGTATGAGCTTTCCAATTTGCCCAAGTGGTTATTTTAAAAGGAAATCATTCCTAATAGGTATGAAGTAGTCTTTTCTGTGGTTTGGATTTACTTTTCTCTGATGGTTAATATGTTGAACAGCTTTTAAAATTTTGTTTTGTTCTTTGTTTTTGGGCCACACATGGTGATACTTAGGGTTACCCCAAGTCTGTGTGCTATCTATACCCATGTGTTGCTGCCAAGCAAATGTGGTACATGAGCACATGTCACATCTTCTCTCTTGAGATGTGAACTTTTCTACCTTCATACTTTAAGGCTATGATGTGTACGGGGGGGGGGGGGTTCTTCTCCATGATGGTGAAGCCTATGTTCTCTCTTGAGCAATTTCCTCTCCTTGTCCCTTCTCAACACTTCTAAAATCTGTTATACTTAAATAATAGTATTTTAGTTCTTTAATTTTTTGATTTAAGTAATTTTATTCCTTCCCATATATCTTCCCCTTGTTATTGTTAATGTTGTGATGACCGAGGATTGCATATATGCCTGGCTATGCTATTTGTAAGGGGTTGCACTTCAGGCTGTGGCGCTTGTACATTCATTCATGTTTCTCAGCAAAGTTTCTACTTTTTAGTTATAGAGAATGCACATGTAGTTACCAAGACTTGGACTTTTAGTTGAGTTATTCAAGTTATGGTTGGCAGTCCTTAGCACGAATCACTCTGGTGCTCACACATATGCTCACACATTTGCAGGCCATCATACTCATGAATATTTTTTTAATTGTTATAGTCACTAGAAGTTTAATCTATGTTGTGTTTGCACATACCTGGAAGCTATGTGGCCATAAATACCTTGAAGTCCTGTGGATCACAGAGAACAGAGCTGTCAAGATCAAATAGCAATGGTCATAACTTTGTAGGCAAATGTGACACACTAAGGATTTGAACTTGTGACCACATGCCTGTAATATACATTTTTAACTAGTAAAATATCCTTATAGATATTTAAATTATTATAATTCATGATTCTCTCTGTTATACCAGCAATTTAATTTTTAATTGTGTTCTAGAATACTTTCACTTCATAATCATTTATTTTCAAATGTATTAGTTATAACTGTAATGAGTGTACAACTTATGGTTAAATACATAGAAATAAAAATGTTTACCTCTCATTAACTCATTAACTTAATCACATATCTCTTTAATATGGGCACAGGAAGCAGAAAATTACAACAAAAACTGAAGAGCAAAGACATGAATTAAAGGTTTATCCCCAAAATCAAAGAATATACTAGTTATGTTTGGTTTTAAGGTTTCTTGCTAAGTGTTTCTTCCAGTGGATATCATATCACTTAATCACTTAATCACTTAACTTCCCGTTAGTCGTCGATTTGCTCGAGCGGGCGCCAGTAACGTCTCCATTTGTCCCTGTCACGTGCTAGTGTAGCCCAATGGCATCTGTTAGCTCCGGGAACATGAAGGGCCTCAAACCGATTGTTCATGATCTTGACAAAGAAGTCTGACCATCTGGTAGGTGGACGGCCACGCGGTCTTTTGACATCCCGTGGAATCCAATCAGTAACAGCTCTAGTCCAACGGTCGTCTTTAAATCTCATTACGTGACCAGCCCATCTGATTTTCGACACCTTGGCAAATGAGACAGCGTCCCTGATCCTTGATCGTCGACGGATGTCAGAACTCCGGATTCGTTCTCTCATTTGAGTGAAAACGTGATATTCCAAGCATAGCTCTTTCTATTCTTCTTTGGGAGACCTGAATAGCATTCTCATCCTGTTTGCGTAGGGCCCAGGTCTCTGAGGCATATGTTAATGCAGGAAGAACAGTGGAATCAAAGAGATGTGCCCGGAGCCGGAGGTTCTTCGTCCTCTTAGCTATTTCTTCGACGTTCTTGAAGGCGTTTCAAGCCGCTCTCTTCCTCCTGCGCAGCTCGGGTGCCAGGTCATTTGTCATGTTGACCTCTCGACCTAGGTAGACATAGCTGTTGCATTCGGAGATGCTCGTTCCATTGAGAGCGAATGGGGCATCAGGAACAAGGCTGTTTCTCATAAACATTGTCTTCGTGAGATTCAGCTGTAGTCCTACCTTTCCACACTCACGGTCAAAGTCGGCCAGCATTTGTGCCGCTTGGCTGATGTTTGGTGTTATTAAAACAATGTCATCAGCAAAGCGGAGGTGGTGTAATTGCCGACCATCTATTTTCACTCCCATTCCCTCCCATTCCAGTCGTCGCATGATGTTCTCGAGGGTGGCACTGAAGAGTTTCGGTGAAATGGTATCACCCTGCCGCACCCCTCTCTTGATATCAACGATCACTTCTTTGTAGAATGGTGAGATCCTGGTAGTGAATCCGCAATACAGCTCACGGAGGATCCTGATGTATTGGGCTTGAATGCCCTGATTGGCTAGGGCTTCAATGACCACTTCCGTCTCAACAGAATCAAAGGCCTTCTTTAAATCAATGAATGTTAAACAGAGCGGCATCTTGAACTCCCGAGAAACCTCAATGAGCTTGGTTATCGTGTGGATATGGTCGATGGTGCTGAATCCTTTGCGGAACCCTGCTTGCTCGCATGGTTGTCCTTCATCTAGTGTTCTGCCAATCCTATTTAGGATGACTCGAGTGAACAACTTGTAGATGACAGACAATAGGCAGATCGGGCGATAGTTGCCAATGTCATGGATGTCTCCCTTTTTGAACAGTAGTACGGTCCTGCTGGTTTTCCATTGGGACGGAACCTTGCATTCAGACAGGTAGCGAGTGAAGAGCCGAGCCAGTGTATTGATGAGTACTGACGGCAGGTTCTTCAGGTGTTCAGGTCTGACCTTGTCTGGGCCGGGTGCTGTTTGCTTCTTTACCGACGAAATGGCATGTCAGATTTCGGAAGGGAGAACGTTGGGAATGACATACCCATCCTGTGGAATTTGATATGTCGGCAAGTGGACATGGCTATCGAAGAGATTTGAGTAGAAGTCATAGATAATCTTCTCCATTGCCGTTCTGGAGGATGTGATGGATCCATCAGGACGTCGGAGGGCAGTCATCTTGGTCTTATAGTTGGCAAAGGACAGGCGGGCGTTACGAATACTTTTCCCGGCTTCTGCCGCATCTACCAGTACTTCTGCTCTTCTCTCTTTGAGGTCTTCTTTGATCGCATCTCTGCACTGCTTTGCGAGCTCGGACGTTAGCTTGTGGTTGCCTGAGGCATGTGCCAAACCACGCTGGCGAATTAGCTCAAGAGTTTTCGAAGATAGGCGATTTTTTGTGGCTATCTCTCTCTTGGCGTTCCTCGCACATTCATGGAGGTGCTGAACCAGTCGATCGTATTCCTCGTCAATGTTGTCAACAATGGCATCTTCCCATGTTGCCGCAATAGTACCAAAGAGTTCCCAGTTGGTGGTCATTCTGGGAGTTCTCTTTTTGAACTTTGCAGCCCTTTCTCCCCGCTCTGTGAAGTAGAATTTTGCACGAAGGAGACGGTGGTCCGATCCCGTTTGAAATTTTGGGACAACAGCGACATCGGTCAGGCAAAACCGTCGATTGAATATGATGTGGTCTATTTCGTTGTGGAATCGTCCACCGGGAGACTCCCATGTCCATCGTTTAGATTCTGCCTTCTGGAACTGTGAGTTACCATGAATGGTCTTGGTCGACATGATGAACTCAGACAGTCTCTCACCCTGTTCGTTCCATTCTAGGCCATGGGTCCCGATGTGAAGTTCTTCAGCTGATCTTCTCGGTCCTATCTTGGCATTAAAATCACCCACAATGATCTTGTAGAAGGTGTGGTCTTCTTTATAGAACTTCTCTAGCTCCATGTAGAACTTCTCGATTTCTCTTTCATCATAATGAGATGTTGGTGCGTAGACAACGAAGATAGAAACTGCAGGCATTGAGCCACATCTATTCAAATGTAAACGTCCGATTCGGGTTGTTAGGCATTCGAATGAATCAATGCTCTTGGCCAAGTTTGTGTTGACAAGGACACCAACGCCTCCAACACCTCTTTTATCGCATGTTCCGAGGAACAGTTCTTCTCCAGTGTCGAAAACGGCATGGTGAGATTCGTGTCTTCTTGTCTCGGTCAGACCAATGATGTCGTACTTGATCATTCGCGCTTGTACCATCAGGTCCTCGATGGATGCATCTGATGCTAGCGTACGTGCATTGAAAGTACAGACGATCATTTTTGTCTTCCTTCGTTGTGGCAGCCTAGGTCGGCCTTGAGATTTTGTCGGCCTCTCCTTTCTCATCCTTCTCAGTGCTGCCATGTCGGTGAAGCCTTCAGGGTCAGGTGAATGAGACCAGTTGTAGTTACTGGTTTTGGCATATCGAATACACAACGGATAGCTTGCCAGGCTCTTCCGTGCGGGCGGAATACTCCCGGTAGCTTGCCAGTCTTTCCGAGAGGGATAGAGGCTTTTGGGGTGACCTCTAATCACCCTTGTAGGTGTTACCATATTTGAACCCTATCAAATATGGTACGACAATTCCAGAAGATGGGTATTTAGTGTCTTATAATGTGTCGCGCGGCCGCTTGCGGCCACGCGGGTCCGGAAAGCGTCCTGGAGTGTGGCGACGGCTGGGTAGTGGAAGTAGTGTCGAGAGTGGAAGTCTGCCAGTGGGGTATTTATCTGGGTAGGGTGGGTCTCCTGTGCACAATTCGATCCCTGGGTGGTTGATGGAAGCAGACAGGGCAGGGTAGGGTGGGGCTCCTGATTAGAATCCCTTTGTCACCTGTGGTGGTGGGAGCAAGCAGAGAAGCTCTGTCCCTGGGTCCGCCGAGCCTGGAGTCCAAGGTCTCAGAGAGTTCCGCTTACCTTGTTCTGTGGGTCTTCAGTTGTGCGTGGGTCTCGGCCGGAGCTGCCGCGCGGGTCCGGAAAGCGTCCTGGAGTGTGGCGACGGCTGGGTAGTGGAAGTAGTGTCGAGAGTGGAAGTCTGCCAGTGGGGTATTTATCTGGGTAGGGTGGGTCTCCTGTGCACAATTCGATCCCTGGGTGGTTGATGGAAGCAGACAGGGCAGGGTAGGGTGGGGCTCCTGATTAGAATCCCTTTGTCACCTGTGGTGGTGGGAGCAAGCAGAGAAGCTCTGTCCCTGGGTCCGCCGAGCCTGGAGTCCAAGGTCTCAGAGAGTTCCGCTTACCTTGTTCTGTGGGTCTTCAGTTGTGCGTGGGTCTCGGCCGGAGCTGCCACGCGGGTCCGGAAAGCGTCCTGGAGTGTGGCGACGGCTGGGTAGTGGAAGTAGTGTCGAGAGTGGAAGTCTGCCAGTGGGGTATTTATCTGGGTAGGGTGGGTCTCCTGTGCACAATTCGATCCCTGGGTGGTTGATGGAAGCAGACAGGGCAGGGTAGGGTGGGGCTCCTGATTAGAATCCCTTTGTCACCTGTGGTGGTGGGAGCAAGCAGAGAAGCTCTGTCCCTGGGTCCGCCGAGCCTGGAGTCCAAGGTCTCAGAGAGTTCCGCTTACCTTGTTCTGTGGGTCTTCAGTTGTGCGTGGGTCTCGGCCGGAGCTGCCGCGCGGGTCCGGAAAGCGTCCTGGAGTGTGGCGACGGCTGGGTAGTGGAAGTAGTGTCTGAATGCAAGGTTCCATCTCAATGGAAAACCAGCAGGACCGTACTACTGTTCAAGAAGGGAGACATCCATGACATTGGCAACTATCGCCCGATCTGCCTATTGTCTGTCATCTACAAGTTGTTCACTCGAGTCATCCTGAATAGGATTGGCAGAACACTAGATGAAGGACAACCATGTGAGCAAGCAGGGTTCCGCAAAGGATTCAGCACCATCGACCATATCCACACGATAACCAAACTCATTGAGGTTTCTCGGGAGTTCAAGATGCCGCTCTGCTTAACGTTCATTGATTTAAAGAAGGCCTTTGATTCTGTTGAGACGGAAGTGGTCATTGAAGCCCTAGCCAATCAGGGCATTCAAGCCCAATACATCAGGATCCTCCGTGAGCTGTATTGCGGATTCACTACCAGGATCTCACCATTCTACAAAGAAGTGATCGTTGATGTCAAGAGAGGGGTGCGGCAGGGTGATACCATTTCACCAAAACTCTTCAGTGCCACCCTCGAGAACATCATGCGACGACTGGAATGGGAAGGAATGGGAGTGAAGATAGATGGTCAGCAAATACACCACCTCCGCTTTGCTGATGACATTGTTTTAATAACACCAAACATCAGCCAAGCGGCACAAATGCTGGCCGACTTTGACCGTGAGTGTGGAAAGGTAGGACTACAGCTGAATCTTACGAAGACAATGTTTATGAGAAACAGCCTTGTTCCTGACGCCCCATTCGCTCTCAATGGAACGAGCATCTCCGAATGCAACAGCTATGTGTACCTAGGTCGAGAGGTCAACATGACAAATGACCTGGCACCCGAGCTGCGCAGGAGGAAGAGAGCGGCTTGGAACGCCTTCAAGAACGTCGAAGAAATAGCTAAGAGGACGAAGAACCTCCGGCTCCGGGCACATCTCTTTGATTCCACTGTTCTTCCTGCATTAACATATGCCTCAGAGACCTGGGCCCTACGCAAACAAGATGAGAACGCCATTCAGGTCTCCCAAAGAAGAATAGAAAGAGCTATGCTTGGAATATCACGTTTCACTCAAATGAGAGAACGAATCCGGAGTTCTGACATCCGTCGACGATCAAGGATCAGGGACGCTGTCTCATTTGCCAAGGTGTCGAAAATCAGATGGGCTGGTCACGTAATGAGATTTAAAGACGACCGTTGGACTAGAGCTGTTACTGATTGGATTCCACGGGATGTCAAGAGACCGCGTGGCCGCCCACCTACCAGATGGTCAGACTTCTTTGTCAAGGTCATGAACGATTGGTTTGAGGCCCTCCATGTTCCCGGAGCGAAGAGATGCCATTGGGCTACACTAGCACGCGACAGGGACAAATGGAGACGTTACTGGTGCCCGCTCGAGCAAATCGACGACTAACGGGAAGTTAAGTGATTAAGTGATTGCAAAAAATGTATTACCTGTCATGAACCTATTTTCCCCAAGCAGTTTCTTGTTTTGGTTGATTCTGTTCATTGTGTTCTTCTTTGTAGCACTGGCTAATCTGACTGGAGAGATTACTCAAAGAAACAAAACTGTTCCTTTCAAAAATTTTCAAGGGTGAATTAAAGATATCTAACCTCCTATTTCAGTTCAAGAACATTAGAATCCCATATCTAGTGTATGTTATTTGAAGGTTTTTAACAACCCTTCAAGAATACTTCTCCCTAAGAGCAGCTCAAAAATTGATATTTTTTCTGTGAATGTCCTTGGACCATTAAGACCATGGAAAACATGTGTAAAAATGCTGTAAAAATATGTGTAAAATGGTGCAATGAAGAAGCAACTTTAATTGCAATTTTCTTCAGTATTTATTTTCAGAAATACTCAGTACTGTTAACCCAGACCTCTTATTTGTAGTCCCCACTTTCCACCCATTCTAACAGGCAATTCTCCACTACCATTAACAGGTGTTCTCTTTATTAATAAGGCCATCACCTTACAGGTTAAAATAACTTTAATTCAGAAAAGGAGTATGCTTCATATTTTAAAGAAATGCTACAAGTTATTCATGGTTTTATTCTTATTAAAATAAAATATGTTCTCTTTATAAATTTCAGTTTTATATTATGGTAATATTTTTGTACATTCACTTCTGTTTTACTAGCATTAAAAACAAATGATTAGTAATTTTGATTCTTCCTGAGTTTCTGTCATAAATGACTTCTTTGTACTGTGAATATTTGCTAAAATATAATTTATATAGAAAGCTATTAGAGTCATTGTTTTATCTCTTTATATTTTTATATTGTCTTCACTCAGGATATTGGTGAACTTCACTGTTTAAATGTGATATTTCCTATTATTTTACACAATGCTTATAGAGGAAGGAGAAACTCATAGTGTGATCTAGCCTAGACCATGGTTGTTTGAGCTAGAGAGGAATCATGAATATCTTTCACTGGTGCCATAGATTTCTTTTTGATACCTGGGCTCCAGAAATGTAATATTTCATTAAAAGACATTAGTTGCAGGGGTAGGGTGCCGTCAAGGTCAATCTGTACCTGTGAGGCGAGTGTATCAGCAGCCTGATGGTGCCCTCAGACTTCCAGATACCCCCAAATTGCTGCTGTACCTTTGGCCAGACCCCAAAAACTTGGGGCAAAGTTTACCAAGAAAATAAACGACCAAAAGTTAGGTATGTGGGAGACACACCCACAAACCACCTCCGGCTCAGCTATATAATTGGAGGCATGGCCTCTCTGGTTCCTAATAGAACTGCTTAACAGCCATGATCCCAGAGACTCAGAAACAAATCTCAAAACCCAGTGGATTTTGGCAGAAATGCATCTTGTCCCGGCAGTAGGTTACAGGTGCTGGGCCACCCCAGGTGGGAATAGGTTTCGTGCCTTGGCCTGTTCCCCTGGCAGTCTGGTGGCCACCATTCTCCAGAGGCCACTGGACAGTCAGGTTTGGACCCGTAGTGAGGAGACATGTGTAGCCTCATGGGATGGCGGTGGAGCCGGCTCTTTCCTCCCCATCCCAAAGAGACCCCAAGTCGTCGCCCACAAACAGCCTTTCTGGCTTCTGATGAAGCTGCTTAATGGCCATGATCCCAGAGACTCAGAAACAAATCTCAGAACCAAGCGGTTTTTGGCAGAAATGCATCCGGCCCCTGCAGTAGGTTAAGGTTTCGTGCCTTGGCCTGTTCCCCCTGGCGGCCCGGTGACCAGCATCCTCCAGAGGCACTGGACAGTTAGGTTTGGGTCCACAGTGACAAGAAATGCGGGTCCTCTCAGGATGGGGGTTGAGCTGGCCCTTTCTTCCCCACCCCAACGAGACCCTGAGTTGCCACAAACTAACGGCCTCTCTGGATTCTGATCAAGCTGCTTAATGGGCATGATGCCAAAGACTCAGAAACAAATCGGAACCCAGTGGCTTTTTGCAGAAATGTGTCCGGACACCACAGAAGATTACTGCTGCCAGGCCACCCCAGGGGGGAAATGGTGCTGTCCCTCTGCCTTCTCCCCCTTGGTGGTTCGGAGGCTGCCATTCTCTAGAGGCCATTGGATAGTCAGGTTTGGGCCCTCAGTGACAAGACACGCGGGACCTCATGGATGGGGGTGGAGCTGGCCCTTTCCTCCCGTCCCAACAAGACTCTGAGTCGCCACCCACAAACGGCCACTCTGGCTCCTGATCAAACTGCTTTTGGGGCATGATCTCAGAGACTCAGAAGCAAATCTCGGAACCCAGCAGGTTTTTGCAGAAATCCCTCCAGATTTAGTTGTTAAAATTTTGGAATTTCAAAATCGTGCGGCCACTACTGAAGCCGTGTGACATCATATGTCATTCATAACCAGCAATAAAAAACAAATTGTCTACTATTGCCTTTTCAATAGATCTGATTGTTGGGATAAAATCCCAAATAATAATGGTGGGTCTGGTTTCAAAATATTGAATGTAATCAAAGTAGAGAGAGAGTAACGTGGAATTCATCTGTCCCACAGGTAGGGGGAGGGTGAGGGATGGGAGTATACTGGATTTTTTGGTGGTAAAGAATGGGCACTGGTGAAGTTATGGGTGTTTCATTGTATGACCAAGACTTAAACCCAAAAGCTTTTTGTAGCTGCTCTCACTGTGATTCAATAAATAAAATTATAAAAAATAAAAAAGTAAGGTGGAGTTCATGCCCAATTCAATCAACCTAATCAGTGTCTGAATAAATAGCAGTACTTCTACATTAAAAAAAGATATTAGTTGTATTAGAGTATATCTGCACTTGAAAATAGAACTTTTAATAATATGCATGCATTTTTCATTAGCTCTGATTAGTAATTAATACACTGAACACTCAGTTTACCAGAATTATAATGGTAATTTCCTGATTTTGTGTGAAATAATATAGATATTTTAAAGGCAGTAATTATGAATGCTTTGAATTTTATAAATAGACATATGTTTACTACCCAAATATGTGATAAATAATGTGTATGTTTTAATTGTGTATATATAGCCAACAAAGAAATAAGAGGTTCCTTTTATTAACTTTGTTAAACTGACTGAAATTGGTTTTATAAGATAATTATACTCAATTTTGTAAGTTATTTCACAGAATCAGGTTTTTAGAGTTTTAATGATCACAAGCTTTTGTCCACCATGCATATTTTACAGGTAAAACCTGGATGGACCTCAGGAGTAAAATATAAGGATCAGGGGAATTATATTTCAGTTAGTGTCAAGGTAGGAATTGAAGCAAGTGCTTTTGACTTACAATCTGATTTTTTTCAACATGAAACTGTTAAATTTTTACCATTGCATTTCTGCAGAAACTCCTATAATAGCAAGAAAAAAACAAGATACACACCTTGAAAATTGTAAAAATATTGTTATATTATGCTACTTGGCCCAGCAGAGCTGATGCTTCAAAACAACTGAATTCTGAACAACAGCAAAAGCTCTGTTTTATAGAATATCTGACTGGGGTTGGGGCATTTGCAGGCAGCTGACAAGAGAGAGTACAGTAGCAGAAATTCCTAAGCATATTTCGAAAAGCAGTTTCTGGACCACCTCAAGGACATGAGCACATTTGCCATACGTTACTAAGGTACCAAGATTGCAAAGAGAGACTCTGACCACTTCAAGGACATCCCAAATGTTCTTCATAGTTTGATTATATCTACATTTGATAGGTTTTGCTCTGTGGTGTTAGTCAGCCTAAAGTTATCACCTGTGAAATGTGGGCAGGGTTCTTTTTACCTCATTATTTTACAGAACCACACTGGGTCTTTTAGCACGGTCCACCTATACTGTAAATCATACATACTGAATGAGCTAGTAATACTATAGCAAGTACATCAGCAAAATTGAGAAAGAAAAAAAAAACAGAATCAGTAATCTAAAAGAAAAACCGAAGTTACGATAAAAAATAAGTAATAGAAAACAGATTATAATATGAAGATCTGGAGAACACCAGAGAGTGTGAAGTTACTCAGGAGTTTGAATGGAAAATTATGAATGATCTCTCTTATAAGTGGAATATTAAAAACATAATACGGAAATAAATAATTTTCAGAGGCAACAGAAACTGATAACTGGTCGTCAGTAGGAAGCTGACCACAGCAGAGGCAGTAGAATGGGAGAGAAACTGAAATAGTGCTCAAAGAAGCATGGATGCTGGTGGAGGATGTTGCGCAGCATGTTTTATGCATGAAACCCTACCATTAATAGCATATTAAATACGGAGACTAGCATTTTTTAAATGAAGAAAATGTAAAATGTAGGATATTTTACATTTCAGGAAGAATGATCTCAGAGTCATGCTGAAAATATACTATAGACCGAACATGATTGCCACTCAATGCCTCTTTTGCAAACCACAGCACCCAAAAGGAGAAAGACAACCAAAGGGAATGTCCTGCCACAGAGGTGGGGTGGGGTGGGATTGGGTGGTGGCGAGGTGGGAGGGATGCAGGGAGCATTGGAGGTGGGGAATGGGCACCAGTGGAGGGATGGATACTCAATCATTGTATAACTGAAAACCAAGCACAAAAATTTTTAAGTCTAAAATTGTATCTCATGGTGTTTCACTAATAAAAAAAGAATAATCACAGATTTATAGGATTACCAGGGGAGCAAAAAAGGAGGGGGGCTCATTTGACCCAGCAATACCACTCCTGGGAATATATCCTAGAGAGGCAAAAATGTATAGTCAAAGTGACATCTGCACTTGTTTGTTCATTGCAGCACTCTTTATAATACCTAGAATCTGGAAAAAACCTGAGTGCCCAAGAACAGATGACTGGTTAAAGAAACTTTGGTGCATCTACACAATGGAGTACTACGTAGCGGTTAGAAAAGATTAAGTCATGAAATATACATCCAATTTATACTACATGGAAAGTATCATGCTAAGCAAAATGGGTCAGAAAGAGAGGGATAGACATAAAAAGATTGCATTCATCTGGGGGACATAAAGTAACAAAATAGGAGATTAATACCCAAGAATAGCCTAGATCAGTACCAGGAGGATTACTCCATGGTTTAGAGGCCAGTCGGTAATTCTAGGGAAAAGAGCAGCTCTGATAGAGAAGGGAGCACCAAGCAAAGGGTGTTTGGAGGATCCTCCCATGATGGGAGATGCATGTTGAAAGTAGACTATGGATGGAACATGATTGCCACTCAATGCCTCTTTTGCAGACCACAACACCCAAAAGGAGAGAGAGAACAAAAGCGAATGCCCTGCCACAGAGGCAGGGTGGGATGGGGGGATGGGGGTGGGAGGGATATTATCCATGGTGGTGGAAAATGGGCACTGTTGGAGGGATGGGTATTTGATCATTGTATAATCGAAACCCAAGCACAAAAATTTGTAAGTCTACAACTGTACCTCATGGTGTTTCACTAATAAAAATTATTTAAAAAATAGTGAAAAACTTTTGGCAAATAAAGGAGGGGTCAAAGAAGAACAGTTGGCAGGGGTAAAAAGGTAAAAGGTAAAGGCCCTCCCGTTGATCGTCGATTTGCTCAAGCGGGCCCAGTAACGTCTCCATTGGAGACTTTGTTGTTACTGTGTTTGGCATATCGAATACTCTCGGTAGCTTGCCGGGCTCTCCGAGAGGGAAGTAAAGGCCCTCCCGTTGATCATCGATTTGCTCGAGCGGGCCCAGTAACGTCTCCATTGGAGACTTTGTTGTTACTGTGTCTGGCATATCGAATACTCTCGGTAGCTTGCCGGGCTCTCTGAGAGGGGTGGAGGAATTGAACTCGGGTTGGCCATGTTGGCTGCATGCAAGGCAGACGCCCTACCCGCTGTGCTATCGCTCCAGCTCTTACCAGATAAAATAAACATTTAAAATATTTTAGACTGTTTCATAGGATCAGTAATAGTGTTTTAATTAGTATTACTATTTTTCTCATTAAATATTGTTTTTAATATAAAACTCTGTGATAGATTTTGGGTATAAAAACTCTGTGATAGATTTTTGGTCAAGTTGTTTACACTAAAAGTACTGATTTTAAAAACCAATAACTTAAACTGCCACACCCTCAAATAAGCCAATTATCCACAAACATTTTCATTTCTTCAACAGGTTTTATTACACATTATTATTAACCAGTCTTTTACTATAAAACTTAATCGGTCAATTGAAACAAACTTTTACTGAGCTCATCCTTCCACCACTGATTAAGACTGAGATGGCATGTACTGGGGACAATATTCATTTAGTCTATAGGGCCTTCTGGGCAAACTTGGTAACTTTGCCTACCGCTGCCTTCTTGTCCATTGCTTTGATGACACCTACAACAGTGGTCTGCTTCATATCACAAATGGAAAAACGACCCACAGGAGGGTAGTCAGAGAAGCTGTCAACACACATGGGCTTACCAAGAACCATATCAACAATAGCAGCATCACCAGATTTCAAGAACTTGGTCCACCTTCCAACTTTTTCCAAGAATGACTATAAATGTTCTTTAGCTCAGCAAACTTGAAAAACTGTTGGCTGTGTGACAAAATAGCACAAGTGCATTACTAAAAATGATTTGACCTGGGTGGTTCAGGATAATCACCTGAGATGTGAAGTCTGCTGCTGCTAGTGGAGGGTTCTTTTTTTCTGCCTCTTCCCCCCCATTTTTCTTTTTTCTTTCCTTTTCCTTTAAAACATTAAATAACTGTGATTTTAGGTATATAATATTTCAATACTAACCCCCACCACCAGCATAAAATTCCCTCCATCAGTGTTCTTATATTCTCTCCCCACCACAACACCCACCCTATCCCCACCTGTCAATTTTACAGGTACATTACAAAGTTTCAGCGGTAGGGCGTTCGCCTTACAAGCGGCCAACATGGCCGACCCGAATTCGATTCCTCCGCCCCTCTCGGAGAGCCCGGCAAGCTACCGAGAGTATTCGATATGCCAAACACAGTAACAACAAAGACTCCAATGGAGACGTTACTGGGTCCGCTCGAGCAAATCGACGATCAACGGGAGGGCCTTTACCTTTACCTTTTAATATTTCCTGTTTTCATATTTGTTGAGGCTGTGGCTTGGATATATGGCTATACCACTAACCCATATCATCAGTATAACTGAAGCCCTGCTGATGCATGTTCACCCATTATTTCTTGTTTTCTTATTCCCCCCTTAGACTTATTTCCTTCTCTGCTTTTCTCCTTTCTAAACACGGGTGTCAAAGGTGACCTAAGCAACCCCTTTTACTACAGTACATTTCCTCATCTAGTATTCTATATACTACATATAAGTAACATCATCCTGTGTTTTTCTTACTTCTTCTAGCTTACTTCACTCAACATGTTATTATTGAGTTCCAACCATGTTGCAGCAAAATGCATGATTTCATTGTTTCTTGCAGTGGCATAGCATTCCATTGTGTATACACTATATCTTCATAATCTATTTCTGTCATTGGACATCTAGGTTGATACTGTATCTTGGCTATTGTACTGAGTGAAGCAATGAATAGTGGTGTAAATATGTTCTATTGAGCTAGTGTTTTCATATCTCAGTGGTATATGCCCAAACTGTTATTGCTGGGCAATTTGGTAGTTCATTTCTAAGTTTACTGAGAACTCTCCATGCTGTTTTCCACAGAGGTTGTACCAGACAACATTACTGCCAGCAGTGAATAAGAATTCATTTTTACCACATCCTGGAGGATCATTTTTGCTGACACCAGCCACATTGCCAAGACAAACATCTTTAACATTTCTTGACATTGAAGCCCACATTGCACCAGGAAGGGCTTTGCTGAAAATTTCATGGTGCATTTCAAAAGACTGTAACATTGACTAAAGTGAGATAACACTAGTCTCAATTCAGCCCACAGGGACAGTACCAGTACATCCAATCTTGTGAACATCCTGGAAGGGCTGGCACAGGAGGTTGTCAGTTGGATGAATGGTGGCAGAATGAATTCCAGAGCTTAACTGGCACTACCACTGACACTACTCCCCTTACAGGTAACTTTCCATCCCTTGAATCAAGGCATATTAGCAACAGCTTATTGTTACCATCCCAACCAGACTTATTGAACTTGGTGTTATAATTATACTTCATTCTGAGTACTTTCACTTTTACTTATTAATTTTTCTTTTTTATAAATTTATTTATTGAATCACTGTGAGAACAATTACAAAGCTTTCGGGTTTATGTCTCAGTCATACAATGATGAAACACCTGTCCCTTCACCAGTGCTCATTTTCCACCACCAAAACCCCCAGTGTACACCCCATCCCACACCCTCCCCCTACCTGTGGGGCAGATGATTTCCACATTACTCTCTACTTGGATTTCATTCAATATTTTGACCCCAGACCCACCATTATTATTTGGGATTTTACCCCAACACTCAGATCTTCCAAAGAGGCAACTGTAGAAAATTTGTTTTCTATTGTTGGTTATGAATAACATATGATGTCACGCAGCCACAGTAGTGGAGCGAAATTTTGGAGTTCCAAAATTTTAACAATTAAATTTGGATGGATTTCTGCCAAAACCAATTGGGTTCCAAGAGACCATTGGACAGTCATGTTTGGGCCCATGGTGACGAGACACGCAGAGCCTCACGGGATGGGGGTGGAGTCGGCCCTTTCCTCCCAGCCCCAATGAGACCCCGAGTTGGCACCAACAAACTGCCTCTCTGGCTCCTAATCAAGCTGCTTAACGACCATGATTCCAGAGGTTCAGAAACAAATCTCGGAATCGAGCGACTTCTTGCAGAAATGCGTCCAGTCCCTGCAGTAGGTTACTGGTGCCATGCCACCGCAGGTGGGAATAGGTTTCATGCCTTGGCCTGGCTGCCATCCTCCAGAGCCATTGGACAGTCAGCTTTGGGCCTACAGTGACGAGACAGGTGGGGCCTCACGGATGGGGTGGTGCTGACCCTTTCCTCCCCGCACCAATGAGACTCCGAGTCACCACCCATGAACAGCCTCTCTGTTTCCTGATCAAGCTGCTTAGCAGCAATGATCCCAGAGACTCAGGTACTTTCGCTTTTAAGGAAAGCGGGGAGGTGGGGAGGGAGCAATAGCACAGTGGGGTGGAATGATAGCACAGCGGGTAGGGCGTTTGCCTTGCACATGGCAGATCTGGGTTCGATTCCTCCATCCGTCTCCAAGAGCCCAGCAAGCTACCAAGAGTATCCCGCCCTCACGGCAGAGCCTGGGAAGCTACCCATGATGTATTCGATATGCCAAAAACAGTAACAACAAGTCTCACAATGGAGATGTTACTGGTTCCTGCTCAAGCAAATCGAAGAACAATGGGACGACAGTGCTACTGTGCTACTTCATTCTGAGAATTATTTCACAGTATCTAAACTGAGATGATATTTATAGTAGATTTATAATTGTGTTATTAGAAACCAAGAAATAAAAGTTTAGGATATCATTTTCTGTATTAAATTGATACATGAATACTGAATTTTAAATAGCTTTATCAATTTTTCAGTAAGAACAATTGTTTCTTGATGACGAGTGGTAATAGAAATCTTGTATTTTTATAGTGGAAAACAAAAAATCTTGGGTAATTTTTTTCTTTATTTTTATTCTTAGTAAAAGAAAACCATAGCAGAAGTAACTCTAAATGTCATAAGTTATTATACATCCATATTTTAAGATAATCATTTGATGGTAACAATAGAAAGTATAACTATCAGATCATTAAAACAAATCATTAAACTCTATTTAAATCTATTCTACAAAGAAGTGATCATCAATGTCGAGAGGGGTTCAGCAGGGTGATACCATTTCACTGAAACTCTTCAGTGCCACACTCGAGAACATCCTAGACGACTGGAATGGGAAGGAATGGGAGTCAAGATAGATAGTTGGCAACTACACCACCTCCGCTTTGCTGATGACATCGCTCTAATAACACCAAACATTAGTCAAACGGCACAAATGCTAGCCGACTTTGACGGTGAGTGTGTAAAGGTCGGACTCCAGCTGAATCTCACGAAGACAATGTTTATGAGAAACAGTCTCGTTCCTGACATTCCATTCACTCTCAATGGAACGACCATCTCCGAATGCAGCAGTATGTGTACCTAGGTAGAGAAGTCAACATGACGAATGACCTGGCACCTGAGTTGCACAGGAAGAAGAGAGCGGCTTGGAATGCCTTCAAGAGCATTAAAGAAATAGCTAAGATGACAAAGAACATCCGCCTGTGGGCACATCGATTCCACTGTTCTTCCTGCATTAACATACACATCAGAGACCTGGGCCCTAATAAAATAGGATGAGAACTCTATTCAGATCTCCCAAAGAGGAATCAAAAGAGGTATGCTTGGAGTATCATGCTTCACTCAAATTAGAGAAAGAATCCGGAGTTCCGACCTCCATCGATGGTCAAGAAACAGGGACAATGTCTCGTTTTCCAAGGCATCGAAAATCACATGGGCTGGACACGTAATGAGATTTGGAAAGGACTGCTGGACTAGAGCTGTTACTGACTGGATTCCATCGGACATCGAAAGACTGTGTGACCGCCCACCTACAAGATGGTCAGACTTCTTTGTCAAGTCTCTGAACGATCAGTTTGAGGCTCTTTGTGTTCCTAGAACAAACAGACGCCATTGTGCTACACTAGCATGCTACAGGGACGAATGGAGACTTTACTGGTGCCCGCTCAAGCAACTTGATGATTAACGGGAAGTCAAGTGATCAAGTGATTAAACCCGATGAATAGGAATGCTAATTGAGTGAGTATAGTATTATTTTGAAGAAGTTTATGTATTATCTTTAATGATATATAGTATGTAAACTTAATCATTTTAAATAACAAAATTAAACTAATTATAGTATGCCAAAACAAGTAAAAGTAAACTCAAACACAACCCGAAGATACATTCTATCAAAATGGCAAGAACTAAAGAGATAGACTAATGAAAGATTCAATAGAAAAACAAAGTCTCGAATACAAGGAAAATAATGTAAAATTTACATCAGATATTGAAAGTGAATCTATAAAAACAAGACATGAATGGAATGATATATTCAAAATACTGATTGGAAGGAACAAATAAGAGCCCTCTACTCCACAAATTCAGGAGGATAAAAACATTCTCAAACGAATAGCAACTAAAGATATTTAGTGCATCTATATCAATTCTGAAAAGAATTCTGAATGACCTACTATAAAAAACAAATAATAAAGGGACCAATATAGTAGCTGGAAATGATCGCTTTGGAAAGGAACTGATTGTTGAAAGTAAGTAAAGGGATGTACCTGATAACTTTTCAGTATCTGTATTGCAAACTATAATGGCCAAAAGGAGAGAGAGATATAGAAACAGAGACAGAGATACAGACACAGAGACAGAGAGACAGAGAGAGAAAGAAAGAGAGAAGAAAAGTTCCGCCATAGACGCTGAACGGAGGGCAGATAATAAATTCAGGACACTAGTTGTGTGAAATACACACTGGTGATGGGACAGGTGTTGAAATATTATATGACTGAAACCCAATCATGGACACCTTTGTAACTGTGTATCTTACTGTGATTCAATTAAAAATAAATATATTAAACATAAGTAAATAAATAAAATTAAAACAACAATAAACCAGATAACAATTGGAAAGACAACCAAAATATTCTTAGAACAATGGCTATTGAATCAACCTCTTCTCTCAATGTTTGTGGACTTAACTCTCATATCAAAATATACAGAGTAGCTGGATGAATGAGAAAAATCAAACACAATGTATTTGATTTGCATGATAAAATCACAGGCTTAAAGTGATTTGCGGGGGGGGGGGGGGAATCATGCATGCAATCTAATGCTGCACTCAAACAGAAGGACAACAGATCAACAGGACTTAACTCATATGCATATATGAATCCAATGAGGGTTCAGCAAGTTTATAAAGCAACTGCTAACAGATCTAAAATAGATGCACTGTTGGCAACTGGGAGGGAACTTTAAGGTATATTGTATGAAATAAGCCAGAGCTAGAAGGACAAGCAACGGGCAATGTCACATCTGTGTATAGGGAAACAAAACAGGAATATAGAGAGGGGCTAGAGCAATAGTATAGTGAGTGGGATGGGCACTTGCCTTGCACCCATATAATCTTCCAAATCCTCCAGTAGTGATCCCTGAGCACATAGCCAGGAGTAAGTCCTGCATACAGCCAAGTGTGAACCCACCAAGCAAAGAGAATATAGAAAATATTAGTTGAATTAAAAAAAAACTGGTTACTGGAGTACAACTTAGAATATCAGCTTTGTGTGAGATTATTTGGACTAAAAATATCTCAGGTTCATGAAAGTGGATCATAGAAACTTTAGTGGTATTAAGGTAACTGTGTACACCATGCCATAAATGTCAACACTATGGTAAGCACATAACCTAAACTATAATAAATTTAAAAAGAACTAGAAAGACAAATACTTGACTCCTTTTATTACTTTGTAATAAAAAAATCATCTATTGAGACTGTTACACCTGTGAAAATTATATATATACACATTAAGTTTGCATTGTGGTGATGGTGCAGTAACTAAACACACTGCTATTAACATTTTTTTCTGAATTAATTTAAATAATTTTATTTTTTGAATTAACACTTAAATGAAAAGATGCCCTATACCTGTAACATCAATTAATTATTGACAACTTTTAATTTTATTATTACAGTTTACCTAACAAATCTACCAGTGACATATTCGATATGCCAAACACACTCACAATGGAGACTGGGCCCGCTTGAGCAACTTGATGAACAATGGGAGAACAGTGCTACAGTGCTACCTAACAAAGCTAGGACAGTGCTACAGTGCTACAGTTTACCTAACATGTTTGCAAAAATACTGATATTTAAGATCTTGCTATATATAGTTATCATATTTCACTACCAAAGTGTATAGGACCTTCTAGCAATGTCTTTATGTTACTTCTAGTCAATTTCTTCATTACTCCCCACATATCATTCCACTATATTTTAACTTTATTTAAACGCCATGGTTTACAAAGTTTTTCCTAATACAATTGTTAGAGGCTTTTGACATTCCAACACCAATCCCACCACCACTATTTTACCCATTTTCTCCACTGCTCTCCCAACAAGACTGTACCCTTAGCAGGCACACAATAATTTCTTTCATATTGCTTGTTACAACCAAATGGCTAAAGGAGTTATCAAATTTTTCAGTAAAAGAAAATTTCTTAATTTTTTTGTATCTTACCCCACAGTTAAATCTTTGTCTGAGGATTTACCAATCTGTTAGTCACTAGTTGAACATTCTGTGTCATTGCTTTTGTTTGTTGAGTTTAGTTGATGTCTGTGTTACTATCTTATCTAATTTGATGTACTCCTGCTGGAATTTCAGTTCTGTGTAATTTGGAAGTGTCTCGGGCTCAGAAATTTCAGAATCTGTAGAACTGAGATGAGTCTGCAGAGATACTTTAGTGAAGCCATGGAATTGGGCCATTGCACTGGCAGCGATATTGGGGTGTTGGTGCAATTGCTAAAGCTTCAACAGGGGAGGAACTCTGCTTGAGCCCTTCCCAATGACACCCCAGAGTTATGAGCCTAGTAACAAGTTCCCATGAATTTCAGCTCTGTGGCTTGCATCTCCTTGAAGGTTTAGTCCTTGAATCTGAAAAGTAGGGCTGGTGGGTGAGTCGACATAACGGCAGTTATGGGAGGGTCTCCATTTGTATCTTGATCTGGGTCAGTAATAACTATTAATGTCTGAAAAGTATCCCTTTTAATCCACAAAACAGTGTTATTTTAGTTTAGAGGTAATATATATCCAATTAACTTCCCAGCAAACAAAAGATTCGAACTTCATTAGAATTAGCACTAATTTTTATCCACAAAATAATAAATAGTGAATTTGTAATAAGTATCATCTCCTGCTTTTGTAACAACAAATTTCTAAATTTATCAGTGTGTACTGGGAAGAGAAAATGTTGGTAAATCTGAATAAATACGGTACAACATAGATTTAAAAACTCAAAACACTATAGTACGTTTCAGTTTTAAGCAGTCAATCTTAACTCTTTTTAATTCATTTTTATTCATTTACCATAAGTTTATATAGCAGTATTTGATATCAAGGATATACAAGGCACTGGTTAAACTCTACAAGAAGAAAACATCCTATCCAATAAGAAAATGGGGGAACAAAATGAACAGAAACTTTCTCAAAGAAGAAATCTGAATGGCCAAAAGGTACATGAAAAATTGCAATTTATCAATAATTATCAGGGAGATACAGATCAAAACAACAATGAGATATCATCTCATACTATGGAGACTGGTACACATTCAAAAGAACGAAAGCAACTGGTGTTGCCGCGGATGTGGAGAGAAAGGGACTCTTCATCACTGCTGTTGGGAATGCCGACTGGTTCAGCCCTTTTGGAAAACAGTATGGACGTTTCTTAAAAAATTAGAAACTGAGCTCCTATTTGACCCAGCAATACCACTTCTGGGACTACATCCCAGAGATGCTAAAAAGTACAGTAGAAATGACATATGCACTTGTGTGTTCACTGCAGCACTTTTCACAATAGCTACAATCTTGGAAAAAACCCAAAAGCCCGAGTACAGATGACTGCTTAAAGAAACTTTGGTACATCTACAGAATGGAATACTATGCAGCTGTTAGAAAACATGAAGCAATAAAATTTGCATATAAGTGGATCAACATGGAGACTATCACGCTAAATGAAATGAGTCAGAAAGAGAGGGGCAGGCATAGAAGGACTTCACTCATTTGTGGAATACAAAGTAACACAATAGGACACTAACACCCAAGGATAGTAGAGATAAATGACCATTAGGATTGTTCCATGGCTTGGAAGCCAGCCTCACATGCTGGGGGAAAAGGCAGCTCAGATAGAGAAGGGACCACCAAGTAATGATGCTTGGATGGCCCACTAGGGATGGTAGATGTTTGATGAAAATAGACTATAGGTCGAGCATGATGGCCATTTAATAACTGTATTGCAGACCATAACACCCAAAAGGAGAGAGATAGAGTAAAAGGAAACATGCCTGCCACAAGGCGGGGGGGTGGTGGTAATGTGGTGGGGATGGTGGGAGAGATACTAGGAACATTGGTGGTGGAGAATGGGCACTGGTGGAGGTATGGGTACTCGATCATTGTATGACTGAAAAGTAAGCCTGAAAGTTTGTAAGTCTGTAACTGTACCTCATGGTGATTCACTATTTCAATTTAAAAATTTTTAAATGTAAGAAAAATAATCACAGAAGTCAAAGGTGAATTCTCATGCAGGCCATTTTCTTGGCAAACGAGAAAATGTTTCCTTTGAACATAGAAGAGTATAGATTAAATTACCCCACCCAATTTACATTTTCAGCCCCTTCTGATAAATAGGAGATTTTTAGTCACAGCCTGACATTTAAAAAAACATGTTCTATGAATGCTAAATTCTTTTTTCTGTTTCGTTTTGGCTGCATACAGCAGTGCTGGTGTCAGCAGAATAGTCCCCAAGCTACTGGACTATTGCTATAGACTGTACCACTGTAGCACTGTCCTGTAGCACTGTCCTTCCATTGTTCATATATTTGCTCGAGTGGGCACCAGTAACATTTAACAACAAATTGTGAGACTTGTTGATACTGTTTTTGGCATATCGAATATATTATAGGTAGCTTGCCAGGCTTTGTTGGGCAGGCGAGATTGCTATAGACATCAAAAAAAAATTCGTGACAGAACTAAACTTTGAAAGTCACTTTTCTTTCTCCAAACTAAGGAGCACAGAAATTCTTCAAACAAAAGAGGTATATCCTTCAAGACAGAACAGAAATTAATATCTGGAGATAAAGAAGAATTCAAGTTCTCAAAGAAGCTACTGCTGCCTCTGGTTCATATTAACGTCTGGCTTGGGATATATCCAACAGTGACAAAGAACTTTGCAGTGAAGTAATCTGTTGTCTGGTTGAGCACAGGGATAAAAATGTTCTTTTACCACTTAATAAAGAAAAGGGGGAAAGGAAATTGTGAAGTTGGCAGGAATTTAAAGGGACTTTTGTCTTTGCCTGAGAGCATAAGCAGTTAAATGTAGCATGAAAAGAGTGGTAAGAGTGGTATTCTGTTCAGAATATGGAATATCAAAATATATTAACAAATATGTGGTAAATAATAAAAAACAGTAATAACAATAAAAATTTTCAACCTGGCTCTTCATCCCGCAAGCTGAGCTGGTCTTCTTCCCCCCACCCAGGTCAGTTTATGTGCTGCTTCTAGAAACCGGAACTTGGATATCTCCCTGCAAGCCCGCCAGGTGTCCTTTCGGACTTTGGGAGACAAAGCAGCTCTGAACCTCTGCTTCTTCCTCTTCATTCCCCAAGCTGAGCTGGTCTTCTCCCCCACCCAGTCTTTACTCCACCCCACACACACCAGGTTCCTGTGGGGGTGTGCCCACTTTAGAAGTGGGCGTGGCCTAATTTTCAGCAGGCCAACAGTCATGCGGCCACAGGTAGTGTAGTCATACCAAGGAATCAAGTCCCCACACTTACACGGCAACATGAAGAAACAACGTAAATCCCCACCACAAGGGAAGTTCGATGAGAAGAGTCCAGAAGCCTCTATAGGTGCTGCTTACCTAAGGGACCTCTCTGACAAAGAATTCAGATATGAAGTCATGAAGATGTTCAATGAACTCAACGAAACATTCAGATAGATATCCAGTAAATTGAAGGAGGATATGAAAGAAACAATGGATCAGACAATCGAGAACATACTGGAAGAAATGAGAGCAGAAATTGGAAAGCTATGCACACAAATGTCATGAATCAAAGATTTCGTAGATGAAATAAAAAACTCAGTCTGTGCCCTCAAACGTAGAATGATCACAGCTGAGGAAAGAACCAGTGAGCTGGAAGATCAGCTGCAACAAGCCAACAGGCAACAACAAACAATGGAAAGGGACCTCAAAATAGTTCTAGAGAAAATCAGAGACCTAGGAGACGATTCAGAGAGGAACAACATTAGAATCATTGGACTACCAGAAGCTCAGGGAAACAATCCCAGTGAAAAAGACACGGTTAAACAAATCATCTCTGAAAAATTCCCAGAGCTCCACAATGCAGACATTCCGATTCAAGGAGCCCAAAGCGTGACAGCTAAATGAGACCCTAACAAAAACACTCCAAGACATATCATAGTTAGACTGATCAATGCCGCCGATAGAGACACAATACTGAAAGCAGCAAGGTCAAAGAAGAAAATCACATACAAAGGAGCACCCCTTAGTAGATTCACAGCAGATCTATCAGCGGAAAAGCTCCAAGCCCGAAGGCAGTGGTGAGATATAGTGAAAAAACTCACTGAAATGAATGCTTCACCAAGAATACTCTATCCGGCTAAACTCTCACTCAAACTCAAATGAACTGTACACTATTTTCTAGATAAATAGCAGCTCAGGAAATTCATAGACTGAAAACCAAACCTAAAACAAGGGCTAAAGTGGCTACTATAAGACAAGACAAAACCTACAACCACAGCAGACCATTACAAAATGATGACACAAAACCTCACAAGAGTAATCTCTCTCAATGTCAACCATCTAAATTCACCATTTAAGAGACACAGAGTGGCAGAATGGATGCAGAGACAGAACCCAACATTCTGCTGCCTACAAGAAACTCATCTCAACAGCCAGAGCAAACACAGACTCAAAGTCAAAGGATGGAAAACAATTCTGCAAGCAAAGAGCTCCCTCATAAAAACTGAGGTGGCCATACTAGTACCCGACAGCATTAATTTCACATTGAAAAAGATTAGAAGGGATAGCGAAGGCTATTTTCTCTTCATCAAGGAATATGTACAACAGGAAGAAATCACATTCTTAAATGTATATGCACCTAATGAGGGAACCACTAAATATTGAAAACAACTGCTAACAGATTTTAAGGAGGACATTGCTAGCAACACAATAGTAGTTAGAGTTTTCAGCATTGCCTTATTAGCTCTGGATAGATCAACAAGAACAAAACTCAGCAAGGAATTTGAAAGAAGAAATAGAAGAGAAAGGGCTTATAGACCTATACAGGGATTTACACACCCAAAAGAAAGAATACACATTCTTTTCTAGTGTGCAGGGAACATTTTCAAAAATAGGCCATGTGCAAGGCTACAAAATATACCTCAATAGAATCCGGAAGATAGAAATAATATCAACCACCTTTTCAGACCACGATGCACTGAGGATAGAAGTGAATCACACACAGACACGGAGAACCAAATCAAACACCTGGAAATTAAACAACTCAATGTTGAACAACGAGTGGGTCAGAAAGGAAGTCAAGGACGAAATCGAAAGATACCTGGAAACAAATGAGAATGAAGACACGAGCTTCCAGAAATTATGGAACGCAGCGAAAGCCATATTAAGGGGAAATTTATAGCTCTGCAAGCATTTCTCAGGATGGAAGAAAAGATGCACATGAATAACATGACTTCACAGCTCAAGACCTTAGAAAAGGACCAATAGAAAGAGCCCAAATCAGGCAGAAGGAAAGGGATCATAAAACTTAGAGCAGAAATCAACGACATGGAAACCAAAGAAACAATTCAAAAGATGAATGTAACCAAGAGCTGGTTCTTCGAGAAAATAAACAAGATAGATAAACCACTAGCAACACTCAAAAAGAAACAGAGAGAGAAACCTAATATGTCAAATCAGAAATAAGAATGAGGATATCACAGCAGAAACCAAAGAAATTCAAAAGACCATCAGAGACTTCTTTGAAAGTCCGTATGCCACGAAACAAGAGAACCTAGAAGAAATGGATAAATTCCTGGATTCCTATCATCTCCCAAAGCTGAATAAAGAAGTTTTAGAGTACATGAATAGACCTATTAACATCAAGGAAATTGAAACAGTAATCATAATTGTTTCCAAAAACAAAAGCCCAGGTCCAGATGGATTCATTAGCGAATTTTTCCATTTAAAGAGGACCTACTGCCAGTTCTTCTCAAGCTTTTCCAGGAAATTGGAAAAACAGAAACTCTCCCAGGTTCTATGAAGCACATATCTCTCTACTACCAAAAGGAAACAGAGACACCACAAGAAAAGAAAACTACCTATATCCCGGATGAACACGAATGAGAAGATTCTCAACAAAATACTAGCAAATAGAATTCAACTACTTATCAAAGAGATCATACACATGACCAAGTTAGATTCATCCAAGGGATGCAAGGATGGTTTAACACTCGGAAATCAATCAACATAATCCATCATATCAACAAAAGAAAATATAAATATCATATGATCATATCAATAGATGAAGCGAAAGCCTTTGACAAGATCCAGCACCCGTTTATGATGAAAACCTCCGCCAAAATAGGGATAGAGGGGACTTTCCTCAATATAGTTAAAGTCATCTGCTACAAGAACACAGCAAGCATCATCCTCAATGGGGAAAAACTGAGAGCCTTCCCCCTAAGATCAGGGACGAGACAAGGATGTCCACTCACTCCACTGCTGTTAAATATAGTACTGGAAGTACTTGCAATAACGATTAGGCAAGAAAAATATATTAAGGGCTTCCAGGTAAGAAAGGAAGAAATCAAGCACTCAAAATTCGCAGATGACATGATACTATACTTAGAGAACCCTAAAAACCTCTACCAAGAAATTCCTAGAAACAATAGACTTGTACAGTAATGTTGCAGGCTATAAAATCAATATCCAAAAGTCCATGGCTTTCCTATACGCAAATAGTGAAAGAGAACAAAGTGACATGAAGAAAACAACCCCGTTTACAATTGTGCTCCAGAAAATCAAATACCTAGGAATCAGCTTAACTAGGGAAGTAAAGGGCCTGTACAAAGAAAACTACAAAACGCTACTTCAGGAAATAAAAGAGGACATGAGGAAATGGAAAGATATCCCCTGCTCATGGGTCGGGAGACTTAACATTGTCAAAATGGCAATACTACCGAAAGCATTGTATAAATTCAATGCAATCCCTATAAGGATACCCATGACATTCTTCAAAGAAATGGAGCAAACACTCTTGAAATTTATATGGAACAATAAGCCCCCACGAATAGCTAAAGCAATTCTTGGGAAAAAGAAAATGGGAGGAATCAACCTCCCGAACTTCAAACTGTACTACAAAGCAGTAATAATTAAAACAGCATGGTATTGGAACAAAGGCAGAACTGCAGACCAATGGAACAGGGTTGAATACACTGACATCTCTCCTCAATCATATGCTCATCTAATCTTTGATAAAGGTGCAAGTAATGTGAAGTGGAGTAAGGAAAGCCTCTTTAATAAATTGTGTTGGCATCACTGGACGGCTACATGCAAAAAAATAGGCTCAGAACTCTGCCTAACACCATGTACAAAAGTAAGATCAAAATGGATTAAAGACCTCAACATCAGACCAGAAACCATAAGGTACATTGAAGATAAAGTTGGCAAAACCCTCCATGACATTGAAGCTAATGGTATCTTCAAAGATGCCACGCCACTGGCCGAGCAAGTGAAAACAGAGATAGATAAATGGGACTATCTTAAACTAAGAAGCTTCTGCACCTCCAAAGAAACAGTGACCAAAATACAAAGACAGTCTACAGAATGGGAAAGGATATTCACCGAATACACATCTGACAAGGGGTTGATATCCAGGATATACAAAATACTGGTTAAACTCCACAAGAAGAAAACATCCAACCCCATCCAAAAATGGGGCAATGAAATGAACAGAAACTTTTTCAAAGAAGAAATCCAAATGGCAAAAAAGCACATGAGAAAATGCTCTACATCATTAATCATCAGGGAGATGCAGATCAAAACCACAATGAGATACCATCTCACACCTCAGAGACTGGCCCACATTCAAAAGAACAAAAGCAACCGATGCTGGCGTGGATGTGGCGAGAAAGGGACACTCCTTCACTGTTGGTGGGAATGTCGACTGGTTCAGCCCTTCTGGAAAACAGTATGGACGATTCTCAAAAAATTAGAAATTGAGCTCCCATTTGACCCAGCAATACCACTCCTGGGAATATATCCCAGAGAGGCAAAAATGTATAGTCGAAGTGACATCTGCACTTGTTTGTTCATTGCAGCACTCTCTACAATAGCCAGAAACTGGAAGAAACCTGAATGCCCAAGAACAGATGACTGGTTAAAGAAACTTTGGTACATCTACACAATGGAGTACTATGTAGCTGTTAGAAAAGATGAAGTCATGAAATTTACATACAAGTGGTACAATATGGAAAGTATCATGCTAAGCGAAATGAGTCAGAAAGAGAGGGATAGACATAGAAAGATTGCATTCATCTGGGGGATATAAAGTAACAAAGTATGAGATTAATACCCAAGAATAGCTGAGATCAGCACCAGGAGGATTACTCCATAACTTAGAGGCCAGCCGGGTATCCTAGAGGAAAGGGCTTTTCAGATAGAGAAGGGAGCACCAAATAAAGGATGTTTGGAGGATCCTCCCAGGAGGGGAGATGCATGTAGAAAGTAGACTATGGACTGAACATGTTTGCCACTCAATGCCTCTTTTGCAGACCACAACACCCAAAAGGAGAGAGAGAACACAGGGGATTGCCCTGCCACAGAGACAGGGGGGATGGGGGGATGTGGGTGGGAGGGATATTATCCATGGTGGTGGAAAATGGGCACTGGTGGAGGGATGGGTATCTGATCATTGTATAATTGAAACCAAAGCACAAAAAATTGTAAATCTACAACTTTAAAAAAAAATAAAATAAAATAAAAAAAATAAAAGCAATTTTCACATCACCTTTGCAAAAAACAAACAAAAAAAACTACAAAACACTACTTCAGGAAATAAAAGAGGACACGAGGAAATGGAAAAATATCCTCTGTTGATGGATCAGGAGGATTAACATTGTCAAAATGGGAATACTTCCCAAAGTACTGTACAAATTCAACGTGATCCCTATTAGGATAACCATGACATTCTTCAAAGAAATGAAGCAATCTCTCCTGAAATTTATATGGAACAATAAGCACCCACGATAGCTAAAGCAATTATTGGGAAAAAGAAAATGGGAGGAAACAACCTCCCTAAATTCAAACTGTACTACAAAGCAGTAATAATTAAAACAGCATAGTACTGGAACAAAGGCAGAGCTGTAGACCAATGGAACAAGCTTGAATATACTGACAACTCCTCCCAAGCATATGATCATCTAATCTTTGATAAGGGGGCAAGAAAAGTGAAGTGGAACAAGGAAAGCCTCTTTAACAAATGGTGCTGGCAAAACTGGACGGCTACAAGCAAAAAAGTGGGCTCTCTGCCTAACACCATGCATACATGTAAGATCAAAGTGGATTAAAGACCTTCCAACATCAGACCGGAATCCATAAGGTACATTGAAGAAAAAGTTGGCAAAACCCTCCACGATATTGAAGCTAATGGTATCTTCAAAGATGTCATGCCACTGGCCAATCAAGTGAAAATAGAGATAGACAAATGGAGCTATCTTAAACTCAGAAACTTCTGCACCTCAAAAGAAATAGTAACCGGGGCTGGAGCAATAGCACAGCCAGTAGGGCGTTTGCTTTGCACGCGGCTGACTCGAGTCCTAGAATCCCATATGGTCCCCTGAGCACCGCCAGGAATAATTCCTGAGTGCAGAGCCAGGAATAACCCCTGTGCATTGCCGGGTGTGACGCAAAAAACAAAAAAAATATGAAAAAAGAAACAGTGACCAAAATACAAAGACAGTCTACAGAATGGGAAAGGATATTCACCAAATACACATCTGACAAGGGGTTGATATCAAGGATATACAAAGTACTGGTTGGACTCCACAAGAAGAAAACATCCAACCTCATCAAAAAATGGTGCGATAAAATGAACAGAAACTTTCTCAAAGCAGAAATCCGAATGGCTAAAATGCACATGAGAAAATGCTTCACATCATTAATCATCAGGGAGATGTTGATCAAAACCACAATGAGATATCATTTCACACCACAGAGACTGGCCCACAGCCACAAGAACAAAAGCAACCGGTGCTGGCGTGGATGTGACGAGAAAGGGACCCTCCTTCACTGCTGGTGAGAATACCGACTGGTTCTACCCTTTTGGAAAACAATATGGACGATTCTCAAAAAATTAGAAATTGAGCTCCCATTTGACCCAGCAATACCACTCCTGGGAATATATCCCCGAGAGGCAAAAAAGTATAGTCGAAGTGACGTCTGCACTTGTTTGTTCATTGCAGTACTCTTTACAATAGCCAGAATCTGGAAAAAACCTGAGAACAGATGACTGGTTAAAGAAACTTTGGTACATCTACACAATGGAGTACTATGTAGCGGTTAGAAAAGACGAAGTCATGAAATTTACATACATACAAGTGGTACTACATGGAACGTATCATGTTAAGCGAAATGACTCAGAAAGAAAGGGATAGACATAGAAAGATTGCATTTATCTGGGGAACATACAGTAACAAAATAGGAGACTAACACCCAAGAATGGCCGAGATTAGTACCAGGAATTTTGCTCCATCACTTGGAGGCCAGCCACACATGCTAGGGGAAAAGCCAGCTCAGATAGAGAAGGGAGCACCAAATAAAGGGTGTTAGGAGGATCCTCCCAGGATGGGACAAGCATGCTGAAAGTAGACTATGGATCAAACATGATTGCCACTCAATGCCTCTTTTGCAAACCACAACACTAAAAAGGAGAGAGAGAACAGAGGGGAATGCCCTGCCACAGAGGCAGGTTGAGATGGGGGGATGGGGCGTGGGAGGGATACTGGGATCCGTGTTGGTGGGAAATGGGCCCTGGTGGAGTGATGGGTATTTGATCATTGTATAATTGAAACCCAAGAACAAAATTTGTAAGTGTACAACTGTACCTCATGGTGTCTCACTAATAAAAATTTTAAAAAAAGACCAGAAAACCGTAGAAAATAAATTTTACCCTGGCATACATCAATTATGGAATACTGTGGGATATTGAGGTCTCACTTTGTTACTGGATCTAGCTGGATATATGAAACTCTGTCTGTAGATTTTTCCTTCTGAATGGGGGCCTGTGATTAAGTTCATGACCTCCCAGAGGGGTGAGGGTGAATGGGAGTGACTTCGATGTCCTGAACCTCTGTATAGCTGGGGTGAAGTTACTTATACTATAATTTCTTTGTCTATTTATGATTAACAAAATTCTAGAAATGTAACAGATAAGATTATATATACTTATGAAGGATTGGAATGGTTTCACCCTCCTGAGCACATTGGCCACCCACAGCTAAGTTGGAAAAGAGATGCATATGAGATGCCCTATTGGTTCACAGCTGTAGGATAATTATTTTTCCAACGGGAGACATTGGGAAATTGTACAGCTTAGTCCATGAGTTTTGAATCCAAGTGAAAAGATATTATACCTTGATGGCAGTTTCTGTGGACAGAATAACTAAATGCAGACAAGAACATTTCATAGTAAAATAAAAATAAAATGAAGGTCTGGTCTCTGAACTTTTCCAGTTGTAATAACACCTAATATTTCACCCTGAAGCATGTGTTTTCTAAGTCTTGGACTGGTGCAGGTAGAAATTTTGTGCCTATTCCCTGGAGTTTTGCCAATGTTGACCTATTTTGAAGGTGATACCCTTGGAGATGACACTTCTCTACTGTCACAAAAGATATCCACTGTTATAATTGGTTATCCATACATTACTTCAAAAGAACTTATCCTATGCCATGATTGAGATAAAAGCTAATTGCAGTCTCTTAACCCAGTGATAGTGGATTTCAAGGCATGTCTTAATTAGATATTATTTTAGGGTTTGATTAGTTTATCTTTCCAGAGGACTGTGGTCATTGTGCAACCATTATAACTCTCAGGGGCTCTGAGGAGTCAAATTGAAGAAATTCATTAGAAAACTGGAAGTATTTAAATGATCATTTTAAGGTATTGAACTTCCACAGAGTCGCATTGCTGAAATATAATTTTTCTCTCCACTTTTACCCTTATATTACCAAATAGTTACAGAAACAATTTTTTGTAGGACGGGACAAATCCAGTTGGTGTTCAAGGAATACTTAGGCTCTGCATTCATGGATCACTTCTAGTGTTGCTCAGTAGATCATATGGTGAGCCAAGATTTAAACCTAGTTTGGTGGTACCTCTTGTTTTAACTTTCTGGCCCACAGGAACAGACTGTTGTTGTAGAGATAAAGTTAGGAAGGCTGGAGCACCATGTAATTCAGTTGCAACTGATCATTTAAATGTTCCCAAAATAAGTATAACCAATCAGATTAAAAAGTGGAAATGAGAATTAGAACATTTAAAGGGGGGTGAAACAAGGAGCTTGTAACTTCCTCTTTCACCACTCCTCTCCGACCCTGCCATAGACCCCAACTCCAAATAAAAAGAAGCTTTGCTTGCCATGACAAAGGGCAGTATAGATTAGTTCTCACCCAAGTGACCTGAAAATATAAGGACAGAGAGACATGGGACTATAGAACTCGAGAGGCAGGCCCAAAGGACAGACTAAAGAGCAACAGAATTTATATGAGGACAGTGACAGTGAAAGACACAAGGCCTCACAGAATGTTTCGGGAATGGATGTGTGTGCGTTTAGGTAAAAGATAGTGAAAGAGGGAGAGTGCAGGAGCCAGAGAGGAAGAGAGACGGATAATGAAAGAGAGAGAGTGAGAGAGAGAGGCCTGAACATCTGGAAGGGACCTAGAACTATCTACTTACACTATACAAAACAAACTTTGGGCCAGTGAGATAGTATAGAGGGTAAGTTGCTTGCCTTGCACACAGCCTATCCTGATAGAATCCACAGATTCACCAGGAGAGATCCCTGAGCATAGTGCCAGGAGAAGCCCTGAATACCAGAGAGTGTGGCTCAACCCCCTCGCCCACCCACCCCACAACTCGCCAATGACCCCAACTCCAAATAAAAAGAAATTTTGATATCATCTTCCTTGGGATTTCTTTATGCTAATTTTGCATACAAAAATTAAGAACCCAAATTCTTGGGGTTTGAAAATAGTCCTGGGATTTTTAATCCTGTCAAGGGATTAAAACCTTTGTTGCCTCCCAGAAAGGGTCAGGACCCTACAAACAAGGCATTGGACTGTTTCTCCTTTGGTTCTAACTTCAATATTAATTTCTCCAAACAGAAATTGAAATTAAAGTTTTGTTAATGTGTCCAGGTTTCAAACTTAAGATTACGGGAAGATTTATTTTTCAAACTTATGCAAATATACTGCCACAAAGTATATAAATGATATCACGGAAACAAAGATCAGGTGTTTCAGATTTGTCTCTTGATATGTGATCAGATTCCTATAGGTATTCATTAAATGAGAAAAAGTTTCATGCCTGCAGGAGTAATATTTATCATTTAGCAAAAATCTTAAAATATATTGGTTTTTTGATAGTTTATTAAGTCCTGTGGAGAAATCTAGACCTAAAGTTTTCAATCATCGAGGTATTTTTGTTTCTTCTATAATTGTATTTTTTAGTTCCATACATATCTGAACTGTGTAGTGTATGTCAGAGTTCTTTCTTGTGAATTCATGAATAAATACAGAGTATCAAAATAGTACCCTCAAAAGGTAAAAGAAAACACTGTCCTCCACTTGTTCATTGATTTGTTTGAGTGGGCACCAGTAATGTCTCCATTGTCACAATTGTTGTTACTGTTTTTGGCATATCAAATATGTCATGGGGAGCTTGGTAGGCTCTGCCATGAGGGCGGGATGCTCTTAGAAGCTTGCTGGGCTCTTAGAGAGAGAAGGAAGAATCGAACCTGGGTCGGCCACATGCAAGGCAAACACCCTACGTGCTGTGCTATCACTCCAGCCCAAATGGTAAACCTAATGGATATATGAGAGCTTTTGTTCACTAACAGCAGTTTATTCAACTTGACATCATAAAATTATACTAAGTAATGATTAGAACGTATTAATTTAGGAGTTTCCCATGACATTTCAGTATATCAGTGGGCCTAAGTGACATGTATTTCCCCTTCCATTGAGAAAAATATAATCAGATGTCTTAGGAACTCTTATAATGACTTCATTCATTTTACTTTTTAACAATTAAGATTTTATTCTGCTTTAAAAATTTTATTTTCAGGAAGCTTTCTCTCACAGGTTAAGCACACAAATTCCACAAAGTAATACATATTTAATCAAAGTAACAAATATTGTAAAACCAATATAAAATTTATTCAGTTTCAGTAGCATTTGAAATTAAGATGATATTTAACCTTTCACCATTACTGGGATCCTGGGAATCCAGAAGACTGGTGATCAGCTCATCGTCTAGTGGTACCATGACCAAGATATAGCCTAGCATTCCTCATTCCTAATGATCTTTGCCAGGAGGAGTAGGTATCGACAAGAATTCAGCTTATGCCTTTAGGGTGGTGGGGGTTATTTTCCTTCCAGTGTCCCTTTCCCTTACAGTAGGCAAATTTTGTGGGCTCAAGAATGACCTCTCTTACCCTGAAACCAAATGAAAAGAGGCTCCAAAGTTATTTCTGTATGCTGTATGGGTAAGATATGAACCTGCCTTTCCAGGAAACTTTCTTTTCAGGTCTCCTTTACCTCAATTCTCATCTCATTTTTCTTGTCATTTTTCAAAAATAACTTGCTTTCTATCAAAAAGTATGGAAGCAGTCTGTTTGGGCAGGGTTGTGCTCGGAAAGGAAGCCACATCCACTGTTGATGGAATATCATCCAGTTCAGACATTATGTAAAGCAATATGAAAATCTATTGGGAAAAATAGAAATAGAACTATCATACAGCCCAGTGACAGCAGTTCTTGGCATCTATCCTTTGAACACAAAAACAATAATTAAAAAAGATATATGCAAATATATGTTAATTGCTATACTTAGTACAATAGTAAAGATAAGTAAATGACAAAATGCCCAACTTCAGATGAATAGATGAAGTTGTGATGTATATATACAAATAGAATACTATGCAGTTCTAGTAAAGAAAAAAGGATGGACTTTGCAGCAACATGGATGGAACTAGAGGATATCACATCACTAAATGAAGTCAGTCAGAAGGATGAGGATAGATACAGAATATCATTTTTATTATGCTAAGTTAAGTTATTCAGACTGAAAGAAATGAACACAGGATATCTCTTTTATATTTTTGACTTAAAAGTACACATCAAGGTAACAACGAAAGTCAAAAGGGAACTTAGTGGGATAACTGATACACACAACTGAGTTTGAAGGAGGATAGGGTGAGAGGGAGAATTTGAAAGTTGGGTACACTGGTGATGGGTATGGTGTTGAAATTCACAAATCACAAATCACAAATCATCCTGTTATTTGTCGATTGCCTCGATCAGGCCCCAGTAACGTCTCCTTCATCCTAGCCCTGAGATTATATTCAAGGCTCTTTAGGAGCATGAGACCCATAATTGTTACCGGTATTTGGCATATTGGGTACACCAAGGGGAGTTTGCCAGACTCTGCCCTGTGGGCAGGCTACATTCGGTAACCTGCCAGTTTGTCCAAAGTAGGAATGAGATAATAAGATGTCATAATAAGATGTCGCGCGGCTGCATTTGCACGGCGCCAGGGGGCCAGTTGGTGTGTGTGACCCCCGCCTACTGGAATTTGGAGGATCTGGGTGGAGGATGCTCAGCCCAAATCCAAGTAGGCTTGGAGATCTCGGCCCCAGAACCCGCGTGACTTTGTCCCTCTGCCAGTACCTTCATGTGTGCGGAGAGTGGTCTCAACATGGTGGTTGCTGGTCCTGGAGGTCTTTGGCTGCCGGAGCCCTGGTCGGGGCGGGGAGGAAAGCTCAACCCGCTCCCCTCCAAGGGGTCCCGGCGAGCGAGGACAGTCAGGCGCGGGGGCAAAAGACTGCACTCTTCTCTTCCGGGATCTGGTTTTTTATAGTCTCTGAGTCTTGGCCGTTGATGGGATTACACAGCGCCAGGGGGCCAGTTGCTGTGTGTGACCCCCGCCTACTGGAATTTGGAGGATCTGGGTGGAGGATGCTCGGCCCAAATCCGAGTAGGCTTGGAGATCTCAGCCCCGGAACCCGCATGACTTTGTCCCTCTGCCAGTACCTTCATGTGTGCGGAGAGTGGTCTCAGCATGGTGGTGGCTGGTCCTGGAGGTCTTTGGCTGCCGGATCCCTGGTCAGGGCGGTGTTGTAATTATGTGCACGAAAAACATTGTTACTATATAAAACACAGAATCTTAGTCAAAATTGATGGGAGGGAAACTGGGGACATTGTGGTGGTAAATGTACACTGGTTAAGGGACTGATGTTGGAACATTATAAACTGAAACTCAATCATGAACAACTTTGTAACTATGTATCTCACTGTGATCCAAAAAGAAAGAAAGAAAGAAAGAAAGAAAGAAAGAAAGAAAGAAAGAAAGAAGGAAAACATTAAAAAAGTAAAAACTACCTTTCTTCCCCTTCCACCAGGTCTGACATAGGAGACTCTGATTCCTTTTATAAATTGTGGAGCTACTTCTGAATATCAGGATTAGAGTGACAAAGAAATGAGCTAAAAGTGCATTCCTTTCTACTCTGTTCATATGGTGAAGGTAAAATTCTCAAAGGTTTCCTGTCTGTCTTCCTACGAACTGACTGGTCTGAGTTTCATTACAATAGTCACTTCCTTTATTTTAATAAACTTTTAAGTATTTTATTGTATTTTCTTTGTTTTATAATACCACCAATGATAGGGGTGTATGCATGTAGTCTTCTTTTTGTTTCTTTGGGGCCACACCTGACAGTGATCAGGGATTTCTCCTGGCTCTGTGTTCAGGGATTAATCCTGACAGGGGTCAGAGGACCATATAGGGCATCAGGAATGGAACCTGGCTCCACTATGTGCAAGGCCAAGTGTCCTGTCTGCCGTACTATTGCATATTGTATTACATATAATGTTACCTTTTTTGTATTCCCAGGAATACCCTCTAAAATGTAGGTAATGAATTGCTTTATGGCCTCCACTTTCCCCATTATTATAACTTCAATCTTATATGAGAGAGAGGACCTACCAAGGGGTAGCTGAGTCAGGGAGACATAACATAACCATAGAGTGCATATGGGAGGTCCTTGAGATGGTAAGAGCTTGCTTTGTAGCCTTGGTAACCTGGGAATGTATGCCAAACGCGCTCATGTCCTTGAGATGGTCCAGACACTGCTTTGCAAAACAGGCTTGGAAATTCCTGTTTCTGTATTCTCTTTCCAGCTGCCTGTGAATGCCTTAACTCCCATCAAATACTCTATAAAATGGAGCTTTTCCCTTTGTTCAGAACCCAGTTCTTTTGGAGCATGAACTCTGCTAGGTCTGTTAGCATAATATACCAGTGTTTACCCATTTTCCAAGGTGTGTTGCTAGGATTTTTATCAGGCATTGGAGGAAATTTCTGCCGCAGTTAAGGATTTCTATTACTTTTCTGCCATTTCCTTAAGTCAATAATCATTTTTACATATTTTATAGAAGCTTTAACCAGAGTTAATGGACAAACTATTAATTTATTTTTATTAATTTCAAAATGTATATTCAGTTTGTTTGAAACTCCTTTCTCTTTTACTGAAGAATTCTTAGTAGCAAAAACTTTCAATAATGTGTTCTTATTCAGTGGAACTTAATTTTGTTTTTAGGGGTAAATACCCTATTGTTTCAAATAGATAATGACATTTTAAATTTAATCTAGATATGTTCCTGTAAGCTTAAGTAAGACAAAGAGGTCTGAACGTTTTATTTTAAATATATGCAACAAATAGCAATGCTTGCTGTTTTGAATTCTTGGTCCCAAATTCAAATTTCAAGCAAGAAATTATTTGCATTAAAACTTAGTTTAAATATCACTATGATGAAATTTGCTGTTAAATAAATGTTGTGAGGTTTTCAGTCTATACATGCATATAGAAAATCATAAAGAATACATTTGTGACATGCATTTTTCATTGACCACTAATATAATTACAAATAAGTACCTCTCAAAATCTCAGGATAAAGATATGAAAATACCTCCGTGATTGAGAAATCACTCTGCTTAAAGTAAATTTTTTTCCTTTTGAAGACTAAGGCAACAGACATACCTATTTCATACTTCTTTTACATTATTTCAGTCTGTTTCACTTATATAAACTACTATAGAAATTACAAAAAAAAACCTGCCTTTCTATACAACATTACTCTGCCCAAGAGAAATCACATTATTGTAGTGTGTATCTTATTGCTTATGTTGACAGTTCAGGAAAGATAGCCAGTACTCTTTAGCATTATGCCTTGTTAAGTTTCTAAAGTGGCTCTTTTTTGGGGGCGGGGGGGGGTGGTCGGCACATGTAAGGCAGTGCTCAGGGTTTAATCCTAGATCTGTATTCAGGAATCACTCCTGACAGAGTTTAAGGGATAAAGTGCAGAGCCTGGAACTAAACCTGGGTCTGCCATGTGCAAGGCAAGCACCTTATATTCTGTTCTGATTCTCTAGCTCTGTAACATTGCTTTTATATCTAAAATTTTATTCTAAAGTAGCAATCATACTTCTAGTTGCATTGATGAATCTTTGGTACTGAGATGCTGTAGAACATGTATAGGAATGAAATAAAATTTCTAAATACATTTTATAAATTAGTTTTTTGTTAAACTAGCATAATTTTTGTATTTAAGTTTTTAAAGAATGTCTTCAGCTAGGTACATTCACCCACCTACTATGGTTTAAACTACAAGTCCTGAAACTTTATCTCAAACATATGCTAAATAAGACGTACTTGTAAATATAATAGCCATAGCTAATTTTTGAGGATATGTTAAGACAAGCCACTTAAATCAGAAATACCTTATATTAACTTCACTGTTGAGCAAGGTATATGTATGTGGGTTGAGAGTAGGTAACAGAGGTAAGAGCATAGTTAGGAGTAGACTAGGACCAGTTATTAATCAGTTCACTTACAAATGAACTGTGTCTGAAATTCAGTATTCATGCTGCATTCACATAAGTATTAAGATCAGAAATGTCACCATGCTTCGTCTTAAAGTGGATAAGTTAATTAGCAAAATTTTGTTTTCTTTTCAGTACTGAATTACATTTGAACACTTCGACTAAATTCTTACTTTGCCCATGCTCCTTGCATTTATTCTTAAGAAACTAAAAATACATTATTTTTGATTTTTGGGAAAAGATTTCATATTCTTTGCCTTGGCTTACATTGCTTTGTTACATCCTTACTGTAATGAAATTTAGCAGCCCTTCAACATAAAAATTGTATTTACTACTTTAAGGATGTTAACATATATTTTTCGTCCCATAAAACCAATTAATGAAATATTTTAGATTCTTAAAATGGAGAAAAGGGGAGAGCTTATAAAGCAGTCTCTGAAGATTTTCTCTTCACATGTTTAATATGGTCAGGTAACCTATAAGGATTGTTTTCTGTTCTATATAAACCAGTTTAAATTTCTTCTTAAACACACATCAATGTCCTCATTTTTTCAAAAATATAACTTACCTTTATGAAAGTGTCAAATCAACCTCAAAATTATGTAGATCACTCTAATTATAAAGACTTATTTTATATAAATGACAACATCTGCTGTTTTACTTACAATTAGTTCTAAAATAGTAATTTACGTTGCTAAGTGAGACAATCATGGCACACAATATCAGTCCTTATTCCTTTCCTTAGAGATTCCCTAAAATAATAAGTATTTAGAAAAATTAACTAAATGAAGCTCTCACATTTTTGTTGAGACATTTAGTTAAAATGTGATATTTTCTGTGTGCCAAATGGAAAATAATTTAAAACTGACTTTGACTTTGTTTTACATTTTATTATTTTCTTATTTCAATTAAAATTCTATTAGATTAAATAACCATGACTTTGTAAATCATGGTTATTTAATCTAATTTACAAAGTTATCTATAGTTGGTGGATACATATCTGACATATATATGACTCTGGCCTTTAAAGCACTGTAGCCCTGTAGCACTGTCCTCCCATTGTCCATTGATTTGCTTGAGCAGGCACCAGTAACGTCTCTATTGTGAGACTTGTTGTTACTGTTTTTGTATATTGAATATGCCACAGGGAGCTTGCCAGGCTCTGCCATGTGGGAGGGATAGTCTCGGAAGCTTTCCAGGCTCTCTGAGAGGGACGGAGGAATTGAACCCAGGTCAGCCGTGTGCAAGGTAAACACCTTACCTGCTGTGCTATCATTCCAGCCTGGCCTTTAAGGATAAAATATTTTTGCATGAGTTATTTAAATTTTATAGTCATTACTTCTTCAATATGTATATATATAATATCGGGCTGGAGTGATAGCACAGCGTTAGGGCATTTGCCTTGCATGCAGCCAGCCCGGCAGAGCCGGGTTCGATTCCTCCTCCCCTCTTGAAGAGCCTGGCAAGCTACTGAGAGTATCTCACCCGCACGGCAAAGCCTGGCAAGTTACCCATGATGTATTCAATATGCCAAACACAGTAACAACAAGTCTCACGATGGAGACATTACTTGGCCCGCTTGAGCAAATCAATGAATAACGGGAGGACCATGACCATAATATATATATATGTATATATATATTAGATATTTCTCTTCTCAAATTTCAATTGTTAGCTAAATAATTTCTAAATAGTGACTGCAACTCCCTAGAGTCAACTGGGATACATTAACACTCCAAAGTTTCTTAGAAACTATTTGTAATGGGACTACTTATGGCAAGAAAATATTGCCTGTTATATGTAACCATCAATTCATTTCACATGTGCCAACTCTAGTGTTAAAAATTTATTCAGATCACTTTGTTAAAAATAGCTGTAAAACCTTATAAAACGGTCTTGACTGTGAATATAAGTCCTGGTATTTTATTTTGAAATTTTCTTGAACAACAGCACAGCAGGTAGGGCCCTCCTAAGCATCCAGTATGTTCCCCCAAGCTCCTCCCGTTTTCTTTTTTTTCTTTTTGGGTCACACCTGGTGATGCACAGGGGTTACTCCTGGTTCTGCACTCAGGAATCACCCCTGGAGTGCTCAGGGGACCATATGGGATGCTGGGAATCGAAACTGGGTTGGCTGCATGCAAGGCAAACATCCTACCCACTGTGCTATTGCTTAAGCCCCCATTATAATTTCTGAACTCAGAGCAGGAGTAATCCCTGAGAAGTGCCTGGGTGTGGCCCTCAAACCAAAACTATTACTGTAATTTTGGTTTATGGGCCACACACGACTGTACTCAGCACTACTGTTGGAATTCAGGGGACCATGCAATGTGTTGCAGATTGAACGTGGATCATGTGAGTGCAAGGCAAGCACCGTAACTCCATACTATATCTCAGCACTTCTCTATTAATTTTTAAACTGTCACTCAAATATATTTCTATTTATAAAATGTCAAATACCAGAAGCTTTGTCTGAAACAGGGTCATCAATTACATGCAACCAAAAAAATGCAAAACTAGCACAAGTAGTTTTAAAGCAATGTCAACATCTGAACACTATAAATATGATTCTGCATTACCAGTAACACTGTGTTGTGAGCATCAATCTATATTGCTAATACTTTATCAATTTTTTTCATTGGATGAAATTGAATTAAAATGGCTATTCTGTGCTGGTGAGATAGCTCAAAAGGCCATAAAACAAGTCTTGCATGCAGAATACATGGTTGACTCAGCATGGTTCCTAAAGCTCACAAAGAACAACCTCCAAGCACTGAACTTGATATCAGCCCTGAGCACCAAGGTAATGGTGCAAAAACAAACAAACAAACAAAAAAACCCAAGATCATTTAAAAATGTACTTAATCTGTCAAATACTACAATTTAAAGCTCTAAATGGAATATTCTATAGATTATGCATTCAAGTAGTTGTGGGGTGCTCATCATAATCTAGGCACTGGAATAGGTGTTGGAACACTTGTCTCATCTCTCTCCAGTCCCTTATTGATTCATTTCTGACCATTCCCTTAAATAAGACAATTTGTTTATAGGTAAGATGATGTTCATTCCATTCCTAAGCAACTTCTTATAAAAGTAAGAATTCTTGTTTTACCGGGGTAAAATATCACATAAATAGCCAAATTCCACCATATGAATTCACCCATGCCACATTATGCTTTGTGAGATTTATCACTGGTTGACATCACTGGCCCTACTTGTAAAAGGAGGCAGAACAGCTTCCTTCTGGCTAGGTCCCAGCAGCTTCCACACCCAACCTATGCCACATTAGCAGGTCTATGTGACAGCTCTTTAAGCACTACTCAGCAAATTACAGTTCCACTCAGCAAATTTCACATTATTCACAGTTATACTTCCTGACTGTATGTGAAGATGATCACGGAAGGAAAAGAACAACTCTCAGTGTAATCTCTTAAGAGTCTCCCAGGGGGATTAACCAAAATGACACCCCTCAGCACATCAGGAATAAAGGAAAACCAATGGGAAGACGCAGAGATGTAAACCAAGCTCAATGAGCAAAGCTCATATGAGGAGATTTTTAAATGTCTAAAAATAAATGAACAGCACACAAGAAAACTATGGAATGAGCTCCAGAGGAAAAGTTAAGAATTATCAGAGTCCCTGAGAAACAGGAAGGTGAATTTGATGAAGAACCAGTAAAGAAAAATTATTTATAATACTCATTCTTTAAATTTATATAGATCTAAAATATTGTTTTTATTAGTGAAGCAAGATATAAAATTTAGTTAGAAAAGGATTTAGGATTTGAAAAAAATTATTAATATATCATTTATTTATAGTTTTGTGGAATTTCAGGAGATTATCTCTATTAATTTATGCTTGTATAGTTATCACAACCTAACACACACACACACACTAAGAAATCTCTTTCATATGTGGGATAAAAAAATAAATATAGTAAAGCAACAAATGGTCAAAGTCAACAAAATGGAAGATTTTGTCTATCAAACTAAGCTTTTATGGTGGTGCAGGGATTGTTAGGAGTCCTTGGGACACTGGTGGAGGGAAATGTGCTCACTGGTGATGAATGCAGTGTTGAATGGTGTGTGTAAAAAAAGTGCGATTAACAGTACTGTAAATCATGGTATTTCAATAAAATGGTTAAAAAGCAAAAGTAAAACTATCACATAGATATGTAACATTTCACTTTTCCTATATCCACCTACAGAGAGGTATAAGTATGTGTGAAGCATTCTATACAGAAAAACCCTTCTAATATAAATTTTAATTGTCTATATGCAACCACAAAGGAATGCTTTTCTAATTTTCTTCTCCATAGGAACATTTAAAATTTGTATAAGTAGTGATTTTTAAAAGCCAAAAAATTTAAAATATTAGAACAAAAAGTAGAAAGGGTCGGAGGGGAAGGTTTCCAGCACTATATATGGCCCCTTGAGCTGGTCATGAGTGATCCCTGAGTGCAGAGGACAATTGGGTGTGACCCAGAAAAAACAAAAAAGCAGACCTGTCCCCACAAACAAAAGCATATCAAAAGTCTATTCTTAAACTTACAATTGAGATTATAGCCATACTTAGATTTTTAAAAAAGTATCTTTTGCTTATTAATGAACCTTTTAAAAAATTCTTTGTTACTGATTTAAGCAGTTCAGTTGTTTTACTCCTCCTTGGAAACCTTAACTATTTAGAATCAATTAAATACAGCTAAAAAGGCTTATGATTAAAAAGTAAACCAGGTGTTTGTGTTCAAATAGAGATTATCTTTCTTTTAAACTTCCCCCTGCATTTTCCCAAGTTAACTCATAGTTGTTTCAACGGGATACAGTGTTCTAGCATGTCTATTTAATATACTTTTGGCATATTTTATGTTGTCCTCATACTGGTTGAAAATTTAAAAATGAGTAATAACATAGTTCAAAAAATGTATTCTTATACTAGATGATTTTTACCTTCTAGAAATGTTTATATTTATATTGAGTCAAAGCATTTGTAAAGTTTATAGGTTAACACTGAAGCTTCGATTTATAAATTTAAATAAAACCTGGCAATGAGTTAAAAATAACATAAAGCACATATGATAAATAACTACCAATGTAACTCCTTTAAATTTTATTCAGAGTTGCATTATTTTCATATACTTTTAATGGTCACAATGGTGTAAAGCAAGTAGGCCCACACATAGGAAAATTATTTCACATTAGCTTTGAGCTTTTTTTTTTAAATTTCAATGAATGTATCTTCAATGTGTTTCAAAATTTTGATACATATACCAATATGTGCATTTTAATGTTTCTAGTAGATTTAATATTTTGCATGCTTTAGATAATTTTTCTCAAGTCCATATAACACTGATTTTAAGCAATAAGGTTTGTCACAGCATTATTTACAAATATAAAATACAGTAAAAACAAATTATATTTGTTAATGAACCACTTTGATAAGCATTAGTACATACTGGAATACTATGCTATCATTAAAATGATGATACAGATTAATTTATTAACATGAAGCAATGTTCTCACTGAAAAATGTAAAAAGTAACTATATATATATATAGTATTTTTGGTAAAAGTATGTGCATATACAGAAAAAAAGAAAAGAATGATTTCATGCATTGAAAATGTCAACAGTGGGCCCAAAGATAATTCAGAGCTACGGCACTTTTCTTACATGCTGCCTACCCTGGTTTAATACCTGGCACTGCCAGGAGTGACCCCTGATTACAGAGTCAGGAGTAGCCCCTTAGCACAACTGGGATAAGGCCCAAAAACGGAAAGAAGAAAGAAAATATTAACGCTGACTATCTCTGAACTGTGGGAATGTACTTCCTTATTTATAAATTTTGCATTGTATATATTTTCAATGAATATCTATTTTGTTTATAACCCATCAAAACAGCGGTTTACATTTTGAAATATTTGATAATAAATATAATGACCTTTGCAGCTCAATAATCACACAGAAACAGCTTTTTTCACTATATGGTAAATAGCTGACAAAAATACTAACAAAATCATATATTTATGTAATATTATGTATGAAGCAAACATTCTACATAAGCCAGAAAAAGACCACTCAGAGTAGAGACAAAACATTATTATAGATGGATCTGTAATGAGTCCTATTTTTAAAAAGTAATTACTTAAATTTTACAATTTATTTCTCCAGTAAAATTGGATTTGAACTGGCATATATTAAAATAAAGGTAATCTAAAAACATCTAAAAACACATAAGAATAATTGACATACAGATAGAAAGTAGTTGGAAGCAGGAGGGAACTGTAAGTGAAACACATAGTAAGTGTAATATAGAAATTACACACTAAATAATGCAACTACAATGTAGACCATAGCATTTGTTAAAACATCCAAGCAGCCATACATAAAGAGAACTATATTGGATTAATAACACTCATGTAATAGATGGAGCCATGTGATTTAACTGAGAAGTAACAGTTTTCTTAACTTCAAGACATCTGTGAATATTATCACAAGGGTATATTCAACAATTTAAAGGTAATGGCAAGTTCAATAGATGTTTGTCACAGTTGCTTTTAAATATCATTAAATGGAATATTTATCTTTCATTTGGAAACTTATTAAAAGTTGAAGGCAAAACATCTTAAAAGTATCCAAATGTAAAGTTAACCCAGTACAGTTATTATTCTTTCTTAGTTAGCTGAATATCTCAGGAAAGGTTTTTAAGATGTAACTCAAAATTTAAATAATAATTGCCTTTTAATATTAAATTTCTAAAGTATTGAGAAAACATTAATATGGTTACTTCTCTGGGCACAAACTTAGTAAAGAAAATCCCCAACACTTATTAAAAGATGGTATCAGTTTTGGGTTAAGGTGCTTGCCTTGCACACAGTTGACCCAGGTTCAATCCCTGGCACACCTCACATGATCCACCGAGAACTATCAGGAATGGTTGCTGAGCATAGAGCCAGGAGTAAACCCTGAGTACTGCCAGGTGTGGCCCCCAAATAAAGATAATAATAATATATTATTAAAATCATAAATAAAGGGAAGAGGAAAACATGTTTTTAAAAGTATATCAATTTTAAATAGTAATTTAAAATGAAATTATGCAAAAATGTAAATTGGATAATATACATACCCCCAATGACATTTTTAAAGCAAACTAAATGCTTTCACTGTGATATATTCCTAAAATTCATTTTGATAACATTTTTATAGAAGTAACTAAGTATGGTCTTATTTCTGAAATAAGGAAGGAAATATACTTATCTATAGTATTGACTATTTTTCAGAAAAATGAGTGGAGGAATAAACTTTATTTTAAGAATTCCTAAGGATATTATATAAAAAATAGTACAAAATGACAATTTTAAAATTAGAAATTATGTTCTTCACTAAAACAAACAAAGTCTTCTAGTTTTTTTTTTTTTCCAAAAGAAAGCATCCACTTAAAAAAAGCAAACAAACTGGGTTTGGCATAAAATAAACTCTTATCACAAAGTAGCCCAAACTAAGCAGGCATCAGTTTAAGGCTGAAACAAAGAAAATTCTTTTTCTCACCACCTGCGCCTGGTTTGGCCCAGGGTGACATGCACTGGTTTAGAGCCCACTATACGACCATTCATCTCCTTCACTGCTTTGGTTGCCTCCTCAAAGGAAGAGAAGCAAATGACCCCAAGCCCTTTGCTTTGCCCTACTTCCAGCATAACTTTGGCTCGGCTAATTGATCCAAAGGAAGAAAATTCCTCCTTCAGTTTTTCATCATCAATGGTCTCATCTAGGTTCTTAATATAGATTGGCACCCCCAGAGGCCGGCTTCTTTCTTTTAATCTTAACCGTTCAAATCTTCGTCTTAATTCAGCCAGGCGTTCAATTTTCTTCTGTGCTCGCCCTACATATAGGATTTTCCCATCAATGGATTTTCCATGGAGGTCTAGCACAGCTTTTTGGGCTGCCTCGTGCGTTTCATATCTCACAAATCCAAAGCCTTTAGACTGCCCAAAGTCATCCCTTATTACCTTAACACTCTCAGTTGGCCCATATTCACTGAAAATCTCCTTCAGTTTTTCGTCATCCATATCATCTCCAAAGTTTTTAACGAAAACATTGGTGAAAGTTGCTCTATCCCTGGTTCTTACTTCAGCTGCCCTTTCTTCTGGAAATTTGAATCGGCCAACATACACCTGGCGGTTGTTAAGTCTTACTCCATTCATGTGCCAGATGGCCCGATTGGCCGCAGCTAAGCTGTCAAAGTGAACATAGGCATAACCCTTAGAAACATTATCATCACATACGACTTTGCAGGAGAGAATGTTGCCAAAAGCAGAAAATAAATAAAAAAGGGCCCTATTGTCTATGGATTTGTCCAGGTTTTTGATGAATATATTTCCAACTCCAGATTTTCTTAAGCGGTCGTCTGGCTGAGACCACATAAGGCGGCATGGTTTGCCATTAATCAAATCAAAGTTCATGGTGTTCAGTGCCCACTCTGCATCAGCAGGAAAACGGAAGTTAACATAGCCATAGCCCAGAGGATTGCGGGTCACAGGGTCACGACAGATTCTGGTGAAACGCAGAGGGCCAGCAGGTCTGAACTTCTTATATAACATGTCTTCAGTGACATCTGGATCCAAGTCACCCACGTATAGAGCAGCCTTTAGGTACTTCTTTTTCTTACCAGCAGGATTAGGCTCCCCACTTCCCATCTTTCTGAGTACCAGGAGATTGCTGTCTGGGAAGAGAGAAAGAGAGAGAGAGAGACACAGAGAGAGAGAGAGGAGAGAGAAAGGAGAAAGAGGCCAGGAAGAAATAGAGGAGAGGAGAGAGAGAGAAAGAGAGAAAGAGAGAGAGAGATTGAGATTGAGAGAGAGAGAGAGAGAGAGAGAGAGAGAGAGAGAGAGCTGCTTTCTCTAAGCTATGGTCAGGAACAGAAAAAGGCAGTGCGAAAGGAAGATAGAAGCCGACCCAGAATCAGCGATGAGGCTGAGAAAATGAAGTTCGGAAACAGCTGGTCAGCAAGCTCAGAACAAACACATAAAACAAAAAGCATCCCCCCCTCCACCCGCCCCCCACCAACAGCGAAGCTTTTATCCTTAAAGGACATTATAATTTCCACTCATTCATATTTAAAATCAGTTTCAAAAGATAGTAGTAGGAAATACATTTCCCTGTTAAATTCTAAGAAATCATCAAGCAGCTGTCTGGCTCCCCACACTGAGCATTGCTGACAGAGGGCCTCTCTACCCGTTTTTTTTCTTTCTTTCTTTTCTGCTTTCTCTCTTTCTTTTTCTTTTCTTTTCTTTTTCGCTTAGATATAGGCCGTGAGCTCCCGTTGGCTTAAAATTATAGCAACAGGGGCACGGGCCGAGAAAATGGGTATTCCTCCGCCGGCTGCCCGGTCGGCCACAGGCGGTCTAGCAGCTAAGGCCGCTGCACAGACTCAGCGTCAGCGACAGCGAAGACTGGACATTCGGCGTGTGAGGGCCGGCAGGCAGGCTGCCGCCGGCGGATCGGACAGAGAGACAGACAGACACAAGCGCGGGGCGCCGGAGACCGCCCAGATACCCAAGATGCCCAGTGGGTACGGACCGAGTGACGCGTGGTGATTTCGGCAGCCTGAGACTCGCAGCAGGTCCGGAAGGACTGACTGGCAGAGGTGCACTAGGTCAGCTCAGTCGCGAGGTGGTTCCGGACAGATGAGGGGCGGAGTCAGGAGAGCATGGCAGACGCGCGGCAGACGCGCTGCAGACGGGCAGAGCGCGCGAGGATGGACAAGGATTGCACTCTGCAGGACAGACCGACCCGGGGAAGAAAAGCTGTGGTAGGGCGGGCGGGCGGGCTGGCGGGCGGGGCAGGAGGGAACCCGGAACCTTGCTAAGTAACTTCCCGCTTGCCGAGTGCCAAGATTTTTTTTTAAAAGAAGAAAAAAGATTTAAAAAATGTTCCTAGTTTTTTTTTTCTTTCCTCAATTTTTGACATTTTATCCTTAAAAATATTGTTTTTAGGCTGCCGATTTCAAAATCAAATAAGGAAGCTCTGAGGTAGGTGAAAACTTCCATAAACGTTTTTAAAAGATTAATTTCCAAAGTCATTTTTGTCTATGAACTGGGGCACAGGTTGTATACTTTCTTGAGTGCACTGGAAGGTCAACATTGACAGCTGTAAGGGACTCCCAGTGAAGAGTTGAATGATCAGAGGGTCAAATAAAACACAGCGCCCTGCTTGGTTTTTTCCCTTATTCCATTAAACTAACTACCACATATGGGTAGCATTTGCCCCCACCAGTGGGCAAAGACTTCTTTTTAACTGTTCCAGTAATGCTATTTTAATGATTGGAGAACTATAAAATAGATTTTAATAGTATTCTGTGCCACAAAAGTGTTGAGGGTTGCTGCCTCCATAATTAAAAAATTATAAAATCTCAGTTTAAAAGATAAAAGCTGAAGAATCAATACAAAATACATAATTAATATTTGTAGATAAAATCAACACATAGTTTTTAGATATTTTATACAATCACTAGTTTCAACTTGAATTCTCAACTAAAAGTTTTTTTCAGAGAAGAATTCTGTAAGGTTAAGATCAACTCAGGTTTTCCAAAAACATCTCTCTTTAGTTTGTGGAAATTGTTTTGGATAGGAATTTTCCCCCTCTGTCTATAGAAAAAAAATCCTATGTTCATAACATGCAACACTTCTTCTAGTCATCTCCAAAAAAAGAAACCCTTCATTGATACTATTGAGATGAAAAACCTGGGAAAAAGAAGGCAAGAGAAGGACATCACCCCAAAAAGAATTGCCTTAAGGCAACATTCTTAGACTAAATAGGCTAAATTAATGTCTTGTTTTTTATAGTTTATATTTAAAAATATAATCATCTTTGTTATTTTTCAGTTACATTTTTAATTGGTATGTATAGTTGACTTCAGAAAATCCCTCCTTTTCTACCCAAATATACGCTAATATTCTTTATTTAACCCCATAATGCATATGTATGTGCATATATATGTTGTCCAGGGATCACTCCTGGCAGTGCTGGAATCTCCTGGCAGTGTAGACCTTATATAGTATCTGGCAGTGTAGACCTTATGTAGTATCTGGGAACAGAATTGACCAGTACAAGGCAAACACCTTAACCTCTATACTATCTTTCTGGCCTTTTATGTTTTTTTTTTGCTTTTTTTTGGGTCACACCCGGCGATGCACAGGAGTTATTCCTGGCTCATGCACTCAGGAATTACTCCTGGCGGTGCTCGGGGGACCATATGGGATGCTGGGAATCGAACCTGGGTCGGCCATGTTGGCTGCATGCAAGGCAAACGCCCTACCCGCTGTGCTATCGCTCCAGCCCCTGGCCTTTTATGTTTTTATTTATCTTTCATTGAGGTAAAATTGTTTTACAAGCGTGATTATAGTTTTTAGGGGTACAACCTTACCACACCATGCCTATCACCAAAATGTAAATAACACTAATCCATTGGATTGTATTAGCCTACATCTACTCCCCTTGACACCTTATTTGTGTGATGAGGCTTTAATGGTTTGCTTCAGCGAACATTTTCTCTTCCACTTACCTCTCTCTCTCTCTGAGTGAGATCTTAGGTACTCGTTTTTCTTTTTCTGATTTAATGGCTAAGCACACCACCTTCCATTTCCATCCAGTCTGTAACAAAAAGCTATATTTCAACTTTCTGATATAGATCAGCATCATTTCATTGTGTATACAGACATCTTTTTTATCCACTCATCTGTTGTAGGGGACTTGGATTGATTATAGATTTTGGATACTATAAACACCACTGCAACAATGACATGTATTCATGCATACTTATATATTAGTATTTTTTTAAATTCTTGGGATACAAGCTTAGAAGAATAATTCCTGGATCTTATTGTAATTCTATTTTTATTATTTTTGATATGTAGATGCAGTTTTGCATATTGGCTAATTCAAATTGCATTTCCATCAATAGTAAAAGAGGGTTCCTATCTCCCCACTCCTGTCAGCATTTACTGTTTTTGGCTCTTTTGGGATATAGGCAGTTCTTACTGGCATGAGGTGATCTTGTCATTTTGATATGTAATTACTTGATAACAAGTTTTGATGAGCAATTTTTCATGTGTCAATTGTCCACCAAGTCATGGAGTAAAATTCCTGGTACTAATCTTGGCCATTCTTGAGTGTTAGTCTCCTATTTTGTTACTTTATGTTCCCCAGATGAATGCAATCTTTCTATGTCTATCCCTTTCTTTCTTAGTCATTTCGCTTAATATGATACTTTCCATGTAGTACCACTTGTATGTAAATTTCATGATTTCGTCTTTTCTAACAGCTACATAGTACTCCATTGTGTAGATGTACCAAAGTTTCCTAACCAGTCGTCTGTTCTCGGCCTCTCAGGTTTTTTCCAGATTCTGGCTATTGTAAGGAGTGCTGCAATGAACAAACAATTGCAGATGTCACTTCGACTATACTTTTTTGCCTCTCTGGGATAAATTCCCAGGAGTTGTATTGCTGGGTCAAATAGGAGCTCAATTTCTAATTTTTTGAGAATCGTCCATACTGTTTTCCAAAAGGGCTGAACCAGTCGGCATTCCCACCAACAGTGAAGGAGGGTCCCTTTTCTCACCACATCCGCGCCTGCACCGGTTGCTTTTGTTTGTGTGGATATGGACCAGTCTCTGTGGTGTGAAATGATATCTCATTGTGGTTTTGATCTGTATCTCCCTGGTAATTAATGATATGGAGCATTTTCTCATGTGCCTTTTAGCCATTCGGATTTTTTCTTTGTGAAAGTTTCTATTCATTTCATCTCCCCATTTTTTGATGGGGTTGGATGTTTTCTTTTTGTGGAGTTCAACCAGTACTTTGTATATCCTTGATATCAACCCTTTGTCGGATGTCTATTTGGCGAATATCCTTTCCAATTCTGTAGACTGTCTTTGTATTTTGGTCACTGTTTCTTTGGAGGTTCAGAAGCTTCTTAGATTAAGATAGTCCCATTTGTCTATCTCTGTTTTCACTTGCTTGGCCAGTGGCATGACATCTTTGAAGATACCATTAGCTTCGATGTCATGGAGGGTTTTGCCAACTTTTTCTTCAGTATACCTTATGGATTCCGGTCTGATGTTGAGGTCTTTATTCCATTTTGATCTTACTTTTGTACATGAAGTTAGACAAAGATCTGAGCCCACTTTTTTGCATGTAGCCGTCCAGTTTTGCCAGCTCAATTTGTTAAAGAGGCTTTCCCTGCTTCACTTCACTTTTTTTGCCCCCTTATCTAAGATTAGATGCTCGCATGCTTGGGGGGAGATGTCAGTATATTCAACCCTGTTCCATTGGTCTACAGCTCTGCCATTGTTCCAGTACTGTGCTGTTTTAATTATTACTGCTTTGTAGTACAGTTTGAAGTTCGGGAGGTTGATTCCTCCCATTTTCTTTTTCCCAAGAATTGCTTTAGCTATTCGTGGGGGCTTATTGTTCCATATAAATTTCAGGAGTATTTGCTCCATTTCTTTGAAGAATGTCATGGGTATCCTAATAGGGATCGCGTTGAATTTATACAGTGCTTTGGGAAGTATTGCCATTTTGACAATGTTAATTCTCCCTATCCATGTACAGGGGATATTTTTCCATTTCTTTGTATCCTCTTTTATTTCCTGAAGTAGCGTTTTTGTAGTTTTCTTTGTACAGATCCTTTACTTCCTTAGTTAAGCTGATTGAATAGAATTCTTACAGTACATTACCTCATTTGTTTTTTAAAAAGGAAAGAACATTGAACTGTTCTATTTTTGGCACATATGCTGCCTGAGTCGATGTGCTGCCTGTGACCATGTGTTGCTGCTGTCTGCGTGTGGTACCTGAGCACCTGTCTCCCATCTTGAGATGTATCCTTTCAAACCTTCATACTTTAATGCTGGGATGGGTACTAGGAGTCTATCCCCCTTTGAAGAAATCCCAGTTTTCTCTTGAGGGCATTATTCTCTCTCGCAACCCTTACTCAAAATTTTCAAATAAAATCTGTTGCACTTTACCTCTTGGCTCCTCCTGAAATTGACAGAAAGGCGAAGACCCAAAAGTCCTGGGTAATAGGACTCTTGCTCTCGCTTCTCCCTTTCTGTGCATTCTGGTTTGCAGTACAGATTCTGAAAGTTTATCATATTTATCCCTTTATCTACTCTCAGCACTTGTCCAGAGTGATCATTCCCTACTATCATCGACATAGTAGTCCCTTCTCTATCCTAACCGTCCTCACTCCTCACCCCACCACACCTCACTCCATACATACTTGTGGCAAGCTTCGAATCATGGGTCAGTCTAAGCTTCCAACCATGGGTAAGTAAGTCTTCCTGGCACTTGTTTCTTCTGTTCTTTAATAATAATCTTATACTATGTTTATTTTTGTGTCCCACAAATGAGCACTATTATTCTATGTCTGTCCCTCTCCTTCTCACTCATTTCACTCAGCAAGATACTCTCCATGTCTGTCCATTTATAGACACATTTCATGAATTCAATTTTCCTGGTGGTTGTGTTTTATTCCTGACTTTCCTTTCCTGTGGGGAGCAAGGCCCACAGCCACCTCTTGTTTGGCTTTTTCTTTTGTTTTACAATTGAATCACAGTGAGATGTATAGTTACAGAGTTGTTCATGATTAAATTTCAGTGATACAATGCTCTAACTCCCTTCACTTCACAAGTGTGCATTTTCCACCACCAGTGTCCGCAGTTTTCCTCCCTTTATCCCCACCTCGATCTTCCTCTACAGCAGACAGGTACTTTTCTTTTCTCTCTCTCTCTCTCTCTCTCTCTCTCTCTCTCTCTCTCTCTCTCTCTTTCTGACTTTCTGTTTTTGTCTCTCTGTGTCTGTCTGTCTGTCTGTCTGTCTGACTCTCGTGCTCTCCCTTTCTGTACATTCTGGTTTGCAGTACAGATTATGAAAGTTTACCATGTATATCCCTTTATCAAGTCTCAAGACTCAATTCTTGTCCAGAGTGATCATTCCTTACTATCATTGTCATAGTGGTACCTTCTCTGTCCTAACTGCTCTCACTCCCCACCCAACCCCACCTCACTACACACACATTTGTAGCAAGATTCCAATCATGGGTCAGTCTAAGCTTCCAACCATGGGTAAGTCTTCCTGGCCCTTGTTTCCTCTGTCCTTGAATAATAATCTCATATTATGTTTTTTTTGTGCCCCACAAATGAGTACTATCATTCTATGTCTTTCCCTCTACTTCTGACTCATTTCACTCAGCAAGATACTCTTCATGCCCATCCATTTATAAATGAATTTTATGACTTCATTTTTCCTGATGGTTGTGTATTATTCCATTGTGTAGATGTACCATGGTTTCTTTGTCCAGTGTTTGTTCACCAAAACTTGGGTTATTTCCAGATTCTCGCTATTGTGAGTTGTGCTATAATTAATATAGAAATGCAAATGGCATTTATGCCACAGCAGACTCTTACCAGTCCTAGATTTCCCCAGCCATTCTCAGGGTGGCAGAGGTGGAGAGAAAGTGGTAGATTTCCTTCTCAAGTCTGCCTTTTCTCTCCTTTCAACTTCACATGAGTCACCCAGGAACTCCACTGGCATCTTTAAGTGGAAACCAAAAAGAAATAATGATGCAGTGAAGAACTTCAAGAGGAAGGAGGAAAATCTCCTGTGGGGTATGCTGTTTGGGAAAAAATCTCTACTGTGAGGACTGTACTGTTTAATATCTGTATGAAAATTTGGTTCTGTGATGATGTACCCCCTCTCTTGTATGTCCCATGAGCCACTGACTTCAGTAGAAAGGGTACAAGGAAAACCTACCAGTGAAAGAACTTTAAGATTCTGGAGGACTATAACATAAAATCAACCCTCAAGCAGGAACCCTTTCTCCGATCTCTCTGTCCAACAAAGGAATTTAGCTAGAGATAACTTGAAAGGAATTTAAATGTCAACCAACCCTGGGGATCTAGTCTAAGCAAATTAAAGAGAGGTATAAGTTGTTGCTACTCATCACTTAATCACTTAATCACTTAACTTCCTGTTAGTGGTCGATTTGCTCGAGCGGGTGCCAGTAACGTCTCCATTTGTCCCTGTCACGTGCTAGTGTAGCCCAATGGCATCTGTTCGCTCTGGGAACATGAAGAGCCTCAAACCGACCGTTCATGATCTTGCCGAAGAAGTCTGACCATCTGGTAGGTGGGCGGCCACGCGGTCTTTTGACATCCCGTGGAATCCAGTCAGTAACAGCTCTAGTCCAGCGGTCGTCTTTAAATCTCATTATGTGACCAGCCCATCTGATTTTTGACACCTTGGCAAATGAGACAGCATCCCTGATTCTTGATCGTCAACGGATGTTGGAACTCCGGATTTTTTCTCTCATTTGAGTGAAACGTGATATTTCAAGCATAGCTCTTTCTATTCTTCTTTGGGATACCTGAATAGCGTCCTCATCCTGTTTGCATAGGGCCTAGGTCTCTGAGGCATATGTTAATGCAGGAAGAACAATGGAATCAAAGAGATGTGCCCGGAGCTGGAGGTTCTTCGTCCTCTTAGCTATTTCTTCGACGTTCTTGAAATCGTTCCAAGCCGCTCTCTTCCTCCTGCTCAGCTCGGGTGCCAGGTCATTTGTCATGTTGACTTCTCGTCCTAGGTACACATAGCTGTTGCATTCTGAGATGGTCGTTCCATTGAGAGTGAATGGGGCATCAAGAACGAGGCTGTTTCTCATAAATATTGTCTTCGTAAGATTCAGCTGTAGTCCTACCTTTCCACACTCACAGTCAAAGTCGGCCAGCATTTGTGCCGCTTGGCTGATGTTTGGTGTTATTAAAACAATGTCATCAGCAAAGCGGAGGTGGTGTAGTTGCCGACCATCTATCTTCACTCCCATTCCTTCCCATTCCAGTCGTCGCATGATGTTCTCGAGGGTGGCACTGAAGAGTTTCGTTGAAATGGTATCACCCTGCTGAACCCCTCTCTTGACATCAACAATCACTTCGTTGTAGAACGGTGAGATCCTGGTAGTGAATCCGCAATACAGCTCATGGAGGATCTTGATGTATTGGGCTTGAATGCGGCCAGCCTTCGTGCTGCTTGGCTAATGTTTGGTGTTATTAGAATGATGTCACCAGCGAAACGGAGGTGGTGTAGTTGCTGACCGTCTATCTTCACCCCATTTTCTTCCCATTCCAGTCATTGCATGATGTTCTCGAGGGTCACACCAAAAAGTTTCGGTGAAATGGTATCATCCTGCCAAACCCCTCTCTTTATATTGATGATCACTTCCTTGTACAATGGTGAGAGTCTGGTAGCGAATCCGTTATACAGCTCACGGAGTATCCTGATGCATTGAGTTTGAACACCCTGTTTTGCTAGGGCTTCAATGACTGCTTCTGTCTCAACAGAATCAATGACTTTCTTTAAATCAATGAACTTTAGACAGAGTAGAATCTTGAACTCCTGAGTAATCTCAATGAGCGTGGTTACTGTGTGGATATAGTTGATTGTGCTGAATCCTTTTTGGAATCTGTCTTGCTCGCATGGTTGTCCTTCATCTAGTGTTCTGCCAATCTTATTCAGGATGACTCAAGTGAACAGCTTGTAGATGATGGACAACAGGCAGATCAGGCGATAGTTCCCAGTGCCGTGGCTGTCTCCCTTCTTTTACAGTAGAATGGTCCTGATGGTTTTCCACTGGGACGGAACCTTGCATTCAGACAGGTAGCGTGTGAAGAACAGAGCTGACAGCAGATTCTTCAGATGTTTGGGTCTGACCTTGTCTGTGCCAGGTACTGTTTGCTTCTTTACAGAAGAAATGGTATGTCAGATTTCGGAAGGGAAAATGTTGGCAATGACATATCTATCTTGCAGAATTTGGTATGTGGACAGGTGACATGGCTATCAGAGATTAGAGTAGAAGTCATGGATAATCTTCTCCATTGCCATTCTGGAATCTGGGATAGATCCATCAGGACTTCGGAGAGCTGTCATCTTGGTCTTGTAGTTGATGAAGGACAGGCAGCCATTGCTAATGATTTTACCAGCTTCTGCCACATCGGCCAGCATTGCTGTTCTTCTCTCTTTGAGGTCTTCCTTTATCACTTCTCTGCACTGCTTTGCGAGCTCAGATGTTAGCTTGTGGTTGCCTGAGGCTCACGCCAAGCCACGTTGACAAATGATCTCAAGAGTTTCTGAAGACGGAACTCTCAGATCAATCACCAACTGGGAGCTCCTTGGCACTATTGCGGCAACATGGGAAGATGGCATCGTTGACGATATCGATGAAGAATACTGTTGACTAGTTCAGCACATCCATGATTGTGTGAGGAACACTGAGAGAGAGAAAGCTACAAAAAGAATATGACCTTAAGTGAAACAAATCATTATTTTATTTATCTATGTGTTTATGTGTTGTCCACATTTTTAAATATTATGCAGAAATTTGAGTTCTCAGGGCTGGAAATATAGAACAGAAGGTAGGTTGCTTTCCTTGTAGGAGAGTGATTCCATAGGACTGCTAGTATGGCCCAAAACCCAAAATTTAAAAAATCCTCAGAAATTTGCTTTTTAAATAATTGTTTCAAAATTATCTCCCTCCTACACCTTAAAGCTAGTTTGGGTGCATTTAGATATATAGAAAATGGCTACAATGCAGAATAAATATTATTAGCCAGTGATATTTTATCAAATTGAAAAATCAGAAATTCTTCTAGTTTTTAAATAAACTTTAGTAGAATTCCATCTAAACAGAATTTTATTTTTAAAAATGAGAAATTTTAAACTATTGCTTTATTATTTTAATATGTAGTTTGAAGAGTATATTTAATAAATATTGTAGCACTGTAGCATTGTCCTCCCGTTGTTCCTTTTGCTTACTTGCAACAACCAGGTCTTATCCATGGTGATAATTTCCAACTATCTTTGTCATAGTTGTCCCTTCTCTATCCCAACTGTCTTTTCCCCAAGCAGTTGAAGCAGGATTTCAACTGTGAACCAATCCCTCTGACCCTTGTTTCTATTGTACTTGGATATTAGTCTCATATTATTTTTTTTACATCCCACAAATGAGTGCAATTATTCGATTATATGTCCCTCTTCAGCTGACTCATTTCACTCAGCATGATACTCTCCATGTCCATTCATTTATAAATTAACGTCATGATCTCATTTTTTCTAACAGCCACAGTGTATTCCATTGTGTAGATTTACCATAGTTCCTTTAGCTTGCAGTCTGCTCTCGAAGCCCAAATTCTTAATTAAAAGTCTCAGTTGTGCAAATTGCTGGGACTTAACTATGAACATAATCTTATTGCTTTCTTGAATAAAGTGGGAGATGATAAAATATTATAATTAAATATTTTATTATCTTGACTCCTTTTTAGATACAGCATAAAATTACAAGGAAAAATATGGCTTGAAGAATATAGCATAAACTTTTATTTCTACAGAAATTTTTGGATTCGATACCAGTTTTACTCAATTTAGAATATTCTTTTCCAAGGTATGATTACTTCTGCTCTGGAAGACATTAAGGCATTTTGATAAGACTAATGATCAAAGAAATATTACATTTTATTTGTAAATTTGCTTCCTAAATTGAGAAACTGAGTGAAACAGAAAGCTTTGGCTAGATAACTATGCAATAATGGGTTTATATTATGTTGTTAATGAACCAGAATATATCATCCTTCAATAAATATATGAAATTTCACTATTTTAAATTACATAATTCTATCTAGTCAAGGTTTTATCTATAATTTATACATTTATAACATTAGCAGATTTTTTTATAAATTTAAAAATACTTTTATAAAACAGCTTGATACTTGTATTCTAATTTTATTTGTCTCAAAGTTAAATTGAAATGTAATGCATTCATCTGCAAAAAAAAGAGAATTAAAAATAATAAAATAAGAAATTTTATATACTTTGGTTTAGTTAGGTGTCTCCTTAGGTTTCCCTTTAAATTATATAGCATTCTCTAAAATAAATTCATAGGTACTATATGTGAATTTATGCAGTTGATATATATTCATCTTTCAGTATACTTGGACTCAGTATAGTGAAGAATAAAAGTATTGCCTTTTAAGTTGCATTATAATCTCAAACAGATTTCTCTCTCCTTACTAAGACCAGTTAACTGAATACATTCCTCAATAAAGAAGATATACACACACAAACAGGATGCATTTACTGGTTACAATTATTGAGTTATATTAATTACATGGGCTGGAACAGTAGTATAGTGGTTAGGGCGTTTGCCTTGCATGCCGCCCACACGGCTGACCCGAGTTCGATTCTTCCGCCCCTCTTGGAGAGCCCGGCAAGCTACCGAGATTATCTCTCCTGCACAGCAGAGCTTGATGTATTCGATATGCTAAACACAGTAACAAGAAGTCTCACGATGGAGATGTTACTGGACCCACTCGAGCAAATCGATGAACAACGAGAGGACAGTGACAGTGATTAATTACATGTGATATAGACAAGAAATAAAACTATCTGTAACAAATGTAAACTTCATGCTCAACTTCTTTATTTTCAAATTAAAAAATATTTTATTAGTGAAACACCATGAGGTACAGTTGTAGACTTACAAATTTTTTAATTGCGGTAAAAATAAACACAATGAAATTTATAATTTTAACAAGTTTTAAGTATAAACTTCATGGACATTAGGTACATTGACATTGTGCATTACGACACATCTTCTGAACTTTTTATCTTAGCAAGAAGAAGCTATACACATTAGTCTTTGCTTTATATGATACTTAAAATATGTAAATAAATTCTTTTTATTGGGCATTAAAACTTTTCTTTTTTTCAGAGGAATAAGCCATACCCTGTGGAGCTCAGAGTTTACTCCTAGTGGTGTTTGTGGTACCATATTCAGAGCTAGGAATTTAACTGGAGTCAGATGTATACAAGACAAGTGTCTAATTCTCCTTTCTTATCAATACAACCTCTTTCATTATTTTATTTTCATTGCTCATAGTGTTATAATTAACATCCTTATTTACATAATATTTTATAATGCTATTTATATTTGTAGGTTCTCATATGAAAAAATGGTATGAGTATATTAAATGTTAATATGCATGTCAGACATTTCAAAATGATACAGCAGTTTATTTTTATCAACAATGTGAAAATTAAAGGAAATAACATTTCTAGCAAAACAATAATAAAATTGATGTAAGGTGAAGTGGGTCAACAACTGTCATAGAACATATTAGAGAATTCTTACAGATAAAAACAAATAAGCACATATAGTTTAACCGTTGATCACTGTTATATATAAAATTTTGGCAATTATATGTAAGCCCAATGTTTTTCAGAATATTTGTAGTCCCAAAGAGCTCCCTAATCACTTTACAATATTATACCAAAGCCAGAATTCCCTGAAGCCCAGTTATTCAAACTATAAAATTATAAATAGATGATCAGTTCATGTAGTCATAGAATTTGAATAAATAATGAGTCAGGTATAGATGTGTGTGTGTGTGAAAGTAGGAGAATTTTCAGTATAGGTTAAATATTTTATAAGTGATATATAATCAGATTATAATTTAGGACTTTCGGTTTAAGATGACATGAAAAACAGAACATTTTTCAGAGACTGACAGTCTTTTTAAAATATAATGTCTTTACTTTCTGAACTGTCAATTTTAGGAATCTTAGGCATGGAGAACAGTTTTCCACAGATAAGGAAAAACTGAAATTTTACATAATTAGAAGACTATGGAAAATTCCTAATTTTACTTTCCTTTTCTTCTTTTTTTCATGTATAGGAGATTTGAGCCACACTGGGCTCAGGGCTTACTAATGTCTCTGCTTAGGGATCACTCTTGGCAGGGCTCAGGGGACTGTATACAGTATTGGGTATTGAATTCAGATAGTGTGCAAGACCAGTGCCTTACCTGCTGTGCTGTTTCTCTGGCCTCTCCTTTTCTAACATAGAGTTTAATATTAAGCAATGTGCTATTGTTTAACCAATATAGATGGCAATATCATAGTTTCTTTCTCTTTGAAATTCCCATTCCCCTCAAATCCCTGTTTGTGCCTAAGGAGATCATTAAATTCTCAGATAATTATTATTTTTTTAAATTTTTTTTATTAGTGAAACACCATGAGGTACAGTTGTAGATTTACAATTTTTTGTGCTTGGGTTTGATTACACAATGATCAGATACCCATCCCTCCACCAGTGCCCATTTTCCACCACCATGGATAATATCCCCCCACCCCCATCCCCCATCCCCCCATGCCTCTGTGGCAGGGCAATCCCCTGTGTTCTCTCTCTCCTTTTGGGTGTTGTGGTCTGCAAAAGAGGCATTGAGTGGCAAACATGTTCAGTCCATAGTCTACTTTCGACATATATCTCCCCTCCTGGGAGGATCCTCCAAACACCCTTTATTTGGTGTTCCCTTCTCTATCTGAGCTGCCCTTTCTCTAGAATGCCCGACTGGCCACTAAGCTATGGAGTAATCCTCCTGGTGCTGATCTCAGCTATTCTTGGGTATTAATCTCATATTTTGTTACTTTATGTCCCCCAGATGAATGCAATATTTCTATGTCTATCCCTCTCTTTCTGACTCATTTCGCTTAGCATGATACTTTCCATGTTGTACCACTTGTATGTAAATTTCATGACTTCATCTTTTCTAACAGCTACATAGTACTCCATTGTGTAGATGTACCAAAGTTTCTTTAACCAGTCATCTGTTCTTGGGCATTCAGGTTTCTTCCAGTTTCTGGCTATTGTAAAGAGTGCTGCAATGAACAAACAAGTGCAGATGTCACTTCGACTATACATTTTTGCCTCTCTGGGATATATTCCCAGGAGTGGTATTGCTGGGTCAAATGGGAGCTCAATTTCTAATTTTTTGAGAATCGTCCATACTGTTTTCCAGAAGGGCTGAACCAGTGGACATTCCCACCAACAGTGAAGGAGTGTCCCTTTCTCACCACATCCGCGCCAGCATCGGTTGCTTTTGTTCTTTTGAATGTGGGCCAGTCTCTGAGGTGTGAGATGGTATCTCATTGTGGTTTTGATCTGCATCTCCCTGATGATTAATGATGTAGAGCATTTTCTCATGTGCTTTTTTGCCATTCGGATTTCTTCTTTGAGAAAGTTTCTGTTTATTTCATTGCCCCATTTTTGGATGGGGTTGGATGTTTTCTTCTTGTGGAGTTTAACCAGTATTTTGTATATCCTGGATATCAACCCCTTGTCAGATGTGTATTCGGCGAATATCCTTTCCCATTCTGTAGACTGTCTTTGTATTTTGGTCACTGTTTCTTTGGAGGTGCAGAAGCTTCTTAGTTTAAGATAGTCCCATTTATCTATCTCTGTTTTCACTTGCTCAGACAGTGGCATGGCATCTTTGAAGATACCATTAGCTTCAATGTCATGGAGGGTTTTGCCAACTTTATCTTCAATGTACCTTATGGTTTCTGGTCTGATGTTGAGGTCTTTAATCCATTTTGATCTTACTTTTGTACACGGTGTTAGGCAGAGTTCTGAGCCCATTTTTTTGCATGTATCCTTCCAGTGATGCCAGCACAATTTGTTAAAGAGGCTTTCCTTACTCCACTTCACAGTACTTGCACCTTTATCAAAGATTAGATGATCATATGATTGAGGGGAGATGTCAGTGTATTCAACCCTGTTCCATTGGTCTGCAGTTATGCCTTTGTTCCAGTACCATGCTGTTTTAATTATTACTGCTTTGTAGTACAGTTTGAAGTTCGGGAGGTTGATTCCTCCCATTTTCTTTTTCCAAGAATTGCTTTAGCTATTCGTGGGGGCTTATTGTTCCATATAAATTTCAGGAGTGTTTGCTCCATTTCTTTGAAGAATGTCCTGGGTATCCTTATAGGGATTGCATTGAATTTATACAATGCTTTCGATATTATTGCCATTTTGACAATGCAAAGTCTCCCGACCCATGAGCAGGGGATATCTTTCCATTTCCTCATGTCCTCTTTTATTTCCTGAAGTAGCGTTTTGTAGTTTTCTTTGTATAGGTCCTTTACTTCCTTATTTAAGCTGATTCCTAAGTACTTGATTTTCTGGGGCACAATTGTGAACGGGATTGTTTTTTTCATGTTGCTTTCTTCTCTCTCACTGTTTGCATATAGGAAAGCCATGGACTTTTGGGTATTGATTTTATAGCCTGCAACTTTACTATACGAGTCTATTGTTTCTAGGAGTTTTTTGGTGGAGGTTATTGGGTTCTCTAAGTATAGTATCATATCATCTGCGAATAGTGAGAGCTTGATTTCTTCCTTTCCTTCCTGAATGCCCTTAATATCTTTTTCTTGCCTAATCGCTATTGCAAGTACTTCCAGTAATATATTGAACAGCAGTGGAGAGAGTGGGCATCCTTGTTTCGTCCTTGATCTTAGAGGGAAGGCTCTCAGTTTTTCCCCATTGAGGATGATGCTTGCTGTAGGCTTGTGGTAGATGGCTTTAATTATGTTGAGGAAGGTCCCCTCTATACCCATTTTGGCTAGGGTTTTCATCATAAAGGGGTGCTGGATCTTGTCAAATGCTTTCTCTGCATCTATTGATATAATCATATGCTTTTTATCTTTTCTTTTTTTGATATGATGGATTATGTTGATTGATTTCCGAATGTTGAACCATCCTTGCATCCCTGGGATGAATCCTACTTGGTCATGGTGTATGATCTTTTTGATGAGTAGTTGGATTCTATTTGCTAGTAGTTTGTTGAGGATCTTTGCATCTGTGTTCATCAGCGATATCGGTCTGTAATTCTCTTTCTTTGTGGTATCTCTGTCTGCTTTTGGTATCAGTGTGATATTTGCTTCGTAGAAACTGTTTGGAAGTGTGTTTGATATTTCAATTTCGTGGAAAAGCTTAAAGAAGATTGGGAGTAAGTCCTCTTTAAAGATTTGGAAGAATTCACTAGTGAATCCATCCGGACCAGCGCTTTTGTGCTTGGGGAGACTTTTTATTTCCATTTCAATTTCCCTGATGGTGATAGGTCTGTTCAGGTATTCCAGGTCTTCTTGGTTCAGCCTTGGGAGTCTGTAGGAGTCTAGGAATTTATCCATTTCCTCGAGGTTTTGATGTTCCGTGGCATACAGTTTCTCAAATTACTCCCTGAGGATCCTTTGAATTTCTGTAGTTTCTGTTGTAATGACCCCGTTTTCATTTCTGATTCGGTTTATTAGGGTTTTCTCTCTCCCTTTCTTTGTGAGTTTTGCTAGAGGCTTATCAATCTTGTTAATTTTCTCGAAGAACCAGCTCTTGGTTTCATTGATCTTTCGGATTGTTTTTTTGGGTTTCCATCTCGTTAATCTCTGCTCTGAGTTTTATTATTTCCTTTCTCCTGTTCGGGTTGTGCTCCTTTTTTGGTCCTTCTCCAAGCTCTTAAGCTGTGAGGTTAGGTTACTTATGTGTGCTCCCTTCTCCTTCCTGAGGAATGCTTGTAGAGCTATAAACTTTCCTCTTAACACAGCTTTTGCTGTGTCCCATAAGTTTTGGTAACTCGTGTCCTCATATTCATTCGTTTCTAGGAATCTTTTGATTTCCTCTTTGATTTCCTGTCTAAGCCACTCATTGTTCAGTAGAGCACTGTTTAATTTCCAGGTGTTTGATTTAGTTTTCTGTTTTTGTATGTGATTTACTTCTAATTTCAGCACATTATGGTCTGAGAAGATTGTCGATACAATCTCTATCTTCTTAATTTTTTGGAGGCATGTTTTGTGGTTCAGCATGTGGTCTATCTTGGAGAATGTTCCATGTACGGTTGAGAAGAATGTGTATTCATCTTTTTGTGGATGAAGTGTCCTGTATATATCTACTAAGTCCCTTTCTTCCATTGTTTCCCTCAGATGAAGTATGTCCTTTCTAAGCTTGAGTCTGGTTGATCTATCAAGAGGTGACAAAGCAGTGTTGAAGTCTCCCACTAGTATTGTGTTGCTGTTGATGTCTTTTTCCAAATCTATGAGTAGTTGTTTTAAGTACTTTGCTGGTCTCTCATTAGGTGCATATACATTTATTATTGTAAGTTCTTCCTGTTGTACAGATCCTTTGATCAATAAGAAATGGCCTTCACTGTCTCTTATGACCTTCCTCACTCTGAATTCGATGTGGTCTGATATTAGGATGGCTACACCAGCTTTTTTATGGGAGCTGTTTGCCTGTAGGATTGTTTTCCAGCCTTTGACTCTGAGTCTGTGTTTGCTTTGACTATTGAGATGTGTTTCTTGCAGGCAGCAGAATGTTGGGTTCAATTTTCTAATCCATCCTGCCACTCTATATCTTTTAATTGGTGCGTTTAGCCCATTGACATTGAGAGAGATTATTGTTATGGGATTTTGTCCCATTGTTCTGTTGAAATTTGGTGTATTTGAGGGGCCTTTCTTGCCTTAAAGTAGCCCATTTAGTTGTTCTTGTAACCACAGTTTTGAGTCTATGAAGTTCCTGAGCTGTTGTTTGTCTGTGAAATTGTGTGTTGTTCCTTCTATTATGAATGAGAGTCTCGCTGGGTAAAGTATTTTCGGGGAGGCATTTATTTCATTGAGTTTTTTCACTATGTCCCACCACTGTTTTCGGGCCATAAGGATTTCATCAGAAAAATCAGCTGTGAATTTTAAGGATGCTCCTTTGTAAGAGATTTCTTTCTTCGATCTTGCTGCTTTCAGAATTTTGTCTCTGTCTAAGGTTTTGGGCATTTTGATCAGAATGTGTCTTGGGGTATTTTTATTTTGATTTCTTCTAGCTGGTACCCTTCGGGCCTCCTGAATGTGGTCACAAGTTTTCTTCAGCTCTGGAAACGTTGTAGCAATGATGTCTTTGAAAGTTTCTTCTTCATCAGGGTTTTCTTCCTGTACCTCTGGGACTCCAATAATTCTTATGTTACCCCTCTTGGCTTCATCACGATCTTCTCTTGCCATCTGTTCCCGAATTGTGAGTCTCTTTTCCATTTTCTGCTCTTTTCTGGATAGTCTCTGAAATTATTCTTCGAGTTCACTGATTCTGTTCTCAGCAGCTGTTACTCTGCTGCTGAGGCCTTCCACTGAGTTTTTCAATTCGCCTACGAGATTTTTCAGGTCTGACATTTCTGATTGCATTTTCCTCATTTCTGCCTTCAAATCCTCTTGTCTTCTATTGGCATTGGTTTCCATTGTTTCTTTTAATTCGCTAAGCATCCTATGTAGCTCCCTCCTGAATTCCTTGTCAGAGAGGTTGTCTAACACTGCAGTACTGTTGGTGACATCTGGGCTAGACTCTTCAATAAGAAAGTTTGGTGGGCTTTTGCATTGCTTTACCATTGTGAAAACTGTGGTTTAGTCCTTAACATTCACTGTTACTATTCTGCTTGATATGCAGTGTGAGTCAAGATAGGCTGATGAGTTATTGGCTACTGTGTTTCTAGTGACTGAGCTAAACTAGAGAAGTTTCCATCGAAGAAGGTAGCTTATGGTTCCTAAGGTATATATAGTGGGAAAATATTTCTGGCTCGGGAAAGACTCCCTGGCACTGAGCGAGGAGTTGGGAACGTCGCTGGAGCTACTGTGCATGCGCAGAGAGGATCCCAGGCCCTTGGGGGCAGGCTGTACCTGGTTGGAATATGAGCCGTTCAGCTTGGTTGCCCAGAGCTGGGCCTCCGTGCCCGTCCCGCGCAGACTAGGGGTGAAACCGGCTTTCTAGGAGGTGGAGCTAGCTGTGCATGCGCACAGAGGGTCCCAGTCCCTTGGGGGTGGGCTGTACCTGGTTGGAATACGAGCTGTTCAGCTTGGATGCCCAGAGCTGGGCCTCCGTGCCTGTCCCGCGCAGAACAGGGGTGAAACCGGCTTTCTAGGAGGTGGAGCTAGCTGTGCATGCGCACAGAGGGTCCCAGGCCCTTGGGGACGGGCTGTACCTGGTTGGAATACGAGCCCTTCAGCTTGGTTGCCCAGAGCTGGGCCTCCGTGCCCTTCCCGCGCAGAACAGGGGTGAAACCGGCTTTCTAGGAGGTGGAGCTAGCTGTGCATGCGCACAGAGGGTCCCAGGCCCTTGGGGGGGGGCTGTACTTGGTTGGAATACGAGCCGTTCAGCTTCGTTGCCCAGAGCTGGGCCTCAGTGCCGGTCATGTGCAGACCACGGGTGAAACCGGCTTTCTAGGAGGTGGAGCTAGCTGTACATGCGCACAGAGGGTCCCAGGCCCTTGGGGGTGGGCTGTACCTGGTTGGAATATGAGCCGTTCATCTTGGTTGCCCAGAGCTGGACCTCCGTGCCCATCCTGCGCAGACCAGGGGGGAAACCGGCATTCTAGGAGGTGGAGCTAGCTGTGCATGCGCACAGAGGGTCCCAGGCCTTTGGGGGCGGGCTGTACCTGGTTTTAATATGAGCCGTTCAGCTTGGTTGCCCAGAGCTGGCCCTCCGTGCACGTCCCACGCAGACCAGGGGTGATACCGGCTTTCTAGGAGGTGGAGCTAGCTGTGCATGTGCACAGAGGGTCCCAGGCCCTTGGGGGCGGGCTGTACCCGGTTGGAATACGAGCCGTTCAGCTTGGTTGCCCAGAGCTGGGCCTCCGTGCCCGTCCCTTGCAGACCAGGGGAGAAACCGGCTTTCTAGGAGGTGGAGCTAGCTGTGCATGCGCACAGAGGGTCCCAGGCCATTGGGGGCGGGCTGTACCTGGTTGGAATACGAGCCGTTCAGCTTCGTTGCCCAGAGCTGGGCCTCAGTGCCGGTCCTGTGCAGACCACGGGTGAAACCGGCTTTCTAGGAGGTGGAGCTAGCTGTGCATGCGCACAGAGGGTCCCAGGCCCTTGGGGGTGGGCTGTACCTGGTTGGAATATGAGCCGTTCAGCTTGGTTGCCCAGAGCTGGGCCTCCGTGCCCATCCCGCGCAGACCAGGGGTGAAACCGGCTTTCTAGGAGGTGGAGCTAGCTGTGCATGCGCACAGAGGGTCCCAGGCCCTTGGGGACGGGCTGTACCTGGTTGGAATACGAGCCCTTCAGCTTGGTTGCCCAGAGCTGGGCCTCCGTGCCCTTCCCGCGCAGAACAGGGGTGAAACCAGCTTTCTAGGAGGTGGAGCTAGCTGTGCATGCGCACAGAGGGTCCCAGGCCCTTGGGGGCGGGCTGTACTTGGTTGGAATACGAGCCGTTCAGCTTCGTTGCCCAGAGCTGGGCCTCCGTGCCGGTCCTGTGCAGACCACGGGTGAAACCGGCTTTCTAGGAGGTGGAGCTAGCTGTACATGCGCACAGAGGGTCCCAGGCCCTTGGGGGTGGGCTGTACCTGGTTGGAATATGAGCCGTTCATCTTGGTTGCCCAGAGCTGGACCTCCTTGCCCATCCTGCGCAGACCAGGGGGGAAACCGGCATTCTAGGAGGTGGAGCTAGCTGTGCATGCGCACAGAGGGTCCCAGGCCTTTGGGGGCGGGCTGTACCTGGTTTTAATATGAGCCGTTCAGCTTGGTTGCCCAGAGCTGGCCCTCCGTGCACGTCCCACGCAGACCAGGGGTGATACCGGCTTTCTAGGAGGTGGAGCTAGCTGTGCATGCGCACAGAGGGTCCCAGGCCATTGGGGACGGGCTGTACCTGGTTGGAATACGAGCCGTTCAGCTTGGTTGCCCAGAGATGGCCCTCCGTGCCCGTCCCGCGCAGACCAGGTGTGAAACTGGCTTTCTAGGAGGTGGAGCTAGCAGTGCATGCGCACAGAGGGTCCCAGGCCATTGGGGATGGGTTGTACCTGGTTGGAATACGAGCCCTTCAGCTTGGTTGCCCAGAGTTGGACCTCCGTGCCCATCCCGCGCAGACCAGGGGTGAAACTGGCTTTCTAGGAGGTGGTGCTAGCTGTGCATGCGCAAAGAGGGTCCCAGGCCCTTGGGGACGGGCTGTACCTGGTTGGAATACGAGCCCTTCATCTTGGTTGCCCAGAGCTGGGCCTCCGTGCCCGTCCCGTGCAGACCAGAGGTGAAACCGGCTTTCTAGGAGGTGGAGCTAGCTGTGCATGCGCACAGTGGGTCCCAGGCCCTTGGGGGAGGGCTGTACCTGGTTGGAATATGAGCCGTTCAGCTTGGTTGCCCAGAGCTGGGCCTCCTTGCCCATCCCGCGCAGATCAGGGGTGAAACCGGCTTTCTAGGAGGTGGAGCTAGCTGTGCATGCGCACAGAGGGTCCCAGTCCCTTGGGGGTGGGCTGTACCTGGTTGGAATACGAGCTGTTCAGCTTGGTTGCCCAGAGCTGGGCCTCCGTGCCCGTCCCGTGCAGACCAGGGGTGAAACCGGCTTTCGAGGAGGTAGAGCTAGCTGTGCATGCGCACAGAGGGTTCCAGGCCCTTGGGGGCGGGCTGTACCTGGTTGGAATACGAGCCGTTCAGCTTGGTTGCCCAGAGCTGGGCCTCCGTGCCCGTCCCGTGCAGACCAGGGGTGAAACCGGCTTTCTAGGAGGTGGAGCTAGCTGTCCATGCGCACAGAGGGTCCCAGGCCCTTGGGACCAGGTTGTACCTGGTAGGAATACGAGCCGTTCAGCTTGGTTGCCCAGAGCTGGGCCTCCGTGCCCGTCCCTTGCAGACCAGGGGAGAAACCGGCTTTCTAGGAGGTGGAGCTAGCTGTGCATGCGCACAGAGGGTCCCAGGCCATTGGGGGCGGGCTGTACCTGGTTGGAATACGAGCCGTTCAGCTTCGTTGCCCAGAGCTGGGCCTCCGTGCCGGTCCTGTGCAGACCAGGGGTGAAACCGGCTTTCTAGGAGGTGGAGCTAGCTGTGCATGCGCACAGAGGGACCCAGGCCCTTGGGGGCGGGCTGTATCTGGTTGGAATACGAGCCGTTCAGCTTGGTTGCCCAGAGCTGGGCCTCCGTGGCCGTCCCGCGCAGACTAGGGGTGAAACCGGCTTTCTAGGAGGTGGAGCTAGCTGTGCATGCGCACAGAGGGTCCCAGTCCCTTGGGGGTGGGCTGTACCTGGTTGGAATACGAGCTGTTCAGCTTGGTTACCCAGAGCTGGGCCTCTGTGCCTGTCCCGCGCAGAACAGGGGTGAAACCGGCTTTCGAGGAGGTAGAGCTAGCTGTGCATGCGCACAGAGGGTTCCAGGCCCTTGGGGGCGGGCTGTACCTGGTTGGAATACGAGCCGTTCAGCTTGGTTGCCCAGAGCTGGGCCTCCGTGCCCGTCCCGTGCAGACCAGTGGTGAAACTGGCTTTCTAGGAGGTGGAGCTAGCTGTCCATGCGCACAGAGGGTCCCAGGCCCTTGGGACCAGGTTGTACCTGGTAGGAATACGAGCCGTTCAGCTTGGTTGCCCAGAGCTGGGCCTCCGTGCCCGTCCCACGCAGACCAGGGGAGAAACCGGCTTTCTAGGAGGTGGAGCTAGCTGTGCATGCGCACAGAGGGTCCCAGGCCATTGGGGGCGGGCTGTACCTGGTTGGAATACGAGCCGTTCAGCTTCGTTGCCCAGAGCTGGGCCTCAGTGCCGGTCCTGTGCAGACCAGGGGTGAAACCGGCTTTCTAGGAGGTGGAGCTAGCTGTGCATGCGCACAGAGGGACCCAGGCCCTTGGGGGCGGGCTGTATCTGGTTGGAATACGAGCCGTTCAGCTTGGTTGCCCAGAGCTGGGCCTCCGTGGCCGTCCCGCGCAGACTAGGGGTGAAACCGGCTTTCTAGGAGGTGGAGCTAGCTGTGCATGCGCACAGAGGGTACCAGGCCCTTGGGGGTGGGCTGTACCTGCTTGGAATACGAGCTGTTCAGCTTGGTTGCCCAGAGCTGGGCCTCCGTGCCTGTCCCGCGCAGAACAGGGGTGAAACCGGCTTTCGAGGAGGTAGAGCTAGCTGTGCATGCGCACAGAGGGTCCCAGGCCCTTGGGGGCGGGCTGTACCTGGTTGGAATATGAGCCGTTCAGCTTGGTTGCCCAGAGCTGGGCCTCCGTGCCCGTCCCGCGCAGAATAGGGGTGAAACCGGCTTTCTAGGAGGTGGAGCTAGCTGTGCATGCGCACAGAGGGTCCCAGGCCCTTGGGGGTGGGCTGTACCTGGTTGGAATACGAGCTGTTCAGCTTGGATGCCCAGAGCTGGGCCTCCGTGCCTGTCCCGCGCAGAACAGGGGTGAAACCGGCTTTCGAGGAGGTAGAGCTAGCTGTGCATGCGCACAGAGGGTCCCAGGCCCATGGGGGTGGGCTGTACCTGGTTGGAATACAAGCCGTTCAGCTTGGTTGCCCAGAGCTGGGCCTCCGTGCCTGTCCCGCGCAGACCAGGGGTGAAACCATTCAGATAATTATTTTGAAAGCTTCTGGATCTCTCTGGCATACTTCTTGGTCATTCTCTTATAATAAACAATAGAAAATATGAGTTAATTTTTTCAAAATTAATAATTATCTTCATGCTTTTTTATAAACAACAGTATTTGCATTAAGTGAATATTAATTTGTGCGTGAAATGTCTTCATTTTCATTTGACTTTTGAATTGTTTAGTGACTCTCCATTGCCAAAACATTAAGAATACAATTTTAAAGTAAATCGGAGGTGGTGTAGTTGCCAACCATCTATCTTCACTCCCATTCCTTCCCTTTCCAGTCGTCGCATGATGTTCTCGAGGGTGGCACTGAAGAGTTTTGGTGAAATGGTATCACCCTGCCGCACCCCTCTCTTGACATTAACGATCACTTCTTTGTAGAATGGTGAGATCCTGGTAGTGAATCCGCAATACAGCTCACGGAGGATTATGATGTATTGGGCTTGAATGCCCTGATTGGCTAGGGCTTCAATGACCGCTTCTGTCTCAACAGAATCAAAGGCCTTCTTTAAATCAATGAACATTAAACAGAGCGGCATCTTGAACTCCCGAGAAACCTCATTGAGCTTGGTTATTGTGTGGATATGGTCGATGGTGCTGAATCCTTTGCGGAACCCGGCTTGCTCGCATGGTTGTCCTTCATCTAGTGTTCTGCCAATCCTATTTAGGATGACTCGAGTGAACAACTTGTAGATGACAGACAATAGGCAGATAGGGTGAGAGTTGCCAATGTCATGGATGTCTCCCTTCTGGAACAGTAGTACGGTCCTGCTGGTTTTCAATTGGGACGGAACCTTGGATTCAGACAGGTAGCGAGTGAAGAGCCGAGCCAGTGTATTGATGAGTACTGACGGCAGGTTCTTCAGGTGTTCAGGTCTGACCTTGTCTGGGCCGGGTGCTGTTTGTTTCTTTACGGACGAAATGGCGTGTCGGATTTTGGAAGGGAGAACGTTGGGAACGACATATCCATCCTGTGGAATTTGGTATGTCGGCAAGTGGACATGGCTATCGAAGAGATTTGAGTAGAAGTCATGGATAATCTTCTCCATTGCCATTCTGGAGGATGTGATGGATCCATCAGTATGTCGGAGTGCAGTCATCTTGGTCTTGTAGTTGGTGAAGGACAGGCGGGCGTTACGAATACTTTTCCCGTCTTCTGCCGCATCTACCAGTACTTCTGCTCTTCTCTCTTTGAGGTCTTCCTTGATTGCATATCTGCATGGCTTTGCAAGCTCGGACGTTAGTTTGTGGTTGCCTGACGCATGCGTCAAACCACTCTGGCGAATTAGCTCAAGAGTTTTCTAAGATAGGCGATTTTTTGTGGCTATCTCTCTCTTGGCGTTCCTTGCACATTCATGGAGGTGCTGAACCAGTCGAACGTATTCCTCGTCAATGTTGTCAACAATGGCATCTTCCCATGTTGCCGCAACAGTACCAAAGAGTTCCCAGTTGGTGATCATTCTGGGAGTTCTCTTTTTGAACTTTGCAGCCCTTTCTCCCCGCTCTGTGAAGTAGAATTTTGCACGAAGGAGACGGTGGTCCGATCCCGTTCGAAATTTTGGGACAACAGCAACATCAGTCAGGCAAAACCGTGGATTGAATATGATGTGGTCTATTTCGTTGTGGAATCATCCACCGGGAGACTCCCATGTCCATCGTTTAGATTCTGCCTTCTGGAACTGTGAGTTACCATGAATGGACTTGGTCGACATGATGAACTCAGACAGTCTCTCACCCTGTTCGTTCCATTCTAGGTCATGGGTCCCGATATAAAGTTCTTCAGCTGATCTTCTCGGTCCTATCTTGGCATTAAAATCACCCACAATGATCTTGTAGAAGGTGTGGTCTTCTTTATAGAACTTCTCTAGCTCCATGTAGAACTTCTCGATTTCTCTTTCATCATAATGAGATGTTGGTGCGTAGACAACGAAGATAGAAACTGCAGGCAGTGAGTCACATCTATTCAAATGTAAACGTCCGATTCGGGTTGTTAGGCATTCGAATGAATCAATGCTCTTGGCCAAGTTTGTGTTGACAAGGACACAAACGCCTCCAACACCTCTTTTATCGCATGTTCCGAGGAACAATTCTTCTCCAGTGTCGAAAATGGCATGGTGAGATTCGTGCCTTCTTGTCTCGGTCAGACCAATGATGTCGTACTTGATCATTCGCGCTTGTACCATCAGGTCCTCGATGGATGCATCTGATGCTAGCGTACGTGCATTGAAAGTACAGACGATCATTTGGGCAACTACACCACCTCTGCTTTGCTGATGACATTGTTTTAATAACACCAAACATCAGCCAAGCGGCACAAATGCTGGCCGACTTTGACCATGAGTGTGGAAAGGTAGGACTACAGCTGATTCTTACGAAGACAATATTTATGAGAAACAGCCTTGTTCCTGATGCCCCATTTGCTCTCAATGGAACTACCATCTCCGAATGCAACAGCTATGTGTACCTAGGTCGGGAGGTCAACATGACAAATGACCTGGCACCCGAGCTGCGCAGGAGGAAGAGAGCGGCTTGGAACGCCTTCAAGAACATCGAAGAAATAGCCAAGAGGACGAAGAACCTCCAGCTCCGGGCACATCTCTTTGATTCCACTGTTCTTCCTGCATTAACATATGCCTCAGATACCTGGGCCCTACGCAAACAAGATGAGAACGCTATTCAGGTCTCCCTAAGAATAATAGAAAGAGCTATGCTTGAAGTATCATGTTTCACTCAAATGAGAGAAAGAATCCGGAGTTCTGACATCCGTCCACAATCAAGAATCAGGGATGCTGTCTCATTTGCCAAGGGTCGAAAATCAGATGGGCTGGTCACGTAATGAGATTTAAAGACGACCGCCTGACTAGAGCTGTTACTGACTGGATTCCACGGGATTTCAAAAGACCACGTGGCCGCCCACCTACCAGATGGTCAGAATTCTTCGTCAAGATCATGAACGATTGGTTTGAGGCCCTTCATGTTCCCGGAGCGAACAGATGCCATTGGGCTACACTAGAACGCGACAGGGACAAATGGAGACGTTACTGGCGCCCGCTCGAGCATATCTATGACTAACGGGAAGTTAAGTGATAAGTGATTTAAAGTAAAATGATTTCATTATTGAATGTACTTTCTGTATTTTTGGGAAGATAATCACAAAAATATTAATAAATTTATAAAACTTCTTACTATTTCTACCACTATTATAAAAAATTATATACCTACTCTCTTATGTTATTCAATACTATTTTTTTGTGGAAAATGTTTTGAACCAAGTTTTTAAAAAAATTTTATTAGTGAAACACCGTGAGATATAGTTGTAGACTTACAAATTTTTGTGCTTGGGTTTCAATTATATCATGGTCAAATGCCCATCCCTCCATCAGTGCCCATTTTCCACCACCACAGATACAAGTATCTCTCCTACCTCCCATCCCCCCTATCCAACCCTGCCTCTGTGGCAGGGCATTCCCTTTTTTTTTCTCTCTCTCTCTCTCTCTCTCTCCTTTTGGGTGTTGTGGTTTGCAAAAGAGGTATTGAGTGGCAATCATGTATGGTCTATAGTCTACGGTTCAGCATGCTTCTCCCATTCTGGGAGGATCCTCCCATCACCCTTCATTTGGTGCTCCCTTCTTTATCTGAGCTGCGTTTTCCCCTAGCATGTGTGGCTGGCCTCCAAGCCATGGAGTAAACCTCCTGGTACTAATCTCGGCTATTCTTGGGTGTTAGTCTCCTATTTTTTCACTTTATGTTCCCCAGATGAATGCAATCTTTCTGTGTCTATCCCTCTCTTTCTGACTCATTTCACTTAACATGATACTTTCCATGTAGTACCACTTGTATGTAAATTTCATGATTTCGTCTTTTCTAACAGCTACATAGTACACCATTGTGTAGATGTACCAAAGTTTCTTTAACCAGTCATCCGTTCTCGGGCACTCAGGTTTTTTCCAGATTCTGGCTATTCAATACTATTCTTACTGCAGTATATACATATAGTAATATTGAATGATGTACATAGAAGCATATTGTTTAATACAATGTTACTCAATAAAAGATATATATATACATATATTATTAGTGAAACACCATGAGGTACAGTTGCAGACTTACAAACTTTCGTGGTTGGGTTTCAGTTATACAATGATTGAGTACCTATCCCTCCACCAGTGCCCATTCTCCACCACCAGTGATCCCAGTAGCCCTCCTAACCCCCACCCTATCCCTCCCCACCCCGCCCCACCTGTGACAGGGTATTCCCTTTTGCTCTCTCTTTCCTTTAGTGTGTTGTGGTTCGCAATAGAGGTATTGAGTGGCCATCGTGTTCGGTCTATAGTCTACTTTCAGCACACATCTCGTATCCCGAGAGAATCCTCAAAACATCCTTTACTTGGTTTTCCCTTCTATATCCGAGATATTTTCCCCCAGCATGTGCTGCTGGCTTCCATGCTGTGGAGCAGACCTCCTTCTACTTATCTCAACTATTCTTGGGTGTTTGTCTCCCACTCTGTTACTTTACATTCCCTAGATGAGTGCAGACTCTCTCTGTCTGTCCCTCTCTTTCTGGCTCATTTCACTTAGCATGATACTTTTCATTAGAACCACTTGTATGTAAATTTCATGACTTCATCTTTTCTAACAGCTGCATAGTATTCCACTACGTAGATGTACCAAAGTTTCTTTGACCAGTCATCTGTTCTCAGACACAGATTTTTTTTCTAAATTTTGGCTATTGTGAATAGTGCAGCAATTAACATAGAAGTGCAGATGTCATTTTGACTGTACTTTTTGTGTCTCCGGGATATATTCCCAGGAGTGGTATTGCTGGGTCAAATGGGAGCTCAATTTCTAATTTTTTTCAGAATCGTCCATACTGTTTTCAAAAAGGGCTGAAACATTTGGCATTCCCACCAGCAGTGAAGGAGGGTCCCTTTCTCCCCATATCTGCACCAACACTGGTTGATTTTGTTCTTTAGGATGTGGGCCAGTTTCTGTGGTGTGAGATGATATGTCATTGTTGTTTTGATTTGCACCTCCATGATGATTATTGATGTAGAGCATTTCCTCATGTGCCTTTTAGCCATTCGGATTTCTTCTTTGAGAAATTTTCTGTTCATTTCATCACCCCATTTTTGGATGGGTTTGGATGTTTTCTTCTTGTGGAGTTCAACCAGTGCTTTGTATATCCTTGACATCAAACCCTTATCAGATGGGTATTGGGTGAATATCCTTTCCCATTCTGTAGTCTGTCTTTGTATTTTGGTCACTGTTTCTTTTGAAGGTGCAGAAGCTTCTTAGTTTAAGATAGTCCCATTTTTCTATATCTGTTTTCACTTGCTTGGCCAGTGGCATGTCATCTTTGAAGATACTGTTAGCTTCAGTGTCGTGGACAGTTTCGCCAACTTGTCTTCAATGTACCTTATGGATTCCGGTCTGATGTTGAGGTCTTTAATCCATTTTGATATGACTCTTTTGAATGGATTTAGAGTTCTGAGCCCTGTTTTGCAAGTAGTTGTCCAGTTTTACCAACATCATTTGTTAAACAGGCTTTTTTTGCTCCGCTTTATATTTCTTCTTCCCTTATTAAAGATTACCTGATCATATACTTGAGGGTGTGCGTAAGGATATTCAACCCTATTCCATTGATCTGTGGATCTGCCTTTGTTCCAATATCATGATGTTTTAATTATTAACGCTTTGTAGTACAGTTTCAGGTTGGGGAGGATGATGCCTCCCATCTCCCCTGCCCCAAATAATTGCTTTAGCTCTTCATGGGGCTTGTTACATATGAATTTTAGGAGTGTTTGATCAGTTTTATTGAAGAATGGTATGGGTATTCTTATAGGGATCGCATTGAATCTGTATAATGCTTTGGGGACTATTGCCGTTTTGACAATGTTAATATTCCCTATCCATGAGCAGGGAATGTGTTTCCATTTCTTCATGTCTTCTTTTATTCCTTGAAATAGCGTTTTGTAGTTTTATTTGTATAGGTCCTTTAACTCTTTCGTTAAGTTTATTCTGAGGTACTTGACTTTCTGAGGCATTATTGTGAACAGGATAGTTTTTTACATATCATTTTCTTCTCTCTCATTTTTATATATAGGAAAGACAGACCTTTGCGTGTTGATCTTATAGCCCATGACTTTACTGTGCAAGTCTGTTCTTTCTAGGAGCTTCTTGGTAGAGGCTTTAAGGTTCTCAAAGTATAGTATCATGTAATCTTCAAATAGTGAGAGCTTGATTCTTCCATTCAAATCCAGATGTCCTTAAACCTGCACAGCAGAGCCTGGCAAGCTACCCGTGACATATTCAAAATGCCAAACACAGTAACAACAAGCCTCACGAAGGAGACGTTACTGGGCCCGCTCGAGCAAATCGATGAACAACGGGAGGACCGTGACTGTGACTGTGACTGCTATGGTCAGTAATAACAGTACTATATTGAATATAAGTGGTGAGAGTGGGTATCCTTGTCTTTTCCATGATCTTAGAGGAAGTCCTTCCCCATTGAAAATAATCCTTGCTATGGACTTGTGGGAAATAGCTTTGAATATATTGAGGAAAATTCCTTCAATTGCCATTTTGGTGAGAGTTTTCATCATAAACAGGTGCTGGACCTTGTCAAATGCTTTTTCTGCATCTCTTGATATGATCATATGGTTTTTATCTTTTCTTTTATTGATATGATGAATTATGATGATTGACTTGTGAATGTTAAACCATCTTTGCATCCCTGGGATGAATCCCTCTTGGGTGTGGTGTATGATCTTTTTGATGAGATATTGGATTCTATTTTCTAATATTTTGTTGAAGATCTTTACATCTGTGTTCATCAGGGATATCAGCCTGTAATTTTTTTGTGTGTGATGTCTCTGTCGCTTTTGTTTAGGGTGATATGTGCCTCATAGAAACTGTTTGGTGACAGAGTTTCTGTTTCTTCAATTTCTTGGAAATCTTGAAAAAGACTGGCAGTAGGTCCTCTTTATTTTTTTTGTATGTTTTAATTTTTTAATTTTTATTAGTGAGACATCATGATGTACAGTAGTAGACTTACATATTTTTGTGCTTGGGTTTCAATTATACAATGATCAAATGCCCATCCCTCCACCAGTGCCCATTTCCCACCACCACGGATCCCAGTATCCCTCCCACCCCCCATAGCCCCCATCCTACTCTGCCTCTGTGGCAGGGCATTCCCTTTTGTTCTCTCTCTTATTGGGTGTTGTCGGTCGCAAAAGAGGCAATGGGTGACAATCATGTTTGGTCTAGAGGTCTTCTTTAAATGCTAGGAATATATACTAGTGAATCCTTTCAGACCTGGGCCTTTGTTTTGGGAAATATTTTGATTACTGTTTCAATTTCCTTTATGGTGATCTATTCAGGTATTCCAAATCTTCTTGGCTCAGCCTTGGGAGGTTATAGAAATCCAGGAATTTATCCATTTTCTTTTAGGTTCTCTTGTTTCATGGCATACAGATGTTCAAATAATCTCTAATGATCTTTTGAGTTTCTTTGGTTTCTGTAGTGATGCCCCACTTTTCATTTCTGATTCGGTTTATTATAGTTATCTCTCTCTTTCTTTGTGAGTCTTGCTATTGGTTTACTAATGTTGTTTATTTTCTCAAAGAACCAGTGTATGATTTCATTGATCTCTCGGATTGTTTCTTGGGTTTCCATGTCATTAATTTCTGTTCTAAGTTTTATTAGTTCCTTCTTCCTGATTGGTTTGGGCTCTTTTTGTTTGTCCTTTTCTAATATCTTGAGTTGTAAAGTCAAGTAATTTTTGTGGGCCCTTTCTTCCTTCCTGAGAAATGCTTCCGGAGCTATAAATTTGATAAAATATTCTGGTGAGGTATTTATTTTACTGAGTTTTTTTCTGTATCCAACCACTGTCTTTGAGCCCTTTGAGTTTCATTGGATAAGCCTGCTGTGAATCTTAAGGATGCTCCTTTATAAGCAATTTCAGTCTTTGATCTTGCTCTTTCAGAATTTTATCTATGGTTTTTGTCATGCTGATAAGGGTGTGTCTTGCAGTATTTTTATTTGGCATTCCTTTAGCTGGTACACTTTGGGCCTCCTGAATCTGTTTGCATGTGCTCTTCAGTTCTGGGAATGTCTCTTCAATTATGTTTTTGACAGTTTCTTCTTCATCGGGGTTTTCTTCCTGTCCCTCTGGGACTTCAGTGATTCTTATGTTTTTCCTCTTGACTTCATCCTTATTTTCTCTTTACATCTATTGGTTTATTTTGAGGATCCTTTTATTTTCTGCTGTTTTCTGCAGGGTCCCTGCACCTTATCTTGGAGCTTACTGATTCTGTCCTCAGCAGCTGTTATTCTGTTGCTGGGACTTTCCTACTGAGTTTTTCATTTCATCTACCCAGTTTTTTAGGTCTGTCATTTCTGCTTGTATTTTCATTTGCATTTTCCTCACTTCTACTTTCATTTCCTCTTGTATTTTATCAGCAGTGCCTTCCTCTGCTTGTTTGAGCTCCTTATATATCCTTACAAGCTACATTCAAGTTCCTTAGCTAAGAGATTATATAATTCACTATTACTTTTTGAATCTGGGCTAGCAACTTCAATAACTAAGCCTGGCGAGTTTCTGTATTGTTTTACTATTGTGACCTTTGCATTTTGAATTTTTTTTGCCATGTGTTGTTGTATGTTTTGGCCCCTGCAGTGGGGCAATCTTTGTGCGTTACCGTGGCTTATAGGTAGGTAAATAAATGTAAGGCTTGGGTTCACTACTACTTCATATGTGGGGTGCAGACAAAATAACTTATTTGGTTTTGTGGTTAGAGATTTTAAGTATATGCCGTCAGGGATAGATCTGGAGGGGTGACACTAGGGGTCCACATACCTGCTTGGATAAGTTAGTTGGGCTCTCTGGGCTGACGGCTGACAGGCAAGGGCAGTTCTCAGACACGATTCTGGGAGCAGGAGCTTTCCTTAGGGTGGAGGCCCGTAATTCAGGTGGGAGCATTGACAGCCCAGGCCACTGGGGTCCCCACACCTTTTTGGAGAAGTTAGTTCAGTGCTCTGTAGTCGGCAGCTAGCAGGAAATTTATTTTTATTTATTTTTAAACATTTTAATTTCTTCTTTGTTAATGCACTGTGATTGTATAGTTTTAAACTTACTCACAGTTGGTTTATAAACTTATAGTGTTTCAACACCAATTCTACTACCAGTGACAATTTCTCTCCCCCAAAGTTCCCAAACTCCCTCCCACCAGCCTGTTATCTTGACATTCACCATTTTAAGTTTGATTGTTAAAGTTTGGGTCTCATGATTTCAGCATTGTTTACTAGGAAGAAGAGACAGGATTAATGGATTTATATAGGTCCTTTCATCCTTAGAAAGCCAAATACTAGCTCTTCTGTAGTGTACCTGAAACACTCTCTAGAATAGATGTTATTTCATTACATAAGTATAACTTACATAAATCCACAAACATAAGAATCATATCAAACTATCTATCAAACCATACTGCCATGGAAATAGAAATTAACATAAGAAGACTTCATGAATCTAACACCTGGAGACTGAAAAACATGCTGCTACACAACATTTGGATCAAAGAGGAAATCAAGAAAGAAATAACAAAATTCCTTAATGATGATAATGAAATAATGATAATGGAAAAACAAATTACCAGATGGTACACAGCAAAAGCAATAATTAGGAGGAAACTCATAGCAGTACAGGCCTATGTGAAGAAAGAACAAGATAAGTTCAGCAACTTAAATGCACACCTTAAATGTCTGGCAGGCCCACAACAAATGAATCCAAAGCAGTAATGGAAAAGACATAATAAAAACCAGAGCAGAAATTAATGACATAGAAACCAAAAATGCAGTACAAAGAATCAATAAAACCAGGAGCTAGCTCTTTGAAAGAATGTAAAGATAGACAACCAGTTGATTAGACTCATGAGTTAAGAGAGAGTTCTAATAAATCAGATCAGTAATGAAAGTAATTACAACAGAACACCCAGAAATCCAAGACAACATGTGACTTTACTATGAATAGCTCTACTCTGTTAAGCTGGAGATCCTAGAAGAAATGAACAAATTCCTAAAAAAATATAATTAACTTATATATTTTTTACTTTTCCCAAAACTTAAATCAGGAGGAAGTAGAAATCCTGACCAGACTAATTACAAGTAAAGACACTGAAGCAGTAATTAAGAAAGAATCTCCCTATGAATAAAAGTAGATCTTTCTTTATATGTTTATCTTTCAATGAATTAATTTGTTAATTTTGTCATTCTTATTAGCATTTCCTTGAATTCGCGAGAGCTAAAGTTTCTGGCAAGTGGAAGAAAAATATTCAAAATACTTATTTGGTAGAGGACTAACCTCCAAAATATATAAGGAAATTCTATGACTCACAGTAAATCAAACAAATAAATCTGCTAATACTTAAATTTAAAATGAGAAAAAGCCTTAGACATATATTTCTCCAAAGATGTCTTACAAATGCCCAAAATGTATGCAAACAAATCCTCATAACTATTCTCTAGGTAAATGCAAATCAAAATCATAGCAATATATGGTCTCATGTATGTCAGTATTGTCGTTATGGTTTTATTTGTTTATTTTTGTATTTGGGTCACACCAATCAGTATCCAGGGCTTACTTCTGGCTGTGTGCTCAGGGATCAACCAGGTCGATGCATGAGGTATTATATATAGGACCATGGATTGAATCACCATTGGCTTGTATTGCCTATTCGTCTTCAGTATTATTATTTTTAAAAGCAGATGTAGGTGCATTTTTATTTTTAAAAGCAAAAGTAAGAGACAAGGCATCAGTTTATCCCTGAGGGCACCACAACACTGGAGGTTTCTCTGGGCCCCATACTGAGCCGATTTCACCAGGGCACCCTAGATGGAGCAGGTGCAGTCTCCTTGCCTACTCCAGATGGAATCCTGGAGACTATGAGCTTACACAAGCAAAGCCCAGGTATGTGGGTTCCAGAACTAATTCTCCAAGGCGCATAGCAGCAGTGGAGCCGGGCCATCTCTCCTATCTCCTGGTACACTCCCGATGCCAGATGTCATGCCCATAACCCGCCTCTGTGTGCCATCTTAGCACACCAACAGCCTGGGCCCAGAAACTCCCTATTGAATCTGAAAATGAATTAACTTCCTACAGAGATGTGTCTGAAACCCAACCATCTACAATCTTAGAATTTCAGAAGTGTGCCCACTTATGTGGTCGTCTAACCTATCATGATATGCAAAATGAGAAATGGAAAATAAATGATTTAGTATCTGACCCTGGGAGGCAGGCTTGAATAATGGTGGGAAATTTTGAGAAAAGTGCAATGCCCCAAAGTAAATAGAGAGTATCTGAGAAATTTTCTGTCATAGAGGCAGGGTGAGGACTAGGATGGGGTCGGAGGAATAATGGGGATTGGTGGTGGAAAGTTTGCACTGGCGGAAAGATGGGTTTTCAATCATTGTATGGCTGAATCTCAAACATGAAAGCTTTGTAACTGTATCTCACGGTGATTAACTTAAAAAAAGAAAGCAAAAGTAAGTGTGTTCTGGAGAAATTGCAATCCTCAAACACTGCTATTGGAACTTAAACATGTATACTATGGGAACAGAGAGTTAGTTATCGCTGTTAATAACTAACATAAGGGGCCAGATAGATACGACAGTAGGTCAGGTACTTGACTTGCAAGCAGCAACCTGGATTCAGTCCCCAGAACTACATGTCGTCCTCTGAGCACTGCCAGTAGTGTTCTGTGAGTGCAGAGTTAAGAATAAGCCCTGTGAACCATGAATTACTGGGTGTGCCACCCCCCTAATATAACTAATAATAATTATGTGTTCCCACTTTTGCTATTTATCAGAAAGAGTTGATATATATTTTTCATTTTTAATTGGGTTGTTAATATTGTTATTTTTGACTTGTAAGAAATGTCTTCTCCCAGTTTGTTGCTTGACTCTGCATTTTTTTTATTAGTGAAACACCATGAGGTACAGTTGTAGATTTACAATTTTTTGTGCTTGGGTTTCTATTATACAATGATCAAATACCCATCCCTCCACCAGTGCCCATTTTCCACCACCATGGATAATATCCCTCCCACCCCCATCCCTCCCGTCCCACCCTGCCTCTGTGGGACATTAGACAGAGCGGCATCTTGAACTCCTGAGAAACCTCAATGAGCTTGGTTACCGTGTGGATATAGTTGATCATGCTTAATCCTTTTCGGAACCTTGCTTGCTCATATGGTTGTCTGTCATCTAGTGTTTTGCCAATCCTATTCAGGAAGACTCGAGCGAACAGCTTGTAGACGATGAACAACAGGCAGATCGGGCAATAGTTGCCAATGTCATGGATGTATCCCTTCTTGTACAGTAGAACAGTTCTGCTGGTTTTCTATCAGGACGGAACCTTGCATTCAGACAGGTAGTGTGTGTAGAGCCGAGACAGTGTATTGTTGATTACTGACGGCAGGCTCTTCAGGTGTTCGGTTCTGACCTTGTCTTGCCGGGTGCTGTTCTTTACCTACGAAATGACGTGTCGGATTTTGGACAGGAAAATCTTGGGAATGACGTATCCATCCTGCGGAATTTGGTATGTGGGCAGGTGGACGTGGCTATCGAAGAGATCTGAGTAGAAGTCATGAGTAATCTTCTCCATTGCCCTTCTGGAAGATGTGATACATCAATCAGGATGTTAGAGGGCAGTCATCTTGGTCTTGTAATTCCCGAAGGATAGTCGGGCGTTGTAAATGATTTTCTCAGCTTCTGCCACATCTGCCAGCACTGCTGCTCTTCTCTCTTTGAAGTCTTCCTTTATTGCTTCTCTGCATTGCTTTGTGAGCTCAGGATGTTTGCTTGCTGAGGCTTGCTCCAAGACACATTGATGAATGAGCTCGAGTGTTTTCGAAGACAGAAGTTATTATGGCTATTTCTCTCTCGGAGTTCTTCACACAATCATGAAGGTGCTGATCCAGTCGATCGTATTCTCCGTCAATGTTGTCAATGACGGCATCTTCCTATGTTTCCACAATAGTGCCAAAGAGCTCCCAGTTGGTGGTCATACTGGGAGTTCTCTTCTTTAATTTTGCAGCCCTTTCTCCCCGCTTTGTGAAGTAGAAATTTGCATGAAAGATACGGTAGGTCGATCCCGTTTGGAATTTTGGAGCAACAGCAACATCGGTCAGGCTACACCGTTGATTGAATATGATGTGGTCATTTTTCTTGTGGAACCGTCCACCAGGGCACTACCATGTTCAACGTTTATATTCAGCCTTCTAGAACTGTGAGTTACCATGGATGGTCTTGGTCGACATAATGAACTCAGAAAATTTCTCTTCTTGTTCATTCCATTCTAGGACATGGGTCTTGATGTAGAGTTCTTCAGGCGAGCTTCTATCTTCTATATTGGGATTAAAATCACCGACAATGACCTTGTAGAAGGTGAGTTCTTCTTTATAGAACTTCTCCAGCTCCATGTAGAACTTCTCAATTTTCATCACAATTGGATGTTGGTGTACAGACAACGAAGATAGAAACTGCCAGCAGTGAGCCACATCTATTCATGTGTAGCCATCCTATTTGCGTTGTTAGGCATTCAAATGAATCAATGCTCATTGCCAAGTTTATGTTGACAAGGACACTGACACCACCGATGCCATTTTTTGTCACATGTACCAAGGAACAGTACTTCTCCAGTATCAAAAATGGCATTATTTGGTTGATTCCTTCTTGTCTCAGTCATACCAATGATGTCATACTTGGTCTTTCGCGCTTGTACCATCAGGTCCTCGAGGGATGCATCTGATGCCAGCATACATGCGTTGAAATTACAGACTGTCATTTTAGTCCTTCGAAGTTTTGACAGCCTAGTTCGGCCTTGAGATTTTATCAGCCTCTCCTTCCTCATCCTTCTTAACATTGCCCTATTGGTGCTCTTTCATAGTCCGGGGAATGAGACCCATTGTATTTCATCATGTTTTGGCATATCGAATAGGCCATGCATATCTTACCAGGCTCTGCCGTGTGAGCAGGATACTCTCGACAGCTTGCAGGCTCTCCGAAAGGGATGGAGGCTTTTAGGGCGGCCTCTTATCGCTCTGGAATGTGTTCCCATAGTTCAAACCATATTTGAACCCCATTAAATATGGTGTGGTAATCTTGGAAGATGGGTTTTAAGTGTCTTATGATGTGTTGTGCAGCCGCTTTGTGGCCGTGTTGTCTGGAAATCGACCTGGAGCATGTTGGCATCTGGGTAGTAGAGGTAGTGGAGGTCTGCTGATGAGGTATTTATCTGGTACCGGTAGAGTGGGGCTTCTGGGTGTGATCCCTGCCTGGGTCGCCAGAGATTGGTGGAAGCAGGAAGGCAGGGCAGTGTGGGGCTTTTGGGTTTGATCCCTGGGTCTCCGGAGATTGGTGGGAGCAGGCAGAGGATCTCTGTTTCCAGGTCCTGTTAAGCCTGGAGTCCAAGGTCACAAAGTTCCGCTTATATGCTTCTATTGGGCTTCACTTGTGCGTGAATCTCAGCCAGAGTGTCTGGAAAGCAGCCTGGAGCATGGCGGTGGCTGGGTAGTGGAGGTAGTGGAGGTCGTCTCTTTCAATAGTAACTTTTATTTTATAGATAATGTCATCCACTAAGCAGGAATTTTTTCAGTTTGATATAGTTCATTTTCTTTATTTTTAGGTCTGTTGATGTTGAAATTGAATCCTTAAAAGCATCACTAGAACCTCAGGAGTGTATCGCTTATGTTTCTGACTATGTACTTATGGTGTCAGTTCTTAAATTTAACTCTTTCACTTATTTTGAAGTATATTTCTGTACCACGTGAAATACTGATCAGTTTATGCTTTTTCATATGACATTTTAATTTCATCAAGATTACAAAGATTTTTGAAGATATTTTCTTCTCTCTATTCTCTAGTCTTTGCTCCTTTGTTGTAAATTAGCTGTCAGTTTGTGTGTGGATTTTTTTCTGGATTCTCTGTATGTCTATTTTGACTCCAGTATAATACTGCTTTAACTATTATAGCTTGGTAATATCATTTTTAGTTGGAGAGTATAGTATAACCATTCCTATTTTACTGAAGTTAAGGAGAATACTTAAATTTATAGAAGTCCAGTTTTTATTCTTTTTCTTTTATATTTATTTAGTGAATCATTGTTGGAAGAGTTACAAAGCTTTCAGGTTATAAGTCTCAGTCATACAATAATAAACCACCTTTCTCTTCACCAGTAGTTATTTTTCATGACCAAGAACCCCAATATACCCCCTCCCACCCCTCCAATGCCTGTGAGGCAGATGATTTCTACTTAACTCTCTATCTACTTTGATTCCATTCATCACTTCAGACAAAAGATATACCATTATTGTTTAGAGTTTCCACCCAACAATCAGAACTGCTGAAAAGGTATAGTGAAATAATTTGTTTTCTACAGCTAGTTATGAGGACCATATGATATCGCATGGCCGCAATAGCGGCCGCACGATTTTGCATTTAGATATTTTACTTATTAAATCTGGAGGGATTTCTGCCAAGAGCTAGATAATTACGAGATTGGTTTCTGTGGCTCTGGAGCCATGGCCATGGCAGAGAGCCACTTGTGGGGGCTGCTCATGACCTCGGTAGGGAGTGAAGGACGAGCTGGAACGCACCCCTTCCCATGAGGTTGCAGTTTCCCCGTCACCACCAGCTCATACCCAGCTTTCCAACAAGCTCTGAGGTGGCAGCAACCTTGCTGTGGGGGCGGGGGAGGCAGAAGGGAGTGACACCCTTTCCCTAGCGGGGAGGCATGGTACCATGGGTTAACGCACAGTCCATTTTTATTCTTAATAGATTCATACCTTTGTCTTTGCTAAATTGAAGATTTTCAAGATATTCCAAATTAACTTTAGGAATTTTTTATTTAATGCATTTGCATTCATTTCTATGTTTCATTATGAAATAGTGTTTATAAAAGATGTGCAATCTGTGCTCACGTTCCAAGGTTTATTTTTTAATTGTATTATTATTGTAGGCTTATAAAACTATTTATGATTTTTTGCATGAAATAAGTCTCAACCAAGAACCCCAAAATCACTCCCTCCAATCACCCTCCCAACTCAATTGCATGGACCAGTAGTCCCATTACATTTCCTTTGGATCTTTGTGTTGCAGCAATGTTGAGTATCTTTGAGTTTGTATGTGAGTGTCCTTTTTTTGGCATCATTTGTTTAAAGAACTATTTTATCTGTTAAATTCTTTATGCTTTTTAAATTTATTTTTATTTTTTAATGTAGGAATACTGCTATTTATTCAGCCACTGTTTAACTGATTGAATTGGGCATGAACTCTACCTTACTTTTTTTTTCATTTTTTATAATTTTATTTATTGAATCACTGTGAGAGCACTTACAAAGATTTTGGGTTTAAGTCTCGGTCATACAATGAAACATCTGTACCTTCACCAGTGCTCATTCTCCACCCCCCAAAACTCCAGTATATCCCCATCCCACAACCTCCTCCTACCTGTGGGACAGATGATCTCCACATTACTCTCTCTCTGCTTTGATTACATTCATTATTTTGACACCAGACCCACTGTTATTATTTGCAATTTTACCCCAACACTCAAGTCTGCAGAAAAGACAACAGAGGACAATTTGTTTTCTATTGCTGGCTATGAATAACATATATGATATCACACGCCTGCAGTAGTGGCCATGCGATTTTGAAATTCTGAAATTTTACAATTAAATCTGGAGGGATTTCTGCAAAAACCTACTGGGTTCCGAGATTTGTTCCTGAGTCTCTTGGATCATGGCCGTTAAGCAGCTTGATCAGGAGCCAAAAAGGCCGTCCATTGGAGGCGACTCAGGGTCTCGTTGGGATGGGTAGGAAAGGGCTGGCTCCACCCCCATCCAGTGAGGCCTCACGTATCTTGTCACTGCGAGCACAAACTAACTGTCCAGTGGCCTCTGGAGGATGGTGGCCACCGGGCTGCCAGGGGGAACAGACCAAGGCATGAAACCTATTCCCACCTGGGGTGGCCCAGCGCCTGTAACCTACTGCAGGGACTGGACGCATTTCTGCCAAACGCCATTGGGTTTTAAGATTTGTTTCTGAGTCTCTGGAATCATGGCTATTAAGCAGTTAGATTGGGAACCAGAAAGGCCATGCCTCCAATTATATAGCTGTGCTGGAGGTGGTTTGTGGGTGTATCTCCCACATACCTAACTTTTGGTTGTTTTATTTCTTGGTAAACTTTACCCCAAGATTTTGGGGTCTGGCCAAAGGCACAGCAGCAATTTGGGGGTATCTGGAAGTCTGAAGGCGCCATCAGGCTGCTGATGCACTTGCCTCACAGGTAGAGATTGACCTGCTGGTGCACTATACCCCCACTTTATGCTTTTTCTTTATCAAGTATTATTTGACTGATTATCTGTGTGGGTTCATTTTACAGCTCTTTAGTCTATTACATTGTTCTGTTTATGCCTTTGCCAATATTATACTTTTTTTTCTGGTACCACATCCAGTATTGTTCAGGGTTACTCGTGGCTATGTACTTGGGAGTCACACTCCAACAGTGTTTGGGTGCTATGCGGTGCCAGGGATAGAACCTAGGACTCCTGCAGGCAAAGTATGCACATCATATTTAACCCACTGAGTTCTGTCTTAATTTTTGGACCATATCCAGCAGTGAAAGTTCCTTAATCCCTGTATTATCTTTCCAATCCCTATTTTTTGTACTATAGTGAATCTGTATATTAAGCTAGTAACTAAAGCCAGCTCACCGTATTTAATCTTTACATTCAAGAAATAGTAAATTTCTCCGTTCATTTACTTTGATTCCTTTAATCATAATTTTTAAAATTTCATTATGGAGGACTTTTGTATACTTTGTGAAACACAGTAATGTTAGCAAAAAATTTCTGTACTTTGGTTGTTATGTAAAATGTCTCTGTTTTTACCTTCAAATCACAATTGCTTTATTTTATTGTTTTGGTTTCTTTTTGGAATCGAACATGTTTGTGCTCAGGGTTTACTCTTGATTCAGTGTTCAGAGATCATAGCTGGTAAACCTTGGGCTCTGGGAACCATATATGATGCCAGGAATCAAAGTGGGCCAGCTATGTGCAGGTAAATCATCTAACTCCTATATTATCTCCCAACCCTATTTAAAAATAATTGATGATGAGGAGCCTCTTTTTTGTTGTTTTTTGGGCCATATCAAGCGGTGCTCAGTGCTTACTCCTGCTCTGCACTCAGGAATCACTCCTGGCAGTGCTTGGGGGACTTTATTCAGGGATTCAAAGCTGGGTCAACCGTATACAAGGCAAACACTCTACCCTCTGTATTATCATTCTGGCCCTGAGCAGCCTTTATTCTTAAGCATAGAGGAAAGCAGTTGACTTTTCTAAGCATTTTTTACAAAAGGTTATGTTTCCTGGAACCTTGGTACAATTAATATTATTTTCAGTAGTTGCTTCTTTTTATTTTTATACATTTTAGGATTATTTGCATAGTAATCATAACATTTATAAACATAGCTAATATATTCCTTTTATAGTAAAGTAGTAAAGTAAAGGCCCTCCCGTTGATCATCGATTTGCTCGAGCGGGCCCAGTAACGTCTCCATTGGAGACTTTGTTGTTACTGTGTCTGGCATATCGAATACTCTCGGTAGCTTGCCAGGCTCTCTGAGAGGGGTGGAGGAATCGAACTTGGGTCAGCCATGTTGGCTGCGTGCAAGGCAGACGCCCGACCCACTGTGCTCCTTTCTAGAATTATTTCATTACTGAGGATTTTTAGTAATACAATGAATAGGAGTTATGATATGAATCATTGTTACCCTCTTTCTGGCATTAGTGGTAAAGCATATAGTTTCTTATATTAATTATGATAATAGGCTTCTGTTTGGTTTGATTTTGGGCTACGCTCAGCGATGCTTAGAGGTTATTCCTGGCTCTTTACTTGGGAATTACTCCTGCCAGTGCTCAGGCGACCACGTGATATGCTGGGGGCCAAACCCAGGTGGTTGTGTGCAAAACAAATGAACTACCCACTGTACCATAGCTCTGGTCCTGATAATAGCTTTTTTAAATAGACTTTATCAATGAAGTTAAAGATTTTTTTCATTATACTTATCTTGTTGAGCATATTTATCATAAAAGGGCTCTAGAGTTATGTCTTTTCCTATATCAGTTGATGTATTTATATGACTTTTATTCTTTTGTCAGTTGATGTGATAGATTGTTTTCATTCCTTTTTAAATGTTCACTGGAATCTTGCAGTTTTAAAATACAACATTGTGTCTAATTTGCTAATATTTTATTGAGCTTTTATTTCTGTGTTCAGAGAGATATTGCTTTATAGCATTACCTGGTTTAAATGTCTTCACCTGGTTTTGGCCTTATTGAATAAGCTACTGTATGACTCCTCTGCTTCTGTTTTCTATAATAACGCAGATAATTAGGATATTTCCTTAAAAGTTTGTAGTAATCCATCAGTGAAGCTATCTATGACCATTGTTCTCTATTTTTAAAGTTACTAAATTGATTCGATTACTTTTCTAGCTATAGGCATCCTTGAGTGTGTGTTTGTAATATTTTGTTTTTTTATTTTTAATTTTCAGTTATACACTATGATTTACGAAGTTGTTTACAATACAGTTGTTGCAGGCATTCAATGTTCCAATACCAGTCTCACCACAAGTATGACCTTCCTTCCACTATTGTCTGCATTTTCCCAACCACTCCCAAGCTGACCCCCTTTGCATATACAAAATAATTTGTTTTGTATTGCTTGTTATAATTAAATGCCTAATGGAATTATTAAAAAACATGCTTTAGTAAGTGAAAATTGTTACATCTCATTATGATGTCATTTGTGCTTGTCTGAGTTTTTAAACAAAGCTGTTCCTTGCTAGTTGAATCTTTCGTGTTACTGTTTTTCCTGTTTATAGTGCTTAGTTGGCTTCTGTGTTATTTTCCCATCTAATTTGGTGTGCTCCTACTGAGATGTCAGTTTTGTGGAATTTGGAGGTGTCTGGGAACTCCAGTATCTGTAGTACTGGGATAGATTAGTTTCATCTGGGAGGTGATGAATGTAGGTATGTGGAATGTAGGTATGGCTGCTAGGGCTTCCAATTATAGAGTGGGTTGGAGGAGGATGCCTGCCCCAGACTGAGAAGTCTCCAAAGTTTTCAGTCTGAAAAACAGTGTATTTGGATTTTTTGTTAGTTTGATATCTCCATGAAGATTAGTCATGAGGCAGAGGGTTTGGGCTGTTGGTATGGCTGCAGCCGTGGGGAAGGGTACAGCTGCCAGGGCTTCAGGAGTGCAAAACTATTCTGCCCACCTCTCAAGGGCAACCTAGAGTTTTCAGCTGGGAGACCCATGTACCCGAGAATTTTAGTGGTTTGGCTTACATGTCTTCTGAGATTTAGTTGTGAATTGTAGACCTAGGCTGATTGATGAGTTTACATGGCCCATATTTTGTCTTTTAAGGCAGTGACTCATTACATACATATATCAAATTTGTGGATATAGAGCTGTTCATAATATTTTGTATTATTATTTGAATGTTAAATATGTGTTTAGTGTCATCCTGTATTTAATTTGGATATTAGTTGCTTTTTTCTTCTCTATTTATCTTTAGGTACCATGGCTTAAAGTTACAAATTTTATTAATGCTTTCTGGTTTCATTGATTTCTACCCTAATTTTAATTAATTGATTTCTTTTGCTTAATTTTGTATTTAATATCTCTGGTTCTTATAGTCTAATGTGTAAGTTTTTACTGATTTCATATCTTTATTTTTTCTCTATTTGCATACAATTTTATAAGTTTTCTCTTAAGAAAATTCATATGGTTTTGTTGCATTCTAAAAATTTTGATAAATTGAACTTAGTTCATTTAGCTGAAAATATCGTCTTTAATTATTTATGTATTTTATTATTTTTATATTTTATATTGTTGTTTTTCCTTTACAATTTCTTTTTTAATTGAATCACTGTGAGATAGACAGTTACAAAGCTATTCACGGTTAGGTTTCAGTCATACAGTGTTCCACCACCCTTGCCTCCACCTGTGTTTATTATTTTTAAAAGGTAACAATCCATATGACTGCATGATTCAGAGATACAATATCATACCTCTTCAGAATATATGCTAGCAACCTATAACTACTTTCTTTTTCTAACTTAATCACCGTGAGATACACAGTTACAAAGCTTTCATTATCGGGTTTCAGTCATACAATGTTCCAACACCCATCACTCCACCAATGTACTTTCCCCACCACCAATATTCCTAGTATTACTCCTACCTCCCCTACCCATCACCACCCAGCCTGCCTCTATGGCAGCCACTTTCTCTCTCTGTCTCTCCCTTTTGGGCATTGTTATAAACACTTTCAAAATAATGATGTCTCTCTGGAACATTCCCTTGAAACCTTCTCCACATTTAATCTTTTTTTTTGATAACCTTACCCCTTCATTCCGAATCTATGGGTTTGTTTTCTTGGTTTACTCTATGTACCATGTGAGTGTAAGAGGTATTTGTATTTTTGCTGTTGTTGTGTAAAGCATAATTTAAGTTCCAATTAAATTCTATTAGAATTTAAAGATAAATGGGATCATGCTACTGAGTTCAGCTGTGTATGTAATTATGTCGTTTCTACTGGAAATTTCTGTTACTGATAGTGGGATACTGAGGTCTGCAAATATAATATCAGATTTTTATGTTTATTTATTCAGTTCTATCTGTTTATAGTGTATTAAAAACTTAAATTTAAAACAATAAAATGAATATTTGAAAATATAGTCAATTCCACTGGTAGGACTTTACAAGAAAACAACCTCCAACCCCATTAAAAATGAGGAGAGGAAATGAACAGAAACTACCTCAACAAATAAATTCAAATGGCCAAAAGGCACATGAAAAATGCTCTATATCACTAATCAGGAAAACAACGAGATATCATACTACACCAAAGAGACTGCCACACATCCAAAAGAACAAAAGCAACCAGTGCTGGTGCAGATGCGGGGAGAAAGTAACTCTTCTTCATTGTTGATTAGAATGCCAACTGGTCTAGCCTTTTTGGAAAGCAATATGAACATTCCTCAAAAAACCAGGAATTGCGCTCCCATGTGACCCAGCAATACCTCTGGGAATATACCCTAAGGACCCAAAACACACGATAGAAATGTTATCTGAACCTTAGTTCATTGCAGCACTATTCACAATAGCCAGAATCTGCAAACAACGTAAATACCCGAGTACAGAAGACTGGATAAAGAAACTCTTAGTAGAGTTTCTAATATATAATGGCATACTGTGCAGCAGTTAGGAACAATGAAGTCATGAAATTTGCTTATAAATGGATGGACAGGGAGAGTAACATCCAGAATGAAATGAGTCAGGAGGAGAGGCACAGAGATGGAATGATTGCATTTGTTTGTGGGATATAAAAATTATATAGTACATGAGACTAATATCCATGCCAGGAAAGAGAGAGGCTAGAAGGAGTGGTCAGTGGTTGGAAGTGTGCCACAGGAGTGTCTGGGGGGCAAAGTGTAGTTAGGATAGATAAGGGACCAGTATAAAAATTATAATTAGAAATGATCATTTTGGACAGAAACCGAATGTTGAAAATAGGTAAAGGGATATACCTGATAATTTCCATTATCTGTATTGCAAACCATAAGGCCCAAAATTAGAGAGAGACAGAGACAGAGACAACAACAGAGACAGAGTCAGAGAGAGACTGTGGAGGGAAACTGGGGACATTGGTGGTGGGAAATGACAGTTGAAGGGACAGGTGTTGGTACATTCTATGACTGAAAATCATGAATAACTTTGTAACTGTATCTCACTGTGATTTAAAAAAATTAAAAACAAATTAAAAAATATAGTCAATTCACCCAATTTGTTTCAGTCTTGTTTTTGTGGACATGATACCATTTGCAAGGCAAACTGAATAAATGTAAAGATAGTGTTACGTCAAACTAAACTTTTTCTGCATGACCACAACACCCAAAAGGAGAGAGAAAACAAAAGGGAATTCCCTGCCACAGAGGCAGGGTGGGATGGGGGGAATGGGGGTGAGAGGGATATTATCCATGGTGGTGGAAAATGGGCACTGGTGGAGGGATGGTGGAGGGATCATTGTATAATCGAAACCCAAGCACAAAAAATTGTAAATCTACAAATGCACCTCATGGTGTTTCACTAATTAAAAAAATTTTTTTCTGCATAATCAAATAAATGATTGTAAAGTGAAAAGATATTATACTGAATGCAGAAAATGTCCATCATACATTCTGCAGTGTTATAATATCTAAAATATATAAATAACTCAGAAATGTTAACAAAAAAACCTTTAAAATGGCCAGAATTGATAGACATTTATTTAATTACAACAAATGGATCAACAGGCCCATGAATAATCACAAATTATCACTACTAAAATATGTAAAAATTGCACAATGAGATATCACCTCACATCGATCAGAATCATCTGTATAGTTTAATGTACAGAAATAGGAATTGGTGAAATTGTGAAGAAAAATGAATCCTTGTGTATTCTTGAGTAGTACATAAACTAGTCAACTTCTTTAAATGCAGTATAGGAGATTCTCAAGATGTTAAAATAGGTTAGTCTACAGTCCAGTAATTCCACTCCTCTGTATCTACATGAACAATAATAAAAATGATGAATGTGAAAAGATATAGGTATGCCAATGTTTATTGAAACAATTTGTACATTATAAAAGTTATGAAAACACTTCAAATGTTGAATGATGGATAAGACAATAATGAAATTCTAGTAAATACACAAAATATAATATTGCTTAATTATAAGAAAAGATGAATTATTGCCACTTGGTAGAAACGTGGATAAAATTATTGAGTTTAATGTAAAGTTAAATGAGTCAGAAAGAGAAGGATCAATACCAGATGTTCTCACTTATATGTGAGATATAAAGAAACTCAACAAGGGCTGGAATTATACTACAGCAGGCACGGCATTTGCCTTGCATGCAGCTGACCAGGGTTCAATCCCCGGTATCCCACTGGTTCTCCGAGAAATGCTCGGATTCCTGAGTGCAAAGCCAGTAATAATCCCTGAGCATTGCCAATGTGACCCAAAAAGTCAAAAAGGAGAAACTCAACAAGGGAACTGACACAGTTAATCTATAACTAACATTGGATTTGAATGCAGAAATAAGGTTACAGAGCAGGTGGGAGTAGGAAGCATAAAGGTTGGTGAATGTCCAATCGTGAAAGGACATTTTTTACAGTATGATGGATGTATAGTGTGGCAACTTACTTATGAAGAGGTAAGAAAGCACTCCTGAAATATATATATAATATATATAATGATGCAATTATGCTATTCAATTTAAAAATGAAAAAAGTTTCCTGTTTCTCAATTACTGATTCCTTTATCATATGTAATGTATCTCTTTAATTTTAATAGGTTTCCTCACTCAGATGATAACTTTATAACTATACTGTTTTCTCTTGTTTACTATTATGCTATATCTTTTTATTCCTTTATTTTTTGTTGTATATGTCTTTATATTTAAAATATATTTCTTGTAGGTAACATATTATCACAACAAGCTCCCGGGAGAGCACAAGGCAGAGTCTCCTACCCTGTGTCTGACTATCCTCGCCAGGGCCCAACAGCTGAAGACCTCCAGGCCCCAACCAAGGCCTTACTGGGGCCACTCTCCACACACTTGGATAAGCCTCAGACATAACAGAACTGGCAGAGGAACCCAGGTGTGTGGGACCCGGGGCTGAGATCTCCAAGCCTGCATGGTTTGGGACTGGACCTGTCAGTAGCTAGACAGTTACACCCTCCAACTGCCGTGTAACCCCAACAACGGCCAGGATCCAGAGATTATCACAACAAGCTCCTGGGAGCGCGCGGCCACAATCGCGGCCGCGCAACTATTTATATACTTTTCTCTAAGTTTTCAGGGTACCTTAAATATCCAACCCGCACGACAGAGCCTGGCAAGCTATCCGTGGTCTATGCCAAATAGACCAAATTGATATGCCAAATCCAGTAATAAATGGATCTCATTTCCCTAACCCTGAATATGCAGAGTCGAGAAGGATATGGAAGGAGAGGCTGATAAAACACCAAGGCAGACATAGGCTGCCAAAACGCAGAAAAACAAAAATGATTGTCTATACTTTTAATGCTCGTACGCTGGCATCTGCTGCATCCATTGAAGACCTTATGGTACAAGCACGAAAGATCAAGTACGACATCATTGGTCTGACCGAAACGAGAAGACATCAATCCCATCATGCTGTTTTCGACACTGGAGAAGAACTGTTCCTTGGAACATGTGATAAAAGAGGTGTCGGTGGTGTCGGTATCCTTGTCAACACAAACTTAGTCACGAGCATTGACTCATTCGAATGCCTAACAACCCGAATCGGACGATTACACTTGAATAAATGTGGCTCACTACCGGCAGTTTCTATCTTTGTTGTCTATGCACCAACATCCAGTTATGGTGAAAGAGAAACTGAGAAATTCTACATGGAGCTGGAGAAGTTCTATAAAGAAGATCACACCTTCTACAAGATCATTGTCGGTGATTTTAATGCCAAGATAGGACCAAGAAGATCAGTCGATGAACTCCACATCGGAACCCATGTCCTGGAATGGAACGAACAGGGTGACAGACTGTCTGAGTTCATCATGTCAACCAAAACCTTCCATGGTAACTCACAATTCCAAAAGGCTGAATCTAAACGTTGGACATGGGAGTCTCCCGATGGACGGTTCCACAATGAAATAGACCACATCATATTCAATCGGCGGTTTTGCCTAACCGATGTTGCTGTTGTCCCAAAATTCCAAACGGGATCAGACCACCGTCTTCTTCGTGCAAAATTCTACCTCACAGAACGAGGAGAAAAGAATGCAAGGTTTAAGAAGAGGACTCCCAGAACAACCACCAACTGGGAGATCTTTGGCTCTATTGCGGCAACATGGGAAGATGCCGTCATTGAAAACATTGATGAGGAATACGATCGAATGATTCAGCACCTCCATGATTGTGCAAGGAATGCCAAGAGAGAGATAACCACAAAAAACCGTCTTTCTTCGAACACTCTTGAACTTATTCGCCAACGTGGCTTGGCACATGCCTCAGGCAACCACAAGCGAACATCCGAACTGGCAAAACAGTGCAGAGAAGCCATCAAGGATGACCTCAAAAACAGGAGAGCAGCAGTACTGGTAGATGCAGCAGAAGCTGGGAAAAACATTCGTAATGCCTGCCTGTCCTTCACCAACTACAAAACCAAGATGACTGCCCTCCGACATCATGATGGATCTATCACATCTTCCAGAAGGGCAATGGAGAAGATTATTCATGACTTCTACTCAGATCTCTTTAATAGCCACATCCACTTGCCCACATACCACATACCACATGATGGATATGTCGTTCCCAATGTTCTCCCTTCCGAAATCCAACATGCCATCTTGTCGGTAAAGAAACAAAGAGCACCTGGCCCAGACAAGATCAGACCTGAACACCTGAAGAACTTACCATCAGTACTCATCAATACATTGGCTCGATTCTTCACATGCTACCTGTCTGAATACAAGGTTCCATCCCAATGGAAAACCAGCAGGACTGTACTACTATACAAGAAAGGAGACATCCACGACATTGGCAACTATTGCCCAATCTGCCTATTGTCTGTCATCTACAAACTATTCACTCGAGTCATCCTGAATAGGATTAGCAGAACACTAGATGAAGGACAACCATATGAACAAGCTGGATTCCGAAAAGGATTCAGTACCATCGAACATATCCACACAATAACCAAGCTCATTGAGGTATCTCGGGAGTTCAAGATGCCGCTCTGTCTAACGTTCATTGATTTAAAGAAGGCCTTTGATTCTGTTGAGACGGAAGCGGTCATGGAAGCCCTAGCCAATCAGGGCGTACAAACTCAATACATCAGGATCCTTCGTGAGCTCTATTGCGGATTCACTACCAAGATCTCACCATTCTACAAAGAAGTAATCATCCATATTAAGAGAGGGGTTCGGCAGGGTGATACCATTTCACCAAAACTCTTCAGTGCCACCCTCGAGAACATCATGCGATGACTGGAATGGGAAAACATGGGAGTGAAGATAGATGATCGGCAACTACACCACCTCCACTTTGCTGATGACATTGTTCTAATAACACCAAACATCAGCCAAGCGGCACAAATGCTGAACGACTTTGAACGTGAATGTGGAAATGTCGGACTACAGCTGAATCTTACGAAGACAATGTTTATGAGAAACAGCCTTGTTCCTGACGCTCCATTCGCTCTCAAGGAACCACCATCTCCGAATGCAACATTTATATATACCTAGGTCGAGAAATCAATATGATGAATGACCTGACACCTGAGTTGCGCAGGAGGAAGAGAGTGGCTTGGAATGCCTTCAAGAGCATTGAAGAAATAACTAAAAGAACAAAGAACCTCCAGCTACGAGCACATCTCTTTGATTCCACTATTCTTCCTGCATTAACATATGCCTCAGAGACCTGGACCCTACGAAAACAGGATGAGAACGCTATTCGGGTCTCTCAAAGAGGAATCGAAAGAACTATGCTTGGAATATCACGATTCACTCAAATGAGAGATAGAATCCGGAGTTCTGATCTTCGTCAACGCTCAAGAATCAGGGACGCTGTCTCATTTGCCAAGACATCAAAAATCAGATGGGCTGGACACGTAATGAGGTTTACAGACAACCGCTGGACTAGAGCCAATACTGATTGGATTCCACGGGACATCAAAAGATCACGTGGACGCCCACCTATAAGATGGTCAGACTTCTTCGTCAAGACCCTAAATGATCGGTTTGAGGCTCTGCATGTTCCTAGAATGAACAGATACCATTGGGCTATGCTAGCACTCAACCGGGATGAATGGAGACGTTACTGGCACCCGCTCGAATAAATTGATGAATAACGGGGATTAAGTGATTAAGTGAACATATTTTTGAGTCTTTGTTTTTAAAACATACTAACCAAAAAACCATACTAACCATATATATCCTTTAGTTGTAGGTTAAGGCATTGTTCTGTCTGTTAAAAATATTAGCCAAGGACCTGTGTGATAGTATAGCACCTAGGGCATTTGTCTTGCACATTGGCTGATCCGGTTTGATCCCTGGCACCCATATATTCTTTAAAGCACTGCCAGGAGTGATCTTTGAATGCAGAGCCAACAATGATGGATGGACACTGCCGGGTGTCATCTAAAAAAATTCAAAATCATTTCACAGTGATGATTACTTCAGTTAATAGAGGTCAGTGATGTTTAGAATGGTTACTAACAGGTTTTATTAATGTGTACTTCGTTTGTTACTATTTCCCATACAGTGTCTTCTGTATTTTTGTTTATGCCTTCTACTTTTTACAATCTTTCTTTAACAAAGCATTTGAATAATATCTATTTTTCTAGCATATATATTTTAAAAACTATTTAGTGTATGCATTATGCTGTAACAGTATAAAAAACAAGATAAATTTAAAATATCTCTATAGATAGCCCACTGAATGAGAAATACCTCATGAGATAAGGGGTTAATATACAGGATAACAAGACATTAGTAGAATAGTGCAAAAAATCCCACTACCCAGTCATAAAATGGGGAGAAGAAATGAACAGAAACTTCCTCAAAATATGCAAATGACCAAAAGGCACATTAAAAAAAGGCTCTGCACCATTATCATCAGGGAGATGCAAATCAAAACAATGAGCTATCATCTTACACCACTGAGACTGGCACACATCAAAAAGAACAAGATCAACCAGTGCTGGTGCAGCTGTGGCAAGAATGGGACTCTCTCACATTGGTGGGAATGCCAAGTGGTCCAGTGCTTCTGGAAAAAAATATGGGCATTCATCATATAACTAGTAATTGACCTTCCATATGACCCAACAATACCACTTTTGGGAATATATTTGGGAATCCAAGGGGTGCAAGCAAGCACAGTAAAAATTACATACAAACCTGTATGTTTATTGCAGCTCTGTTCACAATAGCCAAAATCTGGAAAAAACCCAAGTGCCCAAGAACAGATGACTGGTTGAAGAGACTTGGGTACATCTACACAAAGGAATATTATGCAGCTGTTAGGAAAGATGAAGTCATAAAATTTACTTATAAGTGGATGGACATGGAGAGAGAGTGTATCATGCTAAGTGAAGTGAGTCAGAAAGAGAGGGGCAGACATAGAATGACTGCACTCAAATGTGGAATACAAAATACCATAATATGAGACGAACACCCAAGGACAGTAGAGATTACATATAGTATAGTATATATTCCTTATATACATAAGTATATATTAAGATTATATATAGTATAGTATATATTCCTTAGTCACCACTGAGTTTAACTCTGGTGGTCCATTATCAAAGTAGGGATAGACCATGTAGATCCCAGAACTACTGGGCCTGAACAACACTGCATCAGAGAACTAGAGCATCAGACTTTCAGGCCTGAATTTCAAAGGTCTAATATAAGGAAGAAATAACCAACACTCAGCACCACTGTGGAGCCCTTGTACAATCTTTTAAATAGCTAAAAAGGGGGCAGGAATATTGCTTCATAGTTGGAAACCTGCCTCATAAACTGGGTGGAGAAGGCTGCTGGTATAGAGAAGGGATCACTAAGTCAATGATGCTTGGAGGGATCGCTTGGGATCAGAGATGTATGCTGAAAGTAGATAAAAGAACAAACATAATGACGTCTCAGTATTTGTATTGCAAACCATAATGCCCCAAAGTAGAGAGAAAGAAGGGAAATTGTCTGCCATAGGAGATGGTGGAGCAATGGGATAGGTGAGAAGGCTACTGGGGACATTGGTGGTGGAAAATGTACACTGATGGAGGGATGGGTGTTCAGTCATTGTATGACTGAAACTCAATCATGAAAGCTTGTAACTATTTCACCATGATTCAACAAAAAATAGTTCTATGTAGTTTACAAGTACTAAAAGTACCTATAATAAAATATTCCTAATTTCTCTCTTTCATGTTATTTTTGCTGTCTTTTATTTCATTTATCCATAAGTTAAAACCACTGTATACATATTTCAGTCTCTTTATATATATATATATCTTATATGCATTTCTTTATCTCTCTGTAGATATCTCTTGATATATATCACTGTGTGTAAAATCAGTAAGAATAGCAAAATAGGGGATAAACACATTGCTTAAATGGATGCAGGACAGCACAGGTATTGTATATGTAGGGCCCAGAATTCAGCATTATATATTCCTTAGTCCCCACTGAGTTTAACTCTGGTGGTCCATTATCAAAGTAGGGGTAGACCATGTAGATCCCAGAACTACTGGGCCTGAACAACACTGCATCAGAGAACTAGAGCATCAGACTTTCAGGCCTGAATTTCAAAGGTCTAATATAATGAAGAAATCACCAACACTCAGCACCACTGTGGAGCCCTTGTACAATCTTTTAAATAGCTAAAAAAAATTTTCCTTCATTTGTTCCTTCTTTAATGTAATTTTCCCTTATAGCCAGTAGGAGCTGCTGGTAATTATAATTTTCCTTTTCTCTTAAGTACTAATTTTAACCATTCATTTTTATTTTTGAAGAGTTTCTTTATTTTTAGTTGAATAATTGTTAATTACTAAGTTACAAAGATATTTGTTTTGAGTTTCAGGTGTATATTGTTCCAAAAACCAAACCTTTATCAGTGCCCATTTAGAAAATTCTTATTTTTTGTAGAGGGAGGAAGATTCTGGGGAATATCTTTATTTCTTCACTTTTTCGCCACATGTAATTGCTCAGGGCTTCCTCCTGGCTCAAAGCTCAGGGCTCACTCCTGGCTGTACTCAGGGAACCTTATGGGGTTCAGAAAACCGCTGTGAAATAAAACCTCTATTTTATACGTCAGGTAAGAAACTGAAGTGGAATAAAGTAAAACTCTAAAATTCTTATAAGAAAATAGTGAAAAGTCTCTGACTTATTCTTAGTAAATAATTTCATATGGCAGCAAAGGTATACGCCTCCTCCAAAGAAAAAAAAAAGCTAAATTGGCCTACCTAAAACTAAACATAAAAAGAATCGCTGTATAAAATGTCAACTTACATAATGGTAAAGTTCTATTTGCATTCTATAGATCTGACATGGGGTTGACATCCAGAACGCATAATGAACTCTCAAGAGCAAAAATATACAATTATAAATGTTACATTAAACCACACAAGATTTTTCCAAATCTTTACAAGTTGTCAACAGGTATGTGAAATTATATTAAACATACTATTAATAAAAAATAAAATCAATACTACATTATCTAACACCCATTAGAGCACTAATGTAAAAAAGGCAGGAGAAATGTGTTTGGTGATAATATAAAGAAAAAGGAACCCATATGTAAACTGGCACATATATAAAAATAGTGTGGGGATTGCTTAATAATTAAAATTGTAACTTCTATGTGATTCAGTAATCCCATCTCTGAATATATAGCACTGCACTGTCCTCCCATTGTTTATCGATTTTCTCGAGCAGGCACTAGTAACGGCTCCATTGTGAGATTTGTTATTACTGTCTCTGGCATATCAAATATGACACAGGTAGCCTTCCAGGCTTTGCCGTGCAGGTGGAATACTCTGGGTAGCTTGCCGGGCTCGCTCCAGCCCCTCTGAATATATATCCAAAGAAATTTAAATATGTATCTTCTACCATATCTGTATTCCTACATTTACTGCAGCATTATTCAAAATACAAGACATGAAATAAACAAAGGTGCCCATTAACAGAATAAAGGAAAAAGAAAATGTTAGCATATATTACTATATGTATAAATTGTACAAATTCTTTATAACATGTACATCATTTGTTCATTCAAGTTATTTAATTTTATATGTGTAATATATGTTATTTATTAATATGGAGTCAGTAATTCTGCCATCTTGGTGGACCTTAAGAACATGATGTCAAGTTAAATAGATCAGATAGAAAAAGACATGCACTGTTTAATTTATATGTGGAATCTAAGAAATCTGAGTTCATGAAAACAAGAAAAAAAAAGTTGTTGCCAGGGATTGTATAGAAATGAAAGGGGGAATCTGTTGGTTCAAGATTTCTTACAAATATAATTTTTAGAAGGCTTTAATGTATACCATGTTGACTAGCATTAATTATACTAAATATTATACTATATATTTGAAAGTTAGTAAGAGTCTATAACTTAAATGTTCTTAAAACACAGAAACACTGTTAAGTTTTCAAATAGTGAAGGTATTAACCTTGTTGCAGTATTCCTATATTAAAAAAACAATTTAACCAAAATTAAGAAAATAAACTTAACTACTAAGTACCAAGTAGACTTCTAACATTCTTTACTACTAAGTATTGAGTGGATTTCCTTTCCCTTGCCACTTGCCTTAGAAGAAATGTTCAATATTTAAATCTGAGAACAACAATTGAGCATAGTTGTTGGTGTCCAACCATATCATGAAGATGAGTTCTTGGATGCTGCCCTGCAAGCAGGAAGCAGAACCCGGACCCCATATTGCATTAAGTAGGCGAGCTTGAGAGTCTGATTGATATGGAAAAGCAAAACTGTTCCTCTGTGGCCCGCAAATTCCTGCAGCACAAAGCAACTGCTTCCCCTTCTCACATATTTCAGACCTAGCTAAATTTTAGATGTAAACATCTTCTCCTATTTATCACAGACCACAGGTGTGAGAAGGTCGTGACCCATGTAATTGACTAAATTTTCATTTCTGTAACTGACCATGTTTTTCTTCTTATAACTAAGTTTTTCTTCCTGTAATTGATCATGTTTTCATTATCTGGGGTCTTTGTTCTTCCCACGCTGTTGAAGCTGTTGAATTTCATTGGTGATTCTTCCTACGGTGTTGCATTTCATTGGACATTATTACAAAAAGTCAGCAAATAAAGGAGTCTGAAAGGAATGCTCTTTGTCACAAGACCTGAGGGAATCTCTGTTTCTCCATGAACCATAATTTCCTTCGAGGTCCTTGTCTCAGCACCTCAGAGCACCTAGTCTACCGTGCAACACATAGAAATTTAGGTTGGACTTACAGGTATGTCTACATGTGGACTTAATCCTAGCCATTGTCTAGTATTCCACCCTACCATAAAAACAAATCTAAATGTATAGACTACAGAACAATATGAGATATTATGAGAGCCAAGATAAAATAATCAAACTTAAAAATGTCTTATCAAGAAAGCACACTGTGGGTACTGGAAGAGGGAACCTGGGACATAGAGGAAAGTTGACACCTGTGATAGGATTAGTACTGTAACACTGTACAACTGAGACTCAATTATTAATAACTTTGTAAATCAACATGTTTTAATAAGAAATATTTTAATAAAATGAGTCTTTTAAATAATGAATTCTGTATTAGGTGTCACTTTTGACAAGTATGAATAATCTGTGAAAAGCCAATTCATATCAGAAAAAAATGTGAAATTTTGTCTTAGTTTGTGTTTACTTTTAAAATTTAGTCATGTTTATCATGTTTTGCAAATGATTATTAGGTTTATTACTCTGTAGGGTATATTTTAGATAATTATATTGACATGAATATAATGGTAGGTTGATATATCTCTTGTGTAGGACATATGTCTACAAATCACACATACATATCATTTGTGTTGTGGAGAAGGCATCTTAATTATTTTCTACCCAGTGATGCTCAGGGCTTAATCTTGGTTTGGGAGACCATATGGGGTGCACTTTACTGACTCTTCAATTTATTTACTACAAATGAGGGCTGGGGGATGGATGTCTGGTTTTGTGCAGCTTTAGATAGCACTCTTAAGGTTCACATGAATCAGTTCCATCGGCCTATGCTGTTGTGTTTTTGCTTTATCTGGTTTTTGCTGAGTTTGCAGTACAAATCAGCACTGAATCCCTGCATATACTGACTACCTAGAGTCTCATCCAGGAACTTTTGTTTCAGTCCTTAGATTTGCCACCTGGCGTACTAATACCGACCTTCCTTTGATTCTCCAATAACTTTTTTGGAAACCAGGTAGAATCCTACTCTTGAGATGTGATTTGGAGGTAGGATATTGTTTTTACCTTTCGATCCCTGTGATATGTCACCCACTGCCTCCCCCTGCTTCATGCCTGTAGTTGCAGCTGCATGCCCTGCTGTTATTGACTGTCTGGATCAAACTCTTGTCCAGGTCTTGTGTTGGTGGAGAGTCAAAAAGCTGTGGATTAATCTGCAGACTGTTGTTTTCATTGTTCATTCAATGTGCCAGATCCCCTGTAATAATCTGCATGACATTTTTGGCCCTCTTTCAAACATTCAGCAACAGCGTTAAATTTTCTTACTGTTTAATAAGAGTTTTTCTTTGCAAGGGTGCTTATTTCTGGCTCTTTGCTCAGGGTTCATTCATGTCAGGATTTTGGGGACCACATGTGTTACCCATGCTTGAAACCAGGTATTTCAGCAGCACACAAGAGAAATGCCTTATCCCCGAATTATCTATCTCGACACTACTATCTACTATTATCTATCATCGACACTACTTCCACTACCCAGCCGTCGCCACACTTCAGGATGTTTTCTGGACCCGTGCGGCCGCAAAGCGGCCGCGTGACACATTATAAGACACTAAATACCCATCTTCCGGAATTGTCGTACCGTATTTGATAGGGTTCAAATATGGTAACACCTAATAGGGTGAATAGAGGTTGCCCCCAAAAGCCTCTATCCCTCTCGGAAAGACTGGCAAGCTACCAAGAGTATTCCGCCCGCACGGAAGAGCCTAGCAAACTATACGTTGTGTATTCGATATGCCAAAACCAGGAACTACAACTGGTCTCATTCACCTGACCCTGAAGGTTTCACAAACATGGCAGCATTGAGAAGGATGAGAAAGGAGAGGCCGACAAAATCTCAAGGCCGACCTAGGCTGCCAAAACGAAGGAAGACAAAAATGATCATCTGTACTTTCAATGCACGTACGCTAGCATCAGATGCATCCATCAAGGACCTGATGGTACAAGCGCGAATGATCAAGTACGACATCATTGGTCTGACCGAGACAAGAAGGCACGAATCTCACCATGCAGTTTTCGACACTGGAGAAGAATTGTTCCTTGGAACATGCGATAAAAGAGGTGTTGGAGGCGTCGGTGTCCTTGTCAACAGAAACTTGGACAAGAGCATTGATTCATTCAAATGCCTAACAACCCGAATCGGACGTTTACATTTGAATAGTTGTGGCTCACTGCCTGCAGTTTCTATCTTCGTTGTCTACGCACCAACATCTCATTATGATGAAAGAGAAATCGAGAAGTTCTACATGGAGCTAGAGAAGTTCTATAAAGAAGACCACACCTTCTACAAGATCATTGTGGGTGATTTTAATGCCAAGATAGGACTGAGAAGATCAGCTGAAGAACTTCACATCGGGACCCATGACCTAGAATGGAACGAACAGTGTGAGAGACTGTCTGAGTTCATCATGTTGACCAAGACCATCCATGGTAACTCACAGTTCCAGAAGGCAGAATCTAAACGATGGACATGGGAGTCTCCCGGTGGATGATTCCACAACGAAATAGACCACATCATATTCAATCGACGGTTTTGCCTGACCGATGTTGCTGTTGTCCCAAAATTTCGAACGGGATCGGACCACCGTCTCCTTCGTGCAAAGTTCTACTTCACAGAGAGGGGATAAAGGGCTGCAAAGTTCAAAAAGAGAACTCCCAGAATGACCACCAACTGAGAACTCTTTGGTACTATTGTACCAACATGGGAAGATGCCATTGTTGACAACATTGACGAGGAATACGATCGACTGGTTCAGCACCTCCATGAATGTGCGAGGAACGCCAAGGGACAGATAGCCACAAAAAAAGCCTATCTTCGGAAACTCTTGAGCTAATTCGCCAGCGTGGTTTGGCGCATGCCTCAGGCAACCACAAGCTAATGTCCGAGCTCGCAAAGCAGTGCAGGGATGCGATCAAGGAAGACCTCAAAGAGAGAAGAGCAGAAGTACTGGTAGATGCGGCAGAAGCTGGGAAAAGTATTCATAACGCCCACCTGTCCTTCGCCAACTACAAGACCAAGATGACTGCCTTCAGATGTTCTGATGGATCCATCACATCCTCCAGAACGGCAATGGAGAAGATTATCCATGACTTCTACTCAAATCTCTTTGATAGCCATGTCCACTTGCCGACATACCAAATTCCACAGGATGGATATGTTGTTCCCAACGTTCTCCCTTCCGAAATCCAACACGCCATTTCGACGTTAAAGAAACAAAGAGCACCTGGCCCAGACAAGGTCAGACCTGAACACCTGAAGAACCTGCCGTCAGTACTCATCAATACACTGGCTCGGCTCTTCACTCGCTACCTGTCTGAATGCAAGGTTCTGTCCCAATGGAAAACCAGCAGGATCGTAGTACTGTTCAAGAAGGGAGACATCCATGACATTGGCAACTATCACCCGATCTGCCTATTGTCTGTCATCTACAAGTTGTTCACTCGAGTCATCCTAAATAGGATTGGCAGAACACTAGATGAAGGACAACCATGCGAGCAAGCCGGGTTCCGCAAAGGATTCAGCAACATCGACCATATCCACACAATAACCAAGATCAATGAGGTTTCTCGGGAGTTCAAGATGCCGCTCTGTTTAACATTCATTGATTTAAAGAAGGCCTTTAATTCTGTTGAGACAGAAGCGGTCATTGAAGCCCTAGCCAATCAGGGCATTCAAGCCCAATACATCAGGATCCTCCGTGAGCTGTATTGCAGATTCACTACCAGGATCTCACCATTCTACAAAGAAGTGATCGTTGATGTCAAGAGATGGGTGCGGCAGGGTGATACCATTTCACCGAAACTCTTCAGTGCCACCCTCGAGAACATCATGCGATGACTGGAATGGGAAGGAATGGGAGTGAAGATAGACGGTCGGCAACTACACCACCTCTGCTTTGCTGATGACATTGTTTTAATAACACCAAACATCAGCCAAGCGGCACAAATGCTGGCCGACTTTGACCGTGAGTGTGGAAAGGTAGGACTACAGCTGAATCTTACGAAGACAATGTTCATGGGAAACAGCCTTGTTCCTGATGCCCCATTCGCTCTCGACGGAATGACCATCTCCGAATGCAACAGCTATGTGTACCTAGGTCGAGAGGTCAACATGACAAATGACCTGGCACCCGAGCTGCGCAGGAGGAAGAGAGCGGCTTGGAACGCCTTCTAGAACGTCGAAGAAATAGCTAAGAGGATGCAGAACCTCCGGCTCCGGGCACATGTCTTTGATTCCACTGTTCTTCCTGCATTTACTTATGCCTCAGATACCTGGGCCCTACGCAAACAAGATGAGAACGCTATTCAGGTCTCCCTAAGAAGAATAGAAAGAGCTATGCTTGGAATATCACGTTTCACTCAAATGAGAGAAAGAATCCGGAGTTCCGCCATCTGTCGACGATCAAGAATCAGGGACGCTGTCTCATTTGCCAAGGTGTTGAAAATCAGATGGGCTGGTCACGTAATGAGATTTAAAGACGACCGCTGCACTAGAGCTGTTACTGACTGGATTCCACGGGATGTCCAAAGACCGCGTGGCCGCTCACCTACCAGATGGTCAGACTTCTTTGTCAAGATCATGAACGATCGGTTTGAGGCCCTTCATGTTCCTCGAGCGAAGAGATGCCATTGGGCTACACTAGCACGCGACAGGGACAAATGGAGACGTTACTGGCGCCCGCTCGAGCAAATCCACGACTAACGGGAAGTTAAGTGATTAAGTGATCTATCTCTCTAGCCCTGTCTTTTACAACAATTTCATCTAGATCTGCTATGATTTTCTGCATCTTACATTGTGCCTCAGAATCACAATTATTTTCAGTTCATCTATTATTTATTAATATTAGGGTTTTAAATATTCTCTCATGCTTTTTCTGAGCTCATTGAGCTTGTTTTTCTTCATAATATTGCTTAATGGGAGATTTCCTTGGGAAATTTAAAAAATTATGATGTATTTGGAGACCTTCTTGGGAGTTAGTTTCCCTCCAGACTTAAATTTCTGTTTCCTTATTATACTTGTTTCTTCATCATGCTAGGACTATGGGTGAAGATCCATTTGTGAGCTAGCCTGAGAAGTAATCAGGGACTTATAAAATTAAATTACTTGCTGTGATTATAAGTCTGTGTAGACCTGGAGTATATCCAGAGATTTTTAGTTAAAAATGTATAGAAACAGCTATAATGCCTTAGTCTAGCAGACCTGAGTTCTAATGTCTGGCATCATATAAAGAGTAATCTGATCTTGGCTGTAACTCAGAATTGCAGTTTCATGTACCAAAACGTGGTAAGTTGATCTTTAGGAAATTATTTTTCAGCTTTTGGTTGCAACTGATGAGCCAAAGTTTACTAAAGCCTGGCTAATACTTTATGGTGTGCATTGTGACTGTTTGGATAGGCCTTACGTGCAATTTGAGTGAGGTTGCTATTTCCATATCAATTCTTATGTATTCTAGTTATCTTGATTGCTATATTTAATCAGGTCTGAAAGCTGACACAGAGTATACAGTGATTATTAACCTATGATAGGTTTATGCCTAGTTTGAACAGGTCTATTGGCGTGCCAGGTGTAGTAAATTTATGGCAGTCATGTGAAAATTTTCAGCAGTTTAAATGGACTTGGAATGTAGAAACTAATAAATTTGGTCTCTCACATGTCCAAGGATAGGTTTGAACTGCAGATTCATTCAACCTTGGGGAAAGCTGTGCTTCAGATTGCACGTACCCTCATATCGGGAATACCTGAGTAGCATTTGGAAACACTCTACCACCAGAAACTGGAATTCCCTCATTTCCCTTGTGTTTGAACAATTGTGTGTGTGTGTAACCTGTGTGATTACCCAGGCTTAATAGGTCACTATAGACACCATTATAAATAATAGGTACTTAATAGGTAGCTAGAGACTTGCCATTTGAAATTGAATGTCCATGAATCTGACTTAGTTCATTGCTAGCTGAAAATTGTTTTGTAGGCATGGTCCACTTTTTAGAATATGATAGTATGCTGGGCTGAACTGAATGTGTTGATTTGACTAAACAAGGATCACTCAGTCACAGGCTTACTCTGCTATTGATCTCAGTTGGTAGGGTTTTGCCTCAGTAAATGTTACTGCTCAGACATTATTCCAGTGGCAGGAGAAACTTTCACCAGTACTGATCTTGACGCATGTTTCCGATTATCAGTTACTTACATCTCCATTCAATGGATATGAAGACCGAACTGAGTATCTGGGAAGCATTGGTGCTTCCTGTAACCCCAATAATTTTCTCAGTATCTCAGAAATTGTAACTTGTCTATGATTTGGTAGTCAGAGTACAAGCAACAGAGTGTTTCTTCTCACTCCACCTGATTCAATTCTTCTCTGCTGCTGTCACCGACATTTATAATTCTCTACTGGTATTGTTCTCCTCAAAGGGTGACTGATTGGAATACTTTCTGCTGGAACTCGGGCAGGACTCTGTGTGTAATTCATTGCTAGTGAGTTCTTTGCCTTGAACCAAATCCCTATATTCAGCTTCTCTTTTTCCTGTTCTTACTTTTAAGTAATTTTAAGCATTTTGTAGATACATTATTTCTAAGTGTTTTGGACCTAATATCCTAATATATTGAGATATTTATGAAGTTACTAGACCTAATTAATGAAAAATTATGTAACCAAAGTAAAAAGGGGGCAAACACATATAATCATTACCAGATAAATTTTGCATAATTGTAAGAATAGAAACTATGTTTGTTATAAATTTATATATTGAGATTTATCAGTAAACATTTAAAATGAGAGGGTAATTAAAGTTCCAAGGGTCTATATCTCTTTAAAGAAATTTAATACTACCTGTCTTTTGAAGCCTAAAGAGACTACAATAATGAGTTTGATAAATCAGTAATTTTATTTGTAGGTTTGAATATTATGTCCCTAATCTATTTTATTTGTATAGAGCATTGAGTTAATCCTTGTGACAGTATGTTTTATTATGATTTCCATTGATATGTAAAAAATTATAAGCAGTTCAAGAATATTTTTAAGGTTGTTTGCCTGTATCTCCCAAACAAATGTAATTTCTTTTACCTTACGGCATATTTACTTGTATCTCCCCTTCAGATGTGTGCTTTCTTACTGTTGGGTACACATAACCTACGTACTTTTAGGATGTGTATTTTGTTCTCTCAACTGTGGAGAAGTCCACATTCTTACTTTAGTATGTAGCTATTTTTCCCTTAATTTGTTTCCAGAATAAACTTGTTTTACTTATATAAAAAGAAATAGTTTGGGGCCACAAAGAAAATACATCAGGTATGTGGTTCCCTGGGGCCATCAGTCAAAAGTGACCTCGGAATCAAAAGCCAGTAGTAAGTTTTAGCACAGTAGGGCTCTGGGTGTGATCCCAAAAGAAATAAAACGAAAAAAACAGGTTTAAGATAAATACTACATAGTCACAGTCACTGTCACTATCCTCCCATTGTTCATCAATTTTTTCAAGCTGGCCCAGTAACATTTTTAGACTTGCTACTGTGTTTAGCATATCAAATACGTCACGGGTAGCTTGCCAGGCTTTGATGTGCAGGTGACATACTCTTGTAGCTTGCTGAGCTCTCTGAGCGGGGCGGAAGAATCAAACTTGGGTTGGCCAATGTCTGCTGCATTCAAGGCAAGTGCTGTCCCTGCTGTGCTACCGCTTCAGCCCACTACATAGTATGGAGCATATATATATATATGTATATATATATATAGCTTTAATTTGCATGTATAAATCATCTTTTATTTCAATTTATAATCTCAAATAAGTTTATTAGAAAAAGTATAGAAATATATCTTAAAATTTTATATACACTACTACAATATTTATATTAAATATGTATATTTCATACTGAATAAATATCTAAACATTATAGGAATAGATTTATAGTATCTGTCTTCAATCACCATTTTTACTATTGTTTAAAAAAATTTTATTAGTGAAACACCATGAGGTACAGTTGTAGACTTACAAATTTTTGTGCTAGGGTTTCAATTATATGATGATCAAATACCCATCATTCCACCAGTGCCCATTTTCCACCACAATGGATCCCAGTATCTCTCCCACCCCCCACTTCCCTCATCCCACCCTGCCTCTTTGGCAGGACGTTCCCTTTTGTTCTCTCCTTTTGGGTCCTGTGGTTTGCAAAAGAGGCATTGAGTGGAAATCATGTTCAGTCTATGTATACTTTCAGCATTCATCTCCCATCCTGGGAGGATCCTCCCAACACCCTTCTGTATCTGAGCTGCCATTTCCCCTAGCATGTGTGGCTGGCCTCCAAGCCATGAAGTGAACCTCCTGGTACTTATCTCGGCTATTCTTGGGTGATAGTCTCGTATTTTTTTACGTTATGTTCCCCAGATGAATGCAATGTCGTCACTTCGACTATACTTTTTTGCCTCTCTGGGATATATTCTCAGGAGAGGTATTGCTGGATCAAATGGGAGCTCAATTTGTATTTTTTTAAAATCGTCCATACTGTTTTCCAAAAGAGCTCAACAAGTCGGCATTCCCACCAGCAGTGGAGAGGGTCCCTTTTCTCGCCACATCCATGCCAAAACCGGATGCTTTTGTTTGTGGGCCAGTCTCTGTGGTGTGAAATGGTATCTCACTGTTGTTTTGATCTGCATCACCCTGATGTTAATGATGTAGAGCATTATCTCATGTATCTTTTTTGCCATTCGGATTTATTCTTTGAGGAAGTTTCTGTTCATTTTGTCACCCTATATTTTTTGATGGAGCTGGAAGTTTCCTTCTTGTGGAATTCAACCAGTATTTTGTATATCCTTGATATCAAACCCTTTCGAATGTGTATTGGGTGAATATCCTTTCCCATTCTGTAGACTGTCTTTGTATTTTGGTCACTTTTTCTCTTGAGGTGCAGAAGCTTCTTAGTTTAAGATAGTCTCTATTTTCACTTGCTTGGCCAGTGGCATAACATCTTTGAAGATACCATTAGCTTCAATGCCATGGAGGGTTTTGCAAAATTTGTCTTCAAATTAGATTCTGGTATGATTTTGAGGTCTTTAATCCATTTTGATTTTACTTTTGTACGTGGGTTAGGTAGAGATCTGAAGCAATTTTTTTGCTTGTAGTCATCCAGTTTTGCCAGCACAATTTGCTAATGGGCTTTCCTTACTCCACTTCACATTTTTGCTCCCTTGTCAAAGATTAGATGATCATATGTTTGGGGATGAATGACAGCATATTCAACCCTCTTCCATTGGTCTGAAGCTCTGCCTTTGTTACAAGCCATGCTGTTTTAAATATTACTGCTTCGTAGTGGAGTTTGAAGTTGGGGAGGTTAATCCTCCCATTTTCTATTTCCCAATAATTGCTTTAGCTCTTCATGATGGCTTTTTGTTCCATAAGAATTTCAGGAGTATTTGCTTTGCTTCATTTCTTTGAATAATGTCATGAGTATCGTTATAGGGATTGCATTGAATTTGTACAATGCTTTGGGAGGTATTGCCATTTTGACAATGTTAACTCTCCTGATCCATGAGCAGGGGATATATTTCCATTATCTTGTGTTCTCTATTTTCTGAAGTAGTATTTTGTAGTTTTCTTTATACAGGTTCTTTACTTCCTTCGTTAAACTGATTCCTAGGTACTTGATTTTCTGGGGCACAATTGTGAACGGGATTGTTTTTTCATGTCACTTTCTTCTCTCTCAATATTTGTGTATAGTAAAGCCATGGACCTGGGGTATTTATTTTACAACCTGCAACTTTACTATACAAATCTATTTCTAGGAGTTTCTTGGTAGAGGTTTTAGGGTTCTCTAAGTATAGTATCATATCATCTGCGAATAGTGAGAGCTTGATTTCTTCCTTTCCTACCTGAATGCCCTTAATATATTAATCTTGCCTAAACGCTATTGCAAGTACTTCCAGTAGTATAGTTAACAGCAGTGGAGAGAGTGGGCATCCTTGTCTTATCCCTGATCTTAGAGCAAAGGCTCTAAGTTTGTCTCCATTGAGGATGATGCTTGCTGTAGGCTTGTGTAGATGACTTTAACCACTCTATACCCGTTTTTGCAAGAATTTTATCATAAACTGGTGCTGGACCTTGTCAAAAGCTTTCTCTGCATCTATTGATATGATCATATGTTATTTTTTAAAATTTTAAATAGTGAGACATCATGAGGTACAGTTGCAGACTTACCCATTTTTGTGCTTGGGTTTCAATTATACAATGATCAAATACCCATCCCTCCACCAGTGCCCATTTCCCACCACCACAGATCCCAGTATCCCTCACACCCCCATCTCCACCATCCCACCCTGCCTTTGTGGCAGGGCACATTCCCTTTTGTTCTCTCTCTCTTATTGGGTGTTGTGGTTTGCAAAAGAGGCAATGGGTGACAATCATATTTGGTCTATAGTCTACTTTCAGCATGCTTCTCCCATCCTGGGAGGATCCTCCCAACACCTTTATTTGGTGTTCCCTTCTCTATCTGAGCTCCCTTTTCCCCTTGCATGTGGTGGGAATGCCGACTGGTTCAGCCCTTCTGGAAAACAGTATGGATGATTCTCAAAAAATTAGAAATTGAGATCCCATTTGATCCAGCAACACCACTCCTGGGAATATATCCCAGAGAGGCAAAAAAAGTATAGTCGAAGTGATATCTGCAATTGTTTGTTCATTGCAGCACTCCTTACAATAGCCAGAATCTGGAAAAAACCTGAGTGCCCGAGAACAGATGACTGGTTAAAGAAACTTTGGTACATTTACACAATGGAGTACTATGTAGCTGTTAGAAAAGATGAAGTCATGAAATTTGCATACAGGTGGTTCTACATGGAAAGTATCATGTTAAGTGAAATGACTCAGAAAGAAAGGGACAGACATAGAAAGATTACATTCATCTGGGGAACATAAAGTAACAAAATAGGAGATCATATGGTTTTTAACTTTTCTTTTGTTGATATGATAGATTATGTTTATTGATTTTTGAATGTTAAAGCATCTTTGAATACCCGGGATCAATCCCACTTTGTCATGGTGTACGATCTTTTTGATATGTTGTTGGATTCTATTTGCTAATAGTTTGTTGAGGATCTTTGCATCTGGGTTCATCAGGGATATCTGCCTGTAATTTTCTTTCTTTTTGAAGTCTGTCTGCTTTTTGTAACAGGGTGATATTTTTGCTTCATAGAAACTGTTCGGAAATGTTTTTGGTATTTCAATTTTGTTCAAAAGCTTAAAGAGGATTGACAGTAAGTCCTCTTTAAATGATTTGGAAGAATTCACTAGTGAATCCATCTAGGCCAGGACTTTTGTGCTAGGGGAGACTTTTTTTTATTACCGTTTCAATTTCTTTGATAGTTATACATCTGGTTAGGTATTCCAGGTCTTCTTGGTTCAGACTTGGGAGGCTTTAGGAATCTAGGAATTTATCCATTTCCTCAAGGTTTTCGTGTTCCATGGCATAAAGCTTCTCAAAGTACTCCCTGAGGATCCTTTGAATTTCTGTACTTTCTGTTGTAATGACCCCCTTCTCATATCTGGTTCGGTTTATTAGGGATTTTTCTCTCCCTTTCTTTGAGTTTTGCTAGAGTCTTATCAATCTTGTTCATTTTCTCAAAGAACCAGCTCTTAGTTTCGTTGATCTTTCAGATTGTTTTTTGGGTTTCCATCTTGTTAATCTTTGCTCTGTGTTTTATTATTTCCTTCCTTCTGTTCAGATTGTGCTCCTTTTGTTCATCATTCTCCAAGCTCTTAAGCTATGAGGTTAGGTTACTTATGTGGGCTCGCTCCTCTTTCCTGAGCAATACTTGTAGAATTGTAAACTTTCCTCTTAACACAACTTTTGTTGTGTCCCATAAGTTTTGGTAACTTGTATCCTCATTTTCATTCATTTCCAGGAATCTTTTGATTTCCTCTTTGATTTCTTTTCTAATACACCTGTTGTCCAAAGTGAACTGTTTAATTTCCAAGTGTTTGATTTAGTTTTCTGTTTGTGTGTGTGATTTACTTCTAATTTTTGTGCATTATGGTCTGAGAAGATTGTTGATACAATCTCTATCCTCTTAATTTTATGGAGGTATGTTTTGTGGCTCAGCATGTGGTCTATCTTGGAGAATGTTCCATGCACACTTGAGAATAATGTGTATTCAGCTTTTTGAGGAAGAAGTCCTGTATATATCTACTAAGTACTTTTCTTCCATTTTTCCATCAGATGAAGTATGTCCTTGCTACGATTGAGTCTGGTTGATCTATCTGGAGGTAATAACAGTGTTGAAGTCTCCCACAAGTATTGTGTTGCTATCAATGTCTTTCTCCAAGTCTATGAGTAGTTGTTTTAAGTACTTTGCTGGTCCCTCATTAGGTGCATATACATTTAGTATTGTAAGTTCTTCATGTTGTACAGATCACTTGATCAATAAGAAATGGCCTTCACTGTCTCTTGTGACCTTCTTTACTCTGAAATCGATGTGGTCTGATATTAGGATGTCTACCCCAGCTTTTTTATGGGAGCTGTTTGCTTGTAGGATTCTTTTCCATCCTTTGACTCTGAGCCTGTGTTTGCTTTGACTATTGAGATGTGTTTCTTGCAGGCAGCAGAATGTTGGGTTCAATTTTCTAACCCATCCTGCCAGTCTGTGTCTTTTAATTGGTGAGTTTAGCCCATTGACGTTGAGAGATTACTGTTTTGAGGTTTTGTCCCATTTTTCTGTTGAAATTTGGTGTATTTGAGGGACCTATTTTGTCTTAATGTAGCCCATTTAGTTGCTCCTTTAACCATGGTTTTGAGTCTATGAAGTTTCTGAGCTGTTTTTTTGTCTGTGAAACTGTGTGTTGTTCCTTCTGTTATGAATGAGAATCTCGCTGGGTAAAGTATTTTTGGTGAAGCATTTATTTCATTGAGATTTTCCCCTATACCCCTGTTTTTGGGCCATGAGGGTTTCATCAATAAAATCAGCTGTGAATTTTAAGGGTGCTCCTTTGTAGGAAATTCCTTTCTTTGATCTTGCTGCTTTCAGAATTTTGTCTCTATCTAATGATTTGGTCATTTGTATCAGGATGTTTCTTGGGGTATTTTTTTAAAGATTTTTCTGAATTTATTATACTTTTAAATAACCATTTGATATTAGGAGTGCTTTTACATATTTTAGTTATTAATAATGATTTTCTTTCACGCAGATATTTCTAAAATTCTTTGGAAAGCCGATATGTAAACTTATAAAATTACAGGTGTTTTATCTATTGGGTTTCTTTGACAGTTATCTAGAATATGTGCTGCAGATAAACAGTTTTTTTCCCTTTATTTTATTTTATTTTTTTTACAGTTGTAGATTTACAAAAAATTATGGAACGCTTCACGAATTTGTGTGTCATCCTTGCGCAGGGCCCATGCTAATCTTCTCTGTATTGTTCCAATTTTAGTATATGTGCTGCCGAAGCGAGCACTCTTCGGGTATTTTTTAAAAACTTTTATTAGTGAAACACCATGAGGTACAGGTGTAGACTTACAAATTTTTGTGCTCGGATTTCAATTATACAATGATCAAATACCCATCCCTCCACCAGTGCCCATTTTCCACCACCACGGGTCCCAGAATCCCTCCCACCCCCATCCCACCCTTCCTCTGTGGCAGGGCATTCCCTTTTGTTTTTATTTGGATTTCTTCTATCTGGTACCTTTCCGGCCTCCAGAATGTGGTCTCATGTCTTCTTTAGCTCTGGCAATGCTATAGCAATTATGTCTTTGACAGTTTCTTCTTCATCTGCGTTTTCTTCCTGTCCCTCTGGGACTCCAATAATTCTTGTGTTGCTCCTCTTGGCTCCATTACGATCTTCTCTTGCCATCTGTTCTGGAATTGTCTCTTTTCCATTTTCTGCTCTTTTCTAGACAGTCTTGGGATTTCATCTTTAAGCTCACTGATTCTGTCCTTAGCATCTGTTAATGTGTTGCTGAGGCCTTCCAAGGAGTTTTTCAATTCGCCTACCAGGTTTTTCAGGTCTGATATTTCCGTTTCTAATTTTGTTTGCATTTTCCTCATTTCTACCTTCAAATCCTATTGTCTTTTATTGGCATTGCTTCCCATTGTTTCTTTTAGCTCCCTAAGCATCCTCAGTAGCTCCCTTCTAAATTTTTTGTCAGAGAGGTTGTCTAGCACTTCATTACTGTTGGTGTCTTCTGCGCTAGCTTCTTCAACAAGTAAGCTTGGTGGGCTTCTGCGTTGCTTTACCATTGTGACCTGTGTGGTTTAGACCTTCATCCTCACTGTTACTATTCTGCTTGAGATGCAGAATGAATTAAGATGGGCTTAATGAATTATTGGCCAATGTATTTCTGGTAGTTAAGCTAACCTAGTGAAAGCTCCATCTAAGAGGGTAACTTATGATTCTTATGGGATATGTAGGGGGAGAATAACGCAGCTGCGGCTCCGGGATGGTACCTGCCATTGGGCAGGTATCTGGATGAATGAGGAGAGCGTGCCCGGAATGGTTCAGCTTTGCTTTCACGCGGTGTGCCTCAATTCCCATCCCCTGCAGACCAAGGGTGAAAACCGGCCATTCTCAGGGGATCTAATTAGATGCACAGCCCCGGGAAGGGACCCTGCCACTGGGCGAGTACCTGGATGAATCACCATTATTACTTTCACCAGTTCTTTTGCTGTGGATTTTTTTTAAAGATCGAAAGTATATTCATGCAAACAACTAACAAAAATGTTCCTGTGGGTTCATATTAAATTGTGTTAAATTATTAAATTATTAATGTATAACATGTTACCAAATATTAGCAAATACTACAAGTTAAGAAGACAGCATAAGCACTATGATTGTAGACATTGGCACACAATATGTGAAAAATATACCCAGATATTGTTGGGAAAATTTAACTTTCTTTTTTTTAAAATTTTATTTATTTATTTATTTTTTAATTTATTTTTAACTTAACTTTCTCACATGCGATAAAAGAGGTGTCGGAGGCGTCGGTGTCCTTGTCAACAGAAACTTGGCCAAGAGCACTGATTCATTCGAATGCCTAACAACCCGAATCGGACGTTTACATTTGAATAGATGTGGCTCACTGCCTGCAGTTTCTATCTTCGTTGTCTACGCACCAACATCCAATTATGATGAAGGAGAAATTGAGAAGTTCTACATGGAGCTGGAGAAGTTCTATAAAGAAGACCACACCTTCTACAAGATGATTGTGCGTGATTTTAATGCCAAGATAGGACCGAGAAGATCAGCTGAAGAACTTCACATCGGGACCCATGGCCTAGAATGGAACGAACAGGGTGAGAGACTGTCTGAGTTCATCATGTCGACCAAGACCATCCATGGTAACTCACAGTTCCAGAAGGCAGAATCTAAACGATGGACATAGGAGTCTCCTGGTGGACGATTCCACAACGAAATAGACCACATCATATTCAATCGACGGTTTTTCCTGACCGATGTCGCTGTTGTCCCAAAATTTCAAACGGGATCGGACCACCGTCTTCTTCGTGCAAAATTCTACTTCACAGAGTGGGGAGAAAGGGCTGCAAAGTTCAAAAAGAGAACTCCCAGAATGACCAACAACTGGGAACTCTTTGGCACTATTGCGGCAACATGGGAAGATGCCATTGTTGACAACATTGACGAGGAATACGATCGACTGCTTCAGCACCTCCATGAATGTGCGAGGAACGCCAAGAGAGAGATAGCCACAAAAAATCGCCTATCTTCGAAAACTCTTGAGCTAATTCGCCAGCGTGGTTTGGCGCATGCCTCAGGCAACCGCAAGCTAACGTCGGAGCTCGCAAAGCAGTTCAGGGATGCGATCAAGGAAGACCTCAAAGAGAGAAGAGCAGAAGTACTGGTAGATGCGGCAGAAGCTGGGAAAAGTATTCGTAAAGCCCGCCTGTCCTTCGCCAACTACAAGACCAAGATGACTGCCCTCCGACGTCCTGATGGATCCATCACATCCTCCAGAACGGCAATGGAGAAGATTATCCATGACTTCTATTCAAATCTCTTCGATAGCCATGTCCACTTGCCGACATACCAAATTCCACAGGTTGGATATGTTGTTCCCAACGTTCTCCCTTCCGAAATCTCACACGCCATTTCGTCGGTAAAGAAACAAACAGCTACCGGCCCAGACAAGGTCAGACCTGAACACCTGAAGAACCTGCTGTCAGTACTCATCAATACACTGGCTCGGCTCTTCACTCACTACCTGTCTGAATGCAAGGTTCCATCCCAATGGAAAACCAGCAGGACCGTACTACTGTTCAAGAAGGGAGACATCCATGACATTGGCAACTATCGCCCGATCTGCCTATTGTCTGTCATCTACAAGTTGTTCACTCGAGTCATCCTAAATAGGATTGGCAGAACACTAGATGAAGGACAACCATGCGAGCAAGCCGGGTTCCGCAAAGGATTCAGCACCATCGACCATATCCACACAATAACCAAGCTCAATGAGGTTTCTTGGGAGTTCAAGATGCCGCTCTGTTTAACGTTCATTGATTTAAAGAAGGCCTTTGATTCTGTTGAGATGGACGCGGTCATTGAAGCCCTAGCCAATCAGGGCATTCAAGCCCAATACATCAGGATCCTCCGTGAGCTGTATTGTGGATTCACTACCAGGATCTCACCATTCTACAAAGAAGTGATCGTTGATGTCAAGAGAGGGGTTCGGCAGGGTGATACCATTTCACCAAAACTCTTCAGTGCCACCCTCGAGAACATCATGTGACGACTTGAATGGGAAAGAATGGGAGTGAAGATAGATGGTCAGAAATTACACCACCTCCACTTTGCTGATGACATTGTTTTAATAACACCAATCATCAGCCAAGCGGCACAAATGCTCGCCGACTTTGACCGTGAGTGTGGAAAGGTAAGACTACAGCTGAATCTTACGAAGAAAATGTTCATGAGAAACAGCCTCGTTCCTGATGCCCCATTTGCTCTCAACGGAATGACCATATCTGAATGCAACAGCTATGTATACCCAGGTCGAGAAGTCAACATGACAAATGACCTGGCACCCAAGCTGCGCAGGAGGAAGAGAGCGGCTTGGAACGCCTTCAAGAACGTCGAAGAAATAGCTAAGAGGACGAAGAACCTCCGGCTCCGGGCACATCTCTTTGATTCCACTGTTCTTCCTGCATTAACATATGCCTCAGAGACCTGGGCCCTACACAAACAAGATGAGAACACTATTCAGGTCTCCGAAAGAAGAATAGAAAGAGCTATGCTTGGAATATCACGTTTCACTCAAATGAGAGAAAGAATCCGGAGTTCCGACATCTGTCGACGATCAAAAATCAGGGACGCTGTCTCTTTTGCCAAGGCATCAAAAATCAGATGGGCTGCTCACGTAGTGAGATTTAAAGATGACCGCTGGACTAGAGCTGTTACTGACTGGATTCCACGGGATGTCAAAAGACTGCGTGGCCGCCCACCTACCAGATGGTCAGACTTCTTCGTCAAGATCATGAACGATCGGTTTGAGGCTCTTTATGTTCCCAGAGCGAACAGATGCCATTGCGCTACACTTGCACGCGACAGGGACAAATGGAGACTTTACTGGTGCCCGTTTGAGCAAATCGACGACTAACGGGAAGTTAAGTGTTTCAGTGATTAACTTTCTAGTGCTGTTCTATCACTCAAGGAATATTTAGGAGAATAATTTTATTTCCAGGGCAATGAAATGAAGGCTCTATTTACAAAAGAAATATATATTTATAGGTCCATGTGCAATACAGCTAACAAAGACCTGATTTTGTTATATGTAAATGATTACAACAGCCTAAGAAAAACTGACAAAAATTTTAGTTGTTGTAAACATCTTCACATTCAATGTTCTAAACTAAATTGCCTTCTTTTTCCTAGAATTCTTTTCCTAACCTCATATTACTCAGATTAATGAACAAAAATCTTTTTGCAAAATAATATATCTTTGAGTCTCTCATTATTTTTATTTAAAAAATTTTATAGGCTGATGATAGCAAAGTGGGTAGGGCGTTTGCCTTGCACGCAGCAGACTGGGCCGACTTGAGTTCGAGTCCTCTTCCTTTGATTCCTCCGCCCCTTTCGATTCCTCCGCCCTTTTGGAGAGCCCGGCAAGCTACTGAGAGTATCTTGCCTGCACAGCAAAGCCTGGCAAGCTACCCGTGTCGTATTCGATATGCCAAACACAGTAACAAGTCTCACAATGTTACTGGGCCCGCTTGAGCAAATTGTTGAACAACAGGAGGACAGTGATAGTGACAGTGACAGAGAGAGAGTATAGTGAACAGGGCTTTTGCCTTGCCTGCATCTAACCTGTGTTCTATCCCTGGTACTGTAATATCTGGTGCTCTGAACCTCTCCAGAAGTGATCCCTAGGTGAAGAGCCAGGAGTAAACCCTAAGTAACACCAGATGTGGGGCCCTAAAACAAAAAGGAGCGCCCTTATATAATAATAATGATGATTATATAATAATCACTGAGAGTTACATATATTAAAGGATTTTACCTATGCATATACAATTATTGTACTTATGTATTTGTGGAGTATGTTATAACTTTCACAAGGTAAAGGTAAAGGTAACGGCCCTCCCGTTGATTGTCGATTTGCTCGAGCGGGCCCAGTAACGTCTCCATTGGAGACTTTGTTGTTACTGTGTTTGGCATATCGAATATTCTCGGTAGCTTGCTGGGCTCTCCGAGAGGGGCGGAGGAATGAAACTTGGGTCGGCCATGTTGGCTGCTTGTAAGGCGAATGCCTTACCGCTGTGCTATCGCTCCAGGTAATTCATTATTAACAATTATCCTTTACTCTTCAGCTCACCCCAAGCCCTGTGTATACACTAAATATGCTTTTAATATCTATGGATTTGATTATTTGACTATTTTACATTAGTGCAATAATTTAATATGTGTTCTACCCTCAGAGATTACTCCCACTTAACATACTGTTTCCAAATTTATCTATGCTGTAAATATTATTAACAATTTTTTTCTTTGTAAAAACAATGTGAAAGTAAAGCACACTGCCCACTGTGCTACTTTCTTGCCTCTTTCCTATGTATATTTTGAAATGCACATTGGAATATATGGTAACTCTATCTGTTTGAAGAACTTTGTTGGTTGAACAAATTTGGAATTTTCACCAGGAGCATCATACGAGTGTTATATGAGTGTTATGAATTCTTCAAAAAAACTTTATCATTTCACTCCAGATATTCTAGGGAGAGTAGTGTTTTCTCAGTATGATTTAAAATTTCCCCTAGATATAATTCTTTTTTTTTTTCCCCTTTATTTTATTTTATTTTTTTTAAAGTTGTAGATTTACAATTTTTTGTGCTTTGGTTTCAATTATACAATGATCAGATACCCATCCCTCCACCAGTGCCCATTTTCCACCACCATGGATAATATCCCTCCCACCCCCATCCCCCCATCCCCCCGTCTCTGTGGCAGGGCAATCCCCTGTGTTCTCTCTCTCCTTTTGGGTGTTGTGGTCTGCAAAAGAGGCATTGAGTGGCAAACATGTTCAGTCCATAGTCTACTTTCGACATGCATCTCCCCTCCTGGGAGGATCCTCCAAACATCCTTTATTTGGTGCTCCCTTCTCTATCTGAATAGCCCTTTCCTCTAGGATACCTGGCTGGCCTCTAAGTTATGGAGTAATCCTCCTGGTGCTGATCTCAGCTATTCTTGGGTATTAATCTCATATTTGTTACTTTATATCCCCCAGATGAATGCAATCTTTCTATGTCTATCCCTCTATAATGAAACTAAATTAATATAGTTTGATCATATTTAAAAATTTTTTGAGTCAATGTGAGACAGAGTTACCAAGCTGATATGGTTGTGTTTCAGTCATACCATATTCCAACACGCATCCCGCCATCAGCCCCCAAGTCTGTATCTATGGCAGGCACTTTTCTTCTTTCTCTGTCTCTGTCTCTCTATCTGGATGTCTCTCACTCCCCTTTGTGGCATTATGGTTTGAAATACATGTACTGGGAAGTTATGTTTGTTTCTTTACCTGTTTTCAGCATGCAGTTCTTATTCAAAGGAATCAATTCCAACTATCGTTGTCATGGTGGTTCTTTCTCTACATCAGCTTCCTTCTCCCTCAGAATATGAGTTTGGTTTCCAAGGTGGACCAGTCTTCCTGGCCCTTGTTTCTACTAACCTTGGGTAACAGTCTCAAACTGTATATTTTTAATATATATTCAACAATTTAATCCAATCATTCTATGTCTATACCTCTCCTTCTGACTCATTTCACTCACTATATTCATAATTGTATACTAAATTTAAAATAAAACATAGTATCTTATTTTATCAAATTATTTCATGACTTTATATACAATAATAACTTTTTTATGATTAGTAATTATATTCTTTTTTATAATCCCATTCATTTATATTGTAGTTCTGGAAGGGACTTAATAGAATAGTGTATAAATTGAGTCCCTTGCCTCCTCCCCTGGCTGTCCTCGGCGGGGCTCCTTGGAGGGGGGCAGGTTGAGTTTCCCTTCCTGCTCCGAACAGAGCTCTGGCAGCCGAAGACCTCCAGAACCAGCCACCACCATGCTGAGACCACTTTCCACACGCATGAAGGTACCGGCAGAGGAACAAAGGCATGCGGGTCCCGGGGCTGAGATCTCCAAGCCTGCTTGGATCGGGGCTGAGCATCCTCCACCCAGATCCTCCATCTTCCAGTAGGCAGGAGTCACACCCACCAACTGGCCCCCTGGCACCATGTAATCCCATCAACGGCCAATACCCAGAGACTATAAAACCTAGCTCCTGGAAGCGCACAGCCCAGCTGCATTCGCGGCTCCGCGACATCTTATTATCTTATTTTTACTTTGGACAACCTGGCAGACTACCGTATGTAACCTGTCCACACGGCAGAGTCTGGCAAACTCCCTGTGGCGTACCCAATATGCCAAATACCAGTAACAATGATGGGTCTCATTCTCCTAACCCTGAAAGAGCCTTGAGTATGGCACTTTTTAAAATCTCAGGGCTAGGACGAAGGAGATGTTATTGTGGCCTCCTCGAGGCAAGCGACGAACAACAGGATGATCGTGATCGTGATCCTGATCGTATAAATTGATAAATTGCTATACTTCTGACATTCTAACTCTAGCATCTGTTTAAACTCTGTGGGTTTTTGTCCCCTACATTTGCTTTAGAAGTAGAAGATAGTGAGTTTGTGCTACCATATGCTTGGTACAACTCCAACTATTTTCCAGCGTAAATTAGGAGCTGTAAAATATCTTTATGATTACCTTCTGTTTTCCCATGTTGAGGTTTCTTTCTTTGGTGAGTGTGGCACCCTATATACAATGTGTATGGGTGCTGTAATTTTTCTCACTTTAAAATATTTGTTCATCAGCATTTTCATCAGTTTCCTATCTATTTATTCTTGTTTGGGTATAGATTTGGGAAAAAGAAAGTGGGAACAAGAAAATACAAGTTGCTGTTGTGTAGCAAACTTGGCCCCAAATGCCTATGTGACAAATTTTTGAGTTCACATTTTCCTGAGTCTTAATTGACAATTGTAATGTTCAAAATACAATAGGTAAGATGTTGAAAGTGAAACTGGTAAAACTGGTATTTAATTCTGAGTTATTTCCCTTTCTGTATGTTACTCTCAGATTTTAATTATATATCAGAATAATATGTATTGAAACTAGTAAAATGTACAAACTTTTATTAGATATAACTGTAAGTACATAATCCTGAAATATACTTTATTTTTTAAGTTATTGTGCTTGGGTTTCAGTTATACAAGGATTGAGTACCCATCCCTCCACCAGTGCCCATTCTCCACCACCGATGATCCCAGTATCTCTCACAGCCCTCTATCTCCCCATCCCCCATCCCATCCCATCCCATGCCTCTGTAGCAGGGCATTCCCTTTTGTTCTCTCTCTCCTTTTGGGTGCTGCGGTTCGCAAAAGAGGCATTGAGTGGCAATCATGTTTGGTCTGTATCTACTTTCAGCATGCATCTTCTCCTGGGAGGATCCCCCCAACACTCTTTACTTGGTGCTCCCTTCTCTATCTGAGCTGCCTTTTCCCTTAGCATGTGTGGCTGGCCTCCAAGCCATGGAGTGAATTTACTGGTACTTATCTCAGCTATTTTTGGGTGTTAGTCTCCTATTTTGTTACTTTATATTCCCCAGATGAACCTATCTTTACATGTATGTAAATGTCATGACTTCATTTTTTCTACTGCTACATAGTACTGCATTGTGTAGATTTACCAAAGTTTCTTTAACCAGTCATCTGTTCTCAGTCACTTGGGATTTTCCAGATTTTAGCTATTGTGAATAGTGCAGCAGTTAACATAGAAGTGTAGATGTCATTTCGATTGTACTTTTTTGCCTCTCTGGGATATATTCCCAGGTGTTGTATTGCTGGGTCAAATGGGAGCTCAATTTCTAATTTTTTCAGAATCGTCCATACAGTTTTCCAAAAGGGCTGAACCAGTCGGCATTCCCACCAGCAGTGAAGGAGTGTCCCTTTCTCGCCACATCCGCACCAGCACCAGTTGCTTTTGTTCTTGTGGATGTGGGCCAGTATCTGTGGTGTGAAATGATATCTCATTATTGTTTTTATCTGCATCTCCCTGATGTTTAATGATAGAGCTCTTTCTCATGTGCCTTTTTGCCATTCAGATTTCTTCTTTGAGAAAGTTTCTGTTCATTAAATCACCCCATATTTTGATGGGGTTGAATTTTTTTCTTGTGGTGTTCAACCAGTACTTTTTATATCCTTGATATGAACCCCGTGTTGGATGGGTATTGGATGAATATCCTTTCGCATTCTGTAGACTGTCTTTGTATTTTGGTCACTGTTTCTTTTGAGGTGCAGAAGCTTCTTAGTTTAAGATAGTCCCATTTGCCTCTCTCTGTTTTCACTTGCTTGGCCAGTGGTGTGTTATATTTGAAGATACTGCTAGCTTCAGTGTCGTGGAGGGTTTTACCAACTTTGTCTTCAATGTGCCTTATGGATTATGGTCTGATGTTGAGGTCTTTAATCCATTTTGATCTTACTTTTGCATATGGTGTTGGACATAGATCTGAGCCCATTTTGTTTGCATGTAGCTGTCCAGTTTTTTCCTCTTTTATTTTCTGAAGTACCATTTTGTAGTTTTCTTTGTACAAGTCTTTTACTTCCTTTTTTAAGCTGATTCCTAGGTTCTTGATCTTCTGGGGCACAATTGTGAACAGGATTGTTTTTTTCATGTCACTTTCTTCTCTCTCACTATTTCCCTATAGGAAAGCCATGGACTTTTGGGTATTGATTTTATAGCCTGCAACTTTAGTATACAAGTCTATTGTTTCTAGGAGTTTCTTGTTATAGGTTTTAGGATTCTCTTAAGTATAGTAGCATAACATCTGTGAATAGTTTGAGCTTGATTTCTTCCTTTACTACCTGAATGCCCTTAATGTCTTTTTTTGCCTAATCGCTATTGCAAGTACTTCCAGTACTATATTGAACAGTATTGGAGAGAGTGGGCATCCTTGTATTGTCCCTGATCTTAGAGCGAAGGCTCTCAGTTTTTCCCCATTGAGGATGATGCTTGCTGTAGGCTTTTGGTAGATGGCTTTAACTATATTGAGGAAATTGCCCTCTTCTGATACACACTTTCATTTTAAAGACACTTTTAGTCACTGTCATTGTCACTGTCCTCCTGTTGTTCATCGATTTGCTCGAGCGGGATGTGTCACATCCAGTGTCATATCATAAATAATGACAAAATCGATCACATTCATATGTGAATTATACAACTGGCTTAAAAACCTAGACATTTTATTGCATACAACTATATTTTGGAAAAACATTTTTATCGAAGTAAGAAAATACTCTTTACTTATTGAATCTTCACTTATGAAATTTCTTATGAGTGTTTCAGTGGAATAATGATAATAAATAATACAACAATGCTGTAAATGTACTTTTTCGAGATGAAAATATCTGTGAGCCCTGGACCAGATTAGAGTTGGTTTATTTATTTAAGACTCCTCAAAGCACCAAGAGATAAATAAGTACTCCTATACCAGAGAAATGTCCTAAGATTGTCATGGTAGATAGTCAAAGTATTGAATGGAAAGTACTTCCAACCAAGAATTCTATATCTTGCATGGTTATTAATCATGTGAAACCTTGGGGAAAATGGCACTCATGTTGTATAATATGGAAAATATATTATTGTATTCAGGTTACCAAACTTTTATTTAGGATCTTTTCATCTATGATAATCAGGAATATTGGTCTATAATTTTCTTTACTACCAATGATTGTTCCATTTGTCTGAACGAAAGAAATGTTAGTCTCAGAAAGTGTTTGAGTGGTTTTCTATCTCCTCCCCTTTCTGGAAGAATTTGAGAAGGATGGTTAGTTGTTCTTTGAAGATTTGCAAACACTCATTTGTGAACCCATGTGACCTCGGGATTTTTCTTGGGGAGGTTTTGATTACTGTCTCGACTTACTTGGTGGTAAAGGGACTCCTTAGGTTTTTATGGATTTTTATTTAGATTCTATAAAATTCATTTAAATGTTAATTTGCAGCAAGGTTTAGTGTAAAAATATTATACACGCAGAGGGATAATGATGTGTGTGTTTGTGGGCTCTCCTGGCAGTTATCTCGCTGCCTCCATTCTGTGGTCTCGAGCTGCTGTGTATGGACTGGATTGTGAGAGCTGTTGGCGATGGACAGGCAAAGGAAGGAACGAGGGCCAGGCTGGTCGGTATCATTTGCAGTTTATTCTAATATCTCCATTCTCCTCTGATTACCCTTCTGCTTCACCCCCTGTGGCCTCCTAGCCTGCTTCTTTCTCTGGTGCTCTCCAGGGCTGTAAAAAATATTATGCATGCGAGGAAAGATGTGATGGATTGTGGGTTTGTTGGCGCTCCAGGTAGCTTTCTCTCGCTGCCTGCGTTCGGTGCTCTCAAGCTGCTGTGTATGAACTGGATGGGGATGGATTTTTCGCAATAGGCAGGCAAAGGAAGGAACGAGGGCCAGGGTGGTTGAGGTCAATTGCAGTTTATTCCCATCTCCTCTTCATTCTCCTCTGATTCCTCTTCTGCTTTTTGCTCCGATGACTCCCTGACTCTGTTTTTCTGCCTCCGACTCTGACCCCCGAGTCTCAATCTCCTGATTGCCACTCTTTAAAGTTTTAGTTTATATAGCAATCACATAGAGTGGTGATAAAAGGATGGGTTTGAACATTAACAAATCAACAAAGATGGGTAAGGCCACTCCTCCAGGAGATTAACGCATCTACAATATCTCATCTAAGGATGTTACATAATTGAGATTACTAGGAAATCTGCTTATGGGCTGGATCCCATCCCCGGTGTGTCACTTTCTTCTTTCCTCAACTAGTAATCCACTTTAATAATTGTGTTAAACCTACTTCTAATATTTCTAGCAATGTCTTTCTATATGAGCACAGTAAGAGATATATCAACTTGATCACTTGATCACTTGACATCCTTTACTCATCAATTTGCTCGAGTGGGCTCAGTAATGTCTCCAAGCACCCCTGTCACATGCTCGTGTAGCACAATGGCGTATTCTCGCTCCAGGCACATGAAGAGCGTCAAACTGATCATTCAGGGTCTTGACGAAGAAATCTGACCATCTCGTAGGTGGGTGGCCACAAGATCTTTTGACGTCCCATGGAATCCAATCAGTAATGGCTCTAGTCCAGCGGTCATCTCCAAATCGCGTTATGTGTCGAGCCCATCTGATTTTTGACACCTTGGAAAATGAGACAGCATCCCTGATTCTTGATTGCCGATGGCAGTTCGAACTCCAGATTCTTTCTCTCACTTGAGCGAAGCATGATATTTCAAGCATAGCCCTTTCAATTCCTCTTGGGAGACCCGAATAGCGTTCTCCTCCTGTTTTCTTAGGGCCCAGGTCTCTGAGGCGTATGTTAATCCAAGAAGAACAGTAGAATTGGAGAGATGAGCACAGAGCCAGAGGTTCTTCATCCTCTTAGCTATTTCTTCGATGCTCTTGAAGGTGTTCGAAGCCACTCTCTTCCTCCTGTGCAACTTAGGTGCCAGGTCGTTTGTCTAGTTGAGTTCTCGACCTAGGTACACATAACTGTTGCATTCGGAGATGCTCATTCCATTGAGAGTGAATGGAACGTGATGAACGAGTTTGTTTCTCATAAACATTATCTTCTGTCCGAATTTTCTACACCCACGGTCGAAGTCAGCCAGTATTTGTGCCATTTGGCTAATGTTTCATGTCATTTGAACGATGTCATCAGCGAAGCAGAGGTGGTACATTTGCCGACTGTCTATCTTACTCCCATTCCTTCTCATTCCAGATGTCACATGACATTCTCGAGTATCAACTAAAAGTTTGTTTATTTCTGAGGACATCTCATTATTTTTTCTAGACCACAGTCCTCAGGCTAGGTTAGTCTTCCTAACCCCAGCAGGGTTCTAATATTGTCGTTAGTTTTGGATCATGACAGCATTTGTCCATGCTCTCAACTTACAGTTGAGTTTTTTGCCACTTTGGCCTGGCCCATTCCCGTGCCAGGGTAGCTCACAGCTTGCTTCTGGGCCCATTCAGTCCCTCGTCAGGACCCAGCTTTTGGGGTGCTAAGAAATAAGGGCAGCTGAGTCGAGAGAACAAATTCCGAGGAGTAAATAATATTCAGAGACTGTCAACTCCCAAGTTACAAAAGCCTACTATTAACTGTCTTCCTGTGTCCATACGGAAAGCACATTGCTTTAAAATAAACTACATAGTATTCTATTTTGTACATATATACATATATATCACATTATATATTCCATTATACAGCTACATAGTATTCTATTGTGTATATAATCATATATATCAGTTTCTTTTGTAAAAATAACGTTATTAAGTCATTAATTTAGTTAAAGATATTAATTATTCCAATAATAATCATACCACCATTGCAATTTTTCACCACTGTTATTTCCAATTTTCCCAACTACCCTTGAGCCTACCCTTACATAGCAAGCCCTCAATAATTTATTTTACATTGATTGTTATAATTAATTTGCCAACATATGATCAAAATGTTTCTTTAGAAGAAAGTTAGTGAAGTTTGTAGTATCTCACCACAAAACCCTATTTCCGGTAACTTCTGCTATGAAAATGTCTCCCATTTGGAGGACATACTTGAACAGTTGACTTTACCAAACCCCAATAATTCCCAGTCATTTTGTCCTTGGAGATAGATACAGATTGTCTCCTTAAAAAGGACCAGATTTTACTTTTTATGTGGATAAAGGCTACACCTAATTTTTCCAACTTAAGGATAGGGCACAAGAACATCATTTTGTGCTTTCCTAAATTAACATTTCTAGGACTGGAACAGTGAGTATGGACTTGCAAGTGGCTAACATGGATTAGATCTCTGGCACCACATAGAGTGGCACCACATATATGAGCACTGCTAGGAGTTATCTTCAATCACATAGCCAGGAGTATGTCCTGAGAATCGCCAGGTATTGTGGGGGCCCCTCAAAACCACCCTCCGGCCCGCGGAGGTGGCCCTAGGATCCGTAGGTGCAGGGAAGGACCAACCGAATGAACACAAGACACAAGAGACAGAATGCAGTTCAGAAACAGAGAGAAAAAGGGACAGACTTTATTGGGGGCAATCAGGGTATATATCCATTAGTGAGGCAGCTACACTAAAGGTCGTGCCCATATGTGGTTAGGAAGGTTTGTTTTCACCTATCATGCATTACAAGGTTTATGTGTATCTGGTACCAGACACGAGGTGATTACACAAAGGGCCATGTCCATATGATTTACAAAATTTATATGCATCACATATCAGACACGAGATAGTTACTTCTTGTTATTACTGACAGCCATGACAGATGTTCTCTCAGGATAACCATACATCAAGATAACCATACATAGCACTGGTTTTGCCTGTTGTGGGGTCACGTAGGTCAAGATGACCATACATAGCACAGGCTGTGCCTGCTGTGGGGTCGTAGGTCAAGATGACCATACATAGCACAGGCACTTAGGCCTTGGTCAGTTAAAGGGCCAGCTTCCCACAAGGTATGACCCAAAACCAAAAATGAAACTAATGTAATATTCCTTTGTAACTATCCAATGGCCACCTAGAAGCAAATGTGAATCATGGGTTGTTTATAGAGCAATCAATCTGTCCCTGGTTGCAAAGGAAGATAACTTGTTAGTCTTCCACGATTGTAGATGTCAAGATGGGCACTGGAATGGACATATGCATGATAATCTTATTATAAGAAATAATCTTATGGGATTCATCTAGTGTGTTTCCTCTTATTTTCCATTCCTACATTGGCTCATACTAAACTTAACCCTAATGGTTCATGAATCTTGAAATACTCCAGTGGCAGCTATTAAGATTCAACAAAAATCTCTGATTCCCTTGTTTCCATTGTGATACAGAATCAGAAACATTGGATTTCTTCACAAGTGAATTTGGGGAGGATGTATGTGTTATTATTAAAGCAATTTTCTGTCAAAATAATACATGAACACAGGGCACAGAAAGGAAAAAAATAGCTAATTATGATTTCTCTTCCACTTCCTGAACAAACACATCATGACATGGATCTTCTCATTCTTGTTTCTAACCTATGTGTTCATTTTAATTCTCATAGCCATTTCTTACTTAACTAATTATAAGACTCATCTACTCTAACCTTTAACAAATCAAAATGAAGATGCTACTCCAAATGGAACTTGCAATTACAGTTCCACCCAAGTTTTACTGAAGTCCTGTACACTTTCATCCCATGGGTGTACTCCCTTGCTGACCTGGTTTCTTCACTCTAGTGAGCATAAAGGAGACAGATAGGTCATCACTAATTCTTCTTAATGGGAGTTAGGTTCATTACTCACAAGGAAGTTTGGGACAAGTGACTGATTATATATGCGCCTCAAAACTGGCAGTATCTCTAATGTTTGCTCCCTGCATACTTTCCACATCACTTGAGACAGCTTCGATTAGAAACCAAGATGTCATTATTCAACCCCTCCTGATATCTGCATACCTCATAATACACTAGACAGAAAGGAATTTCCTTTGAAGGGAAAAATTTATACCCAGAAACATGAATTTATTACCACCATATGCTAGGCATCCAATGAGGAACTGCACTTGACATACCTTAGCTGTATTTGGGAGACAAAAGACAGGAAATTTATTAAAAGAAAATCCCAGTTAGATCTCAATAACAACCCACTTGGGCCATGTCAGGTTTTGTACTTTTTGTTTATAGTAAAATTTTCTATGATTTCACACTCTCTGCCTTGTATTCCAATCTTGTCTGCAAGACACAGAAACCTTGTAAATAGGTAACTCTAGGAGTGACTAGGGACACTGACCTGGGCCTATAACTACTTATGGCAAAATCTCACATTAAAAATCTTCCTTTATAACCCAATGTTGTTTCTAGATTATTCCTTGTGGTTATTTCTAGTATTTCAAAATACAACTCAGAAACACATACCATAGAACTTTTTATATCACGTTTTGTTAATCACAAAACTTGCAGTCTATATTTCATATCTAGGTCACACAGAAAAGTCATAGGGAAGGAATATGAGAGGTCGAGAGAGGAAAGTAGAGAAAGAGTGAGAGAGAGAGCAAGAATTAGACCATAAGGAAATGTCTTTATTGCAGGTGAAAATGGACTATACATACAAAAAACAATTAGGGAATTTCACTGTTGCATTTCAGTGATACTTGATCACAGTCAGAGGAGGCAAGATAGAAGTACCTGGTATATTGGTATACCTGGTTACCTAGACAGGGTGTTGACAGACTTTGGTAGTGGGGTGTTAATGTAGCAGGAAAATATGAAGCACTGCAATTTACAGCATATATAGACTATCGGTAGATATATGTATGTTTTATAGGGGATTTTCTTCTTTCTTTTTTTTAAATTTATTGAATCACTGTGAGATAGTTACATGCTTTCATGTTTGGGTTACAATCACAGAATGATCAAACACCCATCTCTCTACCAGTGCACATTCCCCACCATCAATATCCCCAGTATATTACAGGGGGATTTTCTTATAGAAAATGATTATTAGTAGTTCAGCAGTTCATTGAGGATATGTTTATAAAGTTTCAAAGGTATTGGTTTTGTGCTAGATGCAGCTTTAACTTTCCAATATTTATGTCCTAGTCTCTTAGCCTCATCAAAACACAATGCTGTTAGTTACCCAGAATTAACATGATCTTAAGAAAATGAGATGCGTTCTAATTCTATGATCCTCTTAATTGTCGTTTTTATATTTGCACCATACCTGGCTGTGCTCATGGCTTCCTACCAATTCATTGCTCAAAATCACTACTGTGGAATTCAGGAGACCATAAAAAGAATCGGTGACCCAACCAGGTCCAATCACTAGCAAAGCAAGTGACGTGTCTACTCTACCATCGCTGAGGACTCCTCCACTTCACTTTGAAACTACAGGATTTTTCCTCTACTCTCTAAAACATTTACCTATGCATTTAAATAGGTTTTCCTTTTTTATGTATGAGTACTGCTATATATTCACAGTCACTTATTAGCTGATTGAATTGGGCATGAACTCCACATGACTTTTTTTATAATTTTATTTATTGAATCACCATGAGAGCTTTCGGGTTTAAGTCTTGGTCATACAATGAAACATCTGTACCTTCACCAGTTCCCATTCTCCACCCCCCAAACCCCCAGTATACCCCCATCCCCTACCTTCCCCCTACCTAAAGGACAGATGATTTCCACATTACTCTCTCTCTCTACTTTGATTATATTCAGTATTTTGTCACCAGACCCATCATTATTACTTGGGATTTTACCCCAACACTCAGATATGCTGAAAAGGCAACAGTAGACAATTTGTTTTCTATTACTGGTTATGAATACCATACGATGTCGGGTGGCTGCAGTAGTGGCCACAAAATTTTGAAATTTCGAAATTTTAACAATTAAATCTGGAGGGATTTCTGCCAAAACCTGCTGGGTTGCAAGATTTGTTCCTGAGTCTCTTTGATCATGGCTGTTAAGCAGCTTGATCAGGAGTCAGAAAGGCAGTTTGTGGGCAGCAACTTGGGGGTCTTGTGATGAGAAGGAAAGGGCCGGCTCTATCTCCATCTGGTGAGGCCACACATGTCTCATCACTGAGGGCCCAAACCTGACTGTCCAATGGCCTCTGGTGGATGGCGGCCACCAAGCCATCTAGGGAGAGTAGGCAGAGGGACAGCACCCTTTCTCCCCTGGAATGGCCCGGTGACAGTAACCTACTGCAGGGTCCGGACACATTTCTTCCAAAAGTCACTAGGTTCCGAGATTTGTTTCTGAGTCTCTGGGATCATGGCTGTTAAGCAGCTTGTTCAGGAGCCAGAGAGGCCATTCAATGGTGGTGACTCAGGGTCTACTTGGGATGGGGAGGAAAGGGCCGGCTCCACCCCCATCCGATGAAGCCACGTGTGTCTCGTCACTGTGGGCCCAAACCTGACTTCCAGTGGCCTCTGGAGGATGGCGGCCACCAGGCTGCCAGGAAGAACAGGCCAAGGCATGAAACCTATTTACACCTGGGGTGGCCCAGCACCTGTAACCTACTGCAAGATCTGGACACATTTCTGCCAAAACCCACTGGGTTCTGCGATTTGTTTCTGAATCTCTGGGATCATGGCCATTAAACGGCTTGTTCTGGAGTCAGAGAGGCCATTCGTTGGTGGCAACTCAGAGTCTAGTTGGGATGGGAGGGAAAGGGAGGCTCCACACCCATTCCATGAGGCCCCACGTATCTCATCACTGTGGGCCCAAATGTGAGTTTCCAATGGCTTCTGGTGGATGGCGGCCACTGAGCCGCCAATGGGGAGCAGGTGGAGTGACAGCACCCCTTCCCCCCTGGGGTGGCCGGATGACAGTAATCTACTGTGTGGTCTGGATGCATTTCTGGCAAAAGCCGCTGGGTTTCAAGATTTGTTTCTGAGTCTCTGGAATCATGACCGTTAAGCAGTTGAATCAGGAACCAGATAGGTCATGCCTCCACTTATATAGCTGAGCCCAAGGTGGTTTGTGGGTGTGTCTCCCACATACCTTATTATTGGCTGTTTACTTTCATGGTAAACTTTACCGCAAGGTTTTGGGGTCTGGCTAAAGGCGCAGCAGCAATTTTGGGGTATCTGGAAGTCTGAAGGCACCAGCAGGATGTTGATACATTCGCCTCACAGGTACAGATTGACCTGCTGGCAGCACCATACCTCCAGTTTTTCTTTTTTAATGCAAATTATTGCTTTTGTTCTGGTTATCTATAATGTTATGAAGTACAACATATGAGTCTCAATCTTTTAAAAATTAATTTCTTTGGATTGAGTTTCTGCAAGTAATATTTTGTGTTTATTAAAATGTACATAAATGAATATACTATTATTAAAATAATTATAAAGGTAAGCTCACCTAATGCACATTATAATATATGTTAAATAATTAACATCTTACAATTTCATCTGTAGGTGATCATATGTTTATTCTTAGGAAACAATTTTTCATATAATACAGCAATAATATATTTTCATTCTTGATAAGTAAAAAGGTTGTGTAAATTTGTTTTTAAAGGCTGACTTTTAATAATATAATCTTATTATTTTTGCTACAATTTGAAAACAGTAAATGCCACATATGCATATTCATGTGTGCATGCATACACTCATAGACGTAACTGAACTAGCAACTACTATGTTTTTAAGATTTTTTCAAGATTTTTCCTGTTGAAGTATTCCATTATGACTACATGTTACAAGAAGTACCATGGAAAAGTAATGAAAATAGAGACCAATAAGAGGTTGGGCAGATTATTTACTGTCAAGTGTAATAATAATTAAGGAATTGTTGAAGAAATTTAAATTTTATTTCTGTAATAGGCAAAAAAGGGCAAGAGAAGGGAGAGAATTTTAGATATCTGGGAATTGGTGTTGTAGGTTTATAAATGCAACAAGTCTTAGAGATTAGCTTATCAAAACAAAAGAACATAGAATTATGGCTAGTTAATTTCTCTAGGAGTCTTGATGGGGAGTTTGAAGAAAGAGGAATTTGCTGAGATCTACAAGACCATTTGGAACAATGAGTCATGAATATCCTCCATCTGCCTCTCTTCTGATATAAGAGAGCCTTCAGAGACCTCTGACTTCAGGATGAATATAACCCTAAATATTTCAACCTACTTAGATACCTTGGGCCAGAGCGATAGCACAGCAGGTAGGGCGTTTGCCTTGCATGAAGCACATGTGGCCTACCCGAGTTCGATTCCTCCGCCCCTCTCGGAGAGCCCGGCAGGCAACTGAGAGAATCTCACCCACACGGCAAAGCCTGGCAAGCTACCCATGACATATTCGATATGCCAAACACAGTAACAACAAGTCTCACGATGGAGACATTTCTGGGCCCGCTCAAGAAAATCAGTGAACAACAGGAGGACAGTGCTATGGTACAGTGCAGTGCTACTTAGATACCCTAATATTCACCCTCTTTATACTTTAAAATTTATTTAAAAAATTATTAAACCGTCATTTTTATTAAGTTAATCATGATTGGGTTGCAATCATACAATGTTCCAACAGCCCTCCCTTCTACGTTTCCCATCACCAGTGTCCCCAGTTTTTCGTCCTCCACCGCCACCTCCAGTTTGCCTTTATGTCAGGCACTTTTCTTCTTTATCTCTCTCTCTCTCTCTCCTCTCTCATATCTATCTCTAACTCTCATCTCTCTTTCTCTCTCTTCTCTCATATCTATCTCTATCTCTCAATCTGTCTGTCTCTCTCTATACTTTAGGGTTTTGTGGTTTGCAGTACATGTACTGAAAGGATATCATGTATATCGCCTTACCTATTTCCGCATTCAGTTCTTGTCCAGAATGTTCATTTTACAATTATTATTGTCATAGTGGTCCCTTTCATATCCTAACTGTCCTCTCCTCCAAGTTGTGGCACTCTTTCAAACGTGGACCAGTCCTCCTGTCCCTCTACTGTCTTTGGGCAATGTTCTCAGACTATATATTTTATATCCCATTAATAAGTGCTATAATTTTGTGTCTATACTTTTCCCTCTGATTCATTTCACTTAGTATGATAAACACCATGCCCATCCATTTATAATCAAATTTCATGACTTCATTTTACCTGGTGATTGCAAAGTATCCCATTGTGTAGATGGACTATAGTTTCTTTATCCAGTCATATGTTCTTGGGCACCTGATAGTTTCCCAATTCTAGATACTGTGAATAGTACTGTAATGAAAACACAAGTGCAGATGGCATTTCTTCTGTGTGTGTTTTGGCCTCCAGGATAGATTCCCAGAGTGTTATTGCTGAGTCATATGGAAGATTAATTTCTAGTTTTTTTGAGGAATGCCCATATTGTTTTCCAAAAAAACTAGACCAGTTGGCATTCTCAACAACAATGAATGAGAATCCCTTTCTCCCTGCATCCGCACCAGCATTGGTTTTTATTATTCTTTTTCATGAGTGCCAGACTATGTGGTGTGAGAAGATAGCTCATTTTTTTTTCATGTGCATCTCTTGATGATTAGTGATGTAGAACCTTTTTCATGTGCCTTTGGTCATTTGTATTTCTACTTTGAGGAAGTTTCTGTTCATTTCTTCTCCCCATTTTTTGATGGGGTTGGATGTTTTTCTCCTGTAAAATTATACACGATCCTTATATAACTTTGAGCCCCTTATCAAACAGGTATTGGGTAAATACTTTTTTTCCATTCCTGGGCTGTCTTTGTATCTTGCTCACAACTTCTTTAGAGGTTCATAAGATTCTTAGTTTAGTGAAGTCCCATTTGTTTTACTTTGCTTCCACTTGCTTGGTCAATGGTATTTGATCTTTGAAGATACCTTTATTTTTAATGTCATGGAAGGTTCTTCCTACATTTCTCCCATGAACCTTATGGATTCAGGTTTTATATTGAGGTCTTTAATCCACATTGATCTGGCTTTTGTTTATGGCATTAGAAAGAGGTTGAGTTCATTTTTTGCAACAAGCTGCCCAGTTTTCCCAGTACTACTTGTTGAAGATGTTTTCCTTGCTCCACTTCATGTTACTTTATTCCTTGTCAAAGATTAAATGAGAATATATTTGAGGGTTTTCTGCAGGGTATTTGATTTTATTCCATTGGTCTGCGGATTTGTATTTATTGCAATACCATGCCATGCTGTTTTAATTACTGCTGCTTTGTAGTACTGTTTTAATTTGGCATTCTCCTTATTTATTTAGATTTTGTATTTACTTCCTGCTGGAAATAAAGACATAGATAAGTCCCTAGATAAAATATAGACAGTAGCATATTAAGTATACTATCTCTATAACTTGATCCTGGATTACAAAACACAAAATTATTTGGATAGAATGAAAATCATACTAGAAGTGACACGAGGGCAATGGTGGAGGATTATGCAAATTTTGGTCATGGTGGTGAAGTATAGAAAGTTGATACATTAATACTATAAACTTTAATGCTATTACCAGTGTATTACTTAAGGCGTAATAAAATTTTAAAAAGGAAAATTACTCAAATTATATTATACATATCATATGCTAAAACGACAAAATAATATCAGTGCTATTGTTGAGTTGCATGGTATATTTGGTGAATGCTATCCTGGATGTCAGAGGATATTTTAACAATCAGAGATCAAATACTAGCAGCAGAATTGATGCTCCTAAGGGGTCAAGGGAAAGCATCAGTCATTTGAACCAAGACCAGGTTTTTAAAGATTTTTCACTGAGATTCTGTGACTCACAATGCTATTAATAATGGTTCACACACATACACACAATTTACTTATACACCATGGTGTAAAAAGTCATTCATGATGATTAGTTACAGACATTCAATATTGCAACACCATTGTCACCTTCCCTCCAATATTTTCTCCATATTCCCAACCACCCTTTAGCCTTCCCCCATAGCAGGCCCACAATAATTTATTTTATATTACTTGTTACCAATAAATGGATAATAGAATGACTAAAGAAAATTTGCTATGGAAAAATTAGTGAAAAATTTTGAATCTCAAGTCATGAGATCATTAAGTCCTTTTCTGAAGGATTCATAAATTATTATTAAAAGTTAAGATTTCTGTATTAATGTTTTTGTTCATCAATATTGCTTGTCTTCCATGTTACATCCAATCCAATGGTGTGCTACTACTGGATTATCAGTATTGTGAAGTTTGAATATTGACAGCTGCACATTCCAGAAAATCAAAAATTCTTAACTCAGCGGTCCAGCTGGAGTTAAATTTTTATCTGGACCATGTCCAAGAAATTTTTGTAGCTAGTTGATCTTTTTTGAGATTTACTTATGAGTCTTTGGAAAAAGCCAGTAAATGAGCTTACATGACAATGGAGATGGTTCATCAAATAATGATTTCTTATGCACATAACTCCAACATCACACTCATCACCAGTGTACTCTTCCCTCTTTTAAGAACTCCAAAACCCATCCCACCTAGCATTCCTCCAACTTAATTGTGTGGATAAACTCTCCCATTATTTTGCCTTTGGATCTTTGTTATTACCTTGATTTGGAGATTTAGGTCCCACTTATGTGAGAGATCGTTGTATCCCTTTTCTTCTGACTGACTTTAACTTGACTGACTTCCTGTCATTCTATTTTTAAAATTTTTATTAGTGAAACACTATGAGGTACAGTTGTAGATTTACAAATGTTTGCACTTGGGTTTCGATTATACAACGATCAAATACCCATCCCTCCACCATTGCCCATTTTCCACCACCATAGATCCCAGTATCCCTCCTACACCCATCCCCCCATCCCAACCTGCCTCTGTGACAGGGCATTCCCTTTTGTTCTGTCTCCTTTTGGGTGTTGGGGTTTGCAAAAGAGGCATTGAGTGGCAATCATGTTCAGTCCATAGTCCACTTTCAACATGCATCTCCCCTCCTGGGAGGATCATCCAAACACCCTTTATTTGGTGCTCCCTTCTCTATCTGAGCTGTCTTTTCCCCTAGAATTCCCAGCTGACCTCTAAGCCATGGAGTAATCCTCCTGGTACTGATCTCAGCTATTCTTGTGTATTAATCTCCTATTTTGTTACTTTATATTCCCCAGATGAATGCAATCTTTCTATGTCTATCCATCTCTTTCTGACTCATTTCGCTTAGAATGATATTTTCCATGTAGTACCACTTGTATGTAAATGTCATGACTTCATCTTTTCTAACAGCTACATAGTATTCCATTGTGTAGATGTACCAAAGTTTCTTTAACCACTCATCTGTTCTTGGTCACTCAGGTTTTTTCCAGATTCTGGCTATTGTAAAGAGTGCTGCAATGAACAAACAAGTGCAGATGTCACTTCGACTATACATTTTTGCCTCTCTGGGATATATTCCCAGGAGTGGTATTGCTGGGTCAAATGGGAGCCCAATTTCTAATTTTTGGAGAATCGTCCATACTGTTTTTCAAAAGGGCCGAACCAGTCAGCATTCCCACCAAGAGTGAAGGAGTGTCCCTTTCTCGCCACATCCGCGCCAGCATCGGTTCCTTTTGTTCTTTTGGATGTGGGCCAGTCTCTGAGGTATGAGATGGTATCTCATTGTGGTTTTGATCTGCATCTCCCTGATGATTAATGATGTAGGGCATTTTGTCATGTGCTTTTTGCCATTCGGATTTTTTCTTTGAGAAAGTTTCCGTTCATTTCATTGCCCCATTTTTTGATGGGGTTGGATGTTTTCTTCTTGTGGAGTTCAACCTGTACTTTATATATCCTTGATATCAACCCCTTGTCAGATGTGTATTCGGCAAATATCCTTTCCCATTCTGTAGACTGTCTTTGTATTTGGTCACTGTTTCTTTTGAGGTGCAGAAGCTTCTTAGTTTAAGATAGTCCCATTTATTTATCTCTGTTTTCACTTGCTCGGCCAGTGGTGTGACATCTTTGAAGATACCATTAGCTTCAATGTCATAGAGGGTTTTGCCAACTTTGTCTTCAATGTACCTTATGATTTCCAGTCTGATGTTGATGCCTTTAATCCATTTTGATATTACTTTCGTACATGGTGTTAGGCAGAGTTCTGAGCCCATTTTATTTTTGCAAGTAGCCGTCCAGTCCATTTCTTAAAGAGGCTTTCCTTACTCCACTTCATATTTCTTGCACCTTTATCAACGATTAGTTGATCATATGATTGAGGGGAGATGTCAGTGTATTCAAACCTGTTCCATTGGTCTGCAGCTCTGCCTTTGTTCCAGTACCATGCTGTTTTAATTATTACTGCTTTTTAGTAGAGTTTGAAGTTAGGGAGGTCGATTCCTCCCATTTTCTTTTTCCCAAGAATTGCTTTAGTTATTTTTGGGGTCTTATTGTTCCATACATAATTCAGGAGTGTTTGCTCCATTTCTTTGAAGAATGTCATGGGTATCCTTATAGGGATTGCATTGAATTTGTACAATGCTTTGGGAAGTATTGCCATTTTAACAATGTTAAGTCTCCCGATCCATGAGCAGGGGATATCTTTCCATTTCCTCATGTCCTCTTTTATTTCCTGAAGTAGTGTTTTGTAGTTTTCTTTGTACAGGTCCTTTACTTCCTTAGTTAAGCTGATTCCTAGGTAATTGATTTTCTGGGGCACAATTTTGAACGGGATTTTTTTTTTATGTTGCTTTCTTCCCTCTCACTGTTTGCATATAGGAAAGCCATGGACTTTTGGGTATTGATTTTATAGCCTGCAACTTTTCTATACGAGTCTATTGTTTCTAGGAGTTTTTTTGGTGGAGGTTATTGTGTTCTCTAAGTATAGTATCATATCATCTGCGAATAGTGAGAGCTTGATTTCTTCCTTTCCTACCTGAATGCCCTTAATATCTTTTTCTTGCCTAATCACTATTGCAAGTACTTCAAGTACTATATTGAACAGCAGTGGAGAGAGTGGGCATCCTGTCTCATCCCTGATCTTAGAGAGAAGGCTCTCAATTTTCCCCATTGAGGATGATGCTTGCTGTAGGCTTGTGGTTAATGGCTTTAACTATGTTGAGGAAAGTCCCCTCTATACCCCTTTTGGCTAGGGTTTTCATCATAAAGAGGTGCTGGATCTTGTCAAATGCTTTCTCTGCATCTATTCATATGATCATATGTTTTTTATGTTTTCTTTTGTTGATGTGATGGATGATGTTGATTGATTTACGAACGTTAAGCCATCCTTGCATCCCTGGGATGAATCCTACTTGGTCATGGTGTATAATCTTTTTGATGAGTAGTTGGATTCTATTTGCTAGTAGCTTGTTGAGGATCTTTGCATCTGTGTTCATCAGGGATATCGGCCTGTAGTTCTCTTTCTTTGTGGTATCTCTGTCTGCACTTGGTATCACTTCCTGTCATTCTTAGAGGGTCAGAGATATAGCAAATTGATCGCTCAAACGTTTGCATGTGTTTGTCTGAGTGTGTCTATGTTCGTCTTCAGTTTGTCTGTGTATGAAAAATGTAAAAGTTCAGATGCTTTGAACTTCACTGGTTAATAAGTATTCTGAAAGATCTCTAAACTGATTATTGACTACAATGAGTAGTTGTTGAATTAGAGCCAAAAGACAGCAGTGAGATAAGAGGTCTATAAGACAGTTCAGTTCTTTACCTTACAAACATTAGCTAAATTTAATGAGATATTAGGCCATTTTGCAACTACAGAGGTAAAGAAGGTATTAAAACTAAGAATGTTTTCTCATGTTTTCATACACATTGACAGTTCAAACTTTTTCTTATGCTGGTACCTATCCAAGGACATTTTTTCTTGCCTGAAAACATTTTTGGTTTCTGTTTGGAGTTCTTAGACTATTTTTTCTGGAAAACTTATGATTTTAAGTAATTGTATAATGTAAAACTGCTCAAAAGAGTAATAATTTAGTTTAAGGTTATAAATGTGGATGTAAAATATTTTCCTTATCTTAGAGGTGCTTGATCTTGTCAAACGCTTTCTCTGCATCTATTCATATGATCATATCTGGAATTAATTCCAGATATCGGGCCATTAATTAATATTTTCCTTATCAATGTTAAAGGACTGGAATTAATTCCAGATATCAGGCCATTAATAAAATTGATCTAGTTTATTAAGATTTTTGACTAATTCAAAGATAAAGTGATTGGGCTAATTATTTTCAAGTTTGTTTATTCTCATAGAAAGCCAACATGAATATACAAAATTTTAACAGGTCTAGAAACATTGGATCACTGAAACTTTTTATAACTCAAAATTTTAATTCACTTTAAGAAAGGTATGTTTTTACTTGCACTAATTATTAGGTTTAGAGAACAAAGTTATATGTACATATATATCACTCTTCCTAGAAGTAGTGCTCAGTTTCAGATTTTGTTGCTTGTTAGGGAGTTGGTTTCTGATAAGGAACTAAAGGAACCAAAGAGAAAAAGTGGCTGTTTCAAAACTCAGCTGTAGCTGCGATGATCCGTTTCAACTTCAATAGCTTAGAAATGGAGAATTGACAAAATATGTGATAAGAATTGTAAGCAGTCTTCCCAGTACAAAAATATACATGCTATTATTAAGATGTTTCGTGGTAATTTTTTATGTGTTATAACCCTATAATGTCTCTGCAGTTCTCTAGACATCAATGTTTTAAAACAGATATGTTTAGGTTAAATTCTAACGTAAAGAAAATTTTCTTGCCAGGTATCATGTATTATAATATCTTTAATGGTAAAGTCTTTTGAATATCTATCAAAGTGATGGAATGCCTTTTATTCATTCAGAGATATCTGCATAAAACTTTAGATACAAGCACTGTAGAGCCCAATTTTGTCACCCTAAGTGTGACAGTGGTTAGCAACTTGTTTATGAATTTCTTGAAACTTAAACTGTACAAAATTCAGGGAGAAAAGAAAGTTATTCTTTAAGATGTGACTATCAGGAGTAAAATTCATAGTTCAAGTACGAAAAATAATGAATAGTGATATTATCAGTGGGAGGACTTAATCCTATTAAATTTGTAAAGCTGGTTTTGAAGTGGAATTACAGGGTAGAATGAATGTAAAGGAATGTGTAGAAGATTTGAGTACGTGTTTTGAAAAAAAAACTGCATGATCAAATTGAATTGTTAAATTATATTTGCAGAATTGTTCTTACATGGTAGAAGAACATCATTTTGGATCTGAACCAACTTTAAATGAACTTGTTATTATACCTATCTGGGTTAAAACTGACAAGGAATGGGAGGCAGGAACACTTATAATCCAGGAGGAAAGGATAAGCTTATGTTTCCACAGAAGAAATCTCCCCAGAAAAGGCTACAAGTTCCACTTCCATTTTTTAGGCCCTGGCACTGAAGGCAGCCACCCAGTCTAAAGAGGGAATAGCCGTGATACCCCAGCAGAAGAACTCTTGGTTTGCTTTCTCAAGAAGCTCCTAGATGCTCTCGCAGATTTTTGTACTGTTGATTACTCTCACTACCTATGGACACTTCAAGCTACTGCCAACAAGGATTTGAAGCAGCAACTTTATACCTTGCATCAAGCAATATTTTGAGTCCAGGAGCAATTTGAGATATTGGAACAACAATTTGAACATTTATATGATTGTAATAGTTCTTCTAGTTGTATTACCCTTGAGCCTTATAATGAGTCCTTCCATGAGTGGGAAAAAATCAGATATCATTTATTAGACCTAAAAGGGAATTTCTGCCTTGATGACCAATCTCCCAAGAAGGTAATTGTTAATATTTTCTGAAAGATATTTTCTAATTTATGTTAATAAGGTCTGATCCAGGGAATAGTTGATGCTTTGCAGGGAATGGATCCCCATTCTTGGTGACAAAGCATGAAAAATGCTGTGGGAAGTGCTGGAGGGATACTTATAATTTTACTTGTGTTCTTGTCCTTAGGATTCTGTCTCCTATGATGAAGAATAGACTACACAGAGGAGGCCCAGTCTCTAACTCATTTTGACATTCTTCCAAAAGAACAAAAGCAACCTGTGTTGGCACGGATGTGGCGAGAAAGCGACCCTCCTTCACTGCTGGTGGGAATGCCGACTGGTTCAACCCCTTTGGAAAACAGTATGGACGATTCTGAAAAAACTAGAAATTGAGCTCCCATTTGACCCAGCAATACCACTCCTGGGAATATACCCAGGAGTGGCAAAAAATATATTCGAAGTGACATCTGCACTTGTTTGTTCATTGCAGCACTGTTTACAATAGCTAGAATATGGAAAAAACCTGAGTGTCCGAGAACAGATGACTGGTTAAAGAAACTTTGGTACATCTACATATTGGAGTACTATGTAGCTGTTAGAAAAAATGAAGTCATGAAATTTACATAAAAGTGGTACTACATGGAAAATATCATGCTAAGCGAAATGAGCCAGAAAGAGAGGGACAGGCATAGAAAGATTGCATTCATCTGGGGAACATAAACTAACAAAATAGGAGACTAACACCCAAGAATAGCTGTGATAAATACCAGGAGGTTCACTCCATGGCTTGATGGCCAGCCACACACTCTAGGGGTAAAGGCAGCTCAGATAGAGAAGGGAGCACCAAATAAAGGGTGTTGGGAAGATCCACCCAGGATGGGAGATGCATGCTGAAAGTAGACTATAGACCGAACATGATTGCCACCTAATGTTTCTTTTGCAAACCACAGCATCCAAAAGGAGAGAGACAACAAAAGGTAGTGCCCTGTCACAGAGGCAGGGTGGGATGGGGGGATATGGGGGTGGGAGGGATACTGGGATTGGTGGGGGTGGAGAATGGACACTGGTGGAGGGCTGGGTACTTGATCATTGTATGACTGAAGCCCAAGCACAAAAATTTGTAAGTCTACAAATGTACCTCATGGTGTTTCACTAATAAATAAATAAATAAATAAATAAAGGCGGAGTGATATCGGCGTTCTCTCTGTCACTGCCCATTAACCACCAGCGTTTACTGGGCCTGATGTTACATCCCAGGCCCTGACTTCTCTGGGAACTTCGTTGTTGCTGGGGAAACCTGATATTTTCTGACAATAACATGGATTAATTGGCCTTGTTATTACTGGTGGCTCATGGCTTGTGACATGGGAAGCAGACATCTTTGTGGGTTTTTTTTTCTTTTTGGGTCACACATAGCAGTTCTCAGGAATTCCTCATGGTGGTACTCTGGGGACCATATATGATGCTGAGGATCAAACCAGGTTTGGCTGCATGCAGGGAAAACACTCTATCACTGTACTATAACTCCAGCCCCAAGAAGCCAACATATTTGTGTGTCAGCAATACTTCAACCTTGCCTCTTTTTTAGAGCCTTCAAGACAGTGCTCCAGCAGCTCCTTCTTTGCCACAACAACCCTCTTCCTTCTTCTGCCATCTGTGCACATAGGCACATTTCTTCAACCTGCATTTTAACCATTGCTTCTTCTAAAAAACTATGTCATACTACTACGAGTCTATGCCCTGTGTGGATTGCTTTGTCTCAGCCATGCTAAATGCAGAACCTTTGAGCATCCATTGACAGTAAAAGTCTCCATGTTCTTGGGATCCAATTAGCTGCATTATAGCTACATATGGCCACTGGCAAAACTGGACCCTGTATATCTTCCATGGATAGTGTGCTTTATTTCTTCTGCTAATGTTAAGAATAAGTTTCATGCCTTGATGTATATAATATATCCAGTTTAAGTGCCTACTCCTGCTAGAATTCCAGTTGAAATAAGGAGGTAGATTGACTCAGCTCTTATTGTTTGAATATGACTAGGGGCACTGGAAGATTTTCCATAATACAAGATTAAGTCTGAGATCAAGACTGTATAATTTATAAATATTATATATATATATATATCAGTTTAGGAAACAAGTAAATGAGAGGGGAAGACCTATACCAGGTATAGGAAGGCATAAGAATTCTGGGTACCACATAGATAATAGAATCCTATTTTAGGGTGCATACAAGAACACAATAATACAAAATGCCTTTTTGACTACATACTTGCCTCATTTATTCATACACACAAATCTAATATCAAATGATGCAACAGATGAAAGAAAAGCTAGCTTAGAATTATGCATAATATTTAATGGGTTGACTAAGTAGGAAAAATAATTTCAATGTCCAGGTGAGATTACTAGATTTGTGACTACTTTAACATAAATAATGTTACTGGTTTGATAAAACGATTTGATTAAGATATAAACAGTTAATCCAGGGGTTTGAGATAGTAAGTTAATTATAATGAAATATAGACTAGCTTGCATTGTTATCCTCCACACAATAATGACAGTGTTATTCTTGTCTAAGCTGAGGGGGTGTTTAAGGTTATCATATTGCTTTGGAATAGAAAATGTCTACTTCTGTGTAGATAAGATTGAGGGATCTAGGGCTGGAGAGATAGTACAGTGGGTAGGATATTTGCCATGTGTGAAGCAGGTCCCAGGTTTGGTCCCTGGATCCCATATGGTCAGAGCCAGGAGTAAGCCTTGAGTATCACCAGGTGTGTACCCTCCCCCACCCCAAAAATAGTGAGGGATAATTAAAACTTGAAAAACAGGTAGTAGACAGGTCAATACTCCTGTGTCTCCACAAAAGGCAGAGTGGGGAAGGTTATTTCATTTGAATGTTTGTCAAGACTGGGTGTTTACAATACTAATTGTATATCCATATCGAATATTATGTCAGCCTTTATGTAAAATTAATTTTTTCAGGGGATGCTATTTGTGGACGTAAAGTGGCTGAGATTCTAACTTGTCTGTATGATTGGCCGAAGATAGGGACAATGTCGTGGTCTGGAAAACAGACACAAACTTAGCCTTTGGTGTAAATAGCCTCGACTGCCTTTTTAGTGCTGTGAGATAGGGGTTAATTCTGGCTTTGAAGTGCACGTTGGAGTAGGAGTGTTTTTGAACATGTAAAGGATTTTGAAGTGCATAAATTCAGACAGAGCTCCTGGAGGAAATTTTTGAAAGCTCATCCATAAATCTGTTCAGACTGGTGAAGTTCATTCCAAATAATAAATTAGGTCAAGTAGTCAATGGCTTTCAGAATAAGATGATAGGGATAAGGGTCCTATGCAATTATATAAAAAATGGGATTAAATTGTGGGGAAGAAGAAGTGAGAGTACGTACAAAAGGCACAGCATTTAAATTAAGCAAGTTGTCAATACAAAGTTTCCCTTCCCTGAACTAGAGAAGTTGCACAGAAGCACATCTACAAAAGATAAAAAGTAAACAAAATTTAAAAAATCAAAGAATGATCCTACCACAAGATGGATGTAGGTGCACCATTCTGGATTAAGTTTGAAACACTTGAGCGCTTTTAGATCATAGAGAACTTTGGAAATTGAAGACAGCTGCATGGCTGAGTTGTATAAAGGAGTAGGAACAACTACTGGCATAGCTGGAGCAGGCATCAGGTATCTGTGATGTATCTAAGATATTTTGTTCCTGAGAGTTTAGCTGCTGTTACAGTAATGAGAATAACAAATTATGGTTTACTTTACTTTGGATATAGAGGTTTAATAACTCCAGCAGGTTTTTCTCTTCTTTAAAAAAATAAAAATCAAATCCCTGGTTATAATACTATTGGAAGAGATTAAGGTCTGATTGAGTGAGCATTGTATAGCTTTGTCTCGTTGAATTTTTAATTGTGTGTAATGTAGGCAAGTGTAAGTCAAGAGGAGGTAGCCTGGTTGGTGTCTGAAGAGACTAAGAGTGTCATGCCATACCAGAACACAAAGGAGATAAGGATAGAGGATTCCAGGGTGTAATATGGAGAAAAATTAAGGAAAATAGCTCAGGGTATCCTGTTATCTTTACATAATTCTGTGCTGTTTAGTAAGTTGTTGTTTTAAGGTGTGGTATGTATAATTGTTCCATTCTTCCTGAGGACCATGGGTGATATACAGAATGTAGATTATATTTAACATTTAGAATTTGAGAGATTTGATGGATGGTTTGAGAACTGAAAGCTGTCCCTTTAACAGCTTTGGATGTCTGAAACAAGAAGTAACTGTTCTTTGAAAATATCTGATACTCCTCTCCAGCCAAGGCTCCCTCCGAGCACCTGACCAAAAGGGGGCCGTGCAAGCCTCAGGAATGCATCAGAGGGAACTCCAAGCCCCAGCTTGCACCTAAGCTGTGGTCCACCAACAGGTACGCCAACGAGGTGAGTGTGACCTCTGGGGCCTAGCTCCCAGAACCCCGGATCCTGAAGCCCCTTCCATGCTGAGGCTCTCTTGGAGCGTCTGGACAAAAGGGGACTGGGCAATCCTCAGGAGCGCATCAAAGGTAACTCCAAGCTCCAGCATACATCTAAGCTGCTCTCCACTAACAGGTATGCCAGTGTGGTGTGTGTGTCCTCCCACACTTTGGAGTTGAGACTCAGCCTTGGTTACCTAATTCTAAAGAGAACATCCCGGCTATCGCAAACACATTAGGCCATAGACCACTAACCTATTCCAATCAAAATACTCCCCAAAACTCACCAAAATAACGGTAAACACAAGAATCTGAATAAGCCTTTAAAAGAGCAGACTCTCTGAAGCCGCGCTACCAGCCCAACATAAGGCAAAGAGAAGCACCAAAGAGAGTAGTCTTAAAAAGGAAAAGGGAGACCACCATCGACCAAGCCCATCTAGAATCCTCTCTTTCAACAAGAGGGGGGTCACTTATAGTGAACTGGAGAGACCCACCTCCATATTACATGAAGAAGCAGCGCAGCTCCCCAATAGGAGGAGAGGATGAAGAAAAGATCCCTGAAGCCTCAACAGGGACTTTCCAAAATAATAATCTCTCCGATAAAGAATTCAGAGATGAAATGTCGAGGATGTTCAATGAGCTCAAAGAAACTATGGAAAAGAGACCCAATAAATTAAAGGAAGACATGGAAGAGACATGGGAACAGACAGCCAACAAAATACAGGAAGAAATAAGAAAGCTGCAAACAGAAATGTCACTAATAAAAGATCTGGTAGATGAAATTAAAAACTCAGTGGGTGCCCTCAATAGTAGAGTGACAACAGCTGAAGACAGAATCAGTGAGCTTGACTATGAGCTGCAGATAGCATAGAAGAAATAAGATATAACCGAAAAAGACCTCAGAATAGCACTCAGGCGAGTAAGAGACCGAGGGACGAATTTAAGAGGGACGAGATAAGAATCATTGGAGTACCAGAAGGACAAGGAGGCAACCCCATTGAAGTAGCATTAGTTAAAGATATCATCGCTGAGAAGTTCCAGAGCTGAAGAATGCATGCATCCAGATCAAAGGAGCCCAGAGGGTACCAGCTCAAATAGACCCTAATACAAAACTCCAAGAAATATCATAATCAGAATGACAGGTACCACAGATAGAGACACAATACTACAAGCAGCAAGGTCAAAGAAGGAAGTAACATACAAAGGAACACCCCTTAGATTTACAGCAGACTTATCAGAGGAAACTGTCTGAGCTTGAAGACAATGGTGGGATATAGTTAAAAAAATTCCATGAAAGGAACACCTTACCAAGAATACTTTATCTAGCTAGACTCTCACTCAAACTTAAAGGAATGATACACCATTTCATGGATAAACAACAGCTCAGGAACTTCATAGACTCACAACTAACCTTAAAAGAAGCAATAAAGGGGCTACTTTAAGACAAGAAACCCCCCTGCAAGCATAACAAACCTCTACAGAAAGATGGCACAAAACCCCATGACAATAATCTCTCTCAACATCGACAGTCTAAGTGCACTAATTAAGAGACACAGAGTAGCATAATGGATTAAAAACCTGAACCCAATATTGGAGCCTGACCAGAGTCATGAGGAAATTCTGGGAATGCTGCCTTGAAAACAAGGCAGTGTCATAGCGGCAAACAGCTAGGAACTCTGAGTGAGCTGGGTTGGGGTCAGCATGATCCAATGCAGCTGCCTTCTGTAGTAGATTAACTGCTATGATTGGATAAAAGTTAAATAAATACCTTATTGGGTTATTGTGTAGGCTTGCATAGATATTAATGTGGAATATATGGGAAGTGGGATGTAAAGATTTACAAAGTGGTCTGATTTAATTCATCAAGAACTTTGTGCATCAGTAGGCTGCAAAATAATGTGTACTTTAAGTTGTTTTGGTCTTAAGTAATTTGATCTTTATGTACTCTGATGTATGCTGGATGTTTTTATCATCAACTCAATGAAAAAAGGGTTGCAAAAGCTACTCAGTGCTAAATGGCCTGAAAGAGCTTTAGCCCTCCACTTTCAAACATTCCACATGCCTTGCTTTTATCTCTTGGTTCCTGACCCTTCACTCAAGAACTAACAACCCAACATTCTGTTGCCTACAAGAAATACATTTGAACAGTCAAACCAAACAAATATTCAAAATCAAAGTACGGAAAACAATCTTTCAAGCAAACAACCCCCTCAGAAAAGCTGGGGTGGCAATCCTAGTATCTGACATCATAGATTTCAGGCTGAAAAAGATTAGAATGGACAGTGAAGACCATTTTTTAAAGAATCAAGGTATGTGTATAGCAGAAAGAAATCACACTCCTAAACATATAAGTACCCAGTAAGGGAATGGCTAAATATTTAAAACAACTGCTAATGGACTTCAAGGAGGACATTGGTAACAACACAATAGTAGTCGGAGACTTCAGCAATGCCCTAACACTCTTTGATAGATCAACAAGACTAAAACTCAATAAGAAAATACTGGCTTTAAAGGAAGAAATGGGATTCGAACCCAGGACTTTGTTCTCACTGAATACACGCCCAGGCATCCTCTAGGACCCTGGGCCGCCCACCATCCCTGAGCCTTTTCCTATTCATCCTCAATGCTGTTCCTGATCTCTCCATCCCTCAGGTCAGTCTTTATTTGAACCCAGGACTTCGCTCTCGCTGTGTATGCGCCCCAGGCATCCTCTAGGACCCTGGGCCGCCCACCATCCCTGAGCCTCTTCCTGTTAGTCCCTATTGTTGCGCCTGATCTCTCCATCCCTTAGGTCAGTCTTTATTCGAACCCAGGACTTCGCTCTTGCTGCGTATGTGCCCCAGGAATCCTCTAGGATCCTGGTCCACCCACCATCCCTGAGCCAATTCCAGTTCGTCCCCAACGCTGCACCTGATCTCTCCATCCCCCAGGTTGTACACCCCTCCACCCCCAGCACACACCAGATAGCCGTAGGGGGCATGGCCTCTACAGAAGTGTGCCTGGCCTCTGCAGAAATGGGCGTGGCCTAATTTTGGATCGACCAATTCTCACATGGCCACAGGTAAATTAATCATACCCAGCAATCTCGTGTAACTCTCAGTCTCCATACCACCACACCAACGTGAAAAAACAGCGCAAATCCCCACCACAAGGAGAGGACGATGAAGAGTCCAGAAGCCTCATTAGGTGTTACTCACCTAAGGGACCTCTCTGATAAAGAATTCAGAAATGAAGTACTGAAGATGTTCAATGAACACAAACAGTGACACACTTATCCAATAAATTAAAGGAGGACATGAGAGAAACAATGTATTGGACAATCGAGAAATTACAGGAAGAAATGAGAGCAAAAATTGAAAATCTACGCACAGAAGTGTCATGAATAAAGGATTCAGCAGATGAAATAAAAAACTCAGTGTGTGCTCTCAACAGTAGAATGGCTACAGTTGAAGACATAATCAGTGAGCGGGAAGATCAGCTGCAGAAAGCCTACAGACAACAACAAACAATGGCAAGAGACCTCAAATAGCTCTAAAGCGAATCAGAGTACAAGGAGATGATTCCAAGAGGAACAACATTAGAATCATTTGAGTACCAGAATGTCAGGGAAACGATCCCAATGAAAAATCCACGGTTAACAAATCATTGTGGAAAAATTCCCAGAGCTGGACAATGCAGCCGTTCAGATTCAAGGAGCCCGAAGTGTGCCAGCTAAAAGAGACCCTAACAAAAACACTCCAAGACATATCATAGTTAGAATTATAGATGCAACAAAGACATAATACTGTAAACAGTAATGTCAAAAAAGTAAATCACATACAAAGGAGCACCAATTAGATTCACAGCAGACCTATCAGAGGAAACCCTCCAAGCCCTAAGGCAATGGTAGGATATAGTGAAAAAACTCACAGAAATTAATGCTTCACCAAGAATACTCTATCCAGCTAAACTCTCACTCAAACTCGAAGGAACGGTACACTATTTTCTGGACAAACAACAGCTCAGGAACTTCACAGACTCAAACCAAACCTAAAAGAAGGACTACAAGGACTACTATAAGACAAGACAAACCCTACAAGCACAAAAAACCCTTACAGAAAGATGGCACAAAACCCCATAATACTAATCTCTCTCAATGTCAATGGTATCAATTCACCAATTAAGAGACACAGAGTGGCAAAATGGATTCAGAGACAGAACCCAACATTCTGCTGCCTACAAGAAGCTCATCTGAACAGTCAGAGAAAACAGAGTCAAAATCAAAGGATGAAAAACAATTCTACAAGTAAACAGCTCTCAAAAAGCTGGGGTATCCATACTAGTATCCGACAACATACCCTTCAGGTTGAAAAAGATTAGAAGGGACAGGGAAGGCCATTTTCTGTTTATCAATGGATACATACAATAGGAAGAAATCACACTCTTAAATGTATACGCACCTAATGAGGGAACAGCTAAATATTTAAAATGACAGCTAACAGATTTTAAGGAGGACATTGCTAGCAACACAATAGTAGCTGCAGACATCAACATTGCCTTATTACCTCTGGACAAATCAACAAGAACAAAACTCAGCAAGGAAACATTGGCTTTGAAGGAAGAAATAGAAGAGAAACTCTTTCCAAAATAGACCACGTGCTAGGCCACAAAACATATCTCAATAGAATCAGGAATATAGAAATAGTATCAATTTTTTTCTGACCATGATGCCCTCAAGATAAAAGCTAATCAAACACAGACAAAAAGAACATAATCAAACACCTGGAAATTAAACAACACGATGTTTAACAACAAGTGGGTCAGGAAGGAAGTCAAGGACAAAATCACAAGATACCTGGAAACAAATGAGAATGAATACACGAGTTACCAGAACCTATGGGAAGCAGCAAAAGCCCTATTAAGGGGAAAATTTATAACTCTGCAAGCATTCCTTGGGAAGGAAGAAAGGGTCCATATAAACAACTTGACTTCACAGCTCAAGATCTTAAAAAAGGAGCAACAAAAGGAGCACAAACTAGGCAAAAAGAAATAAATCATAAAACTTAGAGCAGAAATCAACAACATGGAAACCACGAAAAGAGTCCAAAAGATCAATGAAACGAAGAGCTTGTTCTTCGAGCAAATAAACAAGATAGATAAACCACTCACAAGCCTCAGAAAGAAAGAGAGAAAGAGAACCCTAATAAACCGAATCAGAAATAAGAAGTGGGTTATCACAACAGAAACAAAAGATATTCAAAAGATCATCAAAGACTACTTTAAAAGTCTGTATGCCATGAGACAACAGATCCTTGAAAAAATGGATAAATTCCTGCATTATACAGATACAGAAAAATCCCTATGAGGATACCCATATCATTCTTATAATCTTCAAAGGCTGAATCAAGAAGATCTAGAATACCTGAACACTCCTATTAACAACAAGGAAATTGAAATTGTACTCAAAAGTCTTCCCAAAAACAAAAGCCCATGTCCAGATGGATTTACTAGCGAATTTTTCCAATATTTAAAGATGACTTATTGCGAGTTATTCTAAGCTTTTCCAGGAAATGTAAGAAGGAGAAAATCTCCCAAACAGTTTCTATGAAGCTCATATCTCTCTAATAACAAAAGGAAACAAAGAAACCAAAAGAAAGGAAAACTACAGGCCGATAACCCTGATGAACACAGATGCGAAGAATCTCAACAAAATCAGATTTATGGACAAATGTCACTGTCACTGTCCTTCCGTTGTTCATCGATTTTCTCAAGTGGGCCCAGTAATGTTTACATTGTGAGACTTGTTGTTACTGTGTTTGGCATATTGAATACGTCACTGGGAGCTTGCCAGGCTTTGCCGTGCGGGCGAGATACTCTTGGTAGCTTGCCGGGGTCTCCGAGAGGGGCAAAGGAATCGAACTCAGGTTCGGCCATGCTGGCCGCTTGCAGGGCAAATGCCCTACCCACTGTGCTATCGCTCCAGCCCTCAACAAAATACTAGAAAATATAATTAAACAACTCATCAAAAAGATAATACACAATGACCAAGTGGGATTCATCCTGGGGATACAAGGATGGTTTAACATTCAGAAATCAATCAACATAATCCATCACATCAACAAAAGAAAAGATTAAAGCCATATGATCATACCAATAGATGTAAAGAAAGCTTTTAACTATATCAAGCACCTGTTTTTGATGAAACCTCTCATCAAAATGTGTTTTGAAGATAATTTCCTCAAGATAGTCAAAGTCGTCTACCACAAGCATACAGCAAGCATCATCCTCAATGGGGAAAAACTTATAGCCTTCTCTATAAGATCAGGGACGAGACAAGAATACCCACTCTCTCCACTGCTGTTCAATATAGTACTGGAGGTACTTGCAGTAGTGGTCAAGCAAGAAAAAGATATTAAGGGCATTCAGGTAGGAAAGGAAGAAATCAAGCTCTCACTATTTGCAAATGACTTGATACTATACTTAGAGAACCCTAAAACCTCTACCAAGGAACTCCTAGAAAAAATAGACTTTTATAGTAAACTTGCAGGCTATAAAATCAATACCCAAAAGACCATGGCTTTCCTATATTCAGAAAATGAGAGAGAAGAAAGTGATATGAAAAAAACAATCCCGCTCACAATTGTTCCCCAGAAAATCAAGTACCTTGGAATCAGCTTTACTAAGGACACAAAAAGACCTGTACAAAGAAAACTACAAAATGGTACATCAGGAAATAAAAGAGGACAGGAGGAAATGGAAAGATGTCCTCTGTAGGGTGACATTGCTTTGTCCTTCTTCCACAAGAAGCTTAGGTTTATCTGTTTACACCCATCACAGTGCTCCTGAGGCACTTCCATTCCATTGTATTTATCTGTAAACAGTCTTCCCTATGGTCTCCTCCCCACCCAGTTACTCAGCTTTCCCCCTAATCAGACTCTGTAAATTTGTAAGTTAGATTTCTCAGAAATGTATGATTTTATATGTATGAGTGAAATATTGCCTTTCTCCTCTCTTTATGCCTTATGAACAGTTTACTTCAAAGCAATATCATTTTTGTATAGATACAGGAAGACCGTTAACATTATGCTTTGTAACTTAGGACTTGATTGGCTCTGAATATTATTCACTCCCAGGCATCTGCTTTCTTGACTTAAGCCTCAGTTGCCCTTAGTTCCTAACACCCCAAAAGCAGGGTCCCAACAAGGGACTGAATGGACCCAGGGCAAGCGGTGAGCTACCCTGGCATCAAAATGGGCCAGGCTAAGGTGCCATGATTCTTAACTATAAGTTAAGAGTTTGATCATAGACAAATGCTGTCATGATCCAAAGGTAATGACGAGACTAGGATCCTGCTAGGGGTGGGATAGACTATCTGGCCTGAGCACTGTAGTCTGAGATCGAGATGGCCCTAGGAGAGCAATTCTGTAAGTTTAAGATATTTCTTACTGTATCCATACAAAATGATTTATATTATATATTCTTATATGCTTGTTGGACAAGGAGAGGAGAGACACACCTATAGGATCCAGCTCTAGGGTGGGTCGTCCTGCTGAGAGAGGATCTGTCTTAGGACCGGCTTTCCCTGAGGCTAAGATTTCTACCCCTATTGATTGTGACCGCACCTATTTGTAATTGTCCCCCCAATTCCTCATGGAGAGAGGATTTAACTGTACTGTAGGAGTGGGCTGAGGGATCGGAAGGAAGAAGCAGGGTATCAGAAGGAAGAGAAAGAGGGATCAGAATCCAGACTCCAGAAAAGGAGGATGAAGGGGGATGGAGAAGGAGAATGAATTAGCATGGGGGAGGAAGAAGCAGAGGCAGAGGTAGAGGAGAGAGACTTGTGTGGATGGAGAAAGGATTGGAATAAACTGCGAGTAAGACCAACCAGTCTGGCCCTCGTTCCTTCCTTTGCCTACCCATCGCCATCGACCTCCCCGGGGTGGGGGAAGAAGGGTGAGATAGAGCCACCGCCGCTATGTGCCGTGACCCCTTTTGTGTGAGTTTACACATCTGGCGTCCCTGGGTGGGCTTGAACCACCAATATTTCGGTTAACAGCTGACAGACAGGCAAAAAAGTAGTCGAAATGACATCTGCACTTCTATGTTCATTGCTGCACTGTTGACAATAGCCAAAATTTGGAAGAAAAAAAAAAAACCCGAGTGCCAGAGATCAGATGACTGGTTAAAGACACTTTGGTAGCTCTACACAATGAAATACTATGCAGATTTTAGAAAAGATGAAATCATGAAATTTATATACAAGTTGTTCTACATGGAAAGTATCATGCTAAGTGAAATGAGTCAGAAAGAGAGGGATAGACATAGAAAGATTGCGTTCATCTGCAATATCTGCAATCTTAGATCCAAGATTAGTGGAGATAACTACCAAGCGGTTCACTCCATGGCTTGAAGGCCAACCGCACATGCTAGGGGAAAGGTCAGCTCATGAAAGAGAGGGGAACACCAAGTAAAGGGTGTTGCGAGTATCCGCCCACGATGGGAGATGCATGCTGAAAGTAGACTATAGACCGAACATGATTGCCACTCAATGCTCTTTTTTTTCAAACCATAGCACCCAAAATGAGAGAGAGAGAAGAAAAAGGAATCCCCTGCCACAGATGTGGGAAGGGAGGGGTGGTTGGGGGGGGTGTAAGGAATATGGGATCATATATAGTGGAGAATGGGTTCTGGTGGTGGGATGGGTACTCGATCATTGTATGACTGAAACCCAAGCACAAAAACTTGTAAGTCTACAACTGTACCTCATGGTGTTTCACTGATAAAAATTAAAAAAGAATAAAAAATTGATTATAAAACTAAAAAGGAAGAAATTAAAGAGAGAGGGCAAATAGACATATATAGGGATCTTCATCCCCCATAAAACGAATACACATTATTTTTCAATGTACATGAAACATTTTCCGAGATATGCCCATGTGCTGTGCCACAAAACATACCTCAACAGAATCAGAAAGCTAGACATTGTATCAACTCTCTTTTCAGACCAAGATGCACTGAAAATAGAAGTTAATCACACATAGACACAGAGAATCAAATAAAAACCCTGGAAATTAAACAACTCAGTGTTGAACAAAGTGCTGAATAGAAAGGAAATCAAGGAAGAAATTAAAAGTTACCTGGAAACAAACGAGAATGAACACACGAGCTACCAGAACTTGTGGGATACAAGTAAAGCAGTGATGAGGGGAAAATCATAGCTCTGCAAGCATACCTCACGATGGAAGAAAGAGTCCACATAAATAACCTGACTTTACAGCTCAAGACTTTAGAAAAGGACTGAAAGACCAGCCCAATACAGGCAGGAGAAGGAAATAATAAAACTTAGAGCAGAAATTAACGACATGAAACTCAAAAAAAAAATCCTAAAGATCAATAAAAGGAAGAGTCGATTCTTTGAGAAAATAAATAAGATTGATAAAACAAAACCAAGACTCATAAGGAAAGAGAGAACACTAATAAACTGAATCAGAAATGAAAATGGGGACATCACAACAGAAACCGATGAAATTCAAAAGATCATCAGAGATTACTTTGAAAGTCTGTATGCCACGAAACAAGAGAACACAGAAGAAATGATAAATTCCTGAACTCTTACAACCTCCAGAGTATGAGCCAAGAATATTTAGAATACCTAAATAGACCTATCAACATCAAGGAAATTGAAACAGTGATCAAAAATCTTCACAAAAGCAAAAGCCCAGTTCCAGGTGGATTCGAAACGAATTCTTCCGAGCATTTAAAGAGGACCGATTGCCAGTCCTTTTCAAGCTTTTCGAAGAAATTGAAGAAACAGAAACTATCCTAAACAGTTTCCATGAGGGGCTGGAGCGACAGCACAGCGGGTAGGGCATTTGCCTTGCATGTGACCGACCAGGGTTCGATCCCCAGCATCCCATATGGTCCTCCAAGCACCACCAGGAGTGATTCCTGAGTACAGAGCCAGGAGTAACCTCTGAGCATAGCCGGGTGTGACCCGAAAAAAAGGGAAAAAAAAAACCAGTTTCTATGAGCAAATATCACTCGAATACCAAAAGCAAACAGACACCACAAAAAAGAAAATTACAGGCCGATATCCCTGACAAACATGGATGTGAAGATCCTGAACAAAATATTAGCAAATAGAATTCAACAATTCATCAAAAGATCAAATACCACCATCAAGATGGATTCATCCCGGGGATGCAAGGATGGGTCATCATTGGCAAGTCAATATAATTCATCATATCAATAAAAGAAAAGTTAAAAACTATATGATCAAAATATAAAAAACATATGACCAAAAGATAAAAAAAATATGACCAATAGATGCGGAGAAAGCATTTGACAAGATTAAGCACCTGTTTATGATGAAAAATCTCATAAAATTGGAATTGAAGGAACTTTCCTCAATATAGTCAAAGCTGTCTACCACAAGCCTATGGCAAGCATTATCTTCAACTGGGAAAAACTAAGAGCCTTCCCTCTAAGATCAGGGACTAGACAAGGATACCCACTTTCACCATTCCATCCAATATAATATTGGAAGTACTTGCCATAACAGTAAGTCAAGTTAAAGTCATCAAGGGCATCTAAATAGGAAAGGAAGAACTCAAACTCTCACTATTTTCACATGACATAATACTATATTTAGAGAACCCCAAAGCCTCTACCGAGAAGCTCCCAGAAACAATACACTTGTATGGTAAAGTCTCAGGCTATAAAATCAATACCTAAAAATTCATGACTTTCCTATATGCAAATAATGAAAGAGAAGAAAGTGATATGAAAAAAGCAATCCTGTTCATAATCATGCCTCAGAAAATCAAGTACCTCGGAGTAAACTTAACCGAAGAGGTAGAAGACCTGTACAAGGAAAACTACAAAATACTACTTCAAGAAATAAAGGAGGACATGATAAAATAGAAACACATCCCCTACTCATGAATTGTGAAAATTAACATTGTTCAAATAGCAATACTCCCCAAAGCATTATACAGATTCAATGTGATCCCTATGAGGGTACCCATAACATTCTTCAAAGAAATGGATCAAACACTCCTGAAATTCATATGGAAAAAAAGCCCCCACGAAGAGCTAAAGCAATTCTTGGGAAAAGAATTCAAACTATACTACAAAGTGGTAGTAATTAAAACAGCATGATACTGGAACAAAAGCAGATCCAAATACCAGTGGGATAGGGTTGAATATCCTTACACACATCCACAAGTATATGATCATATAATCTCTGATAACGGAACAAGAAATGTGTAATGGAGCAAGGAAAGCCTCTTTAACAAATGGTGCTGGCAAAACTGAACAACTACATGCAAAAAATATGCTCAGATCTCTACCTAACATCATGCACAAATGTCAGATCAAAGTGCATTAAAGACCTCAATCAGACCAGAATCCATAAGGTACATCGAAAAAAAGGTCAGCAAAACCCTATACGACATGACCTGAGTGTCCGAGAACAGGAGACTGGTTAAGGAAACTTTGGTACATCTACACAATGGAGTACTATTTAGTTGTTAAGAAAGATGAAGTCATCACATTTACATACAGGTGGTACTACATGGAAAGTATCATGCTAAGGGAAATGAGTCAGAAAGAGAGGGACAGATAGAAAGATTGCATTCATCTGGGGAACCGAAAGTAATAAAATAGGAGACTCACACCCAAGAATAGCTGAGATAAACAGCAGGAGGTTTACTCTATGGCATGGAGGCCAGCTGCACACTCTAGGGGTAAAGGCAGCTCAGATAGAGAAGGGAGCACCAAATAAAGGGTGTTGGGAAGATCCACCCAGGATGGGAAATGCATGCTGAAAGTAGACTATAGACCAAACATGATTGCCACTTAATGTCTCGTTTGCAAACCATAGCACCCCAAAGGAGAGAGAGAACAAAAGGGAGTGCCTTGCTACAGAGGCAAGGTGGGATGGGGGATGGGGGGAATAGGAGGGATACTGGGATTAGTGGTCATGGAGAATGGGCACGGTGGAGGGATGAGTAGGGTACTCGATCATTGTATAACTGAAGCCCATGCACAAAAATTTGTAAGTCTACAACTGTACCTCATGGGGTTTCACTAATAAAATTTTTTTTAAAAACCCTATACAACATGGAAGCTTAAGGTATCTTCAAGGACAAAACGCCATTCACCAAGCAAGTGGAAATCAAGATAAACAAATGGTACTATCTCTTTTTTTCTTTCTTTTTTTTACACTCCACAAGCTTATCAAATTTACTCAGTCATCCAGGGATAGGAATTTCAGTTTATCTTTGTTCTTATGACATGTTATTTAATAGATTCTAGTATACTCTTATTTTAAAAAAATTATTAGTGAAACACCATGAGGTACTGTTGTAGAATTACAAATATTTGTGCTTGGGTTTCAGTTTTACAATGATTGTGTAACCATCCCTCCACCAGCGCCCATTTTCCACCACCAATGATTCTAGTAACCCTCTCATTACCACCCGCATCCCCCTCCCCACCATCCCACACTGAATCTGTGGCAGGCCATTCCCTTTTGTTCTCTCTCTCCTTTTGTGTGCTGTGGTTTGCAATAGAGGTATAGAGAGGCAATAATGTTTGGTCTGTAGTCTACTTTCAGCATGCATCTCCTATCCTGGTCGGATCTTCCCAACACCCTGTACTTGGTGTTTTCTTCTCTATCTGAGCTGCCTTTTCCCCCAGCATGTGTGGCTGGACTCCAAGCCATGGAGTGAACTTCCTGGTACTTATCTCGACTATTCTTGGGTGTTAGTTTCCTACTTTGTTACTTTATGTTCCCCAGATGATGCAATCTTTCTATGTCTGTCCCTCTCTTTCTGACTCATTTCACTTACCATAATATTTTCCATGTAGAACCACTTGTAAGTAAATTTCATGGCTTCATCTTTTCTAACATCTGCATAGTATTCCATTGTGCAGATGTACCAAAGTTTCTTTGACTAGTTGTCTTTTCTTGGGCACTCGGGTTTTTTTTTTTATAGATTCTTGCTATTGTAAAGAGTGCTGCAATGAACAAACAAGTGCAGATGTCACTTTGACTATACTTTTTTGCATCTCTGGGATATATTCCCAGGAGTAGTATTGCTGGGTCAAATGAGAGCTCAATTTCTAACTTTTTGAGAATGATTAATGCTGTTTTAAAAAGGGGCTGAACCATTCTGCTTTCCCACCAGCAGTGTAGGAGGGTGCTTTTCTCACCATATCCATGCCAACACCGGTTGCTTTTGTTATTTTAGATGTGTGTCAGTCTTTGTGGTGTGAGGTGGTATCTCATAGTTGTTTTGATCTGCATCTCCCTGATGATTATTGATGAGGAGCATTTTTTCATGTGTCTCTTTGCCATTCGTATTTCTTCCTTGAGAAAATTTCTGTTCATTTCATCAATCCATTTTCTCATGGGGTTGGATGTTTTCTTTTTGACAGTTCAATCAGTGCCTTATATATCCTAGATATCAACCCCTTATCAGATGGGTATTTGGTGAATATTATTTCTAATTTTGTTGATTTTCTTTGTATTTTGTTCACTCTATCTTTTGAGGTGCAGAAGCTTCTTAGCTTAAGATAGTTCCATTATTTTATCTCTGTTTCCACTTGCTTGGTCTGTAGAGTGTCGTCTTTGAAGATACCATTAGCTTCAATATAGTGGAGTGTTTTGCCGACCATGTCTTCAATGTACCTTATGAATTCTAGTCTGATATTGAGTTCTTTAATCCATTTTGATCTGACTTTTGTGCATGGTATTAAGTCGAGGTCTAAGCCCATTTTTTGCATGTGGTTGTCCAGTTATGCCAGCACCATTTGTTATAGAGGCTTTCCTTGCTCCACTTCACATTTCTTGCTCCCTTATCAAAGAATATATGTTCATACATTTGGGGTTGTATGCACGGATATTCTACCCTGTTCCATTGGTCTGCAGCTCTACCTTTGTTCCAGTACCATGCTGTTTTAATTATTGCAGCTTTGTTTTAGAGTTTGAGGTTCGGAAGTGTAATCCCTCCCAACATCTATTACCAAGAATTGCTTTAGCTATTCGTCCGGGCTTGTTTTTCCATATGAATATCGGATAGTTTTATCAATTTCTTTAAGAATGTTATGGATATCCTCATAGGGATTACATTGAATCTGTATAATGCTTTTGGGAGTATTGCCATTTTGACAATATTACTTCTTACTGCACATGAGCAGGTGATATGTTTCCATTTTCTCATGTCCTCTTCTATTTCATGGAGTAGTGTTTTGTAGTTTTCGTTGTAGAGATCCTTTACCTCTTTAGTTAGACTGATTCTGAGGTACTTGATTTTCTATGACACGATTGTGAATGGGATTGCTCTTTTGATGTCACGTTCCTCTGTCTCATTATTTGCATATAGGAAGGCCATGAATTTTTGTGTATTAATTTTATTTTATTTTGGGGGTATTAATTTTATATCCTGCATCCTTAGTGTACAAGTCTATTGTTACTAGGAGTTTCTTGGTAGAGGATTTAGGATTCTCTAGATTTAGCATCATATCATCTTCGAATAGTGAGAGCTTGATTTTTTCCTTCCTATTTGGATGCCCTTAATATCTTTTTCTTGCCTAGCTGCTGTTGCAAGTACTTCCAACATTATAAATAACAGAAATGGTGAGTGTGGGCATCCTTGTCTTGTCCCTGATCTTAGAGGGAAGGCCCTTAGTTTTTCCCCTTTGAGGATAATGCTTGCCGTAGCTTTGTTGTAAATCGCTTTGACTATCTTGAATAAGGTTCATTCTAAACTCATTTTGGTGAGAGTTTTCATCATAAACAGCTGTTGGATCTTGTCAAATGCTTTTTCTGCATTTCTTGGTATGATTATATGGTTTTTTATCTTTACTTTTGTTGATATGATGTATTATGTTCATTGATTTCCGAGTGTTAAACCATCCTTGCATCACCGGGATGAATCCCTCTTGGGCCTGGTGTATAATCTTTTTGATGAGTTGTTGAATTCTATTTGGTAATAGTTTTTTGAGAATCTTCGCATCCGTGTTCATCACAGATATTGGCTTATAGTTTTTTTTGCTGTTAGTGTCTTTGTTTGCTTTTTGTATTAGGGAGATACATACCTCATAGAAACACTTTGGGAGAGTTTCTGTTTTCTCAATTTCCTGGAAAAGTTTGAGGAGAACTGGCAACAGGTGCTCTTTAAATATTTGGAAGAATTCACTAGTGAATCCATATGGCCTTGAGCTTTTGTTTTGGGGAAGACTTTTTGGGGGGTCACACCCAGCGATGCACAGGGGTTACTCCTGGCTTTTTACTCAGGAATCACTCCTGGCGGTGCTCAAGGGACCATATGGGATGCTGGGAATAGAACCCTGGTCGGCCGTATGCAAGGCAAACGCCCTACCCGCTGTGCTATCGCTCCAGCCCCTCGGGGAAGAATTTTGATTACAATTTCAATTTCCTTGATAAGAATGGGTATATTCAGGTATTCCAAGTCTTCTTGGTTAAATCTTGGGATATTATAGCAATCCAGGAATTTATTCATTTCTTCTAAGTTCTCTTGTTTCGTTGCATACAGACTCGCAAAGTAGTGTCTGATGGTCTTTTGTATTTAATTGGTTTCTGCTTGATGTTCTCTTTTTCATTTCTAATTCGGTTCAATATGGTTCTCTCTCTCTTTCTTTGTGAGTCTCGGTAGTGGTTTATCAATCTTGTTTATTTTCTCGAAGAACCAGATCTTGATTTCATTGACCTTCCGGATTGATTTTTGGTTTCCATGTCATTAATATCTGCTCTAAGTTGTATTATTTCTTTCCTTCGCCGGATTTGGGTTCCTTTTTTTTGCCTTTTTCTAAGATCTTGAGCTGTCAGTTCAGGTTATCTATGTAGGCCCTTTTTCCTTCCTTAGGAATGATTGGAAAGCTATAAATTTTCCTCTTAAAATGGCTTTAGCTATACCCCATAGGTTCTGGTAGCTCATGTCTTCATTTTCATTGTTTCCAGGTCTTTTGATTTCGTCCTTGACTTCCTTCCTGATGCATTCTTTGTTCAACATTGAGTTGCTTAATTTCCAGGTGTTTGATTTGGTTCTCCATGTCTGTGTGTGATTTCCTTCTATCTTCAGCACATCATAGTCTGAAATGATTGTTGATATTGTATCTTCCTGATTATATTGAGGTATGTTTTGTGGCCTAGAACGTGGTCTATTTTGGAAAATGTTCCGTGTGCACTGGAAAAGAATGTGTATTCTTTCTTTTTGTGGTTTAAATCCCTTTATAGGTCTATTAGCCTTCTCTCTTCTATTTCTTCCTTCAAAGCCAATGTTTCTTTGCTTAATTTTGTTCTTGTTCATCTATCCAGAGGTAATAAAGCAGTGTTGAAGTCTCTTACTACTATTGTATTGCTAAAAATGTCTTCCTAAAAATCTGTTAGCAATTGTTTTAAGTATTTAGTTGACCCCTCATTAGGTACGTATACATTTAAGATTGTGATTTCTTCCTGTTTTACATATACTTTGATAAATAAAAAATGGAATTCGCTGTCACTTCTAATATTTTTCAACATGAAATCTATGTTGTCCGATACTAGTATGGCCACTCCAGCTTTTTGAGGGAGCTGTTTGCTTCTAGGAATGCTTTCCATCTTTTATCTTTGACTTTCTGTTTGCTCTGAGTGTTCACATGTGTTTCTTGTAGGCAGCAGAATGTTGGTTTCAGTTTCTACATCCAGTCTGCCACACTGTGTCTAATTATTGGTGTATTTAGACCATTGACATTGAGAGAGATTATTGTCATGGGATTTTGTGTTATCTTTCTGTAAGGGTTGGTTGTGCTTATGGGTGTTTTCCCTCTTGAATTACAGGAGCCCTTGTAGTCCTTTTTTTAGGTTTGGTTTTCATTCTATGAAGTTCCTGAGATGTTGTTTATCTATAAAATGGTGTATCATTCCATCAAGTTTGAGTAAGAGTTTAGCTGGATAAAGTATTCTCGGTGAGGCGTTCATTTCATTGATTTTTTTCACTATATCCCACCATTGTCTTCGGGCTTGGAGGGTTTCCTCTGATAGGTTTGCTGTAAATCTAAGGGGTGCTCCTTTGTATGTGATTTTCTTCTTTGACCTTGCTGCTTGTAGTATTTTGTGCCTCTATCCCGTTATCCATCATTCTGACTAAGATATGCCTTGGAATGTTTTTATTAGGGTCTCTTTTAGCTGGTACTCTTCTGGCTCATTGGATCTGGATGTCTGCATTCTTTAACTCTGGGAACTTTTCAGCAATGATTTCTTTCACTGTGGCTTTTTCACTGGAGTTGGCTCCCTGCCCTTCTGCTACTCTAGTTATTCTAATGTTGTTCTTCTTGGAGTCATCCCCTAGTTCTCTGATTTGCCTTAGAACTATTTTGAAGTCTTTTCCCATTGTTTTTCGTTGCCTATACGATTTCTACTGCTCATATTCAGGCTCACTGTTCCTGTCTTCAGCTGTAGTCATTCTAATGTTGAGAGCACCCTCTGAGATTTTAATTTCATCTACTGAATCCTTTAGTTTTGAAACATCTTTTTGTAGTTTTGTATTTCTGCTCTCATTTCTTTCTGTATTTTCTTGAATATCTTATCCACTGCTTCTTTCATTTCTTCCATTAATTTTCTGGATGTCTGCTCCATTGATTCTTTGAGTTCCTTGAACATCCTCAGTATTTTATCTCGAAATTCTTTATTGGAGAGATCGTATTTGGGGGTAACCCCTGTTGAGGATTCGGGACTCTTTTCTTCATCCTCTTCTTGTAGTGGATATTTTCGTTCTTTCTTCATGTTGTTGTGGTTCTATAGAGTTAGTACCTTCAAGTTCACTAGCACTGTTCCCTCTTATTGTGGGAAAGGGTTCTCAATGAGCTCAGTCGTTGGTGCTCACCCTTCTCCCCTTCTAGAATATGCCCTTTCTCTCAAAATTATTCTGTGACTTATGATAGGCATCCATTGAATCATTGGAGGATGTGCTCTTTTATATGGGCTTTTTGCACACACTGGTCTTTTAATGGAGATGGTATAGTCCAGTGGTTTGTTGTCGCATTGTGTTGAGGCAGCCAGGACTTTTTGCAAAGAATTAGGTGATATAGGTTGGCATATGAGTTGAGAGTGCTGGGAATGGCAAAAATAACCGAGGTCACGAGAGCAGCACTGGACACACAGAAGGCCACGCCCACTTCCCCAGAGGCCAAGTCCTTATAGTGGAGTCCACACCCCCAGCCAGTCCCATATGCTAGTCCCAGGTCCTCTCTGGCTTCCCAGCTGTGAGGGTGTGGTGCGGGGAAGGGGTGTGCGGGGAATGCAGGGCAGGGACCTGCTGACCAAGGAACCTGTAGAGAAGGGCGTTGGGGCAACAAGGTGGGCAGGCAATCTGGCAGAACTCGGGCAGATGTTCCCCAAGGTCACCTCTGGCTACCTGGTGGTGAATGTGCAGCGTGGAGAAGGGCCACGTGGGGCGTGTGGAAATGGGACTATTTTAAACTAAGAAGCTTTTGCACCTCAACAGAAACAGTGACCAAATACAAAGACAATCTACAGAATCGGAAAGGATACTCACCCAATGCCCCTCCGACAAGGGGTTAATATAAAGGATATATAAGACAATGGTTGAACTCTACAAGAAGAAAACATTCAAATTCATCAGAAAATGGGGTGATGAAATGAACAGGAACTTCCCCAAAGAAAAAATCCAAATGGCCAGGAAGCACATGAAAAAGTGCTCCTCATCACTGATCATCAGAGAGTTGAAGATCAAAACAAATATGAGATATCATCTCACACCACAGAGACTGATTCACATCCAAAAAAATAAAAGCAATCAGTGTTGATGTGGATGTGCCGAGAAAGGCACTCCACTTCACTGCTGGTGGGAATGTCTAATGGTCAATCCATTTTAGAAAACAATACGGACGTTTCTCAGAAAACTACAAATTGAGTTCCCATTTGACCTAACAATACCACTTCTTGGATTATATCCCAGAGATTCGAAAATGTATAGTCGAAATGAAATCTGCACTTTTATGTTTATTGCCGCACTATTTATGATAGCCGAATCTGGAAAAAAAACACGTGCCTGAGAATAGATGAATGGTTAAAGAAACTTTGTTATATCTACACAATGGAATACTGTGCAGCTGTTAGAATAGATGAAATCTTGAAATTTGCATATAAATGGATCAATATGTAGAGTATCTTGCTAAGCAAAATGAATCAGAAAGAGCAGCACAAACACAGAATGACTGTACCCATTTGTGGAATATAAAGTAACATAATAGCGATAGCACAGCGGTAGGGCGTTCGCCTTACAAGCGGCCAACAGGGCCGACCCGAGTTCGATTCCTCCACCCCTCTCGGAGAGCTCGGTAAGCTACCGAGAGTATTCGATATGCCAAACACAGTACCAACAAAGTCTCCAATGGAGACGTTACTGGGCCCGCTCGAGCAAATCGACGATCAACGTGAGGGCCTTTACCTTTACCTTTACCTTAATAGGAGAATAATACCTAAGGATAGTAAAGATAAGGCTCAGGAGGATCGCCCCATAACTTGGAAGCTGATTTCATGTGCTTGGGAAAAAGGCAGGTCGGAGGGAGAAGAGACCACTAATTAAATGATGGCTGGAGGGATTGCTTGTGATGGTAGATGTTTGCTGAATGTAGACTATGAACGAAACTTGATGGCTGCTTAGTGTCTATGTTGGAAACCATAACACCCAAAAGGAGAGAGAGAGAGAGAAAGAGAGAGAGAGAAAGCAAGAGAAAGAGAGAAACAGGGAATGTGTCTGTCACAGAGGCAGGGGGAGAGAAAGGGTGGGAGTGGTGGAAGGGACAATGGGAATATTGATGGTGGAGAAAGGACACTGTTTGAGGGATGGGTACTCGAACATTGATAAAAATGTAATCACAAAAATTTGTAAGTCTGTAACTGTATCTCATGGTGATTCACTAAAATAAAATATAAAAGAGAGCAAATAAAAAAGGAAATATCTGATACTTCTGCTGATCTAAAAAATGATATAAATAAACCTGCAAAATATCTATAAATGTTAAGAGTTATTTAAATATATTATATTTAGGCATATATGTTGTCAACAATGGCATATTCCCGTGTTGCCGCAATAGTGCCAAAGAGCTCCCAATTGGTGATAGTTCTGGGAGTCCTCTTCTTAAACTTTGCAGCTCTTTCTTCCCACTCTGTGAAGTAGAATTTTGTATGAAGGAGAAGGTGGTCCGATCACGTTTGGAATTTTGGACAACAGCGACATCAGTCAGGCAAATCCGTCAATTGAATATGATGTGGTCAATTTCATTGTGGAACCATCCACAGGGAGACTCCCATGTCCAAAGTTTAGATTTGGCCTTCTGGAACTGTTAGTTACTGGGAATGATCAACATGATGAACTCATACAGTCTCTCACCCTGTTCGTTCTATTCTAGGCCATGGGTCCCAATGTGGAGTTCTTCAGCTGATCTTCTCAGTCCTATGTTGGCATTAAAATAACCAATAATGATCTTGTAGAAGGTCTGATTATCTTTATAGAACTTCTCCTACTCCATGTAGAATTTCTCAATTTCTTCTTCAAAGTAATTGGATGTTGGTGCGTAGACAACGAAGATAGAAACTGCAGGCAGTGAGCCACATCTATTCAAGTGTAATCGTCCGATTCGGGTTGTTAGGCATTCAAATGGATAAATGCTCATGGCCAAGTTTGTGTTGACAAGGATACTGACACCACTGATGCCTCTTTTGCTGCATGTTGCAAGGAACAGTTCTTCTCCAGTGTCGAAAACGGCATGATGTGATTGATGCCTCCTCGTCTTGGTCAGACCAATGATGTTGTACTTGTACTTTCTCCCTTGTACCGTCAGGTCCTCCATGGCTGCATCTGATGCCAGTGTACATGCATTGAAAGTACAGACAACCATTTTTGTCTTTCTTCGTTTTGGCAGCCTAGTTCAGCCTTGAGATTTTATCAGCCTTTCCTTCCTCATCCTTAACACTGTCGTATTGGTGACTCTTTCAGGGTCAGGGGAATGAGACCCATGTATTTACTTTTTTTGGCATATTGAATATGCCACCTATAGCTTGCTAGGCTCTGCCGCATAGGCAAGATACTCTCGGTAGCTTGCCAGGCTCTCCGAGAGGGATAGAGACTTTTAGGGCAGCCTCTCTAATCGCCCTTGCAGATATTCTTTGGTTCAAACCATATTTGAACCCCATCAAATATGGTGCGGTAATTCAATATGGTATGATATTGTGGCAACATGGGAAGATCCCTTCATTGACAACATTGATGAAGAATATGTTCGACTGGTTCAGCACCTACATGATTGTGCGAGGAAACTGAGCGAGAGATAGCCACAAAAAGACGCCTGTCTTTGAAAACTCTCGTGCTGCTTCTTCAACGTGGCTCGGAGCGAGCCTCAGGCAACTTCAAGCGAATGTCCGAGCTCGCAAAGCAATGCAGAGAAGCGATAAAGGAAGACCTCAAATTGAGAAGAGCAGCAGTGCTGGCAGATGCGTCAGAAGCAGGGAAAAGCATTCGTGACACCCGTCTGTCCTTAGCCAACTACAAGACCAAGATGACTGCCCTCCGACATCCTGATGAATCTATCACATCTTCCAGAAGGGCAATGGAGACGATTATCCATGACTTCTACTCGGGTCTCTTCAATAGCCACATCCACCTGCCCACATACAAAATCCTCAGGATGGATATGTCGTTCAAAATATTCTCCCTTCCGAAACCCGACATGCCATTTATTTTGTAATGAAGCAAACAGCACCCTACCCAGACAAGGTTAGACCCCAACACCTGAAGAACCTGCTGTCAGTACTCATCAATACACTGGATCAGCTCTTCACACACTACCTGTCTGAATGCAAGGTTCCGTCCTGATGGAAAACGAGCAGGACTATTATACTGTACAAGAAGGGAGACATCTACAACATTGGCAACTATAGCCTGACCTGCTTGTTGTCCATCCTCTACAAGCTGTTCACTCGAGTCATCCTGAATAGGATTGGCAGAACACTAGATTTAGGACAACCATGTGAGCAAGCCAGCTTCTGAAAAGGATTCAGCATGATTGACCATATCCACATGGTAACCAATCTCATTGAGGTTTCTCGGGAGTTGAAGATGCCACTCTGTCTAACGTATAATGATTTAAAGAAGGCCTTTGATTCTGTTGTGACTGAAGTGACCATTGAAATCATAGCCAAACAGGGCGTAGAAACTCATTACATACGGATCCTCCATGAGCTGTATTAAGGATTCACTACCAGCATCTCACCATTCTACAAGTAAGTGATCATAGACGTCAAGAGAGGGGTTCCTCAGGGTGATATCATTTTACCAAAACTCTTCAGTGCCACTCTCGAGAACGGAATGTGATGGCTGGAATGGGAAGGAATGCGAGTGAAGATAGACGGTGTGCAACTACACCACCTCTGCTTCTGCCGGGAGCCAAAAGGTCAGTACAGCCTGACATGTAATTTAGGAACCAATTTCTTCTTGGAAAAATGTTAAATTACCATGTGTAAGTTTCTGAGCTATGCACGAGAAAACTGCCACGAGCCTTCTGTCATGGCTCACACCCTGATTCACTGAAAATCTGCATTCTTTATTAATTCCACATTTTGCCCACTTCCTCATGTAATTAATTATGAAAAGCTAGCTTGGGAGAAATAAATTGCCATTCTACATGGAAATGATCTTTGACCTCAAGAGAGAGGTTCGGCAGGGTGATACCATTTCACCGAAACTCTTCAGTGCCACCCTCGAGAATGTCATGCGATGAATAGAATGGGAAGGATTGGGAGTGAAGATAGATGGTTGGCAACTACACCACCTCCACTTTGCTGATGGCATCGTTCTAATAACAACAAACATTAGCCAAGTGGCACAAATGCTGGCCGACTTCGACCGTGAATGTGGAAAGGTCTGATTACAGCTGAATGTCACAAAGACAATGTTTATGAGAAACGAACTTGTTCCTGACGTTTCATTTACTCTCAGTGGAATGAACATCTCCGAATGCAACAGTTATGTGTACTTAGGACGAGAGCTCAACATGATGAATGACCTGGCACCTGAGTTACGCAGGAGGAAGAGAGCGGTTTGGAATGCCTTCAGGAGCGTTGGAGAAATAGCTAAGATGACGAATAATCTTTGGCTCTGGGCACATGTCTTCTATTCCACTGCTCTTCCTGAAATGGTATCACTCTGCCGAACCCCTCTCTTGAGGTCAAAGATCATTTCCATGTAGAATGGTAATTTATTTCTCCCAAGCTAGCTTTTCATAATTAATTACATGAGGAAGTGGGCAAAATGTGGAATTAATAAAGAATGCAGATTTTCAGTGAATCAGGGTGTGAGCCATGACAGAAGGCTCGTGGCAGTTTTCTCGTGCATAATTGTGAATGGGATTGTTTTCTTCATGTCTCTTTCTTCTCTTTCACTATTTGCATATAGGAAAGCCATGGACTTTTGGGTATTGAATTTTAGCCCACAACTTTACTATACAAGTCTATTGTTTCTATGATTTATTTGATAGAGGTTTAGGGTTCTCTCAGTATAGTATCATATCATCTGCGAATAGTGAGAGCTTGATTTCTTCCTTTCCTACCTGGATGCCCTTAATATCTTTTTCTTGCCTAATCACTATTGCAAGTATTCCAGTACTATTTTGAACAGTAGTGGAGAGAGTGGACAACCTTGTCTCATCCCTAATCTTAGGGGGAAGGCTCTCAGTTTTCCCCATTGAGGATGATGATTGCTGTAGGCTTGTGGTAGATGGCTTTAACTATATTGAGGAAAATCCCCTCTATCCCCATTTTGGCGAGGCTTTTCATCATAAATGGGTGCTGGATCTTGTCAAATGCTTTTTCTGCATCTATTGATATGATCATATGATTTTTATTCTTTCCTTTTGTCGATATGATGGATTATGTTGATTGATTTCTGAGTTTTAAGCCATCCTTGCATCCCCGGGATGAAACCCACTTGGTCATGGTGTATGATCTATTTGATGAGTAATTGAATTCTATTTGCTAGTATTTTGTTCAGAATCTTCGCATCCATGTTCATCAGGGAGATCAGCCTGTAGTTTTCTTTTCTTGTGGTGTCTTTGTTTTCTTTTTTTATTAGAGAGACATGGGCTTCATAAAAGCTGTTTGGGGAGTTTCTGTTTTTTTCAATTTCCTGGAAAAGCTTGAGAAGTACTGGCAGTAGGTCCTCTTTAAATATTTGGAAATATTCGCTAGTGAATTCATTTGGACCTGGGCTTTTGTTTTGTTGGAAGACTTTTGATTACAATTTTAATTTCCTTGAGGTGGATAGATCTATTCAGGTACTCTAGATCTTCTTGATTCAGGTTTGAGAGATGATAGCAATCTAGGAATTTATCCATTTCTTCTAGGTTCTCTTGTTTTGTGCCATACAGACTTTCAAAGTAGTCCCTGATGATCTTTTGAATTTCTTTGGTTTATGTTGTGATATCCCCCTTCTCATTTCTGATTTGGTTTATTAGGGTTCTCTCTATTTCTTTGCGAGTGTTGCTAGTGGTTAATCAATCTTGTTTATTTTCTCGAAGAACCAGCTCTTGGTTTCAATGATCTTTTGATTGTTTCTTTGTTTTCCATGTCATTGATTTATGCTCAAAGTTTTATGATCTCTTTCCTTCTGCTCGATTTGGGCTCTTCCTGTTGGTCCTTTTCTAAGGTCTTGAGCTGTGAAGTCAAGTTGTTTATGTGCATCTTTTCTTCCGTCCTGAGAAATGCTTGCAGAGCTATAAATTTTCCCCTTAATACGGCTTTCACTGCATCCTGTAAGTTCTGGAAGCTCGTGTCTCCATTCTCATTTGTTTCCAGCTATGTTTTGATTTCGTCCTTGACTTCCTTCCAGACCCACTCATTGTTCAGCATAGAGTTGTTTAATTTCCAGGTGTTTGATTTGTTTCTCCGTCTCTGTGTTTGATTCACTTCTATCCTCAGTGCATCGTGGTCTGAAAAGATGGTTGATACTACTTCTACGTTCCTGATTCTATTGAGGTATGTTTTGTGGCCTAGCACATGGTCTATTTTGGAAAATGTTTTGTGCGCACTGGTGAAGAACGTGTATTCTTTCTTTTGGGGATGTAAATCCCTGTATAGGTCTACATGCCCTTTCTCTTCTATTTCTTCTTTCAAAGGCAATGTTTCCTTGCTGAGTTTTGTTCTTGTTGATCCATCCAGAGGTGATAAGGCGATGTTGAAATCTCCAACTACTATTATGTTGCTAGCAATGTTCTCATTAAGATCTGTTAGCAGTTGTTTTAAATATTTAGCTGTTCCCTCATTAGGTGCGTATACATTTAAGAGTGTGATTTCTTCCTGTTGTACACATCCCTTGATGAAGAGAAAATACCTTCGCTGTCCCTTCTAATCTTTTTCAACGTGAAATTAATGTTGTTGGATACTAGTATGGGCCCCCAACATTTTTGAGGGAGCTGTTTTCTTGCAGGATTGTTTTCCATCCTTTGACTTTCAGTCCATGTTTGCTCTGACTGTTGATATGAGATTCTTGTTGGCAGCAGAATGTTGGTTCTGTCTCTGAATCCATTTTGCCACTCTGTGTCTCTTAAATGGTGAATTTAGTCCGTTGACATTGAGAGAGATTATTCTTATGGGTTTTGTGTGATCTTTTTGTAATTGTCTGCTGTGGTTGTAGGGTTTGTCTTGTCTTATAGTAGCCCCTTTAGCCCTTGTTTTAGGTTTGGTTTTGAGTCTATGAAGTTCCTGAGATGCTGTTTATCTAGAAAATAGTGTACCGTTCCTTCAAGTTTGGGTGAGAGTTTAGCCGGATAGGGTATTCTTGGTGAAGCATTCATTTCAGTGAGTTTTTTCACTATATCTTGCCACTGCTTTCAGGCTTGGAGGGTTTCCTCTGATAGATCTGTTGTGAATCTAAGGGGTGCTCCTTTGTATGTGATTTCCTTCTTTGACCTTGCTACTTGCAGTATTGTGTCTCTATCGGCGGCATTGATCATTCTTACTATGATGTGTCTTGGAGTGTTTTTGTTAGGGTCTCTTTTAGCTGGCACCCTTCAGGCTCCTTGAATCTGAATGGCTGCGTTGTGGAGCTCTGGGAATTTTTCAGCGATGATTTGTTTAACTGTGGCTTTTACATTGAGATTGTTTCCCTGAGCTCTGGTATTCCAATGATTCTAATATTGTTCCTCTTGGAATCGTCTCCTAGGCTTCTGATTCTCTCTACAGCTATTTTGAGTCCTTTGCCATTGTTTGTTGTTGCCTGTTGTCTTGGTCCAGCTGATCCTCCAGATCGCTGATTCTTTCCTCATCTGTGGTCATTCTACTTTTGAGAGTACATACTGAGTTTTTTTTTTATTTCATCTATGGAATCTTTGATTCGTGACATTTCTGTGTATTGCTTTCCAATTTCTGCTCTCATTACTTCCTGTATTTTCTCAATTGTCAGATCCATTGTTTCTTTCATATTCTCCTTCAATTTACTGGATATCTGTCTGACTGTTTCATTGAGTTCATTGAATATCTTCTTGACTCCATATCTGCATTCTTTGTCAGAGAAGTCCCTTAGGTGAGCAACACCTACAGAGGCTTCTGGACTCTTTTCATCGTCCTCCCCTTGTGGTGGGGATTTACGTTGTTTCTTCATGTTGGAGAGTAAGTGTGGGGACTAGATTCTTTGGTATGACTACACTACCTGTGGCCGCATGAGCATTGGCCCGCTGAAAATTAGTCCACACCCACTTGTACAGAAGCCACACCCAGTTCTAAAGTGGCTGCACCCCCACGGAAACCTGGTGTGTGTGGGGTGAGTAAAGACTGGGTGGGGGAGAAGAACAGCTTAGCTTGGGGGACGAAGAGGAAGAGGCAGAGGCTCAGAGCTGCTTTGTTTCCCAAGGTATGAGAGGATGCCTGGGGGGCTTGCAGGGAGAAATCCAAATCCTGGGTTTGAGAAGCGGCAGATAAACTGACCTGGGTGGGGGGGAGAAGACAAGCTCAGCTTGGGGGGCAGAGGCTCAGCGCTGCTTTTCTATAAAAGGAAATGTTTAAAAACTCCTCGCATTTGGGTCTGTAGTGATAATACAGTAGTTAATGCTTGCCTTGTGCACTGCTGAACCAGGTTTTTTTCCTTCGAACTACGTAGGGTACTCTGAGGCCCTTTAGGACTGATGCCAGAGCACAGAAGCAGGAAACCCTGAATACCAACACGTGAGGCTCAAAACAAAAATGTCGTCAAATGATATAAATCAAAAATGTGTTTCTCTATGTCAAGAACTTTGTGTAGAAACTAGATCTGTTTCTGTTACCCAAAGTGAGTATATTGTATTAGTTAGACCATAGATGTCAATCCTCTAAGGTAGCTTGGTTAACCTCTGGCTGTATTAATCTAGCTGACAAGAAAACTACAAATTTCGTGATAAGGCCAAAATTTTTAAGTGAGAATTCCTAATAATTCTTTACCTCTCTCAACTGTACATCATAAAAATAAAACTGAATTGTCAGAGAGTTTCGAAGCTGGCACAGACGTTAAAGAATGTTTAAGATTGTCAAATAAATTAGGGGCTGTAAGCTTCAAACAAATGGGCTCAAAATTAGCACCTCAAATGAAAGCATAAAGAGTCTTAGCAATAATTTTAAGTTAAGGACCTAGAAGATAAAGAATCTAGTCTGACCAGAAATAACCATTAGATCTCATTGAGAAGTAGAGGATGAATATGATCTAATGAGGGTCTCTTGGGGAGGTGAGATTTTCCATGTTTCCTGAGAGATAGAGAAGCACAAATATGTGACCATAGAAAGGAAATTTTCAACTTTATAAGCGGGAAGCACAATTATCCCAGGAATGTACAAAATGGAATAGAGTGATAGTGTTTTAATGCAATAGATTAATTATAAGCAGAGGAAATAGAACAGAACAGTTAAAAGAAGTTTAGTTATGAGAGGCTTGACTCCCAATTGGACTTGATATGAAATAGGATATTAAGATTCATTAGTGGATTTTAGACAGTGATTGTTTTGGTCTATGATGAGAGGCTTTACTCAGAATTAAAGTGCCCTATGGCTAAGAACGTACCTGATTGGGATATTTAGGCGTGATGTTAGTAAAAATACCTTGGAAGGGTCTTATTAGAAAACCAAGAAAGAAAAGGCCATAAGCTAACAAGCTATTATATTGATTCCAGTGATATTATCCAAGGAAAGGAAGAAGGGTAAAACCAGTTCAGAGGATCTGGAGCGATTGTACGGCAGGTAGGATGCTTTCATTGCATTCAGTCTACCAGATTAGGTCCCCGCACCCCGATGGTCCCTGAAGCATGTCAGGAGTGATCTCCGAGTCCAGAGCCAGGATTAAGTCATGCGAATTGCTGGGAGTGATTCCCCAAAACAAAACAAAACAAAACAAAATAGTTGAGTGTTTGAACATGAAGGACCCCACTCCAGGCTGTTTTATTCCAGGGCAACCTGGAGTTTGGTGGGTGAGTTCCCCTCCCCGCCCTAAGGAGCCAGCCCAAGCAGAAGAAAACCTCCAGAACTCAACTGCTGCCATGCTCATGGCTGCTCTCCACACGTTTGGGCCAAGCCTCACCAAACAGTGAATCTGCAGAAAACCCAGGTATCTGGGACATACGACTGAAAACTCTAGGTTCAACGAAACCAGGAATGGGTGACCTCCCCAATCTTCCCCTGTTTCCAGCAACTTGGCAGTCACACCCACAAGCCACCTGTGGCTGGCGCCAGATAACCCCATCAATGACCATGATCCAGAGACTCATTATAATTCTCTCAGAAGAGAGCATAAAATGACACATCATAGCCATCACACAAGACTTGGACACCAGGCTGTTTCATTTCCCTTCCTGTTCCAAGGAGCTAGCCCTGGCAACCGAAATCCTCCAGAAATCAATCACTGGCATGTTCACGGCTGCTCTCAACATGCTCAGGCTGAGCCTCAGCCATGAATCAATCTATTCTTGGACATCTCATACTTTACACCACTAATATACCAAGAGTAGTACATGACATTTGATGGGGTTTAAAGTAGTAGGTAACCAATCTTAGGTGGAAGTATATTTCATATATATTTATATATGTATATATGCTCAAGTGGGCCCAGTAACGTCTCCATTGGAGACTTTGTTGTTACTGTGTTTGGCATATCGAATACTTCACGGGGAGCTTGCCAGGCTCTGCCATGCGGGCGAGATACTCTTGGTAGCTTGCCGGGCTCTCCGAGAGGAGCGGTGGAATCAAACTTGGGTCGGCCATGTTGGCTGCGTGCAAGGCAAACGCCCTACCGCTGTGCTATCGCTACACACAAGGCTCAAACTTTAACAACTTGTTAGTAATCTCTTAGAGAAGGGCTTAATGGCTTCTGGGTGAAATACAACAATCTTCACACACTTTCCTCCAAGGAAAATTCTTTGAAGAATTTTCAGAGATTTATTTTTAACAAATAATACAAAATAAATTATTTTGGTTCTGCTTTGGGGCAGGAGTTGGCTTTCAGGATGCAACATTCAAAATATGGTGGTGGGAATGTGTAATGTTGTTGGGATTGGTGTTTGAATATAACTGTAATGAAATATTGTGAAGTATTTTATAAAATTAAAATTTAAAAAAGAGTTTGAACATAAGGTTCCTTCCCAGGAGTGGAAGGGATAATTAGAAAGGAGAGAGTAAGGAAAGAAAAAAGAGGAACTTGAATCACAGACTTTTATGTTGCCCCTGTGCCAGTCAAAAAACTGATGTGCTTTCTTGCAATCTGAAGGATTATGATTACCCTAGGTTTTGCCTGATTGAGTCACACAGTGGCATTGCCATGATCAGTGAACAGTCAGTTGGACTGGAGAACTTCAAGAACATTGACTTTGTTGTTTTGCACTGTAAATAATGGTTGATCATTGTATGCAGGGAATAACAGTCACTTTTCCAGTATCCCACAATGTAGGATAACACTGTTTTGTCCTTCCTCAGGTAGCTTACGTTTATTGAGTCACACCCATCCCAGGGCATTGAACTCGTATTTAAAGTAAGTAAAGGCCCTCCCGTTGATCATCGATTTGCTCGAGCGGGCCCAGTAACGTCTCCATTGGAGACTTTGTTGTTACTGTGTCTGGCATATCAAATACTCTCGGTAGCTTGCCAGGCTCTCCGAGAGGGGCAGAGGAATCGAACTCGGGTTGGCCATGTTGGCTGTGTGCAAGGCAGACGCCCTACCCGCTGTGCTATATTATAAGTTAATATTGCCTTTCTCCTCTCCTTATGTCTTTTGAATAGTTTACCTTAAAGCAATGTACTTTCTCTATGGAAACAGGAAGACAGTTAATATTATGCTTTGTAACTTGGGAGTTGATTGACTCCAAATAATATTTACTCCTTGTCATCTGCTTTCTTGACTCAGTTGCCCTTAGTTCCTAGCACCCCCAAAGCAGGGTCCCGACGAGGGACTGAATGGACTCAGGGCAAGCAGTGAGCTACCCTGGCATCGAAATGGGCCAGGCCAAAGAGCCATGATACTCAACTATAAGTTGAGGGCATGATCCTGGAAAAATACTGTCATGATCCAACAGCAACGACGAGGGGCTACAGCAATAGTACAGTGGGTAGGGCGTTTGCCTTGCATCAGACCAACCAAGGTTCGATTCCCAGCATCCCATATGGTCCTCCAAGCACCACCAGGAGTGATTCCTCAGTGCAAAGCCAGGAGTAACCCGTGAGCATTGCCAGCTGTGACCCAAAAAGCAAAAAACAAAACAAACAAACAAACAAAAGTAACGATGGGATTAGGACCTTGCTAAGGCTAGGAAGACTAACCTGGCCTGAGGACTGCAGAATATATAGTGAGATATCCTCAGGAAGAACCAAACTGTAATTTAATATCTCTTACTGTGCTCATACAGAATGACATTGCTATAAATATTAAAAGTAGATTTACTACAACTGGGCTGGAGCAATAGCACAGTTGTAGACCATTTGCCTTGCATGCAGCCAACATGGCCAACTCGAGTTCGATTCCTCCGCCCCTCTCGGAGAGCCCGGCAAGCTACTGAGAGTATCTCGCCCGAATGGCAGAGCCTGGCAAGCTACCCGTGATGTATTTGATATGCCAAACACAGTAACAACAAGTCTCATGATGGAGACATTACTGGGCCCGCTTGAACAAATCGACGAACAACGGGAGGACCATGTATTACTACAACTATTTAAGTAGATTACTAGCTGAGGAAAGTACACACCCTTGTTGGGATCCCACCCTTGAGCAGATCTCCTAATAATCTGGAGTAATCTCTTTAGATGAGATTTTATCCTTGTGTTAATCTCCTGGAGGAGTGGTCTTACCTCTCTTTGTTGATTTGTTAATGTTCAACCCACCTTTGTGTTACCACCTTATGTGATTGCTATATAAACTAAGAACTGTAGGCTTGGGCTGGGGAGAGATCCAGAGTCAGAGCGAGAGGTGCTCAAGCTTGAGAGAGAGAACAGTCATCCTGATCCAGGCCACACATAGCGGCTCAAGAGCACCAAACGTGGGCGGTGAGACAGAGCCGTCCAGAGATTCCAAGAACACACAACCTTTGGCGTGTAAGATTTTACACCACAGTTTACAGAGAAGATAGGATATGGAAGATTAAGGAGTTTGGTCAGAAAACACTATTCCAGTGTCCACACTGCTTACATTTCAAATATAATTCTTGGGGAGTCTGTGTTCTTGTTTATGGAAACTCAAATCAGAGTGATCTGTGATAGCAGAAAGAAGAAATTGGTAAGCCTGGGTTTATTCTTGAAAGAAATTTTTACTGTTATAAAAATTGTTTTCTTTTTTATTTCTCCTATTTTTCAGAGATACTGAATGTCATAGATAATAATTCATATTGGGAGCTTTTGCAGTGCCCTTTAATTATTTTCTTTTGATTTTTGGGTCATAAATAGTGATGCTCAAGGATTACTCCTGGCTTGGGGGACCATATGGGATGCTGGTGATTGTACCCAGGTCGGCCTTATAGAAGGCAAACAGCCCACCCTCTGTACTATCTCTCAACTCCCTTTCTGTTGCTTTTTCAAGTCACTGGAGTTTCGTTTTATTCTTTGGGCTGATTGGGAGATCAATCCATGGCTGAAATTGACTTGCTTCAGAAAGATAGCTTAAAATAGCTACCAGATTTTCATGGGACTCCTGAGTCATTTCCATTAATTTATCATAATCATTATAGCTGCCAATTTGAAGGCCTGATGGAGCCAATGAAGCATATGGTCTACAGAGCACATACAGGAAAATAGATTGATAGTCAAACTCAGGCTAAATCTTGGGGACTGCCTGTTATTGCAGAGGGTGTGTTATTTTATTGAGTCACCATGAGATAGAGCATTACAAAGCAGTTTATGATTGGGTTTCAGTCATACAATGTTCTAGCACCTACCCCTACACCATTGTAATTTTCCCATCACCAATGTCCTTAGTTTCCCTCCAACCTCCCCAAACCACCCCCCACCCCAGTCTGCCTCTATGGCATGTACCTCTCTTCTCTCTCTCTCTCTCACTTTTTCATTATCCTTCACTTTAGGAATTATAGTTTGCAGTGCAGATGCTGAAAGTTTATTATATACATCCCTTTACCTAGCTTCAACACTCAGTTCATTTCCAGAGTGATCATTTCCAACTAGTCACAATTGACCCTGAATTCATTTGTAGATATAAAAAATAGTATGAAACTAATATTAAAGGCCAAGGACAACGGATGAGAAGGGATGGTCAATGATTGTAGATTATCCACAAGTGTGTGGGGGATGAAGGATAGTTAAGATCTTGGAGGGTGTCTGTTATTTTGAACAGAAGCTCGTCCACATGTATGTGTACTTTGGAATACATGTAGTGTCTTTTCTCAATAATAGTGTTAGAAACAAAATATATGTGAATATATTGCTAAGGAGGAGCATAGGAATGTTAGATATCTAAATTCTTTACCAAAATAAGTAGGATTAGGGAAGAAAGAACCATGTTTAGCTTCTATTTTTCCATTTTTAATTTTAAAAACCTGTGATTTTCAAAGTTATTGATAGTTGAGTTTTAGTCAGATAATATTTTATTTATTTATTTATTTATTTATTTATTTTTTATTTATTTATTGAATCACTGTGGGAAAGGTTACAAAGCTTTCAGGTTTATGTCTCAGTCATGCAAATATCAAACACATTTCCCTTTACCAATACTTATTTTTTCCCATGAAGAACCCCAATAAAACCCCACCCCCCACCCCTCCCCGTCCCTGTGAGGCAGATGAATTCTAGTTAACACTCTATCCGCTTTGATTAGATTGTTTCAATAAAAGACTCACCACTATTATTTAGAGTTTACCCCCCCCCCAAATCAGACATGCTGAAAAAGCATTGTGAAGTGATTTGCTTTCTACAGCTGGGTTCAAGAATTAAATGTTGGTTTTGGATTTCTGCTATTTTACCTATTGACCCTGGAAGTATTTCTACTGAAAGTCAGATAGTTAAGAAATTGGTTTCTGTGTTCTGGAGTCGTGGCCGTGCTGGAGAGCCGCTCGTGGGGGGCAACTGGTGGCCTCGGTGGGGCGTGAAGGGCGGAGAGAAACGCCCCCCTTCCCATGAGGTTTTAGTCGCCCCCACACTCCCGGCTCATACCTGCTGTCCACAAGGCTCCCATGTGGCCGCCATCTTTCTTTCCAGAGAGGAGAGGGCGAATGGGGCAACACCCTTTCCCCTCCGGCAGACTTGATGGGCTGGATCAACGCATAGTGCATAGTCCGTTCACTTTTCTGCTCCAAGCTGCTGGGTTCTGCATTAAGTCCTTGTGCTTCTGGGGCCATGGCCGTGCTGGAGAGCCGCTCGTGGGGGGCGACTTGTGACCTCGGTAGGGCGTGAAGGACGGGCCGGAACGCCCCCCGACCCATGAGGTTTTAGTCGCCCCCACACTCCCGGCTCATACCTGCTGTCCACAAGGCTCCCATGTGGCCGCCATCTTTCTTTCCAGAGGGAGGAGAGCGGAAGGGACCAACACCCTTTCCCCTCTGGGCAGAAATGATTGCCTGGATTAACGCATAGTCCTTTCACTTTTCTGCTCCAAGCTGCTGGGTTCTGCATTAAGTCCTTGTGCTTCTGGGGCCGTGGCCGTGCTGGAGAGCCGCTCGTGGGGGGCAACTGGTGACCTCGGTAGGGCGTGAAGGACGGACCGGAACGCCCCCCTTCCCATGAGGTTTTAGTCGCCCCCACACTCCCGGCTCATACCTGCTGTCCACAAGGCTCCCATGTGGCCGCCATCTTTCTTTCCAGAGAGGAGAGGGCGAATGGGGCAACGCCCTTTCCCCTCCGGCAGACTTGATGGCCTGGGTCAATGCATAGTCCGTTCACTTTTCTGCTCCAAGCTGCTGGGTTCTGCATTAAGTCCTTGTGCTTCTGGGGCCGTGGCTGTGCTGGAGAGCCGCTCGTGGGGGGCAACTGGTGACCTCGGTAGGGCGTGAAGGACGGACCGGAACGCCCCCCTTCCCATGAGGTTTTAGTCGCCCCCACACCCCCGGCTCATACCTGCTGTCCACAAGGCTCCCATGTGGCCGCCATCTTTCTTTCCAGAGGGAGGAGGGCGGAAGGGACCAACACCCTTTCCCCTCTGGGCAGAAATGATTGCCTGGATTAACGCATAGTCCTTTCACTTTTCTGCTCCAAGCTGCTGGGTTCTGCATTAAGCCCTTGTGCTTCTGGGGCTGTGGCCGTGCTGGAGAGCCGCTCGTGGGGGGCAACTGGTGACCTCGGTAGGGCGTGAAGGACGGACCGGAACGCCCCCCTTCCCATGAGGTTTTAGTCGCCCCCACACTCCCGGCTCATACCTGCTGTCCACAAGGCTCCCATGTGGCCGCCAGTCAGATAATATTTTAAAACCAATCCCCCTACCAGTGTCATATTCCCTCCACCAGTGTTCCCATATTCCTTTACCATCCCAATCTCTACACCATCCACATTTGTCAACTTGAGAGGTACATTACAATTTTTCATTGGTTGCAGCTTAGATCTCATGTTTGAAGTTTTATTGAGTCTGTGTTCAGAATATATGGCTGTACCACTGACCCATATCACCAATATAATCGAAGATATGATGCTGTTTCACCCATTACTTCTAGTTCTTTTTTCTCCCATTGATTTCTTTCCTTCCCTCTCCTCTCTAAACACTGTGATTAAGGGTGGTATAGGCATCCACTTTTTACTGAATGAAAAAAATATTTGCATTGAAAACATCAGATAAAGGTTTGATATCCACGATATATAAAGTATTCACAAAGAACAGCCAAAAATTTAAAAAACCTGTCAAAAGTAGGAAATGGAAATGAATAAAAACTTCTCAGAGTAAAACAGGCAGATTACCAGTAGGCACGTGAAAAAAAGTTCATCCTCACTCATCATCAGAGAAATTCACTTTTGGCTTCTACCTGAGAGAGCTGTAAATGAGAAAAGGGCACACTTATGCAAATAAGACTCTCTATCCCAGTCATCTCAAAAGTAGATAAAGCCTCATGGTTTTAGTTGGGGGTGATATAGTTCTAAGGAAAATTTCTGTGGGTTTGAGAGGAGGATGATGAGGGATCTTGTAGAAAGGGAAAGATATATAGTGGTGGTTTCTGACAATATAGAAGAGGATATATAGGTAGTAGGATACAGAGGAGAAGCTTTTGAGGTAATAAGAGCTGAAGATCTGGTAGAGCAGTAGAGAGGTTTGTGGAGGAATAAGGATGTAAGGGCTCTGAATAGAAAAGGAAATTTTAAGTGGGTGGAGGAGAGGATAAAGGTGAAGAAGTAACAGGAGAAGCAGAGATACACGACAGGACAGAGTATGCGAAATCAGAATGATCTTGTAATTAGATAAATGTAATTAGATAACCAACACAGAGGTGTTTAGTAATCTCTTTTTTTTGGCAGAAAATAAAAGAAAAGCTATAGCTGTGATATGCACTCTAGGATCAGACCTCTTCATTATTGGGAAGGTACTGATGACGTTTATTATAATGGAAAATAGGGCGTTTTGGATGATTCTTGGTTTGTTTTTGGTTTTTTTTTTTTTTTGAGATTCAGGAGAAGACAGGTGAGCAAGAATTCCTTACAGACACCAACAGGAAAATTGCTCGATGATTTCCTATTTTAAATTCACCTATAGAAAAGAAAACGGGGCTGAGGGATATGGAAGGGAAACTGGGAACATTTGTGGAAGGAAGCTGACACTGGTGGTGGGATAGATGCTGCAATATTTTATAACTAAAACTCAAGTGTGAATAACTTTGAAGTCAGGAGGCTTTAATAAAAATTTAAAAATCATAACAATAAGCAAAATAATAAACACCCCTACCCAAAATAAAAGGCTAAGATTGGGGCTAGAGCAGTAGCACAGCGGGTAGGGCGTTTGGCTTGCACGCTGCTGACCCGGGTTCGATCCCCAGCGTCCCATATGGTTTCCTGAGCACCGCCAGGAGTAATTCCTGAGTGCATGAACCAGGAGTAACCGCTGTGTACCACTGGGTGTGACCCAAAAATAAAAGAAAAAAGAAGGCCTAAGATTATCATAAGTCATTACAATCCCTATTTAGGCACTGTAAGTGTCCCCACAGTAACTGAAGAGTATTGACTTAAATAGTTGTGAGGCATGATTGCTGAAAGTCTGAGTTATACATAACACTCCCCTACAAGTACAATTAACATTAGGATAAACCCAGGGGAATAAATCCAGAGAGGTTTACGGCCTGGGATTAGGATTCCATAACCCAAGAGGAATCCTTTTACCCAGATTGGCATCTCAGATTAAAGTGCTTACCAGAATACTCACCAGATTGAGTTCAGGAAGGAATTATTTTGTCATCTCCAGGCTTTCTGCAATCTATGTATCAAATCATAACATAGAGAAAGGGGATGGGCTTGAAGTTTTATTTCTTGCACTGGAGGGAAAGAAAACAGAGTTTTCAGCCCTTAGAATTGGGGCTGTGGATTTATAAGTGCAAAATACTTTGCATATTAGCTCACACAGACCAAAGAACCATATTTAGAAATATTACTAGTTAGACATGTCTGCAGGTTTTATTTACAAGTTTATTCCAAACTGTGAACTGTGAATACCCTGTTATCTGGAAGGTTTTTTTATACACCCTAATGAATAGGATAACATTTATCTAGTGCAACGAACTAATGAACTGTTGGAAAATTAATACACTTAGTGCTACACATATTCCACGTTCACACATATGAACAACATATATATATATACAATAAACTATAAGAATGAATCTTTACTGTAACTGAAACAATATGAATTTTTTCATTTTGTGGCAAAATATAATTATGCTGTTCTATTCCTAATGACTAAAAGAGGTAGTACTATATCTAGTGAACAGTAAAGGAGAAGTCTTTAGGTTGTTTATTTCATGAACTGCTTGCTTATTAAGTTCACCACATATAACTTTAGTAATAAATAAAATTAATCCTGTAATATAGGCAGAGAAAAATTATAAACAGGAAGTTGAAAGCTATAGGAATTTTCTTGGGAACAAACCAAATTTTTTTCCCTTTATTTTATTTTATTTATTTTTTTACAGTTGTAGATTTACAATTTTTTGTACTTTGGTTTCAGTTATACAATGATCAGATACCCATCCCTCCACCAGTGCCCATTTTCCACCACCATGGATAATATCCCTCTCACCCCCATCCCCCCATCCCCCCTGTCTCTGTGGCAGGGCAATCCCCTGTAGGAACAAACCAAATTTTTATAACTTATATAGCTGAGTTTGTAGGGCGTTTGCCTTGCACGCAACCAACAAGGCCGACCCGAGTTCGATTCCTCCACCCCTCTCCGAGAGCCCGGCAAGCTACCGAGAGTATCTCGCCCGCACGGCAGAGCCTGGCAAGCTCCCCGTGACGTATTCGATATGCCAGGCACAGTAACAACAAAGTTTCCAATGGAGATGTTACTGGGCCCGCTCGAGCAAATCGATGATCAACGGGAGGGCCTTTACTTTAAATAAATATATAGTTAGCACTTTACACTCATTTTCTAGTTTTTGGTATTGATAAAATCAATGACTTTTTATTGATAAAATATTCATTATTTTCTTTCAAGTTTATATTACCATGCAAGAAAAATTAGGTTTAGGTTGTGTTATGAGGTCTATTTATGTTAAAATTTCTTCTAGTTATTTCACACTTTAAATATATATGTACATATATATTTTATATACAAATATTGAATCCTTGAAATTATTTTGATTGCAAAATGCCAAATTATTCAGTAAGTAACTTTTGGACCACCCCCAAATTTGTGTATGAAATTTCAGAATCTTGTTCCACTGATATTGTCCATGTACACGTATTGGCCTAGAAATGCTGTACTGCTCAAGCTTAGTGAAGTAGGAACCACAAGGACCACACTTGGCGGTGTTTAAGGGACACCAGGGTTACTTCCAGAAGTGCTGGGTGGAGCATACAGTACTGGGGAATAAAACTCAGTACATTAAAACATGTAAGGCATGAACAACATTCCTTTGAACTTTAAGAGGGGTTTATGAAATTTAAGGCTGTAGATGAAGCATTTATTAATAAACCTTTTTTCACATAGTAGCATCTGTTACATTTTATTTTATTTTATTTTATTTTAGTTTTAGTCTTCATTTCTTATCTTGATGAAGTAATAATTTATTACATTCAATATTCCAACACCAATCCCACCACCAGTACACCTTCCAACCACCATTATTTTGATTTTTGTCACCACCACTTTAGTCTTCCCCAAGGGAAGATGCCAAATAATTTATTTTGTATTGCTTGTTATGAATAATCTGCTAAAGTGATCCCAAAAAGTTTCCTTACATGACTCAATATAAATCTCTTGGAAAAGAGCACAGAAGGATACAACATAGCCATGCTGCCAACCCCTGTGTCAGGCTGTTTCACTCAGGGCAAGCTGGAGGAGGGGGATGAGGCCCCTTGCCGCCCCAACGGAGCCAGCCTTGGCAGCCAAAAACCTCCAGAACTCAACCAACAGCAGGTGCACAGCCACTCTCCACAAGCTCAGACAAGCCTCACCTAAAAGTGAATCTATTCCTGGACATCTTATACTTTACACCACCAATATTCCAAGAGTAGCACATCCCATTTGATGGGGTTTAAAGTAGAAGGTAAAGGTAACCAATCTTAGCGGTAAATACATACATATTATATATATATACATATATATATATATCAACCTTTAACAAGTTGTTAGTAATCTCTTATAGGGCTTAATGGCTCCTGGGTGAAATACAACAATCTTCGTACTCTTTACTCTAAGGAAACTTTCCTTTTTTGGATGGTTTTCAGTGGTGATTCATAACAAGGAATACAAAATAATTTAAGTTCTGCTTTGTGGGCAGGGTTTGGGGTTTGGGATGGAAATATGGTGGTGGGAAGGTGTAATGGTGGTGGGCTTGGTGTTAGAATATTAAATGTAACCAAATATTGTGAAGGCTGGAGCTATAGCACAGGGGTAGGGCGTTCGCCTTACAAGCCGCCAACATGGCTGACCCAAGTTCGATTCCTCCGCCCCTCTCGGAGAGCCCGGCAAGCTACCGAGAGTATTCGATATGCCAAACACAGTAACAACAAAGTCTCCAATGGAGACGTTACTGGGCCCGCTCGAGCAAATCGACGATCAACGGGAGGGCCTTTTACCTTACCTAAATATTGTGAACAACTTTATAAAAATAAAGTATATATATAAAGAAATCCATATAAATAGAATACATTTTGAGGTATAGTTTTAGGTCTAGTTTTGTTCTAATTAGAACAAAAGAAGTATTGAATGTTAAAGTAAAAAAGAAAAACACTTAAAATGATCAGTTTTTTCTAACATAATATAACATGAAAAATGTATATTTGAAAACTTAATCCATATCCCCTACTTCAACAAAGGCAAATGGTTTACATTTTAGGACTTTGATTAATCTGTATGAAAAGTAGTTTTAACTTAATTATTATGGGTCAATACAGATTTTTTTCCACTCTAAAAAGATTACTTAGAGGAAAGTGTGTGAAGATTGTTGTATCTCACCTTGGAGGCATTAAAGTCTTATAAAAGAAATTACTAACTAACATGTTTTTATGGGTTGAGCCTTGTGTGCTATTTTTTAAATTGAGATCAGTTGCCTTCTACTTATCACCTCACCAAATGTGTTGTGCTACTTTTAGTGCATCAATGGTGTAGAGTATGAGAAGTCGCACTCTGGGATTTCTAAAAATTTAAATAGGGTGATAGAGTTGGAGTTAAAATTTTAACTGGATGGTTACTTTGGAGCCTGGAGGTATCTCTGCAGCTTGTGGATCTCTTCTGAGATTTATTTGTGAGTCTCTGGGCCATGGCCGTTAATGAGTTTATATGGCACCAAAAGCGTTCATGGGCTGCCAGGTTCCCAGGCACCCAGAAGAATAGTGAGATGGGGCTAGGTCACCCATCCTCGACTCTGTGAGAGCCTGGAGATTTTGGTCACAAATCCTGCATACCTGGGTTTTTCAGCAGATTCAGTCTCATGCATGGGGTTCGTCCCAAGTGTGTGGAGATTGGCTGTAAGCAGGGCAGAAATTGGGTTCTGGAGGTTTTTGGCTGCCGGAGCTCTGTTGGAGCAGGTGCTGGGCTCACCCATCCCCCCTCCAAAGTGCCCTGGATGAGACTCAGCCTGGTTTAGGGTCTGAGGATACATTTTATTTATTTACAAATATATATGGTCTTTTTAATGGAATAGTGGATTCTTTCCCCTTTCCCTCCCGTTTGCTCTACTTATCTCTCTCTTTTTTTCTCTCTCTCTCTCTCCACTGTCCTGATATGATTTGTATAAATCCTTATTGTCATCTTATTTGGTAAACTACTCTTAATATATGACTAAAAATAGAAAGATATGAGAGAATTTCTAGCATCTCAGGTACAGTAACTCATTCAATTGCTTTCACATATTTAAAGATATATTTTATTAAAATATTACTTAATTATAGATTTTTGGGGGGGCAGGGCTCGGGGATTACACCTGGCTCTGCACGCAGGGATCACTCCTTGTGTACTTGGGAGTTTATGGGGTGCTGAGAATCAAATCCAGGTTGACTGAGTGAAAGGCAAATGCTCTACATCCTGTACTATCGCAAAAACGTTCATTTTATATTCTTATTAGTAGTCTTCAGTGTTCAATAGTAGAATTTGAAGAACTTAATGGTCAACTACTAAAATTCGGAAAAATAAAAAATATATGTAGAGGTAAAATAATAGACGTTTATATAATGATATAGGGTCAACAAGCAATATTCATAGTTTATTTTAAAGTTACAGTGTCATGCATTGTATTGTTATTATTTTATTTAAATCATCACCGATTTTATATATTTTTATTTAAATATTTCTATAATAAACCACTAAAAACTAAAGAAATAACTTCAGGATGTTAAGCTTATCTTTAGGAGACAAGAACTTCAGCACATTCAAATGATATTAAATATTAGCTAATAATAATAAATTATAACAATTTTATCATAAAGTAATCTGAAGGAAGGTAATGAATAATATCAGATTAGGGCCTTATTTATTATTGAAAATTATTTTGTTAGCCTCTGCCTTTCCTCTTCACAAATGGGTCCTTCTGTGTACCCCATGCCCTTCCCATCCAGCCCTGTGCTCCTGCTGGCCTGCCACCCAGACAGCTTCCTGAGGGCACTCGCCAGAGTTCTGCTACGCATGCCAACCAAGCCCCCGTCATTCCTCTGCACAGGCCCTTGGGCCCAAGTCTCTGGACTAGCATCAGGACTGGGTGGAGCCGTGGCCTCCACTGTAAGGGACGTGACCTCCACGAAAGTGGGCGTGGTCTTCTATGAGGCCGCAGTTATATTTCCCTCTCCCAGCCCTCTCGACTCAAACACCAACCTTTATCACCTAATTCTTTGGAAAAAGTCCAGGCCGCATCAAATATAATATGACAATAACCCACCAGCTTACTCCAACTCTAACAAAAAACCAGTACACAAGAAGCTGTACAACCCAATATAAAAGAGCACCTCCTCCAACACTTTACTAGATGCCTATCATAAGGAACAGATTAATATCTGAGAGGAAGGACATATTCTATAATGGGAGAAGGGTGACCACCATTGACTGACCTTATTCAGAATCCTTTCCTGCAATAAGAGGGAACAGTGCTAGTGAACTTCAAGGTTTTACCTCTATACGAACACAACAGCAGGAGGAAACAGTGGAAATCTCCACTACGGGGAAAGAACAAAGAAAAGCTTCCCGAACCCTCAACAGGGGTTACCTGCAAATAAAATCTCTCTGATAAAGAATTCCGAAATGAAATGCTGAAGATGTTCAAGGAAATACTCAAATAATCAATGGAGCAGACATCCAGAAAATTAATGGAAGAAGGAAAGAAACAGTGGAATGGATAGTCGAGAAAATGCAGGAAGAAATAAGAAAGCTACAAAAATAAGTGTCACAAATAATAGATTCAATAAATGATATTAAAAACTCAGTGGGTGCCCTCAGCAGTGGAATTACTATAGCTGAAGACAGAATTAGTGATCTTGAAGAAATGCAACAGAAATCGTACAGGAACAACAAACAATGGGTAAAGACCTCAAAATAGCTCTAAGGTGAATCAGAGAACTAGTGGATGACTCCAAGAGGAAAAACATTAGAATCTCAGAGCACCAGAAGGACAGGGAGGCAACCCCAATGAAAAAGCCTCAGTAAAATAAATCTTTGCTGAAAAGATCCCAGCGTTAAAGAATGCAGACATCCGTATCCAAGGAGCCAAAAGGGTACCAGCTAAAAGAGACCCTAATAAAAACACTCTAAGGCATATCATAGTCAGAATGATGAATTCCGAAGATAGAGACAAAATACTGCAAGCAGCAAGGTCAAAGAAGAAAATCACATACAAAGGAGCACCCCTTAGATTTACAGCAGACCGATCAGAGGAAACCCTCCAAGCCCGAAGACAATGGTGGGATATAGTGAAAAAAAATCAATGAAATGAACGCCTCACCAAAAAAACTTTATCCAGCTAAACTCTCACTCAAACTCGATGGAACGACACACCATTTTATAGATAAACAACAACTCAGGAACTTCATAGACTCAAAACCAAACCTAAAAGAAGGATTAAAAGTGCTCCTGTAATTCAAGAGGGAAAAAACCCATAAGTACAACAAACTCTTACAGAAAGATGGCACAAAAACACATTACAATAATCTCTCTCAATGTCAATGGTCTACATGCACAAATCTAGAGACACAGAGTGGCAAAATGGATCAAAAAACTGAAACCAACATTATGCTGCCTAGAAGAAACTCATCTGAACAGTCAGACTAAACACAGACTAAAAGTTAAAGGATGGAAAACAATCCTGCAAGCAAATAGCCCCCTCAAAAAAGCTGGGGTGGCTATATTAGTATCCAACAACAGAAATTTCAGGTTGAGAAATATTAGAAGGGGCCGCGAGGCCATTTTCTATTTATCAAGGGATGTGTACAACAGGAAGAAATCACACTCTTACATGTTTATGCACCTAATGAGGAACGAACTAAATACTTAAAACAACTGCTAACAGATTTTGAGGAGGACATTGCTAGCAACACAATAGTAGTCGGAGACTTTAACACCACCTTATCACCTCTGGTTAGATAAACAAGAACAAAACTAAGCAAGGAAACACTGGTTTTCAAGGAAGAAATAGAAGAGAGAGGGCTAACAGACCTATACAGGGCTTTTAAGCCCCCAAAGAAAGAATACAGATTCTGTTCTAGTGCACACGGAACATTCTATAAAATAGACCATGTGCTAGATCACAAAACATATCTCAATAGAATCAGGAAGATAGAAATTGTATCAACTATCTTTTCAGACCATGATGCCCTGAAGAGAGAGGCAAATCACACAAAGAGGCAGAAACCAAATTAAACACATAGAAATTAAACAACTCAATGTTCAACAATGAGTGGGTCAAGAAGGAAGTTAAGTAAGAAATCAAAAGATACCTGTAAAAAATTAGAATGAAGACACAAGCTATGAGAACCTATGGGACGCACCTAAAGCCGTTCTATGAGAATATTAACAGCTTTGCAAGCATTCCCCAGGAAGGAATAAATGACATACATAGATATCTTGATCTCACAGCTCAAGATCTTAGAAAAAGACAAACAAAAGGAACCCAAGACTGGCCGAAGGAAAAAAAAATTATAAAACTTAGAGCAGACATTAACGAAATGGACCCAAAAAAAAAATCCGAAAGTTCAGTGGAACCAAGAGCTGGTTCTTTGAGACAATAAACAATATTGATAAAGCACTGGCAAGACTCACAAAGAAAGAGAGAGAAAACACTAAATACATTGAATCAGAAATGAAAAAGGGAACATCACAACACAAACCAGTGAAATTCAAAAGATCACCAGAGACAACTTTGAGAGTCTGTATGCCATGAAACAAGAGAGCCTAGAGAAATGGATAAATTCCTGGATTCCTACAATCTCCCAAGACTGAGCCAAGAAGACATGGAATAGGACATTAATATCAAGGAAATCGAAAACCTAATCAAAATTCTACCCAAAATCAAAAGCCCAGGCCCAGATGGATTCACTAGCAAATTCTTCCAAACATTTAATGAAGACCTGTTGCCAGTTTGCCTCAAGCTTTTCCAGGAAATTGAAAAAACAGGAAACTCCCAAACAGTTTCTATGAGGCACATATCTCCCTAATACCAAAAGCAAACAAAGACACCACTAACAAAGAAAATTATAGGCCAATATCTCTGATGAACACAGATGCGAAGAACCTCAACAAAATATTAGCAAATAGAATCCAACAACTCATCAAAAAGATCATACAGCACAATAAGTGGGATTCATCTCAGGGATGCAAGGATGGTTTAACATTTGGAAATCAATCAACATAATCCATCATATCAACAAAAGTAAAGATAAAAACCATATGATAATATCAAGAGATGGAGAGAAAGCATTTGACAAGATCCAAAAGCTGTTTATGATGAAACCTCTCACGAAAATGGGCTTAGAATGAACTTTCCTCAACATAGTCAAAGCCATATACGACAAAAAGTATTATCCTAAATGGGTAAAAATTAAAGGCCTTTCCTCTAATATCAGGGAATAGACAAGGATGCCCACTCTAGCCACTTCTGTTCAATATAGTACTGGAAGTATTTGCAATAGCAGTTAGGCAAGGAAAAGATATTAACGGCATCCAGATACGAAAAGAAGAAATAAAGCTCTCACTATTCACAGATGATATGATGCTATATCTCGAGTATCCTAAATCCTCTACCAATAAAATCCTAGAAACAATAGACTTGTACAGTAAATTCACAGGCTATTAAATTAATATCTAAAAAAACATGGCCTTCTTATATGCAAATAAGTAAACAGAAGAAAAAGACATGAAAAAAGCAATCCCATTCACAATCATGCCCTAGAAAATGAAGTATCTCGGAATCAACTTAACTATGGAAGTAAAGGACATCTGCAAAGAAAACTACAACATGCTACTCTATGAAAAAACAGAGGACATGATGAAATGGAAAATATCTCCCCTGCTCATGGATAGGAAGAATTAACATTGTCAAAATGGCAATACGCCCCAAGGCACTATACAGATTCAATGTGATGCCTAAGGATAACCATGAAATTCTTCAAAGAAATGGATTAAGAACTCCTAAAATTCATTTAGAATAGCAAACGCTCATGAATAGCTAAAGCATATCTTAGGAAAAAGACAATGGAAGGCATCACCGTCCCCAACCTCAAACTCTACTACAAAGCGGTAACAATTAACATAGCATGGTACTGGAAGAAAGGCAGAGCAACAGACCAGTGGAACAGGTTGGAATATCCCTACACACAACCCCAAATATATGAACATCTAATCTTTGATAAGAGAGCAAGAAATGTGAAATGGAGCAAGGAAAGCCTCTTTAACACATGGTGCTGGCATAACTGGACAACCACATGCAAGAAAATGGGCTTAGACCTTGACTTACCACCATGCACAAAAGTCAGACCGAAATGCATTAAAAACCTTAATATCAGACCAGAATCCATGAGGTACATTGAAGACAAGGTCGGCAAAACCCTCCACGATATTGAGGCTAACCGTATCTTAAAAGATGACATACCACTGACTAACCAAGTGAAAACAGAGATAAACAAATGGGACTATATTAAACTAAGGAGGTTCTGCACCAAAAAAGATACAATTACCAAAATGCAAAGACAATCTGCAGAAAGGGAAAGCACATTCACCCAATACCCATCTGATAAGGGGTTGATATCAAGGATATACAAAGGACTGGTTGAACTCCACAAGAAGAAAACAACCAATCTCATCAAAACATGGAGTGATGAACAGAAACTCTCTCAAAAACGAAATACAAATGGGTAAAAGGCACATGAGAAAATGCTCTCATCACTAATCATCAGAGAGATGCAGATCAAAACAACATTGAGATATCATCTCACACCACAGAAACTGTCCTACATCCAAATGAACAAAAGCAACTGGTGTTGGCGCGGTTCTGGCGAGAAAGGGACCCTCCTTCTCTGATGGTGGGAATGCCGACTGGTTAAGCCCATTTTCAAAACAGTATGGACGATTATCAAAAATTAGCAGTTGAGCTCCCATTTAACCCAGCAATACCACTCCTAGGAATATACCCCCGAGAGGTAAAAAAGCATAGTCGAAATGGCCTCTGGACTTGTATGTTCATTGTTCACAATAGCCAAAATTTGGAAAAATCCTGAGTTCCCGAGAACAGATGACTGGTTAAAGAAACTTTGATACATCTTTACAATGGAATACTATGCATCAGTAGAAAGGATGAAATCATAAAATTTGCAAACAAGTGGTTCTACGTGGAAAGTATCATGTTGAGTGAAATGAGTCAGAAAGAGAGGGACAAATATAGGAAGACTGCACTCATCTGGGGAATATAAAATAACAGAATGGGAGAGGAACACCCAAGAATAGTTGAGATAAGTATCAGGATGTCTGCTCCACGGCTTGGAAGTCTCCAGCACATGCTGGGGGAAAAGGAAGCTCAGATAGAGAAGGGAACACCAAGTAAAGAATATTTGGAGGACTCACTTGGGATGCGAGATGCGTGCTGAAAGTTAACTATAGACCAAACACGATGGCCAATCAATACCTCTATTGCAAACCACAACACCGTAAAGGAAAGATAGAGCAAAAGGGATGCCCTGCCATTGAGTTGGGGAGGGAGGGGGGAATAGAGAGGTGGGAGGGCTACTGGGTTAATTGGTGGTGGAGAATGGGCACTGGTGGAGGGATGGGTAATTGATCATTTTATAACTGGATTCCAAACACGAAAGTATCTAAGTCTACAACTGTACCTCATGGTGTTTCACTAATAATAAAATAAAATAAAATAAAATAAATTATTTGGGGTTTTTTGGGGAGCCATACATGGCTGCATTCAGGAATTTTTCCTCGTTCTACACTCAGGGATCATTCCTGGTGGAATATGGGATACACATGGGTTTCTGAACCTGAGTAGGCTGGCAGGGCAAGCACCCTACCTCCTGTTTTTCTCTCTAGCCCCAACAGTATAATTTAATTTTTTTTCTAAAGGGAGCTGCCTGAATCACCCGTACAAATTTAAGTATTTTAAAAGAGAAAATATAGAAAGACATTAAAATGTAAATAAAAATATCAAAAAATAAGAAAATTACTGATTATATTTTGCTCATAAAGCGTAAACATTAATTTCTTTATTTTTCTAATTTTTAAATTAAATCATTCTGCTTCTTCTGGGAATCTTTAATTCAGTTTTATTTTCTGATTTATTTTCTCTTTTTAGCCTTTATTCTCATATGCAGAGTATAAAATCTAATAAAATATTCTTTAAAAACTTCTATTCAACAACTAGCAGCATAATCCTATCTTTTGGATTTTTATATTTTTACTGCATATTTTTATCTAGTACCCCATGTAAGAGTTCTCTCACATCTCTAAGTTAACAATTTTGTGCGTTTAAGGTCTCTTGCCAGTTCTACTACAGATAAAACTAACTCACTGACAACTTTAAAATGTCAATAAACTCTGAAAAGACAACAATATTGAAAATTTTACACACAAGCAAAGCACTAAAATGTTTTGTTTTAAAATTTAAATTTTTAAAATTTAAAACTAAAATTGCTGTTATGCTATATTTCATAGAGCCTTCATCATTTAATCTAATCAGCAAAGAAAGTAACAGAGAGGGGAAAAAGTGATGTGACAGTATCTATAATCTATATATGGCTATATTTATAGCCCTACAAATCAGATATTTGGTAAGTCAAATATTCTCTTTAAAAAAAATGGACACTGTGTCTAGTTTAATATATTTTTGTTGGGTTATTTGAATCCTTTAAATTCAAAGACAGGAAGAGATATAGAAATATTTTATTTTTCCTGACAGTTTTGTTATTTATTTATTTATTTATTTATATTTTTAATTAACAACAGCCAGGATCAAGAGATTATCAAACCAAGCTCCCGGGAGAGAACAAGGCAGAGTCTCCTACCGTGTGCCTTACCAGGGACCATCAGCTGAAGACCTCCGGGCCCCAGCCAAGGTCATGCTGGGACCACTCTCCACACACTTGGATGAGCATCACACATAAAAGAACTGCCAGAGGAAACCGGGTGTGTGGGACCTGGAGCTGAGATCTCCAAGCCTGCACGGTTTGGGACTGGACCTTCCAGTAGCTAGACAGTTACACCCACCCACTGCCGTGTAACCCCAACAATGGCCAGGATCCAGAGATTATCACACCAAGCTCCCGGGAGCGCGTGGCTGCATTTGCGGCCACGCGACTTTTTATTTACATTTATTTAACTTTTCAGGGTACCTGAAATATGCCTCCCACACAGCAGAGCCTGGCAAGCTATCTGTGATCTATTCGATATGCCAAATCCAGTTTTAAAAAAATGAACCTCATTCTCCTGACCCTGAATATGGCAGAGTTGAGAAGGATGTGGAAGGAGAGGGTGATAAAATCCCAAGGCAGAAATAGGCTGCCAAAATGAAGAAAGAGAAAAATGATTGTCTGTATTTTCAATGCACGTATGCTGGCATCTGATGCATCCATCGAGGACCTGATGGTACAAGCGTGAAAGATCAAGTACGACATCATGGGTCTGACCAAAATGTGAAGACATCAATCACATCAAGCCGTTTTCGACACTGGAGAAGAACTGTTCCTTGGAACATGTGACAAAAGAGGTGTCAGTGGTGTCGGTATCCTTGTCAACACGAACTTAGGCATAAGCATTGATTTATTCGAATGCCTAACAACCCAAATTGGACGATTACACTTGAATAGATGTGGCTCACTGCCGGCAGTTTCTATCTTTGTTGTCTATGCACCAACATCCAATTATGGTGAAAGAGAAATTGAGAAGTTCTACATGGAGCTGGAGAAGTTCTATAAAGAAGATCACACCTTCTACAAGATCATTGTCGGTGATTTTAATGCCAAGATAGGACCAAGAAGATCAGCTGATGAACTCCACATCGGGACCCATGGCCTAGAATGGAACGAACAGGGTGAGATACTGTCTGAGTTCATCATGTCAACCAAGACCTTCCATGGTAACTCACAGTTCCAAAAGGCTGAATCTAAACGTTGGACTTGGGAGTCTCCTGGTGGGCGGTGCCACAATGAAATAGACCACATCATATTCAATCGGCAGTTTTGCCTAACCAATGTTGCTGTTGTCCCAAAATTCCAAACGGGCCAAACGGGATCGGACCACCGTCTCCTTCGTGCAAAATTCTACCTCACAGAACGGGGAGAAAAGAATTCAAAGTTTAAGAAGAGAACTCCCAGAACGACCACCAAATGGGAGCTCTTTGGCTCTGTTGCAGCAACATGGGAAGATGCCGTCATTGACAACATTGATGAGGAATACAATCGAATGATTCAGCACCTCCATGATTGTGCAAGGAATGCCAACAGAGAGATAACGACAAAAAACCACCTTTCTTCGAACACTCTTGAACTTATTCACCAACGTGACTTGGCACATGCCTCAGGCAGCCGCAAGCGAACGTACGAGCTGGCAAAACAATGCAGAGAAGCGATCAAGGATGACATCAAAGACAGGAGAGCAGTGGTGCTGATAGATGCGGCAGAAGCTGGGAAAAGAATTCGTAATACACGCCTGTCCTTCACCAACTACAAAACCAAGATCACTGCCCTCCGACATCCTGATGGATCTATCACATCTTCCAGAAGGGCAATGGAGAAGATTATTCATGACTTCTACTCAAATCTCTTTAATAGCCACGTCCACTTGCCCACATACCACATTCTGCAGGATGGATATATCGTTTCCAATGTTCTCCCTTCCGAAATTCAACATGCCATCTCGTTTGTAAAGAAACAAAGAGCACCTGGCCCAGACAAGATCAGACCTGGACACCTGAAGAACTTATCAGAACTCATCAATACACTGGCTCGGCTCTTCACACGCTACCTGTCTGAATGCAAGGTTCCATCCTAATGGAAATCCAGCAGGACTGTACTACTATACAAGAAGGGAGACATCCACGACATCGGCAACTATCGCCCAATCTGCCTATTGTCTGTCATCTACAGACTGTTCGCTCGAGTCATCCTGAATAGGATTAGCAGAAAACTAGATGAAGGACAACCATGTGAACAAGCCGGGTTCCGAAAAGGATTCAGTAATATCGACCATATCCACACGATTACTAAGCTCATTGAGGTTTCTCAGGAGTTCAAGATGCCACTCTGTCCAACGTTCATTTATTTAAAGAAGGCCTTTGATTCAGTTGAGACAGAAGCAGTCATAGAATCCCTAGACAATCAGGGCGTACAAACTCAATACATCAGGATCCTCCATGAGCTCTATTACGGATTAACTACCAGAATCTCACCATTCTACAAAGAAGTAATCATCCATGTCAAGAGAGGGGTTCGGCAGGGTGATACCATTTCACAAAAACTCTTCAGTGCCACCCTCGAGAACATCATGCGACGACTGGAATGGGAAGGAATTGGAGTGAAGATAGAGGGTCGGCAACTACACCACCTCTGCTTTGCTGATGACATTGTTCTAATAACACCAAACATCAGCCAAGAGGCACAAATGCTGACTGACTTCGACCTTGAGTGTGGAAAGGTCAGACTACAGCTGAATCTTACGAAGACAATGTTTATGGGAAACAGCCTCGTTCCTGATGCTCCATTCACTCTCAACGGAACCACCATCTCTGAATGCAACAGTTATATATACCTAGGTTGAGAAATCAACATGATGAATGACCTGGCACCTGAGTTACGCAGGAGGAAGAGAGCGGCTTGGAATGCCTTCAAGAGCGTTGAAGAAATAACTAAGAGGACAAATAACCTCCAGCTATGAGAACATCTCTTTGATTCCACTGTTCTTCCTGCATTAACATATGCCTCAGAGACCTGGGCTCTACGAAAACAGTATGAGAACGCTATTTGTTTCTCTCAAAGAGGAATCGAAAGAGCCATGCTTGGAGTATCACACTTCACTCAAATGAGAGATAGAATCCGGAGTTCTGATCTCCGTCAATGCTCAAGAATCAGGGATGCTGTCTCATTTGCAAAGGCATCAAAAATAAGATGGGCTGGACATGTAATGAGGTTTACAGACAACCGCTGGTCTAGAGACATTACTGACTGGATTCCACGGGACGTCAAAAGATCGTGTGGATGCCCACCTACAAGATGGTCAGACATCTTCGTCAAGACCCTGAATGATCGGTTTGAGGCTCTGCATGTTCCTAGAACGAACAGATGCCATTGGGATATCTAGCACGCAACAGAGATGAATGGAGACGTTACTGGCACCCGCTCGAGTAAATCGATGAATAATGGGGGATGAAGTAATCAAGTGATTTTTAATTGAGTCATTGAGAGATACAGAGTTAAAAAATTGTTCGTGATTGCTTTCAATCATAGAATGTACCATAACCTGATCCTTCACCAGCATATATTTTTCACAACCAATACCCTAGATTCCAATCCACCCCTTGGCCCCCAGCCTGCCTCTATGTTAGACATTTCTCTTTCTCTGTCTCTCTCTCTCTTTCTCTCTCTGTCTCTCTCTGTCTCTCTTGGGCATTATGGTTTAAAATACAGGTACTGAAAGGTTATATGTTTCTCCATTTGTTGCTTTCAGCATTCAGTTCTTGTCCATAGTAATCATTTCCAACTATCTTTTTGATAGTGGCCCCTTCTCTACACTTGCTGCCCTCCCCATCCTATCACTTGTGATAGTTTCTATTATTATAATACTCACCCCTTATCTATTCTAACTGCTCTTTTCCCCACACACAATTCTGGCAAGTTTCCAACCATTGACCGTCACTCCTGACCTCTATTTTTCCTGGACTTAGATATTATTTTCACACTATATTTTATATTCCACAAATGAGTGTAGTCATTCTGTCTCTCTTTTTCTGATTAATTCCACTCAGCATGATACTCTTCATGTCAATCCATTTTAAAGCAAATTTCATGATTAAATTTTCCTAACATCTGCATAGTATTTCATTGTGTAGATGTACCATACTTTCTTTAATTTGGAAACATTGAAATCTCTGTTGGGTTTTAGTAACAATAGCAAACCATGATTCTCAAAGCACCTCTAGAAAAAATATCTAGTTCTATAAGGGTTGTTCACACTGATGATAGGGTAGATATTGGAAAATTGTATGCTTAAATTTTAATGATAAATAAATGTAAATCACAGTACCTAAAAAAATTCAATCAAAACAAAACACAAAGACGTCCAAAAATAAGACAAAATACCAAAAAAAGAAGCAACACACAAAGAAAATTTTATTACAAGAGAAAAACAAAATTCACAATAGTTGAAACTCTGTTGAAATTCTACAAGAAAGAATAAGCATATACGTACAGACATACACACACGTATGTATACTTCCAACCAAGACTACCTTAAAAACTGATCACTCAGAGCTGGCAGAAGGATAAAAACATTCTGAGACAAGTAATAATTGAGGACATTGGTTACATTTAAACCAGCACTGCAAGGAATACTGAATGTCACGAAATAAAATGAAAAGACCAAATGTCAGAAGTTAGTACATTACTTATAGATACATGGCAACAAATTCTTTCAGATCAATAATTATTCAAATTTTAGTAGGCTAATCTATTATATAAAAATGCACATAGTTGCTGGACAGATGACGAAACAGAATGCAGACTTCTTCTGCATTATAGCGGACAAATTTAATTTCTCACACTAAGGATAGGCTAAGAGTAGAAGTTTGGGAATCATTCATACAAACTTACAGTAAACAGAAAAAATTAGGGGTTGATAATAATTGTATCAGACCAAGTGGAATTCAAGCTGAAGAAAATCATATATGGGAAGCCATTATATACCAGTTAAGTGATCAGTAGAACAAATAAAATCCGTTAACTTTGGCCGCACATGTGCACCAAATAAAAGTAAAAATACCACAGTATTTTAAGCTACTTTTCATAGGTCTGAAGAGTAGTAGGGATGTTTATTACTTCATTTACATTTTTATGAAGATCAAACAGACAGAACACCAACATAGAAACACGAGCACTAAGTGAGAAATTCGAATCACTGGGAATAACAGAACTTTCCTCAACAAAAAAGCTCAATAAATATACATCTAAAGTTCACACGAAAGATTATCCAGTATATATCATATGTTAGGACACAATATGAGATGCAGAATAATCATTAAGTAGAAATTGTGTCAAGTATCTTTCCTGATCACAATGTCAGGAATGTAAAAATTAATAATCAAAATTAAAATGAAAAACTTTAACAATTGACAATTGAACAACATATTGTTAAATAACAATGGCATCAAAGAGTACATCAAGGAAGAAAAATACTTATGAAAATGAATTAGAATGAAGACACAAATCATCAGAACATATGTGACACTGAGAAAGCAGTATCAAGGGGTCAGTTCATTGTAACATAGGCCTAAACAGGGAAGAATATAAAGCTCAATTCAATTACCAAACCACACAAATGAAAACAAAAATAGGAAAACTAACCTTCAAAGTATGTAGAGGGTAGAAAATAATAAAAATTATGGCAGAATTTAATGACATAATGATAAAACAAGTATAAATGATCAATGAAGCAAGGGACTGCTTTATCAAATGAATAAATGCTATTGAACAAGGAAACCATAGAACACAGGAAATACTCTAATCAGTATATATGGATAAAATGTTGGGCCAGCAAAGTTAATTTTTTTCTCACAAACCCAGTGAATCACATGGATGGAAGCATAATAGTAATGGGAGACTTCAACACTCCATTGTAAGGACTGGATATATCCACTAGACAGGATATTATTAAAGACATAAGAGCCCTAAATGAGGATCTAGAACATCTGGAACTAATGAATTTGTGCAGGGTCTTTCATACTTAAAAAAATGAATAAACAGTCTTCTCTAGTGCACATGGAGCATTCTCCAGCATAGATCACATTACAGGACATAAGTCTAACTTACATAAATCAACAAACATAAGAATCATACCGGTTCATTCATGTGTTTCTGAAGCAAAAAGTTAACCATACCAAGCTTCCTATCATAACACAAAGCCATGGAAATATAAATTAACCATGAAAAGAAGACAGGGAGAAAATGTAACTCCTGGAAACTGAAGAATTTTCTGCTACATAAAAAAGGAAATTAAGGAAACAATAAAAATATTCCTAAAGGCTAATTATAATGAAGAAAGAAACAAGTTATCAAAGCCAATGGGACACACCAGTTGCAGTACTTAGGTAGAAAATCATAGAAACATAGGCTTACATAAGGAAAGAATAAACAGATAAATTCAACAACCTAAATGCACACCTTAACTATCTGGAGAACAAATAATTGAATCCAAAGACAGGTAGAAGAAAAGAAAACCAGAGAAGAAATAAACAATATTGAAATCAAAGAATCAAAGAATCAATGAAATCAAGAACTGGTACTTCGAAAGAATAAACAATATAGATAAACTGTTGGCTAGACTCACAAGGGTAAAAGGAAGAAAGTGTTCATATAAGTTGAATCAGAAAGTAAAGAACAATAGAACCCCCATTAATCTAAGACATGTAGGAACTTACTATGAACAACTCTACTCTGTTAAGTTGGAGAGCCTATAAGAAATGGACAGATTCTTAGGAACATGTAGTCTCCTAAAATTGAATGAGGAGAAAGTAGAAAACCTGAACAGGCTAATCACATGCAAGGAAATTGAAAAATTAATTAAGAATCTCCCCCCAAGAATAAAATTCCTGGCCCAGACAGGTTCACAGGTGTATTTTATCAAACCGTTAGATAATACTTACTGATGTTTATCTTTAACATTTTTCAAATAATATAAGAAATAGAAATCCTTCTTAACACCTTCTAAGAAGTTAACATTACACTGGCACCCAAAGCTGACAGATATATTACCAAAAAATAACATTTCAAATTAATTTCCTTAGTGAACATTGATGCAAAAATCCTCAAGAAAAACCTAGCAAACCAAATTCAGCAGCACATCAAAAATTAATACACCGTTATCAAGTGGAATTCATGCCAGGGATGCAAAAATATTTCAATCACGCAAATTAACTAGCATTATATACCATGTCAATAAAAGGAAGGATAAAAATAATATGATTATATCAATTGATGCAGAGAAAGCTTTAGAGAAAGTACAATACCAATTTATAATAAAAACTCTAATCAAAATAGCGTGGAAGGAATCTTCATTAAGATAGTAACAACAATCTACAAAATATACATAGAAAGTATTATTTTTAATGGAAAAACTGCAGGAATTCCTGCTAGGATCAGACACAAACAAAAGATGTTGACTGTCCTCCCTCTTATTCAACATTGTGTTGAAAATCTTGGCAATAGCAATCATGCTAAAAAAGAAAATAAAATTGGTGCAAATTAGAAAAGAAGTCAAATTTGTAGATATAGACATTTGTAGATGACATGATGATATACATGGAAGACCAAAATAGTTCACTCAAAAGCTCCTAGAGACAATAAACCAGTACAGCGCCAGATACAGAGTAAATACACAAAAATCTGTTGCATTCCTGTACCCTGTATATAAATTATGATTCAGAAGAGAAGGTAATCAAAGAGTCTATCCCATTTAAAATAGAATCCAGAAACATCAATTACCTAGGAATCCACTTAGCAAAAGAGGTGAGAGTCCTACCCATGACATCTTCAAGTTACTCAAGAAAGAAATGGAAAAAGTTCTTAGGAAATGGTAAAACATTCTGTGTTCATGAATTGGAAGAATCAACATTGTCAAAATTACCATTTTACCTAAGCTACTCTATTAAGTCATTTCAATGCCTATCTAAATTCAGACAGCATTCTTTAAGGGCTTAGAATAGTTAATTTAAAAGCCATGCTGAATAGCAAGAAACTGGGAGGCATCTCACTACCTAACTTGAGTCTTTATTATAAAGGTACTGTAAACCAAACCGCATGGTACTGGAATAAATAAAGACTCCCCGATCAAAAGAGCAGAATAGCATATCCAAGGGTAACTCCAATATATATGGTCAGCTAAATTTTGACAAAGGGCTTGAGAAATGTAATAAAAACATCCCTTTCAACAAATGGTGTTCAGAGAATTAGATAACCATATGCGAGGAATTAAAATTGAATTCATATCTCACATCTTACAAAAAAAGTCAACTCAAAGTGGATAAAAGACCTTGAGATGAGATGACTGTATAAAGTATGTTGAGCAAAATATAGCCAGAATGCTCCAGGACCTAGATCTTCAATGGTAAGTTGCCATTGACAGAGGTTACAGAATTAAGACTGAACAAGTGGGATATATCAAGCTTAAAAGTTTCTCTATGGAAAAGGAAACACGGGCTAAAACTAATGAATGAACTGAGTGGGAGAAAATATTGGCAAGCAACCCATAAGTTAAATGGTCGACACCCAGAATCTATAGAAGGATCACCACCAACAACAACAAAATTGAAAATACCCATAAAATCGAGCTCGCATTTTACCCAGAAATAGTACTTCTGGGAATATATCCCAGAGATACAAAAAGGACAATATAAATGAGATATGCACTTGTATGTTTATTGCAGCACTATTTACAATAGCTAGAATCTGTAAAAAAAAAGCCAAGTGCCCAGGAACTGACGACTGGTTAAAGAAACTTTGGTATTATATAAAGGATATACAAAGTACTGGTTGAACTCCACAAGAAGAAAACATCCAACCCCATCAAAAAGTGGGGCAACGAAATGAACAGAGACTTTCTCAAAGAAGAAATCCGAATGACTAAAAGGCAGATGAGAAAATGCTCCACATCATTAATCATCAGGGAGATGCAGATCAAAACAACAATGAGATATTATTTCACACCACAGAGACTGGCCCACATTCAAAAGAACAAAAGCAACCTGTGTTGGCATGGATGTGGCGAGAAAGGGAGCCTCCTTCACTGCTGGTGGGAATGCCGACTGGTTCAACCCTTTTGGAAAACAGTATAGACGATTCTCAAAAAATTAGAAATTGAGCTCCCATTTGATCCAGCAATACCAATCCTGGGAATATACCACGGAGAGGCAAAAAAGTATAGTCGAAGTGACATCTGCACTTGTTTGTTCATTGCAGCACTGTTTACAATATCTAGAATCTGGAAAAAACCTGAGTGTCCGAGAACAGATGACTGGTTAAAGAAACTTTGGTACATCTACACAATGGAGTACTATGTAGCAGTTAGAAAAAATGAAGTCATGAAATTTACTTACAAGTGGTAGTACATGGAAAATATTATGCTTAGCGAAATGAGTCAGAAAGAGAGGAACAGACATAGAAAGATTGCATTCATCTGGGTAACATAAAGTAACAAAATAAGAGGCTAACACCCAAGAACAGCTGTGACAAATACCAGGTTGTTCACTCCATGGCTTAGAGGCCAGCCACACACTCTAGGGGTAAAGGCAGCTCAGATAGAGAAGGGAGCACCAAATAAAGGGTGCTGGGAAGATCTACCCAGGATAGGAGATGCATGCTGAAAGTAGTCTATAGACCGAACATGATTGCCACCCAATGTCTCCTCTGCAGACCACAGCACCCAAAAGGAGAGATAGAACAAAAGGGAGTGCCCTGCCACAGAGGCCGGGTGGGATGGGGGATGGGGGTTGGGAGGGATACTGGGGGTGGCGAATGGGCACTGGTGGTGGGATGGGTACTCAATCATTGTATAACTGAAACCCAAGCACAACAACTTGTAAGTCTACAACTGTACCTCACGGTGTTTCACTAATAAAAAAAATAAAGCTGATAAAAGTTAGGGGACATATGAATCACATAAAAATGAAGATATATACTGATATAAATAAGTGACTAACATGTGTGTGAATATATCTTTGAAAAGAATGTATAGGTGAGTGCATACTTCCAGATACAGATACAAAAATACATATTAAATGCACAACATACATCTATCTCTTCAAAATAATGATGATCCCAATTCATATTTAATTTAAAAATTCCTCTTCAAATAACTTGTATTCATACAGTCCCCTTCCAAGGAGAAATCAAGTTGACTGCACGGGGAGAAGTGTTTGTGTGAGAGTGTCAAGGGTTAAAGTAAAGTAAAGTAAAGTAAAGGCCCTCCCGTTGATCATTGATTTGCTCGATCGGGCCCAGTAACGTCTCCATTGGAGACTTTGTTGTTACTGTGTCTGGCATATCGAATACATCACGGGGAGCTTGCCAGGCTCTGCCGTGCAGGCGAGATACTCTCTGTAGCTTGCCGGGCTCTCTGAGAGGGGCGGAGGAATCGAACTTGAATCGGCCATGCTGGCTGCGTGCAAGGCAAACGCCCTACCGCTGTGCTATCGCTCCAGCCCAAGGCTTAAACGATAATAAAAATTAATAATTATCTCACCCACATTTTATTAATATGGATTCTTTCTCGCTTGAGTGCACATGATGTGCTGAATTTATATACAATTCTGAATTGGTATAAAATTCTGTTTCAGAGAAATAAATAATCTTAGATCATATCCTTTTTAATTCATTGAAGTATAATGGATAATAAATTATTTAGTTTAATTAAAACCTCTTTATCAGATGGGCATTTCCCCATGACATTGCCATGCACAACTGTTGTTCTACAGAAAGCATCATTTCCATTTCTCTTCTCATTTCATCCACGGATTCCTTTAAAAAAATAAGAAAAAAAAAAGAAACCTTGGTATATCTACACAATGGAATACTATACAGCTGTTAGAAAAATGAAGTCATGAAATTTGCATATAAGTGGATGAACATGGAGAACATCATGGTAAGTGAAATGAGTCAGAGAGGGACAGACATAAAAGGACTGCACTCATTTGTGGAATATAAAGTAGCATAATAGGAAACTAACACCTAATGACAGTTAAATAAGGAACAGGACTACTGCCCCACAGCTTGATAGCCCATCTCATGTGCTCTAGAGGAAAAGGTAGCTGGGATGGAGAAAAGAGCACTAAATAAATGATGGTTGGAGGGATCGCTCATGATAGTAGATGCATGTTGAAAGTAGACTATGGACCAAACATGATTGCTGTTTGTCACCTATATTGCAAACCAGGAAACTCAGAATTCAGCTCCCGTATGACCTAGAAATTCCACTTTTGTGTATCTATCCCCAAGATTGAAAAACATTCATTCAAAAGAACATATGTACAGCACTAGTCACACATACTACAATAGTTAAGATTTGAAATCAACCTAGATATCCGGAAAAAGACATACAAAATGATGTAAATAATGACAAATCATACAATTTTCTGCAACATGGGTGAAACTGGAAGACATATGTTAAGTGTATAAAATCAGAAGAAAGATAAATAGAGGGTGATATTAGGAATATGTGGTGTATAGAATAACTGGATGAGAAAATGCTGTTTTAAAGGGAGATTCCTTGACCAACCTTGACCCCAGAGTAAAGAGAGAAGAGGAAAATAAAGAGTGTAGGGGAGTGTGAGAAAAGACAGATGAGAATCATCGGAGCCCAGATCAGGGGAATCAGGTACAAAGGTGGTGTTAAGGAATGATAGAAACAAATATCCAAACCATGACATCACCGATACTGAAATCAAGAGACCCAGACTTTAAAAATCAAATTAGAAAGGTGCCTGTCAGGCTGGAGAAGCGGAGCTTATGAAAGGGAACCTGAAAACATTGCTGGAGGGTAGCTGACACTGGTGATGGGATCAGTGTTGCAACACTGTATATCTAAAATTCAACTATGAATAGCTTTGTAGATCACAGTAAAAAGAGTAAATACTATTGACAGAATCTCTAGTTATACTCATGAAAAATAAAGAACTCAATTAGAGACAAAAGGGGATAGTATCAACAGATGCCTTAGAAATAAGAAAGATAGATTTCTATGAATAACTGTGCTATTAAATTGGAGAATTTGAAAGAAATAAATACTTAAAATCATGTAATCTCCCAAAATTGAAACATGAGGTGTAGAAAACTTGAGCATACCAATCATTAGGAAGGAAATTAAAAATGGTAATTAAAAAATCTGCACAAGAACAAAATCTGTGATCCAAATATGCTTTACCAAATTTCAAAGACTTACTTTACCACATACCTCAATCTTTTCCAATTTATTGAATAAACAATAATCCTTATACATTTCTATGAAGCTAATATTTTCCAATTTATAAAAACAGAAAGAAGACTGGTGGAATGATCCTCAACATATTCTTTATGAACTGAATCCTAAAATATATAAGAAGGATAATAACTCACGATGTAGTGGGATTTATCCCAAGGATGCAAGGATGGTGCAAAATATGCAAAAGAATCATTCACTATAACATACCAACAAAAGAAAAAACATGATCAGATAATTAGATGCAGAAAAGTTTTTGACAATATTCAATAGGATACACAATATATAAAGCCCTCAAAATTAAGGCATAGAAAGAATATTGTGTAGTGGCCAGTTGCAACAAATATACAGCCAACATTATCCCAACGACAACAATAACAACAACAACAATGAAACCTTCCCTCTGAGATCAGGTACAAGTTGAGAATGTCAACTTTCTCCACTGTTATTTGATGTATTCTTAAATACACTGAATACAATGTATTCTTAAATACACTCAGACTGTCACAGCAGTCAGGCAAGAAAAACTAGCACAGTGATAAAAAAATCAAGAAACAATCATTGTCAAAGAAACAATCACTATTTGCAAGTGACACGATATGCTTAAAATACCCTAATGACTCTGCTAAAAATTACTAACAATACAGCAAACTAGCAGACTAAAAATTCCACTCAGAAGAATCATCTGCATGTCCATGAGAAATAATAAGCTAAAAGAGAGAGAAATAAAAAGGAAAATATAATTTCAAAATAGAAACCAAATAACATAAGATACTATTATTCAACTTTACAGGCTAAGACTTCTACATTGAGAAACATAAGTCTTGTTTAAAGGAAACCACAGGAACTGTGGGAAATTCTTTGCTGAAGAATTAACATTGTCAAAGTGGCAATAATTCCTAAAGTATTACAGATTTATTGAAATCCCCATAATTTTTAAAATATATTTCTTCAATGAACAACCTCTACTAAAATTAGTATGAAATAATAAATCTCTCAAATATCAGGAAGCAATCCTTTAAAAAGATTGAGAAGTATGGTATATCCAAACTTTATGTTGCAAAGCTTTAGTAATCAAAATGATGAGGTACTGGAATATTGATAGACTATCAGATCAATTAAGCAGAATTGAGAGCCCATATATAAACCTTCAGATTTAGAGATGGTTAATAAATGGCAAAGGAAGTTTTTGCATGGAATAGAGCAAGGAAAGTCACTTATCCAATGGTTTTGGGGAAACTTGATAAACACATGCAAAAAATGAAGAAAAAACCCCACAATATCTTATGCAATTCAAAAAGATTTTTATGTGTGATGAGAGAAAATTAAGAACACATGGCTATTCCAATTTTTATACTCTTCCCTGCTGCTTAAAAACAAGTCTGGGTCTATTAAATTTATTTATCCTCTCCTACAGCCTTATGCAAAGGTTTTTGTTGCTAGGCTGCAATGCAGTGTGCATATTGTGATGTCAACACAAAGGACATAAGTGTACAGGAAGAGGTATTGAGCAGAAGGAAAGGAGAAAAAACTGTGCCTAGTGAAGTAAAGCTTTTAGAGAGATTTATACTGCTGAGAATGGAGATAAACAGTAAGTTGAATACAAAAACAAAGTATGAGGAATGTGAAGAAGTGTTTTTTACCCTGTTCATCTAATAGCACTGAGAATTTCTTTGAAGTTAACTTTGGAAGCTTGATTAATGATTCTTTGATAGAGATGCTAGTCTTGTAGGTGATCCTTTGTGCCTAGATTCAAATATATTCATAAATGATTCAGTGAATATGACTTAATTGGAGATAAATACCTGATTTATTTTTTCACTAAAGTTTATAAGAAAATAAAATATTTTACTGCTTCCAGGTGACTGAAATAATTAAAATTAAGCTAAAAATATGTGGAGAGTACAGAAACAGTTATCTTACTGAAAATGATATGTTTATGTCACAGTAACATGTTTTCTTAAGTACATGAAGCTCAGGCATTATCTATTAATTGAAGACTTACTTGAATAGATTTTCTGAATAGAAAGTGAGATATTCAATTATGTAACAATTTAGACTGAACTGATGGTTCATGAATAAAATTTTCTGTTAAAATTTAAAAGTTTTATAAAAGAAAGAACATTCTTCTCAAAGCTTTTGGTAATTAAAGAACACTATTTGCTTAGCATACAAACAAACTTTCTTTAAATGAGAAGTAATAATCTGATTTTGATAGGTTTAAAATAATCAGGTTGTTTTAATACTCAATATATATGTTTTTAATTTCAAATATCTTTAAAAATCTGAACCAAAAATGTGTTGAAACACCAGCCATAGTTGTATATTTTAGTTGTTATTATCGTTATATGTGGATATGTATGTATATATATTAAATGAACACATATTAAACATACATAGTGAACTTTATAAATGCATAACAATGACCTTGTCCTTCATCAAGCATCTAGTAATTCTAAAAATACACCTTATTTCAATAACTTTAAAAGATGTTTTAAAAGTGATCAACTATATGTGCATTTCCAAAATTTTTTTCAGTATAATAAACAGTAAAATGTTTTCATTAAATCTGTAATACATCCTTGCTTGTCCATATAGTCAATGAAATGAATGCTCAAGGTGTATAAATCAAATAAAATATAAATAAAATAATGTAACTATATGTAATATATTCTATAACTATACGAATAATATAAAAGAAATAAACAAACATAACATAAATATATGAATGATATAATATAAATACATAATATAACATTAATATTAAATATAAGTAGAACAATAGAAAAGAATACTAGATTGCATTACCATATTGCTTAAGTAAACACATATTTAGAAGAGTTATTAGAAAATGATAAAAAAGGAAACTAATCACCCTTGACTCTTCTTAATCATAAATCTGGCACTCAAAGATAAATTTTAGGATGCTAAATAAAATAATTCATCTGGTTTTGTTTGGTTTTTAGTGCCAAAAATTCAGTCCAGAACCTCATGCATCCAATGCAAATTTGCTACTGCTGAGCTACACCCGTTGTCCCCCAAGCAGCTCTTAGACAAGCTTCATTAGGATTTATTTTTAAATGACTAATAATGACTTTAATTACATTCTTTCTTTGTTATTAAATTCATTATTTCTGAGATGTGCACTTACATAGGACAAATGTAAGTGCAAATTGTCAGGTAGAACAATGATCTATAAAAAAAAACTCCTCTTAATATGTATCAATAGCATATATGTGATAAGCATGAATATGTGCATTGGGTATATGTTAGACAAAATAAGATGGAAGCATGTGAAACATTGACCTCTTAAAATAATATATCTCAGAATTTAATAAAATGCAAAACAGAGATGTAATTTACTTGGATGTAGGAGATACAAGAGCTGACAAATCTTCACATGTTTTTGTGAAAATATCTTGATTTGTTTTAGGAGCATTGAGCAAGATCTAGATGAACTCCAGAAATCTCCATTTTTACCTTTTCACTGAATCTCAGCTGTACTGAGAAGGATCCAGTCATACTATCCATAAACTTGGTGAGACCTGGGGATATTTTAAATACTATACATTTTTTTCATTGTAATACCTTGATTAAATTCTACTAATGATGTTAATCTTGCTAATCTCTATTAATTTTGCTAGAGGGATCATCTCATTGCCAGTATAGAACAGAACAAATGCTGTGAAGGTCAGCAAGGGCCAATTTTCTGGAATTCTGGTAGTATACAAAAACTGAATTATAAAGTTTTGTTGTAGTTTGGTTTCAGTATTCGTTGTATGGTACAGATATACCATACCTCTATATTCCTAATGTGACTGAGGTCACTGTCCCCACTACTATTGTTTCATGTTAAAAAAATAGAACAGTTTCAAAAGCGATAAATAAAAGATGGATAAATAAAAGGGTTGAATAGGGGAGGTAGTGATAGATTTTAGGGAACTTCTGAGGACCTCGGTTTTATATAAATATGTGTTCTACTCTACACTTTTAAACACAGTACTTATGAATTTATTTTTTCTAGGGTAACTCATAAAAGCTAACTATAAAACTTTGAATCCATGTTAGCTAATTACTTAACTTCCTCCATATTTTTCAGCCCACACGTATTTGCCTTTTCCACCAATAATTTTAATACTTCCCTATTCATATTACTACTCTGAAGAATTATTCTAATTAAGAATGACAAAATATCACCTGTTAGATAAGAATGTGAAATATAAGAATTAGTGTTCACTGAGGTTATTAATGCAGATGATAACAGGAGTAAATTAATACATAATAAGGTGTAACCATTTAAATTGTTATTATTGATTTTTGATATTTAGTGACTAATTTTTGAAGTTTAATTTTTATTAAAACACCATGATTTACAAAGTTACTGATAGCTGAGTTTTAGACTTACAATGTTTTAGCATTGTTTGAATGACCATTGTCAGCTTTCCTCCACCAGTGTCCTCATGCTTTCTTACAATCTCCATTCTGGCTTATTGGCAGGCAAATTTTTAAGTTTAGTTGTTGTAATTTAGATCCCATGTTTCCAGTATTGTTAGTTTTGTTGTTTGGGTATATAGTTATACCACTTCCTCATATCACTAATGTCCAAAGAGGCCTTTGATCCTACCTCCTGTTATTTCCCATCCACCTTTTCTTACTTTCCACCTATATTTCTTCTTTGTCATCCTCCCTATACTCTGGAGTCATGGGTAATCTAGTTGCTCTCCGTTTTATGCATTGCATTCCCTGTTCCAATTATTCTACATACCACCGATAAATGAGATCATCCTGTATTTGTTCTTAATTTGGTTTACTTCAGTTAACATGATTGCTTTCAGTTCTACCCTTATTGCAGTGAGTTGCATGATTTAATAATTTCTTAAAGCTTCATAGTGTCCCATTATGTACAATATCTGCATATTAATAATCTACTAATCAATTTTGAACACCTAGGTTGACACCATTTATTAGCTAATTTACTAAGTGCAGCAATGAATGATGATCTCCACATATCCTTTAGAACAGATAAGTTTTTGTCTCATAGACATAGATACCCAAAAGTGGAATTGTTGGTAGCACAAAATTTGTAAGTCTACAACTGTACATCACGGTGTTTCACTAAGGAAAAAAAAATTTAAAAAAGAAGTGGAATTGTTGGGTCTATGGCTGTTTAATGATTAGTTTAGTGAGATATCTCAATTGTGTTTTCCAAGGGGGTTGAAGCAGATAGCGTGCAATAGTTTTTTTCACCACATCCTCCCCAACACAGATTTCTCCCCATATTTTTTTATTTTTGCCATTCTCAGTAGTGTGAGGTGATATCTCATTTTCATCTGTAATTGGAACTCCCTAATATTAAATGCATTTGAGCGTTTTTTATGACTGACACCCATCAGTCTTCCTCAGAGTTGTGCCTGGTCATTTTCTCTCCCCCATTTTGAACATCGGTTATGGACTTCTTTTTGCTGACCATTTACAGTACTTTATATATCCTAGATATCAGCACTTTATCTGATGTGTTGAGTGTGAATATTTTGTCCATTCAGTTAGCAGTCTTTTGATTGTCCATCATGTTTCCTTTTCCATACAAAAATATTTAGTTAGATGTGCTACCATTTCTTTGAACATGACATTTATCACTGACAACAACATTGAAGTCCAAATCTTTGGATTGTTCTTCATATATTTCCCTCAAAGTAGTATATCAATTCCGGTCTGATCTCCAGGTCTTTGACCATTTTGAATTATTTTGTGAAAAATTTAAAATATGGATTCAACTTAAATTTTTTACAGGTGATTATCCAGTTTTTCTAGAACCATTTGTTGAATGACTGAATTTATGTAATTTCATGATCTCAGCTATTTTGGCAAAAATTTGCTAGTCATATATAGGGATTTGTCTTTGGTTATTTGATTTTGATCCATTAGTCTGAGAGTCTATCTTTATTCCTGTACCACAAAGTTTTAATCACTGTAGTATTATAGAAAAGTTTTAAGTTAGGTAATGAGATGTATCCAGTTTATTTTTCATATTAGTTTATATTATGCTACAAGCAAATCGATGAACAACGGGAGTACAGTGACAGTGACAGTGATGATTTCATAAAACTTTATTATTTGCTGTTCCACTTCCTTGAATTTTGATGAGAATTTATATATTGAGTAGTTTAGGTAGAATGGTTATTTCAACAATGTTCTTCCAATCCAGAAGCATGCAATATTTTTCTATTTCTTAAGGGATTCTATCTCTGTCTTTTTAAATATTTTTTGTGAAACAAGATAATTTTTATTGAAACTTATTTAGAAAGATGTGAACAAAGGGAAAGAGAAGTACATACTTGAAAGAGAACACAAACTTCTCCATAATGAAAATAGATAAACAAAGAGACAGAGAAAAGCAAGGCAGAACATTGGCTTGAAGATCAAGTTTCTATATCTTTATTAAGTTATTTAATAGTTTTATGATATAGATATCCCAACTCTTTTGATAGGTTGATTCTTAGGAACATGATATTTTGGAGACTGTTTTTAATGGAATAGACTTATCTTTTTCTACTCATTCATTATTTGTATATGGCAGTGGAACTGAGTTTTTAATATTGACTTTGTAGTCAGCCACTTATATCTATTGGCATATTATCTCTAGGAGTCTTTTGTGGGTCCTTTATAGTCATATATACATCTATATATATTATCATGCCATCTATAACTAGTGATAATTAGACTTCTTTTTCAATTTTGATCACTTTGATTTTTCTTCTCATATTACTTTTATATTTTTCTACTATAATATTGAACAAAAATTGAGAGTGGGCATCCCTTGCAAATTCCTAATCTCAGAGCGAATGCTTTTGGTTTTCAGCATTAATAATAATGATTGTGGACTTCTTAAATTTTGTTTTTGTTTTTTAGGTCACACCTGGCATTGCACAGGGGTTACTCCTGACTCATGCACTCAGGAATTACTCCTGGCGGTTCTCGGGGGGACCATATGAGAAGCTGGGAATCGAACCTGGGTTGGCTGCGTGCAAGGCAAATGCCCTACCCGTTGTGCTATCAATCCAGCCCCCTTTTTAAATTTTTTAATGAATCACCATGAGGTACAGTTACAGACTTACAAACTTTTGTGCTTATGTTTTAGTCATACAATGATGGAGTGTCCATCCCTCCATCAGTGCCCATTCTCCACCACCAATGTTCCTGGTATCTGTCCCATACCCCCATTCCCACAGCTCACCCCCCCCCGCCTCTGTGACAGGCACATTCCCTTTTACTCTCTCTCCTTTAGGGTTTTGTGGTCTGCAATTGAAGTATTGAATGGCCATCACGTTCGGTCTATAGTCTACTATCTGCAAGCATGCCCCAACCCAAGCGGGCCGTCTAAACACACTTTACTTGATGGTCCCTTCTCTACCTGAACTGCCTTTTCCCCCAGCATGTGAATCCGGCTTTGAAGCTGTGGAGCAAACCTCCTGGTACTTATCTCTACTATCCTTGGGTGTTAGTCTCCCATTCTGTTACTTTATATTCCACAAATGAGTACAATCTTTCTATGTCTGTCCTTCTCTTTCTGATTCATTTCACTTAACATGATACTTTCCATGTTGATCCACTTATATGCAAATTTCATGACTTCATTTTTTTCTAACAGCTGCATAGTATTCCATTGTGTAGATATACAAAAGTTACTTTAACCAGTCATCTGTTCTTGGGCACTTGGTTATTTTTTTTCCAGATGCTGGCTATTGTAAACAGTGCTGCAATGAACAGACAAGTGCAGATATAATTTCTACTATATTTTTTTGCATCTCTGGAATATATTCCCAGAAGTGGTATTGCTGGGTCAAATGGGAGCTCAATTTCTAATTTTTTTGAGAAACATCCATACTGTTTTCCAAAAAGACTGAACCAGTCGGCATTTCCACCAGCAGTGAAGGAGAGTCCCATCCTCCCCATATCCACACCAACACCGTTTTCTTATGTTCTTTTGGATATGGGGCAGTCTCTGTGGTGTGAGATGATATCTCATTGTTTTTTTGATGTGCATCTCTCTGATGATTAGTGATAAAGTGCATTTTTTTCATGTACGTTTTGGCCATTCGAATTTATTTGAGAAAGTTTCTATTCATTTGTTTATCTCTATTTCCACTTGTCTCATCAGTGGCAAGTCATCTTTGAAGATACCTTTAGCTTCAAAGTGGTGGAGGGATTTTCCAACCTTTTCTTCAATGTACCTGACGGTCTGTTGTTGAGGTCTCTAATCCATCTTGATCTACTTTTGTGCATGGTGTTAGGTAGAGGTCTGAGCCCCTTTTTTTGCATAGAGGTGTCCAGTTTTACCAGCACCATTTGTTAAAGAGGATTTCCTTGCTCCACTTCACATTTCTTGCTTCCTTATCACATATTAGATGATCATATATTTGAGGGTGTATGTAAGGATATTTCACACTGTTTTATTGCTCTCTAGCCATGCCTTTGTTCCAATACCATGCTGTTTTAATTATTACCACTTTGTAGTAGAGTTTGAGGTTGAGCAAGGTGATGCCTCCAATCTTCTTTTTTTCCCACGAATTTCTTTACCTATTAATGGGGGGTTGTTGTTCCATATGAATTTCAGGAGCGTTTGATCCATTCCTTTGAAGAATTGCATGGTAATCCTTACAGGGATCACATTGAATCTGTATAATGCTTTGGGGAGAATTGCCATTTTGACAATGTTAATACTCCCAATCCATGAGCAGCGGATGTGTTTCCATTTCCTTATGTTCTGTGTTATTTGTTGGAGTAGCATTTTGTAGTTTTCTTTGTAAAGGTCTTTTACCTCCTTAGTTAAGCTGATTCCAAGGTGTTTGATTTTCTGAGGCACAATTGTGAATGGGATTGCTTTTTCATGTCACTTTCTTCTCTCTCATTATTTCTGTATAGAAAAGCCATGAACTTTTGGGAGTTGATTTTATAGCCTGAAACTTTACTATACAAATCTACTGTGTCTAAGAGCTTCTTGTTAGAGACTTTAGGGTTCTCTAAATATAGTATTATATCTGTAAATAGTAAGAGCTTGATTTCTACTTTTCCAATCTCGATGCCCTTAATATATTTTTCTTGCCTAACCGCTATTGCAAGTATTGATAGTACTATATTGACGAGAAGTGGAGAGTGAGCAACCTTGTCTTGTCCCTGCTCTTAGAGGGAAGACTCTTAATTTTTTCCCATTGAGGATAATGCTTCCCATAGGCTTGTAATAGATGGCTTTGACTATATTGAGGGAAGTTCCAACAAAACCCATTTTTCGTGAGGGTTTTCATCATAAACAGGTGCTAGATCTTCTCAAATGTTTCTCTGCATCTATTCATATGATCATATGGTTTTTATATTTTCATTTGTGGATATGATGAATAATGTTCATTGATTTCCAAATGTTAAACCATCTTTGCATCCCTGGGATGAATCCCACTTGGTTTTGCTATATAATTTTTGATGAGTTGTTGAATTCCATTTGCTAATATTTTGTTGATAATCTTCGCATCTGTGTTCCTCAGGGATATCGGCCTGTAGTTTTCTTTTTTGTGGTGTCTTTGTTTATTTTTGGTATTAGGGAGATATATGCTTCATAGAAACTGTTTGGCAGATATTCTTTTTCTTCAATTTCCTGGAAAAGCTTGAGAACTGGCAATAAGTTCTCTTTAAATGTTTGGAAGAATTCACTAGTGAATACATCTGGACCTGTGCTTTTGTTTTTGGAAGACTTCATGCAGTTTCAATTTCCTTGATATTATTAAGTCTATTCAGGTATTTCGGATATTCTTAGTTCACTTTTTGGAGATTATAGGAATCCAGGAATTTCCGTTTCATCTATGTTCTCTTGTTCCGTGGCAAACAGACTTTCAATGTAGTCTCTGATGAACTTTTGAATTTCCTTGGTTTCCGTTGTGATGTCCACCTTTTCATTTCTGATTTGGTTTATTAGGATTCTCTCTCTCTCTTTCTTTGTTAGTCTTACTAGTGGATTATCAATCTTGTTTATTTTCTTAAAGAACCAGTTCTTGGTTTCATTGACCTTTCGGATTGGTTTTTGGTTTTCCATGTCATTAATGTCTGCTCTAAGTTTTATTATTTCTTTCCTTCGGCCTGGCTTGGTCTCCTTTTGTTGGTCCTTTTCTAATATTGTGAGCTGTTAGGTCAGGTTATTTATATGTGCCCTTTCTTACTTCCTGAGAAATGGTTGCAGAACTGTAAATTTTCCCCTTATCTCTGTTTTATCTGCACCCCATAGGTTCTGGTAGCTCATGTCTTCATTCTCATTGTTTCAAGGTATCTTTCGATTTATTCCTTGATTTCCATCCTGACTCATTCATTGTTCTTCATTGAGTTGTTTAATTTCCAGGTGTTTCATTTTTTTCTCTATGTCAGTGTGAGATTAACTTCTATCTTCAGTGCATCTTGGTCTGAAAAGATAGTTCATACAATCTCTATTTTCCTTATTCTATTGATGTATGTTTTGTGACCTAGCATGTGGTCACTTTTGGACAATATTACATGTGCACTGGAAAATTATGTGTATTCTTCTTTGGGGGTGCAAAGCCTTGTATAGATCTATTAGCCCTCTCTCATATTTCTTCCTTCAAAATCAGAGTTTCCTTGCTAAGTTTTATTCTTGTTGATCTATCCAGTGTTGTAAAGGCGGTATTGAGGTATCCAACTACAATTGTGTTGTTGGCAATTCTTCCTTAAAATCTATTAGCAGTTGTTTTAAGTATTTAGCTGGGCCTTCATTCAATGCGTATACATTTAAGAAGGTGATTTCTTCCTATTTTACGTATCCCTTGATAAATAGAAAATGGCCTTCGTTGTCCCTCCTAATCTTTTATAACCTGAAATCTATGTTGTTGGAATTTAGTAAGTCCAACCTGACTTTTTTGAGGGAGCTGTTTGCTTGCAGGATTGTTTTCCATCCTTTGACTTTGAGTCTGTGTTTGCTCTGATTGTTCAGATGTGGTTCTTGTAGGTAGCAGAATGTTGTGTTCAGTTTATGAATCCATTTTGCCATTTTGTGTCTCCTAATTGGTGCATTTAGACCATTGATATTGAGTGATTATTATTATAGGGTTTTGTGTCATCTGTCTGTAGGGGTTCACTGTGATTGTAGGGGGTTTTCTTGCCTTACAGTAACCCCTTATGTCCTTCGTTTAAGTTTGGTTTTGAGTCTATGAAGTTCCTGAGCTGTTGTTTATCCATAAAATAGTGTATCATTCCTTCGATTCTGAGTAGGAGTTTAGCCGGATAAAATATTCTTGGTGAAGGGTTCATTTCATTGGGTTTTTAAAAATTATATCCCATCGTTGTCTTCAGGCTTGGAGGGTGTCCTCTGATAGGTCTGCTGTAAATCTAATGGGTGCTCCTTTGTATGTGATTTCCCTCTTTGACCTTGATGCTTGCAGTATTATGTCTCTATCCATGGCATCCATCATTCTGAATATGATATGTTTTGAGTCTTTTCATTAGGGTATCTTTTATCTGGCATCCTTCAGGCTCCTAGGACTTGGATGTCTGTATTCTCCAGCTCTGGAAACTTTTCAGCAATAATTTCTTTAACTGTGGTTTTTTTCATTGGGGTTGCATCCCTGTCCTTTTGGTACTCCGATGGATCTTATCTTGTTCCTCTTGGAGTCATCCCCTAGGTTTCTGATTCACCCTAGAGCTCTTTTGAGTTCTTCTTCCATTGTTTGTTGTTGCCTGTAAACTTCCTGCAGCTCATCGTCAAGCTCACTGATTCTATCTTCTGCTGTAACCATTCTACTTCTGAGGGCACCCACTGAGTTTTTTTATTTTATCTACCAAATTCTTTATTCGTGACACTTCTGTTTGTATTTTTTATTTCTTCTCTCATTTATTCCTGTAATTTGTTGGCTGTCCGTTCCACTGTTACTCTTATGTCCTCTTTTAATTTACTGGATGTTTGTTTCACCGTTTCTTTGAGTTCGATGAACATCCTAACAATTTATCTCTGAATTCTTTGTCTGAGAGATTATATTTGTGGGAATTTCCTGATGAGGCTTCTTTTCTTCATCCATTCCTTGTGCGTGCGTTAGGGGGGGTATGCAATTTCTTCATGTTGCTGTGGTAGTATGGAGGTGGGTCCCTTCAGTTCATTATCACTAGCCACCTCTACCTGCAAGGGAGGATTCTAGCTGGGCTTTGTAGATGGTGGTCTCTTTTTTCCCCTTTACGAATACTACCTCTTCGTTTCTCCTCTGTGCCCTACGTAGGATCACTAGTGTGGCTTCAGGAGATGTGTTTTTTTTCATTGGTACTGTTCAATACTTTGTGTTCATTGTTATTTTGGTCTTTGGGGGGTAGTATTTTAATTAGAATAAGCTAGTGGACTATTGGCCTAATGTGATTGGGATAGCCAGGATGTCCCCTTCAGAATTAGATAAATGTGACTGAGCTGTGAGTCCAAAATGCTAGGAGAGTTATTGTGGGCTTTTTATAGATAACATTTACCATTGTGAGGAAAGTTTTTCTTACCCCTATTTTGTTGAGAGCTTTTATTGTAAATGGATATTGGATCTTGTCAAAAGATTTATCTACATATCAAAAGATTTATACTGCTGTGGTGTATTATGCCAATTGATTTGCACATGTCAAACCATACTTTCATCCATGGGATGAATTCCAATTAATTGTGATGTATGAATATTTTGATACGTTGTTGGATTCTGTTTGCAAAATCTTATTTTATTTTATTTTTGGGTCACAGCTGGAGATGCACAGTGGTTTCCCCTGGCTCTGCATTCAGAAATTACTTCTGTTGGTGCTCGAGACCATGAGGGATGCCAGAAATTGAACCCGGGTTGGCCGCATGCAAAGCAAAAGCCCTACCTACTGTGCTATCACTCCAGCCCCTGCTTGCAAACTTTTATTGAGAATTTTTGCATCAGTGTTCATCAGGGATCATTGTCACTGTAACTGTCCTCCCGTTGTTCATCGATTTGCTCGAGTGGGCCCAGTAACATCTCCATTGTGAGACTTCTTGTTACTGTATTTGGCATATTGGATACGTCACGGGTAGCTTGCCAGGCTTTGCCATGTGGGCATGCTACTCTTAGTAGCTTGGTGGGCTCTCTGAGAGGGACGGAGGAATCAGACCCAGCTTGGCCAGGCTAACTGTGTTCAAGGCAAATGCCCTACCACTGTGCTATCACTCCAGCCCTTCATCAGGGATATTGATAGGAAATTTTCCTTTTTAGAACTGTCTCTATCTGCTTTGGGTACTAGTGTAATGATAGCTTTGTAGAAGATATTAACTTCTGTTTTTTCAATTATTTTTAGATTTTTATTAGTGAAGCACCATAAGATACAATTGTAGATTTACAAATTTTGGTGCTTGGGTTTCAGTTATATAATTATCAAATACCCATCACTCCACCAGTGCCTATTCTCCACCACCACTGATCCCAGTATCACTCCCACCCCCTGTACCCCCCAGCCCACCCTGCTTCTGTAGCAGGGCATTACCCTTTGTTCTCTTTCTCCTTTTCGGCGCTGTGGTTTGCAAAAGAAGCATTGAGTGGAAATCATGTTTGGTCTAAAGTCTACTCTCAGCACGCATCTCCCATCCTGGGAGGATCCTCCCAACACCCTTTATTTGGGTCTCCCTTCTCTATCTGAGCTGCCTTTTCCCCTAGCATGTGCTGCTGACCTCCAAGCCATGGAGTAAAATTCCTGGTTATTTCTTATTTCTTAGTGTTAAATTACAGCCTTAAGATCCAGAAATCACTTCTTTATGTCTGTTTGGAATATGTTATCTTAACTATTCCAGTGTCATTCAGATGGCATTTCAGAGGAAAGCCAAGTATAAGTCTAACTACTATATATACCAGGGTTGGAAGTATTATGGGACAGAATTGTTTATCTTTCATTACCCCAAAGCTTAGGAGTTTGTAAGTTAAAAGGGGAGAGTTAGAATCCAGCTAGTTTTGGTCATCAGTGTGTCCACTGAGGCCACTTCTAATTGCTAGCGTCTAAAGGTGGGGTCATCTAGGACATGTCTGAAGGAATAGTCTAGGGGTAACATGGTTGGATGCACTTTGGAGCTGAAGTCTGCAGGCAGGAGGCAGAGTGTGTGTCCCAGTTCAAGCTGTATGTGTGTTGAGGGGAGGGTAGAAGAGGGTGAGCATTACTTCTCCAGGACGTACCTTGATTTACAATGTCGTTTTTGATGGTTTCCAATTAATATAATTTCAACTCACCACCTATCATAAGTGTATCCTCCTTTCTCCTCCAACAACCCAAATTTATTCTCTTTTTAGCACCTTCCTCAAATAAGTTGTGCTGATAATTTTTCCTTTGCATTCCCTTTGAACCATTGTTGCTACCTTGCTGCGTATCTTTATGTTCTGTTTTTGAGAGACATCAATCTGTATCAATCCCTTTCCTTCTAACTTGATTATGCATAGTAGTGTGTGATGGGTTATGAATCTTTAGTTGACTACTATCAGTGGTATAGGAAGCATTTCTCAACCGAATTGTACTAAGGAAATAAAAAATGAGTAATTTGAAAGATATATTAACAGAAAACTCAGTTTTAAGATTTTACTTTTTGGTTTCTTACTCTCTTCATGCTCTACCCTCTCACAAAATTGATTTGCTCTTTTGTATGGATACTATTTTAAAAGAAGAGGAAAAGTGATAGCACAGAAAATATTCTAGAAAATAATAGCTTTCTACTTATTCACTTACAAACATTTTATTTTCACATACATCATAAAATCTTTTAAACTTATGTAATCATGAAAAAACTGCCTTTATATTAGCCTCATTTTAAATACACAGACCAACAAGTTGGACTTCATTTTTGAAATGAAATTTTATTTCATTCACTACCTTGAAAGGAACAATAATTGGACATCAAACAAGAACGCTACATGCACTCTATATATGGGAAATAACACTGTAGCACTGTCCTCCCATTGTCCTCCCGATTTGCTTAAGCAGGAACCAGTAATGTCTCCATTGTGTGACTTGTTGTTACTGTTTTTGGCATATTGAATATTCCATGGGGAACTTGCCAGTCTCTGCCATACAGGAGGGATACTCTCAGTATCTTGCTGGGCTCTCTGAGAGGGATGGAGTAATTGAACCCGGGTCAGCCGCGTGCAAGGAAAACGGCCTACGTGCTGTGCTATCGCTCCAGCCCATTTGGGAAATATACTTTATAAAGACTAGCAGAGAAATAATTTTATTATAAATGTATACTTGAAGCAGAACTCAATAAGAATACCTATGCGGTAAGTCATGCTTTCCTTGGAATATTTGTTTCACCTTGTTTATCAGTGACTAACACATTATTGTAGGTGTGAGAAGGCTCAGAATTTGCCTTGTCTGATCTTTCTTTGAGTAAAAGCAAACTTATAATAAAGTGTGCTATTTCTCAGTTTAACAGATATTTATCTCTTTTGCCCTTTTGAATAGAACCAAGGATGAGTTCTCCTAACAAGAAAGAGAGTGACTCAGATGACAAAGCTCTTACAAATTCAGAAAATGAGGCTTTCACTGACTGTACCAAAGATACAGAGTCTTCATTTCGTAGCCATAATATAATCTCTCAGGTGGAATCTGATCATTTGACAAGGGAGCCAGGCACAGCAAACTCCCAAGAACAAGATGCTCCTAAAGTTGCAGAAAATGGTGAGGTTGATACCCCTAAGGATGTTCAAGAAGAAGATTTAAGAGAAGAAGAATCTGACCTAATTCAGGTCTCCATTCCAAGAAAATGGGCCAATATTATGTCTGAACTAGGGAAAACTAATTTTGAGAACATTCAGGTAGGAAACAATAGTACAAAAAAACCGTCGATTAAAAGAGGAAGAGATTATTTAGCAAAAGTGGAGATGAAAGTAAGAAATTTCTTTCACAACCTCACTAATTATGAAAGCCCCGAACAATTTTCAATTCCATGGAAAATTCCATTCTTCAAGAACCATGAGATAAGAAAAATGATTCTGCATCTGTTCTGTGGGAGATATTTTCATCAGTGTGTTGGTTGTCAAAATGCAACACGTTTGAAGCAAAAATACGTGGCAGTTGTTCCTCAGTTTTATTTCCCTAACAATATTGAAAGAGCCATAATATTTGGTAGACCTTTTAGGGTGACATACAGTCATCCGTTTCTTGAAAGAATGGTCAGGAGAAAAGGTTGTAGATCATCCTATACTAAAGGGAAGAAAGAAATATCCATTTTTGTGAGGCCCGTGTTGTATGTTCCATGGGTCCAAGTTCAACAAGTACTTACTGGAAAAGTTTTTGAGGATCAGTTCCGATCTCCCCACAACGTGAGAGTTCTCATTATTAGCACCAATAATTCTTGGAAATTCCTATGTCCCATTTGTGGAAGAAGTTTCAATAGTATAAACGAATTTAGGGAGCATTCCTGCCGTTTCACTGAGAATTAAGTAAAATTGGTGTAAATTTTTAAATTTCTAACAATTCCTAATTTGGCTACCAAACAGAGACAAAATTGTATATTCAGAAATTTTAGTTGTTTATATGGAGTTGCGGAAAGAAACACTTTAAATGATACACTGCTTCAGAGTAATAAACATCGTTTAGAAGTCAACTCAAAAGGAGATGCCTTTACACAGGCTATTGCAAATATATCATTAAAATATTACATCTTGTTCTACTTTGAGTACATCTGAACCAAGAAAATGCTAGAACTACTTCCATCTATGTCTGCTGATAAGAATGATAAGATTATTGAGACCATTAAATCACAAGCTTCAGGATCCTAGTAACAGCATCAAATATGGAGGATTTAACAGAGTCCTATGATGTGTTTCTAAAGCTAATAAATTTAATATCTTAAATGTACTCCATTAACTCAGTAAAATCACTTTTGAATGAACTGATTGCTCCATTTCATGATTTAGAGATAAGAATATATATGCGTGTATAAGTTTCAAGTGTTATTTCTTGTTTAGACAACAATTTGGTGATATAAAAGTAAAAATTATAAATATGTATATATATATTTTTTTCTGAGGGTTGGTAGTACCTTGATGAAACCCAGAAACAAAAAAGATACATTGAAGCACAGGAGGAAGATTGTTTTACATTATTCTGTCACCTCTTCCCCAAGCCTAGGCAGCCCAGCATGAAGAAATACACCTTTTTCTTAGAGGAGTAAAGTGAATTGACCACCTAAACTTCAGCATGGATCTCAGCCCAGCACGGGCCATACAAGAGTATCAGGCATGCTTTTGTAGCACCAGTTTACTTCTGTGACTCCAGGTTCCACACCAATCCCTGTGAACCCAAGCCCCTGGTTCATCTGAGTAGCGTGTCAATTCAGTGGTACCAAGTCTCCAGTCCTCCTTAGAACTAAGGTGGTCCAGGTGAACCTAAACTTTAGTTCGACTTTCTCCAGGAGTAGGCTTCCAGACCACAAAGCAGAGCCTACCCCCACAGAGCTAACATCACTAATTATCGGAAATGCAAATCAAACCCGAAAGGTGTTACTTAACATTTGATAGAAATTTTATCATTAGTAAGAAAACAAGAAAGTGTTCTCTCAACAACTGCTTTGAGAAAAATCACTGTCACTGTCACTGTCACTGTCCTCCCATTGTTCATCGATTTGCTCGAGCAGGCCCAGTAACGTCTCCATCGTGAGACTTGTTGTTACTGTGTTCGGCATATCTAATACCTCACGGGTAGCTTGCCAGGCTTTGCTGCGTGGGCAAGATAATCTCGGTAGCTTGCTGGGCTCTTCGAGAGGGGCGGAGGAATCGAACTCGGGTCGGCCATGTTGGCTGCGTGCAAGGCAAACGCCCTACCTGCTGTGCTACCGCTCCAGCCCCTGAGAAAAATAACAGGAGATAAGAACACATAAAGTAAACTAATTATAGCCTGCATCTACTGCAACACTCTTAACTAGTTATGTCTTTTTTAAAAAAATTTTATTAGTGAAGCACCATGAGGTACAGTGGTAGACTTAAAAATTTTCATGCCGCGGTTTCAATTATACAATGTTCGAGTACCCATCACTCCACCTGTGCCCATTTTCAACCACCACTGATCCCAGTATCCCTCCCTCTTCCTTTTCCCCCATCCCACCCTGCCTCTGTGGCAGGGAATTCCCTTTGGTTCTCTCTCTCTCCTTTTGGGTGCTGTGGTTTGCAAAAGAGGCATTGAGTGGATATCATGTTTGGTCTATAGTCTACTTTCAGCATGCATCTCCCATCCTGGGAGGATCCTCCCAACACCCTTTATTTGGGCCTCCCTTCTCTCTCTGAGCTGCCTTTTCGGCTAGCATGTGCGGCTAGCCTCCAAGTCATGGAGTGAACCTCCTGGGACTTAACTATTCTTGGGAGTTAGTCTCCTATTTTGTTAGTTTATGTTCCCCAGATGAATGCAATCTTTCTATGTCTGTCCCTCTCTTTCTGACTCATTTCGCTTAGCACAATGCTTTCCATGTAGTACCACTTGTATGTAAATTTCATGGCTTCACTTTTTCTAAAAGCTACATAGTATTCTATTGTGTAGATGTACCAAAGTATCTTTAACCAGTCACCTGTTCTCAGGCACTCAGGTTTTTTTCCAGATTCTGGCTATTGTAAACAGTGCTGCAATGAACAAACAAGTACAGATGTCACTTCGACTATACTTTTTTGCCTCTCTGGGATATATTCCCAGGAGTGGTATTGCTGGGTCAAATGGGAGCTCAATTTCTAATTTTTTTAGAATCGTCCATACTGTTTTCCAAAAGGACTGAACCAATCGGCATTCCCACCAGCAGTGGAGGAGGTTCCCTTTCTCACCATCCGCGTACACATTCAATGTGATCCCTATAATGATACCCATGATATTCTTCAAATAAATGGAGCAAACAATCCTGAAATCCATATAGAAAAATAAGCCCCCACAAATAGTTGAAAAAAATTCTTGGAAAAAGAAAAGGGATTCACTAAATCACTTAATCACTTAACTTCCCGTTAGTCGATTTGCTTGAGCGGGCGCCAGTAACGTCTCCATTTGTCCCTGTCGTGTGCTAGTGTAGCCCAATGGCATCTGTTCGCTCTGAGAACATGAAGAGCCTCAAACCGATCGTTCATGATCTTGATGAAGAAGTCTGACCATCTGGTATGTGGGCAGCCACGCGGTCTTTTGACATCCCATGGAATCCAGTCAGTAACAGCTCTAGTCCAGCGGTCGTCTTTAAATCTCATTACGTGACCAGCCCATCTGATTTTTGACACCTTGGCAAACGAGACAGCGTCCCTGATTCTTGATCGTCGACGGATGTGGAAACTCCGGATTCTTTCTCTCATTTGAGTGAAACGTGATATTCCAAGCATAGCTCATTCTATTCTTCTTTGGGAGACCTGAATAGCATTCTCATCCTGTTTGCATAGGGCCCAGGTCTCTGAGGCATAGGTTAATGCAGGAAGAACAGTGGAATCAAAGAGATGTGCCCAGAGCCGGAGGTTCTTCATCCTCTTAGCTATTTCTTTGACGTTCTTGAAGGCGTTCCAAGCCGCTCTCTTCCTCCTGCCCAGCTCGGGTGCCAGGTCATTTGTCATGTTGACTTCTCGACCTAGGTACACATAGCTGTTGCATTCGGAGATGGTCGTTCCATTGAGAGCGAATGGGGCATCAGGAACGAGGCTGTTTCTCATGAACATTGTCTTCGTAAGATTCAGCTATAGTCCTACCTTTCCACACTCACGGTCAAAGTCGGCCAGCATTTCTGCCGCTTGGCTGATGTTTGGTGTTATTTAAACAATGTCATCAGCAAAGCGGAGGTGGTGTCGTTGCTGACCATCTATCTTCACTCCCATTCCTTCCCATTCCAGTCTTCGCATGATGTTCTCGAGGGTGGCACTGAAGAGTTTCGGTGAAATGGTATCACCCTGCCATGGTATGTCAAAAAGGATTGAGAGCATAAAATTCAAAAATAGGTGTCATAAAGACAGTGGTAGAAGATCTTGGGCCCTTTGATGATAGTAGGCACTATAACTTTGTATATCAACGCCATTACCTTTACACTATTGCAACCACCTTTCCTAAACTATAATAAAAATAAATGATTATTGAGTTGGGTATTGGTTGTTTTAATTAATATTAATATAATTTGAATGAAAATCTGTAGAATGAGCCTATGCATGTTTGTGCATGACATATATTCATGCATAGCTATGCAAATTAATCACAAGGTTAAATATAATTTAGAATATATAATTAATGATAAATTATGTATTAAATCAGAATACAAAGAGAAGTTTTCTCATATTTAAAAGTCTTGATCACTTGACTTCCCGTTACACATCGATTTGCTTGAGAGGGCTCCGGTAACTTCTCCATTCGTCCCTGTTGTGTGCTAGTGTAGCCCAATGGCATCTGTTCGTGCTAGGAACACGAAGAGCCTCAAACCAATCATTCAGGGTATTGACGAAGAAGTCTGACCATCTTGTAGGTGGGCGGCCATGCAGTCTTTTGACATCCCATAAAATCAAGTTGGTAACGGCTCTAGTTCAGTGGTCTTCTCCAAATCTCATTACATGTCCAGGCGATCTGATATTTGACACCTTGGCAAAGGAGACAGCATCCCGATTATTGACCTTCAACAGAGGTCTGAACTCCAAATTCTTTCTCTCATTTGAGTAAAATGTGATACTCCAAGCATAGCTCTTTCAATTCCTCTACGGGAGACCCGAATATAGTTCTCATCCTGTTTTCGTAGGGCCCAGTTCTCTGAGGCATATATGCAGGAAGAACAGTGGAATCGAAGAGATGTGCCCGGAGCCTGAAGTTCTTCATTCTTTTAGCTATTTTTTCAATGATCTTGAAGGCGATCCAAGCTGCTCTCTTCCTCCTGTGCAACTCAGGTGCCAGGTTATTTGTCATATTAACTTCTCGACCTAGGTACACATAACTGTTGCATTTGGAGATGGTCGTTCTGTTGAGAGCGAATGGAACGTCAGGAATGAGACTGTTTCTCATAAACATTGTCTTCATGAGATTCAGATGGAGTCTGATATTTCCACACTCACGGTCAAAATCAGCCAGCATTTGTGCCGCTTGGCTAATGTTTGGTGTTATTAGAATGATGTCATCAGCAAAGCAGAGGTGGTGTAGTTGTCGACCGTCTATCTTCACTCCCATTTCATCCCATTCCAGTCGTCGCATGACATTCTCAAGGGTGGCACTGAAGAGTTTCGGTGAAATGGTATCACTATGCTGAACCCCTCTCTTAACATGGATGATCACTTCTTTGTAGAATGGTGAGATCCTGGTAGTGAATCTGTAATACAGACCACGGAGTATCCTGATTTATTGAGTATGAGTTCCCTGATTGGCTAGGGCTTCAATGACCGCTTCAGTCTCAACAGAATCAAAGACCTTCTTTAAATCAATGAACGTTAGACAGAGAAGCATCTTGAACTCCCCAGAAACCTCAATGAGTTTGGTTATCGTGTGGATATGGTCGATCATGCTGAATCCTTTGTGGAATCCGGCTTGTTGACATGGTTGTCCTTCATCTAGTGTTCTGCCAATCCTATTCAGAAAATCTTGAGTGAACAGCTTGTAGATGACAGACAACAGGCAGATCGGGCGATAGTTGCCAATGTCGGTGATGTCTTCCTTCTTGTACAGTAGTACAGTCCTGCTGGTTTTCCATTGGGACAGAAACTTGCCTTCAGACAGGTAGCATGTGAAGAGCCGAGCCAGTGCATTGATGAGTACTGATGGCAGACTCTTCAGTTGTTCAGGTCTAACCTTGTCTGGGCCAGGTGCTGTTCTCTTCTTTACCAATGAAATGGCGTGTCGGATTTCAGAAGGGAGAATGTTTGGAACGACATATCCAGCCTGCTCCCACCAACCACAGGTGATGAAGGGATTAAAACTAGGAGCACAATTGTGAATGGGATTGTTTTCTTCATGTCACTCTCTGCTATTTCACTATCTGCGTATAGGAAAGCCATGGTTTTTTAAGTATTGATTTTATAGCCTGTCACTTTACTCTACAAGCCTATTGTTTCTAGGAATTTCTTGGTAGAGGTTTTAGGATTCTCTAAGTATAGTATCATATCATCTGCGAATAGTGAGAGCTTAATTTCTTCTCTCCCTACCTGGATGCCTTTAATATCTTTTTATTGCCTAATCGCTATTGCAATTACTTCCAGTACTATATTGAACAGTAGTGGAGAGAGTGGGCTTCCTTCTCTTGTCCCTGACCTTAGGGGGAAGGCTCTACGTTTTTCCCCATTGAGGATGAGGTTTGCTGTAGTTTTGTGGTAGATGGCTTTAACTATATTAAGGAAAGTCCCCTCCATCCCCATTTTGGCAAGGGTTTTCATTATGAAATGGTGCTGGATCTTGTGAAAAGCTTTCTCTGCATCTATTGATATGATCATATGATTTTTATCTTTTCTTTTGTTGATATGATGGATTATGTTGATTGATTTCCAAATGTTGAACCATCCTCGCATCCCTAGGATGAATCCCACTTGATGATGTATGATCTTTTTCATGAGCTCTTGAATTCTATTGGCTAGTATTTTGTTGAGAATTTTCGCATCCGTGTTCATCAGGGATATCGGCCTGTAGTTTACTTTTCTTGTGGTGTCTTTGTTTCCTTTTGGTATTAGAGAGATATGGGCTTCTTAGAAAGTGTTTGGGAGAGTTTCTGGTTTTTTTTTCAATTTCCTGGAAAAGCTTGAGAAGAACTGGCAATAGGTCCTTTTTAAATGTTTGGAAAAATTCGCCAGTGAATCCATCTGGACCTGGGCTTTTGTTTTTGGGAAGACTTTTGATTACAGTTACAATTTCCTTGATGTGAATACGTCTATTCAGGTACTCTATATCTTCTTGATTCAGCTTTGGGAGATAATGGAAATCCAGGAATTTATACATTTCTTTTAGGTTCTCTTGTTTCGTGGCATACAGACTTTCAAAGTAGTCTCTGATGATCTCTTGAATTTCTTTAGTTTCTGTTGTGATATCCCCATTCTTATTTCTGATTCGATTTATTAGGGCTCTCTCTGTGTTTCTTTGTGAGTGTTGCTAGTGGTTTATCTATCTTATTTATTTTCTCGAAGAACCAGCTCTTGGTTTCATTGATCTTTAGGATTGTTTCTTTGTTTTCCATGTCATTGATTTCTGCTCTAAGTTTTATGATCTCTTTCCTTCTGCCCAATTCGGACTGTTTCTGTTGTTCCTTTTCTAAGATCTTGAGCTGTGAAGTCAAGTTGTTTGTGTGCATTCTTTCTTCTGTCCTGAGATATGCGTGCAGAGCTATAGATTTTCCCCTTAATATGGCTTTTGCTGCATCCCATAAGTTCTGGTAGCTTGTGTCTTCATTCTCATTTGTTTCCAAGTATCTTTTGATTTCGTCCTTGACTTCCTTCCTGATCCACTGGTTGTTAAGCATTGATTTGTTTAATTTCCAGGTGTTTGATTTGGTTCTCCGTGTCTGTGTGTGATTCACTTCTATTCTCAGTGCATCATGGTCTGAAAAGATTGTTGATACTATTTCTATCTTCCTGATTCTATTTAGGTATGATTTTTGGCCTAGGACATAGTCTATTTTGGAAAATGTTCCATGCCCGCTGAGAAGAATGTGTATTCTTTCTTTTTGGGGTGTAAGGCCCTGCACAGGACTATCAGTCCTTTCTCTTCTATTTCTTCTTGCAAAGCCAATGTTTCTTTGCTGAGTTCTGTTCTTGATGATCTATCCAGAGGTGATAAAGCGATGTTGAAGTCTCCAGGTACTATTTTGTTGCTAGCAATGTCCTCCTTAAGATCTGTTAACAGTTGTTTTAAATATTTATCTTTTCCCTCTTTAGGTGTGTATACATTCAAGAGTGTGATTTCTTCCTGTTGTACATATCCCTTAATCAAGAGAAAATAGCCTTTGCTGTTCTTCTAGTCTTTTTCAACCTTTAGTTAATATTGTCAGATTCTAGTATGGCCACTCCAGCTTTTTTGAAGGAGCTGTTTGCTTGCAGGATTGTTTTCCATCCTTTGACTTTGAGTCTGTGTTTGGTCTGACTGTTGAGATGGGTTTCTTGTAGGAAGCAGAATGTTGGGTTCTGTCTCTGAATCCATTTTGCCACTCTGTGTCTCTTAATTGGTGAATTTAGACCGTTGACATTGAGGAGATTATTGTTATGGGGTTTTGTCTCATCTTTCTGTGAGGGTGTTATGTGGTTGTAGGGTTTGTCTTGTCTTGTAGTAGCCCCTTTAGCCCTTCTTTTAGGTTTGGTTTTGAGTCTTTGAAGTTCCTCAGCTGCTGTTTTTCTACAAAATTGTGTAACGTTCCTTCTATTTTGAGTGAGAGTTTAGCCGGATCGAGTATTCTTGGTGAGGCATTCATTTCAGTGAGTTTTTTCATTATATCTCTCCACTGCCTTCGGGCTTGGAGGGTTTCCTCTGATAGATCTGCTGTGAATCTAAGGGGTGCTCCTTTGTATGTGATTTCCTTCTTTGCCCTTGCTGTTTGCAGTATTGTATCTCTATCGGCAGCATCAATCATTCTAACTATGATATGTCTTGAAGTGTTTTTGTTCGGGTCTCTTTTAGCTGGCACCCTTCACGCTCCTTGAACCTGAATGGTTGCATTGTGGAGCTCTGGGAATTTTTCAGCAATGATTTGTTTGACCGTGTTTTTTTCGTTGGGATTGTTTCCCTGAACTTCTGGTAGTCCAATGATTCTAATGTTGTTCCTCTTGGAATTATCTGCTAGGACTCTGATTCTCTGTAGAGCTATTTTGAGGTCCCTTGACACTAATTGTTGTTGCTTGTTGGCTTGGTGCAGCTGATCTTCCAGCTCACTGATTTTTTTCTTCAGCTGCGGTCATTCTATTGTTAAGAGAAGAGATTGAGTTTTTCATTTCATATACGGAATCTTTTAATCGTGACATTTCTGCTCATTTCTTCGCGTAATTTGTCAATTTTTTCTGTGGTGTTACTGGCTGTCTGTCTGACTATTTCATTGAGTTGATTGAACATCTTCATGACTTTGTATCTGAATTCTATGTCAGAGAGGTCCCTTAGGTGAGCAGCATCGACAGAAACTTCTAGATTGTTTTCGTTGTCCTCCCCTTGTGGAGGGGTTTTGCGCTGTTTCTTCATATTGCTGTGTAGGTAGGGGACTAGATTTCTTGGGGACTAGGTTCCTTAGTATGAGTAAAGAACCATGCGGCCACAAAAATTCGGCCACCCCCACTTATGCAGAAGCCACGTCCACTTGTGAAGAGGCATTGCCTCTACGGAAACCTGGGTTTGGGACGAGATGGGCACAGTGTGAGGAGTGTAGAGTGGAGGGCAGACGCTCAGAACTGCTTTTCTCCAGGCATCTGGGGAGATGCCTGGGGTCTTGAAGGGAAAGATGCAAGTCCCGGGATCAAGAACCAGCTGCTGAACTGACCTGGGTTTTGGACGAGATGGGCACAGCGTGTGGAGTGAAGAGGGGAGGGCAATTGCTCAGAATTGCTTTTCTCCAGTCGTCTGGGGGGACGCCTGGGGTCCTGAAGGGAGCAATGCAAGTCCTGCGTTCAAGAACTAGCTGCTGAACTGACCTGGGTTTGGGACGAGATGGGCGCAGTGTGAGGAGTGAAGAGGGGAGGGCAGATGCTCAGAGTTGCTTTTCTCCAGGCGTCTGGGGGGACGCCTGAGATCTTGAAGTGAGAGATGCAAGTCCCGGGTTCAAGAACCGGATGCTGAACTGACCTGGGTTTGGGAGGAGATGTGTGCAGCGTGAGGAGTGAAGAGGGGAGGGTAGATGCTCAGAACTGCTTTTCTCCAGGCGACTGGGGGGACGTCTGGGGTCTTGAAGGGAGAGATGCAAGTCCCGGGTTCAAGAATCGACTGCTGAATGAACCTGAGTTTGGAACGAGATGGGCGCAGCTTGAGGAGTGAAGAGGGCTGGCTATATTATTTGTGCTTTAGATTATTTTTGCTCTCAATGATAAAGTTTTAAAAATTAGGTCCATCTAATTGGGTGATTATTTTTGCTTTTGATGTTAAATATTAAAAATTAGATTCATCTAATTGGTGAATGAGTGACTCCAAAGTGATAGCACATAACTTTTTTCCTTCTCCATTGCCTGGTTGCTGGAAAAAACTAGAAGGTACAAAAGTGACATCAAGCGTATGGGTATATTATTACAGATAAACAGTATCTTTAAAAATCAAATCATCTTGGGGCTCGAGACTTGCACGCGACCGACCCAGATTCGAATCCCAGCATCCCATATGTTCTCGTGAGCACCTCCAGGACTAATTTCTGAGTTCAGAGCCAGGAGTAACCCCTGAGAATCGCGGGGTGTGACCCAAAAAATCAAATCATCTTGAGACACATAGTTATAAAGTTGTTCATGATTGAATTGGAAACATTGATGGAGGAAAATGGGCACTGGTGGAGGTATGTGTAAACGATTATGGTATGACTGAAATATGAAAGTTCATAAGTTTGTAACTATACCTCACAATGATTCATTAAGAAAAATTTTAAATAAAAATAAAATAACTCATATAAAAATGTTCTAATACTGATCCATTCACCTCTGCACGTCCCCAGCACCAATATGCCCGAATGCTGCTGGGCGTCTAGGCTTCTAGGCTGCTTCTTCTTCTTCTTCTTCTTCTTCTTCTTCTTCTTCTTCTTCTTCTTCTTCTTCTTCTTCTTCTTCTTCTTCTTCTTCTTCTTCTTCTCCTTCTCCATCTCCATATCCATCTTCATCTTCATCTTCATCTTCATCTTCTTCTCGCCCTCATTCTCGATGCCTTTTTCTTCTCCTCCTTCTTCTAATTCTCCTCTTCTTCCACTATCTCCTCTTCATTTATATTTTGCCCACTCGAACAAATCAACGAACAACGGGAGGGCCTTTATCTTTACCTTTTTTAAATTTTTATTAGTGAAAACCTTGATGTACATTTGTAGACTTACAAATTTTTGCGCTTGGGTTTCAGTTATAAAATGATCGAGTACCCATAACTCTTTCAGTGCCCATTCTCCACCAACAATAATCCCAGTATACCTCTCCGCCGTCCCCCCATTCCACCCCGCCTCTATGACAAGGCATTCCCTTTTGTTCTCTCTCCTTTTGGTTGTTGTGGTTTGCAAAAGAGGCATTGAGTGGTAATCATGTTCGGTTTACAGTCTACTTTCAGCATGCATCTCCAAACCTGGGAAGATCCTCCCAACACGCTTTACTTGGTGTTCCTCTCTCTCTGAACTGCCTTTTTCCTCTGCATATGTAGCTGGCATTCATGCCATGGAGTGAAACTCGTGGTAGTTATCTAGACTATCTTGGGTGTTAGTCTCCCATTTTGTTACTTTATATTCTACAGATGAATGCATTATTTCTATGTTTGTCCCTCTCTTTCTGACTCATTTCACTTTGCATATTTTCCATGTAGTACCACTTGTATGTAAATTTCATTACTTCATCTTTTCTAACAGCTACATAGTACTCCATTGTGTAGATGTACCAAAGTTTCCTTAACCAGTCATCTGTTCTCAGGCACTCGGTTTTTTTTCCAGATTTTGGCATTGTGCAGCAACGAACATAGAAGTGTAGATGTCATTTAGACTGTACTTTTTTTGCTTCTCCGGGATATATTCCAAGGAGTGGTATTGCTGGATCAAATGGCAGCTCAATTTCTGATTTTTGGAGAATCGTCCATACTATTTTCGAAAAGGGCTGAACCAGTCGGCATTTCCACCAGCAGTGAAGGAGGGTCCCTTTTTCGCCACATCCGCACCACCAATGCTTGCTTTTGTTCTTTTGGATGTGGGTTCTGAGATGTGAGATGGCATCTCATTGTTATTTTGATCTGCATATCCCTTATGATTAGTGATGTAGAGCATTTTCTCATGTCCGTTATAGACATTCGGATTTCTTCTTTGAGAGAGTTTCTGTTCATTTCATCACCCATTTTTTATAGGGTTGGATGTTTTCTTCTTGTTGAATTCAACCGGTTCTTTTTATATCCTTGATATCAACCCCTTATCGGATGGGTATTGGGTGAATATCCTTTCCCATTCTGTAGATTGTCTTTGTTTTCTGGTCACTGTATCTTTTGAGATGCAGAAAGTTCTAAATTTAAGGCAGTCTCACTTGTTTATCTCTATTTCCACTTTATTGGTAAGTGCAGTGTCATCTTTGAAGATACTGTAAGCCTCAGTATCGTGGAGGGTTTTGTTGACCTTGTCTTCAATGTACCTTATGGGTATTGGCCTGATGTTGAGATCTTTAATCCATTTTGATATGACTTCTGTGCATGGTATTAGGTCGAGGTATAAGCACATTTTTTGCATTTGTTTGTCCAATTATGACAGCAACATTTGGTGAAGAGGCTTTCTTTGCTTCACTAACACATTTCTTGCTTCCTTAACAAAGATTAGATGTTCATACATTTGGGATGGTGTGTACAGATATTCCACCCTGTTCCATAGGTCTGCGGCCCTGCCTTTGTTCCAGTACCATGCTGTTTTAATTATTATGGCTTTGTAATAGAGTTTGAGTTTGGAGAGGGTAATACCTCCCTAAATATTTTTTCCCAAGAATATCTTTAGCTATTCGTGGGTGTTTGTTGATCCATTTGAATTTCAGGAGTGTTTGACCTATTTCTTTGAAGAATTTCATGGGTATCCTTATGGGGATTACATTTAATCTGTATAATGCTTTGGGTAGTATTGCCATTTTGACAATGTTAGTTCTTCCTATCCATGAGAAGGGGATATGTTTACATTTCCTCATGTCTTCTTTTATTTCATGGAGTAGCGTTTTGTAGTTTACATTGCAGAAGTCTTTACCTCCTTAGTTAGGTTGATTCCGAGGTATTTGATTTTCTGAGGGACCATTGTGAACGGGATTTTTTTCATGTCACTGTCCTCTGTCTCATTATTTGCGTATAGGAATGCTATGAATTTGGGGGCATTGATATTAGAGCCTGAGACTTTTCTGTAAAAGACTATTGTTTCTAAGAGTTTCTTGGTAGAGGATTTAGGATTCTCAAGATTTAGTATCATATCATCTGCGAATCAGGACCCCCACCCCACCCTGCCCTGTGTGCTTCCATCAACCACCAAGGGATCGGAAAGCACACAGAAGACCCACCCTACCCAGATAAATACCCCACTGGCAGACTTCCACTATCGACACTACCTCCACTACCCAGCCTTCACCACACTCCAGGACGCTTTCCGAACGCGCACGGCCACAAACACGCCGCGTGACACAACATAAGACACTAAATACCCATCTTCCGGAATTGTCATACCATATTTGATAGGGTTCAAATATGGTAACACTTACAAGGGTTATTAGAGGTCGCCCCAAAAGCCTGTATCGCTCTTGGAAAGACTGGCAAGCTGCCGAGAGTATTCCGCCCGCACGGAAGAGCCTGGCAAGCTATCTGTTGTGTATTCGATATGACAAAACCAGTAACTACAACTGGACTCATTCACCTGACCCTGAAGGCTTCACTGACATGGCAGCACTGAGAAGGATGAGAAAGGAGAGGCCGACAAAATCTCAAGGCCGAACTAGGCTGCCACAATGAAGGAAGACAAAAATGATCGTCTGTACTTTCAATGCACGTATGCTAGCATCAGATACATCCATCGAGGACCTGATGGTACAAGCGCGAATGATCAAGTATGACATCATTGCTCTGACCGAGACAAGAAGGCACGAATCTCACCATGCCGTTTTCGACACTGGAGAAGAATTGTTCCTCGGAAGATGCGATAAAAGAGGTGTCGGAGGCGTTGGTGTCCTTGTCAACACAAACTTGGCCATGAGCATTGAATTATTTGAATGCCTAACAACCCGAATCGGACGTTTACATTTGAATAGATGTGACTCACTGCCTGCAGTTTCTAGGTTGTCTACGCACCAACATCTCATTATGATGAAAGAGAAATCGAGAAGTTCTACATGGAGCTAGAGAAGTTCTATAAAGAAGACCACACCTTCTACAAGATCATTGTGGGTGATTTTAATGCCAAGATAGGATTGAGAAGATCAGCTGAAAAACTTCACATTGGGACCCATGGCCTAGAATGGAACGAACAGGGTGAGAGACTGTCTGAGTTCATCATGTCGACCAGGACCATCCATGGTAACTCATAGTTCCAGAAAGCAGAATCTAAACGTTGGACATGGGAGTCTCCCGGTGGATGATTCCACAACGAAATAGACCACATCATATTCAATCGACGGTTTTGGCTGACCGATGTAGCTGTTGTCCCAAAATTTTGAACGGGATCATACCACCGTCTCCTTTGTGCAAAATTCTACTTCACAGAGCAGGGAGAAAGGGCTGCAAAGTTCAAAAAGAGAACTCCCAGAACGACCACCAACTGGGAACTCTTTGGCACTATTGCGGCAACATGGGAAGATGCCACTGTTGACAACATTGACGAGGAATACGATCGACTGCTTCAGCACCTCCATGAATGTGGGAGGAACGCCAAGAGAGAGATAGCCACAAAAAAAAAAAAGCCTGTCTTCGAAAACTCTTGAGCTAATTCGCCAGCGTGATTTGGCGCATGCCTCAGGTAACCGCAAACTAACGTCCAAACTCACAAAGCAGTGCAGAGATACGATCAAGGAAGACCTCAAGGAGAGAAGAGCAGAAGTACTGGTAGATGCGGCAGAAGCTGGGAAAGGTATTCGTAACACCCGCCTGTCCTTCGCCAATTACAAGACCAAGATGACTGCCCTCCGACGTCCTGTTGGATCCATCACATACTCCAGAACGGCAATGGAGAAGATTATCCATGACTTCTACTCAAATCTCTTTGATAGCCATGTCCACTTGCCGACATACCAAATTCCACAGGATGGATATGCCGTTCCCAATGTTCTCCCTTCCGAAATCCGACACGCCATTTCGTCCGTAAAGAAACAAACAGCACCCGGCCCAGACAATGTCAGACCTGAACACCTGAGGAACCTGCCGTCAGTACTCATCAATACACTGGCTCGGCTCTTCACTCGCTACCTGTCTGAATGCAAGTTTCCGTCCCAATGGAAAACCAGCAGGACCATACTACTCTTCAAGATGGGAGACATCCATGACATTGGCAACTATCGCCCCATCTGCCTATTGTCTGTCATCTACAAGTTGTTCACTCGAGTCATCCTAAATAGGATTGGCAGAACACTAGATGAAGGACAACCATGCGAGCAAGCCGGGTTCTGCAAAGGATTCAGCACCATCGACCATATCCACACGATAACCAAGCTCATTGAGGTTTCTCAGGAGTTCAAGATGCCACTCTGTTTAACGTTCATTGATTTAAAGAAGGCCTTTGATTCTGTTGAGACGGAAGTGGTCATTGAAGCCCTAGCCAATCAGGGCATTCAAGCCCAATACATCAAGATCCTCCGTGAGTTGTATTGCGGATTCACTACCAGGATCTCACCATTCTACAAAGAAGTGATCGTTGATGTCAAGAGAGGGTTTCGGCAGGGTGATACCATTTCACCAAAACTCTTCAGTGCCACCCTCGAGAACATCCTGCGACAACTGGAATGGGAAGGAATGGGAGTGAAGATAGATGGTCGGCAACTACACCACCTCTGCTTTGCTGATGACATTGTTTTAATAACACCAAACATCAGGCAAGCGGCACAAATGCTGGCCGACTTTGACCATGAGTGTGGAAAGGTAGGACTACAGCTGAATCTTACGAAGACAATATTTATGAGAAACAGCCTCGTTCCTGACGCCCCATTCGCTCTCAACAGAACGACCATCTCCGAATGCAACAGCTATGTGTACCTAGGTTGAGAAGTCAACATGACAAATGACCTGGCACCCGAGCTGTGCAGGAGGAAGAGAGCGGCTTGGAATGCCTTCAAGAACGTCGAAGATATAACTAAGAGGACGAAGAACCTCCAGCTCTGGGCACATCTCTTTGATTCCACTGTTCTTCCTGCATTAACCTATGCCTCAGAGACCTGGGCCCTATGCAAACAGGATGAGAACGCTATTCAGGTCTCCCAAAGAAGAATAGAATGAGCTATGCTTGGAATATCACGTTTCACTCAAATGAGAGAAAGAATCTGGAGTTCCGACATCCGTCGACGATCAAGAATCAGGGACGCTGTCTCGTTTGCCAAGGTGTCAAAAATCAGATGGGCTGGTCACGTAATGAGATTTAAAGACGACCACTGGACTAGAGCTGTTACTGACTGGATTCCATGGGATGTCAAAAAACCGCGTGGCTGCCAACATACCAGATGGTCAGACTTCTTCATCATGATCATGAACGATCGGTTTGAGGCTCTTCATGTTCCCAGAGCGAACAGATGCCATTGGGCTACACTAGCATGCGACAGGGACAAATGGAGACGTTACTGGCGCCTGCTCAAGCAAATCGACGACTAAAGGGAAGTTAAGTGATTAAATGATAAGTGATCATCTGCGAATAGTGAGAGCTTGATTTCTTCCTTTCCTATCTGGATGCCTTTAATGTCTTTTTCTTGCCTAATCACAATCGTGAGTACTTCCAGTACTATATTGAACAGAAGAGGTGATAGTGTTCATCCTGGCTTTGTCCATGATCTTAGAGGAATAACCTTATTTTTTCCACATTGAGGATAATTCTTGCCATGGGTTTGCTGTAGATGGCTTTGACTATCTTGAGGAAAGTTCCTTCAAAACCCATTTTGGTGAGAGTTTTCATCATAAATGTATCTTTTCAAAAGCTCTCTCTGCGTCTATTGCTATGATCATACCGTTTTACCTTTACTTTTGTTGATATTATATATTATATTGATTTGCGAATGTGAAACCATCCTTGCATCTCCAGAATTAATCCCACTTGGTCGTCGAGTATGATCTTTTTGATGAGTTGTTGGATTCTATTTGCTAATATTTTGTTGTCTCCTGCCCCTGCGCCTGACTGTCCTCACCGCTGGGGCCCCTTGGAGGGAAGCGGGTTGAGCTTTCCTCCCCGCCCCGACCAGGGCTTCAGCAGCCAAAGACCTCCAGGACCAGCCATCACCATGCTGGTCTCCACACACTTGAAGGTACTGGCAGAGGCACAAAGTCACGCGGGTTCCGGGGCCGAGATCTCCAAGCCTACTCGGATTTGGGCCGAGCATCCTCCACCCAGATCCTCCAAATTCCAGTAGGCAGGGGTCACACCCACCAACTGGCCCCTTGGCGCCCTGTAATCCCATCATTGGCCAAGACTCAGAGACTATAAAAACCAGCTCCCGGACATTTTATTATGACATCTTATTATCTCATTCCTACTTTGGGCAAACTGGCAGGCTACCGAATGTAGCCTGCCCACACGGCAGAGTCTGGCAAACTCCCCGTGGCGTACCCAATATGCCAAATACCAGTAACAAATGATGGGTCTCATTCTCCTAAAGGGCCTTGAATATAATCTCAGGACTAGGATGAAGGAGAGGTTACTGGGGTCTGCTCGAGGCAATCGATGATTAACAGGATGATTTGTGATTTTTGTGATTGAATATTTTGTTGAGGATCTTTGCATCCGTGTTCATCAGGGACATTGGCCTATAGTTTTCTTTGTTGGTGATGTCTTTGCTTGCTTATGGTACTAGGGAGATATGTGCCTCATAGAAGCTGTTTGGGAGCGTTCTGTTTTTTTCCAATCTCCTGAAAAAGATTGAAGAGAACTGACAAAAGGTCTTCTTAAAATGTTTGGAAAAATTCACTAGTGAATCCTTCTGGGCCTGGGCTTTTGTTTTTGGGAAGACTTTTGTTTCTAATTTCAATTTCCTTGATATGAGTGGGTCTATTCAGGTGTCCGAAGTCTTCTTGGTTCAATTTTGGGAGATTACAGGAATCCAGAAATTTACCCATTTCTTCTAGGCTCTCTTATTTTGTGGCATATAGACTCTCAAAGTGATCTCTGATGATCTTTTGAATTTCATTGATTTCTGTTGTGATGTCCCCTTTTTCATTTCTGTTTCTGTTTATCAGGGCTCTCTCTTTTTTGTGAGGCTTGCTAGTGGTTTATCAATCTTGTTAATTTTTTCAAAGAACCATCTCTTGGCTTCATTGACCTTTCGGATTATTTTTTGGGTGTCCATGTTGTTAATTTCTGCTCTAAGTTTTATTATTTGTTTCCTTCGGCCGAAGATGGGTACCATTTCTTGGTCTTTTTCTAAGATCTTGAGCTGTGAAGTCAAGTTCTCTGTCGGCCTTTTCTTCCTTCTTGAGGAATGCTTGCAAGGCTATAAATTTTCCTCTTAACATGGCTTTCTCAGCGTGCCATAGGTTCAGGTTTCTCGAGTCTTCATTCTCATTTGTTTCTAGGTATTTTTTGATTTCTTCCTTGACTTCCTTCCTGACCTATTCTTTTTTCAACATTGAGTTGTTTAAATTGAAGGTGTTTGATTTGGTTCTTCGCGTCTGCGTGTGATTTGCTTCTATCTTCAGTGCATCGTGGTCTGAAAAGTTACTTGATAATATTTCTATCTTCCTTATTCTACTGAGGTAGGTTTTGTGACCCAGCACGTGATCTATTTTAGAGAATGTTCCATGTGAACTAGAAAAGAATGTGTGTGCTTCATATTGGGGGTTGTAAAGCCCTGTATAGGTCTGTTATCCCTCTCTCTTCTTTTTTTTTCCTTCAAGGCCAGTGTTTCCTTTCTGAGTTTTGTTCTTGTTGATCTATCCAGAGGTGATAAGGAGATGTTGAAGTCTCCAACTACTATTGTATTGCTGGCAATGTCCTCCTTAAAATCTGTTAGCAGTTTTTTTTTTTATTTTTTATTTAGCTGGTCCCTCTTTGGGTGCGTATACACTTAAGAGTGTGATTTCTTCTTGTTGTACATCACTTAATCACTTAATCACTTAATCCCCGTTATTCATCTATTTACTCGAGCAGGTGCCAGTAACGTCTCCATTCATCCCGGTTGCGTGATAGCGTAGCCCAATGGTATCTGTTCGTTCTAGGAACATGCAGAGCCTCAAACCGATCATTTAGGGTCTTAACCAAGAAGTCTGGCCATCTTGTAGGTGGGTGTCCACGTGATCTTTTGATGTCCCGTGGAATCCAATCAGTAATGGCTCTAGACCAGCGGTTGTCTGTAAACCTGATTACGTGTCTAGCCCATCTGATTTTTGATGCCTTGGCAAATGAGACAGCATCCCTCATTCTTGAGCGTTGACAAAGATCAGAACTCTGGATTCTATCTCTCATTTGAGTGAAGCGTGATTTTCCAAGCATAGCTCTTTCGATTCCTCTTTGAGAGACCCGAATAGCGTTCTCATCCTGTTTTCGTAGGGTCCAAGTCTCTGAGGCATATGTTAATGCTGGAAGAACAGTGGAATCAAAGAGATGTGCTCGTAGCTGGAGGTTCTTTGTCCTTTTGGTTATTTCTTCAACGCTCTTGAAGGCATTCCAAGCCGCTCTCTTCCTCCTGCGCAACTCAGGTGCCAGGTCATTCATCATGTTGATTTCTCGACCTAGGTATATATAACTGTTACATTTGGAGATGGTGGTTCCATTGAGAGCGAATGGAGCATCAGGAACAAGGCTGTTTCTCATAAACATTGTCTTCTTAAGATTCAGCTGTAGTCCGACCTTTCCACATTCATGGTCAAAGTCGTTCAGCATTTGTGCTGCTTGGCTGATGTTTGGTGTTATTAGAACGATGTCATCAGCAAAGCGGAGGTGGTGTAGTTGCCGACCATCTATCTTCACTCCCATTCCTTTCCATTCCAGTCGTCGCATGATGTTCTCGAGGGTGGCACTGAAGAGTTTTGGTGACATGGTATCACCCTGCCAAACCCCTCTCTTGATATGGATGATTACTTCTTTGTAGAATGGTGAGATCCTGGTAGTGAATCCACAATAGAGCTCACGAAGGATCCTGATGTATTGAGTTTGTACGCCCTGATTGGCTAGGGCTTCCATAACCGCTTCCATCTCAACAGAATCAAAGGCCTTCTTTAAATCAATGAACGTTAGACAGAGCGGCATCTTGAACTCCTGAGAAACCTCAATGAGCTTAGTAATCGTGTGGATATGGTCGATGGTACTGAATCCTTTTCGGAATCCGGCTTGTTCACATGGTTGTCCTTCATCTATCGCATCTTCCAGAAGGGCAATGGAGAAGATTATTCATAACTTCTACTCAGGTCTCTTTAATAGCCACGTCCACTTGCCCACATACCACATTTCACATGATGGATATGTCGTTCCCAATGTTCTCCCTTCCGAAATCCAACATGCCATCTCATCGGTAAAGAAACAAAGAGCACCTGGCCCAGACAAGATCAGACCTGAACACCTGAAGAACTTACCATCAGTACCCATCAATACACTGGCTCGGCTCTTCACACGCTACCTGTCTGAATGCAATGTTCTATCCCAATGGAAAACCAGCAGGACTGTACTACTATACAAGAAGGGAGACAACCACGACATTGGCAACTATCGCCCAATCTGCCTATTGTCTGTCATCTACAAACTGTTCACTCGAGTCATCCTGAATAGGATTAGCAGAACACTAGATTAAGAACAACCTGTTGTACATACCCTTTGATAAATAGAAAATGGCATTCGCTGTACCTTCTAATCTTTTTCAACCTAAAATCTATGTTGTCGGATACTAGTATGGTCACCCCAGCTTTTTTGAGAGAGTTGGTTTCTTGCAGGATTGTTTTCCATCCTTTAACTTTGAGTCTGTGTCTGCTCTGACTTTTCAGATGAGTTTCTTGTAGGCATCAGAATGTTGGTTTTAGTTTCTTGATCCATTCTGCCACTCTCTGTCTCTTAATTCGTGCATTTAGACCATTGACATTGATTGGTGCATTTAGACCATTGACATCGATTGGTATATTTAGACCATTGTCATTGAGAGAGATTATTGTCATTGGGTTTTGCGCCATCTTTCTGTAATGGTTTGTTGTTCTTATGGGTGTTTACCTTCTTGAATTACAAGAGCACTTTTAGTCCTTCTTTTAGGTTTGGTTTTGAGTCTATGAAGTTTCTAAGTTGTTGTTTATCTATAAAATGGTGTATCATTCCTTTGAATTTTAGTGAGAGTTTAGCTGGATAAAGTATTCTTGGTGAGGCATTCATTTCATTGATTTTTTTCACTGTATCCTACCATTGTCTTTGGGCTTGGAAGGTTTCCTCTGATAGGTCTGCTGTAAATCTAAGGGGTGCTCCTTTGTATGCGATTTCCTTCTTTGACCTTGCTGCTTGCATTATTGTGTCTCTATCCACGGTATTAATCATTCTGACTATGATATGACTTGGAGTGTTTTTATTAGGGTCTCTTTTAGTTGGTACCCTTCTGGCTCCTTGGATCTGGATATCTGCATTCTAAAACTCTGGGATTTTTTCAGCAAAGATTTCTTTCCCTGTGACTTTTTCATTGGAGTTGCCACCCTTTCCTTCTGGTACTCCAATGATTCTAATGTTGTTCCTCTTGGAGTCATCTCCTAGTTCTCTGATTCGCCTTAGAGCTATTTTGAGGTCATTTCCCATTGTTTCTTGTTGCTTGTACGATTTCTTTTGCTCATCTTCAAGATCACTAATTCTGTTTTCAGCTGTAGACATTCTATTGCTGAGGGAACCCACTGAGTTTTTAATTTCATCTACCGAATCCTTTATTTCCAAACTTCTTTTTGTAGCTTTCTTATTTTTGCTTTCATTTCTTCCTGTATTTTCTCGTCTGTTTCACTTTTTTTCATTTATTTCTTTAATTTTCTGGATATCTGCTCCATTGATTCTTTGAGTGTTCCTTGAAAATCTTCAGCATTTCATCTTAGAATTCTTTATGAAAGAGATCGTATTTGTGGGTAATCCTTGTTGAGGGTTGGGGACTCTTAGTCCTCTCCTTGTAGTGGAGATTTGCGCTGTTTCTTCATGCTGTTGTGGTTGTATGGAGTTGTATGGAGGTAAAACCTTGAGGTTCCCTAGTAGTGTTCCCTCTTATTGTGGGAAAGGATTCTGAATAAGGTCGGTCGATAGTGTTCAACCTTCTCCCCTTCTAGAATATGTCCTTCTTCTCAGAAATTAATCTGTGGCTTAATCTTAATCTAGTAAAGCATTTGAGGAAGTTCTCATTTATATTGTGCTTGAACAGCTTCTTGCATAGAGGTCTTTATTGGAATTGGAGTAGGCCATTGGATTATTGTTGTATTGTGTTTGAGGTGGCCAGAACTTTTTCCAAAGAGTTAGGTGACACAGGTTGGGATGTGAGTTGAGAGTGCTGGGACTGGGAGATATAACTGTGGCAGCCCGCCTACTAGAAGGCCACGCCCACTTTGAGGAGACTATGCCCCTATGTGGAGGCCACACCCCTAGCCAGGCCTGATGCTAGTCCAAAGATGTGGGCACAAGGGCCTGTGCAGAGGAAAGGCTGGGACTGGGTGGGCACGGGCGCCAGAACTCCGGGGAGTGCCCTCAGGGTGCTATTTGGATGTCAGGAAAGCAGGATCGCGGAGCTAGACAGACTGGGTGGGGGCGCACAGAAAGACGCACCTGTGGAGGAAACGTGGGGGCTGGCTCAGGCTGCTGTATGGGTTTCAGTTGAGCAGGATCCCGGGGCTGGATGGGACTGGGGGTGTCGCACTGAAGGATGCACCTGTGTGAAGAAAGGCAGGTCTCTCCTCCTCGTTTTTCTTACTGCTCATCCTCTTTCTACATCTTTTCTTCTTTTTCTTCTACTATTCTACTTTCTCCTTCTTCCAGTTCATTTTCTTCTTCCTCTTCTCTTCCTACTACTTTGCTTCTTCTTCTCCTTCTAACCCTTCTCTTCCATCCTCATCATCTTCGTATTCTCCTTCTTTTCCTCCTCCTACGCTGCTTCCTCCACTTCCACCTCCTTCTTTCTTCCTTTATTTTTCTTATTTCTTTAATCCTTATCATCTCCCAAATATTTTTCTTTCTCTTTCTACTTATTATTATTCCTCCTTCTGCTTCTCCATCAACTTCTTCTACTTTTTCTTCTTCGTCTCCCTTTATTACTTCATTCTTCTTTTTCTTATTCATCTTCATCATCATCTACTTATCTTCGTGTTCCGTGTCTTCTTCTTTTTCTTCCTCCACCTTATCCCTCTTCTGCTTCCTTCTCTTCTTCGTATTCTTCCTCCTTCTTCTTAATCTTCATCTTCTTCTTCCTCCTCTTTAACTTATTTTTTCTTCTTCTTGTTCTTCTCTTTCTCTGCTTCGCCTTCTCCTCCACCTAGTCCTGTTTCCTAGTCATCTCATTTTTCTTCTCCTCCTTCTTCTACTTTTTCTCCTTCTTTGACTACTTCCTTCTCCTATTCTTTTTCCTCCTTCCTCCTCTTCTTCCTCTTTATCTACCATTTCTTAATTTTCTTTTTCTTTTGTTTTTGCCTTTTGGGTCACACCTGGCAACGCACAGAGGTTACTTCTGGTTTTGAACTCAGGAATTACTCCTGACGGTGCTCAGGAGCCTATATAGGATGCTGCAAATCAAACCCGTGTCTTCCACATGCAAGGCAAACACCTTACCACCTGTACTATTGCTCCAGCTCCTCCTTTTCTTCTTTTTCCTCTACATTTTCTTCTCCTTTTTTTCTTACCCTCTTTCTCATCTACTCTTTTCATTCTACTCTTCATTCTCCTCTTCTTCTTCCTCCTGTTTCCTCTTCTTCTTTTTTGTTATTAGTGAAACACCATGAGGTACAGTTGTAGACCTAAAAAGTTTCATGCTGGGGTTTCAGTTATACAATGATCGAGTACCCATCATTCCACCAGTGCCCATACTCCACCACCACTGATCCTAGTAGCCCTCCCACCGCCACATCCATCCCCCTCGCAACACCCAGCCTTTGTAGCAGGGCATTCCCTTTTGATCACACTATTCTTGGGTTTCAATTATACAATGATTGTGTACCCATACCTCCACCAGTGCCCATTATCTACCAACAATGATCCCAAAAGACATCCCACCTCTCCACCCCATTGTCCCCACCCCACACTGCCTCTGTGGCAGGGCATTCACTTTTGCTCTTTCTTTCCTTTAGGGTGTTATAGTTTGCAATAGAGGTATTGAGTAGCCATCATGCTCGGTCTATAGTCTACTTTCAGCACACATCACGCATCTCGAGTGAGTCTTCCAGACATCCTTTACTTGGTGTTCCCTTCTCTATCTGAGCTGCCTTTTCCCCCAGCATGGGCTGCCAGCTTCCAAGCCCTTAAGCAGACCTCCTGGTACTTATCCCAACTATTCTTGGGTGTTCGACCCCCATTCGGTTACTTCTGTTACTTTATATTCCCGAGATGAGTGCAGACTTTCGGTATCTGTCCCTCTCTTTCTGGCTCATTTCACTTAGCATGATACTTTCCATGTAGAACGACTTGTATGTAAATTTCATGACTTGAGGTATTGATTCCTCCCATTTTCTTTTTCCCACAATTGCTTTAACTATTTGTGAGTGTTAACTGTTCCATATGAATTTCAGGAGTGTTTGCTCCATTTCCTTGAAAAATGTTATGGGTATCGTTATAGGGATTGCATAGAATTTGCACAATGCTTTGGGGAGTCTTTGGCAGAGTCTCCTGGCCCCATGCCTGGCTGTCCTCGCCGGAGCCCCTTGGAGGGGAGCGGTTGAGTTTCCTTCCCTGCCCCGACCAGGGCTCTGGCAGCCAAAGACCTCCAGAACCAGCCACCACCATGCTGAGACCACTCTCCACACGCATGAAGGTACCTGCAGAGGAACAAAGGCATGCGGGTCCCGGGGTAGAGATCTCCAAGCCTGCTCAGATCGGGGCTGAGCATCCTCCACCCAGATCCTCCAAATTCCAGTAGGCAAGGGTCACACCCACCAACTGGCCCCCTGGCGCCGTGTAATCCAATCAACTGCCAAGACCCAGAGACTATAAAACCCAGCTCCCAGAAGCATGTGGCCGCAAGACATCTTATTATTTCATTCCTACTTTGGACAAACTGGCAGGCTACAAAATATAACCTGCCCACACTGCAGAGTCTGGCAAACTACCCGTGGCCTACCCAATATGCCAAATACCAGTAACAATGATGGGTCTCATTCTCCTAACCCCGAAAGAGCCTTGAATATGGCACTTTTAAAAAATATCTCAGGGCTAGGATGAAGGAGACTTTACTGGGTCCTGCTCGAGGCAACCGACAAACAACAGGATGGTCGTGATCGTTTGGGGAGTATTGCCATTTTGACAATGTTAATTCTCCCATTACATGACCAGGAAATGTCTTTCCATTTCTGTGTGTCTTCTTTTATTTACTGAAGTAGATTTTTGCAGTTTTCTTTGTACAAGTCTTTTACATCCTAGTTCAGCTTTAATTTTCTGTTGCACAATTGTGAACAGGATTATTTTTTTTATGTTCCTTTCTTCTCTTTCATTATTTGCGTATAGGAAAGCCATGGACTTTTGTGTATTGATTTTATAGCCTGCAATTTTACTATACAAGTCTACTGTTTCTAGGAGTTTCTTGGTGGAGTTTTTAGGGTTCTCTAAGTATAGTATCATATAATATGTGAATAGTGAGAGCTCGACTTCTTCCTTTCCTACCTGATACCCTTAATATGTTTTTCTTGCTTAACCGCTATTGCAAGTACTTACAGTACTATATTGAAGAGCAGTGGAGAGAGTGGGCATCCTTATCTCCTCCATTACCTTAGAGGGAAGGCTCTTAGTTTTTTCTCCATTGAGGATGATGCTTGCCATAGGCTTGTGGTAGATGAATTTAACTATATTGAGGAAAATCCCTCTATTTCCATTTTTGCGAAGGTTTTCATCATAAATGGGTTCTGGATCTTGTCATAAGCTTTCTCTGCATCTGTTGATATGACATATGGTGTTTATCATTTCTTTTGTTGATATGATGCATGATGTTGATTGATTTTTGAATATTAAACCACACTTGCATCCCTGTGATGAATCCCACTTGGTTATGGTGTATCATCTTTTTGATGAGTTTTTGAGTTCTATTTGCTAGTATTTTGTTGAGAATCTTCGCATACATGTTCATCAGGGATATTGGCCTATAGTTTTCTTTTCTTGTGGTCTCTTTGTTTCCTTTTTTTATTAGAGAGATATGCGCTTCTGTTTGGTAGAGTTTCTATTTCTTCAATTTCCTGGAAAATCTTGAGAAGAACTGACAATAGGTCCTCTTTAAATGTTTGGAAAATTCGCTAGAGAATTCATCTGGACATAGGCTTTTGGTTTGGGGAAGACTTTTGACTACAGTTTCAATTTCCTTGATATTAATAGTACTATTCAGGTACTTTAGATCATCTTGATTCAACTTTGGGCAAATATAAGAATTTAGGAATTTATCCCTTTCTTCTAGGTTCTCTTGTTTTGTGGCATACAGACTTTTAAAGCAGTCTCTGATTATCTTTTGAATTCCTTTGTTTTCTGTTGTGATATTCCCCTTCTCATTTCTTATTCTGTTTCTTAGGGTTTTCTCTCTCTTTCATTGTGAGTCTTGCTATTGGTTTATTTTTCTTGTTTATTTTCTCGAAAAACGAATTCTTGGTTTCATTGATCTTCCGATTTTTTTTGGGGGGGTTTCTATGTCGTTGATTTCTGCTCTAAGTTTTATGATCTCTTTCCTTGTCCTGATTTGGGCTCCTTTTCTTGGTACTTTTCTAAGATTTTGTGCTGTGATGTCAAGTTGTTCATGTGGGCCCATTCTTCCTTCCTGAAAAATGCTTTCAGAGCTATAAATTTCCCCCGTAACACGTTTTAGCTGCATCCCACAGGTTCTGGTAGCTACTGTCTTCATTCTCTTTTGTTTCCAGGTATCTTGGTTTCTTCCTTGATTTCTGTCCTGACCCGCTCTTTGTTCAACATTGAGTTGTTTAATTTCCAGTTATTTGGTTTTCTGCATCTGTACATGATTAACTTCTTTATTCAGTGCATCATGTCTGAGAAGATAGTTGATACAATGTCTATTCTTCCTGATTTTGTTGAGGTATGCTTTGTGGTCCAGCGAATGGTCTATTCTGGAAAATGTTCCATTTGCACTGGAATAGATTGTGTATTCTTTTTTTGTGAGTATATAAAGTCCTGTGTATATGTATTAGCCCTCTGTCTTCTATTTGTTCCTTTAGAGCCAATATTTCCTTGCTGAGTTTTAATCTTCTTGATCTATCCAGGGGTAATAAGGCGGTGTTGAAGTCTCCAACTACTATAGTGTTGCTTGTAAGGTCCTTCTTAAGGTCTGTTAGCAGTTGTTATAGGTATTTGGCTGGTCCTCATTGGGTGCGTATACGTTTAGGGGTGTGATTTCTTCCTGCTGTACATATCTGTTGATTAATAAAAATGGCCTTCACTGTTCCTTTTAATCTTTTGAACCTTAAATCTATGTTTTCCGATACTGGTAGGGCCTCTCCAGCTTTTTTGAGTGGTTGTTTGCTTGCAGGGTTGTTTTCCATCTACCGACTTTGATTCTGTGTTTGTTGTGATTGTTCAGATGTGTTTCTTTTAGGCAGCAGAATTTTGGTTTCTGTCTCTGAATCTATTTTGCCATTCTGTGTCTCTTAATTGGTGAATTTAGACCATTGACTTTGAGAGATATTATTGTTATGGGGGTTTGTATCATCTTTCTTTAAGGGTTCTTTATGCTTGTAGGGTTTTTTCTTGTATTACAGTAGCCCCTTTAGCCCCTCTTTTAGGTTTGGTTTTGAGTCTCTGAAGTTCCTGACCTATTGTTTATCCAGAAAATAGGGTACCTTTCCTTCGAGTTTGAGTGAGATTTTAACTGGAAAAAGTATTTTTGGGAAAGCGTTCATTTCAGTGTGTTTTTTCACTATATCCCACCTTGCCTTCGGGCTTGGAGGGTTTCCTCTGATAGATCTGCTGTGAATCTAATGGGTTCGACTTTGTATGTGATTTCCTTCTTTGACCTTATTGCTTGTACTATTGTGTCTCTGTCCCTGGCATCCATCATTCTAACTATGGTGTGTCTTGGAGTGTTTTTGTTAGGGTCTCTTTTAGATGGCACCCATCAGGCTCCGTGAATCTGTTCACCTTTGGTAACTTTTCAGAAATGATTTGTTTAACCATGGCTTTTTCAATGGGTCTGTTTCCCTGACCTTCTGGTATTCCAATGATTCTAATGTTCCTCTTGGAATCTTACCCTAGAATCTTATTCGCTCCAAAGCCTTTTCTCATCTTCTTTTTCTTCTATTTAATCTTCCTCTTTTTCTTCCTATTCGTAATCCTTCTTCTTCCTACCTCATTCTCTCCCTCCCCTTCTTCTTCCTCCTCCTCCTCCTAGAGCTATTTTTGACGTCCCTTGCCATTGTTTGTTGTTGCCTGTAGGTTTCCTGAAGATAATCTTCCAGCTCATTGATTCTGTTCAGCTGTAGCAATTTTACTGTTGTGGGCAAACACTGAGTTTTTTATTTCATCGACTGAATCTTTTATTTGTGACATTTCTGTGTGTAGCTTTGCAATTTCCGCCTCATTTCTTCCTGCTTTTCTTGATTGTTTCTTTCATATCCTCCTTTAATTTACTGGATATTTGTCTCACTGTTTCATTAAGTCCATTGAGCATCTTCATTACTTCATATCTGAATTCTTTCTCAGATAGCTCCCTTAAGTGAAGAACACCTAATGAGGCTTCTGGACTCTTCATCGTCCTCTCCTCATGGTGGGGATTTGAGTTGTTTCTTCATGTTGGTGTGGTGGTATGGAGGCTGAGATGTTGCACGAGATTGTTGGGTATAAATAATTTGCCTGTTTCCAAAATCAGGCCACGCCCATTTCTGCAGAAGACATGCCCCCTACAAATACCTGGTGTTTGTGGGGGGTACAACCTGGGAAGAGAAGAACAAGAAGAAACTCAGGGGTGGTGGATGGCCCATGGTCCTAGGGGATGCCTGGAGCGTGTATGCGGGGAAAGCAAAGTCTTGGGTTCGAATATTGACTGATGTGGGAGGATAAGAAAACTGGACATGGCGTTCGGGATGAACAGAAAGAGGCTTCTCTTCTTTATTCTACTTCTTTCTCCTCCTTTTTCTCCTTCCATTCCTTCTGTTTCTTCAGTGTCTTCTTCCACATCTCCTTTTTCTCTTTCTCCTCTCCTTTATTCTTTTTCCTTCTTCATCTTCTTTTTCTTCTATTTATTCTTGCTCTTTTTCTTCCTTTCTTAATCCTTCTACCTACATCATCCTCTTCTTCCTCTTCTTCCTCCACCTACTCCTCTTCTTCTTTGTCTTTTTCTTCTTTTTTCTTCTACTTCTGCTTCTCTCTCCTCTTCCATATCTTTTTTTCTCCGTCTTATCATTCTCTTCCTCATACTCCTTCTCTTTCATTTTCTTTTTCTTTCCCTTCTTCCACTACTGTTTCGTCTTCCTCTATTCCTTCTTCTTTTCCTCCTTCTACGTTTCTTTTTTCTTATCCTGTTCCTTATCTTGTTTCTCCTCCTCCTTCTCCTCCTTGTATTCTTTTTTTTCTCTCCTGTTTCTTCATCTTCTCCTTCTTTTTCTTCTTTTCTTCTTGTTCCTGGTCTTCTAGTTTTTGTTCTTCTTGTTGTTTTGGTTGTTGTTCTTCTTCTTTTTCTTCTCCTCCTTCCTCTTCTTCCACTTTTTCTTCTTATCTTTCTCTCCTTATGTGCATTATGGTTTGCAACACAATTACTGACATGTTATCATTGTTGTCCCCTTTCCTACTTCAACACTCACGTTTTTCTCCAGAGTGACCCTTTTCAGCTTATTTTGGCATAGCATTACAGTCTCTATCCTAGCTGCTTTATTATCACCCCCACTTCTGGCAAGTCTCCAACCATAGATAATTACTCCTTGCTCTTTTTTCCACTTTCCTTAGGTAACAGTGTCATACTGTGTTTCTACATATATCCCACAAATGAGTCAAATCATTCCATGTCAGTCCCCTCTCCCACTGACTAATGAAATTCTCATATAAATTGTTGAATATAGAAAGTATAATAGTGAATGAAATAATTGGCATTGAAAATCAGGATAATAAATATTTTTGACATGTTATAATAACCCCTGATGTATTTTTGTAATGTAATAATTTTATGTGATTTAATAATTGCACAGGTGAAAGTCAATAAAGAGAAATATGAGAGAATATTATGCTGTACAACTTGTTTGATCTCTTTATTGAATACATTATACAATTTATATATAGTATGTATTCTGGTCTAATATCTAAGTATTTGGTCTATTTTGTGATAATTTCTATGCATGGTATTAAATATTGTTTCCATTTATTTAGTATGTGTAATGGTTAGTGTATTTAGTTAAACTTATAAAAATGCTCAGGGGAATAGAAATTATTTATAGTTCTCAAGTACACATGTATTAGTTTCTTTATCAGATTAAGCTTCCCAAGGTTTGTTGATGGCAACCCTGAGTAATCCCAGATGTGTTCCTAGAGGTTCCCATTATCTCATAAGGTTGAGCACCACCAGTATCACTAGTGTCTATCAAGGAGTAACCTCTGAACATCTCTGATTGTGGTCCCCAAAATAAATGAAGAACAGTGTATGTCTGAGTATCTATTTATTGATCAATGCAACTTTGGTCTTGAAACAAATTTTTCTTATACCTTAAAATAAAATAGATACTTAAGTAGAAAATATAGTCATGAATTGTTGAATAGTGACACTAAATTTCACATCACATAAACATTGTAACTGGTATTCTTGTTTAAGATTGATTCTGTGATTTTCACTTTGTCATATCAGCATCTCTCACTATCCATTCAAGTTTTCCCTGGGACAAATTTTTGTTTATTTATTTATATTTTATTTATTTATTTTTGTTTATTGTATGTTTATTTATTTTTTATTTAGTCACCATGAGCTTTACAGTTGTAAAGCTTTTATGATTGAGTTTCAGTCATATAATGATCGAACACCCATCTGTCCACAAGTGAACATTTCCCACCACCAAAGTTCCCAACATCCATCCCGCCCCTCCAACCTGAACTCATACTCTGCCTCTATGGGAACAGTTTTCTTCTTCTCTCTCTATCTTTACTTTTGGGCCTTATGGTTTACAGTACAGATACTGAGAGGCCATCATGTTTGTTCCTTTATCTACTTTTAGCACACATCTCCCTCCAACCATCATTGACTTAGTGATCCCTTCTCTATCCCAGCTGCCTTCCTCCCCAGCTCATGGAGGCAGGATTCCAACCATGGAGCATTCTTCATGGTCCTTGTCTCCACTGTCCTTAGGTAATAGTCTCATATTATGTCATTTTATATTCCACAAATAAATGCAGCAATTTCTTGTGTGTTCCTCTCTTTCTGATTCATTTCACTTAATATGATACTCTCCATGACCACCTGTGATAAACTTTTAAAACCTTAAAAACCTTCCGTAATAGTCACTGTCACTGTCACTGTCCTTCCGTTGCTCATCAATTTGCTCAAGTGGACCCAGTAACATCTCCATCGTGAAACTTGTTGTTACTGTGTTTGGCAAATTGAATACATCACGGGTAGCTTGCCAGGCTTTGACGTGCGGGAAAGATACTCTCTGTAGCTTGCCGGGCTCTCCGAGAGGGGTGGAAGAATCGAACCCGGCTCTGCCGGGCTGACTGCGCGCAAGGCAAACACCTTACCGCTGTGCTATCACTCCAGCCCCCTTCTGTAATAGTAATGTTTAATAATGCAAGCATGGCTAGAGCAACAATATGCTTTACAATTGCTATCCAGAATGCGTTATAATTTTTATCTTTACACAGATAAATGTGACAACAATTTAATATAATTGTCATCAATCAATCCATGTTAAAATAATTAGCTCAGTTAAAAATCTGGTGATGCTTCAAATGTGTGAGGTAACTTTGTGTACTAAACATAATATTACATAACTGAGTCTTTTAAGATTGATGAAATGATCTAGTTTTATTTTCATTCATAGGGTACTTTGAAGTCTGTACATTTACAATAACATTGTATTAGCAACATAAATATTTAGAACATACAAAGACTAGAGAAATATCTGCAGTATTTTATTTTCATGCAGTAGGCCATGTTTTAATCTCTGGCACAACATGGTCCATTAGTGATGCCTGAACATGCACACATGAGTAGCAACAGTCCTTGTTATTCCAAGTTTCCATGTGGCCTCCAAACAACAACAAATACCCATTTACTACTAATGTATATAACGTACTTTATATAAACATCACTTGTCCCGTTATTCATCGATTTACTCAAGCGGGTGCCAGTAACGTCTCCATTCATCCCTGTCGCATGCTAGCGTAGCCCAATGGCATCTGTTCGTTTTAGGAACATACAGAGCCTCAAACCATTCATTCAGGGTCTTGACAAAGAAGTCTGACCATCTTGTAGGTGGGCGTCCACGTGATCCTTTGAAGTCCCGTGGAATCCAGTCAGTAATGTCTCTAGTCCAGCGGTTGTCTGTAAACCTCATTACATGTCCAGTCCATCTGATTTTTGATGCCTTGGCAAATGAGACAGCTTCCCTGATTCTTGAGCTTTGACGGAGATCAGAACTCTGTATTCTATCTCTCATTTGAGTGAATCGTGGTATTCCAAGCATAGCTCTTTTGATTCCTCTTAGAGAGACCCGAATAGTGTTCTCATCCTATTTTCGTAGGGCCCAGGTTCTCTGAGGCATATGCTAATGCAGGAAGAATAGTAGAATCGAAGAGATGTGCTCGTAGCTGGAGGTTCTTTGTCCTCTTGGTTATTTCTTCAACACTCGTAAAGGCATTCCAAGCCTCTCTCTTCCTCCTGCGCAACTCAGGTGCCAGGTCATATATCATGTTGATTTCTCGACCTAGGTATATATAACTGTTGCATTCGGAGATGGTGGTTCCGTTGAGAGTGAATGGAGTGTCAGGAACGAGGCTGTTTCTCATAAACATTGTCTTCGTAAGATTCAGCTGTAGTCCGACCTTTCCACACTCATGGTCGAAGTCGGTCAGCATTTGTGCCGCTTGGCTGATGTTTGGTGTTATTAGAACGATGTCATCAGCAAAGCGGAAGTGGTGTAGTTGCCGACCATCTATCTTCACTCCCATTCCTTCCCATTCCAGTCGTCGCATGATGTTCTCGAGGGTGGCACTGAAGAGTTTTGGTGAAATGGTATCACCCTTCCGAACCCCTCTCTTGACATGGATGATTACTTCTTTGTAGAATGGTGAGATCCTGGTAGTGAATCCGTAATAGAGCTCACAAGGGATCCTGATATATTGAGTTTGTACGCCCTGATTGGCTAGGGCTGCAATGACCGCTTCCGTCTCAACAGAATCAAAGGCCTTCTTAAATCAATGAACATTAGACAGAGCGGCATCTTGAACTCCTGAGAAACCTCAATGAGCTTAGTAATCGTGTGGATATGGTCGATGGTACTGAATCCTTTTCGGAACCTGGCTTGTTCACATGGTTGTCCTTCATCTAGTGTTCTACTAATCCTATTCAGGATGAGTCGAGTGAACAGTTTGTAGATGACAGACAATAGGCAGATTGGACGATGTTTGCCAATGTCGTGGATGTCTCCCTTCTTGTATAGTAGTACAGTCCTACTGGTTTTCCATTGGGGCGGAACCTTGAATTCAGACAGGTAGCATGTGAAGACCTGAGCCAGTGTATTGATGAGTACTGATGGTAAGTTCTTCAGGTGTTCAGGTCTAATCTTGTCTGGGCCAGGTGCTCTTTGTTTCTTTACTGACAAGATAGCATGTTGGATTTCGGAAGGGAGAACATTGGGAACGATATATCCATCATGCAGAATGTGGTATGTGGGCAAGTGGAATTGACTATTAAAGAGATCTGAATAGAAGTCATGGATAATCTTCTGCATTGCACTTCTGGAAGATGAGACAGATCAATCAGGATGTCGGAGAGCAGTCATCTTGGTCTTGTAGTTGTTGAAGGACAGGCGGGCATTACGAATGCTTTTCCCGGCTTCTGCCACATCTACCAGCACCGCTGCTCTCCTGTCTTTGAGGTCATCCTTGATGGCTTCTCTGCATTGTTTTGCCAGCTCAGACGTTCGCTCGCGGTTGCCTGAGGCAAGTGCCAAGCCACGTTGACTAATAAGTTCAAGAGTGTTCAAAGAAAGGCGTTTTTTGTGGTTATCTCTCTCTTGGCATTCCTTGCACAATCATGGAGGTGCTGAATCATTCGATCGTATTCCTCATCAATGTTGTCAATGATGGCATCTTCCCATGTTGCCGCAACAGAGCCAAAGAGCTCCCAGTTGGTGGTCATTCTGGGAGTTCTCTTCTTAAACTTTGCATTCTTTTCTCCCCGTTCTGTGAGGTAGAATTTTGCCTGAAGAAGACGGTGGTCCGATCCCGTTTGGAATTTTGGGACAACAGCAACATTGGTTAGGCAAAACCGCCGATTGAATATGATGTGGTATTTCATTGTAGAACCGTCCACCAGGAGATTCCCCTGTCCAACGTTTAGATTCAGCCTTTTGTAACTGTGAGTTACCATGGAAGGTCTTGGTTGACATGATGAACTCAGACAGTCTCTCACCCTGTTCGTTCCATTCTAGGTCATGGGTCCCGATGTGGAGTTCATCAACTGATCTTCTTGATCCTATCTTGGCATTACAATCACTGACAATGATCTTATAGAAGGTGTGATCTTCTTTATAGAACTTCTCCAGCTCCATGTAGAACTTCTCAATTTCTCTTTCGCCATAATTGGATGTTGGTGCATAGACAGCAAAGATAGAAACTGCTGGTAGTGAGCCACATCTATTCAAGTGTAATCGTTTGATTCGGATTGTTAGGCATTCGAATGAATCAATGCTCATGGCTAAGTTTGTGTTGACAAGGATACTGACACCACTGACGCCTCTTTTGTCACATGTTCCAAGGAACAGTTCTTCTCCAGTGTTGGAAACGGCTTGATGTGATTGATGTCTTCTCGTTTCGGTCAGACCAATGATGTCGTACTTGATCTTTCGCGATTGTACAATCAGGTCTTCGATGGATGCATCAGATGCTAGCGTGCATGCATTAAAAGTACAGACAATCATTTTTGTCTTTCTTCGTTTTGGCAGCCTTTTTCTGCCTTGGGATTTTATCAGCCTCTCCTTCCCCATCCTTCTCGACTCTGCTGTATTCAGGGTCAGGGAAATGAGATCCATTTTTTTACTGGATTTGGCATATCAAATATCAAATAGACCACGGATAGCTTGCCAGGCTCTGCCGTATGGGTGGGATATTTAAGGTACCCTGAAAAATTAAATGAATGCAAATAAAAGGTCGGGAGCTTGGTGTTATAATCTCTGGATCCTGGCCGTTTTGGGGGTTACACGGCATTTGGTGGGTGTAACTCTCTTGTTACTGGCAGGTCCAGTCCCAAACCGTGCAGGATTGGAGATCTCATCCCCGGGTCCCACACACCTGGGTTCCTCTACCAGTTCTTTTATGCATGAGGCTCATCTAAGTGTGTGGAGAGTGGTCCCAGCATGACCTTGGCTGGGGCCTGGAGGTCTTCAGCTGTTGGGCCCTGGTGAGGACAGTCAGGCAAAGGGTAAGAGACTCTTCCTTATTCTCTCATGGGAGCTTGGTGTGATAATCTCTGGATCCTGGTCGTTGTTGGGGTTACACGGCAGTTGGTGGGTGTAACTGTCTAGTTACTGGCAGGTCCAGTCCCAAACCGTGCAGGCTTGGAGATCTCAGCCCCGGGTCCCACACACCTGGGTCCTCTGCCAGTTCTTTATATAAACATAGGTATATTATTATGTAAAAGTACTACTTTTAGAATTTTATATGCATTGATGTATTTTATGGGCTGGAGTGATAGCACAGTGGTAGGGCGTTTGCTTTGAGTGCAGCCAGCCAAGTCAAGCCAGGTTCAATTATTCCGCCCCTCTTGGAGAGCTTGGCAAGCTACCGAGAATATCTTGCCCACAGACCAAAGCCTTGCAAGCTACCAGTGATGTATTCGATATGCCAAACACAGTAACAGCAAGTCTGAAAATGGAGATGGTATTGGGCCCAAATCAATGAACAATGGGAGGACAGTGCTGTACAATGCAGATGTATTTTATCTTCAACAGAATCCTGTGATTTAGGTCCATGTTTGCCATCATATTTATAAAAATGTTACATTTAAAAGAAATCCAGCAATTTATCCAAAGATTTTCATGGACTTTCATTTTAACTCATTACTTGCACAGTACTATGTTCTGTCATAAATATGTGCCTTTAAAATCTTTTATACAGAGAATTTGCAGTTTTATTGACTGGTGTACCTGTCAACAAGTGCCTTCAGTATCAACTTTACTAAAATATATGTTGTATTGTGCAATATTTATTTACTTTTTTGTTTTTTGTTTTGTTAGTGAAACACCATGAGGTACAGTTGTAGACTTACAAGTTGTTGTGCTTGAGTTTCAGTTATACAGTGATCGAGTACCGACCCCACCAACAGTGCCAATTATCCACCTCCACAAATCCCAGTATCCCTCCCACCCTCCATCCCCCATCCCACCCTGCATCTGTGGCAGGGCACTTCATTTTGTTCTATCTCTCCTTTTGGGTGCTGTGGTCTGCAGAAGAGACATTGGGTGGCAATCATGTTCGGTCTATAGGCTACTTTCAGCATGCATCTCTCATCCTGGACAGATCTTCCTAGCACCTTTTATTTGGTGGTCCCTTCCCTATCTGAGCTGCCTTTACCCCTAGAGAGTGCGGCTGGCCTCTAAGTCATGGAGTGAACAACCTGGTATTTATCACAGCTGTTCTTAGGTGTTAGTCTCTTATTTTGTTACTTTATGTTACCCAGATGAATGCAATCTTTCTATGCATGTCCCTTTCTTTCTGAGTCATTTTACTTAGCATGATATTTTTCACATAGTACCACTTGTAAGTAAATTTCATGACTTCATTTTTTTCTAAATGATACATAGTACTCCATTGTGTAGATGTACCAACGTTTCTTTAACCAGTCATCTGTTCTCGGGCACTCAGGTTTTTTCCATATTCTAGCTATTGCAAACACTGCTGCAATGAATAAACAAGTGCAGTTGTCACTTCGACTATACTTTTTTGCCTCTCCGGGGTATATTCCCAGGAGTAGTATTTCTGGGTCAAATAGGAGCTCAATTTTTAATTTTTTGAGAATCGTCCATAAAGTTTTCCAAAAGGGTTGAACCAGTCAGCATTCCCACCAGCATTGAAGGTGGGTCCCTTTCTCTCCACATCCACACCAAAACAGGTTGCTATTGTTCTTTTGAATGCGGGCCACTCTCTGTGGTGTGAAGTGATATCTCACTGTTGTTTTGATCTACATCCCCCTGATGATTAGTGATGTAGAGCATTTTCTCATGTGCCTTTTAGCCATTCGGATTTCTTCTCTGAGAAAATATCTGATCATTTCGTTGCCCACTTTTTTATGGGGTTGGGTGTTTTCTTATTTTGGAGTTCAAACAGTACTTTGTATATCCTTTATATCAACCCTTTGTCGGATGTGTATTTGGAGAATATTCTTTCCCATTCTGTAGACTGTATTTGTATTTTGGTCACTGTTTCTTTTGAGGTTTAGAAGCTTCTTAGTTTAAGATAGTCCCATTTGTCTATCTCTGTTTTCACTTGCTTGGCCAGTGGCGTGACATCTTTGAAGACACCATTAGCTTCAATGTCATGGAGGGTTTTGCCAACTTTGTCTTCATTGTACCTTATTTTGAGGTCTTTGATCCATTTTGATCTTACTTTTGTACATGGTGTGAGGCAGAGATCTAAGCCCAGTTTTTTGCATGTTGTCATCCGGTTTTGCCAGCACCATTTGTTAAAAAGGCTTTCCTTACTACACTTCGCATTACTTGTCCCTTTATCAAAGATTAGATGATATGCTTGAGGGGATATGTCAGTATATTCAACCCTGTTCCATAGGTCTCTATCTCTGCCTTTGTTCCAGTACCATAATATTTTAATTATTACTGCTTTGTAGTAGAGTTTCAGGTTCAGGTGGTTAATTCCAATTTTCTTTTTCCCAAGAATTGCTTTAGCTATTCGTGGGGGCTTATTGTTTCATGTAAATTTCAGGAGTGTTTGCTCCATTTCTTTGAAGAATGTCATTGATATCCTAATAGGGATCGCATTGAATTTGTACAGTGCTTTGGGAATTATTGCCATTTTGACAATATTAATTCCCCCAATCCATGAACAGGGGATAATTTTCCATTTCCTCGCGTCCTCTTATTTCCTGAAGCAGCGTTTTGTAGGTTTCTTTGCACAGGTCCTTTACTTCCTTAGTTAAACTAGTTCCTAGGTAGTTGATTTTCTGGCATACAATTGTGAATGTGATTTTTTTCTTCATGACATTTTCTTCTCTCTATTTTCATATAGGAAAGCAATAGACTTTTGGGTATTGATTTTATAGCCTGCAACTTTACTATACAAGTCTATCGTTTCTAGGAGTTTCTTTGTAGAGGTTTTAGGGTTCTCTAAGTATAGTATCATATCATCTGTGAATAGTGAGAGCTTGATATCTTCCTTTCCTATTTGGATGTCCTTAATCTCTTTTTCTTGCCTAATCGCTATTGCAAGTACTTCCAGTAATATGTTGAACAGTAGTGGAGACAGTGGGCATCCTTGTCTCGACTCTGATCTTAGGGAGAAGGCTCTCCATTTTCCCCATTGAGGATGATGCTTGCTGTAGGGTTACGGTAGATGGATTTAACTATATTGAGGAAAGTCCCCTATATCCCCTATTTGCCGAGGGTTTTCATCATAAAGGGGTGCTGGATCTTGTCAAATGCTTTCTCTGCATCTATTGATATGATCATATTATTTTTATCTTTTTTTGTTGATATGATGGATTTTGTTGATTGATTTCCGAATGTTAAACCGTTCTTGCATCCCTGGGATGAATCCCACTTGATCATGGTGTATGATATTTTTGATGAGTTGTTGAATTTTATTTGCTAGTATTTTGTTCAGAATCTTCTCATCCGTGTTCATCAGGAATATTGGCCTGTAGTTTTCTTTTCTTGTGGTGTCGTTGTTTCCTTTTGGTATTATAGAGATATGGGCTTCGTAGAAACTGTTTGGGAGAGTTTCTGTTTTTTCAATTTCCTGGAAAAGCTTGAGAAGGACTGGCAGTAGGTCCTCTTTAAATGTTTGGAAAAATTCGTTAGTGAATCCATCTGGACCTGGGCTTTTGTTTTTGGGAAGACTGTGGTAGGTGTCCCCAGCTGTAGGGTGTCGGGTTCAGCAGGAAAAGGCGCGGGACTGGGGGGGAGTATCGGCGATCCTGTCATAGGCTCCCCCTACCCACCTGGAGGGGAGAGGCCGATTAGGTGATGGACAGTCCCACGGAGCTGCGGCAGGTGTCCCCTGCTGGAGGGTGTCGGGATTGGCGTGCTTTACTTTTATCTTATTAATATTCTCTGTTTAGGTTTTGTCTCCTGGGGTTATCTTATGAATGCATGATGAGCATGCATAATTTATCTTCATAAAATTATGCAAACAGTTTTGCATAATTTTGCCTATGAAATTTTAGTGAACATAGAGATTGCTGAAGGTACTACTTAAAATGAATAAGGTAGATTCTCAATAAAATATTACAATACAATGAAACTAAAATAATTTTTACAAACTATCTTTAAACAAACATGCCAAATGATTTAGACAGATGACATTGAGAAATTCTAATCCATGTTACTTACAGATGATCCATCTCTGTTCATTTGCCATATGTAATTTGTTTTTATCTATAAAATTAATTATATACCTATAATTACCTATAGCACAGCGGTAGGGCGTTTGCCTTGCACACAGCCAACATGGCCGACCCGAGTTCGATTCCTCCGCCCCTCTCGGAGAGCCCAGCAAGCTACCGAGAGTATCTCGCTCACACGGCAGAGCCTGGTAAGCTCCCCGTGACGTATTTGATATGCCAAACACAGTAACAACAAAGTCTCCAATGGAGACGTTACTGGGCCCGCTCGAGCAAATCGATGAACAACGGGAGGGCCTTTACCTTTAATTATTATTATAGTACTAATAATACTTTTTTGCCCTATGTTTAATTGGATTAAATTGATAGGAGTTTTTAGATAAACTTTTTATACAAAAATGTGCAAGATAAAATTAAATTTCAAAAAAAAAGTCTGTTATTAAGCTAATTTTGTGAAATATTTTGTCATATGTGTCAAAATGAAATGGTTTGAGGTAAGAAAATCATTAATACTTCCCTAACCTGTAAAATGAACTGATGTCTCATTTTTTTGCTTCTAAATAGCCTCTGTGACAAAATAACTATCACTTTATATATATGCTTGCATTTTTTTCCCCCTTTATTTTATTTTATTTTTTTTAAGTTGTAGATTTACAATTTTTTGTGCTTTGGATTCAATTATACAATGATCAGATACCCATCCCTCCACCAGTGCCCATTTTCCACCACCATGGATAATATCCCTCCCACCCCCATCCCCCCCTCCCCCCTGTCTCTGTGGCAGGGCAATCCCCTGTGTTCTCTCTCTCCTTTTGGGTGTTGTGGTCTGCAAAAGAGGCATTGAGTGGCAAACATGTTCAGTCCATAGTCTACTTTCGACATGCATCTCCCCTCCTGGGAGGATCCTCCAAACATCCTTTATTTGGTGCTCCCTTCTCTATCTGAACTGCCCTTTCCTCTAGGATACCCGGCTGGCCTCTAAGTTATGGAGTAATCCTCCTGGTGCTGATCTCAGCTATTCTTGGGTATTAATCTCATACTTTGTTACTTTATATCCCCCAGATGAATGCAATCTTTCTATGTCTATCCCTCTCTTTCTGACTCATTTCGCTTAGCATGATACTTTCCATATTGTACCACTTGTATGTAAATTTCATGACTTCATCTTTTCTAAGAGCTACATAGTACTCCATTGTGTAGATGTACCAAAGTTTCTTTAACCAGTCATCTGTTCTTGGGCATTCAGGTTTCTTCCAGTTTCTGGCTATTGTAAAGAGTGCTGCAATGAACAAACAAGTGCAGATGTCACTTCGACTATACATTTTTGCCTCTCTGGGATATATTCCCAGGAGTGGTATTGCTGGCTCAAATGGGAGCTCAATTTCTAATTTTTTGAGAATCGTCCATACTGTTTTCCAGAAGGGCTGAACTAATGGACATTCCCACCAACAGTGAAGGAGTGTCCCTTTCTCGCCACATCCACGCCAGCATCGGTTGCTTTTGTTCTTTTGAATGTGGGCCAGTCTCTGAGGTGTGAGATGGTATCTCATTGTGGTTTTGATCTGCATCTCCCTGATGATTAATGATGTAGAGCATTTTCTCATGTGCTTTTTTGCCATTCGGATTTCTTCTTTGAGAAAGTTTCTCTTCATTTCATTGCCCCATTTTTGGATGGGGTTGGATGTTTTCTTCTTATGGAGTTTAACCAGTATTTTGTATATCCTGGATATCAACCCCTTGTCAGATGTGTATTCGGTGAATATCCTTTCCCATTCTGTAGACTGTCTTTGTATTTTGGTCACTGTTTCTTTGGAGGTGCAGAAGCTTCTTAGTTTAAGATAGTCCCATTTATCTATCTCTGTTTTCACTTGCTCGGCCAGTGGCGTGGCATCTTTGAAGATACCATTAGCTTCAATGTCATGGAGGGTTTTGCCAACTTTATCTTCAATGTACCTTATGGTTTCTGGTCTGATGTTGAGGTCTTTAATCCATTTTGATCTTACTTTTGTACATGGTGTTAGGCAGAGTTCTGAGCCTATTTTTTTGCATGTAGCCGTCCAGTGATGCCAACACAATTTATTAAAGAGGCTTTCCTTACTCCACTTCACATTACTTGCACCTTTATCAAAGATTAGATGAGCATATGATTGAGGAGAGATGTCAGTGTTTTCAACCCTGTTCCATTGGTCTGCAGTTCTGCCTTTGTTCCAATACCATGCTGTTTTAATTATTACTGCTTTGTAGTACAGTTTGAAGTTCGGGAGGTTGATTCCTCCCATTTTCTTTTTCCCAAGAATTGCTTTAGCTATTCGTGGGGGCTTATTGTTCCATATAAATTTCAAGAGTGTTTGCTCCATTTCTTTGAAGAATGTCATGGGTATCCTTATAGGGATTGCATTGAATTTATACAATGCTTTCGGTAGTATTGCCATTTTGACAATGTTAAGTCTCCCGACCCATGAGCAGGGGATATCTTTCCATTTCCTCATGTCCTCTTTTATTTCCTGAAGTAGCATTTTGTAGTTTTCTTTGTACAGGTCCTTTACTTCCTTAGTTAAGCTGATTCCTAGGTACTTGATTTTCTGGGGCACAATTGTGAATGGGATTGTTTTTTTCATGTTGCTTTCTTCTCTCTCACTGTTTGCGTATAGGAAAGCCATGGACTTTTGGGTATTGATTTTATAACCTGCAACTTTACTATACGAGTCTATTGTTTCTAGGAGTTTTTTGGTGGAAGTTATTGGGTTCTCTAAGTAGAGTATCATATCATCTGCGAATAGTGAGAGCTTGATTTCTTCCTTTCCTACCTGAATGCCCTTAATATCTTTTTCCTGCCTAATCGCTATTGCAAGTACTTCCAGTACTATATTGAACAGCAGTGGAGAGAGTGGGCATCCCTGTCTCATCCCTGATCTTAGAGGGAAGGCTCTCAGTTTTTCCCCATTGAGGATGATGCTTGCTGTAGGCTTGTGGTAGATGGCTTTAATTATTTTGAGGAAGGTCCCCTCTATACCCATTTTGGCTAGGGTTTTCATAATAAAGGGGTGCTGGTTCTTGTCAAATGCTTTCTCTGCATCTATTGATATGATCATATGCTTTTTATCTTTTCTTTTGTTAATATGGTGGATTATGTTGATTGATTTCCGAATGTTAAACCATCCTTGCATCCCTGGGATGAATCCTACTTGGTCATGGTGTATGATCTTTTTAATGAGTAGTTGGATTCTATTTGCTAGTAGTTTGTTGAGGATCTTTGCATCTGTGTTCATCAGGGATATCGGCCTGTAATTCTCTTTCTTTGTGGAATCTCTGTCTGCTTTTGGTATCAGTGTGATATTTGCTTCGTAGAAACTGTTTGGAAGTGTTTTTGATATTTCAATTTCGTGGAAAAGCTTAAAGAGCATTGGGAGTAAGTCCTCTTTAAAGATTTGGAAGAATTCACTAGTGAATCCATCCGGGCCAGGACTTTTGTGCTTGGGGAGACTTTTTATTACCATTTCAATTTCCTTGATGGTGATAGGTCTGTTCAGGTATTCCAGGTCTTCTTGGTTCAGCCTTGGGAGTCTGTAGGAGTCTAGGAATTTATCCATTTCCTCGAGGTTTTGATGTTCCGTGGCATAAAGCTTCTCAAAGTACTCCCTGAGGATCCTCTGAATTTCTGTGGTTTCTGTTGTAATGACCCCCTTTTCATTTCTGATTCTGTTTATTAGGGTTTTCTCTCTCCCTTTCTTTGTGAGTTTTGCTAGAGGCTTATCGATCTTGTTAATTTTCTCGAAGAACCAGCTCTTGGTTTCATTGATCTTTCGGATTGTTTTATGGGTTTCCATCTCGTTAATCTCTGCTCTGAGTTTTATTATTTCCTTTCTCCTGTTCGGGTTGTGCTCCTTTTTTTGGTCCTTCTCCAAGCTCTTAAGCTGTGAGGTTAGGTTACTTATGTGTGCTCTCTCCTCCTTCCTAAAGAATGCTTGTAGAGCTATAAACTTTCCTCTTAACACAGCCTTTGCTGTGTCCCATAAGTTTTGGTAACTCGTGTTCTCATTTTCATTCGTTTCTAGGAATCTTTTGATTTCCTCTTTGATTTCCTGTCTAATCCACTCGTTGTTCAATAGTGCACTGTTTAATTTCCAGGTGTTTGATTTAGTTTTCTGTTTTTGTGTGTGATTTACTTCTAATTTCAGCGCATTATGGTCTGAGAAGATTATTGATACAATCTCTACCTTCTTAATTTTATGGAGGCATGTTTTGTGGCTCAGCATGTGGTCTATCTTGGAGAATGTTCCATGTACGCTTGAAAAGAATGTGTATTCAGCTTTTTGTGGATGAAGTGTCCTGTATATATCTACTAAGTCCCTTTCTTCCATTGTTTCCCTCAAATGAAGTATGTCCTTGCTAAGCTTGAGTCTGGTTGATCTATCAAGAGGTGACAAAACAGTGTTGAAGTCTCCCACTAGTATTGTGTTGCTATTGATGTCTTTTTCCAAATCTATGAGTAGTTGTTTTAAGTACTTTGCTGGTCTCTCATTAGGTGCATATACATTTATTATTGTAAGTTCTTCCTGTTGTACAGATCCTCTGATCAATAAGAAATGGCCTTCACTGTCTCTTATGACCTTCCTCACTCTGAAATCGATGTGGTCTGATATAAGGATGGCTACCCCAGCTTTTTTATGGGAGCTGTTTGCCTGTAGGATTGTTTTCCAGCCTTTGACTCTGAGTCTGTGTTTGCTTTGACTATTGAGATGCGTTTCTTGCAGGCAGCAGAATGTTGGGTTCAATTTTCTAATCCATCCTGCCACTCTATGTCTTTTAATTGGTGCATTTAGCCCATTGACATTGAGAGATATTATTGTTATGGGATTTTGTCCCATTGTTCTGTTAAAATTTGGTGTATTTGAGGGGCCTTTCTTGCCTTAAAGTAGCCCATTTAGTTGTTCTTGTAACCATGGTTTTGAGTCTATGAAGTTCCTGAGCTGTTGTTTGTCTGTGAAACTGTGTGTTGTTCCTTCTATTATGAATGAGAGTCTCGCTGGGTAAAGTATTTTTGGAGAGGCATTTATTTCATTGAGTTTTTTCACTATGTCCCACCACTGTTTTCGGGCCATGAGGGTTTCATCAGAAAAATCAGCTGTGAATTTTAAGGATGCTCCTTTGTAAGAGATTTCTTTCTTCGATCTTGCTGCTTTCAGAATTTTGTCTCTGTCTAAGGTTTTGGTCATTTTGATCAAGTTTTCTTCAGCTCTGGAAATGTTGTAGCAATGATGTCTTTGACAGTTTCTTCTTCATCGAGGTTTTCATCCGTCCCACGCGGATCAGGGGTTGAAAACCGGCTGTCTAGGGGCTGTTTCTAGCTGCGCGTGCCCAGAGAGGAACCCAGGCCCTTGGGGGCGGGCTGTACCTGTTGGAATTGGAGCCGTTCAGCTTTGTTGCCCAGAGCTGGGCCTCTGTGCCCGTCCCACGCGGATCAGGGGTTGAAAACCGGCTGTCTAGGGGCTGTTTCTAGCTGCGCGTGCCCAGAGAGGAACCCAGGCCCTTGGGGGCGGGCTGTACCTGTTGGAATTGGAGCCGTTCAGCTTTGTTGCCCAGAGCTGGGCCTCTGTGCCCGTCCCACGCGGATCAGGGGTTGAAAACCGGCTGTCTAGGGGCTGTTTCTAGCTGCGCGTGCCCAGAGAGGAACCCAGGCCCTTGGGGGCGGGCTGTACCTGTTGGAATTGGAGCCGTTCAGCTTTGTTGCCCAGAGCTGGGCCTCTGTGCCCGTCCCACGCGGATCAGGGGTTGAAAACCGGCTGTCTAGGGGCTGTTTCTAGCTGCGCGTGCCCAGAGAGGAACCCAGGCCCTTGGGGGCGGGCTGTACCATATGCTTGCATTTTAATTTTCTTATTTTAGATGTTTTATATAAACAATATTTGCAACTTGCCTGTAGAGAAGAACAATAAAATGAAGCTAGCTTTGCTGAGAGACAACTTTCTTAACTAACTTCAATCTATACCACAATCTTTTAAAGCATATACTTTCTTTGCCATTTTACAATTTAAAAAAATGAGTTTACTGCCATTCTGTTGCTCATCGATTGCCTCGAGCAGACCCCAGTAACATCGCCTTTGTCCTTGCCCTTTGATTTTAAAAAGTGTCATATTCGAGGCTCTTTCAGGGTCAGGAGAATGAGACCCATCATTGGTACTGGTTTTTGGCATATTGAATACTCCATGGGGAGTTTGCCAGACTCTTCTGTGTGGACAGGATACTTTTGGTAGCCTGCCAGGTTCTCCAGAGTAAGACCTAGATAATAAGATGTCAAGTGGCTGCAAATGCAGCCACGTGCTTCTGGGAGCTGGGTTTTATAGTCTCTGGGACTTGGCCATTGATAGGATTACACGGCAATGTGGACAGTTGATGGGTGTAATGCCTACATACTGGAAGATGGGGGATCTGGGTGGAGGAGGCCCCAGTCCCAATCTGAGCAGGCTTGGAGATCTACACCCTGGGTCCCGCATACCTGTGTTCCTCTGCCGGTGCTTTCATGCGTGAGGCTTCTCCGAACATGTGGAAAGTAGTCTTAGTCATGTCTGTGGCTGGAACCGGAGGTCTTCAGCTGCTTTGGCTCTGCTTGGGGTGGGGAGGGAAACTCAACCCACCCTCCTCCAAGGGGCCCCCGTTAGGACAGTCAGGTGTGGAAGCAGGAGACTCTGCCTATACCACAATCTTTTAAAGCATATACTTTCTTTGCCATTTCACAATTTTAAGAAAATGAGTTACAAGAACGGTGAATAATTTAATCAGATTGTATACCATGATCACGATCATCCTGTTGTTCGTCGATTGCCTCGAGCAGGCACCAGTAACGTCTCCTTGTCCCTAGTCCTGAGATTTTAAAAAGTGCCATATACAAGGCTCTTTCAGGGTTAGGACAATGAGACCCATCCTTGTTACTGGTATTTGGCATATTGGATACATCACAGGGAGTTTGCCAGACTTTGCCGTGTGGGCAGGTTACATTCGGAAGCCTGCCAGGTTGTCCAAAGTAAGAATGAGATAATAAGATGTTGCACGGCTGCAAATGCGGGAGCTGGGTTCTATAGTCTCTGGGTCTTGGCTGTTGATAGAATTAAACAGCGCCAGTGAGCAGTTGATGGGTGTGAACCCTGCCTACTGGAAGATGGAGGATCTAGGTGGAGGATGCTCAGCCATGATCCGAGCAGGCTTGGAGATCTCAGCCCCAGGACCCGCATGCCTTTGTTCCTCTGCCGGTACCTTCATGCGTGTGGAGAGTGGTCTCAACATGGTTGTGGCTGGTTCTGGAGGTCTTTGGCTGCCTGGTCTCTGCTCAGGGCCTGGAAGGAAACTCAACGCACCCCCATCCAACGGGCTCCGGCAAGGAAAGCCAGGCGCGGGGCCAGGAGATTCTGCGCTGTTCTCTTCTGGGAGCTGGGTTTTATAGTTTCTGGGTCTTGGCCATTGGTGGGATTACAAGGGCTCTTCTTGGGGTGGGGAGAGAAACTCAACTCACCACCCTCTAAGGGGCCCCAGTGAGGACAGCCATGCAAGGAGGCAGGAGACTCTGCCTATGCCACAATCTTGTAAAGCATATACTTTCTTTGCCTTTTCACAATTTTAAAAAAATGAGTTACAAGAACGGTGAATAATTTAACCAGATTGTATATGTAATATGCATAATATAAGACTATCAACCCCACAGTTTAATAGTAATATTTTGTTTCTGCTCCTGTATTTCCGTATTGTCTTCCTGTAATTAAGAAAATATTTTGCTATGCTTTCCATTGTGATATATCACTAAATATTTTAAATTATTTACACTTCATGGGACTTGAAACAAAAAAACCACATATAAGAAATATAAAATTCTAAAATAATTGAATTTTCATTAACATTCTAAAGTACTTAGTATGTCAGGTTTTTAAAAATGTCTAAACTGTTTATTAAATATGCTTATTATACCCTATTAGATTTATTCACACTTTGATTTTAAGACATTTGTTAAGATCAGATATTTTATGATCAGTTATTCAAATTCTGGGCTTTGAAAGAGCTTTTCAAAACAATTAATAGACATGTTTAAATGTTGCATTTAAACCAAATATATAGGTTCTTTTAATAGTTTGATATCAAGATTAGTCTTTTTTTAATCAAATTAGAATTTTCTAAAATTTCTTAAATTTGAAATATCTCATAATTATCTTTAAAATTTGAAATAAATAATATTTTGTAAGTCAACATTTATCATTTTCTATGCCAAAATAGTATGGCATATTATTTTGTCATTGAAACTATAATTGCACATGAAGTTATACATCCAGAAAGAGTTTAATATTTCATGAAAAATTAACACTGACTTAGCAGCATTGCTTTAATTTTCATTAAGAGTTGATGCGAGTGTGTTGCCACCAGCATTTCAATCTGTAGCTACAGGTTGAGTGCATCAGAAGCCTGATGGTGCCTTCAGACTTCTTGATACCCCCAAATTGCCACTGTGCCTTTGGCCGGACCCCAACAACTTGAGGTCAAGTATACCAAGAAATTAAATGGCCAAAAGTTAGGTATGTGGGAGCTGTTGAATAACACTGGATTGTCTTTGCTGCTACCACAGGGAGCTTAAGGTCTATTGAGCCACTCCTACAACAGTGCAACTGAGGCACAACTAATAATTCTATATAGCTTTTCTCTGTCTTTTATGTCGTTGGTATGGTTTATTTAGCAATGTACGTTTTGTGTAGACACAGGAAGACAGTTGATGCTGTGCTATGTAACATGAGGGTTATTTCACTCCAAAATAATATTTACTCCTTGGCACCCATATTTACTTGACTTAAGCCTCAGTTTCCCTTAGTTCCTAGCACTCCAAGAGCAGGGTCCCAACAAGGCACTGATGAACCCAGGACAAGCTGTGAGCATTGAAATGGGCCAGGCCCAGTGCCTTAATACTTAACTTTAAGTTAAGAGTACAGTCATGGACAAACTCTTTCATGACCCAAAAGAAGTAACTGAATAAGGACTCTGCTGCGGTTAGGAAGAAAAACCTGTCGTGAGGACCGTGATCTAAAATATATAGTGAGATGTCTCCAGGAAGAAGCAAACTTTAAGCTTGATATTATCTTTTACTGAGCTCATACAAAATGAAATTGCTAGAAATATTAGAAGTAAATTTACTATAACTACTTAAGTGGATTACTAGCTGATGAAAGAAGAAAGCAGCATACTCTGGATGGAATACTGCTCTTGAGTGGATCTCCTAGTAATATGGAGTAATTGCTTTAGATGAGATTTTGTCCTTGAGTTAATCTCCTGGAGGAGTGGCCTTACATCTCCTTGTTGATTTGTTAATGTTAAACCCCATCTTTGTATCCCCACCCTACATGATTTCTATATAAACTAGACTGTAAGGTGCTGGAGTAGTCAGAATGGTGAGAAGGCGAGAAAAGTAGCCAAGGTCAGAAGAGAGAAAGAAGATTTAAGTGGCCACAGGTCAGAAGAAGAAGAGACAAGAGACTGAAGAAGAAAAGGCAGCAGACTAGAGACCAGGAGACAGAGTGAGATAGAGCACAACAGCACGACAGAAGACAAGACTTAAGAGAAGAAAACAACACCAAGGTTAGAAGTAGAAGATGGAAGTTAGAAAAGGACAGACTACTGAGACTGAAGAGGAGAGACAGAGACCAGAAACAGACCAGAAGAGAGACTACAGAGATGAGAGTCAGATAGAGACTAGAGAGACAGATAGAACAGAGCACAGTGGCACACATAGAAGCAGAGTACAAAGGAAGAAGATAGAGAGCACAACAACGAAGAGAAGACAAGAAGATGAGGAGGAAAACTGAGACTTTGGAAACTTTGAGGTCTGTGGGGAGACTAGGATGATGGAACGCTGATGTCCGAGACTACAGCCTTAATGATGACTACAACTGTGCCCTAAACAAAGAGATTGGACGATGCCGGGGAATCTGTCCGATGCCCATCCTGAGATCCTGGGGAAGCCACTCCTGGTCCACTAAACGCTGCCTTCGCGTCCTGCCTGTGCACGGGCCTGCCTTCGCAACAGCAAACCTTTCTAACTGCAGTTAGGACCAGTGGTGTGGCACACTCTGAGTAAGTGGGCACACCCTGTAGGACATATGTCAATTTTTCATCTCTCTGGAAAAGATGGAAACAAGGTCCGTGATCCAGGGACACTCGAAAGAATATTCAAACCGATTTGCTCACTGCAAAGATGCCTACAGATTTTAAGCCAGGCCAACGAGGGTGCCACAGACAGGGGCAGGCAACATTTCTCCACATGCCCCCTAAAAAGCCCCAGTGGCAATCAACTTCCAAAATCAAAGGAGAAGTACAGGAACTCAGGTTCAATGACAGCAAACTCCAGGCCTCAAGGAATAGGGGATGGACCGGTCCTTCTCATTCCCTGCCCCCATGGGACCCGGGAGGTCACGCCCACAAACTACTTCTGGCTGCTGTTTAAGCTCCTTAATGGTCATGATTCAGACACACACAAAATAATCTCTGAACTAAGCAGCTTGCTGCAGAGATTTCTCCAGACCCTAATTATCTGGAATTTTGGAGTTCCAGGAGCACATAGTCCTTCTCACAGCCACAAGATATCTTATGCTATTCATAACAAGCAATATAAAAGAGAATGTGGAGGGAGATTTTCTACCATAGAGGCAGGGGGAGGGGTAGGATGGGGGGATACTGGGGTTCTTGGTGGTGGAAGATGTGCACTGGTGGAGGGTTGGGTGATCAATTGTTGTATGACTGAAACTCAAGCAGAAAAGCTTTGTAGCTGTATGTCATGTTAATTGAAATCATAATAACTAATAATAAGAAGAAGAAAATAAAATTAACATTCTGAATAAAAAAGCAATGTGGAGATCATGCCCAATTCAATCAGCTTAATCAATGACTGAATAAATAGCAGTACTCCTACATTAAAAAAAAAGAGTTGAATATACCCATGTGTGTGCACACATGAATGACTACAGAAGCGTAAACTCCTGTCTTAGGTAGGAAATAATCTATGCACTAAATACTAATTAAGGTTTATAAATGTAGTAGAAATACATAATGCAAAATTTATGGTGGCATTATTAAATACACTGTTAATTTGTTAAAGGGTATTGTTTAAGTTTGAGTGCCACACCCAGCAATGCTCAGGGGTTATTCCTGCCTCTGAGCTCAGGAATTTTCCCTGGTGGTGTTCAGGGCACCTAATGGGATGCAGGAGAAGGAACCCGGGTTCGCCTGGCAAGGTAAGAGCCTAAACTGCTTTACTATCTCTCTGGTCCTAAAGTTTTAAAAATAGACTTTAATAAACATGCACTGTAACACTGCCCTCCCGTTGTTCATCGATTTGCTCGAGCAGCTACCAGTAACGCCTCCATTGTGACACTTGTTACTGTTTTTGACATATTGAATACACCATGGGGAGCTTGCCAGGGTCTGCTGTGCAGATGGGATACTCTCGGTAGCTTGCCGGGCTCTCAGAGAGGGACAGAGGAATCGAACCCGGATCGGCCACATGTAAGGCAATGCCCTACCCGCTGTGCTATTGATCCAGCTTATATATTCTTTTCTTCCCATTTTTATAATTTATATTGTTACCATATTGATAAACTTTATGGTATTTATGTTTAATGTTAAATCACCCCTCCCACCAATGTTCCCATGAATTTCCATTAGTGTCCCTCCAGTGTGATTTTCTGCCTCCCTACTGCACACACACATCCCTCAGTGTTATTTTTTAAGTTTTTAATCCACAGCCATGCGATTGTCACTATTTGGCACTTTCTATTTCCTTGTTTTATCTCTCTATATTCCACAGATTAAGGATGTCTTCAAGTGTTTGTCCTTCTTTCTCTGATTTATTTTGGTTAATGTGATAGATAACCCACCAGTTCCATTCATGTTTCAGCAAAGTGAAGCTTTTTCATGAATCTTCAGAATATTCCATTATGTATGTAAACCACAACTTATACACTCATCATTTGTTAGACATTAGGTTGTTTCTCTGTCCTGGTTATTGCATTAACTGCTGCAATGAACAAAGGAATCCATATTTGTTTTTGAATTGATGGTTTGTGTTTTTGGCATAGATGCTAAGAAGTAGAAATGCTGGGCTGTGTAGCAGTTCTAAATCTTTGTGAAATGTCTCCATAAAGTCTACCAATAAAGGCTGACATAGACATTGATCACATTTTATTAACAGTGAAATGAGGGTTTCCATTTCACTACATCTCCAAACTGAATATGTTCCTTTAGTTTTTATGACATAATTACAGATAACACTATTATCAACAAATTGTTGGCTTGAGAGAAACAACACTTGTCAATACCTTAAAGAAAAAAACTGCTGATTAGTAATTACATCAAACACACTGGTGTTTTTCCATTCTTTCAGATACTTTTAACTTTGTCTCATTCATCATAGCTTAGAAAGATGAAATATTTCAAAGCCATTCTTATGGGAAAAAGGCAGTAGACCTTTAAAATAAGTTGTAGCCATTATTTTCATGTATGTAAATGTTTCATATGTGAAAACTTTTATTGATTTATTAATTACTACTATTATTATTATTGGCTTTTGGGGTCACACTCGGTGATGCAAATATAGTACACTCACAACCAAAATGTCACTATCCCTCCATTCAACTGGGAGTGAACTAGGTTTTATTTTTTTCTTTTTGGGTCACACTCAGCATTGCACATAGGTAACTCCTGGCTCATGCACTCAGGAATCACTCCTGGCGGTGCTTGGGGGACCATATGGGATGCTGGGAATCAAACCCAGATCGGTGCAAAATCCTACCCGCTGTGCTATCTCTCCATCACCGGTTGTTTCGTCTTTAATGTTATCACCTAAAAACTGCACTCTACCGTGGCCTTCAAATATTACATTGAAATTACTTTAATTTCAAGCTTGATGCATAAATTTCAAAGTAAGGTGAATAATTTAGTAAAAGGCACTTAAATATTAATACTAAAAGTAGTCAACCGTTTTATGCAGAAAAATAGCAAATGCTAAAATTTGAATGTTAACTCGCATTTTAAATTTAAGCATATAAAATCTAATGTAATCACTTCAGAGTTACAACAATTCTTTTTAACTTCATGATCTCATTGTGCATCTTGAATTTGACATGATTTTCCCAGAGAGTAGTTAGTTATATTGGACTGGAAGTAATATAAATTTTCTGGTTCTCCTCTAAGTTTGAGAGATGGTCCCTTATCCTCTTTGTGTCCACTGTAGGAAGTCATAACAGTAAGTCAGAATATTGAATTAAACTAATAGTGAGACAGCATTATATTTCATTTTAGGTTATAATTCAACATCTCTCCTTTTTCCAAGAAGAGTCTTGTTTTGTTTTTGTCTTAATGATTTACATTTTCCATCTGATTCTTGGACCCAGGCTGGATAGATAGCACAGTGGGTAGGGTGTTTGCCTTGCATGCGGCGACCCGGCTGACCCGAGTTCAATTCCTCCGCCCCTCTCGGAGAGCTCAGCAAGCTACCAAGAGTATCTCGCCTGCACGACAAACCATGGGAAGCTACCCGTGCCATATTCGATATGTCAAACATAGTAACAATAAGTCTCACAATGGAGACATTACTGGGCCCGCTCGAGGAAATCAATGAACAACGGGAGGACAGTCTACAAGAAAATTAATATCCTTCACGTTACATGAAAAAGTCCTTTGAGCTTTTATTTATTTTTAATTTTTTTTATTAGTGAAACACCATGAGGTACAGTTATACACTTACAAATTTTTGTGCTTGGGTTTCAGTTATACAAAGATCAAGTAACCATCCCTCCACCAGCAACCATCCTCCACCAACACGGGTCCCAGCATCCCTCCCACTATCCATCCCCCCATCCCACCATGCCTCTGTGGCAGGGCATTCCCCCTTGTTCTCTCTATCTTCTTTTGGGTCATGTGTTTTGCAAGAGAGGCATTGAGTGGCAGTCATGTTTGGTCTATAGTCCACTTTCAGCATGCTTCTCCCACCCTGGGAGGATCCTCACAACACACTTTATTTGGTGGCTCTCTTGTCTATCTGAGCTTCCTTTTACCCTAGCACGTGTGGCTGGCCTCCAAGTCATGGAGCAAAATTCCTGGTACTAATCTAAGCCACTCCTGGGTGTTAGTCTCCCATTTTGTTTCTTTATGTTCCCCAGATGAATGCAATCTTTCTGTGTCTATCCGCTCTTTCTGACTCATTTCGCTTAACATGATACTTTTCATGTAGTACCACTTGTATGTAAATTTCATGACTTCATCTTTTCTAACAGCTACATAGTACTCCATTGTGTAAATGTACCAAAGTTTCTTTAACCAGTCATCTGTTCTCGGGAACTCAGGTTTTTTCCAGATTCTGGCTATTGTAAAGACTGCTGCAATGAATAAACAAGTGCAGATGTCACTTCGACTATACTTTTTTGCCTCTCTGGGATATATTCCCAGGAGTGGTATTGCTGGGTCAAATGCGAGCTCAATTTCTAATTTCTTGAGAATTGTCTGTACTGTTTTCCAAAACGGTTGGACCAGTCGGCATTCCCACCAGCAGTGAAGGAGGGTCCCTTTCTCGCCACATCCGTGCCAGCACTGGTTGCTTTTGTTTTTATGGATGTGTGCCAGTCTCTGTGGTGTGAAATGATATCTCATTGTGGTTTTGATCTGCATCTCTCTGATGATTAGTGATGTAGAGCATTTTCTCATGTGCCTTTTTACCATTCGGATTTCTTCTTTGCGAAATTTTCTGTTCATTTCCTCGCCCCATTTTTGATGGGGTTGGGTGCTTTCTTCTTGTGTAGTTCAACCAGTACCTTGTATACCCTTGATATCAACCCCTTGTCGGATGTATATTTGGTGAATATCCTTTCCCATTCTGTAGACTGTCTTTGTATTTTGGTCACTGTTTCTTTTGAGGTGCAAAAGTTTCTTAGTTTAAGATAGTCCCATTTGTCTATCTCTGTTTTCACTTGGTTGGCCAGTGGCGTGACATCTTTGAAGATACCATTAGCTTCAATATCATGGACTTCAAGCTCTACTACAAAGCAGTAATAATTAAAAGAGCATGGTACTGCAATAAAGGCGGAGCTGCAGACCAATAGAACAGAGTTGAATATACTGACATCTCCTCCCAAGCATATGATCATCTAATCTTCGATAAGGGGGCAAGAAAAGTGAAATGGAGCAGGGAAAGCCTCTTTAATAAATTGTGCTGGCAAAACTGGACAGCTACATGCAAAAAAGTGGGCTCAGATCTCTGCCTAACGCCATGCACAAAAGTAAGATCAAAATGGATTTATGACTTCAACATCAGACCGGAATCCATAAAGTTCATTGAAGAAAAAGTTGGCAAAACCCTCCTTTGAGCTTATAATATTCATATTGTTATAAATTTCAATATTTTCTAATTGTTGGCAAGTTAATAATTTCGGTTCAATGTACATTCATTAGAGTAGTAAATTTTTTATTCTAGAATATACTACAAAATTGAATACTCACATTCCAAGTGTGAATGTTTGAAATGTTTTCTTTTTTTTTTTACCTTTACCTTTTACCTTTATTTTTTTACAGTTGTAGATTTACAATTTTTTGTGCTTGGGTTTCAATTATACAATGATCAGATACCCATCCCTCCACCAGTGTTGAAATGTTTTCAATCAAAGAACATATTATTTATAAAATATTGTCAGCCACAAAACTATTCCCTCTATTTTATACTCAGTGTAAAAAAAAGATTCAGTATAGTTTAAATGATTTTCTTATATTCTGAGGAGTCACACTCAGCGTTGCTCAGAGGTTATACCTGATTCTATGTTCAGGAATTATTTCTAGTGGTGCTCAGCGAACCGTATGGGAAGTTGATGATTGAATCTGGGTCGGATATATGCAAGGCAAGCACTCTAACTGCTGTACTATATCTTCAGATCTGGTTTTCTTAATTATTCCGTAGCAAAGTTTGTCTATTTAATTGAATTTTGCATTAAAATTTCTTAAAGAAAGAGAACCAATAATATGTGGTTACTGTAGAAAGGGAAAACCAGTATATATATATGTGTGTGTGTGTGTGTGTGTGTGTGTGTGTGTGTGTGTATGTGTGGTGATAGGGGGGCTGGTAGAAGATATTATACTGAAAAAAAAACTCAGAGCTGCATTACAGGCTACTGATACAGGGACGGGTTAATGTAAGGCATGAAGGAAGTGTGAAAGCAGAATTACTGAGGCCTACTTATATAAAATAGGATAATCTAATATCCTCAAAATACACGACTTTAAATCTTTCTATCAAAAATATATTTTCGGTAGTATCTAGTTTGGTGATACACTGAATATCAAGCCAATTTAATACGCAAAAACAGCCATAACAAAGTTTCAAATTTCATGAAGATATTAATGATCACACTTCCATTTTAAAAAGGTAGAAAATAGAGGGATATGGTGTCTCCAGCTTGTCAATCTGTACCTGTGAGGCGAGTGCATCAGCAGCCTGATGGCACCATCAGGCCTTCAGATACTCCAAAATGGCTGCTGTGCCTTTGGCCAGACCCCAAAAACTTGGGGCAAAGTTTACCATGAAAGTAAACGGCCAAAATTTAGGTATGTGGGATACGCACTGACAAACCACCTCCGGCTCATCTATATAATTGGAGGCATGGCCGCTCTGGTTCCTGATCAAACTGCTTAACAGCCATGATCCTAGAGGCTCAGAAACGAATCTCAAAACTCAAAAGCTTTTGGCAGAAATGCGTCCTGTTCCTGCAGTAGGTTACTGGGGCTGGGCCACTCCAAGTAGAAATAGTTTTCGTGCCATGGTCTCCTCCCCTTGGTGGCCTGGTGACTGTCATCCTCCAGAGGCCACAAGACAGACAGGTTTGGGCCTGCAGTGATGAGACACGTGGGGCCTCACCAGATGGGGTTGGAACCGGCCCTTTCCTCACCATCCCTGCGCGACCTTGAATTGCTGCATACAAACGGCCTCTCTGGCTCCTGATCAAGCTGATTAATGGCCACTATCCCAGAGACTCAGAAACAAATCTCAAAACCCAGTGCTTTTGGCAGAAATGCATCTGGACCGCATACACGGGCATGGCTCCAGAGGCAAAAGGACTTAATCCAGAGCCCAACAGCTTATGGCAGAAAAGTGAATGGACCATGCATTAAACTACAGTAACATGCCTCCCCGGGAGGGATAGGGTGTTGCTCCCTTCTGCCTTTCTCCCGCCCAGCAGCAAGGTGGGCTCCACCTCAGAGCTTATTGGAAAGTCAGGTATGAGCTGGTGGTGACGGGGCAACTCTAGTCTCATGGGAAGGGGGTCGGTACCAGCTCGTTCTACATGCCTTACTGAAGTCACGAGTTGCCCCCCACGAGCGGCTCTCCAGCACAGACATGGCTCCAGAAGCAAAAGGACTTAGTCCAGAGGCCGGCAGCTTGTGACAGAAAAGAAAATGGACCATGCTTTAAACTCCAGCACCATGCCTCCCCAGGAAGGAAAGGGCATTGTTCCCTTCCGCCTTCCCCCCCCCCCCGCCCCCCGGCAGCAAGGTGGCCACCTCCTCAGAGCTTATTGGAAAGCCAGGTATGAGCCCGCGGTGACAGGGCAACTGCAGTCTCATGGGAAGAGGGGCGGTACCGGCTTGTTCTTCATGCCCTACTGAGGTCACGAGTTGCCCCCCACAAGCGGCTTTCTGGCACGGCCATGGGTCCAGAGGCAAAAGGACTTAATCCAGAGCCCAGCAGCTTGCGGCAGAAAAGTGAATGAACCATGCATTAAACTATGGCGCCATGATTCCCTGGGAGGGAAAGGGTGTTGCCCCCTTCTGTCTTTTCTCCACCCCCCCTCCCCGGCAGCAAGGTGGCCGCCAACTCAGAGCTTATAGGAAAGCCAGGTATGAGCTGGCGGTGACGAGGCAACTGCAGTCTCATGGGAAGGGGGGCATTACCAGCTCGTCATTCACGCCCTACCGAGTTGCCACCCACAAGCAGCTCTCTGGCACAGCCATAACACCAAACACACAGAAACCAATCTCTAAATTATCTTTGCAGAAATCCAAAATTGCGTGGCCACAATAGCACCCGCACAACATTATATGAGTCTCATAAACAGCTATAGAAAACAAAGTATTTCACAATGCCTTTTAAGCAATTCTGATTGTTGAGCTAGGAATTCTAAATAATAATGACACATCTTTTGTCGAAATGACGAATGCAATCAATATAGAGAAGAGTTAAGTAGAAATCATCTGCCTCACAGTCATTGGGTGAGGTGGGAGCGGAGGTATATTGGGGTTAATAAATAAAACTATGGAAAAAAAGAAGGTAGAAAATAGAGGGCTTTCCAGAGAAAATCATAATGGATAATTCTTAGATACAACTATCACTTGATCACTTGACTTCCCGTTAATCGTCGATTTGCTCGAGCGGGCGCCAGTAACATCTCTATTTGTCCCTGTCACGTGCTAGTGTAGCCCAATGTTGTCTGTTCGCATTAGGAACATGAAGAGACTCAAACCGATCGTTTATGATCTTGATGAAGAAGTCTGACCATCTGGTAGGTGGGCGGCCACGCAGTCTTTTGACATCCCGAGGAATCCAGTCGGTAACACCTCTAGTCCAGTGGTCGTCTTTAAATCTCATTATGTGACCAGCCCATCTGATTTTTGATACCTTGGCAAACGAGACAGTGTCCCTGATTCTTGATTGTCGACAGGGGTCGGAACTCTGGATTCTTTCTCTCATTTGAGTGAAACGTGATATTCCAAGCATAGCTCTTTCAATTCCTCTTTGGGAGACCCGAATAGTGTTCTTATCCTGTTTGCGTAGGGCCCAGGTCACTGAGGCATATGTTAATGCAGGAATAACAGTGTAATAAAAGAGATGTGCCCAGAGCCGGAGGTTCTTCGTCCTCTTAGCTATTTTTTCGACGCTCTTCAAGGTGTTCTAAGACACTCTTCCTCCTGCGCAGGTCGGGCGCCAGGTCATTTGTCATGTTGACCTCTCGACCTAGGTACACATAGCTGTTGCATTCAGAGATGGTCGTTCGGTGGAGAGCGAATGGGGCATCAGGAACGAGGCTGTTTCTCATAAACATTGTCTTCATAAGATTCAGCTGTAGTCTGACCTTTCCACACTCACGGTCAAAGTCAGCCAGCATTTGTGCCGCTTGGCTGATGTTTGGTGTTATTAAAATGTCATCAACAAAGCAGAGGTGGTGTAGTTGCCGACCATCTATGTTCACTCCCATTCCTTCCCATTCCAGTCATCGTGTGATGTTCTGGAGGGTGGCACTGAAGAGATTCGGTGAAATGGTATCATCCTGCCAAACCCCTCTCTTGACATCGATGATTACTTCTTTGTAGAATGGTGAGATCCTGGTAGTGAATCCACAATACAGCTCACGGAGGATCTTGTTGTATTGAGCTTGAATGCCCTGATTGGCTAGGGCTTCAATGAACGCTTCTGTCTCAACAGAATCAAAGGCCTTCTTTAAATCAATGATCGTTAGACAGAGCAGCATCTTGAACTCCCGAGAAACCTCAATGAGCTTGGTTATTGTGTGGATATGGTCGATGGTGCTGAATCCTTTGCAGAACCCGGCTAGCTAACATGGTTGTCCTTCATCTAGTGTTCTGCCAATCCTATTTAGGATGATTCAAGTGAACAACTTGTAGATGACAGACATTAGGCAGATTGGGCAATAGTTGCCAATGTTATGGATGTGTCCCTTCTTGAACAGTAGCCTCTATCCCTGTCGGAAAGACTGGCAAGCTACGGAGAGGGTTCCGCCCACATGACAGAGCCTGGGAAGCTATCCCTTGTGTATTCGATATGCCAAAACCAGTAATTACAATGGGTCTCATTCACCTGACCCTGAAGGTTTCACCAACATGGCAGCACTGAGAAGGATGATAAAGGAGGGGCCGATAAAATCTCAAGGCCGAACTAGGCTGCCACAACGAAGGAAGACAAAAATGATCGTCTGTACTTTCAATGCACGTACACTAGCATCAGATGCATCCATCAAGGACCTGATGGTACAAGCACGAAAGATCAAGTACAACATCATTGGTCTGACCGAGACAAGAAGGCACCAATCTCATCATCGATGCCGTTTTCGACACTGGAGAACAATTGTTCCTCAGAACATGTGATAAAAGTGGTGTCGGAGGCGTAGGTGTCCTTGTCAACACAAACTTGGCCATGAGCATTGATTCATTTGAATGCCTAACAACCCGAAACAGACGTTTACATTTGAATAAATGTGGCTCACTGCCAGCACTTCCTATCTTCGTTGTCTATGCACCAACATCTAATTATGATAAAGGAGAAATTGAGAAGTTCTACATGGAACTGGAGAAGTTCTATAAAGAAGACCACACCTTCTACAAGATCATTGCGGGTGATTTTTATGCCAAGGTAGGACCGAGAAGATCAGCTGAAGAACTTCACATCGGGACCCATGGCCTAGAATGGAAAGAACAGGGTGAGAGACTGTATGAGTTCATCATGTCGACCAAGACCATCCATGGTAACTCACAGTTCCAGAAGGCTGTATCTAATCCTTGTACATGGGAGTTTCCCGGTGGACGATTCCTCGACGAAATAGACCACATCATATTCAATCGACAGTTTCGCCTTACCGATGTTGCTGTTATCCCAAAATTCCAAACGGGATAAGACCACCGTCTCCTTCATGCAAAATTCTATTTCACAGAGCGGGGAGAAAGGGCTGCAAAGTTTAAAAAGAGAACTCCCAGAACGACCACCAACTGGGAGCTCTTTGGCACTATTGTGGCAACATGGGAAGATGCCATTGTTGACAACATTGATGAGGAATACGATCGACTGGTTCAGCACCTCCATGCTTGTGCGAGGAATGTCCTGAGAGAGATAGCCACAAAAAACGCCTGTCTTCGAAAACTCTTGAGCTTATTTGACAACGTGGTTTGGCGCATTCATAAGGCAACCGCAAGCGAACATCCGAGCTCACAAAGCAGTGCAGAGATGCGATCAAGGAAGACCTCAAAGAGAGACGAGCAGAAGTGCTGGTAGATGCGGCAGAAGCTGGGAAAAGTATTCGTAACGCCTGCCTGTCCTTTGCCAACTACAAGACCAAGATGACTGCCCTCTGACTTCCTGATGGATCTATCAAATCCTCCAGAATGGCAATGGAGAAGATTATCCATGACTTCTACTCAAGTCTCTTCGATAGCCATGTCCACTTGCCAACATACGAAATTCCACAGGCTGGATATGTAGTTCCCAATGTTCTCCCTTCCAAATCCGACACACCATTTAGTCAGTAAAGAAACGAACAGCACCTGGCCCAGACAAGGTCAGACCGGAACACCTGAAGAACCTGCCATCAGTACTCATCAATACACTGGCTCGGCTCTTCACATGCTACCTGTCTGAATGCAAGGTTCCGTTCCAATGGAAAACCAGCAGGACTGTACTACTGTTCAAGATACAACTATATTATACCAAAATGATGAACCATATGTAGGTAAAGCATTCTCTTTAATTTGTCACTGAAAAAGAACTTGTATTTTCTCCAAAAATAGGATGGAGTAAAAAAGCAGTATATTCTCAAATTATAAAAAATAATATATTAGGCTCCAATTCCAACAGGTACAGCCCGCCCCCAAGGGCCTGGGTCCCTTTCTGGGCACGCGCAGCTAGAAACAGCCCCTAGACAGCCGGTTTTCAACCCCTGATCTGCATGGGACGGGCACAGAGGCCCAGCTCTGGGCAACAAAGCTGAACGGCTCCAATTCCAACAGGTACAGCCCGCCCCCAAGGGCCTGGGTCCCTTTCTGGGCACGCGCAGCTAGGAACAGCCCCTAGACAGCCGGTTTTCAACCCCTGATCTGCGTGGGACGGGCACAGAGGCCCAGCTCTGGGCAACAAAGCTGAACGGCTCCAATTACAAACAGGAGACCTTCCCAACTCCTCGCCCAGTGCCAGGGACTCTTTCTGGAGCCGCGGCTGCTAACACGGCCGTGAAATATTTTCCCACTACATATGCCATAGAAACCATAAGCTAACTTCTTAGATGGAAACTTCTCTATTTTAGCTCAGCCACTGGAAACACAGTAGCCAATAACTCATAAGCCTATCTTAACTCACACTGCATATCAAGCAGAATAGTAACAGTGAACGTGAAGGACTAAACCACACCTCTCACAATGGTAGAGCAACGCAAAAGCCCATCAAACTTTCATATTGAAGAGTCTAGCCCAGATGACACCAACAGTACTGTAGTGTTAGACAACCTCTCTGACAAGGAATTCAGAAGGGAGCTACTTAGGATGCTTAGGGAATTAAAAGAAACAATGGAAAACAATGCCAATAGAAGACAAGAGGATCTGAAGGCAGAAATGAGGAAAATGCAATCAGAAATGTCAGACCTGAAAAATCTCGTAGGCGAATTGAAAAGCTCTGTGGAAGGCCTCAGCAGCAGAGTAAGAGCGGCTGAGAACAGAATCAGTGAGCTCGAAGATGAAGTTCAGAGACTATCCAGAAAAGAGCAGAAAATGGAAAAGAGACTCACAATTCGGGAACAGATGGCAAGAGAAGATCGTGATGAAGCCAAGAGGGGTAACATAAGAATTACTGGAGTCCCAGAGGGACAGGAAGAAAACCTCGATGAAGAAGAAACTGTCAAAGACATCATTGCTACAACATTTCCAGAGCTGAAGAAAACTTGTGACCACATTCAGGAGGCCCGAAGCGTACCAGCTAGAAGAAATCCGAATAAAAATACCCCAAGACACATTCTGATCAAAATGACCAAAACCTTAGACAGAGACAAAATTCTGAAAGCAGCAAGATCAAAGAAAGAAATCTCTTACAAAGGAGCATCCTTAAAATTCACAGCTGATTTTTCTGATGAAACCCTCATGGCCCGAAAACAGTGGTGGGACATAGTAAAAAAACTCAATGAAATAAATGCCTCCCCAAAAATACTTTTCCGAGGAAGACTCTCATTCATAATAGAAGGAACAACACACAGTTTCACAGACAAACAACAGCTCAGGAACTTCATAGACTCAAAACCATGGTTACAAGAACAACTAAATGGGCTACTTTAAGGCAAGAAAGGCCCCTCAAATACACCAAACTTTAACAGAACAATGGGACAAAATCCCATAACAATAATCTCTCTCAATGTCAATGGGCTAAACGCACCAATTAAAAGACATAGAGTGGCAGGATGGATTAGAAAATTGAACCCAACATTCTGCTGCCTGCAAGAAACGTATCTCAATAGTCAAAGCAAACACAGACTCAGAGTCAAAGGCTGGAAAACAATCCTACAGGCAAACAGCTCCCATAAAAAAGCTGGGGTAGCCATCCTTATATCAGACCACATCGATTTCAGAGTGAGGAAGGTCATAAGAGACAGTGAAGGCCATTTCTTATTGATCAGCGGATCTGTACAACAGGAAGAACTTACAATAATAAATGTATATGCACCTAATGAGAGACCAGCAAAGTACTTAAAACAACTACTCATAGATTTGGAAAAAGACATCAATAGCAACACAATACTAGTGGGAGACTTCAACACTGTTTTGTCACCTCTTGATAGATCAACCAGACTCAAGCTTAGCAAGGACATACTTCATTTGAGGGAAACAATGGAAGAAAGGGACTTAGTAGATATATACAGGACACTTCATCCACAAAAAGCTGAATACACATTCTTTTCAAGCGTACATGGAACATTCTCCAAGATAGACCACATGCTGAGCCACAAAACATGCCTCCATAAAATTAAGAAGGTAGAGATTGTATCAATAATCTTCTCAGACCATAATGCGCTGAAATTAGAAGTAAATCACACACAAAAACAGAAAACTAAATCAAACACCTGGAAATTAAACAGTGCACTATTGAACAACGAGTGGGTTAGACAGGAAATCAAAGAGGAAATCAAAAGATTCCTAGAAACGAATGAAAATGAGAACACGAGTTACCAAAACTTATGGGACACAGCAAAGGCTGTGTTAAGAGGAAAGTTTATAGCTCTACAAGCATTCCTCAGGAAGGAGGAGCGAGCACACATAAGTAACCTAACCTCACAGCTTAAGAGCTTGGAGAAGGACCAAAAAAAGGAGCACAACCCGAACAGGAGAAAGGAAATAATAAAACTCAGAGCAGAGGTTAACGAGATGGAAACCCAAAAAACAATCCGAAATATCAATGAAACCAAGAGCTGGTTCTTCGAGAAAATTAACAAGATTGATAAGCCTCTAACAAAACTCACAAAGAAAGGGAGAGAGAAAACCCTAATAAACAGAATCAGAAATGAAAAGGGGGTCATTACAACAGAAACCACAGAAATTCAGAGGATCCTCAGGGAGTACTTTGAGAAGCTTTATGCCACGGAACATCAAAACCTCGAGGAAATGGATAAATTCCTAGACTCCTACAGACTCCCAAGGCTGAACCAAGAAGACCTGGAATACCTGAACAGACCTATCACCATCAAGGAAATTGAAATGGTAATAAAAAGTCTCCCCAAGCACAAAAGTCCTGGCCCGGATGGATTCACTAGTGAATTCTTCCAAATCTTTAAAGAGGACTTACTCCCAATGCTCTTTAAGCTTTTCCACGAAATTGAAATATCAAAAACACTTCCGAACAGTTTCTACGAAGCAAATATCACACTGATACCAAAAGCAGACAGAGATACCACAAAGAAAGAGAATTACAGGCCGATATCCCTGATGAACACAGATGCAAAGATCCTCAACAAACTACTAGCAAATAGAATCCAACTACTCATCAAAAAGATCATACACCATGACCAAGTAGGATTCATCCCAGGGATGCAAGGATGTTTTAACATTCGGAAATCAATCAACATAATCCACCATATCAACAAATGAAAAGATAAAAGCATATGATCATATCAATAGATGCAGAGAAAGCATTTGATAAGATCCAGTACCCCTTTATGATGAAAACCCTAGCCAAAATGGGTATAGAGGGGACCTTCCTCAACATAATTAAAGCCATCTACCACAAGCCTACAGCAAGCATCATCCTCAATGGGGAAAAACTGAGAGCCTTCCCTCTAAGATCAGGGACGAGACAGGGATGCCCACTCTCTCCACTGCTGTTCAATATAGTACTGGAAGTACTTGCAATAGCGATTAGGCAGGAAAAAGATATTAAGGGCATTCAGGTAGGAAAGGAAGAAATCAAGCTCTCACTATTCGCAGATGATATGATACTCTACTTAGAGAATCCAATAACTTCCACCAAAAATCTCCTAGAAAGAATAGACTCGTATAGTAAAGTAGCAGGTTATAAAATCAATACCCAAAAGTCCATGGCTTTCCTATAAGCAAACAGTGAGAGAGAAGAAAGCAACATGAAAAAAACAATCCCATTCACAATTGTGCCCCAGAAAATCAAGTACCTAGGAATCAGCTTAACTAAGGAAGTAAAGGACCTGTACAAAGAAAACTACAAAACGCTACTTCAGGAAATAAAAGAGGACATGAGGAAATGGAAAGATATCCCCTGCTCATGGGTCGGGAGACTTAACATTGTCAAAATGGCAATTCTACCGAAAGCATTATATAAATTCAATGCAATCCCTATAAGGATACCCATGACATTCTTCAAAGAAATGGAGCAAACACTCCTGAAATTTATATGGAACAATAAGCCCCCACGAATAGCTAAAGCAATTCTTGGGAAAAAGAAAATGGGAGGAATCAACCTCCCGAACTTCAAACTGTACTACAAAGCAGTAATAATTAAAACAGCATGGTACTGGAACAAAGGCAGAACTGCAGACCAATGGAACAGGGTTGAATACACTGACATCTCTCCTCAATCATATGCTCATCTAATCTTTGATAAAGATGCAAGTAATGTGAAGTGGAGTAAGGAAAGCCTCTTTAATAAATTGTGTTGGCATCACTGGACTGCTACATGCAAAAAAATAGGCTCAGAACTCTGCCTAACACCATGTACAAAAGTAAGATCAAAATGGATTAAAGACCTCAACATCAGACCAGAAACCATAAGGTACATTGAAGATAATTTGGCAAAACCCTCCATGACATTGAAGCTAATGGTATCTTCAAAGATGCCACGCCACTGGCCAAGCAAGTGAAAACAGAGATAGATAAATGGGACTATCTTAAACTAAGAAGCTTCTGCACCTCCAAAGAAACAGTGACCAAAATACAAAGACAGTCTACAGAATGGGAAAGGATATTCACCGAATACACATCTGACAAGGGGTTGATATCCAGGATATACAGAATACTGGTTAAACTCCACAAGAAGAAAACATCCAACCCCATCCAAAAATGGGGCAATGAAATGAACAGAAACTTTCTCAAAGAAGAAATCCGAATGGCAAAAAAGCACATGAGAAAATGCTCTACATCATTAATCATCAAGGAGATGCAGATCAAAACCACAATGAGATACCATCTCACACCTCAGAGACTGGCCCACATTCAAAAGAACAAAAGCAACCGATGCTGGCGTGGATGTGGTGAGAAAGGGACACTCCTTCACTGTTGGTGGGAATGTCCACTGGTTCAGCCCTTCTGGAAAACAGTATGGATGATTCTCAAAAAATTAGAAATTGAGCTCCCATTTGACCCAGCAATACCACTCCTGGGAATATATCCCAGAGAGGCAAAAATGTATAGTCGAAGTGACATCTGCACTTGTTTGTTCATTGCAGCACTCTTTACAATAGCCAGAAACTGGAAGAAACCTGAATGCCCAAGAACAGATGACTGGTTAAAGAAACTTTGGTACATCTACACAATGGAGTACTATGTAGCTCTTAGAAAAGATGAAGTCATGAAATTTACATACAAGTGGTACAATATGGAAAGTATCATGCTAAGCGAAATGAGTCAGAAAGAGAGGGATAGACATAGAAAGATTGCATTCATCTGGGGGATATAAAGTAACAAAATATGAGATTAATACCCAAGAATAGCTGAGATCAGCACCAGGAGGATTACTCCATAACTTAGAGGCCAGCCAGGTATCCTAGAGGAAAGGGCAGTTCAGATAGAGAAGGGAGCACCAAATAAAGTATGTTTGTAGGATCCTCCCAGGAGGGGAGATGCATGTCGAAAGTAGACTATGGACTGAACATGTTTGCCACTCAATGCCTCTTTTGCAGACCACAACACCCAAAAGGAAAGAGAGAACACAGGGGATTGCCCTGCCACAGAGACAGGGGGGATGGGGGGATGGGGGTGGGAGGGATATTATCCATGGTGGTGGAAAATGGGCACTGGTGGAGGGATGGGTATCTGATCATTGTATAATTGAAACCAAAGCACAAAAAATTGTAAATCTACAACTTTAATAAAAATAAAATAAAATAGAGGGAAAAAAAGTAAAAAAAAATAATATATTAGACATCAACATAAGATAATATAAACAAGGGAGGATAAAATCTCAACCTTTTGGTAAAATTTTTATAAATTAATCATAGGAATGGAGTGGCCTATTGTTTTCTATACTATGCCATCCTAGAAACAGTTTATGTCTATATTATCACAGATTTATTTTATTTTAACCACACATTCAGAGGAATGATCATAAAATAACAAATGAGTGCTATGATATTAATATGAAAACATATATCTTGTACATAATGCATTTTCTAAATACCTCTGACATTGGAAAATCTTAGGCAGTGTACAAAAGACATATAATTTTGGCAAGACGAGTATAAGTCATATTTTTAAAAAGGGCTTTATTGGACCAAAGCGATAGTACAGCATACAGTGTGTTTGCCTTGCATGCTGTCCACCTCTTTAGCTTCCCAGCATCTCATATGGTCCCTTTAGCTCCAGCGGCATTAATTCTTGAGTGCTGAGCCAAGAGTAAACCCTGAGCATCTCCAGGTGTGGCCCAAAGAGCCAAAAATCCCTGTATTAAAAAGGCTTTAAAGATATTATTTACAAAGAATATTGGAGCAGTTAAGTGTGTATATTATCAAAGAGATTAATGGTAATGCAATGCACAGTTATGTTAGAAATTGAGAAACTGGTTATTCAGAAACTTGTCAGAAATTCATCCATATTAACCATGAGATTATATGTAACTATATAGACAAAAGTTTAGAACTTCAAAAATATGGGATGCAATTTAGTGTTGGGTGTCATAATTTTCTAAGTAAATAATATATATTGTACTTTTGTAGTTTTTTAAATAAGAGTAACTGGACTAGGAAATGTCATAGTAAAAGGAGGATGCCTATATTAGCCTTGATCCCAGAGTAAAGGGAGGATGACAGAGGAAAAAAATAAAGGGGAGAAGGAAGAAGAGACAGGAGAGTAGTGGAGAAACAGGAGTAAGGGGTCTCAGGCATGTTGATAATGTGGAGGAGTGGTATAGCTATATATACAAATCACAATCTCAACAAGACTGAAAACTTTAAATGAAAACTACCACCACAGAACTTTTAAATGTGTTTGTCAAGGGGACTACAGAGATAATGCAGAAATACTGCAGTGGATAGCCACTTGCTTTGCACATGGCTGACCCAGGTTCAATCCTCATCATCCCATACGGTCCCTGGAGCAACACCAGGGGTAATTCCTGAGTTTAGAGCCAGTAGTGATCCTTGAGCATTGCCGGTTGCGACTCTCCCTGAAAAATACTAAAAAATATATTTTAAATGTTCTTATCAAGGTGCCAGACTAGTGGACTAGGGAGGGAAGTGTGCAGAAAGGAATTTGGGGAATGCTGATAAGTTGACACTGGTTGTGGGATTGTTGTTGAAATACTGTTTGCCTAAAACCCAACTATCAGTAACCTTGTAAATCACATTTCTTTAACTGTCACTGTCACTGTCACTGTCCTCCTGTTGTTCATTGATTCGCTTGAGCGGGCCCAGTAACATTGTGAGACTTATTGTTACTGTGTTTGGCATATCGAATATGTCACAGGTAGCTTGTCAGATTTTGCTGTGCTGGCAAGATACTCTCGGTAGCTTATCGGGCTCTCCGAGAGAGGCGGAGGAATCAAAGCCAGAGGAATCGAAGCTGGAGGAATTGAACTCCGGTCAGCCTGGTCAGCCACGTGCAAGGCAAACGCCCTACCTGCTGTGCTATCGCTGCAGCCCACAATTCTAAATAAGATTAAGAAAGAAGGAAATGAAACAAAACATTTCATTTCCAGATTCACTTTCATTAAATTATTTCACCAAAAGCACGTCACAGAAAGAAAACCAGAAATGATTTTTTTAGTTATTATTAAAATTGTTCAAGATCCAGAGAACCTCTTGAGATGAAAATCAAACAAAAATGCATTTAAGGTTTCTTCACAAGACTCCCTTATACCAGCAAGACTTTGTGCTTAAAAAAAAAAAAGAGTTCACTTAACAGTATTTCAGTATTTCAGTATTTCTTTCTTTTTCTTTTTTTTTTTTTTTGCTTTTTGGGTCACACCTGGCAATGCTCAGTGGTTACTCCTGGCTCATGCACTCAGGAATTACTCCTGGCAGTGCTCGAGGGACCATTTGGGATGCTGGAAATCGAACCCGGGTCGGCTGCGTGAAAGGTAAATGCCCTACCCGCTGTGCTATTGCTCCAGCCCATTAACAGTATTTCTTTAACTAAAAAATTTAAAAATAAATAAAATATAAAAATATTCACTTGATCACTTGATATCCCGTTACTCATCTATTTGCTCGAGCAGGTGCCAGTAACGTCTCCATTCATCCCTGTTGCGTGCTAGCATAGCCCAATGGCATCTGCTCGTTTTAGGAACATGAAGAGCCTCAAACTGATCGTTCAGGGTCTTGACGAAGAAGTCTGACCAACTTGTAGGTGGGCGGACACGCGATCTTTTGACGTCCGGTGGAATCCAGTTGGTAATGGCTCTAGTACAGTGGTCGTGTCTAAATCTCATTACACGTCCATCCCATCTGATTTTTGATGCCTTGGCAAAGGAGACAGCGTGCCTGATTTTTGAGTGTTGACGGAGGTCGGATTCTTTCTCTCATTTGAGTGAAGCGTGATACTCCGAGCATAGCTCTTTCAATTCCTCTTTGGGAGATCCGAATAGCGTTCTCATCCTGTTTGCGTAGGACCCAGGTCACTGAGGCATATGTTAATGCAGGAAGAACAGTGGAATCAAAGAGATGTTCCCAGAGCCGGAGGTTCTTCGTCCTTTTAGCTATTTCTTCGACACTCTTGAAGGCATTCCAAGTCGCTCTCTTCCTAATAATAACAAAAATATTATGTCCTAGAAATGGTACATGTTCATCGGAGAAAAATGTTTACTCATAGTTATGGGATGATAGGCCTAGCTCTTCCATCTCATATTTTAAGACTATTGATTTTTTTCTGAGACACGATCAATGAAACTGAGAAATGAAAATACTAAATGAAAATAAGGGGGCATTGTGCAATGGTGGAGAGATTTTGACACACTGGTGGGGGGATTTATAAAATCACTGCTCCATGGATTGGAAGCCTGCAGGACATCCTGAGGGAAGAAGCAGCTCAGATAGAGAAGGGAACACCAAGTTAAGGATGTTTGGAGGATTTGCTTGGGCTGCAAGATATGTGCTGAAAGTAGACTATAGACCAAACACAATGGCCACTGAATACCTCTATTGCAAGCCACAATACCCAAAAGGAGAGAGAGTAAAAGGGAATGCCCTATCGCAGAGGCGGGGCGGAGTGGTGGGGGATACTGGGATCATTGGTGGTAGAGAATGGGCACTGGTTAAGGGATGGGTACTCAATCATTGTATAACTGAAATGCAAGGATGAAAGTTTGTAAGTCTACAACTGTACCTCATGGTGTTTCACGAATAAAGAGGTAGCTCTGTGAGTGTAAAGCAATGGTTTCAACACAATTTTCAATTATAGTACAATTAAAATAATAAATAGCATTAATAAAGATGGTTCAACTCTTTTTATTTTTTATTAAGATATCCTGATTTACAAAGTAATTCATAGTTGAGTTTTAGGCATGCTATATTTCAGCACCATTCCTGCCACCAGTGTCAATTTCCATCCACCTCCACCAGTGCCCCAGGTTCCCTTCACCTAACTCTCCTCCAGACTGCCTTTGGATATCCTGCTTTCAGTTATTGACTAAAAAATTTGGATATAAAGCTATCCCACTCATATACACCACTAATGTTCTTGGTGTCCTTGATCCCTGCCTCCCCTTACTTCCCATCTGTTGTGACTTGATTTTTTTTCCTCTCTGTCCTTTTCCTTCCTATACTCTGGTTTCAAGAATGAATTAACATTAGAATTCTAATTTATTTTCTGTCTGGATGTAAGTGCCTGCTAATACGGGGTTGTTATCCATGTCACTCTTCACAACTGATTGCCATAGCTTCATATATTTTTATGCTCCTCTAGTTGGTGCATGTGGAGCATAAATTCATGAGTGACAGGTCCATTTGATGTATTGATCCTTTATCACAATATAATATCCATCCCTTTCTCTTGTCACATTATTTAGTTTGAAATATATTTTGTCTCATGTAAGTATGGCTGTCCTATGTATTATTTTAAGGCTGGCATTTGCTTATATATTTTTAGCGTTTAAGTTTGCTTCTGTGTTTATTTATCACTGATGTTCAAGTGGCATTCTTTTAAAGAGCAGAAGTTAGTTTTGTATCTGATTCACCTTACCACTCTATGTACTTTGATTGGCAATTTGAAGCAATCGGTGTTTAATGAAATAATTTATGTGATGGTGTTTACTGCCATTTTCCTTACTAATGTTTAGATTTTACTGTTTTTCTTTTTTTCTTTGGGCTTATTTTGTCACCTGTATTTTGTTATTCTATGCTACATGGTAAGTTTTGGTATAAATCTAATTAAAGTAAATGATAATGGAAAAGATTTTGTGAATTGCTTCTACCAAAATATATCCAATTCATTTGTATTTTGAATAAAGTTGTTTTTGACATGCAAATTAGGTTAGTGAGGAATTCCCTGCATTGATGTAATTTTCGATTTGCTCGAGCGAGCCCAGTAACGTCTCCATTGGAGATTTTGTTGTTACTGTGTTTGGCATATCAAATACGTCACAGGGAGCTTGCCGGGCTCTGCCGTGTGGGCGAGATACTCTCGGTAGCTTGCCGGGCTCTCTGAGAGGGGCAGAGGAATCGAACTCGGGTCGGCCATGTTGGCTGCGTGTAAGGCAAATGCCCTACCGCTGTGCTATCGCTCCACACCCAGTAACTACACTTGTGATAGCACAGCGGTAGGGCGTTTGCCTTACACACAGCCAACATGGCCGACCCGAGTTCGATTGCTCCGCCCCTCTCGGAGAGCCCGGCAAGCTACTGAGAGTATCTCACCCACAGGGCAGAGCCCGGCAAGCTCCCCGTGACGTATTCGATATGCCAAACACAGTAACAACAAAGTCTCCAATGGAGACGTTACTGGGCCTTCGAGCAAATCGATGATCAACGGGAGGGCCTTTTTTTCGATATAATTTTCACTCGCACTTAATATTATTATTCTACCATTATTTCCCCACATATTATACTCACTCTGTACTACTTCCTATCTTTTTATGACATCTTATTATCTCATTCCTACTTTGGACAAACTTGCAGGCTATCAAATGTAGCCTGCCCACAGGGCAGAGTCTGGCAAACTCCCCGTGGCGTACCAAATATGCCAAATACCAGTAACAATGATGGGTCTCATTCTCCTAAAGAGCCTTGAATATAATCTCAGGGCTAGGATGAAAGAGACGTTACTGGGGCCTGTTCAAGGCAATCGACAAATAACAGGATGATGAAATGAAAAATGAAAATGTACTACTTCCTAGCCCTTACTAATATACACTTCTTGATCACTTGACATCCTGTTACTCATTGATTTGCTCAAGTGAGCGCCAGTAACATCTCCATTCATCCCTGTCGCGTGCTAATGTAGCCCAATGGCGTCTGCTCATTCTAGGAACATGAAGAGCCTCAAAACAGTTGTTTAGGGTCTTGACGAAGAAGTCTAACCATCTCATAGGTGGGCGGCCACGCGATCTTTTGACATCCCGTGGAATCCAGTTGGTAATGGCTCTAATCCAGCAGTCATCTCCAAATCTCCATACGTGTCCAGCCCATTCTTGACGCCTTGGCAAATGAAAAAGCGTGCCTGATTCTTGACTGTAGATGGATATCAAAATTCTGAATTCTTCCTCTCAATTGAGTGAAGCGTGATACTCCAAGCATAGCTCTTTCAACTCCTCTTTGAGAGACCCGAATAGTGTTCTCATCCTGTTTCCGTAGGGCCCAGGTCTCTGAGTCATATGTTATTGCAGGAAGAACAGTGGAATGCAAGAGATGTGCCCTTCTGGAAGATGTGATAGATCCATCAGGACATCGGAGGGCAGTCATCTTGGTCTTGTTGGTGAAGGACAGGCGGGTGTTGCGAATGCTTTTCCCAGCTTCTGCCGCATCTGCCAGCACTGCTGCTCTTCTCTCTTTGAGGTTTTCCTTTACTGCTTCTCTGCACTGCTTTTCGAACTTGGACGTTCACTTGCAGTTGCCTAGTATACACATAAGCCCATATTCCACTCATAATATGTCTATTTTGGAAATTATTGTTTATTTCTGAAGGAGAACTATTGAATTGCTGAGAGTTTTTTTTAACTTTATTGAATCACCGTGAGATAGTTATAAGCTTTCCTGTTTGGGTGACAATCACAAAATGATCAAACATCCATACCTTCACCAGTGCACATTCCGCATCACCAATATCCCCGGTATACCCCCCTTTCCCACCCTCCCTCTGCCTCCATGGAAGACATGATTCCCCATATTCCCTCTCTACTTTTTGGTACTATGGTTTGCAAAACAGAATCTGAGAAGTTAACATGTTTGGTCCTTTATCTACTTTGTTCAAACATCTCCCATCCGGACCGATTCCTGCAGCCATCTTTTTCTTAGTGATCCCTTTTCTATTCTAGCTGCTTTCTCCCCTTTGCTCATGAGGCAGGCTTCCAGCTATGGAACAACCTATATTTCCCGTGTATCTTCTGTCCTTAAGTGTCAGCCTCGTGTTATGTTGTTTTATACTCCACAAATGAGTGCAGTCCTTCTGTGTCTGTACCTCTGTTTCTGACTCATTTCACTTAGGATGATACTCTCCATGTCTATCCATTTATAAGCAAGGTTCATAACTTCATCTCTCCTGACAGCTGCATAGTATTCCATTGTGTTGATGCACCAAAGTTTCTTTAACCAGTCTTCTGTTCTAGGGCACTTGGGATGTTTTCAGATTTTGGCTATTGTGAACAGTGCTGCAATGAACATATAGGTACAGATGTCATTTCTACTGTGCTTTTTTGCATCCTCGGGATATATTCCCAGAAGTGGTATTGCAGGGTCATATAGAAGCTCAATTTGTAGTTTTTGAAGGACTATCCATATAGTTTTCCATAAAGGCTGGACTAGTGGGTATTCCCACCAACAGTGAAAGAGTGTCCCTCTTTCCCCACATCCACGCCAGTACTGGTTGATTTTGTTCTTTTGAATGTGTACCAGTCTCTGTGGTGTAAAATGACATCTCATTGTTGTTTTGATTTGAATCTCCCTGATGGCTAGCAATGTGGAGCATTTTTTCATGTGCCTTTTTGCTATTTGTATTTATTTTTTGAGGAAACTTCTGTTCATTTCTTTCCCCCATTTATTGATGGGATTGGAAGTTTTTTTTCTTGTATAGTTCTACTAGTGTCTTGTATATCCTGGATATTAATTTATTTTTAGATGGGTGTTAGGTAAGAATTATTTCCCATTCTGTAGGCTCTTTCTGTATTTTGGTCACTATTTCTTTTGAAGTGCAGAAGTTTCTTAGTTTGATGTAGTCCCATTTGTTTATGTTTGCTTCCATTTGCATGGTCAGTGCTGTTTCATTCTTAAGGATGTTTTTAGCTTCAATGTCGTGGGGAGTTCTGCCTAAATTTTTCTCTATGTACCTTATGGATTCATGTCTGATATTGAGGTCTTTTATCAACTTTGACGTGACATTTGTGCCTGGCATTAGACAGAGGTCAGAGTTCATTTTTTTACAAGTAGCTATCCAGTTTTCCCAGCACCACTTGTTGAAGAGGCTTTCCCTGTTCCACTTCACATTTCCTCCTCCTTTGTCAACGATTAAGTGGTCATATATTTGGGGGTCTGTGAGAGAATATTGAATTCTGTTCCATTAGTCTGCAGATCTGTTTTTAGTCCGGTACCATGCTGTCTTTATTGCTACTGCTTTGTAGTACAGTTTGATGTTGGGGAGGGTGATGCCACCCATTTTCTTTATCCCAAGGATTGTTTTAGCATTCGTGGGGGTTAATTTTTCCATATGAATTTCAGGAGTGATTTGTCTATTTCTTTGAAAAATGTCATGGTTATCCTGATAGGGATCACATTGAATTTGTATAGTGCTTTGGGCAGTATTGCCATTTTGATAATATTAATCCTCCCTATCCATGAGCAGGGGATGTGTCTCCATTTCCTAGTATCCTCCTTTATTTCTTAAAGTAGTGTTTTGTAATTTTCCTTGTATAGATCCTTCACCTCATTGGTTAAGCTGATTCCGAGGTACTTGAATTTCTGAGGTACTATTGTGAACGGGATTGTTTTTTAATGACTATTTCTTTTCTTTCGTTCTTTGTATGTAAGAAAGCCATGGACTTTTGGGTGTTGATTTTGTAGCCTGCCATTTTACTAAACCAACCTATTGTTTCTAGGAGTTTTTCTGTAGGATCTTTAGGGTTGTCTAGGTATAGTATCATATCGTCTGCAAATAGTGATAGTTTAAACTCTTCCTTTTCTATCTGTATGCCCTTGATACCTTTCTCTTGCCTAACTGCAATGGCCAGGACTTCCAGTACTATATTGAATAGGAGTGGCAAAATAGGCAACCTTGTCTTGTGCCCGATCTTAGAGGGAAGGCTTTTAGTTTTTCCCCATTGAGAATGATACTTGCCGTGGGCTTGTGATAGATGGCTTTGACTATATTGAGGAAGTTCATTCAATGCTTATTTTGCTGAGAGTTTTCATCATAAACGGGTGCTGGATCTTGTCAAATGCTTTCTCTGCTTCTATTTATATGATCACATGGTTTTTATCTTTTCTTTTGTTGATATGATGGATTATGTTGATTGATTTCCGAATGTTAAACCATCCTTGCATCCCTGGGATGAATCCCACTTGGTCCTGGTGTATGATCTTTTGTTGAGGATATTTCCATCTGCGTTCATCAGGGATACCGGCCTGTAATTCTCTTTCTTTGTGGTATCTCTGTCTGCTTTTGGTATCAGGGTAATATTTGCTTTGTAGAAACTGGAAGTGTTTTGATATTTCAATTTCGTGGAAGATCTTAAAGAGGATTGCAAGTAAGTCCTCTTTAAAGATTTGGAAGAATTCACTAGTGAATCCATCCGGGCCGGGACTTTTGTTCTTGGGGAGAATTTTTATTACCATTTCAATTTCCTTGATGGTGATAGGTCTGTTCAGGTATTCCAGCTCTTCTTGGTTCAGCCTTGGGAATCTGTAGGAGTCTAGGAATATATCCATTTCCTCGAGGTTTTCATGTTTCGTGGCATAAAGCTTCTCAAAGTACTCCCTGAGGATCCTTTGAATTTCTGTAGCTTCTGTTGTAATGACCCCCCTTTTCATTTCTGATTCGGTTTATTAGGGTTTTATCTCTCCCTTTCTTTGTGAGTTTTGCTAGAGGCTTATCGATCTTGTTAATTTTCTCGAAGAACCAGCTCTTGGTTTCATTGATCTTTTGGGTTGTTTTTTGGGTTTCTATCTCGTTAATCTCTGCTCTGAGTTTTATTATTTCCTTCTTCCTATTCGGTTCGTGCTCCTTTTGTTGGTCCTTCTCCAAGCTCTTACGCTGTGAGGTTAGGTTATTTGTGTGGGCTTGCTCCTCCTTCCCGATGAATGCTTGTAGAGCTATAAATTTTCCTCTTAACACACCTTTTGCTAAGTCCGTTTCTTCCTTATTTTCCCTCAGATGAAATGTGTCCTTGCTAAGCTTGAATCTGGATGTTCTATCAAGAGGTGAAAAAGTGGTGTTGAAGTCTCCCACTAGTATTGTGTTGTTATCGATGTCTTTCTCTAAGTCTATGAGTAGTTGTTTTAAGTACTTTGCTGGTTCCTCATTAGATGCATATATATTTACCTGTTGTACAGATCCGTTAATCAATAAGAAATGGCCTTCACTGTCTCTTGTGACCTTCTTTAGTCTGGAATCAATGTGGTCTGATACTAGGATGGCTACCCCAGCTTTTTTTATGGGAGTTGTTTGCCTGTAGGATTGTTTTCCAGCCTTTGACTCTGAGTCTGTGTTTGCTTTGACTATTGAGATGTGTTTCGCGCAGGCAATAAAACGTTGGGTTCAATTTTCTAATCCATCCTGCCACTTTTTGCCTTTAATTGGTGTATTTTGCCCATTGTCATTGTAGCACTGAAGCACTGTCCTCCCATTGTTCATTGATTTGCTCGAGCGGGCCCGGTAATGTCTCCATTGTAAGGTTGTTACTCTATTTGGGATATTTAATACGTCACGGGGAGCTTGCCAGGCTTTGCCATGCCCGCGAGATACTCTAGGTAGCTTGCTGGGCTCTCCAAGAGGGGCAGAAGAATCAAATCTCGTTCAGCCGGGCCGGTTGCGGGCAAGGCAATTGCCCTACCTCTGTGCTATCATTCCAGCACCCCTCCCCCCATTGACATTGAGAGATTATTGTTATGGGATTTTGTCCCATTTTTCTGTTGAAATTTGGTGTATTTAGAGGGGCTTGTCTTGTTTTAAAATAACCCATTTAGTTGGTCTTGTAACCATGGTTTTGAGTCTATGAAGTTCCTGAGCTGTTGTTTGTCTGTGAAACTGTGTGTTGTTCCTTCTATTATAAATGAGAATCTCACTGGGTAAAGTATTTTTGTTGAGGCATTTATTTCATTGAGTTTTTTCACTATATCCCACCACTGTTTTGAGCCCTGAGGGTTTCATCAGAAAATTAAGTGTGGACCTTAAGGATGCTCCTTTATAGGCAATTTTTTTCTTTGATCTTGCTGCTTTCAGAATTTGGTCTCTATCTAATGTTTTGGTCATTTTGATCAGGATGTTTCTTGTAGGTTTTTTTAATTTTTTTTTTATTTCTTTTTGTTTATTTATTTATTTTTTAATTTTTATTGGTGAAACACCATGAGGCACAGTTGTCGACTTACAAATTTTTGTGCTTGGACCTCGGTCATACCATGATCAAATACCATCCCTCCACCAGTGCCCACCTTCCACCACCAAGGATAACATCCCTCCCCCCCTCCATTCCCCCCATCCCCCCCTGCCACTGTGGCAGGGCATTTCCCTTTGTTTTCTCTCTCCTTTTGGGTGTTGTGATCAGCAAAAGAGACATTGAGTGGCAAACATGTTCAGTCCAGTCTACTTTCAATCTGCATCTCCCCTCCTGGGAGGATCCTCCAAACACCCTCCATTTGGTACTCCCTTCTCTATCTGAACTGTCCTTTCCCCTAGAATACCCGGCTGGCCTCTTAGCTATGGAGTAATCCTCTGGTGTTGATCTCAGCTATTCTTGGGTATTAATCTCATATTTTGTTATTTTATATCCCCCAGATGAATGCAATCTTTCTATGTCTATCCCTCTCTTTCTGACTCATTTCGCTTAGCATTATACTTTCCATATTGTACCACTTGTATGTAAAGTTCATGACTTCATCTTTTCTAAGAGCTACATAGTACTCCATTGTGTAGATATACCAAAGTTTCTTTAACCAGTCATCTGTTCTTGGGCACTCAGGTTTCTTCCAGTTTCTGGCTACTGTAGAGTGCTGCAATGAACAAACAAGTGCAGATGTCACTTCGACTACACATTTTTGCCTCTCTGGGATATATTCCCAGGAGTGGTATCGCTGGGTCAAATGGGAGCTCAATTTCTAATTTTTTGAGGAACGTCCATACTGTTTTCCAAAAGGGCTGAACCAGTCGGCATTCCCACCAACAGTGAAGGAGTGTCCCTTTCTCGCCACATCCACGCCAGCAATGGTTGCTTTTGTTCTTTTGAATGTGGGCCAGTCTCTGAGGTGTGAGATGGTATCTCATTGTGGTGTTGATCTGCATCTCCCTGATGATTAATGATGTAGAGCATTTTCTCATGTGCTTTTTTGCCATTCGGATTTCTTCTTTGAGAAAGTCTCTGTTCATTCCCTTGCCCCATTTTTTGATGGGGTTGGATGTTTTCTTCTTGTGGAGTGCAACCAGTATTTTGTATATCCTTGATATCAACCCCTTGTCAGATGTGTATTCGGCGAATATTCTTTCCCATTCTGTAGACTGTCTTTGTATTTTGGTCACTGTTTCTTTGGAGGTGCAGAAGCTTCTTAGTTTAAGATAGTCCCATTTATCTATCTCTGTTTTCACTTGCTCGGCCAGTGGCGTGGCATCTTTGAAAATACCATTAGCCTCAATGTCATGGAGGGTTTTGCCAACTTTGTCTTCAATGTACCTTATGGTTTCTGGTCTGATGTTGAGGTCTTTAATCCATTTTGATCTTACTTTTGCACATGGTGTTAGGCATAGTTCTGAGCCCATTTTTTTGCATGTAGCCATCCAGTGATGCCAGAATTTTTTTTATTTCTTCTAGCTGGTACCCTTCGGGCCTCCTGAATGTGGTTGCATGTTTTCTTCAGCTCTGGAAACATCATGGCAATGTTGTCTTTGACAGTTTCGTCTTCATCAGGGTTTTCTTCCTGTCTCTCTGTGACTCCAATAATTCTTATGTTACTCCTATTGGCTTCATCACGATCTTCTCTTCCCATCTGTTTCCAAATTGTGAGTCTCTTTTCCATTTTCTGCTTTTTTTCTGGAGAGTCTCTGGACTTCATCTTCGAGCTCACTGATTCTGTCCTCAGCAGCTGTTACTATGCTGCTGAGACCTTCCACTGAGTTTTTCAATTCGTCTACCAGGTTTTTCAGGTCTGACATTTCCGTTTCTAATTTTGTTTGCATTTTCCTCATTTCTACCTTCAAATCCTCTTGTCTTTTATTGTCATTGCTTTCCATTGTTTCTTTTAGCTCCCTAAGCATCCTCAGTAGATCCCTTCTAAATTCCTAGTCAGAGAGGTTATCTAGCACTTCATTACTGTTGGTGACTTCTGGGCTAGCTTCTTCAATAAGTAAGCTTGGTGGGCTTCTGCGTTGCTTTACCAGGTGATCTGTGTGGTTTATACCTTCACACTCACTGTTACTTTTCTGCTTAAGATGCAGAATGAATTGAGATGGGCTTAATTCATTATTGGCTAATGTGTTTCTGGTGGTTAAGCTAACCTAGTGAAATTTCCATACCAGAGGGTAACTTATGGTTCCTATGGGATATGTAGGGAGAGAATAACTCGCGGCCACATAAGCAGCCAAGACTCCGGGAAGGGGCCCTGCTGCTGGGTGGGTACCTATATGAGTGAGCAGAGGGTGCCCCGAATGGTTCATCCTTGGGTTTGCGCGGTGTGCCTCAATTCCCATACTCCGCAGACCAAGGATGAAAACCAGCCATTCTCAGGGGATCTGGTTAGACACGCAGACCTGGGAAGGGGCCCTACCGCCCAACGAGTACCTGGATGAGTGAGTAGAGGGTTCCCGGAGTGGTTCAGCCTTGGATTAGCACAGTGCCTCTTGCAGAGAGAATTTCAGCATCTCATTTTATTCTGAAAACTCAGGAATAAAAAATATTTTTCTAGGTTGTTATATTATTATTATTTTAGTTTTGTGCTCAGTACTTACCCCTGATTGCACTCCGGGCTTACCCCTGGCTCTGTGCTCAGGGATCACTCCTAACAGGTTTGGCGACCATATGGGCTGCTCAAGATTGAACCTGACTTAGCCACAATGAAGGAAAACATCCTACCCTCTGTTCTATCACTCTGGCCTCTTATTTTTTCTATACAATGCACATTCATAGTAAATATTTCATGAATGAGAAACAAATCATTTCTTTAGGAGATAGGGAATAAATACACAGTTTTGTGAAATTATTTGCTAAAATAAGTATAGTCAGAAAATTTTTATTAGAAAAAATGAGGAGAATCATTCTAAGGGGAATGGGCCATATGAGCAATATCATTTAGACTGGCACAGGAAGGATATGATGAAACAATATGACAGATATTTTTAACAAATATTTCAGACTTGCATTTATCTTTGTTTATTCTTGGCTGGTTTATAAGTATTTTGTTGATTGGTTTACTCTCGTGGTATAGTTGTAGGCTGGCATCTGGGACCCATTATTTACTGCCCTTGAGAATAGGAAGAGTGTGCTTCTTCTTCCATTGTCCTGTCTCTAAGTGATTTATTTTCTGTGTCCAGGCTGCATCTGCATTCATATATGTGTCTGGAAACAGAAACCTGCCATTGTGGGTACCATGGTTGTCTTCCTGTGTTCTGGTTAATGTGCACTTACTTGCATTCTGGTTTTGTGATTACATTTGTAATATACTGAGCAGTGTTGTTGTATGACGGTACTACTCTTTTATTTAATATTTTTTTACCTCAAAATGAATGATTTGTTATTCAATATCTTACAGATTCCTAGGTTTTAGTCATAATTTAGAGGATGTAAAGAGATAAGTAAAAAAACTACCCTAAGAGTTCTAGTTGCTTTATTAATAGTACTCTTAATGGATGCTATGTGGAAAACCCCAGAGAGGGGAGGTATTCATCACTGTGTGCTTCTACCATTCTCATGCTTGGCCACCACAACCTCATTGGTGGATTATGTGGTTGGGACTCAAAAATGTCTACAGGTACTCTTGAATGACCTGGACTTTAAATCTCTTACTTCGACCAGTTTCTCAGACTAATTGTCTATTATCACAGAAAATAATTTTAGGAGAAGAAAAAATGCCTAGGAAATGCGATTTAGGCTTATTCTTCAATTCTGTGTTCTCCCTTAAACACGTATCTTTAACACATATCTTACTTGTCTCCCTTGAACAAACCTTGCTCATTTCTATGTTATTTTGCTTGCTTATTTCCACTCTGAGGAAGCCTGTGTTCTCTCTCAAAAATGTACTTCTCTCTTCTCTCCCCTCACATCTTTCTAAATAAGTTTCAACAAAACAATATTACCACATAAGAAGGAAAAAAACCATTATTACTTCAGAAATGTGATGGAAGAGAGAAAAAACATTTTTGCAGGAGGGGGAATGGGAGAAAGAGAGGAGGGAATGAAGTGATGGTATACGCTCTGACTATCTTTTGGTAGTCAATATCTGATGAAAATAAAGCAAGCTATTTTGTATCAATAAGATGGTATTCAGTCTGTCTACCTGATCAGGCATATAGCTGGTCACCATCTCCCTATTTATACCTATGCTGGTTGTCTGGACTATTGGAAAGTTGTGCTGTGATAGATTCATTTCTCTTTCCCACTGTCTCAAGCACCAATTTTACGTTAGAAGCTAAGCTGTTCTGTGGGGAAAAAAAGACTTGTGTAATTTTAAAATCAATTCCGTTTCTATTGCTACTAAACGGAAGGTGACATTGTTACAATATTGTTACTGTAAAGAGTTTTTATATATATGTCTATTGCACATCACCTCTACCATTAGGAGATTGTGTAAATCTTAACCATCAGGAAAGGGAGATTGTGTAACTTTGCTTTCATATAGATTTGTGTAGGTGCAAATTTATAATTCAAAGGACTGTGTGTGTGTGCGTGTGCAGAAAATTTCCTACATGTTACTCCTAGGAACGGAGATGGTTATACTACTCTAGTTAGAAGTACAGAGAATGGGAGGGATGAGAAACAAACGAGAAAGATCTCATTGGTGTATTCACCAAATTGGTGTATTTATTAGGACTATACATCTTAAAATGTAGATTCAAATTGAACATGACATATTCTAAAGCCACAGTCCTGAACATTGCTTCTCGCTCGCTGGCCCCGTGAGTATCCGGCACGGCCGGGCCCTTCCTCCAATGCCCAGGGGAGAGTCCCCTTGGGCCACCAGCTCTCCCCCGCCACAGTAGCCGCGTCTGTCCTGCCTGGTGCCGCTGCAGCGCAATCGGAAGACAGGGAGGTTCACTGCCCGGAGCAAGGGGAGCGCCGCTGTTCCAGGGAGGAGACCAGGGGGCCCGCCACTGGTGTCTGGCCTTTCAGAAGTGTTCCAGTACCTGCATATCTTGGTGATTCAATTGTACATGGTTAATCACTGGGAAGATTGCTTACATGTTGTCATTTGAAATACTTTGCCTTTGGATAGAGAATAAATGATGGAAACCCAGACCAAAAGATTCCCTTGAACTTTTATGAACACTTTAACCAACTTGAATTATTGGAAACACATGGATAATTTATTGCCACTGGCAAGGAGAGTCTCTGGGTAGGGAGTTCCTATGAAAATGGGCAGCAAGATGAAAAAACTGAGGGGTGGTAGCAATTTCAGGTAATAAAAGATGGGAGGAGATCCAAGCAAATTACTTCTTTGGGTTGCTGAAAACAATCGGCTTGCTACAGTGCAGAGGCTGCTGATTTGAACACGAGGGATGAAGATGAGTACACACCTCTCACCAGTGTGGCCTCCGGGAGACACTTAGATGTGTTCTGGGAGCTGATCCACCAAGGGACAGATGTTCCAGTGACCGTGGATGGACGGATGCCCCTGCACAGTGCCTGTAACTGGAATAACGCTAGGGTGGCATCCTTCCTGCTTCAGCAGGAAGCTGATGTCAATGCTCAGAACAAAGGCCTCCTCACACCCTTGCACCTTGTTGCTGGGAACTGAGACAGCAGGGAAATTCTGGAGCTCCTCCTGATGAGCTGCTATATCAAGCCAGGTCTGAGAAACCACCAGGAGGAGACTGCATGCAAAGTCTCCAGGAGGACTAGTATCTTCCAATACCTCTTTTAAATAAAGGAAGGTTGCACAAAGTCTTCAACTCAGACTTAGCCGCCCCAGCAGTTTTTTGAGAACCAGCAGCTGTAGTGGGAGCTGTCATTTCCCCGTTGCAGAAAATGACATCACAGCCTCAGTACAGAAGTCTACTGCCTTCACCTAGTGCCCTTCCCAGTGAGTTGATGTCCAAATGTCTGTGAATTCAACTGTAGAGATAGATGACAGATAGATAGATAGATAGATAGATAGATAGATAGATAGAGATATATATACAGCCAGAGCGATAGCATAGTGGGTAGGGCGTTTGCCTTGCACGCAGCCGACCTGGGTTTGATTCCTCCTCCAATCTTGGAGAGCCCTGCAAGCTACTGAGAGTATTCCCCTCACAAGGGTAAAGCCTGGCAAGCTACCCGTGACATATTTGATATGCCAAAAACAGTAACAACAAGACTCACAGTGGAGATGTTACAGATGCCCGCTCGAGAAAATTGATGAACAATGGGGGATTATATATATATATATATATATATATATACACATATATATATGACTGAGGGTTGTGATTTGTTTTGTTGTTTTTATGGGTACCTAGAGGTGTCCAGGGCTTACTCCTGTACTCTGGATTCACTCCTGGCTGACTCAGGGAACCCTGTGAGGTGCTGAGGATCAAATCCAGTCAGTTATATAGAAGGTGAGTGCCCTCCCTTCTGAACTCTTTCTGGCCCCAAGGATTTGTGAGTTTTAAGTAGTTCTAACCTACCTCTACTTAAAACCTTGTCAGAGGCTACACAGAAAAAAAAAACCATAGTACTTTCAATCAAAGGAAACATCACGATTATGTTCATCCTGTTGTTCGTCGATTGCCTCGAGCAGGCACCAGTAATGTCTCCTTCTTCCTAGCCCTGAGATTTTAAAGGAGCCATATTCAATGCTCTTTCAGTGCTAGGAGAATGAGACCTATCATTGTTACTGGTATTTGGCATATTGATTATGACACGGGAAGTTTGCCAGACTTTGCCGTGCGGGCAGGATACTTTCGTTAGCCTGCCGGGTTCTCCAAAGTAAAAACGAGATAATAAGATGTCACTTCCAGGAGCTGAGTTTTATAGTCTCTGGGTCTTGGCCATTTATGGGACCATCTGGTGCTGACGGCAGCTGATGGGTGTAACGCCTACCCACTGGAAGATGAGGGATCTGGGTGGAGAAAGAAGGTACAGTCCCGATCTGAGAAGGCTGGGAGATCTCAGCCCCGGGACCCGCATTTGAGGAAATATACTTTATTGAAATTCAGTTTGTTAAAGTACACATATACTTGTACAGCTTATGGTGCTCTTTGACAAACTTATAAAGGAGTAGTACATTTTATAAACAACTCTGGATTTTAATTGTAGTTTCACATTCTACAATACAAACCCATTTTAAAACACATAGGAGAAATTCTAAAAGTTATATTTACTTGAAAAGTTACTTTTATAAAGAAAATTTTCAACTGTTATTTTATGATAGATCAAAATTAGTGTTTATAGGTAAACTATTCAATTAGTCTCTTTCATTTATTAATTTATAGTTTATTTCATACTTCACACAGGTAACATTTTCTGCTAATAAAATTAATACTAACAGAAAACCATGGACTGTAACAAAAGTTATAATTATAGAGTTAATCTTGGATATTAGATACTTTGCTATTTTTATGTATTAATATTGTAGAACATATATTTCTGTATCTTAAAAGTTTATTTTTAAAAACTTGTTTAATTTAATGGTAGGTGTTTATAAATTCACAGAAATAATAGAGGGAAATACTGCTTTTTAGAAAATTGAGTCCCTAACATTTTATGCCTAAGATCACAGTTTTATCAATATGATAAATGTTTCACATTTTATGATATAGATAATTCTTGTAAAATTACAATAATATTTTGCATGCAACAAATCAAAAAGAATAAAGAAACACCAAATCTGTGTTCTGGAGATGGCACTTTAACAGGGTTAGTTTATGAAAATTTTAACAAACTGTAATGAGAATAAACATTATTTCAACTATTGCCAGAGATACAGTACAGAAAGTAAGGCACTTGCCTTGCATGTGGTGGACCTCGGTTCAAATCCCTGGCACTACAAATGGTCTCCTGAGCATCACCAGGATTGATTCCTTTACAGAGTCAGGAGTAAGCAATGAACACAGTAGGATGTGGCCCCAAACAAAACAAAATTATGTAATAGAGACATATTTTAGTATCAGCACGGCAAATGTTATTATGAAAGATTTGAGCGATTTTTTAAACAATTTGTACAATATTTTGGAATACACAATAATAATGTCTTACTGAAAATCTGACTATATTTTAAACAGCAAGTGCTCTGTTTAAATTAGCTATGTTTAAGACAACAGAGAACTATTTAAAATAGAATGTATTAAACTTTTGAGATTATTAATTTAAAATATCAATATTTCTCTGACTTCACACACTGCTTTAAACATTTTACTGTTTAAAATTATTGAGCTAAAACTTACACTAATTTTTGTATTTATTATCAGCTGCAACAACACATTGATTTAACACATATATTTAATTAATTTTAACTTGTGTTGGCTTCACTAAAGAAAATAATCCTAACTACCTATTAAAATAACCAATGGATCTTTATGTTTATAATTGAAGAAAATGTTCTGTTGCTTTTGTTCTTTTTTGTTCTCAATTTCTTGAAAATGTCCATTTTATCTTCCCTTTGATAAATTTATCTTTATGGTAGCTTCACCACAACAACACACGCACCAGCTCTTCCAATGTTGACAGGGACTTCCTAACAGAAGACAGAAAAGGAAAAAATGTATGAAAACGGCTCTATAGTCAGCATCATACTTTGAAATTGAAAAAAATCACTCAAATACTTGGCCCAAGCCCAGAGTCATAAAAAAATACCATGACAATTTTAATAACATAGAACTAAGTTTGAGGAGCAGCTTATTTTTGAAATAGTTCATCTCACTTGATTCAAGTTTTTGTGAGGACTAAATGATAAAATCAAAGACAATTTGGCATAAAAGAGTTATAATATCATAACCAATTCTCTTTAACTTTTATAAGAGATCACACAATGAAATAGTGAAAAGTGAAAACAAATTTCCAGGGGCCTGAACAATAGTGTGCCCGGAAGTGCTTGTGCCTTGCAGGGAATGGACCCAGGTTCCTTTCCTTGCATCCCATATGGCCCCACCAAGACAAATCTCTGGGCGTAGAGCTGGGGGACTAAGCACAGTAGGATGTGGCCCAAACACACAAAAAAATTCTGTACTGGAGAGATAGCACAGCAGGTAAGTTCTATTCCTTGCACATAGTCAACCCCAGTTTGATTACTGGCACCCCATATGGTCCCCTGAGCCTGCTAGAATGATCCTGAGTGCAGAGCCAGGAGTAAGATCTGAGTATTGCAGGATGTGGCCACGCAACAAAAATTAAATTAAATTTCTATCTCTGAGCTACTGACCTTCAATGTTCATAAAATTGCATTTCCTAATTTAATAAAATATTTTGATTACATTTTTATAAATTCAATAAATTTTATTTACCTTCCATTTGTTGTTTTTAATCCATTTAGTTTACTTTAATCAGTGATAAATGTCAGGATTTGAGTGTTGTTGGGGTCTTAATTAATTTTTAATGGTAAATAAAAATCAATTATCAGTTGGATATGATGGCATACTCCACAATTTTTAAAAAATTTTTATTAGTGAGACACCATGATGTACAGTTGTAGACTTACAAATTTTTGTGCTTGGGTTTCAATTATACAATGATCAAATACCCATCCATCCACCGTGCCCATTTCCCACCACCACATATCCCAATATCCCTCCCACCCCCCATCCACCCCCATCCCACCCTGCCTCTGTGGCAAGGCATTCCCTTTTCTTCTCTCTCTTCTATTGGCTGTATAGTCCACATTTTTATGATAAAGGGCTTACGAAGGTCTATTAAGCCATTGTCTTATAACTCTTCATTGAGAGCCATTGAATACTTATATGTATTTTGTCAGATTGGTGACAGTGAAGTATAAAATTATTCTACTGCAATTACTCTTGTGCTATTAATATTTCTCTTCAGATCTGTTAGCAGTTGCTTTATATATTTTGCTGCTATTTCTTTTGATTCATATATCTCAATGAGTGCTACTATCATGTTTTTTCCACACCTGACTGTGTTCAGGAATTACTCCTGGTTCTGTCCCCATGGATTGCAGTTTCTGTAGCTAAGGGAACTATATAGAGTTTTGGGGATCAAACCAGCTTCAGGCAAGGCAAGCACCTTACCAGTTTTTTGATATATCAAGCATTCTGTGCCTTTTAATTTGTGACTTATGACCATTGATATTTAATAATATTACTGAATAAAAAGAACTTATGCCATTTTCTAATTTGTACTCTAGATGTTTGTCCATCTTTTGCTGTATGCCTTCACTGATTTCCCCCCAGGTGTTTTGATACATCACAGTTTTATAGTGATCAGATTTAATTTGCTTCATTTTGTCCACTTCTAAATATTATTGACTTGAAATTACAATGACGTTTAAATATACAGATCTTAACTTATTTAATATAAAGTATTTATTTTGTTTTTTATAGGTCACACCACGGTGTGTTCAGGGTTTACTACAGACTTTGTGTTCAGTGACCACTCCTGGCAGTGCACCTGGGATATACAAGGTGCTGTGTATAAACCCTGGTTTGTCAAATATAAGGTAATTGCCCTACCTGTAGTACTATCTCTCTAGCCACTAAAGTATCTAAATTTTAAATCTATCATTTGATTTAAATTAAGCAAACTTCATTTAAAGAGATACCCATATCAGCAATTCCTACATTTTGCTATCAAAATATCATTGTATATTATCATTGTATATTCTTCTTAAATTATTTTTAAACACTAACATTAACAATAATGTAAAAGTTTCATGCATATAACATTTCAGCACTATACCCTTCATCAGCATGTCTGCTTCCCTTTATTATTGCCCCAGGACCCTTCCTATCTTATTCCCTGCCTACCCCCCACCATGGTAAGCTCACTTCTGTAGATAGTTCATTAGGTTTTATTGCCTTTGGCTAATTTGTTATTTCCTTATTCTGTTTCTTTATATTTCTTTACCTTGTTACTTTATATCACACTTTACCCTGTTACTTTATATCACACTTTACCCTGTTTCTTTATATCATGCATATGAGAGATAATTTCAATAATTTCAATATTTGTCCCTCTCCTCTGACTTCACTCAGCACAATACTTTCCAGATAGATTAATGTAACAACACATTTTATTACTTTTTCCTTATGGCTGAATACTTTTTCATTGTGTGCATATATGTGCATATATATGTGTTTACATATACGTACATATATGTATATATGTACACACACACATATATATGTAGTCAACAGAAACTTTCCCAAAAGTGGGACGAACATATGAACAAAACTTCCCCTAAGAAGACATACAGATGGCCAATAGGTATATAAAAATGTTCTGTATTACTTATCATCAGGTAGATGCAAATTAAAATAAAGAGATACCAACTCACACCAGTTATATGGCATACATCAGAAAGTATAAAATCAACCAATACTGGCAAAAATGTGGGGAAAAGGAACCCTCATCCACACTTAGTGAGAATATCAACTGGTTCAACCTCTAGGGAAAACAATTTGGACAATTCTTATTTTATTTTATTTTATTAGTGAATAGCCGTGAGGTACAGTTACAGGCTTACAAACTTTCGAGCTTGCGTTTCAGTCATACAATCAATGTTCGAGTACCCATCCTTCCACCACTGCCCATTTCCCACCACCACTGGTCCCAGCATCCCTCCCATCACCTCCACCCCGTCCCCTCCACCCTCCACCGCCTCTGTGTAGGGCATCTCCTTTATCTCTCTCTCTCTCTCTCTCTCTCTCTCTCTCTCTCTCTCTCTCTCTCTCTCGGGTATTGTGGTTTGCAGTAGAGGTATTAAGTGGCCATCATGTTCAGTCTATAGTCTACTTTTGGGCCGCATCTCCCATCCCAAGCGGGTCCTACCAGCACCGTTTACTTGGTGGTCCCTTCTCTATCTGAGCTGCCTTTTCCCCCAGCATGGGAGGCTGACTTCTAAGCTGTGGACTGATCCTTCTGGTACTTATCTCTACTATTCTTGGGTGTTAGTCTCCCATTCTGTTACTTTATATTCCACAAATGAATGCAATCTTTCTATGTCTGTATCTCTTCTGACTAATTTCACTAAACATGATACTTTCCATGTTGGTTCACCTATAGGAAAATTTCATGACGTCATCTTTTCTAATAGCTCCATAATATTCCATTGTGTAGATGTACCAACATTTCTTTAACCAGTCATCTGTTCTCAGGCACTTGAGATTTTTCCAGATTTTGCCTATTGTAAACAATGCTGCAGTGAACATATAAGTGCAGATGTCATTTCTACTATACTTTTTTGCATCTCTGGGATATATTAACAGAAGTGGTATTGATGGATCAAATTGGAGCTCTATTTTTAAATTTTTGAGAATCGTCCATACTGTTTTCCAAAATGGCTAAACCAGTCGGCATTTCCACCAGCAGTGAAGGAGGGTCCCTTTCTCGCCACATCCGTGCCAACACTTGTTACTTTTTTTCCTTTGGATGTGGGCCAATCTCTGTGGTGTGAGATGATATCTCATTGCTGTTTTAATCTGCATCTCCCTGATGATTAATGATGATGAGCATTTTTATGTGCCTTTTGGCCATTCAGATTTCTTCTTTGAGAAAGTTTCTTTTCATTTCATCGCCCCATTTTCTGATGGGGTTGAATGTTTTCATCTTGTGGAGTTAAACCAGTGTCCTGTAAATCCTTGATATCAACCCCTTATCAGATGGGTATTGGGTGAATATTCTTTCCCATTCTGTAGACTGTCTTTGTATATTGGTCACTGTATCTTTTGAGGTTCAGAAGCTTCTCAGTGTAAGGTAGTCCCATTTGTTTATCTCTGTTTCCACTTGCTTGGCCAATGGTGTGTCACCTATAAAGATATCTTTAGTTTCAATGTCATGGTTTTGCCAATCTTGTCTTCAATGTACCTAATGGATTCTGGTCTGATGTTGAGGTATTTAATCAATTTTTACCTGGCTTTTGTGCATGGTGTTAGGTAGAGGTCTGAACCCATATTTTGCATGTAGCTGCCCAGTTTTGCCAGCAGCATTTGTTAAAGAGGCTTTCCTTCCTCCACTTCACATTTCTTGTTTCCTTATCAAATATTAGGTGATGATATATTTGAGGATGTGTGTCAGAATATTTAAACCTGTTCCATTGATCTGTGCCTCTGCCTTTGTTTCAGTACCATGCTGTTTAAATTATTACCACTTTGTAGTATATATTGAGGTTGGCGAAGGTGATGCCTCACATCTTTTTACCAAGAATAGTTTTAACTATTTGTGGGGGCTTATTGTTCCATATGAAACTTAGGAGTGTTTGATCCATTTCTTTATGATGTCATGAATATCCTTATAGGAATCGCATTGAATTTGTACAATGCTTTGGGGAGTATTGCCATTTTGACAATGTTAATTCTCCCAATCCATGAGCAGGCAATAGCTTTCCGTTTTCTTTTGTCCTCTTTAATTTCGTGTAGTAGCGTTTTGTAATTTTCACTTCTCAAAAACCTAAGGATTTAGCTTTCATATTACCCAGATATTCTGCTTCTTGGAATTCTCAAAAGCTAGCTGAGCTCAATATAAATCAATATGATAATGAGATACCATTTTACACCTGTGATAATGGCACAAATCAAAAATAGTAGAGCAATCTGTGTTGGAGGGGATGTGCTGAAAAAAGTAACTCTCAATCACTGCTGGTGGGGATGTTGTCTGGTTCAACTCCTGTAGATTATATGGAGAGTCCTCAGTAAACTTGAATTGAATTGCCTTTATTCAACATTTATTCCATTGTGCCATTTAAACTTAATACTTAAAAAATTATTAAAAAGGTTATACACACTTCATTATTCACAGCTATACCCAACACTATAGTTAAGACATAGAATCAATTTAGATGTCTAATGAAAGATGATCGAATTATAAAGATGTGGTATATACACAATGAATAATATGTAGCTGTAAGGAACAATGAAATTATGCAATTTTCTGCAATCTGATGGGAAATAGATGATATTATATTGAGAGAAATAAGCCAGAATGGAAACAAAAACAAGATCATTTCACTTATCTGTGGTATATAGAATAGCTGAATGAGGAAATGTATTGTAGTAAAGTTTTTCTGTGTAGATATTCCTTGCCCCCAGAGCTTATAGAGGAGATGCAGAGAAGAAAAAAATGAAGAGGGGAAAGAAGTAAAAGACAAAGGGAAATAATGGACAAACAGAGGTTGGGGCTTCATTTATATTGGTCATATGGGAGAATAGGATAGCTATATATCCAAACCAGAATCAATAATACTGAAAACAAGATATCTAAACTGCAACCACCAGAGCTTTGTAATGTTTCTGTTAATGTGACAGGCAGGGAATGAGAGAGGACAGGGGCATATGGGTGGAGGGAAGTCAACAAGAGTGGTTGGTTTGGTGTTGAAATATTATATGCCTTAAACTATCAATAAGTTATAAATCATGGCTCTTTAATTAAATAAATAGATTTAAAAGATTGATTAGCTTCTTTATTTATTGCAGAACTATCCAGAGCAGCCAAATACAGAAAAAAACCAAGTCACATAGTATTTTTAAGTGTGTGCCTTTTGTCTTTTTTGTATTGAATCACTGTAAGATACACAGTTAAAATTTGTTCATATGGGAAGAATCATGTTAAGTGAAATGAGTCAGAAAGAGAGGGACAGACACAGAAAGATTGAATTCATTTGTGGAATATAAAGTAACAGAATGGGAAAATAAAACCCAATAACAGTATAAATAAGTACCAAGATGATTAGTCCACAGCTTAGAAGCCAGCCTCCCATGCTGGGGGGGGCAAAGGCAGCTCAGATAGAGAAGGGACCACCAAGTAAAGGGTGCTAGGAGGGCCCTCTCGGGATGGGAGATGCTGCCCCAAAGTAGCCTATAGACTGAACATGATGGCCACTTAATACCTCTACTGCAAACCAAAACACCCAAAAAGATAGAGAGAACAAAAGGGAATGCCCGGCCACAGAGGTGGAGTGGGGTGGAGAGGACAAGGCGGGAGTGGTGGGAGGGATGCTGGGACCATTGGCGGTGGAAGATGGGCACTGTTGGAGGAATGGGTACTAGACTACTCTATGACTGAAATGCAAACATGAATGTTGTAAGTCTAACTGTATCCCACGGTGATTCATTAAGAAAAAATTGAAGAAAAAGTTGTTCATTATTGAATTTCAGTCATATAATGTTCTAGCACCCAGTAGAACACCGGTTCACCACTGTACCTTTGCCACCACCCGTCCCCAGTTTCACTCTATCTTTTGCAGAAGACTATTTAGTGTTTCCAAAAGAACCAGGTTAGTGGCCATTAATTTTATTATACACTGTTTATCTGAAGAGTTTTGTATCATTCCTTTAAATATTGGCGATAATTTAGATGAATATTTTATTCTTGATTGTTGGCCTTTCTCTTTCAACAGAGAACCTATAACATACCAATTCTTTTCTGCTATGTAGAGTTTCATTTCATAAATCTATTGTAAGTGTTAGGGAGTTTCTCTTATATACGTCTGCTTTTCTCTAGATATTTTTATATTCTATCTTTATATTTGATTTTGCCATTTTATATATGCTTTTGTTATGTTTTAGGGAGACACCCAGCGATGCTCAGGGGTTACTCCTGGTGATACACTCAAAATTACTCCTGGCGGTGCTGGAGATACCATATGGGATGGCAGGGATCAAACCCATATCATCTGAAGAGTAGGAAATCACCCCACTGACTGTGCTATCGCTCTGGCACCATGCATTTTAATTTTAATTAAAATGTGTTTCTGTATTTATTTATTCCTAATTTTTAATCTTTTATATTCCTGAATATGGGCAATTATATTGACTTTCCTCAAATTTCATAATTTTATTTATTATTTTCCTTATATTAAATAATATTATTCCTTTTAATCAATCTATGCATAATTTGTCTTTGATATTTTAAGTTTATTCTTTATTCTGTTTTTTGATGGATTCTTCTACATTATACTCAAGTTTACTGATATGATACCTGGCTTCTGATATTCTGCTACTACACTCTAAAATATATTATTCAGTTGCTGCATTCTTTACCTCAATTATTTGACTTTCTAAAGATGGGTCACATCTTAGAATACAAAATAAGTGTCAAAAATCATAAATATTAAAATTGCGGGCGCCAGTAATGTCTCCATTTGTCCCTGTCACGTGCTAGTATAGCCCAATGGCGTCTCTTCGCTCTAGGAACACGAAGAGCCTCAAACCGATCGTTCATGATCTTTATGAAGAAGTCTGACCATCTGGTAGGTGGGTGGCCACGCGGTCTTTTGACCTCCCGTGGAATCCAGTTGGTAACAGCTCTAGTCCAGCGGTCGTCTCAAAATCTCATTACGTGACCAGCCCATCTGATTTTTGACACCTTGGCAAACGAGACAGCATCCCTGATTTTTGATTGTCGACGGAGGCAGGAACTCCGGATTCTTTCTCTCATTTGAGTGAAACGTGATATTCCAAGCATAGCTCTTTCAATTCCTCTTTGGGAGAACTGAATAGCGTTCTCATCCTGTTTGCGTAGGGCCCAGGTCTCTGAGGCATATGTTAATGCAGGAAGAACAGTGGAATCAAAGAGATGTGCCCGGAGCCGGAGGTTCTTCATCCTCTTAGCTATTTCTTTGACGCTCTTCAAGGCACTCCAAGCCGCTCTCTTCCTGCTGTGCAACTCGGGTGCCAGGTCATTTTTCATGTTGACTTCTCGACCTAGGTACACATAGCTGTTGCATTCGGAGATGGTCATTCCGTTGAGAGTGAATGGGGCGTCAGGAACGAGGCTGTTTCTCATAAATATTGTCTTCTTAAGATTCAGCTCTAGTCCGACCTTTCCACACTCACGGTCGAAGTCGGCCAGCATTTGTGCCGCTTGGCTAATGTTTGGTGTTATTAAAACAATGTCATCAGCAAAGCGGAGGTGGTGTAGTTTTCGACCATCTATCTTCACTCCCATTCCTTCCCATTCCAGTCATCGCATGGTGTTCTCGAGTGTGGCACTGAAGAGTTTCAGTGAAATCATATCACCCTGCCGAACCCCTCTCTTGACATAGATGATTACTTCTTTGTAGAATGGTGAGATCCTGGTAGTGAATCTGCAACACAGCTCACGGAGGTTCTTGATGTATTGAGATTGAATTCCCTGATTGGCTAGGGCTTCAATGACTGCTTCTCTCTGAACAGAATCAAAGGCCTTCTTTAAATCAATGAACTTTAGACAGAGCGGCATCTTGAACTCCCGAGAAACCTCTATGAGCTTGGTAATCGTGTGGATATGGTCAATGGTGCTGAATCCTTTGTGGAACCCGGCTTGCTCGCATGGTTGTCCTTCATCGAGTGTTCTGCCAATCCTATTCAGGATGACTTGAGTGAACAACTTGTAAATGACAGACAATAGGCAGATTGGGCGATAGTTGACAATGTCATGTATGTCTCCCTTCTTGTACAGTAGTACTACCTCCACTACGCAGCCGCCGCCACACTCCAGGATGCTTTCCAGACCCGCTCGGCCGCAAAGTGGCTGCACAACACATTATAATTCACTAAATACCCATCTTCAAGAATTGCCGTACGATATTTGATAGGGTTCAAATATGTTAAAACCTACAAGGGCGATTAGAGGTCGCCCAAAAAGCCTCTATCCCTCTCAGAATGCCTGGCAAGCTACCGAAAGTATTCCGCCTGCACGGCAGAGCCTGGCAAGCTATCCGTTTTGTATTCGATATGCCATAACCAGTAATTACAATGGGTCTCATTCCCCTGACCCTGAAGGCATCTCATGTTTTCATTCATTCATTCTTCATCCTGTTATTCGTCGATTGCCTCGAGCAGGCCCCAGTAACGTCTCTTTCATCCTAGCCCTGAGATTATATTCAAGGCTCTTTAGGAGAATGAGACCCATCATTGTTACTGGTGTTTGGCATATTTGGTACGCCACGGGGAGTTTGCCAGACTCTGCCCTGTGGGCAGGCTACATTTGATAGCCTGCAAGTTTGTCCAAAGTAGAAATGAGATAATAAGATGTCATAAAAAGATGTCCTGATAAGATGTTCCGGGAGCTGGATTTTATAGTCTCTGAGTCTTGGCCGCTGATGGGATTACACGGCGCCAGGGTCCAGGTGGTGGGTGTGACCCCCGCCTACTGGAATTTGGAGGATCTGGGTGGAGGATGCTCAACTCCAATCCGAGTAGGCTTGGAGATCTCGGCCCCGGAACCCGCGTGGCTTTGTCCCTCTGCCAGTACCTTCATGTGTGCGGATAGTGGTCTCGGCATGGTGGTGGCTGGTCCTGGTCTCATGTTTATTATTCATGAAATTAATATTGAAAGCACAATAAGTTAACTTCACATTAGTGAAAATTTCCTAGATAAAAATGCAGAACCAACAAGATCAAGTGAAAACTGGAGGAAATATAAACCTCATTCATTGTTTGCTAGGGATTTATTTATCTATTTTTTAAACTTTTTTATTGAAGCACTGTGAGATAGATCCTTACAAAGCTGTTAATGATTAGATTTCACTCATAGAGTAATCCAACACACATCCCTCCACCAGTGTACATTTCCCAGCAACAATGTCCGCAGATTTCCGCCCATCAGTCCCCACCACATTCCCCACTCCCTGCTGCCCTCTATGGCAGGGCCTCTTCCTCTGTCTGTATCTTTCTCTCTCTCTCTCTCTCTCTCTCTCTCTCTCTCTCTCTCTCTCTCTCTCTCTGCATTGTGGTTTGCAATATTGCTACTGAAGGCTATCAGAAATAACCCTTTACCTATTTTTTAACACTCAGATCTTGTCCATAGTGATCTTTCTGTTGCTGTGGAATTAAACGGGTTCAGTATCCTTGGAAAAGTTGCACACATTTGTCAAAAAAAGAACATTAGGACTGTAGCACTGTCCCCCCGTTGTTCATTGATTGGTTCTAGCGGGCACCAGTAAGTTTACATTGTGAGACTTGTTACTGTTTTTGGCATATAGAATATGTCACAGGTAGCTTGCCAGGCTTTGCTGTGTGGGCGGTATACACTTTGTAGCTTGCCAGGCTCTCCAAGAGGGGCAGAGGAATAGAACCCAGGTTGGCCGCATGCAAGTCAAACACCCTAGCCGCTGAGCTATCGCTCCAGCCTGAAAATTAGGACTATAAAAGACAGGGGGGATGGGGGGATGGGGGTGGGACGGATATTATCCATGGTGGTGGAAAATGGGCACTGGTGGAGGGATGGGTATCTGATCATTGTATAATTGAAACCAAAGCACAAAAAATTGTAAATCTACAACTTAAAAAAAAATAAAATAAAATAAAGGGGAAAAAAATTTAAATTAAAATTATAATATATTTTGGTATTTCTATTGTATCTATCTTAAGACAAAATATTAATTGGAAAGATATATGAACAACTTTGTTCATCACAGTGCTATTTTCTATTGCTAAGATCAAAAACTATGCGCAGTCCTCCATAACAGGTAAAGAGTTGAGGCACATAAACACGATGGGATAATATTTACCTATCAGAAATGAAACATAACTGCATGATGGTCAAGTGAAGGGAGTATCAAGAGTAAGCTCCCATAACAAAAGCAATACTGAAGGAGAAGTTGAGTGCAAACAGTAATTTGCATTCCTCTGGAAAACTCTACTGTAGTTGAACACCCACCTAGGAGCAGGAATTCACCAAGAGGAAGTGTGTACCCTAAGCTATGGAGAGCAGTCTGTTGCTTCATGCCTTACAAGTTACCCAGCAGGCAAAATACCTAATGTGAGAGATCTTATAAGAGTAAGGCATGGGTTATACAAAGCAGTGTACCATGGAGGAAATAATGGTTTGATACAATATCCAGTTGCCATCTATGCTGACTGCACAGTGACACAAAGTCAAATGCCAGGTTCCATCAACAGTTAACCCTGAACTGCAGCCCAGACTTACTAGATATCATCTATAAAATACATAAGGTACCAACAATCACAAATACGTAGTACAGGCTCACAAACTCAGAATCAAAGTTACCAATTGATTCGACAAGTGAGAATTCTGGATTTCTTCTGAAGCCAATTTGTACTTAGAGCTAAATAACAAGTAGTGCCAGAAATTATGAAAACACAAAGGATAAAAACATCAGTGGGTGACAGTAGAAGCCCACAAATAGCATTATCTGTATCAGAAGTTTATAAACTGCCTGGGGATGATTATAAAGGCAATAATTTAAAAGATTATTTTTTCAATAATTAAAAATTACAGTTATTCATGAATTTAAAAGATTATTTTTTCAATGATTGAAAAATTACAGTTAGTCCCACCAGACTCCTGGGGAAAAGCAGGTCCAAGCATCTGCCTTCCCCTCTTCACTCCTCACGCTGCGCTGATGTCATCCCAAACCCAGGTCAGTTCATCCGCTGGTTCTTGAACCTGGGACTTGGATCTCTCCCTTCAAGACCCCAGGCGTCCCCCCAGACGCCTGGAGAAAAGCAGCTCTGAGCATCTGCCCTCCCCTCTTCACTCCTCACACTGCGCTGCTCTCGTTCCAAACCCAGGTCAGTTCATTCGCCAGTTATTGAACCCGGGACTTGAATCTCTCCCTTCAAGACCCCAGGCGTTCCCCCAGACGCCTGGAGAAAAGCAGTTCTGAGCGTCTGCGCTCCACTCTTCACTCCTCAAGCTGCACTGTTCTCCTCCCAAACCCAGGTTTTTGTAGGGGCGTGGCCTCTTCACAGTAGGAGTGGCTTCTGTAGAAGTGGGCGTGGCCAAATTTTCGGTGGACCAACGCTCACCTGGCCGCAGGTAGTTGAGCCATACTAAGGAACCTAGTCCCCAAGAAATCTTCCCCAAACCTACACAGCAATATGAAAAAACAATGACAATCTCCATCAAAACGGGAGGACAACGAAAACAATCTAGAAGACTCTGTCGATATTGCTTACCTAAGGGACCGCTCTGACATAGAATTCAGATACAAAGTCATGAAGATGTTCAATCAACTCAATCAAACAGTCAGACAGACAGTAACACGACAGAAAAAAAATTTAAAAATTACGCGAAGAAATGAGAGCAGAAATGTAACGATTAAAAGATTCCGTTAGATGAAATGAAAAACTCAGTCTCTTCTCTTAATAATAGAATGACCGCAGCTGAAGAAAAAAATTAGTAAACTGGAAGATCAGCTGCACCAAGCCAACAAGCAACAACAAATAGTGGCAAGGGACCTCAAAATAGCTCTAGAGAGAATCAGAATCGTAGCAGATGATTCCAAGAGGAACAAAATTAGAATCATTGGACTACCAGAAGCTCAGGGAAACAATCCCAACGAAAAAAACACAGTCAAACAAATCATTGCTGAAAAATTCCCAGAGCTCCACAATGCAGCCATTCAGATTCAAGGAGCCAGAAGAGTGCCAGCTAAAAGAGACCTTAACAAAAACACTCCAAGACATATCATAGTTAGAATGATTGATGCTGCCAATAGAGACACAATACTGCAAGCAGCAAGGGCAAAGAAGGAAATAGCATACAAAGGAGCATCCCTTCGATTCACAGCAGATCTATCAGAGGAAACCCTCCAAGCCCGAAGGCACTGGCAAGATATAGTGAAAAAACTCACTGATATGAATGCTTCACCAAGAATACTCTATCCAGTTAACTCTCACTCAAAATAGAAGGAACGGTACACTATTTTCTAGAAACACAGCAGCTCAGGAACTTCATAGACTCAAAACCAAACCTAAAAGAAGGGATAAAGGACTACTATAAGACAAGACAAACCCTACAACCACAACACACCCTCACAGAAAGATGAGACAAAACCCCATAACAACAATCTCTCTCAATGTCAACGGTCTAAATTCAATAATTAAGAGACACAGAGTGGCAAAACAGATTCAGAGACAGAAACCAACATTCTGCTTCCTACAAGAAACTCATCTCAACAGTCAGAGCAAACACAGACTCAAAGTCAAAGGATGGAAAACAATCCTGCAAGCAAACAGATCCCTCCAAAAAACTGGGGTGCCCATACTAGTATCAGAAAGCATTAATTATGTGTTGTAAAAGATTAGAAGAGACAGCAAAGGCTATTTTCTCTTCATCAAGGGATATGTACAACAGGAAGAAATCACACTCTTAAATGTATACGCACCTAATGAGGGAACAGCTAAATAGAACAACTGCTAACAGATTTTAAGGAGGACATTGCTAGCAACACAATAGTAGCTGGAAATTTTCACATAGCCTCATCACCCCTGGATAGATCGACAAGAACAAAACTCAGCAAGGAAACATTGGCTTTGAAAGAAGAAATAGAAGAGAAAGGGATTATAGACCTATACAGGGCTTTACACCCCAAAAAGAAAGAATACACATTCTTCTCGAGTGCGCATGGAACATTTTTCAAAATAGACTATGTCCTAGGCCAAAAATCATACCTAAATAGAATCAGGAAGATAGATATAGTATCAACAATCTTTTCAGACCATGATGCACTGAGAATAGAAGTGAATTACACACAGTCACGGAGAACCAAATCAAACACCTGAAAATTAAACAACACAATGCTTAACAACGAGTGGAACAGGAAGGAAGTCAAGGAAGAAATTAAAAGATACTTGGAAGCAAATGAAAATGAAGACACGAGCTAGCAGAACTTATGGGATGCAGCAAAAGCCATATTAAGGGGAAAATTTATAGCTCTGCAAGCATATCTCGGGACAGAAGAAAGGATACACATAAGCAACTTGACTTCACAGCTCAAGATCTTAAAAAGGAACAACAGAAAGAGCCCAAATTGGGCAGAAGGAAAGAGATCATAAAATTTAGAGCAGAAATCAATGACATGGAAACCAAAGAAACAATCCGAAAGATCAATGAAACCAAGAGCTGGTTCTTCGAGAAAATAAATAAGATAGATAAACCACTAGCAACACTCAAAAAGAAACAGAGAGAGATAACCCTAAAAAATAGAATTAGAAATAAGAATGGGGATATCAAAACAGAAACCAAAGAAATTCAAAAGATCATCAGAGACTACTTTGAAAGGCTGTATGCCACGAAACAAGAGAACCTAGAAGAAATGGATAAATTCCTGGATTCCTATCATCTCCTAAAGCTGAGTCAAGAAGATATAGAGTACCTGAATAGACCTATTCATATCAAGGAAATTGAAACTTTAATCAAAAGTCTTCCCAAAAACAAAAGCCCAGTCCAGATGGATTTACAAGCGAAGTTTTCCAATCATTTAAGGAGGAGCTTCTCAAGCTTTTCCAGGAAATTGAAAAAATAGAAATTCTCCCAAACAGTTTCTATGAAGCCCATATCACTCTAATACCAAAAGGAAGCAAAGATAACACAAGAAAAGAAAACTATAGGCCGATATCCCTGATGAACACAGAAGCAAATATTCTGAACATAATACTAGCAAATAGAATTCAAGAGCTCATCAAAATGATCATACATCATGACCAAGTGGGATTCATCCCGGGGATGCAAGTATGGTTCAACATTCGGAAATCAATCAACATAATCCATCATATCAATCAAAGGAAAGATAAAAATCATATGATCGTATCAATAGATGCAGACAAAGCATTTGACAAGATCCAGCACCCATTCATGATGAAAACCCTTGCCAAAATGGGGATAGAGGAAACTTGTAGCTGAGTACTATGTAGTTGTGAGAAAAGATGAAGTCATAAAATTTACATACAAGTGGTACTTGCCAGGCTCTTGCAGAGCCTGGAAAGCTGCCCGTTGTGTATTCGATATGCCAAAACCAGTAATTACAATGGGTCTTATTCACCTGACCCTGAAGACTTCAACAACATGACAGCACTGAGAAGGATGAGAAAGGAGAGGCCGATAAAATCTCAAGGCCAAACTAGGCTGCCACAACGAAGTAAGACAAAAATCTGTACTTTCAATGCATGTACGCTAGCATTAGATGCATCCATCAAGGACCTGATGGTACAAGTGCGAAAGATCAATACAACATCATCGGTCTGTCTGAGACAAGAAGGCACCAAGCTCATCATGCCGTTTTCGACACTGGAGAACAATTGTTCCTCGGAACATGTGATAAAAAAGGTGTCGGAGGCGTCAGTATCCTTGTCAACACAAACTTGCCATGAGCATTGATTCATTCCAATGCCTAACAACCGGAATCAGACATTTACATTTGAATAGATGTGGCTCATTGCCGGCAGTTTCTATCTTTGTTGTCTACGCACCAACATCTAATTATGATAAAGGAGAAATTGAGAAGTTCGAGATGGAGCTGGAGAAGTTCTATAAAGAAGACCACACCTTCTACAAGATCATTGTGGGTGATTTTAGTGCCAAGATAGGACCGAGAAGAGCAGCTGAAGAACTTCACATCGGGACCCACGGCCTAGAATGGAAAGAACAGGGTGAGGGTGAGAGACTGTCTGAGTTGATCATCTCGACCAAAACCATCCATGGTAACTCACACAGTTCCAGAAGGCCGAATCTCAACGTTGGACATGGGAGTTTCCTGGTGGATGATTGCACAACGAAATAGACTACATCATATTCGATCAACGGTTTTGTCTGACCAATGTCGCTGTTGTTCCAAAATTCCAAACGGTATCGGACCACCATCTCCTTCATGCAAAATTCTACTTCACAGAGCGGGGAGAAAGGGCTGCAAAGTTTAAAAAGAGAACTCCCAGAACGACCACCAACTGGGAGCTCTTTGGCACTATTGCGGCAACATGGGAAGATGACATTGTTGACAACATTGACGAGGAATACGATTGACTGGTTCTGCACCTCCATGATTGTGTGAGGAATGCCATGAGAGAAATAGGCACAATAAAACGCCTGTCTTCGAAAACTCTTGAGCTTATTCGCAATGTGGTTTGGCGCATACCTCAGGCAACCACAAGTGAACGTCCGAGCTCACAAAGCAGTGCAGAGATACGATCAAGGAAGACCTCAAAGAGAGACGAGCAGAAGTGCTGGTAGATGCGGCAGAAGCCGGAAAAAGTATTTGTAACGCCCGCCTTTCCTTTGCCAACTACAAGACCAAGATGACTGCCCTCCGACGTCTCCTCATTGATCTATCAAATCCTCCAGAACGGCAATGGAGAAGATTATCCATGACTTCTACTCAAGTCTCTTCGATAGCCATGTCCACTTGCCAATGTCCACAGGCTGGATATGTCATTCCCAATGTTCTCCCTTCCGAAATCAGACACGCCATTTCGTCAGTAAAGAAATGAACAGCACCCGGCCCAGACAAGGTCAGACCTGAACACCTGAAGAACCTGCCATCAGTACTCATCAATACACTGGCTCGGCTCTTCACATGCTACCTGTCTGAACGCAAGGTTCCGTCCCAATGGAAAGCCAGCAGGATTGTACTACTGTTCAAGAAGGGAGACATCCATGACATTGTCAACTGTCACCAGATCTGCCTATTGTCTGTCATCGTCAAGTTGTTCACTCGAGTCATCCTAAATAGGATTGGCAGAACACTAGATGAAGGACAACCATGTGAGCAAGCTGGGTTCCACAAAGGATTCAGCACCATCGACCATATCCACACAATAACCAAGCTCATTGAGGTTTCTCGGGAGTTCAAGATGCCGCTCTGTCTAACGTTCTTTGATTTAAAGAAGACTTTTGATTCTGTTGAGACAGAAGCGGTCATTGAAGCCCTAGCCTATCAGGTCATTCAAGCTCAATACATCAAGATCCTCAGTGAGCTGTGTTGCAGATTCACTACCAGGATCTCACCATTCTACAAAGAAGTAATCATCGATGTCAAGAGAGGGGTTTGGCAGGGTGATACCATTTCACTGAAACTCTTCAGTGCCACCCTCGAGAACATCATGCAAGGACTGGAATGGGAAGGAATGGGAGTGAAGATTGATGCTCGGCAACTACACCACCTCCGCTTTGCTGATGACATTGTTTTAATAACACCAAACATCAGTCAAGCGGCACAAATGCTGGCCCACTTTGACCGTGAGTTTGGAAAGGTCGGACTAGAGCTGCATCTTACGAAGACAATATTTATGAGAAACAGCCTCGTTTCTGACGCCCCATTCGCTCTCAATGGAATGACCATCTCCGAATGCAACAGCTATGTGTACCTAGGTCGAGCAGTCAACAAGAAAAATGACCTGGCACCCGAGCTGCGCAGGAGGAAGAGAGTGACTTGGAACGCCTTCAAAAGTGTCGAAGAAATAGCTAAGAGGACGAAGAACCTCCGGCTCTGGGCACATCTCTTTGATTCCACTGTTCTTCCTGCATTAACATATCCCTCAGAGACCTGGGCCCTATGCAGACAGGATGAGAACGCTATTCGAGTCTCCCAAAGAGGAATTGAAAGAACTATGCTTGGAAAATCACATTTCACTCAAATGAGAGAAAGAATCCGGAGTTCCGGCCTCCATCGACAATCAAAAATCAGGGATGCTGTCTCGTTTGCTAAGGTGTCAAAAATCAGATGGGCTCGTCACGTAATGAGATTTAAAGACGACCACTGGACTAGAGCAGTTACTGACTGGATTCCACGGAATGTCAAAGACCACGTGGCCGCCCACCTACCAGATGGTCAGACTTCTTCATAAAGATCATGAACGATCGGTTTGAGGCTCTTCATATTCCTAGAGCGAAGAGATGCCATTGGGCTACACTAGCACGCGACAGGGTCAAATGGAGACGTTACTTGCACCCGCTCGAGCAAATCGACGATTAACGGGAAGTCAAGTGATCAAGTGATCATGAACATTGTTCTTTATTCAATATATTAAGCGTATATTGAAAATGTCACTGTCACTGTCCTCCCATTTTTCATCGATTTGCTGGAGCAGGCCCAGTAACGTCCCCATTTTGAGACTTCCTATTACTGTGTTTGGCATATTGAATACATCATGGTTAGCTTTCCAGGCTTTGCTGTGCAGGCAAGATACTCTCGGTAGCTTGCTGGGCTCTCTGAGAGCGGCGGAGCAATCGAACCCGGCTCAGCCGGGCTGTCTGTGTGCAAGGCAAATGTTCTACCACCTTGCTTTCGCTCCAGCCCTTATTAAAAAAAAAATATATATATATATATAATGAAATACTATGCAGTGTCAAGAAACAATGAAATCATGCAATTTGCTGCAACTTGGTTGGAACTGGAAGATATTATGTTGAGTGAAGTTAGCCAGAAGAATAAAAACAAATACAGAATGATCTCTCTATTTCACTATCTCACAATTCTGTGGAATATAGAATACTGTGTGAGGAAATGTATTGAAATTGGTTATTCAAATTTCACCAAGTCAAGGACTTAAAATAAAAATAGATACTTAGATGACTAGGGATGGGAGATAAGAGAAGATAAGTGTCTTGAGCCAGGTAAAATGCTATTTTTCCTTACCTACACCCAGGCAGATGGCAGAACAGCAGAGATGTCACCCAAGCACATGAGGCTTAGGTCAGACACTACATAAAGCTGACAGGACAGAAAGAATTTGTGGTAGAGTCCTAGAGAGAGCTAGCAACATGTTACAGGGCAGCAAGCCCCAGAAATAAGACATGGGTGATAGGGTTCCAGCTGTGTATTTCAGACTAGGAGAGATTACCCTGGATACAGAATGGTGTGGGGGAAATGACATGGGCACCATACATAGGAGGTGAACTGATGATGAGGTACACAACTTAGGATGCTATACACTGGACTAGGTATCAAGGGACAGGATGAGTGACATCACACGTTGGTAAAGGGAAATGCTTGAATATTGTGGAGGGATGTCTTGAGAACCCATTCAAGCTGACTGCTATGTCCTTATGACATGTTCACATCACTCTTGTCTTTACGTTGGGGGAAAAGAAGACATTCCAGGGTTAGTATAAAACAAGATAACATGAGGCTAACTCCCAAGGATAGTAGATACACAGGACAAATAGATTGCTCCATAGCTGGAAGCCTGCCTCATGAGAAAAGGGGAGAAAGCAGCTGGAATAAAGAAGGGATCACTAAGAAAAAGATGACTGCAGGAATTGGTCAGGATGGGAGATGTGGGCAGAAAGTAGATAAAGGACCAAACATGATAACCTCTTATGATCTGTATTGCAAACCATAATGCCCAAAATTAGAGAGGGAATATGGGGAATCATGTCTGCCATGGAGGCAGAGGGAGGGTGGGAAAGGGGGGTATACCGGGGATATTGGTGGCGGGGAATGTGCACTGGTGGAGGGATGGGTGTTTGATCATTGTGTATTGTAACCTGAGAGCAACATTCTATAGATGGGAACTGAATTGAAGAAATTATTAGAAGACAGATTTTATAAATATGAAAAAAATGTAAAAAAATTCACTCAAGTAGAAATGAAAGAGTTAAAGAATACAGTGAAGAACTCAGTATCAGAACTAAATAAACAAAAGAATTAGAAACACCAACCTAGTAGAAAAGTCACACGGCATCATAGATAGTGAAAATGTAAGAAAAAGAGATTGCTAAATCTTGAAGAAATTTTCTGATATGTAATGGACAACAGGAATAATAGTAAACTCCAACTTAGCAAAGAGAGAAGAGAGTAAAGAACAGATAGAATAGCTTGTGGAAGATTTATTAGCTAATAACTTGTTTGTCTGAGAACATTGATTTGTTTAATGATCCAGGAGAATGAAAGTGTGCCAATCAAAATAAACTGATTCCCACTCCAGACACTTTCTGCTTAACCTGCTTTGCTTAACAATGTATTCTTTTAGCTAAATATATTCTTGTGAGAGAAAGAAAGAAAGGAAGAAAGGAAGGAAGGAGGAAGGGAGGAAGGGAGGAAGGGAGGAAGGAAGGAAGGAAGGAAGGAAGGAAGGAAGGAAGGAAGGAAGGAAGGAAGGAAGGGAGGGAGGGAAAGAATAGAAAATATTTAAAACTAAGATACATTGTAATCAGTAAGAACAAGAGACCTTTCTTAATCATGTAGAGGGCAACCATAAGCGCCATAAATGAATGCTACACTTAAATGTAAAAGTGCTGAGAAGTAGAGGGATAGTCTTGATAACCTTTCACTATCAATATTGCAAACCACAATGCCCAAAAAAGAGGGGAGAGAGATAGAGTTAGAGAGAGAGAGAGAGAAGGAGAGAGAGAGAGAGAGAGAAGGTAAGCGCCTGCCATAGCGTCAGGCAGGAAGTAGGAGGGTGGGGGTGATGGGGGGAACCTGTGGAAACTGGTGCTGGGAAATGTACACTGGTGGAGGGATGGGTGTTAGAACTATATGACTGAAATCCAATCATGAACAGCTCTGTAAGGGATTATCTCACAGTGATTCAATTAAAAAAAACTGCTGATAAGTTTGTCTTATTTTAAATAAGCTCATTTAAGACATTTTGCAAAACTGGTTTCAAACATATGAAGTCCCTAAGCTGTTGCCCATCCATGAAGCTCTGAATGGTTTTTCCAAATCTGATTGGTGATCTAGCTGAATAGAAAAGAATCTCATTGGTGAGGTGTTTATTTCATTGAGTTTTTTTAAAATTTCCTTTTGTTTGTTTTTAACTATTTCCAAAAATTTTCTTCAGGCTCAGAGAGTCTCATTTTTTAAGTTTGCTGTAAATGTTACAGGCTTTCCTTTGTATGTACATTAATTTTGTTATCTTCTGGCTTTCAATGTTCTGTATATGTCTTTAGCTTTTGTCATTCTGAATACGTGTTTTCTAGTCTTTATTTTTAATGGGACCCCTCATTTTTAAATTTTTATTATTTTTTAATTAATTAATTAATTAATTATCTTTTTTTAAATATTTATTAGTGAGACTCCACTGTTGTTCAGTATAGTACTGGAAGTACCCCTCATTTTTTTTATGACAAACTTCAGGCCTTTTGGATTTTAATACCTGCTCTCTTAAAAATCTGAAAAATTTTATTGACGATTTTGTTAACTAGAGTTCTTCATCAAATTTTCCTTTTGTTTATTTCTAATTTGCTAAGAAATTTAATAGTTTTTCAATAATGAAATAACGTTCCCTTTATATTAAATACATTTCAGCCTTCTTCTGTTTACATGAAACACATCTGAAATCGCACAATTAATATAGGCTTAAGGGAAAGAATGGAAAACAATCACATAAATTCAGGGGGAAAAGACAAATTGGCCTTAGATATGTCAGACTGAACAGCTTTCAAATAAAATAAAGTAATAAAACATAGTTATGGACATCAAATGCATTACATTAATGCAGGCACTGCTCAGTATACACAAGAACATTAGTGTAATATACCACAATCAGCAAAAGCAATAGTAATGGTAAAAACGTATGATCATATCAATTGATGCAGAGAAAGATTTGAAAATATCTAACACACATTTGTGAGTATAACTCTCAACAAATAGTGATAGAAGAAACATGTCTAAAAATATCTAGTCTTTTGCAACAAATGAACAATTAATATTTGTGAAAAACAGAAAGCCTTTTCTGAGAGCAAAAACAGAAAGGGGTGACCATTTTCTCCACTATTATTTAATATAGTTTTGAAAATCCTTGTACAGCAATTAGGAAGAAAAAAATCAAAGTCATCTAAATTGGAAAAGAAACCTAGCTATGTGATTTGCAGAATATACATGATTATACATAAAAGACCATAAAGACAACATGAAGAAACTCTTAGAAACCATTAATCAATAGAGCAAAGTATCAAGCCCCCAAACCAGTTTAAAAACCTGCCAAATTTCTATTTCCAAAGAATGGCTTAGGAAGGATAAAATAAAAGAAGACTACTCTAAAATCGTGTCCTAAAATATCAAATATCTAGGAATCAACTTAATGAAAGATAGGAAGGATTTATACACTGGAAGCTTTATGTTGCTATAGAAAGAACCAGAAGAGGAGATCAGGACTCAGAATCATATTAAACCTTCCATATCCATGTTTATGGAATGGAAGGTTTAATATTGTGAAAATGAGCATTCTGCCCAAAACATTGTGCCAGTCAATGCAAGTGTCAACCAAATTCCACAAAAATTATCCAAGGACTTAGAACAAATTACTAAAATTTTATGGAAAATACAAGGACATTATAAGATAAAAGAATTTGGGATGCACTGCTATTCTTTTTTTAAAAATTTTAATTAGTGAAACACTATGATGTACAGTAGTAGATTTACATACAATGATCAAGTACCCATCCCTCCACCAGTGCCCATTTTCCACCATCATGGATCCCAGTATCCCTCCCACACCCATCCCCTCATCCCACCCTGCCTCTATGGCAGGGCATTCCCTTTTGCTCTCTCTCTCCTTTTGGGTATTGTGATCTGCAATAGAGGCATTGAGTGGCAATCATGTTCAGTCCATAGTCTACTTTCAACATGTATCTCCCCTCCTGGGAGAATCCTCCAAACACCCTTTATTTGGTGCTCCCTTCTCTATCTGAGCTGCCCTTTTCCCTGGAGTGCCCGGCTGGCCTCTAAGCCATAGAGTAATCCTCCTGGTACTGATCTGGCCTATTCTTGGGTATTAATTTCCTGTTTTTGCACTGCTATTCTTGATTTCATAAATATTAGCATTGTAGCACTGTCCTCCCGTTGATCATAGATTTGTTCGAGCAAACACCAGTAACGTCTCCATTGTGAAACTTGATACTCTTTTGGCATAAAATATGTCACAGGAAGCTTGCCAGGCTTTGCTGTGAAGGTGGGATACTCTCGGTAGCTTGCTGGGCTCTCTGAGAGGAGCAGAGGAATCGAACCTGGGTTGGCCGTGTGCAAGCAAGTGCCCTACTCGCTGTGCTATCACTCCAGCCCACCATAAATCACGATCACGACCACCCTGTTGTTCGTCGATTGCCTCGAGCAGGTGCCAGTAACGTCTTCTTCGTCCTAGCCCTGAGATTTTTTTTTTTAAAGTGTCATATTCAAGGCTTTTTCAGGGTTAGGAGAATGAGACCCATCATTGTTACTGGTATTTGGCATATTGGGTATATCACGGGGAGTTTGCCAGACTCTGCCGTGTGGGCATGTTACATTTGGTAGCCTGCCAGTTTGACCAAATTAGGAATGAGATGATAACATGTCGCGCGGCCGCGAATGCGGCTGTGCGCTTCGGGGAGCTGAGTGTGATGATCTCTGGATCCTGGCCATTGTTGGAGTTACACGGCAGTTGGTGGGTGTAACTGTCTAGTTACTGGCAGGTCCAGTTCCAAACTGTGCAGGCTTGGAGATCTCAGCCCCGGGTCCCACACACCTGGGTTCCTCTGTCAGTTCTTTTATGCGTGAGGCTCATCCAAGTGTGTGGAGAGTGATCCCAGCATGGCCTTGGCTGGGCCTCGGTGGTCTTCAGCTGTTGGGCCCTGGTGGAGACAGTCAGGTATAGGGTAGGAGTCTCTGCCTTGTTCTCTCCCAGGAGCTGAGTGTGATGATCTCTGGATCCTGGCCGTTGTTGGAGTTACACGGAAGTTGGTGGGTGTAACTGTCTAGTTACTGGCAGGTACAGTCCCAAACTGTGCAGGCTTGGAGATCTCAGCCCCGGGTCCCACACCTGGGTTCCTCTGTCAGTTCTTTTATGCGTGAGGCTCATCCAAATGTGTGGAGAGTGGTCCCAGCATGGCCTTGGCTGGACCTCGGTGGTCTTCAGTTGTTGGGCCCTGGTGGAGACAGTCAGGCATAGGGTAGGAGACTCTGCCTTGTTCTCTCCCAGGAGCTGAGTGTGATGATCTCTGGATCCTGGCCGTTGTTGGAGTTACACGGCAGTTGGTGGGTGTAACTCTCTAGTTACTGGCAGGTCCAGTCCCAAACTGTGCAGGCTTGGAGATCTCAGCATAAATATTTAATAATAAAAATTGTGCTACTTGAGTAAATATAGATTCATACCAGAGCTGAACAGAATGAAGAGCCCAGACATAAACCATCATATTTATAAACAGTTAATCTATTACAAAAGTGCTACATGAATGAAGTGGAGCAGAAGACTTTTCAGAAAATAATGGTGAGAAAACTGGATAGCTACATACTAAAAAGAAAATAAAAGGAACTAAAAAAAGAGAAGAAAAGAAAAAGGAAATAAATCGGGAGTGTCTCACATTACTGAAAAAAGTCAATTAAAAGTGAGTTAAGTATCTCTAGATTATACCAGAATTCATCAAATATATTAAGTAAGGCATAGGCAAAATTATACAGGCTATAAACTGCATAATTTTTTTCAATTATTTGATTTTATTAATAAAGAAAATAAAAATAAAAATATGGCACTACATAAAATTTAAAAGTTTTCATGGAAAAAATAAATTTAAGTTAAATACTGAAACACTAGTAAATAGAAATATGTTTTACACTATATATCATATAAAGGCCTATTATCCAAAATATATAAAGCACTCCCACCAAAAAATCCAGCAACTAAATAGATAATAGTAGCACCATCAACGGAAAGAGGAGATTAAAAGATGTTTTTACAAAGAGAATATACTGAAGGCAAAATATATCAAAATTATTCATCATCATCTACTATTAGGGAAATACAAGTTAGTACAACAATAAAATATCAGTTTATGCCAGTGAGAATGGTATATATCAAAGCAACTGCAGGATGCCAATGCTATTGGGCATTTAGTGAAAAAGAAATTCTCTTTCACTGTGCGTGGGAATATTTTCTTGCTCAACCCTTATGAAACACAGTATGGATATATTTTTAAAATAAGAATAGGAATTCCATATGACTGATCAATTCCACCTTTTACCATAAAACCCACTAACAAAAATACATTAACCATTAATGATTTATGGACACCTGTATACTGAGTTTTAGTATAATAGCCAGATATGGAAAATTGCCCAAATATTCAATTATTGATAAATGGAAAAATTTTGCTCTATGTATGAATGACAAATACATAAGTATCTATATAATAAACAATGGAATATATAATCAAAAATGAAATATTGCAATTTTCTATAATGTGAATGGAGCTATCTGAAGTCAGTCATGTTAAGCAAAATATGTTAAAGTGAATATTAAAAAGTACCCAAAAAAGGATGAAAAATATATGGTAATGGAACTACCACTTGGGGTCTGAATACAGAACTGAGGCTACAAAGATAGCTTGAATGGAGGCAATAGGGCAGAAGGAAAATAAAAATGTCTAACTCTAAGTAACTCCATCTCAGAGGTTGAGAGTCCTGTACATTCTGGTTGTGATGGGAGTGGAAAATAGAGGGAATCATCCTAATAATTATGGTATAGAGATATTAGCACTTTGGTGCTGGGCATAGTATGGTTAAATTATATCTCTAAAACACATAAACACACTATGTAATTAATGTTACCTCAATTAAGTAATATATAAAATAAACCAATTATTGTAATAACGAATTTCTTTAGAATGATACCCATCTAAAACTCTGTATACCAGCTTCTCAAATTAATTTGGCCTATTATCCCTTTTTCAGAAAAAAAATCACACAGTATCCCTACTAGGTATATACTTTCCTTATACACGCAGGAAGTTCACCCAAGTTGCACCTGAGTATACTATTGCCTCCCTGCATCATACCAGTGACCCCTGGGAATGGTATTGTCTACTGTGGGAAATTGCTGTAAATTATGAAAACCATGTTCGTTTGAATTTCACATATAAGAATTGCCTGCTCTTGGAATCAGTAGAATTAAAAATATGTCAATTTTATTTATCCTTCATGTAATTAACAAAACACCATTGAATGTTTTGGAAAAAGTCTGCAACTGCCACTGTGAAACATCCAAAAGTATTACGTTCACTGTTAACATCCCCGAGATGATGAAACACCTTTTCAATGCCTTCTCATGTAGCATCCTTACAATTTATTTTGTATAAAATGCTCAGTAATCCTGAGTAGTTTAGTCCCAATGTCTTGGTTGTACTAAATTTCTTAATGTCTTATTAGTATTTAGCTGTATTGTTACTTATAAAATTTCTCTAAGGGAGAGGACTGAAGTATTTTTCTCTTAGCACAAGAAATTTGTTCTGTATGATGCTGAGTATTCCGGACTAGTTTAATTAAAAGGAATTATGATGTATTAAATTCTTTAATGTCTCATTATGTTTCAGCAGTATTGGAGCATTAACAATCTCTATAAGGTAGGGACGAAAATATTTTTCCTTGGGAAAAACGCTAATAAAAATGCAGGAAAATGGGGTGTAGTTCAGTAGTAATTATGTTGTATTCCTTTATAAGAGCGGGGTTAAATCCCTAGCACCACAAAAGACTTGATGGGAGGGCAGATATTTGTAGATAATAATTTGGATTCTCTCTATGTAGTCATAATAAATATATTGAAAATTAGCCAGAATGAAACTATTGCAGTATAGAATCTTATTGAATTTTCTGTGTAAGAAATGTGGTCATGGAATCAAAAGCATGCTTTGTTTCCTTATATTTAAGTATTGATGGTTAAGTAAATAAATTAGGACTCCCTATATCACAGATGGGCTGGAACGATAGCACAGTGGGTAGGGCGTTTGCCTTGCACGCAGCCAATATGGCCGACCCGAGTTTGATTCCTCCGCCCCTCTGGAAGAGCCCGGCAAGCTACCGAGAGTATCTCGCCCGCGCGGCAGAGCCTGGCAAGCTACCCGTGATGTACTGATATGCCAAACACAGTAATAACAAGTCTCACGAAGGAGGCGTTACTGGGCCCACTAGAGCAAATCGATGAACAACGGGAGGACCGTTACCGTGGTACAACAGATAAACCGTGTAGTATATTGTTCTTGAAAATATGCTCATTAGGTCCAACAAAGGGAGTAGTGAATGAAATTAATTCTAAAGAAATGTTTTAAAATCTTTTATTAAAACCTAAACCAATGTGAATGGTTTAGATTGTTCTATTAATTTCTCCTCTATTCATTATTTATGTACAGGAATGCAACCAATTTTTTCTGTATTAATGTTGTAGCTGGCCAATTTACTGTATTGGCATATTGTTTCTAGGAGCTTTCTGTTGAATCTTTAAGTTCTTCTATGTCTGTTAACATGTTATCTGAAAATAATCATAATTTGACATCTTTTCAGTTTGGATTACTTTCATTTCTTTCCCTTGACTGATTTCTCAAGCTAAGACTTCTAATAATATATTGAATAAAAGTGAAGACAATAAACACCCTTGCTTATACCTAATCTCAGAAGGAACACTTTTAATATTTCAGCATTGAGACATATACTGACTGTGTTTTTTTTTTTTTTAATTCGGCCATTGTTCTACTGAGTAAAGGTTTTTTCCACCTCCATTTTGTTGATGGTTTTTTATCACGAATGTTGATTGTCAGAGCTTTTCTCTCGAACTTTTGATATGATTATTGGATTTTAATATTTGCTTTTATTAATATGGGGTATTATATTAATTGATTTGCATACATTGAACATATTTGCATTTCTGGGAAGAACCTCACTTGAATGTGGTGTACATTATTATTTTTAAAAAATATGCTCTTGGATTCAGTTTGATAAGATTTTGTTGAGGATTTTTGCATTGACGTGTATCAAGGCGATTAGTATGAAGTTCTGTTCTTTTAGAAGCATATCTATTTTATTTATTAGTGTAATGTAAGATTCGCAGAATCTCTTAGGAAGGACTCCTGGTTATTCAATATTTTGGAAGAGTGTAAGGAGTAAAGGCAATAAGTATTCTTTACAGGTTTGATAGAATTCTCCAGTAACCCCACCTGATATAGGACTTTAGGTGTTGAGGAATCTATTAGTGTTTTCAATTTACTAAATTGTGATTGGCATGATCATGTTTCCTACAACCTCTTTATTTAGTTTGGTTAGATTACAGGATTCTAAGAATCTCTATATTTCCTAGGTTTTCCATTTTAAGAGCATAAAATTGTTCATAGTAACTTCTCATAATATGTTGAATTTCTGAGGGGTACATTGCAATTTATATCTTTTCTTTTATAATTCTATTTGTAAATTTTCCTGTTGTTCTCCTCATGAGTCTATAGGAAATTCTCTTTATCTTGTATACAAATTCTAGTTTTATTGATTCTTTTCATTGCTTTTATGATTTATATGTCACTGATTTCTGCTGTAGTTTTCACAATTTTCTTTGACGTTTTTAAAGTTAATTTGTTGTTCTTTCTCAAGATTTTTGAGATATGTGCTTAAGTAGATAATCTGGATGTTTTCATCCTTAAAGTATACCTCCATTGCTTTGGATTTTTCCCTTAGTATGGTGTTCCCTGTATTTCATAGATTCTGTTTGCTTGTTTTTTTATTCCATCATTTTTGAGGAATATTTTTATTTCTTCCTTGATTGACTCTTTGATCTCATTTTTATTGAGCTTCCAAGTTTTGAAGGTTTTTCTGAACTTTTTTGATGAACTTCTGCTTTATTTTTTAAATTCAATTTTATTTTTATAAATTAAATTTTATTTTTATAATTTTGTTCACAATAATTGATTACATTCAATATTCCAGCACCAATCCCACCACCAATACATCTTCTTACCACCATATTTCAAATTATTCCACCCCAATTACCCCAAGCCTGTCCCCAAAGTAAAACATAATAATTAGTTTGTATTTCTTGTTATGAATAATCCACTAAAGAGGATTCAAAAAAGTTTCCTTAGAAAAAAGTGTGTGAAGTTTGTTGTATCACCGTGGAGCCATTAAGCCCTTGTATACTATATGAGATGCCGTGTGGCCGCGAATGTGGCTGTAAACTTCCACTTTAAAGGCATTGTCTTACAAGGTGCTTTCTATTTTTTCTATATTTGTAAATTTATTTATGTATGATATACAGTGTCAAAAATCAAAAAGATGTATTCTGTGACGTGGTGCCACTGGCAAAGACAACAGTGTGGGAACTTTCTCCTCTGACAAAAATAGAACCCCAAGATTGGAATATCCCTTTGGGTAAATAAAGTATAGGTCTTAGAATACAAAGAGTTTTCATTGTGCACCCTAATAAGAATATAATAGCAGGACAGAATAGAATAGATGACAAATACCTGATGGCTGCAATCCTGTGACCACCAATGCATACAAAAATAGTTTAGGATTTTTAAGATGTAGAGGAAAACATGAACAAAAATATAATAGAAAATTGTTAGAATTTTATAGTATAAGTAGGTCTGCTGATTGGCTATGTGGAGTACCTCAGCCTTTGCTCTTAATGTACGTACTGAATGTTGATGTGCTTACTCATTGTCCTTAATGTCTCTGTCAATGTAAATAATGGCTCTTGTTTTGGGAGCTCAGGTGAGGCAGTAATTTATTATTGACTAAATGACCTGCCTGTGAGATCACTGATGTATGGTAAAGCTTTTACAGACAGTCCTGTGTGTTCAGCTTCTTATGCATTTATTTGACTCATTCTCTGTGACTGACCCCATGCTAGATGATGGTCAAAGGTGCCAAGGTGCCAATCTGATTTGCATTAGACACAACAGAATAAAAATAAGCGAATAGGGCAACATCAAATTAAAGAGCTCTGCATGGAAAAAACACAGGCTAAAAAGAAACCTAACTGCATAGGAGAAAATATTTGTACTCAATTAATCAGATAAAGGATTGATATCTAAGACATATAAAGTACACACAAAGCTAAACAACAATAATTCTATAAACCCTATCAAATACAGGGAGAAGAAATTAACAGACACTTCTCTGAAGAAGACAGAAGGATACCCAATTGACACATAAAATATTCACTACTACTTTTTATTTGGGAATCTGAATCAAGGTGACAATGAGATATCATCTCAAAATAGTGAGATGGTATATATCGAAAACTCTGGGAAAATCTGTGTTAATTAGTCTGAAGTGAAAAATAACTGTCATTTTCTGGTAGAATTGTTATCTGGATCAACCCCTATGAAAAATGATATCGTGATTCTCAGGTAAGTATTTAGGTGTTATATGATCCAGCAATCTTCTGGGTAAAATTTACTTCTGAGACAAAACCCCATTCATTCAAAAGGATATCCGCACGCCATTACTTATTGCGCACTTAGCACAATAGCTTGGCAATGGAATCAGCCTAGGTATCCAATTAAGAGATGAGTTACTTATGAAGAAGTGGTATATATAAAACCAAAGAGTATGCAACTGTAAGAACAATGAAATCATGCAATTTGCTTCCACTTGGATGGAAATTGAAGATACTGTGTTAAGTGAAGTAAGTCAGAAAAAGAATGTGGGTTGGAATGATAATACAATGGTTAGGTAGGGTTCTTTCCATAGATGCAGCAAACCAGGATACAATCCTTCATATTCCATGTAGTCCCCTGAGCCCCACCAAAAATGGTTCCTGTGCACAGAGTCAGGAGTAATAGTAGTAAGCCATGAGCACTGCTGGGAGTGCATTCACAGCCCCCCCCCCCATATGAAAACAGGATGATCTCACTTATCGGAGGTATGTAGGATAAAATGTAGAATAAAAGAACTAGGGAATGAAAGGTATTAAAAGGGATACTTAGGTCACCATTGACCCACAAACTATTGAAGGAGAACAAGAAAGGAAAAAGTCTAGGGAGAAATTTAGAAGAGGGAGATAAAAAGTAACAGAGATAGAACTTCAGGGACTCAAGTATATTGGTGTTTTACAAGTATGGTATATGTACATACTCAAACCACAAAGCCACAACATCAAAAGCATAAGATTAAAATTTAAAAAAATTTTTTAAATATATCTGTTGGGGCCAGTGAGCTAGTACAGCTGGCAAGGGCTTGCCTTGCTCATACTTATGTTGTGTCACTTGAACCCACCTGCCCTGGTTCTCCAAAAAACACCAGGAGTGAGTCCTGAGTGTAAAGTTAGGAGTAAGTCTTGAGCATCATCCAGTGTGACCCAAAAACAGAAACTGAAAAAATGCCTTCCAAGGTGGCAGGGTGTGGAGTAGGAGGGTACATGGGAACACTAGTGGGGTGTGAGGGAGTTGAAACTGATGGTGGAATTGGTACAGGAATATTGTATGTTTGAAACTTAGCTATAAATAATATCACGATGCTTTAATAATTTTTTAAAAATTTAAGAATTTCACACAAGACTGAAGCTTCTATGTTTTCTGAAATTGATAAACTGCAATAAAACTTTAACACCAACCATTTGAAAATCTGAAAGATACAAATTAGAATTTTAAAGAGAATACCTCTTTCCATTCATCTTTCTGTGCATCATATGACTCAACTGTCTTCAAATATGTATGTCCATCATATCCTCCAACAACGTAGAGCTTATCTCCAAGTGAACAAACAGCAACGGCATCACGGGGAACATTCAGTGGCGCCACGGTTGACCAAGAATTGGTCTTTGGATCATACCTTAAGAGGTTAGTAAGACAATTGAAAGAGGAATTCGTCATGGTAAAAATAAAAATAATAGCATTAAGTAAATATATATTTATTTAATATAATAAACTGAAACACCTCATAAATATTTCTGTGATATATTAAATATTAGAATATGCACATGAAATAATTCTTTATTGCCACCAGATGTCACCCAAAGCATATAAAAATGTCTTTCTTATCTAAAATGACATGCAATTTTTTAAGTCAACTCTCAAATTCTCTATGAGGAAATAACACATAATATTTTAAATTTATTTTAACTAGGCCATCTCTCATTTAGTATGCTACTTGAGGACTTTTACATTTTAAAAATTTTATTAGTGAGATTAGTGAGATGGAGATGTATGATACGATTTATACTCTAGCTAATGTTTTAAGTAAAAGATAATAAAACTCCATTTTTAGAGTTTAGAAAGCACTGCCTTAATTTTAATTATGTTTGGGGGGGCACACTCTATGATGCTCAGGGACTGTTTCTTGCTAAGTGCTGGCAGTCATTTCCAGCAATGCTGAGGGAACATGTGACGCCAGAAATGAAATCTGGATATCCTGTATGCAAAATCTGTGATCAGCTCTTATTGCCATCTCTCCCAGTCAACACAAGCTATTTTTTAACCTATTTTTTGTTTTTTTTTTGAACTACACCTGCAGTTGTTCAGGACTTAGTCCTGGTTAGATGATACCCGAGGGCCACTTCTGGCAGATGACAGGGATCAAACCCAGAGCAACAGCATGAAAAACAAGCATGAAAAACAGCATGAAAAACAAACTTATTCCGTGCACTTTCCCTTCAGTACATTCATTTTAATATTACATTCACTGTGAGTTACAGCAATCTTCACTTAATCACTTAATCACTTAATCCCCGTTATTCATCTATTTATTCGAGCGGGTGCCAGTAATGTCTCCATACAGCAATCTTATGTTAACTTTTTCCTCTATCAACCCCCTATATATCTCTAAAGGACGCAAACAAATTTTCATTTTATATTGAAATTTGCTTATTATCTTCAAATTGGATTTTTGTTTGTTTTCCATGTTGTGGCCACACCCAGTGGTGCTTAGAGCTTACTCCTGGCCTTTTGCTCAAAGATCATCCCTGGTGGCCTTGATGGGGCAAAATGCTTGCTGGAGATCGAAACAGGTTTGGCTGCTTGCAAGGCAAACACCCTAGCAGTTGTAGTATCACTTCAGCCCATCTCCATTGTTTCAATAGAAACAAAATTAAAGATAATTCAGTAAATAATTATTAATGAAAATATTCTCATGAAACCATTTCCTAAAATTTAAAGCATTTTAAATGTACAAATAAAAATATAATCCTGCCCTGGCGCCTGCCTGTCCTAGCCGGGGCCCCTTGGAGGGGAGCGGGTTGAGTTTCATTCCCCGCCCCGACCAGGGCTCTGGCAGCCGAAGACCTCCAGAACCAGCCACCACCATGCTGAGACCACTCTCCACACGCATGAAGGTACCGGCAGAGGAGCAAAGGCATGCAGGTCCCGGGGCTGACATCTCCAAGCCTGCTCAGATCGAGGCTGAGCATCCTCCACCCAGATACTCCATCCTCCAGTAGGCAGGGGTCACACGCACCAACTGGACCCTGGCGCCGTGTAATCCCATCAATGGCCAATACTCAGAGACTATAAAACCCAGCTCCCAGAAGCACATGGCCGCATGAAATCTTATTATCTCATTCCTTCTTTGGACAAACTGGCAGGCTATCAAATGTAACCTGCCCACACGGCAGAGTCTGGAAACTCCCTGTGGCGCACCCAATATGCCAAATACCAGTAACAATGATGGGTCTCGTTCCCCTAACCCTGAAAGAGCCTTGAATATGGCACTTTTTAAAAAATCTCAGGGCTAGGACGAAGGAGACATTACTGGGGCCTGCTCGAGGCAATCAACGAACAACAGGATGGTCGTGATCGTGATCATGGTAGAAAAATAAAATCCATAATTCTAAAAATGTTCTCTATTTTTACATTGTTCTAACTGTAAAATTCAAATAAAAATATTTTATTTACATAAATATTTCATTTACTTCCTTATATTATTTTATCATATTTTATCTTATTTCACAGGAGATCCCAGATATCCTAAGAGAGGAAACCCCATTGAAGAGCAACAAGTTATATAGTCCTGAACCCAAATTTATGGTGTGAAATACCACCTTGAGAAACAGAATTGAGTTGAAGTAGTGAAAGCAGTTGTGGAGAGATATTTAAGATTCAAAGATGTGATGAACTTGCCTTGTAAAACGGGGGATAAGTTGAAAATCTGGCACCCCAAACCTATAATTTTAGTCCTACAAAACTGAAATAGGAACAAAAGGGTATGAGACATACAAGGTCAGAATTAGTGAACCACTTTAAGTCAGTGGTCACATAGAACTTGCTAGAAGATACCATCTTTGATCACATTAGAAAAAGAAATATTCTGTGAAAAAACTTATGAGCTGAGTTTAACCTATGCCAACGTAAAAACCCAGGAAAGTGGACCTGAATAGGATTTGTTTATACCTTATCTTAAAATAGCAGCTTCTCCTGCTTCACATTTGAACGATAGCATACAGCATGAATGAATACTTAAAGTTAAAAAGGGCCATACCCCTGGGTCTAAAGCAATAGTACAGAAGAGCAGATTGCACACGGCAAACCCTGATTCTATTCCCATCACTCCCTGAGCCCCACACGGTGTTATTCCTGAAGACAGAGTCAGTAGTAAGCCCTAAAGACTGCCAGGTGTGTTCCCGCCTTGAGATTTTAGCAACCTCTCCTTACTTGTTCTTCCCAATGGTGCCATATTGGAGGCTCTTTCAGGGTCAGGGCAATGAGACCCGTTACAGCAGAGCCTGGCAAGCTCCCAATAGCATATTCGATATGCTAAAAACAGTAACAATAATTAAGGGATCAATTCCTCAAATTAATTGACTTACATATAAGAAGTACCATCATGCATGATATTGCAAACCAAATTCTAAAATTAATAAAAGCCAACATGAAAATAATGTAGATAAAGGACAAAAGTTATAGACATTTATACTACGTAAAATTTACTGTGAAGATCTAAAACTAGGCCGGAGCCTTAGTACAGCAGGTAGGGCACTTGCCTTGCATGCAGCCTACTTTGGTTTGATTCCTGGAACCACATATGGTCTTCCAAGCACAGCCAGGAGTGAAGCCTAAGTGCTGGGTGTGGCTCAATCAAAACAAAAAAATCTTGAACAAAATTCTAGTGAAATTTACAAAAATTTTGCCTGAAACATTTAAAATAGATCACATCATGGCTGAGTAGAATTTATTCTTAGGATGCAAGGTTAATTCAAAATATTTCAAATAATTTATATGACAGACTACATTAATAAAAGGAAAGATAAATTTAGTGAGATTAAAAATAGATGCAGAAAAATTATAAGAAGAATAGACATTCATTTACTATAACAAATTGAGGATTAAAGAAATATAAACCAATTTTTTAAAGGTGTTAGAGTGTTCACATTTATTTATTTATTTATTTATTTATTGCTTTCTGGTCACACCTGGCGATGCGCAGGGACTACTCCTGGCTTTGCACTCAGGAATCACTCCTGGCGGTGCTCAGGGGACCATTTGAGATGCCGGGAATTGAACCCAGGTTTGCCACATGCAAGGCAAACACCCTAACCGCTGTGCTATTCCTCCAGCCCCAACATAACCCAATTTAAAAAATACAATACACAATGAAATGAAGCTAATGTTAAATTATAGAAAAATGGAATGCTTTTCTCTAAAAAGAGTTCCATTCCGATCACGATTATTCAACATAATCCTAGCTATAATAAGTTAGTAAGCAAAATAAGTAAATGGTGTTTATTTTGGAAAAGAAGGTCTTAAAATGTAATTGTTAATAATTCTGCAGATATGTATCTTTAAGAAACTAGAAGTTTATATTTTGTAAAAAAAAAAAAAAGAAAAAAACAAGTGAGATATGTGTTCAAAGAGTAGTATGTGGGATTGAAGAGTGAACCTCATTTACCATTTTAATAACATTCAATTCTTTGAATAAGCTTAAATAATGAAGTAAAGACTTATCTCTTGAAAATTATAAATCATTATTATGGGGCGATGAAATAAACCGAAACTTTCTCAAAAAAGAAATCTGAATGGCTAAAAGCCACATGAGAAAATGATCCACATAATTAATCAGCAGGGAGATGCAAATCAAAACCACAGTGAGATATCATTTCAGACCATAGAGACTGGTCCACATCCAAAAGAACAAAAGCAACGAGTGCTGGTGCGGATGTGGCGAGAAAGGGACCCTCCTTCACTGCTGGTGGGGATGCCGACTGGTTCAGCCCTTTTGAAAAACAGTATGGACGATTCTGAAAAAAATTAGAAATTGAGCGCCCATATGACCCAGCAATACCACTCCTGAGAATATATCCCAGAGAGGCAAAAAAGTATAGTCGAAGTGACATCTGCACTTGTTTGTTCATTGCAGCACTTTTACAATAGCCAGAATCTGGAAAAACCTGAGTGTCCAAGAATAGATAACTGCTTAAAGAAACTTTGGTATATTTACACAATGGAGTACTATGTAGCTGTTAGAAAAGATGAAGTCATAAAATTTACATACAAGTGGTACTACATGGAAAGTATCATGTTAAGAGATATGAGTCAGAAAGAGAGGGACAGACATAGAAAGATTGCATTCATCTGGGGAACATAAAGTAAGAAAATAGGAGACTAACACCCAAGATTTGGTGTCATTAGTACCAGGAGTTTTGCTCCATGGCTTGGAGGCCAGCCACACATTCTAGGGGGAAAGGCAGCTCAGGTAGAGAAGGGAGCACCAAAAAAAGGATGTTGGGAGGATCCTCCCAGGATGGGAGAAGCGTGCTGAAAGTAGACTATAGACCAAACATGATTGCCACTCAATGCCTCTTTTGCAAACCACAGCACCCAAAAGGAGAGAGAGAACAAAAGGGTATGCCCTGCCACAGTGGCAGGGTGGGATTGGGGGAATGGGGGGTGGGAGGAATACTGGGATCCGTGGTGGTGGGAAATGGGCACTGGTGGAGGGATGGGTATTTGATCATTGTATAATTGAAACCCAAGCACAAAAATTTGTAAGTCTACAACTGTAACTTATGGTGTCTCACTAATAAAAATAAAAAATAAATTAAAAATTATAAATCATTATTAAAAACACAGAAATGCAGAATAGCTGGTTTTCGCCCTTGGTCTGCGCGGGATGGGTACTGAGGCACACTGCACGGAAACAAAGCTGAATCGCTCCGGGCATTCTCTCCTCATTCAAAGAGGTACCCGCCCAGCAGCTGGTGCCAGGGACCCTTTTTGGAGCAATGGGCACTAACGCGGCCGCAAGTTATTCTCCCACTACATATACCATAAGAACCATAAATTACCCTCTTAGATGGAACTTTCTCTAGGTTAGCTCAACCACTAGAAACACATTAGCCAATAATTCATTAAGCCTATCTCAATTCATTCTGCATCTTAAGCAGAATAGTAATAGTGAACGTGAAGGTCTAACCACACTGGTCACAATGGTAAAGCAACGCAAAAGCCAACCAAACTTTCTTATTGAAGAGGCTAGCCCAGAAGACACCAAGAGTACTGTAGTATTAGACAACCTCTCTGACAAGGAATTTAGAAGGGAGCTAACTGAGGGTGTTTAGGGAACTAAAAGAAACAATGGAAAGCAATGCCAATAATACAAGAGGATTTGAAGGTAGAAATGAGGAAAATGCAAACAGAAATGTCAGACCTGAAAAACCTGGTAGGCGAATTGAAAAACTCTGGGGAAGGCCTCAGCAGCAGAGTAACAGCTGCTGAGAACAGAATCAGTGAGCTCGAAGATGAAATACAGAGACTCTCCAGAAAAGAGCAGAAAATGGAGAAGAGACTCACAATTCGGGAACAGATGGCAAAAGAGGATTGGGATGAAGCCAAGAGGGGTAACATAAGAATTATTGGAGTCCCAGAGGGACAGGAAGAAAACACTGATGAAGGAGAAACTGTCAAAAACATCATTGCTACAACGTTTCCAGAGCTGAAGAAAACATGTGACCACATTCAGGAGGCCCGAAGCATACCAGTTAGAAGAAATCCAAATAAAAATACCCCAAGACACATCCTGAGATAGTGAAGGCCATTTCTTATTGATCAAGGGATCTGCACAACAGTAAGAATGTACAATACTAAATGTATATGCACCTAATGAGGGGCCAGCAAAGTACTTAAAAAGAACCACTCATAGACTTGGAGAAAGACAATGATAGCAACACAATACTAATGGGAGACTTCAACACCGCTTTGTCATCTGCTGATAGATCAACCATACTCAAGCTTAGCAAGGACATACTTTATCTGAGGGAAAGAATGGAAGAAAGGGACTTAGTAGATATATACAGGACCCTTCATCCTCAAAAAGATGAATACACATTCTTCTCAAGCATTCATGGAACATTCTCCAAGACAGACCACATGCTGAGCCACAAAACATACTTCCATAAAATTAAGAAGATAGAAATTGTATCAACAATTTCTCAGATCAGAATAAGCTGAAATTAGAAGTAAATGACACACAAAACAGAACATTAAATCAAACACATGGAAATTGAACATTGCGCTATTGAAGAACAAGTGGCTTAATAAGGAAATCAAAGAGGAAATCAAAAGATTCCTAGAAATGAACGAAAATGAGTACACGAGTTACCAAAACTTATGGGACACAGCAAGAGCTGTGTTAAGAGGAACGTTTGTAGCTCTACAAGGATTCCTCAGGAAGGAGGAGCAAGCCCAAATAAACTCACAGCTTAGAGCTTGGAGAAGGACCAACAAAAGGAGCACGACCCGAAAATGAGGAAGGAAATAATTAAACTCAGAGCAGAGATTAACGAGATGGAAACCCAAAAAACAATCCGAAAGATCAATGAAAGCAAGAGCTGGTTCGTCAAGAAAATTAACAAGATCGATAAAACTCTAGCAAAATTCACAAAGAAAGTTAGAGAGACAACCCTAATAAACCGAATCAGAAATGAAAAGGGGGTCATTACAACAGAAACTACAGAAATTCAAAGGATGCTCAGTTTCGAGAAGCTTTATGCCACGGAACACGAAAACCTCGAAGAAATGGATAAATTCCTAGTCTCCTACAGACTCCCAAGGCTGAACCAAGAAGACCTTGAATACCTGAACAGACCTATCACCATCAAAAAAATTGAAATGGTAATAAAAATTCTCCCCAAGAACAAAAGTCCTGGCCAGGATAGATTCACTGGTGAGTTCTTCCAAATCTTTAAAGAGGACTTACTCCCAATCCTCTTTAAGCTTTTCCACGAAATTGAAATATCAAAAACACTTCCGAACAGTTTCTACCAAGCAAATATCACACTGATACCAAAAGCAGACAGAGATACCACAAAGAAAGAGAATTACATGCCGATATCCCTGATTAACACATATGCAAAGATCCTTAACAAACTTAACAAATAGAATCCAACGACTCATCAAAAATATCATACAACATGACCAAATAGGATTCATCCCAGGGATTTAAGGATGGTTTCCCGTTTGGAAATATATCAACATGATCCATCATATGAACATAAGAAAAGATAAAAAAGCATATGATCATATCAATAGATGTAGAGAAAGCATTTGGCAAGATCCATAACCACTTTATGATGAAAACCCTTGCCAAAATTGGTATAGAGTGGACTTTCCTCAAAATAGTTGAAGCTATATAAAACAAGCCTACAACAAGCATCATCCTCAATGGGGAAAAACTGAGAGCCTTCTCCCTACGATCAGGGACAAGACAAGGATGCCCACTCTCTCCACTACTGTTCAATATAGTACTGGAAATAATTGCAATAGCAATTAGCAAGAAAAAGATATTAAGGGTGTCCAAGTAGGAAAGGAAGAAATCAAGCTTTCACTGTTCACAGATGATCTGATACTATACTTAGAAAACCCTAAAACCTCTACCAAGACACTCCTAGAAACGATAGATTTGTACAGAAAAGTTGTAGGCTATAAAATCAATACCCGAAAGTCCATGGCTTTCCTATACACAGATAGTGAGAGAGAATAAAATGACATGAAGAAAACAATCCCGTTCACAATTGTACGCCAGAAAATCAACTTCCTAGGAATTAGTTTAATTAAGGAAGAAAAGGACCTTTACAAAGAAAACTGCAAAACGCTGCTTCAGGAAATAAAAGAGGACACGAGAAATTGGAAAAATAAATCCTTGTTCCTGGATAGCGAGAATTAACATTGTCAAAATGGCAATACTTCCCAAAGCACTATACAAATTTAATGCAATCCCTATTATGATACCCAAGACATTCTTCAAAGAAATGGAGCAAACACTCCTGAAATGCATATGGAACAATAAGCCCCCACGAATAGCTAAAACAATTCTTGGAAAAATGAAAATGGGACGAATCAACCTCCCTAACTTCAAACTCTACTAAAAAGCAGTAATAATTAAAGCATCATGGTTCTGGAACAAAGGCAGAGCTGCAGACCTATGGAAAAGGATTGAATATACTGACATCTCCCCTCAAACATGCGATCATCTAATCTTTGATGAAGGAGCAAGATATGTGAACTGGAATAAGGAAAGCCTTTTTAACAAATGGTGCTGGCAAAAATGGATGGCTACATGCAAAAAACTGAGCTCAGATCTCTGCTTAACACCATGTACAAAAGTAAGATCAAAATGGATTAAAGACCTCAACATCAGACCAGAAACCATAAGATACATTGAAGACAAAGTTGGTAAAACCCATCATGGCATTGAAGCTAATGGTATCTTCATGATGTCACGCCACTGGCCAAGCAAGTGAAAACAGAGATAGATAAATAGGACTATCTTAAACTAAGAAGCTTCTGCACCTCAAAATAAACAGTGACCAAAATACAAAGACAGTATACAGAATGGGAGAGGATATTTGCAAAATACACATCCGACAAGAGGTTGATATCAAGGATATACAAAGTACTGGTTGAACTCCACAAGAAGAAACCATTCAATCCAATCAAAAAATGGGGTGATGAAATGAACAGAAACTTTCTCAAAGAACAAATCTGAATGGCTAAAAGGCAGATGAGAAAATTCTCTACATTGTTAATCATCATGGAGGTGCAGATTAATACAACCATGATATTTGATTTCATACCAGAGACTGGCCCACATCCAAAAGAACAAAAGCAACCAGTGCTGGCACGGATGTGACGAGAAACGGACCCTCCTTCACTGCTGGTGGGAATGCCAACTTGTTCAACCCCTTTTGGAAAACTCTATGGATGATTCTCAAAAAACTAGAAATTGAGTTCCCATTTGACTCATCAATACCACTCCTGGGAATATACCTTGGAGAGGCAAAAAATTATAGTCGAAGCGACATGTGCACTTGTTTTTTCATTGCAGCACTGCTTACAATAGCTAGAATATGGAAAAACCCTGAGTACCCGAGAACAGATGACAGGTTAAAGAAATTTTGGTACATCTACAAAATGGAGTACTATGTAGATGTTAGAAAAAAATTCAGATGAAATTTACATACAAGTGGTAAGACTTGGAAAATATCATGCTAAGCGAAATGAGCTACAAAGAGAGGGACAGACATAGAAAGTTTGCATTCATCTGGGGAACATAAAGTAACAAAATAGGAGACTAACACCCAAGAATAGCTGTGATAAATACCAGGAAGTTTCCTCTATGTCTTGGAGGCCAGCCGCACACTCTGGGGGTAAAGGCAGCTCAGATAGAGATGGGAGCACCAAATAAAGGGTGCTGCGAAGATCCGCCCAGGATGGGAGATGCATGCTGAAAATAGACTATAGACCGAACTTGATTGCCACTCAATGCCTCTTGTGCAAACCACAGCACCCAAAAGGAGACAGAGAACAAAAGGGAGTACCCTGCCACAAAGTCAGGGTGGGCTTGGGGGATAGGGGTTGTGAGGGATACCGGGATTGGTGGGGGTAGAGAATGGACACTGGTGGAGGAATGGGTACTTGATCATTGTATAAGTGAAACCCAAGGACAAAAATTTTTAAGTCTACAACTTTACCTTATGGTGTTTCACAAATTAAAAAAAAAAAGAAATGAAAAGCAGATGTGGTGAGAAAAGTACTCTTCTTCACTGCTGGTAGGAATATCGACTGGTTCAGCCATTTTTGGAAAACGGTATGGACGATTCTCAAAAAATTATAAATTGAGCTCCCATTTGACCCAGCAATGCCACTCCTGAGAATATATTCTGGAGAGGCAAAAAAGTACAGTCGAAATGACATCTGCACGTCTATGTTCATTGCTGCACTATTCACAATAACCAAAATCTGGAAACAACCCGTGTGCCCTGGAACAGATGATTGGTTAAGGAAACTTTGGTACATCTACGCAATGGAGTACTATGCAGCTGTTAGAATAGATGAAATAATGAACTTTACATACAAGTGGTTTTACATGGAAAGTATCATGGTAAGTGAAATGAATTACAAGGAGAGGGACAGACATAGAAAGATAGCGTTCATCTGGGGAATATAAAGTAACAAAATGGGAGCTTAACACCCAAGAATAGCCAATATAAGTACCAAGAGGTTCACTCCATGGCTTGGAGGCCAGTTGCACATGATGGGGGATAAGGCAACTCAGATAGAGAGGGGAGCACCAAGTAAATGGTGTTGGGGGGATCCTCCCATGATGAGAGATGCATGATGAAAGTAGACTATAGACTGAACATGATTGCCACTAATGCATCTTGTGAAAACCACAGCACCCAAAAGGAGAGAGAGAACAAAAGGGAATGCCCTGCTACAGGGGAGGGGTGAGATGGGGGTGGGGGTTTGGGAGGGATGCTGGGAGCATTGGAGGTGGAGAATGGGCACTGGTGGAGGGATGGGTACTCAATCATTGTATAACTGAAACCCAAGCACAAAAATCTCTAAGTCTACAACTGTACCTCATGGTGTGTTACTAATAAAAATTTAAAAAAAAATAAATGAATCAACATTTTAGATAAGTAATCATAAATGAGTTGATTTTTTATATGTACGCAAAAATCTAAAGGGATTTCTTGAAATTGTAGTAAATGGGCTGGCATGATAGCACAGTGGGTAGGGTATTTGTCTTGCACGCGACTGACCCGGCCAACCTGGGTTCGATACCTCCGCCCCTCTCGGAGGACCCAGGAAGCTACCCAGAATATCTTGCCCACACTGCAAAGTCTGGCAAGCTACCCATGAATGTATTTGATATGCCTAAAACAGTAACATCAAGTCTCACATTGTAGACTTTACTGGGCCCGCTTGAGCATATCAATGAAAAATGGGAGGACAGTGATAGTGACAGTGACAGTAGTAAATTATTACTAGACAATAGCTCAAGTAACATTACTGTACAAAGTTCTCAGGTAAACAGAAATAGTTGAGATAATATAAAAGAAGTATTTTATCTTCTATTGCTATTTTTATACCTTTAGTCTTCTACTCTCCTGGAAAGTTAAAATATTGCGACAGTTATAAATTTATCAATATTTATTTTTATTTCCATATCAATGATTTTACTCTTCTACTGTCCATAAAAGGTAAAGATAATGATGCAGTTAAAAATCTGTGAAATGGGAAGTTAATATTTGGAAATTAATATCACTTACAAAGCTATGAATAAACTGAGCAACTTTATTTCATTAAAATAATTTTTATATTATTTTAAAATATAGTCCCATTATAACCATAGAGGAAATTTATAGGTCCATAAAGAACTAATTAAGAATACACAGTAGGTTTCTAAAAGAAACTAAGACATATTTATATGCTTTATAGAAGACTAATTTTAAATTTTTAAGGTTATATGAAAGTCAAGTATGAAAGGAGGAAATAACTTTTTATTTCAGTAGCACTTGAAAGAAAGAAGGGTGACAATAATAACATAGAAACTTCTGTAGAACAAAAGTAAATAATATTGCATAATTTAAACTCACAAATGATATATAACAGTTAAAATATTAAAAGACTGCTACTAAGACTTGCAAATACCTGAAGCATGGTTTGAAAAATAATTGGAGAAAAATTAGAAAGCTCTAATTAGTAGGGTATTAAGATAATTTATTCTCTACTCTAATGAATAGTTTAACTAAACAGAATATGGTAAGAAAAAAAAACTCATTAAGAAAGCTCAAATTCAACTAATAGGAAACCACTTCAAATTCAGAAACCACTTCAAATTAAGTGAGTTGTCCACTATGCAAAAAAGCAAAGAAATAAAGAAAACTTAAGTGTTAGCAAAAATATACATAATTTTACCATTTTTTCTTTGTTCATGGAAACAAGCTTTAGAAGAATACCAAAAGACTTCCTATAAAAATGTTGAATGTCAAAAATTACCATACCATTAAAGAAAATAGCAACAAACACTTTAATATCAATGGTATCTCTAAATATCAATGGACTGAACCTCTGTCAAAGACATAGTGTTGCTAGATAAGGAAATAATCCGACATTTTTCTGTTCTCAAGAAATGTACATGAAGGCTTAAGTGAAAAGTTAGGTAAAAACATATAGGTTAATGGTACACTGACAATGGAGGGATGGCCATACTTGTATCAGACTAAATAGAATTCATGTTAAAGGAAGCAATAAGAGATTGGGTTGGGGCGTATGGTGCCACCAGCAGGTCTGTCTGTACCTGTGAGACGAGTGCATCAGCAGCCTGATCACGCCTTCAGACTTCTAGATACCCCAAAATTGCTGCTGTGCCTTTGGCCAGACCCCAACAACTTGGGGCAAAGTTTACAAGAAAGTAAACAGCCAAAAGTTAGGTATGTGGGAGACACATCCACAAACCACCTCCAGCTCAGTTATTTAATTGGAGGCATGGCCTTTCTGGTTCCTGATCGAACTGCTTAATGACCATGAACCCAGAGACTCAGAAAGAAATCTCGAAACCCAATGACTTTGGGCAGAAATGCATCAAGTCCCTGAAGTAGGATATAGGCGCTGGGCCACCCCAGGTGGGAATAGGTTTCGTGCCTTGGCCTGTTTCCCCTGGTGGCCCAGTGGCCGCCATTCTCCAGAGGCCACTGGACAGTGAGGTTTGGGCCCACAGTGATGAAACACGCTGGGCCTCATGGGATAAGGGTGGAGCCGGCCCTTTTCTCCCCATCACAACAAGACCCCGAGTCGCCATCTACGATTGGGCTCACTGGCTCCTGATCAAACTGCTTGACGGCCATGATCCCAGAGACTCAGAAACAAATCTCGGAGCCCAGTGACTTTTGGCAGAAATGCGTCTGGACCTGCAGTATGTTACTGTTGCCAGGCCATTACAGGAGGAAAGGGTGCTGTCCCTCAGCATGCTCCCTGTAGGGGACTTGGTGGCCTCCATCCTCCAGAGGCCACTGGACAGTCAGGTTTGGGCCCTCAGTGATGAGACATGCAGGGCCTCACGGGTTGGGGGTGGTTCCGGCCCTCTCCTCCCCGGCCCTCTCCTCCCCGTCCCAACGAGACCCCGAGTTGCCACCCATGTACGGCCTTTCTGGCTACTGATTAATCTGTTTAACGACCAGGATCCAAGAGACTCAGGAGCAAATTTCCATAACCAGCAGGTTTGTGCAGAAATCCCTCAGAGTTAATTGTTAAAATTTTCGAATTTCAAAATCGCACAGCCACTACTGCAGCCACGAGACATCCTATGTTATTCATGACCAGCAATAGAAAACAAATTGTCTACTGTTGCCTTTTCAGCAGATCTGAGTGTTGGGGTAAAATCTCAAATAATAATGGTGGGTCTGGTGTCAAAATATTGAATGTAATCAAAGTAGAGAGAGAGTAATGTGGAAATCTTCTGCCCCACAAGTAGGGGGGGGGGTGTGGGATGTGGGTATACTGGGGTTTTTTGGGGGGAGTACAGGCACCGGTGAAGGTATGGGTGTTTCATTGTATGACCAAGACTTAAACCCGAAAGCTTTGTAACTGCTGTCATGGTGATTCAACAAATAACATTATTTAAAAAATGAAAAAAAAGAGATTGGGCTGGATAATATATACTGATTAAGGGATCACGATCACGATCACGACCACCCTGTTGTTCGTCGATTGCCTCGAGCAGGTGCCAGTAACGTCTTCTTCGTCCTAGCCCTGGTATTTGGCATATTAGGTATACCACGGGGAGTTTGCCAGACTCTGCTGTGTGGGCAGGTTACATTTGGTAGCCTGCCAGTTTGTCCAAAGTAGGAATGAGATGATAAGATGTCTTTTATGTTCTTTTATGCGTGAGGCTCATCCAAGTGTGTGGAGAGTGGTCCCAGCATGGCCTTGGCTGGGCCCCGGAGGTCTTCAGCTGTTGGGCCCTGGTGGAGACAGTCAGGCACAGGGTAGGAGATTAAGGGATAGGGATACTGATTCCTTAAAATGGGCTTAACTCTGTCATTTTAACTATAGTTGCACCGAGTGAGGTCAGACATATTTATAGAGCCCCTGCTAATGTACTTGAGGAGATACTCTGATGAAAACACAGTGATAGTGTTTGACTTTCACATCCTGCTCTCATCATTCGACAAGTTAATCAGAAAGAACATCAACAAGCAAACAGAATTCAAAAATTATGAATTAAAAGGAGTGGGATTAAGAGATGTACAGAGGACCTGTCACACCAAAAAGCCAATACACCTTCTTTCCAGTGCACATGTAATAATTTTCCATACTAGACAACAGTCTGAAACATAATTTGACTGTCCACAAAAATTAGAAATCATATCAAATATATTTATACCAAAGTAACATGAAAATAGGCATTAACCAAAAATTTAAGTTAAAAAGCTCTAAACCATGCAATTTGCAGCAATATGGATGGAACTAGAGAGTAACATACTGAGTGAAATCCGTGAAAAAGACCTTTCTTATACGTAGGACTGAAAGATATACAGCAACGTAGCAACAAAGGCCCAAAGGCAATATACTGAGAGAACTATCCACACAACTGAGTTCAGGGGACTTGAGAGAGAGGGGTGTTGGAATTCTTGGGTGAGGGAAAGGTTACACTAGTAATGGATGTGGTGTTGGAAGTATGTGTATGAGAAACCGCCATTAATAGTACTGCAAACCACAAAATCTCAATCAACATATTTTAAAAAAATAAAAGCTATAACATTAGAAATTGAACAAAATGCTATACAATGAATATTGGATCAAAAACAAAATTAAAAGATTCCTTGAGGGGCTGGAGCAATAGCACAGCGGGTAGGGCATTTGCCTGCACGCAGCCGACCCAGGTTCAATTTCCAGCATCCCATATGGTCCCCCAAGCACCGCCAGGAGTGATTCCTAAGTGCAGAGCCAGGAGTAACCCCTGAGCTGGGTGTGACCCAAAAAACAAAAAAAAAATGATTCCTTGAAATAAATGAAAATGAAGACAAACTATTGTAAGCACGGGACACAGCAAAAGCACTATTAATGAGTAAGTTTAGAGCAATACAGACTTACATCAAGGAACTAGAAGGTCATATTAGTTAACACTATTAGAAAATAATAAACTCATGAAGTTAATGACAAGTAGGATAAAACCAGAAGCAGAGGCAGAAGGAAAATTAGAGGATAATCACTTATTTGTGGCATATAGAAACCAAATCAAGAGTACGGGCAATATCAATGAATATTAAGCCATGTACATTAGATCGCAAACTTAACAGCACCAGATTGGTGCTGAGGGTAGGGAAAATGCTAAGGCTGACTTGCTTTTACGCGGGGATTAGGTAAAGGGCCTAAAACATGAGAGTGGTATTGCAGGGAAAAAATATATGTACCAAACAGTAACTGTCAATCAACAAATAATAGGAGGACTGGTAATGGGAAAGAAATGTCAGGCTAGGGAGTATGGTGCCACCACCAGGTCAATCTTTACCTGTGAGGTGAGTGCACCAGCAACCTGATGGCGCCTTCAGACTTTCAGATACAGCGGGTAGGGCGTTCGCCTTACAAGCAGCCAACATGGCCGACCCGAGTTCGATTCCTCCGCCCCTCTCGGAGAGCCCGGCAAGCTACCGAGAGTATTGGATATGCCAGACACAGTAACAACAAAGTCTCCAATGGAGACGTTACTGGGCCCGCTCGAGCAAATCGACGATCAACGGGAGGGCCTTTACCTTTACCTTTACCAAATTTGCTGCTGTGCCTTTGGCCAGACCCCAACAACTTGGGGCAAAGTTTACCAAGAGAGTAAATGGCCAAAAGTTAGGTATGTGGAGCCGGAGTGATAGCACAGAGGGTAGGGTGTTTGCCTTGTATGCGGCCAACCCGGGTCCAATCCCCAGCATCCCATATGGTTCCCCAAGCACCACTAGGAGTAATTCTTAAGTGCAGAGCCAGGAGTGACTCCTGAACACTGCTGGGGGTGACTCAAAAGGCAAAAATGAATAAATAAACAAATAATTATTTTTAAAAGTTAGGTATGTGGGAGACACACCCATAAACCACCTCAGCTATATAATTGGAGGCAAGGGCTCTCTGCTTTCTGATAGAACTGCTTAACGCCCATGATCCCAGAGACTCAGAGACAAATCTTGGAACCCAGCGGCTTTTGGCAGAGATGCCCCTGGTCCCTGCAATGGTTTACCAGCTCCAGACCACCCCAGGGGGGAAATGATGTTGTCCCTCTGCTCCCCTTGGCGGCTCTGTGGCTGCCATCTTCTAGATCAGGTTTGGGCCCGCAGTGATGAGACATGTGGGGCCTCACAGATGGGGGTGGAGCCGTCCCCTTCCTTCCCGCCCCAACTAGATCCTGAGTCGTCACCCACCAATGGCTTTTCTGGCTCCTGATCAAGCTGCTTAATGGCCATGATCCAAGAGACTCAGGAACATATCTCGGAACCCAGCAAGTTTTGGCAGAAATCCCTCCAGGGTTAATTGTTAAAATTTTGGAATTCCAAAATCACACAGCCACAACTGCAGTCTCACAACATCCTATGTTATTCATAACCAGAAATAGAAAACAAATTGTCTACTGTTGCCTTTTTGGCAGATCTGAGTGTTGCGGTAAAATCCCAAATAATAATGGTGGGTCTAGTGTCGAAATATTGAATGTAATCAAAGTAGAGAGAGAGTAATGTGGAAATCATCTATCCCACAGGTAGAGGGAGGTTGTGGGATGGGCATATACTGGGGTTTTTGGTGGTGGAAAATGGACACTGATGAAGGGATGACTGTTTCATTGTATGACCGAGACTTAAACCTGAAATCTTTGTAACTGCTCTAATGGTGATTCAATAAATGAAATTATTTAAAAAAGGGGAAAAAAAGGAAAAAAAAGAAATGTCATGCTAGAGATGACAACAGAGAACCATAGACACTTATAGGTGCTGGTATTGTTTAGCACCTTCCTAAATAAATAGTATAAATTTCTTAAACACTATTAACCCTTTTACTGAAACAATAATAACATGAAACCTTATTTTTCTCCATGAATTTCAAGTGACTCCACTATAGGCAATTATTTCTGTAATTTTTACTGGTATTTAGTTACTAATATTTAACATTACTTTTGTGTACATGTTTTCTATCTTGAAAGAAATTTAAAATGATATAATTACAGATCATATAATTATTTAAAAAATAATACACTTATTCATCCCAAACAGTATATATTTTTAAAAGAGGTTATTTTTCTCAAAACCTAAGTAACGTAGTAGAAAGAGATTGAAATACTACTTACACCTCTCCCTGGGAAAGAATTTTACATTATATTGTGCCAAATCTGAAAAGATTAGCAAATGGAATCCAACAATTCATCAAAAAGATGAACACAGCTTTGATTTTACACACAGTAAATTTGTTTTTATTTTTGTCTAGTGAATAGATGGAGGGATATTGTCTGGCATAAAATTATCTTTGTTCTTATATCAGTTTGTCTCATTATTTTATAGTATAACCAAAAAAAACCAAATCATGAAATTATCATTTTCATGAAATATACAAGCGAGGGTACAGACATTTTGAGTCTATGATAAAATTGAAAGTTAAATAATCTTCTGAAATGATTAACATTTGGAAGATGAATTTATACTAGTCTAAAGTCCTTTTTACATTTTGGAAAATATAAACGAAATAACCACATTAAAAAGAATAGTAGTATTTTACCTTTCCACACAGTCAGAAAGCCTGGAGCAGTGATTGGAAGCAGGAGCGTCGTGGCCCCCTACAACATATAAGAATCCATTGTATGTTGCAACTCCTACACCTCCACGCCTTTTTGACATTGGAGCACAGAGATTCCACTTGTTAGTGTGTGGATCAAAATATTCCATCGATTTGAGACAGGAACTTCCATCACGACCACCAATAGCATATAGTCTAGAAAAAAGAGAGAAATTCTTACGCACCTATATTAATTCCAATTTTTGTATAGAAAGGAAATAGAACATTGTTCAAAACATTTCAAGTCTTTCAGTATATATTCTATTCCATTACTATTTTGTGTCTAATGGTCTCAGTTTATGAATGGAGAGATAACTCAGGGCACTTAAGATTTACCCTAACAACACCTTCCACATTAATTACTAATTAATAATACTAATTTATTAATAAATTAAAAGTTTACGTGGGAAGCCAAGTTTAGCAAATTGATATATAAAAAATACTGCCAATATTTCCCAATTATACCTCATAGTATTGAAAATTAAGTATAAATAATTTTAAATAATAGGATTTTTCGAAACTTCAAATCCAGAAACCTTCCAATATTATTAAGTTCAAATAATTAGAATCAGAGGCCTTATTAATTTTAATTTAGTATAAAACACTTGTCAGTAAGAAGACATTAACTCAATAAATAAGAGGAACTTGAGTGAGAGTTCCATTAGCTGATTTTTTGTTCTGTACACTGGGGTTGAGTTCACTACCCAGTACTGAATGGTCCCCTGAGCACCTCTTAGAATGATTCCACTGTAGAGAGCTAGGATTAGTTTCTGAGAACCACCATATATGGTCTCAAACAAAATAAATAGGAATAAACAAAATATCTAAGAATATTTGTGAGTCATGAAATTTATTTGGCTCATAAACTTTACAATGTCAATTCTTTTTATGAGCTTTTTATAAGTATAATTTAAATTTAACCTTGAATCCAAGAAGAATAACACTTACCTAACCATATGCCCCAAATCACCCTTCATGCTTAGCTGAGAATAATAGAAAATCAACAAAATAAAATTATGAGTCAGATGTGCTTATTTCAGTCTATTCTGTCATGGTACTAAAATATACTTAGTTACCTGAGAACATTCAGGTCATCCCTGGCTATATGTTAAGATTTAAGTAACTATAATCAAGGTCTCTTAATTATAAATACATTATATATCTTCTTGCACAAGGGACCAAATGCGATATGTATAAAAATTTCCAATGGGGTTGTTTAGACATTGGATTTATGTATAGTCAGTGTAGACACAAAGCTATCTCTTGCCAGTTACTAATCCTAGTGCCTAAAGTTATTATCATTCAAGTAAGTTTTTCATATAGGCTGATTATTGTTTTCATGTATCCCTTTTCATGAAGCACATAATTGCCAAGAAGAAGTAACAATTCAAGTTCTTAATTACCCCTAACATAGCTGGGTTTAGCATATTAGTCTGCTTTTATAGTCAAGTGATTGAGAAGAAATAACTTTAGAATGATGTGGCTGTATGTAATGCTAGAAGTAGCAAACCGGACTACTCAGGAGTAGGTATGGGAAAGAACAAAATTATTTCTTTTATTAAATTGAAGTAGTATAAGTCAAAAATTTAGTCATAATGAAAAGAAGTAGAATTTTTTTGGGTTAGTTTTTGGATTATACCCTGCAGTGCTCAGGTCTTACCCCAGGATCTGTCCTCAGAAGTCACTCTTTTGGTGGACTGGGGATCGTAAGGGATGCTGATAATTAAATATGTGTCTGTTGCGTGCAAGCAAGCACCCTACCCACTGTACTATCTGGCTAACTCACAAAGTAGTGGATTTTAAGGGTAGAATTGTAACTAGTTAACCACTGAAAACATTTATTAAATTTATATGATAGTTAAGGATCTCATTAATACAAAACTGATTCAGGAGATAGAATATAGGGCCATGTTTCAGCATTTCTAAATATATCTCAAAAATAATCAATTCTGGTTGTCCCAGGTCTATATATTGAAAAGTAAGAAGCTACGGAACACTTAACAAAATAACCATTTTAGAAAAAAAATGCAGCATTATTAGGAGAGGGTTCCAATGAAAGTTTTTATTTTATTATTCATAACTAGAATATAGTAGTTAATGGGAATGGTTTTTTGGGGGGTGTTATTTGTTTATTTTTATTTTTTTCCTTATATACTTTTTTATTTTTTTTAGTGAGACACCATGAAGTACAGTTGTAGACTTACAAATTTTGTGTTTGGGTTTCAATTATACAATGATCAAATACCCATCCCTCCACCAGTGTCCATTTCCCACCACCATGGATCCCAGTATCCCTCCTATCCCCCATTCCCCCATCCCACCCTGCCTCTGTGGCAGGGCATTCCCCTGTTCTCTCTCTCCTTTTGGCTGTTGTGTTTGCAAAACGGGCATTGAGTGGCAATCATGTTTGGTCTAGAGTCTACTTTCAGCATGCATCTCCCATCCTGGGAGGATCCTCCCAACACCCTTTATTTGGTGCTCCCTTCTCTATCTGAGCTGCCTTTTCCCCTAGCATGTGTGGCTGCCTCCAAGCCATGGAGAAAAATCCCTGGTACTAATCTCGGCCATTCTTGGGTGTTAGTCTCCTATTTTGTTACTTTATGTTCAATGGGAACATTTTTTGATTGATGGAACATATCACTGAAGTTCTCTTCCAGAAGACTGTAGAACAAATTGCTCATTGCTCATGTGTGGGTTCACTTACTTGTTGTTTAATGCAGCAACACCAACTGAGCTTCTAGGAGCTGACATACTGGCCACATAATTCCACTGACGTCCCTCAGGGTCCCATCTCTCTACAGTATTTAGATAACTCCATCCATCATGACCTCCAACAGCATACATTGGTCCTTCAAGTGTGGCTACACCTAATGGGTACAACTTGGATGAGATCTCGTTACATAATGGTAGTGTTACTTTATGGAAGCATATTTTAAATGATTTTGTTTGTACATCCATGACTTACTGATTCTGATAGCAAACTAAATATATCCTCTTAACCCTGAGAAAAATTTTAGATCTAGTTATGATATCAAAGGAGGGTTCTATTATTGAAATGCTGAATTCGAGTGAGGTAATATAAAATATATTTTCTCTAGGGAACCCTTTTTACAGATAAAGGGATCAAATATTTCCTGTCATAATTTCAATGTCTCTGTCTGAAAATAAGCTCTATATAACATATATATGTTATAACATATAACAGCGATTCTCAGATAATTTTTAGAAATGTAGGCTAACTGTGGTAGGCTTTTTTATTTTTTTTATTTTAGAGATAAAGAGAACTATGAAATTATGCAGAATTTTGTTGTGGTTAGGTCAGCATAATGAAATAACACGAATATCCCCTTTCTTGCTGCTGTTTCTTTACTCTGGGAATTCATGTAATTGTCTGCACCCTTGCCAGCCCCCGTCCTCCCCAGCTTCTTCACTATTTCAATAAGCATATTTGTGATATATTCTCATCATCTTTTCAATTCTTTTAGAAATATCAAGTATATTTTGACATTAACATATTGTCAGATGATTTGGGCAATTAATACTAGTTCTGCCTTTGCCACTTTTTTTAGCTAAGCAAAGGTTAGTTTTTGAAAACATTTGATTAAATATTATGTGTGCGTGCATGCATGTCTGCGTGTGTGCGTGAGTATGTGTATGTGTGTGTGTGTGTATGTGTGTGTGTGTGGTGTGTTTTAGGTCATACCCACGATGCTCAGTCAGAGGCTATTCCTGACTCTGTACTTGGGATTGACCCCTTGCTGTGTTCTAAGGACTGTATGCCATGCCATGATTTCAAACCAGGATCACCCAGATACATTCAAACACTGTAACCCTATCTCTATGTACTATTCTATGTGGATAGATAACTCTATGCACTATCTCAAAATATAGTGATCTTAATACATATATATGTATCCCCATATGTAATTTAAAACATTCAAAACATACAACGTATATATTAAAAATATACCAAGAAAAATATTCAAGGGAATCAAAATTCTTCACTGTTCCAGATGTTTTAACTCAATTTCTTGCTGTTTAACTAAATGGAAGCCTCTAGCTGAAGGATAATGTTAGAGCTCCTCTTAAATAAAATGGTATTTTTCACCATTAAATATCCTTACCATAGACCTGCATGCTTTTTCTCTTTCAGGAAGGTACACAATTTCTCTGACTAGAAACATAGTATCTCCCTAATATGAAGTGCCTAAGGATAGAAGAATTTTTCCATTGCAATTTTTTGTTCAATAATTTATTGTAGCACTATAGCACTGTCCTCCCGTTGTTCACTGATTTGCTCCAGCGGGCACCAGTAATATCTCCATTGTGAGACTTGATGTTACTGTTTTTGGCATATCGAATACATGGCAGGCTGCTTGCCAGGCTTTGCCGTTAGGGCGGGATACTCTCCTAGCTTGCTGGGCTCTCCGAGAGGGATAGAGGAATCAAACCTGGGTGGGCCTCATCAAGGCAGACACCTTACCTGATGTGCTCTCGTTCCAGCCCCAATAATTTATTACTTCCAAAAGTTAATAATTTCTAAAATTGTACCCCTTTTAAAATAATGATAGGAGATAAATAGGCCTCATAAAACAATTTTAAAGCAGAATTAATAAATGCATCAAGAAAATCTTCATAGAATGTTGATATTGGAATAAACTTTTCGGCATTTGGGGAATATTTTCACCAAGTGTTTGGCTGAATCCTCAACATCTTTAAAGGTAAAGGTAAAGGTAAAGGCCTTCCCGTTGATCGTCGATTTGCTCGAGCGGGCCCAGTAACGTCTCCATTGGAGACTTTGTTGTTACTGTGTCTGGCATATCCAATACTCTCGGTAGCTTGCCGGGCTCTCCGAGAGGGGCGGAGGAATCGAACTCAGGTCGGCCATGTTGGCCGCTTGTAAGGCGAACGCCCTACCACTGTGCTATCGCTCCAACATCTTTAGATCGTTATTATTTTTGTAAAGCTCTATTAACTATGCGGTTTTGGAAACTATATGCAATTAAGTTCTTACCTAAACCATGTCTATGTGTTGACATTGGAGGCATAACAGTCCAAATATTGCCAATAGGATTAAAACATTCCACAGTATTTAAAGTTTTTAAGCCATCTCTTCCTCCAACGACATAAAGTTTATTATCAATAACTGCAACTCCAAACTGAAGCCTGCGTCCACTCATGATACCAATATCTATCCAGTTGTTGGTACGGAGGTCATATTTTTCTATTGTAGTGGTACCTGTTAATAAAACAACAGTTGAGTCATATGTATATAAAGTTAAATGAGCATCATAGGTATTATATTTATGTACCTAAAATTTGAAACATATAATTAGGTACTAAATCTCAAATTTAGTAGCCCAAATTATTCTTTAAACTAAGAAACAAGGTGAAAGTAATATGTTATCACTTCTGCATTCAAATGAGGTTAGAAAAAAGCATACATGTTTGATATATGTGATTTATGGCTTCTTTATGAATTTTAGATTATATTATGTTTATGTCAGTACAACAGAGATGTGAAAAGCATATATTAAATCAGAAAAATGCAATTCAATACTATTTACACAACCATTGTATTTTTATAGTAATTCATTATATTAATTTTTGGACATTCTAATTATGTAATTGTGATTTTGTTAATTGCAAACAGATTTACTGTTAAGTTTTCAAGTTTTATATTTATGTTAATAGCACATATATTAACCTTTGGCAGATGAGTTGTGAGAAAAGATTTTTCTCTCAATTGAAGGGTGTCTTTTTGTTATAGTCAAAATTTGTTTCACACTCCTGAAGCATCTTAATTTTATATAAATCTTCCTGTTTACTCTTGCTTCTGTTTTGCATGGCGAAATTCATTGAGTTACTAAAGATAACCCTAGAGTCACACTAGCATACTATCTGGTACAAACCCTAGTTCCCAAGAATAGTAAGTAGATAAATAAATTATATATATAACATATATAATTTATAAAATATATTTAATTTACAAAATCTATAAACCTCACTTGGATCTAGAAGTGATAACATATCACTCTCACCTTATTTATTAGTTTGAAGAATAATTTGACCTACAAAATTTGATTTATATATATATGAAATGAAATGCTACTCAACTATAAAAATTATGAAATTATGTAATTCTCTGCTACATGGATGAAAGTAGTGTGTATTATTTTTATAGATGGACTTGTTCTCTAGATAGAACTTTGTGAAGTCAGTCAGAAGAAAAGTGACAATTTATCTCTTATGTGGGACGTAAAGAAAGTTAGTGAATAACATAACCAATGGGAAGATAATTCAAAAGTTAGCCTATAGAACTCAGTTTTCCAAGGGTGAGGGTGAATGAGTGGATTGTAGTGGTCCTTAGAACATTGGTGGGATGACAATATCTAGCTTGCTGTAGTGTTCAAACTTTATATGTGTGAAATGTTATCATTAACGTTATCATTATCAATCTTAATAATTGTGCCTAAAAAAACTGGAAAATACAAAACAGAAATTCCCAACGGCCCAGGTAAGAACATTTCTTATAAATGCTCTTCTGGGCATGGTAGCGACTGCGGGGCTTTGGCAGGTTAGGAATATGGCCGCCTCCATCTCCAGAACACCCCAGAGTTTTCAGTGACGGTGACTGCTGTGTCCAAGAATTTCAGCAGCTTGGACTTGCATTTCCTTGGAGTTTTAGGTCGTGAATCTAAAGAGCAGTGCTGGTAGGAATATCTTGCTCAAGGACTTAAGAATCATACTTTTGATATGTAATCTTCACAGAGATGGTGATCCTGTCGCTCAATCAGTGGGAAACTAGACCTGTCAATAAAGATTCAATAATGGGGCTGGAGAGAGCACAGCATTTGCTTGATATTTGACTGACCTGAGTTCAATCTTAGCACAACATATGCCCCTACAGAACTGTGGTTATTAATATGAAGCTAGAAGTAAGCCCTGACCATGGCCAAAGTGTTATTCAGCTAATGGAACAATTCACCCTCATTTATAACTAGTTTGTGCTATGCATCAACAAGAACATGCTTTATATTTCCATACCAACCCCCATATTGTACCAGGAAAGGCGCTCATACATATAAGGCAAATGCTCTACTAGTTTTTAATTATTACTATAAATGCTATATATTTATTTCATCAAGAGATAATCCTGCAGACTGTGGTACCATATATGATGCAGGAATCAAATCCAGATGCAAGAAAAGCATCTAGCTCACTGTACTATCCCGCCTTTCACACCACTGTTTTATTTTTTCTTTATTTTGCTTTAGTACCCAGAATTTAACCAGCAACCTCATGTCACAAGGCATAGGCTTTTCCAATGAGTTGCATCACTTCTATTTCTTTCTACTGCTTTCTAGAGATATATTTAGTTCCTTAGCAGCATCATTTGTCCCTATTTCTTCAAGCATTTCATATATTTTTTGTAATGATTCAAAAATGTGTCTCTGAGGTAAAATAGGACTTATAGCACTTACCTAAAACACAACAGATCCAGGTTTGTGTGTGTACATATATATACACATATGTGTGTACATATATATACATATATCTCAAATATATACATATATGTGTGTATACATATGTGTGTATGTATATATTAGCACAGTAGCATGGTCCTCCCATTGGTCATCGATTTGTTGGAGCAGGCCCAGTAATGTCTCCATCGTGAGACTTGTTGTTACTGTGTTTGGCATGTTGAATACCTCACGGGTAGCTTGTCAGGCTTTGCCGTGCAGGCGAGATACTCTCGGTAGCTTGCTGGGCTCTCCAGGAGGGGCGGAGAAATTGAACCTGGCTCAGCCAGGCTGGCTGTGCAACCAAGGCAAATGCACTACCACTGTGATATGTATGGTCCCCTTAGAACTATCAGGAGCATAGAATCAGTAGTACATTCTCAACATGTCCTCGTCTGACCCCCTAACTAAAATAAATTAAAAATGCACCTTTTATGTTCGTCCATATTATGTTCCATGATGACAACCAAAAAGATTATAATTGAAAATATAACATTAATTTATTATAACTATAAGAAGGGACTGGAGTGATAGCACAGTGGATAGGGTGTTTGCCTTGCATGCAGCCAACCTGGGTTCGATTCCTCAGTCCCTCTCGGAGAGCCTGGCAAGCTACCGAGAGTATCTCACCTGCACGGCAGAGCCTGGCAAGCTCCCCATGACGTATTTGATATGCCAAACACAGTAACAACAAAGTCTCACAATGGAGACGTTACTGGGCCCGCTCGAGCAAATCGATGAACCACGGGAGGACAGTGCTACAGTGCAGCTATTACAAGGGCTGGAGCGATAGCACAGCGGATAGGTTGTTTGCTTTGCTCACGGCTGACATGGTTCGATTCTAACGTCCCTCTCAGAGAGCCTGGCAAGCTACTGAGAGTATCTCGTCTGCACAGCAGAACCTGGCAAGTTCCCATGGTGTATTTGATATGCCAAAAACAGTAACAACAAGTCTCACAGTGGAGATGTTACTGGTGCCCGCTTAAGCAAATCAATGAACAATTGGAGGATAGTGCTACAGGGCTACAGTGCTAAGAATGTAACACGGATATTTCTCCCTGCCTTTCAAATGTGCATTTTTCATTTTTGTCTTCACAAATTTGATAGGGATATTGATGGGGATTGCAGTAAACCTGTATAATAATTTGGGTAAAATGACCAGTTTAAACCTCGTGATTGTTCTAATACATGAGGATAGAATACTTTTCCATCTTCTTATATCTTCCACTTAACAGTTACATATATTTTTCAATATGAATGTCCTTCAAAAATTTTGTTAAGATTATTCAGATTATTCACCATGTCAACATGCGGAAAGATAAAAAATAATATGATTATGTCAATAGCTTTAGAGAAAGCTTTTGTCATGATTCCTGAAATATTTATGATAAAAATAGTATATTTACCACATAGATACCTAATGATTGTGAAAGTGGCACATTTTCATTTTGATATGTGATTATGCACATAAAGAAACCAATTTTAAAAACTCAGAGATGGCTTGCTCTACAAGCCTGTATTCTCTAACTAATGCATGTCTCACTTGCTTGTCTCTATGTTTCTTTGTTTGATTTTGTTTTCTTTCACTCTGGAGAAGTCTGTGCTCCCTCTTGAACACACAGTAGTTTTCCTTTACTTCACAGCTTTTAAATAAATATTAGTAAAATTATCTTTCTTCAAAAGAATAAAAAATGAGAGCTATACATATCTGAAGAAATACAGTGACAAGAGCATTATATTTGTGGAGACTTCAGTACTGTGCTTTTGCCAGTTGACAGATCAGCAAGAATAATAGTAATCATACAAGGAGATAGAAGAACTGAAAAAAACAGATATACTCAGGGCCCTCCATTCCCCCAAAGACAAATAGACATTCTTCTCTAGTGTACATGGGACTTTGTCCAGGAAAGATCACACACTATGGCATAATGCAAACATGCAAAGAAATTACATATAAAAATCATACAAAGCATTCTTTCAGAAAACAAAACCTCAAAGAGAAGGCGGAGAAAACCTCTAACATTTGGAAGTTGAATAAAACACTGCTAAATAATGACTGCTAAATAATCAAAAAGTAAATAAAGTAGTAAATTAAAAGATTGATCAAAATTTAATAAGACTGGAGGAACAAGCTATAAAAATCTATGGGGTATATAAAAATTGTATTATGTGGTAATTCATAGCAATGCAAGTCTAGATTAGGAAAGAAGGAAAAAGACCAAATAAACAACCAAAACAAACATCTTAAAAATTTGGAGAAGAAACAATACATGAGTCAAAAACAGTTGTAGACTAAAGGACACAATAAAAACTAGAACAGCAATTAATAATACAAAAATCAAAAAAATTGTTTAAAGAATAAGTGAAATAAGCAGCTGGTTCTTTGAAAGAATAAACAATAGAGACAAATTTTAGCTTTACTATGAAGGATTAAATGATAAAATGATAAAATAAATTAAACTGAAGATGGAGGGAGGAAATTATAATAGACCCCTGATATAATCATGATAATATCAGAGATTACTATAAATTTTTTTCTGTTAAGCTGGAGAACAGAAAGAAATGGACAGATTCTTATAATCATGTAATCTCCCAAAACTGAACCTGAAGGAAGTGGAAATCATACAGAGAATCATCTGGAAGGAAACTGAAACCTTAATAAAGAATCTTGCACAAGACTGAAAGTCCTTTTCCACATGGGTTCACTGTTGAGTTTTATCAAAACTTCAGAGAAGAATTACCACCTTTACCACTTGAGTACTTACAAACTATAAGAGAAAAAAATCCACTTTAACAATGACTAAGATGACAATATTATAATAATACTCAAAGCAGATAGAGGCACTTTTAGAAAGAACTTTTCAGAACAATTTTCCTGGTGAACATAGATGCATAACCCCTCAACAAAATTAGTGAATACAACACTGTAACTCTGTAATCCACAGTGGTTCAGTAAGAAAAGAACCCCAAGGATAAATTCTCAGATTTATTGTCAACCAGTTTTTGTCAAAAGTTCTGATAACATTAAATAGAGTAAAGTTAGTATTTTCAAAATCAGTGTTTGGAAAACTGGATAATCATGTATAAAAACTTAAAGTTATGCCATAACATATCTATATCATAAAAGATACCTTATATAAAAGATAATTACATAAAAGCCCTGACATAAAATATAGTTAAAACTATATCAAAGAGTTGAGAACAGACTGAATCTATAAACCGTATTGAGGAAAATATGTGCAGGAATCTCTGCGATTTCTTCAGTGTTATGATGCTGTTGGAAATGTCAGCCAAATTAAAAAAAATCAAATTAAACTGCATCAAATTAGAGAGTTTCTTCGTGGCAAAATAAACACAGACTGAAACTAAAGAACACCGAACTTAATGGGAGTAAATATTTATTCTACACACATCAGATAGCACAGAGCGTAGGGCGTTTGCCTTGCAATCCAGTTCGATTCCTCCGCCACTCTCGGAGAGCCCGGCAAGCTACCGAGAGTATCTCGCCCACACGGCAAAGCTTGGCAAGTTACTCCGTGACGTATTCGATACGACAAACACAGTAACAATTGTCACAATGGAGACGTTACTGGGCTCGCTCGAGGAAATCGATGAACAACGGGAGAACAGTGACAGTGACCGTGACAACACACATCAGAAACCCTGAGCACAATTGAAGTGGCCCTAGTGTTCCCTGCTTCCTCTTCAAGCCCTAGAACTGAACCCCAGACCATGCAGTGCCACTAATGGCCACAGGCCTACACAGCAAATCTCTCAAAAGTATTCATTTGAATGACCTTATCTCTTTCATTTAAATTAACTCTTAAGATTCCAGGAGAAATTACTATTGTTATTTGGTATTGGGTGGGGTCATACCTGGTAGTGCTCAAAGCTTACTCCTGGTTCTGAGGTCAGGGAGCACTCCTCAAAATGTTTATGGGACTTACAGGGTGCTGGGGATTGAATCCAGGCTAGCTACAAGCAAGGAAAGTGTCCTAACCTCTTCACTATCACTGTACCTCTGATACTGCTAATTTTTAAAATCATTTATTAGTGAAACACCATGAGATACAGTTGTAGACTTACAAATTTTTATGCTAGGTTTTCAGTTATACAATGATCGAGCACCCATCTCTCCACCAGTGCCCATTCTCCACCACCAATGATCCCAGTAAGTCTCACACCCTCCACCCCATTCCCCCACCCCACCCCCACCTGATTCTATGGCAGGACATTCCCTTTTTCTTTCTCATTCCATTAGGTAGTTGTGGTTTGCAACAGAGGTATTGAGTGTTCATCGTGTTCGGTCTATAGTCTACTTTAATCACGTGTCTCCTATCCCTAACGGATCCTCCAAACATCCTTTACTTGGTGTTCCCTTCTGTATCTGAGCTGCTTCCCCCCCCCCCCCCGCCCCCAGCATGTGCTGCCAGCTTTCATGCTGTGGAGCAAACCTCCTGGTACTTATCTCAACTAATCTTGGGTGTTCGTCTCCCATTCTGTTACATTATATTCCACAGATGAGAATGATATTGCTAATTTTTAAAGAAAATATTTTAAAGATTTTAAAGAAAAGATAAGATCCCACATTTCTATTTATTGATATCTATATAAAGAACACAAAAATATTAATCCAAAACATAAATATATATTTATACTCTTTGCAGTGCTATTTACAAATGGTCAATTCATGGAAATAGTGAAAGTAAGTCCCAATATGTGTGAACACAGAACTTATGCTGTGTTCACACACACATACGCACACACACACACACACACCAAGCACAGAGTACAGTTCAACAAATGAAGAGATGAAATGCTACAACACAGAAGTAATGAGGGAGTTTATGTCTAGTAAATAAGTTAGTTAAATGTGGCATATATCAAATATCCAATGAAGACACTAATTTTGAAGTGTTTTGAAGTGTTTTGAAGTGTCTTGAAGTGTCTTGAATGAAGACACTATCATAAGCTATGACTATGGGAGTTGTGTAGAAACAGTACAACAGAACTTTTGTGGGAAGATATTGAGGCCATTGGTGGTAGACATCTTATGACAACATTGTAATATTAACACAGATAAATATTTTCACACTTGTAAACTGAATATTATCTCAAAAAAGCACAAATTGAAATATAAAATAACTTTAATAACATCCTCCTAATTTGGAGGGTATTAAGAATTATGATATAACATGATAGTTTCTAAATTATTGTGTTCTTTGTACCTTTCATAGCATCCATGCCTCCAACAGCATAAAGTGCCCCCACAGTTGATTTTCTAGGTTTTGTACGAGGACTCTGCATCATGAGTCTTCTCTCAGGCAAGAGATGATACTTCATTGCTTCCATTAAGAGCTTCTGACAATCAAGATCATGAGCAAACATGGAGCTGTTCTCAAGATCTGCCAGTAACTGAAAACAAATTGTGCATGGTATATGAATGTAAGAGTCTATCATCACTAAGAAAGATTTTTTATGTAACTTTAGTAAAAATATTCAAGATAAATAAAATGTAGATAATAATAAATGTAGATAATATAGATAATAATAATAAAATGTAGATAATAATAAAATAATTTTATTATGATATATTAGCCAAGTTTTATTTTCAGTCATTTGAAATGACTACAATTTTTGCTAGTATATCTAATGAATTTGCTCGAGCGGGCCCAGTAACGTCTCCATTGGAGACTTTGTTGTTACTGTATCTAATGAATATTTCATCTAGCAATACTAATATATATCTAGTAAATATTTTGTCAACTCAACTTTTGAAGATGCACATAAATGTTTTCAAAATAAAGAGAAAATACTCATAAATTGGTTACTGAAAAATAATATGGGCTTTAAAATTTTTAAACTGTCAATATGTAAATAAACAAAATATTTGCATACAAGCAATCATATGACAATGTACTGTGCTTATCCCTGTTAAAATAAAATATCAACAATAAAGTACTGCATCTTTTTCATCAAATCACTTCCACAGAATATTCAGAAATCAGATTGTCTTTATCCAGGTCAAAGATTTAGTTTAAAAAGTACCAGTTATGAACAACTTTGTAACTGCGTATCTCACTGTGATTCAATTAGAAATAATTAAAATTTGAAAAGTACCAGTTTTATTAATATATTAGCAATAGTAGGTTATTAATCACTCCCAGCCAATGTCTGAAGACAATAAGATCCTACCTGATTCAGAAGAAAAAACTAGGTAAACATAATTTCTGAAATTAGCTGAAAACATGTCAAAATTTTGTTTTAGAATTTTATCAAGGGTTATTTAGATTAATTCCATAGAGTTTTATCCACACAGCATCAAAAGATATAAAATGAATAGTAAGCAGGTTTCTGGATCAGAGAAAATAATATCACCCCATAAAGCTTGTTTGAATATTCCTGTTCCCATCCTGCCAATAATGACTCTTTTGACTTGCCTAGCGAGCCCCATTTCCTTAATGCATATGCTGTTAAAATAGGATTGAAAACACACTATGTAACATTTTCTTTCAAATTGATTTCTGCTGTTTGCTATAATTTTCATATATTTATTTGTAGGAAGGTTAAGGCCATTTAAAATGATTTGGAAATTCTATATTCTATACGATATAACATATATCAACCATGAAACGATATTTGCATATCTGAAAATAATCAGGAGAGAAGGTTAAAATGCATATTCATTTCACTTTACCACAAAAATTGTTTTAGTAGGTCTGTAGTGGATCTTTTATTTATTTTTTTTATTAAAATTTTTTTAATAGAGTGACATCATGAGGTACAGTTGCAGACTTACATATTTTAGTGCTTGGGTTTCAATTACATAATGATCAAACACCCATCCCCCTCCACCAGTGCCCATTTCCCACCACCACGGATCCCAGTATCCCTCCCACCCCCCATCCCCCCATACCATCCTGTCTCTGTGGCAGGGCATTCCCCTCTGTTCTCTCTCTCAGTAGTGGATCTTTGAGGAGTTTTTTAACAAACTTGTAGACATGGATATACTTCTGGGCTAGGGACTTTTTGAGTAACACCTTTGAGGAACTAATAAATTTTATAGATCTCATGAGAGTAATGAACATTAATGTAAGTATAGTTGCATAAACATGCAATTTCTGTTAAAACTTATGGTCTAAATATATATATATATATGCTTCTTTTTTAGGTTTTACTGTTGCCTTGCCCTTGGACAATTTTGTTATTTTGAGAAAGACAGTAAATGTAATTTTATTGTATACATTCTTATAAGTAAGTATGTAGTTACAAGAGATTAAATTTAAAATCTAAATAATACAGATAAATCATCAGCATATTAACATTTTATTTTTGTTTTTTGGGGAACCACAATCAGCAGTGTTGAGAGGTTAATGATGGCTCTGTGCTCAGGGATCACATCTGACAGAGCCCAGGACTATAAGATGCTGAGGATGGAATCTAGATTTCTCACATACAAAGTAAATGCACTACCTTCTTTACTATCACTTTGACTCCAGCATTTATTTTAATATTAGTATTTTATTATCCACTTTTTAGGAATTAATTTTAATTTCTGGAGCGATAGCACAGCGGTAGGGCGTTTGCCTTGCACGCAGCCAACATGGCCGACCCGAGTTCGATTCCTCCGTCCCTCTCGGAGAGCCCGGCAAGCTCCCCGTTACATATTCGATATGCCAGACACAGTAACAACAAAGTCTCCAATGGAGATGTTACTGGGCACGCTCGAGCAAATCGATGATCAACGGGAGGGCCTTTACCTTTACCTTATAAAATTAATGATACACTGTATGAAAATCAGTCTAAAACACCCCTTCTTCCTTCCAAAGCAGATATTTAAGATTTTATACAAATAAATATATGATTTTTTGTGGATAAAATAAATAATATATGATGTGATTACATAATATATGATATGCTATAAATTATGTGGTTACATAATATATAATATGCTAAAATATTTATATATAATACATATTATGCACGCATATTGTATACATATAATAATACATACATTTTCCCAATGCAGAAGAATTGTGACTTCTACCACTACTGGGACTACACTCAAACCTCACTAAATTATATATTCTGAGTCAACATGAAGTGGATCAAACCTGAATGTTATATTCATTTTGTGTGTATAATGAGTATGCCTTTATAATATTTTAGTGAATCTGAAACCAGTATAGTATACTTCAAATTTGAATATACATTTTTAGTTGTTATTATCCACAATCTCTTTCCTAGAGACTCCTTTTGTTATGTTACTGTAATAATCGTTATCACTTTTCCTAGAACATGATCAAAAGGGATTGCCTCATTATTTTTAAGCACATTTCAAATGACGTTTGGAAAGAGAGAAAGCAAAATACCAATATTCTATGTTTAAATACTCTCTCAATGGTTTTATTAAAGTCTTTCCCTGCTTTATATTAATATTGCAAATTGAAGGTTGGGAATATCTTCAGGTAAGATAAATGCATGCATTAAAATTTAACAGAAGTCCTTTGAGAACAATAAAATTAGGAAAAAAATAAGTTCTGTTTTAGTACACATTAGTATAGTTACTATACTATAGTTTGCATTGGCTAAAAATTTTACATACCTGTGGTGGAAGTAATGGCAGTCTGATATAAGAAAGCAGCATTGCTAGGTCTTGTTGCCTAGCCTGCACATCATGCCCCACCCACTGCATTAGAGCATGGAAAATGGTTTCTTCGTCTGGTACATTAATGTCATCACTGCATAAAAGTTTTGAAATTTCATCAGCTGGAAGCATAAGGAATTCCTGGTTCTTTATTACCTCAATGAAGTGTTCCTAGAAAAGAAAGATCTTATACTGTAACTTCATTTTTTGAAATAACAAAATATCAAATGATTTTTCTATTTTTTGTTTAGAAAATTTCAGAGACAGTGATAAATATTTATATATGTATTTAATATTTATATATTAACAATTTAAATATTAACAATTTGTGCAATTAACAATAGCACAAGTATGTGCTATTGTTGATCTGTCTAAGAGGGACAATGAGGGGAAGCTTCAAAAACTGAGAGCTATTTGTTAAACTAAAAGGAAAGTCACATAAAAGAAAGAAGCAACCAGTGTTGGTGTGGATGTGGGGAGAAAGGGACTCTCCTTCACTGCTGGTGGGAATACCAATTGGTTCAGCCCTTTTGGAAAACAGTATGGACGTTTCTCAAAAAATTAGAAATTGAGCTCCCATTTGACCTAGCAAAACCACTTCTGGGAATATATCTCCGAGATGCAAAAAACTATAGTAGAAATGACATCTGCACTTGTATGTTCATTGCAGCACCATTTACAATAGCCAGAATCTGGAAAAAACCCGAGTGCCTCAGAACAGATGACTGGTTAAATAAACTTTGGTACATCTACACAAAGAAATACTATGCAACTGTTAGAAAAGATCAAGTCATAAAATTTGTATATAAGTGGATCAACATGGAGAGTATCATGCTTCGTGAAATGAGTCAGAAAGAGAGGGACAGGCATAGAAGGACTGTACTCATTTATGCAATATAAAGTAACAGAATGGAAAACTAACACCCAAAGATAGTAGAGATAAGGACCAGGAGGATTGCTCCACAGCTTGAATGCTGGCCTCACATGCTTGGGGAAAGCTCAGATAGAGAAGGGGCCACCAAGTAAAAAATGCTTGGAGGACCTGCTCAGGATGGAAGATGCATGCTGAAAATAGACTATAGCCCGAACATGATGGCCACTTTATGTGGTTGGCACTGCAAACCACAAGACCTTAAAGGAGAGAGAGAGAGTAAAAGGTAACGTGCCTGCCACAGATGCGGGGGAGTGGGGTGGGGGTGGTGGGAGGGATACAGGGATCATTGGTGGTGGAGAATGGGCACTGGTGGAATGATGGTTACTCGAACATTGTATAACTGAAACGTAAGCACGAAAGTTTGTATGTCTGTAACTACATCACAACAATTCATTAAAAAAATTATACCAACTCATAAATAAGAAAGAAAATATAGATGTTATATTCTGTCTTTTGGAAAATTAAATACTTGTTTACTACTGCTGAAAATAAAATCTTAGTGAAAAAAAGGAAAAGGAAGTTTATAACTTCCCCCAAAGACCACATGGACAGTGTACTAATTGATTCCAGAGTCTTTAGTTTATGAACAATTGTAGGAGATAATTCATCAGTTGATGCATTTAGATTGATGATTGATGTCTAATGGATTTTTACCCAAAATGCTGAATTAGCTTATCATAGTGAAACTGCTGACACTTTTCAAGGTGAAGACTTTCTGGAAGACTCATGAGAGGCAATTTTGCTGTACATTAGAAAACATATTTAATTCTTTTGATATAAAATATATTAAAACATTTCTCTTTTGGGGAAAATATGATAAGTATTAACAAAGACAAAAATATATTTCATAATGATTAACAAATTAAAGTCAACCTAAAAAGAATTTCTATGAAGTTGTTTGGGGTCAGGCTGTCTTTCCATGTTTTTTTTTTTTTGCGTTTTGGGTCACATCTGGCGATGCACAGGAGTTACTCCTGGCTCTGCACTCAGGAGTTACTCCTGGCAGTGCTCAGGGGACCATATGGGATGCTGGGAATAGAACCTGGGTAGGCCGCATGCAAAGCAAATGCCCTACCCGCTGTGCTATCTCTCCAGCCCTTATCTTTCCATGTTATAAATGGTCCAGTTATCCATTTTTCCTGTGTGACGTAATTTTTCAAGTATCAAATTTCACAAATTTTGTTTTCAGTTTTCATCATACACTGTTTTAATGTTGTTGCTGTATGTTGTTCTTTGACAATTATATTTTCCAATGTTATTTAGTATGAAATCTCACACATTGAGTGCAATAATAGCCATTCTGACATACCAACACACTGTTGCTAATTTATATTACATGGTGAATAAGTCATCTGGAACTAATTAAGACAGCCTTCAAATAACTAGGGAATCTGAATAAATCAAATCATTGTCTCAGTTTTACTATGAGTTTAATTATCATTTATCAAGTTTAATCTAATTGCAAAATCAAACATGCATTGATCATTAAGTTTAGTATATACACTAGGACATTTTTGTTCTATTAATTTCAAATTATTTTGTCTGTTTAAACAAAATCCTCTTTTGAATAAGAAAACTGATTATTTTTACTACAGCATGCGTCATTGGAAATCCTCTCATCTGTAGAAAAATAATGAAGCAATTAGATGTAGTAAAAATAATATTTTACATTTATAGATCACTGCAAATATCTTGTGAAAATTTCATAAATATTAAGTGATCCAGATTTAACAAACATTAAGTCATAACCAGGGCAGTTTTTTGAAAAATAAAGTTATTCTAAGAAAATGGGCTTTGTGAATTGTTTTACTACATAATTATTAGCATAGTATAAACTCAAACATAAGCCTTAAGTTATAGTTTTATTTTCAATATAATTAGTACATTACTTAACTGATGTACGTTTTACTAAAAATTAAAGAAAAAAGATAAACTCCTCTAAACCTTCTGACTTCCTATTAGAGGGAATATATATATATATAAATTATGAACGAAAGAAAATAAGAGTGAAAAGAAACTGGATGAGTGTGTAAAAACTTCTAAGAGGTTAACATAGATCAATTAGTCTGTCAAATTTGGTTATGCATTCAATAATATTAAAGTTGTTTATGGTTTATATGATGGTCATATTTGGATATAACCAGGAATTCCTCTTTTGATAGTTTGTTGCGGCCAGTTTGTTGTGTCTTTAGGATGGCAGCCTTAAGAGACTACTAAAATTGCTTGGAAATATAGTAAATGAGACATAAATCTATTGGTTAAAGCACTTATATATTGCACTGAATTACCTGGTGCTGTAATTGTATAATCAAACTTAAAGATTCAAATTACTTTATTTTGAAATTATTTTCATTTATTTATTTATTTATTTATTAGTGAAACACCATGAAGTACAGTTACAGACTTACAAAATTTGTGCTTGGGTTTCAGTTATACAATGACCAAGTACCCATCCCTCCACCAGCGCCCATCCTCCACCACCACCGGTCCCAGCATCCCTGCCACCTCCCGTCCCCCCATCCCACCCTGCCTCTGTGGCAGGACATTCCCTTTTGTTCTCTCTCTCTCTCTCCGTTTAGATCCTGTGGTTTGCAAGAAAGGCATTCAGTAGCAATCATGTTTGGTCTATAGTCTACTTTCAGCATGCTTCTCCCATCCTGGGAGGATCCTTCCAACACCCTTTATTTGGTGCACCCTTATCTATCTGAGATTCCTTTCCCCCTAGCATGTGGGGCTGGCCTCCAAGTCATGGAGCAAAATTCCTGGTACTAATCTCGGCCACTCCTGGGTGTTAGTCTCCCATTTTGTTACTTTATGTTCCCCAGATGAATGCAATCTGTCCGTGTCTATCCTGTTCTTTCTGACTCATTTTGCTTAACATGATACTTTCTATGTAGTACCGCTTGTATGTGAATTTCATGACTTCATCTTTTCTAACAGCTACATAGTACTCCATTGTGTAAATGTACCAGCGTTTCTTTAACCAGTCATCTGTTCTCGGGAACTCAGGTTTTTCCAGATTCTGGCTATTGTAAAGAGTGCTGCAATGAACAAACAAGTGCAGATGTCACTTCGACTATACTTTTTGCCTCTCTGGGATATATTCCCAGGAGTGGTATTGCTGGATCAAATGGGAGATCAAGTTATCTTCTAAGCTAATATAAATAATTTCTTACCTGCAACTCACCAAGAGTCCTGTTATTTGCATTTGATTTGGTATTCAATTTTTCAAACTCCACCCTTACTGCGTTGCAAAACTTATTAAAGGAATCTAGCACATTTGTGAATTGTTTCACTAAATCAGAACTATTATTTCTGTGATAGTGATAGATAACTTTATGTGCTAGCTTGTTTGAATTATGGAAGTTCCAGACCTTCGGTCAAGTACACCAGTCTGTATGTGATGGCATTTCCCACTCACATTTAAGAGAGCAATATATTTATTTCATTTAAGGTATGACTCTAATCACTATGATTAAATACTTAAACCTTCAAAATATTCTATATATTAAATTATTTGTATTATTATAGAATAATTTTTGAATTTATAATAATTGATAAAACATGCCTTGAATGTCAGCAGCATTCAAGGCAAATATCTTAGCCACTGTCCTATCACTCTGGCCCCCTACATATGAATTTTAAATCTGTCTTGTTAAGTGAACTTTTAAATCAGTGAATCTCGGTTGGAAGCTGTTTTCCCTTACCTCATTTTCCAGGAAATATTTGGCAACGATTGGAAACATCTTAGGCAGGCTCAATGGATGGGGGTAGGGATAGTAGGGGTCATATGGATATCTCTTGGTAAGATCAGGGATGCTGATCAATGTTATCAATGTTCATAATGCACAGGACAGCCTTCCACAGTAAATAATTGCCTTGCCCCAAGTAATTGCAATTTTTGGTTGAGAAGTTTTTCTTTAAAGGGTTTTATATAATGTAGTGTCTGGAACAGATGTGTTGGACTTTTCCATCAAAGGCACATATTAGAAACCTCTTATCATCAATTTAAAATTCATTTTTGAAAAAGGTAAACAATACCCATTTAACCTCCTTCCTGTGGAGGTAAAGTAAAAGACTATATTTAATTCTTTTGTAAATTAATGTACTTTGCAAGTATAGATTATCTTTAAATAGTTTTCTAAGCTCAAATAATTTCCCATTATTTGCTCACCGAGAGTCTTAAAACTTAAAAAAATTGCTTCCTCTTACCATTTTAATACCAGAGATTTGTTCTTTATCTATTTATATAATTAAGAGAGGGCTGCAAACCACTGGGATACCTACTGAAGAACCAATTGTCATCTGGAAATATCACTACCATTCTGAATGCATATTCTAAATGAAAGGAATGAATTCAGAAAGTAAAACTGAATTTTTTATCATGATATACTAGGTACTTAACAAGGGCGTTTTCCTTGCACACGGCCAGCCCGGTTGACCCGAATTCGATTCCTCCACTCTCTTGGAGAGCCCAGCAAGCTACCAAGAGTGGATTCTTCCGGCCCGGCTGACCCAGATTCGATTCCTCCACCCCTCTTGGAGAGCTCAGCAAGCTTCCAAGAGTATCTTGCACACATGGCCAAGCCTGACAAGCTACCTGTGACATATTCGATATGCCAAACACAGTAACAAGTCTCGCAATAGAGATGTTACTCGGCCCGCTCCAGCAAATCGATGAACAATGGGAGGACAGTACTACAGTGCAGATAAAATATGTGAGTGTCAGTGGATTCAGAAGCATTGTGTTTTAGGCTCATCCTGCTTTAACATTGCTTCAGTGACATAATAGGTAAAGGAAGACAGGTTCTTTCTGATCAATAAAAATAATTTAGGCTGTTTATCAGGATATGTTTTATCTCTAGGAGTTAGATAACAGTAGGCTACCAGACAGGAAACTGTTAATACCTAGCTCAAGAATTTAGGAAGTTTAAGAGGAAGTTTCTGTGGTTGGCTTTTGTGATAGAATTAACCTTTGAACTACACTACTGCTGTTCCTGTAAATTATATGGAATCTGTCCATAGGGCACAACAATATAAATAGCATAATTCAGTTGTATATGTTAAAATTTTCACTATTACAACATAATATGTAATGCAACTGATTTTTCTCAGGAATATTTTTGAAATTTCAAATTTTGAACAATTCAGTGGAGGGGATAAAATAACGAGTTTCTAATATAAAAACTGTTTAGAGAATTCAAAAGCTAGAAATTTGACAATGCATGACCTGCAAAAACTCTAATAATTTGTTCTTTAATGTATATCTCTCTTAAAATTGTTGTTTGCTTTCTTTGTAAGTTTGGTTCTCATTCAATTTTGTTTATTTGACTTATATTTTTGAACATTAAACAACAATTTTTTGAATTTCAAATATTTACCTTTCATTTGGATTTCACAGAAAGAAACATTGTGGTGTTACCTGACTCAGAGGTTGAAAAACTTATTTTCTTTTTTGCATCAGGCAATTATCAGCATCTATCCATAACGTTTTATTTGTTATGATTTGTCAAATCTATCTTGTCTCCCTACAGTTTATAAAATGAGCATCCATTGATTGAATAAAGATAGTTTTATTCTGTGAAACTTTTAAAGAACTAACACATGTACATACATATTTAATTTATTAAATTACCATTGTGTATTTGTGAGCCACACTTAGAAGGTCTTTACAGCCTTGAGCATCTCCAAAAGATCGAATCCCTAAGCAGTTTGATGGATGGAGCTGTTTTATGAGAAAATTGGAACAGACTTCAATGACCTGAGTTAGCTGAAGGAGACACGCTGCAGCCAGCAAATTTTCAATGGTATCTTCTTTCAGTTGCAAAACACCTAAGTAGTTCAAAATAGAAAAGCATAATTATATGTATTATAAATACAGATGGCTAGTGTAAGTTTTCAATTTTCCTTAATAATAGAGCTATCCTTTTTAATTAATATACTAACATCTAAATCATATTTGAAAGTCTCCATTTTTATTAAAGAAACAAAAGTTCAAGAAGTGTTCATATAAGTAAATGCTACTTTTGTGTACAAAAATTTTGGTCAACAAAAACAACATTGAGCTTGCATGCATATTCAACCATCATATTATTTTTGGTTTTATAGTTTAGAAATAAGATTTAGTATGTAAAATTAAAAATTGACTAAATAGGGGATGGAGCTATAGCACAGAGGGTAGGCCATTTGCCTTGCATGTGACTGACCCTGGTTCGATTCCCAGCATCCTATATGGCCCCCTGAGCACCGCCAGGAGAGATTCCTGAGTGCAAAAGCCAGGAGTAACCTCTGAGCATCGCCAGGTGAGACTCAAAAAGCAAAAGTAAATGACTAAATATCTAATGTATAATTTTAATATACCACTTAATTGGCTTTTATTAATGATAATGTATCAATATTATTTGAAGGAATCATATTCCTGGATATTCATATTAAAATGGCTTTATTATTTCACAGCTAAGCTACATTTGCATTCGATCCTCTGTTCTACTTCTCTGACCTGTATTTTTTTTTTTTTGCTTTTTAGATCACACCCAGCGGTGCACAGGAGTTACTTCTGTTCATGTACTCAGGAATTACTCCTGGTGGTGCTCGGGGGACCATATGGGATGCTGGGAATTGAACCTAGGTCGGCTGCGTGCAAGGCAAACGCCCTACCCGCTGTGCTATTGCTCCAGCCCCATGACCTGTATTTTTAAAGAAACTTATTTACCTCTTGACTTTCAGTACTTTTATATTTAAGTCTTTCATTTCCCCTTGTCTTTTGAAGATTGCTGAATTGACTTTTAGTCTACTCATTTGTAGAGTAGGTATTAATAATAATAAATAATAATGATAATGAATACCAGCAACATAATGATTCTGTAATGTGAATTGTGTACAGTAACAGAAGTCAATCACTTACCTGTGTAAGCATATTGCACTAAGGAATTTAGGGCATTAGGATCAACTCCTTCCATCCTGACCTCTTCTTGCTTAGCTTCAAGCACATCATTAGTGAACATTGCAGCAAAATAATCAGAAACTGCACTGAGTACCACGCTGAAAATAAGCATGTTTAATAAGAGTTTAAATAAGTCCATAATCTAATTGAAAATCATGAAATACAGTCAGGTGTGTCACACCCCTCTACATAAATCTCTCAATGTTCAGTAAGTAATAGTGAAATTGGAAAGGTGAAAAGGGTTGATTTTATATTAAGGAGAGATGTATTGGTATTTTTCATAAATTTCTCTAAAGTTTTGCTTATACAGATATCACAGAGAGAAACAACTCCTGCTGATGATGACTTTGAAATATAAAAACAAAAATTTTAAATAGTGAAGGTTTTAATCAAGAGTTGATTCTTTGTCATTCAAACTTCGTCTACTTAGCCAATATTCTATTTGCATAAAGATACTTACCGATGTGCAGGGATTCGAAGGTTACCAGCAATAAGTAGAACATCACACAGTTGTTTTTCTTTCAAGTAGGTCTCCATTTTATGTAGAGTTTGTTCTGCATGGTTTATAGAATGGAACTTCTCCTCAGTTCTGTTGATATTCATTTCTTCAGAATATTGTGTAGCTAATCTGAAAGCAAGGTAAGAGTGTGTAAATAGTCTATTTTTTCTAGTGAGAGTTCAAATATACAGCAGATAATTAGGCACACTACTTCTAGAAGAAATGCATTGAATAAATTAAAATGAAAATTTCTTTTTATATTTTAAGTCTTAATTTATTTTTAACAACTATATTTTAGGTAACATGCATATATTGTGTTAATGGTTATGGTATTGATGTACACAGTATACATATTTCAACACCACCAAAGTGCCCAAGATTATTCTCCAATTTCCTTGTTACTTCTTGTCCACCTCTTCTTCCCACAGCTACCTCCATCTCCCCAGACTCAGGTTAGTACTTCTCAAAGTATAGACCAAACATGATTGCCACTCAATGCCTTGTTCGCAAACCACAGCACCCAAAAGGAGAGAGAGAACAAAAGGGAATATCCTGGCACAGAGGCAGTGTGGGAAGGGAGGGATGGGGGTTGGGTGGGAGGGATACTGGGATCAGTGGTGGTGGAAAATGGGCACTGGTGGAGGGATGGGTACTCAATCACTGTATAACTGAAACCCAAGCACAAAAATTTGTAAGTCTACAACTGTACCTCATGGTGTTTTACTAATAAAAATTAAAAATAATAATAAATAAAGTGTAGTAATAATATAACTAAAAAAGGCAATAAACTGCCCCGAACAGTGAAAATCTCTCGATCTTGGATTGCAAAACTGAGATTTCCCATTGAAATCAAAACATTTCACTATAAAAACTGCTTAAACCATTCCATTAACAGGAAGTGTCAAGGTGATTTTTATATCTGGAATGGAACCAGAATGTTGCGTGCTTCTGTTGAAGGGTTGGTAATAATTGATACATACACAAACATAAGCAAACACAGATGCTCTTTTATACATACACAAACATAAGCAAACACAGATGCTCTTTTATCTGATTTTTATTGGCTTCAAATTACATTTTTAGTCATGAAATCTATGGACATAACTGCTCTTCTAATACTCTGATGCCTATTCATGGAGTGTTCATTACTTGTCAGAATAATTTTTGAATATTCTCAAACTTGAGGATTTGGTAACATAATTTAATTTGATAATGTAAATTGCTTCATTCCCAATCTGATCTGCAGGAACCAAGGCAGTGAGAACTATAATTAGCGCTAAAAAACTTTGACCTGCCCAGCACTGGCTTGCTGGACTACCTCGGGCAATTCAGTTTCCCTTTCTGGCACCCAGTTTCCTCTTCGTTTTCAAACAACTTTTATCAAGGCAAATACATAATTGTACTATTGTACCTTAGTTCTATCCCTGGCATAGAACACAGTTCCCAGAGCCTACTTGGAGTGATACCTGAGCACAGAGCAAGGAATATGCCCTGAGCACCACAAAACCTTCCCTGTCCCCTATTATTTTTGGGAAGCCTCGGGGAGCCAACCTGGGGCCTCACCATTTAAATCAGGGGCTCTAGCATTAATCCAGTTTCTCCTTATTGAATGTCTCCAGAGATTGCTCAACAGAATGAGTGTATGCTTGTATATTTACTAAAGGGCTGCGATGCTCTATCTCTCTCAATGCCTGTGTTCGGTGGTCTCTGCTTCCCCCACCCCGGGGAGGCTAATGGTGATGGGTAGGCGAAGGAAGGAAAGAGAGCCAGGCTGCTTGATACCAATTGCAGTTTATTCTAATCTCCTCTCCATTGTCCTCTGATTCCCCTTCTGCTTCTCTCTCTCTCTCGAGCACCTTCCATCTCTTTCCCTCTGGATTTCCCCCACCCAACCTCATAGCCTAGTTTATATAGAAATCATGTAGGGTGGGGATACCAAAGTGGGTTGAACATTAACAAATCAACAAAGAGAGGTAAAACCACTTTGAAAAGTGATAGCACAGTGGGTAAGGCATTTGCCTTGCACATGGCTGACCCAGTTTTGATTCCCAGCATCCCATATGTTCCCCTCAGCACCACCAGGAGTGATTCCTGAGTGAAAATCTAGGAGTAACCCCAATGCATCGCCGGGTGTGACCCAAAAAGCAAAAAAAAATGACTCTAAAAATGGAAATTAACAATAAACAGAAATGGGAGCCAAATCTCAAACACTTGGAAATTAACAACTCACTACTGAAAAAATGGGAGTGAACAGAAATCAGGGAGGGAATCAGAAGAGTTATGGAAACAAACTACCATGACATGTGTTATGAGATATCATAACATATGTGACACATCAAAATCAATGTTGAGAACACTTCATAATAATACAAGATTTCATTAGGAAGCAAGAATAGGCCCACATAAATTATGACACGACTTAAACAGCCATATTAATATCATAGAAAAGAACCCAAAAGCAAGCAGAAGGAAATAAAAAAATGAAACTGAGAAAAGAAATATTTGAAATTGAAACTAAAGAAAGAAACACAAGACACCAATGAAACTAAAAGCTGTTTCTCTGAAGGAATAAACAAGATTGATATACCATAAGGAAGGAAGGAAGGAAGGAAGGAAAGAAGGAAGGAAGGAAGGAAGGAAGGAAGGAAGGAAGGAAGGAAGGAAGGAAGGAAGGAAGAACATTCTGATAAACTGTATCAGAAATAATGGGAAGATTTCACAAGAGATGCCAAAGGAAGTCAAAGAATCATCAGGGATTACTTTGAACATCTTTGTGTTACAAAACTGGCAAACCTTGAAGAAACTGATAATTTTGGAATCCTATAACCTCCCAAGGTTGAATCAAGAGGAAACAGAACACTAAAACACGACAAGTATTATCAAGGAAATCAAAATGGCAATCAAAATTCCCTCCAAACACAAAAACCCGGGTTGAGACGGGTTTACCGGTGAGTTCTTTCTAATCTTTAAAGATTCGCTTCTAATCCTTTCCAGGTTCTTTCAGAAAATTTTAGTCTCAGGAATCCTTCCAAAGATCCTTTATGAGGCAAACATTACTCTGATACCAAAAGTAAACATATCATAAAACATAAAGCTATAGACATATCCTTGATTAACAAAGATGAAAAGATCCTCAGCAGAATATTAGCAAACTAAATCCAAAATACATCAAATAGACCATATATTATAACCAAGAATTCATTTTTTTCAATTTCATTTTACTGATTCACCGTGAGATATGGTCACAAGCTTTCATGTTTGAGCAACAATCACACAATGATCAAACTCCTCTTTAACAAGTGGTTAAAGGGGAAAATTGGATAGCTACCTGCAAAAAAATGAACTCTGACCTCTGTATAATGCCAGGCACAAAAGTCAGATCAAAGTGGAATAAAGACCTCATTATCAGACATGAATCCATAATGTACATAGAGGAAATTTTAGACAGAACCCTCCATGACATTCAAGTTAAAAGCATCTTTAAGGATGAAACACCACTGAACTGGCACGTGAAAACAAACATAAACCAAGAAGAATTTAACCTGGGGATTCAAGGCTGGTTAAATACACAAAAGTCAATTAATGTAAAAACCTCTATCAATACAAAAAATAAAAATATCGTACCCATAAAAGCAGAAAAAGAATTTAACAAGATCCAACACCCATTCATGATAAAAATCTTTAAATTAAATTGAGGTATTAGGAACTCACTAAAGCTTATGACACCGTAAACTTTAAACTCAGGAAAATAAATTTCTCTTTTCACTCTTTCGGCAGTGAGTTTTTGTTTCAATTAACACTAACAAAATTAGTGAATTTATTCACTTATATCTTTTTCCAACATCACTGAATTATACATTTCAATTTGGCAAAAATTAAATGATCGTAAATTATGCACAAGAAAGCAAATCTATTTGTTTTCTTTTCATTTAATTAATTGCATTTCATTACTTAACATGTCTATGTTTAATTTGTGGACCTAGCATATCTGTTTAGGAAATATTTCATTGGAAATACTAGAAAGTCATAATATCAATATGTATTATGTTCATATTAACAATAATAATTGTCTGATCACACTTCATTAATTTGACTATGCTCATTCAGATTTTGTAATATTTTAAGTAGACCATAAATTGAATCATTTGAAAACAGTTTTCTAGGATTATTAATTAAGAAAAAATGAATTTCCCCCACATTAAACAGAAGACACATTAAGGGTACAGTATGTCTGTTAGCTTGAACTTAATGAAGTATATAAATGCATTGTTTAATAATGCACACTTCAAAACTTCTGCAATGTCATAATGCAATATTTTTTGAATAAAAGTAAAATGTATTAGGTATAAATTATATTAGGAACATTTACATACAATTTTAAACTACAGTCCAGTTTACATAAAGAAGAATTGGGTTTTGGTATACTAATTACAAATAATTCTTTTAAATTTTATTTTAATTTTTTAAATTTTTAGCCACCATAGGGAATACAAATTTATTCATGATCTGGTTTCAGACATACATTGTTTCAACACAGATCCCCTCACCAGTGCCCACTTTCCTTCATCAATTTCCTCTTTCCCCCCATTTGCTTCTATCCACCTGTCCAAATCTATGAGGGGCACTTTTAACATATAAGTTTTTTTTTGCATTGTGGATGACAGTGCTATTGCCGATAAGGTTTAGTACATAACAGGACTTTACTACCTTTTCAGAAACCTCCTCCTCCTAGTTTAACTTCCCTCCACCATAGTCATTTTTCCCTCCCTCTCCTATTCACCAGCCCCCTCATGTGGTATGTTTCCTACTGAATATCAGTTCTCATATTCTTCGTTTCTATTGTCTTTGGACATTCATTATTCCCCCATTATGTTTCCTTATACTCCGCATATGAGAGAGATCACTCTTACTTGGTTTCTCTAACTTCACTCAGCAAGATACTCTCCAGTTCCCTCCACGTAGCAGCAAACTGAATGAATGACTTGATCTTATGGTACAGTAACAGTGCATTGTGTGTATGTACCAAATTTACTTTATCCAGTCATATATTCTTGAATATTTGGATTGTTTTCAGATTTTGGCTATTGTGGATGTTGCTGCAAAGGGCATAGAGGTGCAAATGGGGTTTTCTAGTCCATTTCGTTTTGGGGCCCTTGGTGTATAATCTGAGAAGTGTGTTTGCTGAATCGAATGGAAGCTTGATTCCTAGATTATTAGGGATGTCCATGTTGTTTTCCAAAAATGCTAGACCAGTCAACATTCCTACCAGCAGTAAATGAGAGTCCCTTCTTCCCCACATCCACGCCAGTATTCTTTAATGTTGTTCTTTTTGATGCATGCCAGTCTGTGGTGTTGAGCTTATCTCTCATTTTGATTTGCATGTCTCAGATTATTAGTAACAAAGAGCAATTTTTCATATGTCTTTTAGCCATCTGTATTTCTCTGATGAAGTTTCTGAGATCTCTTCTCCCCATTCGTGATGGGGTTGGAGTTTTTTCTTGTAAAATTCTACCAGTGGCTCTTAATTCTAACAGTGGCTATTCTACCAGCGGCTATATGTTGTGGCTATTAACCTCTTATCAGGTGAATGTTGGGTAAATAGTTTCTCCCATTTCGTGCTGTCTTATAATTTTTGAATAGACATCAAATTAAATTCCTGCTAGACCACATAGATTTAAAAAGTTATTTTAAGAAGAGTGTAAAAATCATACCTAGTGTCAACAAGATAAATCAGGGAACTAAATGAGTAAGCGGATGTTTTCTATGCAGATAAATCCTGGTAAAAATAATATTTCTGTTTATACACTAAATAAATGTGTAAATAATAATTTTAAATGAAGGTGCCTTGTAAATACTCATAATATAATATAAAAGAGCCTTGCTAAGATAACTCAGCAAATATCATTGCCATCCTTTTATGTTCAAGTGTATCAAGTATCATGCATTAGTGTATCATATATCATATTGTATGTAAACATCTTCATATTTGTTCTGTAAAAAGAACATTATTATTGTATTATTATAATCATAGGTAAAAAGGTAAAGGTAAAGGCCCTCCCATTGATCGTCGATTTGCTCGAGCGGGCCCAGTAACGTCTCCATTGGAGACTTTGTTGTTACTGTGTTTGGCATATCGAATACTCTCGGTAGCTTGCCGGGCTCTCCGAGAGGGGCGGAGGAATCGAACCTGGGTCAGCCATGTTGGCCGCTTGTAAGGCAAACTCCCTACCGCTGTGCTATCATATTATTATTATTATTTATTTTCCTCACTAAAAGACAGTTAAACTTTAAGGATTTTTAAAATATGCTTTAGGACACACTGCTTGGTAGTTAAGGATTGCTCCTGGCAGGGTTCAGGGGGCATACGGGTATTGGGAATAAAACCTGGACTGACCATGTGCAAGGCAAGCACACTTCAGCCTCAACAATTAAACAAAAAATACTAAGACAAAACTCAGTCAAAATGAAATCAGATAAAAACAGAAACTGGTCTTGTCATGGCATTTTCGAAGAAGTTTTACACTGAACCTTTATACTGCTAACCTGAATTGTACATTAAGTCTCATGTATGAGAGACAGTATTTTGTATCTATCCCTTTCCTTCTGATTGAATTCACTCCACATGAAATCATCTAGTTCCAAACATGTTGCTGCAAATTTTATTATTTTGTTCTTTCTTAGAGCTTCATAGTGTTCCATTGTGCACTTTTACCACAACATTTTAACCCATTCATTTGTAATTGAGAATTTGTGTTGTTCCCATACCTTTGCTATTTTAATGAATATAGTGATGAACATACATACTTTAGTAAACAAATTCAGTCCTTTCCTAGAAAATATTGTTTTGTTCTTTTCTTGATTAACTTGAAAGTTTAAATGAAAACTAATAATATCTAAGAAGTTTTGTAGTGATAAAGATAATTGTAAATGCTACTATATGGGAGAATTTTTTCAAGGGTATTCTGTGTATTTGAAATTTGCCAAAAAGAGACTGTTGTTCCATTTTTCTATAGATTGAAGTGATAGTTACAAATAATTACTTGATCACTTGCTCACTTGATATCCCGTTACTCATCGATTTGCTCAACAGGGAGCCAGTAACATCTCCATTTGTCACTGCCACGTACTAGTGTAGCCCAATGGTGTCTGCTTGCTACAGGGACACAAAGAGCCTCAAATCATTTTTTCAGGGTATTGACGAAGAAGTCTGACCATATCATAGGTGGGCGGCCACATGTTCTTTTGATGTCACTTGGAATCCAGTCAGTAACAACTCTAGTCCAGTGGTCATCTTCAAATTGCATTATGTGTCCAGCCCATCTTATTTTCGATACCTTGGCAGATGAGACAGCATCTCTGATTCTCGATTATCAAGGAAGCTCGGAACTCTAGATTTCTTCTCACTTGAGTGAAATGTGATACTCCAAGCATAGCTCTTTCAATTTCTCTTTGGGTGAACTGAATACGTTCTCATCCGGTTTTCATACGGCCCAGGTCTCTGAGGTATATGTTACTGCAGGGAGAATGGTGGACTCAAAGAGATGTGCCCAGAGCCATAGTTTCTTCATCCTCTTAACTATTTCTTTGACACTTTTGAAGGCCTTCCGAGCTACTCTCTTCTTCTTGCACAGCTCAGGTGCCAGGTTGTTCATCATATTGAGTTATAGACCTAGGTACACATAACTGCTGCATTCAGAGATGTTCATTCCATTGAGAGCAAATGGAACACCAGGAAATAGTCTGCTTTTCATGAAGATTGTCTTCATGAGATTCAGCTGCAGTCCGATCTTTCCACAATCACGCTGGAAGTTGGCCAGCATTTGTGCCTCTTGGATAACGTTTGGTGTTATTAGAATGATGTCATCAGTAAAGCAGAGGTGGTGTAGTTGCCAACTGTCTATCTTCACTCCCACTCCTTCCCATTCCAGTTATCACATGACGTTCTCGAGGGTGGCACGGAAGAGTTTTGGTGAAATGGTATCACCCTGCTGAACCCCTCTCTTGGCGTCGATGATCACTTCCTTGTAGAATGGTGAGATCCTGGTGGTGCATCTGGAATTCAGCTCATGGAGGATCCTGATGTACTGAATTTGAATGTCCTGTTTGGTTAGGGCTTTGATGACCGCTTCAGTCTCAACAGAATCAAAGACCTTCTTTAAATCCATGAATGTTAGACAGAGTGGAATCTTGAATGCCTGAGAAACCTCAATGAGCTTAGCCACCGTGTGGATATGGTCAATCATGCTGAATCCTTTTCAGAACCTGACTTGTTCGGATGGCTTCCTTCATCCATTGTTCTGCTAATCCTATTCAGGATGACTGGTGTGAACAGCTTGTAGACAACAAACAACAGGCAGATTTGGCAATAGTTGCCAATGTCATGATTTTTTCCCTTCTTGTACAGTAGAACGGTCCTGCTGGTTTTCTATTGGAACGGAACCTTGCATTCAGACAGGTAGCATATGAAGAGCCGAGTCAGTCTATTGATTATTACTGCCAGCAGATTTTTTAGGTGTTTGGATCTGACCTTTTCTGAACCAGGTGCTCTACACTTCTTTACCAATGAAATGACGTGTCGGATTTCGGAAGAGAAAGCGTTGGTAATGACATATCCATCCTGAGGAATTTGGTATGTGGGCAGTGGGACGTGGCTACTGAAGAGATCTGAGTAGAAGTCGTGGATAATCTCCATTGTTCTGGAAGATGTGATAAATCCATCAGGATGATGGAGGGCAGTCATCTTGGTCTTATATTTGGCAAAGGACAGGCAGGCATTGATAATACTTTTCCCAGCTTCTGTTGCATTGGCCAGCACTGCTGCTCTTCTCTCTTTGAGGTCTTCCTTTATTGATTCTCTGCACTGCTTTGTGGAGCTCAGACTTTAGCTTGTCACTGTCTGAGGCTTGTGCCAAGCTACATTGGCAAATGAGCTCGAAAGTTTCCAATGACAGGTGTTTTCTGTGGCTTTCTCTCTCTCAGCATTCCTCGCCCAATCATGCAGGTGCTGAACCAGTCTATCATATTCCTCATCGATTTTGTCAATCACGGCATCTTCCCCTATTGCCACAATAGTGCCAAAGAGTTCCCAGTTTGTGGTCGTTCTGGGAGTTCTCTTCTTAAACTTTTTGGTATTTTCTCCCTGCTCTGTGAAGTAGAATTTCGTATGAAGGAGATGGTGGTTCAATCCCATGTGGAATTTTGGGACAATAGTTACATTGGTCAGGCAAAACCATAAATTTAATATGATGTGGTCAGTTTCATTGTGTAACTGTCCACTGGGAGACACCCATATGCAATGTTTAGATTCAGCCTTCTGGAACTGTGAGTTACCATGGATGGTTTTGGTAGACATGATGAATTTAGACAATCTCTCACCCTGTTCGTTCCATTTTAGGCCATGGGTCACTATGTGGAGTTCTTTGCGCGATCTTCTCAGTCCTATTTTGGCATTAAAATCACTGACAATGATCTTTTAGAAGGTATGGTCCTCTTTATAGAACTTCTCCAGCTCCATGTATAATTTCTCAATCTCTTCTTCATCATAGCTGGATGTTGGTGCACAGATTACGAAGATAGAAACTTCAGGCAGTGAGCCACATCTATTCAAGTGTAAGCGTCTGATTGGGGATGTTAGGCATTCAAATGAATCAATGCTCATGGCCAAGTTCGTGTTGACAAGGACACCGGCATCACCAATACCTCTTTTGTCACATGTTCTAAGGAACAGTTCTTCTCCAGTATCATAAGTGGCATGATGTGTTTGATGCTTTCTTGTCTTGGTCAGACCATGATGTCATATTTGATCTTCTGAGCTTGCACGATCAGGTCCTTGCTGGATGCTTCCGATGCCAGCATAAGTACGTTGAAAGTACAGACAGTCATTTTAGTCCTTCTTTGTTTTGGTAAACTAATTTGGCCATGAGATTTTATCAGCTTCTCTTTGCTCATCCTTCTTAATACTGTAGTATTGGGGGCTCTTTCAGTTTCTGGGGAATGAGGCCCATTATTTTTACGTTTTTTGCATATCAAATACTCCATACGTTGCTTGCCAGGCTCTGCCATGCAGGCGGGATATTCTCGGTAGCTTGTCAGGCTCTCCGAGAGGGATGGAGGCTTTTAGGGAGGCCCCTAATCGCCCTTAGAGGTGTTCCCATGGTTCACACCATATTTCAACCCCATTAAATATGGTTTGGTGATTACTAAAGATGGGTAGTTAGTGTCTTATGATGTGTCTCGCGGCGGTATGGAAAGTGGCCTGGAGTTTAATTACAGAATGAATAAAAGCTTTAATTATTTTGAATATTTCAGTTGGTTAGTTTTGCCCTGTATTTTCATAGATAAATTATGTGATTGTCTTATTAATATATAAAATATACAAAACAGCATATTTTACATATGCATGTTTAAATTATAAATATATTCCACTGAGATAGTTTTTCTTTTAAAATATGTGTTTGTGTGTATGTATATAAATATGTGTATGTGTACAAATATGTGTGTATGTATTTACATATATATAAAGTTAAAGTAAAATACTCTTTAAATTCTTTTTATTATCATTTTTTATGTTTCAGGGCCACAACCAGCAATGCTCAGGGGTTAGTCCTAGGTTTGTATTCAGTAAGTACTCCTAGCGGTGCTCTGGGGACCATAGCAAATGCTGGTACTCGAATCCGGATCAGCCGTGTGCAAGACAATTAGCCTATCTGCTGTACTATTGCTTCGGCCCTACTCCTTCAAATCTTATTAATTAATTTTTATGCAACCTTGAGAAATTGCTAGTAATTGATTTATTAAAGGAAATTTATTCTCATAATCATGGGATTATTTACTGTAAAAAGGGGGTAGTAACTCATTCATCTATCAAATATTTATTGAAATCCTGCTAAAAATGAACAGAATCGTTGGACAATTTCTCAATATTAATCATTTAATGAAATGAGTTATGTGTTATATGAAATTAAAGAAATAATATAAAAGTAAAGTACATATTTTAATCAGGAATTGAAATAATTGGTTTAACAAGTTTAATTCCTATGAAAATTGAGGTGGGACAAAAACAGGGATCCAATAAAAGCAAAATTCAGGGTGTCTAACACAAATAAATGTTTGTAAGTATAAAAAAGCTACAATGCCATTAGTGTTTAGAGATACAAGATAAAATCTGATATGAGTCACACACTACCAGTTCTAAAGTCAGATACTGTCTATAGATAATTCATAGGCAAGAACAATGCTCTGATATGATCATGAGAATGGGATATCAGAATACTCAAAATCCTTTTTGTCAAATACCTCACTGTGAACCTTAACCTCATAACCTAATATTGACTGAAAAATATATAATTCCACAAAGCTATCTAGGACACTCCATTTTGACAATTACTGCCACTCTCTTTGGGTACACACTATCTTTTGCTGTATGTTGTTCTTTGCTTTCTGAAGAAGCACATGGTCTTCCTATAATGAATATTTTTCCTTAATAAAACTCATTTTTCTCTACTGTTGTTGTATAAAATACCTTTCTTTTGAAACAAAAGACAAATTACCCTGATTCTGAACAGAGTATTGGGACTGTTCTCCATCCTGTGAAAATGGCTTAGCTTTGTTTTGATTTAAAATATTAACTCTCTTGCCGCCAGCAGGTCAATCTGTACCTGTGAGGCGAGTGCATCAGCAGCCTGATGGCGCCTTCAGACTTCCAGATACCCCAAAATTGCTGCTGTGCCTTTGGCCAGACCCCAAAAACTTGGGGCAAAGTTTACCAAGAAAGTAAACGACCAAAAGTTAGGTATGTGGGAAACACACCCACAAACCACCTCCGGCTCAGCTATATAATTGGAGGCACGGCCTCTTTGGTTCCTGATTGAACTGCTTAATGGACATGATCCCAGAGACTCAGAAACGAATCTCAGAACCCACTGGCTTTAGGTAGAAATGCGTCTGGTCTCTGCAGTAGGCTACCGGTGCTGGGCCAACCCAGGTGGGAATAGGTTTCGTGCCTTAGCCTGTTCCCCCTGGCGGCCCAGTGGCCGCCATCCATCTGAGGCCACTGGATAGTCACTTTTGGGCCCCCAGTGATGAGACACACAGGGCCTCACGGGATGAGGGTGGAGCCGGGCTTGTCCTGCCCACCCCAACGAGACCCCAAGTCATCGCCCACGAATGGTCTCTCTGCTCCTGATCAAGCTGCTTAACGGCCATGATCCCAGAGACTCAGAAACAAATCTCAAAACCCAGTGGCGTTTGGTAGAAATGCATCCGGACTCCACAGTACGTTACTGTCGCCGGGCCACCCCAGGGAGGAAAGGGTGTTGTCCCTCTGCCTGCTCCCTCTTGGCGACTTGATGGCTGTCATCCTCCAGAGGCCATTGAACAGTCAGACTTGGGCCCGCAGTGACGAAACTTGTTGGGTCTCACGGGATGGGGGGGGAGGTGGAGCCGGGCCTGTCCTCCACACCCTAACGAGACCCCAAGTCATCGCCCACAAACGGCCTCTCTGGCTCCTCATCAAGCTGTTCAACGGCCTTGATCCCAGAGACTCAGAAACAGATCTCGAAACCCAGCGACTTTTGTCAGAAATGTGTCTGGACCCCGCAGTAGGTTACTGTCACTGGGCCACCCCACGGGGGAATGGGTGCTGTCCCTCCGCTTGCTCCCTCTTGGCGACTTGGTGACTGTCATCCTCCAGAGGCCATTGGACAGTCAGGCTTAGGCCCGCAGTGACGAAACTTGTTGGGTCTCACGGGATGGGGGGGGAGGTGGAGCCGGGCCTATCTTCCCCACCCCAATGAGACCCCAAGTCATCGCCCACGAACGCCCTCTTTGGCTCCTCATCAAGCTGCTCAACGGCCATGATCCCAGAGACTCAGAAAGAAATCTCTAAACCCAGTGGCTTTTGGCAGAAATCCCTCCAGATTTAAGTGTTAAAGTTTCAGAATTTCAAAACCACATGGCCCTACTGCAGGGACATGACATCATATGTTATTCATAACCAGCAATAGAACACAAATTGTCTATTGTTGCCTTTTCAGCAGATCTGAGTGTTGGGGTAAAATCTTAAGTAATGGTGGGTCTGGTGTCGAAATAGTGAATGTGATCAAAGTGGAGAGAGAGTAATGTAGAAATCATCTGCCCCACAGGCAGGGGGAGGGTGTGGGATGGGGGTATACTGGGATTTTTGGTGGTGGAGAATGGGCACTGGTAAAAGTATGGGTGTTTCATTGTATGACTGAGACTTAGACCCAAAAGCTTTGTAACTGCTCTGCGCGGGACGGGCACGGAGGCCCAGCTCTGGGCAACAAAGCTGAACGGCTCCAATTCCAAACAGGAGACGTTCCCAACTACTCGCCCAGTGCCAGGGACTTAACGCGGCCGCGAAATATTTTCCCACAACGTATGCCATAGGAACCATAAGCTACCTTCTTAGATGGAAACTTCTCTATTTTATCTCAGCCACTAGAAACACAGTAGCCAATAACTCATAAGCCTATCTTAACTCACACTGCATATCAAGCAGAAAAGTAACAGTGAACGTGAAGGACTAAACCACACCTCTCACAATGGTAAAGCAACGCAAAAGCCCACCAAACTTTCATATTGAAGAGTCTAGCCCAGATGACATCAACAGTACTGTAGTGTTAGACAACCTCTCTGACAAACAATTCAGAAGAGAGCTACTTAGGATGCTTAGGGAACTAAAAGAAACAATGGAAAGCAATGCCAATAGAAGACAAGAGGATCTGAAGGAAGAAATGAGGAAAATGCAATCAGAAATGTCAGACCTGAAAAATCTCGTACGTGAATTGAAAAGCTCAGTGGAAGGCCTCAGCAGCAGAGTGACAGCTGCTGAGAACAGAATCAGTGAGCTCGAAGATGAAGTTCAGAGACTCTCCAGAAAAGAGCAGAAAATGGAAAAGAGACTCACAATTCGGGAACAGATGGCAAGAGAAGATCGGGATGAAGCCAAGAGGGGTAACATAAGAATTACTGGAGTCCCAGAGGAACAGGAAGAAAACACTGATGAAGAAGAAACTGTCAAAGACATCATTGCTACAACGTTTCCAGAGCTGAAGAAAACTTGTGACCACATTCAAGAAGCCCGAAGGGTACCAGCTAGAAGAAATCCGAATAAAAATACCCCAAGACACATTCTGATCAAAATGACCAAAACCTTAGACAGAGACAAAATTCTGAAAGCAGCAAGATCGAAGAAAGAAATCTCTTACAAAGGAGCATCCTTAAAATTCACAGCTGATTTTTCTGATGAAACCCTCATGGCCCGAAAACAGTGGTGGGACATAGTGAAAAAACTCAATGAAATAAATGCCTCCCCAAAAATACTTTTCCCAGCAAGACTCTCATTCATAATAGAAGGAACAACGCACAGTTTCAGAGACAAACAACAGCTCAGGAACTTCATAGACTCAAAACCATGGTTACAAAAACAACTAAATGGGCTACTTTAAGGCAAGAAAGGCCCCTCAAATACACCAAATTTTAACAGAACAATGGGATAAAAATCCCATAACAATAATCTCTCTTAATGTCAATGGGCTAAACACACCAATTAAAAGACATAGAGTGGCAGGATGTATTAGAGAATTGAACCCAACATTCTGCTGCCTGCTAGAAACGCATCTCAATAGTCAAAGCAAACACAGACTCAGAGTCAAAGGCTGGAAAACAATCCTACAGGCAAACAGCTCCCATAAAAAAGCTGGGGTAGCCATCCTTATATCAGACCACATCGATTTCAGAGTGAGGAAGGTCATAAGAGACAGTGAAGGCCATTTCTTATTGATCAAAGGATCTGTACAACAGGAAGAACTTACAATAATAAATGTATATGCACCTAATGAGAGACCAGCAAAGTATTTAAAACAACTACTCATAGATTTGGAAAAAGACATCAATAGGAACACAATATTAGTCGGAGACGTCAACACTACTTTGTCACCTCTTGATAGATCAATCAGACTCAAGATTAGCAAGGACATACTTCATTTGAGGGAAACAATGGAAGAAAGGGACTTAGTAGATATATACAGGACATTTCATCCACAAAAAGCTGTATACACATTCTTCTCAAGCGTACATAGAACATTCTCCAAGATAGACGACATGCTGAGCCACAAAACATACCTCCATAAAATTAAGAAGATAGAGATTGTATCAACAATCTTCTCAGACCATAATGCGCTGAAATTAGAAGTAAATCACACACAAAAAGAGAAAACTAAATCAAACACCTGGAAATTAAACAGTGCACTATTGAACAACGAGTGGATTAGACAGGAAATCAAAGAGGAAATCAAAAGATTCCTAGAAACGAATGAAAATGAGAACACGAGTTACCAAAATTTATGAGACACAGCAAAGGCTGTGTTAAGAGGAAAGTTTATAGCTCTACAAGCATTCCTCAGGAAGGAGGAGCGAGCACACATAAGTAACCTAACCTCACAGCTTAAAAGCTTGGAGAAGGACCAAAAAAGGAGCACAACCCGAACAGGAGAAAGGAAATAATAAAACTCAGAGCAGAGATTAACGAGATAGAAACCCAAAAAACAATCCGAAAGATCAATGAAACCAAAAGCTCGTTCTTCGAGAAAATTAACAAGATCGATAAGCCTCTAGCAAAACTCACAAAGAAAGGGAGAGAGAAAACCCTAATAAACAGAATCAGAAATGAAAAGGGGGTCATTACAACAGAAACCACAGAAATTCAGAGGATCCTCAGGGAGTACTTTGAGAAGCTTTATGCCACGGAACATCAAAATCTCGAGGAAATGGATAAATTCCTAGACTCCTACAGACTCCCAAGGCTGAACCAAGAAGACCTGGAATACCTGAACAGACCTATCACCATCAAGGAAATTGAAATGGTAATAAAAAGTCTCCCCAAGTACAAAAGCCCTGGCCCGGATGGATTCACCAGTGAATTCTTCCAAATCGTTAAAGAGGTCTTACTCCCAATGCTCTTTAAGCTTTTCCACGAAATTGAAATATCAAAAACACTTCCGAACAGTTTCTACGAAGCAAATATCACACTGATACCAAAAGCAGACTGAGATACCACAAAGAAAGAGAATTACAGGCCGATATCCGTGATGAACACAGATGCAAAGATCCTCAACAAACTACTAGCAAATAGAATCCAACTACTCATCAAAAAGATCATACACCATGACCAAGTAGGATTCATCACAGGGATGCAAGGATGGTTTAACATTCGAAAATCAATCAACATAATCCATCATATCAACAAAAGAAAAGATAAAAAGCATAGGATTATATCAATAGATGCAGAGAAAGCATTTGACAAGATCCAGCACCCCTTTATGATGAAAACCCTAGCCAAAATGGGTACAGAGGGGACCTTCCTCAACATAATTAAAGCCATCTACCACAAGCCTACAGCAAGCATCATCCCCAATGGGGAAAAAGTGAGAGCCTTCCCTCTAAGATCAGGGAGGAGACAGGGATGCCCACTCTCTCCACTGCTGTTCAATATAGTACTGGAAGTACTTGCAATAGCGATTAGGCAAGAAAAAGATATTAAGGGCATTCAGGTAGGAAAGGAAGAAATCAAGCTCTCACTTTTCGCAGATGATATGATACTCTACTTAGAGAACCCAATAACCTCCACCAAAAACTCCTAGAAACAATAGACTCGTATAATAAAGTTGCAGGTTATAAAATCAATAACCAAAAGTCCATGGCTTTCCTATACGCAAACAGTGAGAGAGAAGAAAGCAACATGAAAAAAACAATCCCGTTCACAATTGTGCCCCAGAAAATCAAGTACCTAGGAATCAGCTTAACTAAGGAAGTAAAGGACCTGTACAAAGAAAACTACAAAACGCTACTTCAGGAAATAAGAGAGGACATGAGCAAATGGAAAGATATCCCCTGCTCATGGGTCGGGAGACTTAACATTGTCAAAATGGCAATACTAACGAAAGCATTGTATAAATTCAATGCAATCCCTATAAGGATACCCATGACATTCTTCAAAGAAATGGAGCAAACACTCCTGAAATTTATATGGAACAATAAACCCCCACGAAGAGCTAAAGCAATTCTTGGGAAAAAGAAAATGGGAGGAATCAACCACCCTAACTTCAAACTGTACTACAAAGAAGTAATAATTAAAACAGCATGGTACTGGAACAAAGGCAGAACTACAGACCAATGGAACAGGGTTGAATACACTGACATCTCCCCTCAATCATATGATCATCTAATCTTTGATAATGGTGCAAGTAATGTGAAGTGGAGTAAGGAAAGCCTCTTTAATAAATTGTGTTGGCATCACTGAACGGCTACATGCAAAAAAATGGGCTCAGAACTCTGCCTAACACCATGTCCAAAAGTAAGATCAAAATGGATTAAAGACCTCAACATCAGACCAGACACCATAAGGTACATTGAAGACAAAGTTGGCAAAACCCTCCATGACATTGAGGCTAATGGTACTTTCAAAGATGCCACGCCACTGGCCGAGCAAGTGAAAACAGAGATAGATAAATGGGACTATCTTAAACTAAGAAGCGTCTGCACCTCCAAAGAAACAGTGACCAAAATACAAAGACAGTCTACAGAATGGGAAAGAATATTCGCCGAATACACATCTGACAAGGGGTTGATATCCAGGATATACAAAATACTGGTTAAACTCCACAAGAAGAAAACATCCAACTCCATCCAAAAATGGGGCAATGAAATGAACAGAAACTTTCTCAAAGAAGAAATCCAAATGGCAAAAAAGCACATGAGAAAATGCTCTACATCATTTATCATCAGGGAGATGCAAATCAAAACCACAATGAGATACAATCTCACAACTCAGAGACTGGCCCACATTCAAAAGAACAAAATCAACCAATGCTGGCGTGGATGTGGCAAGAAAGGGACACTCCTTCACTGTTGGTGGGAATGTCCACTGGTTCAGCCCTTCTGGAAAACAGTATGGACGATTCTCAAAAAATTAGAAATTGAGCTCCCATTTGACCCAGCAATACCACTCCTGGGAATATATCCCAGAGAGGCAAAAATGTATAGTCGAAGTGACATCTGCACTTGTTTGTTCATTGCAGCACTCTTTACAATAGCCAGAAACTGGAAGAAACCTGAGTGCCCAAGAACAGATGACTGGTTAAAGAAACTTTGGTACATCTACACAATGGAGTACTATGTAGCTGTTAGAAAAGATGAAGTCATGAAATTTACATACAAGTGGTACAATATGGATAGTATCATGCTAAGCGAAATGAGTCAGAAAGTGAGGGATAGACATAGGAACATTGCATTCATCTGGGGGATATAAAGTAACAAAGTATGAGATTAATACCCAAGAATAGCTGAGATCAGCACCAGGAGGATTCTCCATAACTTAGAGGCCAGCCGGGTATCCTTGAGGAAAGGGCAGTTCAGATAGAGAAGGGAGCACCAAATAAAGGATGTTTGGAGGATCCTCCCAGGAGGGGAGATGCATGTCAAAAGTAGACTATGGACTGAATATGTTTGTCACTCAATGCCTCTTTTGCACACCACAACACCCAAAAGGAAAGAGAGAACACAGGGGATTGCCCTGCCACAGAGACAGCGGGGGATGTGGGGATGGGGGTGGGGGAATATTATCCATGGTGGTGGAAAATGGGCACTGGTGGAGGGATGGGTATCTGATCATTGTATAATCGAAACCCAAGCACAAAAAATTGTAAATCTACAACTGTACCTCATGGTGTTTCACTAATAAAAAAAATTGAAAAAAAAATTGAAAATCAAAATCATTAGATCATAGAAAAAGCCATAATAAACATCAAAAGGTATCAACATAAAACCCACATTTTTCAATTAAAGCAAATTAAGAAATCAAAAAAATGAACATTAAAATATTTACTAATCCAAAAAAATATTAACTCTCTTGGCTCTAGCGATAGCACAGTGGGTAGGGCGTTTGCCTTGCACGCGGCCACCCAGGTTCGATTCCCAGCATCCCATAGGGTCCCACGAGCACCACCCGGAGTAATTCCTGAGTGCGTGAACCAGGAGTAACTCCTGTGCATCGCCGGCTGTAACCCAAAAAGCAAAATAAAATAAAATAAAATATTAACTCTCTGAAATTATGGGTGACAGAGATTAACTACAAAACTATGCTAGTTAGGTAAGACTTGGATGCTGTTTGGTGGACACTAACTAAGGATGAGAGAATGTTAGTGTCCATACATGCTATCTTTACAAACAAGTTATTACCTCCCTTGGTAAATTTCACATGACTATATTAGTGGTTTAAGCAAAAAATACGTTCTACAGCCTTTATAGCTATTACTAAATAGTTATCATTATACAAATTTATACTGCTATTTGCTTATAGTTCATGAAATATCATGAAATCTTGGAGATTTGACATGGTCTCTCTCAATATATATAATTGCCAGCAATCCAAGATGTCCATTCTCAAGATTCCACGATCAACCTACTGCAAAAAAGCCACCCTCTACTCACTCCTCCCACTCCCACTTCTACTCTCTTGTAACCACCAAAATTTTATTAGATTAGGATGTAGTTATACTGTTAAGTAGTGGTATGTTTGTTCTAACAATTCATATTCCACATATGAGTGAAACAATTCTCAGATAGAATGAGGACTTGCTTTGTCTCCTCAATTAATAAAGTCAATCTGGGACTGAAGCAATATTACAATGAAGATGGTGCTTGCCTTAAACTTGGACAACCAGGTTTCATCCCTAGAACCACATGCCATATTACTTCCTGAACACCTCCAGGAGTGATTCTTGAGCAAAGAGCTAGAAATAATTTCTGAACACTTACAAGTATGCCACTGCCCAAAAGAAGTAGAAGGCCAAACTGAAACTTTATCAGAGAAGTTGCCTCAAGGCAAAATAAAACCTAAATATCCTTCAGGGTAAGATAATCAGGATTTTTATTGAAAATGTCTTCCCTGGCAAACATAAACAAATGGGACTACATCAAACTAAGAAGCTTCTGCACATCAAAAGAAACAGTGACCAAAATACAGAAAGAACCCACAGAATGGGAACGAATATTTACCCAATACCCATCTGATAAGGGACTAATATCCAGGATATACAAGACACTAGTAGAATTGTTCAAGAAAAATCCTCCAACACCGTCAAAAATGGGGAGAAGAAATGAACAGAAGTTTCCTCAAAAACAAAAATATAAATGGCCAAGAGGCACAGGAAAAAATGCTCCACATTACTAGCCATCAGGGAGATGCAAATCAAAAGAAAAATGAGATATCATCTCAGACCACAGAGACTGGCACACATTCAAAAGACCAAAAGCAACCAGTGCTGGCGTGGATATGGGGAAAAAGGGACACTCTCACTGTTGGTGGGAATGCCCACTAGTCCAGCTTTTCTGGGAAACAATATGGACAGTCCTTCAAATACTAGAAATTGAGCTTCCATTTGACCCTGCAATACCACTTCTGGGAATATATCCCGAGGATGCAAAAAAGCACAGTAGAAATGACATCTGTACCTATATGTTCACTGTAGCACTGTTCACAATAGCCAAAATCTGGAAACAACCCAAGTGCCCTAGAACATATGACTGGTTAAAGAAACTTTAAACTTTTGTCACATCTACATAATGGAATACAATGCAGCTGTCAGGAGAGATGAAGTCATGAACTTTGCTTATAAATGGATATACATGGAGAGTATCATGCTAAGTGAAAAGAGTCAGAAAGAGAGGGACAGACATAGAAGGACTGCACTCATTGTGTCATATAAAAAAACAAAACATGAGGCTGACCCCTAAGGATAGTAGATACACAGGACAGGTAGATTGCTCCATAGCTGGAAGCTGCCTTATGAACAAAGGGGAGAAGGCAGCTGGAATAGAGAAGGGACCACTAAGAAAACGATGGCTGGAGGAATCGGTCGGGATGGGAGATGTGTGCAGAAAGTAGATAAAGGGCCAAAAATGATAATCTCTCAGGGTCTGTATTGCAAACCATAATTTCCAAAATTAGAGAGAGATTGTGGGGAATAACGTCCGCCATGTAGGCAGAGGGAGAGTGGGAAAGGGGGATAATACCGGGGATATTTGTGGTGGACAATGTGCACTGGTAGAGGGATGGGTGTTTGATCATTGTGTGATTGTAACCCTAACATGAAAGTTTGTAACTACCTCATGGTGATTTAATAATTTTTTTAAAAAAATAAACCCATCAATTTTATAAAAAAAAAATGTCTTCCCTAACATGTCAGGGGAAAATTCCTCATCTTGGTACTTGTACAACACTAAGCTACCTGTTTATAAAACAGGCTTTACTGGAGTGGAGGAACTAAACAACTCTGTCATATTAGGTCATGTGTCATTCTGTTGGATAACATTGGTTCCTCCTTTCTCCTCCACTGCAGGGAGCTTAGGCACTCCTTAGGCTTAGTGCTCCTTAGGCACTCTCATTCCTCTTTGTTTATCCTTAACTTATCCTGATGAAGGATTTAGATGGACCCAAGGCATGTCAGAAGCTACCCAAGCATCAAAGAGGGATAAGTTGTACTTATCTAGGCTATTCTTGGGTGTTAGTCTCCTATTTTGTTACTTTATGTTACCCAGATAAAAGTAGACTATAGACTGAAGATAAATCCCACTCAATTCCTCTTTTGCAAACCACAGCACCAAAAGAGAGAGAGAGAGAGCAAAAGGGAATGCCCTGCCACAGAGACAGGGTGGGAAGGGGGGGATGGGGGTGGGAGGGTTACTGGGATCAGTGGTGGTGGAGAATGGGCACTAGTGGAGGGATGCATACTCGATCATTGTATAACTGAAACTGAAGCACAAAAATTTGTAAGTTTGCAATTGTACCTCTTGGTGCTTCACTAATAAATTTGATAGCACAGCGGGTAGGGCGTTCGCCTTGCAAGCGGCCAACATGGCCGACCCGAGTTCGATTCCTCCGCCCCTCTCGGAGAGCCTGGCAAGCTACCGAGAGTATTCGATATGCCAAACACAGTAACAACAAAGTCTCCAATGGAGACGTTACTGGGCCCGCTCGAGCAAATCGACGATCAACGGGAGGGCCTTTACCTTTACCTTTTTAAAAAAGGGACAAGTTGTAAGTTACCCTGGAGTGGAAAAGGGATAGGCCAAATTCTATAAAACATACAGTTAAGAGCACAAGTCATGGACAAACTCTGTCATGACCCAAAAAGAAGTAATTGGATAAGTGCCCTGTAGGGTTTTGAAAAGACTAACCTGGCCTGAAGACTATAATCTGAGATATATAGTGAAATGTCCCCAGAGTAGCCATTCTTTAAGCTTAATATATCCCTTGCTATGTCCATACAAAATGACTAGAAATATTTTTAAGAAGTAAATTTATGATGTCTTTTTAAATGGATTTTGACTAAGGAAAGCGTAAATGCGCTCTTAGATGGAATTTGGCCTTGGGTAGATCTCTAGCAGGATGAGATTTTGTCCTAGAAGAGCTTCCCCCGAAGGAAGGGATTTGTATCTGTTTTTTTTTAATGTAGAAGTACTGCTATTTATTCAGCCACTGATTAGCTGATTGAATTGGGCATGAACTCCACCTTACTTTTTTTCATTATTTTATTTATTTATTTATTTTTCTTCTTATATTTATTTATTGATTCACTGTAGGAAAAGTTACTAAGCTTTCAGGTTTAAGTCTCGGTCATAAAATGATCAAACACCTCTCCCTTTACCAGTACTCATTTTTCACCACCAAAAACCCCAATATATCCCCCCTCCCACCCCTCCCAATGCATCTGTTAATTGTGCAAACTCACCTATGCATAATCCTACTCCCAACTCCTGAGGATTTGCTCTATAACTAAGGCTGTGAGACTGGGGGTGGAGAGACTAGAATAAATGGCAACAGATCACCAACTAGCCTGGAGGCCCATTCTCTTTCAAGCACCCATCACCATTGGCTGACTGGGGTGGGGAAGCTGCTCATGCATGTGTTCTTTCAAGTTCCATTTTGTTGAGAGCTTTTATCATTGATGGGTGCTGGATCTGGCCAAATCCTTTCTCTACATCTACTGATATGATCATATGGTTTGATCTTTTTATTTTCTTGATATGGTCTGTTATGTTCATTTACTTGCAAATGTCAAACCATATTTACATTCCCAGATCAATTGGTTATGGTGAATGATCTTTTTGATGACTTGTTGGGTTCTATTTGCCAGTACTTTGTTGAGGATATTTGCATGTATGTTCATCAGGGATATCAGTCTTTGTTTTCTTTTTTGGTGGTGTGTCTGTCCATTTTGGGTATCAGGATGAAATTTACCTCATAGAAATGTATGGGAATTTTTTTTCAACTTCCTGGAGAAGCTTGAGAAGGGTTGGCAGAACAGTAGAAAGAATTCACTGGGGAATTCATCTGGGCCCTAACTTTTGTTTTTGGGAAGGCCTTTGATTACCATTTCAATTTTGTCAGTAGTGATAATCTGTTCAGATATTTGAAATTCTTGTTTCAATTTTCGGAGGTAATATGAATCCATAAATTTATACATTTCACCAAGCTTCTCCTGTTTCATAGCATAAATATTCCCAAAGTAATCTCTGATGATCCTATGGATTTCTGTAGTTTATGTTGTTATGCCCCCCTTTTTTATTTCTAATTTGGCTTATTAGTCTATCTCTTTGTATTTATGTGTCTTCCTAGTGGTTTCTCATACTTTTTTGTTTTCTCAAAGTACTGGCTCTTAGTTTTGTTGATCTTTTGGGTTTTTAATTTTTTTGGGGGGAAGCTGATTCCACCTTATTGATTTCTGCTCTAAGTTTTATTATTTCCTTCCTCATGCCTGGTTTGGGCTACTTTTGTAGGTTCTTTTTCCAAGATCTTAATCTGTGAAGTTAAGTTATTATGTGGGTCCTTTCTTCCTTCCTGACCAGTGCTTGCAGAGATATAAACATTCCTCTTATTACCAGTTTTGCTGTGGCCCACATGTTCTGGTAACTCTTTTCCTCATTCTCATTTCTTTCCAGGAATCTTTTATTTTCTTTATAACACACCAGTTGCTCATTAAAGAGCTGTTGTTTCAGGGTGTTTAATTTGTTTCTCTATCTCTTCATGTGATTCACTTCTATTTTCAGTACATCATGGTTTTAAAAGATAGTTGATTCAATTTCTATCCTCTTAATGTTATAGAGGTATGTTTTGTAATCCAGCATGTGATCATCTTGCTGAATTTTCCATGTGCACTGGAGAAGAATGTGTATCCAAATTTTGGGGAATTAAAAGTTATATATATATAAGTTAAATATAAAGTGATATATATGTTAACCACCCTCTCTTCCATTTCTTCCCTCAAATAAAGTATTTTATTGCTGATCTTGTTGATCTTTTGAGTGGTGACAAAGCAGTATTGAAATATCCAACTACTATTGTGTTGCTATCAATGTCTTTCTTCAAGTGTATTAACATTTATTTTAAGTATTTTGCTGGTCCTTCATTAGATGCATATACCTTTAGGAGTATATGCATCTGTAAGTTCTTCCTGATATACAGATTCCTACACCATTGAGAAATGGCCTTTATTGTATCCTATAGCCCTCTTCAGTTTAACTTCTATATCTTCTCATACTAGTATGACCACCCTTGCTTTTTTGAGGGGATTGCTTGCTTCTAGAATTGTTTCCTAGACTTTGACATTGAGTCTGTGTTTGCTATGACTGTTCAGATATATTTCCTGCAGGTGAAAGATTGTTTGGTTCAACTTTCTAATTCATCCTGTCATTCTGTGTCTCTTAATTGGTGCATTTAGGCCATTGACATTGAGAAAGAGTATTGCTATGAGATTTTGTCCTATCTGTCTGCAATCATTTTGTGTGTTTTATGGGGTTATCTTTTCCTTAAGTAGCTCCTTTAGTCCTTCTACAATGTCCTATAACAATGATTTTGAGTCTATGAAATTCCTGTGTGTAGCATAGCAACAGACACCAGAGCTGATAAGATCTGTCCCTGCATAGCAGGAAAGACCTCTCCCTGCATAGTAACCCAGTAGGGAGTGTCTGGGAGCATTTTACAAGCACCAGGTATCGGCCTTGAGTCTCACCCAACACCCACAAGAATTATCACCTAACTGCAGCATCTAGCCCTATATGGGATTGGGCCTGGGCAAAAGAGAGTTGGAAAGGTGATAGGTCAGTAATGCTGAACTCTATGTGACTGGACCATCCTCTTAAGCCGAGAACCCCTTTAAAATATGTGTATATTTGGCAATAAAGTGAACGGCCATCAGCTTCTCCAAGAGTGGTTTCTCTGTGCACCTGTTATCCTTTGACCCATGTCTGCCTAGACCTGGTGCGCAATGTGTCTGGGCACACTGGGGAAAACTGTTCCCCAACATTCCTGACTTCTTGTTTATCTCTTAAAGCTAATTATTGTTCCTTCAAATATGATTGAGAATCTATCTTAGTGAAACAGAGAAGGGATCACTAAGAAAACGATGGCTGGAGGAACTGGTCGGAATGGTAAATGTGTGCTGAAATTAGATAATAGATCAAACATGATAACCTCTCAGTATCTGTATTGCAAGTCACAATGCCCAAAAGTAGAGAGAGAGTATGGGGAATATTGTCTGCCATGGAGGCAGGGGGAGGGGGCAAAGGGAGGGTATACCGGGGATATTAGTGGTAGGGAATGTGCACTGGTGGAGGGATGGGTGTTTGATCATTGTGTGATTGTAACCCAAAAATAAAACCTTGTAACTACCACATGGTGATTCAATAAAATTTAAATTTAATAAAATGAAAAAAATAGAGAATCTAGCTTGGGAAGAATTCTTCTAAAGGTATTCATTTCATTGAATTTTTTCACTATATCCCACCACTGTATTCATGGCAGGATGGTTTATTGATCTTCTTTGATATTGCTGTTTTCAGTATTCTATGTGTATCTATAGATTTTTCATCCTTATTAGGATGTCTCCAGGAATGTTTTTATTTGAATTTGTTTCAGTTGGTACCCTCCAGTTCTCCTGGATCTGGTTGCATGCACTCTTCCACTCTGGGAACTTTCAGCAATGATGGCTTTGACAATTGCTTCTTCAGGCTTTTCGTCCTGCCCCTCTGGTACACAATGTCTCGTATGCATTTTTCTTAAGTTAATCCAAATATTCTTTTGTCACCTGCTGGTTTATTTTGAGGCTCTTTTTCCTCTTCTGCTATTGTTTGGAGATTCTCTGCACCTCATACGGGAGCTCACTGATTCTTTCCTCAGCAACTGTTACTTTGCTGCGGATACCTACCAGTGAGTTTTATAATTCACCAACCAGGTTTCTCTGATCTGTCATTTCTGTTTGTATTTTTCTTATTTCTGCTCTGATATCCTCTTGTATTTTATTGGCAATACCTTCCATTGTTTCTTTTAGCTCCCTATGTAACCTTAACAGATCCATTCAAAATTCCTTGTCAGAGAGTATACATAGCTCAGTATTACTGCTTGGATAATCTGGGGTAGCATCTTCACTCAAGGAGCCTGGTGAGTTTTGCTTTCCTTTACTATTGTGACTTTGTTGTTCTGATTTTTGTTCTCACAGTTGCTTTTGTGTTAAGTGGGGGAATGCTGATTAGATTAGGGTGTAATAGACTATTGGGCCTAATATGGTTGGTGTGGTCAGGTTGCCATCCTGAGTTCCAAATAAGAGGTTAGTTTGTGTTTCTTATGGGGTATGATGAGGGAAATTAACTGCGGAGAATGTTAGTAACCTCTGCTTCAGAACCATTGCCCCCTTGCATTCTCACCTGAAAAGGGCGATTCAGTGTTTTAGATCGTCCTTTATTTATTTATTGGTCACATCCAGCGATTCACAGGGTTTACTCCTGGCTCATTCACTCAGGAATCACTTCTGGCGGTGCCTGGGGGACCATATGAGATGCTGGAAATCGAACCTGGGTCAGCCACTTGCAAGGCAAACACCCTACCCACTGTGCTATCACTCTAGTCCCTCCCATTTAATATTTTAAGAACAGCATGGGTCATAGTTAATATGGAGATTAAAAATAGAATAACTTAAATTAAACACCGGAGACTACTAATTGATATCAGCAAGCAGTAATGTAAAATAATCAAACTGAATATAGGCTAATTCAGGTTTTACAGACTGGTAAGGGGAGGAAAATGATTGACAGAGCTTATGAGACCTTGTTTGTTATCATAAGTATACTATGAACAATTGAAATTCCAGATAGCAATAAAATAAAAATGGAAAAATATTCTTGAGAAAACATTAGCTGAAAGTTTAAAAAAATTGAATATATGAAAAAATTCAAAAAGACCCTTAAGATTTATGTTACTCACAATAATTAAATTCTAGAGATGCTGTCTGCTAAAATATTAGGTATTTTTAAAAAAAATATTAGTCAACGTGCTTACCAAATCAAAATAAAGTAATGATCTCCAAGTAGCATATCCACAAAGTGTCCACAATGAAACATTTGAATATAATCAAACTGTTCGACAATACATACAAAAAGAGAATCTTAAAAGAATCAAGAAAGACATGAATTTGCACATAAATAGGATCCACAAAAAATATTGCTTGCTGTTTTATGATCATAACCATATTATATGCTTATATCAATAATTAATTTGAAAGAATCTAATTCCAGAAGAAATACTAATGTATGACATCACAAGACAATTGCAGCTGAATGTGTTATCTACACATAAACTTCAATACCATAACTATAAAAGAAACACTACCAGGCTAGAATAAATATAAGATCAAAAGTAATAGTGTATAGTGTATGTTTAAAGCTGGAGATTAGGTGAGGTAGATAGTAGAGAGGTTGAGGCATTTGCTTTGCATGTGGTCAACCTTAGTTCAGTCTCAAGAACCATGTATTGTACCCCAAACAGCCAGGAGTGATCACTGTGCACAAAGTTAGTTGTAAGCTCTTCAAGCAGTTGATGCTGCCCAAACCATATAACAATTTATTAACTTAAAGGTTTTATCTCTAAGTGGATATAGCTTAGAGACAAATAACATGCTTCACATGTATGAGAGGCACCTGGGCTCTATACCTAGCATCAAATAAATAAGAGGAAAAGATGCTGGAAGATGACAAACTAAATAACTATAATATGTTATTCATATAAAAGGAAGTAGAAAATTAGACAAAGATGCCTTCCCCTACTAATAATTAATCTTACAATAACTAGACTACAAAGGCATAGATATTTGTTTCTTTGATATTTTGGAAAACCTGAAGAATATAGGTAGTTTACCTCAACACTCAGATCTGCAGAAAAGGCAACAGTAGACAAGTTGTTTTCTATTGCTGGTTATGAATAACATATGATGTCACGTGGCTGCTACAGTAGTGGCCGTGCGATTTTGAAATTCTGAAATTTTAACAATTAAATCTGGAGGGATTTCTGCCAAAACCTGCTGGGTTCCGAGATGTGTTCCTGAGTCTCTTGGATTATGGCCGTTAAGCAGCTTAATCTACTATTGTTGTTAACATTATATTGCATAATTAAATATTGAATATTGCTGAGTGTAAAACTTAAATCATCTCCTTATATATCATGAAAAAGTTATCTTAAAAACAAGGCTCAAAAACATGGAAATTAATATGACCATTATGAAAACCAGAAGCAGAGAAGCCACACTATTTATAACAACAAGTGACGAAAAAAAAGACTGAGGAAAAAACAGAACATTCATTTTACTATATGTGTTTTCTATAATATAAGCATTTTCTGGTACAGAAAAAATTAAATTTTTATGAAACAGAAGCAATATATAATATGAACAATATATAATTTTTGACTTTCATTCCCGTTGTAGTAAACGACCTTTCTTATAGGTGCACAGTACATCACTGTGTACAAATAGCACTTCATTATACATTCATCTGTTGTTGGGCATCTGAGTCATTTCCAGATCTGTGCTGTTGTAAAAAATATTGTAAAATAAATTGGTTTACACATAGAATTTTTGTTGTTGCTGTTGCTTAGGGGACGCACATGGTTGTTTTCAGGGTGGACACCTGGCTCAGTATTCAGAGATCACTTGTGATAAGGTTTGGCGAAACATATGGGGAGCCTGTGATTGAGCCTGAGTTGACCAATTGCATGACAAAGGCCTTACCCACTATACTAACTCTAAGGCCCTCAACACATATGTAATTTTTAGTGTTATATCTCTATTGGGATAGAAACATAAAATAGGATGGCTGGATGATAGAGTAGTTTTTTTTTTACATTTCTTGAGAAATAACTCTACCTGTTTCTCATACAGATTGCACGTGTTTATATGCCCACAATGTTAATGAGAGCTAATTTTTCTCTGAATGTCATCCATATTAGATTCTTCCAGATATTTTGATACAAGGTTTACTCACTAGTTGAGGTGATATATGTTAGAACCATTGAAGCCTTTCTATGATAATGACACTTTGCAATTTCTTCATGCACTGTTCGTCACTTGTATGTCTTATTTTAAGAAGTGTCTGCTCGATGATATGATACTATATTTAGAGAACTCTAACGCCTCTACCAAGAAACTCATAGAAACTATAGACTTGTATAGTAAAGTCGCAGGCTATAAAATCAATACCCAAAAGTCCATGGCTTTCCTATACGCGAATAATGAAAGAGAAGAAAGCGACATAAAAAAATCAATCCCGTTCATACTCATGCCTCAGAAAATCAAGTACCTTGAAATTAGGTTAATTAAGGATGTAAAAGACCTGTATAATGAAAACTACAAAACGTTAATTCACAAAATGAAATAGAACACAAGGAAATGGGAACATATCCCCTGCTCATGGATTGAAAGAATTAACACTGTCAAAATGGCAATACTCCTTAAAGCATTATACAGATTCAATGTGATCCTTGGAAGGATACCCATGACATTATTCAAATAAATGATTCAAACACTCCTGAAATTCATATGGAACAATAAACCCCCACAAATAGTTAAAGCTTGGGAAAAAGAAGATGGGAGGTATCACTTTCCCCAACCACAAACTCTACTACAAGCGGTAATAATTAAAACAGCATGTACTGGAACAAAAGCAGAGTCGTAAACCAATATAACAGAGTTGAATATCCTGACACACACACTCAAATATATGGTCATCTAATATTTGATAAGGGAGAAAGAAATGTGAAGTAGAGAAAGGCAAGCCTCTTTGACACATGATGCTGGCAAAACTGGGCAGCTACATGCAAAAAAAAAATGTGTTCAGACCTCTACCTTACACCATGTACAAAAATCAGAACAAAATGGATTAAATACCTCAACTCCAGACCAGAATCCATAAGGTACATGGAAGACAAGGTCGGCAAAACCCTCCATGACATTGAAGCTAAAGGTATCTTCAAAGATGACACTACACTGAGTCAAGGAATTGAAAACAGAGATAAACAAATAGGACTATCCTAAACTAAGAAGTTTCTCCACCTCAAAAGATGTAGTGGCCAAAATACAAAGACAATATACAGAATGGAAAAGGATATTCATCCAATACCCATCTGATAAGGGGTTGATATCAAGGATATACAAGACACTGGTTGAACTCTACAAGAATAAAACATCCAACCCCATCAGAAAATGGGGCGATGAAATGAAAAGAAATTTTCTCAAAGAAGAAATCCGAATGGTCAAAAGGCACATGAAAAAATTCTCTTCATCACTAATCATCAGGGAGATGCAGCTCAAAACAACAATGAGATGTCATCTCACACCACAGAGACTGGCATATTTCCAAAAGTACAAAAACAACAGGTATTGGTGTGGATGTGGGGAGAAAGGGACTCTCCTTCACTGCTGGTAGGAATGCTGACTGGTTCAGCTCTTTTGGAAGACAGTATGAACGCTTCTCAAAACAGAAATTGAGCTCCCATTTGACCCAGCAATATCACTTCTGGGAATATATCCCCGAGATGCAAAAAACTATAGTAGAAATGACATCTGCACTTGTATGTTCATTGCAGCACTGTTTACAATAGCCAAAATCTGGAAAAAAAAAACCCCGAGTGCCTGAGAAGAGATAACTGGTTAAAGAAATTTTGGTACATATACACAATGGAATATTATGCAGGTATTAGATAAGATGAAGTCATAAAATTTGCATAAAAGTGGATCAACATGGAAAGAATTATGTAAGTGAAGTGAGTCAGAAAGATTGGGACAGACATAGAAAGATTGCACTCATGTGTGTAATATAAAGTAACAGAATGGGAGATTTATACACAAGAATAAAAGAGATGAATACCAGAAGGATTGTTCCATGGCTTGGAAGCCAGACTCACATGCTGATGGAAAAAGCAGCTCAGAAAGTGAAGGGACAACCAAGTAAAGGGTGCTTGGAGGGCCAACTCTGGGTGCGAGATGAGAGCTGAAAGTAGACTATAGACCGAATATGATGACCACTCAATACCTATATTACAAACCACAACACCCGAAAGTAGAGAGAGAACAAAATGGAATGCTCTGCCACAGAGGCAGGTGGAGTGGGGAAATGGGTGGGAGTGGTTGGAGGGATACTGGGATCATTGGTGGTGGAGAATGGGCACTAGGGAGGGATGGGTACTTGATCATTGTATAACTGAAACAAAAGCACGAAAGTTTGTAAGTCTGTAACTGTACCTTACAGTTATTCATTTTTTAAAAAATTAAAAAAGAATACAAAAAAAGAAGTGTCTGCTCATCAAATCAATTTTCATTTCATGGAATTGCTTATTTTTTGTATTCTTTGTTGTTTATTTCTGTGAGTCCTTTATGCATAGTGGACATTACTTATATGTATGATATAAGAATGATTTCTCCCATTCTAGCAGTTATGATTTTGTTTCCATTATAGTTTCTTTCACCTTGTATAAGTTTTTTTTTAATTTCATATAATTCCATTTGCTTAAGTTTTATTTTCTTTTGTCAATAGAGCTGAATCACTAAAAATGTGTCTAAGCTCAGTATCTTTGAGTACTTTGTCTATGTTTACTTCAATTAATGGATTAGGGCCAAACACCTAAATCTTGATTCATTTTATATTGATATTGTTTAAAGTATGACATGATCACAAATCACAACCATCCTGTTATTCGTCGATTGCCTCGAGCAGGCCCCAGTAACATCTCCTTCATCCTAGCCCTGAGATTTTTAAGAAAGTGCTATATTCAAGGCTCTTTAGGAGAATGAGACCCATCATTGTTACTGGTATTTGGCATATCGGGTATGCCACGGGGAGTTTCCCAGACTCTGACGTGTGGGCAGGTTACATTCGGTAACCTGCCAGTTTGTCCAAAGTAGGAATGAGATAATAAGATGTCATAATAAGATGTCACAGCCATGCGGTTCCGGGAGCTGGTTTTTATAGTCTCCCGGAAGAGAACAGTGCAGTCTCCTACCCCCTTGCCTGGCTGTCCTCGCCAGGGCTCCTTGGAGGGGAGCGGGTTGAGCTTTCCTACCCACCCCGACCAGGGCTCCGGCAGCCGAAGATCTCCAGGACCAGCCACCACCATGCTGAGACCACTCTCTGCACACCTGAAGGTACCGGCAGAGAAACAAAGGCAAGCGGGTCCCAGGGCTGAGATCTCCAAGCCTACTCGGATCGGGGCTGAGCATCCTCCACCCAGATCCTCCGAATTCCAGTAGGCGGGGATCACACCCACCAACTGGCCCCCTGGCGCCGTGTAATGACATGATAACCCAGAACTTTTTTTTTGCATCTGGCAACCAATTTTCTCAGCACCATTTGTTGAAAAGATTTTATTTTTCTCCATTACACGCTTCCCTCCTTTATTATATATCTACTGCATGAGATTTTTTTGAGAAAAAAGAACAATTTAATGGATTATAGACAACAGGGGGAAAATTATATGCAAATTCAATATATTAATGGGTATCATATTAGTGTAAATGGAGTTCTTCTCAAGTCTCCTTAAAGTAAAATATTCATTTTTGCTCTAAGGCTACTAAATCTTTCACAGGATAGTTGGCGTTGATAATGTTTAAAACTTTCTCATTTACAGCCTCCAGTCCCTTGTTGAATCTTGTTGCATTTATAATTCGCCTGTTCCTCTCTATTGGGGTGATTTTATTTTATTAGTGAATCACCGTGAGGTACTGTTACATACTTACAAACTTTCGTGTTTGCGTTTCAGTCATACAATGATGTATGACATACCCATCCCTCAACCAGTGCCCATCCTCCACCATTATACCCCACTATCCCTCCCACCCTCCACCCTATCCCGCTCCCCATCCTGTCTCTGTGGCAGGGCATTCCCTTTTGTTCTATCCTTTTGGGTGTTGTGATTTGCAATAGGGGTATTGAGTGGCCATCGTGTTTGGTCTATAGTCTATTTTCAGCAGCTTCATGGGATAATTTTTACAGCTGTTTGTAATAGAATGCATTTTCTTCTTTTATCACACAGTGACAAAATGTTGCTTGAATAGTAGTTGAAAAAATACTGTGCACACACCAAATGCAGCTAGTCAAATCTTTAATACAGTTGAAGTCCTATGAAAACAAAGTTTGGCATAATGAGTTAGCATAATCAAAGTTACATGAAAAGTAGGTAAACTTTCATGTTCAATGTCTATAACTATGGCTTCATGTTAGCATTGTCACAGTCAGTCATTTACTTGTATGTTATGTATGATTAATGTTTTTAAACAAAACAATATAATTTTAATGAAATGAATGACCTGGAAAGTCCAAAATATTTATTCTACATTCATTCACAGAAAAAATCACTATTGTAATTATATTAAATAAGCAGTAAAAATTTAAATAAATATTTATAAAAGCTTTGGTGTTGTCCTTAAGGTCATTAACAAATAATAACACTCTATCTGCAAGTAGTGATATTTCAATTTAGTTTTCAATATGCAAACTTCTGGTATGCACTATATATATATAATGTATATATATATATATATATATATAAATGGTATATTCGATATGCCAAATCCAGTGAAAAAAATGGATCTCATTCCCCTGACCCTGAATACGGCAGAGTTAAGAAGGGTGTGGAAGGAGAGACTGATAAAATCTCAAGGCCGAACTAGGCTGCCAAAATGAAGAAAGACAAAAATGACTGTCTGTACTTTCAATGCACATACGCTGGTATCTGATGCATCCATTGAGGACCTGATGGCACAAGCGTGAAAGATCAAGTATGACATCATTGGTCTGACAGACACGAGAAAGCATCAATCACATCACGCCATTTTCGACACTGGAGAAGAACGGTTCCTTGGAACATGCAACAAAAGAGGCGTTGGTGGTGTCCATATACTTGTCAACACGAATTTAGCCATGAGCATTGATTCGTTCGAATGCCTAACAATCCGAATCAGACAATTACACTTGAATAGATGTGGCTCACTGTCGGCGGTTTCTATCTTCGTTGTCTATGCACCAACATCCAATTACAGTGAAGGAGAAATCAAAAAGTTCTATATGGAGCTGGAGAGGTTCTATAAAGAAGACCAGACCTTCTACAAGATCAATGTCGGTGATTTTAATGTCAAGATAGGACTGAGAAGATCAGCCGAAGAACTCCACATGGGGACCCATGGCCTAGAATGGAACGAACAAGGCGACTGACTGTTTGAGTTCATCATGTAAACCAAGACCATCCATGGTAACTCACAGTTCCAAAAGGCCGAATCTAAACATTGGACATGGGATTATCCCGGTGCACAGTTCCACAATGAAATAGACCACATTATATTCAATCGACGGTTTTGCCTGACCGATTTTGATGTTGTCTCAAAATTCCAAATGGGATCGGATCACTGTCTCCTTCATGCAAAATTCTACTTCACAGAGCGAGGAGAAAGGAATGCAAAGTTTAAGAGAAGTCCCAGAGCAAACAGCAACTGGGAGCTCTTTGGCACTATTTCTGCAACATTGGAAGATGCGGTCATTGACAACATTGACAAGGAATATGATCGACTGGTTCAGCACCTCCATGATTGTGTGAGGAATGCCAAGAGAGAGATAACCACAAAAAAACGCCTTTCTTCGAATACTCTTGAGCTTATTCGCCAACATGGCTTGGCACATGCCTCAGTCAACCACAAGTAAACATCTGAGTTGGCAAAGCAGTGCAGAGAAGCCATCAAGGATGACCTCAAAGACAGAAGAGCAGCAGTGCTGGTAGATGCGGTAGAAGCCAGGAAAAGCATTCATAATGCCAACCTGTCCTTCACCAACTACAAGACCAAGATGACTGCCCTCCGACATACTGATCCATCCTGATGGATTGTCAGACCTCTTCATCAAGACCCTGAATGATCGGTTTGAGGCTCTTCATGTTCCTATAATGAGCAGATGCCATTGGGCTACGCTAGCACATAACAGGGATAAATGGAGACGTTACTGGCGCCCGCTCGAGCAAATCGATGAGTAACGGGGCATCAAGTGATCAAGTGATCAAGTGCATACTTCTGACTTTTTTTTGTTCCTTAATTGCTTTGATGATTACTTCCAATGCTATGTTAAATAATAATGGAAAAGTGAATATTCTTGCCTTTGGCCAGATCTTAGAAGAAAAACTTCAGTTCTTTGACACAAGTGTGATGTAAACTATGTGTTTGTTGTATATATAGTCTTTACTATCATGAGGTATTTCATTTGAGAAATCTTATATGAATCTTATGTGAGAGTTCTGTTAAAAATGATTTTTTACTTCTGCTTAATTTGGGAGTCTACATCTCTTTGGTACTCACCATTTTGATTATACTTATCTTGGGGTTCTTCATCTTGGGTTTATCTTGTTTGGAATTTTTTGTGCTCCTAGATCAGTGCACATATCTCCTTCAGACAGAAGGAGTTTGGGATTAGTATTTATTTGTGTCGCTGTTCTGGACCTTTCTTTCCTCTCTTTCTTATATTCCTATGATGCAGTTTGTTACACTTGATGTTGCCTTGTGTTTTCCCTAAATTTACTTCATTTTCAAAAAGTGGCCATCACTTAAAATCTTGTACTTTGTCCTTATCCTCATGATCACTGATTTATTTCTAGTTTCTTCCATTCTGATATCAACTTCTGGTAATGAGTTTTTCAGCTCAGTTACACCAGTCTTTAGTTCTTCATGGATATGTTTTCCAATTAGTCAACCTTTTCCCAAGTTTCTTGCTGATCACTACTGCTTATTACTTAATCCCATTAAATATGAAAAGTATTATTGGCTTTAAGTCCCCCCTCAGGTAATTTATAAAGTTCTACTATCACTTGGACTTAAAAAGGCTTTTGCCCTTATTTGTTTATCTGACTCAATTTCTTTATTTGTTCACTGCTCCTGGTAGTGCATAGGGATTAGAAGAGCATCTCCAACTTCGAATTGACCTGAACAAGTCTTTTGGGGATCACTTTTTGCAGAATCAGGATGCTACCTATGACTGTGGGTTTGTATGGGTCTGGATGTCTGCAGGGATTGTGGTCCTAGTGAGTGCGCTATAGCAGATAATCCTCAATGGTCTATATGTTCTCTACTCTAGACAAAGGATCACTTGCTGGAATCTGGCTATCGATAATGTCATAGACCAACCATTCAAGGATGTAACTGGAGATTGTGATCCCAAATACCCAGTCACAGCAGTTCAGTGACCTGTTCTTTGTAGCTATGAAAGTTTTATATTTGTTCTGGAGAGCAATTACCGAATCAAATCTCAGCATATCTGGGTAGCAACTGGAGATATGATTCTGTTATTGTTTATATAATCATGTGTCTCTAAGTTGAAACATGCTTTCGCTGCTTCCAGATGGACTAATTACCATATTTCCCCAAATGAGTTATGTTTATACAGGTGTGAAAGATGACCCGAGGGCACAGTTTCCACTATCTTCTGATATTGTATGTTGAGTTTGAAAAGGTCTGTTTGGTTGCTTCCTGTACTGGTTATCTGATAGCTAGTGTTGCCCATTCACCATACTTTGAAGTATATGTGTGGCGACAGCTAAAATAATTAAACTTCTTGCAGTCAAGCATATCAGTGAGTCAATTTTATTCAACCCTGAGGCAGAGAAACAAGAAATACTGCCTCTCTCCAAATGCCAAAATCTCTCTATTGGGATATCCATCATCATAGCTGTGAGACGGAGCTTAGCTCTTCCATGTTCCATAGATGGGGTCATAGGTTCTTTTGCTGACTGCCAAGAGTTTTGGGAGTGACTGAGTGTGGACAGAATCAGCATATTTTTCTTATCACCCATGCTCCATGTGTCTCCGTTTGCTTTGGTTTAACTTGAGAACACCATGTGCTGAGTCAAGCTGACTTAGGAAGTTGGACTGTCTGCTTGTGGACCTGATGAGCATAGTATGGCTGAAATAGCAAGTTTGTTTGTGTTCCCACAGACCCGGTAAGCATTTCAGCACTGAATTAGCAGGTTGAACTATATTCCATATTTCAGTAAGAAGAGTAGAACTGAAATAGCAAGTTTGGGTGACACTCACGTTCTATCCACTGGACAAAACAAGATTCTTCTTATTTTTTATCATCATTTAAGTAACATGTTTACAATAATGGTAACGTTGGTGATTTTTTATGTGCATAGTTATAGCAACTCACTACCACTAAAATGGCCAAGAACTCTCCCTCAACCACCATCTTTAGCTCAGTTCTAATTCATCTTTCTTCCCTTCCAATTTCCTCCCCACATTGTTCTGTAATGTCAGCTTGGTAATACAAGAGTTTGTAACAGTTAAACACTCTTTATTACCTTTTTGTTGCTCAATAACCCACAGGTGAGTGAGATTATTCTCTTTATTATTTTTAAGAATATTCATGTTCAACATTGATAACTTATCAACGTAAATCACATTTTCAAGTGTATTCACAATTATTTAAAGTATAATCAATTATATTTCAGGCATGTAAAATATGATTATTCTACACTGTAACAAATTTATGTACTGTGTTTTATTTTTCACATATTTGCATTTATCAGAATATCACGTACTAGGTTCCTATAGGGATCCTTACAAATCGGGTCTGTCAGATTTTCCCAAGTGTTTTGTAATATTTTCATTTTCATTAAATGATACATTCTATTTTTGTGTTGTTGTTGTTGAGCTTTGAAATTATTTATTTATATTTCACATCAGCCATTTGTCAGATGTATCTCATTCAAAGATTTTCTACATTCAGTGAATGGTTTTTTTTCTTGTTTTCATGCTATTTTATTTCAATGTGAAGAAACATTTTATTTTGATGCAGTCACATTTGTTTAATTTTTGTTCTGTTTTCACTACCTATGGATTGGAATCACTAACTGAAGAACTTACAAAAGTCAGTACACAGAGTATCTTCCCCCTATTTTCTCAGTGTATGTGTATAGCTTCACATCTAGTATCTAATTCTTTAGTCCATTTTTAGTTAACATTTGTGCATTATGTGAGAATTATTTAATTCATTCTTTTGCATAGAGCTACCCAGTTTTATTCACACTCCTTATTGGAGACTTCTTTTTTTCAAGTTACAAATATCAGATCCTATGTTGAAAATTAAATGTCTTACACGTGATGACTTATTTATGTGCTACCAATTCCATTCCACCGTATTTAGTGCATTTTTATTTCAATACTGTATTGCTCTAATTACAGTAGCTTTATAATATTCCATAGTGTAGTGCTGCAAACCGAAGCAAAGTAGTAGTATCAAAGCCTGGAGTAACAGCATTAGTATAGTATAATTTAATGATTATAGGATAAGATAATCTTCACTCAGGAATCATTTGTGGTGAGGATCAGGGGATGAGTGTGGTGCTGGAATTGAATATGCAACAGCTGCATGCAAAGCAGATGACTTAACTGCTGTGCTATCGCTCCAGTCCTGCCTCAGATTTTTTCAAATTTCCTTTAGTTGTTTTGTAATATTTATCCCATATAAACATTAGTAATATATTTTCTACGCCCTATATGGATTGCATTGGAAATTATTTTTAGATCTCTTCATTTTTTTATTAGTAAAACACCATGGGGTACAGTTGTAGACTTACAAATTTTTGTGCTTGGGTTTCAATTATACAATGATCAAGTACCCATCCCTCCACCAGTGCCCATTCTCCACCCCCACCAATCCCAGTATCCCTCCCACCCCCCATCCCCCCATCCCACCATGGTTCTGTGGCAGGACACTCGCTTTTGTTTTCGCTCTCCTTTTGGGTGCTGTGATTTGCAAAAGAGGCATTGGGTGGCAATCATGTTCGGTGTATAGTCTACTTTCATCATGCATCTCCCATCCTGGGCGGATCTTCCCAACACCCTTTATTTGGTGCTCCCTTCTCTATCTGAGCTGCCTTTACCCCTAGAGTGTGCGGCTGGCCTCCAAACCATGGAGTGAACCTCCTGGTATTTATCACAGCTATGCTTGGGGGTTAGTTTCCTACTTTGTTACTTTATGTTCCCCAGATGAATGCAATCTTTCTATATCTGTCCCTTTCTTTCTGGCTCATTTCACTTAGCATGATATTCTCCATGTAGTACCAATTGTATGTAAATTTCATGACTTCATTTTTTCTAACAGCTACATAGTAATCCATTGTATAGATGTACCAAAGTTTCTTTAACCAGTCATCTGTTCTTGGGCACTCAGGTTTTTTCCATATTCTAGCTATTGTAAACAGTGCTGCAATGAACAAACAAGTGCAGATGTCTCTTCGACTATACTTTTTTGCCTCTCCGGGGTATATTCCCAGGAGTGGTATTGCTGGGTCAAATGGTAGCTCAATTTCTAGTTTTTTGAGAATCGTCCATACTATTTTCCAAAAGGGTTGAACCAGTCGGCATTCCCACCAGCAGTGAAGGAGGGTCTCTTTCTCACCACATCTGTGCCAACACAGTTTACTTTTGTTCTTTTGGATGTGGGCCAGTCTCTGAAGCTTCTGCACCTCAAAAGAAACAGTGACCAAAATACAAAGACAGTCTACAGAATGGGAAAGTATATTTGACGAATACACATCCGACAAGGGGTTGATATCAAGGATATACTGGTTGAACTCCACAAGAAGAAAACATCCAACCCCATCAAAAAATGGGGCCACGAAATGAACATAACTTTTCTCAAAGAAGAAATCCGAATGGCTAAAAAGCACATGAGAAAGTGCTCTACATCATTAATCATCAGGGAGATGCAGATCAAAACTACATTGAAATTTTTTTGATATTTCATTGTTTGTATAGTGCTTTGGATAAGACAGTCATCTTAACAATGTTTATTATCCCAACTAGATATCTTTCCATTTCCCTGTGTCTATTTCTACTGTTTAGCAGAAATTCACTTTCTTTGTCAGTTTTTGTCAGTTTTTTTGGAGTTTTTGGTCACACCTGGCATTGCACTGGGATTACTCCTGGGTCATGCACTCAGGAATTACTCCTGGTGGTGCTCGGGGGACCATATGGGATGCTGGGAATCGAACCTGTGTCAGGTGTGTGCAATACAAACGCCATACCTGCTGTGATATCACTCCAGTCCCTCTTTGTCATTCTTATTTCAAAATATTTCATATACAATTTTAAATTTGTAAGTGGTAATTCAATTGTAAATTTGTTTTCTTCCTTTCTCTTATGGCCAGTTACTTGCTTATTGAACTGCAGCCAAGGAATAATCAACCCCAGGATGCCAAATTCTCTGTGCCCAGGCCCCAGACATTCTTTCGAACCCTGGGCCACCCAACCACCCCGAGCACCTTCATGTTCGTTCCCAACGCTGCAGCCAGCTTTTTCCCCTCTCCCAGGTACCCATAGGGGCGTGGCCTCTGCAGAAGTGGGCGTGACCCCTGCAGAAGTGGGCCTGGCCTATTTTACCCGCACCCAGCAATCTGGCAATCTGGTGTCACTTATCAGTCTCGATAACACCACCACAACATGAAGAAACAGCACAAATCCCCAACATGAGGAGAGGACGATGAAAAGAGTCCAGAAGACTCAACAGACATTACTCACAAATGTGAGCTCACTAATAAAGAATTCAGAGATGAACTACTGAAGATGTTCAATGAACTCAAAGATACGGTGGGACAGATATCCAGTAAGTTAAAGGAGGACATGGAAGAAATAATGAATCGGACAAACGAGAAATTACAGGAAGAGATGAGAGCAGAAATTGAAAAGCTACGCATAGAAGTGTCACGAATAAATTTGATAGATGAAATTAAAAACTCAGTGTGTGCCCTCAACAGTAGAATGGCTACAGATTAAGACAATATCAATGAGCTGGAAGATGAGCTGCACGAAGCCTACAGGCAAAAACAAACAATGGCAAGAGACCGCAAAATAACTCTAGAGCGATTCAGAGTCCTAGGGGATCATTCAAAGAAGAACAACATTAGAATCACTGCAGTACCAGAAGGCCAGGGAAGCAATCCCAATAAAAAAGCCAGAGTTAAATAAATCATTACGCAAAAGTTCCGAAAGCTGGAGAATACAGGCATCCAGAATCAAGGAGTCCAAAGGGTATCAGCTAAAAGAGACTCTAACAAAAACACTACAAGGCATATCATAGTTAGAATGATGGATGCCACAGATAGAGACACAATACTGCAAGCAGCAAGGTCAAAGACGAAAATCACATACAAAGGAGCACCTCTCAGATTCACAGCAGACCTATCAGAGGAAACCCTCCAAGCCCGAAGGCAATAGTGGGATAAATCTCACTGAAATGAATGCTTCACCAAGAATACTTTATCTGGCTAAAATCTCACTCAAACTCGAAGGAACGATACACTATTTTGTGGACAAACAACAGCTCAGTAACTTCATGGAATAAAAACCAAACCTAAAAATAGGGCTTAAGGGGCTACTGTAAGACAAGACAAATCCCTACAAGCAAAACCAACCCTTACAGAAAGATGACACAAAACCCCATGACAATAATCTCTCAACGTTAGTGGTGTAAATTCACGAATTAAGAGACACAGAATGGCAAAATGGATTCAGAGACAGAATCCAACATTCTTCTGCCTACAAGAAAAACATCTTAAGAGTCAGAACAAACAGACTTAAAGTCAATGGATGGAAAACAATCTTTCAAGCATACAATCCCCTCAAAAAAGTTGGGGTGGCCTTACTAGTATCGGACAACATAGATTTCAAGTTGAAAAAGATTAGAAGGGAGAGTGAAGGCCATTTTTATTAATCAAGGAATAAATACAGCAGGAAGAAATCACACTCCTAAAGGTATATGCAACCAAAGAGGGACCAGCCAAATACCTACAACAACTGCTAACAGACCTTAAAAAGGACAACACAATAGTACTTGGCGACTTCAATACCTCCTTATCACCTCTGGATAGATGAAAAAAGATTAAAACTAAGCAAAGAAATAATGGCTCTTACGGAAGAAATAGAAGAGAGTATTAATAGATATATACAGAACTTTTTATCCCCTCAAAAAAAATACATTTTTTTCACTGCACATGGAACATTTTCCAGAATAGAAAATGTCCTGAGCCACAAAGCATCCCTCTCCAGAATCAGGAAGATAGACATTGTATCAACTATCTTTTCAGAACACAATGCATTAAAAGATGGAAATTAATCATGTACAATAGCAGAAAACCAAATCAAACATCTGGAAATTAAACAACTCAATGTTATACAACGAGTGGGTCAGGAAAGAAATCAAAGAAGATATCAAAAGATACCTGGAAACAAATGAGAATGAAGACAGTAGCTACCAGAACCTGTGGGACGCAGCTAAAGCCATGTTTAGGGAAAATTTTATAGCTCTGCAAGCATTTCTCAGGAAGTAAGAAAGGGCCCACATAAACAACTTGACTTCACAGCTCAAAATCTTAGAAAATGACAAACAAAAGAAGCTGAACCAGGCAAAAGGAAGGAGATCAAAAAACTTATAGCAGAATTCAATGAAATGGAAACCCCAAAAAACAATCCTAAAGATCAATGAAAACAAGAGCTTGTTCTTTGAGAAAAAAAAACAAGATAAATAAACCATTAGCAAGACTCACAAAGAAAGAGAGAAAGAGAGAACCCTAATAAACTGAGCCAGAAATGGAAAGGGGGACATCACAACGGAAACCAAAGAAATTCAGATGATCATCAGAGAGTACTTTGAGAGCCTAAGTGCCACAAAACAAGAGAACCTAGAGAAAATATATAAATTTCTGGATTCAATAATCACCAAAAGTTGAACAAAGAAGATATGGAATACCTGAATAGACCTATTAATATCAAGGAAATTGAACATGTAATCAAAACTCTTTCCAAAAACAAAAGCCCAGGTCCAGATGGATTCACTAGTGAATTTTTCAAAACATTTAAAGAGGACCTATTGCCAGTTCTTCTCAAGATTTTCCAGGAAATTGAAGAAACAGAAACTTTCCCAAACAGTTTCTATGAAGCCCATATCTCTCTTATACCAAAAGTAAACAAAGACACCACAACAAAAGAAAACTACAGGCCGATATCCGTGATGAACACAGATGCGACGATACTCAACAAAATATTACCAAATAGAATTCAACAGTTCATCAAAAAGATCATACACCACGACCAAGTGGGATTCATCTCGGGGATGCAAGGATGGTTTAACATTTGGAAATCAATGAACATAATCCATCATATCAACAAATGTAAAGATAAGAACCAGATGATCATATCAATAGATGCAGAGAAAGAATTTGACAAGATCCACTTACCGTTTATGATGAAAACCCTAGCCAAAAACGGTATAGAAGGGACTTTCCTCAATATAGTAAAGCCATCTACCATAAGCCTACAGCAAACATCATCCTCAGTGAGTAAAAAATTGAAAGATCTTCCCTCTAAAATCAGGGACGAGAGAAGGATGCCTACTCTCTCCACTGCTGTTCAATATAGAACTGGAAGTACTTGCAATAGCGGGTGAGGCAAGAAAAAGATTCGGGTAGGAAAGGAAAAAATCAACCAGATATGATACTATACTTAGAGAACCCTAAAATCTCAACCAAGAAATTCCTAGAAACAATAGATTTGTATAGGAAAGTTGCAGGCTATAAAATCAATACCTAAAAGTCCAGGGCTTTCTTAGACGCAAATAATGAGAGAGAAGAAAGTGACATGAAAAAAACAATCCCGTTCACAATTGTGCCCCCTGAAAATCAAATACCTAGGAATCAGCTTATCTGAGGATTTAAAAGACCTGTACAAAGAAAACTACAAAACGATACTTCAGGAAATAAAAGAGGACACGAGAAAATGGAAAGATATCCCCCTGCTCATGCATTGGGAGAATTAACATTGTCAAAATGGCAATATTTCTTAAAGCATTAAACAAGCTCAATGCGATCCCTATAATGATACCCATGATATTCTTCAAAGAAATGGAGCAAACACTCCAGAAATTCGTATGGAACAATAAGCCTCCACGAATAGCTTAAGCAATTCTTGGGACAAAGAAAATGGGAGGAATTAATCTCCCTAACTTCAAACTCTACTACAAAGCAGTAATAATTAAAACATTATACTACTGGACAAAGGCAGAGCTGCAGACCAATGGAACATGGTTGAACATACTGACAAGCCCTCCCAAATATATGATCAGGTAATCAATCTTTGATAAGGGAGCAAGGAATTTGAAGTGGAGCAAGGAAAACCTCTTAACAAATTGTGCTGGCATAACTGCACAGCTATATGCAAAAAAAAAATGGGCTCAGATCTCTACCTAATACCATGTACAAAAGTAAGATCAAATGGATTAAAGACCTCAACATCAGATCGGAATCAATAAGGTACATGTAAGATAAAGTTGGCAAAACCCTCCATGACATTGAACCTAACGGTATCTTCAAGATGTCACATAACTGGCCAAGCAAGTGTAAACAGAGATAGACAAATGGGACTATCTTAAACTAAGTAGCTTCTGTACCTCCAAAGAAAAAGCGACCAAAATACAAAGACAGCTTACAGAATGCAAAAGTTATTCCCCCTAAACCCATCCGACAAGGGGTTGATATCAAGAATATACAAAGCACTGGTTGAACTCCACAAGAAGAAAACATCCAACCCCATCAAAAATGGGGTGATGAAATGAACAGAAACTTTTTCAAAGAAGAAATCTGAATGGCTAAATGGCACATGAGGAAATGCTCTACATCACTAATCACCAGGGAGATGTAGATCAAAGCAACAATGAGATATTATCTCACAATACAGAGACTGGCCCACATCCCAAAGAACAAAAGCAACTGGTGTTGGCGCGGATGTGGCGAGAAAGGGACCCTCCTTCACTGCTGGTGGTAATGCCAACTGGTATAGCCCTTTTGGAAGACAGTATGGACAATTCTAATAAAATTAGAAATTGAGCTCCTATTTGACCCAGCAATACCACTCCTGGGAATATATCCCAGAGAGGCAAAAAAGTAAAGTCGAAATGCCATCTTCACTTGTATATTCATTCCTGCACTGTTCACAGAAGCAAAAATTTGGAAAAAACCTGAGTGTCCCAGAACAGATGACTAGTTAAAGACACTTTGGAACTTATACACAATGGAATACTATGCAGCTGTTAGAAAAGATGAAGTCATGAAATTTTCATACAATTGGTTCTACATGGAAAGTATCATGCTAACTGAAATGAGCCAGAAAGAGAGGGACAGACATAGAAAGACTGCACTCATCTGCGAAATATAAAGTAACAGAATGGGAGATGACCATCCAAAAATAGTTGAGATAAGTATCAGGAGGTCTGCTGCATGGCTTGGAAGCCACCAGCACATGCTGGGAGGAAAAGCAGGTCAGACGGAGAAGGGAACACCAAGTAAAGAATGTTTCGAGGAATCGCTCGGGATGTGGGATGCGTGCTGAAAGTAGATTATAGACCAAACATGATGGCCTCTCAATACCTCTATTTCAAACAACAAAACCCTAAAGGAAAGAGAGAGCAAAAGAGAATGCCCTGCCATAAATGCGGGATGGGGTCGGGGGATGGGTTAGTTGGTGGGAGGGCTGCTGGGATAATTGGTGGTGGAGAATGGGCATTGGTGGAGGGTATTTATACACAATTGGTACTCGATCATTGTATAACTGAAACCCAAGCACAAAAGTTTATAAATCTACAACTGTACCTCATGTTGTTTCACTAATAAAAAAAAGAAATATAGCCAAGATTTTCATATTGATTTTGTAGGCTGCCATTTTACATTTGTTGGTTCTCTTTGACCGCATACTACTGTACTCAGAACTTATTCCTTACTCTGCACTTAGAGATCACTCCTCAGGGGCTCAGGGGACCATAATGAGTTCTGGGGATTGAATCTGAGTCAGCCACATCTAAGTTAATTGTATTACATGCTATGATATCACTTAATACCTCTTTTTACCATTTGATAATATTCACAACTTTAGAATTAGAAATAAAGAATTTTATAATGACTATTTTAATATGTCTAGTGTTTTCTTATTATTAAATTGAGAGATAATAACATTTGCAGATCTAAAGGAAAAGGAAAAGCACCATGTTACATTAAATATATACTGTCAAAAATTTCTGAATATTTTTATCTTTATCTTTTAAGGTTAAAATAAAATAAATTTAAGGTCCTATTTGCCAATTTCTCTCCCATGTGAATATATTCTTTACAGTAACATCACTTCACAACTCCCATGCTTCTATTCGTCACTCATTCTTTGAAAATAGACTCTATATGACATGACCGCACATTTGTGCTGTCATATAGTTACTTGTTTCCAAAGATATGCATCAAGAAAATATTTTCAGTTCCATCTCCCTTCATAGTATAGTGTTTATATAAATCGTTTCGAATTCTTTGGATCTAATATAATTTCTCTTTGTATTTTCTCTTTTTTATTCATATATTTTATTTTAAGTATAATTTTCACAAACATTTCAATTTCAGGTTAAAATATGATTTAATAATTAGTTATATTTTAAAAAGATCAACAAGATGTCTGTACCTTATTTTTATTTTGGGAGCGACACCTGGCAAGGCTTAGGAATACTTAAGGCTTGATGCTCAGTGATCACCACTGGCAGTACTTGGGGAACCATTTGCAATGCTAAGAATCAAATCAGGAACGGTTGAAATCAAGTAAAGCAACTTAACCTCTATGCTATGGAGTTTTAAGTGTTAATATTTTACTTTTTAAATAATTTGTATTGTGTTTTGTTGTCAAGGTTTGTCCACGTGTCATTTGGATTACGTTTTTAGAAGAACGTACTTTAAAGCAATAGTTGTAATGATTTTATTATAAATAATATAATATTTGACATCTTTATTAAAGTTACAGTGTACCTCTGTCCTCTATTTTGATTTCCATTCATATAGCTTTGAATATATTAATAACATAGATATTTGGGGCTAGAGAGATAGGCCAAGGCTTTTGCCTTGCTGTAGACCTGGATTTGGTCCAGACCACCTATGTAGTCCTCTGAGGCCTGTCAGTAATGCTCCATGCTTGAAGATCCAGGAGTAATCCCAGATCACTGAAGCCCCCAAATAAAATAAAAGAAAAGGAATCACACACACATGCACATACACAAGTACACATATATTTGCATGTATCTCTATATATGTATACCCCAAACAGTACAATTCTTTCCACTTTATAGGTCCAGAAGAAAAGCATCGACAGTTTTTGAAGTGTGGAGAGGATGTCTTCCAAAACCCAGAGAGGTGACAGTTTAATAAATAAGTTAAACAAATAAACATTAAACTAAAGTATTAAGGAATTGAACATTTTAAGAATTTGTAACAGATCAGTATAGTATTCTCAAGGTAACCTATTAAATAGCAATATATATATTTGAGTGTTATTTGAATTTCAGAATGCATAATTGAAACACATTTGCCTTCCAATATCAGAAATTTTAACTATAGATGATTGCTTAACTATAATACTTAGAGGAAACAAACACACTGTCCTCCCATTGTTCATAGATTTGCATAAGCGGGCCCAGTAACGTCTCCATTGTGAGACTTGTTGTTACTGTGTTTGGCATATCGAATACATCACGGGGAGCTTGCCAGGCTTTTCTGTGTGAGCAAGATACTCTCGGTAGCTTGCCGAGCCCTCCGAGAGGGGCGGAGGAATTGAACCCGGCTCGGCCAGGCTGACTGGGAGCAAGGCAAATGCCTACCACTGTGCTATCTCTCCAGCCCGACTTACAGGAACAATAACCTAAAATAATATCAGATACCTAGATGAAAATAAAATTCCAAACTTTCAAATTCAGATATATTTTAAGTAATTGCAACTTAAATATTTATGTACTATTACATTGTTAGAAATGACACATTTCATTATGGGGCAATGAGTAGAAATTTTTGATCAGGCTATAGAGATTCCGTATTTTAAAGGATAGAAGCAATTGTAATGGCTTTAAAATATGTGTTAAAATGCTCTAAAGTATAGTTTGGTCCTTATTTTTTCATTGGAAGTAAACTTTTATACAAAATACTTCAGTGTAAAATTAGGTGAAGTGGGTTGAATGAGACCGTGATAACCATTTCTGCTAATTCCTTTAAATCAAATAGTGCTTTGAACCTTTACCTTTTGTACTAAGAACATGTTGTTCTTGGACTATACAGAGACTATGGGCATTTTTATTCAATGCCCTCAACTAAAATGAAAGAACTGCATTTGTATTTACAAATCAAGTTTAACATTTTGACAAATACCTGAGTACTTACAAAATCATTTCTTTATGAAAATTAAAACATTCTTTCTACATGTATATAATTTGATTATTAAACTACTCTGCCATATAAAAATCATGACTATCATATAGTCAAACGTGTTTTTATATTTCAGAGTGCAAATTTTGAAATAAAGTAAAGAAAGGACACTGATAAAAGATTTTATGAGGAAGCAGATACAGAGTTAATTAGATAACTAGGACAAAGAGTAAATGGTGAATCATATTGACTTGTGAATCATGTGAATAGCCTCCGTGTGAGTTTATAATAAGCAGTTGTTCCTAAATAAAGTAATATTTATAATTTAAATACATAAGAATGCATTTGTATTTTTGCTTTGTTTGTTTGTTTGTTTGTTTGTTTGTTTTGGAGGCCACACCAGTTCTGCTTAGGGCTTACACCTGGCTTTGCACTCAGGAATTATTCCTGGTGGGACTATATGGGATGCCAGGAATTGAGCCCAAGTTGGTTGCATGCAAGGCAACTATGCTATTGCTCTGGCCCTGCATCTGGACTTTTATATACTCAGATCTATATATTAAAACAACTCTAATTATTACTTAACATTATTATTTTGTTTGGGGAGGCACAATCAGTAGCACATGGGGCTTAATCCTGACTCTGCTCAGGAATCAGTCGAGAAAGGGGTTGGGGAACCATATGTGGTGACAGAAATAGAACCTTGGGTTCGCCACATGCAAGGCAAGCACCCTGTGTGCTGTGCTATTGTTCCAGCCCCTGAGATTTAATATCATTTTTCAATATAAGTATAGAGTTTTGTATTATTGTGTATTAGTAATTTATTTCACTTGCAATATTTTTGGAAAGTGGGATTGTTTAAAGACCCTTATTTTTCCCCTGAATGCTAGGAAACATACTGAACTATGTAATCATTCACAGACTCCATTTCTATTTGTCTTTTACTCAGAAGATTTCTATTGAGGGAATGGCAGACTTTTTCCAACTTCTCAGTAATCTTTCTTCCTGCTCCTCAATCATGGTGATATTAAAAGGCATTAGAGAAACAGGGCATAAGAAAATGTCTCAAATTCTCCTGGTCAAGACCTGAGCATTTAAAATGGTTAATGATAGTTTTGTAAGCTATTATATTTCAATTAGTAAGGTCTCTAATTTATCTCTTCCCTTCTACTTAAATTGCAATATGGAGATTTCTCAAAAACTAGAAATTGAGTGCCCATTAGATCCAATTATCCCACCTCTATATATCTCTCATCACATTAGAAAACTATCAATTCAAAGAGATATTTACAAGCCCATGTTTGTTGCAGTAAAATAGCCAGGATATGGAAGCAACTCGATTTCCCAGTAACAGATGAATTGGTAAAGTAGTTACTACACATATTTACACTAGACTAATATATGCAACCACCAGAAAATAATGAAGTCATCCAATTGATAGAATTGGAGAGTATAATGCTGAGTGAAATAAACTCTAGACAGAATGACAAACACAAGAAGATCTTACTCATCTATATTATATAGAGAAACATGTCAAGGTTTTAGGTTGTTATAAACCAATAAAAAATTTCAAAAACTAGAATGCAAATAGAAGATTATGGGGAATGGAGTGGGAGGACTGAATAGGCTGTTGGCAAATAACACTGGAAACATTGGTGGAAGATTTCAAGTACATGTTTGGTGCTAAGGGAGGTAACAGCATAAACGAAGACCATAACTAACAATTAGCAAATAATAACACAGATTTTCAGGAAGAAACAGTGGACTAGAGAAGAAATAGGGATGGTAGAATGTTTGTGGACACTTTGACATCACGGATGAGAAGAAGTAATGTTGTACATTAATAATGGAAACTTAAATATTATTGCACCCTATCACCTAAACTAGAGCAAAACATTTTAAATAACTAAATTGAATTTAAAAGATGCAAAGTACTATAAAATAAATATGTAATGCATGCCTTAGTACATTTCTAAAACCACTTTCAAAATTTAAGAATATATTAACTTTCCAATATAACAAGAAGTTTTGTCAAAATAAAATATGAAAATATATTTTTAAATGTCACTTGATGAAACTTTGTATTTGACATATAACCTGGCATTTTTACGTAGCAACTTTATTGTACTGTATAAGTTAATTAATTGCAGATGTTCTCATGCTGAAAAACCATTTCAGCAGTACTCAAAAACCTTTGTTAGAAGGTCACAATGAATCTTTTAAATTTCAGTGCAGTATGGTCAAACTTATTTATTAGCTTCCAAATTGGACAGTTTCTAGAATTATCATTCACAATGAAGACAGTTAATTAGAAAATCTGCTGAGTCAGAGATAAAATTACAACCCGCTATTAAAAAAAGAAATATGGTATATTACTTTATTAATATAATTATATCACATAATAAATTAGAACTCATATAAGTATTTCTTTATAAGTTTCTATCATAAACAATATAATATATTTATGGTTACCTCTCAAAATAGTTCACATGTTTAATTTCACCAAGAAGATTTAATTCCTGTAAGGAAACCATTTTTCACAATGATTGTAATTTTACCTTAATTTAGTTACACTTTTTTTCCATTAATAAAAAAAGAAAATTATCCTATCCTCCACTATACTAATGTAGAAACAGCATACCAAATATCCAGATTTCTACATAGCCCCATGTTGAACTTTTATATAATTTGAAGCGTTAAAAATTGTTTATAGATTTTATGCATTAATTACACTGCAGAAATCATCAATTGCTTTTACAATTATTGTTTTTACAACTTACAAATCCTGAAGTAAAAGTCAAATGATATAAGAAGCTGTCCCATAGTCTCACATAACACTAATAAAGCATCAATATATAAGAACAAATAAGGATATGGTGCTAAATTAGAACTTTTAAATTTTGTCATTGTTGTCCAAACTAACAAACTTTTAAAAAGTTCTACATGACTCATTAATTTTGTACACAAAATCACAACTTTTTGGATAGTTGAGCAAAAAAATATACAGAGAGCATTGTTAACTATAATGAATATATTTTAGGGCTAAAACAATACTGAATGGACAAGGTATGTAATAAAGAGAAGTTAACTACAACTCTAAAATATATTTTCCATTAATTATAAAATATAAATATTTTGTTTTCCTTTAATGACTTAGAGTAAAAGCGTTTTTGAAAGACCTTCATTCACTTCATGAGTTCAGAGATTAGTACATATCTTCTATTTAAAATAGGGAAAGTTAACATAAATTCTGTTTTTTAGTTATACCATCAAAAACTCCTACCTCACTGTAGAATCTGCTGTATTGTCATTAGCCATCATATCCAATTCTTGTGAAGGCTTCTCACAGTCTTCTTTGAACCAATTCTTCTCTGGCACTGCTTTAAGAGTATCTTCATTTGGTCGAAAATGGTCTGTCAGGTTTTCTTTTTGCCAGTTCTGAAGGACTTTTTGATAGGCAGGGACGCCTCCTGACTCTGGTTCCAGTATGTTGTGGTGGACAGGACTGTTGCTTTTCTTCAGTCCGTTTCTGTCCCTAGAGTGATTCTTCAATCTGCCCTGAACCGAGGTCCCTCTGTGCTCATATCCTTCCTGCTGAAGGCAGTTTCCACTGTTGGGTGAACCTTGAGAAGGATGACTAAACCACCTCCAACGCAGCCTTAGGATCTGTTTAACATCAAACTCTTTCTTGCCAGGCACTGACATTTTTTAAATTTTTTTGCGAGAGGGGAAACAAAGGCCTTCTCTCACAGAAAGGAAACGGAACCTTTGCTATCTCTTACTTCTCTGCCTCTTCCGCAGAACTAACAAAATTACAATTGCAGAGAGCAGTTTTACCCACCCACCCCGCTTCCCTGCTGTCTGTATTACATTGTGAATATTTCTAGCTTTCTAGCTGAAGTAGAAAACTGCGACTAACACTATAGGTGGGAACCCATACTGACAGGATGATGAGGTCAGACCTTAAAGAAGTAAATCAGTTTAGCACAGGAAAGCAGCTACCACAAAACACTCCAGCTGCTTCATTTGCATGCTTTCAGCTTCCACTTAGACTTGCAAATGTCTAACCCAGATTTATTTCTTAGAAAAACTCAGTAGCTATGGCTCAAACCCTGGAAAATGAGAAAAGCAAACTATTTAAACTCACTTCCTTCTTAACTCTCTCCACTCACCCCACCCCTTGCCATATTTATTTATTTCCTGATAGCCCACTTCTAAAAATGTGCCTATTGTCTTAGGAAAATTTTTAACAGCGGATTCATTCCGCTGTTAAAAATTGGGAATTTTTCTTACTGAAAGTTTGAAATTATTAAGCAAAAGCACTTTGTCATCAGGTCCCTCGTGCAAGTTTGTAACTATTCTTGAGGAACCTAAGCTGTGTTTGTCTTTATATTAATGAAAACCTATGTTTCAGAAAATAAGTGTTGGCTACCCATGCCACACACACACACACACACACACACACACACACACACACACTCACACGCAGCACATCACACCATCTGGGGCTGTAGAAACAATAACCTAAAGAAATAGAGCAGTGTTTTTCTAATATGATTATGTTGGAGGAAAAAACGTTTTAACCAAAACTTGAGAATTATTAGTTCAGTTTGGCAGGATGCCTGAATAAATACCTTTTTATCATGCTCTTTGGTTTCACAGGCAGTATCCAAGGTCTATTTTTTTTTGCTCAAATGTCCTTATGATAGGGTGCTAAGTGACATGATTTGAGTTAACTCCAAGTTGTAACAGAGCTCAGATAAAACTGCACATGAAGTATGAATAGTAGTGAATCAGAATCACTATTTTATAGAGAGGTACATGTTTCTGTAAAATGTTATGTACCAGGAGAAGTCAACAATTACACTTTGAAATTTAGTTTGAACTTTATCCGACTCCCCCTATAATGCAAATAGCTAATGAAGAGAATGTTATTTTAGCATATGTTAGAAACAAAAATTAAAATTATACAGTTTTGATTTTTTCTGACTGTAAGGGTAAGCTGTATGTACACTACACATTACTAGTCTTCTTTGTATTACACTTCCCATACATAATAAGATAAATATCAGATTTCTAAATTTCTGTGAGAAGTAGAGTGCAGTAGACTATAAAATTATGAAAACAAACAACTGAAAATCATCCTGTTTGTGTAGGCATAGACAATATTTATAATTTATCAAAATTCTATTTTAATTTTTCCTTTGAAATTTTATTTTTATAGGTATAATTGTAAATTTATTTTGAAATTTCCACTTACTTATGTCTTTGCTAGTCCCATGTATTCAGGTAGCTTGTGTCTCCATTTTCATTTTGTTTCCAAGATTTCTAAAAAGTTCCCGACAGATTTCCTCATTGAAGCAATATATTCAAAAAGTATGCATTTTTAGTCATAAATTTTGCATGTTTTTCTTTAGCTTTTGTGTATGAATTCTAATTGTATTCAATCAAATACAAAATGACGCTTAATACAGTATTTATGACTTTTATGACACATTTTGACTAGAAGACATAGTCTGTCCTTGAGACTCTTCCCTGAGCTTCAGAAAAGAATTTACCTTTGAATTTTTGTGGAGAACCCTGTAAAAATTAAGATTGACCCATTGTGTTTTTCACTAACAGTGTTGTTTCTTTTGGGGCCAGGGCAGTTTTCAGGGGTAAATCCTGGCTCTGATGTCAGGAATCACTCCTGGAGTTGACAGGGAGACCATTTAGGATGCTGAATATCAAACCCAGTTTGACAAAGAGCAAGGTAAATGCCCTACTTGCTGTTCTATCTCCAGCGGGTCCAGTAATTGTGACAATTGTTACTGTGTTTGGCATAGTGAATACGTCACAGGTAGCTTGCCAGGCTTTGCCATGCGGACGAGATACTCTCGGTAGCTTGGAGTGATAGAACAGCGGTAGGGCGTTTGCCTTGCATGCAGCCAACATGGCCGACCTGAGTTTGATTCCTCCGCCCCTCTCGGAGAGCCCGGCAAGCTACCGAGAGGATCTCGCCCACACGGCAGAGCCTGGCAAGCTCCCTGTGAAGTATTCGATATGCCAAACACAGTAACAACAAAGTCTCCAATGGAGACATTACTGGGCCCGCTCGAGCAAATCGACAAACAATGGGAGGGTTGTTCTATCTGTTCAGTTTAGTGGTGTTTCTTTTCTTTTTCAATTTCAGTAATGTTCATCTATTCATTGGTCAGAGTGAGAGTAAGATATCATGTTCTTATTGCTCTTGTACCACTGTTAATGTCTATTTTTGAGGACTAAGAGTTGCTGTTTTATATATATATTGTTGACATCCATTTGAACTAATAATTAACTTATGATAAACTAATTATTAACTAACATTAACGAATGATTAACTTATCTTGATGATCCCAAATTCAATATATAATGTCTGTCTGTGTGGCTTGTTTCTTTTATTTTTTAAAAAAATTTTATTAGTGAAACACCATGAGGTATAGTTGTATACTTTAAAATTTTTGTGCTTGGGTTTCAGTTATACAATGATCGAGCACCCATCCCTCCACCAGTGCCATTATCCACCACCAATGATCCCCGTGGCCCTCCTATCCCCCATGCCCCTCATTCCACCCCTCCTCTCTGCCACAATATTCCCTTCTGCATTCTCTCTCCTTTTAGGTGCTGTGGTTTGCAAAAGAGGCATTAAATGACAATCATGTTTGGTCTATAGTCTACTTTGAGCATACATCTCCCATACTGGGAGGATCCTCCCAACACCCTTGGTGTTCCCTTCTCTAACTGCCTTTTCACCTAGTATGTGCAGCTGGCCTCCAAGCCATGGAGAGAACCTCCTAGAACTTAATTCGGCTATACTTGGGTATTAGTCTCCTATTTTGTTACTTTATTATGCCCAGATGAATGCAATCCTTCTATGTCTGTCCCTCTCATTCTGACTCATTTCGCTTAGCATTATACTTTCCATGTAGTACCAGTTGTATGTAAATTTCATGACTTCATCTTTTCTAACAGCTACATAGTACTTCATTGTGTAGATGTACCAAAGTTTCTTTAACTAGTCAACTGTTCTTGAGCACTTAGATTTTTTCCAGATTCTGGCTATTGTAAACAGTGCTGCAATGAACAAAAAGTGAAGACGTCACTTCGACTCTAGTTTTTTGCCTCTCTGGGATATATCCCCAGGAATGTATTTCTGGGTTAAATGGGAACTCAATTTCTAATTTTTTGAGATCGTCCATACTGTTTTCGAAAGGGCTAAAGCAGTCGGCATTCCCACTAGCAGTGAAGGAGGGTCACTTTCTCGCCACATCCGCACCAACACCGGTTGCTTTTGTTCTTTTGGATGTGGGCCAGTCTCTGTGGTGTGAGATGATATCTCATTGTTGTTTTGATCTGCATCTCCCTGGGGATTAGTGATGTAGAGCATTTCCTCATGTGCCATTTAGCCATTCAGATTTCTTCTTTGAGAAAGTTTCTGTTCATTTCGTCGCCCCAGTTTTTGATAGGGTTGGATGTTTTCTTCTTGTGGAGTTCAACCAGTACTTAGTATATCCTTGATATCAACCCCTTGTTGGACGGGTATTGGGGAATATCCTTTCCCATTATGTAGATTATCTTTGTATTTTGTTAACTGTTTATTTTGATGTGCAGAAGCTTTTAGTTTGAGATAGTTCCATTTGTCTATGTTTTCACTTGCTTGTCAAGTGGTGTCTCATCATAAGATACCGTTAGGTTTAAGGTCGTGGAGGGTTTTGCCAACCTTGTCTTCCATGTACCTTACGGTTTCAGTCTGATATTGAGGTCTTTAATCAATTTTGATCTTACCTTTGTACATGGAAAATATACTTGATTTCTTTGTACATGGTGTTAGGCAGAGATCTGAGCTCATATTTTTGCAAATAGCTGTAAAGTTTTGCCAGCACAATTTGTTAAGAGGCTTTCCTTGCTCCACTTCAAATTCCTTGCTCCCTTATCAAAGATCATCTGATTATATATTTGGGAGGGCGTGTCAGTATGTTCAACCATGTTCCATTGGTCTGCAGCTCTGCCTTTGTCCAGTAGCATACTGTTTTAATTATTACTACTTTGTAGTAGAGTTTGAAGTTAGGGAGGTTAATTCCTCCCATTTTCTTTGTCCCAAGAATTGCTTAAACTATACGTGGGGGCTTATTGTTCCATATGAATTTCTGGAGTGTTTGCTCCACTTCCTTTTAGAATGTCATGGGTATTATTATGGGGATCGCATTGAGTTTGTACAATGCTTTGGGAAGTATTGCCATTTTGACAATGTTAATTCTCCCGATCCATGAGCAGGGGGATATCTTTCCATTTCCTCGTGTCCTCTTTTATTTCCTGAAGTATCGTTTTGTAATTTTCTTTGAACAGGTTTTTTAAATTCTCATTTAAGCTGATTCCTAGGTATTTGATTTTTTGGGGCACAATTGTGAACGGGATTGTTTTTTTCATGTTACTTTCTTCTCTCTCACTATTTGCATCTAAGAAAGCCCTGGACTTTTGGGTATTGATTTTATAGCCTGCAACTTTCCTACACAAGTCTATTTTTTTCTAGGAATTTCTTGGTAGAGGTTTTAGGGTTCTCTAAATATAGTATCATATCATCTATCAAAGGTAAGAGCTTGATTTCTTTCTTTCCTACCTGAATCTTTTCTTGCCTAACTGCTCTTGCAAGTACTTCAAATACAATATTGAACAGCAGTCGAGAGAGTGGGCATCATTCTCTCATCCCTGATCTTAGAGGGAAGGCTCTTAGTATTTCCACATTGAGGATGATGCTTGCTGTAGGCATGTGGTAGATGGCTTTTATTTTATTGAGGATAGCCTCTTCTAGACCCAATTTTGCAAGTTTTTCATCATAATCGGGTGTTGGATCTTGTCAAATGCTTTCTCTGCATCTACTTATATGATCACATTGCTCTTATCTTTACATCTGTTGATATGATGGATTATGTTGATTGATTTCCGAATGTTAAACCATCCTTGCATCCCCAAGATGAATCAGACTTGGTCGTGGTGTATGATCTTTTTGATAAATTGTTGAATTCTATTTGCTAGTATTTTGTTGAGAATCTTCCTATCCAGTTAATCAGGGATATCGGCCGGTAGTTTTCTTTTATTGTGGTGTCTTTGTTGCCTTTTGGTATTGGAGAGATATTAGCTTTTGTTTGGGAGAGTTTCTGTTTCTTCAATTTCCTGAGAAACCTTGAGAAGAACTGGCAATAGGTCCTCTTTAAATGTTTTGAAAATTTCGCTAGTGAATCTATCTGAACCTGGGCTTTTGTTTTTGGGAAGACTTTTGATTACAGTTTCAATTTCATTGATGTTAATAGGTTTATTCAGGTACTCTTGATCTTCATTATTCAGCCTTGGGAGATTTTAGGAATCCAGGAATTTATCCATTTCTTCCAGGTTCACTTGTTTTGTGGAAAAGAGTCTTTCAAAGTAGTCTCTGATGCTCTTTTGAATTTCTTTGGTTTCTTTTGTGATATCCCCCATTTCATTTCTATTTGGATTATTAGGGTTCTCTCTCCCTTTCTTTTTGAGTCTCGCTAGTGTTTTATCTATCTTGTTTATTTTATCAAAGAACCAGGTCTTCGTTTCATTGATTTTTTGGATTGTTTTTTGGGTTTCCATGTCGTTGATTTCTGCTCTAAATTTTATGATCTCTTTCCTTCTGCCTGATTTGGGCTGCTTTTGTTTATTCTTTTCTAGGTTCTTGAGCTGTGAAGTCATTTCTTTTATGTGGGTCCTTTCTCCTGCCTGAGAGATGCTTGCAGAGCTATAAATTTTCCCTTAACACGGCTTTAGCTGCATCCCATAGGTTGTGGTAGCTCGTGTCTTCATTCTCATTTTTTTTTATTAGTGAAACACCATGAGGTACAGTTGTAGACTTACAAATTTTTGTGCTTGGGTTTCAGTTATACAATGATAAAGTACCCCTCCCACCACTAGTGCCTATTTTACACCCCCACCAATCCCAGTATGCCTCCCATCCCTCCATCCCCATCCCACCCTGCCTCTGTGGCAGGGAACTCCCCTTTTTTCTCTCTCTCCTTGTGGTCGCTGTGGTTTGCAAAAGAGGCATTGTGTGGCAATCATGTTCGGTCTATCGTCTACTTTCAGCATGCATCTCTCATCCTGGGCGGGACTTCCCAGCACCCTTTATTTGGTGCTCCCTTCTCTATCTGAGCTGCCTTTACCCCTAGAGTGTGCAGCTGGCCTCGAAGTCATGGAGTGAACCTTCTGGTATTTATCACAGCTGTTCTTGGGTGTTAGTCTCTTATTTTGTTACTTTATGTTACCCAGATGAATGCAATCTTTCTATGTCTATCCCTCTCTTTCTGGCTCATTTTGCTTAGCATGATATTTTTCATGTAGTACCACTTGTATGTAAATTTAATGACTTCATTTTTCTCTAACAGTTACATAGTACTCCATTGTGTAGATGTACCAAAGTTTCTTTAACCAGTCATCTGTTCTTGGGCACTCAGGTTTTATCCATATTCTAGCTATTGTAAACAGTGCTTCAATGAACAAACAAGTGCAGATGTTAATTCGACTATACTTTTTTGTCTCTCCGGGGTATATTCCCAGGAGTGGTATTGCTGGGTCAAATGGTAGCTCAATTTCTAATTTTTTGAGAATCGTCCATATTGTTTTCCAAAAGGGTTTCAATTTCTTTTCTCATTTCTTGCCGTAATTTCTCGATTATTTCTCTCATGTCCTCCTTTAATTCACTGGATATCTGTCTCACTGTTTCATTGAGTTCATTGAACATATTCATTATTTCATATCTGAATTCTTTCTCAGAGATGTCCCTTAGGTGAGTAGCACATACTTAGGCTTCTGGACTCCTCATCATCCTCTCCTCGTGGTGGGTATTTGAGTTGTTTCTTCATGTTGGTGTGAATGTATGGGGACTGAGATGTTACATGAGTTTTCTGGGAATGAGTAAACTACCTGCATCAGTGTGAGCATCTGCCGGCCCAAAATTAACTTTCCCCGACACTTTCACAGAAGCTACGTCCACTTCTGAAGAGGCCACGTCCCCATGGGTACCTGGTGTGTGTGTGTGGGGGGGTACAACCTGGGTGTAGGAAGAAGACAGGCCCAGCGTTTGGGATGAACAGGAAGATCTCAGGGACGCTGAGCGTCCCAGGGTCCTAGAGAACGCTTGGTGCGCATAGTTGAAGAAAGTCCAGTCCCAGGTTCGAATACTGGCAGACTAACTGATTTGTGGTGGGGAGAGAAATTTGCATCACATTAGGACGAACAGGAAGGGTCTCAGGGATGTTGAGCATCCCTGGTCCTAGAGGACGCCTGGGGCGCATGCACAGAGAACGCCATGTCCCGGGTTCGAATGCTAAGGGGTTAACTGACCTGGGGGTGTAGAAGACCATCACAGCCTTGGGGACAAACAGGAAGAGGCCTGGCTTGTTTCTTTTTAAAATTAAAATCTATTTTGTTGGTATAATAGATCTTCCTGTGATTATTTCACTCTCCCATTTGCCTTTATGATTTTTTTCTAATTTTTTTTTACTTAAGTCTATGTTTATCATTGGAAATCAAGGTTTAGTTTTCTGGTAAGAGAGAAAAGATTAAATGTTATTTCCATATCCATCCAGATTCTAGTGAGAGCAACAGATTTGTACAAACTGAAATTATAGGTGTAAAAAATGTATTTCTATTGCTACTGAGTATTCTGGCTTTTGTCTGTGTTCATTTGTTCTTCTCTTGCTCTTTTCCCAATTATATTATCCACATTTCTGTAGTAGTCGGATTCCATTTGCCTCTTTTGTTTAGTCTTGTTTATTTTCTTCTACATATCTAAAATAACGATGAAATTTGCATCTCTTGGGTCCAATTATATCATTTTTCTCTTTTTAAATGTTTACAGTGACACTGATTGAATATCATGAGTTACATATGCCAGGCAATTGCTGTATTACTGAAATACAACCCTAGCCTTATCTCATTTTAAAAATTTTTTCTATTTTATTTTCATAAAGTTGTTCAAAATAATTTATTAAATTCAATATTTCAACACCAATCCCATCACCATTACACCTTCCCACCACCACTCAAGCCTGCCTTACAGGCAGATGCTACACAATTTTTTGTATTGCTTGTTATGAATAGTATGAGATGTCACTCCTGGTTTTTGTAAAATTTTAAACAATTGGTGTTAAGAGACATCTTTGCAGCATGCTTAAATAGCACCTGGAGACAGTTCGTGGGTGTGACTGCCAGGCCACCAGAAGGGTGGGGAGATGGGAAGGGGCGGTCCATTCCCGACTCCGTGAGGCCTGGAGTTTCAGTCACTGGGTACACATATTTGAGATTTTCAGCGGATTTATTTTCATTCATGGGGAGATCAGGACCAGTTTGTGAAGGTCAGCTGTGAGCATGGTGGCAATTAGGTTCTGGAGGTTTGTGACCGACGGGATTCATTTGGGGCTGGAAGAGGGACAATACCTGCTCCCTTCTGAGGCACGGGATGAAATCAGCCTGGCACAAGGTCCAGAGGCATTTCTGCAACGTGCTGCTCTCTTCCAAAATTCATTTGTGAGTCTCTTGATTGTGGCTATTAATGAGCTTAAATGGCACCCCACCTTATCTCATTCATTTTCAATTGAAATAAGTAAGCATTAACTTTATTCTATAATGTCCAATATTCCTTCACATAATTTATGCTTTTAGGTATCTTGTTATTGTATCTACATGCAGTACTACATACATACTTCTTTCTCACTTGAAGAAGATCATTTTATAGCTATGTAGGACTTATTTGGTGGAAATGAATTCTATTTTAAGATTATGTTTTATGGCAGAAATATTTTATAAATCATTAAATTATGAGATATAATGGAGATGGGTACAATATTTTTAGTTAGAAATCTTTTCATTTTAATACTGTGTATGTAACTTGGTATTACTCTGTCCTGGATTCTAGAATTTATGTTGAGAAATCTGATGACAGTCATATAGGTACATTATTAGGTTAAAACAGCAGAATGAGAGAATGTCCTAAAACAAAACATCAACGAAATTTAGAATAAAGGAGACCAGCAGAAATAGAGCAGTAAAAATAACAAGAGAGTTTTAAAATAAAAAAAATTGAAGAAAATGTTAAGATGAACAAAATCTCCACAGATAGTTTCTAGAAAAAGAGAAAGAAAATTGCTTGAACTTTCTTTAGGAACAAATGGCCTCAAAGTGGTAAAGGAAGCAAAACCTTAATCCCGGAAGCTTAAGTACTCCCAAAGAAAATAAACTTAAACTTGTGTAAATCAAGTCACATTATTAAAGTGGCAAAAATTGAAAGGGTGTAGGGGTAGAGGGTAATTAAGATAGTGGAGAGTCCATTATGACCATATCAGTTCCAAATGATCATTCTGGACAAGAACTGAGTGTTGCAAGTAGATAAAGGGCTATACATCATAATATTTCAGCATTTGCATTGAAAACCACAGTGCCTAAAATGAGAGAGAAGTAAAAAAAGAGTGATAGAAAAGAGTAGTCTGCCATAGAGACAGGTAGGGGTGGGGTGGTTGGGGGGTGAAGGGAAACCAGGGACACTGGTGCTGGGAAATTACACTGGTGGAGGGATGGATCTTGGGGCAATGTGTGACTGACACCCTATCATGAATAGCTTTTGTAATGCTCTATCTCATGGTGATTCAATAAAATAAAAAAAATTGACTGGGAGATATTACAGAGGTAATTTTTGTTCTGGGACCGCAGTCTACAAGAATGGCATCCTTAGGTCTTTTTGAACTGAACCTACTAAAAGTCAACAGGGCAATTTCCAAATTTTCTACCTGGGAGACTCTAAAACAAAACATTAAAGAGAAAATAATATAATGATTATAAATGAAGAATTGATAAAAGTACAGTCACATGTAAGTGAACACATATTTGACTGTCAGCAGATTTTTCAGCATTCATTCTAGAATCCAGGAGAGAGTAATAACAGTGATTTAATTAGTCTTAATTAGTCTGCTGTATTCAGGAAACCATGTTCTGCTAGAGATTTAACTTAATTATTGCATCTATCCTTGTCCCTGATACTTGAGGTTTTTCACTTGAGATTCTTTTACTTCAGGTTCTTCCAAGCTTTGTTTCCTTGAATTAGTGTGAATGAGTTACTCTGTTTCCTTAATATATCTGATATATGTTAGAACCAAGGTCTGGAATCTATGTTCAAGCAGATTTGGATGAATATTACAGTTTTGAGATCAGGACTGTCTCAAGCACTTGGGCACTAAATTAATGTGGACCGCAGCATTGACAAATTTATGCTTTCATGACAACAGAAAACCAGGGGAATTAATTCACAAATGTTCAAAGCAGCTCAGAGCAGAGTTCAAGAAGTCATGGTTAGTGACCGAGGTTTCAAATTTCCAAGGAAGAGGTCACTGCTGTAGAGACTTGAGTGGTTCCTGATGATCATGAGATAGGACATGTTTAAGAAGATACTGAAGCTCCAGTATTTTGATTGATGACCAAGAACACATTTTGTTACTGGCAGGAGCACATCAGCAATCTACCCGTGACATATTCAATATGCCAAACACAGTAACAAGTCTCAAAATGGAGATGTTACTGGGCCCGCTCGAGCAAATCAATATGTGATATGGGGGATTTATTTAGTTTTGAGGTATTTTTATTTTTTTATTGAATCACTGTGAGATACAGTTACAAAGCTGTTTATGATTGGGTTTCATTATACAATGTTCCAACATCCATCCGTCCACTAGTGTGCATTTCCCACCACAATTGTCAACAATTTCCCTCCTGCCACCCTCCTCCTCCTCAAGGCTGGTTTTATGGCAGGCTCTTCTCTCTCTTTCTCTCTCTCTCTCTCTCTCTCTCTCTCTCTCTCCTTGGGCATTTATGGTTTTCAATGCAGTATTGTGAGGTTATCATATTCGATTGTTTACCAATTTTCATCACTCAGTTCTTATGCAGAGTGAACATTTCCAACTATCATTGTCATTGTGGTCCATTCTCTATCGCAACAGCCTTTGCTCCCCAGCAGTTACAGCAGACTTCTGTTTGTAAATCAGAAGCCTTCATTTTATGTCTGTCCCTCTCCTTCTTATTCATTTCATTCAGCATAATACTTTCTACTTACATTCATTTATAAGCAAATTTTATGACTTCATTTTTACTAGTGGATGCCCAATATTCCATTGAGTACACATATAATCACTTATTCATCCACTTGTCTATTCTCAGGCATTTTGATTGTTTCGAGATTTTGGCTAGTTTGAATAGTGCTACAATGATTTTCTGCAGTGGGATTTTGGGACCCCTGAGTATATTCCCAGAGGGGTCCTGCGGGGTCAGATGGAAGCACAATTTCTAGGGTTTTTTTTATGAGGAATGGCTTTATTGTTTTCCATAAATATTGAACCACTAGGCATTTCCACCAACAATGAAAATGAGTCCTTTCTCCCCACACCCACGATATCACGGGTTGCTCTTGTTCTTTTTTGATGTTGATTGACTTGTCAGTGTTAAACCATCCTTGCATCCCTGGAATTAATCCTATTTGGTCATGGTGCATAATCTTTTTATGAGTTGTTGGACTCTATTTGCTAGTGTCTTGTTAAGAATCATTGCATCTGTCTTCGTCATGCTTATAATTCTCTTTTGGTGTCTCTCTGTCTGGTTTTGGTATCTGGGTGATATTTGCCTCATAGAAATATTTGGAAGTGTTTTTGTTTCTTAAATTTCCTGGAAAAGCTTGAAAATAATTGGCAGTACGATCTCTTTAAAGGTTTGAAAGAATTCACTAGTAATTGCATGTGGGCCTGGGTTTTTGTTTTGGGGAAGATTTTGATTATCCTTTTAATTTCCTTGATAGCAATAGTCTATTCTGATATTCTAAATCTTCTTGGTTCAGTTTTGGGAGGTAATACCAATCCAGAAATATATCCATTTCTTCAAGGTTCTCTTTTTTTGTCATAAAGTTTCTCAAAGTAATCTCTAATGGTCCTTGGAAGTGCTGTGGTTTCTGTTGTTATGCCCCTCCTTTCATTTTTGATTTGGTTTATTAGGGTTTTCTCTCTCTCTTTCATTGTGAGTCTTGTTAGTGGATGTTTATTTTCTCAAAGGACCAGCTCTTGGTTTCATTGATCTTTTGGATTGTTTTTGAGTTTCTTCCTCATTAATTTCTGCTCTTAGTTTTATTATTTCCTTCCTCCTTCCAGGTTGGTATTCTTTCATTGGTTATTTTTCAAGATCTTAATCTGTGGCATTAAGTTATTCATGTGGGTTCTTTCTTCGTAGTAAATGCTTGCAGAGCTATAACCTTTTCTCTTAACAGTTCTTTTACTGTGTTCCACAAGTTTTGTCATATCATATCATCATTCTCATTTGTTTCCAGGAATTCTATTTTTCTCTTTGATTTTCTTTCTAATCACTGGTTGTTCAGTAGTGATCAGTTTAATTCCAAGTGTTTCATTTGATTCTCCATTTCTGTTTCTGTTTTACTTCTATTTTCAGTGCTATTTTCAGTGCTATTTTCACTTCTATTTCTACATTATGGTCTGAAAATATAGTTGATACAATTTCTATTCTTTTAATTCTATAAGGCATATTTTTTGACCCAGCATACAAAATATGTTTTGTGGTCTATCCTGGAGAATGTCACTTGTGCACTGGAGAAGAATGTGTATTCTCCTTTGGGGGAATGAAAAGCTCTATTAATATCTACTTGCTCCCTTTCTTACATTTCTTGCCTCAAATAAATTATTTCCTTGCTGAGCTTTAATCTCCTTGAACTATGAAGAGGTGACAAAGCGTTGAAATCTCCAAGTACTATTCTGTTGCTATAAATTCAATGTCTTTCTTTAAGCCTATTAGCAATCGTTTTAAGTATATTGGTGGTCCCTCATTTGATTCATATATGTTTTAGGAGTGTGAGTTTTTCCAGATGCACAGATCCTTATATCATAAATAAATGACCTTCACTGTCTCTTATAACCTTTTTCAGCCTGAATTCTATGTCCTCTCATAGTATGACCACCCAGATATTTTTTCTTATTTAATTCGTATCTTTTACATTTTTAAAAAATTTTATTTGTTAAACAGCATGAGGTACAGTTGTAGACTTACAAAGTTTTGTGCTTGGGTTTCAGTTATAAAATGATCGAGCACCCAGCCCTCCACCTGTGCCCATTCTCCACCACCAATAATCCCAGTATCCCTCCCACCCCCCCATCTGAAACACTCATATCAGAACTGAATGAGAATTGCTTTTTTTCATCAAATATGTGTCAACAGGAGTTATTTTTATTTGTATGTGCCATTCTCACTGGTTTGAGATGATATCTCATTGTCATCTTGATTTGGACTTTCCTTATAATAAATGATTATGAACAATAATTCATATAAGTACTGGTCTGTTATATTTTGAGAAGTGTCTGTTAATTTCTCCTTCCTATTTTTGACAGGGTTCTGTGTTATGTGTTGTATTCTTTCTGTGTACTTAAAATATCTCTGATATTGACCATGTATCTGATGTGTTGAGTGCAATTATTTTCTCCAATTTTTAGGTGCTTTTTAATTTTAGCGTTTCTTTTTGCCATGCAGAAGCTTTTTAGTTTGATGTAGTGCCATTTGTAGTTTTTGATTCTTCTGTCTTTGCCAAGGAATAATATCATTCAAGACAATGTTGTATTGTTCTTGCCTATTGATTCCTAAATATATCTTATGAATTCTAGTATAATTTCAAGATACTTGATCCATTTTAATTAACTTAAAGTGTGAGATAGCACTGTCCTCCCATTGTTCATCGATTTGTTCAAGCGGGCCCAGTAACGTCTCCATTGTGAGACTTTGTTGTTATTGTGTTTGGCATATTGAATACGTCACGGGTAGCTTGCCAGGCTTTGTTGTGCGGGCGAGATACTCTTGGTAGCTTGCCGCACTCTCCGAGACGGGTGGAGGAATCGAACCCGGCTCATCCAGGCCGGCTGCGTGCAAGGCAAATGCCCTACTGCTGTGCTACCGCTCCAGCCCTTAGTAAGAGAAATATCAACTTAAAGTTTGGTTAAGTACACAAAAAGGATGCAATATTTTGCATGTGGTTAACAAGTTTTCCCAAAACCATTTGTTGAAAAGGCAATCTATAATCTATTTCATATGCTTTGCTCCTTTGCTGAAAATTTGTTTGACAAGTATCTGGATATTTGTCTTTGGGTTCTCTATTCTAAGCCATTTATCAGAAAGCCGATCCTTATTCCAGTACCATGGTGTTTGTTTGCTATAACTTTACAGTGTGTTTTTAATTAAGGTATTATGATATCTCCTAATTTCATATTTCTCAGTTTTGTTTTGAATATTTTGTGTGCTTCATGATTCCAAACAAATTTTATTAGTTACCATTGTAATTCCTTGAATAATGTCAGCATAATCTATAAGGTACAGAAAAAGCTGTACTAAGACTGAAATACATAATACTGACGATCATTAGAAAACAATAATAAGCTAAATTAATAATGTAAACACATGTACTCAACACTTAAAAAAGAAACAAAAAAGGAATACTAAAAGTAGAAGAAGAAATAATAAATTAGTGCAAAAATAAATAAGTCAATCAAGAAAACAATTCAAATAGTCACCAATCCTGGGGCTAAGATTTTTGTTTTGTTTTGTGACCACACCCAGCAGTGCTCCGAGCTATGTTATGTTCTGTACTCAGGAATTACTTCTGGTGGAGTTTTGGGAATCACTTGAGATGCGCTGAATTGTACCTGGGTTGGCTACATGCAAGACAAGCACCTTACCTTTTCTGCTATCTCTCTAGCCCCTTATTTTTAAAAAGTGATAGATAAAGAATATATATATATATATATATATATATATATATATATATATATCCTTGGCTAGACTTCTGAGGGAATTAGAGAAAATGCCCAAATAAGATCAGAAATTTAAGAGATACCAATTTGTAAGGAAAATTCATATTTCAAAGGAAAATTCAAAATACCATGGGTATTCACTATTAATAACTTTAGGTTAAAGAACCTAGAAAAATGAGTATAGTATATTACTATAATCATGCAACATTAAAAACTGTGTGACTAGGAAATAAAAAGTCTGAATAGGCCCATGACAAACAAGGAAAATATTCAACACAGGTTCACTGGTGAATGCTCCCAACCTTCAAAAAAGAATTGCAACATCTAGTCCTCAAACACTTCCAAAATATTAACAAAAGCAAAATAATTCCTATAGCCTCTATGAGTTCTGGAGGGTGGCCAATGAGGTTATCTGATACCGGCAGGGTGTGGCTTATGGGTGTGATCCCTGAGTTACCAGAGACTGGGGGAAGCAGGCAGAAGATGTCTGATTCCGGGTCCCATTGAGTCCAGAGTCCAAGGTCACAAAATTCTGCATTATCTGGGTTCTGTGGGACTTCATTCATGCATGAAGCTCGGGCTTAGCACCCGGAAAGCGGCCTAGAGCATGGCAGAGGTTGGGTAGTGGTGATCAGCTGCTGGGGCTGGGTCCCTTGGGGTGGGGAGGGAACTCATGGATGCTCCTCTCAGGCAGGAGTATAAAATGATGCACCCAGAAGCATGCCACTAGAGTCCGCGATAGGGTGTGGGGTGGGTGAAAGCCCTCCCCACCCCAAGGGACTCAGCCCCAGTAGCCGACCTCCAATACCCAACCACCGCCATGGTTGCAGCCCCTTTGCGGCGGTGTGATACATTATAAGACATTTCCAACCCAATTTACACAATAACCACACCATACTTGATGGGGTTCAGACAGTAGGCAACAAATCCTTATGCCTCTCAGAGAGCCTGGCAAGCTACCAAGAGTATCCTGCCTGCAGGGGCAGAGCCTGGCAAGCTCCCCATGGCGTATTCAATATACCAAAACCAGAAACAATAACAGGTCTCATTCCTCTGACCCTGAAAGAGCCTCCAATCATTGGGAAAAGACGAGTAAGAAGAGGCTGCTAAAATCTCAGGGCTGGGAGGAATAGAGATGTTACTGGTGCCCGCTTGAGTAATTCAACGATCAATGACAATAATGATGATGACAGCCTCTGTGAAGCTAACATTACAATAATAAGCAAAGCATATGCCATTAAAACAAAATTTTTAGATCAATTCCTCTAATGAGTATTGATGCAAAAATTTTCAATTAAATCTTAACAAACTAAATTTCTCAGTACATTAAAAAGATCATAACCATGATTAAATGGGATTCATACTGTGGTACAAGAATGGTTCAAACTATGCAAATCAAATAATATAGTATACCATATCACTAATAAAATTAAAAATTATGTGATTATATTAATTGATGCAGAGAAAGCTTTCAACGTCTTTTGAAATCTAACGTCCATTACTAATCAAAACCCGTCAATATAATAGGCATAGAAGGAAACTTGCTCATGGTTCTAATGATCAACTTATAAGAAACCCACAGCCAGCCAGCATCAATCATTCTCAATGGCAAAAAGCTGAAAACTTTTCCTAAGAGATCAGGAGAAAGCCACGATGTACATTTTTTATTCAATGTTGTGTTTCAAGTGCTGGAAAGAGGAATCAGACAAGAAAATTAAATTGGAGACATACACATTAGAAAAGATATTATTGCAATTTGATTATGACATGAGCATATATACTGAAGATCCTAAAGAATCCATTAAAAAGATCTTATAAATAATAAACGACTACAGCAAAGTGTAGGTTACTATGATAATATACAGAAATATGTTGCAATCATATATGCAATCAATGCATTCAAAGAATACAAGATAAAAAAAAGACTTCATTCCAAATGGTGTCCAAAAACATCATCATCATCATGTACTGGGTAATTAATTTTTTAAAAAACATGCAAAAAAACCTTTACCATGAAAAAAAGTCACTTATGGGGTCTTGAGAGATATTACAGTGGGATTATTCTGTATCTTTGAATTTTATTTTGTGGAATTGGGCACAGAGAAATTTAAGGAAGATCATGAACTTTGGAGAATATGGATCTAATGATTTTTGCTTCAGTTTTATCACTTAATTTAGTGAAACTCTGTAAATTTATTTATTATTGTTAATTGGCATTCTCAGTTATAAGAAAAGTGACAACAATACTACCTTAATAATTATACTGAATATTGATTTAGGAAAGCTATGAAAGCAAGTTTAGTTCTTTAGTGGGTCCCTGAAATTTGTACGGAAAAGTATCTTAACAAATTCCCAGTGCTTATGATGTAAACACTTCTTTAACCTACAGTTTCCAGTAGGCATACATCTATTAGAGGCTGCAGCCCATGTCTAGTTGTCTTTCTGTGTTTCTAGTGTATGACAACCAGATGCTGTACCATACTGCTTGCAATTTCCAGTGAAATGTATCCCTTTCCTGGTCCCCCACTGCTTTCCCTCCCCTCCAGAATAAGGATGCCAAGTCCTGTTGCATGCTATACTTATCTTGTCCATGGCTTCAGGGTCTATGCTCAAATGCTTGAACCCTGTAACCTAAAAATGTTCCATTGTTTATTCATACTGCTCTTTGTCCCCTTTGCTTTTCCTTGTCCTCCATGCATGTGTATAGAAACTGAACTTTTTCTGGCATCAAATGTTCTTATTTCTGACTTTTATCCATTTCCGATATCTATATCCCTCATGTTTACACTATTTAAAATAATCAATTGTCTTCACTAGATATCTGTCTCTTCTTATCTCCTCTCTCTTCCTACCCTCATATAATTTCTCTTCTCCATCTTTCTCCCAGATCCCTTCCCCTTCCCCCTAACTACCATGGTCTTAATGTACTAATAGATGTTATATTTACTTTGTGCAAAATATGTAAAAAAATTTAGAAACTCTCCTGCTGTTTATTTACTCTTTTCAGTTAATCTAACTAAAGAATTTTACCTGCTAGCATAGTAAATTTGTACAAGCTTATTTCCATCATGATGCCAAGAAAGAAAGTGTCAATTTCTTTTAAAAGACAAAGTATCTTTTTCCCCTTACAAAACATAGAATTAAAGCTTCTACCTGGCCTAGGAGTCCATTTAACAATATACTTCAATGATACTCCATTTGCCTCCACAGAATCTCTCTGGGGACAAATTGCTCTTCCCAATGCCAAAAATCAGGATATAGAGAGGGGATCCAATCTAGAAAATTATTTATTTTTTCCCTGTTCATCACTATATCACTGTATCACTGTCATCCCATTTTTCTTCGATTTACTCGAGTGGGTGCCAGTAATGTCTCTATTCCTCCAAGCCCTGAGATTTTAGCAGCCTCTTCTTACTCGTCTTTTCCCAGTGATTGGAGGCTCTTTCATGGTCAGGGGAATGAGATCTGCTATAGTTACTGGTTTTGGCAAATCGAATACTCCACGGGGAGCTTGTCAGGCTTTGCTGTGCAGGTAGAATACACTCGTAGCTTGCCAGGCTCTCTGAGAGGCATATATTTATGTATTTATCTCTATGATTTTTGCCTAATGTCTGAACCCCATCAAATATGGTGTGGTAATTATGGAAAATGGGTGGCAAGTGTCTTATCAGGTGTCCCGGGTCCTGCTGAGTCCAGATTTGAGATTACATAAGAAAAATGCTGGAAATATTGTTTCAGTTGCTAACCATCAATTTGTCATCTCAACTACAGTTATTATTTATATAAGCTAGTTAATTTCCTTTAGAACTTGTATTTTTAAGTGAGAAGAAGGTATTTTATGGTCTACTATAGGAGATAATCCTGGATGGCTGTGTGCAAAGTAAGCACCATACCCACTGTACTACCACTCCAGTCCCTTGACTCAGCATTTTCTCAACCTTTACTTATCTAGACTTGTAAGGAGCCCTCGTATATACACTTTACTAAAGAATTCTGTTGGTTTTGGCCTAATAAAATGGTACTGGGGACTCTTATTCCCCAAAGATGTACAGCAGTATTTATTTATTTCTGTTTTTATCCAGAGCCATTTGAACATTATTTGCTCCTGTGTAAAGTGAAAACTCTTCCAGAATTTAGGTGGAAACTGTAAACATGTCTCCAGCTGTGCTCACTCACCCTGGTCTGAGATGCTTTGTTTGCACCGGCTAGGGGAGAACACGTGTTCCTTCAGAATGGGAGGGGTTTTCGATCTGCCACTGATGAGCATGGCTACGACCAGCCAAGGAACCTATGGAATATGCTCTGGAGACTCTACTGCTGTTCTTGGAAGTACTGACTGTGTTGCGTTTTGGGTCATCCTGGTCTGCTAGATCTTATTTGGCCAAGGGCTTATTTGGGATTCAAATCAGAGGCAGCTGGACACAGGTTACCTGCTCTTGAGGAGTTTTTCCCAGAACTCACAGGAATAGAATGACATAATCTTCTGTCCCATGGTCAAATTGGAGGAAGAAAATTTTGGGAAATCTTATACAGAAAAAAATTTATTTTGAAATATGTGGATATAATAAAATAGCTGGGCATTAATGGATAGGGAAAATAGAATAGTATATTAGTATGCTCTGTCTTGGGGCTCCCAAGCAGTGCCAAGGGGGGGGGGGCTGGGGGCCACTCCTGGCAATAATTGAACAGCTGAGCCCAAAGGTTTGCTGCTTGGACTCACTGTGGCGCTGTTATGGCCCACTAGCAGAAGTGCTTAGGGGTTCCTACAGGTTTATTCCAGATAGTTCTGGGGTTTTTGGCCACGCAGTGTCAAGATGAGAATTTGAAGTCTTATGCTTGCAATATTGCATCCCTGGCCCCTGAACTATCTTCCTGGCCCCAATGTCTTCAACTTAAAGGAGTCATGTTTGGATACTCTATATTTTGATTGTTAAGGAACATACCTATAGTAGATCATAAAATACCTTCTTCCTGGTCATATTCTTTATTTTTTTAATTTAATATTATATTTATAAAGTTGTTCAAAATAAGCTATTGCATTCAATATTACAACACCAAGCCCACCACAATTTTACCTTTCCACCACCATATTCAAAACTTTCCACCACCCAAAGCCTGCCCACAAGAGGACATAAATAATTTATTTTAATTGCTTGTTATGAATAATATGCTAAAATGATCCAGAAGAGTTTCCTTAGAGAAAATTGTCCCATCTCACCCTGGAACCACTAAGCCCGTGTATAAGATGTTACTAACATGCTACAGGTTGATCCATATATATATATATATATATATATATATATATATATATATATATACATATATATCAGAATTAGTTGCCTTCTACTTTACACTTGATCAAATGTGATATGCTACTTTTGGACCATCAGGGGCGTAGAGTATGAGATGTTGCTCTTGGAATTCTAAAATTTTAAATAGGGTGATAAAGTTGGAATTAAATTTTTAACTGGATGTTGACTTTGGATCTGGAGGTATCTCTGCAACTTTTGGCTCTCTTCTGAAATTTATTTTTGAGTCTCTGGATCATGGCCGTTAATGAACTTATATGGCACCAGAGGCAGTTACTGGTGTGTCTGCCAGGCTACGGGAAGTACAGGGAGATGGGGGGGTGTCACCCATTTATGACTCTATGGAAGCCTGGAGATTTTGGTCACAAAACTCACATACCTGTGATTTTCAGGAGATGCATTCATGGATAAGGCTTGTCTGATCCTGTGGATATTGTCCTAGTGCATGGTGGTGATTAAGTTCTGGAGGTTTTCAGCTGGCAGGGATCTGTTGGGGCAAGTGAGAGAATCATCTGCCCCCCCCCCCGAGTCTTCCCTGAATGAGACAGCCTGGTGCGGGGTCAGGAGTCATATCTAAAATTTATTTTTACTTAATTTTTACTCTGCACCAAAGCATTCATTTCTTTGTTTTGAAACTAGTTTGGAATAAAATAATAACCTTGAACACTTCTCTTGTTAACTAACATACAGTTCATGTAATATGTTATGATTAAAACAGTTGAGTATTGGAGGAAACATTTATTCTCTGACACAACTCATTATTAAATGACTCATGCCTTATAAAAAATCTTCATTAAGAGATAGAAACAAAATTGTGATAAACAATTTTATGCCGTAATCTTTATTCAACTTTGATTCTGCTGCTTTTTCTGTTATTATATTTGCACACATTGCATTTGAAATCAGATTTATAAAGGCATGATTGGATATTTTAATGAGCTAATGGTATGCAAGTCATGGCTTGTATGTAGGAGGCCCAGGTTTGAACTCTGTCTCTAAATGATTCACTTCTGGAAGGAACCCTGTAATTCAGAGCTGACAGTAGCCCAAAAAACTGCAAAGTATGTCCTAAAAGACTAAATAAATAATAGCTTTATTTTCATATGATTTACAAATCAATTACACTATTTTCAGTGCGCAATTTTATGTTTCAGTATTTTCACATGTATGTGCAACCATCACCACAGCTAACTTCCAAGTATTTTCTTTGCTTGTTTGATCCAAAACACACTAGGAGTCATTCCGGAGCACAGCTAGATGTGCCCCATGCAGCCAAAATCATTATAAATTCCGTATCCACCTGCCTGCTGCTACTTGTTCCAATTCTAAGGAACTGGAAACAATTTTCTATCTCTATAAATTTCTTTTACCTGATTATTTTATAGAAATGGAGTTATGTAATATGTGGTCCCATAAAACAGGAATTTTTTCTTAGAAAAATGTTTTCAGGAATATGTTTTCAGTACCTAAAATTTTTAAGTACCTAAATGTTTTCAGTACCTAAAATTATTTAATCACTTTTCATTGATAAGTTATTTTTCATTCTTTGGCTATCCCACATTTTTATTGTTATAAATATGTTTTATTATTTTAAAAAGAAAGGAGGAAGAAATGGAGAGACTCTTCTATTTTTTGCATCTTATGGTATTGTGGTATGTATTGTAACTTTTTAAATGTTATATTATGTAACTGAAGAAGATCTTACATTAAAATTAACCAAAAAATATATTAAATAGTGTCATTTTGTACCTTCACAGGTATTTTCAGTTTATATTTCATAGTTCCTAGTTAGGTCTAAAATGTTTTCATCATTCCAATAGACAGCTCCATTTTATTAACAATCACTTTTTTTTTTCCTTTGGGTCTTACCCGGCGATGCACAGGAGTTACTCCTGGCTCTGCGCTCAGGTTCAGAGGTGCTTAGGGGACCATATGGGATGCTGGGAATCAAAACCAAGTTGGCCTAGTGCAAAGCAAACGCCCTACCCACTGTGCTATCACTCCAGGTCTGACAATTACTTCTTATTTTCTGCTCAACCCTGCTCCTAAAATCACTGATCAGTTTTCTGTTCCTATAATTTATTTATATAAATGGAATATTATATGTGGACTTTTGGGTCTTCTTTTATGCAGGATAGATTTTTTTCAGTTCATCCACATTGTCAATTGTAGCAGTATTCATTCCAGTATTAATACATTATGATAAAAATTCAATTTTATGGATATTCCATATTTTGTTTAAGATAAGATAAGATATTAATTGATTCATATTTGATTAACTTACACCTTTTTTCTATTGTCTATGGTCGTGTTCTTTGAAAAGCGTTGATGTGGGAATACCTATCTGACCCTCAATCCTGAGTATAGGGAGCAGAAGAGAGAATAAAAGATTTCAAGAGGGAAGAAAAAGATGAGAAAGTGAAGAAATGGGGAAATAGGTGTCACGGGCTTTTGGATATACATCAGTGTGAGAAAATGGTAGAGCTATATGTAGCACTGTAGCACTACCATCCCGTTGTTCATCGATTCACTCTAGCAGGCACCAGTAACAAAAACATTGAAAACATGAGGTCTAAACTACAACCACCAAACTTTTATATATGCCCATCAAGAATGGCAGATGGAGGAAATGGGGATGGAAGGGAGCATGGGAACACTGGTGGAGAGAAGTTGTCACTGGTGGTAGGAGTTGTGTTGAAATATTATATGCCTGACCTCCACTAACTCCACTACCAGCCGACGCCACTCCCCAGGACACTTTCTGGACCCTCGGGCCGAGACTCACCCATGGGTGAAGCCCCACAGAACTGGGAAAGTGGAACACTCTGACCTTGGACTCCAGGCTCAGTGGACCCGGGAGCAGAGATCCTCCGACTGTTTCCAGCATCCTGGCAGACCTCCACTACCTCCACTACTTCCACTACCCAGCCAACACCATGCTCCAGGACGCTTTCCAGACCCTCGAGCTGATACTCATGCATGGGTGAAGCCCCACAGAGCCGGGAAAGAGGAACACTCTGACCTTGGACTCCAGGATCAGCAGACTGGGTTGCAGAGATCCTCTGCCTGCTTCCAGCAGCTTGGCAGAGCTCCAATACCTCCACTATCACCACTACCCAGCCGGCGACACCCTTAATAAAAGATTACCGCACCATATTTGATGGGGTTCATATATTGTTTTAACCATGGGAACACCTGCAAGAACAATTAGAGGCCACCCTAAAAGCCTCTATCCCTCTTGCAGAGCCTGGCAAGATACCAAGAGTGTTCTGCCCACACAGCAGAGCCTGGCAAACTATCCATGGCATATTCAATATGCCAAAACGAGTAAATACAATGGGTCTCATTCTCCTGACCCTGAAAGAGCCACCAATATGGCAGTATGGCAGCCTTAAGAAGACTGAGGAGGGAGAGGTTGATAAAATCTCTGGGCCAAACTAGACTGCCAAAAAGAAGGACAAAAATGATTGTCTCTACTTTCAATGCATGTACACTGGCATTAGGTGCATTCATAGAGGACCTGATGATATGACTGTGAAAGATCAAGTACGACATTATTGGTCTGACCGAGAAGAGAAGGCATAAATCACATCATGCCGTTTTTGACACTGGAGAAGAACTTTTTCTCAGAAGAAGCGAGAAAAGAGGCGGTGGTGTCAGTGTCCTTGTCAACACAAACTTGGCCATAAACATTGATTCATTCGAATTCCCAACAACCTGAATCGGACGATTACACTTGAATAGATGTGGCTCACTTCCGGCAGTTTATATCTTCATTGACTATGCACCAACATCCAATTATGTTAAAGGAGAAATTGAGAAGTTCTACATGGAGCTGGAGAAGTTCTATAAAGAAGACCACAGCTCCTCGGTCAGACCAATAATGACTGCCCTCCGATGTCCTGATGGATCTATCACATCTTCCAGAAGGGCAATGGAGAAGATTATCCAGAACTTCTACTCGAATCTCTTCGATAGCCATGACCAAGTGCCCACATACCAAATTCCACAGGATCCATATGTCATTCCCAATGATCTCCCTTCCAAAATTTGACATGCCATTTTATCAGTAAAGAATCAAACAGCACCTGGCCCAGACAAGGTCAGACCCAAACACCTGAAGAACCTGCCATCATTACTCATCAATACGCTGGCTCGGCTCTTCACAAGCTACCTGTCTGAATGCAAGGTTCTTTCCCAATGAAAAACCAGCAGGACTGTACTACTGTACAAGAAAGGAGGAATCCATCACCCGATCTGCCTGCTGTCTGTCATCTACAAGCTGTTCACTCGAGTCATCCTGAATAGGATTGGCAGAACACTAGATGAAGGACAACCATGCAAACAAGACAGTTTCTGAAAAGGATTCAGCACAATCGACATATCCGCATGATAACCAAGCTCTTTGAGAATTCTCAGAAGTTCAAGATGCTGTTCTGTCTAATGTTTATTAATTTAAAGAAGGCCTTTGATTCTGTTGAGACAGAAGCAGTCTTCAAAGCCTTAGCCAAACAGGGCATTCAAACTCAATACATCAGGATCCTCCATGAGCTGTATTGTGGATTCACTATCAGGATCTCACCATTCTACAGGGACGTAATCATTGACGTCTAGAGAGGTGTTCAGCAGGGTGATACCATTTCTCCGAAACTCTTCAGTTCCACCCTCGAGAACCTCATGGGCTGACTGGAATGGGAAGGAATGGGAGTGAAGATAGATGGTCGGCAACTACACCACCTCCGCTTTGCTGATGACATCGTTTTTATAACACTGAACACCAGCCAAGCGGCACAAATGCTGGCCGACTTCGATCGTGAGTGTGGAAAGGTTGGACTGCAGCTGAATCTCTCGAAGACAATGTTTATGAGAAACAGTCTCGTTCAAGACATTCCATTTGCTCTCAACAGGACGAACATCTCCAAATGCAACAGTTATGTGTACCTAGGTTGAGAAGTCAACATTACGAATTACCTGGCACCTGAGTTGTGCAAAAGGAAGAGAATGACTTGGAACACCTTCAAGAGCGTTGAAGAAATAGTTAAGAGAACAAAGATCCTCCGGCTCCGGGCACAGCTCTTCGATTCCACTGTTCTGCCTGCATGCCTGCATTAACATTTATCTTAGAGACCTGGGCCCTACAAAAACAGGACGAGAACGCTGTTCGAAGCCTTAGCCAAACAGGTCGTTCAAACTTAATATATCAGGATCCTCAGTGAGCTGTATTGTGGTTTCACTAGCAGGATCTCACCATTCTATTCACGTCTCCCAAAGAGGAATCAAAAGAGCTATGGTTGGAGTATCATGCTTCACTCAAATGAGAGAAAGAATCCGGAGATCCCACCTCCATCGACGATCAAGAATCAGGGACACTGTCTCATTTGCCAAGGCATCAAAAATCAGATTGTCTGGACATGTAATGTGATTTGAAGATGACTGCTGGACTAGAGCCATTACCGACTGGATTCCATGGGACATCAAAAGATCATATGGCCATCCACCTATGAGATGGTCAGACTTCTTTATCAAGACCCTGAGTGACTGGTTGAGGCTGCTTGTGTTCCTAGAACAAGCGGACACCATTAGGCTACACTAGCACGCAACAGGGACAAATGGAGATGTTACTGGCACCCGTTCGAGCAAGTTGATAAGTAAAGGGATGTCAAGTGATCATGTGATTATATGCTTAAGAGTCACCTATCAATCATTATCACTGTCACTATTACCTCGTTTTCCATCGATTCGCTCAAGCGGGCCCAGTAACGTCTCCATTCGTTCCTGTCACATGCTAGTGTAGCCCGATGGCATATTGGGTGTTCCTTCAGGATCAGGGGAATGAGAACCATTCATTGTTCCTGTTTTTGACATATCAAGTAACCAATTTAGCTTGTCAGGCTCTGCCGTGTGGGCGGGATACTTTCGGTAGCTTGCTGGGCTCTCCAAGAGGGATGGAAGATTTTGGGGCAGCCTCTAATCACCTTTACAGGTGTTCCTAGTCAGGCATATAGGCGGGTATGATACTTTCAGTAACCTGCTGGGTTCTCTGAGAGTGAGAACTAGAGAATAAAAGGTTGCGCGGCTGCGAAGAGTCTCCTGCCCCAGTGCCTGGCTGTCCTCACCAGGGCCCCTTGGAGGAGGGTGGATTGAGTTTCCCTCTCCGCCCTGAGCAGAGCCCCGACAGCTGAAGACCTCCAGGACCCAGCTAAAGCCATTCTGAGAACACTCTCCACACGGTTGCAAGAGGAACCGGCAGAGGAACCCAGGTGTGTGGGACCCGGGGCTGAGATCCTCAAGCCTGCTCGGTTCAGGACTGAGCCTCCTCCACCCAGCTCCCCCACATTCCAGTAGCTAGACAGTTACACCCACTAACTGCCATGTAATCCTATCAATGGCCAGGATCCAGAGACTCTAAAACCAAGCTCTATCAATAACTATCAATAACTTTGTAAATCACAACTCTTTAAATAAAAAGAAAAAATTAAAAGAGTTGCTATGAATTTTTATGTAAAATAATTTTGAATACCTCCCATTACTTTAGGCAATGATCCTAGTGTGAAATTGTTTCATTATATGGTAAATCTATGTATATCTCATAGATAGATCACTATCATATTCCCTAGACACAGTAACTACATTATTTTACAATCGCACAAGGAATATGAGAAGTTTCTAATTCTACATCTTCACTTGTACTTTTATTTTAATAAATTTTAGTGGTGGTGAACAATATGTCATTGCTCTTTTAATTTGCATGTGAGATGTTATGAAAAGTTCAGAGTACCTTTTCTTGTGATCATCAGTCATTACCTAAATTGGAAAATATTATTGAAGTTCATACTAGGTGCCAGGGATTGAATCTGTTTGTAAGCATGCAAGCCATGGGCATAACCCACTATCATATATCTTCTTTTAGAGTTAAGCAACTTTTAGATCACATATGTGATATTTAGTATGTCTTTTAGTTTAACATATTTCAATTATTTTTATATTCACCAGTGTTGTCAAAATGAACAAATGTTTTTTATGCATATGCAAGGAGACGGTCATAATGTTTTCTTATCTTGGTTATTATGAATACTGCTGAAGAGTGCAGAAATTTTCTTGACTTCCTGATTTTACTTCCTTTGAATGTGGATACCAAGAAAAACTGCTGGATACAATAATAGCTCCATGTTTATTATTTCTTTTGTTTTGGTGTGGGGGTTACCCATGTATCTATCAGGAACTATTTTAGTGAACCAATTTATAGTGCTATAAATGGTGTGAAGTTTTTCCTATTCCCACATTATTGCCAAGACATATAACTGCTTATTTTTAAAATAATACCAACTTAAGCAGTGTAGGTGAAAACTGATTTTCATTTTATTTTTCCTGATGTTTAATGATGCTGAGCATAATTTCATGTGCTTGTTGACCATTAGTATTTCTTCTATAAAATTATATTATTTTATATCGTAAATTTCAAAGTTATGCTATTACTTTATTTTATGTATTTTAGACATAATTTCATGCATGATTTTAAACATTTAACTGAATAAATTTACTTGGGGGGTCTGGGTGGAGAAGGCCCAGTCCCAATCTGAGTAGGCTTGGAGACTTCAGCCCCAGGACCCACATGCCTGTGTTCCTGTGCCAGTTATTTCATGCATGAGGCCCATCCAGGCGTGTGGAGAGTGGTCTCAGTATGGCCGTGGCTGGCTCTGGAGGTCCTCAGCTGTTGGGGCTCTGCTTGGGGCGTGGGGAGGGAGAGAAACTCAACCTTCCCCCCTCCAAGGGGCCCCAGTGAGGACAGCAAGGCACGGGGGCAGGAGACATATATGTGTATATGTTTATGTGTGTATGTATAAATCCACCAATGTAGCCAGATTCTCTATCATATCCCAGCCCCCTAAATCCTGTCCTCTTGACAGGCAACTTTCTTAATTTGGTTGTTAAAGTTTAGGTCTCATGATTTCATTGTGGTTTACTCTCTGGTTTGGATATATGGCTCTATCATTCCTTAACACTACCTATGTACCTTATTCCCATGACTTGGACCCCTTTGCTTCTATTCTGTCTCTTCTCACCCTCCCTTCCAATCCTTCTTTCCTTCTACTTCTTATACTCCGGGGCCGTGTTTGACCTGGGTATCCCTGATTTAACACATTTCATTTCCTCATATACCAACAGCATAACATGGATAAAATAATTCCTCTTCAGCAAACCGATGCTGGGAAAAACTTGACTACCATGTGCAAAAGAATCATTTATTTATGACATAATACAAAAAATAGGATGGATTAGTGATTTAGATATCAGAACTAAAAACATAAAATACATGGAAGAAGACATAGATTCCTGCACCATACATCAGAGATGCATTCAGAGACTCAACTCAAATACCAAAGAGTACAAAAGCAAGTATCTACTAATGATAAAAACCAACTCAACAGCTTTCACACACTTAATAAATTATGACAAAAATAAAAATAAAAAGCAACTTAAAAACTGGGAAAGTATATTTACATGCCATAAACCGACAATAAGTTTGCAAAATGTGGTGAAAATTCTCATAAGTTGACAGAATAAAATCATGCAACTCAAAATCACACAACTCAATTTAAAATATGGTCAAAATATTTGAATAGACAATTATCAAAGACAGCCGATAGGCACATGAAAATTTGTTCAAAATCACTTATAAATGGGGGTAAGCAAATCAAAAACACAAATTATGGTCGCATAATTTTAACCATGCTTACATAGTTATAATCTATTTGCTTCATGTACTTGTGAAACTGCTTTTTCAGAGTTAAAATAATGTCCCAAGAAAAAGGATAATGACAGTTGGGGAGCCAGTATTAAGTGACAGTATGTATATGGAGACGATCCAGTTAATTAGTAGTCTGAGAAGAAGAATTACCCCACCTATCAGTTATGAGAGCAGGATAATAGATGTTGACATTCTGTCCCACTCAACAATAGTCCCTCTTACTGGAAGCTCAAAGAGAGAGAATCTCATGTTTGAATTTCTTTATATTTCTAGACTAGAATGTCCATGCTGCTAAATTAGAAGCCAAGATGGTGGGATAGAATCTTTTAAAAATAGACTCTAGTTATATAACTAACTCTTGGTATATTTTCTTGAGTTTTGTTTTAGTTTCTCTTTTTAAAAATTTTTATTGAATCACCCGTGAGATACACAGTTACAAAGTTGTTCGTGATTGGGTTTCAGTCATATAATACACCAACACACATACACTCATCAGTGTACATTTTCTGCCACAAAGATCCCCAGTTTTTCTCCTGTCCACCTTCCCACCCCAACCTGACTCTGTGGCAGACTTTTCATCTGTCCCTCCTCTCTCTCCCTCACTCTTTCCTATAACAATGACAATAGGAACTCATCACTCTGAACAAAAGCTGAGTTCTAGAAGCAAGTAAATATGAATATCTTTTAGCAACAATTTTACAAAGCACAATACCTAATTTTTTGAATATTATTAAATTTACTCTATCTCTTTGGTTTTATTTTCAAATATTTAAGAAGTATTGCTTGTTTTTAATAAATTTAACAGGTGTCTTTCTGCAAAGTTCATCTGTACAACATTTTTCTTCTTTAAATTCCTAAATTTATTCTATTCTAAGTCACTTTAGCACAAGCATAAAAAATTCAGTTCCTGAACATGTTGATGCGATTTAAATATGCATAAACATTTACCTAATAGAGGTTTATCAGTAAAGAAGACAAACATGTTTGATTGTTGCAATATAAGAATTTATGTCAAAAACAGTATTGAATAAAAGGCCCTCCTGTTGATCATCGATTTGCTCGAGTGGGCCCAGTAACGTCTCCATTGGAGACTTTGTTGTTACTGTGTCTGGCATATCGAATGGATAGCACAGCGGTAGGGTGTTCGCCTTACAAGCGGCCAGCATGGCCGACCCGAGTTCGATTCCTCCGCCCCTCTCGGAGAACCCGGCAAGCTACCGAGAGTATTCAATATGCCAGACACAGTAACAACAAAGTCTCCAATGGAGACGTTACTGGGCCTGCTCGAGCAAATCGACGATCAACGGGAGGGCCTTTACCTTTACCTTTATTGAATGGAAGAAGTAAATAAGTTGTTCAGAGTACATCAATGGTACATTTTTTTTAAATGTAATAAGTGAATTTTGACTAAGAGGAATTACTTGAAGTAGTGTTTTCTAAGAAGTGCTTTATTTATTTAGTTAGTTATTTGCTTTTTGAGTTGCACTCAGTTGCAGCGTCTGTGCCCCCCCCCCCGCCTTGCCTGCCCCATGGCCCTGATTGCTGCCACCCAGACAGATCCCTGAGGGCAACCGCCAGAATTCTGCGCGTGGCTGCCCACCTAGCCCCCGCCTTTCTTCTGCACGAGCCCTTGGGCCTGGGTTCCAGCATCCAGACAGGCTGGGGGTGTGGCTTCCACTGTAGTGGGCATCGCCTCCTCAAAAGTGGACATGGCCTTCTGTTTGGTCGCACAGTTATTTACCCTATTCCCAGCACTCTCAACTCATATCCCGACTTACAACACCTAATTCTGTGAAAAATGTCCCGGCCGCCTCAAACACAATACAACAATCCACTGACATACAGCAACTCCATTAAAAGACCAATGTATGCAAAAAGCTGTACAAGCCCTATATAAAAGAGAATATACTACAATGCTTCACTAGATGCCTATCATAAGTCACAGAATAATGTTGAAAGGAAGGACGTATTCTAGAAGGGGAGAAGTGTGACCACCATTAACCGAGCTCATTCGAAACCCTTTCCCGCAATAAGAGGGAACAGTGCTAGTAAACTTGAAGGTTCCAGCTCTATACAACCACAAAAGCAATAGAAAACAACACAAAACTCCACTTCAAGGAGAGGACGAAGAAAAGAGTCCCAGAGTCCCGATTCCTCAACGGGGGTAACCCACAAATATGATCATTTTGACAAAGAATTCCGAGATTGCAGGGGTATGGTGCCACCAGCAGGTCATCTGTACCTGTGAGGCAAGTGAATCAGGAGCTTGATGCGCCTTCAGACTTCCAGATACCCCAGAATTGCTGCTGCGCCTTTGGCCAGACCCCAACAACTTGGGGCAAAGTTTACCAAGAAATGAAATGGGAAAACGTTAGGTATGCAGGAGACACACCGACAAACCACCTCCACCTCAGCTATATAATTGGAGGCATATAATTGGTTCCTAATTGAACTGCTTAATGGCTATGATCCCAGAGACGCAGAGACAAATCTCAGAACCCAGCAGCTTTTGGCAGAGATGCGTCTGGTTCCTGCAATGGGTTACCGGTGCCAGACCACCCCTGGGGGGAAAGGGTGTTGTCCCTCCACGTGCTACCCCTTGGCGGCTGGGTGTCTGCCATCTTCCAAGGCTATTGGAAAGTCAGGTTTGGGCCTGCAGTGACGAGACACGCAGGGTTTCAAGCTGCTTAACTGAGTCCATGATTCCAGAGACTCAGAAACAAACCTCAGAACCCAACGGCTTTTGGCAGAAATGTGTCCAGTCCCTGCAGTAGGTTACCAGCACTGGGCCACCCCAGGTGGGAATAGATTTCGTGCCTTGGCCTGTTTCCCTTGGCAGCTTGGTGGTTACCATTCTCCATAGGCCACTGGACAATCAAATTTGGGCCCGAAGTGACGAGACACGAGGGGCCTCACGGGATGGGGGTAAAGCCGGCCCTTTCCTCCCCACCCCAACGAGACCCCGAGTTGCCACCCATGAATGGCCTCTCTGGATCTTGATCAAGCTCTTTAATGGCCATAATCCAAGAGACTAAGAAACAAATCTTAGAACCTAGCAGCTTTTGGCAGAAATACGTTTGGTCCTGGCAGCACCAGGCCACCCCAGTGGGGAAAGAGTACTGTCCCTCCACCTGCTCCCCCTTGGCAGCTCAGTGACTGCCATCCCCCAGAGGCCATTGGACAGTCAGTATTGAGCCCGCAGTGATGAGACATGTGGGACCTCACGGGAAGGGGGTGAAGCCGGCCCTTTCCTCCAGCCCAACGAGATCCCGAGTCACCGCCCATGAGCCCTCTTTGGCTCCTGATGAAGCTGTATAACGGCCATGATCCAAGAGATTTGGAACCCAGCACGTTTTCACAGAAATCCCTCCAGATTTAATTGTTAAAATTTTGAAATTTCAAAATTGCGCAGCCACTACTGCGGCCACACGACATCACGTTATTCATAACCAACTAAAGAAAACAAATTGTCTACTGCTGCCTTTTCAGAAGATCTGAGTGTTGGGGTAAAATTCCAAATAATAGTGGTAGGTTTGGTGTCAAAATAGTGAATGTAATCAAAGTAGAGAGAGAGAGAGAGTAATGTGGAAATCATCTGCCCCACAGGTAGAGGGAGGGTGTAAGATGGGGAGTATAATGGGGTTTTTGATGGTAGAAAATGGGCACTGGTGAAGGGATGGGTGTTTCATCACTGTATGTACAAGACTTAAACCAGAAAGCTTTGTTAGTACTTTCATGGTGATTCAACAAATAAGTTTATAAAAGGGAAAAAAAAAGAATTCCAAGATTAAATGTTGAGGATGTTCAAGGAATTTAAAAAATTAAAGGAGAAGACGTACAGAAAATTAAGGGAAGAAATGAAAGAAACAGTGGATAGAATAGTTGAGAAAATACAGGAAGAAATGAGAGCAGAAATAAAAATGCTACGAAAAGAGGTGTCACAAATAAAGGATTTGGTAGAATAAACCTCCTGGTACTTATCTCGGCTATACTTGGGCGTTAGTCTCCTATTTTGTTACTTTATGTTCCTCAGATGAATGCAGTCTTTCTATGTCTGTCCCTCTCTTTCTGACTCATTTCGCTTAGCATGATACTTCGCTTAGCATGATACTCATTTCGCTTAGCATGATACATGATACTTAGCATGATACATGATACTCATGTAATACCACTTGTATATAAATTTCATGACTTCGAATGGGTATTTGATCATTGCATAACTGAAACCCAAGAACAAAAAATTGTAAGTCTAGAACTGTACCTCATAGTGTTTCACTAATAAAAATTTAAAAAATAAATAAATAAAATGGAGCGATAGCACAGCGGTAGGGCATTTGCCTTACAAGCGGCCAACATGGCCGAGCCGAGTTCGATTCCTCTGCCCCTTTTGGAGAGTCCGGCAAGCTACCGAGAGTATCTTGTCCATATCTGGCAAGCTACCCGTGACGTATTCAATATGCCAAACACAGTAACTACTAGTCTCATGATGGAGACATTACTGGGCCTGCTCGAGCAAATCGAAATAAAATAAAATAGAAAAAAAATAACGGATTCAGTAGATGAAATTAAATACTCAGTGGGTGCTCTCAACAGTAGAATGACTACAGCCAAAGACATACTCAGTGAGCCTGAAGATGATCAGCAGAAATTGTATAGGCAACAAAAAATAATGTGAAAAGACCTCAAAATAGTTCTAAGGCAAATAAGAGAACTAGGGGGTGACACAAAGAGGAACAACATTAGAATCATTGGATTACCAGAAGGGCAGGGAGGTAGCCCCAGTGAAAAAGTAACAGTGAAATAAATCATTGCTGAAAAATTCCCAGAGTTAAAGAATGCAGACATCCAGATCCAAGGAGCCAGTAGGGAGTCAGCTAAAAGAAGCCCTAATAAAAACACTCAAAGGCATATCATAGTCAGAATGATATGCCTCACCAAGAATACTTTATCCAGCTAAACTCTCACTGAAACTAGATGGAACGATACACCATTTATAGATAAACAACAGCTCAGGCACTTCATAGCCTCAAAACCAAACCTAAAAGAAGGACTAAGGGGCTCCTGTTACACAAAAAGGAAAACACCTATAAGCACAAACAACCCCTACAGAATGTTGACAAAAAAAACATGACAATAATCCCTCTCAATATCAATGTTTTAAATGCACCAATCAAAAGACACAGAGTGGCAAAATGGATCTAGAAACTGAAATCAACATTCTGCTGCCTACAAGAAACACATCTGAACAATCAGAACAAACACAGACTCAAAGTTAAAGGATGGAAAACAATCCTTCAAGCTAACAGCTCCCTTAAAAAAGCTGAGGTGGCCATACTAGTATCTGACAACATAGATTTCAGTTTGAAAAAGATTAGAAGGGACAGAAAAGGCCATTTTCTATTTATTAAGGGATACGTTCAATGGGAAGGAATAACACCCTTAAATGTATACACACCTAACAACTTTCTAAGGAGTACATTGCTAGCAATGCAATAGTAATCGGGAACTTCAACACCACCTTATCATATCTGGATAAATCAAGAAGAACAAAACTCAGCAAGGAAACATTGGATTTGAAAGAAGAAATAGAAGAGAGAGGGATAATAGACTTATTCAGGCCTTAACATCCCCCCTCCCCCCAAAAAAGGATACACATTCTTTTCCAGTGCACACAGAATATTTAACAAAAATAGACCACCTCCTAGGTCACAAAACATACCTCAATAGAATCAGGAAGATAGAAATAGTATCAACAATCTTTTTAGACCTCGATGCACTGAGAATAGAACACAGACACGGAGAAGCTAATCAAACTCTTGGAAATTAAACAACTAAATGTTGAACAACGAGTAGTTCAGGAAGGAAGCCGAGGACAAAATCAAATGAGAAAGAAGACGTGAGCTACCAGAACTTGTGGGATGCAGATAAAGCCATGTTAAGGGGACAACTCATCAAAAAGATCATACAGTGTGACCAAGTGGGATTCATCCCGGTGATGCAAGGATGGTTTAACATTCGGAAATCAACATAATCCATCATATCAACAAAAGTAAAGGTAAAAACCAAATGATCATATCAATAGATGCAGATAAAGCATTTGACAGGATCCAACACCCTTTTGTGATGAAAACTGTCACCAAAATGGGTTTAGAAGGAACCTTCTTCAATATTGTAAAAGCCATTTACAACACATATATGGCAAGCATTACCATCAATGGTGAAAAATAAGGGCCTTCCCTCTAATATCATACAAATAGGAAAGGAAGAAATCAAGCTCTCACTATTCTCATATGATATGATACTATATCTTGAGAATCCTAAATCCTCTACCAAGAAACTCCTAGAAACAATAGACTTGTACAGTTGCAAGCTATAAAATTCATACCAAAAAATCATGGCCTTCCTATTCGCAAAAAAAAAATGAGACAAAGGAAACTGACATAAAAAAAAAATCCCGTTCACAATTATGTCCCAGAAAATCAAGTTCCTTGGAATCAGCCTAACTAAAGAGGTAAAGACCCTCTACAATGAAAACTATAAAACGCTACTTTATGAAATAAAAGAGGACACACGAGGAAATGGAAACATATCCCCTGATCATGGATAGGAAGAATTAAAATTTTCAAAATGGCAATCATCCCCAAAGCATTATACAGATTCAATGTGATCCCTATTAGGATACCCATGAAATTATTCAAAGAAATGGATCAAGCAATTTTCAAATTTGTATGGAAAAAACCCCCACCAATAGCTAAAGCAAATTTTGGAAAAAGATGTTGGGAGTCATTACCCTCCCCAACTTCAAACTCTACTACAAAGCAGTAATAATTAAAATAGCATGGTACTGGAACAAAGGCAGAGCTGGAGATCAACGGAACAGGGTAAAATATCCTTACACACAAGCCCATATGTATGAACATCTAATCTTTGATAAGGGTGCAATAAATGTGAAGTGGAGCAAGGAAAGCCTCTTTTACAAATGGTGCTGGAAAAACTGGATTACCTCTTACAAAAAAATGGGCTTTGACCCGACCTAACACCATGCACAAAAGTCAGATGAAAATGGGTTAAATATCTCAACATCAGGCCAGAATCCATAAGGTACATTGAAAATAAGGTCGGCAAAACCCTCCACGATATTGAGGCTAACGGTATTTTCAAAGATGACACTCCACAGACCAACCAATGGAAACAAAGATAAACAAATGGAACTATCTTAAACTAAGAATCTTATGCACCGCAAAACATACAGTGATCAAAATAAAAAGACAATCTACAGAATGGGAAAGAATATTTACCCAATACCCATCGGATAAGGGGTTGATATCAAAGGTATATAAGGCACTGGTTGAACTCTGCAAGAAGAAAACATCCAACCCTATGATGAAATGCGTTGATGAAATGAATAGAAACTTTCTCAAGGAAGAAATACAAATGGCAAAAAGGCACATGAAAAAAATTTCTCTTCATCACTAATCATCAGGGAGATACAGATCAAAACAACTATGAGATACCACCTCATACCACAGAGACCGGCACATATGCAAAAGAACAAAAGAAACCAGTGTTGGCATGGATGTGGGGAGAAAGGGACCCTCCTATACTTCTGATGGAAATGTAGACTGGTTCCACCCTTATGGAAAAGAGTATGCACACTTCTCAAGAAATTAGAAATTGGCGCCTTCTCCTGATGGAATTGCAATGATCATGAGCTTCTACAAGCATGGTTCCAGTATGTGGGCACCAGGAATATTCTTCAGAACCGCACGGCTGCTTATGCAGCTGTGGAACTTTTCCTGATATGCAAAGTGAGCAATGGAAAGTAAATTATCTAGCATCTGTCCTTGGAAGGTAGGCTTTAATGGTGGTGGGAAAATTCGAACAAAATATAATGCCCAACCGAAATGCATCTGGAATATGCATTAAACTACAGCACCATGCTGTCCCGAAGGGAAAGGGTGTTTGTATCTCCACCTTTTCCCCCTGGTGGCAGTGACATGGTCGCCGGGTATGAGTCTGCAGTGACTATGCAAATGTGGCCTCATGGGAGGGGGGGTGAAACCAGCCCTGCTCTCCACCCTGACAAAGTCCCAAGTTGCCACCCACAGACGCCTCCTCTGGCTCCTGAATGACCATGATCCCAGAGGCACACAAACCAATCTCAGGACCCAGCAGCTTTTGGCAGTAATCCCTCCAGACTTATTACTAGAATATCAGAAATCCAAAATCGTGTGCCGCAATAGTGACTGTGCGACATTATATGCGCTACATATTCAGCAATAGAAAACAAATTATATAATGATGTCTTTTTGGCAGGTCTAATTGTTGGGGAAAATTCCAAAAAATAATGGTGGGTCTTTTGTTGTGATATTGAATGTGATCAATGTAGAGAGAGAGAAAGTAGAAATCTGCAACATAAGCAGGGTGAGGGGTGGGAAGGGGGAATACTGGGGTCCTTGGTGGTGGAAAATGTGCACTGGTGAAGGGATGGTTGTATGATCATTGTATAACCGACAGAGACTTAAACTGAAAGGCTCTGTGACTGTACTCGCGGTGATTCAATAAATAAAAGTTAAAAAAATAAAAATTGAGCTCCCATTTGACACAGCAATACTAATCCTGGGAATATATCCCACAGATACAAAAAGCATAGTCTAAGTGACATCTGCACTTGTTTGTTCATTGCAGCACTGTTTACTATAGCCAGAATCTGGAAAAAATCCGAATGCTCGAGAACAGATGACTGGTTAAAGAATCTTTGGTACAGCTACACAATGGAATACCATACAGTTGTTAGAAAAGATAAAGTAATGAAATTTAAATACAAGTGGTTCTACATGGAAAGTATCATGATAAGTGAAATGAGTCAGAATGAGAGGGACAGACATAGAAAGCTTGCATTCATCTGTGGAATATAAAGTAACAGAATATAAAGTTACAGAATAGGAGACTAACACCCAAGAATAGTTGAGATAAGTACCAGGAGGTTTGCTCCATGGCTTGGAGGCCAGCCACACATGCTGGGGGAAAAGGCAGCTCAGATACATAAGGGAGCACCAAATAAAAGGTGTTGGGAGGATCCTCCCAGCATGGGAGATGCATGCTGAATTTAGACTATAGACCGAACATGATTGCCACTCAATACCTCTATTGCAAAACACAACACCCAATAGGAGAGAGAGAACAAAAGGGAATGCCCTGCCACAGAGGCGGAGTAGGATGGGGGCAAGGGGGTGTTGGGAGGGCTACTGGGATCATTGGTGGTGGAAAATGGGCACTAGTGGAGGGATGGGTACTTGATCATTGTATGACTGAAACCCAAGCACAAAAATTTGTAAGTCTACAACTGTACCTCATGGAGTTTCACTAACAAAAATAAATAAATAAGTAAATAAATAAAATTTACAATAGAAATTTTACTAGCAATCTTCGAGGGAAAAATCATTTTAAATTAATGTATAAATGCAACTTAAAAATTATTTTAAATTCACATCATGATAAACATATATTATATATGTGTTTACATGTCTTATTATGTATGGCTTTGCAGAGATAAATTAGGTGAATGTTAAACCTAATTTTTGATAAACAGAGCAGAAGTTATATATCAAAAAAGAATCACACAAAAGGACACCGATTGTTAATCAGAACAAAAATGACAAAATAATTAAAAATGCATTATAATTGAATCAATACTAGTAATTTTATTGTCCTGAAACAATTTAAAAAATAAAACGTTTATATTTTGCAACAGTATTGATACAATGGTTTACATTATATGGATAAAGTAAAGTAGCACTGTAGCACTGTTCTCCCATTGTTCATCGAGTTGCTCGTGCAGGCCCAGTAACATCTCAATTGTGAGATTTGTTGTTACTGTGTTTGGCATATCGAATACGACACGGGTAGTTTGCCAGGCTTTGCCGTGGCGGCAAGATACTCTCGGTAGCCTGCCGGGCTCTCCAAGAGGGGCTGAGGAATCCAACCCACCTCGTCCAGGCCAGCTGCGTGCAAGGCAAATACCCAACTGTTGTACTATCTCTCCAGCGCTACTATTGCTCTAGCCATACTATCACTCCAGCCCAAAGTAAAGTAATTTACCTATATCTTTAAGCCTTATATTAAAAAGCAAACTAATGAAAAAGTCATCAGAGTATCACTAATCATAGTAAAGCTAGTGTCTAGAGTAATATATAAATGAATAGACAGAAACACAGCACAGTTATCTATACAAAAAGTTACTAAATATTGAGGAAAAAATTGATTGCATCTGAAAAATGGCATGAAAGTAATAAATCTAACATATAAACTTATTTCAATGTATTTAATCAATAATTTATTCACTTAATCACTTAATCACTTAATCCCCGTTATTCATCGATTTATTCGAGCGGGTGCCAGTAACGTCTCCATTCATCCTGGTTGCGTGCTAGCGTAGCCCAATGGTATCTGTTCGTTCTAGGAACATGCAGAGCCTCAAACCGATCATTTAGAGTCTTGACGAAGAAGTCTGACCATCTTATAGGTGGGCGTCCACGTGATCTTTTGATGTCCCGTGGAATCCAATCAGTAATGGCTCTAGTCCAGCGGTTGTCTGTAAACCTCATTACGTGTCCAGCCCATCTGATTTTTGATGTCTTGGCAAATGAGACAGCGTCCCTGATTCTTGAGCGTTGACGAAGATCAGAACTTCGGATTCTATCTCTCATTTGAGTGAATCGTGATATTCCAAGCATAGTTCTTTCGATTCCTCTTTGAGAGATCCAAATAGCATTCTCATCCTGTTTTCGTAGGGTCCAGGTCTCTGAGGCATATGTTAATGCAGGAAGAATAGTGGAATCAAAGAGATGTGCTTGTAGCTGGAGGTTCTTTGTCCTTTTAGTTATGTCTTCAATGCTCTTGAAGGCATCCCAAGCCGCTCTCTTCCTCCCACGCAACTCAGGTGCCAGGTCATTCATCATGTTGATTTCTCGACCTAGGTATATATAACTGTTGCATTCGGAGATGGTGGTTCCTTTGAGAGCGAATGGAGCGTCAGGAACAAAGCTGTTTCTCATAAACATTGTCTTCGTAAGATTCAGCTGTAGTCTGACCTTTCCACATTCACGGTCAAAGTCGTTCAGCATTTGTGCTGCTTGGTTGATGTTTGGTGTTATTAGAACGATGTCATCAGCAAAGCGGAGGTGGTGTAGTTGCCGATCATCTATCTTCACTCCCATACTTTCCCATTCCAGTCATCGCATGATGTTCTCGAGGGTGGCACTGAAGAGTTTTGGTGAAATGGTATCACCCTGCCGAACCCCTCTCTTGATATGGATGATTACTTCTTTGTAGAATGGTGAGATCTTGGTAGTAAATCCGTAATAGAGCTCATGAAGGATCTTGATGTATTGAGTTTGTACGCCCTGATTGGCTAGGGCTTCCATGACCGCTTCCGTCTCAACAGAATCAAAGGCCTTCTTTAAATCAATGAACTTTAGACAGAGCGGCATCTTGAACTCCTGAGATACCTCAATGAGCTTGGTTATTGTGTGGATATGGTCGATGGTACTGAATCCTTTTCGGAATCCAGCTTGTTCACATGGTTGTCCTTCATCTAGTGTTCTGCTAATCCTATTCAGGATGACACGAGTGAATAGTTTGTAGATGACAGACAATAGGCAGATTGGGCGATAGTTGCCAATGTCGTGAATGTCTCCTTTCTTGTATAGTAGTACAGTCCTGCTGGTTTTCCATTGGGATGGAACCTTGCATTCAGACAGGTAGCGTGTGAAGAGTCGAGCCAATGTATTGATGAGTACTGATGGTAAGTTCTTCAGGTGTTCAGGCCTGATCTTGTCTGGGCCAGGTGCTCTTTGTTTCTTTACCGACGAGATGGCATGTTGGATTTCGGAAGGGAGAACATTGGGAACGACATATCCATCATGTGGTATGTGGTATGTGGGCAAGTGGATGTGGCGATTAAAAAGATCTGAGTAGAAGTCACGAATAATCTTCTCCATTGCCCTTCTGGAAGATGTGATAGATCCATCATGATGTTGGAGGGCAGTCATCTTGGTTTTGTAGTTGGTGAAGGACAGGCGGGCATTACGAATGTTTTTCCCAGCTTCTGCTGCATCTACCAGTACTGCTGCTCTCCTGTTTTTGAGGTCATCCTTGATGGCTTCTCTGCACTGTTTTGCCAGTTCGGATGTTCGCTTGTGGTTGCCTGAGGCATGTGCCAAGCCACGTTGGCGAATAAGTTCAAGAGTGTTCGAAGAAAGACGTTTTTTTGTGGTTATCTCTCTCTTGGCATTCCTTGCACAATCATGAAGGTGTTGAATCATTCGATCGTATTCCTCATCAATGTTGTCAATGACGGCATCTTCCCATGTTGCCGCAATAGAGCCAAAGAGCTCCCAGTTGGTGGTTGTTCTGGGAGTCCTCTTCTTAAACCTTGCATTCTTTTCTCCTCATTCTGTGAGGTAGAATTTTGCACGAAGAAGACGGTGGTCTGATCCCATTTGGAATTTTGGGACAACAGCAACATCGGTTAGGCAAAACCGCCGATTGAATATGATGTGGTCTATTTCATTGTGGAACCGTCCATCGGGAGACTCCCATGTCCAACGTTTAGATTCAGCCTTTTGGAATTGTGAGTTACCATGGAAGGTTTTGGTTGACATGATGAACTCAGACAGTCTGTCACCCTGTTCGTTCCATTCCAGGCCATGGGTTCCGATGTGGAGTTCATCGACTGATCTTCTTGGTCCTATCTTGGCATTAAAATCACCGACAATGATCTTGTAGAAGGTGTGATCTTCTTTATAGAACTTCTCTAGCTCCATGTAGAATTTCTCAGTTTCTCTTTCACCATAACTGGATGTTGGTGCATAGACAACAAAGATAGAAACTGCCGGTAGTGAGCCACATTTATTCAAGTGTAATCGTCCGATTCGGGATGTTAGGCATTGGAATGAATCAATGCTCGTGACTAAGTTTGTGTTGACAAGGATACCGCACCACCGACGCCTCTTTTATCACATGTTCCAAGGAACAGTTCTTCTCCAGTGTCGAAAACAGCATGATGGGATTGATGTCTTCTCGTTTCGGTCAGACCAATGATGTCGTACTTGATCTTTCGCGCTTGTACCATAAGGTCTTCAATGGATGCAGCAGATGCCAGCATACGAGCATTGAAAGTACAGACAATCATTTTTGTTTTTCTGCGTTTTGGCAGCCTATGTCTGCCTTGGTGTTTTATCAGCCTCTCCTTCCATATCCTTCTCGACTCTGCATATTCAGGGTTAGGGACATGAGATCCATTTATTTCTGGATTTGGCATATCAATTTGGTCTATTTGGCATAGACCACGGATAGCTTGCCAGGCTATATATATATATATATATTTGATATATTAAAGAGAAAATAAAGATATCCAGGGAACATATGCAATGATTTTAAATAAAATCAAATATTTAGGTGACCAGTTATTTACAGAGATTTCTGTCAAGCATTTATAGAGTATTTACAAAACTTAATCATGCACTAGACTATTAAACCTCAGCAAAAGTCAGATGATATATATCAGATATAACAAGTCTCTTATCATAACACAGTTCAATTAGAAACTAATGACAAAATCATTGTTTATAGCACTCCCAATATAGCGCTCCCAATTTAAAATCATTTAAATTGCAAATAAATCATAAGATAATGTGAAAATAAAGGAATGAAAACCTCAAAAAGTTGATAATGAGATTAGGAGAGATAAAAAAGGAATAAGATTCTTGCTTTTACCACAGTCAATCCTGGTTTGATATTGAGCACGACAATATTGCCAGGTGTGGTTCCTGATCAGCGAGCCAGGAACAATCCCTGAGCACTGCAGGATGTTGTCTAGAAACAAAAAGAAACAAAAAAAACCGAATTTATATATAAGATTTAAAAATAGCCTAAGAACTTTTGAAATATAATAAAATAAGTAACATTTTTATATATATCTTATAAATATAAGAAAGAAAATGATGAAAATTAATGTGCCAAGTGGTTGGTTTTAGAATTTATAAAAAGCACAAGGGGTGAACTTTTAAAACCTGAAGAAGAAGGTATTTTCAAGAACACAGAAGTTTGGGATGAAGCAATAGTACTGTGGGTAGGGGATTTCATTGTATATGACTGACTCAGGTTTTATCCAAGGCCACCCATATGGGCCCCATGAACTGCTAGGCATGATCCCTGAGTGCAGAGCCGGTAATAAACCCTGAGCACTTCTAGGTGTTGTACAAAAACAGCAATGAAATATCAGATTTCAAATACTCATATCTCCATTCTGTCTCTTATTTTCCAACCCCACTATCCTTCAACTGGATATTACTCATTTTCTTAAAATTATCCCAAAGGTCTTCTTCCCCTCCCAGGTGAGTTAACCCAACAGTATTCGAGCCTGGAACTCGGCTTTCTTAATGCAAGCACCCCAGACGTCCTCTAGGACCTGGGGAAAAAGAAGCCCTGAGCCTCTTCCTCCTGAAGGCTGTGCCGGTCTTCTTCCCCTCCCGGGTCAGTTAACCCACCAGTTTTCGAACCCGGGACTTGGCACTTGCCGTTCAAGCGCCCCAGGCGTACCCTCAGACCCTGGGACAAAAGCAGCCCTGAGCCTCTTCCTTTTCGTCCCCAATGCTGTGCTGGTCTGATTCCCCTCCCAGGTCAGTTAACCTGCCAGCATTTGAACCTGGGACTTGGCTCTCGCCAAGCAAGCGCCCCAGGCGTCCTCTAGGACCCTAGGGAAAAAAGCAGCCCTAAGTCTCTTCCTCTTCCTCCCCAATACTGCACGGGTCTTTTTCCCCTCCCAGATAGTACCACCACATACACCAGGTTCCCATGGGGGCGTGGCCTTTCAGAAGGGGCGTGGCCTAATGCCGGGCCAGCAGATGCTCATGAGGCCGCAGGTATTTTTCTCATATCAAGAAATCGAGTGTAACATCTCAGTTACCATACCTATACAACAATATGTAAAAACAACGCAAATCCCCACCACGTGGGAACAAAGATGAAAAGAGGCCAGAAGATTCAGTAGGTGCTACTAACCTAAAGGACCTCTCTGAGAAAGAATTCAGATATGAAGTCATGAAAATGTTCAATGAACTCAATGAAACTATCATACAGATATCCAGTAACATGACAGAAACAATCGAAAACTTACGAGAAGAAATAAGAGCAGAGATGTCATGAATAAAAGATTTCGTAGATGAAATTAAAAAAACTCAGACTGTGCCCTCAACAGTACAATGACAACAGCTGAGGACAGAATCAGTGAGCTGGAAGATCAGCTGCACCAAGCCAACAGACAACAACAAAAAAGGGCAAGAGACCTGAAAATAGCTCGAGAGCGAATCAGAGTCCTAAGAGATGATTCCAAGAGGAACAACATTAGAATCATTGGACTACCAGAAGCTCAGGGAAGCAATCCCAATGAAGGAACCAAGGTTAAACAAATCATTACTGAAAAATTCCCAGAGCTAGATAATGCAGCCATTCTGATTCAAGGAGCCTGAAGGGTGCCAGCTAAAAGAGACCCTAACAAAAACACTCCAAGACATGTCATAGGTAGAATGATCAATGCCGCCGATAGAGACACAATACTGCAAGCAGGAAGGTCAAAGAAGCAAATCACATACAAAGGAGCACTCCTTAGATTCACAGCAGACCTATCAGAGGAAACCCTCCAAGCCTGAAGGCAATGGTGGGATATAGTGAAAAAACTCACTGAAATGATTGCTTCACCAAGAATACACTATCCGGCTGAACTCTCACTCAAACTCCAAGGAATAGTACACTATTTTCTACATAAAAAGCAGCTCAGGAACTTCAAAGACTCAAAACAAAACCTAAAAGTGGGGCTAAAGGGGCTACTGTAAGACAAGACAAATCTTACAAGCACAACAGACACTTACAGAAAGATGACACAAAACCCCATAACAATAATCTCACTCAACGACAACAGTCTGCAGTCTACATTAACCAATTAAGAGACACAGAGTGGCAAAATGGATTTAGAGACAGAACCCAACATTCTGCTGCCTAAAAGAAACTCATCTCAATAGTCAGAGCAAACACAGACTCAAAGTTAAAAGATGGGGAAAAAAATTCTGCAAGCAAACAACTGCCTTGAAAAAGCTGGTGTGGCCATACAAGTATCCGACATCAATTTCACCTTGAAAAAGATTAGAATGGACAGAAAAGGCCATTTTCTATTCATCAAGGGAAACGTCCAACAGGAAGAAATCACACTCTTAAAGTCTCCAATGGAGACATTACGGGGCCCGCTGGAAATCTATAAACACCTAATGAGGAAACAGCTAAATATTTAAAACAAATGCTAACAGATTTTAAGGAGGACATTGCTAGCAACACAATAGTACCCAGAGACTTCAACATCGCCTTATCACCTCTGGTTAGAACATCAAGTACAAAACTCAGCAAGAAACATTGGCTTTGAAGGAGTAAATAGAAGAAGGAGGGATTAAAGACCCATACAGGGCTTTATACGCCAAAAAGAAAGAAAACACGTTCTTCTCCAGTGTGCAGGGAACATTTTCCAAAATAGACCATGTGCTAGGCCACAAAACATGGCGCAATAGAATCAGGAAGATAGAAATAGAATCACAATCTTTTCAGACTATAATGCACTGAGAATAGAAATTAATCACACACAGACATGGAGAACCACAACAAACACCTGGAAATTAAACCACTCAACGTTGAACAACGAGTGGATCAGGAAGGAAGTTTAGGACGAAATCAAAAGATACCTGTAAGTAAATGAGAATGAAGATATGACCTACCAGAATCTATGTGATGCAGCTAATACTATATTAAGGGGAAACTTTATAGCTCTTCAAGCATTTCTCAGGAAGGAAGAAAGGGCCCACATAAACATTTTGACCTCACAGCTCAAGATATTAGAAAAGGATCAACAAAAGGAGCCCAAACCAAGCAGAAGGAACGAGATCATAAATCTTAGAGCAAAAATCAACGACATGGAAACCAAACAAACATTCCGCATGATCAAAGAAACCAAGAGCTGGTTCTTCGAGAAAATAAATAAACTACATAAACCACTAGCAACACTCACAAAGAAAGAGAAAGGGAGAACCCTAATAAATCAAATCAGAAAAAGAAGGGGGATGTCACAACAGAAACCAAAGAAATTCAAAATATCATCAGAGACTACTTTGAAAGTCTATATGCCACAAAACAAGGGAACCTAGAAGAAATCTATAAATTCGTGGATTCCTATAATCCCAAGGGTGAATCAAGAAGATTTAGAGTAAGTGAAATTGAAACAGTAATCAAAAGTCTTTCCCCCAAAAAACCCCAGGTCCAGATGGATTAACTAGCAAATTTTTTCAAACATTTAAAGAGGAACTATTGCCAGTTCTTCTCAAGCTTTTACAGGAAATTAAAGAAACAGAAACTCTCCAAAACAGTTTCTATGAAGCCCCTTTATCTCTAATACCAAAATAAAACAAACACACCACAAGAAAAGAAAACTACAGGGAAATATCCCTGATAAACACGAATGCAAAGATTCTCAACAAAATACTAACAAATAGAATTCAACAACACATCAAAAAGATCATACACCATGCCCAAGTGTGATTCATCCTGGAGATGCAAGGATTGTTTAGCATTCGGGAATCAATCAAGATAATCCATCATATCAACAAAAGAAAAGATAAAAACCATATGTTCATATAATTAGATGCAGAAAAAGCATTTGACAAGATCTAGCACCTGTTTATGAAGAAAACCTTCGCCAAAATGGGGATAGAAGGTACTTTACTCAATATAGCTAAAGCCATATACCACAAGCCTACAGCAAGCATCATCCTCAATGGGGAAAAACAGAGAGCCTCCCCCCTAAGATCAGGGACAAGACAAGGATGTCCACTCTCTCCACTGCTGTTCAATATTGTACTGGAGGTAGTTGTAATAGTGATTAGGCAAGAAAAAGATATTAAGGGCATCCAGGGAGGAACAGAAGAAATCAAGCTCTCACTATTCCAGATAATATGATACTATACTTAGAGAACCCTAAAACTTCTACCAAGAAACTCCTGGAAACAATAGACGTATAGTAAATTTGCATGCTATAAAATCAATATCCAAAAGTCCATCGCTTTACTATATGCAAGTAGTGAGGGAGAAGAAAGTGACATGGAAAAATCAATCCCATTCACAATTGTGCCCCAGAAAATCAAGTAACTAGGAATCAGCTTAACTAAGGAAGTAAAGGACCTGTAGAAAGAAAACTACAAAACACTTAATCACTTAATCACTTAACTTCCCGTTAGTCGTCGATTTGCTCGAGCGGGCGCCAGTAACGTCTCCATTTGTCCCTGTCGCGTGCTAGTGTAGCCCAATGGCATCTCTTCGCTCCGGGAACATGGAGGGCCTCAAACCGATCGTTCATGACCTTGACAAAGAAGTCTGACCATCTGGTAGGTGGGCGGCCACGCGGTCTCTTGACATCCCGTGGAATCCAAACACTACTTCAGGAAATAAAAGAGGACACGAGAAAATGGAAAGATATCCCCTGCTCATGGATCGGGAGAATGGACATTGTCAAAATGGCAATACTTCCCAAAGCATTGTACAAATTCAATGTGATACCTATAATGATACCCATGACATTCTTCAAATAAATGGAGGAAACACTTCTGAAATTCATATGGAACAACAAGACCCCAGGAATAGCTATAGCAATTATTGGGAAAAAGAAAATGGGAGGAATCAACCTTCCTAACTTCAAACTCTACTACAAAGCTGTAATAATTAAATCAGTATGGTACTGGAACAAAGAAAGAGCTGCAGACCAATGGAACAGAGTCGAATATACTGACATCTCACCTCAAACATATGATCATCTACTCTTTGAAAAGTGAGCAAGAAATACAACGTGGAGCAAGGAAAGCCTCTTTAACAAATTGTGCTGGCAAAACTGCACAGCTACATGCAAAAAATTACTTTTCTGTTATGTACTCTGCCCTCTACTCTACCATTTACACCTAATTGTACAATATTTACTGAATTTCTTATTTATATGGGCACATGTGTGTTTTTAAATAAACGTTTTGAAAACACAGTCATTTTGAAAATAGATATTTCCCTCAAGATGTTCACAATCTAACAAGTTTGATTCCCAATACTTCCTAATGATTCCTAATTCCTAATCCATCCAAGTCTATAAATTATTTCAAAGGATTGGCAATATGTAATATATATTCATAAATATATATGTATTAGGTTTGTACCTTAAAAATCTCAAGATTCTTTTATAAATAACCATGGCAAAAAAAGTTTTCAACGTGATTAAAAACAGCATAAATGCGTGAAAGGATGATAGTGAAATAATGTACAAAAATATAAAAATATTTTAAAACATATTTCAAACAAACTATGATAATAGATTTAATTAAGAAATAAAAAGTAATAATTATAGAACTCAGTAAAATACATTACAGTACTACCTATTAACTGAAAATTAAAGTCATAATTACCAGAGGACGTCAATGGATTCTGTTTAATCTAGATTTAAAAATTATTTTACTTTATCTCTGAGAATGTTTTTCTCAATTTTAAACTATTTTAGCCTACTTGGGTACAAATTCTTTTCAAAAGTTCTAAAATTAATAATGATGGATTAAACACAGTTATAATTTATTTATAAATATCTATATAATAATTATAATAATTTCACCATAATAAAAATTATAATAATGTCTGTGATTTGGGTGTTCACAGGTTGGAAGGCATTGTGTGAAATATTCTTCACATATATTATCTTATTCAAAGCTCAATAAATTACTGTACTGTAGAAAATAGTTTCCAACTTGTAGAAGATGAAAATGATGATCATAGTTAAGTAAATATCCCAGTGTCACTGAGAAGCATGAGGTTACTAACCCAGGATTTTTTTTAATTGAATCACCATCAGATATAGTTACAAGCTTTTATGTTTGAGTTACAATCATACAATGACCAAACACCGATCCCTCCACCAATGCACATTCCCTACCACTGATATTCCCAGTATAGCCCCCCCCCCCATTCCCACCCTCCCATTACCTCCATGGCAGACAATATTCCCCATACTCTTTCTTTACTTTTGGGCATTATGCTTTGCAATACAGATACTGAGAGGTTATCATTTTTGGTCATTTTATCTACTTTCAGCACAAACCTCCGATCCTGACCGATTCTTCCAACCATAATTTTCTTAGTGATCCCTTCTCTATTCCACCTGCCTCCTCCCTCCTCCTCATGAGGCAGGTTTCCAACTATGGAGCAATCTTCCTGGCCCTTGTATCTAATGTCCTTAGGTGTCAGTCTCATGTTATGTTCTTTTATATTCCAAAAATGAGTGCAGTCATTCTATGTCTGCCCCTCTCTTTCTGACTCACTTCACTTAGCAAAATACTCTCCATGTTAATCCACTTATAAGCAAATTTCATGACTATATTTCTCTGAACAACTGAAGAGTATTCCACTGTGTAGATGTACCAAAATTTCTTTAACCAGTAGTCTGTTCTCTGGCACTTGGGTTGTTTCCAGATTTTGGTATTGTGAACAGTGCTGCAATGAACATATAGGTATAGATGTCATTTCTACTGTGCTTCTTTTGTACCCTCGGGATGTAATCCAATAAGTGGCATTGTGGGGTCATATGGAAGCTCAATTTCTAGTTTTTGAAGAACTGTCCATATTGTTTTCCAGAACGGCTTGACCAGTCAACATTCCCACCAACATTTAAAGAAGGTCCCTCTTTTCCCACATCCACACCAGAACTGGTTGCTTTTGTTCTTTGGAATGCGTGCCAGTATCTGTGGTATGAGATTATATCTCATTGTTTTTTTTAATTGCATCTCCCTTATGACTAGCGATGTGGAGCATTTTTCATGTGCCTGTTGGTCATTTGTATTTCTTTTTTGAGGAAACTTCTGTTCATTTCTTCTTCCCAGTTTTTGATGCAGTTAGAGGTTTTTTTGTATAATTCTACTAGTGTCTTTTATATTCTGGATGTTAATTCCTTATCAGATGGGTATTGGGTAAATATTCTTTCCCATTCTGTGTAAACCAGGATTTAGACACAAGTCCAAGGTCCTGACGGTAAGGATTGCAATATTATATCAGTGTCCAAAATTTTTAATGATTTTTTGGTTTAACATTAGCTTAAAGTACAATGGAATTTTAGAAGTTTCTTTCATATTTCTTCATATGTAGAAACCCTCCCATCAACAAGGTTCTAGTGTCATCCCAGCACTAAAAGACTTCCTTATAACCACCATTGTCTAAGAATAAGTTTAAAACAGAGTCTAAGAGTAAGTTTTGTCAATTCCTCCCTTTTTGTTTGCTTTAGTAGTCAATGAATCCCATTGTATTTACTGGTAAATATTTCATCTGTAAAGAAGCAAATATCACCCAGCCCAGACAAGGTCAGACCCGAACACCAAAAAAAATAAAAAACTGCTGTCAGTACTTATCAATACACTGGCTCGGCTCTTCACACGTTACCTCTCTGAATGCAAGGTTCCATCCCTATGGAAAACCAGTAGAACTGTACTAGTGTACAAGAAGGGAGACATCCACGACACTGGAAACTATATCTCGATCTGCCTGTTGTCTATCGTCTACAAGTTTTTCACTCAAGTCATCCTGAATAAAATAGCAGAACACTAGCTGAAGGACAACAATGTCAGCAAGCTGGGTTCCGAAAAGGATTTAGCACAATCGACCATAGCCAAATGATACCCAAGCTCATTGAGGTTTCTTGTCAGTTCACGATGCTGCTCTCTCTAACATTCATTGATTTAAAGAAGACCTTTGATTGTGTTGTGATTGAAGTGGTCATCAAAGCCGTAGCCATATAGGGCAGCCAAACTCAATATATCAGAATCCTCTGTGATTAGTATTACAGATTCACTCCCAGGATCTCACCATTCTACAAGGAAGTGATCATCCAGGTCGAGAGAGGTGTTCGGCAGGGTGATACCATTTCACCGAAACTCTTCAGTGCCAACGTTGATAACATCATGTGATGAGTGGAATAAGAAGAAATGGGAGTGAAGATACACGGTTGGCAACTCCACCACCTCCGCTTTGCTGATGACATCATTCTAATAACACCAAACATTAGCCCATCACGATCATGATCATGATCATCCTGTTGTTCGTTGAATGCCTCGAGCAGGCATCAGTAATGTCTCTTTCGCCCTAGCCCTGAGATTTTAAAAAGTGCCATATTCAAGGCTCTTTCAGGGTTAGGAGAATGAGACCCATCATTGTTACTGGTATTTGGCATATTGGGTACACCATGGGGAGTTTTCCAGACTCTGTCTTGTGGGCAGGTTACATTCAGCCTGCCAGGTTGTCCAAAGTAAGAATGAGATAATAAGATCTTCCGGGAGCTGGGTTTTATAGTCTATGGGTCTTGGCCGTTGATGGGATTACACGGTGCCGGGGGGCAGTTGGTGGGTGTGACTCTTGCCTACTAGAAGATGGAGGATCTGGGTGGTGGGTGCCCGATCCAAGCAGGCTTGGAGATCTCAGCCCTGGGACCGACATGCCTTTGTTCCTCTGCCGGTACCTTCATGCATGTGGAGAGTGGTTTCATTATGGTTGTGACTGGTTCTGGAGGTCTTCGGCTGCTGGGGTTCTGCTCGGGGCAGGGAGGGAAACGCAACCCGCCCCTCTCCAAGGGGCCCTGGCGAGGATAGCCTGGTGCGGGGGCAGGAGATTCTGCATTAGCCAAGCGGCAGAAATGCTGGCTGACTTCGACCCTGAGTGTGGAAAGTTCGGACTACAGCTGAATCTCACCAAGACAATGTTTATGAGAAATGGTCTTATTCCTGACGTTTCATTCTCTCTCAACAGAATGAACATCTCCAAATGCAACAGTTATGTGTACCTAGGTTGAGAAGTCAATGTGATGAATGACCTGGCACCTGAGTTGTGCACAAGGAAGAGAGCAGCATGGAACACCTCCAAGAGCGTCTAAAAAATAGCTAAAAGGATGAAGAACCTCTGGCTTTGGGCACATCTCTTTGACTCCACTCTTCTTCCTGCATTAACATACGCGTCAGAGACCTGGGCCCTACGAAAACAGGATGGGAACCCTATTCAGGTCTCCCAAAGAGGAATCGAAAGAGCTAGGATTGGAGTATCACGCTTCTCTCAAGTGAGAGAAAGAATCCTGAGTTCCGACCTCCATCGACGATCAAGAATCAGGGACACTGTCTCGTTTCCCAAGGCATCGAAAATCAGATGGCTGGATATGTAATGCGATTTGGAGACAACCACTGGAGTAGAACCATTACCGGCTGGATTCCATGTGATGTCAAGAAGTCGCATGGCGGCCCATCTACAAGATGGTCAGACTTCTTCTTCAAGACCCTGAATGATCGGTTTGAGGCTCCTCGTGTTCCTGGAGCGAGCAGTTGCCATTGGGCTACATTAGCACATAACAGGGACGGATGGAGGCATTACTGTCACCTGCTCGAGCAAGTCTATGAGTAACAGGATGTCAAGTGTTCAAATGAAGTAGTTAATATTCCTTGTATGAATGAAATACTATTTTATTTTAGGTGCTTATATTTCTTAGTGGTGAAGTGCATATGTTGCATGCATGAGAACTGGGCGCTTTCTTTGGCAACATATGCACACTCACACCAATGAATCTGATATTTTAAAAATAAACTGTGGTGCAGTTGTATTTATTTTGACTATCCATTAAATTATTTTAGGTGATTTGACCTTTATAGTTGAACACTTTTTTTCTACCTTAAAGAAATCCTATAAATATCCATAATAGTGATGAAAGTATCAAATGATACCCTGTAAAAAGTAAACTTAGGAACATTATTTTTATAATTACAATCAATTTCCTGTTCCATTAACTTTACCTTCCAATAATACAGCTCTAGAACAAAAGCACCAATCATAAGAGAGAAGCATTAGAGAATTGTTGAAGAAAGATAAAACAAGAAGGATAAAATTATAAGATGAAAACAAATAATGGTGTCTACATACAATCAGATTGATACATTCAGCCTAGGTCAGGAAAATGTGTGTTGGGGCCTGGGGTGTTGCTCATAGATTATGAGACAAACAAATACATAGGAAAATAAAAGCAAACACATTCGGACTGTTTACACTTTGGTGTCACCTGAGAAGCCACCAGTGTGTTTACAGGCTTGCCATTTATTCAGTACTATATTGCTCCTCAACCCTGGCTCCCAAAAGGTTAGACATTTTTTAAATTCACAGAGATTTTGAGGACAATTGACAATCACATCAAAATTCAATTGGTGCATAAAGAGCAGAATCTGGGACATTTGACATAGCCAATCAGTAGGCGTCTGTGTAAAGTCATGACAATTTCTTATTCTATTTTTGCCTATGTTTCCCTCTACATTTAAAAGACTCTCAGCTTTTATTTTATGCTATCCCAAGTTTTCAACTATCATCTATTCTATTCTTTCTTGCTATTCTATTCATTCCTGGGAGCACGTTTGCAACCCATTATATTCTGATAACTATGCTGTTTTGCCCAGGGGACTATCACAAACTTGGTCGCTTTTGTTAGGGCGTTGATTTGCCACAAATGGGAGAAGAAATATTGTGCAGAAACTAAAAGCATTTCATATACTTCCTTCCATTCCTCTTCTTAAAAATAGTTGACAAGGCCAGAGTTCAAAAACTTTAGTAAGAATTATATTATGAAACTAAAAATCTTTTGCTGCTAAGGTCAGTGGGACTTGTGAAACATCTTCCATCATGGAGAGACAAATGTGTAAATCTGGCTAAGCACCAAAGGAAATAATGCAGGGGTGAAGGATTTATGACTTGTTATAGACTTGGCAGGGTGAAGTAAAAATGGAAAACAATTTTCTTTATAGGATGTTAAAGAATATAAACTTGTTTTTACTCAGGATTTCAATGTATGCTAGTATTTATTAAATAGTAACACCAATTTTAAAATATTAAATAAATATTTCATAAGTATATATGAAAATACTTTTTCTAGAGTAATAAACATTTAAAACTAACTTGGTACACCGCTTGTTTTTACACACAAATGAAAAACCATTTCATATAATTTTAAATTCACAAAGTTTTTTTAGGTACCTTTATATCTAATATTGTAATAATCAAGAGAAGCTCATAATCCATGGAGAATTTTGTTTATTTCCTATTTGTATTAGACATTTTTACCTGAGTAGTTAGCTCATGTATTTATTTTGCATTCCATATATTTTGGAGAGTCACCTTTTTCTTTGTGAGCTTAGGACTCCTGTTGCAAACACGAAGCAAAGTGCAGGATCAAATAAAGTGTAATTAGTAAGCAATAATTGAAGAAAATGTAACAATTTGTCAGCAGACTGGTGGAAATAGTAGGGAGGGCTCTCCTGCCACAATCTACCCTTTGATGACCAATCAAATTCCAAGATTTATGTCTCATCCTCAATTTCTAAAGGTTTGTAGTGTATAAGGAGCATTTGGACCTTATTTTAACAATTTGGGACAAGAAATTATGAGTGATACATGAAGATTTCCTCAAGCTTCTACCAGGCATAGACTAACCGGCTTCTATGGGTGGCTGGAGCAGGGCTGAAGGTCATTCTTCATTCTGTTCAACCAGAGATGGAGAAGGTTGGCTGTGTTCAGATTGTCTCTGGCTGCAAGCTAAAGTCGAGAAGACCAGACAGACCCACCATCACCAAGTCAGAGACAATTACTTATCTGATGAGCATCTGGCTTCCTCTCATGAACTGTGCTGTTAGCATCAGTAAACCAAGTTTAATTTGAATTATCCACAAATATATTTTTAAATCATGCTTATAAGAGTACAACTATTCAAACTTGCAGGCTACTCAACAAAAGATTCACAAACAGGTCCAGGAGACTCTTTTTTTTTTTAACTTACTCCAATCTCATCCACCTGTTCCAGCCCAGGGACATTGTTTGAGTAAAGAAATTCGCCAAGAAAGGTCTGACTTTTGCTTAGAAAGGCCCATTTCCCATCATCCTAACCACTTACATGCCTGTGGAAATTAACAGGATACCAGTCTGCTTTCACCAAACTTGACTTAAACTAGCTTATCTGGGATGGGAGGTCCAAGCTATACATTGGACCCCCTAAGGATAAAACTTAATCGCCTTTCCAAACCCTCCTCCTTTACCATGTTATGTGTACTGTTGAGGGCCTGTGTGGAAACTAATCCCCCATAATGAGTGTTTGAACTTAAAAATGAGTGTTTGAACTTAAAAATGGAAAGATATATTCTAATCTAACTGTATCTTGCTGTGACAAAATATCCATGATATATCTAAATGATGTGACACCTATGACTCAGGAAGGGACCCAAGGTAGAAGTGTGGGTTTCGAGGCTCCCACGTGTAACATAGATATAGGGCACCATGGATTTAGCAACTGGAACCAGTGTTCATATAGGCCACTTAACCCTACTTCTTGTTGGGCTGAATATATGCCTTTGGCTTATTACATGGAGAAATCAACGATTTTATTTCATGTTTATAAAATCAGCAGGAAACGATCTAAGGGATCGTGAAATGAAGAACTCCATCTTTATTCGTTTCCTATCTTGGCCGCAGGAGTTATGCCCTCTCTACTTTTCCAAGGGTCAATTGAAATCTTATTTTTTTTAATTTGTATTAGTGAAACACCATGAAGTACAGTTGTAGACTTACAAATTTCTGTGCTTGGGTTTCAGTTATAAAATGAACAAGTACCCATCCCTTCACCAGTGCCTATTTCACACTACCACAGGTCCCAGTATGCCTCCCACCACACATCCCCCCATCACACCCTGCATCTGTGGCAGGATATTCCCTTTTGTTCTCTCTATCTCCTTTTGGGTGCAGTGGTTTGCAAAAGAGGCATTAAGTGGCAATCATGTTTGGTCTATAGTCTACTTTCAGCATGCTTCTCCCATCCTGGGGGATCCTCCAAACACCCTTTATTTAGTGCTCCCTTCTCTATATAGAGCTCACTTTTCCCCTAGCATGTGTGGCTGTCCTACAAGCCATGGAGCAAAATTCCTTGTACTAATCTCGGCAACTCTTTGGTGTTAGTCTCCTATTTTGTTACTTTATGTTCCCCAGATGAATATAATCTTTCTAGGCCTATCTCTCTCTTTCTGACTCATTTCACTTAAAATGATACTTTCCATGTAGTACCACTTGTATGTAAATTTCAGGAATTCATCTTTTCTAACAGCTGCATAGTACTCCATTGTGTTGATGAACCAAAGTTTCTTTAACCAGTCATCTGATCTCGGGCACTCAGATTTTTTCCAGATTCTGGCTATTGTAAAGAGTGCTGCAATGAACAAATAAGTGCAGCTATCACTGCGACTATACATTTTTTGCTCTCTGGGATATATTCCCAGAAGTAGTATTGCTGGGTCAAATGAGATTTCAATTTCTAATATTTTTGATAATCATCCATACAGTTTTTCAAAAGGTCTGAACCAGTCGGCATTCCGTCCAGTAGTGAAGAGGGTCCCATTCTCACCACATCTGCGCCAGCACCAGTTGCTTTTGTTCGTTTGGATGTGGGCCAGTCTCTGTGGTGTGAAATGATATCTCATTGTTGTTTTGATTTGCATCTCCCTGATGATTAATGATGTAGAGCATTTTCTCATGTGCCTTTTAGCCATTCAGATTTCTTCTTTGGAAAAGTTTCTGTTCATTTCATCGCTCCATTTTTTGATGGGGTTGGATGTTTTCTTCTTGTGGAGTTCAACAAGTACCTTGTATATCCTTGATATCAACTCCTTGTCGGATGTGTATTCGGCGAATATCCTATCCCATTATGTAGACTCTTTGTATTTTGGTCACTGTTTCTTTTGAGATGCAGAGGCTTCTAAGTTTAAGATAGTCATATTTGTCTATCTTTGTTTTCACTTTATTGGCCAGTGGCATGACATCTTTGAAAATACCATTAGCTTCAATTACATGGAGGGTTTTGCAACTTTGGCTTCAATGAGCTTTATGGATTCCGGTCTGATGTTGAGGTCTTTAATCCATTTTGATCTTACTTTTGTAAAGGGCATTAGGCAGAGATCTGAGCCCACTTTTTTTGCATGTAGCTGTCCAGTTTTGCCAGGACAATTTGTTAAAGAGGCTTTCCCTGCTACACTTCACTTTTCTTGCCAACTTATCGAAGATTAGATGATCATATGCTTGGGGCGGTGGGGGGGGGGGGTGCGATGTCAGTATATTCAACCCTGTTTCATTTGGTCTACAATATACCTTTGTTCCAGTACCATGCTGTTTTAATTATTTCTGCATTGTATTAGAGTTTGAAGTTAGGGAGTTTGATTCCTCCCATTTTCTTTTTCCCTAGAAATGCTATTCGTGGGGGCTTATTGTTCCATATAAATTTCAGTAGTGTTTTTGTTCCATTTCTTTGAAGAATGTCATGGGTATCGTAATAGGGGTCGCATTGAATTTGTACAGTGCTTTGGGAAGTATTGCCAATTTGACAATGTTAATTCACCCGATCCATGAACAGGGAATATTTTTCCATTTCCTCGTGTCCTCTTTTATTTCCTGAAGCAGCGTTTTGTAGCTTTCTTTGTACAGGTCCTTTACTTCCTTAATTAAGCTGATTCCTAGGTACATGATTTTCTGGGGCATAAATGTGAACGGAATTGTTTTCTTCATGTCACTATTTGCATATAGGAAATCCATGGACTTTGGGTATTTCTTTTATTGCCAGCAACTTTACTATACAAGTCTATTGTTTCTAGGAGTTTCTTGGTAGAGGTTTTAGGGTTCTCTATATATAGTATCATATCATCTTCAAGGGCTAGAGCGATAGCACAGCAGTAGGACGTTTGCCTTGCACGCAGCCAACATGGCCGACCCGAGTTCGATTCCTCTGCCCCTCTCGGAGAGCCCGGCAAGCTACCGAGAGTATCTTGCCTGCACGGCAGAGCCTGGCAAGCTCCCCGTGATGTATTCGATATGCCAGACACAGTAACAACAAAGTCTCCAATGGAGATGTTACTGGGCCCGCTCAAGCAAATCGACGAACAATGGGATGGCCTTTACCTTTACCTTACCTTTATCATCTTCAAATATTGAGAGCTTGATATCTTCCTTTCCTACCTGGATGTCCTTAATATCTTTTTCTTGCCTAATTACTATTGCAAGTACTTCCAGTACTATATTGAAGAGTAGGGGAGAGAGTGAGCATCCTTGTATCGTCCCTGATCTTAGGGGGAAGGCTCTTAGTTTTTCCCCATTGAGTATGATACTTGTTGTAGGCTTGTGGTAGATGGCTTTAACTATATTGAGGAAAGTACAGTCTATTCTAATTTTGGAGAGGGTTTTCTTCATAAACAGCTGTTGGATCTTGTCAAATGCTTTCTCTACATCTATTCATATGATAATATGATTTTTATATTTTCTTTTTTGATATGATGGATTATGTTGATTGACTTCAGAATGTTAAATCATCCTTGCATCCCCGGGATGAATGCTACTTGGTTATGGTGTATGATCTTTTTGATGAGTTCTTGAATTCCATTTGCTAGTATTTTGTTCAGAATCTTCGCATCCATGTTCATCAAGGATATCAACCTGTAGTTTTCTTTTCTTGAGGTATCTTTGTTTGCTTTTGATATTAGAGAGATGTAGGCTTCATAGAAACTGTTTGGGAGAGTTTTTTTTTCAATTTTCTGGAAAAGTTTGAAAAGAACTGGAGATAGATCCTCTTTAAATGTTTGGAAAAATTCGCTAGTGAATCCATCTGGACCTTTCTTTAGTTTTGGGGAAGACTTTTGATTACAGTTTCAATTTCCTCAATGTTAATAGGTCTATTCAGGTACTCTATATCTTCTGGATTCAGTTTTGGGAGATTATAAGAATCCAGGAATTTATCCATTCTTCTAGGTTCTCTTGTTCCGTGGAATATAGACTTTCAAAGTAGTCTCTGATGGTCTTTTGAATTTCATGATTTCTGTTGTGATATCTCCATTCATTTTTCTGATTCGATTTATTAGGGTTCTCTCTTTCTGTTTCTTTGTGAGTGTTGCTAGTGTTTTATGTAGCTTATTTATTTTATTGAAGAAGCAGCTTTTGGTTTATTTGATCTTTTGGATTGTTTCTTTGGATTCCATGTCGTTGATTTCTGCTCTAAGTTTTATTATCTCTTTCCTTCTGCCTGATTTGGGCTTCTTCTGTTAATCTATTTCTAAGGTCTTGAGCTGTGAAGTCCAATTGTTTATGTGCATCCTTTCTTCTATCCTGAGATATGCTTGCAGAGCTATAAATTTTCCCCTTAATTTGGCTTTAGCTGCATCCCATAAGTACTGGTAGCTTTTGTTTTCATTCTCATTTGTTTCCAAGTATCTTTTGATTTTGTCCTTGACTTTCTTCCTGATCCATTCATTGTTCAGCATCGAGTAGTTTAATTTCCAGGTGTTTGATTGGTTCTCCGTGTCTGTGTGTGATTCACTTCTATTCTCTGTGCATCGTGGTCTGAAAAGATTGTTGATACTATGTATATCTTCCTGATTCTATTGAGGTATGTTTTGTGGCCTAGGACCCGGTCTATTTTGGAAAATGTTCTGTGCGCACTGGAGAAGAATGTGTTCTTTCTTTTTGGGGTGTAAAGCTTTGTTTAGGTCTATAAGCCCTTTCTCTTCTATTTTTTTCAAAGTCAATGTTTTCTTGCTGAGTTTTGTTCTTGTTGATCTATCCAGAGGTATTAAGGCAATGTTGAAATCTCCAGCTACTATTGTGTTGCTAGCAATGTTTTCCTTAAAATCTGTTAGCAGTTGTTGTAAATATTTAACCGTTCCCTCATTAGGTGCTTATACATTTAAGAGTGTGATTTCTTCCTGTTATACATATTTCTTGAATAGAAAATGTCCTTCGCTATTCCTTCTAATCTTTTTCAACCTGGAATTTATGTTGTCGGATATTAGTATTGCCACCATAGCTTTTTGAGGGAGCTGTTTGCTTGCAGGATTGTTTTCCATCCTTTCACTTTGAGTCTGTGTGTTTGCTCTAACTGTTGAGATGAGTTTCTTTTAGGCAGAAAAATATTGGGTTCTGTCTCTGAGTCCATTTTGCCACTCTGTATCTCTTAATTGGTGAATTTAGACTGTTGACGTTGAGAGAGCTTATTGTTATGGGGTTTTGTGTCATCTTTATGTAAGGGTCTGTTGTGCTTCTAGGGTTTGTCTTTTCTTATAGTAGCCCCTTTATTCCTTCTTTTAGGTTTGCTTTTGAGTCTATGAATTTACTGAGCTGATTTTTATCTAGAAAATAGCTTAGTGTTCCTTCGAGTTTGAGTGAGAGTTTAGCTGGATAGAGTGTTCTTGGTGAAGCATTCATTTCAGTGAGTTTTTTCACTATATCCTGCCATTGCCTTCGGGCTTGGAGGATTTTCTCTGAAAGTTCTGTTGTGAATCTAAGGGGTACTCCTTTGTATGTGATTTCCTTCTTTGACCTTGCTGCTTGCAGTATTGTATCTCTATCGACAGCGTAGATCATTCTAACTATGATTTGTCTTGAAATGTTTTTGTTAGGGTCTCTTTTAGGTGGCACTCTTTGGGCTCCTTGGACCTGAATGGCTTCATTGTTGAGCTCTGGGAATTTTTCAGCAATGATTTGTTTATCCGTGTTTTTTTTTAATTGGGATTGTTTCCCTGAGCTTCTGGTACTCCGATGATTCCTCTTGGAATCATCTCTTAGACTATGATTCTCTTTAGAGCTATTTTGAGGTCCCTTTCCACTCTTTGTTGTTGCCTGTTGGCTCGGTGCAGCTGATCTTCCAGCTCACTGACTCTCTCTTCACCTGCTGTCATTCTACTGTTGAGGGCACAGACTGATTTTTTTCATTTAATCTATGGGATCTTTTATTCTTGACATTTCTGCTCTCATTTCTTCCCGTATTTTGTCGATTTTTTCTGTTGTGTTACTGGATATCTGTCTGACTGTTCATTTTGTTGATTGAACATCTTCATGACTTTGTATCTGAATTCTTGGTCAAAGAGGTCCCTTAGGTGAGCAGTATCACCAGAGCCTTCTGTATTCTTTTCGTTGTCCTCCCCAAGTGGTGGGGATTTTTGTTGTTTCTTCATGTTGGTGTGTAGTTTTGGGGACTATATTCCTTGGTATGGCTAAACTAGCTGCGGCCACGTGAGCGTTGGCCTTCTGATAAATAGGCCACGCCCACTTCTACAGAAACTACTCCCACTTCTGAAAAGGCCACGCCCCCACTGGTATCTTTTGTGTGTTGGGGGGGAGTAAAGACTGGGTAGGGGAGAAGACCAGCACAGCTTGACTGAGTGGTAGGGGAAAAGACCAGCACAGGTTGTCCGAGAGGACGCCTGGTGGGGGGGGGGGCTTGCAGGGAGAAATCCAATTCCCGGGTTCGAGTATCGGTGGAAGAACTAACCTGGGTTTGGGAGAAGATCAGCACAGCTGGCTTTGGGAGAAGATCAGCATAGCTTTGGGGGTAAAGAGGAAAAGACAGATAGATACTCAGGGCTACTTTTCTCCCAGCGACCGAGAGGACGCCTGTGGGTCTTGCAGGGGGAAATCCAAGTCCCGGGATCGAGTACCGGTGGATGACCTGACCTGGGTTTGGGAGAAGATCAGCACACCTTGCGCGGTGAAGAGGAAAAGGCAGACGTTCAGGGCTGCTTTACTCCCAGCGTCCAAGAGGATGCCTGGGGGGCTTGCAGGCTTGCAAGGAGAAATCCAAGTCCCGGGTTCAAGTACCGGCAGATGAACTGACCTGTGTTTGGGAGAAGATCAGCATAGCTTGTGGGGCGAAGAGGAAAAAGAGCAATTGTAATCTTTTAAAAAGTACAGCCCATAAACAAATTGTTCAGCTCCTGGAATCACCCCTGCATCGTGATTTTCCCCCATATCAGCAAGTTGTGACTGTAAGATGATTTACCCAGTAACTATCTTATTTTGTTTCATAAATTGCTTTGCTGGTTCAAGTCCCAGCAGCTCTTTACCCATTGTGAGTATTGTCTGACTAGGATGGGATTTTTGTCTTTCTAAACGTATTCTTTGAGACATTAGTTCACTTGTGACCACTAGCTTCTGTAATGGTTCTTAGGTTTTGCTTGCGAAACTCTCTTACAACACTGACATGTAGTTGACTGTGTGTAAAAAGTGTAACATATTTCATATTGTTCTAACAGAATTTAATGTTTCTAGTTGACATTTTATGCTTTCAAAATTTTTTCATAGTTTTATTTATTTTTCTTCTTATATTTATTTATTGAATCACTGTGGGAAAAAGTTACTAAGCTTTCAGGTTTAAGTCTTAGTCATACAATTATCAAACACCTCTCCTTTCACCAGTACTCATTTTTCACCACCAAGAACCTAAATATATCCCCTCCCACCCCTTGCAATGCCTGTGAGGCAGATGATTTCTACTTAACTCTTCTCTACATTGATTACATTCACTATTTCGACAAAAGATGCACCATTACTGTTTAGAATTCCCCCCCCCCTCCCCACAACAATCAGAATTGCTGAAAAGGCATTGTGAAATACTTTGTTTTCTATAGCTGGTTATGAGAATCATATAATGATTTTGGATTTCTGCAAATAGCCAGATAATTACGAGATTGGTTTCTGTACTCTGGTGTTATGGTTGTACCAGAGAGCCGCTCGTTGGGGGGCAACTCGTGACCTCCGTAGGGCGTGAAGGACGAGCCGATACCTCCCTCCCCTTTCCATGAGACTGCAGTTGCCCCATCACCGCTGGCTCATACCTGGCTTTCCTATAAGCTCTGAAGTGGTGGCCTCCTTGCTGCCAGGGGAGGGGGGGGGGGAGGCGGAAGGGAGCAACACCCTTTCCCTCCCGGAGTGGCATGGCATAGTTTAATGCATGGTCCGTTCACTTTTCTGTCGCAAGCTGCCGGGCTCTGGATTAAGTACTTTAGCCTCTGGAACCATGGCTATGCCAGAGAGCTGCTCATGGGAGGCAACTCGTGACCACAGTAGGGTGTGAAGGACGAGCTGGTACTGTCCCCCTTATCATGAGACTGCAGTTTCCCCGTCACCGGTGGCTCATACCTGGCTTTCCAATAAGCTCTAAGGAGGCAGCTACCTTGCTGCCAGGGGAGGGGGAGGGGAGAAAGGCAGAAGGGAGTAACACCTTTTCCCTCCCGGAAAGGCATGGCTAGTTTAATGCATGGTCCATTCACTTTTCTGCCTCAAGCTGCCGGGCTCTGGATTAAGTCCTTTTGCCTCTGGAGCCATGGCCATGCCAGAGTGCCGTTTGTGGGGGCAACTCGTGATCCTTCACGGTAGGGCGTGAAAGACAAGCTGGTACTGACCCCCTTTCCATGAGACTGCAGTTTCCCCGTCACCACTGGCTAATTCCTGGCTTTCCAATAAGTTCTGAGGTGGCGGCCAACTTGTATTTGGTCCAGATGAATTTGTGCCAAAAGTTCTGGGTTTCGTGTTTTGTTTCTGAGTCTCTGTGTTGATGGCTTTAGTTAAGCAGATTGATCAGGAGCCAGAGAGGCCTTTTGTAGGTGGCGACTAGGGGTCTTGCTTGGATGGGGAGGAAAGGGCCAGTTCCACCCCCATCTGGTGAGGCCCTGCGTGTCTCATCACTGCAGGCCCAAACCTGACTGTCCAGTGGCCTCTGGAAGATGGCGGTCACTGGGCTGCCAAGCAGAACAGGCCAAGGCATGAAATCTATTCCCACTTGGAGTGGCCCAGCCCCAGTAACCTACTGCAGGAACAGGACGCATTTCTGCCAAAAGCCTTTGGGTTCCAAGATTCGTTTCTGAGTTTCTGGGATCATGGCCATTAAGCAGTTTGATTAGGAACCAGAGAGGCCATGCCTCCAATTATATAGCTCAGCCGGAGGTGGTTTGTGGGTGTGTTTCCCACATATATAACTTTTGGCTGTTTACTTTCTTGGTAAACTTTGCCCCAAGTTTTTGAGGTATGGCCAAAGGCATAGCAGCAATTTTGTGGTATTTGAAAGTCTGACGGTGACATCAGGCTGCTGATGCACTCGCCCCATAGGTACAGATTGACCTGCTGGCAGCACCATACTCCCTGCTTTCAATTTTTTGTATGTATATACATATAACATGACAGAGCCTGGAAAGCTACCTGTGGCATATTCGATAAGCCAAAAACAGTAACAATAATGGGTCTCAGTCCCCTGAACTCCAATACGGCGGTTCGTTGGGAAAGACAAGTATGGAGAGACTGCTAAAATCTCAGGGCTGGGTCGAATGGAGACATTACTGGCAGCTGCTCAAGTAAATAGATGGATAACTGGGTGACAGTAATACAGTGATACAGTGATATACATATAAATTGTTAGTGCATAAAACAAAGAATATAGATCCTAATCCCTAGAAAATTCAGGTAAAGAAATCCTAAAATAAGGTAATACTTGCTGTATTAGTCTTTTTTTCTCAAAGAAAAGTAAGGTAATTTTCTGGCTATTCAAACAACTCTTCTGTTTATTCAAATGAAAATTTCTTGTTACTCAAATGATTACTGATACAAAAATCAGGATTCAAAAGAGAATAATGAGCAAGAGCTTATGAACTACAAATAGCTATCAACATGTTTTTTATATTTGTATGGAAAACACAGTAGGTAGAAACCAAATAATCTTTAATTTTGCACAGTATTTTATGGCTTTCATGCCGTCATGTGGTCCATTTAAATTTTCCTCTAGTCCTTTCTAATTTATAGGGCACTGCTTTGATAAGTCCATAAGACAATGCTGGAATGATTTTCTAGGAAATATTATGTCACTTCTTTAGAATGACTCTGAATACACAGAATTGTATGGTACTTCACAACTAATTGGTTTAGAATTGCTATTAATAATGCATTCTTGTATTATTAGCCATGGATATCTTTTATTTGTTGAATAATTGTGGTCTATTTTCCAATTCCATATGTATTCTTAATTTTGCAATGCCTTAATTCCTCCTTTTAGAAATTACTGCAAGTAATAGAAGAAGTATGATATATTGTAAGAATATATCATCTGACTCAATATATCATCTGACTCAAAGCTATAAAAGTACTATATATATATTTAAATAAAAATGACTATTTATAAAAATAGTCATGTGTAAGGTTGTAGAGGCAACTTGAAATTAAACAGAATGAAGTGTACAAATAGCCTGTTAGAAAGTTAAAAATCAAATGATAAAATAATGTATCTGATCTAAATTTTAGTGGATTTAAAAACAATAAAATGAAATGTAACTCTAAAATTACAAAGATGCATGATATTGGGGGGCTGGAATGATAGCACAGCGGATAGGCATTTGTCTTGCACACGGCTGACCAGGGTTCAATTCCTCCGCCCCTCTCAGAGAGCCCAGCAAGCTACTGAGAGTCTCTAACGTGCAGTAACAAGTCTCACAATTTGTTGTGAGACTTACTGATGCCCGCTCAAGCAAATCAATGAACAACGGGAAGACAGTGCTACATGGTATTGGATATTAAGTTAGCTTAAAATATTTAGATTTTTTGCAGTAACTGCTTTGCAGAAGCAGTGAAAATATTGCAGCTGAGTTTCCAAGAAGGAAAAAATTATATATATATATATATATATATAGACAACAACTTCTTCCTTTTGCCTGCTTGTAAACTTCAGACAAGCAAGAATAGTAAAAGAACTACTAAATTATATTTTAGAAGAAAATACACAGAAAAGCATATCACCAGTAAACCAGACATTCTGATGATTTGAATCCCCTCCAGATCCCAAAACCCATTTCCTGTTTGTCCTCAAACTCATTTCTTAAAGAAATGGGCATAATTAGAAGTTTTCAGTTATTCCTTTGGTTTATATAAATGTGCTTATTCTATTTAGACTCCAAAAAATTCTTTTTCTCTTCATTTTAAAAGCCACCGTGGTTCCATTTATTTTATTTTTTGTTATAATTACCAATGGACCCAAATAATTGAAAACACCCATGAAGCCCTTATCCTGGAGAGTTCTACCACATTTTTAAAATGTATTTTATGGATTCTTGGCTAATTTTGAAATCTTTATTCTACTTTGAATTAACATTACATATGGTGTGAATTATAGGTCTAACTTCATTTTTGTCATATGACTATAGTTTTTCCAACATTGTTTGTTTAAAAGGTTTAACTTGCATGTAGTGTCTGTACACAATGAAATACCATGTAAAAATGTACAAAATAGAATAGTATTCGATTATACAAAAAGGTGAAATCGCACACTTTACTGCAACTTGGGTGGAATGGGAGATAATGATGTTAAAGGAAATTAGAGGTAGAGGACAAATACTTGATTATCTCCGTTATTTGGCCTCCCTCCCATAATATATGATACATACATGCTATATAGAGAGCAAGCCAAGTTGGTACATCAAGTGCCTGAAAGCCTATTAAGAGTATTCTAAAAAGCTAGTATGCTTTTGACTTTCTGATACAACAAACAGCTAGAACTGATTCAATGTCAAAATTTTAATTACTAATGGTATGTGATGAAGAGAAATTTTTCATGTGTCTATTTGCTATCCATTGGTCTTCCTTAAAGAATACCTTTTCGTTTCCTCTCCACATTTATGACAGTATTTTTTAAAAAATGTTCTTTATCTATTTAATTAATTAGTATATCCTGGATATCAACCCTGTATATGATGTGTTGACCGCAAATGTTTTCTCCCATTCAATTAGCTGTCTTTTAGTCAAAGTGTGTGTTTCTTTTGCCGTGAAGAAGAAACTTAATTTGATGGAGTTCCATTTGTTTACTTTGAATTCTGTTCCCATTGCTAGTAATATTGTTTCATTGAAGTTAACTTTAACATGCAGGTTTTAGAGCATTCTGACTATATTTTCCTCAATGTATTTTATATATTTTGTTTGATCTAAATGTGTTTGATCCCTTTTGAATTTACTTTGTGTAAGGTGTGAGATACGGATCCAGTTTTAATTTTTTGCACGTGCTTATTCAGTTTTGCTAGCAACATTTTTGAAGATGCTGTCTTTGATCCACTTAATTTTCTAAGCATCTTTGTCAAAATTTAGCAGAACAAAATATGGAGGTTGTCCTTGGAAGACTGTTCTGGCAAGGTCAGAGAGTCTATGCTTATTTCAATAACATTTTTATCATGATGGTTTTACAGTATAATTTTAAGTTAGGTAATGAGAAACCCCCAGGTTCTTATTTTTAGAATAGTTTTGATGATTCAGTTATTTATGATTCCATATAAAATTTATTACCAACTGTAATAAAGAATTTCATCGGAATTTGGATAGGGATTGAATTGAATCTATATAGTAGTTTACATATGATGATTATTTTGACAATATTAGTTCTTTTGATCCAAGAACATGGAATGTTTTTTCATTTTCTAAGATCGTCTATTATTTCTTTCTTGTTTTGAAGTTCATGGTATAGATTGCGTATTTCTTTTGTTAAGTTGATTCCTAGGTACTTGATTTTTTGAATGCTATGTTTTTTCTCTTTTAAAATTTTATTTGTTTTTAATTGAATCACCATGAGATATACAGTTACAAAGTTGTTTATGACTGGGTTTTAGTCAAACAATGTTACAACAACTGCCTCTTCATTCTTCATCAGTATACATTATCCACCATCAATGTTCCCAATTATCCTCTTGGCCCTACCTACCTTTATTGTAGGGACTTTTCTTCTCTCTCTGACTTTCTCACTTTCCTTTTGAGCACTATGGTTTCCAATACAGATACTGAAACGTTTTCATGGATATCTGTTTAAGTAGTTTAAGAGATTATTTCCAACTATTATTGTCATAGTGGTCCCTTCACTTTCCTAACTGTCCTCAGTACCCACCACCCCCATACTTGTGGCAAGCTTTCAATAGTGGACCAGGCTATTAACCTGTTTCTTTCTGTCCTTGAATATTAGTCTTATACTAAGTATCTTTATATCCCATAAATGAGTGAAGTCATTCTGTGTGACCCTCTCATTCTGACTCATTTTATTCAGCATGATACTCTCCATGCCCATCCAATTATAAGCAAATTTTATGGCATAATTTTTCCTAGAGGCTATGTAGTATTCCATTATGTAGGTGTACCATAGTTTTTTTTTTTTAATTCGGTAGACTGTTCTCAGGAACCAGGTCGTTTCCATATTCTCTCAATTGTGCACAATGCTGCAATGAACAGAGAATGCAGATAACATTTTTGCTGTTTGTATTTGGGATTCCAGTATATATTACAGAAGTGATATAGCTGGGCCAAATGGAAGCTCAATTTCTAATTTTTTAGGGAATATCCATATTGTTTTCCAAAATGTCTGAACAAGTTGGAATTTCTACAATCAATGGATGAGAGTTGGAAACTATATTGAATGAAATAGTTTCTTTGATCTCTGCCTGATGACTCCTTATTTGCATATAAGAATATTGACTTTGTAGATGACAACTTGCTGTATTGGTTTATTGTTTCTAGAAGTTTATTTTGTGAACTCTTTTCTGTCTTCTATGTATAATATCATGTCCTCTGCAAATGGAAATAATTTGAATTATTCTTTTTCAATTTTGATCCCTTTAGTTTCCTCTTCTTGCCTGATTGCTGTTGATAGGAATTATAATTCAATGTTAAATAAAAGAATAAACATTGGACATCCTTACCTCATACCTGAATTTGTATTCCCTTGGTGGAAATGTTCACCATTACATCTTATTAGGGAAATACAAATAAAGACATCAAGGATATACTGTCTCACATCTGTGAGAATGACACATATCAAAAATAATAATATCTCATTGTTGAATAAGATATTATTTCACACCACAGAGACTGGCCCGCATCCAAAAGAACAAAAGAAACCAGTGCTGGCGTGGATGTGGCGAGAATGGGACCCTTCTTCACTGTTGGTGGGAATGCCGACGGGTTAAGCCCTTATGGAAAACAGTATGGACAATTCTCAAAAAATTAGAAATTGAGCTCCCATTTGACCCAGCAATACCACTCCTGGAAATACATCCCAGAGAGGCAAAAAAGTATAGTCGAAGTGACATCTGCACTTGTTTGTTTATTGCAGCACTCTTTACAATAGCCAGAATCTTGAAAAAACCTGAGTGCCCGAGATCAGATTACTAGTTAAAGAAACTTTGGTACTTTTACACAATGGAGTACTATGTAGTGGTTAGAAAAGATGAACTCCTGAAATTTACATACAAGTGGTACTACATGGAAAGTATCATATTAAGCGAAATGAGTCAGAAAGAACTGGATAGGCACAGAATGATTGCTTTCATCTGGGGAACATAAAGTAACAAAATAGGAGACTAACATCCAAGAGTGACTGAGATTATTACCAGGAGTTTTGCTCCATGGCTTGGAGGCCAGCCACACATGCTCAGGGAAAAGGGAGCTCAGATAGAGAAGGGAGAACAAAATAAAGGGTGTTGGATCCTCCCAGGATGGGCGACGCATGCTGAAAGTAGATTATAGACCAAACATGATTGCCGCTCAATGCCTCTTTTGCAAACCACAATGCCCCCAAAGAGAGAGAGAGAGAAAAAAAGAGAATGCCCTACCACAGAGGCAGGGTGGGATTGGGGTTATGAGGGGTGGGAGGGATACTGGGACCCATGGTGGTGGAAAATGGGCACTGGTGGAAGGATGGGTATTTGATCATTGTATAATTGAAACCCAAGCACAAAAATTTGTAAGTCTACAACTGCACCTCATGGTGTTTCACTAATAAAAATTAAAAAATTAAAAATAAAAAATAATGAAAAGATTCTGTGTTGGTGTAGACTTGATGAATATCAAAGGACAACCTCTGACATACATGGTCAGTTAATTTTTGATAAAGTGCTGAGAACATTAAATGGTGTAAGGGCAACATTTTCAGTAATTGATGCTAGCAAAACCAGATAACCACATGTAAAAATTAAAACTGGATAGTTTTTCCACTACTTACACTAAGTCAATTCAAAGTGGAGCAAAGCTGTTGGGATAAGACCAGAATCTATAAAATACATTGAGGAAAATATAACAGAACTCTCCAAGATCTGCACCTGATCCACTGCTGGTGAGAATGTTTTCTAGTTCATCCTCTATGGAAATCAGTGAAGAGGGTTCTCATAAACTTAATATTGAGCTACCATAAGACTTAGCTATTTCACTTTTCGGTATCTACAACCCATAACAGAGACACATTCATTAAAAAGAAAGTAGACACAGAATTATTCTTCACAGAACTCCTACTATAGCTAAGATTTGAAATCAGCCTACGTGTCCACAACAGACCAGTGAACCATAAAGATGTGGTATATATGCAAAATAGAATATTACCCAGCTGCAAGACATGATGAAATAATGAAATTTACTGAAATATGGATAAAACTGGAAGATATAATGCAAAATTATGTAAAACAGAAGAAGAGTATAATCACAGACTGAGCAAGCAAAGCCTGCCCCATGACTTATGCTCATTCTGAGACACCTTCTTGTCTTCCCCAGACCAAGGAAATCCCTACTAAAGCCATTTCAAAGCGCAAACCAGACAGATGCTAACACATCTGTGCAACAAAATCACACCTTTATTCCCACCAATTTCAATGGTTTTTGGGTTTTATACATTTTCTCAAACATGCCTATTTTAACCATCTATAAAACTGGATATGCTAAACACACTTTTAATGGGACGAACATCTCCGAATGCAACAGTTATGTGTACCTGTGTCAAGAAGTCAACATGACGAATGACCTGGAACAAGAGTTGCACAGGAGGAAGAGAGCAGTTTGGAACACCTTCAAGAGCATCGAAGAAATAGCTAAGAGGATGAAGAACCTCCGGCTCTGGGCACATCTCTTCAATTCCACTGTTCTTCCTGCATTAACATACACCTCAGAGACCTGGGCCCTATGAAAACAGGACGAGAACAGTATTCGGGTCTCCCAAAGAGGAATTGAAAGAGCTAGGATTGGAGTATCATGCTTCACTGAAATGAGAGAAAGAATCAAGAGTTCTGACCTCCTTCGTCAAGAATCAGGGAAGCTGTTTCGTTTCCCAAGGCATCGAAAATCAGATGGCTGGATATGTAATGCGATTTGGAGACGACCACTGGAGTAGAACCATTACCGGCTGGATTCCACGTGATGTCAAGAAGTCGCATGGCGGCCCATCTACAAGATGGTCAGACTTCTTCTTCAAGACCCTGAATGATCGGTTTGAGGCTCTTCGTGTTCCTGGAGCGAGCAGTTGCCATTGGGCTACATTAGCACATAACAGAGACGGATGGAGGCATTACTGTCACCTGCTCGAGCAAGTCTATGAGTAACAGGATGTCAAGTGATCAAGTGTTCAAATGAAGTAGTTAATATTCCTTGTATGAATGAAATACTATTTTATTTTAGGTGCTTATGTTCCTTAGTGGTGAAGAGCATATGTTGCATGCATGAGAACTGGGTGCTTTCATTGGCAACATATGCACACTCACACCAATGAACCTGATATTTTAAAAATAAACTGTGGTGCAGTTGTATTTATTTTGACTATCCATTAAATTATTTTAGGTGATCTGACCTTTATAGTTGAACACTTTTTTTCTACCTTAAAGAAATCCTATAAATATCCACAATAGTGATGATAGTATCAAATGATACCCTGTAAAAAGTAAACTTAGGAACATTATTTTTATAATTACAATCAATTTCCTGTTCCGTTAACTTTACCTTCCAATAATACAGCTCTAGAACAAAAGCACCAATCATAAGATTCCACAGGACGTCAAAAGATTGTGTGGCCTCCCACGTATGAGATGGTCAGACTTCTTCGTCAAGACCCTAAACGATCAGTTTGATGCTCTTCGTGTTCCCAGAAGGAGCAGACGCCATTGGGCTACACTGGCGCTCGTCAGGGACTGATGGAGACGTTACTGGAGCCCGCTCAAACAATTCAGTGAGTAACAGGATGTCAAGTGATCAAGTGATGCTAAACACGGAACTACATGAGAGTGAAATAAGATTCTAAAACACAGACATCCATAGACTAATGAGTTATAAAGAGTACTGCTTGCTGAAAAATAAAAATTAAACCATATTTCAGATAGCTCTCATCTTAAACTCAAATGGTATCACCTACAAATCTTTAGTGACAATGATGAAAAAAAGATTTCACCTGATCTGGCAGTCAGAGACAGAAATCCTGGCAAGTCACAGACTGAAAAAAATCCCTCCAGCTTCATGAATGAGGAATTCAAGTCAAACGCGCCATATAAAGTCCATAGAAATGGAAGAAAAATTCAACCAACTTAAAGCTGAACTGATCCAGGGTCTCAGGGAATCTATACAAATAGATGTAAAGGAGTTACAAATACAAAAGTAAGTCACAGAAACAGAATTCAACATGCAATAATAGCTGGGAAAGATCACGCTGAACAAGAACTGAGTGTTAAAAGTAGCTAAAGGGATATTCTTGTTAACCTTTCAGTATCAATATTACAAACCACAATGCCTAAAAGAAGAGAGATGAGTAGCACTTCCATAGAGGCAGGCAGGAGTTGGGGGTGGGGGTGATGGGAGGGAACCTAGGGACCCTGGTACTAGGAAATGTACACTAGTGGAGAAATGTTGTTGAAATACTGTATGACTAAAATCCAATCATGAACAGCTTTTTAAGGGTCTATGTCACAGGGATTCAGTTAAAATGTTTAAAATACATCAAGAAAAATAACTTTCCAATCATAGGCCACTCAGGAAATGGAAAAGGTAAAGGGGGAGAACAGCTGGTCAAAGAAATAATAGTGAGAATGTCCCTGATATCTTGACAGAGGCTCTTTTATAGATTCAAGAGGCCCAAAGTGTACCAAACAAAATAAACTCAAACAAAACCCTACCGAGATACATATCAAAAGACAAATACAGACTACTTAATACAGCAGGAAAGAGGAAAACTCTCAAATATAAGGGAGATAACATAAGAATCACAACAGACCTTCCACATGACATACTACTAGCTTGCAAAGAGTGGAATAACATTTTCAAAGTACTGACTAAAACAAAAAGTCTTCACCACAATGTAAAGTTAATATTTTGATTTGAGGGAGGGATAAAAACTTTTGCAGAAACAAGATCTGACAGCATTTGTGATGACCAAACCAATCCAGCAAAAATTATTGAAACACCACTTATAAAAATATATCACGATCACGACCACCCTGTTGTTCGTCGATTGCCTCGAGCAGGTGCCAGTAACGTCTTCTTCGTCCTAGCCCTGAGATTTTTTTTTTTTAAAGTGCCATATTCAAGGCTTTTTCAGGGTTAGGAGAATGAGACCCATCATTGTTACTGGTATTTGGCATATTGGGTATACCACGGGGAGTTTGCCAGACTCTGCCGTGTGGGCATGTTACATTTGGTAGCCTGCCAGTTTGACCGAATTAGGAATGAGATGATAAGATGATAAGCTTCCGGGAGCTGAGTGTGATGATCTCTGGATCCTGGCCGTTGTTGGAGTTACACGGCAGTTGGTGGGTGTAACTGTCTAGTTACTGGCAGGTCCAGTCCCAAACTGTACAGGCTTGGAGATCTCAGCCCCGGGTCCCACACACCTGGGTTCCTCTGTCAGTTCTTTTATGCGTGAGGCTCATCCAAGTGTGTGGAGAGTGCTCTCAGCATGGCCTTGGCTGGGCCTTGGTGGTCTTCAGCTGTTGGGCCCTGGTGGAGACAGTCAGGCATAGGGTAGGAGACTCTGTCTTGTTCTCTCCCAGGAGCTGAGTGTGATGATCTCTGGATCCTGGCCGTTGTTGGAGTTACACGGCAGTTGGTGGGTGTAACTGTCTAGTTACTGGCAGGTCCAGTCCCAAACTGGATTTATTATATTATATATATTATATATATATTATATTATATTTTATATATATAAAAATATATACTGTTGGAAAAACAACTGGATCATGAACACACATATACACGCACAAATTCCAACGTAGCCTTGTATGTCAATAATCTCTCTGAAAATAGACTCAACTCCCCCATAAAAGTAGCTGGATGGATCAGGAATGAAAATCCGTCCATTTGCTGCCTATATCAAACATACCTAAACTTTCAGGCGTGATAGGATGGAAAACAATAACATAAGCCAACAGAAGAGAAAAATAAGTGAGCACAGCCATACTTATGCCAGAAAAAAATTCAATTCAATATGAAGAAAGTAATTAGAGACAATGATGGACACCGCTTACTTGCCAAGGTAATAATAGATCAAGAAATACCAATTGTCATCAACATTTATGTCCACAAAAATAAAGGCTCAGAAAAAGTTCATATAGCCTCTGCTCGCAATCCTAAAGAAACACATTTATGGAAACAGAGTAGTAGTGGGATACTTCAACATACTACTTTACCCACTAGACAGAATATTAGTAAAAATCAACAAGAAAAATAACAGGGATTATTTAAGATATACAGGGATCTACACTCCCCAAAGGAAGAATGTACATTCTTTTTTTTTTTTTTTTTTTAATTTATTTATTGAATCACTGTGGGAAAGGTTACAAAGCTTTCAGGTTTATGTCTCAGTCATGCAAATATCAAACACATTTCCCTTTACCAATACTTATTTTTCCCATGAAGAACCCCAATAAAACCCCACCCCCCACCCCTCCCCGTCCCTGTGAGGCAGATGAATTCTAGTTAACACTCTATCCGCTTTGATTAGATTGTTTCAATAAAAGATTCGCCACTATTATTTAGAGTTTACCCCCCCCCCCAAATCAGACATGCTGAAAAAGCATTGTGAAGTGATTTGCTTTCTACAGCTGGGTTCAAGAATTAAATGTTGGTTTTGGATTTCTGCTATTTTACCTATTGACCCTGGAAGTATTTCTACTGAAAGTCAGATAGTTAAGAAATTGGTTTCTGTGTTCTGGAGTCGTGGCCGTGCTGGAGAGCCGCTCGTGGGGGGCAACTGGTGGCCTCGGTAGGGCGTGAAGGGCGGAGCGAAACGCCCCCCTTCCCATGAGGTTTTAGTCGCCCCCACACTCCCGGCTCATACCTGCTGTCCACAAGGCTCCCATGTGGCCGCCATCTTTCTTTCCAGAGAGGAGAGGGCGAATGGGGCAACACCCTTTCCCCTCCGGCAGACTTGATGGGCTGGATCAACGCATAGTCCATTCACTTTTCTGCTCCAAGCTGCTGGGTTCTGCATTAAGTCCTTGTGCTTCTGGGGCCATGGCCGTGCTGGAGAGCCGCTCGCGGGGGGCGACTGGTGACCTCGGTAGGGCGTGAAGGACGGACTGGAACGCCCCCCGACCCATGAGGTTTTAGTCGCCCCCACTCCCCCGGCTCATACCTGCTGTCCACAAGGCTCCCATGTGGCCGCCATCTTTCTTTCCAGAGAGGAGAGGGCGAATGGGGCAACACCCTTTCCCCTCCGACAGACTTGATGGCCTGGATCAATGCATAGTCCGTTCACTTTTCTGCTCCAAGCTGCTGGGTTCTGCATTAAGTCCTTGTGCTTCTGGGGCCGTGGCTGTGCTGGAGAGCCGCTCGTGGGGGGCAACTGGTGACCTCGGTAGGGCGTGAAGGACGGACCGGAACGCCCCCCTTCCCATGAAGTTTTAGTCGCCCCCACTCCCCCGGCTCATACCTGCTGTCCACAAGGCTCCCATGTGGCCGCCATCTTTCTTTCCAGAGGGAGGAGGGCGGAAGGGAGCAACACCCTTTCCCCTCTGGGCAGAAATGATTGCCTGGATTAACGCATAGTCCTTTCACTTTTCTGCTCCAAGCTGCTGGGTTCTGCATTAAGCCCTTGTGCTTCTGGGGCTGTGGCCGTGCTGGAGAGCCGCTCATGGGGGGCAACTGGTGACCTCGGTAGGGCGTGAAGGACGGAGCGAAACGCCCCCCTTCCCATGAGGTTTTAGTCGCCCCCACACCCCCGGCTCATACCTGCTGTCCACAAGGCTCCCATGTGGCCACCATCTTTCTTTCCAGAGAGGAGAGGGCGAATGGGGCAACACCCTTTCCCCTCCGGCAGACTTGATGGCCTGGGTCAATGCATAGTCCGTTCACTTTTCTGCTCCAAGCTGCTGGGTTCTGCATTAAGTCCTTGTGCTTCTGGTGCCGTGGCTGTGCTGGAGAGCCGCTCGTGGGGGGTGACTGGTGACCTCGGTAGGGCGTGAAGGACGGACCGGAACGCCCCCCTTCCCATGAGGTTTTAGTCGCCCCCACACCCCCGGCTCATACCTGCTGTCCACAAGGCTCCCATGTGGCCGCCATCTTTCTTTCCAGAGGGAGGAGGGCGGAAGGGAGCAACACCCTTTCCCCTCTGGGCAGAAATGATTGCCTGGATTAACGCATAGTCCTTTCACTTTTCTGCTCCAAGCTGCTGGGTTCTGCATTAAGCCCTTGTGCTTCTGGGGCTGTGGCCGTGCTGGAGAGCCGCTAGTGGGGGGCAACTGGTGACCTCGGTAGGGCGTGAAGGACGGACCGGAACGCCCCCCTTCCCATGAGGTTTTAGTCGCCCCCACACCCCCGGCTCATACCTGCTGTCCACAGGGCTCCCATGCGGCCGCCATCCTTCTTTCCAGAGAAGAGAGGGCGAATGGGGCAACACCCTTTCCCCTCCGGCAGACTTGATGGCCTGGATTAACGCATAGTCCTTTCACTTTTCTGCTCTAAGCTGCTGGGTTCTGCATTAAGTCCTTGTGTTTCTGGGGCTGTGGCCGTGCTCCAAACTTAACTCTGACTTTCAGGGAGAAAGATTGGGTGGTTTACTTCTCATTGATCACTTTGTATATAGAGAGATGTCGCGCGGCCGCATAAGCGGCCGCGCGGTTTTGAGAAAAAGTCCTCGTTCCCGCATACTTGAGCTGTGTTTGTAGAGGCTTCTGGTCACCGGGGTTCCATCTGGGGGAGGCGAGATGCGGCGCCTACTCCATCTGGAACTTGCGGGTGAACTTGGCTCTTTTTGGAACCTGTTTTTTCTTTTTTTTTTTCCTCCGGGATCCCGCACCCTCCATGTGTTCTTTCTCTTATGCTTAAGGCTTCAAAGATGGCGCTGGGGGGCGGGCTGTGGGCATGACTTCCGGAATCAGAGGTTACCTGGGAGGTGTAGTCCGGCAGATTTGAGAAAAAGTCCTCGTTCCCGCATACTCGAGCTGTGTTTGTAGAGGCTTCTGGTCACCGGGGTTCCATCTGGGGGAGGCGAGATGCGGCGCCTACTCCATCTGGAACTTGCGGGTGAACTTGGCTCTTTTTGGAACCTGTTTTTTCTTTTTTTTTTTCCTCCGGGATCCCGCACCCTCCATGTGTTCTTTCTCTTATGCTTAAGGCTTCAAAGATGGCGCTGGGGGGCGGGCTGTGGGCATGACTTCCGGAATCAGAGGTTACCTGGGAGGTGTAGTCCGGCAGATTTGAGAAAAAGTCCTCGTTCCCGCATACTCGAGCTGTGTTTGTAGAGGCTTCTGGTCACCGGGGTTCCATCTGGGGGAGGCGAGATGCGGCGCCTGAATGTACATTCTTCTATAATGCACATGGAATATTCTCCAGGATAGATCACTTCGGGGAACAACTGAAATATACATAAATTTACAAATATAGAAATGATGAAAAGTACTTTCTCAGGCTACAATATTATGAAAGTGGAAATGATCACAGATTGGGAAAACTTTCAGTACTTGGAAACTGAACAAAACACTGTTAAACAATAATTGGATCAAAGAGGAAATCAAGGAAGAAATAAAAAGTTTTCTTAAAACTATTCAAAACGAAGAAACAAGTTACCAGAACCCTTGGGATACAGCAAAAGTTGTACTAAAGGGGAAATTCATATCAATACAGTTCTACATTAAGAAAGAAGGAGAAGCCCAAATCAACAACCTAAACACACAACTCAAAATTCTGTAGACGAAAAACAAAAATTCCCCAAAAGTATCAGAATGAATGAAATCATAAAACTAGAGCAGAAGTTGACAACTAGAAATCAAGAAGGCAATTCAAAGAATCAATGAAACTAGAAGCTGGTTCTTCAATGAGCCATCCTTCTGTGACTTTTATTTTCAGGAACTCTTTTCAGATTCCCAAAGTGAAAATCAGAGAAAAAAGAAATGCCTCCTCACTTTTTGCCTCCTTCATAAAGTGAATAGATCATAGAGTGAAACAAACTTTGAAATATACCTTGGTCATTTTATCCTTAGCAAATAGTTACTGCAACAAATCTAACACCCTAACCATTTTTAAACAGACATAACCTCACTATTGAGGACAATTGGCTCAGAAGAGATTGCCTCATTTTATTTCAGCACTCTGGTTAGACAATGCTTAGGCTACATATGGTGTAGCCATGCTGTGCCAGGGAGTGAATTCTGGACCTCACATATGCTAGCATGCGCTTTACTACTTGAGCCATATTTCTATCCCAAAAACTGTCTAAGGTTTTAACGGACTCTATCTGAAAAAAGGGAAATATTTAAGCGTTATTTTTCCTAACCATCATAATAAAGAGGAAAATACTGAACATCAGCTTCAACCACCCCAGATGTTGTCACAGTTATGATGATTGAGAATCACTTGTAAAAGTGATCATAAACAAAAAAATCACTAAAACACTGATATATAATCACAATAAATGATAACATTCCAGGTACTCCACATATTCTATCTATCTATCTATCTATCTATCTATCTATCTATCTATCATGGTCACGGTCACAGTCATCCTATTGTTCATCAATTTCCTCGAGCAGGCACAAGTAATGTCTCCTTCATCCTAGCTCTGAGATTTTAGAAAGTGCCATATTCAAGGCTCTTTCAGGGTTAGGAGAATGAGACCCATCATTGTTACTGGGTTTTGGCATATTAAATACGCCACTGGGAGTTTGCCAGACTCTGCTGTGCGGGCAGGATACTTTCGGTAGACTGCCGGGTTCTCCAGAGTAAGAACTAGATAATAAGATGTCGCGTAGCCGCATTTGTGGCTGTGTGCTTGAGGGAGCTATGTTTTATAGTCTCTAGGTCTTGTCCATTGATGGGATTACACGGCTCCGGGGGAAGTTGGTGGGTGCGACTCCTACTTACTGGAAAATGGGGGATATGGGTGGAGGAGGCTTAGTCCTGATCTGAGCAGGCTTGGAGATTTCAGCCCTGGGACCCGGATGCCTGGGTTCCTCAGCTGTTTCCTTCATGCATGAGGCTTGTCCGAATGTGGAAAGTGGTCTCAGCATCATACATACTGGAAGATTGGGGATCTGGGTTGAGGAGGCTCCAGTCCCAATCTGAGCAGCTTTGGATATCTGCGCCCCAGGTCCCACACACCTGGGTTCCTCTGCCAGTTCCTTCATGCATGAGGCTCGTCCGAACGTGTGGAGAGTGGTCTTAAGCATGGCTGTGGCTGGAACTGGACGTCTTCAGCTGCCGGGACTCTGCTTGTGGTGGTGAGGTGCTATTTAAAGATGTGTAACATGCGCTTCTCCAGGAAATGGCATAAGAAAGACCCAGGTACACATATTCTATCATGCCAAGGTTCAAGATCTCCAAGATAAAGTGTAGAAAATCTCTAGATTAAATAGCAGAAGATGGAAGAAAATCCTCAAAATAAATCAAAAGATGATAAGAGAACTTTGGGATGAATAGAAGATGAACAACATAAGTATCATCAGAGTCCCAGGGGGCATAAAGACAACCCTGATATAGAATGTCCTGACCCCTAGCCAGACTGTCTTCCCTGGGGCAATTTGGAGGGGAGTAGGTTGAGTTTCCCTGTCTGCCCCAGCAGAACCCTGGAAGCCGAAAACCTCCAGAACCCAACCACATGCCCTCTCTACAGGCTTGGACAAGCCTCATCTACGGGAGAAGCTGCAGAAAATCCCAGATAGGCAGGACCTGTGACTGAGATCTCCAAACTTGCTTGGAATGGAACTGGGCCTCCTCCCCCGAGCTATCCAGTTTTCTAGTAGCTTGGCAGTCACAGCCATTAACTGCCTTCACGACATATAATCTCATCAATGGCCAAGATCCAAAGACTATGGAATAAAGCTCCCAAAAGAGAGTGACACAGAACGTCCTGGAGTGCGCTGGTGCAAATGCAGTTGCATGACCTCTTATATTCTTGACCAGTGATGTACCAAAAATAGTGCACATTTGTTTGGGTTTAACATATATTTTTGTAATCTCTTTTACAAGGTATTAAATGGATCCAGGATGAAATACAAAAATCGTCAAACACTTTCCTCTTATATTGCTGAATACTGAAAACAGAAATATTAAAGAAAAAATAATTTAATGTAATTTAATCAAAGGAGCATTCTTAAGTTTTACAACAGACTTATCAGATGAAACCCTCTGGGCCCAAGGACAGTGGTGCTATATAGTAAAAAAAATCTTAATGGAATAAAAGCCTCACCAAGAGTACTTTACCCTGCCAGAATCATTCATATTTAAAGAAATAATATACAACTTCACAGATAAACAAGAACTCAGAAACTTCACAGACTCAAAGCATCGTTACTAGAAGAATAAAATTGTTCACTTCAAGACAAGGCAAGCACCACAAACACACCAGACTCCTACAGAAAGATGGCACAAAACTTCATAGCAATAATCTATCTCAATGTCAGTGGGCTAAAGTGTACCAATTAAGAGACACAGAATGACAAGAGGCATTATAAAATTGAACCAATCACTCTGATCCCTGCAAGAAACACATTTGAATTGTCAGTGCAAACATAGGCTCAAGGTTAAATGTTGGAAGATAATTTTTGAAACAAACATTCCCCACAAAAAGGCCAGTGTATCCACATCAGATGACTTCAGACTTAGAAAGTTATGAGACAGTGAAGGAAAATTTTTAAAAAATTCTTTATGGAATCACTATGAGATACACTGTTACAAAGGTTGAAATGGTTGGGTTTCATTCAAACAATGCTCCAACACCAGTTTCTCCACCATTGTAAATTTCCCACCACCAATGTCCAATTTTCCCTCCTGCCACCATTCTTCCCCTACAGCCCGCTTCTTATTTCTCTTTCTTCTCTCTCCTCTTTTCTCTCTCTTATCTTTGACATTAGAGTTTTCAATGCAGGTACTGCAAAGTTTATTTGTTTCTTTAATTGCTTTCAGCACTCAGTTCTTATCCAGACTGATTATTTTCAACTATCATTGCCATAGTGGTCCCTTCTCTATTCCAACTGCCTACCCCTCTAGCACTTGAGGCAGGCCCAAAAATGTGCTCCAATTCCTTTAGCACTTCTTTGTACTTTCAAAGGACATTTTTAATGAGCAAGGGGTCTGTAAATCAAGAAGAATTCAGAGATTCAGAGAACACAATGGATAAGCCCCCAATGAGTCAACAGCCAATTATTTGTAACAATTAGAATTGATCTGGAGAAAGGTATTGATAACAAAACAATTGCAGTTTCAACAACTCTTTGTAACCTCTTGAACAATTAACTGGACAGAAGTTCAGCAAGAAAATTTTTATTTGAGGAAAGAAATGGAAAAAAGGGGGGTTAGTAGATTTATATAGCACTTTCACCCATAAAATGCTGAATGCACATTTTTCTCCTGTGCACATGGACATTCTCGAAGATTGACCACATGCTTAGACACAATAGCTTTCTTCACAAAATCAATAGCAAAGAAATGATATCAACTCTCTTCTGAGACAATGATGAATGATGAACTGAAAGTAGAAATTAATCATAAACAGAAACAATTCAAACACCAGAAACAATTAAATAGCTAGATTTTGAAGAAATAGTGACTAAGAGAGGAAGTCAAAGAGGAACTTAAGTACATAAAAGAGGTCAAATTAGAAAATTAAAAATTTCTACCTACGCCCCGGGCAGGGGCCCCTCCATCAGCCTGAGCCACTTCTGTAGGGAACGCAGGTCCATGTAATCGCTGACACCCAAAACAGGTCTGTGGACTAGAATCTTGACTGACTGGGGGCGTGGTCATTACCGTAGGAGCGTGGTCTCTATTGCAAGTGGGTGTGAACTCCCCAAAGTGGGCGTGGCCTCTCTTGAGAGCGAACGTGGTTATATTTCCCACCCCCATTACTCTGGACCCTCACACCAGCGTTTCCCATCCAATTCTGTGGGGGAAAAAATTCCGGCCACCTATACTACAATACAATAATAATCCACTGGCCTACTCAAAGTCTAACAAAAGACCAATACACAGTAGAAGTTGTATAGAACACCTCCTACAAACCTTCACAAGATGCCCGTCATAAGCCAGAGAAAAAATGCCAGAAAAGATCCTCAGACCCTAGAAAGAGAGAAGAGTGTCCACCAGAGACCGGCCTTATCCAGAATCCTTTCCCACAACAAGAGTGAACAGTGCTGGTGAATTCCAGGGGTTTACCACTAGACAAAAAAAAGAACATGAAGAAACAACGCAAATCTCCACTACGAGGTGAAGACGAAGAAAAGATTTCCGAACCCTCAACCAGGGTTGCATGCAAATATGGTCTCCCAGATAAAGAACTCCGGGACGAAATGCAGAGGATGTTCAAGGACCTACTCAAAGAATCAATGGAAGAGATAGCCAGAAAACTAAAAGAAGAAGTGAAAGAAATAATAGAAAGGTTAGTCGAGAAAATACATGAAGAAATGAGAGCAGAAACGAAAAAGCTACAGAAAGAAGTGTCACAGGTAAAGGATTCGGTAGATGGAATTAAAAACTCAGTAAGAGCCCTTAACAATAGGATAAGTGCAGCTGAAGAGAGGATCAGTGAGCTTGATGATGAACAACAGAAACCCCATAGGGAAAAACAAGCAATGGAAAAAGATCTCAAAATGGCTCCTAGGAGAATGAAAGACCTAGGGAATGACGTCAAGAGAAACAACATTAGAATCATTGGAGTACCAGAAGGGCAGAGAGGCAATCCCAATGAAAAAGCCACAGTCAAAGAAATCATTGCCGAAAAGTTCCCAGAGTTAAAGAATGCAGACATACAGATCCAAGGAGCCAGAAGGGTGCCAGCAAAAAGAGACCCCAATAACAACACTTCAAGGCATATCATAGTCAGAACGATGGATGCTATGGACAGAGACACAATACTACAAGCAGCAAGGTCAAAGAAGAAAATCAAGTTCAAAGGAGCGCCCCTTAAATTTACAGCAGACCTATCAGAGGAAACCCTCCAAGCCCGAAGGCAATGGTGGGATATAGTGAAAAAACTCAATGAAATGAATGCCTCACCAAGAATACTTTATCCATATAAACTCACACTCAAACTCGATGGAACTACACACCATTTTGTAGATAAAAAACAGCTCAGGAACTTCATAGACTCAAAACCAAAACTAAAAGAAGGGCTAAAGGGGCTTCTGTAGGATAAGAAGGAAAACACTTAGAAACACAACTAGCCCCCACAGAAACATGGCACAAAATCCCATGACAATAATTTCCCTTAATGTCAACGGATTAAATGCACCAAACAAGAGACACAGAGTGGCAAAATGGATCCGGAAACAGAAACCAACATTCTGCTGTCTACAAGAAACTGATCTGAACAATCAGAGCAAAAACAGACTCAAAGTAAAAGGATGGAAAAAATCCTGCCAGCAAACAACTCCCTCAAAAAAGCTGGGGTGGTCATACTAGTATCCGACAACATTAATTTCACGTTTAAAAAGATTAGAAGGGACAGCGAAGGGAACTTGCTCTTCATCAAGGGATACGTACAACAGGAAGAAAATCACACTCTTAAATGTATACTACATGCCTAACGAGGGAACAGCTAAATACTTGAAAAAACTGCTAACAGATTTTAAGGAGGACATTGCTAGCAGCACAATAGTAGCTGGAGACTTCAACATCGCCCTACCACCTCTGGATAGATCAACAAGAACAAAACTCAGCAAGGAAACATTGGCTTTGAAAGAAGAAATAGAAAAGAAAGGACTTATAGACCTGTACAGGGCTTTACACCCCAAAAAAGAAAGAATACACATTCTTCTCCAGTGTGCATGGAACATTTTCCAAAATAGACCATGTGCTAGGCCACAAAACATACCTCAGTAGAATCAGGAAGATAGAAATACTACCAACAAACTTTTTAGACCACGATGCACTGAGAATATAAATGAGTCACACACAGACACGGAGAACCAAATCAAACACCTGGAAACTAAACAACTCAATGATGAGCAACGAATGGATCAGGAAAGAAATCAAGGACGAAGTCAAAAGATACCTGGAAACAAATGTGAATGAAGGCACGAGCTACCAGAACTTACGGGATGCAGTGAAAGCCGTATTAAGGGGAAAATTTATAGCTCTGAAAGCATATCTCAGGACAGAAGAAAGGATGCACATAAACAACTGAACTTCACAGCTCAAGATCCTAAAACAGGATCAACAAAAGGAGCCCAAAGTAGGCAGAAGGAAGGAGATCATAAAACTTAGAGTAGAAATCAACGACATGGAAACCAAAGAAACGATCCAAAAGATCAATGAAACTAAGAGTTGGTTCTTTGAGAAAATAAATAAGATAGATAAACCACTAGCAACACTCACAGAGAAACAGAGAGAGAGAGAACCCTAATAAACAGAATAAGAAATGAGAATGGGGATATCACAACAGAAACGAAAGAAATTTAAAAGATCATCAGATTGTATACCACGAAACAAGAGAACCTAAAAGAAATGGATAAATTCCTGGATTCCTATAATCCCCCGAAGCTGAATCAAGAAGACATAGAGTACCTGAATAGACCAATTAGCATCGAGGAAATGGAAACTGTAATCAAAACTCTTCCCAAAAACAAAAGCCCAGGTCCAGATGGATTCAATAGCAAATTTTTCCAAACATTTAAAGAAGAACTATTACCAGTTCTTCTCAAGCTTTTCCAGGAAATTGAATAAACAGAAATCCTCCCAAACAGTTTCTATGAGGCACATAACTCCCTAATACCAAAAGGAAACAAAGACACCACAAAAAAAAGAAAACTACATGCCTATATCCCTGATGAACACGGATGAGAAGATTCTCAACAAAATACAAGCAAATAGAACTTAACAACTCATCAGAAAGATCATACACCATGACCAAGTGGGATTCATCCCGGGATGCAAGGATGGTTTAACATTCGGAAATCAATCAACATCATATCAACAAAATAAAAGATAAAAATCATATGATCATACCAATAGACGCAGAGAAAGCATTTGAAAAGATCCAAAACCCGATTACGATGAAAACCCTCACCAAATTGGGGATAGAGCAGACTTTCCTCAATATAGTTAAAGCCATCTACCACAAGCTTACAGCAGGCATCATACTCAATGGGGAAAAACTAAGAGCCTTCCCCTTAAAATCATGGACCAGACAATGATATCCACTATCTCCACTACTGTTCAATATAGTACTGGAAGTACTTGCAATAGCTATTAGACAATAAAAGGATATTAAGGGCATCCACGTAGGAAAGGAAGAAATCACGCTCTCACTATTCGCAGATGATATGATAGAGAACCCTAAAACCTCTACAAAGAAACTCCTAGAAACAATAGATCTGTATAGTAAAGTTGCATGCTATAAAATCAATGCCCAAAACTCCATGGCGTTCCTATATGCAAATAGTGAGAGAGAAGAAAACGACATAAAGAAAACAATCCCGTTCACAACTGTAACCCAGAAACTCAACTACCTAGGCATCAGTTTGACTAAGGGAGTAAAGGACCTGTAAAAAGAAAACTACAAAACGCTTCTTCAGGAAATAAAAGAAGACCCAAGGAAATGGAAAAATATACCCTGTTCATGGATCGGGAAGATTAACATTGTCAAAATGGCAATACATCCCAAAGCACTGTACAACTTCAATGCGATCCCTATTAGGATATCCATGACATTCTTCAAAGAACTGGAGCAAACACTACTGAAATTTATATGGAACAATAAGCCCCCACGTATAGCTAAAGCAATTCTTGGGAAAAAGAAAATTGGAGGAATCAACTGCCCTAACTTCAAACTCTACTACAAAGCAGTAATAAATAAAAGAGCATGGTACTGAAACAAAGGCAGAACAGCAGACCAATGGAACAGAGTTGAATATACTGACATCTCCCCCCAAACATATGATCACCTAATCTTTGATAAAGAAGTAAGTAATGTGAAGTGGAGTAAGGAAAGAATTTTTAACAAATGGTGCTGGCAAAAGTGGATGGCTACATGCAAATAATGGGTTCAGATATCTACCTAATACCATGTAAAAAAGTAAGATCAAAATGGATTAAAGACCTCAAAATCATACCGAAATCCATAAGGGACATTGAAAACAAAGTTGGCAAAACCCTCCATGACATTGAAGCTAATGGTGTCCTCAAAGATGTCACGCCACTGGCTAAGCAAGTGAAAATAGAGATAGACAAATGGGACTATCTTAAACTAAGAAGCTTCTGCACCTCAAAAGAAACAGTGACCAAAATACAAAGACAGTCCACAGAATGGGAAAGGATATTCACCAAGTAGACATCCGACAATGGTTGATATCAAGGATATACAAAGTACTGGTTGAACTCCACAAGAAGGAAACATCCAACCCAATCAGAAAATGGGGTGACGAAATGAACAGAAACTTCATCAAAGGTGAAATCTGAATGGCAAAAAAGCACATGAGAAAATGCTGTACATCATTAATCATCAGGGAGATGCAAATCAAAACAACAATGAGATATCATTTCACAACACAGAGACTGGCCCACATCCAAAAGAACAAAAGCAACCGGTGCTGGCGTGGATGTGGCGAGAAAGGGACCCTCCTTCACTGCTGGTGGGAATGTCGACTGGTTCAGCCCTTCTGGAAAACAGTATGGACGATTCTCAAAAATCTAGAAATTGGGCTCCCTTTTGACCCAGCAATTCCACTCCTGGGAATATACCCCAGAGAGACAAAAAAGTATAGTCGAAGTGACATCTGCAATTGTCTGTTCATTGCAGCACTATTTACAGTAGCCAGAATCTGGAAAAAACCTGAGCGCGCAAGAACAAATGACTGGTTAAAGAAGTTTCGGTACATCTACACAATGGAATACTATGTAGCTGTCAGAAAGGGTGAAGTCATGAAATTTACATACAAGTGGTACTACATGGAAAGTATTATGGTAAGTAAAATGAGTCAGAAAGAGAGGGATAGACATAGAAAGATTGCATTCATCTGGGGAACATAAAGTAGCAAAATAGGAGATTAACACCCAAGAATAGCCGAGATACGTACCAGGAGGATTACTCCATGGCCTTGAGGACAGCCACACACGCTAGGGGAAAAGGCAGCTTAGATAGATAAGGCACCACCAAATAAAGTGTGTGGGGAGGTTCCTCTCAGGATGGTAAATGCGTGATGAGAGTAGACGATAGTCCGAACAAGATTGCCACTCAATGTCTCTTTTGCAAACCACAGCACTCAAAAGGAGAGAGATAACGGAGGGGAATGCCCTGCCACAGTGGTAGGGTGGGTTGGAGGGGATGGGGGGTGGGAGGGATACTGGGACTGGTGGTGGTGGAGAATGGGCACTGGTGGAGGGATGGGTATTTGATCATTGTATCACTGAAACCCAAGCACAAAAATTTGTAAGTCTAAAATTGTACCTCATGGTGTTTCACTAATAAAAATTTAAGGAAAAAAATTTCTACCTACATCTCCTGATTTGATCATATGGTTTTTATCTGTTCTTTTGTTGATATTGTGGAATAGCTTTATTGATTTCTGAATGTTGAACCATCCTTGCATTCCCGGGATTAGTCCCACTTGATCATGGTGTATGATATTTTTCATTAGTTGTTGAATTCTATTTGCTAGTATTTTGTTTAGAATATTCACTTCCATGTTCATCAGGGATATCGGCCTGTAGTTTTATTTTCTTTTGGTGTATTTGTTTCCTTTTGGTATTAGAGATATATAAACTTCATAGAAACTGTTTGGGAGTTTCTGCTTCTTCAATTTCCTGGAAGCTTGAGAAGAACTGGCAATAGGTCCTCTTCAAATCTTTGGAACAATTTTTAGTGAATCCATCTGAACCTGGGCTTTTGTTTTGGGGAAGATTTTTGATTACAGTTTCAATTACTTTGAATTTTATGAGACTATTCAGGTATTCTAGATCTTCTTGATTCAGCCTTGGGAGATTATAGGAATCAATGATTTATCCAATTCTTATAGGTTCTCTTGTTTTGTGGCATACAAACTTTCAAAGTAGTCTCTGATGATCTTTTGAATTTCGTTGGTTCCTGTTTTAATATCTTCCTCATTTCTGATTTGTATTATTAGGGTTCTCTCTCTTCTTTGGAGTATTGCTAGTGATTTATAGATCTTGCTTATTTTCTTGAAGAACCAGTTCTTGGTTTCATTGATCTTTCAGATGGCTTTTTTGGTTTCAATGTTGATTTCTGCTCTAAATTTTATGATATCTTTCATTCTGCCTGCTTTGGGTTCTTTTTGCTGGTCCTTTTATAAGATCTGGAGCTGTGAAGTCAAATAGTTTATGTGGGCCCTTTCTTCTACATGAGGAATGCTTGCAGAGCTACAAATTTTCCCCTCAACACAGCTTTACTTGTGTCCCACAGATTCTAGTAGCTCATGTCTTCATTCTCATTTGTTTCCAGGTATCTTTTGATTTCTCCCTTGATTTCTGTCCTGACCCACTCGTTATTCAACATTGAGTTGTTTAATTTCCAGGTGTTTGATTTGGTTTTCTGCGTCTGCACATGATTAACTTCCATCTTCAGTGCATTGTGGTCTGAGAAGATAGTTGATACAATGTCTATCTTTCTGATTATGTTGAGGTGTGCTTTGTGGCCCAGCACATGGTCTATTCTGGAAAATGATCTATGTGAACTGGAAAAGGGTGTGTATTCTTTTGGAGGGGATATGAAGTCCTATATAGATCTATTAGCTCTCTCTCTCTGCTATTTCTTCCTTCATTGCCATTATTTCCTTGCTGAGTTTTAATCCTCTTGATCTATCCAGAGGTGATTAGGCATTGTTGAATTCTGCAAGTAATATTGTGTTGCTCGCAGTTTCCTTCTTAAGGTGAGTTAGCAGTTGTTATAGGTATTTGGCTTGTCCCTCGTTGGGTGTGTATATGTTTAGGAGTGTGATTTCTTCCTGCTGAATATATCCGTGATTAATAAAAATGGCCTTCACTGTCCCTTCTAGTCGTTTTCTGCCTGAAATCTATGTTGTCTGATTATAGTAAGGCTACCTCAGCTCTTTTGAGGGGACTTTCACTTGCAGGATTGTTTTTCATCATTTCACTTTGAGGCTCTGTTTTTTTTCTGAAAATTGAGACGTGTTTCTTATAGGCAGCAGAATGTTTAGTTCTGTTTCTGAATCCATTTTGAATATTTTCTGGAACATTTTCCAAAATAGACCATGTGCTGGTACACAAATCATACCTCAACTGAATCAGGAAAATAGACATTTTATCAACTATCTTTTCAGACCACGACGCACTGAAGATAGAAGTTAATCATGTACAGACGCAGAAAACCAAATCAAACACCTGGAAATTAAACAACTCAATGTTGAACAGTGAGTGGGTCAGGCAATAAATCAAAGACGAAATCAAAAGATACCTGGAAAATAATGAGAATGAAGAAATGAGCTACCAGAACCTGTGGGACACAGCTAAAGCTGTGCTAAGGGGAAAATTCATAGTTCTGCAAGCATTTCTCAGGTAGAAGAAAGGGCCCACATAAACTATTTTACTTCACAGCTCCAGATCTTATAAAAGGACCAGCAAAAAGAACCCAAACCAGGCAGAAGGAAAGAAATCATAAAATTTAGAGCAGAAGTCAATGACATGGAATTCCAAAAATAATCCGAAAGATCAATGAAACCAAGAGGTAGGACAGGAAGATATCAAGCTCTCATTATTCACAGATGATATGATACTAAGCTTAGAAAACCCTAAAACCTCTACCAAGAAACTCCCAGAAACAAAAGACTTGTGCAGTAAAGTTGCAGGCTCTAAAATCAAAACCGAAAAGTCCATGGCTTTCCTATATGCAAATAATTTGAGAGAAGAAAGTGACATGAAAAAAGCAATTGCGTTCACATTTATGCCTTAGAAAATCAACTACCTAGGAATAGCTTAACCAAGGACAAAACGACCTGTACAAAGAAAACCACTACTTCAGGAAGTAAGAGGACACAAGGAAATGGAAAGATATCCTCTGCTATTGGATCTGGAGAATTAACATTGTCAAAATGGCAATACTCCCCAAAGCATTGTACAAAATCAATGCGATACCTATAAGGATACCCATGGCATTCTTCAAAGAAATGGTTAAACACTTCTGAAATTCATATGGAACAATAAGTCATGACGAATAGCTAAAGCAATTCTTGGGAAAAAGAAAATGGGAGGAATGGGAGAAAACTCTACGCAAAGCAGTAATAATTAAAGCAGGAACAAAGGGAGAGCGACAGACCAATGGAAAAGTGTTGAATATACTGATATCCCCCTCAAATAAATGTTTATCTAATCTTTGATAAGGGGGCAAGAAATGTGAAGTGGAGCAAGGAAAACCTCTTTGTCTAATAGTGCTGGCAAAACTAGAAAGCTACATGCAAAAAAAAAAAAGGGCTCAGATCTCTACCTGACACCATGTGCAATAGTAAGATCAAAATGGATTAAAAACTTCAACATCAGACCGGAATTCATAGGGTACATTGAAAACAAGATTGGAAAAACCCTCCATGACATTGAAGCGAATAGTATCTTCTGACATGAGTCACCACTGGACAAGCAAGTGGAAACAGAGATAGACAAATGGTACTATCTTCAACTAGAAGCTTCTGCACCTCAAAAGAAACAGTGACCCAAATACAAAGAGAGTTTACAGAACTGGAAAGGATATTAACCCAATACCCACCCGATAAGGGGTTGATGTCAACGACATACAAAGCATTGGTTGAATTCCAAAAGAATAAAACATCCAATCACATCAAAAAATGGCGTGACGAAACAGAAAACTGCTCAAAGAAGAAATCCGAATGGCAAAAAGGTACATGAGGAAATGCTCTACAACACTAATCATTACGGAGATGCAGATCAAAACGACAATGAGATATCATCTCACACCACAAAGTCTGGCCCATATCCAAAGGAACAAAAGCAACCAGAGTTGGTGTGGATATGGCGAGAAAAGGATCCTCCTCCACTGCTGGTGTGAATGACAACTGGTTCAGCCCTTTTGGAAAACAATATGGATAATTCTCAAAAATTTAGAAATTGAGCTCCCATTTGACATAGCATTACCACTCCTAGGTAGATATCCCAGAGAAGCAAAAACTTACAGTCTAAATGACATCTACACTTCTATGTTCATTGCTGCACTGTTCACAATAGCCAAAATTTGTGAAAAAAAAAAAAAACCCGAGTGCCCGAGAACAGATGACTGGTTAAAGAAACTTTGGTACATCTACACAATGGAATACTATGCAGCTGTTAGAAAAGATGAAGTCATTAAATTTGTATACAAGTGGTTCTACATGGAAAGTGTCATGCTAGGTGAAATGACCCAGAAAGAGAGGGACAGACTGCATTCATCTGTGAAATATAAAGTAACAGAATGGGAGACGTCCACCCAAGAATAGTTGAGATAAGTATCAAGAGGTCTCCTTCATGGCTTGGAAGCCGCCAGCGCATGCTGAGGGGGAAAGGCAGCTCAGATATAGAATGGAACACCAAATAAAGGATGTTTGGAGGAATGCTCGGGATGCGAGATGCGTGCTTAAATTAGACTATCAACCAAACATGATGGCCACTCAATACCTCTATTGCAAACCCCAACACCCAAAAGGAAAGAGAGAGCAAAAGGGAATGCTCTGCCACAACGGCGGGAGTGGGGTGATTGGGTGGGGGGTGGGAGGGCTACTGGAGTCATTGGTGTTGGAGAATGGGCACTGGTGGAGGTATGGGTACTCGATCATTGTATAACTGAAACCCAAGCACGAAAGTTCGTAAGTCTACAACTGTACCTCATGGTGTTTTACTAATTAAAAAAAAAGATTGAGTACCCCAGAAAAGATAAAAGTTATGAGAAGTGATGTGAGAAGTAGTCAATATGTCAATCCTAAAAGTATATGGGAAGGTATTTTTTTAAAAAATGAATAAAACTGACAAATACTTCTCATGAAAAAATAAGGGGAAAAACATGATAAAATATTAGAGATGAAGGGGAAGAAATTTCACCAGATTTATCAGAATGCAAGATAACATTGGAAGTTAATATGAAAAACTTTATACCACTAAAATTCAGAACCTAGAAAAATGTAAGTTTTTAGAATTATACAATAATCCAAGGCTGAATCAGAAGAAATTAGAAAACCTAAACAGAAGAGTCATGTGTAAAGACATTGAAACAGTAATGTGGGATACCCATAACAATCAAAATTCCAGTTCGGGCAGATTCACTAATAAGGTACTCCTAGTACTCAAAGAAAACGTAGAACATATTCTTCTAAATTATTAAAGATATGATAACTTCCCATAGTTTTTAAGAACTACGCAAACCAATCAGTATACCTCCGGATGAACATCGATGCACAGATCCTCAAAAAAAATAGCAAAGCAAATCAACATTTCAAATGGATCATATACCATTATTGTAGGATTGTAGCACTGTCCTCCCATTGTTCATCAATTTTCTCAAGTGGTCAGAGTAACGTCTCCATTGTGAGACTTGTTGTTACTGTTTTTGGCATATCGAATATGCCACGGGGAGCTTGCCAAGCCCTGCTTTGCGGGTGGAATACTGCCGGTAGCTTGCCAGGCTCTCAGAGAGGGACGGAGGAATAATGGATTAATACCAGAAATGCAATGATGAATAAATACAAATCAGTAAATATAATACACCATATCAGTGAAATAAAAGATAAGATACATATGGTTATATCTATAAATCCATAGAAGGATTTTAACAATACTCAACATACATTTATACAGAACTCAAAAATAAGAGTAGAACGAACATACCTCAAAATATTATCATATAAATGGGTCTATATACCATAGATCCATAATTAACATCATATTCAGTGAAAAATAAAAAGCCCTCGGTCTGATGCCAGTCACACACAAAACAATGATTTTTATTCTGTCACTATTATTGAATATAATTTTTGTGTCCTTGACAAAACAAGGGAGAAAAAAATGAAAGGCTTTAAAGTAAAAAGGAAGGTTAAAAGCTATCATTGCTTGGAGATGAAATATTTATATACAGACAGAGATAGGGGTCCCTATGGACATTCCACCCCCACAAAACTTAAAAAATAAGTGAACTAAGCAAATAGGAGATTAAAGGAATCAGCATTCAAAAAGCTTTTGCTTTCTAATAAGGAATCAATAAACCAAACAAGAAAAAACAAAACAAAACAAGAACACTCCATTTAAAAAAAGTTTTCCCCAGGATGCTCTCACTTACCTGTGATACATAGAATAACTGGATGACAAAACATATTGCAGTAAGGGGGTGCTTATATCACACTTTATTTTTTAAATTTTATTGAATCATCGTGAGATGGTTATAAGCTTTCATGTTTGGATTACAATCACACAATGATCAAACACCCATCCCTCCACAATTACACATATTCCCCACCACCAATATCCCCGGTATAACCCCCCTTTCCCACCCTCCCCTGCCTCCATGGAAAACATGATTCCCCATAATTTCTCTCTACTTTTGGGCCCTATGGTTTGCAATACAGACACTGAAAGGTTATTTTGTTTGGCCCTTTATATACACTCTTCACACATCTCCCATTCCTACCAACTCCTCCAGCCATCTTTTTCTTAGTGATCCCTTCTCTCTTCCAGCTGCCTTCTCGCCTTTGCTCAATGAAGCAGGCTTCCAGCTATGGTGCAATCCATATGTCCATGCATCTACAATCCTTAGGTGTCAGCCTCATTTTATGTTGTTTTATACTCCAAAAATGAGTGCAGTCCTTCTCTGTTTGCCCCTCTCTATCTGACTCATTTCACATAGCATGATACTCTCCATGCCTATCCATTTATAAGCAAAGTTCATGACTTCATCTCTCCTGACAGATGCATAGTATTCCACTGTGTAGATGTACCAAAGTTTCATTAACCAGTCATCTGTTCTATGGTACTTGGGGTGTTTCCAGATTTTAGCTATTGTGAATAGTGCTGCAATGAACATATAGGCACAAATGTCATTTCTACTGTGCTTTTTTGCCTCCTCCGGATATATTCCAGGTTTGGTATTGTAGGGTCATATGGGAGCTCAATTTCTAGCTTTTGAAAACTGTCCATATTGTTTTCCAGAAAGGCTGGACTAGTGGGATTCCCACCAACAGTGAAAGAGTGTCTCTTTTCCCCCCACATCCATGCCAGCATTGGTTGCTTTTGTTCTTTTGAATGTGTGCCAATCTCTGTGGTGTGAGATTATATATCATTGTTGTTTTGATTTGCATCTCTCTGATGGCTAGCTATGTGAAGCATTTTTAATGTGCCTTTTGGACATTTGTATTTTGTTTTTGAGGAAACTTCTGTTCATTTCTTCTCCCCAGTTTTTGATGGGGTTGGAGATTTTTTTCTTGTAGAATTCTACTAGTGTCTTGTATATCCTGGATATTAATACTTTATCAGATAGGTATCAGATAAATATTCTTTCCCATTCTGTGGACTTTTTCTGTATTTTGGTCACTGTTTCTTTTGAAGTGCAGAAGCTTCTTAGTTTTATGTATTCCCGTTTGTTTTTGTTTGCTTCCACTTGCATGGTCAGTGCTGTTTCATCCTTAAAGATGTTTTACCTTCAATGTCTTCAAGAGTTCTGACTACATTTTCCTCTATGTAGCGTATGGATTCATATCTGATATTGATGTCTTTAATCCACTTTGATCTGGCTTTTTTGCCTGGCATTAGACAGAAGTCAGGGTTCATTTTTTTTTTGCAGGTAGCTATTCAGTTTTCCCAGTATCACTTGTTGAAGGGGCTTCCTTGCTACACTTCACATTTATTGCTCCTTTGTCAAAGACTAAGTGGTCATTTATTTGGGGTCTGTGACAGAATATTCAACTCTGTTCCATTGGTTTGCCGGTCTGTTTCTAGCCCAGTACCATGCTGTCTTAATTACTACTGCTATGTAGTACAGTTTGAAGTTGGGGAGGGCAATTCCACCCATCTTATTTTTACCAAGGATTGTTTTAGATATTCATGGGGGTTTATTGTTCCATATAAATTTCTGGAGTGTTTTGTCAATTTCTTTGAAAAATATCATGGGTATACTGATAGGGACAGCATTGAATTTGTATAGTGCTCTGGGCAGTATTGCTGTTTTGATAATGTTAATCCTCCCTATCCACGAGCAAGGGATGTGTCTGCATTTCCTAGTATCCTCTTTTATTTCTTGAAGTAGTGTTTTGTAATTTTACTTGTATAGATCCTTCACCTCTTTGGTTAAGCTGATTCCGAGGTACTTGATTTTCTGAGGTACTATATTGAATGGGATTTTTTTAAACATCTCTCATTTCTTTTGTTTTTTGTATATAAGAAAGCCATGGACTTTTTTGGGTGTTGATTTTGTAGCTTGCCACTTTACTGAACCAACCTATTGTTTCTAGGAGCTTTTCTGTAGAATCTTTAGGGTTTTCTTAGTATATTATTATATAGTCTACAAATAGTGTTAGTTTAACGTCTTCCTTTCCTTTCTGTATGCCATTGATACCTTTCTCTTGCCTAACTGTAATGGCCAGGACTTCCAGTACTATATTAAATATAAGTGGTGAAAGTGGGCAACCTTTTCTTGTACCCGATCTTACAGGGAAAGCTTTTAGTTTTTCCCCATTGAGAATGATACTTGCCATGGGCTTGTGGTATATGGCTTTGATTATATTGAGGAAAGTTCCTTCAATGTCTATTTTGCTGAGAGTTTTCATTATAAACGGGTGCTGGATCTTGTCGAATGCTTTCTCTGCGTCTATTGATATAATTTTTTTCTTCTATTTTGTTGATATGATGTATTCTGTTGATAGATTTCCAACTTTTAAACCATCCTTGCATCCTACTTTGTCATGGTGAGTCGTTGGATTCCATTTCTAATATTTTGTTGAGGATCGTCGTGTCTGTTCTGTGTTTAACAGGGATATCGGCCTATGATGCTCTTTCTTTGTGGTATCTCTTTCCGATTTGGGTATCAGAGTGATATTTGATTCATACAAACTGTTCGAATGGGTTTTTGATTCTTCAATTTTGTGATAAAGGTTAACGAGGATTGGGAGTAAGTACTTCTTAAAGATTTGGAAGAATTCACTAGTGAATCCATCTGGGCCAGAACTTTTGTGTTTGAGGAGACTCTTAATTATAGTTTAAATTTCCTTGGTGGTGATATGTCTGTTCCAGTATTCCAGGTCTTCTTGGTTCAGCCTTGGGAGGCTATAGGAATCAAGTAATTTATACATTTCCTCGAGGATTTTATGTTCCGTGGCATACAGCATCTCAAAGTACTCCCTGAGCATCCTTTGAATTTCTGTAGTTTCTGTTGTAATTACCCTGTTTTCATTTCTGACTAAGTATGTTAGGGTTTTGTTTCTCCATTTCTTTGTGAGTTTTGCTAGAGGCTTATCGATCTTGTTTATTTTCTCAAAGAACAAGCTCTTGAATTCATTGATCTTTCAGATTGTTTTTTGGGTTTCCATCTCATTAATCTCTGCTCTGAGTTTTATTATTTCCTTCCTCCTGTTCAGATTGGGCTTCTTTTGTTGGTCATTCTCCTAGTTCTTAAACTGTGAGGTTAGGTTACTCATGTGGGCTAGCACTTCCTTCCTGAGGAATGCTTGTAGAGATATAAACATTTTTCTTAACACAGCTTTTGCCATGTCCCATAAGGTTTGGTAATTCGTGTCCTCATTTTCGTTCGTTTCCAGGAATCTTTTAATTTCCTCTTTGATTTCCTTTCTAAGCCACTCGTTGTCCAAAAATGAACTGTTTAATTTCCAGGTGTTTGATTTAGTTTTCTCTTTGTGTGTGTGAGTGTGATTTACTTCTAATTTCAGCGCATAGAGATGTGAGAAGATTGTTGATACAATCTCTATCCTCTTCATTTTATGGAGGTATGTTTCGTGTCTTAACATATGGTCTATCTTGGAGAGTGTTCCATGTACACTTGAGAATAATATGTATTCAGCTTTTTGAGGATGAAGTGTCCTGTATATATCTAATAATTCCCTTTCTTCCATTATTTTCCTCAAATGAAGTATATCCTTGCTAAGCATGAGTCTGGTTGATCTACCAAGAGGTAATAAAGCGGTGTTGAAGTCTCCCATGTGTTTCTATCGCTGTTTTTCTCCAAGTCAAAGAGTAGTTGTTTTAAGTACTTTGCTGGTCCCTCATTAGGTGAATATATATTTAGTATTGTAAGTTCTTCTTGTTGTACCGATCCCTTGATCAATAATAAGTGGCCTTCACTCTCTTGTGACCTTCATCAGTCTGAAATCAATGTGGTCTGATACTACGATGACTACCCCATTTTTTATGGGAGTTGTTTGCCTGTAGGATTGTTAGCCTTTGACTCTGAGCTTTGTTTGCTCTGACTCTTGAGATGTGTTTCTTGCAGGCAGCAGAATGTTGGGTTCAATTTTCTAATTCATTCTGCCACTCTTTGTCTTTTAATTGGTGCGTTTAGCACATTGACATTGAGAGAGATTATTGTTATAGGGTTTTCTTCAGCTCTGGAGACGCTGTAGTAATGATGTCTTTGACAGTTTTTTCTTCATCAGGGTTTTCTTCCTGTCCCTCTGGGACTACAGTAATTCTTATATTACTCCTCTTGGCTTCATATCGATCTTCTCTTGCCATCTGTTCCCGGATTGTGAGTCTCTTTTCCATTTTTTCTGCTCTTTTCTGGAGAGTCTCTGGACTTCATCTTCAAGCTCACTGATTCTGTCAGCAGCTGTTACTCTGCTGCTGAGGCCTTCCACTGAGTTTTTCAATTCGCCTACCAGTTTTTTCATATCTGACATTTCGTTTCTAATTTTGTTCTCATTTTCCTCATTTCTAACTTCACCTCCTCTTCTCTTTTATTGGCATTGACTTTCATTGTTTCTTTTTAACTCCCTAAGTATCCTCAGAAGCTCCCTCCTAAATTCCTTGTCAGCGAGGTTGTCTAGCTCTTCTTTACTGTTGGTGTCTTCTGGGCTAGACTCTTCAAGTACGCTTGGTTGTCTTCTGCTTTGCTTTACCATTGTGACCTGTGTGGTGTAGACCTTAACGCTCATTGTTACTTTCTGCTTAAGATGCAGAATTTATTGAGATGGGCTTTATGAATTATTGGTAATATGTTTCTGGTGGTTAAGCTAACCTAGTGAAATTTCCATCTAAGAGGGTAACTTATGGTTCCTATGGGATATGTAGTCGGAGAGTAACTCGTGGCCGCATTAGCAGCCGTGGCTCCGGGTAGGGGCCCTGCTGCTGTGTGGGTACCTGGATGAGTAGCTGCGGGTGCCCAGAATGGTTCAGCCTTGGGTGCGCGTGGTGTGCCTCAATTCCATTACCCCAAAGACCATGGATGAAAACTAGCCATTCTCAGGGTGTCTAGTTAGATGCGCAGCCCCGGGAAGGGGTCCTACTGCTGGGCGAGTATATGTATGTGTCTTCTATCACACTTTAACCAGAGTTTAGGAAAGAGGATATAGAAGGAAAGAAATCAAGGTGGGCAAGGAAAATGATGAGTAAAGAAGTAATGAGGAAACAGTGATTAGGACTTTTTATCCCAGATAATCTGGTAGAATGGTATAACCAAACACAGACTCAAGAACATTGATCTAATCTGCAACCACCGAAATTTGTAATGTGCTTGGCAGGAAGGATATGCAGTATGGGATGGAATATGGGTACACTGATGGAGGGAATTTGACACTGGTGGTCGGATTGATGTTGGAATATGATATGCCTAAAACTTAGCTACCAATAACTATGTAATTCATAGTTTTTTTAATTCAATACAAATTATTTTTCAAAAGTAAAATAGTTTCTCCAAAACAACAAGTTACTAATAATCAATTTACTGGTGGTTAAGAATTATTAATACATTTACAACTCTATATAGCTATTAGAAAAAACAGAATAAGAAACAAGAAAACAGAATAGAAACCCACACTGTGGTCTGGAAGAAGTAACATCGTAACAATGATTATACTACTCATTATTTTATACAAATGAAATTAGTTTCCCATTAAAATGCATTTTTTCAGTCGTAGAAAAAGCACTGAAAAAACTTGTATTAAATCATAAAGCTTTATGAATTCAAATGAAAATATGAGAAAAAGAAATAAGGCATTTCATTCCCTGACTTTCAACTATACCATAAATCTATAGTAATCAAAATAGTGTGGTACTGGAATAAAAGAATTTTTGAAACCAATAAAATAGACGAAGAGCTCAATTATAAACACCTACACTCACAGGTAACATTTTTAAAAGCAGCTAGTTGAATGTAGTGGTGGAGCAAATAAAGTCCTCTCTGCATACTTTTCTACAACATTTCACCATATCATTTGAAATCTTAATGAAAATAAAACTTTCAGCTCTCTGTATCACCTATTCTCTCTCTTAATAATAATTACCCTAAACTTTTACTATGGTAAAGATGACTTTTACTTTTCAATATAAATAAAATAAAATGCGAAATTTGTAATTTGAAGCACCATAAGAAAAGGGTGAATGTTATTTTATTCTAAGACCTAATATTTCAGTATCTCTTCTTTGATAATCAAATAAGTGATTTCTTGTTTTTTAAATTTCCAGATTGACAATTGAGTGCATTCATTTGGAAATTTATTACAATAATGCTCCAGTGCAAAAAGAATGGGAAAATAAGCCTTAATAACTATAAAACTGCATCTCTTAATATTATAAAACATTAATATATCTAGTATAAGAACAAAAATACAGACTTTTCTATGTATAAAGATGTGCTAAATAAAACTTTCTAAAATAAAGCACGAAATATTTCACCTTTATTGCTAAGATTCTCACATCGTGTAGTCAAAAACAGTGATGAAAATTTCCTTCACACTTATTCTACTGTTAGCTATTTTATTTTTAATCCCACTCTCTAGCACTTCTTTTCATCAACCAAAAAATATAGCAATTATTGACACTTCTGTCTCTCATAGTGCCAGACAGAAAACCTTTGAAAATTATTTTGTTTATCTTATGTTCTCAATATATTAAATAGAAAAACAAGTAAACGACACACAAAATAGGTGTGGTTTCTATATCTTAGAGCAATGAATATGTATATTCTAAGGTATAACTTATACTTCTATATCCTAGCCTGATCTATTTGTTATAGCAATGTATGCCTAAAGAAGTAGATTAAGGGTAAGGCAAATAAACATTCCTTCCATAATTCTATAATCTACTGAAACTGTTAATCGAGTTTTAAAAGCTTGAATTTGCAGAGATTTTGTTAATTTTCTGAGATAAATATTTTAGGGGAAAACTTTCTAAAGAGGAGGGAAAGAGACAGAGGGCGAAATAGTGGAGACAGGGGTCAAGGGGACTCAGTTACATTGTTGATGGAGGAGTAACGTTTCTAAATATCCAAACCACAGAGTCAAAACTGAAAATATGAAACGCAAACTTCAAAAAAACAATAAAGGGGCTGGAGCAATAGTACAGCTGGTAGGGTGTTTACCTTGCATGCCGCTGACACAGGTTTGATTCCCAGAATCCCATATGGTCCCCCGAGCACCTCCAGGAGTAATTTCTGAGTGCAGATCCAGTAATGACCCCTGTGCATTGCTGGGTGTGGCCCAAGAAGCAAAAAAAATGCAAAAAAAAAAACCAATAAAAATGTGCCTGTCAAGGTGGCAAACTAGGGTGGGAGTGGGAGGGAACTTGTGAAGGGACGTTGACACTGGTGGTGAGATGGATGCTGGAGCATTGTAAATATAAAACTCAACTATGAATATCTTTTTAAGTCGTGTTGACTTAATAAGACAAAATTTAGGGGGGCATATATATACTAGAGTGGCTAAGGCATTTGTTTGTCTTGTGGCTTACCCATTTGATCCTGCAGCACCACCAGGATTGTTCCTTGAGTATAGAGCCAGGGGTAAGCCCTCAGCACCGCCACATGGCCCCCAAAACCAAATAACCAAATAAATAAATAAATAAATAACATTTTAAATGAAAATTACCGTGTTATCATTTCACAAAATCTCTTTTTGCTCTGAGACTTATAATTAAACTTGTATTACTATTTCTTGGTAACATCCCTCACCTCCCCCAAAAGAATAGTATTTAGGAACTGTGGAATTTAAATGTTATGTATAATCCAGTTGTTTTTCCTCTTTTTCAGTTTCTAGGAAACCATTTGTCATTACCCTGTGCTTTTCTAGTCTTTGGTTCTAGGTAAATTATGTTATGAAATTTGACCATGCATTACTGAATAGATAACAAAATGATCATAAGACGTTTATCTTAAGATTTTAATCCTCTATATTCTTTATACCCATCTATTTATTCAGGCACTTATTTTCTCTCTTACAATTTCCTTTCCTTGGTCTATTAAATATAAGTCAAACTAGTGGTAAATAATTAGATTGAATATTAAAAATCATTTATCTATTGTCACCAGTTTTTGAAAAGATTTAAAAAATTATTTTAGTTGAACTAGTAGAATACAATATGATTATTTTCACTATCCTTTTGCCAATACCAGTTATTCAATTCTTCGAATTGTTAACATTTTATTAAATTTGGTCACTTTTGAAAGTTTTCTGCCCTCTTCACACTGCCATTGATTGATACAATTTGATCAGCTCACTCTAGATCCAGTAGGAAATACTTCTACTTTTTCAAGTCAGCCTCCTGGAAAAAATTTAACCACAGAAATAAACACTAGATAATTTTAGCAAAATATATTAAATATTTGAGTGTATTTAAACTAAAAATCATTTTTAAGCCATGACTCAAATATAACTAAATTGAATATTATATTATATACTAAATGTAGCAATACTATTTGCAGAGGAACTGTCTATACAAAAATTATACTTAACTTTATAATTGCATAAAATTTTTCCAATATGCATATATAATTTTAATGCAAAAGTTGATTTGGTTCAGAAAGACAAAGTTTAGGAAGTAGGGTTCTTGCCTTGCATTCTGTTGACCCTAGTTCATTCCCTGGCATATTATATAATTCCTCAATACATCCAAGAGTGTTACATGACTAGAGCCAGCAGACAGCTCTGAGCACATTTAGATGTGGTCTAAAATCTCCCACCTTTGTTTTAATTCAGAAAGGGAATTTATTCTTTCTCAGAAGGCTACCTACCACCATAATTATACTTCCGATTAGTCCCTTATTATCACAGCACAAATTTTTATCACAAGTGTTAAGATAAGAGAATTGGAGATCAGTACTAAATACAAATCTTTAGTCTGATCCAAAAACTTGGAAATAAGTTAAATAGAGAATATCAGAAACAATTGTGGAACAATATTTTTGACTCATCATTTTCTACTTTTATTTTTAACTTGATTTGCTGTAAGGAATAAGAGGTGGGAAATATTCTCACTAATAAAACCCCCTAGGTTGGGATAGTCCCCTAGGAAAAACAGTTTAGGTCTTATGGATAAGCCCATAAATGGTGATTCTTATTTGATCAGACAACAAGAAACCACACAGAGAAGATCATGAAGCAGTGAAAAGGTCATATTTCTGGATGCATCAATTAATAGAAATCATAGCCACACGAGAAAAGATCTTTAAAAACAGCAGTAAGAAGTAGGCAAGTCAAAAAACATAGAGTAAAAGTACTGTATTTAGGTCATCTATACCCTTGGCATAGCTGCTTGGTGCTGATATGATGACCAACCCTTTGTTAAAACAGCATTTTCTTTGGTCTCCAGATAATTGTAGCTTTTACTTACAGACCTGTGAAAGAATAGGGCATATTTTAAAAGAAATAAATGCCCAAATGGGAAAGTTTGCCCTAGAGATATACTAACTTGGTACACAATATTAATAAAGCATTTGCTGCCAATAGACTTATGGGATAGTTCAGGATGAAATAGAAGGATCCATGTGGATAGCTAGAATGTCCATGAATGTCCTCCCAATGCTGGAGGATAAGAGTAGCTGGATGCTCAGGGGAGAGAGAGAAAGAGAAAGAGAGAGTGAGAGAAACGAGGCATTAATATATGACCCTCTAAACAAGGCAACTAGTTTCATGGAGGATATGTTGCCACATAATAGGCAACCACAGGTATTTCCCTCCCTCCAGCAATTTTAAACAGACTACAGGATGCCATAAGAAAACATGAAAGCTACAGAGGCCTTAGTTTCCTCGCTAGCAGTAGAAAGTGAAGAGTTCTTTTCTTAAAAAAGAAACTCACATCTTATTTTTAAATTATTTTATGGGGGGCAGGATCAATAGCACAGTGGATAATGCTTTTGCCTTGCACACTGCCGACCCCGGTTTGATTCCCAGCATCTCATATGGTCCCCCGACCACTGCCAGGAGTAATTCCTGAGTGTATGAGCCAGGCATAAATCCCTGTGCATCGCTGGGGGTGACCCAAAAGGAAAACAAAATGATTTTATGTTTGTACTTTAAAAAAATTTTTTGTATCACTGTGAAATACACAGTTGCAATGTCTTCAGGATCAGTCATCAGTCATATATCATATTTCAACACCTATCCCTTCACCATTGTACATTTCCCACAAACAATATCCCCAGTATCCCTTCTTCCACCTCCACCACATCACCACCACCACCCCACCTGCCTCTGTGTTATGCACTGTTATTCTTACTCTCTCTTAATCCCCATTGAGAATAATGCTTGCTTGGGGTTGTGGTAGATGACTTTGACTGAATTAAAGTTCCTCCAACTTACATTTTCTTAAGAGTTTTTATCATGAATGGATGCTGGATCCTGTCAAAAGATCTTTCTGCAAATATTCATATGGCTCTATCTTTTCTTATATTGATATGTTGTATCATATTGATTAACTTTCAAGTATTACATCATCCTTTAATCCCTGGGATTAATCTGGCTTGGTCATGGTATATGATCTTTTTCATAGACGTTGGATGCTATTTGCTAAAATTTTATTGAGAATCTTTTCATCTGTATTCATCAGGGATATTGGTCTTAATTCTCTTTTCTGTGGTGTCTATGTCTGGTTTTGGTGTCAGGGTGATATTTGCTTCATAGGAACTATTTGGAACTGTTTCTGTTTCTTGACTTTCCTGGAAAGGCTTGAAAAGAATTAGCAGTAGGTCTTCTTTAAAAGTTTGGAAGAATTCACTAATGAATCCATCTGTGCCAGGACTTTTGATTTGGGATAGACTTTTGATTACCATTTCAATTTTATTGATAGTAATAGGTCTGTTCAGGCACTCCTAATGCTGAACTACTAGTTTAGCATTTGGAGGCTATAGGAATCCAGGAATTTATCCATTTCCTCGAGGTTCTCTTATTTCATGGCATAAAATTCTCAATGTAATCTCTAATGATCCTTTAAATTTCTGTAGTTTCTGTTGTGATGTTACTCTTTCCATTTCTGGTTCTTTTTATTAGATTTCTCTTTCTTTGTGAGTCTTGCCAGTCATTTATCGATCTTGTTTATTTTATCTAAGAAACAGTAATTGGTTTCATTGATCTTTTGGATTGTTTTCTGGGCTTCCATATCATTAATTTCTGCTTTAAATTTTATTATTTACTTCCTTCTCCCTGATTTGGGTTCTTTTGTTAGTGTGGTAATCTGTGTGGTAAAATTATTTATGTGGGCTCTTTCTTTTCTCCTGATGAATATTTGTATATCTATAAACTTTCCTCTAACACTGTTTTTGCTAGTGTCCCACAAGTGCTAATAGCTTATGTCTTCATTCTCATTTGTTTTCAGAGTCTTTTCAGGTACTCTTGGACTTCCTCTGTAAGACACTGGTTGTTCAGTAGTGAATTATTTTAATTTCCAGATGTTTTGTTTGGTTTTAAATGCTGTTTCTGATTCACTTATATTTTAAGGACATAATGGTCTGAAAATAGTTGATACATTTTTTATCCTCTTAATTTTATGGAGGTATGTTTTGTGGTCCAACATGTGGTCTATCTTGGAAGATATCCCATGTGCAATGGAACAAAACATGTAGCCAGCTTTTAGGGGATGAAAAGTACTGTATATATCAATACGCTCTCTTCATTTCTTCCCTGAAATAGAGCATTTCCTTGTTAAGCTCTAACTGATCTATCAAGTTAAGATCTAACTGATCTATCAAGAGGAGATAGCTCCAACTACTATTGTGCTGCTATCAGTGTTTTTCTTCAAGTCTATTAGCAGTTGTTTTAAGAATTTTACTGGTCATTTATTATGTGAATATATATATATATGGGCTGGAGCAATAGCACAGCATGTAGGGCTTTGCCTTGCATGTGGTCGACCCTGGTTCGAATTCTCCACCTCTCTTAGAGAGCGTGGTGAGCTACCCAGAGTGTCCCGCCTACAAGGCAGAGCCTGGCAAGCTCCCTATGGCATACTTGATATGCCAAAAACAGTAACAACAAGTCTCACAATTGAGACATTATTAGTGCCCGCTCAAGCAAATTGATGAACAATGGGAGTACAGTGCCACAGTACTACATATATATTTAAAAATGTGAGTTCTTCCTGATGTAAGACCCCTTGTTCATTAAGAGATGATGTTCATTGTCTCTTATAATCATCAGTCTGAAATTTGTTTGGACTGATACTAGTATGGTCACATCACCTTTTTTGAAGGAGTCGTTAACTTGTAGAATTGTTTTCCAGCCTTTCACTTTCAGTCTATGTTTGCTCTGACTGTTCAGATGTGCTTTTTGAAGGCAGCAGAGTGTTAGGTTCATTCTTATAATCCATCCTGCCACTCTGTGTCTCTTAGTTGGTGCACTTAGCCCATTAACACTCAGACAGACTATTGTTATGGGGTCTTGCACCATCTTTCTGAAAGAGCTTGATTTGTTTAAGGGGTTGTCTCATCTTAAAGTGGCTGTTTAGTTTTTCTTCTATTCATGGTTTTAAGTCTATGAAGTTTCTGAATTGCTGTTTGTCTGTGAAGGTGTGTGTTGTTCCTTCAAATATGAATGAGAGTCTAGCTGGGTAAACTACTCTTGTTGAGGCCTTCATTTCACTGATTTTTTCACTATATACCACCAACGTATTTGGGCATGGAGGGTTTCATCAAATGTGTCTGTTGTAATATTAAAGATGCTCCTTTATAAGCAATTTTTTATTTGATCTTCCTGCATTAAGTATTTTATGTCTATCTGTGGTTTTCCTCATTCTGATTAGGATGTATCTTGGGGTACTTTTATTTGGATTTCTTTTAACTGGTACCCTTTGGGTTTCCTGTATCTGGGTGCATGAACTCTTCAGCTCTGAGAAGTTCTCAATAATGATCACTTTGACAGTTCTTTTTCATCAGAGTTTTCTTCATGCCCCTCTGATACTCCAATGATTCTTATGTTGTTCTTAAATTCATCCAAATATTCTCTTGAGATCTGTTGACTTATTTTGAGGCTCTTTTCTATCTTCTGCTGTCCTCTGGAGAATCCCTGAACCTCTTCCTAGAGCTCACTGATTCTGTCCTCAGCTGCTGTTACTCTGCTGTTGGGGCTTTCCAAGTGAGTTTTGCATTTCACCCACCAGGTTTTTTAGATCTGTCATTTCTGTTTGTAGTTTCTTCACTTCTGCTCTCATATCCTCTTGTATTTTATTGGCGTTGTGGTGCATTCCATTGTTTCTTTGAGCTTCTAATGCATACTTAACAGCTTCATTCTAAATTCATTTTCAGAGTGATTATATAGCTCATTATTACTGTTGGGTCATCTGGGCTAGCGCCTTCACTTCTGAAGCCTGGTGGGTTTCTGTGTTGCTTTACCAGTGTGATCTTTGCAGTTTTGAATGTCACATTTACTGTTTCTCTGTGTTTCTGGCGAAAAGTTAATTGTAGTAGACCTAATGGATTATAGGCCTAATGTATTTGGGGTAGTCAGGCGGCTCTAGTGGAGTTCTGTATAAGAGGCTAATTTGTGGTTCCTTTGGGATATGGTGGGAAGCCACTCCTACTAGTTTTCTGACCTATATATAACTTTAGCTGGTAGGTCCATGCAGCTTGTGATCTAGTTGGGAGGTTCCTGCAGCCTTGGGCCCGCCATTCTGCACTGCTCACTCTTTTGGTCCTGGCACAGCCTGTACAAAGTCACCTCCTGAATGATCTTTAAAGGAACTCTTAACTTTGCTAAGTACTTTATTGTTCCTTAAAGGCAATGTTTTATCTCGAAAGATTTTAACAAAGCTTCTTTTTTCACGTATGCCCCAAAGCAGAAGGTAGATTGTACTTTCTTGTGAGTAAAATGAAACATTTACTTTCTTTTTCAATGATTTTCTTTGTTGAAAATCATTGTATGGTATTGAAAATGTTAATATTTTTTCCTTGGAGATAGTAAAACACAAAATGATAACACTGTTTTAGGTTTACATGTATTTGTACATAATTTAATTTTTCAGTTTTATACTAAAAAGATAACTCTCTCTGAACCTGCTTCTACAAGAGACAGACAGGAACCAGAGTGTGAGGTGCCGAAACCATTCTCAACTAGCCAACAGGGCTCCATTCTCCCTGGAGACGGTCTGTATACACTTCAGCTGCTCTCACCCCATTCTTTTTTTAATTTTTAGTAGTGAAACACCACGAGGTACAGTAGTAGACTTACAAATTTGGGGGCTTAGGTTTCAATTTATACAGTGTTCCTGTAACCATCCCACTACCAGTGCCAATTTCCCACCACGACTGATCCCAAAATCCCTCCGACCTCCCTCCCCCCCGCCCACTCTCCCTCTGTGGCAGGGCTTTCCCTTTTGTTCTCTCTCACCTTTGGAGAGCCGTGGTTTGCAATAGATGCATTGAGTGGCAATCATATTTGGTCTATAGTCTACTATCAGCATGCATCTCCCATCCTGGGAGGATCCTCCAAACACCCTTTATTTGGTGCTCCCTTTTCTATCTGAGCTGTCTTTCCCCTTGGCATGTGCGACTGGCCTCCAAGCTATGAAGTGAACCTCCTGGTACATATCTCGGTTATTCTTAGGTGGTAGTCTCCTATTTTGTTACTTTTTGTTCCCCAGATAAAAGCAATGTTTCTTTGTCAGTCCATATATTTCTGACTCATTTCACTTAGCATGATACTTTTCATGAAGTACCACTTGTATGTAAATTTCATGACTTCATCTTTTCTAACAGCTACATAGTAATCCATTGTGTAGATGTACCAAAGTTTCTTTAACCAGTCATCTGATCTTAGGCACTCTTTTTTTTTTTTTTTCAGATTCTGGCTATTGTAAACAGTGCTGCAATGAACAAACAAGGGAAGATGTCACTTCAACTATACTTTTTTGCCTCACTGGGATATATTCCCAGGATTGGGAATTATTTGGGGTCAAATGGGAGCTGGGTCAAATGGGAGCTCAATTTCTAATTTTTTGAGAATCATCTATAGTGTTTTCCAAAAGGGCAGTCGGCAGTCACACCAGCAGTGGAGGAGGGTCCCTTTCTAGCCTCATCTGTGCCTACCCCGGTTGCTTTTGTTCTTTTGGATGCGGGCCAGTCCCTGTGGTGTGAAATAATATCTCATTGTTGTTTGATCTGCATCTCCCTGATGATTAATGATATAGAGAATTTTCTCATGTGCCTTTTAGCCATTCTGATTTCTTCTTTAAGAAAGTTTCTGTTCATTTCGTTGCCCCATTTTTTGATGGGGTTGGATGTTTTCTTCTTGTGGAGTTCAACCAGTACGTTGTATATCCTTGATATCAACTCTTTGTCAGATGTGTATTGGGCGAATATCCTTTCCCATTCTGTAGACTGTCTTTGTATTTTGGTCACTGTTTATTTTGAGGTGCAGAAGCTTCTTAGTTTAAGATAGTCCAATTTGTCTATCTCTGTTTTCATTTGCTTAGACATTGGTATGTGATCTTTGAAGATATCATTACCTTCAGTGTCATGGAGGGTTTTGCCAACTTTGTCTTGAATGCACCTTATGGATTGCGGTTTGATGTTGAGGTCTTTAATCCATTTTGATCTTCCTTTTGTACATGGAGTTAGGCATAGATCTGGGACCACTTTTTTGCATCCACGCCAGCATTGGTTGCTTTTGTTCTTTTGAATGTGGGCCAGTTTCTGAGGTGTGAGATGGTATCTCATTGTGGTTTTGATCTGCATCTCCCTGATGATTAATGATGTAGAGCATTTTCTCATGTGCTTTTTTGCCATTCGGATTTCTTCTTTGAGAAAGTCTCTGTTCATTTCCTTGCCCCATTTTTTGATGAGGTTGGATGTTTTCTTCTTGTGGAGTTCAACCAGTATTTTGTATATCCTTGATATCAACCCCTTGTCAGATGTGTATTCGGCGAATATTCTTTCCCATTCTGTAGACTGTCTTTGTATTTTGGTCACTGTTTCTTTGGAGGTGCAGAAGCTTCTTAGTTTAAGATAGTCCCATTTATCTATCTCTGTTTTCACTTGCTCGGCCAGTGGCGTGGCATCTTTGAAGATACCATTAGCTTCAATGTCATGGAGGGTTTTGCCAACTTTATCTTTAATGTACCTTATGGTTTCTGGTCTGATGTGGAGGTCTTTAATCCATTTTGATCTTACTTTTGTACATGGTGTTAGGCAGAGTTCTGAGCCCATTTTTTTGCATGTAGCCATCCAGTGATGCCAGCACAATTTGTTAAAGAGGCTTTCCTTACTCCACTTCACATTTCTTGCACCTTTGTCAAAGATTAGATGATCCTATGATTGAGGGGAGATGTCCGTGTATTCAACTCTGTTCCATTGGTCTGCAGTTCTGCCTTTGTTCCAGTACCATGCTGTTTTGAATACTATGGCTTTCTAGTAAAGTTTGAAGTTAGGGAGGTTGATTCCTCCCATTTTCTTTTTCCCAAGAATTGCTTTAGCTATTCGTGGGGGCTTATTGTTCCATATAAATTTCAGGAGTGTTTGCTCCATTTCTTTGAAGAATGTCATGGGTATCCTTATAGGAATTGCATTGAATTTATACAATGCTTTCGGTAGTATTGCCATTTTGACAATGTTAAGTCTCCCGACCCATGAGCAGGGGATATCTTTCCATTTCCACATTTCCTCTTTTATTTCCTGAAGTAGCGTTTTGTGGTTTCCTTTGTACAGGTCCTTTACTTCCTTAGTTAAGCTGATTCCTAGGTACTTGATTTTCTGGGGCACAATTGTCAACGGGATTGATTTTTTCACGTAACTTTCCTCTCTCTCATTGTTTGCGTATAGGAAATCCATGGACTTTTGGGTATTGATTTATAGCATGCAACTTTACTATACCAGTCTATTGTTTCTAGGAGTTTTTTGGTGGAGGTTATTGGGTTCTCTAAATATAGTATCATATCGTCTGCGAATAGTGAGAGCTTGATTTCTTGCTTTCCTATCTGAATGCCCTTAATATCTTTTTCTTGCCTAATCGCTATTGCAAGTACTTCCAGTACTATATTGAACAGCAGTGGAGAGAGTGGGCATCCTTGTCTTGTCCCTGATCTTAGAGGGAAGGCTCTCAGTTTTTCCCCATTGAGGATGATACTTGCTGTAGGCTTGTGGTAGATGGCTTTAACTATGTTGAGGAAAGTCCCTTCTATACCCATTTTGGCTAGGGTTTTCATCATAAAGGGGTGCTGGATCTTGTCAAATGCTTTCTCTGCATCTATTGATATGATCATATGCTTTTTATCTTTTCTTTTGTTGATATGGTGGATTATGTTGATTGATTTCCGAATGTTAAACCATCCTTGCATCCCTGGGATGAATCCTACTTGGTCATGGTGTATGATCTTTTTGATGAGTAGTTGTATTCTATTTGCTAGTAGTTTGTTGAGGATCTTTGCATCTGTGTTCATCAGGGATATCGGTCTGTAGTTCTCTTTCTTTGTGTTATCTCTGTTTGCTTTTGTTATCAGTGTGATATTTGCTTCGCAGAAACTGTTCGGAAGTGTATTTGATATTTCAATTTCGTGGAAAAGCTTAAAGAGGATTGGGAGTAAGTCTTCTTTAAAGATTTGGAAGAATTCACTAGTGAATCCATCCGGGCCAGGGCTTTTGTACTTGGGGAGACTTTTTATTACCATTTCAATTTCCTTGATGGTGATTGGTCTGTTCAGGTATTCCAGGTCTTCTTGGTTCAGCCTTGCGAGTCTGTAGGAGTCTAGGAATTTATACATTTCCTCGAGGTTTTGATGTTCCGTGGCATAAAGCTTCTCAAAGTATTCCCTGAGTACCCTTTGAATTTCTGTAGTTTCTGTTGTAATAACCCCCTTTTCATTTCTGATTCGGTTTATTAGGGTTTTCTCTCTCCCTTTCTTTGTTAGTTTTGCTAGGGGCTTATCGATCTTGTTAATTTTCTCGAAGAACCAGCTCTTGCTTTCATTGATCTTTCGGATTGTTTTTTGGGTTTCCATCTCGTTAATCTCTGCTCTGAGTTTTATTATTTCCTTCTTCCTGTTAGGGTTGTGCTCCTTTTGTTGGTCCTTCTCCAAGTTCTTAAGCTGTGAGGTTAGTTTATTTATGTGGGCTCGCTCCTCCTTTCTGAGGAATGCTTGTAGAGCTATAAACTTTCCTCTTAAGACAGCTTTTGCTGTGTCCCATAAGTTTTGGTAACTCGTGTCCTCATTTTCATTTGTTTCTAGGAATCTTTTGATTTCCTCTTAATTTCCTGTCTAAGCCACTCGTTGTTCAGTAGCGCACTGTTTATTTTCCAGGAGTTTGATTTAGTTTTCTGTTTTTGTGTGTGATTTACTTCTAATTTCAGCGCATTATGGTCTGAGAAGATTGTTGATATAATCTCTATCTTCTTAATTTTATGGAGGCATGTTTTGTGGCTCAGCATGTGGTCTATCTTGGAGAATGTTCCATGTACGCTTGAGAAGAATGTGTACTCAGCTTTTTGTGGATGAAGTGTCCTGTATATATCTACTAAGTCCCTTTCTTCCATTGTTTCCCTCAGATGAAGTATGTCCTTGCTAAGCTTGAGTCTGTTTGATCTATCAAGAGGTGACAAAGCGGTGTTGAAGTCTTCCACTAGTATTGTGTTGCTATTGATGTCTTTTTCCAAATCTATGAGTAGTTGTTTTAAGTATTTTGCTGGTCTCTCATTAGGTGCATATACATTTATTATTGTAAGTTCTTCCTGTTGTACAGATCCTTTGATCAATAAGAAATGGCCTTCACTTTCTCTTATGACCTTCTTCACTCTGAAATCAATGTGGTCTGATATTAGGATGGCTACCCCAGCTTTTTTCTGGGAGCTGTTTGCCTGTAGGATTTTTTCCAGCCTTTGACTCTGAGTCTGTGTTTGCTTTGACTATTGAGATGTGTTTCTTGCAGGCAGCAGAATGTTGGGTTCATTTTTCTAATCCGTCCTGCCACTCTATGTCTTTTAATTGGTGCGTTTAGCCCATTGACATTGAGAGAGATTATTGTTATGGGATTTTGTCCCATTGTTCTGTTGAAATTTGGTGTATTTGAGGGGCCTATCTTGCCTTAAAGTAGCCCATTTAGTTGTTCTTTTAACCATGGTTTTGAGTCTATGAAGTTCCTGAGCTGTTGTTTGTCTGTGAAACTGTGTGTTGTTCCTTCTATTATGAATGAGAGTCTTGCTGGGTAAAGTATTTTTGGAGAGGCATTTATTTCGTTGAGTTTTTTCACTATGTCCCACGACTGTTTTCGGGCCCTGAGTGTTTCATCAGAAAAATTAGCTGTGAATTTTAAGGATGATCCTTTGTAAGAGATTTCTTTCTTCGATCTTTCTGCTTTCAGAATTTTGTCTCTGTCTAAAGTTTTGGTCATTTTGATCAGGATATGTCTACGGGTATTTTTATTCGGATTTCTTCTAGCTGGTACCCTTCGGGCCTCCTGAATGTGGTCACAAGTTTTCTTCAGCTCTGGGAACGTTGTAGCAATGATTTATTTGACAGTTTCTTCTTCATCAAGGTTTTCTTCCTGTCCCTCTGGGACTCCAATGATTCTTATGTTATTCCTTTTGGCTTCGTCACGGTCTTCTCTTGCCATCTGTTCCCGAATTGTGAGTCTCTTTTCCATTTTCTGCTCTTTCCTGGAGAGTCTCTGAACTTCATCTTCGAGCTCACTGATTCTGTTCTCAGCCGCTGTTACTCTGCTGCTGAGGCCTTCCACTGAGGTTTTCAATTCGGCTACCATGTTTTTCACGTCCGACATTTCTAATTGCATTTTCCTCATTTCTGCCTTCAAATCCTCTTGTCTTTTATTGGCATTGCTTTCCATTGTTTCTTTTAGTTCCCTAAGCATCCTAAGTAGCTCCTTTCTGAATTCCTTGTCAGAGAGGTTGTCTAACACTACAGAACTGCTGGTGTCTTCTGGGGTAGGCTCTTCAATAAGAAAGCTTGGCGGGCTTTTGCGTTGCTTTACCATTGTGACCAGTGTGGTTTGGTACTTCAAGTTCACTGTTACTATTCTGGTTGAGTGAGGAGAGACTGCCAGGAGCCGTTCAGCTTTGTTGCTGCTAGATGGGCCTCTTCTACCTTTCTGAATCTGACCTTCTACTCAGTCATGTGTTATTCTTTGTTTTATAACTGACATTGAGTGAAACTTTTGGAGGAGGTGCTATTTACTACTGAGCTTTTACAGCTATTTTCAAACAGGACTTTTGTTGGAAATGGAGTAGGTGAGTGGGATGTTGTTGAGTTGTAGTAGAAGAGGTGAGAAATTTTTGGAAGGTATTGGGTGATAAGTTGATGAAAAGGAGGAAAGGATGAAAGTCCAAATTGCTTGGAGGTAGTGATATACCTGCGCCAGGAAGAAGGCCACGCCCACTTTTGGAAGGCCACGCCCCCTTCTTGGAGGCCACGCCCCTAGCTAGACCCAGGCCACTCCCTCCCAGGATCCTGGATGGACAGCCGCTCTGGAGCTGGACTCGCTGTCCTTCCGCGGGGATCGGTGGGCGGCGCGGCGCGGCTGGGGTCAGGGGCGGGGATCGGCTGGGCTCCTCCAATGCACCTGGATGTGGGGGGGGGCGATGGACTGCCGCTCCGGAGCTGGACGCGCTGTCTTTCCGCGGGGATTGGTGGGCGGCGTGGCGCTGCTGGGGTCAGGGGTGGGGATCGGCTGGGCTCCTCCAACCCACCTGGATGTGCCGGGGGTGGGGGGGGGGGCGCGATGGACTGCCGCTCTTGAGCTAGACGCGCTGTCCTTCCACGGGGATTGGTGGGCGGCATGGCGCGGCTGGGGTCAGGGGTGGGGATTGGCTGGGCTCCTCCAACCCACCTGGATGTGCAGGGGGTGGGGGGCGATGGACTGCCGCTCTTGAGCTGGATGCGCTGTCCTTTCGCGGGGATTGGTGGGCGTCGCGGCACGGCTGGGGTCAGGGGCGGGGATCGGCTGGGCTCCTCCAACCCACCTGGATGTGGTGGAGAAGTTTTTCTTGTAGGCAGCAGAATGTTGAGTTCAATTTTCTGATCCATCATGCCACTTTGTGTCTTTTAATTGGTGCACTTAGCACATTGACATTGAGAGAAATCATTGTTATGAGGTTTTCTCTCTTTTTATGTTTAAATTTGTTGTATCTTAGGGACCTGTCTTGTTTTACTGTAGCCCGTTTAATTGTTTTTTTAACCATGGTTTTGAGACTATGAAGTTCCTGATATGTTGTTTGTCTGTGAATCTGTGAGTTGTTCCTTCTGTTATGAATGAAAGTCTCACTGAGTAAAGTATTTTTGGTGAGGCATTTATTTCTTTGAGTTTTTTCACTATAACCCACCACTGTTTTCCCACCATGAGGGTTTCGTCAGCTGTGAATCAGCTGTGAATCAGCTGTGAATCTTAAAGATGCTCCTTTATAGGCAAGTTCTTTCTTTGATATTGCTGCTTTTAGAATTTTGTCTCTATCTAAGGTTTTGGTCCTTTTGATCAGGAAGTGTCTTGGGGTATTTTTATTTGTATTTCTTCTAGCTGGTACCCTTCGGGCCTCCTGAATATGTTCGCATGTTTTCTTCAGCTCTGGAAACGTCGTAGGAATGATGTCTTTGACAGTTTCTTCTTCATCAGGGTTTTCTTCCTGTCCATCTGGGACTCCAATAATTCTTATGTTACTCCTATTGGCTTCATATCGATCATCTCTTGCCATGTGTTCCTGAATTGTGAGTCTGTTTCCCATTTTCTGCTCTTTTCTGGAGAGTCGTTGGACTTCATCTTCAAGCTCACTGATTCTGTCCTCAACAGCTGTTACTCTGTTGCTGAGGCCTTCCACTGATTTTTTTCAATTCACCTACCAGGTTTTTCAGGTCTGATATTTCCGTTTCTAATTTTGTTTGTATTTCCTCATTTCTACCTTGAAATTCTCTTGTCTTTTATTGGCATTGACATCCTTTGTTTCTTTTAGCAACCTAAGCATCCTCAGTAGCTCTCTTCTAAATTACTTGTCACAAAGGTTGTCTAGAACTTCAATACTGTTGGTGCCTTTTGGGCTAGCCTCTTCAATAAATACACTTGGTGGTCTTCTGCTTTGCTTTACCATTGTGACCTGTGTGGTTTAGACCTTTACACTCACTGTTACTGTTTTGCTTGATATGCAGAATGAGTTGAGTTTGGCTTAATAAATTATTGACTAATGTGTTTCTGGTGGTTAAACTATCCTAGTTAACGTTCCATCTAAGAGGGTAACCTATGGTTTCTATGAAAATGTAGGATTGGCATAACTCATGGCCGCATTAGCGGCCGCAGCACCGGGAAAGTGGCCCTGCCGCCGGGCGGGTACCTGGATGAATGAGGAGAAGGTGCTTGGTACAGTTCAGTTTTGCTTTTGCGTGGTGTGCCTCAATTCCCGTCCCCCGCAGACCAAGGGTAAAAACCAGCCTCTCTCAGGGGATCTAGTTAGATGCACTGCCCCAGGAAGTGGCCCTGCTGCTGGGAGGGTACCTGGATGAATGAGGATAAGGTGCTCACCCCATTCTTAAAGAAACAGAAAATGGCCATTGATGGATCCTTCCTGTATGGCTGTGTGAGTGTGGGTGGCCATTTTTCAGTGTATAGTCATTTCATCTCTCTGTATGTATGTAGAATATTGTAATGTTAAAGCCAAGGTAGGGTTAGAATTTAATATCTTCAAATGCATTATGTACTCTGATTTTAAGACTTAAAATTATTTTAATATTTCTCAGGTTATACATTATGGAAACTAAGATAATATTGTATCTCTAACAGTAGTTCTAAGTTGCAGGAAATAAAAGGGTTAGCTTCTATTAGCTTATATTTTTCAGAATATCAAAAATATTCATTTTTTAATCCTTTTATATGAAGAGTGGACTTAATCTTCTGAAAAACCAAAATATTTGCTTTACTGTATCAGGAAGATGATGCTGAGATTGAACATTAAGTGTATATCAAATTGGAGCTTTTATTCTAAAATTATTATAAAATATTTCAAATGTAACTAAACTGTAGTCTTAAAACTACAGAAAGTAAAAGTGGTTTCTTCAAAACAGCAGTGTTTTCTTAGAGGCCTAGTCAATCTCAATTAGAAATTAGACTGTTGTACCAATAAGAGAGGTGCAAAATTATTAAAAATTAATCAAGGAAACTGCTTTTTGTATTTTATACATTTAAGATAATCAAAATTTCTCTTGTAATGGTATCTAAAAATTTAGTAATAAACAATGATTTTTTATGTCTGATAGTAGATATTTATTTTGCTTGTAGACCTAAGGGACAGAAAACAACTTAGGGAATTCATAACCTTTAAACGAATGAAGCATTAAAGAAGCTTCTTTAAAGGGCAGGACTAGATTTCCTGCATGTGGAACTGAGAATGGCTCTCATTCATGGTGCTTAATATTGCCCACTATTACATAAATAAAAGTTTATTTACTCCTAGCTTGCGAAAGGATTTTACATTTTTAAACAGGAATTAAAAGCTCATTTATATTGAATATTATATGTTGTTTCAGCATTTGTATGTCCTTAGAGATGTTTTGAAATCTTTCACCTATTAAATAAGACACTTATTTAATAAGTGAAGTAACTATAAACTAATATTTTCAGTAACTATAAAAAATATTTTCTATTTTAAAACCAGTACTTCCCTTCTTAGGATAAATCACAATACTTTTATAGTCCTATTCATATTCCCCCCTTGAATTTTCTAATTTTCTTCAGTCTTACTAAATTCTGCGCTTGTAGGCTTTACTATACCCTGTGAATTATAAAATATATTAGCAAAGTAATTTCTCAAGTTTTATTAATGACAGGGATGACATGATGGATATCACAATGAAACCCAAGTAAAAACAAAACTTAATGCAGAAAAACTTTTAAAAGTCAGAGTTGAAAACTTATTTAGATAAATGAGAAAGGGATTATATTATATTATTTGAATTTATTTATGTAGGTTAACATCATATAGCAATCAGTCACAATTTGATTTTTCTTGATTAATTTTCTTATAATTCCATTTAGCATTTTATTGGAACAAGAAATCACTTGATAACTTGACTTCCCGTTAATCGTCGATTTGCTCGTGCAGGCGCCAGTAACACCTCCATTTGTCCCTGTCGCGTGCTAGTGTAGCCCAATGGTGTTTGTTTGCTCTGGGAACACAAAGAGCCTCAAACCGATAGTTCATGATCTTGATGAAGAAGTCTGACCATCTGGTAGGTGGGTGGCCACGCGGTCTTTTGACATCCCGTGGAATCCAGTCCATAACAGCTCTATTCCAGCGGTCCTCTTTAAATCTCATTACGTGACCAGCCCATCTGATATTTAACACCTTGGCAAACGAGACACCGTCCCTGATTCTTGATCCTCGACAGATGTCGGAACTCCGGATTCTTTCTCTCATTTGAGTGAAACAAGCATAGCACTTTCAATTCCTCTTTGGGAGAACCGAATAGCGTTCTCATCCTGTTTGAATAGGGTCCAGGTCTCAGAGGCATATGTTAATGCAGGAAAAACAGTGGAATCAAAGAGATGTGCCCGGAGCTGGAGGTTCTTCGTCCTCTTAGCTATTTCTTCAACGCTATTGAAGGCATTCCAAGCCACTCTCTTCTTCCTGCGCAGCTCGGGTGCCAGGACATTTGTCATGTTGACTTCTCGACCTAGGTACACATAACTGTTGCATTCGGAGATGGTCGTTCCGTTGAGAGCAAATGGGGCATCAGGAATGAGGCTGTTTCTCATAAACATTGTATTCGTAAGATTCAGTTGTAGTCCGACCTTTCCACACTCACGGTCGAAGTTGGCCAGCATTTGTGCCGCTTGGCTGATGTTTGGTGTTATTAAAACAATGTCATCAGCAAAACAGAGGTGGTGTAGGTGCTGACCATCTATCTTCACTCCCATTCCTTCCCATTCCAGTCGTCACATGATGTTCTCGAGAGTGGCACTGAAGAGTTTCGGTGAAATGGTATCACCCTGTCGAACCCCTCTCTTAACATCAATGATTACTTCTTTGTAGAATGGTGAGATCCTGGTAGTGAATCTGTAATACAGCTCACAGAGGATCTTGATGTATTGAGCTTGAATGCCCTGATTGGCTAGGGCTTCAATGACCACTTCCATCTCAACAGAATCAAAGGCCTTCTTTAAATCAATGAACGTTAGACAGAGCAGCATCTTGAACTCCCAAGAAACCTCAATTATCGTGTGAATATGGTCGATGGTTCTGAATCCTTTGTGGAACCCGACTTGCTCGCATGGTTGTCCTTCATCTAGTGTTCTGCCAATCCTATTCAGGATGACTCGAGTGAACAACTTGTAGATGACAGACAATAGGCAGATCAGGCAATAGTTGCCAATGTCATGGATGTCTCCCTTCTTGAAGAGTAGTACAGTCTTGCTGGGTTTCCATTGGGACAGATCCTTGCATTCAGACAGGTAGCGTGTGAAGTGCTGAGCCAGTGTATTGATGAGTACTGATGGCAGATTCTTCAGGTGTTCAGGTCTGACCTTGTCTCGGCTGGGTGCTGTTCATTTCTTTACTGACGAAATGGCGTGTTGGATTTCGGAAGGGAGAACATTGGGAATGACATATCCATCCTGTGGAATTTGGCATGTGGGCAGGTGGACATGGCTATCGAAGAGATTTGAGTAGAAGTCATGGATAATCTCCATTGCCGTTCTGGAGGATGTGATAGATCCATCAGGACATCAGAGGGCAGTCATCTTGGTCTTGTAGTTGGCGAAGGACAGGCGGGCGTTACAAATACTTTTTCCGGCTTCTGCCACATCTACCAACACTTCTGCTCTTCTCTCTTTGAGGTCTTCGTTGATCGCATCTCTGCACTGCTTTGCAAGCTTGGACGTTTGCTTGCGGTTGCCTGAGGCATGTGCCAAACCACGTTGGCGAATAAGCTCAAGAGTTTTCGAAGACAGGCATCTTTTTGTGACTCTCTCTCTCTCTTGGCATTCCTCGCACAATCATGGAGGTGCTGAAGCAGTGGATCGTATTCCTCGTCAATGTTGTCAACAATGGCATCTTCCCATGTTGCTGCAATAGTGCCAAAGAGCTCCCAGTTGGTGGTCGTTCTGGGAGTTCTCTTCTTAAACTTTGCCGCCCTTTCTCCCCGCTCTGTGAAGTAGAATTTTGCACGAAGGAGACGGTGTTCTGGTCCCATGTGGAATTTTGGGACAAAGAAATATGAAGTAAATTTTGTTATGTACCTGCTAAAGGGTCAGGCTTGAGGAGTGGGAGGGAAACTGGGAAAACTAGAGCAGGGAAGGTCACACTAGTGGTGGGATAGTTGTTGGAACAACAAACTGTGTTGTGAACAACTTTGTAAATCATAATTGTTTATAAACATAAAATTTTAAGAACTAAATACTCTACTCACTATCATCTTAACCTCAGAGGTAATTCTGGAGCAATTCCTATAGCAACCAGAAGAGTTAAACTTAGTAAAATCTTTTTGGTTTATCATCTTTTTAATAGTGAAGTACCATCAATGTGAAATAGTGAAATGCTATTAAGAAAAACTTGAAAAATATTTTTAAAGAATGAAAGTATTTAAGTGCTGAAAAGTATTGAAGTACTTTTCAGGCATTAATCTTGTACTAACTTTTATATATCTGCCTCTGGTGAACAGGCCTGAAGGAGGGCGACTTAAGACCCCTATTGCAAACCACAACACCCAAAAGGAGAGAGAGAGAGCAAAAGGGAATGCCCTGCCACAGAGGCGGGGTGGGCTGGAGGGGACAGGATAGGGGTGGTGGGAGAGATGCTGGGACCATTGATGGTGGAAAATGGGCACGTTGGAGGGATGGGTACTCAATCACTGTATGACTGAAATGCAAGCACGGAAGTTTGTAAGTCCGTAACTGTACCTCATTGTGAGTCACTAATAGAAAATTTAAAATAAATAAATAAATAAAATGCAAGCTGCTCAAGTCCCTAGCTGGAGCATTCACGGGGAAAAAATTAATAACTAGCTTTTCAAACTGTATTATTATTCAGTTTGCCTTCATAGATAATTCTCTTATGTCTATTTGCTGCCAAATCCTGTTCTTGGCTTTCAAAAGCCTAGTAAATGGTAAAGGAGTATTGTTGGTAGCAACATATCATCCAGATTGAATGGATTTCCCAAAAATCAAATATTAGAAATCCCAGTTGTTACCAATATATAGAATCGGGTCTATTTTGTATGCTGGAGCTTTATTGCCACCAAACAGAGGTCAATTTTCTTATTGAAGCAGACAGGTAGTCTGTGGGATGACTATATAATAATTATTATATGTAATTATATAATGACTGTATATTAAGTTCTTGGGACTTACTAAAACCATGATGAGATTTGAAGAAGTTACTCTGTCAGTATTCCTAAAGCAGATAAAGGTACTTTGTGGACACAGAAACAGAGGCCGGCTAAGACTCTAAGTGATACCAGCACAGGCCTACAGAAGTCTGGATGCCCCTCCAGAGAGAACCCCCAGCAAGAACAAAGGGTGATGATAAGGACATGAAGGTGGACAACCAAAAGTTTCACCCTTTCCTCCTTGACAAGTTCATAGCAATGGACTCTTAACTAGGTATAAAGTCCCATGTCAGGGTAGCTTTGGAGATAATATATAAATTCAACTTTGCAAAGACAGGCAGGGCACCTTCCCATTCTGGGAGGTGGTCTGCATCTCTCAGTTCTTGCTTTCCCTTATCTCTCTCTTTCTCTCTCTCCTCCTCTCACTCACACATTTGCGCATGGTCTTTCTCATTCTCTTGTCCTCACTCTCTTTCTTGCTTGCTCACTCTCTCTCTTTCCTCATAATTTCTAAGTAAACTTTTACTTCACTACTTCTCTCCTTATATTATTTATGTGAAGGAAAGTCAATAAACTCAAAAAAGTCTGGGTAAGGTCTAGGACAGACTTTACTTTCCTGCAAAGAGCAATTCCATGCTCCCGCCTAAGCCCACTACTCCTTAAGAAATTAGATAACAGGGATCATTTCCCACATTGTCCAGAACAAGTGGACTTTAAATCTAGTAGGAAGACAGCCACATTGTGAGACTTGAACTGTGTACCTTGCATGGGGCTCATTTCAGAATTTCATCAGCACCACATTTCTCCAGCCACTTCCTAGGTAACCCAGAAGGTAAAGGAAGTGATACTTTCCCAGTTCATATAAGTCACCTCCAACATTAATATGTAATCGCTTGTATCACTTGTCATCCTGTTGATCTTTGATTTGCGGGAGCCAGTAATGTCCCCATTTGTTCCTGTCATGTGCTAGTGTAGCTGAATGGCATCTACTTGCTCCAGGAACACAAAGAGTCTCAAACCGTTTGTACAGGGTTTTGACGAAGAAGTCTGACCATCTCATGGGTGGTAGCCAGGCATCCTTTAGACGTCATGTGGATCAAGTTGGTTAGAGCTCTAGTTCAGTGGTCCTCTCTAAATCACATTATGTGTCCAGCCCATCTGATTTTCGACACCTTAACAAATGAGACAGTGTCCCTCATTCTTGATTGTCGATGGAGGTCGGAACTCCAGATTTCTTCTCTCACTTGAGTTAAATGTGATATTTCAAGCATAGCTCTTTTGATTCCTCTTTGGAATACCCATGTATCATTCTCCTCCTGTTTTCATAAGGCCCAGATCTATGAGGCATATGTTAGTGCAGGAAGAATGGTGATTTGAAAAGATGTGCCCAGAGCCAGAGGTTCTTCGTCCTCATAACAACTTCTCTGACGCTCCAGAAGGTGTTTCGGGCCTCTCTCTTTCTTCTGTGAAACTCAGGTTCCAGGTCATTCATCATGTTGACTTCTCAACCTAGGTGCACATAACTGTTGCATTTGGAGATGTTCGTCCTGTTGACAGTGAATGGAATGACAGGAATGAGACCATTTCTCATAAACATTGTCTTTGTGAGATTTAGCTGTAGTCCAACCTTTCAACACTCAGGATCAGAGTCGGCCAGCATTTTTGTGCCTCTTGGCTAATATTTGGTGTTCTTAGAACGATGTTATCAGCAAAGCGGAGACGATGGATTGGCCGACCATCTATCTTCATTCCCATTTCTTCCCATTTCAGTCATTGTATGATGTTCTTGAGGGTGGAACTGAAGAGTTTCAGTGAAATGGTATCACCCTGATGAACCCTTCTGTTGAAGTCAATGATCAATTCTTTGTAGGATGGTGAGATCCTGGTGGTGAATCCATAATACAGCTCATGTTATACGAGTTTGAAGGCCCTGTTTGGCTAGGGCTTTGATGACCGCTTCAGTCTCAACAGAATCAAAGGCCTTCTTTAAATTGATAAACCTTATACAGAAGGGCATCTTGAACTCTCACAAAACCTCAATGATCTTGGTCACCTTGTAGATGTGGTCAATCATGATGAATCCTTTTCTGAACCCGGCTTGCTTGCAGGGTTGTCCTTCGTCTAGTGTTTTGCCTATTCTATTCAGGATGACTTGAGTGAACAACTTGTAGACAACAGACAACAGGCAGATCAGGTGATAGTTGCTGATGTGGATTTCTCCCTTCTTGTACAACAGAACGGTCCTGCAGGTTTTTCATTGGGACACAACCTTACATTCAGACAGGTAGCATGTGAAGAGCCAAGCCAGTATATTGACGAGTACTGGCAGAAGATTATTCAGGTGTTCAGGTCTGACCTTGTTAGGACTGGGTGTTGTACACTTCTTTACAAACAAAATGTCATGTCAGATTTCAGAAGGGACAAAGTTGGGAACAACATATCCATCCTGCGGAACTTTGTATGTGGGCAAGTAGACGTGGCCATCAAAGAGATCCGAGTATAAGCCATGATAATCTTCTCTATTGCCCTACTGGAAGATGTGATAGATCCATCAGGATGTCGGAGGACAGTAATCTTGGTCTTGTAGTTGGCAAAGGACAGGCGGGTGTTGCAAATACTTTTCCTGGATTCTCCACATTGGCCAGCACTGCTGCTCTTCTCCCTTTGAGGTCTTCCTTTATCGCTTCTCTGCACAGCTTTGTGAGCTCAGACGTTAGTTTGTTAGCCTGAGATATGCGCCAAAACACCTTGGCAAATGAGCTCCAGAGTTTCCAATGACAGGCGTCTGTTTGTGGTTTTCCCACTCTTGGCATTCCTCACTCAGTCATGGAGTTGCTGAACCAGTCGATCGTATTCCTCGTCAATGTCAACAACGGCATCTTTCCACATTGCCACAATAGTGCCAAAGAGCTCCCTGTTGGTGGTCATTCTGGAAGTCATTCTGCAGTTCTTTCTGTCCACTCTGTGAAGTAGAATTTTGCATGAAGGAAACGGTGGTCCTATTCCATTTGGAATTTTGGGACAACAGCGACATCGGTCAGGCAAAACTGTCAATTGAATCTGATGTGGTCAATTTCAATGTGGAACTGTCCACTGGGAGACTCCCATATCCAACGTTTACATTTGGCCTTCTGGAACTGTGAGTTACTATGGATGGTCTTGGTCGACATGATGAACTCAGTCTCTCACCCTGTTTGTTCCATTCTAGGCCATGGGTCCCAATGTGGATTTCTTCAGAAGACCTTCTCCGTCCTATCTTGGCATTAAAATCACTGACTATGATCTTGTAGAAGGTGTGGTCTTCTTTATAGAACTTCTCCAGTTCCATGTAGAACTTCTCATTTTCTTCTTCATCGTAGTTGGATGTTGGTGCGTAGACAACAAAGACAGAAACTGCCGGCAGTGAGCCACATCTATTCAAACGTAATTATTGGACTTGGGTTGTTAGGCAATGGAATTAATCAATGTTCATGGCCAACTTCGTGTTGACAAGGACACCAACACCACCAATGCCTCTATTGTAGCATGTTCAGAGGAACAGTTCTTCTCCAGTGTCAAAAATGGTGTGATGTGATTGATGCCTTCTCGTCTAGGTCAGACCAATGATGTCATACTTGATCTTCTGTGCTTACACCATCAGGTCCTTGGTAGATGCTTCTGATGCCAGCGTTAGTGTGTTGAAAATACAGATATTCATTTTAGTTCTTCTTCATATTGGCAGTCTAGTTCAGCCAAACTTCGGAAAGCAGCCTGGGACGTGTTGGTGGCTGGGTAGTGGAGGTAATGGAGATTGGCCAATGACGTATTTATTTGGCACTGGTAGTGTGGGTCTTCTGGGTGTGATGCCTGGGTCACCAGAGATTTGTGGAAGCAGGCAGAGAATCTCTGTTTTCGGGTCCTGTTGGGCCTGGAGTCCAAGGTCACAAAGTTCAGCTTTACCTGGATCTGTGGTAAAGAACACATCATAAAATAGTTAATACCCATAATTTCCGCACCATATTTGATGGGGTTCAAATATGGTCTGAACCATGGGAACACCTGTAAAAGCGATTATAGGCCACCCTAAAAGCCTCCATCCCTCTCAGAGAGCCTGGCATCCTACAGAGAGTATACCGCTCACATGGCAGAGCCTGGCAAGCTACCTGAGGAGTATTGGATATGCCAAAAATAGTAAAAACAAAGGACCTTATTCCCTGACTCTGAAAGAGCCCCCAATATGGCAAGGATGAGCAAGGAGAAGCTGATAAATATGTAATGTAACTTGTAATTTGTATATCTGCAAATTTATCAGAAACCCTAAAAAAGTCTCATGTTTTATTATTTCTGAGCATTTAAAATATTGTGTCTTAAAAGTTGCTCTGATGCTTTTGTTTATATGAGTCTGGGAACAAAGGGACTTAGAGATTCCATACTCATCATAATACTGAAGACAAAAACTTATGATAGTCTGTTTAATATATGACTTCAGGTTATACTCAACACCTTGAACTAAGAACTATGTTTACAATAGTGGCTGGAATGATGATCTTATACAACTGACCTGGGTTTGATCCTGGCACAAGTTTCGGTACCCTGAGACCTCCAGTAGTAATATCTGATTGTAATGATATCATTAGGGTCACCTGGTGACTTATGTGAAGTGGGAAGAGCCAGGAGTGAATCTTGAGCATTGCTGGGCATGGTCTCCAAAGAAACAATTAGGAAGGAGAGAGGCAGAAGTCTTAAGAAGAGGATCTGCCTCTTCCTACAGACCTATCTGTGTCTCTGCTGGCATGTCTGGGGGAAATCTAGAACTGATAAAATCTTTGATGCTTTTGTGGCGTCAGCCTAAGGTCCCACCTGCCCCACTAGGCAGTCTTTATGTAGCACCTGAGTGTTATTTCTTTTGCACAGCAAGGGAGCTAGGAATTGCTCTTGGTAGGAAATGAAAATAAATCTTAGACCTTATCCAGGGTTTTTGGGTCCTTCACCTTTGTCCCATAAAAGAATTTCAGGAGGAAAGGAGCAGTGAAGTAAAACCAGATTTAGAAATTTTGAAGAAAGGGAGGGAGGGAGAGATAAAGAGTAAAATGCTCAAGTGAGAAGCAGGTCATCGCCAAAGGCAGAGAGAGAGCTTTGAATAGCTTTTACAACAGGCTTTATATTAATTTTGTCCAGGTTACCTTGGGCTGAAGTTTTCTGCAGACTTGAGAGTTGTTCAGGTATTGTCTTCTTTTTTAAAACTTTTTCTTATTAAATCACTATAAGATAGACCATTACAAAGCAGTTTATGATTGGATTTCAGTCATACAGTATTCCAATACCCATCCCTCCACCAGTGTACATTTCTGATCAGGTATTGTCTTAAAAGAGCTTTTCTGTGATCCTCTTTCCGATTTCTGTCCTTTTCTGCATCTTTTTTCTCTGCTGAAGTTTGTCTGCTCCCTAGGATGCTCAACCTTCTCTGGGTCTGCAGATGTGCCAGTTAAAAGTCTTATCAGTCTTTAATTCCTTTGTTCACATTGAGGGTTTTTTTTTGGGGGGGGGTTCAGCCTCAGGACTATTGGTTTTATTACTTTCCAAGAATTCATTCAAATTGGGGCCCTTCCCTGTCTGCATTCCTGCCTCCTTCAGCAAGGCCAGGAGTAAGCCCTGAGAAGGGAGACCCTCAAACTTTGGCCTAACATTCAAAAAAGTTATTCTCACAAATTTATATAACCTTTCCTCATGAACATTTAAACATTATTTCTGACACAGTATTTTGAAAAATTACAAATTCAGTTTTCTGAGAAAATATTAAATATCCCAAATACACAGACTGGAGAGATAGTACAGTGAATAGGGTTCTTGCTTTGCAAAAGGATTACCAAGGTTTGATCCCATATGGTCCCCTCAGCGCTGCTGGGAGTATTTCCTTAGTTAAGAGCCAGGAGTGAATCTTGAGCATTGCTGGGTATGGTCTCCAAAGAAACAATTAAATGTCACAAATACAGACAATTTTGTTACTGTGTTAACTTCTCTGTGGTATACATTTAAGTCTATCTTTATCAGTCACAATAGGACATGTTCTAAATTGTCAAAAGAAATAGTTAAGGGCACTTTTAAATTCTACCTACCATAATATACCCCATTTCAACCTCAATCACCTGTGACATCAAAATAGGAAAAGCTCTATCTAAAGTATTTAACAGTACCCATTCAAAAACATTATTCAGTCTTTTTCCAGATTGCCAAATTAATCCTATTTTTTGCAATAAGAGAACTAACTGAAGAGGTCTGGTGCTAAATGATTTAGGGCAAATAAATGTCACTCATTATTAAGATTTCTACCCATTTAGAGATGTGTGCAGAAAGTAGATAAAGGACCAAACATGATAACCTCTCAGAGTCTTTATTGCAAACCATAATGCCCAAAAGTAGAGAGGGATTATGGGGAATCTCTGCCATGGAGGCAGAGGGAGGGTGGGAAAGGGGGGTATACCAGGGATATTGGTGATGGGGAATGTGCACTGGTGGAGAAATGGGTGTTTGATCATTGTGTGACTGTAACCCAAACATGAAAGCTTATAACTATCTCACGATGATTCAATAAAATTTAAATAAATAAATTCCTACCCATGTCAATGCATTTGTGTATCTACAAATACCTGTTTTAATGTTTTCCATGCACCATCCCATTATTTAAAAATGCCATGGCTATTACAGCACATTGCCTAACAATATTTGCACAGTGTGGATAACCTTTGAAGTTAAAAACTAGCTTATACTTTAAAATAAAGATAATGGCCCAGCTTATACTTCATATATATTTTTTCACAATTCTATTCTTATTGCAAGGTGTGGTTCATTAAATTGTCCTAAGAAATACCCTACAACCCATAATGTCGAATCATAGTAGAAAGAGCCTACCTAACTCTAAATTCTTCTTTGAAAATACAAAAAGAAAAGATCGAAGGAAGCCATCCCTTGTTATGAACCTAACTATAATTTACCCTATATACTACATTATTTACATTAATTTTTAAAATATCTCTCAAGGACTCTTGGCAGCACAATAACATGCACAATCACCGGCAATACACAAATGCCCATGGTTTCTTTTAAACCCTTTCTAGTAAATATCTGGCAAGGGCCACGGGAAATAATAATATATAATGGAGGGGATAGTTGCATCTCAAGAGAAAAACAACAAATGTAACTCCCAGCAGGAAAGGTAAAACCCTGTCCTGAGTCAATACCAGATCCAGATCCCCCTTTGTTTGAATGATCAGACACATGTCACACTGAAGTACAGACTCCTGAGCAAGATCAAGTACAAAGTGATAGCACTGCACTATATAAGACTGTCCTCCCGTTGTTCATCGATTTGCTCAAACGGGCCCTGTAACGTCTCCATCGTGAGATTTGTTGTTACTGTGTTTGGCATATCAAATACGTCACAGGTAGCTTGCCAGGCTTTGCCGTGCGGTATGGAACAAAAATTACTAGAAATACAACACCTAAAATATCAGCGATTTTGGGGGGCTGCAGCAAAAGTACAGCAGGTATTTGACCTCTTATACCCCATATATTGCCTCACACACCCGACACTATTTTCATCCCTTCTATCTCATACCATCCCCTGAGCCCTGCTAGAAGCAATCCGTAAATTCAAAGTCAGGAGGAGTAAGCCTTGCATTGCAGAATGTAGCCTGAAATCAACACCCCCACTCCAGAAAAAAGTCCATCCCAGAGCATAAAATTTTAACCATAATGATATTATTATACTTAACTAACTTATATGATGAATGCCATGCTTTATGCTTTAAATGCTAACCCAGCCTAATGCTCACAAGTGGGTAGCATTTGTGCTTAGGGCATTTCATTAATCCCAATCTCAATGATCTAGTAACTAATATTATGTAAAAACACTACCCAAGCTTCCATTGACTTACTGGAAGCACTGAGTAAGCATTTCCGAGTATGGGGAGTGGCTTTTATATATCAATTTAGAATTTTCTATGACGCCATACTTTCAGTTACTGCTTTGGAGTGAAGTAGAAATACACTTTACACAATATTTCACCTAAGTTTTTCAAAATTGATTAACAGTGTTGATGCTTTATTACATCAGCAATTGATTAAGCACCAACTAGAAATGAAGGAGTGGGACACTCCTTGCGATTGGTAGAGTGACATCAATCCTAAAAGCTGGAAATTTTGGTATATCATTAAACTCTATATTCTTGTGGAAGCTGGAGTGCTAATCCTTTTACTGATAATTAGTTGCAGCATCAAGAGCCTTTACCAGGCCCAGAGATGGCACCCCTCCCCCATCAAACTATGGACCACTCCCAGAAAACAATATCATCTTAAACCATTTGAAAACTCAAAGTCATCATCTCCAGCCATTGGGAAACTCATAGTGAAGAGGCAGAACATCCATGGCACCTTGGAAAAGGAAGCCTGAGGGATGAATTTTGCCAATATCAAACTGTACTGTAAAGTGGCAATAATTAAGAAAGCATGGTTTGGGGAATAAAGACCAGATCAATGGAATAGAACTGAATATCTGGAGATAGATCCTAATGTATGTGATTAATTAATATTTAATAAAGGAGAAAAATATGAAGTAGAGCAAGGAAAGCCTCTTTGAAAATTGTGTTTGGAAAATTGGTCAACTACATGCAAAAAATATGAACTCAGACTTCATACTAATGCCATGCACAGAAGTCAAATCAAACTGGATTAAAGACCATGGATATAGATCTGAATTCATAAATTGCACAGGGGAGAACAGAGGCAGATGCCTGATGACATGACATTGAAATGAAAAGCATTTTCAAAGATGAAACTCCATTGACCAAGGAAGTTGAAGCAATGATAAATAAATGTGTAGCACTGTAGCACTGTCCTCCAGTTATTCATCGATTTGCTCAAGCGGGCACCAGTAACATTTCCATTGTGAGACTTGTTGTTACTGTTTTTGGCATATCGAATATGCCACAGGGAGCTTGCCAGGCTCTGTCATGTGGATGAGATACTCTCGATATCTTTCCGGGCTCTCAGGGAGGGAGGGAGGAATCGAAACCAGGTCGGCCACATGCAAGGCAAACGTCCTACCATCTGTGCTATCGCTCCAGCCCTGAGTGTGAGAAATACAAGGGGGAAAAAGCACTTTGAAAACTATCGTATTTAACAGAGGTAAATGAAAAAGGATAATGAAAATTATAGTAGAGGGGTTGTTTTGGTGATAAGAGTGGAGGTGTGAAATTAAACTGAAATTCCACAGTAATAAAAACCAGTGATAAATCAATAAATATATACATATGAATATAAATGGGTTTTTTTGGGAGTCACACCTGACAATGCTTAGAGGTTACTCATGGCAGACTCAGGGTACCATCTGGGATACCGGGAATCAAACCCAGGTAAGTCACATGTAAGGCAAAATGCCCTACCTACTGTTCTATCACTCTGGCCCCAATAAAAGACATAGTCATTATTATAAATCATGGTGCATTAAAAAAAGGATAAATTAAGGATCTTCACACCTTAAATGATAAATGATGAACAGGAGAGAGAGAGAAAGAGAGAAAGAGAAAAAGAGAGAAAAGAAATGTGTCTGCTGTGTGTTCAATAATAATGTGAATGTGTGGGCTCTCCTGACACTTGTGGTCGGTGACCATGAGCTGCTTCCCCACCCCTGCCTGTAACCTCTGCCAACAGATGCATGAAGGAGAGAACAAGCTTGTTGGTGGTCAGTTGCCATTTATTCCAATCTTGGTCCCGCAGTTTATTCCATTCTTTCTGTGTGCCTATTCCAACCCCACTGTGCGCCCCATTCCAGTCACACATTACCCCTCATTCCTGTCTCCTCCTGTCTCTCTTACTAGTCTCTCTGAACCCAGTCTCACAGCCTTAGTCGAGAGCCCAACCACCAACCTGTAGCAAATACATATAGGTCAGGTAGCACAATAAACATATGTGAAGCTCTTTCTTTCCTGGAAGATCTTCTAAGACAATGATCTCCTCCTGTTAGGAGATACACTCAAGGGCTTGTTTTTCATCTAAGGACATACTTATCCTTTCCTTAATTCATAAACAATCATCTTAGATTTACTTCTTAATAATCTTTCTAGTCATTTTGTATGGATATATTCTATGGATACAGTAAAAGAATTATTAAGCTTATAGGGTGGCTCTACTGGAGACATCTTGCTATAGATTCAGATCCTAGACTACAGTCCTCAGGACAGATTAATCCTTCCTAACCCTAGTAGTGTCCTTGTCCAGTCACTTCTCTCATATATGTATATGTATATGTATATATATATATATATATATATATATGAGGCAAATGACATGGGGGTGGGAATTGGTGAAGGAAAATGATTTCTGGTATAATCCTCCAAACTGAGGGCAGGGGATGTGTCCCAATTTTCTTGTGTCCTATTTTATTTCTTGAAGTGGTGCATGTAATTATCTTTGAATATGTCCTTCTCCTCGTTAGTTAAGCTGATTCAAAGGAACTTATTTTCTGGATCAGGATTGTGAATGGAATTGTTTTGCAATAACACTTTCTTCTCTTTCATTATCTATATATAGGAGAGCCATGACTTTGGGGTATTGATATTCTAACCTGACAATTCCTGACAATTTATTAAACACATCTATTGTTTCCAGCAACTTTTTTGGAAGTTATTTAGGATTTTCTAACTATAGTATCACATCATCTACCAATAGTGAATACTTGACTTCTTCATTTTTTAGCTGGATTCCCTTGATAATTTTTTAAAAGACCTCTATTTATTTACTCATTTATTTATTATTTATTTGTTTTTTGGGTCATACCCGGCGATGCACAGGGGTTACTACTGGCTTTGCACTCAGGAATCACTCCTGGCAGTGCTCATGGGATCATATGGGATGCTGGGAATCAAACCCAGGTCACTGTCACTGTCACTGTCCTCCCATAGTTCATCGATTTGCTCGAGTGGGCCCAGTAACGTGTCCATTGGAGACTTTGTTGTTACTGTGTTTGGCATATTGAATACATCACGGGTAGCTTGCCAGGCTCTCCGAGAGGGGTGGACGAATCGAACTCGGGTCGGCCATGTTGGCTGCGTGCAAGGCAAACGCCCTACCGCTGTGCTATCGCTCCAGCCCAAACCCAGGTCATGCAAGTCAAGTGCCCTACCCGCTGTGCTATTGCTCCAGCCCCTGCCCTTGATAATTTTTTTGCTTAATTGCTATGACAAGTATTTTGAGCAATATATTGAATAAGAATAGTGAGAATGACTAAACATGTCTTATGCCTGATCTTAAGGGGAAAGCCTTAATTTTTCCCCATTGAGAAAAATGCTTGCTGTAGGCTTGTAGTGAATGGCTTTGACTATATTGAGCAAAGTTCTGTCAACTCCCATTTTCTTAAGAGTTTTTATGATGAATGGATACTAGAACTTTTCAAAAGCTTTCTCTGCATCTATTCATATGATCCTATGGTTTATATCTTTTCTGTTATATATATGGTGTATTATGTTGATTGACTTGTGAATGTTATACCATCCTTGTATCCCGGGAACGGATGCTACTTGATGATGGTGTATGACCTCTTTGATGGATTGTCAGATTTATTTTGTTGAGAATGTTTGCATCTGTATTCATCCTGGATACCAGTCTGCAATTTTCTTCCTTTTTTTATGGTGTCTCTGCCTGCTTTGGACATTATGGTGAAATTTGTATTATAGAAACCCTCTGAGAGTTTCTCTCTCTTCAATTTCCTAGAAAAGTTTGAAAAGGATTGACAGTAGGTCTCCTCTAAAGGTTTGAAATAATTTACTAGTGAATCCATCTGTACCTGAAATTTTATTTTGGGGAAGACTTTTGATTACCTTTTCAAGTTCATTGATGGTGATAGACCCTTCAGGTATTGCAAATCTTCTTGATTCAGATTTGGTAGGTTATAGGAATCCAGGAATTTATCCATTTCTTCAAGTTTCTCTTATTTCATGGCAAGCCAATCCTAAAAGTAATGTCTGCTGATTTTATGGATTTCTGTAGTTTCTGTTGTCATGTCCACCTTTTTATGTTGCATTCGTTTTATTAGGATTCTCCCTCTGTGTTTCTTTGCAAATCTTGTAAGTAGTTTATCAATCGTGCTTATTTAGTCAAAGAATCTGCTCTTGGGTTGCTTAAACTTTTGGATTATTTTTGGGATTCCAGCTCATTGATTTAGGCTCTAAGTTTTACTATGTCCTATCTCCTGCCTGGTTTGAATTCTTTATTTTTGGGGAGGGAGGTCTGTTTCTAAGGCCTTAAGATGTGAGGTTAAATTATTTATGGGACCCTTTCTTCCTACCTGATGAATTTTTTCAGAGCCATAAACTTTCCTCTTTTCACTGCTTTTACTGTATCCCACAAGTTTTGGTAGCTCTTGTCCTCAATTTCATTTGTTTCCAGATGGCTTCAGAGGGTTTTGTTTGCTTCATTTTGCTCCAGAGGGTATTATCTGACTTCTTAATTGATTTCCTCTCTATGAGCTGTTTAATTTCCAAGTGTTGGTTCTGTTTCTTGGTCTGCTTTACTTCTATTTTCAGTGCGTCATGGTCTGCAAAGATGTTTGATACTATTTCTTTTTTTTAATTTAATTTTTATTAGTGAAACACCATGGAGTACAGTTGTAGACTTACAAATTTTTGTGCTTGGGTTTCAATTATACAATGATCAAATAACCATCCCTCCACCAGTGCCAATTTTCCACCACCACGGGTCCCAGTATCCCTCCCCCCCATCCCTCCCCAATCCACCCTGCCTCTGTGGCAGGGCATTCCCTTTTGTTCTCTCTCTCCTTTTGGGTGTTGTGGTTTGCAAAAGATGCATTGAGTGGCAATCATGTTTGGTCTATAGTCTACTTTCAGCATGTTTCTCCCATCCTAGGAGGATCCTCCCAACACCTTTTTTGGTGCTCCCTTCTGTATCTGAGCTCCCTTTCCCTCTAAAATATGTGGCTGGCCTCCAAGCCATGGAGCAAAACTCCTGGTACTAATCTGGGCCACTCTTGGGTGTTAGTCTCCTATTTTGTTACTTTATGTTCCCCAGATGAATGCAATCTTTTTATGTCTATCCCTCTCTTTCTGACTCATTTTGCTTAACATGATACTTTCCATGTAGTACCACTTGTATGTAAATTTCATGACTTCATCTTCTAGCCTCTTAATTTTATGGAAGTATGTTTTGAGGCCCAGCATGTGGTCAATCATGGAGAATGCCATATGTGTGCACTTTATAGAGGTGACAAAGCAGTGTTGTAATCTCCAAGTTCTATTGTATTGATATCAATGGCTTTTTTCAAGTCTATTAGCAGTTGTTTTAATTATTTTGCCAGTCACTCATTAGGCACATATACATTTAGGAGTGTCAGATCCTCCTGATGTACAGATCCTTTTTTAAACTTCTTCAGCCTGATGTCTTTGTGGTAAGATAGTATTTTTGGCCATCCAAGCATTTTTGAGAGTGTTGTTTCTTTTGGAAAAAATTTTCAAGCCTTTCACTTTTATTCTGTGTTTACTTTGATCATTCAAATGTGTTTCTTGAGGGCATTAGAGAGTTGAGCTCAATTTTCTAATCCACACTGTCCCTTTGGGCCTCTTAATTGGTGCATTTAGTCTGTTAACATTAATACATTATTGTGATGGGAAGTTGTGCCATTTTTATCTGGGAGTTTGTTATATTTGTGGAGCTTGTCTTATCTTAAAGTAGTCCATTCAATTATTCTTGTAACAGTGGTTTTGGGTCTCTGAACTTCTTTGCTCCTTTTTACAACAATGTTTTTCTGTCATGGGCATTCCCTCTATTATTAAAACTGACAATGGCTCAACATATACTAGTAAAGCTTTTCGAACTTTCTGCTATGAATGGCAAATTAAACACATTATTGGAATCCCTTATAACCCACGGGAACAAGGCATACTTGAGCGTGCCTATAGAACCCTCACAACACAGTTATTAAAACCAAAAATGGAGTTACGTTGACTCCTTGTCCTTGACATTATTTTCCTTAAACTTTTAAATTTCACCTCAACGAGAGCCCTATACAGCAGCCGAATGGTATTTTCAGGAATATGCACAAGCTCAGGAAACTATTAATTCTCCCACTTGGGTTAAAATTGACAAAGAATGTATAGCAGAGAAAATTCTCATTCAAGATAAAAGGGTATGCTTTTGTTTCAACAGATCATAACCCCACTAAGAAACTTTGTGTCCAGTTGCATCTTGTCAGGAGTCAAATTCATCCACCTGATTTGACTGTCAGACTGTAAAAGACCCCTTAATTTTCCAAAACCCCAGCCCAAGTGAATCACTAAATCTGTTTAGCTGAAAGTCAGGAAACTAGAGTAATTGCCAGCGACAGAATATCTGCCAAGGAAAATGTGATCCCTACATATCAGCATAAAACACTCACAGATAAAGACTTCCAGTTCTTGTAACATATCATGGGGTCACAACAAAGATCATACCCAAAGAGGAGAAACTGTCCCCAGGACCCCCTACATTCTGTTTATCCCCCAAAACCTATTACTAGCATAATGGCAATTTTGTCCTGCAGTTTATGGAAAATGAAGCTAAACATGTCTCTTATACTTTCATTCCCCAGCCTCCGCTTTTACAGGTCGTGGATTAAACAATACCAGGACCCCATGTTTGGAAAAATAATTCCTTCCTTTTACCCTTCCCTTGGGGTTCACAGATGCCTTAATTTCCGAATGAAGAAAGAACAACTTTTAATTTTTCTCTAGGATACTTTCTTGATCCTGTTTGTATTGGAGTGCCTTCCTGTCTTCCTCTTCACTTCCAGACTTGAATTCATACCAAGTTCCTGATACGTACCACTTCTGATCACTTACAAAAAGATTTTTCTTTTAAGCATGTCCTGTCCATTGATGTGACATCCACTAACTTAACCTCTCTAGGTTAATCTTCCATTCTATTTTGTGAATACAAGTCTACAAAAGATTGGAAATACTTACCTAGGGAGTGGGCGGAATGCCAGTCCCCTCTAGGTAAATTATCTCATCTTAATGGTTATGAGTTAGTAGACTGGGAACTTGGTTCTTGGTTGGGTTGATACTCCTGACTATGTTAAGAGTCATTTTCTCCCTGCAGCCAATTGGCATGTCTCTTATGTTTTCAGCTCTCCTCTAAGCTATCATATCCAGACCCACAACCTGTGGGAATGGCACAATGGGAGACCACCTCCTCGCTTGCCCTTGAGCAGTGTGTAACAGAACGTTTTATACCAAACATCCTGACCTATGGAAGTTGACTGCAGCCTTAAACTCTGCCCACTATTGGGATGGATACTTCCGTGGCTCTAGGAAGCTCACTTTTACTTATAACATTAATGATAACTCCACTTTACACATTACTCCACATTACTCCACTACACATAACTCCACTTTACACATGTGAGAACATGTGTAAAACATCCTTATGTGTTTGCTCGAGGCATTCTTTCTTTTTACCCCATCATTTCTTATTGTGAGTGTGCTTTATTTACCTGTTTTAATTCTTCCCTCTCAGTCAAAAATTCTTTCCACAGTATAATTTTTAGTAAAAGGGCCAGATCATATATATGGCTTCCAGTGAGCCTGTCCAGAGAATGGCAGTGCTACCTTGCTGAAGGACTTATGACTGAAGTCGTGACATGACTGCTCTGGCATTCCCAGCAATTTATTGGACTCCTGATTGTAGCTTCCCTGGGACTCGTTGCTGTGAACACTATCACAGCCATTGTAGAACAACTCTCCAAACATCAATCCAGATGTATGATTTCGTCAAAATGTGGCAAAATGGGGCCAGAACTATAGTACAGTCGGTATGATGCCATCTACCCTCGTTCAATACCTGGCATCCCATATCTCCCCTATGCACAGACAGGAATAATTCCTGTGCACGGAGCCAGGAGTAATCACTGAGCATTGCTGGGTGTGATCTAACAAGTTAAAAAAAAGTGGCAAAATGACACTCACCATCTCTGGACAGTGCAGGCTAATGTCAACTGTTATGGTGAGCAATGACTCGACACTTTACAAGTACTACTCTGCTCCAAGAGCAGTTTGATATCTTGGACCAAGAAATGAGACTGTATTATGACTGGGATAGTTCCTCTCTGTGTGTCACTTCTCAATAAATATAATGAGTCCACTCATACTTGGGACAAACTTAGATACCATTTATAAGATCTGAAGGGAAATACATCTCTTGATACTCTCACCTATCAGAATGAGATTGTCTCGGCGTTTAAGATTAAACTCCCAGGAGTTCAGTATGAAAACTTATCCCAGGGTATCGCAGAGATATAACAGGGCCTTGACCCGAGGTCATCACTTATCCAATCTATCCCCCTATCCATCACCTCCAACCTATTACGATCTTTGCCATTTTGTAAGCAGAAAAGGGGGAGATGTTGAATTATAGTTCAAAACGTTTTAGGTTTAACATCGGTTCGTCTTTTCTCCTCTGACCCTGCCTCAAGGTGTTGAAGTTTATTGATTTACACCCATCACCGTGCAACAGATGCACTCCCATTCCTCTATGTTTATATTCAACTTTCCTGTGCTTTGTTTGCCCTATCTGTTAATCACCTATATTTCCAAATCAGACCTTGTGACTTTTAAGGTCAGATCATTCAAAGGACTCTGGTTTTTGTATTTGTAAGTGAAATATTACTTTTCTCTTTCCCTTATGTCCTTTGCATAGTCTACTTTAGAGCAATATCCTTTTGTATAGGCACAAGAAGACAGTTAATGCTATGCTTTTGTAACTTGGAGTAAATTAACACTGAATAATATTTACTCCTGGACATCTGTCATATTTACTCAGTTTAAGTCTCAGTTGCCCTTATTCCTTGCATTCCCAAAACAGGGTCCCGACGAAGGGACTGGATGGACCCAGGACAAGTGTAAGCTACTCTGGCATCAAAAGAGGACAGGTCAAGAGCAGAATTTGTCATGGACAAATTCTGTCAAGATCCGAAGAGAAACAACTGGAGAAGGACCTGCTGGGGTTAGGAAGGACTAATCTGACCTGAGCACTGAGTCTGGGATCTATAGCAAGGAGTCCCCAGGAAAGCCACTCTATAAGCTTAATATATGTCTTACTGTGTACATGGGCTAGAGCGATAGCACAGCAATAGGGCATTTGCCTTGCACACAGCTGGCCCGGCTGACCTGGGTTTGATTTCTCTGCCACTTTTGGAGAGCCCGGCAAGTTACTGAGAGTATCTTGCCTGCATGGCAAAGCCTGGCAAACTACCTGTGACGTATTCGATATGCCAAACATAGTAACAAGTCTCACAATGGAGACGTTACTGGGCCTGCTCGAGCAAACCGATGAACAATGGGAGGACAGTGCTACAGTGCAGTGCTACTGTATAAATACAAAATTACTAATATTCAGAAGTAGAATTAAGATGAATTTTTAAATGGTTATTGGAGTAAGGAAAGGAGAAATGCACCCCTAGGTATTTCACCCTTAGGTGGATGTCTTGCTGGTTGAGAATTTGTCCTAGAAGAAGCTTCACCTGAGGGAATAACTTTATATCTGTTGATTGTACAATCACACCATGTGTAATTGCAGCCCCCAACTCTTCATGATTTGCTCTTTAACTAAGGCTTTAAGAGTGGGCTTGGAGAGGAGGTTTAGGGGAGTGTGTGAGACTAGAAGGAAGCAGAGGGAGATTAGATTGGAATAAACTGCAATTGATCACCAACCAGGTTGGCCCTCATTTCCTCCTTAGTTCATCCATTCCATCAGTTGTCATCCGTGGTGAGGGAAGAGGCTTCAGATCACGTAACACATGTGGCTAAAGCACTGCTTTTATTTTTGAACATCAAAAGTTCCTGAGCTGTTAATCTGTCAAGTTGTGTATTGTTCCTTCAAATATGAATGAGATTCTGGCTAATATTTTTGCTGAGGCATTCATCTCATTGAGTTTTATTTTTTACTATATCCTGCCATTTTCTTCTGGGTGGGAGGGTTTCATCTGAATAAATCTGCAGTGAGTCTTAAGGATGCTCCTTTATAAACAATTTCCTTCTTTTATATTGCTGCTTTCAGTATTCTATCTCTATCTATGGTTTCCATCATTCCGATTAGGACATAATTGGGGTATTTTTATTTAGATTGATTTTAAATGATACCCTTTGGGTCTCCTGGATTTGGGTGCATACACACTTTTCCAATCATGGAACTTCTTGACAATGATAGCTTAGCTTTGAGAGGTTCTTTTCCATCAGGGTTTTCTTCCTGCCACTCTGGTATTCTAATGATTTTTATGTTGTTCATCTTGACTTCATTTGATGTTCTCTTGTCATCTATTGGTTTTTTTGTGTCTTTCCCCCATCTTTTGCTACTGTCTGGAGTTTCTCTGCACCTCATCTTAGAGCTCACTGATTCGGCCTACAACAGCTGTTACTCTGCTGCTGATCCCTTACAGTGAATATTTCAGTTCACTGACCAGGTTTTTCAGATCTGTCAACTCTGCTTGTGTTTTCATTTGCATTTTACTCTTCCTGATCTTATGTCCTCCTGTATTTTATTGGCAGTTTGTTCCATTCTTCCTTTGAGTTCCTTAAGAATCCTTAACAATACCTTTATAAATTCTATATAACAAAAGTTATATAGCACATTAATACTGGTTGGTCAACCAGACTATCTTCTTTACTCACTAAGCCTTGAGGGTTTTTTGTGCTGCTTTACCACTGTGATCTTTGCAGTTTGGAGTTGTTTTATGTGTGCTTTTGTGTGCTTTCCTCCCCTCCCCAACCAGAGCTCCGGCAGCTGAAGACCTCCAGGACCAGCCACCACCATGCTGAGACCACTCTCCGCACACATGAAGGTACTGGCAGAGGGACAAAGCTACGTGGGTTCCGGGGCCGAGATCTCCAAGCCTACTCGGATTGGGGCTGAGCATCCTTAAAGGAGGATTGGCAAAAGCTATGGTAAGTATAGGGTTCTCTACCCCACCTGAAAGACAAATTGGTAGTTTTTTCCAGTGCACATGGAACATTCTCCAGGCTTGTCACTTTCTGGAACACAAAATAAGTGCCAATAAAATCATAAAGATTGACAAAATTCAATAATTCAAGATTAAAACTCAATGAAATGGAAGAAAAAGATCTTTTTAACATATAATTGAAACCATACACTGTAAACCCACAGCCACTTCCATATTCAATGGTGAAAATTTAGTCTTCTTATTATTATCAGACACCAAATAGGCTGTCCATGCTCACCAATATTAGTCAAAATAACATTGAAATTTCTTAGCATGGCTCGATTTGCTCGAGCGAGCGGGCCCAGTAACGTCTCCATTGGAGACTTTTGTTGTTACTGTGTCTGGCATATCGAATACTCTCTGTAGCTTGCCGGGCTCTCCGAGAGGGGGTGGAGGAATTGAACTCGGGTCGGCCATGTTGGCCGCTTGTAAGGCAAACGCCCACACAAAAAGAATAGTAAGAGGATCCGTATCAAAAAAGAAGTCAAGGTATTATTCTTTGCAGACAACATGATGATATAATCATAAAACCCTAATGATTCTACAAAAATCTCCCCGAAACAATCAACTTGTATAAAAAACGGCATGCTGAAAAATTAACATGCAGAAATTCATGACATTTCTATATGCAAACTACGATGTAGCAGAGAGAGGAATTATTAAAATCCTTGTGCTTAAAAAAATTAAGTACCTGGGAAATAGCTTAATAAAATAGCTGAAAACCACAACACCCAAAAGGAGAGAGAGAACAAAAGTGAATGCCCTGCCACAAAGGTGGGGTGGAGTGGAGGGGAGGGGGCTGGAGTGGTGGGAGGGGTGCTGGGACCATTGGCGGTGGAAAATAGGCACTGGTGGGGGGATGGGTAATCGACCATTGCATGACTGAAACGCAAGCACAAACGTTTGTAAGTCTGTAACTGTACCCCACGGTGATTTACTAATAAAAAATTTTTAAAAAATAGCTGAAAGATTGATACAAAGGAAAGGATAAATTTTTAATATAAGAAACTATATAAACTATATAAAACTATATAGTTTCTTATAAACTATATAAGGAACAAGGAAATGGAAACAAATCCCCCTATTCATGAATCTGGATTAATATTATAAAATAATTATAAACTTACCCAAAGCACTACACAGATTTGATTGTCACCATAAAAAACATGACATTTTCAGACCTATGTCAAATGTTGTTGAAATTTGTACATGCAAATTAACACAAACTCTGGTCCAGAATATAAAAGCCATTCTAGATAAAAATATGGGAGGCTTTTTCTTCCCCAAATTTAATTATTTTAATTTTTTGGCTAATGAATCGCCATGAAATACATAGTTGCAAAGTTGTTCCCGATTGGGTTTCAGTCATACAATGTTCCAACACCTGTCCCTTCACCACTGTATATTCCCCATCAACAATGTCCCCAGTTTTCTTCATACACCGCACTCACCAGCCTGGCTTTATATCAGGCACTTCTCTCTCTCTTTCTCTGTCTTTATTTCTATTTCCTTTTGTCATTTCCCCAACATTAAATTGTACCATTAAACTATTGTATCCAAGACAGAGTAACACTGGAATAAAGACAGTATTTCAAATCAATGGAATAGTACTGAGAGCCCAGAGATAGATAGATGGGCAGCAAGTATATGAACAGCAAATCTTGGACAAAAGAATAAATAATATTAAGTAGAGTAAATAAATTCCCTTCAACAAATGGTGCTAGGAAACTGGTTAGTCGCCTGTATAAAAATAATTTCATACCCCTAACTCACATAGAGTAAAAAATAATTCAAAATAGATTACTGGCTTCAATGTAATATCTGAAATTATAAACTATGTATGAAGGACAAGCAGAACTATTTATGGCATTGAATCTAGTTGTATCTTCAATAACTCAATGCCACTGACCAAGAAAATGGAAGCAAAGATAAACAAATGGGAATATACTAAATTATGAAGCTTCTCTACTACAAAAACTATTACTGCAATAGAATGGCACCCCACATAGATAAAGAAAGCTTTCCCACCATTTACCTGACAAAATTTTATATCTGAGATATATAAAGCATTTGTAAAACACCACAAAAAGTGGAGAAAAGTTGAGCAGATATTTTCCCAAATTAAAATGCAGGTGGTCAATAAGTATATGAAAAATGCTCTGCATTACTTCTTATCAGGGAAATTCTAATCAAAACAATGTGATTTTAGCGAACACCAGTGAAAATAGTATACATCAAAAAGAACAAATCAACCAGAGCTGGCAAGGATGTTGGTAAAAACAAACCCTCACTCACCATGGGAACGTCATCTGGGTTGATTATGGATCAGGGATATAGTACAGCAGGAGGGCATTTGCCTTGTGTATGCTGACAAAAACTTGATATTCAACACCATATATTGTCCCCTGAGTACTACCAGGAGTGATTCCTGAGCACAGAACAAAATGTAAACCTTGAATACTGCTGATTGTGTTCCCCCTCCCCAAAGAAACAAAACAAAACAAAACAACTGTTTCAACCTCTTTGGATGCACACTTCTTAAAAAAAATCTTAGAATTTAGCTTCCACAGTAGCCAGCATTCCCACGTTTTGTCATCTACCCCAGTGGACCAAAATTACTACTTCAAAATCACAACAGTTGTGATCATATGTTCTTTGAAGCATTATTAACAGTAGCTAAGATCTGTAAACAACCAGAGTGCCCAAGAACAGTTATATGAATAAAGAAACTGTGGCATATATAGACAATGAAATACTATTTGACTTAAGAAAGACAAAATCGGGCTTGGAGCCATAGCACAGCAGGTAGGGCATTTGCCTTGCATGCGGCCGACCCAGGTTCGATTCCCAGCATCCCATAAGGTCCCCCGAGCACCACCTGGAGTAATTCCTGAGTGAAGAGCCAGGAGTAATCACTGTGCATCGCCGGGTGTGACCCAAAAAGCCAAAAAAAAAAAGACAGAATCATGCAATTTGCTACTACATGGGTGGAACTAGAATGTATCATGCTGAGTGAAGTCAGCCAGAAGAAAAGGAATAGATAAAGTATTATCTCTCATGTTTGGGATATAAAGAAGCATAGTAGAGGAGTCACAAAAGGGAAAGAGCAATAGAATTTAATAACTGGTTTATAGAACTAAGCTTACCATGGCATTGATATGTGGGAGCGAGGAAGATATTGATGGGTGGTGAAGAGGATCCTGAGACAGTGGCAGAAAGAAATGGAAACTCTTTTTGGTGACAGTCATGGTGTTGGAACATTGTATTCACGAAACCCTAGCATTGATGATATTGGGATACTGTAAATCATGGCAACTAAAAATGTTAGCAAATAAATGAAGACAGTTTTGGAGGGTTCTGGGTACTTTTTTTGTGATGTCATAGCTGTACCTCAGAACTAAATTTGTTAATACTTTTGTAGTCATATATATGAGTTATAACGGTCATGGTCACGGTTCTCCCATTGTTCATCGATTTGCTTGAGCGGGCCCAGTAACGTCTCCATTGTGAGAATTAATTGTTACTGTGTTTGGCATATCGAATACATCATGGGTAGCTTGCCAGGCTTTGCCGTGCGGGCGAGATACTCTTGGTAGCTTGCCGAGCTCTCCGAGAGGGGCGGAGGAATTGAACTCAGGTCAGCCATGTTGGCTGCATGCGAGGCAAACGCCTTGGCCGCTGTGCTATAAAATTGAATTGAAAAAATAAGAAAAATTAAATCAAAGGTCTGTTCTTCAAGCCCTTGTTCTTCCTTGAATGTATCTAGCATTATTGTCTTTATGTTTCTTCATGTGTTTCCACTCTAAAGAAGTCCGTATTCTCTCTCTTGACCACATATTTCCTGTCTTTCTCTCCTCTCACATATTTCTAACTAAATTTTCTTTAATAAAAATATTTTGCTTCACTTAAAGGTAAAGGCAAAGGCCCTCCCATTGTTGTCGATTTGCTCGAGCGTGCCCAGTAACGTCTCCATTGGAGACTTTGTTGTTACTGTGTTTGGCATATCAAATACATCACGGGGAGCTTGACAGGCTCTGCCGTGCGGGCTTCACTTAAAAAAACATTAAATCATAACTGTAAAAATAGAATTTTTGGAAGATGGCATAACTTTATAATATTTTCTTTATAGCATTGTGTTTACTGTCAGTGTACAGGAGTAGAGTTGGGAATGAGAGTAAAATAAAAATGGAGATAAGTGATGATAAACATATATGTAACTTTCTAGTAATGCTAATATCAGACTATTATATTGTTTAAAAATGCTATTAAAAGATATTATTATAGTATTCACAAATGTTATTGACTTGAGGAAAATTTGACAAAAGGTATGGGGGATATGCCTGTTCTTATATCTGAGTATGATTTTATGATTATTTCAAATTTTAAATACTTAACTAAATAAGATATTAAAATTTTTCAATATCGCTCAATTTACTATCTTAATCCCACATATTTAATTACTATCTTAACTGCATACATTATGTCTCAGGAACCAGTAACTAATTAAATGTTAAACCTTCAAAAGTTCTATTTTAGTATATTACCCGATTTACTTTTATACTGAAAAAAATTTTACTTTTATACTGAAAAAGTTCACTAAATTTTGACATAGCTTGGTGAAAAACTATTGAATTATACATGGAATATGACACAACAAGCCAAACTTTATATTTTAATTGATTAAATTTTAGGTGAATACTACTAAATATACTCTCTATGTATAAACACCTTTGTAAAAAATTGATTCTGACAGATAATCTACCAGTGTTTGTTGTTCTTATCCTATGTTTATTAAATCAAATTTCACAATAGAAATATTTGCATTTCTGACTTGCATGAGAAATGGGCTTTTCATGCACAATTCATATTTGTATTTTCCATGTCATACTGACATTTTAGCATCTGATTCAATCATCTAATCTCACTGGTCAATTCTCATCTTAAGAGTTTCTTAAGCACGAGCTGCTCTCTGGCACAGCCGTGGCACCAGAGGCACAGAGACCTAATACAGAGCCCAGCAGCTTGTGGCAGATAAGTGAATGGCCCATGCGTTAAACTATGGCGCCATGTCCCCCTCTGCCTTCTCCGCCCCCCCCTCCCCGCTGGCAGCACATTGGCCACTGCCTCAGAACTTACTGGACAGCCAGGTATGAGCTGCCGGTGACGGGGCAACTGCAGCCTCATGGGATGGAGGTGAGGGGGGGGGGCCGAAAGGGCAGGTCCTTCACGCCCTACCTAGGCCACATGAGCGGCTCTCCAGCACGCCCATGGCACCAGAGGCACACAAACCAATCTCGTAATTATCTGGATCTTGGCAGAAATCCCTCCAAACTTAGTTAGTAAAATATCAGAAATCCAAAATCATGCAGCCGCTATCACAGCTGCACGACATTGTAAGGGTTTCATAGTCAGCAATGGAAAACAAATTATTTCTCAATGGCTTTTCAGCAGTTCTGATTGTTGGGGGGAAATTCCAAACAATAATGGTGCATCTTTGTATTACAGTTTGAAGTTAGGGAGGTTGATTCCTCCCATTTTCTTTTTCCCAAGAATTGCTTTAGCTATTCTTCGGGGCTTATTGTTCCATATAAATTTCAGGAGTGTTTGCTCCATTTCTTTGAAGAATGTCATGGGTATCCTTATAGCGATTGCATTGAATTTATACAATGCTTTCGGTAGTATTGCCATTTTGACAATGTTAAGTCTCCCGACCCATGAGCAGGGGATATTTTTCTATTTCCTCATGTCCTCTTTTATTTCCTGAAGTAGCGTTTTGTAGTTTTCTTTGTACAGGTCCTTTACTTCCTTAGTTAAGCTGACTCCTAGGTACTTGATTTTCTGGGGCACAATTGTGAACGGGATTGTTTTTTTCATGTCGCTTTCTTCTTTCTCACTGTTTGCGTATAGGAAAGCCATGGACTTTTGGGTATTGATTTTATACCCTGCAACTTTACTATACAAGTCTATTGTTTCTAGGAGATTTTGGTGGACGTTATTGGGTTCTCTAAGTATAGTATCATATCATCTGCGAATAGTGAGAGCTTGATTTCTTCCTTTCCTACCTGAATGCCCTTAATATCTTTTTCTTGCCTAATCGCTATTGCAAGTACTTCCAGTAATAATCAAAACAGCATGGTACTGGAACAAAGGCAGAACTGCAGACTAGTGGAATATGGTTGAATACACTGACATCTCCCCTCAATCATATGATCATCTAATCTTTGATAAAGGAGCAAGTAATGTGAAATGGAGTAAGGAAAGCCTCTTTAACAAAGTGTGCTGGCAGAACTGGACGGCTACATGCAAAAAAAATGGGCTCAGAACTCTGCCTAACACCATGTACAAAAGTAAGATCAAAATGGGTTAAAGACCTCAACATCAGACCAGAAACCATAAGGTACATTGAAGACAAAGTTGGCAAAACCCTCCATGATATTGAAGCTAATGGTATCTTCAAAGATGCCACGCCACTGGCCGAGCAAGTGAAAACAGAGATAGATAAATGGAACTATCTTAAACTAAGAAGCTTCTGCACCTCCAAAGAAACAGTGACCAAAATACAAAGACAGTCTACAGAATGGGAAAAGATATTCGTCGAATACACATCTGACAAGGGGTTGATATCCAGGATATACAAAATACTGGTTAAAATCCACAAGAAGAAAACATCCAACCCCATCCAAAAATGGGGCAATGAAATGAATGGAAACTTTCTCAAAGAAGAAATCCGAATGGCAAAAAAGCACATGAGAAAATGTTCTACATCATTAATCATCAGGGAGATGCAGATCAAAAGCACAATGAGATACCATCTCATACCTCAGAGACTGGCCCACATTCAAAAGAACAAAAGCAACCAATGCTTGCGCAGATGTGGCGAGAAAGGGACACTCCTTCACTGTTGGTGGGAATGTCGACTGGTTCAGCCCTTCTGGAAAACAGTATGGACGATTCTCAAAAAATTAGAAATTGAGCTCCCATTTGACCCAGCAATATCACTCCTGGGAATATATCCCAGAGAGGCAAAAATGTATAGTCGAAGTGACATCTGCACTTGTTTGTTCATTGCAGCACTCTTTACAATAGCCAGAAACTGGAAGAAACCTGAATGCCCAAGAACAGATGACTGGTTAAAGAAACTTTGGTACATCTACACAATGGAGTACTATGTAGCTGTTAGAAAAGATGAAGTCATGAAATTTACATACAAGTGGTACAACATGGAAAGTATCATGCTAAGCGAAATGAGTCAGAAAGAGAGGGATAGACATAGAAATATTGCATTCATCTGGGGGATATAAAGTAACAAAATATGAGATTAATACCCAAGAATAGCTGAGATCAGCACCAGGAGGATTACTCCATAGCTTAGTGGCCAGCCGGGCATTCTAGAGGAAAGGGCAGCTCAGATAGAGAAGGGAGCACCAAACAAAGGGTGTTTGGAGGATCCTCCCAGGATGGGAGATGCATGTTGAAAGTAGACTCTGGACTGAACATGTTTGCCACTCAATGCCTCTTTTGCAGACCACAACACCCAAAAGGAGAGAGAGAACACAGGGGATTGCCCTGCCACAGAGGCAGGGGGGATGGGTGGATAGGGGTGGGGGGGATATTATCCATGGTGGTGGAAAATGGGCACTGGTGGAGGGATGGGTATCTGATCATTGTATAATCGAAACCCAAGCACAAAAAATTGTAAATCTACAACTGTACCTCATGGTGTTTCACTAATAAAAAAATGGTGCATCTTTTGTTGAAATAATGAATGCAATCAAAGTAGAGAGAGAGAGTTAAGTAGAAATCATCTGCCTCACAGGCATCGGGAGGGGTGCGAGGGGGGTATATTGGGGTTCTTGATGGTAAAAAATAATTAGTGGTGAAGGCATGGGTGTTTGATCATTGTATGACAGAGAGTTAAACCTGAAAGTTTTGTAACTTTTCTCATGGTGATTCAATAAATAAACGTAACATAAATAAATAAATAAATAAATAAAAAGGGAAATAAAGAGTTGCTTAAATTGGTTGGTCATTACACTATAAATTAATTCCATATTTAATTAGATGATAAAATCAGGTTTCTGAAGTGAAAGGATCAGCTTACAACTGTGTCAAAATATCATTATGGGCAATATCCAGTCACTAGTCGGTATTAATAGACACTTCTTTTTTATATATGTATCATTTGTATTATATATGTATTACACAAACTATCTAAAGAGATAAGTCACATTTTTTCATTACTGTGTCACATTTAGCAATTTCTGGTAAAAATAAGCACTAAGTCAATTTTGTTCAGAATTGAATTAGTGGAAGTATTCTTCAGTTTTGCACATTTATTTTATATATAAAATCATACAATTCACTTAAGAAGCAAGTTATATAACTTTAATTCATGTCAATTTATTATGACAAATGATAAGTATATCATAACAATTTTATGCCACCTCCACACAAAAATCACGAACATCATTTCAATACATGCATTAACTTTTACAACTTTCTGGGTTTTTATTTGTTTTAGTGGAAGTCAGAAAATTCTATCATTAGATAATTTTATACCTTATGCTGGAAATATTGTGACACAGTGTTGTTTGCATTGTCATTCATTTTCTATATTCCCATTGTTCTTTTCTAACCATCTTTGTTATTTCGAAGATAGTCAATGAAAAGTTAGTTCCCTTTTATTTATCATCAGTGGTAAATCTTTATAATGTTGTAACTGTAGATCTGAATTTTTTCCCATTGTTTCTTTAAGTATGTTGTTCAACTTTTAGTTTTTCTAATAATCTTTAACCTTGGAATTGTAATCAGGAGTATGCCAGAAGCTGCTCATTATTTCCTTTTCTAAATTACAAAATTTTCTCTCTAAGCACAAGAATACATGCAATTATATATACAACCGCAAAATATATTAAATTTTACTAAATTTTATAAGACAAGTCTGAATTTTACTATTATATAATTTGTAGTTTGATAAAGTAGTTATTTATAAAGCTCTTCATCCAATGATTTAAGGGAATAAGATAAATTAAAAACCCTACCTCAATGTCAACTTTCAAAGTATCAACTGTGTAGCATTTTAAATCAAATTCAGTGTTGTTAGATTTCAGTATACATGAATCAATAGATGTCATATTAAGTCAATAATTTAATGTAGTATGCTTCATGACAAAGTTTAATATGGCAAAAAATCTAAGATTACCTCTTTATTTCTGTTTGTGCATTTTAATATTTCTGGAACTTAATTGAAGAGTCTCAGTATATAATCTATTTAATTCACCTATCATAATTTCATATAAAATTACCAACTTTGATTTGGGGGTTAATATATTTGAAAAAATGTATTTTCGCTTTAAGCATCACTTTTTTGTTCTGGGGTAGTGGTGATAGAAAATGGATGCTAGAGTTCTTCAAATTGACTTAGCATGTATGTCCCAGATTTTCATATCCTTTGTATACTGCTATGAATTTTGTCAGAATTTCACATAAAGTAGAACTAAATGAAAAATATTTAACCTTAGGAATATATCCGTTAATGACATTAACTGTACTTTTTACTTTGTTCTACCTGAATTCTACCTGTGAACTGTATTTTAACAAGTATCAGAATCATCATTCAGTATTTTGCAAATGGACTGATATCTTATTTCAACAGTCATTATAATTGTATACTTTTTTTTACACTAGCCTAAACCTCCTATAAATTTTGGCAATTAATTTTCACTAAATATTTAGATTTAGAACTGTCACACAGTCACAGTCCTCTTGTTGTTCATCGATTTGCTCAAGCAGGCCCAGTAACATCTCCATTTTGAGACTTGTTGTTACAGTGTTTGGCATATTGAATATGTCACGGGTAGCTTGCCAGGCTTTGCCGCATAGGCGAGATACTCTCAGTAGCTTGCCGGGCACAAAAATAAATATTTAGATGAAATTTTAATTTATAGTGTTTTTGTAAAGACTGTGAGTGAAGAAATAGCAAAAAAAAGTGATTTTATTTAAGTTTGGTGATTTCTAAATATATTTTAAATAATTCACTAGTAATAAAATGCCACATTATGTCATACTGTGAGCTTCTGTAGAAAATTGGTAAATCATACTAATATTTGCAGATTATATTTTAAGAATATGGTAGCTATTTATCTTATTTTGATCATTTTTACCAGTGTCAGATAGAAGCATACAAATATGATATATTATTTCTCAGGAATAATATTAGCAAAAGGAAACTCCTTTTGCCAATCTCAGTTTTGAGAGACTCAAAATAACTAAACAAATTCTAAAGCATTAATATTTTTAAAGATTTCATCCATGTTGCCCCAGTTCTATAGAATTAGCTCTGTGGTAATATTTCACTGTGAAAATAATGGCTCTGTGTGGCAATGAATAAATAGTCACTGAATATTAATTGTTGTAAGAGCAGTCTTCCTTGGGCTTCTATATATCTTTTAGTATTAATAAAAACCACAAATTTCAACTGCTCTTTATCCAAGCCATATCTCTGGATTAAATTTATAATCAACAACCTTAAATGATACTATTTACCCACAATACTAAACGATATCCCTCTTCCTAATGACACGATACTAAAGGACACAGGCCCTCTGCTGCCACTCTTGTCCTAAGAGACCTTTAGTGGAAATTAGGTCATCTGTAATTCCTTAGCAGGAGCCTGACAGAGAACCTTAGAATTATCCCTCTTGCTCCATCTTAGAATGTTATTTCCCTCAGAAACCTGAGGTCACTTACTCTTGAACAGCTGAGTCAACATCCCTTCTCCACATAACAATCTCACATAACAATACCTCTGCTGGAAAACATTGGGGGGACTTACTGTAGACTCAGCATACTGCGGTTACTTCCTGCCTTTATACCATAGGGTCCACTTCCCACGGCCAATTCTTTTTGCCGCAGCGGAGTTCTGTTCCTTTTCACGGGAACAGAACTGGGCCTTGGATTCTGAGCGGGCATTGGCTGACTTTCAAACCTTCTGCAGAACTCACAAATTCAGGTACAGCCATGGTTGACTCCATGGTTGAACTCATCCATAACTACATCAAACTGTGCCACAGATAAAATGAAAATGAAAATTACAAGTTTGTGGTGGTAGTAAGAAAAAGTAGAACCATAAACTATAACCAGAGGAGAGACAGGGCCATTAGCATTTAAAGTAACCCAAAACTCAAAATTGCACGCAGAATTCAAAACAGCAAACAAAGACAGCAAAAATTTGTGGGGTTAGACCCAGCAAGGAATGAAAAGAGCAAAACTCATGTAAATACTTAGAGAGCACCCTGGAGGGGACCTGCAATATTTCATCTCCCAACAAGAACAGAATGGAGACAATGGGAAGGGCTAAAGAAATTAATAAGTTGAATAAAGGAAAATAATAGCCAAGAAAGCTCTACTAGTACAAAACACCTCTATAAAATTTCAGATAACTGCTTTAGAGATACCATGATAACAAAGTCTAATGAGCTAAAGAGAAATAATGGTATAAGTGTATAAAAGTCTGAAAGTGGAAACGAGCAAGTTGCAATCAGAAATGAAATAACTGAAGAGTTAAGTGAGTGAAATTAAAAAAAAAACCCTCAGTGGAAGTGTTTACCACCAGAGATACATAGAGGTTTAAATGTATGCCCTGGGAGGTATGAAATAGATAACTATCACATAGATCTTTGGTTCTTTAGAGTCAATAAGCACAAAGATGTTATGCAGGGAACATCTAAAAATAATAGAAACAATATAAAAAATCATCACACTCTGTTGTCAGCTCTAAATCTAAGCTCTAATTCCAAGTGCGCACTTGTGACCAGCAGGACTCCATCCAAGTCTCTCCCTCCCACAACAGCCAGGCTCCAGAGGTAAAGGCTCAGATCAGATTCCCGAGGGCTCCCTCCTCACTGACTCCAGTCCCTAGGTAAGGAAATCACAGCATCTGACATCAGCTCTAATTCTCTGAATCCAAAATCTAATGGACACTTTAGTGTGTCCATGCTAGATCAGTACTGAGCACAGTCTTCATATTGAAGCCAGTGAATGCAGAAACCATAATTCACTGACTTTGTGCAGTCATGTGTCTCAGTCAACTAAATGGAGTCAGTACTTCAAAATCCTCTTGTCAGAGACTAATATCACTATATGATAAAAGGGAATAATCTGAGCAGTAGAGGTTTTTATCAGTAACCCTGTGGTATAATCAACTGAACATACCATTTCATAAAATATTGGAAATCAAAATTTCCAACATTACCCACATAAAACTCAAAAGAACATTGGGGAATCTAAGGAATCCAACTGCTGTGTCAGACATTGATAGAAACCCAGGCAAACCCTAAAGTCCATTAAAACTCTCCAGCCTGGTCAATGAGGATCTGAAATCAACCCGCACCATTGCAATTGAAATTAAGATAGAAATAAAATCAATATTGCAATTGAAGTTAAGCAAAGGATGGCCAGTGTAATTAAGCAATCACTGGATGAGCAATTTGACTACCTCAAAGAAGAACTGATAGAGAACTGGTTCCATACAAAATGAACTAAAGGAACTAAAGAAAAGAACAGTAAGCTGTAGTAGTAGAATGGCACATCTAAAGAAACGTATAGATGAACTTAAAGACAAAATACAAACCAGAATTGATAGGGAATTGCAAAAGAAAAGAGAAGCACTAGAATGGAAGAGAAGATAAGGTGCTTAATGGATATCAAAAGGAACGAACTCTGAATTATGGGAATATCGGATGGAAAGGAAAATGGGAAAGGGGAAGACCAGTGGTGAGAGAGATCATAGCTGAGAATTTCCCCCTATGTGGAGAATAGCCTATGTACATATTCTAAAGGCCACAGAGTACCAAGCAAAATAAACCCAAACATTAAAATCCAAAACATATAGTAATCAAATTGCAGGATCCAAAGAGAGACAGTTTTCATAATGCTTCTAGAAAGAAGAGAAACATTAACTATAAGGGAAAAAAACTGTGATTCACATATGATTCATTCAGATCTATCATATGAAATGTTATATAGAGAAAAGAGTGGAACAACCTATTTAAATTACTCACTAAAAAAACCTTTTAAATTAGAGTCCACTGTCCTGAGAAGCTCTTATTTAGATAGAAGGATGAAAGCATTCTCATACAAAACCTGACAGCAATGAACTAAATAGACTAATTCCATTGATGTTCTCCTTCTTTGGACATCTATATAATAGTTTTTCAATATTGTTTACTCTTTAAAGGAACCAGATTTATTGTTTCATTGATTTTAAAATTGTTTTGTTTTAGTTATCATTTGACTGATTTCTGCTCTAAGTCATTATTTTGTTTGTTATGCTTGCTTTGGACTCCCTTTTATGGTGCTTTTCTGGCTGTGTAAGCTGTAATCTTAGGTTATTTACTTGGGATTTTGCTCCCTAATGAACGCTTTTATTTCTAGGACTTCCCTCATAACATGGTTTTTCTGTGTCAATATGTTCTGGTAAAATTTATTCTTCATTCTAAATTGTTTCCAAGAATCTCTGTATTTTGTTTCTGATTTCCTCTTTGACTCACTGGTTATTCAGTAGTGTGTTGTTCAATTTTCAAGTGTTTGAACGATTTGTGTTATTACTTTCTATTTTCAATGCACCATAGCTTAAAGGGATAGTTAATCCAGTTTTTATCTTTTTAATTTTATATGTATATGTTTTGTCAGTCAGCATGTGGTCTACATTTAAAAATGTCCTCGACTATTTATTCCATTTCTGCCTTCAAAGACAGAACTTTCTTTTTCATTAAATAACTGTGAAATAAACAGTTACAAAGTTGTCCATGATAGGGTTTCAGTCATACCATGTTCCAACATCCATCTTTTCACCAGTGTATATTTCCACCATCAGTGCTCCCAATTTCCCTCCTTCTATCCCCAGACACCAGTCTGCCTCTTCAGCAAAGACTCTCTCTTTCTCTCTCCATTTCTCTCTCTTTCCTTTTGGTAACTATCTTTTGTGAACAGAAACTGTAAGTTTATCATGTGTGAGTTCACAAAGTAATATGTGTGGTGTGACATGAGTGCGTTTGGTGAGAGCCACTTCCCATCCTCACCAGGCCTCCCCAGCAAAGAACAAAGAGAAGAGGGACCACAGCCTTATGGTGAAAATTGCCTATTTAATGCAGAGCTGCTAGCTCACTTACAGAACATCTGAGGGGCGTTGAGGTATAGGACCTAGGTGTGATTGATCATTATAGATGTAAAACATTTGGCAGGGGCAATTCTCTTGGGGAGATTAACTCAAGGACACTCTCTGTCTCCCAGGGACATCTACTTTGTTTTTGTCTTCCCTTCTAGTTGTATATTTTAAACAATTAAGTTTACTGCTTACCAATACTCGCAGTTCTTTGAATAAACACAGTAAGAGTTAGGGATCCCAACACTTAGTTCTTTGGGATATGAGTGCAAGCAAGTTTTTTACCATGAATCCTAGACTAAGTCTCCTCAAGCCCATTCAACTTGTCCTTTCCCATGAGGGTCCTGTCTCTTAAGTCATAACAGCTTGCATCGAGACCATGCATTTATGATTTCTAGAGTGTCCCATTTTGATTCCAGGGTAGCTTTACCACTTGCCCAGATTCCATCCTAGTCCTTCTGTGTTAGGAAATATAGTAACTGAAGAATGAGTCAACCAATTATGACAGATGCCCAGGAGTAGATAAATTTTAGAGTTGACCAACTACCAAATATTAGCAGCATAGCATTAATGTTCTTTCTGTGTTTAACTAAAGAACATTGCTCTATAGTAAAATATAAAAACTCTACATGGGAAATAGAAAAGCAGGTACAAATACATAGCACTTCAAATACAAAGCACTACAACTACAAAATCCAGAATTATCTGGAAGTTCAGCTTATAAGTAATCAAGACTGACTTGGGGAACTGAGACAATGAGAGATAAAATACAAAGGAAAGGTTAAAGATATAACTTAGTAAATTAGGTATGCTACCAAGAGCACAATAAGCTTCTGTGGAAGGAGGAAAAGGGGCAATATACTGATGAAGCCTAAAACACTTTGGGTTAATATCCAACAATCGTGTATAACCTTTAGCTACTTTTATCACTCAATAGATGTCTAAATTGATCAATTACAACTGTCATTATCATATTGATCCCATTACTGTATTAACTTCTTTCATTTCTATTGTCCATGGGTAATTGTCTCATCTCTATTTTCTATACCCCACAAATGAGTGCAATCATTCTGTCTCTCTCATTCTGACTCTTTCATTCAGCATGGTATTCTCCATCTCAATTGATTTATAAGCAAATTTATAAGAAAATTTCATGACTTAATTTTTCCTGCTGGCTGCCTAATATTCTGTTGTGTAGATGTACTGTAATTTCTTTAACCAATCATCTGTTCTTAGGCACACAGTTGGGTTGTTTCCATATTCTGCCTATTGTGAATAGTGCTGCAATAAACAAAGAAGTGCAGATGGTATTTCTGCTGTGTGATTTGGTGGCCCAGGGTATATTCCTAGCAGTCGTTTTGCTGGGTCATATGGAAACTGAAATTCTAATTTTTTAAGGAATGCCCAGAGTGGTTCTCAAAATTGCTGGACTATTTGGATTTCACACCAACAATGAAGGAGAGTCCCTTTCTCCTTGCACCATTACAACACCAGTTGCTCTTATTCTTTTTGATGTGTGCTAGTTAGTCTCTGTGATGTGAAATGATATCTCAGTGTTGTTTTTATTTACATTGCCCTGGTGATAAGTGATGTAGAGAAATTTTTTCATGTGTCTTTTCGTCATTTGTATTCCTTCTATGGGGTTCATATCCATTTCTTGTAAAGTTCTACCATTTCCTAATGTATCTTTGATCTTAATCTCATATCAGATGGATATTGGACAAATAACTTTCCCCATTCCATAGGCTGCTTTTGTATCATGGTCATTGTTTTATTTTGAGGTGCAGAAGCTTCTTAGTTTATTGTAATCCAATTTGTTTATATTTGCTTCTTCTTGCTCGGTCAGTGGTGCTTCATATTTGAAGATGCCTTTTAGGTTCAATGTCATGGAGGGTTCTGTCTACGTGTTCCTCCATGAATCCTTATTGACTCAGATATGTTCTTGAGTTATTTAATATATCTTGAACTGACTTTAAGATCTGAGTTTATTTTTTGGACGGTAGCTTCCCAGTTTTCCCAGCACCACTCGTAGCAGAGGACTTTCTTGCTTCACTACATATTATTGTTCCTTTATCAAAGAAAAAATAGTCATATATTTGATGGTCTGTGTCAGGATATTCAACTCTATTGAAATGCTCTGCAGAATTTACATTTTTTAAATTTTTGTTAGGGTACTGGATCATTGTATAACTGAAACCCAAGCACAAAAATTTGTAAGTCTACAACTGTACCTCGTGGTGTTTCACTAATAAAAATTTAAAAAAAAAACAACAAAAAAATAAAATTTAGAAATGAAAAAAATGCTCTGCAGGTGGACCCCGTGCTAGGCTGTTTCACTCGGGTGCCCCAGAGAGTGGGTGGGTGAGACCCCTCTCTGCAACAAGGGACCAGGTCTGGCAGCCAAAAACCTCCAGAACTCAACTGCTGCCATGCTCAAGTCTGCTGTCTACATGCTTGGTCCAAGCTTCACCCACAACTGAACCTAATCCTGGACCACAAATGCGGCCACACGACACTTCAAAACACAAAACATACCCATACTTTAAAAAGTACTCCACCAGATTTGATAGGGTTCAAAGTAGTAGGCAACCAATCTTCTAGGAAAATGTTTTTACAGATCTCTTATAGAAGGCTTTAATGGCCTGTGGGTGAAATACAACAATCCTTACACTCTTTCCTCTAATGATTTTTTCTTATCATTTTCAGAGGTTTTTCATAAGAAATAATACAAAAATATATTACTTTGGTTCTGCTTTGGGGAAGGGATTGGATTTCTGGATGGAAACATTGGAAATATGGTGGTGGGAAGGTGTAATGGTGGTAGGATTGGTGTTTGAATATTAAATGTAATAAAATAATGTGAACTACTTCATAAAATTCAAAAAATTAAAAATGGTGTTCTGGTCTGTCTTTATTACTGTTTTAATTACTACAGCTTTCTAGTACAGTTTAAAGTTGGGGGAGGTGATGCCTCCCATCTTCTTTTTCCACAGAATTTCTTTAGCTTTGAATTTCAGAAGTTCTTGATCTCTTTCTTTGAAAAATATCATAGGTATCCTTATAGAGACTGCATTGAATCTGTAGAGTGATTTGGGGTTTACTGTAATTTAGATGATGTTAATCCTCCCATTCCATCAGCAGGGGATGTGTCTCCATTTCCTCATGTCTTCTTTTACTTTTTGAAGTAGTGTTTTGTAGTTTTTTTTACAGGTATTTCATCTATTTAAGCTGATTTTGAGGTACTTTATTTTCTGAGGTTAAAAGGTTCCTGGGAGTGTTTTCTTTTAAACATCTCTTTCTTCACTTTCATTATTTGTATGCAGAAATTCCTTTAATTCAGAGATGTTGATTTTTGTCTCTGGCTGCTTTACTATATAAAACTGTCATTTCTAGAACCTTTTTGTAGAGTGTTTAGGATTTTGTAAGTATAGTATATCATTGGCAAACAGTGAAGCTTGACTTTTTCTTTTCCTTTCTTGTTGTCCTTGATATCCTTTTCTTGCCTAATTGCTGTACAAGAAATTCCAGTACTATATTGAATTGGAGTGGTGAGAAGGAAACTTTGTCTTGTGCCTGATCTTAGGGGAAAGGCTTTAGTTTTTCCCCTATTGAGGATAAAGCTTGCTGTGGGCTTGTGTTCGAGATGGCTTTGACTACCTTCAGGAAAGGTCATTTAACTCCAACTTTGTTGAGAGTTTTAATTGTGAATGGGTCAAATATATTTTCTGAACCTATTTATAATATAATTTGGTTTTTTATCTTTTCTTTTATAGATATGGTGTATTATGTTGACTTATCTGCTAACGCTAAACCATCCTTGCATCCCTGGGATTGAAATCTGCTTGGTCGTGCTGGAAGATCTTTATGATCAGACTTTGGATCCCATTTTGTAGTATTTTGTTGAGAATCTTTGCATCTGGGTTCACAAGTGATATCAGTCAGTATTTTTCTTTTTTTTTCTTGTCTCTGCCAGCTTTTGGTATTAGGGTAATGTTCTCTAGAAGAAACTATCTGGGAGTGTTTTTTTTTCTTCAATTTTCTGGAAATGCATGAATAAAATTAGCAGAAGTCATTCTTCAAAAGTTTGGAAGAATTCATGCATTCTAAATCTTGTTTCAGCCATGGGAGTTTATAGGAATCCAGGACATTATCCAATTCTTCAAGGTTCTCTAAGATCTTCGAGATATTAGAAAATGACAGTAGGAATCCAGATCAGGCAGAAGGAAAGAAATGATAATGACATGAAATAATAAAGGATTTAATAATAGTGATGCCCCTTTCATTTCTAATTTATTTTATTAGGGTTCTCTCTTTATTTTTGTGGGTCTTGATATGGTTACTGAGATTTTTTTTCCCTGAAAGATTCAGCTCTTGGTTTAGTTGTTCTTTTAGATTACTTTTTGGCATTCCAGGTTATTAATTTCTGTTCAAAGTTTAATTATTTCTTTCCTCCTGCCTGGTTTGGCTTCCTTTTGTTAGTTTTTTTTTCCAAAATCTTAAGCGGTGAAGTCAAGTTATTTGTGTGGACGCTTTATTCCTTCTTGATGTATGCCTGCAAAGCTATAAACTTTCCTCTTAACACTGCTATTGCTGTGTCCCACAACATCTGTCCTTGTGTCCTTATTATCATTAGTTTCCAGGAATATTTTGATTTCCTCTCTAAATCACTGGATGTTCAGTAGTGATTTTTTGAATTATCAGGTATTTTATCTGATTCTCTGGTTCTGTGTGTCATTAGCATCTGTTTTCAGTGCATCATGGTCTGAAAAGATCATTGATATGATTTCTATATTCTTGATTTTGTGTAGGTTTGTTTTATGATCCAGTATGTGATGTATCTTGTTGAAGAGCCTGTGTATATTTAAGAATATGTGGGCTGGAGCGATAGGTGGGCTGGAGCGATAGCACAGCGGTAGGGTGTTTGCCTTGCATGCAGCCAACATGGCTGACACAAGTTCAATTCCTCCCCCCCTCTTGGAGAGCCTGGAAAGCTACCGAGAGTATCTCGCCCACACGGCAGAGCCTGGAAAGCCACCCGTGATGTATTCGATATGCCAAACACAGTAACAACAAAATCTCCAATGGAGATGTTACTGGGCCCGCTCGAGCAAATCGATGAACAACGGGAGGGCCTTTACCTTTTATTACACTTTTGGGGGATAAAAAGGTCAATGTATATCTAGTAACCAACTATATTCCATTTCTTCCTTCAAACCCAGTATTTCCTTGCTGAGTGTTAAATTCTCCAACTACTATTGTGTTGTTAACAATGTCATCATTGATGTCTAGAAACAGTTGTTTTTTTTCAAGATGAAAGATATTTATTTATTTCAAATCATTTTTTTTTACTTTTTAAAAAAAATATTAGTGAAACATCATGAGGTACAGTAAAAAACTTACAAATTTTTGTGCTTGGGTTTCAGTTAAACAATGATCGAGTATCATCCCTCCACCAGTGCCCATTCTCCACCACCACTAATCCCAGTATCCCTCCCACCCCCTATCCCCCTATCCCACTCTGCCTATGTTCTCTCTCTCCTTTTGGGTACTGTGGTTTTAAAAGAGTTATTGAGTGGCAATTATGTTCAGTCTATAGTCTACTTTCAGCATGCATTTCCTATCCTGGGTGGATCTTCCCAACAGTTGTTTTGAGTATTGCTGGTAACTAGGTACATACATGTTTGGGAGTGTAATTTTTTCTGCTTTACATATTCCTTAGTTAAGAATGACCCTTTCTGTTCCTTCTAACATTTGCTGTTTGAAATCTATGTCATTGGATAGTAGTATGAACACAACAGTGTTTTTTTTTAATTTATTTATTTTTTAATAGTGAGAGACCATGAGGTACAGTTGTAGACCTACACATTTTTGTGCTTGGGTTTCAGTTATACAATGATCAAACACCCATCCCTCCACCAGTGCGCATTTCCCACCACCACGGATCCCAGCATCCCCTCCCCCCGCCAGCCCCCATCCCACCCTGCCTCTGTGGCAGGGCATTTCCCTCTCTCTCCTTTTGAGTGCCGTGGTCTGCAAAAGAGGCATTGAGTGGCAATCATGCTCGGTCGACAGTATACCCTCAGCATGCTCTCCCATCGTGGGCGTATCCTCCCAACACCCTTTATTTGGTGTTCCCTTCTCTTTCTGAGCTCCCTTTTCCCCTAACATGTGTGGTTGTCCTCCGGGACATTGAGTAAAATTCCTGGTACTAATCTCTGCCATAATGGGGTGTTAGTTTCCTATTTTGTTACTTTATGTTCCCCAGATGAATGCGATCTTTCTATGTCTATCCCTTTCTTTCTGAGTCATTTCGCTTAACATGATACTTTCCATGTAGTACCACTTGTATGTAAACTTCATGACTTCGTCTTTTCTAACAGCTACATAGTACTCCATTGTGTAAATGTGCCAGAGTTTCTTCAACCAGTCATCTGTTCTCGGGCACTCAGGTTTTCCAGATTCTGGCTATTGTAAAGAGTGCTGCAATAAACAGACAATTGCAGATGTCACTTCGGCTATACTTTTTTGTCTCTCTGGGATATATTCCCAGGAGTAGTATTGCTGGGTCAAATGGGAGCTCAATTTCTAGTTTTTTGAGAAGCATCCATACTGTTTTCCAGAAGGGCTGAACCAGTCGGCATTCCCACCAACAGAGAAGGAGTGTCCCTTTCTCACCACATCCGCGCCAGCACCGGTTGCTTTTGTTCTTGTGGATATGGGCCAGTCTCTGCGGTGTGAGGTGATATCTCATTGTGGTTTTGATCTGCATCTCCCTGATGATTAATGATGTGGAACATTTTCTCATGTGTCTTTTAGCCATTCGGATTTCTTCTTTGTGAAAGTTTCTATTCATTTCATCTCCCCATTTTTTGATGGGGTTGAATGTTTTCTTTTTGTGGAGTTGAACCAGTATTTTGTATATCCTTGAAATTAACCCCTTGTCAGATGTGTATTTGGCGAATATCCTTTCCCATTCTGTTGACTGTCTTTGTATTTTGGTCACTGTTTCTTTTGAGGTGCAGAAGCTTCTTAGTTTAAGACAGTCCCATTTATCTATCTCTGTTTTCAATTGCTTGGCCCACGGTGTGACATCTTTGAAGACACTATTAGCTTCTATGTCATGAAGGGTTTTGCCAACATTTTCCTCAATGTATCTTATAGATTCCGGTCTGATGTTGAGGTCTTTAATCCACTTAGATCTTACTTTTGTACATGGAGTTAGGCAGAGATCTGAGCCCATTTTTTGCATGTAGCCATCCAGTTTTGCCAGCATAATTTGTTAAAGAGGCTTTCCCTGCTCCACTTCACTTTTCTTGCCCCCTTATCGAAGATTAGATGCTCGTATGCTTGGGGGGGGGGGGGGGAACGTCAGTATATTCAACCCTGTTCCATTGGTCTACAGCTCTGCCTTTGTTCCAGTACCATGCTGTTTTAATTATTACTGTCTTGTAGTAGAGTTTGAAGTTAAGGAGGTTGATTCCTCCCATTTTCTTTTTCCCCAGAATTGCTTTAGCTATTCGTGGTGGCTTATTGTTCCATATGAATTTCAGGAGTGTTTGCTCCAATGCTTTGAAGAATGTCATGGGTATCCTAATAGGAATTGCGTTGAATTTATACAGTGCTTTGGGAAGTATTGCCATTTTGACAATGTTAATTCTCCTGATCCATGAACAGGGGATATTTTTCCATTTCCGCGTATCCTCTTTTATTTCCTGAAGTAGAGTTTTGTAGTTTTCTTTGTACAGGTCCTTTACTTCCTTAGTTAAGGTGATTCCTAGGTACTTGATTTTCTGGGGCACAATTGTGAATGGGATTGTTTTCTTCATGTCTTTTTCTTCTCTTTCACTATTTGCATATAGGAAAGCCATGGACTTTTGGGCATTGATTTTATAGCCTGCAACTTTACTATACAAGCCTATTGTTAATAGAAGTTTCTTGGTAGAGGTTTTAGGGTTTTCTAAGTATAGTATCATATCATCTGTGAATAGTGAGAGCTGATTTCTTCCTTTCCTACCTGGATGCCCCTAATATCTTTTTCTTGCCTAATCGCTATTGCAAGTACTTCCAGTACTATATTGAACAACAGTGGAGAGAGTGGACATCCTTGTCTCGTCCCTGATCTTAGAGGGAAGGCTCTCAGTTTTTTGCCATTGAGGACGATGCTTGCTGTAGACTTGTGGTAGATGGCTTTAACTATATTGAGAAAAGTCACCTCTATCCCCATTTTGGCTAGGGTTTTCATAATAAATGGGTGCTGGATCTTGTCAAATGCTTTCTCTGCATCTATTGATATGATCATATGATTTTTATATTTTATTTTGTTGATATGGTGGATTGTATTGATTGATTTCCTAGTGTTAAACCAGCCTTGCATCCCCGGGATGAATCCTACTTGGTCATGGTGTATGATCGTTTTGATGAGTAGTTGAATTCTATTTGCTAGTATTTTGTTGAGAATCTTCGCATCCGTGTTCATCAGAGATATCGGCCTGTAGTTTTCTTTTCTCGTGGTGTCTTTGTTTCCTTTTGGTATTAGAGAGATATGGGCTTCATAGAAACTGTTTGGGAGAGTTTCCGTTTTTTCAATTTCCTGAAAGAGCTTGAGAAGGACTGGCAGCAGGTCCTCTTTGAATGTTTGGAAAAATTCGCTAGTGAATCCATCTGGGCCCGGGCTTTTGTTTTTGGGAAGGCTTTTGATTGCAGTTTCTATTTCTTTGATGTTAATAGGTCTATTCAGATACTCCAGGTCTTCATGATTCAGCTTTGGGAGATTATAGGAGTCCAGAAATTTGTCCATTTCTTCTAGGTTCTCTTGTTTCGTGGCATACAGACTTTCAAAGTAGTCTCTGATGATCTTTTGGATTTCTTTGGTTTCTGTTGTGATATCCCCCTTCTCATTTCTGAGTTGGTTTATTAGGGTTATCTCTCTCTGTTTCTTTGTGAGTGTTGCGAGTGGTTTATCTATCTTGTTTATTCTCTCGAAGAACCAGCTCTTGGTTTCATTGATCTTTCGGATTGTTTCTTTGGTTTCCATGTCATTGATTTCTTCTCTAAGTTTTATGATCTCTTTCCTTCTGCTTGATTTAGGCTCTTTCTGTTGATCCTTTTCTAAGGACTTGAGCTGTGAGGTCAAGTTGTTTATGTGCACCACTTCTACAGACCTAAGATATGCTTGCAGAGCTATAAATTTTCCCCTTAATACAGCTTTCGCTGCATCCCATAGGTTCTGGTAGCTCGTGTCTTCATTCTCATTTGTTTCCAAGTATCTTTTGATTTCGTCCTTGACTTCGTTCCTGAACCACTCATTGTTCAGCATCGAGTTGTTTAATTTCCAGGTGTTTGATTTGGTTCTCCGTGTCTGTGTGTGATTCACTTCTATCCTCAGTGCATCATGGTCTGAAAAGATGGCTGATACTGTTTCTATATTCCTTATTTAGTTGAGGTATGTTTTGTGTCCTAGCACATGGTCTATTTTGGAAAATGTTCCGTGTGCACTGGAGAAGAATGTGTATTCGTTCTTTTTGGGGTGTAAAGCCCTGTATAGGTCTATAAGCCCTCTCTCTTCTATTTCTTCTTTCAAAGCCAATGATTCCTTGCTGGGTTTTGTTTTTGTTGATCTGTCCAGAGGTGATAGCACAATATTGAAGTCTCCAAGTACTATTGTGCTGCTTGCAATGTCCTCCTTAAAGTCTGTTAGCAGTTGTTTTAAATATTTAGCTGTTCCCTCATTAGGTGCGTATACATTTAAGATTGTGATTTCTTCCTGTTGTAAGTATCCCTTGATGAATAGAAAATGGCCTTCACTGTCCCTTCTAGCCTTTTTCAGGGTGAAATTAATGTTGTCAGATACTAGTATGGCCACCCCAGCTTTTTTTACAGGAGCTGTTTGCTTTCAGGATTGTTTTCCATCCTTTGACTTTGAATCTGTGTTTGCTCTGAGTGTTGAGATGAGTTTCTTGTAGGCAGCAGAATGTTGGGTTCTGTCTCTGTATCCATTTTGCCACTCTGTGTCTCTTCAATGGTGAATTGAGACCGTTGACATTGAGAGAGAGTATGGTTATGGGGTTTTGTGTCATGTTTCTGTGCGGGTGTGTTGTGGTTGTAGGGTTTGTCTTGTCTTATAGTAGTCCCTTTAGTCCTTGTTTTAGGTTTGGTTTTGAGTCTATGAAGTTCCTGAGCTGCTGTTTATCTAGAAAATAGTGTAGTTCCATCTATTTGGAGTGAGAGTTTAGCCGGATAGAGTATTCTTGGTGAAGCATTCATTTCAGTGAGTTTTTTGACTATATCTCGCCACTGTCTTTTGGCTTGTAGGGTTTCCTCTGAGAGGTCTGCTGTGAATCTCAGGGGTGCTCCTGTGTATGTGATTTCCTTCTTTGCCCTCCACAACAGTGTTTTTGAAGGAGTTCTTTGCTTGAAGAATTTTTGAGAGCCTTAGACTTTGATTCTGTGTTTGCTCTGATTATTCAAACATGTTTCTTTTACACAGGCAGAATAATATTGGATTAATTTTTAATCAATTTTACATCCTCTGTGACTTACTTGTTGCATTTAGTCCATTGAGATTGAGAGAGATTATTGTCATGGGGTTTTGTGCCATATTTCTATAGAAGGTTGTATTTGTAGGGTTTCTCCTGCGTTATAATAGATGCTCAGTCCTTCTTGTTTTTTATTAGTGAAACATGAGGTGCAATGGTTGACTTACAATTTTTTGTGCTTGGGTTTCAGTTATACAATGATTGAGTACCCATGCATCCACCGGTTTCCATTATCCACCTCCAGTACTCCCAGTACCCCTCCGATCCCCCACTTCCCCAATACCACCTCAACCCTGTGGCAGGGCATTCCCTTTTGTTTTTTTCTCTCCTGTTGTGTGCAGTGGTTTGCAAAAGAGGCATTGAGTGGCAATCATGTTCAATCTATAGTCAACTTTCAGCATGCATCTCTCATCCAAGGAGGATCCTCCCAACACCCTTTATTTGGTATTCCCTTCTCTATCTGAGCTGCATTTTTCGCTAGCATGAACGGCTGGCCTCCAAGCCATAGAGTGAACCGCCTGGTACTTATATAGGCTATTCTTGGGCGTTAGTCTCCTATTTTGTTACCTTATATCCAGATAAATGCAATCTTTCTATATCTGTCCCTCTCTTTCTGACTCATTTCGCTTAGCATGATACTTTCCATGTAGTACCACTTGTCTGTAAATTTCATGACTTCATCTTTCTAACAGCTGCATAGTACCCCATTGTGTAGATGTACCAAAGTTTCTTTAACCAGTCATCTGTTCTCAGACACTCAAGTTTTTTCCAGATTTTGGCTATTGTGAATAGTGCAGCAATGAACATAGAAATGCAAATGTCATTTCGACTGTACTTTTTTTGCCTCTCCGGGATATATTTCCAAGAGTAGTATAGCTGGGTCAAATGGGAGCTCAATTTCTAACTTTTTGAGAATCGTCCATACTGTTTTCCAAAAGGGCTGAACCAGTCGGCATTCCCACCAGCAGTGAAGGGGCGTCCCTTTCTCACCACATCCACGACAACTCAGGTTACTTTTGTTCTTTTGGATGTGGGACAGTCTCTGTGGTGTGAGATGATATCTTGTTGTGGTTTTGATCTGTATCTCCCTGATGATTAGTGATGCAGAGCATTTTCTCATGTGTCTTTTAGCCATTCTGGTTTCTTCTTTGTAAACATTTCTGCTCATTTCATCACCCCATTTTTTGATGGGGTTAGTGTTTTTTTCTTGTAGAGTTTAACCAGTGCTTTGTATATCCTTGATATCAACCCCTTATCAGATGGGTATTGGGTGAATATCCTTTCTCATTCTGTAGTTTGTCTTTATATTCTGGTCACTGAATATTTTGAGGTGCAGAAGCTTCTTAATTTAAGATAGTCCCATTTGTTTATCTCTGTTTCCTCTGGTTGGTCAGTGGAGTGTTGTCTTTGAAGATATTGTTAGCCTCAGTATCGTGGAGGGTTTTGCCGACCTTGTCTTCAATATACCTTATGAATTTTGGCCTGATGTTGAGATATTTAATCCATTTTATCTGACTTTTGTGCATGGTGTTAAGTCGAGGTCTAAGCCCATATTTTTGCATGTGGTTGTTCAGTTATGCTAGCACTATTTGTTGAAGAGGCTTTCTTGTTCCACTTCACATTTCTTGCTCCATTATCAAAGATTAGATGTTCATACATTTGGGGTTGTGTGTAGGGATATTCCACCCTGTTCCATTGGTCTGCTGCCCTGCGTTTGTTCCAGTACCATGCTGTTTTGATTATTACCACTTTGTAGTAGAGTTTGAGGTTGGGGCGAGTGATGCCTACCCACGTCTTTTTCCCAAGAATTGCTTCAGCTGTTCGTGAGCGTTTGTTGTGCCATATGAATTTCAGGAGTGCCTGATCTATTTCTTTGAAGAATTTCATGGGTATCCTTATAGGGATCACGTTGAATCTGTATAATGCTTTCGAGAGTATTGCCATTTTGACAATGTTAATTCTTCCTATCCCTGAGCAGGTATATGTTTCCATTTCCTCGTGTCCTCTTTTATTTCATGGAGTGGTCTTTTGTAGTTTTCATTGTAGAGGTTCTTTACCTCTTTAGTTAGGTTGATTCCGAGGTATTTGATTTTCTGGGGCAAAATTGTGAACGGGATTATTTTTTATGCCAATTTCCTCTCTCTGATTATTTGCCCATTGGAAGGCCATGGATTTTTGGGAATTGATTTTATAGCCTGCGACTTTATTGTACAAGTCTATAGTTTCTAGGAGTTTCTTGGTAGAGGATTTAGGATTCTAGTTCTATAGTATCATATCATCTGCGAATAGTGAGAGCTTGGTTTCTTCCTTTCCTATCTGGATGCATTTAATATCTTTTTCTTGTATAATCTCTATTGAAAGTACTTCCAGAACTATATTGAACAGAAGTGGTGATAGTGGGCATCCTTGTATCGTCCCTGATATTAGAGGAAAGGCCCTTAGTTTTTCCCCATTGAGGGTAATGCTTGCCATGGGTTTGTCAAAGATGGCTTTGACTATCTTGTGGAAAGTTCCTTCAAAACCCTTTTTGGTGAGAGTTTTTATCATAAATGGGTGCTGTATCTTGTCAAAAGCTTTTTGTGTCTATTGATATGATCATATGGTTTTTATCTTTACTTTGTTGATATGATAGGTTATTTTGATTGATTTCTGAATTTTAACCATCCTTGCATACCCGGAATGAATCCCACATGGTCGTGATGTATGATCTTTTTGATGAGTTGTTGGATTCTATTTGCTAGTATTGTGTTGAGGATATTTGCATCCGTGTTCATCAGCGACATTGGCCTATAGTTTTCTTTGTTGGTGGTGTCTTTGTTTGCTTTTTGTATTAGGGAGTTATGTGCCTTATGTAAGCTGTTTGGGAGAGTCTCTGTATTTTCAATTTCCTGTAAAAGCTTGAGGAGAACTGGCAAAAGGTTCTTATTTCAATATTTGGAAGAATTCAATAATGAATCCGTCTGGGCCTGGGCTTTTGTTTACTGGGAAGACTTTTGATTACTGCTTCAATATTCTTGATATAAATGGGTCTATTCAGGTATCCGAATTCCTCCTGGTTCAATCTTGGGAGATTATAGGAATCCAGGGATTTATCCATTTCTTTTAGGTTCTCTTGTTTCGTGGCATACAGACTCTCTGATAATCTTTTCAATTTCATTGGTTTCTTTTTTTCAAACTTCAGAACTTTTATTAACAACCAATTAACTATGATGCCTCTCTTCAATTTGTTAAAAATGTATTAGAATATATAAAATGTGTATGGCATTTCAGTGTTTGTCTAAGGACACCATCTGGTACCTAAAGTGGAACCTACCTTTCCAGCTACTCACATTACATAGCAGTAGTAGAGAGAGATGTCCATCTCTTTTTCTCTCTCAATAGAGAACTGCACTGTCCCCAAAGAGGAGTATTTGGTAGCGTTCTCACGCTCCTGCTGAGCCTTCCTTTTCATAGCCTCACGCTCTGGTCTCTGCTCTTTCGTGATGGGCTTTGACATGACTGGCTCGGGAACATTGGGCTTTCTCCATGGATACGGTTGGAAATGGAAGTCTTGGAGGACAAACTGACTCTGACTTTTGGGTGGAGACTGGCGCTTGTTCACAGAGACAGGAGGAGGCTCCCGCTGGAGAGAAGTGCTAGCTGTTGTCTTGTAGGTAGCAGGTCTCGAAGCTGCAGGCTGAGGAAACAGCAGGCTAGTAGGGTTCAGCAAACCTAGTTGAGATATGTTGGTTGAAATGAACTGAGCAGGTTTGGCAGGACCAGGCCAAAATGCAGTGGTTGGCCTGGAAGAAAGGCAGCAATTGGCTGAGCTGCATATGTAGAGCCAGTCTTGGCAGGGTACGCTGCAGCAGGATGATGTGAGGCCACAGACTGTGGTCTCCGAGGAACAGGTCGAGCTTGTGGCCTCTCCATGGTAAGAAAAGGCAAAGGTACCAATTTGACCATCCCAGGAGGTGTCAGCTCAGACTGGCATGGAGATGAGCGTTTTTCAGCACGGCTACTTGGTTTCTGTGCTTTGACCTGAGTTTTCTCAAGGCCTTTTCCATCCTGTGTAGCACCTAGCAATGGCTTGATCGCATTGAGTGGCAATCATGTTCAGTCCATAGTCTACTTTCAACATGCATTTCCCCTCCTGGGAAGATCCTCCAAACACCCTTTATTTGGTGTTCCCTTCTCTATCTGAACTGCCCTTTCCCCTAGAATATCCGGCTGGTCTCTAAGCTATGGAGTAATCCTCCTGGTGTTGATCTCAGCTATTCTTAGGTATTGATCTCATATTTTGCTGCTTTATATCCCCCAGATGAATGCAATTTTTCTATGTCTATCCCTCTCTTTCTGACTCATTTCGCTTAGCATGATACTTTCCATATTGTACGACTTGTATGTAAATTTCATCACTTCATCTTTTCTAAGAGCTACATAGTACTCCATTGTGTAGATGTACCAAAGTTTCTTTAACCAGTCATCTGTTCTTGGGCACTCAGGTTTCTTCCAGTTTCTGGCTATTGTAAAGAGTGCTGCAATGAACAAACAAGTGAGGATGTCACTTCGACTACACATTTCTGCCTCTCTGGGGTATATTATCAGGAGTGGTATCGCTGGGTCAAATGGGAGCTCAATTTCTAATTTTTTGATAACCGTCCATACTGTTTTCCAAAAGGGCTGAACTAGTCGGCATTCCCACCAACAGAGAAGGAGTGTCCCTTTCTCGCAACATCAGCTCCAGCATCGGTTGCTTTTGTTCTTTTGAATGTGGGCCAGTGTCTGAGGTTTGAGATGGTATCTCATTGTGGTTTTGATCTGCATCTCCCTGATGATTAATGATGTAGAGCATTTTCTCATGTGCTTTTTTGCCATTCGGATTTCTTCTTTGAGAAAGTTTCTGTTCATTTCATTGCCCCATTTTTTGATGGGGTTGGATGTTTTCTTCCTGTGGAGTTCCACCAGTATTTTGTATATCCTTGTTATCAACCCCTTGTCAGATGTGTATTCGGTGAATATGCTTTCCCATTCTGTAGACTGTCTTTGTATTTTGGTCACTGTTTCTTTGGAGGTGCAGAAGCTTCTTAGTTTAAGATAGTCCTATCTCTGTTTTCACTTGCTCGGCCAGTGGTGTGGCATCTTTGAAAGTACCATTAGCCTCAATATCATGGAGGGTTTTGCCAACTTTGTCTTCAATGTACCTTATGGTGTCTGGTCTGATGTTGAGGTCTTTAATCCATTTTGATCTTAATTTTGTACATGGTGTTAGGCAGAGTTCTGAGACCATTTTTTGCATGTAGCCGTCCAGTGATGCCAGCACAATTTGTTAAAGAGGCTTTCCTTACTCCACTTCACATTTCTTGCAACTTTATCAAAGATTACATGATCATATGATTGAGGGGAGATGTCAGTGTATTAAACCCTGTTCCATTGGTCTGCAGTTCTGCGTTTGTTCCAGTACCACGCTGTTTTAATTATTACTGCTTTGTAGTAGAGTGTGATGTTAGGGAGGTTGATTCCTCCCATTATCTTTTTCCCAAGAATTGCTTTAGCTATTCATGGGGGCTTATTGTTCCATATAAATTTCAGGAGTGTTTGCTCCATTTCTTTGAAGAATGTCATGGATATCCTTATAGGGATTGCATTGAATTTATACAATGCTTTGGGTAGTATTGCCATTTTGACAATGTTAAGTCTCCCGACCCATGAGCAGGGGATAGCTTTCCATTTCCTCATGTCCTCTTTTATTTCCTGAAGTAGCATTTTGTAGTTTTCTTTGTACCGGTCCTTTACTTCCTTAGCTAAGCTGATTCCTAGGTACTTGATTTTCTGGGGCACAACTGTGAACGGGATTGTTTTTTCATGTTGCTTTCTTCTCTCTCACTGTTTGCGTATAGGAAAGCAATGGAATTTTGGGTATTGATTTTATATCCTGCAACTTTACTATACAAGTCTATTGTTTCTAGGTGTTTTTTTGGTGGAGGTTATTGGGTTCTCTAAGTATAGTAACATATCATCTGCGAATAGTGAGAGCTTGATTTCTTCCTTTCCTACCTGAATGCCCTTAATATCTTTTTCTTGCCTAATCGCTATTGCAAGTACTTACAGTACTATAATGAACAGCAGTGGAGAGAGTGGGCATCCTTGTCTTGTCCCTGATATTAGAGGGAAGGCTCTCAGTTTTTTGCCATTGAGGATGATGCTTGCTGTAGGCTTGTGGTAGATGGCTTTAACTATGTTGAGGAAAGTCCCCTCTATACCCATTTTGTCTAGGGTTTTCATCATAAAGGGGTGCCGGACCTTGTCAAATGCTTTCTCTGCATCTATTGATATGATCATATGCTTTTTATCTTTTCTTTTGTTGATATGGTGGATTATGTTGATTGATTTCTGAATGTTAAACCATCCTTGCACCCCTGGGATGAATCCTACTTGGTCATGGTGTATGATCTTTTTGATGAGTAGTTGGATTCTATTTGCTAGTAGTTTGTTGAGGATCTTTGCATCTGTGTTCATCAGGGATATCGGCCTGTAATTCTCTTTTTTGTGGCATCTCTGTCTGCTTTTGATATCAGTGTGATATTCGCTTGGTAGAAACTATTCAGAGGTGTTTTTGATATTTCAATTTCGTGGAAAAGCTTAAAGAGGATTGGGAGTAAGTCTTCTTTAAAGATTTGGAAGAATTTACTAGTGAATCTATCCGGGCCAGGGCTTTTGTGCTTGGGGAGACTTTTTATTACCATTTCAATTTCCTTGATGGTGATAGGTCTGTTCAGGTATTCCAGGTCTTCTTGGTTCAGCCTTGGGAATCTGTAGGAGTCTAGGAATTTATCCATTTCCTCGAGGTTTTGATGTTCCGTGGCATAAAGCTTCTCTAAGTACTCCCTGAGGATCCTTTGAATTTCTGTAGTTTCTGTTGTGATGACCCCCTTTTCATTTCTGATTCGGTTTATTAGGGTTTTCTCTCTCCCCTTCTTCGTGAGTTTTGCTAGAGGCTTATCGATCTTGTTAATTTTCTCAAAGAACCAGCTCTTGGTTTCATTGATCTTTCGGATTGTTTTTTGGGTTTCCATCTCATTAATCTCTGCTCTGAGTTTTATTATTTCCTTCCTCCTGTTCTGTTTGTGCTCCTTTTGTTGGTCCTTCACCAAGTTCTTAAGCTGTGAGGTTAGTTTATTTATGTGGGCTCACTTATCCTTTCTGAGGAATGCTTGTAGAGCTATAAACTTTCCTCTTAAGACAGCTTTTGCTGTGTCCCATAAGTTTTGGTAACTCGTGTCCTCATTTTCATTCGTTTCTAGGAATCTTTTGATTTCCTCTTTGATTTCCATTCTAAGCCACTCGTTGTTCAATAGCGCACTGTTTAATTTCCAGGTGTTTGATTTAGTTTTCTGTTTTTGTGTGTGATTTACTTCTAATTTAAGCGCACTGTGGTCTGAGAAGATTGTTGATACAATCTCTATCTTCTTAATTTTATGGAGGTATGTTTTGTTGCTCAGCATGTGGTCTATCTTGGAGAATGTTCCATGTACGCTTGAGAAGAATGTGTATTCAGCCTTTTGAGGATGAAGTGTCCTGTATATATCTACTAAGTCCCTTTCTTCCATTGTTTCCCTCAGATTAAGTATGTCCTTGCTAAGTTTGAGTCTGGTTGATCTATCCAGAGGTGAAGAAGCGGTGTTGAAGTCTCCCACTAGTATTGTGTTGCTATTGATGTCTTTTTTCAAATCTATGAGTAGTTGTTTTAAGTACTTTGCTGGTCTCTCATTAGGTACATATACATTTATTATTGTAAGTTCCTCCTGTTGTACAGATCCTTTGATCACTAAGAAATGCCCTTCACTGTCTCTTATGGCCTTCTTCACTCTGAAATCGATGTGGTCTGATATTAAGGTGGCTACCCCAGATTTTTTATGGGAGCTGTTTGCCTGTAGGATTTTTTTCCAGCCTTTGACTCTGAGTCTGTGTTTGCTTTGACTATTAAGGTGTGTTTCTTGCAGGCAGCAGAATGTTGGGTTCATTATTCTAATCCATCCTGCCACTCTGTGTCTTTTAATTGGTTCGTTTAGCCCATTGACATTGAGAGAGATTATTGTTATGGGATTTTGTCCCATTGTTCTGTTTAAATTTGGTGTATTTGATGGACTGTCCTGTCTTAAAGTAGCCCATTTAGTTGTACTTGTAACCATGGTCTTGAGTCTGTGAAGTTCCTGAGCTGTTGTTTGTCTGTGAAACTGTGTGTTGTTCCTTCTATAATGAATGAGAGTCTTGCTGGGTAAAGTATTTTTGGAGAGGCATTTATTTCATTGAGTTTTTTCACTATGTCCCACCACTGTTTTTGGGCCATGAGGGTTTCATCAGAAAAGTCAGCTGTGAATTTTAAGGATGCTCCTTTGTATGAGATTTCTTTCTTTGATCTTGCTGCTTTCAGAATTTTGTCTCTGTGTAAAGTTTTGGTCATTTTGATCAGGATGTGTCTTGGGGTATTTTTGTTCGGATTTCTTCTAGCTGGTACCCTTTGGGCCTCCTGAATGTGGTCACAAGTTTTCTTCAGCTCTGGAAATGTTGTAGCAATGATGTCTTTGACAGTTTCTTCTTCATCAGGGTTTTCTTCCTGTCCTTCTGGGACTCCAATAATTCTTATGTTACCCCTCTTGGCTTCATCACGATCTTCTCTTGCCATCTGTTCCCGAACTGTGAGTCTCTTTTCCATTTTCTGCTCTTTTCTGGCGAGTCTCTGAACTTCATCTTCAAGCTCACTGATTCTGTTCTCAGCGGCTGTTACTCTGCTTCTGAGGCCTTCCACTGAGGTTTTCAATTCGGCTACCAGGGTTTTCAGGTCCGACATTTCTGATTGCATTTTTCTCATTTCTGCCTTCAAATCCTCTTGTCTTTTATTGGCATTGGTTTCCATTGTTTCTTTTAGTTCCCTAAGCATCCTAAGTAGCTCCCTTCTGAATTCCTTGTCAGAGAGGTTGTCTAATACTACAATACTTTTGGTGTCTTCTGGGCTAGCTTCTTCAATATGAAAGTTTGGTGGGCTTTTGCTTTGCTTTACCATTGTGACCAGTGTGCTTTAGTCCTTCACGTTCACTGTTACTATTCTGGTTGAGTGAGGAGAGAGTTCCCGGATCCCTTCATCTTTGTTGCCACGGGATCTGATGTTGCCTCAGTTCCCATCCCGTGCAAGTCAAGGGAGAAAACCGGCAATTGATCTAGGGGATCAAGCTAGCTTCGCATTCCCTGGGGGAGTCGAAAACTGTGGGGCAGGCTGTACCTGGTTGAATGAGGAGAGACTGCCAGGAGCCGTTCAGTTTTGTTGCCAAACAATGGGCCTCGGTTCCGTCCGGCACAGATTATACTTTTCCCTCTTATAGTGGGAAGGGATTATGGATAAGTTTTTGTCCATGGTAGGCACCCTTCTACGTTTCTGAGCTTGACGTTCTTCTCAGTCAGGTGTTATTCTTTGTTTTATAACAGACATTGAGTGAAACTTTTGGAGGAGGTGCTATTTGGAAATGAACTCATAGAGCTGTTTTCAAACAGGTCTTTGTTGAAACTTGAGTAGGCGAGTGGGTTGTTGTTGGATTGCAGTAGAAGAGGTGGGAAATTTTTGGTTGGTATTAGGCAGCAAGTTGTGGGATGGGAGTCCTCAGTGCTTGATGTAAGTGATATAACTGCGGCCGCCCACCAAGGAGAAGGCCATGCCCACTTTTAAGAGGCCACGCCTGTCCCAGGCGACACCCACCCAGGATCCTGGAATGGAGGAAGGGTGGTCTACAGTCTCCCACTGGGCTTCAGGCGGGAATCTGAGGCGCGGCTGGGGGGGCAGGAGCACTTCCCGGCTTGACGCTCCCGACCCACCTGGAGGGGAGGAGCCGACGGACTGGTGGTCAGTCCCCCGGAGATGGACGGGCGCTTTCCCCACTGGGCTTCAGGCGGGATTCTCTCAATTTCATTGGTTTCTGTTGTGATGGTCCCTTTTTCATTTCTGATTTGGTTTATTAAGGTTTCTCTCACTCTTTTTTTGTGAGTCTTGCTAGTGGTTTATCAATCTTATTTTTTCTCAAAGAACCAGCTCTTGTTTTCATGGACCTTTCAGATTTGTTTTTTGGTTTCCAGGTCATTAATTTCTGCTCTAAGTTTTATTATTTCTTTCCTTGAGCCAATTCTGGGTTCCTTTTGTTGGTCTTTTTCTAAGATCTTTAGCTGTGTGGTTAGGTTATCTATGTAGGCCCTTTCTTCTTTCCTTAGGCATGCTTGCAACACTATAAACTTTCCTCTTGGCACGGCTTTTGTTGCTTCCCATAGGTTCTCGTAGCTCGTGTCTTCATTCTCATTTGTTTCCAGGTATCTTTTTATTTCGTCTTTGACTTCCTTCCTGACCCACTCATTGTTCAACATTGAGTTGCTTAATTTCCAGGTGTTTGATTTGTTTCTCGATGTCTTTGTGTGATTCGTTTCTATATTGAGCGCATTGTGGTCTGAAAAGATTATTGATACTACTTCTATCTTTCTGATTCTATTGAGGTATGTTTTGTGGCCTGTCACATGGTCTATTTTGGAAAATGTTCCGTGTGCACTGGAGAAGAATTTGTATTTTTTCTTTTTGGTGTATAAAGCCCTGTACAGGTCTATTAGTACTCTCTCTTCTATGTCTTCCTTCAAAGCCAATGTTTCCTTGTTGAATTTTGTTCTTGTTTATCTATCCAGAGGTGGTAAGGCGATATTGAAGTCTCCAACTACTATTGTGTTACTAGCAATGTCCTCCTTAAAATCTGTAAGCAATTGTTTTAAGTACTTAGCTGTTCCTTCATTAGGTGTGTATACATTTAAGAGTACATTCTCCCTGTTGTACGTATCCCTTGATAAATAGAAAATGGCCTTCTCTGTCCCTTCTAATCTTTTTCAACCTGAAATTTAAGTTGTCGGAAACTAGTATGGCCACCCCAGCTTTTTTGAGGGAGTTGTTTTCTTGCAGAATTGTTTTCCATCCTTAACTTTGAATACAGATTCAAAGTTTGCTCTGATTGTTCATATGTGTTTGTTGTAGACAGCAGAATGTTGGTTTCAGTTTCTGGATCCATTTTGCCACTCTATGTTTCTTGATTGGTGCACTTAGAGAATGACATTCAGAAAGATTATTGTCATGGGGTTTTGTGCCATATTTCTGTAGGGATTGTGTTTATAAGTGTTTTCCTTCTTATCTTACAGGAGCCCCTTTAATCCTACTGCTGAGGGCACCTACTGAGTTTTTAATTTCATCTACGGAATCTTTTGTTTGTGAGAGTTCTTTTTGTATTTTTTTAATTTCTTTTCTCATTTCTTCCTGTATTTTCTCAACTATTCATTCTATTGTTTTTTTATTTCATCCTTTAGTTTTCTGGATATCTCCTCCAATGATTCTTTTAGTAGTTCCTTGACCATCCTCTGCATTTCATCTCAGAATTCTTTATCGGAGAGAACATATTTGTGGATAACCCTGGTTGAGGATCCTGGGCTCTTTTCTTCATCCTCTCCTTGTAGTGGAGATTTGTGCTGTTTCTTCATGTTAATTTGGTTGTCTAGTGGAAAAACCCTGGAATTCACTTGCACTGTTCACTCTTATCGTGGGAAAGGATTCCGGATAAAGTCGGTCGATGATGGTCACCCTTCTACCTTTCTACAGTCTGACTTTCCTCTCAGGCATTATTCTTTGGCTTGTGATAGGCATCTAGTAAAGCTTTGGAGGAGGTGTTCTTTTAATATTGGGATTGTACAGCTACTTGCGAACTGGTCTTTTGTTAGAAATGGAGTAGGCCAGTGGATAATTGTTGTAGTTGAGATGGCCAGGAATTTTGTCAAAGAATTAGGTGATAAGGGCTGGGATAAAAGTCAAGAGTGGTGGGAGTAAGAAATGTAACTGTGGCCGGGAGAGCACCTCGGAGAAGGCCATGCCCACTTTTGAAGAGGCCACACCCACTTTCAAGGAGTCCACGCCCCTACAGTGGTGGCCACGCCCCCAGCCAGTCCAGATGCTAGTCCACAGACCTGTTGGGGAGGGCCGGGCACTAGTTGGGCTGGCGCTGCTACAGAAGTGGAGGCAGGTGCCCCAGGCCGTGGCTGGCTTTCGGGGGTCCGGAGTTTGGGTGGGGGGGGGCGCCAGGCAGGAACAGACCTGTTGGGGAGGGACTGCGACTGGTTGGTCTGGTGCTCGCTGCGGAAGTCCTTAGTCCTTTTAAAGTTGGTTTTGAGTCTATGAAGTTTCTGAGCTGTTGTTTATTCACTAATTCGTTTATTGTTCCTTAAAATCTGAATGAGAGTCTAGCCTGGTAAACTATTCTTGGTGAGGCATTCATCTCATTGAGATTTTTCACTATATCCCACCACTGTCTTCAGTACTATAGAGTTTTATCTACTGCAAATGTAGGGAATGCTCATTTGTATGTAATTTCCTTCTTTGATATTTCTGTTTACAGTACTGTGTATCTATCTTTGGTACTTGTGGTTTCTATTAGGAAATGTATTGGAATATTTTTTAATTAGAGTCTCTTTTAGCTGGTACCCTTTGGACTTCTTGGATCTGGATGCCTACTTTCTCCAGCTCTGGGAACTATTCACCAATGATATCTTTCACAGTTACTACTTCATTGGGGTTGCCCCTCTGTCCCTCGGTGACTTTGATGATACTTATGTTGTTCTTGAATTCATCCCATAGTTCTCTTGATCTATGTTTAGTTTTTTTTCATATTCTGTTGTTGCTGGATGCTTTCTGCAGCTCATTTTCAATCTCACTGATTCTGTGTTCTGCAGCTGTTGCTCTACCATTGAGGGCAACCATGGAGTTTTTCATTTCACTACCGATTTTTTAATTAATATCACTTTTGCTTATAGTTTTATTATTTCTGCTCTCATTTCCTCCCATATTCTATTGGCAGTCCATTCTACTGTTGGTATGCTATCTTCTCCCATTACTGCATGTCCATCCCACCGTTTCTTTAAGATAATTGAACATCCTCACCATTTCTTTTCTGAATTCTTTATCAGAGAGATTTTGTATGTGGGTATGCCTTGTTGAGGCTTCAGGGTTCCTATCTTCATCCACACAGGGTTCCTATGTTTATCCTTACCCCATCGAAGGGTTATGAACTATATTCCCATGGTGACTGTGTTGGTCTGGAAGTTATTCCTTCAAGTATTTTATCTGTCACCCCTCCTCTCTGCCAGAGAATACTCTGCAAATAAAACAGTAGGATTTTTGCTCTTCCTTCAAGGATTGTAACTTTCTCTTTGGTGTTCCTGTGTGTCTTGTGTGGGGCCTCAGCACTGATTCAGTCAACATGTTCATTGGCTTAACTGGGTTTTCGAGGTGAGTGCATTAGTTTTAAAAATCTTTCCCACATCGTTCTGGACACCCTCTGCTCATCTCACCCAGGTACCCACCTGGCATCAGGGCTCCTTCCTGGAGCCATGGCCACTAATGCGGCCATGAGTTATTCTCCCACTACATACCCCATAGGAACCATAAGTTACCTTCTTAGATGGAATATTCACTAAGTTAGCTTAATCATCAGAAACACATTAGCCAATAATTCATTAAGCCCTCCTCAGTTAATACCGCATCATAAGCATAATAGTAACATTGAGTATGAAGGTCTAACCCACATAAGTCACAATGGCAAAGCAACACAGAAGCCCACCACACTTACTTATTGAAGATGCTAGCCAAGAACACCCCAACAGTAATGAAGTGCAAGACAACCTCTCTGACACGGAATTTAGAAGGGAGCTACTGAGGATGCTTAGGTAGTTAAAGAAACAATGGAAATCAGTACCAATAAAAGACAAGAGGAATTGAAGGTAGAAATGAGGAAAATGGAAACAATTATAAACGGAAATGTCAGACCTGAAAAACCTGGTAGGCGAATTGAAAAACTCAATGGAAGGCCTCAGCAGCAGAGTAACAGCTGCTGAGGACAGAATCAGTGAGCTTGAAGATGAAGTCCAGAGACTCTCCAGAAAAGAGCAGTAAATGAAAAAGAGATTCACAACCAGGGAACAGATGATAAGAGAAGATCATTATGAAGCCAAGAGGAGTAACACAAGAATAATTGGAGTCACAGAGGGACAGGAAGAAAACTCTGTGCTGGTGTGGATGTGGGGAAAAAGGGACACTCTTTCATTGTTGGTGGGAATGCCCACTAGTCCAGCCTCTCTGGAAAACAATATGGACTGTCCTTCAAAAACTAGAAATTGAGCTTCTATATGACCCCATAATACCACTTCTCGGAATATATCAGGAGAATGCAAAAAGGCACAGTTAAAATGACATCTGTACCTATATGTTCACTGCAGCACTGTTCACAATAGCCCTAATCTGTTAACAACCCAAATGTCCTAGTACAGATGACTGGTTAAAGAAACTTTGGTACATCTACACAATGGAATACTATGCAGTTGTCAGGAGAGATCAAGTAAGAACTTTGCATATAAGTGGATGAACATGGAGAGTATCATGCTAAGTGAAACAAGTCAAAGAGATAGTGACAGACATAGAAGGACTGCACTCATTTATGGAATATATAACAACAAATTTTTGGCTGAAACCTAAGTATAGTAGATACATGGGACAGGTAGATTGCTCCATAGCTGGAATCCTGCTTCATGAGCAAAGGAGAGAGCAGCTGAAATGGCAAAGGGATCACTAAGAAAATGATGGCTGGAGGAATCGGTCGGGATGGAAGTTGTAGAAGAAAGTAGATAAAGGACCAAACATGACAACCTCTCAGGGTCTGTATTGCAAACCATAATGCTCAAAAGAAGAGAGAGTATGGGGAATATTGTCTGCATGGAGGCAGGGGGAGGGTGGTAAAGGGGGGGGGTATACCAGGGATATTGGTTGTGGGGAATGTGCACTGGTGGAAGGATGGGTGTTTGATCATTGTGTGATTGTACCCAAACATGAAAGCTTGTAACTATCTCACGATTATTCAATAGAATTAAAAAAAGAAATGAAGATGGTAAAAATATCAAAAAAATATTTCCCACCTTGCCATGCCACAGCTGCCACCAAAGGGTTCTTTCACTAGGGGAGGGGCACCAGCTGTCTCACCAGAGCTTTCTTATTGAATTTTATCCTAATTTTTTTCTTTTGGGATCACACCCGTTGTTGCAATGGGGTTACTCCTTTCTCATGCACTTAGGAATTGCTCCTGGTGTTGCTTGGGGGACCGTATGGGATGTTGGGAATAGAATCCGGGTTCACCGCGTGTAAGGCAAATGCCCTACCCACTGTGCTATTGAACCAGCCCCAAATTTTATCCTAATTGATCTAGCCAGAGAGGTGATGAAATTTCCAACAACAATTGTGTTGTTGTCAATATCTTCCTTCAGGTCCTCTGATTGTTTTATATATTTACATCACACATCATTAGGAGCATATATTTTAAGAAGTTTGAATCTTTCATAATGTAAATGTTTCTTGATCATTAGGAAATCACTATTCCTGAACCTTATAGACTTGTGATGTTTTAAATATTTACATCAAAAATCATTAGGAGCATGTATTTTAAGACATTTGAAACTTTCATAATGTAGATGTTTCTTGATTGTTAGGAAATTACTATCCATGTACCTTATAAACTTGTGAAAATTGAAGTTTATAAGTATAGTCACCTCATACTTTTTAATGGAATTTTCACTTGTTTTATAGTCTTTGAACTAGAGTCCTAATTTTCTCTTATAGTTCAAATGTGCTTCTTATAGGAAGTAGAAAGTTAGGTTAAGTTTTTTGCTCTAGCCTCCCCTTTTATGTCTCTTAATTGTTAGGTTTATGCCAAATAAAATAAATGAAATGAGGATTTTTATTTACCTGAAGAATTTTTCTACCTTCATTCTGTAGAAGTAATATATATCATTGACTTTGTCTTATCTATTTTTTTCTTTTTGGGTCACATCCAGCGATGCACAGGGATAACTCTGGCTCATACACTCAGGAATTACTACTGGCAGTGTTCGGGGGACCATATGGGATGCTGGGAATCGAAGCCAGGTCAGTCACGTGCAAGGCAGATGCCCTCCCTGCTGTGCTATCACTCCAGCTCCACTTGGTCTTATCTTAAATAAGTCGCTTTATTGCTTCTTGCTACATTAGTTTTAAGGTTAAGAAGTTCCCAAGTTTTAGCTTTTCCATGAAGTTCAGTTTGATTCATTCAAATTTGGAAGATAGTCTTATTAAAATTTATCTTGGTGAGGTGTTCATATTACTGAGATTTTTATTTTATTAAAAAGTTGTTAATGGCTGTGTTTCAGTCATACAATATTCAACATCTGTCCCTCCACCCCTCCACCATTTACATTTTCCACCACCAACCCTCCTGCCACACACACACACACACACACACACACACACACACACACACACACACACACACCCCTTTTCTCTCATTCCTTTTGGACATTATGGTTTGCAATATAGGTTGTGAATTATATGACCTTACTAAAGATCCTCCCTTAATTCATTAATTGAGATATTATGGTTTGTTATTGCTGGTTGAGTCTTATAGGCTACTATTTTCACTAAGCTTGGAAGGTTTCTATATTGCTTCTCCTTTTTTTCTGCTATCATCTTAGGTAAACTTATGAAATTCACCACCCATCCCCCACCCAATGGAGCTCTCTGAAGGATTCAGATCAATGTTTCTCTTTTTATTACCTGTCACGCCTATAGCAAACATTTTCTATTGTTTCAAGCCAGTTGTTTTGAGTTCTATGTTAGCATTCTAAGGAAATTTTCAATGTCATTGGCTCTGCCAATGACAGTATTCAGTATGTAACCACTACCTCTATAATTTTATGTGTGGGATAGTTAGTTGGAGCTAGAACTAATTTATTATTAGCTGCATGTGATTATAGGCAGTCAAAGACACTCTAGAGTCTGAGCTCACTATAGGAGTCAAAGTGTGTACCCCATGAACGGTGAGATAAGGAACACACAGTTACAGAACAGCAAGGTATGAATAAATATTGATAGGTAGAATCAATCATAAGCTTGAAGTTCTGTTAGGGTGGGGATACAGAGGCTGCAAATATGAGGACAGTGTACGTGTCCAAAAGAGGTGACCCTTCACCTGGAGGAACAGGTTCTTTTAGTCACCCACTGTTCTACTCTCTTTCTGGGAATCTATTTTTCTAGACTATGCTCATTTATTTCAGCTGATATCCCACTGTTCTTGGCAGTAAAATTTCCCTGAAATAAGTGACAATGATCATTCATTAATGTATATTTTGGCCACCTGTATACTATTTTCTAGAAATGTCTTTTCAGCTCCTCTTTCTGTTCTGTTCACAGTATTTGCATAATTTGTTATTGAGTTCAACATGTAATTTACATAGCTTCAAAAGTTTCCCTTCATCAGATATATGTTATGCTAATATGCTAATTCTCCCATTTTGTAGTATGTCCCTTTGTTTTAGTGATATTATATTTTAGCAATGCAGAAATGCAGAAATATTTAAATTTCATGCAGTATCGTTCATTTTTGTAATGTTTTGTCAATGGACTTGAATGACTGAAGAAACTTCTGGTATATCTCTGTGTATATTTTCTTCTATGTCTTATATGTTCATACCTACATTCATGTATTAGCTATTTTTACATAACTTTGGAACATGATATAATAGTGGTTCAATTTAATTCTTTTGAATATGGCTAAGGAATTTTCTCAGGTCACTTTTTGAGGAGGCTTATCTGCTTCCATTTAACGTTCTTAGCTGATTTGTATAAAAGTAAGTGCGTCTTTATGAAGTAGTTATCATTGGGTTTTAAATTCTGCCCTTTTTATTGCATTTATTTCAAAACCACTCTATTTTATATTCGTTATTAGTTTTATGGTCATACTTGACAGTAACTGGGGGTCAATTCCAGCTCCTACCTTTGGGATAACTTTCAGCAGTACTTTATGGCCTGGAGATGATTGAGACTGAACTCAGGTCTCTGACAAGCAAAGCATCTGTATTAGTCCTTTGAGCTATATGAGCTGTCCCACACTTTATCTTTACTATAATGTATAAGATGGTTTAAAAGTGAATAAAATTTCTCCCACATTCTCTTTCTTTATGATAGCTTCATCTATTTAGATACATGGTTGCATACAAATAAATATTATTCACTTTTTCCATAATAAATGCCTCAGATTCCAAGAAACTGAAGCATTGCAGCGTAAGAATCCTGTTTGTGACTTCAGGATTGCCATTTTGTTTTCCAGGTCAGGATCCACCACAAAGTGGAAGAGGAAGGTTTCAAGCCAATCACTTGGCTCTGCTCAGCCCATGTTCCAAGAAACTCAGGCATTACAGCTTCAGAGCCTTGTTTGTTACTCATGAATGTCATTTCTCCCCCTGGGTCAGCACCACTGGCGAAGTTCACAATCCCTGCCGCAGCTGCACATTTCTTCACTTCTGAACATCTCACAGTGAGCATTTAAAAACATCTTAATTCTAGATACCAAGCCACACAACACACAAGAACCACCACCAGACTGCAAAAGTCACAAAAGGAAAACAATGCTGAATCCCCATCATGTTTAGTGACCAAAGATAGTAGCCCTGTAGACTCAAACAGTAATAACCAGTTATATAACCTCTCTGATAAGATCTTTAGAGAGGAAATGTTGAGTATGTTTAAGGAGCGGCAAAAATTTGCATTGGCATCCAATAGTGCACAAGAAAACATGAAGGAAGAAATGAGGAAATAAGAAGCAGAAATAACACAACTAAAATGTTTTTTCTCTAGTTAGGGCATAACATCCAATGATGCTCAGGTTCTGTGCTCACAACTCACTCTTGGTAGACACAGGGTACCAAATATGGTCCTAAAGATCTAATTTGGGCCTTCCCAGGACTAAAATTTTGGAAGATGAAATGAAAAACTCACTAGAAAGTCCCCGCTGTAGAGTAACAGTAGCTGAGGACAAAATCAGTGAGCTCCAAGATGAAAGACAAAAACATCTAGACAGCTGCAAAAGATGGAAAAGGAGCCTCAAAATAAAGGTCAGATAGGAGAACTCTGGGTTTAATTTAAGAAGAAAATAGAAGACTTATTGGGGTTCCAGAATACTATGAATAAAATTCTGATATGGAAGCAATATTTATGGAAATTATTACTGAGATGTTTCCAGAGTTGAAGAGACTTTAATCTATATTCAAGAGGACTGATGGGTACCATGTGAAATAGACCCAAATAAAAACTACAAGACACATACAGATCACAATGTTGAAAGCCATCAATATAGGTAGAATACTTAAAAGAGCAAAATCAATAAAGAAAATCACATACAAATGAGTACCGTTAAGATTTACAGCAGATTTATTAAACAATACACGGCAGTTCTAAAGACAATAGTTGTATATAGTAAAAATACTCAATAAAATGAATGCCTTGTCAAAAATAATTTAGCCATCAAGACTTTCATTCCTATTTGAAGGAACAATACATAAATCAACAGATTAACAATAACTCAAGAATTTTACAAAAAAACTGAAAGGGCTACTTTAAGACAAGAAAAACGCCACAAACACACCAAACTTCTACAGAAAGATGGCACAAATATGCATGATAATAATCATGCACATTGACAGTGTCAATGACCTAAATACTCCAATTAAGAAACACAAGTGGAAGGATGGATTAAAAAATTGAATCCATAAGAGAAGGAACACATGGAGGGTGCGGGATCCCGGAGGAAAAAAAAAAAGAAAAAACAGGTTCCCAAAAGAGCCGAGATCACCCGCAAGTTCCAGATGGAGTAGGTGCCGCATCCCGCCTCCCCCAGATGGAACCCCGGTGACCAGAAGCCTCTACAAACACAGCTCGAGTAAGCGGGAACGAGGACTTTTTCTCAAATCTGCCGGACTACACCTCCCAGGTAACCTCTGATTCCCGAAGTCACGCCCACAGCCCGCCCCCCAGCGCCATCTTTGAAGCCTTCAGCATAAGAGAAGGAACACATGGAGGGTGCGGGATCCCGGAGGAAAAAAAAAAAGGAAAAACAGGTTCCAAAAAGAGCCGAGATCACCCGAAAGTTCCAGATGGAGTAGGTGCCGCATCCCGCCTCCCCAGATGGAACCCCGGTGACCAGAAGCCTCTACAAACACAGCTCGAGTATGCGGGAACGAGGACTTTTTCTCAAATCTGCCGGACTACACCTCCCAGGTAACCTCTGATTCCGGAAGTCACACCCACAGCCCGCCCCCCAGCTCCATATTTGAAGCCTTCAGCATAAGAGAAGGACCATATGGAGGGTGCGGGATCCCGGAGGAAAAAAAAAAAAGAAAAAACAGGTTCCAAAAAGAGCCGAGATCACCCGCAAGTTCCAGATGGAGTAGGTGCCGCATCCTGCCTCCCCCAGATGGAACCCCGGTGACCAGAAGCCTCTACAAACACAGCTCGAGTAAGCGGGAACGAGGACTTTTTCTCAAAACCATCTCTCTATATACAAAGTGATCAATGAGAAGTAAACCACCCAGTCTTTCTCCCTGAAAGTCAGAGTTAAGTTTGAAGCACGGCCACAGCCCCAGAAACACAAGGACTTAATGCAGAACCCAGCAGCTTAGAGCAGAAAAGCGAACGGACGATGAGTTAACCCAGGCCATCATTTCTGCCCAGAGGGGAAAGGGTGTTGCCCCATTCGCCCTCTCTTCTCTGGAAAGAAGGATGGCGGCCGCATGGGAACCTTGTGGACAGCAGGTATGAGCCGGGGGTGTGGGGGCGACTAAAACCTCATGGGAAGGGGGGTGTTCCGGTCCGTCCTTCACGCCCTACCGAGGTCACCAGTCACCCCCCACGAGTGGCTCTCCAGCACAGCCACGGCCCCAGAAGCACAAGGACTTAATGCAGAACCCAGCAGCTTGGAGCAGAAAAGTGAACGGACTATGCATTGATCCAGGCCATCAACTCTGCTGGAGGGGAAATGGTGTTGCCCCATTCGCCCTCTCCTCTCTGTAAAGAAGGATGGCGGCCGCATGGGAGCCTTGTGGACAGCAGGTATGAGCCGGGAGTGTGGGGGCGACTAAAACCTCATGGGAAGAGGGGCATTCCGGTCCGTCCTTCACGCCCTACCGAGGTCACCAGTTGCCCCCCACGAGCGACTCTCCAGCACGGCCATAGCCCCAGAAGCACAAGGGCTTAATGCAGAACCCAGCAGCTTGGAGCAGAAAAGTGAAAGGACTATGCGTTAATCCAGGCAATCATTTCTGCCCAGACGGGAAAGAGTGTTGCTCCCTTCCACCCTCCTCCCTCTGGAAAGAAAGATGGCGGCCACATGGGAGCCTTGTGGACAGCAGGTATGAGCCGGGGGAGTGGGGGCGACTAAAACCTCATGGGTCGGGGGGCGTTCCGGTCCGTCCTTCACGCCCTACCGAGGTCACCAGTCGCCCCCCGCGAGCGGCTCTCCAGCACGGCCATGGCCCCAGAAGCACAAGGACTTAATGCAGAACCCAGCAGCTTGGAGCAGAAAAGTGAACGGACTATGCGTTGATCCAGCCCATCAAGTCTGCCGGAGGGGAAAGGGTGTTGCCCCATTCGCCTTCTCCTCTCTGGAAAGAAAGATAGCGGCCACATGGGAGCCTTGTTGACAGCAGGTATGAGCCGGGAGTGTGGGGGCGACTAAAACCTCATGGGAAGGGGGGCGTTTCGCTCCGCCCTTCACGCCCTACCGAGGCCACCGGTTGCCCCCCGCGAGCGGCTCTCCAGCACGGCCAGGACTCCAGAACACAGAAACCAATTTCTTAACTATCTGACTTTCAGTAGAAATACTTCCAGGGTCAATAGGTAAAATAGCAGAAATCCAAAACCAACATTTAATTCTTGAACCCAGCTGTAGAAAGCAAATCACTTCACAATGCTTTTTCAGCATGTCTGATTTGGGGGGGGGGGTAAACTCTAAATAATAGTGGTGAATCTTTTATTGAAACAATGAATCTAATCAAAGCAGATAGAGTGTTAACTAGAATTCATCTGCCTCACAGGGACGGGGAGGGGTGGGGGGTGGGGTTTTATTGGGGTTCTTCATGGTAAAAAATAAGTATTGGTAAAGGGAAATGTGTTTGATATTTGCATGACTGAGACATAAACCTGAAAGCTTTGTAACCTTTCCCACAGTGATTCAATAAATAAATAAAAAAAAAATTGAATCCAGTCATGCAATGTTCTAACACCAAATAGGGAACAGCTTTGGAATACTCTTTCTCATGGTGATTCAATAAAATAAAAAAAAGAAAAAAAAGTGAAAATTGAATCTAACATTCGACTTCCTACAAGAAACACATTTGAACAGTAAGGTCAAACACAGTTTCAAAGGCAAAGATTAGAAGAACATATTTCAAGCAAACTATCCTCTCAAAAAAGGCCAGCAGGCCAATACAAGTATCATACAACATTGACTTAAGGACTAAAATAGTAATAAGAGACAAAAAGGATAATTTCTCTTATTTTACAATTTAAGAATACACTCAGTAATGCTCTGGGCTTATACCTGGCTCGGCAGCCTCAAGGGCAATGTGGGATGTCCAGTATTGAGCCTGTGTCTGCCACATACAAGACAAGCCCCTACTTTCTCCAGTCCCCAAAAGGGTCATTTCTTAATTGTATAAGTATATTTATTTACATGAAGACAAACTCACACTCATAAACATATATTAACCTAAGATGCAACCAGTGAACTATTTAAAACACCTACTAATAGATTTTTTTTTGTCTTCCTTTATTGTGGCAGCCTACTTCGGCCTTGAGATTTTATCGGCCTCTCCTTTCTCATCCTTCTCAATGCTGCCATGTTGGTGACGCCTTCAGGGTCAGGGGAATGAGACCCAATGTAATTACTGGTTTTGGCATATCAAATACACAACAGATAGCTTGCGAGGCTCTGCTGTGTGGGCGGAATACTCTCGGTAGCTTGCCAGGCTTTCCGAGAGGGATAGAGGTATTTGGGGCGACCTCTAATCGCTCTTGTAGGTGTTACCATATTTGAACCCTATCTAATATGGTATGGCAATTCTGGAAGATGGGTATTTAGTGACTTATAATGTGTCGCGCGGCCACAGAGCATCCTGTAGTGTGGCAAGGGTTGGGTAGTGGAGGTAGTGGTGGTCTGCCAGTGAGGTATTTATCTGGTCCCAGTAGGGGTAAAGTGGGTCTTCTCTGCGCAATCCAATCCCTGGGTCTCTGGTGGTTGGTGGAAGCAGACAGGGCAGGATAGGCTGAGGCTCCTGATTTTAATCTCTTCGTCACCTGTGGTTGGTGGGAGCAAGGAGAGAATCTCTGTCCCTGGGTCCGTTGAGCCTGGATTCCAAGGTCTCAGAGTTCCACTTATCTTGTTCTGTGGGGCTTCAGTCGTGTGTGAGTCTCAGCCGGAGCAGATGCGCAGGTCCGGAAAGCGTCCTGGAGTGTGGTGGGCGGTTGGGTAGTGGAAGAAAAAAATGATCGTCTGTACTTTCAACACACGTACGCTAGCATCAGATGCATACATCGAGGACCTGATGATACAAGCGCGAAAGATCAAGTACAACATCATTGGTCTGACCGAGACAAGAAGACACCAATCTCATCACTCTGTTTTCGACACTGGAGAAGTATTGTTCCTCTGAACATGAGATAACAGAGGCGTTGGAGGCTTTGGTGTCTTTGTCAACAAGAACTTGGCCATGCACATTGATTCATTCAAATGCCTAACAACCTGAATTGGTCATTTACATTTGAATAGATGTGGCTCACTGCCAGCAGTTTCTATCTTCATTGTCTATGCACCAACATCCAATTATGATGAAGGAGAAATTGAGAAGCTCTCCATGGAGCTGGAGAAGATCTATAAAGACCACATCTTCTACAAAATCATTGTGGGTGATTTTAATGCCAAGATAGAACCGAGAAGATCAGTCGAAGAACTTCACATCGAGGACCCATGGCCTAGAATGGAAAGAACAGGGTGAGAGACTGTATGAGTACATCATGTCGACCAAGACCATCCATGGTAACTCAAGATTCCAGAAGGCCGAATCTAAAGGTTGCACATGGGAGTCTCCCGGTGGAAGATTCCACAGCAAAATAGACCACATCATATTCAATCGATGGTTTTGCCTGACCAATGTCGCTGTTGACCCAAAATTCCAAACGGGATCAGACCACCGTCTCCTTCGCGCAAAATTCTAATTCACAGAGCAGGGAGAAAGGGCTGCAAAGTTTAAGAAGAGAACTCACAGAATGACCACCAACTGGGAGCTCTTTGGCACTATTAAAGCAACATGGGAAGATGCCATTGTTGACAACATTGACGAGGAATACGATTGATTGGTTCAGCACCTTCATGATTGTGCGAGGAACACCAAGAGAGAGATAGCCACAAAAAAAAACGCCTGTCTTCGAAAACTCTTGAGCTTATTTGCCAACGTGGTTTGGCGCATGCCTCGGGCAACCGCAAGTGAACGTCCAAGCTCGCAAAGCAGTGCAGAGATGCAATCAAGGAAGAACTCAAAGAGAGAAGAGCAGAAGTGCTGGTAGATGCGGCAGAAGCCGGGAAAAGTATTCGTAATGCCCGCCTATCCTTCGCCAACTACAAGACCAAGATGACTGCCCTCCGACGTCCTGATGGATCTATCACATCTTCCAGAAGGACAATGGAGAAGATTATCCATGACTTCTACTCAAATCTCTTCGATAGCCATGTCCACCTGCCCACATACCAAATTCCACAGGATGGATATATCGTTCCCAATGTTCTCCTTTCCAAAATCCGACAGACCATTTTGTCAATAAAGAAATGAAAAGCACCCGGCCCAGACAAGGTCAGACCTGAACACCTGAAGAACCTGCCTTCAGTACTCATCAATACGCTGGCTTGGCTCTTCACACGCTACCTGTCTGAATGCAAGGTTCCATCTCAATGGAAAACCAGCAGGACTGTACTATTGTTCAAGAAGGGAGGCATCCACGACCTTGGCAACTATCACCCAAGCTGCCTATTGTCTGTCATCTACAAGTTGTTCACTCGAGTCATCCTGAATAGGATTGGCAGAACACTAGATGAAGGACAACCATGCGAGCAAGCCGGGTTCCGCAAAGGATTCAGCACCATCGACCATATCCACACGAGAACCAAGCTCATTGAGGTTTCTCGGGAGTTCAAGATGCCACTTTGTATATGTACCAAAGTTTCTTTACACAATGGAGTACTATGTAGCTGTTAGAAAAGATGAAGTCATGAAATTTACATACAAATGGTACTACATGGAATGTATCATGCTAAGCGAAATGAGTCAGAAAGAGAGGGATAGACATAGAAGGATTGCATTCATCTGGGGGATAGAAAGTAACAAAATAGGAGATTAATACCCAAGAATAGCCGAGATCAGTACCAGGAGGATTACTCCATAGCTTAGAGGCCAGCCGGGCATTCTAGGGGAAAGGGCAGCTCAGATAGAAAAGGTAGCACCAAATAAAGGGTGTTGGGAGGATCCTCCCAGGAGGGGAGATGCATTCTGAAAGTAGACTATGGACTGAACATGATTGCCACTCAATGCCTCTTTTGCAGACCACAACACCCAAAAAGAGAGAGAGAACAAAAGTTGTTGCCCTGCCACAAAGGCAGGGTGGGAATGGGGGGATGGATATGGGAGAGATACTGGGATCCATGGTGGTGGAATATGGGCAGTGGTGGAGGGATGGGTATTTGATCATTGTATAATTGAAACCCAAGCACAAAAATTTGTAAATCTACAACTGTACCTCATGGAGTTTCACTAATAAAAAAAAGGGGCGGGGGGAGAAAAAGATGCCATTCTGTCTAATGTTCATTGATTTAAAGAAGGCCTTTGACTCTGTTGAGACAGAAGCGGTCATTGAAGCCCTAGCCACTCAGGGCATTCAAACTCAATACATCAGGATCCTCCATGAGCTGTATTATGAATTCACTACGAGGATCTTACCATTCTACAAAGAAATAATCATTGATGTCAAGAGAGGGACTCGGCAGGGTGATACCATTTCACTGAAACTCTTCAGTGCCACCCTCGAGAACATTATGCAAGAACTGGAATGGGGAGAAATGGGAATGAAGATAGATGGTCGGCAACTACACCACCTCCGCTTTGCTGATGACATTGTTTTAATAACACCAAACATCAGCCAAGCAGCACAAATGCTGGCCGACTTCAACCGTGAGTGTGGAAAGGTCAGACTACAGCTGAATCTTACGAAGACAGTATTTATAAGAAACAGCCTCGTTCCTGACGCCCCTTTTGCTCTCAATGGAACGACCATCTCCAAATGCAACAGCTATGTGTACCTAGGTCGAGAAGTAAACATGACAAATGACCTGGCACCCGAGCTGCGCAGGAGTAAGAGAGTGGCTTGGAACGCCTTCAAGAGCATCAAAGAAATGGCTAAGAGAACGAAGAACCTCCGACTCCGGGAACATCTCTTTGATTCCACTGTTCTTCCTGCATTAACATATTCCTCAGAGACCTGGCCCCTACGCCAACAGGATGAGGATGCTATTCGGGTTTCCCAAAGAGGAATTGAAAGAGCTATGCTTGGAATATTACATTTCACTCAAATGAAAGAATCCAGACTTCCGACCTTCATGGACGATCAAGAATCAGGGACGCTGTCTCGTTTGCCGTGGTGTCAAAAATCAGATGGGCTGGTCACGTAATGAGATCTATAGGCGACTCCTGGACTAGAGCTGTTACCAACTGGATTCCACGGGATGTCAAAAGACCGCGTGGCTGCCCACGTACCAGATGGTCAGACTTCTTCATCAAGATTATGAACGATCGGTTTGAGGCTCTTCGTGTTCCTAGAGCGAACAGACGCCATTGAGCTACACTAGCACGTGACAGGGACAAATGGAGACATTACTGGCACCTGCTCCTGCAAATCTACGATTAATGGGAAATCAAGTGGTCAAGTGATTAAGTGACTAATAGATTTGAAAAAAAAATTAACAACAGCATAATAACAGTTGGAGACTTCAACATGATCTATACCACTTTATAGATAAACTGGACTAAAACTCGGCAAGAAAATACTAGATTTTAAGCAAAAAATGGAATACAAGTGCTCTAGTAGACATATAAGGCTTTTGATCCCCCAAAAATCAAATGTGCATTCTTCCCTAATGGCCACGAGATATTTTCTATGATAGACCACATGCTGAGACACAGATCCTTAACCCATAAGTTAAAGAGGATAAAAATTGTCTCATCTATTAGACAATGAATGATACATTCAAAACAAAAATTATTTACTAAGAGAAACAAAGAAGTAACTCAAGTTTCTGGAAATTAAATAGCTCATTACTGAACAGTCAGTGAGTCAGAGAGGAAATAAGTGAGAAAAATCAAGATTATTGGAGACAATGAAAATGAAGACACAAGCTACCAGAACTTATCGGACACAGCAAATGTCATGTGAATAGGAGAGTTCATAACTATACAAGCGTTTGTCATGAGGATAGAAGGAGCCTTATACATAACTTAAGGATCTGATAAATCACAAGCAAAGGAGCCCAATGCAAGAAGAAGGAAAGAAATGATAAAACTTAGAGCACAAATTACTGAATTGGGCAAAAAACATGCAACATTTTAAAGAAACCAAGAGGTGTAACACTGAAAACTAAACAAAATTAATAAAGAAAAACACACAAAGACAGAAAGAGAGAATCCCAATAACCTAATTAGAAATGAAAAAAGAATTATCACAACAGATAGCGCAGAAATTTAAAGGGTCAGAAGGAATACTTAGAAAATCTGTGTGCTATGGAACAAGAGAACCAAGAAGAAATAAATAATTCTTGGGCTCTTATAATCTCCCAAGGCTAAACCATGAAGACTTAAATATCTGAACAGGCCCATCATTATTGAGGATATCAAAATGGTAATCAAAAGTGTACCTCCAGCAAAAGCTGTATTAAGAGTAATGTTAGTCTACAAGCATTCCTCAGGAAGGAAGTGAGAGCCCAGATAAGTAATTTAACTTCACAGCTTAAGATCTTGGAGAATGACCAACAAAAGAAGCCCAAACCAGGCAGGAGGAAAGAAGTAATAGAACTTAGAGCATAAATTAACAAAGCAATAAAAAAGATCACTGAAACAAGAGCTGATTCTTTGAGAAAATAAACAAGATTGATAAACCTCTAACAAAACTCAGAGAAAGAAAGAGAGAGATAAAACCATAATAAACTGAATCAGAAATGAAAGGGGGACATCACAACAGATCACGACTATCCTATTGTTCCTTGATTGCCTCGAGCAGGCCCCAGTAAAATGACTCCTTCGTCCTAGCCCTGAGAATTTTTTAAAAAGTGCCATATTCAAGGCTCTTTCAGGGTTAGGAGAATGAGACCCATTATTGTTACTGATATTTGGCATATTGGGTACGCCATGGAGATTTTGCCAGACTCTGCCATGTGGGCAAATTACATTCGGTAGCCTGCCAGTTTGTCCAAAGTAAGAATGAGATAATAAGGAGGGGAGTGGGTTGAGTTTTCCTCCCCACCCCGACCAGGGCTCCAGCAGCCAAAGACCTCCAGAACCAGCCACCACCATGCTGAGACCACTCTCCACAAGCATGAAGGTACTGGCAGAGGAACAAAGGCATGCTGGTCCTGGGGCTGAGATCTCCAAGCCTGCTCGGATCGGGGCTGAGCATCCTCCACCCAGATCCTCCATATTCCAGTAGGCAGGGGTCACACCCACCAACTGGCCCTGTGGCGCTGTATAATCCCATCAACGGCCAAGACCCAGAGACTATAAAACCCAGCTCCCGGAAGCACAACAGAAACTACAGAAATTCAAAGGATCCTCAGAGATTGCTTTGAGAATCTTTATGCCAGTAAACAAGAACTCCTTGCGTAAATGCGTAAATTATGGGATATCTATAGCCTCCAGATGTTGAACCAAGAAGACCTGGACTACCTGAACAGATCTATCACCATCAAAGAAATTGAAATAGTAATAAAAATTCTCCCCCAAAACAAGACCTATAACCATCGAGGAAATTGAAACAGAAATAAAAAGTCTCCCCCAAAACAAAAGTTCTGGCCCAGATGGATTCACTAGTGAATTCTTCAAAATCTTTATTTATTTAATTGACTCACCGAGAGATATAGTTACAAGCTTTCATGTTTGAGTTACAATCACCCATCCCTGCACCAGTGCACATTCCCCACCACCAATATCTCCAGTACACTCCCCTTTCCTACCCTCCCACTTCCTCCATGGCAGACAATATTACCCATACTCTCTCTACTTTGGGGCATTGTGGTTTGCAATACAGATACTGAGATATTACCATGTTTAGTCCATTATCTACTTTCATCACACATCTCCCATCCTGACAGATTCCTCTACCATCATTTTCTTAGTGATCCCTTATCTATTTCAGCTGCTTTCTCTCCTCCACTCATGGAGCAGGCTTCTAACTATGGAACAATATTCCTGCCCCTTCTATTTAACTGTCCTTAGGTGTTAGTTTCATGTTGTGTTATTTATACTCCACAAATGAGTGCAATACTTATATATTGTCCCTCTCTTTCTGACTTATTTCACTTATCATGATACTCTCTATGTCTATCCACTTATAAGCCAATCTCATGACTTCATCTCTCCTAACAGCTTCATAGTCTTTTATTGTTTAGATGCACCAAAGTTTCTTTAACCAGTGTCTGTTCTTGAACCCTTGGGTTGTTTCCAGATGTCAGCTATTGTGAACAGTGCTGCAGTGAACATATAGGTGCAGATATCAATCTACTGTGAATTTTTGCATCCTCGGGATATATTCCCAGAAATGGTATTGCAGGGTTATATGGAAGCTCAATTTATAGTTTTTGAAGGACTATCCATATTTTTTCCAGAAAGGCTGGACCAGTCGGCATTTCTACCAACAGTGAAAGAGCATCCCTTTTCCCCCACATCCACACCAACACGGGTTGCTTTTGTTCTTTAGAATGTGTGTCAGTCTCTGTGGTGTGAGGTTATATCTCATTGTTGTTTTCATTTGCATCTCACTGATGACTAGCAATATACCTGATGAACGTAGATGCAAAAATCATCAATAAAATATTAGCAAATAAAATCTAACAACTCATCAAAAGATCATACGCCATGACCAAATAGAATTTATCCCAGGGATACAAGGATGGTTTAATATTTGCAAGTCAATGAAAATAATTCATCATATCAATAAAAGAAATAATAAAACCATATGATCATACCAATAGATGAAGAGAAACCGGTTGACAAGATCCAGCACCTGTTTAAGATGAAAACTCTCAGCAAAATGTGCATCGAAGGAACTTTCCTCAATATAGTCAAACTCATCTACCACAAGCTCACGGTAAGCATCATTCTCAATGGGGAAAAACTAAAAGCCTTCCCTCTAAGATGAGCACAAGAGAAAGTTATCCTTCTCTTGCCACACCTATTCTGTATAGTAATGGAAGTACTGGCCATGGCAGTCAGGCAGGAAAAAGATATCAAGGGCATACAGATATGAAAGGAAGAAGTCAAGCTATCACTATTTGCAGATGATATGATGCGATACTTAGAAAACCCTAAAGACTATACAGAAAAGCTCCTAGAAACAATGGGTTGGTATAGTAAAGTGGCAGCCTACAAAATCAACATCCAAAAGTCCGTGGCTTTCTTATATACAAATACGAAAGAGAAGAAAGAGACATGAAAAAACAATCCTGTTAACAAAACAACTTCAGAATATCAAGTACCTTGGAATCAGCTTAATCAAAGAGGTGAAGGACATTTACAAGGGAAATTACAAAATACTATTTCAAGAAATAAGAGAGGACACTAGGAAATGGAGATACATTTCCTGCTCGTGTATAGGGAGGATTAACATTATCAAACTGGCAATACTGCCCAAAGCACTATACAAATTCAATGTGGTCCCTATCAGGATACCCATGCCATTTTCAAAGAAATAGACAAAGCACTCCTGATCTTCATATGGAACAATAAACACACACGGATAGCTACAGCAATTCTTGGGAAAAAGAAGATGGGTGGCATCACCTTTCCCAACTTCAAACTGTACTAAAAAGCAGTAGTGCTTAAAACAGCATGGTATTGAGCTAGATACAGACCCACAGACCAATGGAACAGAGTTGAATATTCTTTCACAGACCCCAAATATATGACCACTTAATCCTCGACAAAGGAGAAAGAAATGTGAAGTGGCACAAAAAAGTCTCTCCAACAAGTAACACTGGGAAAACTGGATAGCTACCTACAAAAAAGTGAACTCTGACCTCTGTCTAATAAAAGGCACACAAGTCAGAACAAAGTGGATCTAAGACTTCAATATCAGACAGAAATCCTTAAGGTACATAGAGTAAAATGCAGCAGAACCCTCCATGACATTGAAGCTAAAAGTATCTTTATGGATGAAACACCACTGACCAAGCAAGTAGAAACAAACATAAACAAATGGGACTACATCAAAATAAGAAGCTTCTGCACTTCAAAAGAAACAGTGACCAAAATTCAGAGAGAGCCCACAGAATGGGAAAGAATATTTACCCAATACCCATCTGATGGGCTGGAGCGATAGCACAGTATGTAAGAGTGTTTGCTTTGCAAGCGGCCAACATGGCCGACCCGAGTTTGATTCCTCTGCCCCTCTCGGAGAGCCCTGCAAGCTACCGAGAGTTATCTTGCCTGCATGCCAAAGCCTGCCAAGCTACCTGTGACGTATTCGATATGCCAAACACAGTAACAATTGTCACAATGGAGACATTACTGGGGCCACTTGAGCAAATCGATGAAAAATGGGAGGACAGTAATAGGGGCCCATCTGATAAGTTATAAATATCTAGGATATACAAGACACTAGTAGAATTGTACAAGAAAAAAAACTTCCAACCTCATCAAAAACGGGAAGAAGAAATGGACAGAATATTCCATAAAAAGGAAATACAAATGGCCAAAGGGCACATGAATTCTTCCAAATATTTAAAGAGGACTTACTCCCAATCCTCTTTAAGCTTTTCCAGGAAATCGAAGAATCAGAAACAGTTCTAAACATCTTCTATGAAAGAAATATCACCCTGATACCAAAAGCAGATAGAGATACCACAAAGAAAGAGAATTATAGGCTGATATCCCTGATGAACACAAAGGCAAAGATTCTCAACAAAATAGTAGCAAACTGAATCCAACTATTCATCAAAAAGATCATACACCATGACCAAATAGGATTCATCTGGGGATGCAAGGATGGTTTAACATTCACAAGTCAATCAACATGATCTATCATATCAATAAGAGAAAAGATAAAAACCATATTGCCAGATCAATAGATGCAGAGAAAGCATTTGACAAGATCCAGCACCCTTTTATAATGAAAAATCTCAGCAAAATTGGCATTGAAGAAACTTTCCTTATTAATATAGTCAAAGCCCACAATAAGTATCATTCTCAATGAGGAGAAACTAAAAGCCTTCCCTATAAGATCGGTGACAAGAAAGTTTTCTCACTTTCACCACTCCTATTAAGCATATTACTGGTTATTTTTGCCATAGCAGTTAGGTAAGAAAAAGATATCAAGAGCATACAGATAGAAAAGGAAGAGGTCAATCAATAACTATTTTCAGACAATATGATACTATACTTAGAAAATCATAAATACTCTACAAAACAGCCTCTAGAAACAACAGGTTTGTATAGTAAATTGGCAGGCTATACAATCAACACCCCAAAATACATGGCTTTCCTATATACACATAATGAAAGAGAAGAAAGAGATATTAAAAAAACAATCCTGTTCACAATAGTGCCTCAGAAAATCAAGTACTCTGGAATCAGCTTAATTAAAGAGGTGAAGGACCTATACAAAGTAAATTGCAAAACACTATGTCAAGAAATAAGAGAAGACATTAGGAGACACATCCTCTGCTGATGGATGGGGAAGTTTAACATTATCAAAATGGCAATACTTCCGAAATCACTATACAGATTTCATGAGGTACCTATAAGGATACCCATTACATTTTCAAAGAAATAGACAAAATCTTTCTTGAAATTCATATGAAACAATTAACCCACAGGAATAGCTATAGCAATCGTTGGGAAAAAGAAGATGGGTGGCATCACCTTCCCCAATTTCAAACTGTACTACGAAGCAGTAGTAATTAAAACAGCATAGTATTGTACTAGAAACAGAACAGCAGACCAATGGAACAGACTTGAATATTCTGTTACAGACTCTCAAACATATGAGTAATTAATCTTCGAAAAAGGAGTATGGAATGTCAAGTGGAACAAGGAAAGCCGCTTCAGCAAGTGTTGCTGTGAAAACTGGAACAGCTACCTGCAAAAAAATGAAGTCTGACCTCTATCTAATGCCAGGCCCAAAAGTCAAATCAAAATGGATTAAAGACCCCAATATCATACCCGAATGTATAAGGTACATGGAGGAAAATGTAGGCTGAATCCTCCATGACATTGAAGCTATAAGCATCTTTAAGAATGAAACACTACTTTACCTTTACTGACCAAGCTAGTGAAAACAAACATAAACAAATGGGGTTACATTAAACTAAGAAGCTTCTATACCTCAAAGGAAACAGTGACAAAAACACAAAGAGAGCCACAGAATGGGAAAGAATATGTACCAAATACCCATCTGATAAGGGATTAATATCCAGGATATATAAAACACTAGTAGAATTATACAAAAAATATCCTTCAACCCCATCAAAAATGGGGAGAAGAAATGTACAGAAAATTTCTCAAAAAAGAAAGACAAATGGCCAAAATGCACATAAAGAAATCCTGTATATTGCTAATCATCAGGTAGTTTCAAATCAAAACAGAAATGAGATATCATCTCGCACCACAGAGACTGGCACACATTCAAAAGAACAAAAGCAACCAGTGCTGGCATGGATGTGGGGATAAAGGGACACTCTTTGACTGTTGGTGGGAATGCCAACTGGTACAGCCTTTCTGGAAAAAAGTATGGATAGTCCTTCAAAAACTAGAAACTGAGCTTCCATATGACTCCACAATATCACTTTTCTGCGAATATATCCTGAGGGTGCAAAAAAGAACAGTAGAAATGACATTTGTACCTATATGTTCTTTGCAGCACTTTTCATAACAGCCAAAATCTGGAAACAACCCGAGTGCCTGAGAAGAGAAGACTGGTTAAAAGAAACTTTGGTATATCTTCTCAATGCAATACTATTCAGCTGTTAGGAAAGATGAAGTCATGAAATTTGCTTATAAGTGGTTACTCATAGAGAGTATCTTGCTATGTGAAATGAGTCAGAAATAGAGGGGCAGACATAGAATTACTGTACTTATTTGTGGAATATAATATAACATAGTATGAGACTGACAGCCAAGGAAAGTAGAGCCAGTGCCAGTAATATCGCTCCATGATTGGCAGTCTGCCTCATGAGCTGGGATATAAGGTAACTGCAAGAGAGAAAGGATCACTAAGTCAATGATGGTTGGAGGAATAGTTCCGGATGGGAGATATGTGCTGAAAGTAGGTAAAGGACTGAACATGATAGGCTCCAGTATCTGTATTGCAAGCTATAATGCCCAAAAGTATATAGAGAGTATGGGGGAAATTATCTGCCATATTGTTGGCGAGGGTTGGGATTGGGGGGCGGAATACTGGAAGAAATGATAAAAATGTGGTGGTGGAAAGTGTGCACTTGTGGAGGTTTGGGTGTTTAATCATAATATGACTGAAACTCAAACATGAAAGCTTTGTAACTGTATCTCATGGTGATTCAATTAAAAATAATCAAAATTGCCCCTCAAAATAAAAGTTCAGGCCGATATGGATTCACAAGTGAGTTCTTTCAAACTTTTGAAAACCTACTGCCAATCCTTTTAAGGCTGTTTCATGAAATCAAAGGAACAGAAACGCTCTCAAAAAGTTTCTCTGAAGTATGCATTACCCTGAAACCAAAAGCAGACATAGACAGCACAAAAAAGAGAGAACTATAGATCAATATACCCAATTAACACAGATGCACAGATACTCAGCAGAATATTAGCTACTGTAATCTAATATTTTATCTAAAAATAATGCATAATCCAAGTGGGATTCATATCTGGGATTCAAGTATGTTTCAGCATGTACTAGTCAATATAATACACCATATCAATGCAAAAAATCATAATCATATCAATAGATACAGAGAAAGCATTGAAATGATCTATCACCCATTCATGGTTAAAATACACTCTCAAAATGTGATTTGAAGTAACTGAACTTTCTGCAACATAATCTAAACTACCACAATCCCACAGCAAACATTATACTCAATAGGGGAAAAGTAAAATGCTTACCTCTGAGATCAGACACTAGACAAGGTTGCTCCCTCTTACCACCTCTGTTCAATGCAGTATTGGAATTATTTTCTATAGCAGTTAGGCACTGTCTGTAGCACTGTCCTCCCATTGTTCATCGATTTGCTCGAGCAGGCCCAGTAACGTCTCCATTGTGAGACTTGCTGTTGCTGTGTTTGGCATATCAGATACGTCACGGGTAGCTTTGTGGTGGGGATGAGACACTCTCGGTAGCTTGCTGGGCTCTCCGAGAGGGGCGGAGGAATCGAACCCGGGTTGGCCAGGCAGGCTGCGTGCAAGGCAAACACCCTACCGCGGTGATATCTCTCCAGAAATTAGGCAATGAATAAATATATAAGTCAAGTAGGCAATGAATAAATAAATAATAAATAAAGACATCCAGATAGAAAGAAAGAAGCTTTCAATTTTTTGCAGATAATGTGATACTATATTTAGAAAATTCTAAAGACTACAAAATAGCTCCTAGAAACAATAGATTCTTATCATAAAGTGGCAGGCTACAAAAGTAACACACAAAAGTCCATGGCTTTCCTACACGTGAATAATGAAATGGACGAAAAAGGCATTTATAAATGAATTTGATTAATAATTGTGCCTCAGAAATTCAAGTACTTTGGACTAGGTTTAACTAAAGTGGTAAACCATTTATACAAAGAAAATTGCAAAACACTTCTTTAGGAAACAAAGGGAGATGAAGAAATGGATTTTCATCTTACTTAAGGATTGGGAAGATTAACATAATCAAAATGGCATCCATAATATTTTTCAAAAGGATAGAGCAAATACTCTTAATTTCATATGGAGCAGAAACTCTCTCCCTGAAAATCCAAAGCAACCCTTGGGAAAAAATGTGGGAGGCATAACCTTCCTCGATTTCAAACTATGCTACAAAGAGTTAGTAATTAATACAGCATAGTATTGAAACAAAAATAGACCCTCAAAGCTATGGTATAGAATTGAAAATCTAGAGAGAGACTCCATAATGATACACTTAATCTTTGATAAAGGAGCAAAAATATGAAGTGGAACAAGTAAAGTCTCTTCAACATGTAACATTTGGAGAACTGGTCAGTCTGATGAAAGAAAAAACGAACTCAGACATCATTCTAACACCGGTCCCAAAAGTCAAATGAAAATCGATCAGATACCTTGGTATCAGACGTTAATCCAAGAGGTTTGTAGAGTAAATTATGGCAGAACTCTTCAATACATTGAAGCTAGAGATATCTTTATGGATGAAACAATACTGACCAAGCAAGTGGAAGAAATGATAAAAATGTGGGATTACATTAAATTAAGAAGTTTCTACACCTCAAACATAATCTAAAGTATTTACCACAATCCCACAGCAAACAGTGTACTGAATAGGGGAAAAGTAAATTGCTTTACTTAAAAAAAAACGACCAGAATACTAAGATGAATCACAAACTGGCAAAAGTATTTTGGCCGCCACTCAATTGATAAAGGGTTAGTATACAAAACATATAGCACTGGTAGAATTCTACAAGAAAAAGTCTACCCCATTCAAAAGATGGGAAGAAAGGATGAGTAGAGGTTCTTTAAAGAAAAAATTCAAGTGACCTAAATGCATATGAAAATGCTCTATATTAATAAACATCAGGGAAATTCACATCAGAACAATAGTTAGATACCACATCACACCGGAGAGACTGGCATTCATCAAAAACAAACAAACAATAAATGACACCGGTGTTGTTGAGGATATTGGGTAAAAGGGACCCTTGTTCGCTATTGGTGGGAATGTTGACTTTTTGGAAGTCAATATGGTCTTTATACAAAAATATAGCAATTTAGCTTCAATATAAGCCAACCACCCGACTCCTCAGATTGTGCCTGGCAGTTCGAAAAGCATGATCCAGGAAAGACACTTGCACATCAATGTTCATTGTAGCACTATTCACAGTAGACAAAATCCGGAAAAAAAGTGCCAAAGAATATATGATTGTATGAAGAAATTATGGTATACATAAGCAATAGAGTTCTAACTGGCATTACGAAAAATTAAGTCATGCATTTTTATGCTACATGGATTTATATAGAGAGTATCACGTTGGGTAAAGTTAGTCTGAGGTAGAGGTGCAAATACAGAATTTTTTAAAAATTTTTCTTAGTGAAACACCATGAGGTACAGTTGTAGACTTACAAATTTTTGTTCTGGGATTTCAGTTATAAAATATCAAGTACCCATTCCTCCACCATTGCCCATTTTTCAATACCACAGATCCCAGTATCCCTCCCACCCCCATCTCCCCCTCACGTCCCAAACTGCCTCTGTGGCAGGGCATTCTCTTTTGTTCTCTCTCTCCTTTTGGGTTCTGTGGTTTGCAAAAGAGGCATTGAGTGGCAATCATGTTTGGTCTATAGCCTACTTTCAGCATGCTTCTCTCATCCTGAGAGGATCCTCCTAACATCCTTTATTTGGTGCTCCCTTCTCTATCTGAGCTGCCTTTTCCCCTAGCATGTGTGACTAGTCTCCAAGCATTGGAGTAAACCTCCGAGTACTTATCTCGTCTACTCTTGGGTGTTAGTCTCCTATTTTGTTACATTATGTTCCCCAGATGAATATAATCTTTCTATGTCTGTCCCTCTCTTTCTGACTCATTTCGCTTAGCATGATATTTTCCATGTAGTACCACTTGTATGTAAATTTCAGGACTTCATGTTTTCTAACTGCTACGTAGTACTTCATTGTATAGATGTACCAAAGTTTCTTTTTTCTTTTTTTTAAAAATTTTTTACTAGTGAAACACCATGAGGGATGTACCGAAGTTACTTTTACAAGTCATCTATTCTCGGGCAATCCGTTTCTTTTTTAATTCTGGTTGTTAGGTATGAGCCGGTTGTGATGGGCGACTGAAACCTCATGGGAAGGGGGGCATTCCGGGCTCATCCTTCACGCCCTACCGAGGTCAAAAGTTGCCCCCCACGAGCAGCTCCCTGGCACGGCCATGGCTCTAGAGCCACAGAAACCAATCTCATAATTATCTGACTCTCAGCAGAAATACTTCCAGGCTTAATAAGTAAAATATCAGAAATCCAAAATCACGCAGCTGCAATAGCGGCTGCACATCATCATTTAATTGTTGTAACCAGCTGTAGAAACAAATTATTTCACAATGTCTTTTCAACAGGTCTGATTTGGGGGTGTAAACTCTAAATAATAATGGTGCATCTTTTGTCGAAACAATGAATCTAATCAAAGTAGATAGAGTATAAACTATAATTCATCTGCCTCACAGGCATTGGGAGGGTTGGGAGGGGGGTATATTGGGGTTCTTCTTGGTGAAAATAAGTACTGGTGAAGGGAAATGTGTTTGATGATTGCATGACCGAGACTTAAACCTGAAAGCTTTGTAACTTTTCCCACAGTGATTCAATTGGCCCTCCCGTTGTTCGTCGATTTGCTCGAGCGGGCCCAGTAACGTCTCCATTGGAGACTTTGTTGTTACTGTGTCTGGCATATCGAATACGTCCTGGGGAGCTTGCCAGGCCCTGCTGTGCAGGCGAGATACTCTCGGTAGCTTGCCGGGCTCTCCGAGAGGGGTGGAGGAATCGAACTCGGGTCGGCCATGTTGGCTACATGCAAGGCAAACGCCCTACCGCTACAGTGATTCAATAAATAAATAAATTTTAAAAAAATGAATTCTGGCTATTGTAAACAGTCCTGCAATGAACAAACAAGTGAAGATGTCACTTCAACTATAGTTTTTTGCCTCTCTGAGATATATTCCAGGAGTGATATTGCTGGGTCAAATGGGAGCTCAATTTCTAATTTTTGGAGAATTGTCCATATTGTTTTCCAAAAGAGCTGAACCAGTCAGCATTTCCACCAGCAGTAAAGGAGGGTCTCTTTCTCGCCACATCCACGCCAGCACCGGTTGCTTTTGTTCTTTTGGATGTGTGCCAGTCTCTGTGGTGTGAGATGATATCTCATTGTGGTTTTGATCTGCGTTTCCCTGATGATTAATGATGTAGAGCATTTTCTCATTTTCTCATGTGCCTTTTTGCTATTCAGATTTCTTCTTTGAGAATTTTTTTGTTCATTTCGTTGTCCCATTTTTTGATGGGGTTGGATGTTTTCTTCTTGTGGAGTTCAACAGTACTTAATATATCCTTGATATCATCCCAATGTTGGATGCATATTGGGCAAATATCCTTTCCAATTCTGTAGACTGTCTTTGTATTTTGGTCACTGTCTCTTTTGAGGTGCAGAAGCATCTTAGTTTAATATAGTCTCATTTGTCTATCTCTGTTTTCACTTGCTTGGCCAGTAGTGTGACATCTTTGAAGGTACCCTTAGCTTCAATGTCATGAAGGGTTTTTCCAACTTTTTCTTCAATATACTTTAAGGATTTCGGTCTGATGTTGAGGCCTTTAATCAATTTTTATCTTACTTTTGTACATGGTGTTAGGCAGAGATCTGAGCCCATTTCTTTTGCATGTAGCAGTCCAGTTTTGCCAGGATAATTTGTTAAAGAGGCTTTCCTTACTCAACTTCACATTTATTGCTCCTTTATCAAAGATTAGATGATCATATGTTTGGGGAGATATGTCAGTATATTGAACCCGGTTCCATTGGACTGCAGCTCTGCCTTTGTTCCAGTACCATTCTGTTTTAATTATTATTGCTTTGTAGTAGAGTTTGAAGTTAGGGAGGTTGATTCCTCCCATTTTTATTTTCCCAATAATTGATTTAGCTATTCTTGGGGGCTTATTGTTACATATGAATTTCAGGAGTCTTTGCTCCATTTCTTTGAAGAATATCATGGGTATCGGTATAGGGATCGCATTGAATCTGTACAGAGCTTTGGGAAGTATTGCCATTTTGACAAAGTTAATTCTCCCGATCCATGAGCAGGGGGTATCTCCATTTTTTTGAGTACTCTTATATTTCCTGAAGTAGCGTTTTGTAGTTTTCTTTGTATAGTTCCTTTACTTGCATAGTTAAGCTTATTTCTTAGGTACTTGATTTTCTTGGTAACAATTATGGACGGGATTTTTTTTCATGTTACTTTCTTCTCTCTCACGGTTTCTGTATAGGAAAGCCATGGACTTTTGCATATTCATTTTATAGTCTGCAACTTTAGTATGCAAGTCTATTATTTCTAGGAGTTTCTTGGTAGAGGTTATAGGGTTCGCTAAGTATAGTATCATATCATCTGGAATAGTGAGGGCTTGATTTCTTCCTTTACTACGTGCATACCCTTAATAGCTTTTTCTTGCCTAATAGCTATTGCAAGTACGTCCAGTATTATATTGAACAGCATTGGAGAGAGTAGGCATCCTTGTCTCATCCCTGATCTTAGAGGGAAGGATCTCAGTTTTTCCTATTGAGTATGATGCTTGCTGTAGGCTTGTGGTAGATGGTTTTAACTATATTGAGGAAAGTCCCCTCTATCCCCATTTTGGCAAGGGTTTTCTTCATAAACGGGGGCTGTACCTTGTCAAATTCTTTCTCTGCATATATTGATATAATCATATGCTTTTTATCTTTTCTTTTGTTAATATGATGGATTATGTTGATCAATTTCCGAATGTTAAACCAGCCTTGCATCCCTGGGATGAAACATACTTGGTCATGGTGTATGATCTTTTTGATGATTCGTTGGATTCTATTTGCTAATAGTTTGTTGAGGATCTTTGCGTCTGTGTTCATAAGGGATATCGGCCTGTAATTCTCGTTCTTTGTGGAATCTCTCTCTGCTTTTCGTATCAGGGTGATATTTGCTTCGTAGAAACTGTTCGGAAGTGTTTTTGATATTTCAATTCTGTGGAAAAGCTTAAAGAGGATTGGGAGTATGTCCTTTTTAAAGATTTGGAAGAATTCAATAGTGAATCCATCTGGGCTAGGACTTTTGTGGTTGGGGAGATTTTTATTACCATTTCAGTTTCCTTGATGGTGATAGGTATTCCAGGTCTTCTTGGTTCAGCTTTGGGAGTCTGTAGGAGTCTAGGAATTTATCCATTTCCTCGAGGTTTTGATGTTCCGTGGCATAAAGCTTCTCAAAGTACTCCCTGAGGATCCTTTGAATTTCTGTAGTTTCTGTTGTAATAACCCCCTTTTCATTTCTGATTTGGTTTATTAGGGTTTTCTCTCTCCCTTTCTTTGTGAGTTTTGCTAGAGGTGTATCGATCTTGTTTATTTTCTCGAACAACTAGCCTTTGGTTTCATTGATCTTTCAGATTGTCTTTTTGGGTTCCATCTTGTTCATCTCTGCTCTGAGTTTTATTATTTCATTTCTCCTGTTCGGGTTGTGCTCCTTTTGTTGGTCCTTCTTCAAGCTCTTAAGCTGTGAGGTGAGGTTACTTATGTGGGTTAGCACCTCCTTCCTGAGGAATGCCTTTAAAGCTATAAACTTTCCTTTTAACAAAGCTTTTGCTGTGTCCCATAAGTTTTGGTAACTCATGTCCTCATTTTCATTCGTTTCCAGGAATCTTTTGATTTCCTCTTTGATTTCCTTTCTAAGCCACTCGTTGTCCAATAGTGCACTGTTTAATTTCCAGGTGTTTGATTTAGTTTTCTGTTTGTGTGTGTGATTTTTTTCTTAATTTCAGGGCATTGTGGTTTGAGAGGATTTTTGATACAATCTCTATATTCTTAATTTTATGGAGGTATTTTTTTGGCTCTGCATGTGCTCTATCTTGGAGAATGTTTCATGCACGCTTGCGAAGAATGCGTATTCAGCTTTTTTGAGGATGAAGTGTCCTGTATATATCTACTAAGTCCCTTTCCTCCATTTTTTTCCCTCAGATGAAATACGTACTTGCTAAGCTTGAGTCTGGTTCTATCAAGAGGTGATAAAGCGGTTTTGAAGTCTCCCACTAGTATTGTGTTGCTATTCATGTCTTTCTCCAAGTATATGAGTAGTTGTTTTAAGTACTTTGCTGGTCCCTCATTAGGAGCATATACATTTAATATTGTAAGTTCCCCCTGTTGTACAGATCCTTTGATTAATAAAAAATGGCCTTCACTGTGTCTTGTGACCTTCTTAACTCTGAAATCGATGTGGTCTGATATTAGGATGGCTACCGCAGCTTTTTTATGGGAGCTCTTTGCCTGTTTTCGAGCCTTTTACTCTGAACCTGTGTTTGCTTTGACTATTGAGATGTGTTTCTTGCAGGCAGGAGAATGTTGGGTTCAATTTTCTAATCCACCCTTCCACTCTGTGTCTTTTAATTGGTGAGTTTAGTCCATAGACATTGAGAGAGATTATTTTTATGGGGTTTTGTCCCATTGTTTTCTGTTGAAATTTGGTGTATTTGAGGGTCTGTCTTTTCTTGAAGTAGCCCATTTAGTTGTTCTTGTAACCATGGTTTTGAATCTATGAAGTTCCTGAGCTGTCATTTGTCTGTGAAACTCTTTGTTGTTCCATTTGTTATGAATGAGAGTGTCGCTGGGTAAAGTACTTTTGGTTAGGCATTTATTTCATTGAGTTTTTTCACTATATCCCACCAATGTGGCGGGCCATGATGGTTTCATCAGAAAAATCAGCTGTGAATCTTAAGGCTGCTCCTTTATAGGAAAATTCTTTCTTTGGTCTTGCTGCTTTCAGAATTTTGTCTCTATTTAAGGTTTTGTTTATTTTGATCAGTTGTATCTTTGGGGTATTTTCATTCAGAATTCTTCTAGTTGGTACCCTTCGGGCCTCCCAGATGTGGTCACATGTTTTCTTCAGCTCTGGAAACATCGTAGCAGTGATGTCTTTGACAGTTTCTTCATCAGGGTTTTCTTTCTGTCCCTCTGGGACTCCAATAATTCTTATGTTACCCCTCTTGGTTTCATCACGATCTCTTGCCATCTGTTCCTGAATTGTGAGTCTTTTCCTTTTTTTTCTCTTTTCTGGTGAGTCTCTGGACTTCATCTTTGAGCTCAATGATTCTGTCCTCAGCAGCTGTTACTCTGTTGCTGAGGCCTTCCACTGAGTTTTTCAATTAGCCTACCAGTTTTTTCCGGTTTGTCTTTTCTGTTTGCATTTTCCTCATTTCTACCTTCAAATCCTCTTCTCTTTTATTGGCATTGCTTTGCATTGTTTCTTTTAGCTCCCTAAGCATCCTCAGTAGTTCCTTTTTAAATTCCTTGTCAGAGATGTTGTCTAGCACTTCATTACTGTTGGTATCTTCTGGGATATCCTCTTCAATAAGAAAGCTTGGTCAGCTTTTGCGTTACTTTACCATTGTGACCATTGTGGTTTAGACCTTCACTCTCACTGTTACTATTCTGCTTGAGATGCAAAATGAGTTGAGATGGGCTTAATGAATTATTGGCTAATGTGTTTCTGGTGGTTAAGCTGACCTTGTGAAAATTCCACCTAAGAGGGTAACTCATGGTTCCTATGGTATATGCAGTGGCAGAATAACTCACAGCTGTGTTAGCAGCTGTGGCTCCGGGAAGGGGCCCTGCCACGGGCAGGTACCTTGTAAGTGAGAAGAGAGTGCCCGAAGCAGTTCAGCTTTTTTTTTTCGCGTGGTGTGCCTCAATTCCCGTCCCCCGTAGACCAACCGGCTGTTCTCACAGGATCTAGTTAGCCATGCAGGCTCAGGAAGGGGCCCTGCCGCAGGGCGGGTACCTGGTAAATGAGTAGTCTTACTTTTCTGAAAAATTTTCACACTGTTTTCTGCAGGGATTGAATAAGTCATTTCCAAAAACAGTGGAAAAGAGTTACTTTTAACCACATTCCTTCCAAACCAGATTGTTTCAGGAATTTTTATATGTGTTATATTCAAAGGGTGAGATTATATCTCATTAGCAATTTGACTTTCATTTAATTGACAATAAGTGACAATGAGTGAATTTTCATGTTTCTATTTGTCAACTGTGTGTGTTCTTCAGAGAATTGTCTTTTAATTTCCTCCCCTATCTTATAATCTTGATTCAAAAATACTCAACAAAATCTTAGGAAACCGAAGTTAATAGCATATCAAAAAGATAATAAGCCATAATGCTGTGGGATTCATTCCAGGGAGTAATGAATGGTTCAAAATAACAAACTAATATTTCACCACTGACTATGGTGCCAGGGAAATATTGGTCTCACGGAAACAATTTTTGCATAAATAATATTTCTTCTAATTTTTAAAGTGCTTTAAAATGCAATATTTCAACTTTGAATATTTGGTAGACCTCATAAATATACTCATCTTGTTTGAATTATATGGTTTTAGGACAATTTTTAGAGCTTTTCTCTTCATCTGGCTTCAATCGGCATCTTCAGATTTTTTTTCTTCCTGATTGAGTTTTGGGAGACTGCAAGTGCCTAGAAATCTCCTTTTTTTACTGTCACGGTCACGTTCCTCCCGTTGTTCATTGATTTGCTCGAGCGGGCCCAGTAATGTCTCCATCGTGAGACTTCTTGTTACTGTGTTTGGCATATCGAATTCATCACGGGTAGCTTGCCAGGCTCTGCCGTGTGTTCTTAAATTTAATGGCATAACATTTTTCATCATTGTACCTTGTGATATACATCATTACTGTGGAACCTGTTGCATTTCAATAATTAAACCTGGGTTCGTTTATTACCCATTTCACTATTTCTATAGAATCTTTCTGCCAGACCTGGTTATACCCTACTTATTAAGATTGGCGAAATTCTCAACTATTATTTCTTCAACTAAGATTTGTGCTGCTGTCTGTCAGAAGTGGACTGGGAGGAGCTAGTTTTGTTTAGTATAAATACATGTCACTTAGACCCTGTGGTTCTCTTCTTAGCTAATTATGAATGAAGCCACCTCCAGTAATTTACTCTTACAATGTTTCTGTTTCTAAGACAGTGCATAAGATAATTGGGTCTGTGGGCCACACCCAACTATCTCAGGGATTACTCCTTGCTGTGCACTCAAGGATCACACTTGGTGGGACTCAGGAGAACATATGTGGTTCCATACACTGAACCCTAGTCTGGCACGTACAAGACAAACGCCTTTGCCACTGGAATGAATATCTCTTCAGTCTATCTAAGACAGGTTAAAAATTACACCTTCCTGCATTTTGTAAGAGTAACTAGGTAAAGCCTACTTTTATTTAGAGGCCTATTTTTCTTATAGTCCATTGGGTCATTTATCAGTGTCAATTTTCAGGATAAAATTATAGGATTAAGTGACAGGTTTCAAGTAACCACCTCTTTATCAGAGAAAGCTGCATAAGCCTTAGTGTTGTAGAAATTGCTTTACATTGTTCATTTTTTTTCAGAGCGTCATCGTTTCTCACAATGAAGTTGCACACATTTGTAAATAACCTTAAATCCTATACCATAACTTGCTACTCTGTAGTGGAGTTCCTCATTTGTGAAAGCCCTGGCATCCCTGTACTGTTTGATGGGAACTCAGGCAGGTTTTTGATTTAATCACATTTTATTATACTGTCCTCCGGTTCCGTTCAATTTATAGCACATTTCCCACAGGATCTTAGACACTCTTTGTTTTTAGATTTTAGCTATTGTTAATAATACTGTCATGAACATAAAAGTGCACATATATTTTAATTAAAGTTATAAGAAATGTAATTGAGGAGTCATAGGCAAGACCAATGTCTAGTTTTCTAACAGTCATCCATATTATTTTACAAAATGACTAAACAAGTCGACATCTCACCAGAAGTGAGTGAGGGTCAATTTTTCACCAACACTCAGCACAACTCTGGCTTTATTTTATTTTTGGTTTTTGTAACATGTGCCTGTATCACTGATGTGAGATATCACACTTTTGTTTTTATGTGCATTTTCCTGATAAGTAATGCAGTACATTTTGTTCACAAGCTTTTAGTCATCTGCATGTCTAATTTGAAGAAGTTTCTTTTGCTACTCCCCTAATTTTTCTGAAAAGACTTAATTTGTGAAGTTCTACAATTGCTTTATATATTGGGTATCAGTTGTGGATTTCCAGACACTGCCGTGTGGGCGGGATACTCTCGGTAGTTTGCCAGGCTCTCCAAGAGGGAAAGAGGCTTTAGGGTGGCCTCTAATCGCCCTTGCAGGTGTGCCCATGATTCAAAACATATTGGAACCCTATCAAATATGGTGTAGCAATCATAGAAGATGGGAATTAAGTGTCTTATGAAGTATCACGCACGGCAGAGTCTGGCAAGCTATCCGTGGTGCATTCGATATGCTAAAACCAGTAAATACAATGGTTCTCATTCCCCTGAACCTGAAAGAGCCGCCCATATGGCAGCGTTACGAAGGATGAGGAAAGAGAGGGTGATAAAATCTCAAGGCTGAACTAGGCTGCCAAAACGAAGAAAGATAAAAATGACTGTCTGTACTTTAAATGCATGTACACTGCATAGGATGCATCCATTAAGGACCTAATGGTATAAGTGTGAAAGATCAAGTACAACATCATTGATCTGACCGAGACAACAAAGCATCAATCACATTACGCCATTTTCGACACTGGAGAAGAACTGTTCCTCGGAACATGCAACAAAAGAGGTGTTGCTGGTGTTGATGTCCTTGTCAACATGAACATGGCCATAAACATTGATTCATTCAAATGCCTAACAACCCAAATCGGATGATTACTCTTGAATAGATGTGGCTCACTGTCGGCAGTTTCTATCTTCGTTGTCTACAAACAGCATTCAATTATGAGGAAGGAGAAATTGAGAAATTCTACATGGAGCTGGAGAAGTTCTATAAAGAAGACCACACCTTCAACAAGATCATTGTCGGTGATTTTAATGCCAAGATAGTACCGAGAAGAACAGCCGAAGAACCCATCAGGACCCATGGCCTAGGATGGAACAAACAGGGTGAGAAACTGTCTGAGTTCATCATGTTGACCAAGGCCATCCATGGAAACTCACAGTTCCAGAGGCCGAATCTAAACGTTGGACTTGGGAGTCTCCCAGTGGATGGTTCCACAACATAATTGATCACATCATATTCAATCGATGGTTGTGCCTGACCGATGTCGCTATTGTCCCAAAATTCGAAATGGGATCGGATCACCATCTCCTTCGTGTAGACTTCTACGTCATGGAGCGTGGAGGAAGGGCTGCAAAGTTTAAGAAGAGAACTCCCAGAACGAACACCAACTGGGAGCTCTTTGGCACTATTGCAGCAACATGGGAAGATGCCGTAGTTGACAACATTGACAAGGAATATGATCGACTGGTTCCGCACCTCCATGATTGTGTGAGGAACTCCAAGAGAGAGATAGCCACAAAAAAAACTCCTGTCTTTGAAAACTCTTGACCTTATTCGCCAACATGGAATTGTGCAAGCCTCAAGCAACCACAAGCGAATGTCTGAGCTCACAAAACAGTGCGGAGAAGTGATAAAGTAAGACTTCAAAGAGAACAGCAGCAGTGCTGTCAGATGTGGCAGAAGCCTGGAAAAGCATTCACAATGCCTGCCTGTCCCTCGCCAATTACAAGAACAAGATGTCTGCCCTCCAACATCCTGATGGATCTATCACATCTTCCAGAAGGGCAATGGAGAAGATTATCCACGACTTCTACTCGATCTCATTGATAGCCATGTCCACCTACCCACGTACCAAATTCTGCAGGATGGATGTATTATTCCCAACGTTCTCCCTTCCAAAATCCGACATGCCATTTCGTCGGTAAAGATGCGAATAACACCAATCCCACACAAGGTCAGACCTGAACACCTGAAGAATCTGCCATCAGTACTCATCAATACAGTTGCTCGGCTCTCACACACTGTCTGAATGCAAGGTTATGTCCCAATGGTAAACCAACAGGACCAATATACTGTACAAGAAAGGAACATTCACGGCATTGACAACTATCACCCAATCTGCCTATTGTCTGTCATCTACAAACTGTTCACTCGAGTCATTCTGAATAGAACACTAGATGAAGGACAACCATGCGAGCAAGCTGGGTTCCACAAAGGATTCAGCACAATCTACCTTATCCACACAATAACCAAGCTCATTGAAATTTCTTGGGAGGTCAACATGCCACTCTGTCTAACGTTCATTAATTTAAAGAAGGCCTTTGATTCTGTTGAGATGGAAGCAGTCATTAAAGCCCTAGCCAAACAGGGCGTTCAAACTCAATACATCAGGATCCTCCGTGAACTGAATTACGGTTTCACTACCAGTATCTCACCATTCTACAAAGAAGTCATCATCCATGTCAAGAGAGGGTTTCAGCAGGGCGATACCATTTCACCAAAACTCTTCAGTGCCACCCTCGAGGACGTCATGCAATGACTAGGAGAGGAAGAAATGGGAGTGAAGATAGACAGTCGGTAACTGCACCACCTCCGCATTGCTGATGATACTGTTCTAATAACACCAAACATTAGCTAGGTGGCACAAATGCTGGCCGACTTCAACCATGAGTGTGGAAAGGTCGGACTACAGCTGAATCTCATGAAGACAATGTTTATGAGAAACAGTCTCGTTCCTGACATTCCATTTGCTCTCAATGGAATGAACATACCTGAATGCAACAGTTATGTGTACCTAGTTCGAGAAGTCAACATGACGGAAGACCCGGCACCTGAGTTGTGCAGGAGGAAGAGAGTGGCTTGGAATGCCTTCAAGAGCGTTGAAGAAATAAATAAGAGGATGAAGAATCTCCGGCTCAAGGCACATCTCTTCTATTCCACTGTTCTTCCTGCATTCACATATGACTCAGAGACCTGGTCCTCTGAAAACAGGATGAGAACGCTATTCAGGTCTCCCAAAAGAGGAATCAAAAGAGCTATGCTTGGAGTATCATGCTTCACTCAAATGAGAGAAAGAATCCAGAGTTCCAACCTCCATCGACGGTCAAGAATCAGGGATGCTGTCTCTTTCCAAGATGTTGAAAATCAGATGGGCTGGACACTTAATGAGATTTGGAGACGACCGCTGGACTAGAGCCATTACCGATTGGATTCCATTGGACGTCAAAAGATTGCGTGGCCTCCCACCTACGAGATGATCAGACTTCTTCGTCAAGACCCCGAATGATTGGTTTGTGACTCTCCGTGTTCCTAGAATGAGCAGACGCCATTGGGCAATACTAGCACGCAACAGGTATGAATGGAGATGTTACTGGTGCCCACTTGAACAAATCAATGAGTAATGGGATGTCAAGTGATCAAGTGATCAGTGATGGATTTTTCTCAGATGAGTGATGGATAAATATTTTTTTCTAGTTTTGCTGTGTCTTATTATTCTGGCCATTGTTTCTTTTACTCTGCAGAAGCTTCATAGGTGTAATCCCATATCCCAATTACCAACATAGTATACCATTTAAATACAGGGAATTATAAATACACTCAGTAAATCGGGAATTAAAGGAACTTTTATCAGTATAGTTAAAGCCATTTAACACAAGCACACAGCAATCATTGTACACAGTGGTGACAAACTCAAAGCCTCTCCATTAAGATCAGACATAAAACAAGGCTGCCCACTCTCAGCACTATTATTTAGTATAGTATCGAAATTCCTTTTCATAGCAAACATACAAGAAAAATAAAATATAAATTGAAGACATCCAGATCCAGAAAAGAAGATATCAAGCTCTCATTATTTGTAGATGACAAAATACTATACTTAGAAAACCTTAAAGTCTCATTGAAAAAATAGACTTGCACTGTAAATTGACAGGCGAAAAATCACTGTACAGAAATCCATGACTTTTCTATTAAAGCCAAATAATGCAATATAAAACAGAGAAATTTAACAAAGACCGTTCATAATTGTGCCTCAGAAAATCAAGTAAGGAAAAATAAGTTTAACAAAAGGTGTGAAAGATGTATTGAAGGAAAAATATAAAATACTACTAGAATAAAAGGATATCAAGGAAATGGAAACACATCCATGTTCACGGGTTAGAAGGATTAGTATTGTCAAAGTGGCAATATTGTCCATAGCATTACACAGATTCCATGCAGGTGCTATAAAAGTACACATGGTATTTTAACATATATATACATATAATGCTATTGGAATTTAATATCACTTCCATTGAGTAGTCAAAGTGATACTAGGAATAATGAACATGGGAGGGAAGCTTCCCCAACTTCTAACTTTACTATACAGGTGTAATCACTTATCATCACTTGTAATCTTGTTTTTCGTCGATTTGCTCGAGGGGGTGCCAGTAACATCTCTATTATATCCTGTAATGTGCTAATGTAGCCCAATGGCATCTGCTCACTCCAGGAACACGAAGAGCATCAAACTGCTCAGAGTTTTGACGAAGATGTTCGACCATCTCGTAGGTGTGCCAACCAGATGTTCTTTTGACGTCCCATGGAATCCAGTTGGTAATTGTTCTCGTCCAGCGGTTGTCTTCAAATCTCATTACATGTCCAGCCCATCTGATTTTCGACACCTTGACAGATGAGGTAGCATCCCTGATCTTCGATCATCGAAGGATGTTGAAACTCCGGATTCCTTCTCTCACTTGAGTGAAGTGAGATACTGCAAGAATAGTTCTTTTGATTCATCTTTGGGTGATCTAAATAGCATTCTCGTCCTGTGTTTGTAGGGCCCAGGTCTCTGAGGTGTATATTAGTGCAGGGAAAATGGTGGAGTCAAAGAGTTGTGCCCAGAGCCGAAGGTTCTTCGTCCTCTTAACAACATTTTCAACACATTTGAAAGTGCCCCACACCACTCTCTTCCTCCTGAGCAGTTCTAGTGCCAAGTCTTTCCTCATGTTGAGGTCTTGACCCAGGTATCATAGATGCTGCATTTGGAGATGTTCACTCCATTGAGAGCAAATGGAACATCAGGGACTAGTTCATTTTTCATGAACATTGTCTTGGTGAGGTTCAGCTGCAGTTTGACCTTTCCACACTCACAGTCGAAGTCAGTCAGCATTTGTGCCATTTGGCTAATGTTTGGTGTTATTAGAATGATGTCACCAGCAAAGCAGAGGTGGTATAGTTGCTCACCATCTATCTTCACGTGCATTTCTTTCCATGCCAGTTGTTGTATGACGTTAAGAGTTCCACATCATATTGAATCTATGGTTTTGCCTGACCGATGTCGCTGTTGTCCCAAATTCCAAATAGGATCAGACTAGCATCTCCTTAGTGCAAATTTCTATTTCATGGAGCTGGAAGAAAGGGTTTCAGTGTTTAAGAAGAGAACTCCCAGAAGGACCACCAACTGGGAGCTCTTTGGCACTATTGTGGCAACATGGGAAGATACCATCATTGATAACATCGATGAGAATAAGATCTACAGTCTCAGCACCTCCATGACTGCACGAGGAATGCCGAGAGTGGGAAAGCCACAAACAGACCCTTGTCTTCAGAAACCCTCGAGCTCATTTGCCAATGTGGTTTGGCGTGAGTCTCAGTCAATCACAAGCTAACGTCCGAGCTCGCAAAGCTGTGCAAAGAACCAATAAAGGAAGACCTCAAAGAGAGAAGAGCAGCAGTGTTGGCCAATGTGGCAGAAGCCAGGGAAAGTATTTGCAACCCTCCCCTGTCCTTCTCCAACTACAAGAGCAAAATAACTGCCCCCCGACACCCTGATGGATCTATCATATCTTCCAGATGGGCAATGGAGAAGATTATCCATGACTTCTACTCGGGTCTCTTTGATAGTGATGTCCACCTACTCACATACCAAATTACATAGGATGGATATGTCATTCCCAGCATTCTCCCTTCTGAAATCCGACATGCCATTTTGTCGTTACAGAAACATATAGCACCCAGTCCAGACAAGGTCAGACCCAAACACCTGAAGAATCTGCCGCCAGTACTAGTCATACACTGGCTTGGTTCTTCACTATTGAGATGTAGAAATCAAGATATTAGGATAAGGATAGACTGCCAGAAAAATGGAATAAAATTGAGAGTCAGGATAACATCATCAGGCAAACAGACCTTTAATCTTTCACAAAGAAGCAAAAATATGAAATCATCTTCAACAATTGATCTTGGGAAAACTGATCAGTCACAAACAAAAGAAAAAAGAGCTCATATTCCTTTCTAAACCCATTTACAAAAGTTAAATCAAAATATATTAAAACCTAATTGTATTCTCATGGTTATATCATACTAACAATTGGTAACTGAGTCTTTGCAAGATGTTCATATTCTAGAAGTATTTTTACTTTTTATTTTGGGGTTTGGGGACCACACCAGATAGTGTTCAGGGTTTATTCCTGGATCTGCACTCAGGAATCACTTCTGGCCAGACTAAATGGAGCCAAAGTTTGAACCTGGGTCATCCATCTGCAAGGCAACTGCTCTACTATTGCTCTGGCCCCTAGAGGTATATTTTTGAGGCTCTGAACCACTGAGGCCATATAGGATATAAGTATGAATATTATATTTGGAGTCCACCTCTGATTATTTTATTTAATTAATTTTTTATTAGTGAAACACCATGAGGTACAGTTGTAGACTTACAAACCTTCATGCTTGGGTTTCAGTTATACAATGATAGAGTACCTATCCCTCCATTAGTGCCCATTCTCCACCACTAATGATACCAGTAGCCCTCCAACGCCCCACCCCATTCCCCCACCCCACACCGTCCATGTGGCTGTCTATTCTCTTTTGCTCACTCTTTCCTTTAGGGTGTTGTAGTTTGCAATAGAGGTATTGAGTGGCCATCGTGTTCAGTTTATAGTCTACTTTCACCACGCATCTGACATCCTGAGCAAGTCTTCCAAACATCCTTTACTTGGTATTCCCTTCTCTATCAGAGCTGCCTTTTCCCCCAGCATGTGCTGCCGGCTTCCAAGCTGTGGAGAAAACCTCCTGGTACTTATCTCAACTATTCTTGGGTGTTTGACTCCCATTCTGTTACTTTAGATTCCCCAGATGAGTGTAGTCTTTCTATATATGTTCCTCTCTTTCTGGCTCCTTTCATTTAGCATGATATTTTACATGTAGAACCACTTGTATGTAAATTTCATGACTTCCTCTTTTCTAACAGCCACATAGTATTCCATTGTGTATACATAACAAAGTTTCTTTAACCGGTCATCTCTTCTTGGGCACTCGTGTGTTTTCCATATTTTGGCTATTGTGAACAGTGCGCAATGAACATAGAAGTGCAGATGTCATTTCGATTGTTATTTTTTGCCGCTCCGAGATATATTCCCAGGAGTGATGTTGCTAGGTCAAATGGGAGCTTAATTTCTATTTTTTTGAGAATCGCCCATACTGTTTTCCAAAAGGGCTGAACCAGTCGGCATTCCCACCAGCAGTGAGGGAGGGTCCCTTTCTCGCCACATCCACGCCAACACTAGTTGCTTTTGTTCTTTTGGATGTGGGCCAAACTCTGTGGTGTGAGATGATATCTCATTGTTGTCAAAATGACAATACTTCCCAACGCATTGTACAAATTCAGTGCGATCCCTATAATGATACTTATGACATTCTTCAAAGAAATGGAGTAAACACTCCTGAAATTCATATAGAATAAAAGCATCCACCCATACATATTTACTTCATCGTGGCCTGAAAATATTTTTGATGCTATTTCTACCTTCCTGATTCCACTAAGGTATGTTCTGTGGCCTAGCACATGGTCTATTTTGGAAAATATTCCATGTGCACTGGAGAAGAATGTGTATTTCTTCTTTTTGGGGTGTTAACCCTGCATAGATCTATAAGCCTTATCTCTTTTATTTCTTCCTTCAAAGTCAGTGTTTCCTTGCTGAGTTTTGTTCTTGTTGATCTATCCAGAGGTGATAAGGTGATTTAGAAGTCTCCGACTACTATTGTGTTTCTAACAATGTCATCCTTAAAATCTGTTAGCAGTTGTTTTAAATATTTAGCTGTTCCCTCATTAGGTGTGTATACACTTATGAGTGTGATTTATTCCTATTATATGTATCCCTTGATAAATAGAAAAGAGCCTTTACTGTTCCTTCTAATATTTTTCAACCTGAAATTTATGTTGTCAGATAGTAGTATGGCCACCCCAGCTTTTTTGAGGGAGCTGTTTGCTTGCATGATTGTTTTTCATCCTTTCACTTTGAATGTGTGTTTTCTCTGACTGTTAGAATGAGTTTCTTGTAGGCAGCAGAATGTTGGGTTCTCTCTCTTAATTCTTTTTGCCACTCTGTGTCTCTTAATTGGTGAATTTAGATGATTGACATTGAGAGATATTATTGTTACAGGGTTTGTGTCATCTTTCTGTAAGGGTTTGTTGTGCTTGTAGGGTGTGTCTTGCCTTATATTAGCCCCTTTAGCCCGTCTTTTAGGTTTGGTTTTGAGTCTATGAAGTTCCTGAGCTACTGTTTATCCACAAAATAGTTAACAGTTCCTTCGAGTTTGAGTGTGAGTTTAGCCGGGTATAGTATTCTTGGTGAAGCTTTCATTTCAGTGAGTTTTTTTCACTATATCCCACCATTGCTTTTCTGCTTGAAGGATTTCCTCTGATAGATCTGCTGTGAATCTACGGGGTGCTCCTTTGCTTGCGATTTCCTTCTTTGACCTCGCTGCTTGCAGTATTGTGTCTCTACATGTGGCATCCATCATTCTAAGTATGATATGTCTTGGAGTGTTTTTGTTAGGGTCTCTTTTAGCTGGCACTCTTCGGGCTCCTTGAATCTGAATGGTTGCATTGTCCAGGTCTGGGAACTTTTCAGCAATGATTTGTTTAACCATGACTTTTTCATTGGGATTGTTTCCCTGACCTTCTGGTACTCCAATGATTCTAATGTTGTTCCTCTTGGAATCATCTCCTAGGATCTGATTCGCTCTAGAGCTATTTTGAGGTCTCTTGCCATTGTGTGTTGTTGCCTGTAGGCTTTCTGCAGCTCATCTTCCAGCTCACTGATTCTGTCTTCAGCTGTGACCATTCTACTGTTGAGGGAACACACTGAGTTTTTTATTTCATCTACTGAATCTTTTATTCGTGACATTTCTGTGTGTAGCTTTCCAATTTCTGCTCCCATTTCTTCCCGTGTTTTCTCGATTGTTTCTCTCATGTCCTCTTTTAATTTACTGAATATCTGTCTCACTGTTTTATTGAACATCTTCATGATTTCATATCTGAATTCTTTCTCAGAGAGGTCCCTTAGGTGAGTAGCACCTAGTGAGGCTTCTGGAATCTTTTCATCGTCCTCCCCTCGTGGTTGGTATTTGCATTGTTTCTTCATGTTCGCGTGGAAGTTTGGAGACTGAGATGTTACACGAGATTGGTGGGTATGAATAAAATACCTGTGGGCGGGTGAGTATCCGCCAGCCCAAAATTAGGCCACGCCCACTTCTACAGAGCCCATGCCCACTTCAGAAGAGGCCACACCCCCTATGTGTACCTGGTGTTTGGGGGGGGGTACAACCTGGGGAAGAAGAAAACTAGGCACAGCGTTGGGGACGAACAGAAAGAGGCTCAGGGCTGGTGAACACCCCAGGGTACTAGAGTACACCTGGCGAGCGTACGGGAAGAAAGCCAAGTCACGGATTCGAGTAATGACTGACCTGGGGGAGGAAGAGGACAGGTGCATTTTCACTTGTAGTTGTCTCTCTTCCTGTACTATATTCAAAGAATTCATACCACATTTCTCTCAGATTTTTCTTTCAAATGGTTTACTGTCATTTGCTCATTGTCATCTGTTGAAGTTGTTCTGTATTTTTCCCATATTAAATAACAAATATTATCTTCCTATAAAATTAGAAAATAAGTTCTATTATGCTTAATCCTAATAGATTTTTACTGTTCAATCAACAGCATATAGCATGATAATTTTTAATTTGTGACTTACATCACACTGATACCTTTATCCTAGTCCCCCAATTTTACTTGTTCTTTAATAATAAATTTAAATTCTACAAAGTTCTATTCAAGTACTATAACTGATATCTGGACATATATCATGCCTTTTATCCTTTAGCCAACATTAATTTCATTTCATTATTTAACATTTATCTGTGTCATATAATCTTGTCTTTAATGTTATCACTGTTGCTTCAACTCCATTGGTATTTCTTGTTATGTAAAGTATCATTTCAATATTAGCTGTTTAATAGCACCAAGCACCTTGTTTTATTTATTAATATTGAATAACTAATACCAATTTTGGGGTTCACTTATGTTTCTGTGGGAATTTCAAACACCTTCAAATCCTGGTAGTTGGAGATTTTATGTTAGATCATGGTCAAGCTTTATCATATTTTCAGCATAATTTTGACACTACCTCCACTACCCAGCCGCCGCCACACACCAGGACGCTTTCCGGATCCGCGTGGCCGCTCCAGCCGAGACTCATGCACGGCTGAAGCCCCACAGAACAAGATAAGTGGAACTCTCTGAGACCTTGGACTCCAGGCTCAATGGACCCAAGGACAGAGATTCTATGCTTGCTCCCACCAACCACAGGTGACAAAAGGATTATAATCAATAGCCCAACCCTACGCTGCCCTGTCTGCTTCCACCAACCACCAGAGACCCAGGGATTGGATTGCGCACAGAAGACCCACCCTACCCCTACCAGGACCAGATAAATACCTCACTGGCAGACCTCCACTACCTCCACTACCCAGCCGCTGCCAAACTCCAGGATGCTTTCCGGACACATGCGGCCACACTGTGGGCTTGCGACACATTATAAGACAATAAATACCCATCTTCCGGAATTGCCGTACCATACTTGATAGGGTTCAAATATGGTAACACCTACGAGGGCAATTAGAGGTCACCCCCAAAGCCTCTATCCCACTTGGAAAGCCTGGCAAGCTACCGAGAGAATTCCACCCGCACAGCAGAGCCTAGCAAGCTATCTGTTGTGTATTCTATATGCCAAAACCAGTAATTACAATGGGTCTCATTCACCTGACCCTGAAGGCTTCAAGAACATGACACCATTGAGAAGGATGAGAAAGGAGAGGCCAATAAAATCTCAAGGCCGAACTAGGCTGCCACAACGAAGGAATACAAAAATGATCGTCTGTACTTTCAATGCACATACACTAGCATCAGATGCATCCATCGAGGACCTGATGGTGCAATTGCGAAAGATCAAGTATGACATCATTGGTCTGACCGAGAAAAGAAGGCACCAATCTCATCATGGCATTTTCGACACTGGAGAAGAATTGTTCCTTGGAACATGTGATAAAAGAGGTGTTGGCGGCGTCGGTGTCCTTGTCAACACAAACTTGGCCATGAGCATTGATTCATTTGAATGCCTAACAACCCGAATCAGTCGTTTACATTTGAATAGATGTGACTCATTTCCAGCAGTTTCTGTCTTCGTTGTCTACGCACCAACATCTAATAATGATGAAGGAGAAATTGAGAAGTTCTACATGGAGCTGGAGAAGTTCTATAAAGACGACCACAACTTCTACAAGATCATTGTGCGTGATTTTAATGCCAAGATAGGACAGAAAAGATCAGCTGAAGAACTTCATATCGGGACCCATGGCCTAGAATGGAACGAACAGTGTGAGAGACTGTCTGAGTTCATCATGTCGACCAAGACCATCCATGGTAACTCAAGATTCCAGAAGGCCGAATCTAAATGTTGGACGTGGGAGTCTCCCGGTGGACGATTCCACAACGAAATGGACCACATCATATTCAATCGACGGTTTTGCCTGACTGATGTCACTGTTGTCCCAAAATTACAAACGGGATCAGACCACTGTCTCCTTCATGCAAAATTCTACTTCACACAGCGGGGAGAAAGGGCTCCAAAGTTTAAAAAGAGAACTCCCAGAACGAACACCAACTGGGAGCTCTTTGGCACTATTGTGGCAACACGGGAAGATGCCATTGTTGAAAACATTAACAAGGAATACGATCACTGGTTCAGCACCTCCATGATTGTGTGAGGAACGCCCAGAGAGAGAGAGCCACAAAAAAAGACTGTCTTTGAAAACTCATGAGCTTATTCGCCAAAGTGGTTTGGCGCATGCCTTGGGCAACTGCAAGCGAATGTCTGAGCTCACAAAGCAGTGCAGAGATGCGATCAAGGAAGACCTCAAAGAGAAAAGAGCAGACGTTCTGGTAGATGCGGCAGAAGCTGGGAAAAGTATTCATAATGTCCGCCTGTCCTTCGCCAACTACAAGACCAAGATGACTGCCCTCCGATGTCCTGATGGATCTATCACATCTTCCAGAAGGGCAATGAAGAAGATTATCCATGACTTCTACTCAATTATCTTCGATAGCCATGTCCACTTGCCGACATACCAAATTCCACAGGATGGATATGTCGTTCCCAATGTTCTCCCTTCCGAAATCTGACACGTCATTTCGTCAGTAAAGAAACGAACAGCACCCGGCCCAGACAAGGTCAGACCTGAACACCTGAAGAACCTGCCGTCAGTACTCATCAATATGCTGACTTGGCTCTTCACATGCTACCTGTCTGAATCCAAGGTTCCTTCCCAATGGAAACCCAGTAGGTCTGTACTACTGTTCAAGAAGGGAGACATCCATGACATTGGCAACTATCGCCCGATCTGCCTATTGTCTGTCATCTACAAGTTGTTCACTCGAGTCATCCTGAATTGGATTGGCAGAACACTAGATGAAGGACAACCATGCGAGCAAGCCAGGTTCCGCAAAGGATTCAGCACCATTGACCATATCCACATGATAACCAAGCTCATTGAGGTTTCTCGGGAGTTCAAGATGACGCTCTGTCTAACGTTCATTGATTTAAAGAAGGCCTTTGATTCTGTTGAGACGGAAGCGGTCATTGAAGACCTAGTCAATCAAGGCATTCAAGCTCAATTCATCAAGATCCTCCATGAGCTGTATTACGGATTCACTACCAGGATCTAACCATTCTACAAAGAAGTAATCATTGATGCCAAGAGAGGGGTTCGACAGGGTGATACCATTTCACTGAAACTCTTCAGTGCCACTCTCGAGAACATCATGCGACGACTGGAATGGGAAGGAATGGGAGTGAAGATAGATGGTCAGCAACTACACCACCTCCGCTTTGCTGATGACATTGTTTTAATAACACCAAAGATTAGCCAAGTGGCACTAATGCTGGTCAACGTCAAACGTGGGTGTGGAAAGGTCGGACTACAGCTGAATCTTACGAATACAATGTTTATGAGAAACAGCCTCATTTCTGATGACCCATTTGCTCTCAATGGAACGACCATCTCCGAATGCAACAGCTATGTGTACCTAGGTCGAGAAGTCAACATGACAAATGACATGGCACCCGAGCTGCGCAGGAGGAAGAGAGCGGCTTGGAACGCCTTCAAGAGCGTTGAAGAAATGGCTAAGAGGATGAAGAACCTCCGGCTCAGGGCACATCTCTTTGATTCCACTATTCTTCCTGCATTAACACATGCCTCAAAAACCTGGGCCCTATGCAAACAGGATGAGAAGGCTATTCGGGTCTCCCAAAGAGCAATTGAAAGAGCTATGCTTGGAATATCATGTTTCACTCAAATGTGAGAATGAATCCGGGACGCTGTTTCGTTTGCCAAGGTGTCAAAAATCAGATGGGCTGGTCACGTAATGAGATTTAAAGATGACTGCTGGACTAGAGCTCTTACCGACTGGATTCCACGGGATGTCAAAAGACCGCATGGCCGTCCACCTACCAGATGGTCAGACTTCTTCATCAAGATCATGAATCATCGGTTTGAGGCTCTTTGTGTTCGTAGAGCAAACAGACGCCATTGGGCTACACTAGCACGCGACAGGGACAAATGGAGACGTTACTGGCGCCCACTCGAGCAAATCGACGATTAACAGGAAGTCAAGTGATCAAGTGAATTTTTACCCGAAATATTTAGGATTTATATTTACTCTTAAAAATTATGGTTCAGAGATTGGACAGCTAGCACAAGGACTAGTGGAACATGTTTAGGATGCACCCCACCTAGATTCTATTCTCAGTACTTTATTGCTCAGCACCTCTGGGTGTGGCCCTGTGTTCCACGTGCACCATGAAGTAATCCTGGAGGTTTGTCCCAGAGTAAGAGGGTTATAGAAGAATTAATCTCTGTGAGTGGATCCTGACCCTAAGTCATATTTGGTTTGCCCCTATAAAAAGTCGTGCATCCAAACGTGAGAAATAATTACCAATTGAAGTATAATGAACTATCATGGTATGGCCTTAAAAATTAGTAAGCTACGTTTAAATGCAATTGTGCTTATTACAGTGAACATTGGTCACCAGAGGTCTCTGATTTAAAAAACTTATGGAAGATTTTCATAGAGCATAGATAAGTATTTTTATCTCCCTTGTATTGCTGTTTCTTATCCTTCTAATATATCAGAAAGTAAAAAAATAAAGATCTGAAGTCTGTGTTATAATTTATACAATCATTTAATTTAAAACTTAAAAATTAAAATAATTATAATAGAATTTAGTGAAAAATCAAATGGGAAATCTTAGACATCCAGTGAGAAATCGTATGTGCCTTATGTTTAAATCAGTTTAAAGAACTGAACTTCAGAATTATCATCAGTTTAAATCAGTTTAAAGAACTGAATTTCAGAATTATCATCAACCTACAGATGTTATATATATATATATATATATATATATATATATTCTTTTTGTTTGTTTTTGCCACACCAGTGGTGTACATGGTTTACTCCTAGCTCTTTTCTCAGGTATCACTATGTTGGGTTTGGCAAACTATATAAAATTCCCTGGATCACACCTGTGTCATCCTTGTGCAAGGCAAGTGCCCTCCCAACCATGACGCCAGCCCTTATTTTCTCTATTCTTTGATGTACTTTTGTATTATAAATTAATAAATTTATGTACTCAAATAGCTGTGATTTTATAGTTATTTATAGATGAGTCTTAGCATGATGTAATTTAAATAATGGCAACCTTACAATTTATAGTTCCTTATCTTATTTCAGGAAATCCTTAAATCAAATGAAATAGAATAAAATAACTGTAGATTTGAGTTCAGAAATTCATGGACAAAGATTATGTAACATGTTCTACGGGTTTACACTGTATGTGCATGTACATAAATATTAGTGCAAATGGAACTGAAACTATATTAATACACTTTACATTATCTGTAGCACATCATAGAATAAGAATCGTTTATAAGAATCGTTAAGCTATGTATAATATTGGGTGATTCTCTTCCACTAAATTAAATATCAAGTGGCATAACTTTCCAACGTTGAGATTGCTTTGGCATTGTAATTGATTTAGTAATAATTGTATGCTTCCTTTAAAATATGAGACTACTAATGGTACTCAAATAGCCTCAGTTAATTCCCTTATACAGGATTTTATTACACATTACTTTTCAAGCAGCATCTATGGAAACATTTTTGCAAGCCCACCAGAGCAATCCCTGATACAGAACAAGGAGTAATCCCTGAGCAATGTTGAGTGTTGCCCCAAAAAAAGTAAAGTAAAATTAATAAAAAAGTGAATTCAAGTGATATACATGCCCCTACTTATTTATGAATAACAAAACCAGGGAAGCTTTGTAATTACCTCCCTAGTTCCTGTTTTAATTTGCACTGACTCTACTTCAATATACATAGTTGGAAATTTAAAAATAAAAACTCTGAGAATTCAAGTCAAAATGCTTTATTTATACTGAAATTTAGCAAATACATTTTTAACAAAGAAGCTTTACTTTAATTTAATATATGGTATAACATAGAAACCATTCATACACGTCCGTAGTATCTAACACACCACTGTATTATTCCCTCAGAGGGCAAAATGACAAACTGATATAATTATTAAAAATACAACCGTATCACTGTAGTTTTAAGGATTTAGTTATTTTTCTTAAATTCGTTAATCTAATGCAGAAGGTGGGATTTTACATAGCTGCTTATAAAATGTACACACTTTTCTCTAAAAAACGGCAGATTGAAGGACTGCTTCAGTAAACAAAGCTCTGCAAATACACACAATTGATAGCTTCATGTTGAATAGTTTCAGAGATGAACTGGAATTACAAGTATTTTCACTTATGCAGGTCAGTGAGGACATTCAGGCAGAAAACAACTGCTATGCGATTGCCAAAGAGTAATAGTTACTTCCTTTAAAAAAAAGAAAACAAGTTAGCAGTGATTTTGAGAAACAATGCAGATATGTGTTTAAAAACACTAAAGTTCTATCTTCAAGAACTTAATAAACTTGATTTATTGTTGATAAAACTTAATATTTCTTAGCATCTCTATACGTTACTGTATCAGTTTTCAAAAAGCATCTAATTTTATACTACAGGTTCTTTTATTTCTATAACACCATAGATATTAAAACTGTTAAGATTCCATAAACAAAGATATTTATGATTCCTTCTATGAATTTTTAATTTTGTTCAACCATGCAGGTTTAAGGTATCTATGTTTTACCAAATTGTGGAGAAATGAGAGTCTAGTTATGATCTTACATAATTGCCTTTATAAAGTTTAGATTTCCTCACCTAGGTTAACTTTATGGTCACTTACACTGCATGATGGGGTAATTATTATGAATATAATTTTAGTTAGTGTTTTGTAAAACAGCAACCTACTTAAAATTGACAATGAAAAGAATGCATATTCTTTATGATTAGAGAATATTTGATAATGAAGGCAAAAGTTATAATTAAAAAGAATATTTTTTAAAAAAATGAACTTTCATTTGATGATTGGATGATATCCTGTGGTTATCAGGGGTTTTTCTTGTGATTTTTCTTTGGGGTTTCTCCTGGAATTACTCATGGGTCCATGCGGCTCTAAGTATCAAACCTGGACTGCCTCATATATAATATGTACTTTAGTCCTCTAAACTATCTCCCCCAAACCTAATTTTACCTTTGTTTTTTGAAAGTTAATTTCTTTTCCCAAGACATATGTATAATAACCCACATGTATTTGTAGTTATCTTATAAAAATTGGTTTTGTTAAAAGAAAGAAATAAGAAAGGAACTGTGGGTGGACCAACGCAAATCTATAACCCATATATAAGTATCACTTAAAGCCCATGTTTGTGAGTCTAATTTTTCTGTACAATTGAGGGCAAATTATCATTTCTATATTGGCATCTCAGTCTAAATTGTTGATTCAATCTAGTCAAAATTGACCATAATATACTTAAAATAATTACTTTTATTTATAGAAAATAACATAGGCAGTTAATAAATTTGGGGGATAATATTTTTAATGAAATCTAGATATGCAGTAAGGTAAAAATATAAGAAAATTTGACCCTATCTTAGTCTAACTAGCTGGATGGGCATATTTCATTAAAGGGCAAAAATATCCATATTTTGGTAGTGGGGAGAGTTTCAGTCACAAATAGTGATGCTCACAGTTTACTCTTAGTTCTGTGTTCAGGTGTCAGTACTGGTAGTGACAAGCATCTTATCTCCTTAATATATATTAATTAAAGGAAGACAATGAAACATTATGTCAAAGATATATAAATCACTGGTAAAACTTTAAAAGAAAAAAATTCAACCCTATCAAAAATGGGGAGAAGAGATGAACAAAAATTTCTCAATTATATATAGAATGACAAAAAGATATATGAAAAAGCGATCTTTATCACTAACCATCAAAACAATGCAAATCAAAAGAACAATGAGGTACCATCTCACACAGAGATTGGCTTACATCAAAAAGAACAAAATCAATCAGTGTTGGCCTGGATGCAGAGAAAAAGGGAGTCTCATACACTGATGGTGTTTATGGCCACTTTTTTTATCATTTAGGAAAAAATATGGCTATTTCATAACAATCTAAAAGTGGAGTTTCTATATGGCCCAGCAATTTCACTTCTTGGCACTTACCCCAAGAGCAGAAAAACTCTAATCATAAAACACATCTGCACTCCTATGTTTGTTGAATCACTATTTACAATAGAAAAATCTGGAAACAACCCAAGTGCCCAAGAAGAGATGACTGGATTAAAAAACTATTATGTATGTGCACACAGTGGAATACTACTCGGCTACACGAAAAGGCAAAATTCATGTCATTTGCTGCTTCATGGATAAATTGGAGTGTATCATCTGAATGAAATAAATCAGACAGAGAGGGACAAATTCAGAATAATACCTATTACATATGGGCTACCAGAAAGCATATAAGAGAAATAACAAAAGGCCCAAAGCAACAAACATCTTCTCTACAGAACTGAGCTTATTATGGTGGGGATATCACTGTTGTCACTGAGACAGTGGTGGAGGAAAATAGACACTGTTGATAAAGCGTGGTGTTCAACTTTATATGCATGAAATTTTATCACTGTATAGTAAAACATGATGACTAAAAATTTTTAAAAAGTAAAGTAATAGATGACATGTGGATACGGTGAAACACGTGTAAGACTTGATTTCTGCGGTATATATCTAAAGTTGTAGAAGAGAAATAATAAAGTCATGTGCTGTAAAATGTATGTGTAAAGATGGTTAAGAAAATGTATAAAGTTCTATATCGTTTAATCAAATTTATTGATGTTTGTTTTCAATTTAAAAAACATTACAAACTCTATGTAAGAAATGCTTTGCAGAATATAAAATATCATATTCAGAAATCATCACATTCTCCAAAATAAAATTGTGTAGCACAATTTCCTAAATGTAGAAGGTTCTATTAATTAATAATATCATAATTGAATTTTTCATATTTTTTCAATTGGACTATTTTAACACTACACAATTACAGGTAATTGCTATAACATCCACTTAGTGCTATGGACTTGAAGTTCCAGAATAAGTGTTTATGCTGCACAGAAGAAACAAAAACACCAGGTGAAAATTTCATTGCAAGAAGATATAAAATAGATTTAATAAACTTAAATAAAAATTACAAACTGACATTATGATATCTTACTGCCTTGTTCAGTTTCTGAATATTCATACAACTAATAAATGAATATTTCTATTTGCTTTAGCCCTTAATCATATATTCATTGGTGAGTCTCATTATATAAAAATGAATTTATACAAATGTGTTTTGTTTTCTTTGGACCACTTAAAGCAGTGTAGGACTTACTCCTGGCATTGCACTCATAGATCGCATGTTTGGACTCAGTGGATCATAGAGGGTGTGGGGAATTGAACCGAGGTTGGATACGTGCAAGGCAAATGCCATACCTACTATTCTATCTTTCCCATTGTTCATCGATTTTGCTCGAGCAGGCCCAGTAACGTCTCCATTTTGAGACTTCTTGTTACTGTGTTTGGCATATCAAATACGTCACGGGTAGAGATACTCTCGGTAGCTTGCCGGGCTCTCCGAGAGGGGCAGAGGAATCGAACCCGGCTCGGCTGAGGTGGCTGCGTGCAAGGCAAATGACCTACCGCTGGAGCAATAGCACAGAGGGTAGGGCATTTGCCTTGCACACGGCGGACCGGGATTCAATTTCCAGCATCCCATATGGTCCCCCGAACACTGCCAGGAGTAATTCCTGAGCGCAGAGCCAGGAGCAACCCCTGAGCATTGCCGGGCATGACCCCCGCCCCCCCAAAAAAAACAAACAAAAAAAAAACAAAACAAATACTATCTTTCCAGGGCACAAAATTATATAAATGAAAAAATTGAATTATAGTAGCTTAAAGTTAAAATTAGGACTTGAGTGATGACTCAACTATTTCAAACATTGCTTTGCATTTTGAATACCTGGCTTTTATCTCCAGTAATATGTGGTTGCCTGAGAACCACTGGGAGCAACCCCAGAGAATCATGTCAGAAATAGCCCTCAAACACTGTTGAGTAGGGGCTGGAGCGATAGCACAGCGGGTAGGGCGTTTGCCTTGCACGCGGCCGCCCAAGGTTGGGTTCCCAGCATCCCATTATCATCCCCTGAGCCCCGCAGGAACAATTCCTAAATGCATGAGCCAGGAGTAATCCCTGTGCATCGCCGGGTGTGACCCAACAAGAAAAATAAAAACATAAAACAAAAACACTGCTGAGTATAGACCACAAGCAAAACAAAACTTAGAGCATTATTTCTGTACTGGGAATTACATTATCTATGCTAAATAATATAAGGGGCTGGAGTGATAGCACAGCTGGTAGGGCGTTTGCCTTGCAAGCAGCCAATATGGCCGACCCAAGTTCGATTCCTCTCCCCCTCTCGGAGAGCCCGGCAAGCTACCGAGAATATCTCGCCCGCACAACAGAGCCTGGCAAGCTCCCCGTGACGTATTCGATATGCCAAACACAGTAACAAGTGTCACAATGGAGACGTTACTGGGCCCGCTGGAGCAAATCGATGAACAACGGGAGGACAGTGACCGTGAAATAATATAAATTATATTATTTAATAGAAATATGTTTATTAGTATTTTGTATCTATTCTTCTTTATGATATGCAGTGAAAAACAGCTAGGCAGGTATTTAGAAAAGTTTATATTTCCTTCACAGTTTAAAATATGTGTAAAGATCCATACTATTTTTTGTCAGTAATACTTTAGTGATCAATTACAATTTCTTCTTTATAGGAAGCTTCTTTTCCTGATGGCATGGTTATTAAAAGTTATTATATTTCCTTATTTAAAAATCAAAACAAATCTGACACAATTTTGTGGAAGTTTAAATTTATGTTTAAAAATAACTTCTGCTAAGAGCTCATGTTTTATTTTCTTTCTTCACTTATTTTGATATATTAAAAACATAATTTCATTAAGAAATGAGTCTTCTTCATAGGTATATTTGGCTACCAAAATTTTTTTGGGTTGACTAATTATGAAACAATGGCAACATATTGCAAATGACTAATCCATACAAGTATACTATATTTTATTATTTCTTTAGGTTGCTTAAAATGTGATGCTTTTATAATTTTTAAAATGAAATTAAATTATTTGTAAATAAATAATATCACTTCTTGTTTTATATTTCCCACCACCAATGTCCCCAGTTTTTGTTCTTCCACCCCCTACCTACAGTTTGCATCTATGGAAGGCACTTTTCTTTTCTCTCTCTCTTTCTTTCTCTCCCCTCTTTTTCTCTCCCTCTCTATCGCCTTTGAAGCATTATGGTTTGCAGTACAGGGACTGATAGAGTATAATAAGGATAGTTAGCATATAGAAGGGACGAGTATAGTAATGGTAGTTGGAAATGATCACTCTGGACAAGAATTGAATATTGAAAGTTGGTAAAGGGATACTATCACTTCTTAAAAACTATGTTTTTCTAGTCTTAATGAGATTTACAAAGTATATGCTGATTACTACTCCACTCCAATCTTAGGTTAAATACAACTAAAATATGCATTTCAACTGAATCACAAATTGTGCACACAGACATACACACACATATATATATTTTTCACATCAGATTTCTCTAATAAAACTTTATATAAAGAATAGACTGGAATGAAATAATAAAAAAATTAAGTGAAAATAACTTCCAACAAAGAAGTCTCAGCATTGTGAGGTTATCATTAAAATTTGAAAGAACAATAAAAATATTCACAAACGGGTTGGAGCGATAGTACAGCGGATAGGGCGTTTGCCTTGCATGCAGCCAACTCGGGTTCTATTCCCAGCATCCCATATGGTCCCCTAAGCACCGCCAGGATTAATTCCTGAGTGCAGAAGCCAGAAGGAGGCCCTGTGCATCGCCGGTGTGGCCCAAAAAGCGAAAAAAATTATTCACAATAGCTAATAGTCACAATTGAAGCAATCCAGTTAGGGATACCAAAATTTCCTTATATATAAAACAAATATTCGAGAACAAAAGCAATCAAACTACTCAGGTAAATGGCAATAAATACCTGTATGTAAATTTATCTAAATGTCAATGTAATAAAATATCACACTAAAACTCATTAGTGGCTAGATGGATGAGGAATCGAAATGTAACTTTCTACTACTTACAAGTGACACACTTGCACACATTTGAGGCTTAGCTTAATATAGGTTCAGAGAGAGTGTTTAGAAAACAATAGTACAGCATAATAGTAAACAAAAAATATCTATACTTGCACATAAGCAAGGAGTTTTCAAGCTACAGAAAATAATTAGTAATGGATTGGACATTACATGCTGGTTAAAGTATCAATAAATCAAAAGTGTTTAAATAATCTATGTTTATTCTCCAAACATAGGAGCATTAAACTTTGTCAAGAAACCTATGGAGATACACTTGTGTCATTACAACAGTAACGAATGAATTAAACACCACACTGTCTTCACTGGACAGATTAAAAAGCAAAATAGAACATCAATAAGGTAAGTAGAACATTAAAATTGAGAATTGATAGAATTATGATTAACAGATAAATGCACCCTTTCTATCTCCAAATGGCTGAAGATACATTCTTCAGTGCACATGGAACATTCTGCACAATTGACCAGATGCTGGAGCAAAACTCAAGTATACATGATATCATAAAAATAAATGCCACAGAAAGTTTTATTTTCAGTACATAACACCATGATGTAGACATTAGCTTTTTAAAAATGCCATAAAAAGTAAGTAATGTGAAGTGGAGTAAGGAAAGCCTCTTTAATAAATTGTGTTGGCATCACTGAACGGCTACATGCAAAAAAAACAGGCTCAGAACTCTGCCTAACACCATGTACAAAAGTAAGATCAAAATGGATTAAAGACCTCAACATCAGACCAGAAACCATAAGGTACATTGAAGAAAAAGTTGGCAAAACCCTCCATGACATTGAAGCTAATGGTATCTTCAAAGATGCCACGCCACTGGCCGAGCAAGTGAAAACAGAGATAGATAAATGGGACTATCTTAAACTAAGAAGCTTCTGCACCTCCAAAGAAACAGTGACCAAAATACAAAGACAGTCTACAGATTGGGAAAGGATATTCACCGAATACACATCTGACAAGGGGTTGATATCCAGGATATACAAAATACTGGTTAAACTCCACAAGAAAAAAACATCCAACCCCATCCAAAAATGGGGCAATGAAATGAACAGAAACTTTCTCAAAGAAGAAATCCGAATGGCAAAAAAGCACATGAGAAAATGCTCTACATCATTAATCATCAGGGAGATGCAGATCAAAACCACAATGAGATACCATCTCACACCTCAGAGACTGGCCCACATTCAAAAGAACAAAAGCAACCGATGCTGGCGTGGATGTGGCGAGAAAGGGACACTCCTTCACTGTTGGTGGGAATGTCCACTGGTTCAGCCCTTCTGGAAAACAGTATGGACGATTCTCAAAAAATTAGAAATTGAGCTCCCATTTGACCCAGCAATACCACTCCTGGGAATATATCCCAAAGAGGCAAAAATGTATAGTCGAAGTGACATCTGCACTTGTTTGTTCATTGCAGCACTCTTTACAATAGCCAGAAACTGGAAGAAACCTGAATGCCCAAGAACAGATGACTGGTAAAGAAACTTTGGTACATCTACACAATGGAGTACTATGTAGCTCTTAGAAAAGATGAAGTCATGAAATTTACATACAAGTGGTACAATATGGAAAGTATCATGCTAAGCGAAATGAGTCAGAAAGAGAGGGATAGACATAGAAAGATTGCATTCATCTGGGGGATATAAAGTAACAAAGTATGAGATTAATACCCAAGAATAGCTGAGATCAGCACCAGGAGGATTACTCCATAACTTAGAGGCCAGCCGGGTATCCTAGAAGAAAGGGCAGTTCAGATAGAGAAGGGAGCACCAAATAAAGGATGTTTGGAGGATCTTCCCAGGAGGGGAGATGCATGTCGAAAGTAGACTATGGACTGAACATGTTTGCCACTCAATGCCTCTTTTGCAGACCACAACACCCAAAAGGAGAGAGAGAACACAGGGGATTGCCCTGCCACAGAGACAGGGGGGATGGGGGGATGGGGGTGGGAGGGATATTATCCATGGTGGTGGAAAATGGGCACTGGTGGAGGGATGGGTATCTGATCATTGTATAATTGAAACCAAAGCACAAAATATTGTAAATCTACAACTTAAAAAAAATAAAATAAAATAAAGGGGAAAAATGCCATAAAAAACGTTTGGAAACTGAAAAATATTTTGAAACTGAACAATGTACTTTAAACAGACAATGAGACAGAGAGGAAATCAAATAATACATTTAAAATTATACTAAACAGAGGCTATAGAGATATTATGGGGTTTACAACACGTGCCTTGCATCCTGGTTGACCCTAGTTTCAATCTCTAACATATTTCAAGGTTCCCTGAGAACCAACAGGAGTCACTTCTAAGTACAGAGTCAGGAATAGCCCCTGTGTACCACAACTTGTAGCCCCCAAGAAAACAAAATTTCCATAAAGGAGAAGCTCCTAGCAATATATGTTTATATCAGGAAGAAGGAACAAACTCAAGTAAACAAAAAGATCAAATACAGCATGATAAATTAGAACATAATTCCTAACTATAAGGAAGGAAATAACAAAATTTGGAGAAGAAATAAAAATATATAAATCAAAAACTGATTCAAAGGGTAAGTAAAACCAATATTTGGTTTTCTTAAAGAATAACTAAAATTGACAAATCATTACCTAAACACATAGAAAAAAAAGAGAGAAACCCCAAATAACTAGGATTAGATATTAAAGGGGAGAAAATTAAATAGATACATTAGTAATACAAAAGATCTGAAAAGGTTACTATGAACAACTATATACCAGTAAGCTAAAGAAAATGAAAGAGAAATGAGTATGGTTTCTCCCAAGGCTAAATAAGGAAATCTCATAAAACGTAATAGACCAACCATGAGCTAGGAAATTCAGACAGAAATTATAATTCTTCCCCAGACAAAGCCCATTTCTAAATACTTTCACTATTTATATCTTCTAAGAAGTACTTCCTGTGCTATATATAAGATATTGAATATATCTTCCAAAATACTGAAAATGAAGGAGTAATTTCTAACAGTTTCTACATTTTACTATTACCAAAATCAGGCAGAAATACTATTTAAAAAAGAAAATTTCAGGTCAATATCCATATTGAACATTGAAAGAGTCTTGAGAAACTAGGCGAACGAATCTCACAATATATCAAAAGAAGTAAATAATACGATCAAGTGACATTTATCCTAGTGATGTAAGGTTATTTCAACATATTAAAATTAACTAGTGCAGGGTCTGGAGAGATAGCAGAGCGGGTAGGGCGTTTGCCTTGAACACAGCTGACCCGGGTTTGATTCCCAGCATCCCATATGGTCCCCTGAACACCGCCAAGAATAACTACTGAGTGCAGAGCCAGGAGTAACCCCTGTGCATCGCCGGGTGTGACCCGAAAAAGAAAAAAAAAGAGTAACCCCTGAGAATCTGTAGGTGTGCCCCCCAAAAAAACACCAAAATACAAATAAATGATTTTAAAAAATAAATTAAATTAACTAGTGCACTAGATATTAACTAAAATTAATTATAGTTAATGTAATGATATCACAAAATGTAAGATAAATATCACATGATCATGCCACTTGATGCCAACCAAGATTTTGACCAGATTTAATTTCCATTCATGAGTTTAAAAATTTTACAAAAAAATGGGTAGAAAAAACGTATTTCAAGAGACTAATGGCATATTCAACAAATCTACAACCAACATCATACTTCTTGGTAAAAACTAAAAGCTTTCTCACTGAAATCAAACAAAAATCAATATTCTCCAGTTTTTCCACTTTTATTCAATATAGTTTTGGAAGTGTTTTACATAATCCTCAGACAAGTAAAATAAATCAATACAGAAAAGACAGAAGAGAAACCAACACTCACTGATGCAAAAAGGCTAAACACTCTACCAAACAAAAAAACACCTTCTTAAATACAATAGACTAATACCACAAAGCAGTAGCAATATAAGGCTGCTAGAGCAAAACAGAAAAAAATCTGATGTGTTTCTATATACAAACAATTATATAGAAGATAAAGAAATTTTAAAATTCATTTTAAATAGTATTCAAAATATAAAATATCTAACAATAACCTTTTCATAGAGTGGAAGAATTAACATAATCAAAATGAACATCCTACCCAAAGCTATTTAAAGATTAAATGCAACCCCAAAAATAAAAATGGTATTCCTTAACGACTATGAACAGGTATTAGTAAAATGTATAGGTAATAAGAACATTTCTTCAATAGCTAAAGCAATTTAGAGAAGAAATATGTATAGCATTGCATTCCTCAATTTTAAATAGATTTTAGATAGACACTCGGTCCAGTGGAGTATAATTAAGGGCCCAAATATAAACCCTCATATATATGGACAATTACAAAGAATTTGTATACATAAAGTGGAGCCTCTTTTAAAAATGGTATTGAAAAAACTAGTAGTCACTTGCAAAGAGAGAGAGAGAGAGAGAGAGAGAGAGAGAGAGAGAGAGAGAGAGAGAGAAAAGGAGAAAGAAAAAAAGAAAAGAAAGAAAGAAATTCTATCAGTACTTTATACCATATACAAAAGTGAACTCACAGTGAATTAAAATCCATGAAATTATAATGGAATCCATAAAATGCATTGTGGAAACATTAGGTGGGATTCTACAAGATACAGATCTCACAGAAGCCTTTAACTAATCTACTCTGCTACCAGACAATGAAAAACAAAAATACACTAACGTAACTATATCAAATTAATAGTTTTGTTGGGCCCAGAGCAATAGTAGAGTGGGTTGAGCACCTGCTTTTCATGTGGCTGATTCAAGTTTGATCCCGGCAGCCCACAATTTCCCTTGAGCCCCTGTGGAAGTGATCCCTGAATTAAGAGCCAAGAGAAAATTCTGAGACTGACAGACACCAAAAAAACAAGATCAACCAGTGCTAGGATGGACGCATGGAGAAAAGAACTCTCCCTTATTGTTAGTGGGAATGCCAACTGATCCAGCCTTTTTGGAAAATAATATGGATATCCGTCAAAAAATTAGAAATTGAGCTCCCATTTGACCAGCTATGCCACTTCTTTGAATATACTCTGGTGGCCCAAAAACACGCAGTATAAACACAATTTGCACTTCTATGTTCATTACAATACTCTTCACAATAGCCAGAACTTTAAACAACGGAGAACAATGAATGGATAAAGAAATTACTGTACATCTATATAATGTAATACTGTGCAGCTGTCGGAAAAAGAAGCCATGGAATTTGCCTATAAATTGATGGACATGGAAAGTAACATGCTGAGTGAAATGAGTAGAAGGGGAGGGACAGATATAGAATGACTGCATTAAATTGTGTTGTGACCTATACATATATCACATTTCATATATATAAGAAATCATATATATATATGTATAAGAAATATACTATACACAGCCAGGTAAAGTGGGACTAAGAGTACTGGTCAATAGTTGGAATCAACTGCAAGTATGTGGGAGTGGGCAGAGTGTAGGTAAGACTGAGAAGGGACCAGTGTGACAATAATAGCTGGAAATTATAATGCTGGACAAGACTGAACGTTAAAGTAGCTAAAAAGATATACCACAATACAGAGAGAGAGAGACAGAGAGAGAGAGAGACAGAGAGAGAGAGAAGAAAAGCATCTGCTATAGAGGTAGGTTGAGGGTGGGATGGGCAGTGTTGGGGAAACTGGGAACACTGGTGCTGTGAAATGCACACTGGTGGAGGTTGGGTGTTGGAACACTGTATAAGTGAAACCTAATCATGAAAAGCTTTGCAAGGGGGTCTATTTCTTAGTGATTCAATAAACATTTTTAATAAAAAGAGAAAAATTTGAGCACTGATAGGTGTGGCCACAAAACAAAACCAAACAGTTTTTCATGTCAAATAGAATTCTGGCTGAACTAAAAGATATCCCAGATATCCCGGATATTGGGAGGAAATATTCGTACATAATACATCAGTTAAAGGAAAGTTATCTAAAATGTATAAACTACACACAAAATTCAACAGTAAAAACCCCAAGTGCCATACCCATTTTACTAGGTCAGTTATAGTTTTTCAACTAATAGTTATGCCCCCTTTCTTCTTCACCTCTCCTTCCTCTCCTTCTATAAACTCTAAGATATGGGTAACATCCCCCTTGATATTGTCTCTTAAATCTCTTACATGTTCTCCATTAAAATTATTTGTTCCTTCTCTTATTTTTGCAGTTTTCATCTTTCTTATTCTTGAGCAAACTGATTCCAAGAATGAACATTTCCCTGAAGTCTGTCTGCTAATGGACACATAAAAATTTGTCATCATCATTTCTCATAGAAATGAAAATCAAAATAATAATGAGAAATAACTGCCCCACAGCAATTAGATGGTTCCCTCTGGAAGAAGGGAGAATCACACCAAATCTCAAAATACCACTTCTAATATTGTAGTTTAATGTCACTTGATTCCTTGTAAATAATTAAACTTAGCAAGATATTCTACAGCATGAACTGATAACTCATACTTCGATGGCATTTGCAAGCCTGGTAGGAAATGTCATGCACAATTCTTCTTTTTTTTCCCTTTATATTATTTTATTTTTTTACAGTTGTAGATTTACAATTTTTTGTGCTTTAGTTTCAATTATACAATGATCAGATACCCATCCCTCCACCAGTGCCCATTTTCCACCACCATGGATAATATCCCTCCCACCCCCATCCCCCCATCCCCCCTGTCTCTGTGGCAGGGCAATCCCCTGTGTTCTCTCTCTCCTTTTGGGTGTTGTGGTCTGCAAAAGAGGCATTGAGTGGCAAACATGTTCAGTCCATAGTCTACTTTCGACATGCATCTCCCCTCCTGGGAGGATCCTCCAAACATCCTTTATTTGGTGCTCCCTTCTCTATCTGAACTGCCCTTTCTTCTAGGATACCCGGCTGGCCTCTAAGTTATGGAGTAATCCTCCTGGTGCTGATCTCAGCTATTCTTGGGTATTAATCTCATACTTTGTTACTTTATATCCCCCAGATGAATGCAATCTTTCTATGTCTATCCCTCTCTTTCTGACTCATTTCGCTTAGCATGATACTTTCCATATTGTACCACTTGTATGTAAATTTCATGACTTCATCTTTTCTAAGAGCTACATAGTACTCCATTGTGGAGATGTACCAAAGTTTCTTTACCAGTCATCTGTTCTTGGGCATTCAGGTTTCTTCCAGTTTCTGGCTATTGTAAAGAGTGCTGCAATGAACAAACAAGTGCAGATGTCACTTCGACTATACATTTTTGCCTCTCTGGGATATATTCCCAGGAGTGGTATTGCTGGGTCAAATGGGAGCTCAATTTCTAATTTTTTGAGAATCGTCCATAGTGTTTTCCAGAAGGGCTGAACCAGTGGACATTCCCACCAACAGTGAAGGAGTGTCCCTTTCTCGCCACATCCACGCCAGCATTGGTTGCTTTTGTTCTTTTGAATGTGGGCCAGTCTCTGAGGTGTGAGATGGTATCTCATTGTGGTTTTGATCTGCATCTCCCTGATGATTAATGATGTAGAGCATTTTCTCATGTGCTTTTTTGCCATTCAGATTTCTTCTTTGAGAAAGTTTCTGTTCATTTCATTGCCCCATTTTTGGATGGGGTTGGATGTTTTTTTCTTGTGGAGTTTAACCAGTATTTTGTATATCCTGGATATCAACCCCTTGTCAGATGTGTATTCGGTGAATATCCTTTCCCAATCTGTAGACTGTCTTTGTATTTTGGTCACTGTTTCTTTGGAGGTGCAGAAGCTTCTTAGTTTAAGATAGTCCCATTTATCTATCTCTGTTTTCACTTGCTCGGCCAGTGGCGTGGCATCTTTGAAAATACCATTAGCTTCAATGTCATGGAGGGTTTTGCCAACTTTATCTTCAATGTACCTTATGGTTTCTGGTCTGATGTGGAGGTCTTTAATCCATTTTGATCTTACTTTTGTACATGGTGTTAGGCAGAGTTCTGAGCCTATTTTTTTGCATGTAGCCGTCCAGTGATGCCAACACAATTTATTAAAGAGGCTTTCCTTACTCCACTTCACATTACTTGCACCTTTATCAAAGATTAGATGAGCATATGATTGAGGGGAGATGTGAGTGTATTCAACCCTGTTCCATTGGTCTGCAGTTCTGCCTTTGTTCCAATACCATGCTGTTTTAATTATTACCGCTTTGTAGTACAGTTTGAAGTTCGGGAGGTTGATTCCTCCCATTTTCTTTTTCCCAAGAATTGCTTTAGCTATTCGTGGGGGCTTATTGTTCCATATAAATTTCAGGAGTGTTTGCTCCATTTCTTTGAAGAATGTCATGGGTTTCCTTATAGGGATTGCATTGAATTTATACAATGCTTTCGGTAATATTGCCATTTTGACAATGTTAAGTCTCCCGACCCATGAGCAGGGGATATCTTTCCATTTCCTCATGTCCTATTTTATTTCCTGAAGTAGCGTTTTGTAGTTTTCTTTGTACAGGTCCTTTACTTCCTTAGTTAAGCTGATTCCTAGGTACTTGATTTTCTGGGGCACAATTGTGAACGGGATTGTTTTTTTCATGTTGCTTTCTTCTCTCTCACTGTTTGCGTATAGGAAAGCCATGGACTTTTGGGTATTGATTTTATAACCTGCAACTTTACTATACGAGTCTATTGTTTCTAGGAGTTTATTGGTGGAAGTTATTGGGTTCTCTATGTAGAGTATCATATCATCTGCGAATAGTGAGAGCTTGATTTCTTCCTTTCCTACCTGAATGCCCTTAATATCTTTTTCCTGCCTAATATCTATTGCAAGTACTTCCAGTACTATATTCAACAGCAGTGGAGAGAGTGGGCATCCCTGTCTCGTCCCTGATCTTAGAGGGAAGGCTCTCAGTTTTTCCCCATTGAGGATGATGCTTGCTGTAGGCTTGTGGTAGATGGCTTTAATTATGTTGAGGAAGGTCCCCTCTATACCCATTTTGGCTAGGGTTTTCATCATAAAGGGGTGCTGGGTCTTATCAAATGCTTTCTCTGCATCTATTGATATGATCATATGCTTTTTATCTTTTCTTTTGTTGATATGGTGGATTATGTTGATTGATTTCCGAATGTTAAACCATCCTTGCATCCCTGGGATGAATCCTACTTGGTCATGGTGTATGATCCTTTTGATGAGTAGTTGGATTCTACTTGCTAGTAGTTTGTTGAGGATCTTTGCATCTGTGTTCATCAGGGATATCGGCCTGTAATTCTCTTTCTTTGTGGTATCTCTGTCTGCTTTTGGTATCAGTGTGATATTTGCTTCGTATAAACTGTTTGGAAGTGTTTTTGATATTTCAATTTCGTGGAAAAGCTTAAAGAGCATTGGGCGTAAGTCCTCTTTAAAGATTTGGAAGAATTCACTAGTGAATCCATCCGGGCCAGGACTTTTGTGCTTGGGGAGACTTTTTATTACCATTTCAATTTCCTTGATGGTGATAGGTCTGTTCAGGTATTCCAGGTCTTCTTGATTCAGCCTTGGGAGTCTGTAGGAGTCTAGGAATTCATCCATTTCCTCGAGGTTTTTATGTTCCGTGGTATAAAGCTTCTCAAAGTACTCCTGAGGATCCTCTGAATTTCTGTGGTTTCTGTTGTAATGACCCCCTTTTCATTTCTGATTCGGTTTCTTAAGGTTTTCTCTCTCCCTTTCTTTGTGAGTTTTGCTAGAGGCTTATCGATCTTGTTAATTTTCTCAAAGAACCAGCTCTTGGTTTCATTGATCTTTCAGATTGTTTTTTGGGTTTCCATCTCGTTAATCTCTGCTCTGAGTTTTATTATTTCCTTTCTCCTGTTCGGGTTGTGCTCCTTTTTTTTTGGTCCTTCTCCAAGCTCTTAAACTGTGAGTTTAGGTTACTTATGTGTGCTCGCTCCTCCTTCCTGAGGAATGCTTGTAGAGCTATAAACTTTCCTCTTAACACAGCCTTTGCTGTGTCCCATAAGTTTTGGTAACTCGTGTTCTCATTTTCATTCGTTTCTAGGAATCTTTTGATTTCCTCTTTGATTTTCTGTCTAATCCACTCGTTGTTCAATAGTGCACTGTTTAATTTCCAGGTGTTTGATTTAGTTTTCTGTTTTTGTGTGTGATTTACTTCTAATTTCAGCGCATTATGGTCTAAGAAGATTGTTGATACAATCTCTACCTTTTTAATTTTATGGAGGCATGTTTTGTGGCTCAGCATGTGGTCTAACTTGGAGAATGTTCCATGTACGCTTGAGAAGAATGTGTATTCAGCTTTTTGTGGATGAAGTGTCCTGTATATATCTACTAAGTTCCTTTCTTCCATTGTTTCCCTCAAATGAAGTATGTCCTTGCTAAGCTTGAGTCTGGTTGATCTATCAAGAGGTGACAAAGCAGTGTTGAAGTCTCCCACTAGTATTGTGTTGCTATTGATGTCTTTTTCCAAATCTATGACTAGTTGTTTTAAGTACTTTGCTGGTCTCTCATTAGGTGCTTATACATTTATTATTGTAAGTTCTTCCTGTTGTACAGATCCTTTGATCAGTAAGAAATGGCCTTCACTGTCTTTTATGACCTTCCTCACTCTGAAATCGATGTAGTCTGATATAAGGATGGCTACCCCAGCTTTTTTATGGGAGCTGTTTGCCTGTAGGATTGTTTTCCAGCCTTTGACTCTGAGTCTGTGTTTGCTTTGACTATTGAGATGCGTTTCTTGCAGGCAGCAGAATGTTGGGTTCAATTTTCTAATCCATCCTGCCACTCTATGTCTTTTAATTGGTGCGTTTAGCCCATTGACATTGAGAGAGATTATTGTTATGGGATTTTGTCCCATTGTTCTGTTAAAATTTGGTGTATTTGAGGGGCCTTTCTTGCCTTAAAGTAGCCCATTTAGTTGTTCTTGTAACCATAGTTTTGAGTCTATGAAGTTCCTGAGCTGTTGTTTGTCTGTGAAACTGTGTGTTGTTCCTTCTATTATGAATGAGAGTCTTGCTGGGAAAAGTATTTTTGGGGAGGCATTTATTTCATTGAGTTTTTTTACTATGTCCCACCACTGTTTTCGGGCCATGAGGGTTTCATCAGAAAAATCAGCTGTGAATTTTAAGGATGCTCCTTTGTAAGAGATTTCTTTCTTTGATCTTGCTGCTTTCAGAATTTTGTCTCTGTCTAAGGTTTTGGTCATTTTGATCAGAATGTGTCTTGGGGTATTTTTATTCGGATTTCTTCTAGCTGGTACCCTTCGGGCCTCCTGAATGTGGTCACAAGTTTTCTTCAGCTCTGGAAACGTTGTAGCAATGATGTCTTTGACAGTTTCTTCTTCATAGAGGTTTTCTTCCTGTACCTCTGGGACTCCAGTAATTCTTATGTTACCCCTCTTGGCTTCATCACGGTCTTCTCTTGCCATCTGTTCCTGAATTGTGAGTCTCTTTTCCATTTTCTGCTCTTTTCTGGAGAGTCTCTGAACTTCATCCTCGAGCTCACTGATTCTGTTCTCAGCAGCTGTTACTCTGCTGCTGAGGCCTTCCACTGAGCTTTTCAATTCGCCTACGAGATGTTTCAGGTCTGACATTTCTGATTGCATTTTCCTCAATTCTGCCTTCAAATCCTCTTGTCTTCTATTGGCATTGCTTTCCATCGTTTCCTTTAATTCCCTAAGCATCCTAAGTAGCTCCCTTCTGTATTCCTTGTCAGAGAGGTTGTCTAACACTACAGTACTGTTGGTGTCATCTGGGCTAGACTCTTCAATATGAAAGTTTGGTGGGCTTTTGCGTTGCTTTACCATTGTGAGAGGTGTGGTTTAGTCCTTCACGTTCACTGTTACTATTCTGCTTGATATGCAGTGTGAGTTAAGATAGGCTTATGAGTTATTGGCTACTGTGTTTCTAGTGGCTGAGCTAAAATAGAGAAGTTTCCATCTAAGAGGGTTGCTTATGGTTCCTATGGTATACGTAGTGGGAAAATATTTCGTGGCCGCGTCAGCGGCCGCGGCTCCTGAAAGAGTCCTTGGCACTTGGCAAGGAGTTGGGAACGTCTCCTGTTTGGAATTGGAGCCGTTCAGCTTTGTTGCTCAGAGCTGGGCCTCTGTGCCCATCCCACGCAGATCAGGGGTTGAAAACCGGCTTTCTAGGGGCTGATTCTAGCTGCGTGTGCCCAGAGAGGGACCCAGGCCCTTGGGGGCGGGCTGTACCTGTTTGGAATTGGAGCCGTTCAGCTTTGTTGCCCAGAGCTGGGCCTCTGTGCCCGTCCCACGCAGATCAGGGGTTGAAAACCGGCTTTCTAGGGGCTGGTTCTAGCTGCACGTGCCCAGAGAGGGACCCAGGCCCTTGGGGGCGGGCTGTACCTGTTTGAAATTGGAGCCGTTCAGCTTTGTTGCCCAGAACTGGGCCTCTGTGCCACAATTCTTCTTTTAAAAAATCTTTTGGTTTATTCAATACCATGCTGTTATAATTTCTACTACTTTGTAGTACAGTTGGAGTTTGGGAATATGATGCCTCCCATCTTCTTTTTCAAAAGATTGCATTAGCTATTCATAGGGCTTAATTGTTGCATATGAATTTCAGAATTGCTTGATCTATTTCATCTCAAAGTGTTATGGGTATACTTACAGGGACTGCATTGAATATGTATAAACTTTTAGGGAATATTGCCATTTTAATACTGAAAATCCTCCCAATCCATGAGCAGGTGATACGCTTCCATTTCCTTGTGTCAACTTTTATTTCTTAAATTGTATTTTTAGTTTTCTTTGTATGGGTCCTTCACCTCTTTATTTAAATTAATTCCTAGGTACTCGATTTTCTGAGGTACAAAACATACCTGCAGATCAGTAGAATAGATTTGAATATCCTAACAAAGACTTTTTTAGTATGTTTATTTTTTTAAATTTTTATTAGAAAAACACCATGAGGTACAGTTGTAGACAGACTTTAAAATATATGGTCAGTTAATCTTTGACAATGGAGCAAGAAATATGAAAAGGAACAAGTAAAGCCCCTTCAACAAGTATTGCTGGGAAATATGAGCAGATACATGTAAAAAACTGAACTCAAACCTCTGTCTAATGCCATACATAAAAGTCAGATCAAACTGGATTAAAGACCTCAACATCAAAACTGAATCAACAAGGCACACTACACGGAGGAAAACGTAGGTAGAAACCTCCCTGACATTGAAACTAAAGGAAGCTTCAAAGGTGAAACACCACTGACCAAGCAAGTGGAAGCCAAGATAAATAAATGGAGCTATCTTAAACTAAGAAGGTTCCACACCTCAAAAGAAACAGTGACCAAGATACAAAGACAGCCCAGGGAATTCTAAAATTATTTACCCATACAAATATAAAAAGTGGTCAATATCAAAAATATACAAGCACTGGTAGAACTTAACAAAAAACGTTCAACCCCATCAAAAATTGCAGAGAAGAAGTGAACAGAAAGACCCTCAAAGAAGAAATCCAAAGCTAACATAAAATTGCTTTACATCACTGATAACCAGGGAGATGCATATCAAAACAAAAATGAAATATCATCTCACATGACACGAACAGGCACGTAGCAAAAAGTACAAGAACAACCGGTACTGTCATGGATGCATGAAGAAAGGGACTCTCATTCATTGTTGATAGGAATGCCAAGTGATCCAGACTTTTTGCAAAATGATATAGACATGCTTCAAAAAACTAGAAATTGAGCTTCCAGTTCATCCAGCAATACCACTTCTGGAATATACAGTGGGCCCCCCAAAACACACAGCAAAGTGTTGTCTGCACTTCTATGTCCATTGCAGCATTATTCAAAATAGCCAGAATCTGGAAACAACACATATACTTGAGAACAGATGGCTAAGTAGAGAAACTATGGAAAATCTATACATCCACAGCCATACTTAAGACCATTCTCCACACGTTCGGACGAGCCTCACACATGAAGGAACTGGCATAGGAACCCAGGTGTGTGGGACCCAGGGCTTAGATCTCCAAGACTGCTCAGATAGGAACTGGGCCTCCTCCACCCAAGATCCCCCATCTTCCAGTATGTAGGCGTTATGCCCACCAACTGCCCCTGGTGCCGTGTAATTCCATCAGCGACCAAGACCCAGAGGCTATAAAACTCAGCTCCCAAAAGCGCGCTGCACGACATCTTATTATCTAGTTCTGACTCTGGAGAACCTGGCAGGCTAATGAAAGAATCCTGCCCACATGGCAGAGTCTGGCAAACTCCTCATGGCGTGTTCAGTATGCCAAAAACCAGTAACAATGATGGGTGTCATTCTCCTGACCCTGAAAGAGCCTCGAATGTGGCACTTTCTAAAATCTCAGGGCTAGGATGAAGGAGACGTTACTGGCGCCTGCTTGAGGAAATCAATGAACAACAGGATTACAGTGATACAGTGATACAGTGGAATACTATGCATCAGACAGGAAATTGAAGTCATGAAATTTGCTTATAATTAGATGAACATAGAGAGTATAATGCTGTGTTAAATGTGTTAAAAACATAGAGAAAGATGTGATGACACTTGTTTGTTGCATATAAAAAGTATAGTATGAAATTAATATAAAATAACAGAATGAACAGGGTCCAGGTTATTTGGAGCTGCCCAACCTTCCCACCAGTGCTTGTTGAAGAGGCCTTCCTTGATCTACTTCATATTTTTTCATTTTTCTATCCCATATTTGGAAGCTTGCCACAAATGTCGGGAGAGGGGGTAGTTAGGGTAGAGGAGGAACCAATAAGAGGAAAGAGAAGGAGAATGAGGAGAAGGAGGAGGAGGAGGAGCAGGAGGAGGAGAAAGAGGAGGAGGAGGAGGAGGAGGAGGAGGAGAAGAAGAAGAAGAAGAAGAAGAAGAAGAAGAAGAAGAAGAAGAAGAAGAAGAAGAAGAAGAAGAAGAAGAAGAGAAGAATGTAGTATAAGATTGGTTTGTTCTTTCTGCCTTGACACAGGGAGCTTAGGTTTGTTGAGTTACTCCCATCACAGTGCTCCCATTCCTCTTTGTTTATTTGTATCTTCGTTTTTGTCCTCCATTGGCTTATAAATATTGTTTTTTCTCTTCTCCTTAAGTCCTTTACATAGTTAATTCATTGCAATGTCCTTTCTGTATGGGCACAAGAAGACAGTAAATGAAATGCTTTTGTAACGTGGGAATTAATTGACTCTCAATGATATTTACCTCCTGGGCATTTTTTCTCTTGCCTTTAGCCTCTATGCCCGTACTTCCTAGTGCCACAAAAGCGGGGCCACAATGAGGGACTAGATGGACCCAGGGCAAGCGGTGAGCTATGTGCTACCCTGGCATCTGAATGGGCCTGGTAAAAGTGCCATAATGCTTGACTATAAGTTAAGAGCTTGGTCATGGACAAATTCTGTCATAATCCAAAACGTAATAACAAGATTTGGACACTGCTAGAGTTAGGAAAGATTAATCTGGCCTGAACACTGTAGTCTGAGTCTGTGGTAATATGTTGCCAGGAGAGCTGCTCTACAAGCCTCAATGTATCTCTTACTGTGTCCATACAAAATAACTAATATTAAGATGTTAATTAAGATATTAAGTTATTGGACTAAGGAGAAGAGGAACACTCCTAGGTGGTGTTTCTGTCCTTGAGCCTGATGGGTAGTCAGGAAAGGCTTTCTTATGTTGATTTTGCTACCAGACAGGGTATAGTGTCTGCCCCCATGCTGGGGAGTTGGAGAGACTAGAGAGTTGGGGAGAGATGAGAGACAGAGCAGGGACCAAGATAGAGTGGAGAGAAGTATCATAAAACCAAAAAATTGTTTGGGTTTCAAATGATTATTCATGGGAACTGGCTTCATTCATATTGATACTTTGCATATGTGGTAGCATGGTTCAAAATTCAGGGCTTTAGGTGTTGGTCAACAGAACCACACCCAAATTCTCAGGACTCCTTAGGACTACACCCAGAGATTCTCAGGATCCATGGAGTCTTGGAAATTGAACTCATGGCCTAAAGTAGTATGGCAGCTTTGGGATTTCTATCCTGCCACTCTGATTTCTCTTTGAAAAAGGGTGACCTTAAGGAATGTTTATCCATCCTAAACTAAGCAAAGAGCAAAGGTAGGTTAAGTGACAGGAATTTACCACAGACCAAACAATGCTAGCTCTTCCCTATATACTTTCTGCTGTTAGAGCAGGGAATCAAAATAAGAGTACTAAGAGTGAGATTGTGCTTTCTAGAGACAAAAATACTCATCAGACTTTCCCTTGCTTGCTATGACAAATTTCAGAACATATTTCAAAGTCTAAGCATTGTATTGCACCTCTAGCTTAATTAACCTTTATGACACAGGCCTCCCAAACATCACAACTCTGCCATAGGAAATATCCCATATCTGCTTGATGTGGTAATATATTTGCTGGCAGGTGTTGTCAAGTACAATTACTATAGTAACACAGTGATTGTTTCTGTTTATCTGCTTGGTGCTCATGTTATTATTGGGTGTATCTGACAGCAAGTATCTAGTTGATGCCCAGGTCTAATAGACATTGACAACATAACCACTGTCAAGCACCAGAAACCACAAACTCTTAAACCAAATCCTAGTCTACCAACCCAAGTGCTGACATTTAGCAATAAACTAGTGATGTAAAATTCCCAGCAGTTTGTCAAATCACATAATCACTTATCTACCATCTCTGATTGTGCACCCCACATTCTGCCCATATCTTCATGAAATCAAACCTTCCACCTAGTCCTCATGTAGAAAATGCAATTAAGACAGATAAATTTAGTGGAATTATTTCATGAAGACATTCCTCCAGAAATTTGAGTACATTAGCATTTTCTCAAATCCTTAGTAAAGACTTCAAATAAATAATGTAAGGATATTCACTGAATTGAGAAAATTATTAGAAAAGGACTTCAACAAAGAAGTTTGAAAAATCAGTCAAAATTCATCAAGCTAAATAATACATCAGTTGAATTTAAAACAGGAATAGAGAGTTTCGAAAATGATGTAAGAGGTTAATGGAATAAGTATATTCAAGTATAAGAGAGAAGAAAACTGAAAAATATTTTAAAAGGAACAAATAATTTAATGAAGAAAATGTAAGAGACTTAAGAGACAGTACCAAGGGGAATGTCATTGCATCTTACAGTTTCCAGAAGAAGAGGGAAGAATAAAGGGGCGTGATAATTCGTTGAAAATCTGTAGCTGAACTAGTAAAATGGATACAGGACTTGCTTACACACAGCAGACCCAGCTTGGGTCCCTAGCACTACATGTTTCCCAAAGGCCCACCAGGAGTGATCCTTGAGAGCAGAGCCAGTAGTAAACCTTGAGGACAAGGTTAGACACATATGATGTTTACTTTGTTTTTAATATTTAAATTTTGTTATCATTTCCTTATTATAAAAGTAATAAGCATTGTGGAACTTGATAGGTAGTGTAGAGGTCAGTGACCTGGTTGGATTCCCTGGCACAGCATGTTCTCTCTAGCTTCAGTGAGTCTCCACCATTGGAACTGATGGTACTCAGCATCTGGTGCCTGAGCAGTACCATATACTCAGGTACTCTCAACCAACAGCCAGATGACTAATCATCATAGTAAGTCTCCTCCTCAGCACTGCTTAGGAACCCACCCCAAAGTGATAAACGTATTTTAATAGAACCACCATAAAAGATAGCAACTTATATTGTTACTAAGCAGTATGACAAAATGGCATAAAATAAAAGCCTTCGACAGAATGTGCTTTGTGGAGCATGGCAACGGGCACTGGAGCAGATAAGACTTTACCTTGCAAAGATTCCCAGAAGAGAAGCCTCACAAGAAGGATTGTATCTGGGCAAAGTTGGCAAGCAGAGGGTGTCACCACCCAATGATTGGCCTTGAGCCTCACTTGTCCGCTTAGTCACATGCACCCAAGACAAAGAAACTGTCACGTAAGCTTAGCAGGTCATCCTAATTGCAGCATCTAACCTTGATTAACATTGAACCAGAGCAAAGCAGAGAAGAAAAGGGATAGGCCAAAAATGCTGAACTTTATGTGATTGTACCTTTATTGTAACCCAAGACCCTCTATAAAACATGTGTGTATTTGGCAATAAAGTGAACAGCCATCAGCTACTTCTGGAGGGTGTTTTCTCCACTCACCTATCATCCTTCACCCCATATCTGCCTGGAGCCAGTGACAGTGTGTCCAGGCACTTTATTAAAGTACAAATGTTAAATATAAAACTTAAACATGTTTTATTATTTATTTATTTTTTTCAAATAACCATCCCTCCACCAGTGCCCATTTCCCACCACCACGGATCCCAGTATCCCTCCCACCCCCATCCCCCCATCCCACCGTGCCTCTGTGGCAGGACACTCCCCTTTGTTCTCTCTCTCCTTTTGAGTGTTGTGGTTTGCAAAAGAGTTAACCCTGATTTTCAGGGAGAAATGTTGGATGATTTACTTTCCATTGATCACTTTGTATATAAGAAGATGTTGCGCGGCCTTGTAAATGGCCACACGGTTTGGGAAAAAATATCCTGCTACCCGTAAGTCACGGCTATGCTTGTAGGAGCTCATGGTCACCGGGGTTCCATCTGGAGAAGGTGGGACGGCAGCATCTAACCCATCTGGACCTCCTGGTGATATCGGCTCTGTTTGGGACCTGGAGCATTCTCCAGGAGCTGTGGGGCCCTCCTGCCAGTTTTCTTCTTTGTTGCTGTGTCTAAAACTTAAACTTTTAATTATAAAAATACATTTCCTTTTGCGTGTTGCTCAGACATTTATGTGTGGGGTTGGGATTGTGGGAATCTTAAACTTAAGAATTATATTGTAAACCATATTGGCTTGAAGAGAAAAAATGTCTGCAATAGAGGCAAACTGGGATTGGGGAAGAAATACTGGGGACACTGGTGGAGGAAAGCAGAAGCTGGAGAAGAGATTGGTGTTTGAATATTATATGCCCGAATCTCAATCATGAGTAATTCACAGTAGTTGAATTAAAATTTTATTGTGCATATACATATAAAGAAAATGAATCCTAAAGTGTTTGCTTATCAGACTCAACAAAAATAAGTTATCAAACTTTAAGTAACCCTTCTTAGATTATACCAAAATGGAAGTTAATGAATTAGTACTATACATTCCAAAGTGATCATTAGTATAACAAGTTTGTACTTATAAATAATGCTATATGTCTATCATTAAAACTGTACTTTCATCTATTATGTGAGTGAGATATAACTAGTGTTGTGTTAGATCTGTAGATGAAATTTCTGCTACTATTGTGAGAGCATTTCAGCCTCTGCAAATATTCTATGAATACAGTGCGTAGTGGTACAAGCAATGTCATTAAAATCAGGCTTTAAATTATAAAGTAACATAAGCTCATATGCTTTTGATAATGTCCTACATAAAATGCTCTAATATGTCTAGTATTATAGCAAAGTGAGATGATATGTTTTGGGAAAAATCCTGTGGAGGATGGAGAAAACAAAAGACAAATGTTCCTGAGGAAAAAAGTATAAACAGATGGGCTATGTAACGAATCCTAAAGAAAGTAAATGCTAATGCTTTAGAGAAAGATAGTAGGAACTTGTTGTATCTTGTGTGTGTACATATACACTATAGCATTTTCCCAGTCTGTGATGGTATGTGCAGTTTCTGAGTAGTAAATTAAAATAATGTGTACATATTTAAAAATAATTTGCACCATTCCTATTATCTCTGACATGCTAAAAGGCCCTCCCGTTGATCGTCGATTTGCTCGAGCGGGCCCAGTAATGTCTCCATTGGAGACTTTGTTGTTACTGTGTTTGGCATATCAAATACTCTCGGTAGCTTGCCGGGCTCTCCGAGAGGGGTGGAGGAATCGAACTTGGGTCGGCCATGTTGGCCGCTTGTTGAGAACTACCAGTAGTGATCCCTCATAACAGAGCCAGAAATAATTTCTAAGCACAGCAGAGTGTGGACCACAGCAAAAGGAGTGGGGAGAGGAGGGAAGGCAAGGGGAGAGGAGGGGAGGGGAGGGTATAGGTGAAGAGAGCAGGGGAGGAGAGAAGGAAGAAGGGAGGGGAGGGGAGATTAAGGGAGAGGAGAGGAGAGGAGAGGAGAGGAGAGGAGAGGAGAGGAGAGGAGAGGAGAGGAGAGGAGAGGAGAGGAGAGGAGAGGAGAGGAGAGGAGAGGAGAGGAAAGGAAAGAGAGGAGAGGAGGGAGAGGGGAGGGGAAGAGAGGAGAGGACAGGAGGGGAGGGGAGAGGGGGAGAGGGGAGGGGAAAGAGGAGAAGAAAGATATCTCTTCCTTTGCAACAGGACCATAAGAGTGTCTGCATATCACTTCCAACACAGTAGGAGGCATCAAAGTGGAGGGGAATTAATACTAGGTGTTCGAGTAGGAATTAGACTGTAGAACCCTTAGAGGAAGGTGTAGAGCACACTTTGATGGCAAAAAATGATGAAAACCTAAAGAAAAATTCTATTTGTTCTCCTTCAAGTACTTCTTGTCACATCACATACAGAGAAATAAATAAATCATACGTGATTTTATCTTTCCAGTACACTTTCTTCTATCATAAATTTCATTGATATTATTGCAATTTTTGTAATGAGTCCTCAGTGTAGGAGTTAGTTTAACAATATATGATATAAATATGATATTAAATTAAAAACATGATGTCTTTAGCTTAGAGTTGTTGAACTTCTGTAGGTTGACTTTAAATCAAATGACAACTTACTCATTTTTTATTAATTAAAAATAAATGACATATATATGAAAGTAATAGCATTTCATATTTTAGAAGAGACATTCTATATTCTCTGAATAAGTTGCCATAACATTTTCTAAAAGAAATTCAATAAGATAAAAAGTTTTTGTATGTTACCTTATTACAACAACTTTTGCTTAATTGTTAAATATGGGTTGGATTTAAAAAGACTTCCTAGTGTCTAACTAAAAGGTAACATTTTTAATTTTTTTATTTGTAGGAAAATGATAATAAAACATATTCCATAATTGAATTATTTTGTACATTTGGCAAAAATGAAACTATAAAAATTATTCACAGAAATTGACATTACATTAAAAAACATATCCTAACTTTCACCCATATAAATCAATTTACAAAAGCAGAAGTAAAGTTTAACTATACTCTTGCAATATGTGTTGTCATTTCCCTGAACTTTTTATTATTACCATTTATTTGCTGCAATTCAGTTCAGGAAGAACAATGTCTGCTTACTAATAGTTGAACAGTTTCACATTCTGGTATTAATTTATTTTTAATTAATATTATTATGTCAGTTTTCAGAAATTTAGAAATATGTGCTGTTAGCAATACCAATAACCCTAAAGAACTGAATTTAATAGAAGCCGTTGTGCAAAAATTGCAAAAGGAGTATTCACCCTATAATCATAAAATGTCCATGTCACTTCTGTTCATGGTAATTAATTAAAGGAAGTGTTGCTATTATGTGCAAACAGAGAATCTGAGAAACTTAGAAAGCTTATAGGTTTCCAAGTGAAATTAAGTCAATCTGGCCATGGGCAATCAAATGTAATGAAATCAATTGTCAGTGCTAAGCTTGCAAAAAATGTGAAGTTTGAGGACAGAGTAAATGTATCTTGATTAGATTTTCAATAGGGTAATATCTAAATGGGAGAACGGAGTAAAGAGGAAATATGACTTTGGAGCTAATGGTACTGCTGTTCAGTTTTAGTTTTTGCCAGCACATTTGTAACTGTGCTTATTTAACTTGATTTTATCAGTAAAACCCCAATACTATGCAAATAGTACTTGGGTGTGACTTTTAATGAAACATTAAACTTCATGTGTAGTTAATGTCCTCGTATGTTTATTTTGTTTGAAATGGAGATTGTTTAATAAAATGGCTGATAATGTATCTTGTAGGTCCACAGTTATGTGAATCTGTGTGGGAATATATTACTGTATATCTTCCACACAATTCTTTATCTCCAACCACAGTGGACAAGGATCATATTACTGTGTGTTCATTATTTGATCACTTGAAAATACTCAGGAGTTGTTATAAACTACTAAAATGAAACAAAATAAACAATCAGAAGGTTTTCTAATTATTATGTCTCATCTGTCAAATAAGGTCAAAACACATGAAAAAAGTAAGTTGAGGAGATTTAGAATGCAAGTAAGAAATCTTGAGTATGGGCAATTTACATTAAAATTCATGTACAAATGATTATAAAAGTATAGATTTGTAAGAGAGCCTAAAGGACTTTGCATATGAGAGGCTTGGATTTGAAACCAAGAAATACATGCTTTCCTGATGTCCACTAGGATTGATTCCTAAGCCTTGATCTTGAAGTGGTCTCCAAGGACCACCATATGAGATCCCAAACAAAACCATAAAATTAGATATGGGCCTGAGATCTGATCCTCATTCAGTTTCTGTTGAGCACCTCCAGAAGTTATTCCTGAGCATAAAGTCAAAAGTAAACTGAGTACTGCCAGTTGTAGTCCTCAAACTAGGCCCCCACACCTAAATAAAGTGTTTTGGAAAACTATGACTATTTCTCAATAAACTAGAAATTGAGTTTCCATACCACCCAGCAATACTACTCTATGGGAATATACCCCAGGGGTGAAAAAATACAAAGCAAAACTTCCATCTGCACTTCTCTGTTCATTTCAGTACTCTTCACAATAGTCTGAATCTGGAAACAGTTTGAGTTCCGAATAACAAATGACTGGTTAAAGAAACTATGGCACATCTTCTCAATGGAATACAATGCAGTCACGAAAACTAAAGTCATGAAATTTGCTTATAAATGGAGGGCCATGGAGAGTATCATGCTGAGTGAAATGAGTCAGAAAGAGAGGGTCAGATATAGAATGGTTGCACTTATTGTAGGATATAAAAATCATAGTATGATACTAATAAGGAAACAAGGGTCAGGAAGATTGGTCCACATTTGGAAGTCCGCCTTTAGTGCTGGAGGAGAAGGCAGTTGGAATAGAAAAGGGGCCTCTATGACAATGATAGTTGGAAATGATCACCCTGGACAAGAATTGCATCTGAAAGTAGGTAAAAGAATAATCAGGATGGATGTTTGAACATTGTATGACTAAAACCCAACCATGAATAGCTTTTCAACTGTTTATTTCTTGGCGATTCAATAAAAAGAAGACATTATTTCATAAATTCTATGTGATCAAGTAACATTCTTCTAGAGCTCTCTAAATAATTCTTAAAGCAATGTTTAAGTGGAATTAAATTAATTTCAAAGAGATAGCACAGAGTGAATGGCCGATTTTTACATAACAAACCTGCTGGCACTAGAAACAGAAAAGGACTTCATTAGTGTTGGAATTGTTTGCAGTAATTAATCTTGAGAATGGCATTATATCGGCATGCATGAATTGACTCTCAAAATAAATCTAGGAAGTAATCTCTCCAATACCATAAGGGGCATATTAAAGAAAGTTTAACATATCAAAATAGTAAAAATAATTCATAGAAGAAAAAAACTGTATCATAGAACAAAATTAATCGGAAACGTGGAAAATAATGGCTAATTTTTCATTTTGTTGTCTATGCATATTTTCTTTTAAAATATTTTAAGGACAATTAAAAGAAACTTCCATAAAACTTTAATTTTTTAAAAAAATCTGTGATTTACAGTTATTGTAAGTAGTTATTTAGAGTTACTGATTAAATTAATGAAATAAGGAATGTTATTTAATTAAAGAATCATGATTTACAAAATTATTGATAGTTTATTCTCAGGCATACAATATTCCAAAACCAGTCCCACCACCAACTTCAGATTCCATTGACCAGTATTCCCAGGCTCATTATCACACCCAACCTCTGACCCTTCCCTGACCAGCCACTTTGACAGCATATTACAAAGTTCGGCAGTTGTAGTTTAGATATCATATTTTCATTGTTGTTGTGTCTGTTTTGGATATATAGCTATACCACTCTTCTGCATCACCAGTAGCACTAAGACATCTGACTCTGTTCCTGCATTACACATTTTTTTACTTACATAGAGATATATAAATGTATTCTTTGATTCTGAGCATCTTAAATAATAAGTAATATTATATGCATTCCTTAGGAAATTGCTTGGCCTTTTAGGGGGTGGTTGTGGTGGTGCTGGGGATTGAACCCAGGCACTCACACCTGCAGACATGTGCTTACTGCTGAACCATGGCCCAGGACAATATGTAATTATTTGGATAGATTCATTTGGTAACCTATATTTTAGTTCTGGTCATATTTTACACATTCATCTAGGTATAAATAAAGAACATATTTTTTTCAAAACCAATTTATCTCATCAGGTGATGTGGTTTTTTTTGCACTCTGCCTACCCGGGTTTGATCCCTGGCAATCCATATGGACTGCTGAGCGCACAGCCAGGAGCAAGCCGAAAGCATTGCGGGATGTGACCTAAAAATAAACAAACAAACCAAAAAAAAAATAACCAGATTATCTAATATGTAAATCTGCTAGTATTTTCATATTGACATCGTGCTTCCACTTTATTTTTTCATGAATTGACAGTGGTAACTTTATCATTTACATTGCTTAAGTGTTGTTCTTAAAGGTAAGATTATGTGCTTTTCCATTAGTATCACATGTATTGACAATATTGTTTAACATAATGTCACATTAAAAAAGTTATTTTAAACCCATATTAATGGACCATTTATTGACAATATTAACCACAAAAACAGGGCAATTTGATTTGTAATTTTAAACAAAAATACTCTTGCTTTTTGAAAAATTTCAAAAACCTTATTAAAATACGGGGAAAGATAATGAACAGGTGCTTCTTGGAGAAAGACAGACAGATGGCCAATAGGCACAGAAAAAATAATCATCATCACTTATCATCAGGGAAATACAAATCAGGATGACAATTAGATATCATATCACACCAGTGAGAATAGAACATATCAAAGTACGTGGGAATAATATGTTGGTGGTGAAAAAACAATTCTCAACCACTGCTGATGTAAACGTTGTCTTGTTCAATCCTTTAAAAAACAGTATAGGGAGTCTCAGTAAACTAAGAATGAAGGTGCCATAAGACCCAGAAATTCCACTTCTGGGTATCTACTTCCAGGACATGCACATAATTATTCACTGAAGCATTTAGTACAATACCTAATATATGTAATTAATCTATGTTTTCAATGACAGATGAATATATTATGAATACATGATATACGTACACAACAGAATACATGGTAGCTGCAAGAAACGATGAAATTATGCAATATTTTTGGGACTGGGAAAAGGGACTGGGAGATATCATGTTGAGTGAAGTAAGTCAGAAGGACAAACATAGCATGATCTTACTTATGCAGTAAAAGTGAGATGCCTAAATCATTCTTTACTCCAGAATATAGAGAAGATAGGGATAGAGAAGGAAAGAAATTGAAGGTGCAAAGAAAGAAGATGAGGAAGGGAAATGAGGGAGAAGAGGTCAAGGACCTCAGGTACATCAGTTTTGTGGAGGTGTGGTACAGCTAAGTTTCCAAACCACAGAGTCAACGACACTGAAAATTAGATCCAAACTATAATAGACAATCTTTAAAATGTACCTGTAAAGATGGAAGGTTGGGGAAGTAGGAGGGAATTGGGCACACTGGTGAAGGGAAGTTGACATTGCTGAAGGGATTGGTGCTAGAACATTATATGCCTAAACCTTAACTATCAATAACTTATAAAAACCTTTTAAAATAAAATATCATTTAAAAATTTCATCTCAGTCCTTTCAAACATATATAAAACTCTTCAATGTCGAGTCAACAAATCTGACAAAACCTTTAAAACTACTTTTATTGAAAGCAAATATTAAATATGCTCTTACCTAAGCACAATTTGATATAAATTATTTTCATAATTTCTTTAAATAAAAACTAATTAAATGCAGAATGAATCTATTTTTGCTTATACCACCTAATAGATCTCCCATGAATAAGACACCTGTTGTTTATTAAGTAATTTTGGGATTGCTTGTATGTTTGGATTTAGGAGAGCTATTACTATGTGATCTAAGTGTATAATGAAATTAAGCAAATGGCAATCATTTTGGAGTATAGTTTTAAAGGATAATTAAAAGTACAATCTACTGGTTGTATGTTTGTCTTATCTCTAAATTCCAAAGTTACGCTTGCATTTCACTTAAATAAGGGAACAATCAGTCTCAGAGCTCCGTGGTGGGAAATGGGCACTGGTGGACGGATGGGTATTTGATCATTGTATAATTGAAACACAAGCACAAAAATTTGTAAGTCTACAACTGTACCTCATGATGTCTAACTAATAATAATTAAAAATAAATAAATAAATTTAAAAAAAGATAAACCCGATCTGGGGCTGGAGAGATAACACAGCAGGTAGGGCGTTTGCCTTGCACGCGGCTGACGGGTTCGATTCCCAGCATCCCATATGGTCCCCTGAGCACCGCCAGGAGTGACTCCTGAGTGCAGAGCCAGGAGTAACCCCTGTGCATCGCCAGATGTGAACCAAAAAAAGCAAAAAAAAAAAAAAAACCAACAAAAAAGATAAACAAGATCTACATTTGGTTTATCAGTAATTCATAAGGAATCAGATGTTTCTGTCATCCATACCTTGGCATATGTGGAGACAGCCTTAAATAGTGGTACCCAACAACGTTGGAGTCTTCTTTAATAAATTTAACTGTAGCACATTGATTAAATACTGAGTTCCATTAAAATTTACTTCTCTCACACACACTGAGTACTTAAGTTGAGGGAAGACAGCAGGTGAGTGAGAAGAATACAGGTGAGAAACAGGAAAATGTTCATTCAATGTTCCAAAAGTGAATATTTCCGTTTTTCAAAGTTAATGCATTACTTATACATATTCAACTGCAACATAATCAGATGCACCAGAAGATCATTGAGCTCTGTCACACTGTTGATTTTGTAAAGTAAAAAAACAAAGCTGTATAAATTATTTTCTAAAATTTCTGAAGCTGGTGACCTTCTGATTAACCCAGCTATCATTTTTTGATCTCATACCATTTTCATGGGCTGGAGTGATAGCAGAGCGGGTAGGGCGTTTGCCTTGCGAGCTTCTGACCTGAGTTCGATTCCTCTACCCCTCTCGAAGAGCCTGGCAAGCTACTGAGAGTATCTCTTCCGCACAGCAAAGCCTGGCAAGCTACCCATTATGTACAGTAACAACAAGTCTCACAATTTGTTGTGAGACGTTACTGGTGCCTACTCGAGCAAATCGATGAACGGGAGGAAAATGCTACAGTGCTATCATTTTAATGTAGATTTAGTTATCATAAAGAAAAAAGGTATTGATTGAGCTTCCAGAATGCAACATATCTCTGCAGCTATCTTCCTCTTTTATTCAAGTGAGACATGTTTTTCTTTAAAAATGAAAATAAATGTAACCTACATGCAAATGGCCATGAAACATCACTAGAACCACACTGAAAAAAGCTCCAGAGTCAAAATCAATTTTTTACTTTTAGTTATTTTTGCAGTCCAGAAAAACTATAAGAAAATGCCATGCATTTTCTTTGGTACTGATTAAAAAATGTTTAAAACACTCGAGTCATTTATGGAACTCTTTTAAGCTGAAATTAAGTTATATTCATTTTAATATTTAATCAACTTAAAAAAATAATTTAAGATAAGCATCCAGGCATATAAGTTTTTTATGACAATTATTATCTTTAATTAAAATATTTACAGGGCCTGTGTGGTTTGATGGGCTGGAGCGATAGCACAGCGGTAGGGCGTTTGCCTTGCACGCAGTGAACATGGCCGACCTGAGTTGGATTCCTCCGCCCCTCTCGGAGAGCCCGGCAAGCTACAGAGAGAATCTCGCTAGAACGGCAGAGCCTGACAAGCTACCCATGATGTATTCAATATGCCAAACACAGTAACAACAAAGTCTCCAATGGAGACATTACTGGGCCCACTTGAGCAAATCGATGAACAATGGGAGGACAGTGACAGTGACAGTGACAGTGTGTTTTGATATTTTAAAGTAAATTTAGTGGTATATTTAGTAACATTTTGTAATTATTGTATTACAAATATGTAACACATGCAATATTCAATATACACAAAAAATATTTTTTCTCTTATAATAACTCATTTGACATATTTCGAATGTAATGTTGTATGGAAAAAATGAAATTATAATCATTATTTCAGTGCTTAGAAAATTTGGCTTATTGTGAGCACTGGAACCACCTTCCTGTAGAAAGATGGGACTCTGTGGCAGAAGCAAGATTTTTAAAACTGGGAAGAAAAACTGTAGCGGGAACACATGCATCTGGTAACCATGGTGACCAACCCTGATCAGCATCGCTAATGTACGGCTCCTCCAACACTCACGGCAGACCAGCGGTGGTTGTGGTTTCTTGAGAACCCAACATATCACATTTAATTCCCCCTTTCAAATCCCATAATACCTACATATTCATCTTGGACTCATGCTAAACCATATTAGCAAGGCTAACCCAAACATATTAGCCCAATAGTCCATTAGCCCCAACTTCAATCAACATTTCCCCCAAACTCACACAAAAAATAATGGTGAGCACAAGAAAAAATACAACATTAATCAAAAGTAAGAGTAAATTCAGGCCAAATAACACATTCCCCGAAATAGCACAAAAACTTCAACTCAATTACAAGGAACACCAAAGAGAAGGGAGTATCCTTAATGGGGAAAGAAGAGTCCACCACTCAGAGCTCCCCCAGAGTCCTCCCTAGCAGTGAGATCTGGAGATGCTGATGGTGTATTGGAAATTGAACAGCTAGATAGTGAACAGTGGGTTAGAAAGGAACTCAAAGAGGATGTCAAAAGATTCCTGAAAACTAATGAGATTGCAGACACAAGCTAGTAGAACTTGTGGGATACAGCAAAAGTAGTGTTAAGAGGAAAATATGGCTTTTCAGGCATACATCAGGAAGGAAAAAAAGGTACACATAAATAATTTGACATCACGGCTTCAGATCCTGGAAAATGACCAAAAAAAGGAGTCCAGACCAGGAAGGAGGAAGAAAATAACAATACAAAAGATCAATGAAACCAAGAGCTGGTTCTTTTTATTATTGAATCACTATGAAATACACGGTTACAAAGTTGTTTGTGATTGTGTTTCAGTTATAAGATGCTTCAATAGCCATCCAGTCATCAGTTACATTTCCCACCATCATGTCCCCAGTTTCGCTGCAGCCACCAACCCCATCGCTCAACACCACCCCAGTTTGCCCCTAAGGTAGGCACTCATTTTTTTCTTTCACTCTCTCTTTCCTTCTGAAACTATGGTTTTCAGTACAGTTACTGACAAGTCATAATGTATATCCATTTACCTTCTCTCAGCACGATATTTGTGTCCAGAATAATCATTACCAACTACAAAACAATAAAATATGATATTAGTATCCATAAACAGCAGAGAAAAGGGCCAGAAGAACTTGTCCACTGTTTGAAGCTTTCCACAAATAGAGTGGGGCAGTTACAATAGAAAAGGGACTACTATGACTAGAACTGGCTCTCTGAGAAAAACAAACAAGATAGATAAACCACTAGCAAGACTCACAAATAGATAGAACCCTAATAAACCAAATCAGAAATGGAAGAGCATATATCACAACAGAAACTACAGACATTTAAAGAATCATCAGAGTTTACTTTGATAACCTTTATGCCATGAAACAAGAGAATATGAAAGAAATGGATAAATTTCTAGATTTCTATAACTTCTCATGACTGAAGCAAGGGTATTTGGAATGCATGAATAGACCTATCAGTATTGAGGAAACTAAATGGAAATCAAAAGTATTCCCAAAAACAAATGCCCCGAACCAGATGGATTCATGACTGAATTATTCCAAACCTTTAAAGCGAAACTATTGCCAACACTTTTTGAGTTTTTCCAAGAAACTGAAGAAAGAGAAACATTCCTAAATGTTTCTGTGTGTCAAATATCATTCTGATACCAAAAGCAGATGGAGACACCAGAAAAACAGAGAATTACAGTACTATATTCCAAATGAATAGCGATGCAAAGAATCCCAACAAAATTCTAGAAAACAGAATCCAACAACTCATCAAAAAGATCACACAACATGATCAAGTAGGATTCGTTCAGAGAATACAAGGCTGCTTTAACATCAGCACATCAATCAACATAATACACCATATCAATAAAAGAAAAGATAAAAAAATAGGCTCATATAAATAGACTCAGAGACAGCATTTGACATGATCCAACACAATATCATGATGAAAGCTTTCAACAAAATGGGAGTTCAAGGAACACTCCTCAATGTAGTCAAAGATGTCTACCACAAGTGCAGAGCAAGCATTATTCTCAATGGGCAAAAACTAAAATCCTTCCCTCTAAGATCAGACACAAGACAAGGTTACCCACACTTACCATTACTATTCAATATAGTATGAGAAGTACTTTTCACAGCAGTTAAGCAAGAAAAAAGATAACAAGGGTATCCAGATAGGAAAGAAAGAAGTCAAGCTGTTATTTTTTGCTGATGATATGATGATAAGAAAATCCTAAAGACTGTACAAAAGGGTCCTAGAAACAATAGGCTAGAATAGGAAAGCAGCAGGCTACAAAATCAATAGCCACAGCTCATGGCTTTCCGTTATAGAAATAATTAAAGAGAAGAAAACAATATTAGAAAAATGACCACATTCAAAAATGTGCAACAGAAAATCAAATACCACAGAATCCACTTAAATAAAGTGGTGAAGCACCTATTCACAGATAACTACAAAATACTACTCTAAGAAATAAAAGAGAACATGAGAAAATGGAAAAACATTACCTGCTCATGAATGGGGAGGATTAATTTTGTCAAAATGGCAATACTTCCCAAAGCATTATAGAAATTCAATGCAATGCCTACTATAAGGATACACATGCCCTTTTTTTCAAAGAAATAGATAAAAAACTCCGAAGACTTATGTGGAAAAATTAGCCCCCACGAATAGCTAAAGCAATTCTGGGGGAAAGAGGGTAGAATGCATCATCTTGTCCAACTTCAAACTGTACTACAAACCGGTAGTTAAAACATCATGGTATTGGAATAAAGATAGAGTGGCACATTATTCAAATAGACTTGAATATCCTAAATCATACTTCCAAATATAAGATTATTTAATTTTTGATAAAGGAGAAAGAAATGTGAAGTAAGGAAAGGCTCTTAAAAAGTGGTGCTGGGAAAATTGGGCTGATACATATAAAAATTAAATCAGACCTTTATCTACCATCATGTACAAAATTTAAAAAAATTAATAAAAGACATCAACATCAGACCTGAATCCCATAATGTACTTGGAGGAAAACATAAGCAGAACCCTCCATGACATTGAAGTTAAAGTAAGTCATCTTCAACAATGAAACATCACTGACAAAACAAGTAGAAACAGTGATAAACAAATGGAACGACATTAAACAAAGAAGCCTCTTACCAAGATACAAAAACAACCCAGGGAAAAGAAAAAATTGTTTACCCAATACTCATCTGATCACTGTATCACTGTCATCACTGTCATCCCGTTGATCATGGTTTACTCGAGCAGGTGCAAGTAACGTCTTTATTCCTCCCAGCTCTGAGATTTTAGCAGTCTTTTCTTACTCATCTTTTCCCAACAAAGTTGGGAAAAGCCCATATAATAAGGGGTAAGTATCCAATATATATAAGGCACCGGTATAAGTTTACAAGGATAAAGCATCCAACCCCATCAAATAATGGGAAGAAGAAATGAACATAAACTTCTTCAAAGAAGAAACTGAAGTGGCCATGGGGCACATGAAAAATTCTCTACATCATTAAGGGAGATGTGATTCAAAACAACAATGAGATACCATCTAACACCACAGAGACTGGCACACACACAAAAGAACAAGATCAACCACTGCTAGTGTGTATGGGGGGAGAAACGAACCCTCATTCATTGTTGGTATGAATGTTAACAGGAAAAGCCTTTTTGGAAAACAATATGGGCATTCCTTAAAAAAAAAACCTAGAAATTGAGCTCCCATTTGTTTCAGCAATAGCATTTATCGACATATACCCTGTGAGTCCCTTGGAGGAGGGTGGGTTGAGTTTCCCTCCCCACCCCGAGCAGAGCTCTGGCAGCTGAAGACCTCCGGTTCCAGCCACAGCCATGCTTAAGACCACTCTTCACACGTTCAGACGAGACACATGCATGAAGGAACCGGCAGAGGAACCCAAGTGTGTGGGACCCGGGGCATAGATCTCCAAGCCTGCTCGGACTGGGACGGGGACCTCCTCCACCCAGATCCCTCATTTTCCAGGCGTTACACCCACCAACTGCCCCCAGTGCCGTGTAATTCCATCAACGGCCAAGACTCAGAGACTAAAAAACTCTGCTCCCAGAAGTGCACCGCCACATTTGCGGCCGCACGACACTTTTTTTTTTTAAATCTAGGTCTTACTCTGGAGTACCTGGCAGGCTACCAAAAGTATCCTGCCCACACGGCAGAGTCTGGCAAACTCCCCGTGGCGTATTCAATATGCCAAAAACCAGTAACAATGATGGGTCTCATTCTCCTGACCCTGAAAGAGCTTTGAATGTGGCACTTTTTAAAATCTCAGGGCTAGGACGAAGGAGACGTTACTGGGGCCTGCTCAAGGCAATCAATGACCAACAGGATGACAGTAATACAGTGATACCCTGTGGGCACAGAAACACATAATAGAAATGCCATCTGCGCTTCTATATTCCTTGCAATCCTATCCACATTAACCAGAATCTGGAAACAATCTGAGTGCCCAAGAACGGATTACTGGACAATCAGCTAATCAGTGGCTGAATAAATAGCAGTACTCCTACATTAAAAAAAGATGGATTACTGGATAAATATATTATAATACATCTACACAAAGAAATACTACGTAGGTATTAGGAAAAATGAAGCCATAAAATTTGCTTATAAATGAATGGACAGGGAAATTATCATACTGTGTGAAATGAGTCAGAAGGAGAAATACAGGCGTAGAATGAATGCACTCATTTTGGGGATAAGAATATACATAGTATGAGACTATAATCCGAGGACAGAAGAAACATTCTCCAGGAGGAATAGTCCAAGGTTTGAAGTTTGATACAGTGTTTGTGGGGTGGGCAGAGGGCTTTTAGGATAAGGGAATATCCATAATGATAATAATAGGAATGATCACTGATCACTCTAGACAAGAACTGAGTGATGAAATTAGGTAAATATATATATATATGGCTGGAGCGATAGCACAGCGGTAGGGCGTTCGCCTTACAAGCGGCCAACATGGCTGACCCGAGTTCGATTCCTCCGCCCCTCTCGGAGAGCCCGGCAAGCTACTGAGAGTATTCGATATGCCAGACACAGTAACAACAAAGTCTCCAGTGGAGACGTTACTGGGCCCGCTCGAGCAAATCGACGATCAACGGGAGGGCCTTTACCTTTACCTTATATATATATGATAACTTTTCAGTGCCTGCATTTTAAACCATAATGATGCCCAAAAAGAAAGAGAGAGAGAGAGAGAGAGAAAGAAAGATGCCTTCCATAGAGGCAGGTGGGGGCATAGTACAGGAAGGAAACCAGTGACAATGGTGATGGGAAATGTTCATTGATGAAGGGACTGATGATGGAACATTGCATGACTATAAGTCAATCATGAATTACTTTGTACTGTGTATCTCAAAGTAATTCAATAAAAAGTTTAAAAAAGAAAAAAAAGAAAAAAACCTTTTTGATCCAGAAAAAAATAAAAATTGGCTTTTCAAATTTTGTTTATAAAATAAACAAGTAAATAAATTGAATATTAACTTAAATTGTTATTTTCTCTGTCACTTTGTTAAATAAAAATGTAGTAAGAGTTCATATAGCTTTCTACTTCTCATGTATTCACAATGTATTCACTATGCATTTTTTAAATGTCTAATGAATAACTATGCATATTTAACTGATAATATATTGCATTTTTAAAATATGTATAAGTTTCCTTATGTGTATGTTTATTTAATCTTAAAGCGACACTGAGATTTTATATTCTCTTGTAAAGATTTAATCTTATTTCTTTATTTTGAAGGGAATCAAAGTAGAATCCCTATCCCTGGTTCATATATAATGCAGTTGTAGATATACTGTTTTCTGACTGTACCTTCCATGGCAGTAGTATCATGAGGAATCCCAGTGCTTTCTACATCAACATTTTGAATCCCGGTATCTGAAATAAGTGACAATCAACATTAAAATACAATTCAAGGTTTTCTGACAATTTAAAGACCACTGTTTTGATGCTTTAAATCATACAAGGCACTAAGTGGTATTTAAAAAAATATTTATTGAATCACCATGAGATAGCACATTACAAAATTGCTACGCAGTATTTTAAGAATATATACTGGAGAATATCTCTTATAAACTGCAGCTGAGTTCTGCAACTATATCTCTGAGTATATAGAAAATGTTCCTTTATGTCTTCCATTCTCTAGAGAAAATACAAAGTTAAATTTTGTCCTACAAAATTTCACTATGACAATCAGATAATAATCTATGACTGTTAAATGAGGGACATATGTTCAATAAATAAGGGGACTTATCAAAACTGTATTGTATATATTCTATTTAGGATTTGAAAATGATATTCTCTCTATGCTAAGCACAAATGAAAACCAAAATAAATGCAGTTTGTGGAATAAAAGACAAAAAATGCAGTTTGTGACCTTATGTAATACTGGCTCCAACAACAGAGAGATGGATAAATTTTTTAAAGAGAGGGCCCAGAGCAATAGAACAGTGCATAAGGTGCTTGCCTTGTATGGAGCACTATGGGTTTAATCCCTTGCACTGTGTATAGTTCCTCAAACCCTTTACTGCAGGATGTGAAACCAAAACCAAAACAGAAATTTTAAAAAGCGGAAAAGAAATAGAGAGATAAACTTTAAAATTTTAATTTTGTAATCTAAAATTTGTCAACGTCCACAAAGCACACTTTAAAACAGACATTTTTGTTCATATATATTGGGACTCCATTAAATTATGTGATAACCGATGCTACTGAAAATGAACAGATTACCAAAGTCAAAAAATCAATGTGAAAATAAAATTATTTTAATTCAAGGAACTCATTATGCTATGGAAACACCTTGTGTACATTTATTAGAGAAAATTGAGCTAGAGTGGAATTCATTTCCTCTTTTGTTTTTATATATATAAATAGAGAGGGAGGGAGAGATGTTAACCTTCTTGACAAATTGAAGCCAGCAGAATCATATAATGAGCCACCACAATTTATCCTATTGTTGGTTCAAATCATAATTTTAAGAAATTTATGAGCTATACTGCTATTTCCCGCTGTCTAAAACATGGAATTACATGTGGTACAATTTTATTGTCATGTATTTGATGCCTGAGCTGAGATTAAACAATGTTATGGATTTGACTAAAAAATTTTTAAGAAAAGTTTTTTTGTTAATACTGAGATTCCATGACAAGAGCAACTCTTGACTTAAGATCTCTGAGGATTTATCCACAACATTATTTTTCCACAAGATTTTCCTTTCTTCACCAAATGTGCATACTTCAATGTCGACACAATATGCATTAAAGGACCCCCATATCTTATATCTTCTTAAAATGGTGTACATAAAATATCAGCATACTTTAACATAAATGACAAAATACACTTAGGTTATCAGCATTAATACATGTGTTACAAAATTAAGCAGGATTTTCTATCATTATCTTATTTAAATAGCTGAATATTGGAATGATTTTGGAAGATTTGATTAATGACATATAGCCCTTCCTTTCTTCCTTTCTCCCTCCCTCCCTTCTTTCCTTCCTCCTTCCTTCCTTCCTTCCTTCCTTCCTTCCTTCCTTCCTTCCTTCACATTAACCTTCCTTTTCTTTCATTTTTAAATTTGTGGTTTGATTTATATGCTTAGGATGTGAAATTCAAAATCAGATATTACCATCCAAAATGCTCAGGCTGCTGTCAGCAGTTGTGTTTTGCTTAAGTACTTGTTCAACTTGCTCCCTGCGTTTTGATTCAAATTCCAAAGCTTCTAGCAGTTTTCTCTTGGCTCTTTTCTCTTTCTTCAGGCGCTTTTGCATAGTATCTAAAATTTAAAAAGGGAAATTATTTGCAAAGACTTCGTCAGTGAAACACGTTTACCACGTCTGATGAACTGTGAAATATAGATTATAAATATGAAGAGACAATATATCTGATGCAGATAAATGTATCATTAGATACTTTTGGTTCCATTTCACATTAGAGTCATCTAAATAGTGTTTAGTCATTTGACAAGATTTTGCTTTTACCTTTCTAATATTTTTGTCCTAATATTTTTGTCCTTCCAAAGCATTTGTATGGAACAGTAATAGTGGTAGAGAATCACTTTCTAATTTGACTATGTGCTCTTAGTGATATTAAATATTGTATAAATATCTAAATTTTATTCATCAAATAATTGCTATCCATATGTCTTTATACAAAAAATTATAAAGTATCAGCTAGTTTGAAAAATATGTTCTTTAAGTAAGTCTGTGATTATTTTGGGGGGCCATACACAATAGCACTCAGGACTTTATTCCTAGTCTGTGCTCAGGGATCATTTCTAGTGGGCTGGTGGGGATATATGTGGTGCAGTAGATCAAATCTGGGTTGAATACATGCAAGGAAAACACACAACGCACTGTATTGTCACTCTGGCCCCTCTTTAGTAAGTTTTGACCTATTTTAAAACTTATTTTTCTCTGAGATCTGAGGAATTCTGTATATATATAACATTAATAAATTATTATATTTTATTTAGAAATATTATTAGAACACATTGCCAAAACATGGATATGACATTATGCATTTATGACCTTAACATACAAAGTCATGAAACTTTCACCACCACCAAATTGTCCATGACTCTCCACCACTGTTCTTATGTCATTCTATTTGCCTCTTCTTTCCATCCCAAGACCCTACTATCATTGCTTGGTTAATTTGTTGAGTCACACCTCTGGTACTCAGAGCTTACTCCTAGTAATACACCAGATAGTATCCTTGTCATGTACAAAAATGCCTCAGGTTGGATCCTGGTAACCCATATAATCCTCAACACTTCCCAGGAATGGTATCAGAGTGCTGACTCAGGAATAAACCCTGACAACTATTAGGTGTGGCAAAAACACAAGTAAAAAAATCCCTAAACAGTTTCTCCCCTTGTTTCATTTCTCTGTATGCTATGGATAAGGAAGGTCATTAGGTATTTGTTTCTCTTCATCTGGTTTCATTTATGTAATATCGTCCAGTTTCATCAAAATTGTAGCAAACTGCAAGATTTTATCTTTCATTACATCTTCATAGTATTCCACAACTTCTTTATTCATTCATCTCCCATTGAACATTTTGATTGATTTTATTTTCTGGATACTTTGCTTAGCACTGCAGTGAACATAGGTGTGCATATTTGATATTTCAAGTTAATGTTTTGTGTTTTTAGTAGGTAATAAGAAGTGGAATCACTGGGTTCTAGTCTGAGTCTTCTTAGAAATATTTATACTGTTTTTCACTGAGGCTGTACCCAACAACATTCTTACCAAGTAAATTAGGGTTCATTGATAAACTGTTGACATTATTAATCGTATATGAATATTGTATATCATATTATTAATATTATCATAGTATGATCTTATTTAATGATAGAGGATAACCATTCAAGACACATTAAGCAAACTCATAAGTTATGTAAAAATTTCAATATGCTAAGGGTATTCAAAATTTTTATAAAATATTTTAATAGTAAAAATAATGACATTAGGTAGCAGGGCAAGATGACTGAATAGGGAGAATCTATGGTTTTATCCTCCAGAAATAACAGAGTATCTACATAATTTTTTATTATGAAACTTACCTGAAATCCTGACAAGAAAGCTCCTACAGCAAGGGACAAAAGGAAAGCATTCAGAGAGACACTCTCACCAAGAAAGAAACCCCAAAGTAGGGCAGCAAAATATAATCAGCAAGATATTTTGCAACACCAGGTACCTCAAGGTATTGATACTAATCTAACAATAAAAAAGGGAGGCAGGAGAATTTAGAGAATAAATTTGGATTGAATTTCAAGTCGATGCCACTATGGCAACCTCTCACAATCTTGCTGACATCTGTACTGGTGAATACCATATTGTACCTCACAATCAATAGTAACTGTCCTTGATGGCAGATCCTTTAGAATGCCACCCACCACAAAAAATACTCCAACTTTCTGGAAGCAAAAACAATTCTCAATTAGTTTCCTGTAAAAGACAAACTGACCCAGTTCCTGCAAATTCACATCTGAACTATAGCAAAAATTGGATCCTTGCTGATAGAAAGCACATATAAATACTTCTAAATCTAAATACTTCTAAATCATAACCATATTCCCTTGACTACCTACAGCCAGCTAGATTTGATTACCTGCAAGCTCTGAACTGCATGTTCAGTGTCCAGTTAAGACTCAAGTACAATCCTACTTTTAAAGTAAGAGAGGCATCAAGTTCCCAGACACCATGCAGCTCTATGTGATTACAGTAGCCAAACGGAAAGAAGATTGTGAAATTTCATTTGAAGGCACAGAAGAAAATAGCCAAGAAATTTTAAAAAATATAGAGAATTCTAAGTAAAAGCAGCAAGTGAAAAAGGTAAGTGTCACATATAAGAAAAGCCTTGGAAGACCACAAGCAACCTTCTCAGTAGAAACTCTATAGGCCATAAAGGACTTGAAAGATATATACAAATCACCGAATGGGAAAAATCCAAAGATAACTATTCTATCTTGATTTGTTATAAGTCAAGATATTTAGAAACTAATGGCTTCTCTATAGTTTAGGGAATTTATTTCCACTAAGCCTTCAGAATATTAAGGGATTTATATAAAAGTAAAATTAGTTCTTTTTATTTGTTTTTATTTAAAATAAAAGATGTGCATGCTTTTTATACTAGAAGCCCTGATTTGAGCAGTAGCACTGCCACATGGTGTACGAAGCAGGCTGATAAGAGTAACCGCTAAGCATCTGAGAAAGAAAGAAAAAAGAAAGAAAAAGGAAGGAAGGAAGGAAGGAAGGAAGGAAGGAAGGAAGGAAGGAAAAGAAAGAGACAGAGATACTGAAGGAGAGGGGAGAGATGAAGGGAAGGAGAATGGGAGGGAAGGAAGGAAACCCTGGGAATAGTAAGTTACCTAATTAAAAATCATAAACTGTGGGATAAAACGAGAGCAATAATAGGAACTTCTAGATCAAATTCAATGCTTATTATCTTTAAATTGAAAAGGGAATATAAACATAATAACTTAAATGTAAGCCCCACGACAATTCCATATAACTATTAAAAGAAACAAACAATAAAAATGGATGACCATCAGATATCTAAGTGTAGTGGATGAGAATAAGAGAAGTGCAATACAGAGACATACTACATTAAAACCTAGACTGCACACAGAAAAGGGCAACAAATTATTGTATATAAAATTCTAGTCAGCGAACTGGATTTGTCATCAAAAGAATAGATCCAGAAACAAAATTCAGTCTTTTTCAGTCTGTAGAGAACCCCCACTTTAGTACTAAAATATGTAGGCTCAGAAGAAAAAGTACAGAAATATAAAATACAAGCACATAAGGAAGGCATAGTCATGATTACGTAGGGAAGAAAATTACTTAGTTAAAAATGGTAAGTTCTAACAATTCTTTAAAAAAGACTTGCTATCCATACTCCTCAAGTTCTTCTAAAAGATTGAAGAAAGAGCATTCCTTCCAAACAGATTTCTATGAAGCTAACTTTACACCAATACCCAAAGCTGTTGTAGATAACACTAAAATTAATTTCAAGCCAATTTTACTATAAACATCAATGCGATAATGCACAATAAAAGTTTAGAAAACCAAATCCAACAACTTATGAAAGGTTCATTCATCATGATTACATGGTAATCATACCAGACATGCAAGCGTGTTTCAACATATGAAAATCAATCTAATGTACTATATCAACAAAAGAAAAGATAAAAAACATGATTTTATTGACCAATGCAGATAAGGAATTTGAAAATCTACAACACTCATTCATAGAAAACTTCTTTCAACAAAAGAGGTATAGAGGGAAAATTCTTCAAGATATATGCACACCTCTGTTCATTTTGACACTTAGTACAATAGCCAGACTGTAGAAACAACCCAGGTGTCTAATGATAAGAGTGAATAATGAAGTTGTAGCATAATATACAATCAATGCTACGAAGTCACAATGATGATATTATGAACTTGGCTGCAAATTGCATGCACCTGGAGCATCACATGTTAAATCAAAAGAACAAGGACAAATGCCAGCTGTTCTCACTAATTTGTGATATATAGAAAAACACGGCAAGGTAATAGTATGTACCAAACATTGGAAAACCCTTGGTCCTTGACTAAAAAAATGAAAAGAAGAAAACATAGGGGAGAAGCAAAAACAATAAGAAAACATAGGGGAGAAGCAAAAACAATGTGATGTGGATATAAAACAGGGGCAAGGATCATGGGATTTGGAATCTTTCGTGGTGTGTAGATGAGGTATCTGATACATCTAAATCACTAGATATATTTAAAACATTGCTGTAAATATGGGACTCAAACTTCAACAATTAAACCATGTCTTTCAAGAAGACAGGCTGTGGGATGAGAGGGCACAGCTTTGTAAATCACAGTTATTAATTTTTTTAAAAAATTAAACTTACTTTTGTTTTGAAGCTCAACTGTAAGCTGTCTCTCAAGATTTTCTCTAATTTCTCTTTCTCTGAAGAGCTCCATTCGTAGTTCCTTCTTTTCTTGCTGAAACTGCTTCTCCTGGATACGAGTGTTATCCAAAGCCACTTTCAATAGACCCTGTTGAAGCATACCAGATGACAAAAAGTTCATTCTATTTGTTTGATATCTCAAACATGAAAAAATTATGTAGTTAGTCATGCCTTATATTACATTTAGTTTACATATAGTAATATTGCATACCTGAACATTCATCAACAGTGTCTCCACAGAGGAAAAATTATCAGCATATATGAATGGTCCAGGGAACCCTTGAGGCAAGGCCTGCCCAGAAGTCAACTGGATGTTCTCCAAATGTGACCTCATCATTGGAACATTAACAGGCACTTCTGGAAAAAATTGTTAGAATAATCACATATTAGCAGCTCAGATCCTCGATATTCTTTTCTTTAACTTCTAATGAAATCTTATAAAGATCTTGTTCAGAAAACTAAATGATAATGGGAACAGAGATCTCGATCATCTCAAGGGTTATTGTGCATGCTTTTTATGTGGAATATCCTTGTTTGATCACTGGTATCACATGGTCTCCTAATTATCTCTGGGTGCAGCCCTGGATTCTCAAACCACCAAATGTGGCCACGGAGACTCTGGAGCACTGCAGCATTGCCTCAAAAATCCCTTATACTATTGACCACAAATAGCATCTGATTATTTCACCCTTGCACTCTAATGTAGTCCTGATTAGCTAAGAATCACCATGAGCTCCTGGATTCCTGAGCACCAATTTGGAGATTCCCACAATAAATTAAATTAAAATTAATGATGGAAAATTGATAATTGGGAAGTATGCCTATTTATCAATTGTCTCTGATTTCACAAGATAAAATTAGAAAAGAATCAATGAAATTTAACTACATTTCTGCTTAAAGATCGTGTAATTTGGAAAAGCAATCTTATTTCATGCTTAAGAATGTCTATAAAGAATTTTATCAATTTTGCACTATAGCACTGTACCACTGTCCTCCCTTTGTTCATTGATTTGCTTGAGTGGGCACCAGTAACATCTCACAACAAATTGTGAGACTTGTTACTGTTTTTGGCATGTTGGATACATCACAGGTAGCTTGCTAGGATTTGGGTGGAGGCGAGACACTCTCAGTAGCTTGACGGGCTCTTCAAAAGGGGTGGAGGAATGAACCCAAGTCGGCTGCGTGCTAGACAAACACCCTACCCGCTCCAGCTCATCCATTTTGCAATTCATAAAATTTCTTTTTCATTTTTCTCCTTAAATGTATGTAAGTCTATTAATTCATTAATAAGTATCCATTCCTTTTATGTTATAGTGAGATGCAATTTCACATAAATAAGATCATAGAGTCTGTGTCCAGTTTCTATCATTTAGCATGACTTTTTGATGTTCATTCATGTTATGCTAAGTTTCTTCTGTTTCATTGCATAAAAACATTCCGTTGAATACATACATTGCTCTTTGTTTAAGAATTTATTGGCTTTGTATTAATGCCAGTACTTCTTTTATTATGAACAATATTACTCCTGAAGTAAATATCACCTATGAAGTTAAAACACAAGTTGTATCTTTGTCCATTTCAAATATTATCTTCTCCCACATTCTCATCACATAAGCAAGATTCTCTATTAAATAGACACCAATACAATTTTTTTACTGATAGATTAGTTAAGACTGTCTTACATATAGGAATCAACTCTTATCTTCTGAAGTCAAACAATTTGACTTTTCCTAAACTATGTTTGTGAATATTTTATGTATATACAAAAACCAGAAAGGTTTTTTCTACAATTAGGAATGGAGATATTTGGGACATAAAAATTAAAATATTTCAAATATATGATCTTGATATTCAAACAAATTCTGTTATTACCTGGATTCAATAACAATACAAAATGGGGTAATTAGGGAATTTATAATTAAAAAATGCACCATAAACTTTTTATTTCAGTGTCTGGATACGAGAAAAATGTTAACATATACCTCTCTCTGGTGAGAAAACTTTTCAGTATTTCTCTATGTTATAAGACTCATTCATGTGGCCAGAAAGACAACTAAAATGTGTAAGGCACCTACCTTGGACATTATCACCCCCAGTGGTAAGATAACATTGGTATGTCCTTTTTCCCTTGCCACAGAGAGTATAGCTTTACTGAGTAATATCTGACACAATGCTCCCGAGGCACCCCTATTACTCTGTTGATGTGAATATAGCTCTAAACAGTTTAGGTTAAGATTGGCATGCTCTGTCTCCCTTGACAAAGGGAGCTTAGGTATATTGGGTTACACCCATCACAGTGCTCCTAAGGCACTTCCATTCCTCTGTGTTTATCTGTAACCTCTTCTTTGTGCTCTCTTCCCCAACCAGTTAATCACAATTTCCTCTAAGAATTACCTGTGACTTGTAAAGAGACATAATGTTTTTTTCTTCTGCTTATATTCTTTGCATAGTAACTTCAGACCAATGTCCTTTTTATATAGACAGAGGAAGACAGTTAATACTATACTTTTGTGACTTGAGAGATAGAATATTGGGAGTGAGTAATATTCATTCCTCGGCATCTGATTTCTCGACTTAAGCATCAGTTGCCCTTAGTTCTTAGTACTCTGAAAGAAGGGTCCTGACGAAGGACTGGATGGACCTAGAACAAGCTCTGAACTACTCTGGCATCGAAATGGGCCAGGCCAAGCACCATAATACATGTTAAAAAATTTATTGAATCACCGTGAGATAGTTACAAGCTTTCATGATTGTGTTACAATCACACAATGATCAAACTCCCTTCCCTCCACCAGTGCACATTCCCCATCACCAATATCCCCGGTATATTCCCACTTTCCCACCCTCCCGCTGCCTCCATGGCAGACATGATTCCCCAAAAACTCTCTCTAGTTTTGGGCATTATGTTTTGCAATACAGACACTGAGATGCTATCATGTTTGGTCCTTTATCTACTTTCTGCACACATCTCCCATCCCGACTGATTCCTCCAGCCATCTTTTACTTAGTGATCCCTTCGCTATTTCAGCTGCCTTCTCCCCTTGGCTCATAAAGAAGGCTTCCAGCTATGGAGCAATCTATCACTCCTGTGCATCTACTATCCTTAGGTGTCAGCCTCATGTCATGTTGTTTTATACTCCACAAATGAGTGCAGTCCTTCTATGTCTGTCCCTCTCTTTCTGACTCATTTCACTTAGCATGATACTCTCCATGCCTATTCAATTATAAGCAAAGTTCATGACTTCATCTCTCCTGACAGCAGCATAGTATTCCATTGTGTAGATGTACCAAAGTTTCTTTAACCAGTCATCTATTCAATAGCACTTAGCTTGTTTCCAGATTTTGGCTATTAAGCACCATAATACTTAACTATAAGTTAAAAGAGCATGGCCATGGACAAATTCTGTCACAATCCAAAAAGCATAAAGCAACAACATCTTGGAGAATGTCACATGCACACTTGAGAAGAATGTGTTTTCTGCTTTTTGAGGATGGGGTGTCCTGTATATATCTACTAAGACCCTTTCTTCCATTTCTTCTTTCAGATAAAGTATATCCTTGCTAAATTTGAGTCTTGATCTATTGAGAGGTAATAAAGTGGTGTTGAAATTTCCCAGTAGTTGCTTTAAGTATTTTGCTGGTCCCTCATCATCTGCATATATTTTTAGGTGTGTAAGTTTGTCCTGCAGTACAGTTTCCTTGATCAGTAAGAAATGACCTTCACTGTCTCTTGTGACCTTTTTCAGTCTGAAATCAATTCTGATACCAGAATGGCCTACCCAGTTTTTGATTGGAGTTGTTTGCCTGTAGAATTGTTTTCCAGCCTTTAACTCTGAGTCTGTGTTTGCTCTGACTACTCAGATGTGTTTCTTGCAGGCAACAGAATGTTGGGTTCAATTTTCTTATCCATCCTGCCACTCTGTGTCTTTTAATTGATGCATTTATCCCATTGATGTTGAGAGAGATTATTTTTATGGGGTTTTGTCCCATCTTTCTGCCAAAGTTTTGTATATTTGAGGGGCTAGTCTTGTCTTAAATAGCCCATTAAGTTCTTGCAACCATGGTTTTGAGTCTATAAATCCCTGAGCTATTGTTTGTCTGTGAAACTGTGTATTGTTCCTTCTGATGGCCCTCTCGTTGATCGTCGATTTGCTCGAGCGGGCCCAGTAACGTCTCCATTGGAGACTTTGTTGTTACTGTATCTGGCATATCAAATACTCTCGGTAGCTTGCCGGGCTCTCCGAGAGGGGCAGAGGAATCGAACTCGGGTCGGCCATGTTGGCTGCTTGTAAGGCGAACGCCCAACCCGAGATTTTAATTGGGTAAAGTATTTTTGATGAGGCATTTATTTTGTTGAGTTTTTTTTTATTATATCCCACCACTGTTTTCGGGCCCTGAAGGTTTCATCAGATAAGCTGGCTGTGAATCTTAAGGATGCTCCTTAAAGGCAGTTTCTTTCTTCGATCTTGCTGCTTTTAGAATTTTGCCCTTGGAAGCTTGCATCATGAGTTGAAGGGAGAAGGCAGATGGAATAGAGAAGGGATCACTAAGAAAATGATGGCTGGAAGAATCAGTCGGGATGAGAGATGTGTGCTGAAAGCAGATAAAGGACCAAACATGATGACCTCTCAGTGTCTGTATTTCAAACCATAATGCCCAAAAGTACAGAGAGAGTATGGGGAATATTGTTTGCCATGGAGTCAGGGGAAGGGTGGGAAAGGGGGTATACTGGGGAGATTGGTGGTGGGGAATGTACACTTTGCAACCCAAACACGAAAGCTTCTAAATTTCTCATAGTGATTCAATGAAATTTTTTAAAAAGGCAAAGACAGGATTAGGATCCTGTTGTGGTTAGGGAAGTAAAATATCGCTTGAGCATTGTAGTCTAAGATCTGTAGCTAGATACCCCCAGGAGAGCCATCCTATGAGCTTAGTGTATCTCTTACTGTGTCCATGCAAAGTGACTAATATTATTAAGAAGTAAAATTGAGATGTATTTTTAAATGGTTGTTGGACTAAGGAAAGGAGAAACAAACCCATAGATGATATTTCGCCCTTAGATAGGTCTTCTTGCTGAATGAGAGTTTCAGCTTCCCCTGAGGAATGGACCTTATATCCATTGATTGTATGACTATACCTATGTGTAATTGCTATCCCAACCCCCTCATGATTTAGGAGATAACTAAGGCTGTAAGAGGGGCAGAGAGAGAGAGAAGGTGGCAAGAAGAATGGAGGAGTAGGATCTGAACAAGAGGAATGAAGGAGAATGGGGGGGAAGAAAAATAAGGAGGAGAATGGAGATGAGATAGGAATAAACTGCAACTGATATCAACCAGCCTGGCTCTTAGTTCATCCTTCGTCCGTCCATTGCCTTCGCCATTCTGTGTGGAAGATGTGGCCTGAAACCACCGAATGCAGGAGGAAAGAAAGAGAGAGAGCCATGGGATTCATATTAATTTTTTGAATACACACAGAGTCTTAAATATGATCCCTTGAGCACTGCCAGAAATAAACCGTGAGATCATATCAAGGATTAACCCCTGAGTACTTCCAGGCGAAAGAAAAAATTCTCATTCAAGAAAAGAATAAGTACAAATTTAGATTGAAACAATTTTCACATGGTTTGTGGGGTGAAGAATGGGCTGTGATTATGTTCCTTTAGGGATCAGAACGTGTATTTGCCATACAATTAGGGGAAATTTCCAGTTGACAGCATACTACGTATCTAATGTGCAGTCTTGAACCCCAATGATATCATAGTCATCATGATTGGCTGTGGAATATGTAATCTGGAAAGCTGTAGCACACAATTGTGAAAAATTCCTCTGAGACTACTTAATGAGGATAGCATTATCTATGAATAAAATGTTCTAATATAGAAAAACTTTGATATTTTGATATTTCAAAAAATTATGAAAATAGAGCAGTTACATTATATTAGACAAACGCAAGTTTCAAAACCAGTTGAATCCAAAATTTTATGAAGTGTATTCATTTATTTGACTGAAATATTACAAGCATCTACAATATATATATAATGTCAAATTTCTCTTTCCCCATGAAGCTACATTGAACATGTTTCCAAAACTTCAACACATTTTTATTATAAATACATGATGTGTGTCTTTTATAGAACTTCATCAGAAAATTAACCTCAATATCTTATGGAATCTCTCCCTTTTTTCCTTCCTTCCTTCCTTCCTTCCTTCCTTCCTTCCTTCCTTCCTTCCTTTCTCCCTCCCTTCCTTTCTTAAGTAAGTAAAGTAAAGTAAAGGCCCTCCCGTTGATCATCGATTTGCTCGAGCGGGCCCAGTAACGTCTCCATTGGAGACTTTGTTGTTACTGTGTTTGGCATATCGAATACGTCACGGGGAGCTTGCCAGGCTCTGCCGTGATCAGAATTTATTTAATTTCTTTCAACTATAATCTTTAAACATTTGAAATTTTGTAAATATAAAATGAAAAAGTGTGAAGTAAGATTGTTAAGTGACTCTATGAATAAAAGAAGGTATCACTGGGTCAGAGTGGTAGTGAAGCTAGCAGTGTGCTTGCCTTGCATTCGGACAACCAGGGTTCAATCTCTGACACGTCATAAGGTCACCCAGCCAAGATAGAAGTTATCCCTAAGCACAGAACCAGGGATGAGCCTGAGCACAGCCAGGTGTGTCCCCCCACAAAAAAGCAAAATCAGAACAAAACAACAAAAAAGAAGATATCAATGTTGTATGAAGCATTGAAACTAATTGTTGATTCTCTAGCTAAAAAAAATTGTTCCATTTCCCTAAAATTATGCCTTACAGAATTTTCATAATAAATTAAATGAGCCAATGAAAATTGCCCCTTTTCAAACTAGCATTAGAAATACTTAGAAAAATATGTTAAACACTTTCTTTAATGGAAATATTGTCTGATAAATCACAGGGTACCAAATAAAAAGTGAATTTCAGATAGCATGTTATTTTATTTTATTTTTTAATGAAGCACCGTGAGATACAGTTACAAACTTACAATCTTACATTACTAAGTTTCAGTCATGCAATGATCAAGTACTTAACCCTCCACCAGTGCCCATTCTCTACCACCAATGGTCCCAGTATTCCTCCCGCCACTCCCACCCCTTCCCAACCCTTGCTTCTGTGGCATGCTGTAGCATACTATTTTAAATTAATTTTAGTTAGGTATCATAGTTTACAGCGTTATTTATGTTGTTTTATAGCGCAGAGCTACTATTTTAATGTCAAAACTTTCCATCAGACATTCTTTTAATTTTTTCAGCTTTTTTGGTCACATCCGGCGATGCACAGGGGTTATTCCTGGTTCTGCATTCAGGAATCACACCTGGCCATGCTTAGGGGACCATATGTGATCCTGGAAATCAAACCTGAGTCAGCCGCGTGCAAGGCAAATGCCCTACCAACTGTGTTATTGCTCCAACCCTCCATGGGACATTCTTATAGCAAATGATTTCTTGTAATTTGAAATTCAAATTTACTTGACATACTTTTATTCCTGTAATTTATTGCTAAAATAGAATATTTAAGACACTTAAATATTTTGGTTAAAATTTTAATACAAAACATTAACATTTGTTAAATATTAATGTAGGCATAAAAACAGAAATGAAGAGCAAAATTTGTTAGAATTCTGACTTTATCTCTGCCTTATGATTTTAAGTCTCCAGAAAAATAATTTAATATTTTTAATGGAGGATTATTACTATTTATTCAGTTATTGATTAGGCTGATTGAATCGGGCATGAATTCCACCTTACATTTTTTTCTTTTTTAAATTTATTTCCTCCCCGCCCCAACCAGGGCTACGGCAGCTGAAGACCTCCAGGACTAGCCACCACCATGCTGAGACCACTCTCCGCACACCTGAAGGTACCGGCAGAGGGACAAAGCCACGCAGGTTCCGGGGCCGAGATCTCCATGTCTACTCGGATTGGGGCCTAACATCCTCCACCCAGATCCTCCAAATTCCAGTAGGCGGGGGTCACACCCACCAACTGGCGCCCTGGCGCCGTGTAATCCCATTAGCGGCCAAGACTCAGAGACTATAAAAACCAGCTCTTGGAACCGTGCGGCCGCATTCGCGGCCGTGCAACATCTTATTATTACTTCTCATTCCTACTTTGGACAAACTGGCAGGTTACTGAATGTAGCCTGCCCACACGGCAGAGTCTGGCAAACTTCCCGTGGCGTACCCAATATGCCAAATACCAGTAACAATGATGGGTCTCATTCTTCTAAAGAGCCTTGAATATAATCTCAGGGCTAGGATGAAGGAGACGTTACTGGGGCCTGCTCGAGGCAATCGACGAATAACAGGATGATTTGTGAAATTTATTTATTGAATCTGCAGAGTCTCCTGCCCCCGTGTCTGGCTGTCCTCACTGGGGCCCCTTGGAGGGGGGCGGGTTGTGTTTCCCTCCCCACCCTGAGCAGAGCCCCAGCAGCCGAAGACCTCCAGAACCAGCCACAGCCATGCTGACACCACTCTCTACACGTCCGGCCAAGCCTCATGCATGAAGGAACCAGCAGAGGAACCCAGACTTGCAGGTACCGGGGTTGAGATCACCAAGCCTGCTCAGATTGGGACTGGGCCTTCCCCACCCAGATCCCTCATCTTCCAGTAGGTAGGCATTACACCCACCAGCTGCCACCAGCGCCAGGTGGTCCCATCAACGGCCAAGACCCAGAGACTATAAAACCCAGCTCCCGGAAGTGGCATCTTATTACCTAGTTTTTACTTTGGAGAACCCGGCAGGTTACTGAAAGTATCCTGCCCGCACGGCAGAGTCTGGCAAACTTCCTGTGTTGTATGTACTCAATATGCCAAATACCAGTAACAATGATAGGTCTCATTCTCCTAGACCTTGAAGAGCATTGAATATGGCTCTTTTGAAATCCCAGGGCTAGGAAGGAGACGCTAATGGTGCCTGCTCAAGGCAATCGACGAACAACAGGATGATAGTGATCGTGATTGTGATTTATTGAATCACCATGAGGGCAGTTACAAAGCTTTTGGGTTTAAGTCTTGGTCATACAATGATGAAACACCCATCCCTTCACTAGTGCCCATTTTTCACCACCGAAAAAACCCCAGTATACCCCTCATCCCACACCCTCCTCCTACTTGTGGTGCAGATGACTTCCACATTACTCTCTCTCTCTACTTTGATCACATTCAAGATTTTGACACCAGACCCACCATTATTATTTGGGATTTTACCCCAACACTCAGATCTGCTGAAAAGGCAACTGTAAACAATTTGTTTTCTATTGCTGGTTATGAATAACATATGATGTCACGCAGATGCAGTAGTGGCTGCGTGATTTTGGAATTCCAAAATTTTAACAATTAAATCTGGAGGGATTCCTGCTGGGTTCTGAGCTTTGTTCCTGAGTCTCTGGGATCATGGCTGTTAAGCAGCTTGATCAGGAGTCAGAGAGGCCGTTCATGGGCAGCGCCCCAGGGTCTCATTGGAGTGGGGAGGAACATGCTGTCTCCACCTCCATCCCATGAGGCCCCATGTGCCTAGTCACCGCGTGCCCAAACCTGACTGTCTAATGGCCTCTGTGGGATTGTGGCCACTGAGCTGCCAGGGGGAACAGGCCAGGGCACAAAACCTATTCTCACCTGGGGTGGCCTGGCACCAGTAATCTACTGCGGGGACCAAACTCATTTCTGCCAAAAGCTGCTGAATTCCAAGATTTATTTCTGAGTCTCTGTGATCATGGCTGTCAAGCAACTTGATCTGGAGCCAGAAAGGTCATTCGTGGGTGGCGACTTAGGGTCTCATTGAGGCGGGGAGGAAAGGGCCAGCTATCTCCCCATCCCGTGAGGCCCCATGTGTCTTGTCACTGCAGGCCCAAACCTGCCTGTACAATGGCCTCTGGAGGATGGTGGCCACCGAGCCGCCTAGAGGGAGCAGGCAGAGGGACAGCACCCTCCCCCCTGGGATGACCCAGCACCAGTAACCTACTGTGAGGACCTAACTCATTTCTGCAAAAGCTGTTGGGTTCCAAGATTTGTTTCTGAGTTTCTGGCATCACAGCCATTAAGCAGTTTTATCAGGAGCCAGAGAGGCCATTCATGGGTGGCGACTCACGGTCTCGTGGGGGTGGGGAGGAAAGGGATGGCTCCACCCTCATCCCATGAGGTCCCTCATGTCTCGTCACTGAAAGCCCAAAACTTACTGTCCAATGGCCTCTGGGGAATGGCGGCCAACAAGCCGCCAGGAGGAACAGGCCAAGGCATGAAACCTATTTCCACCTGGGGTGGCCCAGCGCTGTTAACCTACTGCATGTGCTGGAAACATTTCCACCAAAAGTCGCTAGGTTCTAAGATTTGTTTCTGAGTCTCTGGAATTATGGCCATTAGGCAGCTTGATCAGGAAGCAGAGAGTCTCTGCCTCCAATTATATAGCTGAGCCAGAGGTGGTTTGTGGGTGTGTCTCCCACATACCTAACTTTTGGCTGTTTATTTTCTTGGTGAACTTTTCCCCAAGTTGTTGGGGTCTGGCCAAAGACACAGCAGCAATTTGGGGGTATCTTGCAGCATGAAGGCACCATCAGGCTGCTGATGCACTTGCCTCACAGATACAGATTGCCCTGCTGGTGGCAAAAATTATTTAATTTTAAATAAGAAAAAAATGTGTTTCTATTTTCTCATGTAAATATATAATAAAACCGACTGCACCAGGCTTCAAGGCAGATTAATAATTTAGTTTTCTTTTTGTAAAAAATATTGGACCTAAAATAGACGTAATATAAATATAATATAAATATTGCTAAAATAAATTGGAATTTATTTATAATAGAATAAAATATATTTGCTTACTAAGGTATCATGAGATATGAGAGAACAGCGCAGAGTCTCCTGCCCTCCACCTGGCTGTCCTCACTGTGGGGGAGCAGGTTGAGTTTCCCTCCTTGCCCGGAGCTTAGCTCCGGCAGCAGAAGACCTCCAGAACCAGCCACAGCCATCGTTAGGACCACTCTCCACACATTCAGATGAGCCTCACACATGAAAGAACCGGCAGAGGAACCCAGGCATGCAGGACTCGGGCTGAGATCTCCAAACCTGCTCAGATCGGGACTGGGCCTCCTCCACCCAGATCCCCCATATTCCAGTATGTAGGCATTACACCCACCAACTTCCACTGGTACCATGTTATCCCATTAATGGCCAAGACCCAGAGACTATAAAACCCAGCTCCTGGAAGTGCATTTGTGGCCATGCAATCTCTTATTATCTAGTTCTTACTCTTGGAGAACCCATTAGGCCACCGAGAGTATCCTGCCAGCATGGCCGAGTCTGGAAAGTGCCCCATGGTGTATTCGATATGCCAAAACCTAGTAACAATGATGGGTCTCATTCCCCTGACCCTGAAAGAGACTTGAATTTGGCACTTTCTAAAATCTCAGGGCTAGGACGAAGGAGACGTTACTGGTACCTGCTCGAGGAAATCAATGAACAACAGGATGTCAGTGATAGAGTGAAGGTATCATGAAAGAATATTTTTTTAAAAATTCCTTTGTTCTAATACCATGATTTTTTAAATTATTACCACTTTTTCAAAGAAGAAATGCAAAATACTGAAAGGCTCATGAAAAAATGCTCTTCATCACTAACAATCAGAGAGATGCAGATCAAAACAACAATGAGATATCATCTCACACCACAGATACCGTCACACATCCAAAAGAACAAAAGCAACCAGTGTTGGCATGTATGTGGGGAGAAAGGAACTATCCTTCACTGATCGTGGGGATTTTAACTTGTCTAGCCTTTTTGGAAAATAATATGAACGTTTCTCAAAAGACTAGAAATTGAGATCCATTTGAACCAGCAATACCACTTCTGGGAATATACCCTGGGGGCCCAAAAGCACACAGCAGAAACACCATCTGCACTTCTATGTTCATTGCAGCACTATTTCATAACCAGAATCTGGAAACAACTTGAGTGCCCAAGAACAGATTAATGGATAAAGAAACTATGGCACATCTATACAATGGGAATACTAAGCAGCTGTCAGGAAAAATGAAGTCATGAAATTTGCCTATAAATGGATGGACATGGAGAGTAACATGCTGTGTGAAATGAGACAGATGGAAAGGGACAGATATAGAATGACTGCATTTGTTTGTGATATATAATCTATATATAGTAGAAGAATAATATCCATGGCCAGGGTAAACAGGGGTTAGGAGGACTGGTCAATATTTGGAACTATCCACAGCTGAGGGTAGGTAAGGTAGAGAAGAGACTGGTATGACAATAAGAGCTGGGAATGATCACACTGGACAAGATCTGAGGGTTAAAAGTAGGTAAGAGATATTCTTGTTAACATTTCAGTATCAATATTGTAAACTAAAATGCCCAAAAGGGGAGAGAGAGAGAGAGAGAGAGAGAGAGAGAGAGAGAGAGAGAGAGAGAGAGAGAGAGAGAGAGAGAGAGAGTGAAAGAGAAGAAAAGCGCTTGCCAAAGAGGCAGGCAAAGGGTAGAGGGTGAGGGGGTGATGGGAGGAAACCTGGGGACACTGGTACTGGGAAATGTACACAGGTGGAGGGATGGGTATTGGAATACTGTATGACCAAAATACAATCATGAAGAGCTTTGTAATGTTCTAAAAATAATAAAATTTAAAAATTCATTTTCTATGTAATATTTAGTGAGTTTGCATTTACTTTAAATTTGGCCAAAGTTCAGAAGGTAGTTTTTTATTTTTACTTAGTTTCAGTTAGAGTTTTTTGCTACACTGGCCGTGCTCAGGGCTTACACCTTGCTCTGTGCTCAGGAATCACTCCTAGTGGTATTTAAGGAACCATATTCAGGCCTGTGGGTTGAATTAGGTTGCTACATTCAAGACAAATATCTCTCTCATCCCCTAAGAGGATATTTTGATAATATTTGGATTAAGAATAAGTGATTCAGGCGCTGGAGAGATAGCACAGTGGGTAGGGCTTTTGCCTTGCACGCGGCCAACCCGGGTTGGATTCCCAGCATCCCATATGGTCTTCTGAGCACCGTCAGGACTAACTCCTCAGTGCAGAGCCAGGAGTAAACCCTGTGCAACGCCAGGTGAGACCCAAAAAGCAAAAAAAAAAAAAAAAAAAGAATAAATGATTCAAATCCAGAAACATAATCCTAGAAAAAAATCTAGAACAAACTATGTAGTAAATAGCTTATAAATTGTCATCATCTTTAAAATTAGAAATCTGTGGATTATTATATAGGATTGTCATTTATATCAATACAGTCATCAATAACCATGCAGTTATACATATTTATAATATGTCCATTTTCAAAATATTTTATTAGCACAGTAAAGTAACATGCAGGAGGAAATATTTTTTATTCCCCCACATTTTCTGTAACATACACACAAATATGCCACCTATTGATTAACAATTCATTGTATTTTCTTCTTTAGTTAACCAATGGATGCATTTTATGTTAAAAATTAAGAGTGTTGATGACGAATACACTTTCAAATCATAAGCACAACACTGCTACAAAGTTAATCGGTTCAAAATGATATCATTTGATGCAGAAGGTAGCTCAAAGGACTGAACGCATGCTTTGCATGAAGGAGGCTCGGGATTTATACCCTAAGCACAGCAGAGAGTATCCCTGAACACAGAGCTGGAAGTAACCCTAGTAAGGACCAACCACCTCTGCACAAATGACTCCATTTGACCCAATTATGTTCATGAAGTTGAAATTTTTTCAAAATAACTTTAATTATAAATTCAATGCCCTCTCATGTTCACATTTTTTCTTTCCCTTGTACTACAGGCATTCAGGCCATCACAACTATTTCTTGCCTCCTAAAATATATTTATATCAATAAATAGGCACCTATTAGAAATGCTCAATTCAACAATCTTCACTAATTTCACGGTCTTATTTTTAGGTCTGTGTCTTTTGTCATGTAAGGTTATAAAATCCAGTGAACATAGTCTTTTATGATAAAATAATAACAGTAATAATAACAGTATCAATATTAAAGCTGTTGCTGATTTTGCTGTTGTTTCTACTGACACCATGGCTCTAAAGTAAAAGGGCTTCCTGATAAGGTTCAAAAGGAAACAGTACTACCTGACACTGATATGTTGGATTAGACAAGATAATCATAGGTCACACTATGTTTTTCAGGAACTGGCTTACAGAAGCAGGAAATGTGTTTTAACTATTCTGGAGGAAGAAGCAGCAAGCAGAAATTCATTTAGACAACCCCTTATTGTTTCAGCTTGCCTTTTACTTTCAAAACAGCCAACCCAACACCCAAACCTATTATAAAGTATATTTTAAGAAGAAAAACAGCACAGGGTCTGCAGAGATAGTACAGTGGGTAGGGTTCTTGTCGTGTGACCAACGTGGATTTGCTCTCTAACACCCCCATATGGTCCCGTGAACCTGCCAGAATTGATTCCTGAGTGCAGGGCTAGGAGTTGGCACTGAGCACTGCCTGGTTTTAACTAAAAAAACAAAAACAAAACCACAGAGCATAAAAAACATGTAATATTTTGGTTCAGCAAGAGACTTCCCATTTCAAGACAACTATCTTTTTTGTCTTGATATATATGTTTTAATTTTCTTTCTTTCATTTTTTATTTATAGTTTCACTATTTACAATCATGCTAGCAACAGGATTTTATGCACACAAAATTCCAGTACCATACTTTCTCCCCAGCATTTCCACTTCTCTTCATCGTGAAGTCACCTTCCTTTTTTCAAGAAATAAACAAGCTAGAGATTTCAAACTACAACCTGTATAAAATATTCTCTGAACAAAAATAGCTTTTTTCATCACCATAATCATTGTTATTATTAATCTTTTAAATTTTTATTAATATTGATGGGAGAATTTATGAGGGCAATATTGGTAGAACTTTACAAAATTGGACTTCAAGATGTTTTCAGTTATATGATTCTATTAGCACAGACAACAGAAACAAAAATAGACAAGCATAACTACACAAAATAAATAGTTTCTACACAGCAAAAGAAACACAGGGTGGAGGGATGGGTATTTGATCATTGTATAATTGAAACCCAAGCACAAAATTTGTAAGTCTACAACTGTACCTCATGGCGTCTCACTAATAAAAATTAAAACAAAAAACAAAAAACTAAAAGACATCTAAATGAATGGAAGAAATATTTGCCCTCAACAAATTAAAGTTCTAATGTCCAAGATATATAAAGAACTAACAAATACCATCGTCATCAATAAGAAAGTTGCTATAAAAATTTGGGAGAGTATGAGGGTATGGTGCTGCCAGCAGGTCAATCTGTACCTATGAGGCGAGTGCATCAGCAGCCTTATGACACCTTCAGACTTCCAGATACCCCAAAATGGCTGCTGTGCATTTGGCCAGACCCCAAAAACTTGGGGCAAAGTTTACTAAGAAAGTAAACAGCCAAAAGTTAGGTATGTGGGAAACACACTCACAAACCACCTCCAGCTCAGCTATACCATTGGAGGTGTGTCCTCTCTGGTTCCTGATTGAACTGCTTAATGGCCATGATCCCAGAGACTCAGAAACAAATCTCAAACCCAGCGGCTTTTGGCAGAAATGTGTCCGGTCCCTGTAGTAGGTTACCAGTACTGGGCCAACCCAGGTGGGAATAGGTTTCATGCCTTGGCCTATTCCCCCCGGCGGCCCAGTGGCCGCCATCCTTCAGAGGCCACTTGACAGTCAGGTTTGGGCCCCCAGTGATGAGACACGCAGGGCCTCACGGGATGAGGGTGGAGCCCGTCCTGTCCTCCCCACCCCAACGGGACCCTAAGTCATCGCCCACGAGCAACCTCTCTGGCTCCTGATCAAGCTGCTTAATGGACATGATCCCAGAGACTCAAAAACAAATCTCAAAACCCAGTGGCTTTTTGCAGAAATGTGTCCGGAACCCACAGTATGTTACTGTTGCCGGGCCACCCCAGGGAGGAAAGGGTGTTGTCACTCCGCCTGCTCCCTCTTGGCAGCTTGGTGGCCATCATCCTCCAGAGGCCATTGGACAGTCAGGCTTCGGCCCGCAGAGACGAAACTTGTTGGACTTCACGGGATGGGGGTGGTGGGGCTGGACCTGTCCTCCCCACCCAACAAGACCTCAAGTAATCGCCCACGAACGGCCTCTCTGGCTCCTGAGCAAGGTGCTCAACAGCCATCATCCCAGAGACTCAGGAGCAACTCTCAAAACCCAGTGGCTTTTGGCAGAATTCCCTTCAGATTTAAGTGTAAAAATTTCGGAATTTCAAAATCACATGGCCCTACTGCAGCCACGCGACATCATTTGTTATTCATAACCAGCAATAGAACACAAATTGTCTACTGTTGCCTTTTCAGCAGATCTGAGTGTTGGGGTAAAATCTCAAATAATAATGGTGGGTCTAGTGTCGAAATATTGAATGTAATCAAAGTAGAGAGAGAGTAGTGTGGAAATCATCTGCCCCACAGGTAGGGGGAGGGTGTGGGATGGAGGCATACTGGGTTTTTGGCGGTGGATAATGGGCACTGGTGAAGGTACGGGTGTTTCATTGTATGACCGAGACTTAGACCTGAAAGCTTTGTAACTGCTCTCACAGTGATTCAATAAATAAAATTATAAAAAATGAAAAAAATTGGGAGAAGAAATGAACAACATTTCTATGAAGAAAACAAAGTCTCAATAGACATAAGAAAATGTGCTCATCACCAGTTATTATCAGGGAAATCCAAATCAAGGGGACAGTGAGATATTATGTCACACAAATCAGAATGAAACATAACAAAGTACCTGTGAACAATATGTGTTGGTGTGGTCATGGTAAGGAAAGGGACTTTCATCATTGTTGGTGGGAATGTTTTCTGGTTCAACCCCTGTGTAAAAGAGTATGAGGGATTCTATGAAAAGTAAGGATAGTTTCTAAATGACCTAAAAATTCCACTTCTTGGTCTCTATCTAAAGACGCAAAAAAATTTATTTTAAAGTACCTATACACACAATTATTCATTATGATATTTTTAACCATATCTAGGCAATGGAATCATCCTAGGTGCTGTCATGACAGATGAGTGGATGAATGTGTATAAACACAATATAATACTACACAGCTGTAAAGAAAGGAGAAATTGTGCATCTTTCTTTGACTTGGATGAAATTGGATAGTATTGTGTTAAGCACAAAAATAAGAAGAAATACATATACTGGATTATCTCAGTAACCTATGGTATATAGATTAAAAGGACAAGGGAATGCAAGGTGCCATTGTGGGAGAATCTAGATTACCTAGTCCCTAAATTATAGAACTGAAGATAGGAAAGGAAATAAATCAAGGAGGACGTTAGAAGATGAAGACAGGAAGTAACAGGTGATGATGCCAGGGGTGGTCTTAAATATGTTTGTGATGTTAAGGTGTAATATATATATATATATATATATATATATATACACATATATATATCACCTAAACAAAAAACAGTGAAAGAATGAGATCCAACTACAACAACCATATTTAAAATGTGCCTGTCAAGAAGGCTGGCTGGGGATGGGAGGGAGCATGAGGACATTGGTGAAGGGAAGTTGACACTGATTGTGGAATTCTTTTTACAATATTAGATGCTTGGAACTCAATGATGAAAACCTTTATAATTCAAAGTGACTTTAATAATTCTTTAAAAGGTCTCTCTGTCACCTTCCCTCCCTGTCTGTCTATCTCTCTTGCTATATATATATATATATATATATATTTATACATATATAAATATATAATGATTTTCTGTCATTAAAAAAGATAAGATGTTACTTAGGTTAAAATGTATAGAACTTGATATGACTGCTAAATGATTAATAATTAATAATTACAGACACAGGTTAAAGACAATTATGCAGAACATGACTTTCTAGAGTAAGCACACTTACGAAAAAAAGCAAAACTAATCCTAGAATTGGTAAAATGTACAAAACAAATCCTATGATGGGTGATGAAGGAAAATGATAGAGAAGAAAGGGATGTCTAGACGTGTCTGTTGGATCACGGCATGGTGCATCATTTAATGAAGGGTGCTATGAGTTCACATAAGTAATCTAGGCTATTGCTGCCATGTTGCTTCTACTGAAATCCCTGGGATTGGTTATTTTAATTCTTTCTTTTGTGAATCAGTGTGATTGTATACCAGAAATCTTCATATTGCCAATCTTGAGGCATTTTTTCTGCCTGGATTGCTCACTAACACAGATGCTATTATTCCTTCAGCTGGATAAATGAGTGAAGCCCCAGGCTTTGTCTTGGAGGCTTAGCATTAATCTGTGTTAGGCTAGAGACACATGCATCATCTTTTCTAGAAAAATTTTTTGAGTATTTACTGTCTAGTGACAGTACTCAGCCTGGAACTGGTGAGTGTATTGTACTGGAGCACTAAATGCCCCCACAGTCCTAATGCCCCCACATGTCTAATTTCTCTTTAAATATCCCCAAGGTAGTTTTTACAGCCTTTGCTTATTTAGTAACAGGAGCTCCAACTTCCGTCTTCCTATTCCACCAATACTGCAGGTATTAATAGCCATCTAAATATGCAAGTCCTAGAATTGATCACAAGAAGTTCCCTAGTTAGTTGTATGAGATATATAGTTGACTACCATTTTAAGGATATTTTCTCTATTGAGGTCTATTCCACCAAAAGAAGCCTATGGGCGTTAGTTGCATGGATATATGATTGACTATTTCCTTGAAAAAGAGATATTTTCCTTATTGATATCTTATTACCTCATACTTTGTTTTATGATTCATTTGTTTAGATAGAATGATTTAAACACTATAACATTTTATTATCATGAAGCTATACTTAACCTGCAATGTAGCCTGAATCTGACTTCATGATTGTTTCAGACATTTTCTCACATTTTCTCACCCCCCATGAACAGTTGTATGTATCAGTTCCTACATAGTACCATTTTCTTAATTCTACTCAAGCATTCAGGAACATCACTTTTATCATTGCCTTTGCTTTGTTTTCACTGTTGGGTCCATTTTTCTAATTTTCCTAAATACCATATTTTTTAAACAAAATGGTGAAATGATCTCCTGTTTTTGATTACTGAAAATGGAGTCCATCTTATCTGTAGTTAATACTACTGCATTCACAGATAGTGAAATGTGCCTTTCTTATTTATACTGATCAAGCACATTCTGTATCATATTCTCAGGAAATTTTAGTGCAACCATTGAACCATATTATGTAAGATTATCTTTAAAACCAAATGAGAGGATAAAGGCAATGCTTTATCATATTAAAATTAGGTTATTCCCATAGCTACAACATCCAGAATATACTTTACTCTCTGGGTACTTATATATTATCTTATGCTGCTGGACTAGATATTGAGCTCTGTGCTTAACAAAATTTTATTAAAATGACTTACAATACCATATACAATGTTTAGGCCTTTCAAATGTTTCAATGTATAAAAAGCTACACATTCAGCTCCCGTACAATGAACCATTAATTAATTTCAATGAAATGAAACACGTATTAAAAGACAATTATGCTACTATGCCTACATAATTTATTGTACCTTATAAATTTTTATCCTATGTCCCAAACAAACTCAAAAGTTCGTCTGTAATACAATAGTAACATTATTTTATTACAATATTACAGCATAGTAACGTTATTTTATTAATAATAATAAAATAATAATTTATTTTATTAATAGTAAAAGCTCTCTCTGTAATACAATTGTAACATTATTTTCACATATATAAAATATATTTTAAAAACTGAAGATATGACAGTAAAATTTTAATCTTCTCTACTTTAATACAAAAGTGGTTCTAGAAATGCAATATCTTATGATACAGCATACCTGCTATTGAGTGTGTATACTGTTTCAAAGTTGTTAAAATGGCCTGGTTTGAACCCTAACATTGAGGTTTGAAGTGTAATTATGTGCAGATTCATAAATTTTTGGAAAATATATTTCTTCATGGTATTTTTGTACTTTCAAAATTCAGCTGCACAAAAATTGTTCATAGAAAGATAATGACTTCTCTGTAAACATCATAAAGTTCATAGAAAGATAATGACTTTCCATAGCACCTGCCCTAAGTTTAAGTTAGGCTATGTTGGTTATATACTTAACAGAGACACCGATGTTTTAGTTTCTTTGATTTTTACAGGGCTGGAGCAATAGCACAGCTGGTAGGGCGTTTGCCTTGCACTCAGCCAACATGGCCGACCTGAGTTTGATTCCTCCGTCCCTCTCGGAGAGCAAGCTACCGGGAGTATCTCGCCCGCACTGCAAAGTCTGGCAAACTACCCGTGATGTATTCGATATGCCAAACACAGTAACAATTGTCACAATGGAGACGTTACTAGGCCCGCTCGAGTAAATCGATGAACAACGGGAGGACAGTGACAGCGACAGTGATTTTTACAGATCTTTTTCTTGAAATTTCTAAAGAAATTCAAACTCACGATCCCCTGATAATGAATAATCTGGCTTCCATTTTTAAGTGTTATAAAATATATTGGGCTGGACCAATAGCACAGCGAGTAGGGCATTTGCCTTGCACATGGCTGACCCAGGATTGATTCCTCCATCCTTCTCAGCGAGCCCGGCAAGCTACCAATAGTATCCTGCCTGCACATCAGAGCCTGGAAAGCTCCCCATGGTGTATTCAATATGCCAAAAACAGTAACAACAATTCTCAAAATGGAGATGTTACTGGTGCCCGCTCGAGCAAATCAATGAACAACACGTGGACAGTGCTAAGTGCTACATAAAGTATATAAAATAAATCCATAACAAGTTATGTTCCCTTCAGCACTAGGTTTTACTTTTTCCAAGAAAGTCTTTGACTACTGTAATTTAGTACAAAGAAAAAGACATTGAAAATTTTATTATAGTTTATAGAGTTATAATATTGGCAAAGTTTATGGTGTCGATATACAAAACCTGATGCCACAACACTGCCATAGTGCACACAACTCTTAAGCACTATACTTAAATCACCTCTAGACTGATATTCTTTCTCTCTTGGTTGTATGCTTTTTACATGTCAATTGATTTTACATTCCAATGTCAAAGATTTTTCAGTGTTCATTACTTTCTATCCTCTTATCTCGTCTCTTTGTTTTCAAAGGATGAATGAGATAAACTGATATTTGTCCTCTGCCTAACTTATTTCACTTAGCATGAAATCCACTAGTTCCATCCAAGTTGTAGTAAACTGCAAGATTCTATCTTCTCTAGATACATATTATTCCATTGTGCACTGTTACATTTTCATATGAGATTAACCTAGTAAGTACAGTTTTGAACTATGCCTATAGAGACAACTGTTTTGTTTCCTCTTACTGATACAAATTGCTATAAAACATGTAATCAATTTAGAGAAAAAATAAATCCATTATGTTACAGATATGACATATAATTTCAGATTGAATTGTCAATTCGACTTCAATGACCAAACTCTATAGATGCGTGTAAGAGATATACTCAAATGCATATAAAACTTGAAGTCATCCTCACTTGTATCAAGCAATATAGAACGGTAATGTTGCTCAAGGGTTAGAGTAATACCTTGTGTAAGGTCCAGAGTTTGATCTCTAGCACAGCATGCACCTTCAACATTGCCAGTTGTAACCCCTACAACAACAGCAGCAACAATAGGTTATAAAAATAAAGTACACATATTTGATAACAGTTCTAAGCATTTTAAGAAGTAACATTGGCTTGCCCTTACTCCTCTCACAGGGAGCTAAGATGAGTTACACCCATCACAGTACTCCCCAGGCACACCCAATATCATCAGGCACTTGTAGTACTCTGTATTTATCTTTAAACTCTCCTTTGTGCTTTTCTCTCCTGTTTATAACAAATATCCCCAAATCGAATTCTGTAACTATAGGTCAAATCTTCTGAGGGCTCTGGATTTTGTATAGGTAAGTGAAATATTGCTTTTCTCTTTCCTTTATGTCCTTTGCATTGTTTATTTTAGAGCAATGTCCTTTTTTATAGACAAAGGAAGACAGTTACCATTATGATTGGGGTTAACTGACTCTGAAAAATATGTACTACTGGGCATCTGCCATATTTACTGGACTTAAGCCTCAGTTGCCTTTAGGAACAACCCTCAGTTGTTCTTAACAATCCAAAAAGGGGATCCTGGTGAGGGACTTGGATCGACCCAGGACAAACAGTAAACTGCCATTGCATCGAAAAGAGACAGGTTAAGCACCATAAGAATTATAATAAGCTGGGGAAGATGGGGCTGAGGACAGAAGCGGAGAGAACAAAGGCGCGCACGTGCTTGAGGATTCCTGAGGCCTCCATGACATACATCTCTTCCATGTAATAAACTGCTGCTAAGACCAACCAGCTTGGCCTCGTTTCCTTCCTTCGCCTGACCACTGCAATCGACCTCCGTGGCGCCAGCCTTTTATTTTTTGTGTATTTACACAATCAGCTGTGCTCAGGAATTACTCCTCAGGAATCACTCCTGGAAGTGCTAGGAGTCCAGGTGGGGTGTTGAATATCAAACCCGGATCAGTCACATGTACAGCCCGCCTCCAAGGGCCTGGGACCATTTCTGGACACGCGCACCTAGATCCAGCCCCTAGAAAGCCGGTTTTCAAGCCATGAGCTGCGCGGGACGGGCACGGAGGCCCAGCTCTGGGCAACAAAGCTGAACGGCTCCAATTCCAAACTGGAGACGTTCCCAATTCCTCGCCCAGTGCCAGGAACTCTTTCCGGAGCTGCGGCCGCTAACGTGGCCTGCGAAATATTTTCCCACTACGTATGCCATAGGAACCATAAGCTACCTTCTTAGATGGAAACTTCTCTAGTTTACCTTAGCCACTAGAAACACAGTAGCCAATAACTCATAAGCCTATCTTAACTCACACTGCATATCAAGCAGAATAGTAACAGTGAACGTGAAGGACTAAACCACACCTCTCACAATGGTAAAGCAACGCAAAAGCCCACCAAACTTTCATATTGAAGAGTCTAGCCCAGATGACACCAACAGTGCTGTAGTGTTAGACAACCTCTCTGACAAGGAATTCAGGAGGGAGCTACTTAGGATGCTTAGGGAATTAAAAGAAACAATGGAAAGCAATGCCAATAGAAGACAAGAGGATCTGAAGGCAGAAATGAGGAAAATGCAATCAGAAATGTCAGACATGAAAAATCTCGTAGGCGAATTGAAAAGCTCAGTGGAAGGCCTCAGCAGCAGAGTAAGAGCTGCTGAGAACAGAATCAGTGAACTCAAAGATGAAGTTCAGAGACTCTCCAGAAAAGAGCAAAAAATGGAAAAGAGACTCACAATTCGGGAACAGATGTCAAGAGAAGATCATGATGAAGCCAAGAGGGGTAACATAAGAATTATTGGAGTCCCAGAGGTACAGAAAGAAAACCTTGATGAAGAAGAAACTGTCAAAGACATCATCGCTACAACGTTTCCAGAGCTGAAGAAAACTTGTGACCACATTCAGGAGGCCCGAAGGGTACCAGCTAGAAGAAATCCGAATAAAAATACCCCAAGACACATTCTGATCAAAATGACCAAAACCTTAGACAGAGACAAAATTCTGAAAGCAGCAAGATCGAAGAATGAAATCTCTTACAAAGGAGCATCCCTAAAATTCACAGCTGATTTTTCTGATGAAACCCTCATGGCCCGAAAACAGTGGTGGGACATAGTGAAAAAACTCAATGAAATAAATGCCTCTCCAAAAATACTTTACCCAGCGAGACTCTCATTCATAATAGAAGGAACAACACACAGTTTCACAGACAAACAACAGCTCAGGAACTTCATAGACTCAAAACCATGGTTACAAGAACAACTAAATGGGCTACTTTAAGGCAAGAAAGGCCCCTCAAATACACCAAATTTTAACAGAACAATGGGACAAAATCCCATAACAATAATCTCTCTCAATGTCAATGGGCTAAACGCACCAATTAAAAGACATAGAGTGGCAGGATGGATTAGAAAATTGAACCCAACATTCTGCTGCCTGCAAGAAACGCATCTCAATAGTCAAAGCAAACACAGACTCAGAGTCAAAGGCTGGAAAACAATCCTACAGGCAAACAGCTCCCATAAAAAAGCTGGGGTAGCCATCCTTATATCAGACCACATCGATTTCAGAGTGAGGAAGGTCATAAGAGACAGTGAAGGCCATTTCTTATTGATCAAAGGATCTGTACAACAGGAAGAACTTACAATAATAAATGTATATGCACCTAATGAGAGACCAGCAAAGTACTTAAAACAACTACTCATAGATTTGGAAAAAGACATCAATTGCAACACAATACTAGTGGGAGACTTCAACACTGCTTTGTCACCTCTTGATAGATCAACCAGACTCAAGCTTAGCAAGGACATACTTCATTTGAGGGAAACAATGGAAGAAAGGGACTTAGTAGATATATATAGGACACTTCATCCACAAAAAGCTGAATACACATTCTTCTCAAGCGTACATGGAACATTCTCCAAGATAGACCACATGCTGAGTCACAAAACATGCCTCCATAAAATTAAGAAGATAGAGATTGTATCAACAATCTTTTCAGACCATAATGCGCTGAAATTAGAAGTAAATCACACACAAAAACAGAAAACTAAATCAAACACCTGGAAATTAAACAGTGCACTATTGAACAACGAGTGGATTAGACAGGAAATCAAAGAGGAAATCAAAAGATTCCTAGAAACGAATGAAAATGAGAACACGAGTTACCAAAACTTATGGGACACAGCAAAGGCTGTGTTAAGAGGAAAGTTTATAGCTCTACAAGCATTCCTCAGGAAGGAGCAGCGAGCACACATAAGTAACCTAACCTCACAGCTTAAGAGCTTGGAGAAGGACCAAAAAAAGGAGCACAACCCGAACAGTAGAAAGGAAATAATAAAACTCAGAGCAGAGATTAACGAGATGGAAACCCAAAAAACAATCCGAAAGATCAATGAAACCAAAAGCTGGTTCTTTGAGAAAATTAACAAGATCGATAAGCCTCTAGCAAAACTCACAAAGAAATGGAGAGAGAAAACCCTAGTAAACCGAATCAGAAATGAAAAGGGGGTCATTACAACAGAAACCACAGAAATACAGAGGATCCTCAGGGAGTACTTTGAGAAGCTTTATGCCACGGAACATCAAAACCTCAAGGAAATGGATAAATTCCTAGACTCCTACAGACTCCCAAGGCTTAACCAAGAAGACCTGGAATACCTGAACAGACCTATCACCATCAAGGAAATTGAAATGCTAATTAAAAGTCTCCCCAAGCACAAAAGCCCTGGCCTGGGTGGATTCACTAGTGAATTCTCCCAAATCTTTAAAGAGGACTTACTCCCAATGCTCTTTAAGCTTTTCCATGAAATTGAAATATCAAATACACTTCCGAACAGTTTCTATGAAGCAAATATCACACTGATACCAAAAGCAGACAGAGATAACACAAAGAAAGAGAACTACAGGCCGATATCCCTGATGAACACAGATGCAAAGATCCTCAACAAACTACTAGCAAATAGAATCCAACTACTCATCAAAAAGATCATACACCATGACCAAGTAGTATTCATCCCAGGGATGCAAGGATGGTTTAACATTCGAAAATCAATCAACATAATCCATCATATCAACAAAAGAAAAGATAAAAAGCATATGATTATATCAATAGATGCAGAGAAAGTATTTGACAAGATCCAGCACCCCTTTATGATGAAAACCCTAGCCAAAATGGGTATAGAGGGGACCTTCCTCAACATAATTAAAGCCATCTACCACAAGCCTACAGCAAGCATCATCCTCAATGGGAAAAACTGAGAGCCTTCCCTCTAAGATCAGGGACGAGATAGGGATGCCCACTCTCTCCACTTCTGTTCAATATAGTACTGGAAGTACTTGCAATAGCGATTAGGCAAGAAAAAGATATTAAGGGCATTCAGGTAGGAAAGGAAGAAATCAAGCTCTCACTATTCGCAGATGATATGATACTATACTTAGAGAACCCAATAACCTCCACCAAAAAACTCCTAGAAACAATAGACTCGTATAGTAAAGTTGCAGGTTATAAAATCAATACCCAAAAGTCCATGGCTTTCCTATACGCAAACAGTGAGAGAGAAGAAAGCAACATGAAAAAAACAATCCCGTTCACAATTGTGCCCCAGAAAATTAAGTACGTAGGAATCAGCTTAACTAAGGAAGTAAAGGACCTGTACAAAGAAAACTACAAAACGCTACTTCAGGAAATAAAAGCGGACATGAGGAAATGGAAAGCTATCCCCTGCTCATGGGTCGGGAGACTTAACATCGTCAAAATGGCAATACTACCGAAAGCATTGTATTAATTCAATGCAATCCCCATAAGGATACCCATTACATTCTTCAAAGAAATGGAGCAAACACTCCTGAAATTTATATGGAAAAATAAGCCCCCACGAATAGCTAAAGGAATTCTTGGGAGAAAGAAAATGGGAGGAATCAACCTCCCTAACTTCAAACTGCACTACAAAGCAGTAATAATTAAAACAGCATGGTACTGGAACAAAGGCAGAACTGCAGACCAATGGAACAGGGTTGAATACACTGACATCTCCCCTCAATAATATGATCATCTAATCTTTGATAAAGGTGCAAGTAATGTGAATTGGAGTAAGGAAAGCCTCTTTAATAAATTGTGTTGGCATCACTTGATGGCTACATGCAAAAAAATAGGCTCAGGACTCTGCCTAACACCATGTAAAAAAGTAAGATCAAAATGGATTAAAGACCTCAACATCAGACCAGAAACCATAAGGTACATTGAAGATAAAGTTGGCAAAACCCTCCATGATATTGAAGCTAATGGTATCTTCAAAGATGCCACGCCACTGGCCAAGCAAGTGAAAACAGAGATAGATAAATGGGACTATCTTAAACTAAGAAGCTTCTGCACCTCCAAAGAAACAGTGACCAAAATACAAAGACAGTCTACAGAATGGGAAAGGATATTCGCCGAATTCACATCTGACAAGGGGTTGATATCCAGGATATACAAAATACTGGTTAAACTCCACAAGAAGAAAACATCCAACCCCATCCAAAAATGGGGCAATGAAATGAACAGAAACTTTCTCAAAGAAGAAATCCGAATGGCAAAAAAGCACATGAGAAAATGCTCTACATCATTAATCATCAGAGAGATGCAGATCAAAACCACAATGAGATACCATCTCACACCTCAAAGACTGGCCCACATTCAAAAGAACAATAGCAATCAATGCTGGCGTGGATGTGGCGAGAAAGGGACACTCCTTCACTGTTGGTGGGAATGTCCACTGGTTCAGCCCTTCTGGAAAACAGTATGGACGATTCTCAAAAAATTAGAAATTGAGCTCCCATTTGACCCAGCAATACCACTCCTGGGAATATATCCCAGAGAGTCAAAAATGTATAGTCGCAGTGACATCTGCACTTGTTTGTTCATTGCAGCACTCTTTACAATAGCCAGAAACTGGAAGAAACCTGAATGCCCAAGAACAGATGACTGGTTAAAGAAACTTTGGTACAGCTACACAATGGAGTACTATGTAGCTGTTAGAAAAGATGAAGTCATGAAATTTGCATACAAGTGGTACAATATGGAAAGTATCATGCTAAGCGAAATGAGTCAGAAAGAGAGGGATAGACATAGAAGCATTGCATTCATCTGGGGGATATAAAGTAACAAAGTATGAGATTAATACCCAAGAATAGCTGAGATAAGCACCAGGAAGATTACTCCATAACTTAGAGGCCAGCTGGGTATCCTAGAGAAAGGGCAGTTCAGACAGATAAGGGAGCACTAAATAAAGGATGTTTGGAGGATCCTCCCAGGAGGGGAGATGCATGTCGAAAGTAGACTATGGACTGAACATGTTTGCCACTCAATGCCTCTTTTGCAAACCACAACACCCAAACGGAGAGAGAGAACACAGGGGATTGCCCTGCCACAGAGGCATGGGGGGATGGGGGGATGGGGGTGGGAGGGATATTATCCATGGTGGTGAAAAACGGGCACTGGTGGAGGGATGGGTATGTGATCATTGTGTAATTGAAACCCAAGCACAAAAAATTGTAAATCTACAACTGTAAAAAAAAATAAAAAAATAAAATTAAAAAATAAATAAATTAATTAAAAAAAAACAAGAATTATAATAAGCTAAGAGCGTGGTCAGGTAACAAACTCTGTCATGACCACAAAAGATGTAACTGGATAATGACCCTGATGGGATTAGGAAAGACTAACCTGGCCTGAAGACTGTAGTCTGGGATTTATAATGAGATATCCCCAGAAAGATCCACCTTTAAGTTTAATATAAACTTAGTATAACTCTTACTGTGTTCATACAGAATGACTAGAAATATTAGTAAGAAGTAAATTTAATATGGTTGTTTAAATGAATTACTAGCTAAGGAAAGGAGAAAGCAATGTGCTCTTTGATGGAATCCCGCCCTTAGGAAGATCTCCTTGCAATCTAGAGTGCTGAACCCTTAGATGAGATGTTGTCCTTGTAAGAACTTCCCCTAAAGGAAGGGCTTTACATCTATTCTTTTTATGATAATGTTAAACCATGCCTATGTGAAATTGATACCCCCTCCTTCAAAATTTCTATATAAATAATGTGGTGAGACTTGAATAAATGACCACCAATTATCAACCAACCTGATAGCCCCCATTCCTTCATTCATCCATCACTGTTGACAGGCCAGGAGTGGGGGAATGGTGACCTGCCTGAACACACAAGGGGACCTTCAGGTCACTGTGGCAGGTCAGTGACCACCCAGAACAGTGACATACATATATAAAATAACTTTTCTATATGAAATGACAAATGTCTCAGACAGTTTGGATATGTTCAGGAAAGTATGGTAGACTAAATAAATAATATCTGTACTATTGAAGTATTACTTTAAATATGATTAAATATGACTATAAATTGGAAATTTTTATTATTTACTTCATATAAGCTGCCTCTCTTTTTAAATTGTACATCATTTGGGAAATATGCAACATTTATTTTAAATACCATAATAAATATAACCTTATGATTATTTTTGATGTTTTATTTTGGTTTTTTTTTGGGGGGGGGCACACCCTGAAGTGCTCAGGGCTTAGCATTAGTTCTATAATTAGGGGTGACTCCTGGTAGATGCAGGGGACCATAATGGATGCTGGAAAATGAACCTGTTTTGATTGCATACAAGGCAAGTGCCCCACCAGCTGTACTATCTCTCCAGCCCCTGTATATTAAAATGTTTATAAGAAATGAGCCCGGCAAGCTACCGAGAGTATTCGATATGCCAGACACAGTAACAACAAAGTCTCCAATGGAGACGTTACTGGGCCCGCTCGAGCAAATCGACGATCAACGGGAGGGGCCTTTTATGCTTTTAAAAATAAACCAGGTGTATAATTGCAATGTATAAACATTATCTATGGAAGGTAGAACTCTTGCTTTTTTTTTACTTGTGCAGGTTTTAATATGCTTTTTTGAGTGAGTATTCATTTTTTTAATGAATTAGTGTAAGTATTGTTATTACTGAAATTTTGTTTGTTTTATGATATCCTCTATATTTAGTTTGTTAATTTTAATTCAAGACTAAGGACCTGAGTGTCTACGTCACTTTGTTTAAGTCTGAATCCTGATTTCTGCCATTTTTAGGTAGTGTTAGAAAATTTGCTCTTTTTTTTTTTTGGAAGCTGAAATTATGTGTAGATTTCAATGAAGAGATGGAATCAGGAAGTTTAACTAGGTTTATATAAAAGAGCTTCTTAAAATGACCATTCCTGATAAACATGTTATTGCATCAGTTGACTTTTGCTACATAACAAGACATCCTCAAATTTAGTGACTTTAAATAACAACCATGAATTTAGATGGTAATTCTCCAAATACAGATTTGGGCTGGACTCAGCTGGACTCACATATGCATTTGTGGTCACATATGGGTATACGAGTCAGTGTCCAGCTGGATAGAAGCCTAGATTGGAATGGCTTTTCTGATGCTGTTGGAGGAAAGATGAAGGAGTGGGGGGCGAGTGCAAAGGTGATGGCCAAGAAGATGAAGAGAGACGAGATAAGCACAGAAGACCTGGTCCAGACCATGAAACTTATACAATGTCAGCACCACACATGGGACACTTCTAATCAAGTATATTGTTTTTGCTTAAGAGAAGATGAAGGACTTTCTAACACAAGACATGCAGTGGATGTCAATCAAGGAGTCTAACTAACTCAGGTATAACTCATTGCAATGTTCATACTTTGCAAAAAGCCTTATCTCTTTTCTTTATATATGATCAACATTGATGAAGGCTTAAGTTGTAAAAATCAGGAAAATGGTTTTCTTACTGTGGCTTCTGCCAACAACAACAAAAACAAAATGTTAAGGGGGGAATCAGAGCACCCTGACTTAGCAAATTGTGGCACTTTAACAGACATGGCCAGATGTCCATGAAACACCAAGTTTATTCAAAGAATAGATGCTGGAAATCTTGCAGAAAATAAGTTAGGCAACATGGTCTTATAGATTGGACCAAAATCAGGCTTTCTGGGTGTCATTCAAGGGTCTCTCAATTCAGACAATTTACCTAGTCCTTTTGAATGTAAAGTTCTTAATCTGTAGTATAGACATGGGATGACATGGAGAATTTGTGCAAATTAAACAACATATTACCAGAGCACTGAGACTGGCTTTTATTAAGTGCTCAGTAGCTTTTTTTTGAGTCCATTATCAAGGTTTTGGTTATAAGAAGATGGTTCTACAGTTAAGGTTGTAGAGCTGAATTTGGGAACCGATGCATATATCATTTTAAATGAACAGAGAAGTAGAGCTATGCACTTTAGAGAAAAATTTAAATACGAATATAAATAAATTCTGAGGAGTGCCTTGACTCTGATTCTCTGAGACTGATAACTTTGTTCACACTGGTTTTATTGGCATGATTAATTTTAGCTATTGTTATACTCCCCCTTGGTGTGTTATCATTTTATTTATTTTTTTTAATCATTTTTTTATTAGTGAAACACCATGAAGTACACTTATAGACTTATAAATTTTTGTGCTTGGGTTTCAGTTATACAATGATCAAGTACCCATCCCTCCACCAGTGCCCATCCTCCCCCACCACGGGTCCTAGCATCCCTCCCACCCCCCATCCTCCCCCCCCCCCCCCCGTCCCACCCTGCCGCTGTGGCAGGGCATTCCTCCCTGTTCTCTCTCTCTTCTTTTGGGTACTGTGTTTTGCCAGAGAGGCATTGAGTGGCAGTCATGTTTGGTCTATAGACCACTTTTAGCATGTCTCTCCCACCCTGGGAGGGTCTTCACAACACCCTTTATTTGGTGCTCTCTTCTCTATCTGAGCTTCCTTCTCACCTACAGACTTTCAAAGTAGTCTCTGATGATCTCTTGAATTTCTTTAGTTTCTGTTGTGATATCCCCATTCTTATTTCTGATTCGATTTATTAAGGCTCTCTCTCTGTTTCTTTGCGAGTGTTGCTAGTGGTTTATCTATCTTATTTATTTTCTCGAAGAACCAGCTCTTGGTTTTATTGATCTTTCGGATTGTTTCTTTGTTTTCCATGTCGTTGATTTCTGCTCTAAGTTTTACGATCTCTTTCCTTCTGCCTGATTTAGGCTCTTTCTGTTGATCCTTTTCTAAGGTCTTGAGCTGTGAGGTCAAGTTGTTTATGTGCATCGTTTCTACAGTCCTAAGATATGCTTGCAGAGCTATAAATTTTCCCCTTAATACAGCTTTCGCTGCATCCCATAAGTTCTGGTAGTTTGTGTCTTCATTCTCATTTGTTTCCAGGTATCTTTTGGTTTCGTCCTTGACTTCGTTCTTGACCCACTCATTGTTCAGCATCGAGTTGTTTAATTTCCAGGTGTTTGATTTTGTTCTCCGTGTCAGTGTGTGATTCACTTCTATCCTCAGTGCGTCATGGTCTGAAAAGATGGCTGATACTATTTCTATCTTCCTGATTCTGTTGAGGTATGTTTTGTGTCCTAAGACATGGTCTATTTTGGAAAATGTTCCGTGCGCACTGGAGAAGAATGTGTATTCTTTCTTTTTGGGGTGTAAAGCCCTGTATAAGTCCATAAGCCCTTTCTCTTCTATTTCTTCTTTCAAAGCCAATAATTCCTTGCTGGGTTTTGTTCTTGTTGATCTATCCAGAGTTGATAAGGCGATGTTGAAGTCTCCAACTACTATTGTGTTGGTAGCGATGTCCTCCTTAAAATCTGTTAGCAGTTGTTTTAGATATTTAGCTGTTCCCTCATTAGGTGCGTATACATTTAAGAGTGTGATTTCTTCCTGCCGTATGTATCCCTTGATGAAGAGAAAATAGCCTTCCCTGTCCCTTCTAATCTTTTTCAATGTGAAATTAATGTTGTCGGATACTAGTATGGCCACCCCAGCTTTTTTGAAGGGGCTGTTTGCTTGCAGGATTGTTTTCCATCCTTTGACTTTGAGTCTGTGTTTGTTCTGGCTGTTGAGATGAGTTTCTTGTAGGCAGCAGAATGTTGGGTTCTGTCTCTGTATCCATTTTGCCACTCTGTGTCTCTTCAATGGTGAATTTAGACCATTGACATTGAGAGAGAGTATGGTTATGGGGTTTTGTGTCATTTTCTGTAGGGTGTGTTGTGGTTGTAAGGTTTGTCTTTTATTATAGTAGCCCCTTTAGGCCTTTCTTTAGGTTTGGTTTTGAGTCTATGAAGATCCTGAGCTGCTGTTTATCTAGAAAATAGTGTACTGTTCCTTCGATTTTGAGGGAGAGTTTAGCTGGATAGAGTATTCATGGGGAAGCATTCATTTCCGTGAGTTTTTTGACTATATCTTGCCACTGCCTTCGGGCTTTTGTTCAAGATATAGTCTCTGAGGTGTGAGATGGTATCTCATTGTGGTTTTGATTTGCATCTCCCTGATGATTAATGATGTAGAGCATTTTCTCATGTGCTTTTTTGCCATTCGGATTTCTTCTTTGAGAAAATTTCTGTTCATTTCATTGCCCCATTTTTGGATGTTTTCTTCTTGTGGAGTTTAACCATTATTTTGTATATCGTGGATATGAACCCCTTGTCAGATGTGTATTCGGCGAATATCCTTTCCGATTCTGTAGACTGTCTTTGTATTTTGGTCACTGTTTCTTTTGAGGTTCAGAAGCTTCTTAGTTTAAGAGAGTCCCATTTATCTATCTCTGTTTTCACTTGCTCGGCCAGTGGCGTGGCATCTTTGAAGATACCATTAGCTTCAATGTCATGGAGGGTTTTGCCAACTTTATCTTCAATGTACCTTATGGTTTCTGGTCTGATGTTGAGGTCTTTAATCCATTTTGATCTTACTTTTGTACATGGTGTTAGGCAGAGTCCTGAGCCTATTTTTTTGCATGTAGCCGTACAGTGATGCCAACACAATTTATTAAAGAGGATTTCCTTACTCCACTTCACATTACTTGCACCTTTATCAAAGATTAGATGATCATATTATTGAGGGGAGATGTCAGTGTATTCAACCCTGTTCCATTGGTCTGCAGTTCTGCCTTTGTTCCAGTACCATGCTCCCGACCCATGAGCAGGGGAAAGCTTTCCATTTCCTCATGTCCGCTTTTATTTCCTGAAGTAGCGTTTTGTAGTTTTCTTTGTACAGGTCCTTTACTTCCTTAGTTAAGCTGATTCCTAGGTACTTGATTTTCTGGGGCACAATTGTGAACGGGATTGTTTTTTTCATGTTGCTTTCTTCTCTCTCACTGTTTGCGTATAGGAAAGCCATGGACTTTTGGGTATTGATTTTATAACCTGCAACTTTACTATACGAGTCTATTGTTTCTAGGAGTTTTTTGGTGGAGGTTATTGGGTTCCCTAAGTAGAGTATCATATCATCTGCGAATAGTGAGAGCTTGATTTCTTCCTTTCCTACCTGAATGCCCTTAATATCTTTTTCTTGCCTAATCGCTATTGCAAGTACTTCCAGTACTATATTGAACAGCAGTGGAGAGAGTGGGCATCCCTGTCTCGTCCCTGACCTTAGAGGGAAGGCTCTCAGTTTTTCCCCATTGAGGATGATGCTTACTGTAGTCTTATGGTAGATGGCTTTAACTATGCTGAGGAAGGTCCCCTCTATACCCATTTTGGCTAGGGTTTTCATCATAAAGGGGTGCTGGATCTTGTCAAATGCTTTCTCTGCATCTATTGATATGATCATATGCTTTTTATCTTTTCTTTTGTTGATATGATGGATTATGTTGATTGATTTTCGAATGTTAAACCATCCTTGCATCCCTGGGATGAATCCTACTTGGTCATGGTGATAGGTCTGTTCAGGTATTCCAGGTCTTCTTGGTTCAGCCTTGGGAGTCTGTAGGAGTCTAGGAATTTATCCATTTCCTCGAGGTTTTGATGTTCCGTGGCATAAAGCTTCTCAAAGTACTCCCTGAGGATCCTCTGAATTTCTGTGGTTTCTGTTGTAATGACCCCCTTTTCATTTCTGATTCGGTTTATTAGGGTTTTCTCTCTCCCTTTCTTTGTGAGTTTTGCTAGAGGCTTATCGATCTTGTTAATTTTCTCAAAGAACCAGCTTTTGGTTTCATTGATCTTTCGGATTGTTTTTTGGGTTTCCATCTCGTTAATCTCTGCTCTGAGTTTTATTATTTCCTTTCTACTGTTCGGGTTGTGCTCCTTTTTTTGGTCCTTCTCCAAGCTCTTAAGCTGTGAGGTTAGGTTACTTATGTGTGCTCACTCCTCCTTCCTGAGGAATGCTTATAGAGCTATAAACTTTCCTCTTAACACAGCCTTTGCTGTGTCCCATAAGTTTTGGTAACTCGTGTTCTCATTTTCATTCGTTTCTAGGAATCTTTTGATTTCCTCTTTGATTTCCTGTCTAATCCACTCGTTGTTCAATATTGTAAGTTCTTCCTGTTGTACAGATCCTTTGGTGGGGGTTGGGGGGTGGGAGGGATGCTTGGACCCATGGTGGGGGAGGATGGGCACTGGTGGAGAGATGGTTACTTGATCATTGTATAACTGAAACCCAAGCACAAAAATTTATAAGTCTAAAATAAAATTGTACTAAAATGTATAGTAATAAAACCTATATAGTACTGAAAAAATAAATAAATAAAAGATGAAAAGATGAAAAAAAAAATGGCCTTCACTGTCTCTTATGACCTTCCTCACTGTGAAATCGATGTGGTCTGATATTAGGATGGCTACCCCAGCTTTTTTATGGGAGCTGTTTGCCTGTAGGATTGTTTTCCAGCCTTTGACTCTGAGTCTGTGTTTGCTTTGACTATTGAGATGCGTTTCTTGCAGGCAGCAGAATGTTGGGTTCAATTTTCTAATCCATCCTGCCACTCTATGTCTTTTAATTGGTGCGTTTAGCCCATTGACATTGAGAGAGATTATTGTTATGGGATTTTGTCCCATTGTTCTGTTAAAATTTGGTGTATTTGAGGGGCATTTCTTGCCTTAAAGTAGCCCATTTAGTTGTTCTTGTAACCATGGTTTTGAGTCTATGAAGTTCCTGAGCTGTTGTTTGTCTGTGAAACTGTGTGTTGTTCCTTCTATTATGAATGAGAGTCTTGCTGGGTAAAGTATTTTTGGGGAGGCATTTATTTCATTGAGTTTTTTCACTATGTCCCACCACTGTTTTCAGGCCATGAGGGTTTCATCAGACAAATCAGCTGTGAATCTTAAGGATGCTCCTTTATAGGAAACTTCTTTCTTTGATCTTGCTGCGTTCAGAATTTTGTCTCTGTCTAAGGTTTTGGTCATTTTGATCAGAATGTGTCTTTGGGTATTTTTATTCGGATTTCTTCTAGCTGGTACCCTTCGGGCCTCCTGAATCTGGTCACAAGTTTTCTTCAGCTCTGGAAACATTGTAGCAATGATGTCTTTGACAGTTTCTTCTTCATCAGAGTTTTCTTCCTGTACCTCTGAGACTCCAATAATTCTTATGTTACCCCTCTTGGCTTCATCACGATCTTCTCTTGACATCTGTTCCCGAATTGTGAGTCTCTTTCCCATTTTCTGGTCTTTTCTGGAGAGTCTCTGAACTTCATCTTTGAGCTCACTGATTCTGTTCACAGCAGCTGTTACTCTGCTTCTGAGCCCTTCCACTGAGCTTTTCAATTCGCCTACGAGATTTTTCAGGTCTGACATTTCTGATTGCATTTCCTCATTTCTGCCTTCAGATCCTCTTGTCTTCTATTGGCATTGCTTTCCATTGTTTCTTTTAATTCCCTAAGCATCCTAAGTAGCTCCCTCCTGAATTCCTTGTCAGAGAGGTTGTCTACCACTACAGTACTGTTGGTGTCATCTGGGCTAGACTCTTCAATATGAAAGTTTGGTGGGCTTTTGCGTTGCTTTACCATTGTGAGAGGTGTGGTTTAGTCCTTCACGTTCACTGTTACTATTCTGCTTGATATGCAGTGTGAGTTAAGATAGGCTTATGAGTTATTGGCTACTGTGTTTCTAGTGGCTGAGATAAACTCGAGAAGTTTCCATCTAAGAAGGTAGCTTATGGTTCCTATGGCATACGTAGTGGGAAAATATTTCGCGGGCCGCGTTAGCGGCAGTGGCTCCGGAAAGAGTCCTTGGCACTGGGCGAGGAGTTGGGAACGTCTCCTGTTTGGAATTGGAGCCGTTCAGCTTTGTTTCCCAGAGCTGGGCCTCTGTGCCCGTCCCGCGCTGGTCAAGGGTTGAAAACCGCCTTTCTATGAGCTGGATCTAGCTGCGCATACCCAGAGAGGGTCCGAGGCCCTTGGGGGCGGGCTGTACCTGTTTGGAATTGGACCTCTGGTTTTCAAGATGGTGTTACAACCTAAATGTCAGGATAAATGTACCTGTCAGCCATGCACACAAAACATAATTCAAATAATAAATCACCTTATTGAGACCTGTCTAATGTAAAAGAATTGAAGGTGGAAAGCAGTGCAAATATTTCCATCAGATACGGGGGTGCTTTTTTCTTTTCTGAACATGTTGAAATTATCACGGGCAACTGTCACTTTTCATTAATGAAACCATAGGGGAAAACATAACAATAAATGTGCCTACATGGTGCTACAGTAAAAAATCAGTACATTTTTAATTAATAACTTGCAGTAAAATTAACAAGAAAGGTGGACAGAGAAAGAGAGTACAGTGGGTAAGGCACTTACTTGCCTTGCACATGGCCAACCCAGGTTTGATCCCTGGAATCCCATATGTTCCCCCAAGCACTGCCAGGAGTAATTCCTGAGTGCAGAACCAGAAGTAGCCCCTGAACATTGCCAGGTAAAACCCCCTCCAAAAACGTAACAAACATAGCTGATAATAGAATTCAGCATTTCTACGGTAGCCAGCAGTACTGTGCTTTAGAAGGTTTATGTCATAGTTATATTTCTACTCATATATGTGTGTGGCATGTGTATAGCCTTATACAAGCAATATTCACTCTGCAACTGAATTACTTCCTCAGTTCAAATTTATGTTTTAGATGAAAAATCTTGAGCTAAAGCACCATGTAAATATTTAAGCTGTTATTTGCATAGGATTCTCTGCATTTTAGAATAAAACCTCAAGAAAAATCATCTTATGTAGATTTCAGTTTATAAAATTTTATTAAGTGAAACAGCAGAAGAACTTTTGTTTTCAAAATTGAACTTAGATTATAAGTGCCTCATTTAGACTTTTTCTGAAGTTTGAGAAATAGGAATAAATCACAAAGAAATAACTGGGAATTATCAGAAAAGGAAAAGAGAATTACAACGGCTGATGCAAAGAGCTTGGCTATTTTCAAGAAATGCGGTAAAGTTGATAACAGTGAGAATGCTTCTTTCTAAATTCTATAATAGATGATTTTTAAAATGTATTATAATACTAAATAAAGAAAAAAATTATAAATAATTATGTCAGAATGTGCTTATTGTTGCTAGATAAATTTTACTAGTAATTAAATGTATAGATTTGAATCATAAAAGTGTCAAATCACTATATTGAAAATAACTTTTAATAATATAAAAAGTTATGTGTTAATAAAATATACTGAGCTAAAATATGACTTGCAGTAACCAAGCCTAAAGTATATTCATTATATATATATATAAAGAGATGTGAACAAATTATATATCTACCTTATATGTACTTTCATATCATGAACAACACATTTAATTTATATGTATTTTCATAAAAATACCCAATTGAATATTCAATGTGTATGAGTTTTTAGGATTATTTCCTAAAATAGCACCACAAATATCCCCATACTCTAGGGAAGAAAGTGTTTCCTTAGGAATTCTATATATGTCTTTCGCTGATGCGTTATTTCCCTAAGGCAATTCAGTTCAGGGACTCCACTTCATATTATGTGATCAATGAAAGCATATAAGAACACTATTTCCATGCAATAGAAGTAGAAATAGGGTCTCTTATTTCTGTTAATTAAAAATGGAATAATGAGAACATGTTCAGGCCGCTTGGACTGAGCAGAGATTTACTTGCCAACAGATTGAGTGGATAACACTGCCTGTCTCTTTGTCTTCTGTTCACCATGGCTTCTTCTGATAGCCAGGTGAAAGAAATGGAGAGATGACCCTCCAGTCACGCTCTTAAATTGTTTCTTAGCCCTCGATCCAAAGAATCTGTCTCTGAATTACCTATCCCTACCCGCCTCCCGCAAAGAAGGATCTTTTTTTGGAGGAAATACAGCAGAAATCAGAAGTGCCAAAGAACGCAAATCACATTAAGTTAAAGTCTTGAAGCAGCTTTTTGAGAAAAGACCACCAGAAAGAAATGCTTCAGAAAGTGATAGAAGAAAACAACAACTCCAGTTAAAATGGCAGAAGAGAAACTGACCCACAAAATGGAAACCAATGAAGAAAACCTAGAGGCAGATAGCTGCCAAACTGGAGTGTTTGTGAGATAAGGACAAGAATATTGAAGTGTAGAAGAAAGAATCCAAAGATACTGCTAATGAGACTAAAGCTAATTTGTTCCGAAAACTGACTTTCTCCCCCTCCTCTTCCTAAATATCCAAAGACTGTACTGGTCATTCTCATTTTATGTTTACACTTCTGACAAATATTCTAGAAGCTGGTGTAGGACTTGTAAAGGTAGATAAGACTGTATAATGCTGTTTTAGGGACTAAGGGGAGAAATAATAAGTGTTTTACTCTTTTTCTAAAATGTTGAAGTCTTTCTAATGTAGCTATTTTTCTTGTTACATCTTGTTACACTTGGTGTACTGAGTTAGTATTAGCTCTGTAAAAACATGTTTGTGAAGAATCTGTAGTGCTTTCCTTCAAACTGTTAGATGCTGACTATCGGTTTACTTTTAAATCCCAATTCTATTCCAATATTACCAGATCCTACTGTATTTGAAACGTTAATAAAGCTACTCAGTGCTGTAAACAGCAACAACAACAACAGTGGAATGATAACCGTTATCTTCACCTAAGGTCTCCTCCCTTTCCAAATACAGCATTCTATCACCACTATTCTTTATTCTATAATTTCATAATTTCCTATTTATGCAATTTATTAATTATATATAATTAAATTGTACATAATTAAGATGAATGTAGTAAATGTAACATAAAGACTCCCACAATATTAAAGCTGAATATGTCAAAATACAAACTAGTCCTGTAAAGCTGAAGGTAAGTTTATACTGATTTCTAGCATATTATAGGCAACAATATGGCATAAAACAACTAATTGTATTTTCTACTAATCCAACAGCCATCAAGGATTATTAGATATTTTTATGATCACAATATAACACTAAGGGTTATAATAATTACAAAAGTGCCAAATCCTATACCAAGCACTCCGTCTTCATCATTTTGATTGAGCCTCTAAATAATAGCACAATATTGGTACTATTACTACCCTGCTTTTATGCTGACTAAATAGACATTGAGAGGTTAAGTCACTTTCTTTTAATAAACCACACAGCAAAGATCTTTAAAGCAAATAGAATTCTATCTGAATTCATGTTCTGAATTTGGGGGGGAGCTGGCTTTTGGGGTCACACACAGCGATGCTCAGGTGTTACTTATTGCTCTGAACTCAGAAATTACTCATGGTGATGCTTGGGGAACCATATGGTATGGTGGGGATGGAACCCCAGTCGACCAGATGCAAGACAAATGCTTTACCTACTGTACTGTGGTTCCAGCTCATGTTCTGAATTCTTAACAAGTTTGAAATGCATATGCATTCAGTATTTCATATACTCACAAGGTTATATTATGACCAAGAAAATTACAAATCAATATGAAGCTTTGTTTTCTGTTTTCATTATAGCAAAGATTTTTAGGACCAAGAGATATTACAGCTAGTAAGGCACTTTCTTTCAGCGGGTAGGATCCCCATAAAATATGTGGTTTCCACAGCCCCACTAGAGTTATTATATGACAGAGTCAGATTAAATCCTGAGTGCAGCTGTGTGCAGCCCCCAAAACCAAAATAAATAAATAAAATAAATATTTTTCAGACATACTCGTTAGCAGGAATATTGCTTAAACTTTATTCCTAAGTAGGTAAGTGGTATTCAGGAAACCAAGATAAGAAACTTCTATAGTATTTAACCATACCCGCAGTGCCCACATTAATTTAAGAGCATTTTAAATGTAGTATTCAACAAAGTAATCTATTAGAAAATGGGATTTTTTGAGGATTTTATTTTAAATATAGGGTTTCTACGATCATTCAGTCTTTGGCCAGATTGTTAATCAGATAGCAAGTTCAGCAGGACTTTTCAGCAAAGAACAAAACAATTATTTATCATTGAAGAATTAGCACTATTTATTCACTTAAACATTTCTAAGTTTTAGCATCAATATTAACTTCAAACTGTTTTTACAAGGAAACAAAATGACATAAACTTTAGCATCTCTTTTGCCAATAATTGCTAGTTCTACCTCCGATTTTTATGAATCAGTGGATTTAAATTCATATTTTAATATAAATACATTAATATTTTAGATAGTACACTACCATGGAAAATGATCATTTAGATTTGATGTAGGGATAAGATGTTCTCAGAGAATAAACAGTTGGGGACATTAATTGTAAGTAAACCTAGCCTGCCATAACTAATGGAAGGCTGAAGACGAAAAAAGGAAATGGACAGCTGTAGAAATAAGAAAGCCCACTGTCACTGTCACTGTCCTCCAGTTGTTCATCGATTTGCTCACGCTGGCCCAGTAATGTTTCCATTGTGACAATTGTTACTGTGTTTGGCATATCGGATACATCACGGGGAGCTTGCCAGGCTTTGCCTGAGGGCTCAATACTCTCGGTAGCTTGCCAGGCTCTCTGAGAGGGGCGGAGGAATCGAACTTGGGTCAGCCATGTTGGCCGCTTCCAAGACAAATGCCCTACCTGCTGTGCTATCGCTCCAGCCCATGCTTCAGCTCCATGCTGAAAAAAAGCACATTTGCCCTTTATATTAATTATTTAAGAATGCTAATGGAATAACTTCTCTCATCAAAAGGCAAAAAGAGGCTGGATGAATGAGGAAACAAAATTCATCTATCTGTTGATTACAGGAGACACAATTAGAGTCATAAGATAAATAGAAACTCAGACTAAAAGGATGGAAATGAACATACAAACTGATGGTAGAGAAAAGTACCTAGTACAGCCAAACTTAAATTAGATCATATGGTATTCAATCTATATAAAGTAATTAGAGAAAGGAATAGACACTATGTACTAGTTAAATGAACAATAGATCAAACATTAATAATTTATAAACATTATATGCACCAGGCCAAAGTTCATAAATCACCTATTCACAGGCAAAACACATTAACAGAAACAAAATGGTGGGAAGCTACAACACTCCACTTTGGCCACTAGAGATATCCAACAGATAGAGTGTCACTAAAGATACAGGAGCCTTAAATGAACAGTTCATGAAATGAGAATTGGAGTAATATATATATATATATATATATGGCTGTGCATGCTCGAAAACCTTGAATATTCCTCTCTCGTTCATATGAAGCATACCTCAGGATACATTACTCACTAAATAATAATTCAATCATACATAACTCAATCATACATAAATTTATGAACATAGATATAATATTAAGCATCATCTATAACACAAAGCAATGATGATAGAAATAAGTCATGAAAAGCAAATGGAGAAAATCTACAACACCTCAAAGCATGACAAAATTGTGACTAAATAAGAACAGAATGAAATAAAAAAATAAAGAAAAAATTTAAAAATAACTTTGAAATTAGCGAGAATGAAGAATGAGAATCTATAGGGACAAAGTCACGTGGGTTCCAGGGCCGAGATCTCCAAGCCTACTCGGATTTGGGCCGAGCATCCTCCACCCAGATCCTCCAAATTCCAGTAGGTGGGGGTCACACCCACCAACTTGCCCCCTGGTGCCGTGTAATCCCATCAACGGCCAAGACTCAGAAACTATAAAAACCAGCTCCCGGAAGAAGAACAGTGCAGTCTCCTGCCCCTGCGACATTTTATTATGACATCTTATTATCTCATTCCTACTTTGGACAAACTGGCAGGTTACCGAATGTAGCCTGCCCACATGGCAGAGTCTGGCAAACTCCCCGTGGTGTACCCAATATGCCAAATACCAGTAACAATGATAGGTCTCATTCTCCTAAAGAGCCTTGAATATAATCTCAGGGCTAGGATGAAGGAGACGTTACTGGGGCCTGCTCGAGGCAGTCGACAACCTAAACTTAGAATGAAGAGAAAGTTAAAATTGACAACTTAGTTCTGGGCAACCTCTCCTCATTCATCCAAGTACCCGTGCAGAGGCAGGCCCTCTTCCTGGGGCTGTGCATCCAACTAGATTCCCTGAGAACAGGTGGTTTTCACCCTTGGTCTGTGGGGGACAGCAATTGAGGCACACTGCACAAAACCTAAGCTGAACCATTCCGGGCACACTCTCCTCCTTAATCCAGGTACCTGCCTGGCGGTAAACCCCCTTCCCAGGGTTGTGCGTCTAACTAGATCCCCTGAGAATGGCTGGTTTTCACTCTTGGTCTGTAGGGGACGGGAATTGAGGCACACTGAGCAAAACCAAAGCTGAACCGTTCCAGACACCCTCTCCTCCTTCATCCAGGTTCCCACTCAGCAGCAGGGCCCCTTCAAGGAGCCTCGGCCACTAATGTGGCCGTGAGTTATTCTCCCCCTACACATCCCATAGGAACCATATGTTACCCTCTTAGGTGGAACTTTAATTAGGTTAGCTTAACCACCAGAAACACATTAGGCAATAATTCGTTAAGCCCATCTCAATTCATTTGCATCTCAAGCAGAATGAAAACAGTGAGTGTGAAGGTTTAAACCACACAGGTCACAATGGTAAAGCAACACAGAAGCCTACCAAGCTTACTTATTGAAGAGACTAGCCCAGAGGTCACCACAGTAATGAAGTGCTAGACAACTTCTCTGACAAGGAATTTAGGAGGGAGCTACTGAGGATGCTTAGGGAGCTAAAAGAAACAATGGAAAGCAATGCCAATAAAAAAGAAGAGGATTTGAAGGTAGAAATAAGGAAAATGCAAAAAAAATTACAAACGAAAATGTCAGACCTGAAAAACCTGGTAGTTGCTGGAGGGGAAAGGGTGTTTGTCTCCTCCGCCTTCCCCCACCCCGGCATCATGGTGGCTGCCACCTCAGAGCTTATTGGAAAGCCAGGTATGAGCCGGCGGTGACGGGGCAATGTCAACCTCATGGGAAGGAAGGCAAAACTGGCTCGTCCTTCTCGGCCAAATGAGGCCACGAGTTGCCCCCACGAGCAGCACTCTGGCTCGGCCATGGCACCAGTCTCACAGAAAACAATCTCGTAATTATCCGGCTCTTGGCAGAAATCCCTCCAGAATTAATTAGTAAAATATCTAAACTCTAACATCGCATGGCCACAATAACCTTATGAATGACATCATATTGTTTTCATAACCAGCAATAGAAAACAAATTATTTCACAATGCCTTTTCAGCAGTTCTGATTTTTCGGGGGCAGAATTACAAACAATAATGGTGCATCTTTTGTCAAAATAATGAATTTAATCAAAGTAGAGAGAGATGAGTAGAAATCATCTGCCTCACAGACATCAGGAGGGGTGGGAGGGGGGTTACTGGGATTATTGGTGGTGAAAAATAATTAATGGTGAAGGGATGGATGTTTGATCATTGTATAACTGAGACTTAAACTTGAAAGCTTTGTAACTTTTCTTACGGTGATTCACTAAATAAATTAAAAAAAAAAAACCTGGTAGGCAAATTGAAAACTCAGTGGAAGGCCTCAGCATCAGAGTAACACCTGCTGAGGACAGAATCAGTGAGCTCCAACACGAAGTCCAGAGACACTCCAGAAAAGAGCAGAAAATGTAAAAGAGACTCACAATACAGGAACAGATGGGAAGAGAAGATTTTGATGAAGCCAAGAGGAGTAACATAGGAATTATTTTGGAGTCCCAGAGGGACAGAAAGAAAACCGTGATGAAGAAGAAACTGTCAAAGACATCACTGCTACGACGTTCCCAGAGCTGAAGAAAACATACAACCACGTTCAGGAGTCCCGAAAGGTACCAGCAAGAAGAAATCCGAATAAAAATACCCTAAGACAAATCCTGATCAAAATGACCAAATCCTTAGATAGAGACAAAATTCTGAACACAGCAAGATCAAAGAAAGAAGTTTCCTATAAAGTAGCATCCTTAAGATTCACAGCTGATTTGTCTGATGAAACCCTCATGGCCTGAAAACAGTGGTGGGATATAGTGAAAAAACTCAGTGAAATAAATGCTCATCAAAAATACTTTACCCAGCCAGAGTCTCATTCATAACAGAAGGAACAACACACAGTTTCACAAACAGCTCAGGAACTTCATAGGCTCAAAACCATGGTTACAAGAACAAAAAAATGGGCTAATTTAAAACAATACAGGCCCTTCAAATACACCAAATTTCAACAGAAAATGGGACAAAATCCAATAACAATAATCTCTCACAACATCAATGGGCTAAACGCACCAATTAAAAGACACAGAGTGGCAGGATGGATTGAAAAATTGAACCAAACATTCTGCTGCCTGCAAGAAATACATTTGAAGTCAAAGCAAACAGTGGCTCAGAGTAAAAGGCTGGAAAATAGTCCTACAGGCTAACAACTCCTATAAAAAGCTGGGGTAGCCATCCTAGTATCAGACCACATTGATTTCAGAGTGCAGAAGGTTACAAGAGACAGTGAAGACCATTACTTCTTGATCAAGGGATCTTAACAACAGGAAGAACTTACAGTACTAAATGTGTATGCACCTAATGAGGGACCAGCAAAGTACTTAAAACAATTACTCAAAGCCTTGGAGAAAGACATAGATAACAACACAGTACTAGTGGGAGACTTCAACACCGCTTGATAGATCAACCAGACACAAGCTTAGCAAGGACATACTTCATCTGAGGGGGAAAAAATGGAAGAAAGGGACTTAGTAGATATATACAGGACACTCCATCCTCAAAAAGCTGAAAACACATTCTTCTCAAGTGTGCATGGGACATTCTCCAAGATAGAGCACATGCAGAGCCAAAAAAACATACCTCCATAAAATTAGGAAGATAGAGATTATATCAACAAACTTCTCAGACCATAATGCACTGAAATTATAAGTAAATCAAACACACAAACAGAAAACTAAATCAAACACCTAGAAATTAAACAGTTCACTATTGGACAGCAAGTGGCTTAGAAAGGAAATCAAAGAGGAAATCAAAAGATTCCTGGAAATGAACGAAAATTTGGACACGAGTTACAAAAACTTAAGGGGCACAGCAAAATCTGTGTTAAGAGGAAAGTTTATAGCTCTACAAGCAATGCTAAGGAAGGAGGAGCAAGCCCACAAAAGTAACCTAACCTCACAGCTTAAGAGCTTGGAGAATGACCAACAAAAGGAGCCCAGTCCTAACAGGAGGAAGGAAATAATAAAACTTAGAGTAGAGATTAATGAGATGGAAAAGAAAAGAAAAGAAAACAAAACAAAAAACAATCCGAAAGATCAATGAAATCAAGAACTGGTTTTTTTGAGAAAATAAACAAGATCAATTAGCCTCTAGAAAAAAATCACAAAGAAAGGGAGAGAGAAAGCAATAATAAAATGAATCAGAAATAAAAAGGGTGTCATTACAACAGAAACTACATAAATTCAAACGACCCTCAGGAGTACTTTGAGAAGCTTTATGCCATGGAACACAAAAACCTCGAGGAAATGGATAAATTCCTAGATTCCTGTAGCCTCCCAAGGCTGATCCAAGAAGACCTGGAATACATTTACACACCTATCACCATTAAGGAAATTGAAACGGTAATAAAAATTCTCCCCAAGTCCTAAAGTCCTGGCCCAGGTAGATTCACTTGTGAATTCTTCCAAATATTTAATGAGAACTTACTCCCAATCCTCTTTAAGCTTTTCCACAAAATTAAAATACCAAAAACACTTCTGAAAAGCTTCTATGAAACAAATATCACCCTGATACCAAAGGCAGACAGAGATACCACAAAGAAAATTACAGCCTGATATCCCTGAGAACACAGACACAAAAATCCTCAACAAACTATTAGCAAATAGAATCCAAAGACTCAGCAAATGATCATACACAATGACCAAGTGGGATTCATCACAGGGATGCAAGGATGGTTTAGCATTCGGATATTAATCAACATAATTCATCATATCAACAAAAGAAAAGTTTAAAAAGCATGTGATCATATCAATAGATGCAGAGAAAGCATTTGACAAGATCCAGCCCCCGTTTATGATGAAAACCCTTGCCAAAATGGACATAGAGGGGACTTTCCTCAATATAGTTAAAGCAGTCTACCACAAGCCTAGAGAAAATATCATCCTCAATGGGGAAAAACTGAGAACCTTCCGTATAAGATCAGAGATGAGACAAGTATGCCCACTCTCTCCACTGCTGTTCAATATAGTACTGGAAGTACTTGAAATAGAGGTTGGGCAAGAAAAAAGATATTAAGGGCATTCACGTAGAAATGGAAGAAATCAAGCTCTCACTATTTGTAGATGGTATGATACTATACTTAAAGAAACCCTATAATCTCTACAAAGAAACTCCTAGAAACACTAGACTTGTATAGTAAAGTTGCAGGCTATAAAATCAATACCCAACGGTGCATGGCTTTCCTATATGCAGATAGTGAAAGAGAAGAAAGTGAAATGAAAAAAACAATCCTGTTCACAATTGTGCCCCCAGAAAATCAAGTACCTAAGAATCAGCTTAACTAAGGAAGTAAAGGTACTGTATAAAGAAAACTACAAAACGCTACTTCAGGAAATAAAAGAGGACACGAGAAAATGTAAAGATACCTGCTGATCATGGATCGGGAAAATTAACATTGTCAAAATGTCAATAGTTACCAAAGCATTGTATAAATTCAATGCAATCCCTATAAGGATACCAATGACATTCTTCAAAGAAATGGAGCAAACACTCCTGAAATTAATATGGAACATTTAGCCCTCACCAATAGCTAAAGCAATTCTTGGGAAAAAGAAAATGGGAGGAATAAACCTCCCTAACTTCAAACTCTACTACAAAGCAATGATAATTAAAACAGGATGGTACTGGAACAAAGGCAGAGCTGCAGTCCAATGAAACAGGGTTCAATATAATGACATCTCCTCAGATCTCTGTCTAACACCATGTGCAAAAGTAAGATGAAAATGGATTAAAGACCTCAACATCAGACCGCAATCCATAAGATACATCGAAGACAAAGTTGAAAAAAACTCTCCTTGACATTGAAGCTATTGGTATCTTCAAAGGTGTCACACCACTGGCCAAGCAAGTGAAAATGGAGACAGACAAATGGGACTATCTTAAACTAAGAAGCTTCTGCACCCCAAAAGAAACAGTGACCAAAATACAAAGACAGTCTACAGAATGGGAAAGGATATTTACAGAATACACATCCGACAAGGGGTTGATATCAAGGACATACAAATACTGTTTGAATTCCACAAGAATAAAACATCCTACCCCATTAAAAAATGTGATGACGAACTGAACAGAAACTTTCTCAAAGAAGAAATCCGAATGGCTAAAAGACACATGAGAAAATGCTTTACTCATTAATCGTCCGGGTGACGCAGATCAAAACAACAATGAGATATCATCTCACACCACAGAGACTAGCCCACAACCAAAAGAACAAAAGCAACCGCCCACATCCCAAAGAACAAATGCAACCGGTGTTGGCACGGATGTAGCGACAAAAGGGACCCTTCTCCACTGCTGGTGGAAATGCCGAATGGTTCAGACCTTTTGGAAAACAATATGGTTGATTCTCAAAAAATTAGAAATTGAGCTCCCATTTGACCCAGCATTACCACTCCTGGGAATATATCCAGGAGAGGTAAAAAAGTATAGTCGAAGTAACATCTGCACTTGTTTATTCATTGCAGCACTCTTTACAATAGCCAGTAAAGTAAAAGCCCCTCCCGTTGATCGTCGATTTGCTCGAGCGGGCCCAGTAACGTCTCCATTGGAGACTTTGTTGTTACTGTGTCTGGCATATCGAATACTCTCGGTAGCTTGCCGGGCTCTCCAAGAGGGGCGGAGGAATCGAACTCGGGTCGGCCATGTTGGCCGCTTGTAAGGCGAACGCCCTACCCGCTGTGCTATCGCTCCAGCCCTCGCTGTGCTATCGCTCCAGCCCTAGGGGGCTGGAGCGATAGCATAGCACAATAGCCAGAATCTGGAAAAAACCTGAGTTCCCAAGAACAGATGACTGGTTAAAGAAACTTTGGTACATCTACACAATGGAGTACTATGTAGCTGTTAGAAAAGATGAAGTCATGATATTTACATACAAATGGTACTACATGGAAAGTATCATGCTAAGCAAAATGAATCAGAAAGAGAGGGTCAGACATAGAAAGATTGCATTCATCTGGGGAACATAAAGTAACAAAAAAGGAGACTAACACCGAAGAATAGCTGAGATAATTACCAGGAGGTTTACTACATGGCTTGGAGGCCATCCACACATGCTAGGGGAAAAGGAAGCTCAGGTAGAAAAGGAAGCACTAAATAAATGGTTTTGGGATGATGAACCCAGGAAGGGAGAAGCATGCTGAAAGACAATAGACCAAACATGATTGCTACTCAATGCCTTTTTTGCAAACCGCAGCACCCAAAAGGAGAGAAAGAACCAAACGGAATGTCCTGCCATAGAGGCATGATGGGATGGGGGTTATGGGGTTGGGAGGGTTACTGGGATCAGTGGTGGTGGAAAATGGACACTGGTGGAGGGATGGGTACTCGGTCATTGTATAATTGAATCCCAAGCACAAAAATTTGTAAGTCTACAACTGTACCTCATGGTGTTTCACTAAAAAAAATTAAAAAATAATAAAAAATTGACAACTTTAAATTACCCCTTAAATATCTGGAGAAGGAACAATAAACGAATCCCAAAACTAGTAAAAGGAAGGAAGTAAATCTAGAGCAGATTTCAATGATATAGAAATCACTGAAACAATATAAGGAGTCAAAACGAGAAGGACCTTGTTCCTAGAAAGAATAAACAAGTTATAGAAACCCTTGGCTAGACTCGTTGGAAGGAATGAAGGAACGATAAAATGTTCAGATTAATTATTTAAGTTCATATGATTATTATATTAAATATGAAATAGGGCAAATTACAACAGACCTAGCAGAAATCCAAAATATTATGAGAGGTTAGTATGATCAACTTTACCCTTTTATGCTAGAGAACCTGTAAGAAATGATAACCTCCCCAAAAGAGCAAGGAATAAATAGGAATGATTAAAAGGGCAATCAAAGCAAAAGAACTTGAAAGAGTAATTAGGAATTTCCCTCAGAACAAAAATCCTGTTAGAGAAGCGTTCATTTGTGAGCTATATCAAACCTTTACTTTTTACCTTTTCTCCTCAAATTATTCCACAATATTGGAGAAACAGGAATCCTTCCTAACAGTTTCTGCAAAGCCAATCTTATAATAATACACTAAGAAAAGTACTACTACTAGAAGTACTACTACAAAGAGCTTTATACCAATTTTGCTGATAAATGACCCAAAAATTCTCCATAAAACTTTAGCATACTAAAACTAACAACCTATCAAAAAGGTCAAAAACCGTAATCAGGTGAGATTGATCCCGAGGATACATTCAACATATTTGCATTAAGCATATGTAAATTAGTTAACAAAAATAGTACATTCAGAAAAGGAAAGATAAAAGGCATATGAGCATATCAGACATTGCAGAGAATGCTATCTACAAGATCCAGCAGTATTTCAAAATATAAATCCTTAACAAGATAGGAAAAGAAAAAAATCTCTCAAGATAGTGATAGACCTATAAATATTATCATTCTCAGTAGTGAAAAACCAAAAGCATTCTCTCTGTGATCAGGTAAAAGTCAAGTATTCCACTATCACCAATTTTTACTAGCAATTGTAGTTATTTAATTAAAATAAATAAAAGGGATTCAAATAGGAAAAGAAGTCAAATTATCATTATCTTTAAATGGCATAATATACATAAAAGTTCTAAAAAGTTCACTGAATATATCCTAGAAACAAGAAACCAGTACAGCAAAATAAACACACAAAAATGGTTCATTCCTATACGTAAATAATGAATGAGAAGACCAAGAGATTAAAAAAATGCCACTTCATTCAAAATAGTATTGCACAAAACATAGTACTTAGAAATCAATTTGGCTAAAGAACCAAAAATATATATCAAAAATCTATGTAAAATAAGAATTATATCAAAGAAAATCTTAAGAAGTAGAAAAATATTCCATCTTTGTGAATTGAAAGGATAAATATTGTCAAATCCATCCAAATTCAGACAACTTTTCAAAGAGTTATAACTGTGAATAATAAAGTGTGTATGAATCATAAAAACTCAATTACCAAGACACATTAAGAATTATGTAATTGATATGCATCTCATTACCTAACTTGATACTATACGATAAAGCTATTGTAATTAAAATAGCATGGTGCTGAAATAAGGATAGACTCTCTAACCAAAGAATCAAGTACCCATAGAAAAATTCCCAGACATATGGTCAACTAAATTTCAACGAATGGGCTGAAGTAAGTAAAAAGTAAGATAAAGATAGCCTCTTTAATAATTGGTGTTGTGAAACTGGACTAACACTTGTAAAAATATGAAGTTGGGTTCATATATGACAATTTATACAAAATCAGTTCAGATGAATCAAGTCAATTTAGGTGAGAATAGACCAGAATCCATACTATACATTGAGAAAAATATTGGCAGAATGCTATAAGAATTGGACCTGGGGGGAGGGGCGCGGGGGGGTGGAGTCATAGTAGAGCGGGTAGGGTATTTGCCTTGCACGTGGCTGATCCATGTTTGATTCCCAGCACCCAATATGGTCCCCTGAGCATCACCAGAAGTGAGTGCAAAGCCAAGAGCAACCCCTGTCCATCTCCTGGTGTGACCGATAAAGAAAAAAACGTTGGACCTCAGAAGTGTTTTCAGTGATATTATTACATTGCCAAAGGCAATAGAAACAAAAATGAACATATTGGGTTGCGTAAAATAAAAAAAAATTCCACTTGGCAATAGAAACACATTCTAAAACTAAAAGACACTGAAACTAAATGTGTGAAAATATTCGTATTCAACACATCAGATAAATATATGTAATGCATTGCCCAAAATCAATGACAAACAATCTGAAAACCATATCAAGAAATGGGAGGAAATGGACAAGCACATCTCTAAACCAGACAAACTGATTACCATTAAGGACATGAAAAGTGCTTGTGGTCACATACTGTCAGGGAAATACAAACCTCACACTTAATGAGAATGACATATATTTTTAAAAAATTGTTAGGATTTCAGTACATAAATGGAGGGGTATGAGGATTCCCCAAATTTAGTCAGTAGCATGAATAATAGTAGTGCATAAAACATTCACGTAAAAAGTGTAGTCACATCGGGCGGCGCAATCGTAGCCACCGCGGCGAGTCCCGTGCTGCACCCCTCTTGGGGTGGGTGTCCGAGGGCACCGAGCCAGGCGCGCACCGGGGGCTCGGGAGCTGGCCAGTCGGAGGCCGAGGTGTGATCGACATTGGGAAAGATGCCAGGCCCAGCCACCACATATGAAAGAATAGTTTACAGAAATCCCTCCGAGCACCACTACATGAAAGTGTGCCTAGAATTTCAAGACCATGGTGTTGGACTGAATGCTGCACAGTTCAAACAGCTGTTTATTTCAGCCCTGAAGGACCTGTTTGGAGAGGTACGGAGTCACCTGGTGGAATGAACATTTGTGGTCTTAAAACTCTTAAAACAGGGTCAAAGATGGTGCAGAGATTAGACACTTGTGTGTGGCTGTGTTTGTGAACCTGGCTTGAATCATCAGCACCACATAAGGTCCCATGGTGCTGCCAGGCATTTAAAAAAAAAAAACTCAGCAGCCATGTGAAATTTCAGAAGCAGGTTTTCATAGATGATGCATTGGGGTAGGTTTGTTTTCTCATCTTCCTTCTACTTGACAAGGAACTAGGTAGGCAAATGTTTGTTTTAATATTTGTGCTACTCACAGTGTGGTCCAGACTGGCAACTTACAAGTAAATTTCTCCCCAACAGGAAGATAGTCTGTCCTGTATCCGAATATAAATTAGCACACCTCGTTCTTTACTGAGGAAATCTAGTTTGAAGACAACAATTTAAAAAAAAATCTGTGAGCTGGGTTTAGAGTGATAGTACTGTGGATAGGGTGCGTGCCTTGTATATGGCCAACCAGTTCCATCCCCAGCATCTTATGTGGTCGCCCATTCCTAGCCATAGGTGATTCCCCAAATGCAGAGCTAGGAGTAAGTCTTCACTGTAGGTAGCACTGCAGCACTGTCCTCCTGTTATTCATCCATTTGTTCACGCGGGCACCTGTAACATCTTCATTGTGAGACTTGTTACTGTTTTGGGCTTACCGGGTATGCCACGGGGAGCTTGCCAGGCTCTGCTGTGCAGGCAGGATACTCTCGATAGCTTGCTGGGCTCTCTGAGAAGGATGGAGGAATCGAACCTGGGTCGGCCGCATGCAAAGCACACGCCCTACCCTCTGTGCTATCGCCCCAGCCCCAGAAGTCTTAAGTACTATAAAAACAAAATTTGTGAGCTGAACTAAACTGTCTGTTTAGTAATAATCAGTGCTCTGGTGCAGCTCCTTATCACAGCAGCACTGGGCATAATCCTGTCTCAGCATTCACTTGAAAACATGTAGATTTGAGAGCAAACAAAGGATTTTTCAGGAAATAACTTGATTTTAAAATTGATCTGGCTAAGAGAAGGACCACATGGAGGGTGCGGGAACCACAGATCCCGGAGGAAAAAAAAAAAAACAGGTTCCAAAAAGAGCCGAGATCACCGGCAAGTTCCAGATGGAGTAGGTGCTGCATCCCGCCTCCCCCAGATGGAACCCCGGTGACCAGAAGCCTCTACAAACACAGCTCGAGTATGCGGGAACGAGGACTTTTTCTCAAATCTGCCGGACTACACCTCCCAGGTAACCCCTGATTCCGGAAGTCACACCCACAGCCCGCCCCCAAGCGCCATCTTTGAAGCGTTCAGTCTAAGAGAAGGACCACATGGAGGGTGCGGGAACCACAGATCCCGGAGGGAAAAAAAAAAAACAGGTTCCATAAAGAGCCGAGATCACCGGCAAGTTCCGGATGGAGTAGATGCCGCATCCCGCCTCCCCCAGATGGAACCCCGGTGACCAGAAGCCTCTACAAACACAGCTCGAGTATGCGGGAACAAGGACTTTTTCTCAAAACCATCTCTCTATATACAAAGTGATCAATGAGAAGTAAACCACCTAATCTTTCTCCCTGAAAATCAGAGTTAAGTTTGGAGCATGGTCACAGCCCCAGAAACACAAGGATTTAATGCAGAACCCAGCAGCTTAGAGCAGAAAAGTGAATGGACGATGCGTTAACCCAGGCCATCATTTCTGCCCAGAGGGGAAAGGGTGTTGCCCCATTCGCCCTCTCTTCTCTGGAAAGAAGGATGGCGGCCGCATGGGAGCCTTGTGGACAGCAGGTATGAGCCGGGGGTGAGGGGGCGACTAAAACCTCACGAGAAGGGGGACGTTCCGGTCCGTCCTTCACGCCCTACCGAGGTCACCAGTTGCCCCCCACGAGCGGCTCCCCAGCACGGCCACAGTCCCAGAAGCACAAGGACTTAATGCAGAACCCGGCAGCTTGGAGCAAAAAAGTGAAAGGACTATGCGTTAATCCAGGCCATCAAGTCTGCCGGAGGGGAAAGGGTGTTGCCCCATTTGCCCTCTCTTCTCTGGAAAGAAGGATGGCGGCCGCATGGGAGCCTTGTGGACAGCAGGTATGAGCCGGGGGGGGTGGGGGCGACTAAAACCTCATGGGAAGGGGGGCGTTCCGGTCCATCCTTCACGCCCTACCGAGGTCACCAGTTGCCCCCCACGAGCGGCTCTCCAGCACGGCCACAGCCCCAGAAGCACAAGGACTTAATGCAGAACCCAGCAGCTTGGAGCAGAAAAGTGAAAGGACTATGCGTTAATCCAGGCAATCATTTCTGCCCAGAGGGGAAAGGGTGTTGCTCCCTTCCACCCTCCTCCCTCTGGAAAGAAAGATGGCGGCCACATGGGAGCCTTGTGGACAGCAGGTATGAGCCGGGGGAGTGGGGGCGACTAGAACCTCATGGGAGGGGGGCGTTCCGGTCCATCCTTCACGCCCTACCGAGGTCACCAGTCGCCCCACACGAGCGGCTCTCCAGCACAGCCACGGCCCCAGAAGCACAAGGACTTAATGCAGAACCCAGCAGCTTGGAGCAGAAAAGTGAACGGACTATGCGTTGATCCAGGCCATCAAGTCTGCCGGAGGGGAAAGGGTGTTGCCCCATTCGCCCTCTCCTCTCTGGAAAGAAAGATGGCGGCCACATGGGAGCCATGTGGACAGCAGGTATGAGCCGGGGGAGTGGGGGCGACTAAAACCTCATGGGTCGGGGGGCGTTCCGGTCCGTCCTTCACGCCCTACCGAGGTCACCAGTCGCCCCCCGCGAGCGGCTCTCCAGCACGGCCATGGCCCCAGAAGCACAAGGACCTAATGCAGAACCCAGCAGCTTGGAGCAGAAAAGTGAACGGACTATGCGTTGATCCAGGCCATCAAGTCTGCCGGAGGGGAAAGGGTGTTGCCCCATTCGCCCTCTCCTCTCTGGAAAGAAAGATGGCGGCCACATGGTAGCCTTGTGGACAGCAGGTATGAGCCGGGAGTGTGGGGGCGACTAAAACCTCATGGGAAGGGGGGCGTTTCGCTCCGCCCTTCACGCCCTACCGAGGCCACCGGTTGCCCCCCGCGAGCGGCTCTCCAGCACGGCCACGACTCCAGAACACAGAAACCAATTTCTTAACTATCTGACTTTCAGTAGAAATACCTCCAGGGTCAATAGGTAAAATAGCAGAAATCCAAAACCAACATTTAATTCTTGAACCCAGCTGTAGAATGCAAATCACTTCACAATGCTTTTTCAGCATGTCTGATTTGGGGGGGGGGTAAACTCTAAAAAATAGTGGTGAATCTTTTATTGAAACAATGAATCTAATCAAAGCAGATAGAGTGTTAACTAGAATTCATCTGCCTCACAGGGACGGGGAGGGGTGGGGGGTGGTGTTTTATTGGGGTTCTTCATGGTAAAAAATAAGTATTGGTAAAGGGAAATGTGTTTGATATTTGCATGACTGAGACATAAACCTGAAAGCTTTGTAACCTTTCCCACAGTGATTCAATAAATAAAAAAAAAAGTGTAGTCACAGTTAGTAAAGTTATATATTATAATATAGTCCACAAAAAGATGAAACTTTAAAAAGATAGAATCATGGTAAAAAAGATTTCTGGCAAAAGAAGTGGTATATTATAACCACCTCACAGCAACCTGTTAAAGGAAGGTATTCATTTTTGTTTTTGGACCAGAATCAGTGGTGTTTCGGGCTTATTCTTGGCTCTGTGCTGAGGGGTCACCCCTATAATGCTCCGAGGACCATATGGGATGATAGGGATAGAACACAGTTCTGTTTCATACAAGGCAAGTGTCCTACTGGCTATATTACTGCTCCTGCACAAAAATAACCCATTTAAACATTTCTTCACATCCCCAAATATGGTGACTTAAAAATACATTTATTTTAGAGATAATGTTTTTTATTTTTAATTTAATCACCGTTAGCTACAGTTACAAAATTTTCATGTTTGAGTTTCAGTCATACAATGATTGAACACCCATCTCTCCACCAGTGCATATTTTCCACCACCAATGCCCCCAGTATCCCCGCCCACATCTCAAACATCCATCTGCCTCTATAGCAGAGATTTTTCCCCATACTCTCTCTCTCTACTTTTGGTAGGCGATGGACAACAGGCAGATTGGGTGAGAGTTGCCAATGTCATGAATGTCTCGTTTCTCGTACAGTAGGTCAGTCCTGCTGGTTTTCCATTGGGACGTAACCTTGCATTCAGACAGGTAGCTTGTGAATAGCCAAGCCAGTGTATTAATGAGTACTGATGGCACATTCTTCAGGTGTTCGAGTCTGACATTGTTTGGGTTGGATGCTGTTCGCTTCTTTACTGATGAAATGCCGTGCCAGATTTCGGAAGGGAGAATGTTGGGTACGATGTATCCATCCTGTAGAATTTGGTATGTGGGCACGTGGACATAGCTATCTAAGAGATCTGAGTAGAAGTCATGGATAATCTTCTCCATTGCCCTTCTGGAAGATGTGATAGATCCATCAGGACATAGGAGGGCAGTCATCTTGCTCTTGTATTTGGAGAAGGACAGGCAGGCATTGCAAATGTTTTTTTGGGGATTCAGCTGTATTGACCAGCACTTCTGCTCTTCTCTCTTTAAGGTCTTCCTTTATCTCTACTCTGCATTGCTTTATGAGCTCTAATGTTAGCTTGTGGTTGCCTGAGTCTCGCGCCCAGCCACATTGGTGAATGAGCTCGAGAGTTTTTGAAGACAGGCATCTTTTTGTGGCTTTCTCTCCACCATCATGGAGGTGCTGAACCAGTTGATCGTATTCTTCCTCAATGTTGTCAACGACAGCATCTTCCCATGTTGCCGCAATAGTGCCAAAGAGCTCGCAGTTGGTGTTCCTTAGGGGAGTTTTCTTCTTAAATTTTGCAGCCAGCCCTTTCTTCCCGCTGCATGAAGCAGAATTTTTCATGAAGGAGATGGTGGTCTGATCCCGTTTGGAATTTTGGGACAACAGCGACATCAGTCAGGCACAACCATCAATTGAATATGTTGTGGTCAATTTCGTTGTGGAACTGGGAGACTCCCATGTCCAACATTTAGATTCGGCCATCTGGAACTGTGAGTTACCATGGATGGTCTTGGTTGACATGATGAACTCAGTCTCTCGCCCTGTTCATTCCATTCTAGGCCATGGGTCCTGACGTGGAGTTCTTCAGCCGATCTTCTCGGTCCTATCTTGGCATTAAAATCACCTCCACTACCCAGCCACTGCCATGCTCCAGGCCACTTTGTGGACTGCTCGGGCTGAGCCTCACTTATGAATGAAGCCCCCCAGAACCTGGTAAAGCGGAACTCTGTGACCTTGGACTGCAGACTCATTGGGACCCGGAAACAAAGATCCTCTGCCTGCTTCCACCAATATCCAGCGACCCAGGGATCACATCCAGAAGACCTACCCTGCCGGAACCAGATAAATACCTCATTGGCCCACCTTCACGAAGCCTGGGTAGCCCAGGTAGCCTGGGTGAGCCATGTGCAAGGCAAATGCCCTACCCTCTGTGCTATCATACTGGGCTGGAGAAATAGCTCAGCAGTAGAGCGTTTGCCTTGTGTGCAGCTGGCCCTGCCAAGCCGGGTTTGATTTCTCTGCCCCCCTCAGAGATGTGGGCAAGCTACCGAGAGTATCTCATCACATGGCAAATCCGGGCAGGCTACCCATGACGTATTCCATATGCCAAATACAGTAAAAATAAGTCTCACAATGGAGAGGCTACTGGGCCCGCTCGAACATATCAATAAACAACGGGAGGATAGCGCTACAGTGCATTTATATACAAATATCAATCTGATTATTTGATATGTCTAATTTAATAAATTAGAATAACAGATAAAACTTATCTAGCTTAGTATTATATACAATAGTTATATCCATGTTGCAACAAAGAGCAGACAATATCTTCCTTTATTGATTAAGTATAAAATGTACTTCATTTTGTATATATGCATTTTTAAATTATTTTTTCACAATTACAAAGTTGAAATTTTACAAAGTTGAAATTTTAAATAAATTTTATTTATTTATTTTTAATTTTTATTACTAAAACATCATGAGGTACAGTTGTAGACTTACAAATTTTTGTGCTTGGGTTTCAGTTATGCAATGATCGAGTACCTATCCCACCACCAGTGTCCATTCTCCACCACCACTGATTCCAGTATCTCTCCCACCCTCCATCCCCCCATCCCCCTGCCTCTGTGGCAGGGCATTCCTTTTTTGTTATCTCTCTACTTTTGGGTGCTATGGTTTGCAAAAGAGGCATTGAGTGGCAATCATGTTCAGTCTATAGTCTACTTTCAGCATGCATTTCACATCCTGGGCAGATCTTCCCAACACCCTTTGTTTGGTGCTCCCTTCTCTATCTGAGCTGCCTTTCCCCCTAGCATGTGTGGCTGGCCTCCAAGCCATGGAGTAAACTTCCTGGTACTTATCTCAGTTATTCTTGGGTGTCAGTCTCCTATTTTGTTACATTATGTTCCCCAGATGAATGCAATCTTTCTATGTCTGTCCCTCTCTTTCTGACTCATTTTGTTTAGCATGATACTTTCCATGTAGTACCACTTGTATGTAAATTTCCTGACTTCATCTTTTCTAACAGCTACATAGTACTCCAATGTGTAGATGTACCGAAGTTTCTTTAACCAATCATCTGTTCTTAGGCACTCAGGTTTTTTCCAGATTCTGGCTATTGTAAACAGTGCAGCAATGAACATACAAGTGCAGATGTCACTTTGTCTATACCTTTTTTGCATCTCTGGGATATATTCCCAGGAGTGGTAATGCTGGGTCAAATGGGAGCTCAATTTATAATTTTTTTAGAATGGTCCACACTGTTTTCCAAAAGGGCTGAACCAGTCTGTCTTCCCACCATCAGTGGAGGAGGTCCCTTTCTCACCACATTCGCACCAACACTGGTTGCTTTTGGTCTTTTGGATGTAGGCCAGTCTCTGTGGTGTGAGATGATATCTCATTGTTGTTTTGATCTGAATCTCCCTAATGATTAATGATGTAGAGCATTTTCTCATGAAGGCACCATAATTTAAATAGTTATTTTTAGTTAACAATTTCAGCTGCACAATGTTCAACAACAATCCTATCACCAATGTTGACTTCCACCATCTCTTCAGGTTCTATTTCACTACCCAGCCTGTGGTTTGTTGTACTTTGGATTCATCCTTACTGTATTGTTGGCTCTGTAGTTTAGATAAATACATAGACCACACCTTTTTAAAATGTTTGTGGTATATTTTAGGTTAGATAACATGATTGCAAGAGTATTAATGCTTACTATTTTTATATACAAATTTAATTCACTTTTACCACCTCCAAGTGCCCAAGACCCTCCATCAGTGTCATTAAGTGATTTCTAATTTGTCTCTTTCTTTTTATTCTCCCCAAATGATTTACTTATCTATCTGTTTGTTGAATTACCTTGAGATACACAGTTACAAGGCTGTTCATGAGTGGGTTTCCTTCATACAATGTTCCAACACCCATCCATCTACTAGTGTACATTTAAATTTATTTTTTATTCTAGTAACATTTGTTTGCAAGAGTATATTTATATGTTTTGGGAATAATCACCATACACCCACCACCAAAATAAACATACTCCTTCACAGAGATAACTAGGTCCTTTTATTTATCCTCAACTTCTGTAAACTCAAATCATTAATTATAGTTTAATTATTAATTAAACTATGAGACACAACCAATGTCCCCATTTTCCCTCCCGCCAAACCACCCCCCAGCCTGCCTCTATGGCAAACACTTTCTTTCTCTTTCTCTCTCTCTTTCTCTCTCTCTCTCTCTCTCTCTCTCTCTCTCTCTCTCTCTCTCTCTCTCTCTTTCTCTCTCTCTCGGCATTGCATACCACACCTTACTTATCCACTAATCTGCTTTGTGTACTCTGTTTCCAGATATTGAAGATTGTAAATAACACTTAAATTATCATAAATGTGTACAGTTCATTTAAAACTAGTCATTCTGTTCTCTGAGCAGAATTACTGGATAATAACAAACTCAATTTGAAACTAATTTAGAAATATACATAGATTTTCCATAGAAGTTAAGCCAATTTAGAGTCCCACTAAAAATAAACAATGGTTCCATATTTTCTACTTCCTGGACAAAGGCTTTTCTGAGTTTTTTATAATATATATTCATATATATATGCCATTCAATCTCACTGGTATGAGGTGATACTTCATTGTTATTTTGATTACCATTATTTCCCTGATAGTCAATGAGGAGGAGGAATTTTTCATGTGCCCATTGCCTATATTTTTTCTTTGGAATAATTCAGTTTTTAAAATATCAAATAATGAATTGTTTAAATGTAATTAACAAAATACATGTAGAATTTTAAAAAGTCAAATGTTTCTGCTCCCACATGATTAAAGAACTTAGGGTAAAGTTTCTTAATATGGAAAAAATTTTGATAAGTAATTTATGATATCAAACAACAAGCTTTTGGTAAATTATTTTTTTATATGTGAAAGAGTTATCCAGGAACCAGAGACATAATACAGTGGGTAAGGAGCTTACCTTACACGTTGCTAGTCTTAGTTCATACTTGACACCCATATGATCCCCACTAATAGGAGGATTCTTGAGCACAGAGCCAGGAGTAAGCCCTGAACACTTCAGGGTAGTGCTTCCCGGAAACCAAAAATATAACAAAAATAAAGAATTAAAGACTTTATTCAAGGTCAATATAACTAAGGGAAATATTATCAGTATTGACACTTTAATAGAATTAGCAGCTGCCTTTGTATGCATATCAAATAAACAAAAATCATTTACCTTTATTATCTCTTTGGAAAGTTTTGATGGTTGGTTCATTATCCCGATCAACCATGAGTTCCTCCCTGCCACTAGTGATCTTAACTACAAAAAAAAATTGAAAATTTTTATATGCAAAACATCCCAAAGAAAAGCAGAAAAGCATTACATTTATAACTTATTCTAAAAACAACAAATTTTAGGCATTTGTGCTTTTTGAAATAATGAGCAATTTTTGTTTATCTTGTAGTTAAACTGTTTAAGTTTATGAGTTACTAACCATTTAACTTTATACATTTAAAGATTAATTAATACTCATTAAATATTTAATGCCCAAAATAGTTCATTTGAATCACTTAAGGTATTTACTTTTAAATCACATTCAAATTTAGCACAACCTCTATAACTAATATATATTTCCCAAGACACATCTGCAAAGAATTTAGTAACTACTTTCATAAGTTTAAAGTAATCATGCATTTAACTCAATTATAGAGGTTTGCATATAAATAAAAATTAGTAGATTACATATTTCTCATAGAAACTTCACTAAATAGTTCTAATCAGTTAAATCATGACAAATCACAAATCACAAATCATCCTGTCATTCGTCGATTGCCTCGAGCAGGCCCCAGTAACGTCTCCTTCATCCTAGCCCTGAGATTATATTCAAGGCTCTTTAGGAGAATGAGACCCATCATTGTTACTAGTATTTGGCATATTGGGTATGCCACGGGGAGTTTGCCAGACTCTGCCGTGTGGGCAGGCTACATTCGGTAACCTGCCAGTTTGTCCAAAGTAGGAATGAGATAATAAGATGTCATAATAAGATGTCACACGGCCGCTTCTCCGCTTTTGGGGCTGGAGCAATAGCACAGCGGTAGGGCGTTTTCCTTGCAGGCAGCCAAAATACCAAACCAAGCTGAAAAAACAAACAGAACCAGTAGAGCAAGCCAGCTGTGGCCCCAAACCCAGAAACAAAACACAGTTCTCAAGGCCCTGAGGGGAATCGCCTCTGGAGCCTGGGGCAGCCCAGGGCAGGGCCATTTCCGGCAGAAACAAGGGATATACAAGGCCCAGGACTGGACACCGGCAAGGCCCAAAAGTGACCCTGTGAAGGTCACGGGCCGGTGGGAAACCAGAGAAGACAAGCACTGCAGTAGCTGAATCAGCCCCGGGTGGAGACCCCCCCCAAATCCTGGGGGGAGATCAAGCACAGCCGGGTGTGGGGCCTGACCCCAGCCCCTCCTGCTCCAGAGAGCAGCGTCCAGGCGGCTCCAGCCTGCGTGTCAGCCCCACTTCATTAAGATGGACACAGGGTGCCCCGTGGGCAGGAGCATGACGGGTACGGATGGTGCCAACCTCAGTGGGCGGGCAGGGCAGAGCCGGTGAGGAGGACAGCACTGAACCTGCGGCCAGGGGCGACTCGGCCCTGAAACCCCAAGTCCTGGCCCCCTACTCTGCCTCACCCTCTTGCACATCCCCAGATGTCGGTCTGTGGGTCTGTCTCTGAGTTTCCCAAGGCAAAGACCCCCACGGCTCTAAAGAGGAAGGAGGGGGTTCTGCGGGCCAGGCCCCTCCCAGCCCCCCCCAACCCGGCCACCCAGCTAACCTACGGCCCCCTCAGTTGATCTCCTGTCTGGCCCAGCTTAACCCCCACCCTGGCTGGGAGACTGAAAGCGACAGACCCACGCCCCCAACTCCTGCCTCCCAGCCCAGGCGCTCGGTGGGCACGGAGAAGCAATTATTCACGCTAATGACGGTGGTCCAGTCCAACAGGATTTAATGGGCGCGTCTTCCCGCCTGAGTCCACGAGCGAAAGGGGACCGGACGGCGCAGACCACCCTGCACCCCATCCCCCGCAGGCGCGGAGGGGGGGGGGGGCCGACCCCGCCCGCGACCTCTGCTGCCCCCTAGCGGCCAGGGGCGGGGTGAGCCGCGCGGAGGGAAACCCCACCACCAAGGTCTGACTCCCAAGGCAAAGGCTTCGAGCTTTGGGAGGGGGCGCGAGTTCGGAATCCTTCCAGCACAAGGCGCCTATTCTTGTTTTAGTTTTTTCAGTTTTTTTTGTTTGGGGGCCACACCTGGCTATGCTCAGGGTCACTCCTGGCCGGGCTCTAGAGGGGACCATACGGGTGCTGGGGGACTGGAGATGAACCGGGTTGGCCACGTGCAAGGCCAGCACCCTCACCACTGTACTACTGGGCTGGCCCCTGGTTTGTTTCCTTTTTAACAATGAGCCCTCAGGAGAATGTACCAGGATGTGGCATCAGTTTTAACAAGTGATCCCAGGAGAATATACCAGGTCGTGCTGGGTAAACTGAGGCAGGCATCATGACAGTGTTTGCAATTTTTAATTGAATTATTTTAACTGATATTTTACTACAATATTATTTTCTCTGCAAATATGATCATTTTATTCTTTCTTAAATAGGGGCCATACCTGCAACTAACTGACAGGATAGTATTCAAAGTACACACTCACAGTACTCTGGAGTGCCATGTGATATACAATGCTAGGATCACTTTCAAGATCTTACACATGTTAGCTATGCTTCCTACCTAGCCACATTCTGGTCCCAAAATAGACATCTTTATACAAAAAAATCATCAAAATTTTGAATGTCTTTATAGGCAATCTTACTATTATTTTTCACAATTTTTCTATGTACATATAGAGACTAGTTACTGCCAGGCAATGAAGAATACCTTTAATTATCAAGATTATTTTAAGGGAGATTTCTGTATGTTTGGAAGTATTTCACTTTACTTCTAAGTATATGTCCTGTTCTTTCATATGTCTGTCATAAGTTAAATTAGGCTTTGCACTAAACTTTTAGGCAAAATTCAATAAATAACTATCTTGTCCTTCCTTTTCTGTCCCTTCCTTATTAATATCAAATGTTTCGTTACAGATTAATGTGTTTTTGTTTCATAACACTTTAGTGAACAGCTGGCCATGTCCTCTTGTCTTTCTCAGACACTCATAACTCAAATGAATACTATGTGTATTCTGTGTCCACAGGTCAGATCAGAATTAGAAAGCCTTTTTTCCTTTTTAGGATTGAAACGCACTTCTCTAAACACTCTAGCTCAGTTGTTTTTACATGTTGCTGAATATTAGGATCTCCCTATGGTATACTGAAAATCAAACCAATACTTGGTTTGATGATTTATTGGAAATCACGAGAATGAGACTCAGTGTATAATAAGTAAAATAATAATAATAAGATCTATAGCGGTAGGGCATTTGCCTTGCACGCAGCCAATATGGCTGACCCGAGTTCGATTCCTCTGCCCCTCTCGGAGAGCCCGGCAAGCTACCGAGAGTATCTCGCTGCATGGCAGAACCTGACAAGCTACCCGTGATGTATTGGATATGCCAAACACAGTAACAACAAGTCTCACGATGGAGACATTCCTGGGCCCGCTCGAGCAAATCGATGAACAACGGGAGGACCGTGACCGTGATAAATACTTCATATGTGACTAAATCAAAAGGGAGATTTCCAATCCACTGAGCTCAGTATGTAATAAAGAACCACAAAATTGCATATATGAAAATGCCAAGTGAAATTTACATGAGGTCCACATAGGAAATTTTTTTCTTCATCATTCCTGGCGTAACTGATAATCAGAACATGACCTAGTCCCTCAAATTAATCTATATTACAACCCCCATCCCAGAAAAACTAAACCACATTTAAATGTGAACAATTTTAATTTATTTAATTGTACTGTAGTTTAGGTAACATGTTATGATAATGTATTTTTAATTACTTTGATGTCAAAATTTGCTGCTATTCACCTCCACGGAAATGGCCAAAACTTTATACAAACATATGATTTTGTTTCACTTCTAGTACATCACTTCTTCCCCTTCCCTCAAGTCTCTCTCCCAAATATTTGGTAATCCCAGTTTTTCAATCAAATACCTAGGGATAAGAAAAGAATATTGACCACATTCATTATTATTTAATATAATTTTGGAAGTTGTCACCACAGCAATCAGATAAGAAAATGAATTCATAGTTATCAAAATTAGAGTATAATAAGTTAAACCATTATTATTTCCAGGTCACTTGACAATGTTGTTGAGGAGTTTTACCATGAAAGTTCTTTGGATTTTATCATAAGCTTTCTCTCCATAAACTGATATGATCACTTGATTTTTATGTTTTATTTTGCTTATAATATGTATTGCATTAACTGAGTTGTATATATTCAGCCACTCCTTGGACTGAATTCTACTGGATCATGATGTATGGTCCTTTTCCTAGACTACTGGATTCTATTCTATTGTTGAGGATTCTTCCATTGATGCTGAAAAGTAATACTGATCTGTACTTTTCTTTTTAAATAATGTACCTATTTTTAATATTAGGATAATATTTGCTCCATAGAAGCTGTTAGGAATAATTTTGTGTCTTCAATATTTTAAAGAGGTTGAGGGACATAAATAATTATTCTTTTTTTGAAGTGATGCTGAACTCATTGTTAAACCTATTTGAATCTGGGATTTTGTTCTTAGGAAGTATTTTAACTAAATATTTCATTATTCTTACTCATGATCCATGTTTTCAGGTGTTCTATAACCTCTTCATTCAGTCTCAGGAGATTGCATATTCTAAAAATGCCTCAATTCCTCCTAAATTCTCTATCATAGTGGCATAAAGCTGAAAATAGTAGCCTCTCATGATATTTCATATTTCTGAGGTATTTTTTATACTTTGTTACTTTTACCTCTAATCTGATCATTTATTCCTCTTGTGGGAGCTCTGAGCATTTCTTCTAATGCAGTACTTCCAACTACTAGTTTATATCTCTTGTTTGCTTGCTTATTTTCTTCCTGTTTAATCTGTACAGCGATGAGAATTAATTATAAAAGTCCTTACTAATACTGCATATCGATATGCCAGACACAGTAACAACAAAGTCTCCAATGGAGGTGTTACTGGGCCCGCTCGAGCAAATCGATGATCAACGGGAGGGCCTTTACTTACTTTACTTACTAATACTGCATTGCCATAAATATTTCTTTTTGATCTATTAGCAGTTGTTTAAGTAGTTGGTTGAATCTTCATTTGATTTCTGGAAAAGTATGCAATGACTGTTTCTATATTTTCTTTAAGATACAATGCTATTTGGTATGAAAATAGTATGTCGATGTCTACCCTTCATAGTTTGCCACCACCATATGTGATTGATTTATAACAATTCACTCTCAATTTGTTTTTATTATCAGAATTCAATAGTGTCTATTAAAGCACCAGAGAGTTGCCTTTTCCTGATATAAACAGCCACTCTATGGTATTTAATGGGAGAATTAAGTCCATTGACACTCAGATAAGTTATGTAAAGAATCTGTGACCACTAATCTGAATATTTTGATTAAGTTTTCCATTCGATATTTGCATTTTATATAAGGACATTCAGTGTCTATAGAAGAACTGTGTTAGATTTAACAAATGCCCTCAGCTCTTAATGTGTGTAGCTATCGCCCTGGCCCATGGTTCTTGCCATTTTGATTATAATGTGTCTTAGGGTTGGTCATAAACATTTATTGGGTGGGAGGCACATCCAGCTGCCCTCAGGTCTTAGGCATGTTTCCTCTTAGGGATCACTTCTGGTGGAATCAGAGGACTATATGGGATGCCTGTAATAGATCCCAGCTCCACAGCATGCAAGGCAAGCACATGACCAACTGTACTCTCTCTAGCCTCACTTGGATTTTTCCTGAATGGCATTACTTATGCTTCTGGGATCAGTATCCTGGTGAGTTCTGAAGTGAGGCGCAGCTCACAGGCCCTGTCATCATGCTGAACTTCCCCTAGAGTAACAAGAGCCCCTTTTAATTTTCCCAGAGGATTGCACTTTCCCTCCTTCAGAACTCACTCGTTGCACTTGTGTAGTAAATCACAGACCCTGCAGTAGGCATCAATGCCCACAAACTCAAAAACTTGTATTAAGCATAACCCTAGTTCTAATTACATATATCTAGGGGAAAAAATCACAAAGGTAGTCATAGTAGTAAAAAACTTCAAAAACAAATTAAAGTTGTAGGAGAGGAAGGGGTAAGGAGACTGAGAGACTTTCTGGAACCTTAATAAAAAACTCTAAGCAGTTAGTAACAAAATTGGGAAAGTTTCAGCTAGGAAATGGGGTGAGGTAAAACTCATATGATTCTTTCAGAGACATCCCTAGTAGAAGGATGAGTATGCTAAATCAGAAATACTCAAGTGCAGACCACAACAAAAGCAGTGGGTAAGAAGTTAAGAACCCCACTAAGCTCATAGAAAAAGAATAGTAGTCTGGAAGACACTCCCAGTACCAGTCAGCTGTATAACCTGTTAGTCAAAGATTTCAGAGATTATATGCTGAAGATGCTTAATGAGCACAAAGAAATGGTGGTGCAGGGCTGTAACAAAAATACATTGGGTAGGGAGTTTGCTTTGCATGCAACTAACAGAGGTTTGATCCTCAGTACACCACTTTATCCTCCAAGCCCATGAGCAGTGATCTCTGACTGCAGAACCAGGACGTGATTCAAAAACCAAAAAGAGAACTGTGTCTGGCATATCGAATACTCTTGGTAGCTTGCCGGGCTCTCCGAGAGGGGCGGAGGAATCGAACTCGGGTCAGCCATGTTGGCCGCTTGTAAGGCGAACGCCCTACCACTGTGCTGAAAAAAAGAAAAATAGTGGTTCAGGTAGTAAATAAAGTAAAAGAAACTACGAGAGGAGAAATAAGAAAACTATAATTAGATGTAACAGAACTTAAAAGTCTACAGAAAAAAATGTCAGTGGAGGGAAACCACAATCTGAAGATGAAATGATGAATTCTCATCATTGAATCTCATTGGATTTATTCAATAAAAATCTTTTAAAAATTAAAAAAGAAAGATAACAGACTCAGATACTGGAAGTGTATAAATCTCACTTAAAAACTACTCCTTGCCCCCCCCATCCAGGTGGGTTGGAGGACCCAAGCGGAGCCCCGCCCCTGACCCCAGACGCGCCGCCCGCCGAGCGAGCCCCGCCGGAGGACAGCGTGGACCCCAGGACCCAGCGCGCATCCAGCTCCGGACCGGCGCGCACAGCAGCCCACGGCCCCCCCCGCATCCAGGTGGGTTGCAGGACCCCAGCGGATCCCCGACCCTGACCCCAGACGCGCTGCCCTCAGAGCGAACCCCGCCGGAGGACAGCGCGGACCCCAGGCACAGTGCGTCCAACTCCGGACCGGCGCGCACAGCAGCCCAACGGACCCCCCCATCCAGGTGGGTTGGAGGACCCCAGCGGAGCCCCGCCCCTGACCCCAGACGCACCGCCCGCCGAGCCCCGCCGGAGGACAGCGCGGATCCCAGGAATCTGGGAGGGAGTGGCCTGGGACTGGCTAGGGGCGTGGCCTCTAAGAAGAGGGCGTGGCCTCCTAAAGTGGGCGTGGCCTGCTTCCGGGCTGCAGGTATATCACTCACTCCAAGCAAGTTGGACCTTCATCCTTTCTTCCTTTTCATCAACTTGTTACCTAATACCAACCAAAATTTCTCACATCTTCTACTACAATTCAACAAAATCCCACTTGCCTACTCCATTTCAAACAGAACAAAAGTTCTGTTTGAAAATAGCTATACAAGCTCAGTAGTAAATAGCAACTCCTCCAAAAGTTTCACTCAATGTTAGTTATAAAACAAAGAATAACGCCTGATTAAGAAGAAGGTCAGACTCACAAAGGTAGAAGAGGCGCATCTAGCAGCAACTAAGCTGAACGGCTCCTGGCAGTGTCTCCTCAGTCAACCAGAACAGTAGCATCGAGTGTGAAGGACCAAACCACACTGGTCACAATGGTAAAGCAATGCAAAAGCCCACCAAACTTTCTTATTCACGAGGCTAGCCCAGAAGACACCAACAGTACTATAGCGTTAGACAACCTCTCTGACAAGGAATTCAGAATGGAGCTACTCAGGATGCTTAGGGAACTAAAAGAAACAATGGAAACCAATGCCAATAAAAGACAAGAGGATTTGAAGGCAGAAATGAGGAAAATGCAATCGGAAATGTCAGACCTGAAAAACCTGGTAGGCGAATTGAAAACCTCAGTGGAAGGCCTCAGCAGCAGAGTAACAGCTGAGAACAGAATCAGTGAGATCGAAGATCAAGTTCAGAGTCTTGTCAGAAAAGAGCAGAAAATGGAAAAGAGACTCACAGTTCGAGAACAGATGGCAAGAGAAGATCGTGATGAAGCCAACAGGGGTAACATAAGAACTATTGGAGTCTCAGAGGGACGGGAAGAAAACCTTGATGAAGAAGAAACTGTCAAAGAAATCATTGCTACAACGTTTAGAGAGCTGAAGAAAACTTGTGACCACATCCAGGAGGCCTGAAGGGTACCGGCTAGAAGAAATCTGAATAAAAATACCCCAAGACACATCCTGATCAAAATGACCAAAACTTTAGACAGAGACAAAATTCTGAAAGCAGCAAGATCCAAGAAAGAAATCTCTTACGAAGGAGCATCCTTAAAATTCACAGCTGATTTTTCTGATGAAACCCTCAGGGCCCGAAAACAGTGGTGGGACATAGTGAAAAAACTCAATGAAATAAATGCTTCTCCAAAAATACTTTACCCAGCAAGACTCTCATTCATAATAGAAGGAACAACACACAGTTTCACAGACAAACAACAGCTCAGGAACTTCATAGGCTCAAAACCTTGGTTACAAGTACAACTAAATGGGCTACTTTAAGGCAAGACAGGCCTCTCAAATACACCAAATTTCAACGGAACAATGGGACAAAATCCCATAACAATAATCTCTCTCAATGTCAATGGGCTAAACGCACCAATTAAAAGACATAGAGTGGCAGGATGTATAGAAAATTGAACCCAACATCCTGCTGCCTGCAAGAAACACATCTCAATAGTCAAAGCAAACACAGACTCAGAGTCAAAGGCTGGAAAACAATCCTACAGGCAAACAGCTCCCAGAAAAAAGCTGGGGTAGCTATCCTAATATCAGACCACATCGAATTCAGAGTGAAGAAGGTCATAAGAGACAGTGAAGGCCATTTCTTATTGATCAAAGGATCTGTACAACAGGAAGAACTTACAATAATATATATGCACCTAATGAGAGACCAGCAAAGTACTTAAAACAATTACTCATAGATTTGAAAAAGACATCAATAGCAACACAATACTAGTGGAAGACTTCAACACCGCTTTGTCACCTCTTGATAGATCAACCAGACTCAAGCTTAGCAAGGACATACTTCATCTGAGGGAAACAATGGAAGAAAGGGACTTAGTAGATATATACAGGACACTTCATCCACAAAAAGCTGAATACACATTCTTCTCAAGCGTACATGGAACATTCTCCAAGATAGACCACATGCTGAGCCACAAAACATGCCTCCATAAAATTAAGAAGATAGAGATTATATCAACAATCTTCTCAGACAATAATGCGCTGAAATTAGAAGTAAATCACACACAAAAACAGAAAACTAAATTAAACACATGGAAATTAAACAGTGCGCTATTAAACAACGAGTGGCTTAGACAGGAAATTAAAGAGGAAATCAAAAGATTCCTAGAAACGAATGCAAATGAGGACACGAGTTATCAAAACTTATGGGACACAGCAAAAGCTGTCTTAAGAGGAAAGTTTATAGCTCTACAAGCATTCCTCAGAAAGGACGAGCGAGCCCACATAAATAAACTAACCTCACAGCTTAAGAACTTGGAGAAGGACCAACAAAAGGAGCAAAACCCTAAAAGGAGGAAGGAAATAAAACTCAGAGCAGAGATTAATGAGATGGAAACCCAAAAAACAATCCGAAAGATCAATGAAACCAAGAGCTGGTTCTTTGAGAAAATTAACAAAATCGATAAGCCCCTAGCAAAACTCACAAAGTAAGGGAGAGAGTAAACCCTAATAAACCTAATCAGAAATGAAAAGGGGGTCATTACAACAGAAACTACAGAAATTCAAAGGATCCTCAGGGAGTACTTGAGAAGCTTTATGCCACAGAATATCAAAACCTTGAGGAAATGGATAAATTCCTAGACTCCTACAGACTCCCAAGGCTGAACCAAGAAGACCTGGAATACCTGAACAGACCTATCACCATCAAGGAAATTGAAATGGTAATAAAAAGTCTCCCCAAGCACAAAAGCCCTTGCCCGGATGGATTCACCAGTGAATTCTTCCAAATATTTAAAGAAGACTTACTCCCAATCCTCTTTAAGCTTTTACATGAAATTGAAATATCAAATACACTTCCGAACAGTTTCTATGAAGCAAATATCACACTGATACCAAAAGCAGACAGAGATAACACAAAGAAAGAGAACTACAGGCCGATATCCCTGATGAACACAGATGCAAAGATCCTCAACAAACTACTAGCAAATAGAATCCAACTACTCATCAAAAAGATCATACACCATGACCAAGTAGGATTCATCCCAGGGATGCAAGGATGGTTTAACATTCGGAAATCAATCATCATAATCCATCATATCAACAAAAGAAAAGATAATAAGCATATGATCATATCAATAGATGCAGAGAAAGCATTTGACAAGATCCAGCACCGCTTTATGATGAAAACCCTAGCCAAAATGGGTATAGAGGGGACTTTCCTCAGCATAGTTAAAGCCATCTACCATAAGCCTACAGCAAGCATCATCCTCAATGGGGAAAAACTGAGAGCCTTCTCTCTAAGATCAGGGATGAGACAAGGATGCCCACTATCTCCACTGCTGTTCATTATAGTACTGGAAGTACTTGCAATAGCGATTAGGCAAGAAAAAGATATGAAGGGCATTCAGGTAGGAAAGGAAGAAATCAAGCTCTCACTATTCGCAGATGATATGATACTATACTTAGAGAACCCAATAACCTCCACCAAAGAACACCTAGAAACAATAGACTTGTATAGTAAAGTTGCAGGCTATAAAATCAATACCCAAAAGTCCATGGCTTTCCTATACGCAAACAGTGAGAGAGAGGAAAGCTATATGAAAAAATCAATCCCATTCACAATTGTGCCCCAGAAAATCAAGTACCTAGGAATCAGCTTAACTAAGGAAGTAAAGGACCTGTAAAAAGAAAACTACAAAACGTTACTTCAGGAAATAAAAGAGGACAGGAGGAAATGGAAAAACATCCCCTGCTCATGGGTCGGGATACTTAACATTGTCAAAATGGCAATACTGCCGAAAGCACTGTACAAATTCAATGCAATTCCTATAAGGATACCCATGACATTCTTCAAAGAAATGGAGCAAACACTCCTGAGATTTATATGGAACAATAAACCCCTGGGAATAGCTAAAGCAATTCTTGGGAAAAAGAAAATGGGAGGAATCAACCTCCCGAACTTCAAACTGTACTACAAAGCGGTAATAATCAAAACAGCATGGTACTGGAACAAAAGCAGAACTGCAGACCAATGGAACAGAGATGAATACACTGACATCTCCCCTCAATCATATGATCATCTAATCTTTGATAAAGGTGCAAGTAGTGTGAAGTGGAGTAAGAAAAGCCTCTTTAACAAATTGTGCTGGCATCACTGGACGGCTACATGCAAAAAAATGGGCTCAGAACTCTGCCTAACACCATGTACAAAGGTAAGATCAAAATGGATTAAAGACCTCAACATCAGACCAGAAACCATAAGATATATTGAAGACAAAGTTGGCAAAACCCTCCATGGCATTGAGGCTAATGGTATTTTCAAAGATGACACACCACTGGCTGAGCAAGTGAAAACAGAGATAGATAAATGGGACTATCTTAAACTAAGAAGCTTCTGTACCTCCAAAGAAACAGTGACCAAAATACAAAGACAGTCTACAGAATGGGAAAGAATATTCGCCGAATACACATCTGACAAGGGGTTGATATCAAGGATATACAAAATACTGGTTGAACTCCACAAGAAGAAAACATCCAACCCCATCCAAAAATGGGGCAATGAAATGAACAGAAACTTTCTCAAAGAAGAAATCCGAATGGCAAAAAAGCACATGAGAAAATGCTCTACATCATTAATCATCAGGGAGATGCAGATCAAAACCACAATGAGATACCATCTCACACCTCAGAGACTGGCCCACATTCAAAAGAACAAAATAAACCGATGCTGGCGTGGATGTGGCGAGAAAGGGACACTCCTTCACTGTTGGTGGGAATGTCCACTGGTTCAGCCCTTCTGGAAAACAGTATGGACAATTCTCAAAAAATTAGAAATTGAGCTCCCATTTGACCCAGCAATACCACTCCTGGGAATATATCCCAGAGAGGCAAAAATGTATAGTCGAAGTGACATCTGCACTTGTTTGTTCATTGCAGCACTCTTTACAATAGCCAGAAACTGGAAGAAACCTGAATGCCCAAGAACAGATGACTGGTTAAAGAAACTTTGGTACATCTACACAATGGAGTACTATGTAGCTGTTAGAAAAGATGAAGTCATGAAATTTGCATACAAGTGGTACAATATGGAAAGTATCATGCTAAGCGAAATGAGTCAGAAAGAGAGGGATAGACATAGAAAGATTGCATTCATCTGGAGGATATAAAGTAACAAAATATGAGATTAATACCCAAGAATAGCTGAGATCAGCACCACGAGAATTACTCCATAACTTAGAGGCCAGCCGGGTATCTTAGAGGAAAGGGCAGTTCAGATAGAGAATGGAGCACCAAATAAAGGATGTTTGGAGGATCCTCCCAGGAGGGGTGATGCATGTCGAAAGTAGACTATGGACTGAACATGTTTGCCACTCAATGCCTCTTTTGCAGACCACAACACCCAAAAGGAGAGAGAGAACACAGGGGATTGCCCTGCCATAGAGACAGGGGGGATGGGGTGATGGGGGTGGGAGGGATAAAAGAAAAAAAAAGAAAAAAGAAAGAACAAAAGCAACCGTTGCTGGCACGGATGTGGCGAGAAAGGGACACTCCTTAACTGTTGGTGGGAATGCCGAGTGGTTCAGCCCTTTTGGAAAACAGTATGGACGTTCCTCGAAAAATTAGAAATTGAGCTCACATTTGACCCAGCGATACCACTCCTGGGAATATATCCCAGAGAGGCAAAAATGTGTAGCCGAAGTGACATCTGCACTTGTTTGTTCATTGCAGCACTCTTTACAATAGCCAGAAACTGGAAGAGACCTGAGTGCCCAAGAACAGATGACTGGTTAAAGAAACTTTGGTACATCTACACAATGGAGTACTATGTAGCTCTTAGAAAAGATGAAGTCATGAACTTTACATACAAGTGGTACAATATGGAAAGTATCATGCTAAGCGAAATGAGTCAGAAGAGAGGGATAGACATAGAAAGATTGCATTCATCTGGGGGATATAAAGTAACAAAATATGAGATTAATACCCAAGAATAGCTGAGATCAACACCAGGAGAATTACTCCATAACTTAGAGGCCAGCCGGATATTCTAGGGGAAAGGACAATTCAGATAGAAAGGGGTACACTAAGTGGAGGGTGTTTGGAGGATCCTCCCAGGAGGGGAAATGCAGGTTGAAAGTAGACTGGACTGAACATGTTCGCCACTCAATGCCTCTTTTGCTGATCACAACACCCAAAAGGAGAGAGAGAACAAAGGGAATGCCCTACCACAGTAGCAGGGGGGGGATGGGGGGATGGGGGAATGGGGGGGGAGGGATATTATCCCGGTGGTGGAAAATGGGCACTGGTGGAGGGATGGGTATTTGATCGTGGTATGACCGAGATCCAAGCACAAAAATTTGTAAATCTACAACTGTACCTCATGGTGTTTCACTAATAATTAAAAAAAAAACTACTCCTTGGTATATGTAAAAGTGTGTGACTGTATATATGTGTCTAGATGTGCGTTTTCTCATGAGCTATTCTATTCTACAACAATTATATAGTTATTCTATAATTATATTTCTATTTTGTAATGTTTATAATTATATTTTATATACTTATAATTAGTAGTTATTCTATAATTATATACTTATACTATAGTTATTCTGTATTCTTTGGCATATGTAAAAGTGTGTATGTAGTGTATGTATATGTGTGTCTAGATGTATGTGTACTCATGAGTTATCTTCAGTCACATAGGCCAGTCCAGTGATCAAAGAAAGATAATGGCTTGATAATGAAGCAAAATGTTAAACTAAAATAATTGTAAAAACAGATAAAATGATTGAACTTCAAGATAAGTTGCAGGAAACCTATAAAAAAAACAACAGAATATGGGAAAATTCTCCAAGTAAATAAATAGCACACAAGTGAACCATGTGCTAAGTTCAAGGGAATCATGGGCATTCCCAAGGAAGAGGAAGGTGACAGGTTACATTGATTAGTCACATTCAAAGTGATATAGCACTAACTAACATACTTTGTGTAAAATAATTCATCACATTTTCCCCATGATATCAAGTGAAGTGGTTCATGAAAAATGTTCCCCTTTTATCCTTTAAATTTTTGTTTTAGTGTTCTTCTATTCAAAATGATTACTACAGAAAGCTATCTTTATCAGGCCATTAACTCACCCAGCCCCTCTGTCTCCTACCAATAGCCACTTTATTAATTAATATTTGTTTACACCTTATTTCAGTTGAGATACTCACCCATTCTCTCTGAATGGTGATCTACTTGAGAGGGAGAGCTGGACTCACTGCTGCTGGATTGTGAGTATGTCTGACTCACAGGGTACTGAACTTCTTCCAAAGAATGATCAAGAGAAGGACTCTCAGCCATCTGCTCCTCACAGGAAAAGAGACACAAAAGGAAATCTCAACTATGAATCAATATTTTCATGTTATCCAAGTACATAATACTTGGAATGCTAAGCTCTGATTTACACTAAAAGCAAAAACATTTAAAATAAGTGATTTCAACGTAATTTATCCAATTATGTTTATCTCTTTTGAATCACTGTATGGAATAAACAGGGAGAGGATAGCACTTATGTTAAGCAAACGTAGAGCTATACGGTAATATATTTGTATTGTGTCAAAGAGAGGTTATATACAGTCATAATAAAACTTAAAATATAGTTATTCATAAACTAAATGTTTTGGAAAAGAAATTACATAACTTGTCCTTGCCCACTCTGGATAATGCACTGCACTGCACTGCACTGTCCTCCCGTTGTTCATTGACTTTGCTCAAGCAGGCCTAGTAACATTATGAGACTTGTTACTGTGTTTGGCATATTGAATATGTCACGGGTAACTGAAAATTCATTCTCAATTTCAAAACAATTGAAATAACATCTACAGACAAAAAATACAAATAATAGGAAATGTATAATGCTATATGAAGAGATCTCGAAAGTTGCTTTAATTTGGCACCTGTCAAATATTAGCACATATAATTAATTCATGGACTTCATTGTCTTTGTCAACACATTCACTGAAAAATAAACTTACTGAAAACATTAGTTAGAGTGACAGCAACATTGCTAACTAAGATTTTGCACTTTCCAAATTAGTTGGAGTTTAACAAAGTAACAAAATAGAAGACTAACACCCAAGAGTGGCCCAGATTAGTACCAGGAGTTTTGCTCCATGGCTTGTAGGCTTTAGGGGAAAAGGTAGCTCAGCTAGAGAAAGGAGCACCAAATAAAGCATGTTGGGAGGATCCTCCCAGGATGGGAGAAGCATGCTGAAAGTAGACTACAGACCAAACATGGTTGCCACTCAATGCCTCTTTTGCAAACCACAACACCCAAAAGGAGAGAACAAAAGGGAATACCCTGCCACAGAGGCAGGGTGGGATGGAGGCATGGGGAGTGGAGGGATACTGGGACCCGTGGTGGTGGAAAATGGGCACTGGTGGAGGAATGGGTGTTTGATCATTGTATAATGGAAACCCAAACACAAAAATTTGTAAATCTACAACTGTACCTCATGGTGTTTAAGGTAAAGGTAAAGGTAAAGGCCCTCCCGTTGATCGTCGATTTGCTCGAGCGGGCCCAGTAACGTCTCCATTGGAGACTTTGTTGTTACTGTGTCTGGCATATCGAATACTCTCGGTAGCTTGCCGGGCTCTCTGAGAGGGGCGGAGGAATCGAACTCGGGTCAGCCATGTTGGCCGCTTGTAAGGCGAACGCCCTACCCGCTGTGCTATCGCTCCAGCCCTGGTGTTTCACTAACAAAAATTTAAAAAAAAAGATAAATGATGGAGAATGGGCACTGGTGAAGGGATGGATACTGGATCATTGTATAACTGAAACCCAAACACAAACATTTGTAAGTCTACAGCTGTACCTCATAGGGTTTCACTAATAAAAATTGAAAAAAAGAATAAAAAGAAATAAAAGAATTTAAAAAACAAATTAGTTGGAGTTTAGTTCATTGTAATATATTTTCTAAAGTTTCAATATTTTCTTTTTTTTCCCCAGTCACTCTCCCTACTCCAATCTACTTCCTTAGACACTTAACAAATTTACTTTATATTGATTGCTCCAACAAACTTGAAGAAATGGCAAATAGAATGATCAGAAAATACATCAGTACATGAAAATTAAAACTATTTAATACAATATAATTAAATTCCTTCTCTCATTTACATAAGTTTTCAACGCTGGAATCCATGAATATTGCATTAAATTTTATTTTATACTTGAATCTCATTATGTAATATCACACCTTACCAGTGATTAATTTAAATTTTTTAAAATTCTGTGATGATAAATTTTTTTAATATTTAAAAAAATTTTTTTATTACTGAAACACCATGAGGTACAGTTGTAGATTTACAATTTTTTGTGCTTGGGTTTGGATTATACAATGATCAGATACCCATCCCTCCACCAGTGCCCATTTTCCACCACCATGGATAATATCCCCCCCACCCCCATCCCCCCATCCCCCCCTGCCTCTGTGGCAGGGCAATCCCCTGTGTTCTCTCTCTCCTTTTGGGTGTTGTGGTCTGCAAAAGAGGCATTGAGTGGCAAATATGTTCAATCCATAGTCTACTTTCGACATGCATCTCCCCTCCTGGGAGGATCCTCCAAACACCCTTTATTTGGTGTTCCCTTCTCTATCTGAGCTGCCCTTTCCTCTAGAATGCCTGACTGGCCACTAAGCTATGGAGTAATTCTCCTGGTGCTGATCTCAGCTATTCTTGGGTATTAGTCTCATATTTTGTTACTTTATATCTCCCAGATGAATGCAATGTTTCTATGTCTATCCCTCTCTTTCTGACTCATTTCGCTTAGCATGATACTTTCCATGTTGTACCACTTTTATGTAAATTTCATGACTTCATCTTTTCTAAGAGCTACATAGTATTCCATTGTGTAGATGTACCAAACTTTCTTTAACCAGTCATCTGTTCTTGGGCATTCAGGTTTCTTCCAGTTTCTGGCTATTGTAAAGAGTGCTGCAATGAACAAACAAGTGCAGATGTCGCTTCGACTATACATTTTTGCCTCTCTGGGATATATTCCCAGGAGTGGTATTGCTGAGTCAAATGGGAACTAAATTTCTAATTTTTTGAGAATCGTCATACTGTTTTCCAGAAGGGCTGAACCAGTCGACATTCCCACCAACAGTGAAGGAGTGTCCCTTTCTCGCCACATCCACGCCAGCATCGGTTTATTTTGTTCTTTTGAATGTGGGCCAGTCTCTGAGGTGTGAGATGGTATCTCATTGTGGTTTTGATCTGCATCTCCCTGATGATTAATGATGTAGAGCATTTTCTCATGTGCTTTTTTGCCATTCGGATTTCTTCTTTGAGAAAGTTTCTGTTCATTTCATTGCCCCATTTTTGAATGGGGTTGGATGTTTTCTTCTTGTGGAGTTTAACCAGTATTTTGTATATCCTGGATATCAACCCGTTGTCAAATGTGTATTCGGCGAATATCCTTTCCCATTATGTAGACTGCCTTTGTATTTTGGCCAATGTTTCTTTGAAGGTGCAGAAGCTTCTTAGTTTAAGATAGTCCCATTTATCTATCTCTGTTTTTACTTGCTCAGTCAGTGGCGTGGCATCTTTGAAGATACTATTAGCTTCAATGTCATGGAGGGTTTTGCCAACTTTGTCTTCAATGTACCTTACGGTTTCTGGTCTTATGTTGAGGTCTTTAATCCATTTTGATCTTACTTTTGTACATGGTGTTAAGCAGAGTTCTGAGCCTATTTTTTTGCATGTAGCCGTTCAGTGATGCCAGCACAATTTGTTAAAGAGGCTTTTCTTACTCCACTTCACACTACTTGCACCTTTATCTAAGATTAGATGATCATATGATTGAGGGGAGATGTCAGTGTATTCAACTCTGTTCCATTGGTCTGCAGTTCTGCCTTTGTGCAAGTACCATGCTGTTTTAATTATTACTGCTTTGTAGTACAGTTTGAAGTTCAGGAGGTTGATTCTTCCCATTTTCTTTTTCCCAAGAATTGCTTTAGCTATTCATGGGGGCTTATTGTTCCTTATAAATTTCAGGAGTGTTTGTTCCATTTCTTTGAAGAATGTCATGGGTATACTTATAGGGATTGCATTGAATTTATACAATGATTTCGGTAGTATTGCCATTTTGACAATGTTAAGTCTCCCGACCCATGAGCAGGGGATATATTTCCATTTCCTCATATCCTCTTTTATTTCCTGAAGTAGCGTTTTGTAGTTTTCTTTGTACAGGTCCTTTACTTCCTTAGTTAAGCTGATTCCTAGGTACTTGATTTTCTGGGGCACAATTGTGAACGGGATTGTTTTTTTCATGTTGCTTTCTTCTCTCTCACTGTTTGCATATAGGAAAGCCATGGACATTTGGGTATTGATTTTAAAGCCTGCAACTTTTCTATATGAGTCTATTGTTTCTAGGAGTTTTTTGGTGGAGGTTATTGGGTTCTCTAAGTATAGTATCATATCATCTGCGAATAGTGAGAGCTTGATTTCTTCCTTTCCTACCTGAATGCCCTTAATATCTTTTTCTTGCCTAATCGCTATTGCAAGTACTTCCAGTACTATATTGAACAGCAGTGGAGATAGTGGGCATCCTTGTCTCGTCCCTGATCTTAGAGGGAAGTCTCTCAGTTTTTCTCCATTGAGGATGATGCTTGCTGTAGGCTTGTGGTAGATGGCTTTAATTATGTTGAGGAAGGTCCCCTCTATACCCATTCTGGCTAGGGTTTCCATCATAAAGGGGTGCTGGATCTTGTCAAATGCTTTCTCTGCATCTATTGATGTAATCATATGCTTTTTATCTTTTCTTTTGTTGATATGATGGATTATGATGATTGATTTCGAATGTTGAACCGTCCTTGCATCCCTGGGATGAATCCTACTTGGTCATGGTGTATGATCTGATGAGTAGTTGGATTCTATTTTCTGGTAGTTTGTTGAGGATCTTTGCATCTGTGTTCATCAGGGAAATCGGTCTGTAATTCTCTTTCTTTGTGGTATCTCTGTCTGCTTTTGGTATCAGTGTGATATTTGCTTCGTAGAAACTGTTCGGAAGTGTTTTTGATATTTCAATTTCGTGGAAAAGCTTAAAGAACATTGGGAGTAAGTCCTCTTTGAAGATTTGGAAGAATTCACTAGTGAATCCATCCGAGGCAGGATTTTTGTGCTTGGGGAGACTTTTTATTACCATTTCAATTTACCTTGATAGTGATAGGTCTGTTCAGGTATTCCAGGTCTTCTTGGTTCAGCTTTGGGAGTCTGTAGGAGTCTAGGAATTTATCCATTTCCTCAAGGTTTTGATGTTCTGTGGCATAAAGCTTCTCAAAGTACTCCCTGAGGATCCTTTGAATTTCTGTAGTTTCTGTTGTAATGACCCCTTTTTCATTTCTGATTCGGTTTCTTAAGGTTTTCTCTCTCCCTTTCTCTGTGAGTTTTGCTAGAGACTTATCAATCTGGTTAATTTTCTCGAAGAACCAGCTCTTGGTTTCATTGATCTTTCGGATTGTTTTTGGGTTTCCATCTCGTTAATCTCTGCTCTGAGTTTTATTATTTCCTTCCTCCTGTTAGGGTTGTGCTCCTTTTGTTGGTCCTTCTCCAAGATCTTAAGCTGTGAGGTTAGGTTACTTATGTGTTCTAGCTCCTCCTTCCTGAGGAATGCTTGTAGAGCTATGAACTTTCCTCTTAACACAGCTTTTGCTGTGTCCCATAAGTTTTGGTAACTCGTGCCCTCATTTGCATTCGTTTCTAGGAATCTTTTGATTTCCTCTTTGATTTCCTGTCTAAGCCACTCTTTGTTCAATAGAGCACTGTTTAATTTCCAGGTGTTTGATTTAGTTTTCTGTTTTTGTGTGTGATTTACTTCTAATTTCAGCGCATTATGGTCTGAGAAGATTGTTGATACAATCTCTATCTTCTTAATTTTATGGAGGCATGTTTGTGGCTCAGCATGTGGTCTATCTTGGAGAATGTTCCATGTATGCCTGAGAAGAATGTGTATTCAGCTATTTGAGGATGAAGTGTCCTGTATATATCTACTAAGTCCCTTTCTTCCATTGTTTCCCTCAGATGAAGTATGTCCTTGCTAAGCTTGAGTCTGGTTGATCTATCAAGCGGTGACAAAGCGGTGTTGAAGTCTCCCACTAGTATTGTGTTGCTATTTATGTCTTTTTCCAAATCTATGAGTAATTGTTTTAAGTACTTTGCTGGTCTCTCATTAGGTGCATATACATTTATTATTGCAAGTTCTACCTGTGGTTCAGATCCTTTGATCAATAAGAAATGGCTTTCACTGTCTCTTATGACCTTCCTCACTCTGAAATCGATGTGGTCTGATATTAGGATGGCTACCCCAGCTTTTTTTATGGGAGCTGTTTGCCTGTAGGATTGTTTTCCAGCCTTTCACTCTGAGTCTGTGTTTGCTTTGACTATTGAGATGTGTTTCTTGCAGGCAGCAGAATGTTGGTTTCAATTTTCTATACATCCTGCCACTCTATGTCTTTTAATTGGTGCGTTTAGCCCATTGACATTGAGAGAGATTATTGTTATGGGATTTTGTCCCATTGTTCTGTTGAAATTTGGTGTATTCGAGGGGCCTTTCTTGCCTTAAAGTAGCCCATTTAGTTGTTCTTGTAACCACGGTTTTGAGTCTCTGAAGTTCCTGAGCTGTTGTTTGTCTGTGAAACTGTGTGTTGTTCCTTCTATTATGAATGAGAGTCTCGCTGGGTAAAGTATTTTTGGGGAGGCATTTATTTCATTGAGTTTTTTCACTATGTCCCACCACTGCTTTCGGACCATGAGGGTTTCATCAGAAAAATCAGCTGTGAATTTTAAGGATGCTCCTTTGTAAGAGATTTCTTTCTTCGATCTTGCTGCTTTCAGAATTTTGTCTCTGTCTAAGGTTTTGGTCATTTTGATCAGAATGTGTCTTGGGGTATTTTTATTCGGATTTCTTCTAGCTGGTACCCTTCGTGCCTCCTGAATGTCGTCACAAGTTTTCTTCAGCTCTGGAAACGTTGTAGCAATGCTGTCTTTGACAGTTTCTTCTTCATCAAGGTTTTCTTCCTGTACCTCTGAGACTCCAATAATTCTAATGTTACCCCTCTTGGCTTCATCACGATCTTCTCTTGCCATCTGTTCCCAAATTGTGAGTCTCTTTTCCATTTTCTGCTCTTTTCTGGAGAGTCTCTGAACTTGATCTTCGATCTCACTGATTCTGTTCTCAGCAGCTCTTACTCTGCTGCTGAGGCCTTCCACTGAGTTTTCAATTCTCCTACGAGATTTTTCAGGTCTGACATTTCCGATTGCATTTTCCTCATTTCTGCCTTCAAATCCTCTTGTCTTCTATTGGCATTGGTTTCCATTGTTTCTTTTAGTTCCCTAAGCATCCTAAGTAGCTCTCTTCTGAATTGTTTGTCAGAGAGGTTGTCTAACACTACAGTACTGTTGGTGTCATCTGGGCTAGACTCTTCAATAAGAAAGTTTGGTGGGCTTTTGCATTGCTTTACCATTGTGAAAAGTGTGGTTTAGTCCTTCACGTTCACTGTTACTATTCTGCTTGATATGCAGTGTGAGTTAAGATAGGCTTATGAGTTATTGGCTACTGTGTTTGTAGTGACTGAGCTAAACTAGGGAAGTTTCCATCTAAGAAGGTAGCTTATGGTTCCCTTGGCATATGTTGTGGGAAAATATTTCACGGCCGCGTTAGCAGCCGCGGCTCCGGAAATAGTCCCTGGCACTGAGCGAGGAGTCGGGAACGTCTATGGTTGGAATGAGGAGCTGTTCAGCTTTGTTGCCCAGAGCTGGGCCTCCGTGCCTGTCCCGCACAGATCAGGGGAGAAAACCGACTTTCTAGGAGATGGAGCTAGCTGTGCATTCAATATTTTCTTTAAATTCTGATTGAGAGGAATCTAGTCATTTAAACTATATTAGACGAATCCAAGACTTTATATTGATTAAGAATATTGTGGGTTAAAAAATAATAAATAGTTCTGAAATTTATTATTGGCTACTAGATAGATGAGATTCATTTTATTTTTCTTACAGAATAGAAAATTTATTTTTAAGAAAGTAAAATTAAGACATTGCACAATTTGATCAATACATAACTTCAGAAGCTCTCCATGTTTACATGAATAAATAAAAGACACTTAGCCAAACAGAAGGAATAATTGAATCATATAGTGATAGTTTGAAAAACAGAGAGTTTTTTCTTTCTTTTTTTATTTTTGGGCCACACTCGGCTCTACTTAGGGCATGCTCCTCGTTCTGTGTTCAGGCATCACTCCTGGGAGGCTCATGGGACTATGTGAAATGCCGGAGATAGAACCAGGATCAATAACCTGAAAACCAACTGCCTTTCTTGCAGAACTACCCTCTGACCATAAGTACAAAAATTTTCTAAAAACCTACAGATTTCTCCCGCTATAGGGCAGAGGTAAATATTTGACATTTTAATGCTATGTACTACATTAATGAAAAAACAGTATTTTAGTTTATATATTAATTTACTTAAAATTTTAGTTTAGGTTATCTGTTTAAAATGCATTTGATATTTATGGTCTTGGTATACACTGTTACATCATCTAACCATCATCAAATTGTCCAAGACTTCTCTACCTATGCCTATCTTTTAACTACAGTCCACCTACTTCCAATTACACCCCAGTAACCAACATTTGTTATCAATTGATATAGTCTCTACCTTTGTTCTTTATTTACTCCATCTATATGGATTATTGTGTAAGATAGAAGATAGATAGATGTAAACTAATATACTCTTGGTACCCACTAGGTACCAAACAATTTATTAATTGTGTTAACAAGATTTGTCTAATTTATTTCTATGCTACACTTTGCACGTGGCTGACATGGACGACCCAAGTTTGATTCCTCCGCCCCTCTCAGAGAGCCCAGCAAGCATCTCACCTGCACAGGAAAGCCTGGAAAGCTACCCATAATGTATTCGATATGCCAAACACAGTAACAAATCTCACAATGCTACTGGGCCTGCTCGAGCAAATCAATGTACAACAGGAGGACAGGGACAGTAACAGTGACAGTAACACCTGAAGACAGTTAAAATTACTATACTTATTTCTTATTGACAGATGAGGCAAATTGAGTACAAATTAGATTTATTTCTTTAAGGTTATATAACAAGGACTAGCAAAGCCAGAATTATAAATTATAGTCAAAGTTCGACTTCAGGGTCAGTGTTCATAACCAATTCCATCATACTGTTTCCAATGAAAACTGATTGTTCATATATAATACTTATACAACAAATTATAAATGTTTTTGTGTAGAAATAGCAAGAAATTCTGGCTGGAGAGATAGTATAAGAGTTGAAGTGTTATTATTGCTTGCATCCAATCCTGATTTGATCCTCAGGAACACATAAGGTTCCTTGGTCATTGTCATGAATGACTCCTAATTATAAAGCCAGAAGTGCAACCTGAACAAAGTGCTATGTTTATAAATGATTTTATATATTATAGCACTGCACTGTAGCACTGTCCTCCTGTTATTCATTGATTTGCTCAAGCAGGCACCAACAACATCTCACAACAAATTGTGAGGCTTGTTGTTACTCTTTTTGGCATATCAAATACACCACGAGTAGCTTGCCAGGCTCTGCAGTGCAGGTGAGATACTCTTGGTAGCTTGCTGAGCTCTCCGAGAGGGGCGGAAGAATCAAACCCAAGTCGGCCATGTGCAAGGCAAATGCCCTGTCGGCTGTGCTATTGCTCCAGTCCGTCAACAGAATAGTTGATAAAAAGTATGGGGCTGGAGCAATAGCACAGCGGGTACGGCCTTTGCCCTGCACGCAGTCGACCAGGGTTCTATTTCCAGCATCCCAGATGGTTCCCCAGAGCACCGCCAGGAGTGATTCCTAAGTGCATAAGCCAGGAGTAACCCCTGTGCTTCGCCAGGTGTGACTCAAAAAGAAAAAAAAATAGAAAACCAATCTGGCTCTAAACTAATAGAACAAATTCTTTTATGAGTCTGAATAACAACCATTCAGTTAATTTTTATCACTAATAAAAGGCAGACTAGACCTCCCAGTGTGTGTGAAACTGCATTTCCATAGAGTTTCAAGGATAGTTTTTCCAGATGTTCATCTTGGAGATGTGTCTTGTTGTTAAATTGCAATAGAGGGACTTTGGTAAAGTTACACTAGGAAATATCTGGACACCTTTCTAGTATTGGTTGACATAGGGCTGGTAATGGTATTTTCTTTGGTTCCAGAAGGCTCAGTTATAATGACAAAACAAAATACTTCAATAATGCTAATCTATAGTTCTCTGTACTTTATAATTTGTTGTAAAAATTGTTATTAATATCCCAGTTCTGATTTACTCCCTATTTAAATATCCACCTCAACCAAATCAAGTTTCTTTTATGACCCTGTTTTATATCAAGGCATGAAGTTTATCTTGTTCATATTTCTAGGGGATATTTATAATTGTACTGGGGTTTCTTGTTGTAGCTTCTGCTACCATCATAGTGTATAGGGATTTCTATTGGTATTTAGTGTCAGAGTGCTAAGTAATTCTAAACCTCCTTCCAATAAAACATTACTGTAAACATAGAAGTGGACAAATTCATTGAACTATAAGAAAATATATTTAATAAAATGAATTAAGAGCCCCTAAAAGTTACATTATTTGTCAGTGCCATTAAAAGTCATTATTCCTATGAAAAGAAATTTTTAAGAAGATAACACTAGCGGTGAAAAATCAACCAAGTCAATTTTCTCTTAAGCCAACTTTTTTTAGGGCATCCTCAGTCATTAGCACTTCTATTATACAAATAATTTTTCACACTGTGGAAAAAACATCTATAAATTCATGTAATTAGTCTGAACATCTATAAACATCTATAAACTCATGTAATTAAATAGTCTGAATGCAGTAATGACCCTTCTAGTTTGAATAATTCTACATTAAGGTCACGTAATTTCAATTAGAAGAGAACAAATTATTGATTACATTTTATAAAATTTATCAAGCATGCAGTGAATATGATTTTATGAATAAATAGAAACCAGTATGTACACTAGATTGACAAGTTTGTTTGTTATTATCAGTATTGGGGGTATTGATATGGAGAGCCTGATTTCATGAGTATTTAAATAATTAAAGTTACACTTTAATATCAGGGTTTTTGTCTTGGAGCCGTCTAAAACTAGAGCCAAAAAAATTATTAAATATTCATTATTTTTTGTGAGCCTGTTAAACTGTTACTAACTTGCCATCAACCATAGTGAAGATATTTGTTCCATGGAAATTTGACACTTTTATATGTCAGAGGTTCTCCTTTTAATTGACTTTTGCTATTAGAAACCTGGGTAAGAGTTCAAATTGGATATTTAAGCTAATGTAAATCTAAAACACTATTTCAATCCATTGTAAGAATGTGAGGTTTTTTTTAGTTGTAATTTTTAACTTTATTAAACTAAAAATACTGTTTATACATAACTACCATACTTATTTATGTATTCATTTAAATTTAGGAGCACACAACACAGTAGACTGTCAGATTATTTAAAAATGTTATGTGATTATGAAATTAATCAGTTGCATGCGTTCAACATTTTCCCTTTGAAGAACCGAGAAAGTAAAGCATTTTAGCATATTAATAAAACAGCCAATAAAATTTTAATTACAAAGAACATAAGAAATCTGAAATCATTATATTTAGTTTCCATTATTACTATGCTTCAGAAATCTTGACACTATAGAATATATGAAACCATTTACTTTTTTGATGTTGCTTTTGGGGAAGTGCCAAGTATTGAACCCTGGTCTTCTGCATGCAAAACAAGTTTTATATGTAATTTTCCCATATAATTATGTCTCTGCAGAATACAAAACAAAATCCATAGATGAATTTTTTAAAATACTATATATGAGGAAATTTTTCCATTTAAATTAGTTATAAAGGGATAAGAGTAATAGTAAGGCAGTAGAGCATTTGTCTTATACATGGTTGACCCAGTTTGGTCCCTGTCATTCCATATGGTCCTTCAAGCACCACCAGGAGTAACTCTTGAATTCAAGGCCAGGAGTCATCCCTAAGCATCATCAGGTGCGATAAAAAAGCACTACAATTATTTATCAAGATATATAATTATTAAAATGCTTTTAAAATATTTATCCACAGGATTTAAGCCTTAAAAACAAAAGGGATATATAATAGAGATTTGAGCAGTCCAAGACAAAAAAAGAATCCTCCCAAAAATGTTCATTGTTATTTTGATGGGGGTTTCTCACAGCCATAATTGTGAATCCAGGGTTCATTCCTGTGACTGTTTCATTTCAGGCCAAGTTGCACATGCTAGAGAGATTTGGTCTTTAGCCTACAGAGCTATAGGTTACCAGGGACACACTTCCAAAGTACAGACTGGGTCATGCTGTGCTAGGTATTGAAACCAGAGTCCAGTACATGCTAGAGATGTGCTCTAGTTTCCTGAATTACCTCTCTAGATTTTCAAGAGGGTTTTAAAAGTAGATATTGTCATTTCTTCTGATTCAACTAGTTAGATAACATCCTTGTTTATAAGTATAAATCTGATTTATATGAATTAAAATGGAGTATTAATATGGCTTATAGATAAGCTTAATTAATTTTCTGACTTAAAATCATTTATTTTAAGAAATGTAAACATAAGATTGGGCCAAGATGACCTAATCAGGGAAGATCCACATGTCACCCATAGCAAAACCTATATGGAAGGATGCTTAGTTCAAATGCTGATAATTGTTCATACAAGGAATTGTGCTGAATCTAATCACTCATAAAGTGATGGTGATTCATCAAGTGAGAGTACAAAGTTTGGAGACACATAAAGGATAAGCTTGAGTGGATCTGGTGAGCAAGCAGTGGTGGACTTCTAAGGTTCAAGTGAATGAGGTCAAAAGCCCTGTGGTAGGGAGTCAGAGAGCGGTTAAATGTGGTTGGCTTAGATTTTTGACAACTAAGTTACATGAACCAAAATATGACTTTGAGAAAAGAGATATAAAGTATGGGTAGACATGGTATGTCCTATAAAGACAGTTCCAGGCAACTCTATTGCCTCTGGCAGGATAGCTAAGACAAACCACAATGGGGAGCCTTACTACTATTGTTCTAGAGGTGATTAACTGCTGAAACAAATAATAAAACATCAGAGAACAACACAGGTGGGTTCTTCGTATCCTAGATGTGTAAGAATGAAACCCAGCTCTCCGAGTTCATAGCTACACACAAAATCTGATATCTGAAACCTACCTACCTCACCAGTCTGCAGGAGTGTAGCTATGTTTATTAGCCCAATTCATTGTGGCTTTCCACGCAAATTCTCTACTAGCTAAACCAAAGCACATCAACACACCAGATTTTCAGGCACAGAACTGAAGCTGCTGATTTGATCCCACTTCAGTCCATCAACTTTCACCAAAATATACGAGACCCAGAAAAAGGGATGTGTGGGGATCAGAGATAATAAAGCAGTAGTGGTGCATAATTAGTAGGTGTGAACTTGGGTTTAATTTCTGGTGCCAAAAAGGCCGAAGTGCATCCCCAGTTGTGGTGTGTGGTTTGAGAGCACCCTGAACACCACTTTTGGTTCCCCAAAAAGGACTTGCGACCAGATCAAAGAAGCAAGGAAAAGTAGACATCAGTCTAATAAACTTTAATGATATAAATATGAGAGCTGAAATTTAAATCTATCCAACAAATAGACTCAGAGTCTGTCTAATAAATAGAGACTGACACCTAAGAGCATTTTTAATTCAAACCCCAGTCACACAAGGTGGAAGGAACTTTCGTAGTCAATTCTGGTAGCTTGCAAGTCACTGCCCTCCATCAGTTGCTACGTAGGTCTCTTAAAATTCAAGAAAAACAGTAAGGGCAAGAAGGAAATCAGCATGGAAGAAAACTCAACAGACTTTTTCAAACCTAATATAACCATAGCAGAGTCTATTAGGAACTGTGTCCATGAACACAGTTCAGATCTCTTTAAATATAACACCTAAGCTATATATAAGGTCATTATGAATTAGTCAATCTGATAAAAGAAAAAATTTGGTAACACAGATATATCCAGACAAGAATAGTATCACTTGGGGATGGAGTGATAGCACAGTGGGTAGGGCATTTGCCTTGCATGTGGCCCAACCCGGGTTCAATTCCCAGTATCCTATGTAGTCCCCTGAGCATGGCCAGGAATAATTCCTGAGTGCATGAACCAGGAGGAACTCCTGTGTGTCTCTGAGTGTGACCCAAAAAGCAAAAAATAGCACAAACAAACAAACACAAAGAATAGATCATAAAAAAAGATCACACCACATGTTGCAACCCAGAATGAATATTACCTCTGTAATTGATGTTTGGAATGGAGAACTTGGGGAAAATCCAGTAGATACAAAGATCAGCTTTTAAAAACATGGCAAATGGGTACTTCTGACCACAATCTTTAGCTCTGTCCAAGCTAGATACACCATGACACAATGTTAGTTCCAGTCTCTATTGGTAGCTGTTCCTAGTCAGGAACCCAAACAGACTAGACCTCAGAGATTCAACAGCTGTGGGAATCCAGTGAATATACATCCAGATTTGCCAACCAAATCATCACGAACCTATATTCAGAAGCAGAAACTGATTCAATCAATAGGCAATGGTGCTCGAGCTAGTGTATAATCAGAGCTACAGTACTAGATTGTTGCTTAACACTGGGTTTTCCTTGCTGCTCCTGCAGGGAGCTTAAGTGTATATTCACTAAAGGGCTATGGCGCTCTATCTCTCCTGCTGCTTGCATTTGGCAGTCTCGAGTCGTTTCCCCCACCCTGGGGAGGTTGATGGCAATGGGCAGATGTAGGAGGGAACAAGGGCCAGGCTGCTTGGTGTCAGTTGCAGCTTATTCTATTCCCATCTCCATTCTCCTCTGATTCTCCTCCTGCTTCCTCATCGATGCTACTTCATTTTCTTTCTCGATCCCACTTCATTCTCTTTCTGGCTCCTACTTCATACTTCTCCCTCCCGCAGCCACCTTTTACAGCCTCATTAAATCCCAAAGAATGAGCAGTTGGGGCATACACATATGTGTGGTCACAATCAATAGGGGTAAAGTTCCTATTAATCATTTTGTATGGACACAGTAAGAGATGCATTAGGCTTATAGAATTGCTCTACAGGAGTCATCTCGATCTCAGACTACAGTATTCAGGCCACATTAGTCTTTCCTAAACCTAGTAGGGTCCTAATCTTGTCATTACTTTTGGATCATGACAGCATTTGTCCATGACTATGCTCTCAACTTATAGTTGAGTATTGTGGTGCCTTGGCCTGGCATTTTTTGATGCCAGGGTAGCTCACAGCTTGCCCTGGGTCCATTCAATCCCTCATCGGGCCTCTGCTTTTGGGATTCTAGGAACCAAGGGCAACTGAGACTTAAGTCGACAAAGTAGGTGCCCGGGAGGGAATATTATTTGAAGTCAATTAACTTCCAAGTTACAAAAGCATAATATCCACTGTCTTCCTGTGTCTATACAAAAAGGACATTGATTTAAAGTAAACTATTCAAAAGACATAAGGAGAGAAGAAAAAGCAATATTTCACTCATAAATATAAAATCATAGATTTCTGAGTAATCTGACCTTACAAGTTAACAGAGTCTGATTCGGGGAGAAAAGGTGATAGACTGGTTGGGGAAGAGAGCATAGAGAGGAGTTTACAGATAAATACAGCAGAATGCAAGTGCCTCAGGAGCACAGTGATAAACCTAAGCTCCCTGTGTCAAGGGAAACAGGACATACCAATGGTATCCTAAAATGTTTAGAGCTACATTCCAATAAACACAAGAGGAATGGAGATGCTTCAGGAGCACTGTGATGGGTATCATCCAAAAAAAAAAAACCCAAGTTCCCTATAGCAAGGGAGAATGGACAAACCAATGTTATCCTACATGTAAGGCTTGTTGAGCCACTCCCACAACAGTGCAAGTGAGACATACCCAATTCTGTCAGGCAACAATATTCCTATATTGCTTTTCTCTTTTCTTTATGTCATTTGTATAGTTTATTTAGCAATGTCCTTTTTGTTTAGATAAAGGAAGACAATTAATGCTATGCTATGTTACATGGGAGTTAGTTGACTCCAAAATAATATTTACTCCTAGGCATCCATATTTACTTGACATAAGCCTCAGCTGCCTTTGGTTCCTAGCATTCCAAGAGCAGGGTCCAGAGAAGGGACCGATGGACCGGGGGCAAGCTGTGAGCTACCCTGGCATCGAAATGGGCCAAGCCAAGTGTCATAATACTTAACTATAAGTTAAGAGCATGGTCATGGACAAACTCTGTCATGACCCCCCCAAAAAGTAACTGAATAAGGACACTGCTGGGGTTAGGAAAAACTAACCTACCCTGAGGACTGTGGTCTGGAATACACAGTGAGATGCCCCCAGGAAGATCCAAACTTTAAGTTTGATATATTGCTTATTGTGATCATACAAAATGACATTGCTAGAAATATAAGATGTAAATTTACTATAACTGTTTAAATGCATTACTAGCTGAGGAAAGGAAAAAAACAATATACCCTGGATGGAATCCTGCCCTTGAGCGGGATCTACTAATCTTGAGTAATCTCCTTAGATGAGATTTTATTCTTTAATTAATCTCCTGAAGGAGTGCCCTTTACTTCTCTTTGTTTTATGATAATGTTCAACCCCACCTATGTATCCTCGTACTATATGATTCCTATATAACTATGCAGTAAGGGATAAGAAACAGAACTACAGCTGGCAGAGAGACTTGTAGAATGGCAGACAGACTTGTAGGAGGTAGACTGGACTCTGTGAAGTAGATGCTGAGAGAGAGATGAAGAAGACTAGATGCTGAAGACTAGATGTTAAGGATGAAAAGCTCGGCCATGAGATGTTGAAAACTGAGGAGGAGAACTGAGACTTTGGAGACTTTGAGGTCTGTGAGGAGGTGATGGAACCCTGATGATCAGGACTATGACTAAAACAACAACTATGACTGCGCCATAAAGGGAGAGATAGGACGAAACAAAGGAGGAGAGAGAAATAAACTGACTGCCGAGCAGCTTGGGGCCCGGTTCCTGTTCCTCCGTCTGTTCCGCAATCCATAGTCTGGCCCGGGGAGGTGGCTCTCCACCACTGAATGTTCGAATCCTGCCTGCACAGGTGCACTGCAACCACTGCACCTTTCCCCATTTTTTATTGAAACTTACACTAGATACTACACACTGAAGTGATAGCACAGTGGTAGGGCGTTCACCTTATAAGCGGCCAGCATGGCCGACCTGAGTTCGATTCCTCCGCCCCTCTCGGAGAGCCCGGCAAGCTACCGAGAGTATTCGATATGCCAGACACAGTAACAACAAAGTCTCCAACGGAGACGTTACTGGGCCCGCTCGAGCAAATCGACGATCAACGGGAGGGCCTTTACTTTTACTTTACTTTACTTTACTAGATACTACAAAGTATCATATAATGAAGAAACTAAGTAATTCAGCTGCGTTAATAGGGATAGATTCTGAAAACGTCACCCTCTATATAAATAGGGATATTTATATATCCCTATTCTCTATATAAATAGGGATAGATTCCAAAAACCTCACCCTCTATATAAATTCCAAAAATGTCACCTTCTAAGCTTTGTAAACTTCTCAGGAGGATTTAAAGCAAAAATACTTGTTTTGTTTCATGAAATGAATTAATTAGTAGTAGGGTCCATCAATAAGCTCAAAGTTTTATATAGAAAATGAAAAGCTCTCTCCTTGGGGGAAGAGGAAAGAAACAGGAAACAAAGCGGCTTGAATTCCCAGGGATTCAAGTATGTGATGGTTTAAAATCGTGGTAAAGCTAAATATCCAAACCAGCATCAACAACACTGGAAAAATAAGATCCAAACTTTAACAACCAAATTTTAAAATGTACCAATCAAGCACATTTTATAGGCATATTTGATGGGATAGGGTTATTGTAGGGAGTAGGAGGGGACCTGGGAACAATGGTGGAGGAAAACTGACACTTGTAGTGATATTGATAATGGAACGTGTATTTCTAAAACTACACTTGGGATAACTTTGTAAATCATGGTGCTTTAATACAACAAAAATATTTTAAAATGGCAAAACCCAGGGCAGGAGAGAGTTTCCTTCCCCACCCCGGGGAATTCTGACAGCTGAGAACCTCCAGAACTCAACCACACAGCCATGCTCAAAGCCACTCTCCACAGACTCCAACAAGCCTCATCTATGGGGTAATCTGCAGAAAAGCTGAGGTATCCAGGATCCGTGAATGAGATATCCAAGCTCTCTTGGAACGGGACTGGACCTCGCCCCCCAGTTCCCCTGTTTTCCAGTAGCTTCGCAGTCACACCCCCAAACTGCCTCTGCCGCCACATAATCTCATCAAGAGCCAAGATCCAGAGACTATAAAGTTAAGCTCCCAGAAGAGAGCTACACAAACCTAGAGCATGTGGCTGTATTTGCGGCTGTAGCAGTGCAACCTCTTATACTCTAGCTCACTGATGTACTAAAAGTAGCACATATTTGCTTAGGTTTAAGATGTATGTTTGTAATCTCTTATACAAAGGCTTAAATGACTCCAGGATGAAATGCAACAATCTTCACACACTTTCCTCTTTTGGTGGTGGGAAGATGCATGGTGGTGGAATTGGTGGTTAAATATTATCTGTAATGAAATATTGTGATCAACTTTTCAAAAATAAAATAAAATTTGAAAAAATAGGGGCCAAAGTGATAATACAGTAGGTAGGACATTTTCCTTGAATACAGATGTCCAGGGTTTAGTCTTCGGCATCCCATATGGTCCCCCCAAGTACCACCAGGAGCAATTCCTGAGTGCAGAGCCATAAGCAACCCATGAGCATAAAGAATAGTAACTTATACCACTAGGAAATCACTGAGATTTGTAGGGGTGATAAAATATTCTAGTCAAACCACAAGTAAAGCTATTTATTGGTACTAAAAAATTCCTACAAACAATACTAAAGGAACTACTCAGAAACAAAGGGAAAACTTGTGCTGGGACACAATTCAATAAAATTAAACATACAAAAGTCTTATAATGAGCACAAAAGGACAGCAGGATCAAAAATATAGCACTAGAATTACTTACTTCAAATTCTATTGGGATAATAAGCTCTAATATAAAGTCAATTCATTTTTAAGTTAATTTATTTTTAATTAATACAGTAGAAGGTGAATATAGTGCCACATCTGAGGACCGTATGGACAACCTCCCCCCCCCAATTGCCTATGTGCATCTGCCTTTGTCTTACAATCCACATAAGCACTATTGCTATACTTGCCTGAATGCCTCTTTTCAATATTAGCTGATAATAGCAAGGCATTATCAGTGCCAGGATATTCCCATTAAAGTCCTAGCAACTAAAAAGGATGATCTAGTCCTACTGAAATACCTTCACAATGTAATGGAAATGGCCAAATAACATAGGCATAAACAGTAATCTGTTAGCGTAAAATACCACATTGATCAGTACTCAGAAAATCTGGAATATAAAGTTCCACTATCAGAACCCACTAAAATCTAAGAAAAATGTGAAAACTAAGGAAATCATAGCACAGGGGGTAGGGCGTTCGCCTTACAAGCGGCCAACATGGCCGACCCGAGTTCGATTCCTCCGCCCCTCTCGGAGAGCCCGGCAAGCTACCGAGAGTATTCGATATGCCAGACACAGTAACAACAAAGTCTCCAATGGAGACGTTACTGGGCCCGCTCGAGCAAATCGACGATCAACGAGAGGGTCTTTACCTTTACCTTTAAAGAAATAAGTCCATATCAATTCCTAAGTTCCTCAAATTTATCATGCCTGGATGATGATCTCGAATAAAAAATCTATGTGATGACAATGGAAAATAAGTAACTATTGGCAGAGAAAATTAAGCAATCACTGGAAGAGAAATTCAATCAATTCAAAAAAGAATTGATTCAAGGTATAAAATAATCCATACAAATAAAATTTAAGCAGTTAAATAATATAAGAAAACTCCACAACAGCATATTTATGAATGTGGCGAACTATATCAGCAGTATTAAAGCCTACACACAACTCATCGACAATAATGAAATGTCGAAAAAGAGCTAAAAGAATGGAAGAGAATATATGATACTTAACAGACAACAGCAAGAGGAATAATCTCTAAATTATAGGAATGCCAAAGGAGGAAAAGAAGAAAAGTAAAGAACGACTTGTGTAAGGAAAACTAGTTCATAATTTTCCCAATATGTGTAGAGAGGTTTCTGTACAGATTCAAGAAGCCCAAAATGTACCTAAAGGAATGGATGAAAACAGGACAGCACCAATACAAAATGTAATCATTGTGGCAAGAATCAAAAAGAGAAACAGTATTTTAAAAAATTAGAGAAAAAAAACAAGTATGCATCGTAGTTAATAGAATCACAACACATCTTCATTACAAAACTTATATGCAAGGAAAGAGTAGAATGACATATTCAGAGAACTGTATGATTAAAAAAATTTTCAGCCCAGAGTCCACTACTCTGCAGTGCTATCATGTAGATTTGAGGGATGGATTAAGACAGTTCAGACAAAAATATCTGGAGACATTTGGTACAACTAAACCAACACTGCAAGAAATACTAAAGGGCAGCCTACAAAAAACAAATAACCAATAGCAAAAGTAACTAACCCGCACATAGAAAAATATGGCAACATAGCCCTTTATATTACGAATATCTTTTAATACCATTGGACTAAACTTTCCCATTAAGAGGCACAGAGTACAAAATTCATATATTTGGTGTTTATAGGACAAATACCTTAATTTACAGGATAAACACAGACTCAGAGTGCAAGGATAGGAAAGAACTATACAAGCTCATGGTAAATCAAAAATAAAACAAAACAAAAAACTAGAACAACTATATTCATATCAAGCAAATAACATTCAATCTAAATAAAGTAGCTAGAAATAGGGAATAGCACTACACATTGGCTAAAGGAACAGTAAATTAAGACCATTTCCCTCTTATGTATAGTGCATCAAATGAAGGGTTAGCGAAGTTTGTAAAACTTCTCACACACCTAAAGAAACACAGTGATGGAAACAATAAAAGTGGGATGCTTCAATGCTCCACTTTTTTTTCCTTCAATCACTTAGACAGAATATCAGTAAAGATTCTTAAATGAGAAGTTAGAAGAATTTGAATAAATTGGTATATACTGGGACCTCCATCCACAAAAAGCGAAACACATATTCTTCTTTTGTACACGTGGAATGTTCCCAAGGATAGACAACATAATGGGGCCAAATAAAACACGTATAAATTTACGAATATAGAAATGCCAAACTTAGAAGTAGAAATGAAACATAAATAGTAGATAGGGAAAACTCCAGATGAAAGCTGAACAAAACACTGCTAAATGTTTTTCACCCTTGGTCAGCATGGGAAGGGAACTGAGGCACACCGCGAGGAAACAAAGCTGAAACGCTCTGGGCACTCTCTCTTCATTCAAACAGGTACCCGCCTGGCGCCCGGCACCAGGGACCCTTTCCTGGCCTGCACAGCTAACTAGATCTCCTGAGAACAGCCGGTTTTCACCCTTGGTCTGCACAAAAGGGGAACTGAGGTACACCACAAGGAAACAAAGCTGAACCACTCCATGCACTCTCTCCTCATTCAAACAGGTACCGCCCGGCGCCAGGGACCCTTTTCAGAGCCGTGGACGCTAACGCGACTACTAGTTATTCTCTCACTACATATCCCATACGAATCATAAGGTACCCTCTCTGATGAAACCTTAACTAGGTTAGCTTAAACACCAGAAACACATTACCCAATAATTCATTAAGCCCATCTCAATTCATTCTGCATCTCAAGTAGAATAGTAACAGTGAACGTGAAGGTCTAAACCACACTGGTCACAATACTACAGCAATGCAAAAGGCCACCAAGCTTTCTTATTGAAGAGGCTAGCCCAGAAGACACCAACAGTATTGGAGTGCTAGACAACCTCTCTGACAAGGAATTTAGAAGGGAGCTACTGAGGATGCTTAGGGAGCTAAAAGAGACAATAGAAAGCAATACCAATAAAAGACAAGAGCATTTGAAGATAGAAATGAGGAAAATGCAAACGGATATGTGATACATTAGACCTGAAAAACCTGGTAGGCGAATTGAAAAACTCAGTGGAAAGCCTCAGCAGCAGCATACCAGCTGCTGAGGACAGAATCAGTGAGCTCGAAGAAGTCCCGAGACTCTCCAGAAAAGAGCAGAAAATGGAAAAGAGACTCAGAATTTGGGAACAGATGGAAAGAGAAGATCGTGATTAAGCCAAGAGGGGTAACATAAGAATTATTGGAGTCCCAGAGGGACAAGAAAACCCTGATGAAGAAGAAACTTTCAAAGACATTATTGCTACAACATTCCCAGAGCTGAAGAAAACATGGAACCACATTCAGGACGCCCAAAAGGTACCAGCTAGAAGATTCGAAAAAAATGCCCCAAGACACGTCCTGATCAAAATGACCAAAACCTTAGATAGAGACAAAATTCTGAAAGCAGCAAGATCAAAGAAAGAAATTTCCTACAAAGGAGCATCCTTAAGATTGACAGATGATTTGTCTGATGAAACCTTCATGGCATGAAAACAGTGGTGGAATATAGTGAAAAAGCTCAATGAAATAAATGTCTCAAAAAAACTACTTTACCCAGCAAGAGTCTCATTCATAACAGAAGGAACAACACAGATTCACAGAAAAACAGCAGCTCAGGAACTTCATAGACTCAAAACCATGGTTACAAGAACAACTAAATGGGCTAATTTAAGGCAAGACAGGACCCTCAAATACACCAAATTTCAACAAGAAAATGGAACAAAACCCCATAACAATAATCTCTCTCAAAGTCGATGGGCTAAATGCACCAATTAAAAGACACAGAGTGGCAGGATGGTTTGGAAAATTGAACCAAACATTCTGCTGCCTGCAACACATCTTACTAGTCAAAGCAAACACAGGCTCGGAGTGAAAGGCTGGAAAACAATCCTACAGGGAAACAACTCCTATAAAGAAGCTGGGGTAGCCATACTAATATCAGACCACATTCATTTCAGAATGAAGAAGGTCACAAGAGATAGTAAAGACCATTTCTTATTGATCAAGGGATCTGTAAAACAGGAAGAACTTACAATACTAAATGTTTATTCACCTAATGAGGGACCAGCAAAGTACTTAAAACAACTACTCATAGACTTGGAGAAAGATATTGATAGCAACACAATACTAGTGGGAGACATCAACACCCTTTATCACCTCTTGATAGATCAACCAGACTCAAGCTTAGCAAGGACATACTTCACCTGAGGGACACAATGGAAGAAAGGTAACTAGTAGATATATACAGGACACTTTATCCTCAAAAAGCTAAATACACATTCTGACCACATGCTGAGCCACGAAACATACCTCCATAAAATTAAGAAAATAGAGGTTGTATAAACAATCTTTTCAGACAATAATGCGCTGAAATTATAAGTAAATCACACACACAAACAGAAAACTAAATCAAACAGCTGGAAATTAAACAGTGCACTATTGGAAAACAAGTGGCTTAGAAAATAAATCAAAGAGGAAATCAAAAGATTTCTAGAAACTAATGAAAATGAGGACACGAGTTACCAAAACTTATGGGACACAGCAAAAGCTGTGTTAAGAGGAAAGTTAATAGCTTTACAAGCATTCCTCAGGAAGGAGGAGTGAGCCCACAAAAGTAACCTAAACTCACAGCTTAAGACCTTGGAGAAGGAACAACAGAAGGAGCCCAATACGAACAGGAGGAAGGAAATAATAAAACTCAGAGAAGAGATTAACGAGATGGAAAACCAAAAAAAAAAAAATCCGAAAGGTCAATGAAACCATTCTTCAAGAAAATTAACAAGATTGATAGGCCTCTAGCAAAACTCACAAAGAAAGAGAGAGAGAAAACCCTAATAAACTGAATCAGAAATGAAAAGGGGGTCATTACAACAGAAACGACAGAAATTCAAAGGATCCTCAGGAAGTACTTTGAGAAGCTTTATGCCACGGAACATGAAAACCTCGAGGAAATGGATAAATTCCTAGATTCCTACAGACTCCCAAGGCTGAATCAAGAAAACCTGGAATACCTGAACAGACCTATCACCATCAAGGAAATTGAAATGGTAATAAAAAGTCTCCCCAAGCGCAAAAGTCCCGGCCCAGATGGATTCACTAGTGAATTCTTCCAAATCTTTAAAGAGGACTTACTCCCAATCCTCTTTACGCTTTTCCAAGAAACTGAATTATCAAAAACACTTCCAAACAGTTTCTATGACGCAAATATCACCCTGATATCAAAAGCAAAGAGAGATACCAGAAAGAAAGAGAATTGCAGGCCAATATCCCCGATGAACACAAAAGCAAAGATGCTCAAAAAACTATTAGCAAATAGAATCCAACGACTCATCAAAAAGATCATACAACACGACCACATAGGATTCATCCCAGGGATACAACGATGGCTTAACATTCAGAAATCAAACAACATAATCCATGATGTCAACAAAAGAAAAGATTAATACCATATGATCATATCAATAGATGTAGAGAAAGCATTTCACAAGATCAAGCCCCGGTTTATGATGAAAACCCTTGCCAAAATGGGTATAGAGAGGACTTTCCTCAATATAGTTAAAGTCATCTACCACAATCCCACAACAAGCATCATCCTCAATGGAGAAAAACTGAGAGCCTTCCCTATAAGATCAGGGAGGAGACAAGGATGCCCACTCTCTCCACTGCTGTTCAATATAGTACTGGAAGTTCTTGCAATAGTGGTTAGGCAAGAAAAAGATATCAAGGTCATTCACATAGGAATGGAAGAAAACAAGCTCTCACTATTCACAGATGATATGATACTATACTTAGAGAACCCTATAAACTCTACCAAGAAAACTTCTAGAAACAATAGACTTGTATAGTAAAGTTGTAACTATAAAAACAATACCCAAAGTCCATGTTTTTCCTATTCGCAAACAGTGAGAGAGAAGAAATTCACATGGAAAAAAAAAAACACAATCCCGTTCACAATTGTGCCCCAGAAAATCAAGTACCTAAGATTCAGCTTGACTAAGGGATTAAAGGACCCGTACAAAGAAAAGTACAAAACGCTACTTCAGAAAATATAAGAGGACACGAGAAAATGGAAAGATATCCCCTGCTCATGGATCGGGAGAATGAACATTGTCAAAATGGCAATACTTCCCAAAGCATTGTACAAATTCAATGCAATCCCTATAAGGATCCCAATGACATTCTTCAAAGAAATGGAGCAAACACTCATGAAATTCATATGGAACAATAAGCCCCCACGAACAACTAAAGCAATTCTTGGGAATAAGAAAATGAGAGGAATCAATCTCTGTAACTTCAAACTCTTATACAAAGCAGTAATAATTAAAACAGGATGGTACTAGAACAAAGGCAGAGCTGCAGACCAAGGGAGCAGGGTTGAATACACTGACATCTTCCCTCAAACATATGATCATCTAATCTTTGATAAAGGAACAAGAAACATGAAGTGGAGTAAGGAAAGCCTCTTTTACAAATTGTTCTGGCAAAACTGGAGGCTACATGCAAAAACTGGGCTCAGATCTCTGCCTAAATTCATGTACAAAAGTAAGATCAAAATGGATTAAAGACCTCAACATCAGACCGTAATCCATAAAGTACATCGAAGACAAAGTTGGCAAAAGCCTCCATGACATTGAAGCTATTTGTGTCTTCAAATATGCCACACTACTGGCCAAGCAATTGAAAACAGAGATAGACAAATTGCACTATCTTAAAATAAAAAGCTTCTGCACTTCAAAAGAAACAGTGACCAAAGCACAAAGACAGTCCACAGAATGGGAAAGTATATTCGCCCAATAAACATCTTGCAAGGGGTTGATATCAAGGATATACAAACACTGGTTGAACTCCACAAGAAGAAAACATTCAACCCCATAAAAAAATGGGGCAACAAAATGAACAGAAATTGTCTCAAAGAAGAAATCCAAATGGCAAAAGTGCACATGAGGAAATGCTCTACATCATTACTCATCAGGGAGATGCAGATCAAAACAACAATGAGATATCATCTCACACCACAGAGACTGGCCCACATCTAAAAGTACAAAAGCAACTGGCGCTGGCACGGATTTGGCAAGAAAGGGACCCTCCTTCACTGCTGGTGTTAATGCCGACTGGTTCAGCCCTTTTGGAAAACAGTATGAATGATTCCCCAACAATTAGAAATTGACCTCCCATTTGACCCAGCAATACCACTCCTGGGAATATATCCCAGAGAGTCAAAAACGTATAGTTGAAGTGACATCTGCACTTGTTTGTTCGTTGCAGCACTCTACAATAGCTAGAATATGGAAAAACCTAAGTGCCCGAGAACAGATGACTGGTTAAAGAAACTTTGGTATATCTACAAAATGGAGTACTATGTAGTTGTTAGAAAAGATGAAGTCATGAAATTTACATACAAGTGGTACTTCATGGAAAGTATCATGCTAAGCGAAATGAGTCAGAAATAGAGGGACAGACATAGAAAGACTGCATTCATCTGGGAACGTAAAATAACAAAATAGGAAACTAACACCCAAGAATAGACGAGATTAGTACCAGGAGGTTTACTCTATGGCTTGGAGGCCAGCCACACATGCTAAGGAAAAAGGCAGCTCAGATAGAGAAGGGGGCTGGAAGGATCCTCCCAGGATGGGAGAAGAATGCTGAAAGTAGACTATAGACCAAACGTGATTGCCACCCATTGCCTTTTTTGCAAACCACAACACCCAAAAGGAGAGAGAGAACAAAAGGGAATGCCCTGCCACAAAGGCAGGGTGGGATGGGGGGATGGGAGCTGGAAGGGATACTACTGTCCGTGGTGGTGGAAAATGGGCACTGGTGGCAGAATGGGTATTTGATCATTGTATAATTGATACTCAGGAAAAAAATTTTAAGTCTACAACTGTACCTCACGGTGTTACAATAATAAAAATTTTTAGAAAAAACTGCTAATTAACAAGGAATCAAAAAACAAATCAAGGAGGAAAATAAAGTGATCATGGAAACTAGTGTGAATGAAAATAGAAACTGTCAGAATATTTGGGACCCAACAAAATCTTTACTAAGGTGAAAACTTATAGTAATACAGGTCTACACTACTTAATAAGACTTAAGCACACATCTTAAGCTTTTGGAGAAAGAACAACAAAGAAGTCCTAGGGGTAGCACAGAGAAGGAAATAATAAAAAATAGAAAAGAAAATCAATAATATAGAAATCAAGACAGCTACACGATGATTCCGTAAAACCAGGAGCTGATTCTTCAAAAGAAAAAAAGAACAGCGGGCTCTCGGTGTCACGTGAGATGAAGGAGAGATTCAAAGATGGGTGATATTGAGAATGACAAGAAGATTTTTGTCCAGAAGTGCGCTCAGTGCCATACCGTGGAGAAGGGAGGCAAGCACAAGACAGGTTCCATTCTCCATGGTCTGTTTGGGCCAAAGACGGGTCAGACCGCTGGCTTCTCTTTCACCATTGCCAACAAGAAAAAAGGCATCACCTGGAATGAGGACACGCTGATAGAGTATTTGGAGAATCCCAAGAAGTAAGTCTCTGGAACAAAAATGATCTTCACTGGCATTAAGAAGAAGACCGAGCGGGCAGAGTTGATAGCTTACCTCAAAAAAAGCTACTAATGAGTTATAGTTGGCACCACCTTATTTATTACAAAACGAACGTCTCATGACTTTTTTATATGTACTATATTTAAATCCACCTTGTTCACCAGAATTCAGATCATGAGTGACCGATAGCGTATTTTTGTTGGGAAGCCCTGATTTAAATAAGATTGGCTTGTATTTTAAATGAGTATGATCAGCTTTTTGAATTAATGATAATTCCAGGTCAGCAAGTGCAATCACTGTCCCTTTCCAAAGATATGATTGAACCTAATTCTTCACATTCACGTTTCCAAGGGATGGAGATGGCCATCTCATACCTGTGGGAGAATAGTTTTCTATTCAGATTTATAGAACTGGCTATATTGATATATCTAAAGATTGAGGCTATCACTGTCTCCTTAGGTTCTGTTTCTTAGCCTGATAAAATTAGTTGTCAGTGACCTTATATCTTTTTTAATTATGCTGATTTAATTAAAAATTCCCTGTATCTAAAAAAAAGAAAAAAGAACATAGATAAACATTTTGATAGATTCTTGAGGTGAAAAAGAGAAAATGCCCATATAATCAGGATCATGTATAGAGGGGGTGAAATGACAAAAAAACTCCTTTGAAATTCAAGATAGATTACGATGACAGATTACAATGAACAACTCTATTCTGTTGAGCTGGAAACCAGAATAAGAATCATCTGGAGAATCAAAAATTGACATATTCTTAAACTCATAGAGCCTCCCAAAATTGAATGAGTTGGAACTAGAGAACCCAAACATGCCAATCACACGGAAAGAAATTTAAACCGTAATTATGCTTCTTTCCAAGAACAAAAGTATGTGTCTATTATGTTCACTGGTGAATTTTATCAAACCTTCAAGGATGTTTTATTTCCTTTACTTCTTAAGTACTTACAAAATATTAAATAAATAGGAATCCTTTTTAAAAGTTTCTATGAATCCAATATTCCACTAATATTAAAAGCAAATAGAGATACAACCAAAAATGAAAATTTCCGGTCAACTTTCCCATTGAACATTGATGCAAAAATCCTCAACAAATTGTTTTTTTTTAATTTTTATTAGTGAAACACCATGAGATACAGTTGTAGACTTATAAATGTTTGTGCTTGGGTTTCAGTTATACAATGATCAAGTACCCATCCCTCCACCAGTGCCCATTTTTCACCACCACGGTTCCCAGTATCCCTCAAACCCCTCATCCCCCCCATCCTACTCTGCCTCTGTGGAAGGGAATTCCCTTTTGTTCTCTCTCTCCTTTTGGGTGTTGTGGTTGGCAAAAGAGGCATTGAGTGGCAATTGTAGTGAAACAAATCACACAGCATAACAAAAAGATCATACATCAAAGTCAATTGTGATTTATTCCATGGATGTGAGGATAGTTCAACATACACTAATCAATTAAGATAATATAATACATATGTAAAAATGTACAAAACTCATGTGCTCTTATAAATGGATTCAGAGTAACTTTCAACAAGACCCCAACATCCATTCATAATAATAATAGTACATAAAACCTGTAACAAAATAGGGGTGGGAGGAATCTTCCTCGTAATATTAGCAGCCATATATAACAAACTCATGGCCAGTATTATTCACAATGTTGAAAAACTGAGAGTATTCACTCTGGCATATAGCACAAGGGGCATCGATATGCTATTGATAGTATTATTCAATATAGTTGTATAACTCCTAGTAACAACAATTAGGCAAAATAAAGAAATCAATGGTATTCAAATTGGAAAAGAATAATGGAAACTATGTTCATTTGCAGATCATATGACAATATACAAAAATATTAAAGAGTTTACTAAAAACACTAGAAAAAATTAACCAATACAGCAAAGTAACTGCTGCAAATTCAACATCCAAAAGTCTGTTGCAATTTTATATGTAAATAATGAACTAGGAAAGAAAAGTTAAAAGGACTATTCCACTCAAAATCATGTCCAAAAGCATAAAATATCTAGGAATCAACTTAACAAAAGAGGCAAAATGTTTATACAGTGAAAACTATAAAATGTTTAAGAAATAGGCAAAACACCTTAAGAAGTGAAGAAATATTCAATGCCCTTGGGCTGGAGGAATCAGTCTAATCAAATGAACATCTTAAATTATTATATAGACTCAATTCAACCTTAATCCAAATCCTGATGACATTCTTCAGAGACTTTGAACAGTCACTAGTAAGGTTAATATGGAACCATAAAGACCACAAATTACCAAAACCATAGTGTGGCATAAGAAATTTGGAGATATATCAGGGGCCGGAGCAATAGTACAGTGGGTAGGGCATTTGCCTTGAACACGGCCGACCCAGGTTCAATCCCTGGCATTCCATATGGTCTCCCGAGCACCTCCAGGAGTAATTCCTGAGTTCACAGCCAGGAGTAACCCCTAAGCATCACTGGGTGTGACCCAAAAAGTAAAAAAAAAAAATGGATATATACCAACGCCTAACTTGAAACCATACTATAAAATCTAGTGGCCAAACAACATGGTACTAGAATAAGGATAGACTCTCAACAATGGGATATAATTTAATTCAAGAAGATAAATCCAAGTAACTATGCCCAACTAAATTTTATCAACATAGGTTTATGAAATCGAGAATTGATAGCCTGCTCAACAAATGGTGTTGAAAAAAATGGATATCACATGTAAAAAATGAAGCTGGATTTATTTCTCACACCATAGACAAAATCAGTTCAAAGTTTCAAAGTGTACCAAAGACCTTAAGGTGAGATGAGAATTCATAAAATACAATGATGAAAATATAGTCAAAATGCTTTAGGATTTGGTTCTTACATTTTTTTTTTTTAATAATGTGGCTCCACACACAAAGACAACATTAAACAAATGGGACTTATCAAACTAAAAAGTTTCTGCACAGCTAAGGAAACATTGGTTAAAACTAAAAGACACCCAACAGAATGGAGAAATAAATCCACATTCAACAAATCAACTAAAATATTAATGTCTAAGATATAACATAAATAACACATAGAGATCTACAAAAAATACGTTTCACAAATGCTATCCCAAAATGGGTAGATTAGATGGTAATAGATACATGAAAAACTGCTTATCACAATGTATTCTACAGGAAATGCAAATTAAGTAAACAATATGCTATCATATCATCCCAGAAAAAATTTTCCATGTTAAAATAACCAACAAAAATCCGGAAACAGATGCCAGAGAGATAGTACAGATAGTAAGGATACCTATGACATGCAACCAAACTGAGTTTAATACCAGGTACCACATATGGTACCTTGAACAGTGCCAGAAGTGACCCCTAAATGAAGAGCTAAGGGTCCACCCTTAGCACAGTCAGGAGTGGTAAAAATGCCAATTAAATAACCTGTTCCCTGTAAATAAAATCTAGGAACAATGTTGGCAGGGATGTGGTGAAAAGGAACTCTCATCCACTGATGATGGGGATGTTGCCTGCTTCAGCCCCCGTGGAAAAGTCCAGACGCTTCTCAGAAAAGTACAAATAGAGCTTCTCTCTGGCTCAGCAGTTTTACTTCTTGGTATCTACCCCCAGGACATTAAAAATATGCATTACAAAGGGCATATACACACAACCATGCATTGCAACACTCAGCACAATGGCTTGGATAAAGAATCAACCTATGTGCCCAGCAGCAGAAAAATAGGTCAAGTATGGTATACATGCACAACGTAATACTATCCAGCTATAGGGAAGGACAAAACCATGCAATTCACTGCACCTTGAATATATCTGGAGGATAGCATGTTAAGTGATGTTAGTCAGAAGAAGGAGAAATACCAGATATCACTTATCTATGATTTATAGGCAAATAGCAGGAAGAACAATGCATAATATCAAAGGGAAGTACCTGGATTACCCTTGAAACTATATAATAAGGACAGGGAAGGAAATAAACTGGTTTGTGAAGAGATAAGTCAGGATTAGGGCCTCTATCACTTGGGTGATGGATACAATCTTTCAAATTAATGCTATTCATTTTGGGAATAAGTTTTGTGATTACAAAACTGAGATTACCAAGCAATGGAGAGAGGCAGAGTCAATCAAGAGTAGACTAAAAGTGAAATATGATATTAGTGGATGGTATTGGGCACTATAGTGGTGATAAAATGTCTTCATTGTACATTAAGACCATAAATGTGAGCACTATTATAAACATGTTACCTCAACTCTGGAGAGAAGAGAGGAGAGGAGGGGAGGGGAGGAGTGGGGAGAGGAGGGGGCTAAGTAGGGGAGGGAAAATGAAATAAATTTTGATCACAATGTAAAAGCTCCGTATCAAATTGCTAATGGACAGAATATTAGGAAAAGATAAAAGATTGATTTCAAGTTGTAAACCCACCCAAAGTCCTCATACAGAATAGCCAATGGATTGCATTAAATCCATAATCTCTCTAAATATCAAGGGATTGAGTTTTCTTGTGAAGACACTAAATACTTTGATGCATCAGGGCAAAAAATCCGACCTTTCACTTTTTGCAAGAGATGTATTTGAATTTTTATTGAAAAAAGTTTCAGAGTAAAGGTTGGAAAAAAATCATACAGCTAACAAAATTAAAATATCAAGAACTTACTTTGATCAGACCAAATATCACAAGCTAAAAAAGCAATAAGGATGATATTATATTGTGATTAACATAACAATATATTAAGATTAACACTAAAGTATATGCAAGAAATGAAGGAGCAGCAAGTTTTTAAAAACACTAGTGGAAATGAGGTGATACATGATAGCAGTACCATAGTGATGGAGAATTGTAACACCCCTCTCTTGTCATTGCACAGATTCATAGTACTGAACATCAATAAAGGAACAAGAACCCAAAACGATTAAATGGAAGAACTGGGTCTAATAGGTAATTTTGGAACCTCAATCCTTTCAAAAGAAGAATATACATCCTGCTCCAATGTACAGAGTTCATACTCCAAGACAGAAAACATTATGGGACAGAATATAAATGCTGCAATGTTGAGGAAATATACATAATTTCCAATCCCTTCTTAGATCACCAATTATGCATAAAAGAAAAGCATGCAGAAGATTAAACATTTGGAAGGTAAATAGCATGCTGTTACACAAGCAGGTCAAAGAAGATTTAAAGAAATAATAAAAATTATTCCTTAGAAGAATAAGGATAAAGACACAAATTGTCAGGGGCAAGATCGATAGTACAAAAGTTAAGGCATTTTCTTTGCATGCTAGCATCACGGGTTTGATTCTCCACAACCCAGATGTTTCCCTGCGTTCACAAGTAGTGGTACCTGGGTGCAGTGTCAGAAGTAGATCCTGGGCAGAGCTGGTGTTCACCCAAAACAAAAGAAAACAAAAAGCAAAACAAAGGAGCACAAATTATCAGAACCTTTGGCACAAAGCACAAACAATACAAAGAAGAAAGGACATAGCAATAAGGTTTATATGAATGAAAAGAAAAGTACTCAAATAAGCCGATCTTCACCTCTTGGTAAACTAGTGGATGAAAAAGAAATGAACCTTAAAGTAATTAAAATGAAGAAAATAGGGGACTGGAGCAATAGCACTGTGGGTACGGAGTTTGCCTTGCACGCAGACGACCTGGGTTCGATTCCCAGCATTCCATGTGGTCCCCTGAGCACCACCAGGGGTAATTCCTGCGTGCAGAGCCAGGAGTAACCCTGTGCATCGCCAGATGTGACCCAATAAATAAATAAATAAATAAATAAAATGAAAATAAAAATTAAGGTAGAAATTGATGTTATAGAAATCAAGGAAACTATTCATGGGTGAATGAAACCAGGATCTGGTTTTAAAAATAAACAAAATGGGCAAACTCCTATGAAGATTTATGAGGGCAAAGAAGAAAAAATTAATTTACAGAAAATAAAAAGAGATAAATTAAATCAGACACCTCAGACATTTAAAAGATCACAAGGTAATTATAAACAACTCTTTTCCACTAAACTAGAGAACTTAGAGGAAATGCATTAACTATTATTATATTATAAAATCTTCTATGATTAAATCAAGAGGAATTAGAAAACCAGAATAAAACAAAAACAGAAAGCAAACTAAACAGTGATTTAAAATATCTTCAAGTTTAAAGCCCAGGTACAGATATTTTAACTACTTTTTTAAAAATTTTATTTATTTATTGAATCACTGTGGGAAAGGTTACAAAGCTTTCAGGTTTATGTCTCAGTCATGCAGATATCAAACACATTTCCCTTTACCAATACTTATTTTTTACCATGAAGAACCCCAATAAAACCCCACCCCCCACGCCTCCCCGTCCCTGTGAGGCAGATGAATTCTAGTTAACACTCTATCTGCTTTGATTAGATTCATTAAATAATTCAATAAAAGATTCACCACTATTATTTAGAGTTTACCCCCCCCCCAAATCAGACATGCTGAAAAAGCATTGTGAAGTGATTTGCTTTCTACAGCTGGGTTCAAGAATTAAATGTTGGTTTTGGATTTCTGCTATTTTACCTATTGACCCTGGAAGTATTTCTACTGAAAGTCAGATAGTTAAGAAATTGGTTTCTGTGTTCTGGAGTCGTGGCCGTGCTGGAGAGCCGCTCGCGGGGGGCAACCGGTGGCCTCGGTAGGGCGTGAAGGGCGGAGCAAAACGCCTCCCTTCCCATGAGGTTTTAGTCGCCCCCACACTCCCAGCTCATACCTGCTGTCCACAAGGCTCCCATGTGGCCGCCATCTTTCTTTCCAGAGAGGAGAGGGCGAATGGGGCAACACCCTTTCCCCTCCGGCAGACTTGATGGCCTGGATCAACACATAGTCCGTTCACTTTTCTGCTCCAAGCTGCTGGGTTCTGCATTAAGTCCTTGTGCTTCTGGGGCCGTGGCCGTGCTGGAGAGCCGCTCGAGGGGAGCGACTGGTGACCTCGGTAGGGCGTGAAGGACGGACCGGAACGCCCCCCGTTCCGGTGGACAGCAGGTATGAGCCGGGGGTGTGGGGGCGACTAAAACCTCATGGGAAGGGAGGCGTTCCGGTCCGTCCTTCACACCCTACCGAGGTCACCAGTCGCCCCCCACGAGCGGCTCTCCAGCACGGCCACAGCCCCAGAAGCATAAGGGCTTAATGCAGAACCCAGCAGCTTGGAGCAGAAAAGTGAACGGACTATGCATTGATCCAGGCCATCAAGTCTGCCGGAGGGGAAAGGGTGTTGCCCCATTCGCCCTCTCCTCTCTGGAAAGAAAGATGGCGGCCACATGGGAGCCTTGTGGACAGCAGGTATGAGCCAGGAGTGTGGGGGCGACTAAAACCTCATGGGAAGGGGGGCGTTTCGGTCCGCCCTTCACGCCCTACCGAGGCCACCAGTTGCCCCCACGAGCGGCTCTCCAGCACGGCCACAGCCCCAGAAGCACAATGACCTAATGCAGAACCCAGCAGCTTGGAGCAGAAAAGTGAAAGGACTATGTGTTAATCCAGGCAATCATTTCTGCCCAGAGGGGAAAGGGTGTTGCTCCCTTCCGCCCTCCTCCCTCTGGAAAGAAAGATGGCGGCCACATGGGAGCCTTGTGGACAGCAGGTATTTTAACTACTTTTAACTGCAATCCTTACAGCCCATGCAGCTGAGCTCTTGTATTCTGGGGGTGCCCACCATGCATACCCCATGACATTTGCTGAATGTTTTCTGCACAGCTCTTAGGATGCGCCCCACCTGCCCTCCATTTTCTAGGCAGCTGGGACGTTGGATTCTGAGAATGTCTGCCAACAGATTCCCTGTGTTTTTCCCTGCAGGTCAGGTTCCTAATCTCCATTTTGCACACTAGGCTGTTGGATTCAAGAAAATCCTTCCCCAAAATGGGTCCACCTGTTGGACAGTGCCTGTTCTCATGCAGCTCATCATTGGCTCTCAGGGTCTCCAGAGTATTGCAGATATGTGACAGGTATATACCTCACATCTTACTGACCACCAAACTATACCTCCAATAGTGAACCCACATATATGTGTGCATCCCTGGATGTCACTAGAGACTTTGGGCTAATTAGTAACTCTTTCATAGCTCTATCTTCCCATGCTACAGAAAAATCCTCACAAGGCATTGGTAAGAAATCCTCACAAGGCATTGGTAAGAAATTACAGAGCCCTTAATTACAGACAGAAGAGAGGGCGGTTGTAGATAGCATTGAAAATGCACTATAATCAACACCCGTACCTCAAATTACAAACCGGAATCTTATTGGGAGAGGATCTACAGGTAAAGAAAAGAGTACTGCTCATTTGAAACCTTTGAAGACTTTGTGGGGATAGGGCACAAAGTACAAAGATTCACTTCCAAACTACAACAGATAAAATGGGGAGGACATTTAGAAATACATCAAACCTAATGAGTAAATATTATAGTACGGAAGGTCTATCAGTAATAACAATCTCTTAACCTCTGATGTAATGAGTTTAGGTACACATGTATGAGTATATTTGATTTACTCAAAGAAATTTTAGAACAGATAATAAAATAAGTATGAGAGTAGAAATGAGAAAACTAAAATTTGAAGTTATAGAAATGAAGAGATGAAGAGCAAGTCAGGTGAAATTTTAAAAACTCAGTTGAAGGAATCAACAGCAAACTAACAGCAACTAAGGAAAAATATCAGTGAGTTCCAGGATGAGATGTAGCAAACCTCTGGAGATCAACAGAAGGTTGTAAAATGTCTGAAAAGAAATCTACAGTTCACCAGAGCTAAGAAATGAGTTTAAGTGGAACAGTATAAGAATCATTAGAATCCCAAAGAAACAGAAAGATAATTTTGATGAAAACTATGGCAAAGAAATCATAGATAATAATCCCTCAAAACTGAGGAATACATGCACCAGATTCAAGAGTCTTGAAAGGTCTCAGCTAAAATAGACTCAAATAATAAATCTCCAAGACACGTGATAACCAAAATGGCATAATCCCAAAAGAGAATATATAAAGCAACAAGATCAAAGAAGGAAAAATCATACGAAGAAACTCCCACAAGTTTCATAGTTTATCTTCCAGATAGATTTCATGGGTCAGGAAAGTATGATAAGATGTAGTTTTAAAAATCACCTCAAGTTGACAGGCAGTAATGATGTAGGGTTTAGGATGGGGAGGGAATATGGCAACACTGTGAGAGAGAAGATGACACTGGTAGTGGGTTTGGTGTTTAAACATATATATATATATATATTTATATATATATATGTATAACTCAACTATTCTGTAGCAGTGTAGCACTGTCCTCCCATTGTTCATCAATTTGCTTATTTGCTTGAGTGGACACCAGTAACATCTCCATTGTGATACTTGTTGTTACTGTGTTTGGCATATCAAACACGTACGGGTAGCTTGCCAGTCTTTGCCATGGGGGCGCAATACTCTTGTTAGCTTGCCAGGCTCTCCGAGAGGGAAAGAGAAATTGAACCCAGCTTGGCCCACCCTACCCGCTGTGCTATCACTCCAGCCCAACTCAACTATTCATAACTATTTAAATCAGAATTATTTAATTAAAAATTAAAAACAAAGAAATAAACACATCACCAAGAATATTCTATCTAGCTAGACTATTGAACAGTAAAACTTAGAGTAAAAATCAGTAAAATGAAAACTAAAAACATTCGAAAGGTTAATAAACCCTAGTTTGTTCTTTAAAAAATAAACAATTCTGATATACCATTAGTTAGACACACACAATAATAGAAGTGGAGAAGAAAGGGCAGAGTTTTAGTACAGTGTGCAGCGTTCCTGCCTTGCAAGTGGCTGACCTGTGTTCAGTCCCTGAAACCCCATATGATCCCCCAAGCACTGTCAAGAATGATTCCTAAGGATAAAGCCATGAGTAAGCCCTTAAGAAACTACAGGTTTGGGCCAAATAAACAAAAGTTGGAGAAAATACTAATGAACCAAATAAAAAATGAAAAGGAAGAAATCAAAGAGATACCACAGAAATTCACAGGACTTTCATAGAATATTACATACATTTTTCTGCCACAAAATTCGAGAAGGTATGTGTAACAAATAATCTTTTGCTCTTAAGATCTTATATGTCAAAACTGAGAGGAAACAAGGTACCAAAACAGAACAAATACTATCAAAAAATGTCTTCTCCCAAACAAAGGAATGGTTGCAGATGGGTTTAATAGCAACTACTACCAAATATTAAAACAAAATTGTCTTCTAATCCTTTTCATACTCTTCCAGAAAGTAAGAAACAAGAATCTCCGAAAGTTTCTCTGAGAAAACATTATCCTGACCCCAAAAGCCAATAGAGGAACCACCAAAAAAGAAAACTATAGGTCTATATCATTGATGAATATAAAATAAAGATTCCAAAAATTATATTATCAAAATCCAAATATAGGTCAAAAATATCATGAACAATGGCCTTAATTCATGTTTTACTGAGGAAAACATGGTAACAATTTATGACATTATACTAGAGGAATTTTCAATGATACAATGTCAGTGACCAAGCAAGCGGAAGCAAATATGAGCAGATGAGACTGCATCAAATAAGTAGCTCTTACACTGAAAAAGAAATGATGACCAGAATAAAAGTACATACCACAAACTACGATAAAATAATTGTTCAACACTAGTGCATCTGAAAATAGTCAACTTCCAAGGTATATAATGCACTGGTAGAACTCTATAAAAACATCAAAAATGAGGGGAGAGATGAATAGAAACTTCCTCAGGAAGAGAGATAAATGAACAAAAGGTGCATGAAATATTATCTGCATCAGTTTCTGTTATGTAAATGCAAATGAAAAACAGTTATATATCATCTCACATCAGTAAGATTGGCACATATCATAAAGAACAGTGATGGTAAGAACTGTTGACAGGGATGTGGGGGAAGTCACTACTGGTGACACTGTTGACTAGTTCAAACTTTTTGGAAAACAATATAAACACCTTTCATAAAATAGGAACAGAACTTTCTAAGATTCATTTCTTGAAAAAAAACCTGCCAGAGAGACAGGCTGGGGATGAGGGGTGGTGGCAGGAGGGATATTGGTGGTGGGGAATGTACACTGGTCGAGGGATGTGTGTTGGGACATTGTATGACTGAAACCCAATAATGAAATCTTTGCAACTGTATCTCATGGTGACATGGTGATTCCATTTTTAAAAAGCCAATAAAAATCAAATTACTAAAAAGAGGATTCACTTCTTGGCATCTACTCCAAGGATTCAAAACTTTTCAGAAAATACATTTGGTCTTCTATGTTAATTGAAGCACTACTCACTATAACCAAAATCTGGAAGAAACTCAAATGTCTAAGAACAGATGATTAAATTAAAAAACTGTAGCACAGAGTCCATTTATCTGTCATTTAACACCAAAGTTATTCCATATCCTAGCTACTGTACTGAGTGCAGCAATGAATAATGGTGTGCATGTGTCCTTTTGAGGAAATGTTTTTATATCTTTAGAGTAAATGTACAAACTGGAATTACTGAGTCATATGGCAGTTCAATTCTTAGTTTACTGAGAACTCTACATAATATTTTCCACCTAGGGTTACAGCCATATATCCAAATAATAGATAAATAAAACTGAAAACATGAGATCTAAGCTGCCACCACTGAAGCATTACAATGTGCCTTTTAAGTTGAGAGGAGGGGATGGGGTAGGAGTTATGGTAGGGAGGGAATCTGGGAACACTGCTGGAGGACAGTTCACACTGGTGGTGGAATTGGTGTTGAAATACTAAATGCCTAAAATTCAAATATCAATTACTTTGCAAATCACAGTTTTTAAATTAAAGATGAAGACAAAAAGAATTTAGTAATTTATCCATGATGATCATGGGAATTGGATATAAATTTCTCTGTGGTTTTATAATTCTATTAGACTGTTTTTGAAATGTGTCATTAAATGTTTGTGGGAAAATAAACAACAATGGTACATAATACACAATAAAACATTATGCAGATAAAAGAAAAGATGAAATCATGGAATTTGATGCTACATGAATAGATTGGGGTGTTCAATATTGAGTGATGTTAGCCAGGTGGAGAGGAATAGGTACATAATTATCAACCGTATACTTGGGATGTAAAGAAACATAGCAAAGAAATAAAAATTCCCAAAAGTAATAGAAAATGAGAAACGATCTTCAGTAAGAAGTATATCTCTAGAGAGGGGAAGGGAAGAATAGGGCCCTGGGTGGGAAAACAGACATTTTGATGAAGGGTGTGGACTTAAAATGTTTTCATGAAACCCTACCATCATCATTGTTGTAAATCAAAGTGCCTAAAATAAAACCTCATTCTTCTGAAGGAAAAGCATATGCTAGAGGCTGTGATCTTACTCTCTGGCCCTAAAATATATTTTTCATTATTTGTCTTTTCATCCTGCAGTGGATAGCTATTCCATAAATTTGAAGGGAAATTTTGTCAGATAATTAAAGTAAAATAGACTATTTTTCACTGGCATACCAAAAAAATATAACTGAATACATGTAGGCCCAGTTCTTCTATGCAAAAAGTCTTCCTGAGTTTTAGTAGGACTTAAATAAGTATTCCAACATCATCTTTAAAAAGCAATATATAGTCTGGGCTTGTGGGTCAGTGATAGAATATCTGCCTTGCACATGGGGGTTTCTATCCCTGTTATTGAATGGAAAGCAACAGTGGCACTAGTGGGATCTTTGGCATTTTGGTGGCAGTGAGATGAGGTAAATATATATACACTAAAACCATAAGTGTCAAATAGTTAAAAAATTAAAAAGTAGTATCTAATTTTCTGCTTGATAATGTTGTCCTTTTCTAAAAGTCTCAGTTAAGTCAGAACATCATCAATAAATAAATAAGATACATTTCTAATGTTATATAACAAGCCCATATATTAGGCAAATCAGTAATAAATAAAAATATACTCATACTGTTAATATAATAAATATATTAAAAAGTCATTTTCACATCTGCTATTTAGGTACAAGTAAGATATACTATGTTCCAAACTATTAGTAAACATAAGCAGGAGCTATAACATACTATTTGTGTGTCATTATCCAAATTATCTGAAATTTTAAAAAAATAATATTTTAATACTGTTAATATTATAATGCTGAATATAATATTTGTTCAATATTTCACAGTTTTCGATGGATATTTTACTCACAGTATCTTTAAAACTCAATGAAATAAGAGGAGGATATGATCAATATATTTATTCTGCAGTTGAGAAAACAAGTTCAGGCAGGTTAAGTGTCATATCCAAGATCACTCAGCAATAAAGTGGCAGAATCAGAATTGGAACTCAGATCCTTTTTACCACATTTTATTGACTACTTAACATTTGCCTTTAAAACACCAAAAAGATTCAGTGTTTATTTTGTTTCACCCAGGAATGTGTTTCACACCAGCTTTTACTCACAAATCTACTGCTATTAAGCTGATCATGCTTTCCACATGCAGGATTCATTATTGAAAGATAGGAAGCTAATTATATGTGAGACTTGTGGTCATGAAATAAACACAAACAAAAGCAGCAAATAGAAACAAACAAAAATCCTTAGCAGGCCCAGTGATAAATCAAACTCAATATTATATGCTAAACAAGTAAGTCAATGAACTGTGTTGATACTGAAGATTCAATGGCATTGTTAATATTTAATCAAATTTTACATGTAATTAACACATTTATCTTCATCTAAATTGATTGTTCTTACCTTTACAGCAGAGGCCTCTGCTCTGGAGTGTGGACTGTGAGTCTGGCCTGCAGCAGCCATGTTGGCAATAGTATTGAGATGGTTCATCTGATTCATTGCCATGGCAACTGATGCAGGAGGTAAGCTGACTGGAAGTAGGGGATGAGGCATCATTAAAAATGGCAGTTCCAGTCCTAAAAGAGACAGTGCATATTATATTATTATGTTTTCTACATTATTTGAACTAAGTAAAATAATATCTTCATTGATGCTCTGCAATATAAAATATTACCAAGAATTATTCTTGCTACACTTTTCCCATTAAAAATAAACAAAAATCTTAAAGCTAGAGATAATTCTGTTTCTAAAAACTTTATTCTAAATCATTATAATACATTGATGTACTGGTAACTTTCTAAATTAATAGTTTCTATGTGAGATCTAATAATGGTTCTGATAAGAGAGGATGTGAATACTCTAGGTTTCAGTATTATTGGAGAAAGCAATATCTGTAACACTCTCTCCATTAAGCTATAAATATCAAAATTATTGATTATTATTAAAAATTCAAGCCCTTATCAATAATGTCTAACCCCCTACAATATATCAATCATTTTTAAGTTTAAAAATAAGTACCAATATATAACAGAGTGCTTTTAGAAATTCTTATGGAAGGTGAAATAAATATTATACATATTTAATCTTTTCAATAATCAATCACTATGACTCTTCACATTTTAACTCTGATAGCCACACATGTAAATCACAAAAGGGTTCACAGTTAAAATGGTTTTATACATATCTATATAAATTTAGCATTCATTGAAAAAAACTTTGGAAGAATCAGAGAGATAGTATAGTGGGCAAGTCACTAGTCTTGAATGCAATCTACCTGGGCTATATCCCAGGCACCACATAAGGGTGCCAAGCTCCACCAGGAATGATCCATGGCCAAAGAGCAAGGACCCCTCAGCACCTGAAGGTGTAGCACACCACTCCCCAAATAAAACATCATTGAGCAGAAGATAGAGAAGTTAGCCTCACATTATAGATATTAACGTGACTACAAAAGGTAAAACAATTCACAATGTACTTTAGATTGCTATTTACAATAATCTCACTTAAATTTTGGCAGAAGCTCAGACAACAGTAATCTTTAACAGATATTGTAAAATACGCAGGCTTATAATTTTCCTATTTTTACAGGTCATAAAAATTCATCTCAAATTTTTATGAGGTTGTAGAAATTCTATAGTAATATTTGTGATAGTTCAAAAATTATCAACTATTAGTATCTTATTTCTTTACTCTTTTCCATGTCTTTATTCTTATGACTTCATAATAGAAAATCAACAATGCAATTATATGCAGTATATTTAGAAACCCTTTAAACTTCATTCTTCAAAAGAATCACAATCACGATCACGATCATCCTGTTGTTGCTCGATTGCCTCAAGCAGGCACCAGTAACATCTCCTTCGTCCTAGCTCTGAGATTTTAAAGTGCCATATTCAAGGCCCTTTCAGGGTTAGGAGAATGAGACCCATCATTGTTACTGGTATTTGTCATATTGGGTACGCCACGGGGAGTTTGCCAGACTCTGCTGTGTGGGCAGGTTACATTCTTTCTTCAAAAGAATAATAACAATAATACTCTTAAATGATTTGTGGGAAGGGGTTTCACAACTTATGTTCAGGAAGCCCCGGAAACCCTCCAGATGATCTCAGCAAACACAGTTGAGGAAATGTTTCTGCTCATACACTCTCAAGGACTACATTCAGGTTTGTTCCAGGGACTGTGTGATGCTAAGTATAGAACTGGGGTTAGCTGCTTACAAGGCAAGTCTCTTTACCCCTGCATTATCTTTCCAGACCCTGAACAATGTAAAGATAAAAAAACACTAGAAGGAAGAAATTATCTTAATCTATTTAACATCACACTCAGGCATTTAGATGGTTACTTAATTAAAATCATTAACAAAAGATTCAAAATCTGCCCAGTACAGTAGAACAGGCTTCTAAGCCTGACAGTTCTCATACAAAAGTCAATTTAAAGAAGCCCAAAATGAAAACCACAAGAGTCATCAATATTTTTATCAATATAACCATAAAATTAAATGTAATCAGATTACTCAAGAAAATTCTATTTTATTGTAGAAAGCATATTTTCATGTGTCTTGTGGCCATTTGGATTTCTTCATTGAATACATTTTCATTCCCTTTTTAACCCTTTATTTTTGAATTTTGATGTACACTTGGCTGTGTTCAGGGCTTCTCAGGGCTTATTCCTTTCTCTTCACTTAGGGATCACTCCCGTTGAGACTCAGGGAAACTTATATGTTGCTAGGGATTGAAATTTTGTAAGCTGCATGCATGGCAAATGCCTGACTTGTTCACTGTACTCTCAAAGATCCCTCATTTCTAATTCTTTATATCAAGGATTTTACATTGTTTTTCACTTCCTTGTTGATACTAACAAGCAGCTTATCATTGTTATTCATGCTTTCAAAGAACCAGCTTTTTGTTTCATTGTTCTTTTGATTTGTTATTTGTCTTTTATTTTATATAATCGCAATCTAATTTGTATGCATTATTTACTTCCTTATAACTTCTTCCTTCCCTCCTGCTTGCCTCTCTAACTTCTGTCTTCCCTCCCTCCATCCCTTGCTCCCTCCATCCTTATCTCCCTCCCTCCTTACCTCCCTCCCTCCTTCCATATCTCCTTTCTTCCTTCCTTCATCCTTCCCTTACTTCTTTTTTTCTTTCCATTCCATACAGTTTACCACTAAATGAGATGCCTAGACTCTTTCTCCTTTTCTATTTTCTTTAGGTGTAAAACTAGGTATTTGAGAATTCTTTAAGGTTTTATTGTTGTTGCTTCAGGGGGCATATGTGACTGCGCGATTCAAATTTTCTTTCTCATTGAGAGTCTTTAAAGAAAAGAATTTACCTCTTAATACCAATATTGTTTGGGACTGGAGAGATAGTACAGTGGTAAAGGCACACATATGGTCCCCTAAGCCCTTCCAGGAATGATCCCTTATATTGTAGCACTAAATATGATTTGTAAATTGCCTTTTTTCTCTTTGGTTGTTCTCCAGGAAGTTTTTATTTACACTTTAATTTATTTATCAATTCAAATGATATTTCTAGTTTTTGTTTTCATGTTTGAGAGTTTTTTTCTATTTTCTCTTTATTAATATTGTATTATAATCTTTTTTTGCTTTTTGGGTCACACCCAGCGATGCATAGGGGTTATTTCTAGCTGTGCATTCAGGAGTTACTCCTGGTGGTGTTTAGGGAACTATATGGGATGCTGGGAATCGAACCCAGGTTGGCCGTGTGCAAGGCAAACGTCCTACCCGCTGTGCTATCTCTCCAGCCCCCAATATTGTATTATAGTCTTTTAACATTGAAGTAGGAAAATGTTTCATATTGTTTCAATCCTCATGTATTTATTAAGATGTTCTGGGGCTAGAAGTCTTAAGAGATTGTACAGCCAACTAGTAGGGCATGATGCTGAACTAAGTTCAATCCCTGTCCCACAACTGCTCCTCTTTCCTCACCAGGGCTTGTCCCTGAGCACAGAGGTAGGCGTGAACTCTGGGTACCAATTGGTATAGCCCAAAATCAAAAGTAGCCAAATTTTCATTGTGCATAAACATATTATCTATTACTCAAAATGTTCCTTTGTTCTCTTAAAAAAGAGTATTACTATCTTTTGGATGGAAGTTTGTGTGTATAAATGGTGATCACTTCCATTATTTAATTGCATTACTTCCTTATTTAAATTTGCTTGATGTACAAAATAATTACACATCACGACACCAAAGTAACTATAACCTCCCACCTCTGTCCCTGTGTAACAAACCTCTAATCAAATCTTGCTCTCCTCTCACCCACTGCTAGGTATTGAGTTGTGATTTTTGCATGCTGTATTCCTTTGTATATTTCACAGATGAGTGAAACATTCCTTTATTTGCCATTGTCTCTGACTTATTTCCCTCAATATGATGCCTTTGGTTATATCTACATCACTGTGAACTCCATGATTTCCCCCCTTTCATACAGCTGCAAGTATGACTTCTTAACCCATTTATCTATTCTTGGACCGTTCAGTTATTTTCATATTCTCACTACTGTACTGAGCACTGTAATGAACACATAAATCAATTCATCATTTCAAATTAATGTTTTTGTGATTTGAGGGTAAATGTCAAGCAATGGAATTTCTGGGTAGCATAGATATTCTCTCTGACTTTTTGAGAAATTACACTACTTTTCACAGAGGTTGAACCCAATAACATACTCTTCAATAGTGGGAGACAGTTCCTTTTTCATCATATTCTCAGCAACACTAGTTATTTCTGTTATTTTTGAGAACTGGCATTCTGGCTTGGGTGAAATGATATTTCATTATTGTTTTTTTTTATTTCCCTAATAAAAGTGACAGTAGAGATGTAAGCCAAGCAGCTAAAACTTACAGAATTGCCTGACACTGCTGCTGAAAACCTTGGAATGCTCATGGGAGAAAAACAGGCTGAATAACCACCAAATCAAGGCCCTAGCAGCAGTACCCATCCCCAATCACTACAGCTACACCAACGGCTCAACTCCAAAGCCTCATTAAGTATTCTCTGCAGACTCTAATCACTGAATGATTTCAGTTACTGGTCCCCGGCTGAAAATTCTATGGCGTCTGCTCTCTCCAGGAAAACGAAGAGCCTCAAACCAATCATTCAGGGCCTTGACAAAGAAGTCTGACCATTTTGTAGGTGGCCGGATGCACAAACCTTTTTTTTTCTATGTCAGGCGTGTAGCCTCTCCCCAAACCACCACATTGCTTGGAGTATCACGCTTCACTCAAGTAAGAGAAAAGGAATCCGGAGTTCCGACCTCTGTTGATGACAGAGAATCAGGGACACTGTCTCTTTTGCCAAGGCATCAAAAATCAGATGATCTGGACACGTAATGCAATTTGAAGATGATCACTGGACTAGGGCCGTTACTGACTGGATTCCGTGGACGTCAAAAGATTGTGTGGCTTCCCACCTATAAAATGGTCAGACTTCTTTGTCAAGAACCTGAATGATCTGTTTGAGGCTCTTCATGTTCCTGGATAGAGTAGACACCATAGGGCTACATTAGCATGAGACAGGGATGAATGGAGACATTACTGGCACCCGCTCGAGCAAATCAATGAGTAATGGGATGTCAAGTGATCAAATGATCAAGTTCCTATGTAAGTCATATATGTGATGAGTGGATATTTTATCCAAGTTAGTAGGCTATCTTTTATTATTCCATATAATTTTTTCTGTATTTTAACCCATATTTTAAAAATAATTTACAGAGAAACCTACCAAGTCATTAGGAGTCTAGGTAAATGAAAGGCTGGCTAATATTCACTGATAGTGGGAATGTTGACCGTTGCAACATCTTTGGAAAACAGTATGAACCTTTCTAAGAAAACCTAAGAATTAGTCTTCCATTTTGTTACTTTATGTTCCCCAGGTGAATGCAATATTTCTATGTCTATCCCTCTCTTTCTGACTCATTTCACTTAACATGATACTTTCCATGTAGTACCACTTGTATGTAAATTTCATGACTTCATCTTTTCTAACAGCTACATAGTAGTCCATTCCGTGGTGGTGGAGGATAGGCACTGGTGGAGGGATGGGTACTTGATCATTTTGTAAATGAAACCCAAGCACAAAAATTTGTAAGTCTACAACCGTACCTCATGGTGTTTCACTAATAATTTTTTTAAAAAAATAAAATAAATAAAAATTCCTAAGAATTGAGCTTCCATATTAAGCAATTCCACTTCTGAATTTCTGCTTCAAAGACCAAAAAACTTAGTGTTAGAAAAGATATTTGCATTCCTATGTTCATTGCACCAGTATGCACAATATTCTAAATCCAAAAGTAACCCAATTGTTGAAGAACATATGACTGGATAGAGAAACGTTCGCACATATACACAATGGGATACTATTTGTCTACAAAAAGATGAAAACAATGCAATTTTCTGTTAAATTGATGAATATAGGAGAATCATACTAAGTAAAGTTAGTTAGAAGAAGAGGACAGATACATAATGATCTCTCTGATATGTGATATATGAGAATATATAGTAAGGGAATAACAAACAAAGGCAGCAAAATTTGAACATTGTTCTAAGAACTGAGCAGACCACTATATGGGGAAGAAAACTGGATTAATGGGCAGGGGATGTTACTGAGGTAGTAGTGGAGGAAAGCGAACATTCTGGTGGAGGGTGTGGTGAAGAAATGTTGTATGCATGAAAACAACCATTTACAGTATTTTAAAGTATGATGCCTCAAGTAAAAAAATTAAATATTCAAAAACAACGTATGATGACTGCATTGAATCTTTGTGGTGAATTGGTTCGGATGGGTATTTAAATAAATTTACACCTAAAATCAACAAACAGGAATTTGTTTCCATTTCCTGGAATTTTCTATTTCTTTAAACAATGATTTTAATTATTTTTGTACAAATCTTCCATCTTTTTTGTTAAGTTCATTCCCAAGTATTTGTTCTGTTGATTTGCAAGTATTGGGGGAGGTTCAATTTTGAATGTAGCATTTTTTAAATTTCTTATCCACCTTACTCTTTGAAGATGCGATAGGTTATTCATATTAATCTTGCAGTCTCTCACTTTATTCTATAGTTTTATGATTCCTAGGAATTATTTTTATAGAATCTAGGGTTTCATATGAATGAGACCAGTTGTAGTTACTCAGGTCTCCCAAAGAAGAATAGAAAGAGATATGCTTGGAATATCACGTTTCACTCAAATGAGAGAAAAAATCCGGAGTTCCGACATCTGTCGACGATCAAGAATCAGGGACGCTGTCTCATTTGCCAAGGTGTCAAAAATCAGATGGGCTGGTCATGTAATGAGATTTAAAGACCACCACTGGACTAGAGCTGTTACTGACTGGATTCCACGTGATGTCAAAAGACCACGTAGCCGCCCACCTACCAGATGGTCAGACTTCTTCGTCAAGATCATGAACGATCGGTTTGAGGCTTTTCATGTTCCCAGAGCGAACAGATGCCATTGGGCTACACTAGCACGCGACAGGGATCAATGGAGACGTTACTGGCGCCCGCTCGAGCAAATCGACGACTATCGGGAAGTTAAGTGATTAAGTGATTAACGGTTTCATATCATCTTCAAGTAGTAACAATTTGGCTTCTTTGCCAATTTCAATTCATATCATTTTTTTCTGTCTAACTAATGTACTGAGGACATCCAATGTATTCGCGAACAATATTGGTAAAGCATAAATCCTTATCATGTACCTGATCTTAAAGAAAGGGTTTCAGCTTTTCAACATTAAGTAATATGTTAAATATGACTTAGTGTAAATGACTTTCCAAATATTGAGTAAAAATTCTTCAAGAACCATTTTAAATACAGTTTTCCATTTTATGAAAGTTTTAAACATAAATATGTGTTGGATCTTATTGAAGTTTTATTCAGCATGTACTGATATGATCATATGATTGTTTTACTTGAATTAGTATGGTGTTTCACATTAACTGACCTGTTTGTATTAAACTATCCTTGAAACTCTGGGATAAATATCACTTGATTATGGTATACAATATTTCAATATTTTTAATGTATTCATGAGTTTGATTTACTAAGATTTTCTTAAGGATATTTGCATATATGTTATGTAGGAACGTTGGTCTGTTATTTCTATTTTAATGATGCCTCTGCTTTTGCTAACAGGATATTATTGACTTCAAATAAAATTATCCAGATAATTTCTTCTTCCTCAACTTTCTGAAAAGTCTAAGAAATACAAGAAGGTCCTCTTTGAAGTTTTAGAAGAAATCAATAATGAAATTATCTTGACCTGGGGTTTTTTGGTTTGGTAAAACTTTGATTATCATTTTGATTTCCATGATAGTAATTAATCTATTTAGGAATTCTGCTGCCTAATGAATCAGTCTTGGGAGATCATTGAATTAAAAAATAATCCATTTCTTCAAGGATTTTCAATTCCCTGGTATAAAGTTTTTCATAGCCATCTGTGGTTATATAGATTTGGGGTTTTTGTTTTGTTTTTTTGTTTTTTGTTTTTATGGACAAAACCTGGGAGTATTTGAGGGATTCTTCTGGCTTGGAGATCATGATTCACTCCCTGCCAGTGCTGGAAGAATTATATAGTGCTAGTAATCAAATTTGAAAATAGTGCATACAAAATATGCACTTTTCCCTTGGAGCCATCCCTCCAGCCCTCAAATGATCTTTTGAATTTCTGTGTTATGTAATACAAACTCTTCCATTTACTCTCTGATTAGATTTATTAGAGTTTTCCCCTCTCCTTTGTTTTTTATTCTTTTTCTTTTAAAAATTCAGTTCTTTGAGTTCATCGTTTTTTGCACTTCTTATTTCTATCTTGCTGATTTCTCCTCTAAGCTTATCTCTATTCTATTGTTTATTTTTGGCTTCCTTTCTTTTTCTTTTTTAGTTAGCTGAAATGTGTTTGGTTATTAATTTGAGCCTTTTCTTAGTTCCTAAGAAGCACTTGCATTGTTATGTTTTACCTATGGGGAAAACATTTGCTCTATTATATTTGTTTAGGTAACTCATGTCTTCACATGCAATTATTTCCTGGACTCTATTTTTATTCTTTAATTTCCTCTTTGACCCAATTACTCTCCATTAGTAAATTGTTTAGCTTCCAAGTGTTTCAGTTTTGCCCAGTTTTCTATGTCTAATATTCATTTTTAAGGCCTGAAAACATTATGTTAAAACTTGTTTTGTATTCCAGCATGTGGTCTATCTTAGAGAAAGTCTCATTAGTATTGGGAAAGAATGTGAGCTTTAGGAGAATAGAGATAACTGTACATATCTACCAGATGCTTGGCTTCCATTTCCTCCCGTAAGGCAAATGTTTTCTTATTAGTTTGAAGCCAATACCAGGTATATGGAACACCTCTTCAGCCATGATGGTGGAATATTTCAGTTCAGTAATGAAGTGTTGCCGTGTTGCTTAGGCACAGCAGTATTGTGACCAGTGCCTTACACTGTGATGCAGGGGCCACCACAAATAACCCCTGTGGTAATGAGAGGGAAATGATGCAGTCTTGAGGACCAAATTTGGCTTCAAACATGTGCTCCAATCTTTTTGAACTATTTTCTTGGCCCTCCATATGTGATTTACTAGTAAGTGTAGTGCACGTAAGTAATGGAAGAGCCATTGGTAGCCCAGATGAGTAGAGCACATAACAGTATTTTTCCGTTGTAATATTTAAATAAATTACAAATAAAGTTATTACAATTGTATAAGTGCCTATCTCATTTTTATTATTTCTATATGCTGTCCTTATTTCTTTATTATTTTTATCTTGTCTTGAACTTTTCTGTTGTTATCTCCACCTTTAGACTATTAATTACATTTAGTAAAAATTGTTAGTAGTTTTGAGTCTGGAGCGATAGCACAGCGGGTAGGGCGTTCGCCTTACAAGCGGCCAACATGGCCGAGCCGAGTTCGATTCCTCCGCCCCTCTCGGAGAGCCCGGCAAGCTACCGAGAGTATTTGATATGCCAGACACAGTAACAACAAAGTCTCCAATGGAGACGTTACTGGGCCCGCTCGAGCAAATCGACGATCAACGGGAGGGCCTTTACTTTACTTTACTTTACTTAGTAGTTTTACAGGAGTGTGAAATACACACTTTGCAATTTATCTAAATTCACTTTCAAATAATATTGCATACACAGCGGGTAGGGCGTTTGCCTTGCACGCGGCCAACATGGCCGACCCGAGTTTGATTCCTCTGCCCCTCTCGGAGAGCCCGGCAAGCTACCGAGAGTATTCGATATGCCAGACACAGTAATAACAAAGTCTCCAATGGAGACGTTACTGGGCCCGCTCGAGCAAATCGATGATCAACGGGAGGGCCTTTACCTTTTACCTTTTACTTTTTATTACACTTTGTTGCAGGTTAATTATATTCCTACCTTTTTATAATATTTATATTAATTATATAACAATTGTATTTGAATTAAGCACTATGCAGTTCCTGGGATCTTGGACACAATGTTATTATAGTAACTAATACAAGAAAAAGTAATATGATGCACATATATTTATTAATTTTCTAACTCATAATTTATGTAGATCAAAGTTTCTGCTAATAAAAATTTTCTTCTCTCTTGACATTACATACATTTATTTCTTATACTGGGCAGAAAAGTTTATATGGTAATAAAGTGCTTAAATTATTATTTGTCTGACAAGTATTTTCATCACTTTTAAAAGGAAAATTTGGTAAGCATAGAATTGTAGATGGTTGGATATTTTTGCATTCAAAATTCTAAATATTTCAAAGTCCTCTATTTTGTTCTTGCTTTCCTGGTTTCTGAAAATAAGTACAATGCTCCAGCAATAGTCTAGTGCCATAAATCTAAATTAGGCTTTATATTTGTGAGGAATGAACACTTTGAGTTCTCCATAGACGCTAATTGAAACCCCTTTAAACTCACTTGATCACTTGACTTCCCGTTACTCATCAATTTGCTCAAGCGGACACCAGCAATGTCTCCATTCGTCCCTGTTGTGTGATAGTGTAGCCCAATGGCATCTGTTCATTCTAGGAACGTGAAGAGCCTCAAACCGATCATTTGGGGTCTTGACAAAGAAGTCTGACCATCTTGTAGGTGGGCGACCACACGGTCATTTGACATCCCGTGGAATCCAGTCAGTTATGGCTCTAATCCAGCAGTCCTCTACAAATCTCATTACCTGTCCAGCCCATCTGATTTTCAACAACTTGGCAAATGAGACAGCATCCCTGATTCTTGACCATTGACAGAGGTCGAAACTCCGGATTCTTTCTCTCATTTGAGTGAAATTTGATATTGCAAGAATAGCTCTTTCAATTCCTCTTTGGGAGACATGAATAGCATTCTCATCCTGTTTTTGTAGAGCCCAGGTCTCTGAGGTGTATTTTAATACAGGAAAAACAATGGAATTGAAGAGATGTGCACAGAGCCAGAGATACTTCATTCTCTTAGCTATTTCTTCGATGCTCTTGAAGGCGTTCCAAGCTGTTCTTCTCCTCCTGTGCAACTCAGGTGCCAGGTCATTCATCATCTTGACTTCTAGACCTAGGTACACATAACTGCTGCATTCTTAGATGTTCATTTCATTGAGAGTAAATGGGACGTCAGGAACGAGACCATTTCTCATAAACATTGTCTTCATGAGATTCAGCTGAAGTCCAAACTTTCCATACTCACAGTCAAAGTTGGTCAGCATTTGTGCTGCTAGGCTAATGTTTGGTGTTATTAGAATAATGGCATCAGCAAAGCGTAGGTGGTGTAGTTGCCAAGAGTCTATCTTCACTCCCATTTCTTCCCGTTCCAGTCATCACATGACGTTCTTGAGGGTGGCACTGAAGAGTTTTGGTGAAATAGTATCACCCTACCTAACCAATCTCTTTACGTCGATGATCACTTCCTTGTAGAATGTGAGACCCTAGTGGTGAATCCGCAATACAGCTCTTGGAGGATCCTGATGTATTGAGTTAGGACACCCTGTTTGGCTAGGGCTTTGATGACCGCTTCAGTTGCAACATAATCAAAGGCCTTCTTTAAATCAATGAACTTTAGACAGAGCGACGTCTTGAACTCCAGAGAAACCTCAATGAGCTTGGTTATCGTGTGGATATGGTCTATGGTGCTGAATCCTTTACAGAAGCCGGCTTGGTCGCATGGTTGTCCTTCATCTAGTGTTCTGCCAATCCTATTCAGGGTGACTCAAGTGAACAGCTTGTAGATGACAGAAAATAAGCAGATAGGGCAATAGTTGCCAATGTCGTTGATGTCTCCCTTCTTGTACAGTAGTACAGTCCTGCTGGTTTTCCACTGGGACTGAACCTTGCATTCAGACAGGTAGCGTGTGAAGAGCTGAGCCAGTGTATTGATGAGTACTGATGGCAGGTTCTTCACATGTTTGGGTCTGAACTTGTCTGGGCCGGGTGTTGTTCACTTCTTTACCAACAAAATGGCGTGTCAAATTTCGGAAGGGAGAATGTTGGGAACGACATAACCATCCTGTATGTGGGCAGGTGGATGTGGCTATCAAAGAGATCTCAGTAGAAGTTATGGATAATCTTCTCCATTGATGTTCTGGAAGGTGTGATAGATCCATCAGGACGTCGGAGGGGAGTCATTTTTGTTTTGTAGTTGGCGAAGCACAGGCGGGCATTACGAATTCTTTGACTGGCTTCTGCTGCATCTATCAGGACTGCCACTCTTCTCTCTTTGAGGTCTTCCATTATCACTTCTCTCCACTGCTTTGAGAGCACAGACATTTGCTTGTGATTGCCTGAGGCGTGTGCCAAGCCACATTGGCGAATAAGGTCAAGAGTTTTCAAAGACTGGCATTTTTTGTGGCTATCTCTCTCTTGGTTTTCCTCGCACAATGATGGAGGTGCTGAACCAGTTGATCATATTTCTCGTTAATGTTGTCAACGACAGCATCTTCCCATGTTGCAGCAATAATGCCAAAGAGCTCCCAGTTGGTGGTTGTTCTGGGAGTTCTCTCTTAAACTTTGCAGCCCTTTCTTCCTGCTCTGTGAAGTAGAATTTTGCACAGAGGAGATGGTGATCCGATCCTGTTTGGAATTTTGGGACAACAGCAATATTGGTCAGGCAAAACCGTTGATTGAATAAAATGTGGTCAGTTTCATTGTGGAACCATCCACTGGGAGACTACCATGTCCAATGTTTAGATTCTGCCTTCTGGAACTGTGAGTTACCATGGATGGTCTTGGTTGACATGATGAACTCAGAGAGTCTCTCACTCTGTTTGTTCCATTCTAGGCCATGGGCCCCAATGTGGAATTCTTTGGATGATCTCCTTGGTCCTATCTTGGCATTAAAATCACCGACAATGATCTTGTAGAAGGTGTGGTCTACTTTATAGAACTTCTTCAGCTCCATGTAGAACTTCTCAATTTCTCCTTCATCATAATTGGATGTTGGTACGTAGACAACGAAGATAGAAACTGCCGGTAGTGAGCCACATCTATTCAAATGTAAACATCCAATTCGGGTTGTTAGGCATTCGAATGAATCAATGCTCATGGCCAAGTTCGTGTTGACAAGGATTCCGACGTCTCTGATGCCTCTTTTGTCACATGTTCTGAGGAACAGTTTTTCTCCAGTGTCGAAAATGGTATGATGTGATTGACGCCTTCTTGTCTTGGTCAGACCAATGATGTCGTACTTGATCTTTCGCGCTTGTACCATCAGTGCTCGATAGATGCATCTGATACCAGCATATATGCATTGAAAGAACAGACAATCATTTTTTCTTTCTTCATTTTGGCAGCCTTGTTCAGCCTCGAGATTTTATCAGCCTCTCCTTCCTCATCCTCTCAATGCTGCCGCATTGGTGACTCCTTCAGGGTCAGGGGAATGAGACCCATTGTATTTACTGGTTTTGGCATATCAAATACGCCACAGATAGCTTACCAGGCTCTGCCTTGCGGGCGGACTACTCTCAGTAGCTTGCCAGGCTGGAGGGAGGTGAGCGGGTCCACCTGGGTCAGGAGTTAAGATGTTATCATTGGCCAGGTTTCACAGAGGACAATTTGGAAGACCTTTGGTAACAAAAAGTAAGTCATATAAACCCATTCTGCTTACTGATTATTCTCCCCAAGAAAGCTACTTAACGGAGGGTGAAGACATGCTAAGCTGCATTGAAGAATTATGGCGTACCATGACTTTAAATTCAGATACTATGATCAATTTTGTATTCTTAACAACTATTTGGTTTCACTAAGTCTTGGAAAATCATAATATTTCATGATTACTGTGATATTTTAATTCTTATCATTTAGTGGAAGAGTGAAAATTTCAAAGACTTTGAACATTTCTGGGGTAATGATATGTTTCTGTCAGATTTCCTGTTTTGGGTCTGGAGCAATAGCACAGCAGGTCGGTCATTTGTCTTGCACACAGCCGACCCAGGTTCGATTCCCAGCATCCCATGGTCCCCTGAGCACCGCCAGGAATAATTTCTGGGTTCAGAGCCAGGAGTAACCCCTGCGCATCGCTGGGTGTGATGAAAAAAATTTAAAAAATATTAAAAAAGGATTTTCTGTTCATGAAAAAAGTAGAAATTTGTACAAAAATGTACATAAGATCTACTTTCAAATAAAATTTCTAAGCTTTTCAGACTTCTAAAACATATAATGATAATTTGAATTGATTAGCTTTAGTTTTATACAGTGAAAATAATGTTTTTCACTACACACAAAAATTGTGTAGTACTAGCCACATGTAAGTCACTTACAATTTTTCTTTCAATACCTTTAGACCTTATATAACCGTATTGAGCAGGTATTATTTTAACTTACTTTGATGAAGAAACATGATTTGTAAATGTATGATGACTTCTCTAAAGTCAAAGAGTGACACAGGTCTCAAAAAATGTAGAAATTAAACCCAACCATAATTGAGTATTTTGTGGGTATTATGTGTTCTGTGATTACAGTCAATTTACTTATTTACTCTGATGTATGTTCTCATTTGTACCTCTATTTTTCTATTTATAATTTTCAATGTACCGCTATTCTACAAATTCAATATTTTGAAATGAACCGTTCTTCATCATCCATTCTAAATATTTATTGCTTATTCTTAATTAAAAGAAATTATCTATCCCTGCAAGTCCATGGGGATCCAATAAGACTTGCTAGCACATTTTTCTACACACAGAGATTGAAAAAAAAAAGGTACACATACTATTGTTCAGTAGAGTATTCTGTGAGAGTTGGTTGGGGATAGGAGCATCACCAATATCTGTTTGGCCAATCATTGATGCATGAGAAATTTCATGTTGAATTCCATGGACATCAAGAGTGGGCTGAATCATATTTTTATCCCAGGAGGATTCGCTTCCACCTGTAAAACATTTATATGAACAGATTATAAATTGGAACATGATTTAGGATTATTTTCAAAAGTCCTTCCTAGGGTTGAAAAATTAATACTACTTATTAAAATTGTAAATTAATACTAACTCCAAACCCATTTGTATGACAACTTCAAAAACTTTTGATTTGGGGGGAAACTAATAATAATTACATAGATTAAACTACCTTGCAGGTACTCTGAATCAATCTGAACTCATGATTCGCTACTAAAAAACGTCATTAACTGATCAGCACTCCCTCCCATCCCACTGTTGAAAACACATATGTCTTATTTGATCATTGTATAACTAAAACCCAAGCACAAAAATTTGTAAGTCTGCAACTGTACCTCATGGTGTTGCAATAATAAAAATTAAATAAATAAATAAAAATAATAATTAAAATAAAGCTTCTGTTGTTGCACAGCCCCGGTAGTCGAAGACCTTTGGAACCAGCCACAGCCATGCTTAAGATCACTCTCCACACGTTCAGACAAGCCTCATGCATGAGGGAACCGGCAGAGGAACCCAGGCATGTGGAACCTAGCGCTGAGATCTCCAAGCCTGCTCGGATCAGGACTGGGCCTCCTCCACCCAGATTCCCTATCTTTCAGTAGGAAGGCGTTATGCCTACCAGCTGCCCCCGGCGCCGTGTTATCCCATCAACGGCCAAGACCCAGAGACTATAAAACACAACTCCCGGAAGAGCGTGGCCGCATTTGCAGCCGTGTGACCTCTTATTATCTAGTTCTTTCTCTTGGAGAACCTGGCAGGCTACCAAGAGTATCCTGCCCTCACGGCAGAGTCTGACAAACTCCCCGTGGCATATTGATATTCCAAAATCCAATAACTATGATGAGTCTCATTCCCCTGACCCTGAAAGAGCCTCGAATCTGGCACTTTCTAAAATCTCAGGGCTAGGACGAAGGAGATGTTACTGGTGCCTGCTTGAGGAAATTGATGAACAACAGGATTACAGTGATACAGTGACAGTGATACAATATTTGAAAAAATAACCACCCATATGAGCATGATTATTTATATGTGATTTTCATTTAATGTATAAGGGAAACTGTAATTAACAATATTATCAGTATAGCACATCAATTAATAAAAAATATATTCACTAAGAGAAAAGTGCAGTGAGATTATTTGCTTTCAGTTTTCATCCCTGAAAAAGCTAATATGGTCATATGTCATACACAGTAGCCTTTGGCACTGAATAACCAGGATAAAATATAGAATTAGGTCCATAGATTTGAAATTATACTTTACTTTGATCATCCATGCCAGAAAGTGAAGTTAAGTGTACATAAATAAGTAATAATATAGGTTGTTAATTTTCTACGTTGCATAGCTAATAATATGTCAATTTACACATGGAGAGAACAGAAGCATTGCAGAATAAAACAAATTATTTTCAGGAAATTCTTTTAGTAATGCTTTAAATGTAGTGGTCAGGGAATTATTCAAATAACTCTTGTAGCTGATAATTGGGTTTTAGAAATCAAAATAGGTATCTGGACAGCTAACAGGTGCCTCTTTATGCTTTATATGGTTCATTCATTCAGGGATCTTTAAATTCTGTTTCAGTTTCCAGCCTGGGACTATGGCATTAGCTCTCACCTGGCTGCTTGTATCCTGTCTCCTGCTTAAAATTCTGATTACACACATTAAAAAGTGTATGGGACATGGGAACTATATAAAATATATGCATTTGCTGTTTTTAAGCAAATTTTTAACCAAAATTTGAGGACGGAAACTAAAAGTCTCATATTTCTAACATTCAAATATGTAATTATTTTCACTTCTCTAGATTCTTCATGAACTTTGTCTTTCAATTTTTTATCACTAACACTGCCATGTTGTTTCAGCTATCATATCTATAAAGTTTAATTGTTACACATTAGTCTACTGAGTTAATTTTTGATAATGTATAAGACACTGGACTTTGACTGTGTTTCAAATTTTTCACAATTATAAAGTACTTTTTAAATATTAATTTATTGAATCACCGTGAGAACAGCCACAAAGCCTTTCAGTTTAAGTCTTGGTTGGTCACGCAATGATCAAACACCCATCCCTTCACCAGTGTACATTTTCCACCAACAAGAACCCCAGTATATCGCCTCTCCCAGCCCTTCCCATGCTTGTGTAGCAGATTTCCACTTTACTCTCTCTCTACATTGGTCATATTCAGTATTATGTAGATATTATGTGAAAGACCCACCATTGTTATTTGTAATTTTCCCCAACAATCAGATCTGCCAAAAAAGACATCATTAGATAATTTATTTTCTATTGCTTATTATGAAGAGCATATGATGTTGTGCGGCCACTATCTTGCCCATGCAATTTTGGATTTCTGATATTTTAGTGATAAGTCGGGAGGGATTTGTCTGCCTATGGGATCATGGTCATTCAGGAGACGGAGGAGGCATTCCTGGGTGGCAACTCTGTGCCTCCTCAGGGCGGGGAGCAGGGCTGGTTCCACCCCTCATTCCATGAGGCCCCATGTGCCTTGTCACTGCAGTCTCACACCTGGGTGTCCATTAGGCTCTGAAAGATGGCGGCAACCATGCCACCGCCACCAGGGAGGAAAGGCAGATGGACAAACACTCTTCCCCTCCTAGGGCCGCATGGTGCCTAGTTTAATGCAGAGTCCAGATGCATTTTTGTTGGGCATTATATGAATTTTCCCACCACCATTCACGCCTGCTTTCCAAGGACAAACGCTAGATCATTTACTTTCCATTGCTCACTTTGCATATCATGAAAGGTCGCATAACCATGTAAGTGGCCACGTGGTTTGGAAAAATAGTCCTGGTGCCCACATACCGAAACCATGCTTGTAGACGCTCATGGTTGCCGGAATTCCATCTGGAGAAGGCGGAGAGACTGCACATGTCCCATCTGGAACTTCCTGGTGATATTGGCTTGGTATGGGGCCTGGAGAATTCTCCGAGTGTTGTGGTGCCTGCCAGCCAGGTTTCTTCACTCTTATAAAGTATTTAGTAGTAGCACCATTCATTTAAATTGTTTTCTTACAATCAATTAATCCATATCTGAGGATCAATTAATTGCCAGATTAATGTTGAGTCAGAAAAGGATGACATGTTCCTTTTCTGTTATGACTTGCCAAGTTTGAATAAGTTTATTTTTAGAGTTGTGGAATTTTTTGGAAAATATTTTTGTGATATTATCCATGAAATTCAATATTAAATTAATATAAATGCTAGAATATATGAATTAATAAATTTTTCTGAGGCTGGATAGATAATACAGAGGTAAGGTGCTTGCCTCTCACTCACATGATTGAATTAGGTTTAATTCAGGCATCCCATATGATACTGGGAGTCGTCCAGAAATGAACCCTTAGTGAAGAATCAGGGTAAGACCTTTGCCACAACTGTTTACAATGGCCAGAATCTGGAAAAAACCTGAGTGCCCAAGAACAGATGACTGGTTATAGAAACTTTGGCAAATCTACACCATGTAGTACTATGTAGCTGTTAGAAAAGATGAAGTCATGAAATTTACATACAAGTGGTACTACATGGAAAGTATCATGCTAAAAGAAATGAGTCAAAAAGAGAGGGACAGATATAGAAAGATTGCATTCATCTGGGGAATATAAAGTAACAAAATAGGAGACTAACACCCAAGAATAGCCGAGATAAGTACCAGGAGGTTTGGAGCTACCTCCATGGCTTGGAGGCCAGCCATACATGCTAGTGGAAATGGCAGTTCAGAGAGAGAAGGGAGCACCAAATAAAGGGTGTTGGGAAGATCCTCCCACGATGGGAGAAGCATGCTGAAAGTAGACTATAGATCGAACATGATTGCCACTCAATGCCTCTTCTGCAAACCACAGCACCCAAAAGGAGAGAAAGAACAAAAGGGAATGCCCTTCCACAGAGGCAGGGTGGGATGGGGAGGATGGGAGGTGGTAGGGATACTGGAATCCGTGGTGGTGGAAAATGGACACTGGTGGAGGGATGTGTATTTGATCATTGTATAATTAAAACCCAATCACAAACATTTGTAAGTCTACGACTGTACCTCATGGTGTTTCACTAAAAATATATTTTTAAAAGGCAATGCCCTGCCACTGAGGCAGGGTGGGATGGAGGGATGGTGGATGGGAGGGATACTGGGAGGGATACTGGGATCCGTGGTGGTGGAAAATGGGCACTGGTGGAGGGATGCTTACTTGATCATTGTATAATTGAAACTCAAGCACAAAAATTTGTAAGTCTACAACTGTACCTCATAGTGTTTCACTAATAAAAATTTTAAAAAATACCTTTGCCACAGAAAGAAAAAAAACAAAACAGCAAACAACAAATAAAATAGAACAGTTCAAATCTTACTCATATTATGCTAAGTGAAATGAGTCAGAAAGGGAGGGACAGACAGAGAACTACTGCACTCATTTGTGAAATATAAAATATCATAATATGAGACTAATACCCATGAACACTAGAGACAGGACCAGAAAGATTGCTCCATAGTTGAAAGCCATTCCTATAAGCTGGAGGAGAAGGCAGCTGGGATAGAGAAGGTATCAAAGTCATTGATCGTTGGAGGGATCGTTTGGGATGGACATGTGTGCTGAAAGTAGATAAAGACCCAAATTGACGGCCTCTAAATATCTGTATTAAAAATCATAATTCCCATAAGTAGAGAGAGAGTAAGAGGTAAATTGTCTACCATAGAGGAAGGCAGGGGGATTTGGATGGGGGGTACTGGGGGCATTGGTGGTCAAAAATATGCACTGGTAGAGGGATTGGTGTTCGATCATTGTGTGACTGAAACTCAAACATGAAAGCTTTGTAAGTGTATTTCACGGTGATTCAATTAAAAATAAAAAATAAAATAAAACCATGTCTCTTCTGTGGCAAAAAAACCCATCTCACTCCTTGTTATTTTTTCTCTAACTTTAGAATATACCCCCTCAGGGACTTTGTGGAACACTTGTGGTCAAACTTGATATCTAATTTTAAAGTAGATCTCTTGGAGAATCCAGCCAGATGATCTTCGACTAGTAAGTGCCAGATTTTTATAGTTACATGTTGTCAAATATGTCATATGTTGTCAAAGTCATACCTACATGGAAAAAAACTTTTCTAATTAAATGAGAAAGTGATGATATTTTGTTGCTATGAATTATTGAATTAACAAAGCTAGAAGCTTACAAGTGGAGGGTTTAGATTAATTTGATATATTGGCTTGAAAGATAAGAAGTAATAGAATGATGTATCCAACTAATTTATTGAGAAGAATTTCGAGAGAACCCTTTATCCTGGAATATTATTACTTTGAGTTGAAGAGAAAAAAAGCATTCTCAGATAAACAGGAGTTGATGACATACTTAGAAACTAAATCAACTCTGGAAAAATACATTGAAAAGCTTCATATATGAAAGAAAGAATAAATGATATAGTAAGCAAAATCCTCATAGAAACACAGCAACAAATCCCAGAAAACCTTTAACTCCTTACACAAGATACACTGAAATTCATTTTTTGAAAACAAATTATCGCATACTTGATTTCTTAAGATAAACACAGGATGAGAAAAAAGTTTAGAAAAAATTAAACAAGCTAATTGAAGACTAAAAAATTAGGGATGACCACTGTGGTACCAAATCAACTAGAACAGAATCCACAAAGTACATTAAGGAAAACATAGGAAGAACTATCTAGAAAATGTACCTCAGACATGTCTTCAGTGATTCAGATCCAGAGGAAAAGACAAAAAATATAATGAAATGGTACCATATCAAATTTTTCATGGTTTTACATGGCAAAAGAACCTAAAAGTAAAATAAAATAAAATTATTTCTTCTACTGAATAGAAGAAAATATTTGCACTGAATACATCAGTTATAAGGTAATATCCTAGAGTTTGAAAAAAACTTATATGCACATTTCTGGATATTTATTGGTAGCTTGACAAGAACCTATAATTAACCTTGAGGATAAGGGATCTATACCTTATACTTTATCTACCATGATAACAATTATGGTATTTATGAATCACTACTGAAAAGACAGACTCGTATTACATATAGCTGTCATGTTTTGATCAGATAAAATCATAATTAGAACTATTTTGTGTTCACATCATCTTGTTTCAAATGATGCATTTATGATGATCAAGATAGCTATGTTTTTGTTCTGTTTTATTTGGGCGGGGCTGGGGGTCCGCAGCTAGTGGTGCTCAGGGATTACTCCTGGTAAGTTCAAGGGATAATATCAAGGGTGCACAGGATTGAACCTTGGTCTGCCTTGTGCAAGGAAAATGCCTTACACACTATGCTATCTCTTTGGTCCTTGAGATAGCTACTTTTAATAATACTTAGACCAGCAGTTTCTGCCTTTCTACATTTTAGGATCATCTAACAAATGTTAAGTATTCCGTAAATACGTTTCAATCTATCTCTCAAGAATATGGGAAAGGCTCTATGTGAAGAGACTATTAACATTCACTTGACATGCTTCTCTTTAATCATATACACTCAAACACCTCTGATCTACCTAGGAAGGCATTGTTAGTCCAGTGTCCTCATCTGGCCCCTCTAGCTTTGCCAAAGTTGTAATACGGGTAAGATTTTTGTTTCAATGGAATGACAGCTATTAAGGTTGAATGGCCACTCCTGCCATCAGCACTTAGGTTCTTGACATTAAAGTCCTGTTAAAGTTGTTGGCTCTCTCAAAAACTTCATCAGTAATTTGAATTAAGAAAATGAAAAAGAAATGAAGCGATACAAAAATCTGTACTGAATGGTTTCTTCTCTGGCAAAAGACCTAACTCCTAGGACAAACCAATGGGCAATGTAAATTCTTAAGTCTCAAACAGTCATTAATTTTGCCAAAAGACTTACGAGGCTCCTGATGAATGCAGAACATGTGAGGGTATATTGCTTCTAACCTTACCTATCCCCTCTTTAGCCTATTATAACCTGTGGTAAATATAGGAAGGTAGAAGTACACAAGTAACAAATGCTCTGTACCATCTATACTAATTTCAGTGTAACTAACTGGGGTCTTAAGTAGAAATAAGTCCCCAGAATCTTACACCTTGTCTATAATACCAACAGTAATTGTTAATCATTGCTGAAAAGAAAGACTAATATCACAAATAGCTTATTTGTAATCATATAATCAAAAGTAGGAATTTTATGTTCACATCATCTTGTTTCACATTTATGTTTAAGATGATTAGTTTTAGTCCAAGGAACTACCCAAAAAGGAACCAGAATTTCTGTGACAATCCTGAAAGTATCTAAAGCTCCCTAATGGGCTCTAGATATCTGGGGTTAACTGTGGGTCAGAGCAAATGACTGGGCATCCAAACCCTAAATCTCTACCATTAAGCTTTCCTCTGAGATCTGAGACAACCAATTCTAACCCTTGTTATCTATTATCTCTTCAATGCTTAACCTGGGGTTTTCACTATCTTAGGAATTTTAGACACACATTTAGATAAGCTTTATTATTTACTACAAGTTTTTAAATATACAGAGCAATTTATTAATGAAATAGCGAAGGTTACCTGATGATGATCGATTTGGAATGCACTGTGGGCATTAAAACTGACAAGAAGGCAAGGTCTGTGAATCTGCACCTCTGGTGAAAGATGATAACTCTATTAGAGCTTTCATGTGTGTTCATGTGTGTGTAATTTGAGTGTGTGAGAGAGAGAGAAAGAGAGAGAAAGAGACTTACAGCAAGCGACTATCCAATAAAATAACCATGGAAAATGTCCCTCTCCTAGGATTTACCATTCAAAATTTTGGGAAAAACATCAAGTAGACACTGGAGTTTTAAAAGAAATATGTCCCTAATATTGACTAATTTGAAAGTCATTGAAACAATGAAAAATGTCAGTAGTAGCTGCTGTGAATTTTAACAGAAAAACATGGAATTAGACATCATGCGTATACATTTAAGAGTGTGATTTCTTCCTGTTGTGCGTATACCTTGATGAAGAGAAAATGGCCTTCACTGTCCCTTCTAATATTTTTTCAAACTGAAATTCATGTTGTGATTTCTTCCTGTTGTGCGTATGGGTTTAGAGGAACAGCATTAGAATCATTGGAGTACCATAAGGACAGGGAGACAACCCCAATGAAAAAGATACAGTCAAAGAAATCATTTCTGAAAAGTTCACAGAGTTAAGGAATGCAGATATCCAGATCCAAGGAGCCAGAAGGGTACCAGCTAAAAGAGACCCCAGAAAAAATCATTCCAAGGCATATCATAGTCAGAACGATGGATGCTGTGGACAGAGACACAATACTAAAAGCAGCAAGGTCAAAGAAGGAAATTACATACAAAGGAGCACCTCTTAGATTCACAGCAGACCTATCAGAGGAAACCCTCCAAGCCCGAAGGCAATGGTGGGATATAGTGAAAAAAACTCAATGAAATGAACGCCTCACCAAGAATACTTTTCCAGCTAAACTCTCACTCAAATTCGATGGAAAGATACAACATTTTGTAGATTAACAACAGCTCAGGAACTTCATAGACTCAAAACCAAATCTAAAAGAAGGACTAAAGGGGCTCCTGTAAGATAAGAAGGAAAACACGTATAAACACAATCAACTCCTACAGAAAGATGGCACAAAACCCCATGACAATAATCTCCCTTAATGTCAATGGTCTGAACGCTCCTACCAAGAGACAGAGAATGGCAAAATGGATCCAGAAACTGAAACCAACATTCTACTGTCTACAAGAAACTTATCTGAACAATCAGAGCAAAAAGAGACTCAAAGTTGAAGGATGGAAAACAATCCTGCAAGAAAACAGCTCCCTCAAAAAAGCTAGGGTGGCCAGACTAGTATCTGACAACATGAATTTCAGTTTGAAAAAATATTAGAAGGGACAGTGAAGGCCATTTTCTCTTCATCAAGGTATACGCACAACAGGAAGAAATCACACTCTTAAATGTATACGCACCTAATGAAGGAAGAGCTAGATACTTAAAACAACTGCTAAGAGATTTTAAGGAGGACATTGCTAGCAACGCAATAGAAGTTGGAGACTTCAACATCGCCTTATAACCTCTAGATAGATCAACAAGAACAAATCTCAGCAAGGAAACATTGGCTTCGAATGAAGAAATAGAAGAGAAAGAGCTTATAGACCTATACAGGGTTTTACACCCCAAAAAGAAAGAATACACATTCTTCTCCAGTGTGCATGGAACATTTTCCAAAATAGACCATGTGCTAGGCCACAAAACATACTCAATAGAATCAGGAAGATAGAAATAGTATCAACAATCTTTTCAGACCACAATGCACTGAGGATAGAAGTGAATCACACACAGACACGGAGAACCAAATCTAACACCTGCAAACTAAACAACTCACTGCTGAACAAGAGTGGGTCAGGAAGGAAGTCAAGAACGACATCAAAAGGTACCTGGAAACAAATGAGAATAAAGACACGAGCTACCAGAACCTATGGGATGCACCTAAAGCAGTAGTAAGGGGAAAATTTATAGCCCTACAAGCATATCTAAGACGGAAGAAAGGATGCACATAAGCAACTTGACTTTACAGCTCAAGATCTTAGAAAAGGATCAATAGAAGGAGCCCAAATCGAGCAGAAGGAAAGAGATCATAAAACTTAGAGCAGAAATCAAAGACATGGAAACCAAAGAAACAGTCTGAATGATCAATGAAACCAAGAGCTGGTTCTTCAAGAAAATAAACAAGATAGATAAACCACTAGCAATACTCACAAAGAAATAGAGAGAAGCCTAATAAACCGAATCAGAAATAAGAATGGAGATATCACAACGGAAACAAAAGAAATTCAAAAGTTCATCAAAGACTACTTTGAAAGTCTGTATGCCACGAAAAAAAGAGAACCTAGAAGAAATGGATAAATTCCTGGATTCCTAGAATCTCCCAAAGCTGAGTCAAGAAGATATAAAATACCTGAATAGACCGTTTAACATCAAGGAAATTGAAACTGTAATCAAAAGTCTTCCCAAAAACAAAAGCCTGGGTCCAGATGGATTCATTAACAAATTTTTCCAATCACTTAAAGAGTCCTACTGCCAGTCCTTCTCAAGCTTTTCCAAGAAAATTCAAAAAACAGAAACTCTCCCAAACAGATTCTATGAAGCCCATATCTCTCTAATACCAAAAGGAAACAAAGACATCACAAAAAAGAAAACTACAGGCCGTTATCCCTGATGAACAAGGATTCAAAGATTCTAAACAAAATACTAGCAAATAGAATTCAACAACTCATCAGAAAGATCATACACCGTGACCAAGTGGGATTCATCCCGGGGATACAAAGATGGTTTAACATTCGGAAATTAATCAAATTAATCCATCATATCAAGAAAAGAAAGGATAAAAGTCATATGATCATATCAATAGATGCAGAGAAAGCATTTGACAAGATCCAGCACCCGTTTATGATGAAAACTCTCGCCAAATTGGGAATAGAGGGGACTTTCCTCAATAAAGTTAAAGCCATCTACCACAAGCCTACAGCAAGCATCATCCACAATAGGGAAAAACTGAGAGCCTTCCCCCTAAGATCACGGATGAGACAAGTATTCCCACTGTCTCCACTACTGTTCAACATATTGCTGGAAATAATAGCAATAGCGATTAGGCAAGAAAAAGAGATTAAGTGCATCCAAATAGGAAAGAAGGAATCAAGTTCTCACTATTCGCTGATGATATGATACTATACTCAGAGAACCCTAAAACCTTTACCAAGAAACTCCTAGAAATGATAGACTTGTATAGTAAAGTTGCAGGCTATAAAATCAATACCCAAAAGTCCATGGCTTTCCTATACACAAATAGTGAAAGAGAAGAAAATGACATGAAGAAAACAATCCCATTCACAGTTGTACTCCAGAAAATTAACTGCCTAGGAATTAGTTAACAAAGGAAGTAAAGGATCTGTACAAAGAAAACTACAAAATGCTGCTTCGGGAAATAAAAAAGGACTCGAGGAAATGGAAAAAATATCCCCTGTCTATGGATCGGGAGAATTAATATTGTCAAAATGGCAATACTTCCCAAAGCACTGTACAAATTCAATGCGATCCCTATTAGGATACCCATGACATTCTTCAAAGAAATGAGCAAACACTCCAGAAATTTTTATGGAAGAATAAGCCCCCACTAATAGCTAAAGCAATTCTTGGGAAAAAGAAAATGGGAGGAATTAACCTTCTGAACCTCAAACTCTACTATAAAACAGTAATAATTAAAACAGCATGGTACTGGAACAAAGGCAGAGCTGCAGACCTATGAAACAGGGTTGAATATACTGACATCTCCCCTCAAACATATGATCATCTAATCCTTGATAAAGGGGTAAGAAATGCGAAGTTGAGTTAAGAAAGCCTTTATAACAAATGGTGCTGGCAAAACTGGACAACTACATGCAAAAAACTGGGATTAGATTGTGGAAAGCTGGCCCTTTAACTGACCAAGTGCCTACATGCCTGTGCTATGTGTAGTCATCTTGACCTCCGTGACCCGCGGCAGGCAAAGCCTTTGCTATGTATGGTTATTTTGATGTATGGTTATCCTGATGTATGGTTATCTTGAGAAAACATCTGTCAGGGCTGTCAGCAAAAACAAGAAGTAACTGACAATGATTATCCTGGTATGTGAAAAGTGTAAACTTTGTAAATCATATATGGACATGACCCTTTGTGTAACTACCTCATACCTGTTATGTGATACGTATAGACTTTGTAACTTTCCTAAGCATACATGTACATGACTTTTTGTGTAACTTACTTATGCTTTGTACTGATAGGTATATAAAGCCCCATCTGCCCTGAATATAGTTCATCCTGTCCTATCCTGTCTGCTGTCCTATCTGCTCTCTTCTGTCCCTTTTTCTCTCTGTTTCTAAACTGCACACTGTCTCCTGTGTCCTGTGTTCATTCAGTCGGTCCCTCCTTGCACCTACGGACCCTAGGGCAACCTCCACGGGCAGGAGGATTGGTCTGGCAGGCCCCTCCCCCGCATTAGATCTCTGCTTAACACCATGTACAAAAGTAAGATCAAAATGGGTCAAAGACCTCAACATCAGACCGGAATCCATAAAGTACATTGAAGACAAAGTTGGCAAAACCCTCCATGACATAGAAGCTAATGGTATCTTCAAATATGTCATGCCACTGGTCAAGCAAGTGAAAACAGCGATAGACAAATGGGAATATCTTCAACTAAGAAGTTTCTGCACCTCAAAAGAAACAGTGACCAAATACAAAGACAGTCTACAGAATGGGAAAGAATATTAACCAAATACACATCCAATAAGGGGTTGATATCAAGGATATACAAAGTACGGGTTGAACTCCACAAGAAGAAAACATCCAACCCCATCAAAAAGTGGGGCAACGAAATGAGCAGAGACTTTCTCAAAGAAGAAATTCCAATGGCTAAAAGGCACATGAGAAAATGCTCTACATCATTAATCAACAGGGAGATGCATATCAAAACAACAATGAGATATCATCTCACACCACAGAGACTGGCCAACATCCAAAAGAACAAAAGCAACCTGTCTTGGCACGGATGTGGTGAGAAAGGGACCCTCCTTCACTGCTTGTGGGAATGCTGACTGGTTCAACCCTTCTGGAAAACAGTATGGACGATTCTCAAAAAATTAGAAATTGAAACTCCCATTTGACCCAGCAATACCACTCCTGGGAATATAGCCCAGAGAGGCAAAAAAGTATAATCGAAGTGACATCTGCACTTGTTTGTTCATTGCAGCACTATTCACAATAGCTAGAATATGGAAAAAACCTGAGTGCCAGAGTAAGGATTACTGGTTAAAGAAACTTTGGTACATATACAAAATGGAGTTCTATGTAGCTGTTAGAAAAAAATGAAGTCATGAAATTTACATACAAGTGGTACTACATGGAAAATAACATGCTAAGCGAAATGAGCCAGAAAGAGAGGGACAGACATAGAAAGATTGCATTCATCTAGGTAACATAAAGTAACAAAATAAGAGACTAACACCCAAGAGCAGCTGTGATAAATACCAGGTTGTTCACTCTATGGCTTAGAGACCAGCCACACACTCTAGGGGCAAAGGCAGCTCAGATAGAGAAGGGAACACCAAGTAAAGGGTGCTGGGAAGATCCGTTCAGGATGGGAGTTGCATGCTGAAAGTAGTCTATAGACTGAATATGATTGCCACCCAATGTCTCTTCTGCATACCACAGCAGTCAAAAGAAGAGATAGAACAAAAGGAAGTGCCTTGCCACAGAGGCAGTGTGGGATGGGGAAAGGGGGGTGGGAGGGATACTGGAATTGGTGGGGGTGGGGAATGGGCACTGGTGGTGGTATGTGTAGTTGATCATTGTATAACTGAAACCCAAGCACAACAACTTTGTAGGTCTTCAACTGTACCTCATGGTGTTTCACTAATAAAACAAACAAACAAACAAAACAATATTTGTAAAATAACAGAATTTCAAGAACATGAATTACTTTGGTAATCTTTTGAGAATGAAAATAAAAATCAAATTACCGTTATATAGGTAAGTTACTTACTTCATATAAATTCACATTCAAAAACAAATGAGAGAGGGAGTTAAATTCTACTCATTTTATTTTATTTTTGCTTTTTGGGTCACACCCGGCTAAGCACAGGGTTACTTCTGGCTCTCCAATCAGGAGTTACTCCTGGCCGTGCTCAGGGACCCATATGGGATGCTGGGAATCGAACCCGGGTCGGCTGCGTGCAAGGCAAATGCCCTACCCGCTGTGCTATCTCTCCAGCCCAAAATTCTACTCATTTTAAAGGATGTCAAAGAGAGGCAAACGTTTACCTTTTATATGAAAAATAAAAAAGTGTTAGAAAAGTCTGATAAATCATATAAGTCATTTTGAAAAGAAAATAGGATTAAAAAAATAACATTGCGTTAGTTGAAGCAAAGTTAAATGTAGAATTGTGATATATGTATACTGGGTCATGTTGTAAAATACCGTGTGTAAAATACCGTCTAAGTCACTTGCTCTCGGTAAGAGAAAACGAATGCATGCTCAGCTCTGAAGTATAGATATACTTTGAATCTAAGAAAAGAATAAGGAATGACTTGAGTAAATAGATGCAAACGGACGTGTAGAAGGAGGAAAGCACATTTTCATGAGTTGTGAACTGACCCCCAGCGCCGTGTAATCCCATCAACAGCCAAGACCCAGAGACTATAAAATCCAGTTCCCAGAAGAGAACAGCGCAGAGCCTCCTGCCCCTGTACCTGGCTGTCCTCGCCGGAGGCCCTTTGGAGGGGGGAATATTGAGTTTCCTCCCCGCCCCTAGCAGAGCTCCGGCAGCCAAGGACCTCCAGAACCAGCCACAACCATGCTGAGACCACTCTCCACACGCATGAGGGTACTGGCAGAGGAACAAAGGCATGCCGGTCCCGGGGCTGAGATCTCCAAGCCTGCTCGGATTGGGGCTGAGCATCCTTCACCCAGATCCTCCATCTTCCAGTAGGCATGGGTTACACCCACCAACTGCCCCCCAGCACCATGTAATCCCATCAACGGTCAAGACCCAGAGACTATAAAACCCAGCTCCCAGAAGCGCTCGGCCACATTTGAGGCCACGCAACATCTTATTATCTCATTCTTACTTTGGACAATCTGGCAGATTACTGAATGTAACCTACACACACGGCAGAGTCTGGCAAACTCCCCGTGGCATACCCAATATGCCAAATACCAGTAACAATGATGGGTTTCATTCTCCTAATCCTGAAAGAGCCATGAATATGGCACTTTTTAAAATCTCAGGGCTGGGGCAAAGGAGACATTACTGGTGCCTGCTCGAGGCAATCGACGAACAACAGGATGATCGTGATCGTGATCCTAGAGTTATGCAAAACCAATTTTATTCAACAACAATTACAAAAACTGCATCCAAATATGGCTAGGAGATGAAAAACACTTATCCAAAGAAGAAAGGGAGATGTCTAGAAAGCATATGATAATTTTGTGGTAACTTATAATTAATAAAAAGTAAATAAAATAATAATGAGATATCATATCACATCATTGACATGGCATATATAAAAGAGGAAACACAAATGTTGGTTAGGATGTATTGAGAAATGAACCCTCATTCACTTCTGGTCAGAATATCGTATGGTTCAACCTCTCTGGAAAGAAATATGAAGACTCTCAAAATAAGAATTAAATTCCCATATTAAATACCCAGAAATACTATTTCTTGACATCTACCCTCCCAAACGTCAAAGCATTTATTTGAAAAGATATCAGTACACCTCTGTTTATTTCAGTGCCTATTAAAATAATCACACATGAAAAAAACAAATGTCCAACTATGGATGAGTTGATCAAGAAATTGCAATATATACATATATATGTATATATATATATAGTGTTTGGTAATACTTGGCTGTAAGAAATTATAAAATCATGAATTGTTCACAACTTTTATGGAGGTATAGGGCATCATGCCGAGTGAAGTCGGTCAGAAGGAAAGGGACAGATAGATAATGATTTATCTCAATTATAGGATATAAATATTGATTTATTATATGGGAGCAAGAAATGGTCAAAAACACAAGAAATAGGCAAGTGATCTACAGAACATCCTACGTTATATTATCTTTGTTATATTGCTGGAGAGAATGAAGTCCTTTGGTAGTGGGTGTGATGTTAGAATAACATATGTATCCAGTTAGCATTAACAGTACTGTAAATCAGCAATTGACACTGGGGATTGAATTTGGGTAGACTGCGTGCAAGGCAAGCACCCTACCTGCTGTACTATTACTCCGACCCCTTATATGTGTCTGTCATCTTTTAGAAAATTATCATTCTCTTGGGCTAGATAGAGCGATAGCACAGCAGTAGGGCTTTTGCCTTGCAAGCAGCCAACATGGCAGACCCAAGTTTGATTCCTCCGCCCCTCTCGGAGAGCCTGGCAAGCTACCGAGAGTATCTTGCCCGCACGGCAGAGCCTGGCAAGGTACCCGTGATGTATTCGATATGCCAAACACAGTAACAACAAAGTCTCCAAAGGAAACGTTACTGGGCCCGCTCGAGCAAATCGATGAACAACGGGAGGACAGTGACTAAAAAAATCATTCTCTTATTCTTTCCCCTAATAGTAAATTAATACTGATATTCATCTTTTAAAGTTCCTATTGGCCACCAGTGTATCTTCATTGGAAAAATGTCAAGATATATCTTCTGTGCATTTTATTTGATATAAATTTTAGTAGACTATATAGTGGTGTAGGATTTTCAAAAGTTTTAACATTATTCTTATATACTTTACAACACAAATTCACCATTCCACAAGCAGAGGGCCAATAAAATTCACTACTGCCTCAAAGTGCCATTGCCTCACAACCATTTGAAGTCTCAGCAAACTGTTCTGTAAATAATATCTGTTCCCAGAGGGAATTTTCTAATCTCTTGCTTTGTTTGTTTCTTCATACTTCTCAAATGAGCAAGATCCTCCAATAATTGTGTTTTACCTTCTGACTCGACCAGGGATTTGGGCCGAGCATCCTCCACCCAGATCCTCCAAATTCCAGTAGGCGGGGGTCACACCCACCTACTGGCCCCCTGGCGCCGTGTAATCCCATCAGCGGCCAAGACTCAGAGACTATAAAAACCAGCTCCCGGAAGAAGAACAGTGCAGTCTCCTGCCCCCGCGCCTGACTGTCCTCGCCACCGGGGCCCCATGGAGGGGAGCGGGTTGAGCTTTCCTCCCCGCCCCGACCAGGGCTCCGGCAGCCAAAGACCTCCAGGACCAGCCACCACCATGTTGAGACCACTCTCCGCACACATGAAGGTACTGGCAGAGGGACAAAGCCACGCGGGTTCCGGGGCCGAGATCTCCAAGCCTACTCGGATTTGGGCCGAGCATCCTCCACCCAGATCCTCCAAATTCCAGTAGGTGGGGGTCACACCCACCAACTGGCCCCCTGGCACTGTGTAATCCCATCAGCGGCCAAGACTCAGAGACTATAAAAACCAGCTCCCGAACCGCACAGCTGCGACATCTTATTATGACATCTTATTATCTCATTCCTACTTTGGACAAACTGGCAGGCTATCGAATGTAGCCTGCCCACATGGCAGAGTCTGGCAAACTCCCTGTGGTGTACCCAATATGCCAAATACCAGTAACAATGATGGGTCTCATTCTCCTACAGTGCCTTGAATATAACCTTAGGGCTAGGATGAAGGAGACGTTACTGGGGTCTGCTCGAGGCAATCGACGATTAACAGGATGATTTGTGATTTGTGATTGTGATTCTTCTGACTCACTTCACTTGACATAATATACTCTAGTTCCTTCCAGATTGCAGTAAAATGAAAAATTTCACCCTTTTCATGACCTAATAGTATTTCAGTGTGTATATAAACATCAATTTATTTATTCATCCATCTACTATTATTTCCAGATTCTGGTTACATTAAACAAATAATGCTTGAATGAAAATAAATGAAAATATTTCAGTTTTTTAGTGTTTTTATTGGCCGGAGTGTTAGCACAGCGGGTAGAGCATTTGCCTTACATGTGGCTGACCTGGGTTTGATTCTTCCACCCTCTCGGAGAGCCCAGCAAGCTACCAAAATTATCTTGACTGCACGGCAAAGCCTGGTAAGCTACCCGTGACATATTCGATATGCCAAAAACAGTATCAAGTCTCACAATTTGTTGTGAAACGTTACTGGTTCCCACTAGAGCAAATCAATGAACAATGGGAGGACAGTGCTACAGTGTTTTCATGATTTTGTAATGTACAGGAACTGATGCACAGGAAAAGAGACACCAGAGCAACCAAATTCTAAAAAGAATTATCAAGGCCATCTTGACAGCATTTAGCCGAAGAGAAGGACTACATGGAGGGCGGGATCCACAGATCCCGAAGAAAAAAAAAACAGGTTCCAAAAAGAGCCGAGATCATCAGGAAGTCCCAGATGGGGTAGGTACCGCATCCCGCCTACCCCAGATGGAACCCTGGTGACCAGAAACCTCTACAAGCACAGCTCGAGTATGCGGGAACTAGGACTTTTCCTCAAAACCGCGCGGCCACTTACGCGGCCGCGACATCTCTCTATATACAAAGTGATCCATGGGAAGTAAACCACCTAACGTTTCTCTCTGAAAATCATAGTTAAGCTTTGAGCACGGCCACAGCCCCAGAAACACAAGGACTTAATGCAGAACCCAGCAGCTTGGAGCAGAAAAGTGAACGGGTTATGTGTTAACCCAGGCCATCATGTCTGCCCGGAGGGGAAAGGGTGTTGGTCCCTTCCGCCCTCCTCCCTCTGGAAAGAAAGGTGGCGGCCACATGGGAGCCTTGTGGACAGCAGGTATGAGCCGGGGGTGTGGGGGCGACTAAAACCTCATGGGAAGGGGGGCGTTCCGGTCCGTCCTTCACGCCCTACCGAGACCACTAGTTGCCCCCCACGAGCGGCTCTACAGCACGGCCACAGCCCCAGAAGCACAAGGACTTAATGCAGAACCCAACAGCTTGGAGCAGAAAAGTGAACGGACTATGTGTTAATCCAGGCCATCAAATCTGCTGGAGGGGAAAGGGTGTTGCCCCATTTGCCCTCTCCTCTCTGGAAAGAAAGATGGCGGCCACATGGGAGCCTTGTGGACAGCAGGCATGAGCCGGGGGAGCGGGGGCGACTAAAACCTCATGGGAAGGGGGGCGTTCTGGTCCGTCCTTCACGCCCTACCGAGGCCACCAGTTGCCCCCCACGAACGGCTCTCCAGCACGGCCACAGCCCCAGAAGCACAAGGACTTAATGCAGAACCCAGCAGCTTGGAGCAGAAAAGTGAAAGGACTATGCGTTAATCCAGGCCATCATGTTTGCCCGGAGGGGAAAGGGTGTTGGTCCCTTCAGCCCTCCTCCCTCTGGAAAGAAAGGTGGTGGCCACATGGGAGCCTTGTGGACAGCAGGTATGAGCCGGGGGTGTGGGGGCGACTAAAACCTCATGGGAAGGGGGGCGTTCTGGTCCGTCCTTCACGCCCTACCGAGGTCACCAGTTGCCCCCCGCGAGCGGCTCTCCAGCACGGGCACAGCCCCAGAAGCACAGGGACTTAATGCAGAACCCGGCAGCTTGGAGCAGAAAAGTGAAAGGACTATGCGTTAATCTAGGCCATCATGTCTGTCCGGAGGGGAAAGGGTGTTGCCCCAGTCGCCTTCTCCTCTCTGGAAAGAAAGATGGCGGCCGCATGGGAGCCTTGTGGACAGCAGGTATGAGCCGGGGGAGTGGGGGCGACTAAAACCTCATGGGAAGGGGGCATTTCGGTCTGCCCTTCACACCCTACCGAGGCCACCAGTTGCCCCCCACTAGCGGCTCTCCAGCACGGCCACGACTCCAGAGCACAGAAACCAATTTCTTAACTATCTGACTTTCAGTATAAATACTTCCAGGGTCAATAAGTAAAATAGCAGAAATCCAAAACCAACATTTAATTCTTGAACCCAACTGTAGAAAACAAATCACGTCACAATGCTTTTTCAGCATGTCTGATTTGTGGGGGGGGGGGGGTAAACTCTAAGTAATAGTGGTGAATCTTTTATTGAAACAATGAATCTAATCAAAGCAGATAGAGTGTTAACTAGAATTCATCTGCCCCACAGGGACTGGGAGGGGTGGGGGGTGGGGTTTTATTGGGGTTCTTCTTGGTAAAAAAAAAAGTATTGGTAAAGGGAAATGTGTTTGATATTTGCATGACTGAGACCTAAACCTGAAAGCTTTGTAACCTTTCCCAAGGTGATTCAATAAATAAAAAAAAAAAAGAATTATCAAACTACTTCAAGAAATTCATTGAGACCTTCACAATATCTCCAGGTATTCTCTAAATATCAGTTATAGCAACAGACTATCCAAACAAAAAAATAAGAAAATGATGATATTATATTAAGTACTCAATTAATTGTAATATATATACAGGAAGTTCATCTATAAAATAATGAATATTCTACTGTAGTGAACATAAATTTTCTCAAGAACCTATTATATGTTGGAACATAATAGATGTCAAAATATATGTGCATATTGAAATAATGTCAAGTATCCTTTCTTCTGACAATAGTATATAACTATATATTTACAACAAAAAGGAAATAGAAAAACACTCAAACATGTGGAAACTAAACAATAAGCTTATGAGTAACTCTTAGGAAAATGAGATCTTTTTATCTGAAGAAAGTGAATAGAATCAAAAATAACAGGGACCTGGTATCTTGAAAGATGTCACGCCACTGGCCAAGCAAGTGAAAACAGAGATGGACAAATGGGACTATCTTAAACTAAGAAGCTTCTGCACCTCGAAAGAAACAATGACCAAAATACAAAGACAGTCTACAGAATGGGAAAGGATATTCTCCAAATACACATCTAACAAGGGGTTGATATCAAGGATATACAAAGTACTGGTTGAACACCACAAGAAGAAAACATCCAACCCCATCAAAAAGTGGGGCAACGAAATGAGCAAAGACTATTTGAAAGAAGAAATTCGAATGGCTAAAAGGCACATGAGAAAATGCTCTACATCATTAATCATCAGGGAGATGCAGATCAAAACAACAATGAGATATCATCTCACACCACAGAGACTGGCCAACATCCAAAAGAACAAAAGCAACCTGTCTTGGCACGGATGTGGTGAGAAAGGGACCCTCCTTCACTTCTGGTGGGAATGCCGACTGGTTCAACCCTTTTGGAATACAGTATGGACAATTCTCAAAAAATTAGAAATTGAGCTTCCATTTGACTCAGCAATACCACTCCTGGGAATATAGCCCAGAGAGGCAAAAGAGTATAATCGACGTGACATCTGCACTTGTTTGTTCATTGCAACACACTTTACAATAGCTAGAATATGGAAAAAACCCGAGTGCCCGACAACAGATGACTGGTTAAAGGAACTTTGGTACATCTACACAATGGAGTACTATGTAGCAGTTAGAAAATATGAAGTCATGAAATTTACATACACAGTCATGAAATTTACATGGTACTCCATAGAAAATATCATGCTAACGGAAATGAGTCAGAAAGAAAGGGAGAGACATAGAAAGATAGCATTCATCTGGATAACATAAAGTAAAAAAATAAGAGACTAACACCCAAGAGCAGCTGTGATAAATACCAGGTGGTTGTTCACTCCATGGCTTAGAAACCAGCCGCACACTGTAGGGGCAAAGGCAGCTCAGATAGAGAAGGGAACAGCAAATAAAGGGTGCTGAAAAGACCCTCCCAGGATAGGAGATCCATGCTGAAAGTAGTCTATAGACAGAACATGATTTCCACCCAATGTCTCTTCTGCAGACCACAGCAGTCAAATGGAAAGATAGAACAAAAGGGAGTGCCCTGCCACAGAGGCAGAGTGGGATGGGGGATGTGAGAGAAGGAGGGATACTGGGATTGGTGGGGTTGGAGAATGGGCACTGGTGGAGGGATGGGTAGTCGATCATTGTATAACTGAAACCCAAGCACAACAACTTGTAAATCTACAACTGTACCTCATGGTGTTTCACTAATAAAAAATTTTTAAAAAATAACTGAGAAATAGTGCAAAGTGTGGAAGTATCGGATTCTATAAATACAATAAAATAATTGCTATGAGGAAAGTTTATTTATATATTCCACATATATGAAAGTGTTAAAAGTAGTTCTTAATTGTTAAAGGAAGGTCATTTGTCAGGTTGACTTCTCAACCTAGGTACACATAGCTGTTGCATTCGGAGATGGTCGTTCCATTGAGAGCGAATGGGGCGTCAGGAACGAGGCTGTTTCTCATAAACATTATCTTCGTAATACTCAGCTGTAGTCCGAACTTTCCACACTCACGGTTGAAGTCAGCCAGCATTTTTGCCGCTTGGCTGATGTTTGGTGTTATTAAAACAATGTCATCAGTGAAGTGGATGTGGTGTAGTTGGCTACCATCTATCTTCACTCCCATTCCTTCCCATTCCAGTCATCACATGATGTTCTCAAGGGTGTCACTGAAGAGTTTCTGTGAAATGGTATCACCCTGCCGAACCCCTCTCTTGACTTCAATGATTACTTCTTTGTAGAATGATGAGATCCTGGTAGTGAATCCGCAATACAGCTCACGGAGGATCTTGATGTATTGGGCTTGAATGCCCTGATTGGCTAGGGCTTCAATGACCGCTTCTGTCTCAACAGAATCAAAGGCCTTCTTTAAATCAATGAACATTAAACAGAGCGGCATCTTGAACTCCCGAGAAACCTCAATGAGTTTGGTTATTGTGTGGATATGGTCGATGGTGCTGAATCCTTTGTGAAAGCAAACACAGGCTCAGAGTCAAAGGCTGGAAAACAATTCTACATGCAAATAACTCCTACAAAAAGCTGGGGTAGACATCCTAGTATCAGACCACATTGATTTCAGACTGAAGAAGATCACAAGAGACAGTGAAGGACATTTCTTATTGATCAAGGGATCTGTACAACAGGAATAACTTAAATACTAAACATATATGCACCTAATGAGGGACAAATAAAGTACTTAAAACAACTATTCATAGACTTGGAGAAAGATTTAGATAGCAGCACAATACTAGTGGGAAACTTCAACACTGCATTATCACCTCTTGATAGATCAACCAGACTCAAGCTTAGCAAGGACATACTTGTTTTGAGGGGAAATAATGGAAGAAAGTGACTAAGTAGATATATACAGGACATTTATTCCTCAAAAATCTTAATACACGTTATTCTCGAGTGTGCATGCAACATTCTCTAAGATTGACCACATGCTGAGCCACAAAACATACATCCATAAAATTAAGAAGATGGAGATTGTATGAAAAATCCTCTCAAACCACAGTGCCCTGAAATTAAAAAAAAAATCACACACAAAAAGAAAACTAAATCAAACACATTGATATTAAATATTTCACTTTTGGTGAATGAGTGGTTTAGAAAGCAAATCAAAGAGGAAATCAGAAGATTCCTGGAAACGAACGAAAATGAGGACACGAGTTACCAAAATTTATGGGACACAGCAAAAGCTATGTTAACAGGAAATTTTATAGCTCTACAAGCATTCCTCCGGAAGGAGGTGTTAGCCCACATATGTAACCTAACCTCACAGCTTAGAGCTTGGAGAATGACAAACAAAAGTAGCCTGATCCAAACAGGACGAAGGAAATAATAAAATTCAGAGCAGAGATTAACAAGATGGAAATAAAAAAAAAAAAATCCAAAAGATCAATGAGACAAACAGCTGGTTCTTCGAGAAAATAAACAAGATCGATAAGCATCTAGAAAAACTCACAAAGAAAGGGAGAGAGAAAATCCCTATAAACCAAAGCAGAAATAAAAGGGGGTCATTACAACTGAAACTACAGAAATTCAAAGGATGCTCAGCTTCGAGAAGCTTTATTCCACAGAACACGAAAACCTCGAGGAAATGGATAAATTCCTAGATTCCTATAGCCTCCCAAGGCTGAAACAAGAAGACATGGAATTCCTGAACAGATTATCGTCATCAAGGAAATTGAAACCGTAATAAAAATTCTCCTCAAGCTCAAAAGTCATGGTCCAGATGGTTTCACTAGTGAATTCTTTCAAATCTTTAAAGAGGACTTACTGCCAATCCTCTTTAAGCATTCCCAGGAATTTGAAATATCAAAAACACTTCGAAACATTTTTATGAAGCAAATATCACCGTGATATCTAAAACAGACAGAAATACCAAAAAAAAAAAGAGAACTACAGGCCGATATCATTGATGAACACAGACGCAAATCCTCAACAAACTACTAGCCAATAGAATCCAATGACTCATCAAAAAGATCATACACCATGACCAAGTAGGATTCATCCCAGGGATGCAAGGATGCATTAATATTCGGAAAATTATCAACATAATCCATCATATAAACAAAAGAAAAGATAAAAACCATATGATCGTATCAATAGACACAGAGAAAGCATTTGACAAGATCCAGCACCTGTTTATGACGAAAATTCTCAGCAAAATAGGCATTGAAGGAACTTTCCTCAATATAGTCAAAGCCGTCTACCACAAGCCCATGGCAAGTATCATTCTCAATGGGGAAAAACTAAAATCCTTCCTTCTAAAATCGGGCACAAGACAAGGTGCCCACTTTCGCCTCTCCTATTCAATATAGTACTGAAAGTCCTGGCCATTGCAGTTAGGCAAGAGAAAGGTATCAAGGGAATACAGATAGGAAAGGAAGAGGTCAAACTATCATTATTTGCAGATAATATGATACTGTAATTAGAAAACCCTAAAGATTCTACAGAAAAGCTCCTAGAAACAATAGGTCAGTTTAGAAAAGTGGCAGGCTAGAAAATCAACACCCAAACGTCCATGGCTTTCTTACATACAAATGACGGAATAGAAGAAATAGACATTTAAAAAATCTCGTTCACAATCACTTAATCACTTAATCCCCGTTATTCATCGATTTATTCGAGCGGGTGCCAGTAATGTCTCCATTCATCCCGGTTGCGTGCTAGCGTAGCCCAATGGTATCTGTTCGTTTTAGGAACATGTAGAGCCTCAAACCGATCATTTAGGGTCTTGACGAAGAAGTCTGACCATCTTATAGGTGGGCGTCCACGTGATCTTTTGATGTCTCGTGGAATCCAATCAGTAATGGCTCTAGTCCAGCGGTTGTCTGTAAACCTCATTACATGTCCAGCCCATCTGATTTTTGATGTCTTGGCAAATGAGACAGCGTCCCTGATTCTTGAGCGTTGACGAAGATCAGAACTCCGGATTCTATCTCTCATTTGAGTGAATCGTAATATTCCAAGCATAGTTCTTTCGATTCCTCTTTGAGAGACCCGAATAGTGTTCTCATCCTGTTTTCGTAGGGTCCAGGTCTCTGAGGCATATGTTAATGCAGGAAGAATAGTGGAATCAAAGAGATGTGCTCGTAGCTGGAGGTTCTTTGTCCTTTTAATTATTTCTTCAATGCTCTTGAAGGCATTCCAAGCCGCTCTCTTCTTCCTGCGCAACTCAGGTGCCAGGTCATTCATCATGTTGATTTCTCGACCTAGGTATATATAACTGGTGCATTCGGAGATGGTGGTTCTGTTGAGAGCGAATGGAGCGTCAGGAACAAGGCTGTTTCTCATAAACATTGTCTTCGCAAGATTCAGCTGTAGTCCGACCTTTCCACATTCACGGTCAAAGTCGTTCAGCATTTGTGCCGCTTGGTTGATGTTTGGTGTTATTAGAACGATGTCATCAGCAAAGCGGAGGTGGTGTAGTTGTCGACCATCTATCTTCACTCCCATGTTTTCCCATTCCAGCCATCGCATGATGTTCTCAAGGGTGGCACTGAAGAGTTTTGGTGAAATGGTATCACCCTGCCGAACCCCTCTCTTGATATGGATGATTACTTCTTTGTAGAATGGTGAGATCTTGGTAGTGAATCCGCAATAGAGCTCACGAAGGATCCTGATGTATTGAGTTTGTACGCCCTGATTGGCTAGGGCTTCTATGACCGCTTCCGTCTCAACAGAATCAAAGGCCTTCTTTAAATCAATGAACGTTAGACAGAGTGGCATCTTGAACTCCCGAGATACCTCAATGAGCTTGGTTACTGTGTGGATATGGTCGATGGTACTGAATCCTTTTCGGAATCCAGCTTGTTCACATGGTTGTCCTTCATCTAGTGTTCTGCTAATCCTATTCAGGATGACTCGAGTGAATAGTTTGTAGATGACAGACAATAGGCAGATTGGGCGATAGTTGCCAATGTCGTGGATGTCTCCTTTCTTGTATAGTAGTACAGTCTTGCTGGTTTTCCATTAGTTCACAATAGTACCTCAGAAATCAAGTAACTTAGAATCAGCTTAACCAAAGTGGTGAAGGACCTATACAAGTAAAATTACAAAACAGTACTTCAATAAATAAAAGAAGACACTGAGAAATGGAGACACATCCCCTGCTCATGGATAGGGAGGAGTAACATTATCAAAATGGCAATACAGCCCAAAGCACTATACAAATTTATTGCAGTCCCTATCAGAATACCCATGACATTTTTCAAAGAAATACACAAAACACTCCTGAAATTCAAATGAAACAATAAACACCCACGAAAAACTAAAACAATCCTTGGGGAGAAGAAGATGGGTGGCATCATCCTTCCCAACTTCAAACTGTACTCCGAAGCCGTAGTAATTAAAACAGCTTAGAACTGGGCTAGAAACAGACTTGCAGACCAGTGGAAAAGAGTCGAATATTCTGTGACAGACCCCCAAATATTTGACCACTTAATCTTTGACAAAGGAGCAAAAAAATGTGAAATGGAACAAGGAAATCCTCTTCAACAAGTAAGGCTGGGTAAACTGGATAGCTACCTGAAATAAAATGAACTCTGACCTCTGTCTAATGCCAGGCACAAAGGTCAGATCAAAGTGGATTAAAGACCTCAATATGAGACATGAATCCATAAGGTAAATAGAGAAAAATTTAGGCAGAACTCTCCAGGACATTGAAGCTAAAAACATCTTTAAGGATGAAACAACACTGACCATGCAAGTGGAAACAAACATACACAAATCAGACTACATCAAACTAAAAAGCTTCTGCACTTCAAAAGAAACAGTAACCAAAATACAGAAAGAGCCCACAGACTGGGAAAAAATACGTACCCAATACCAATCTGATAAGGGATTAATATCCAGGATATACAAGACACTAGTAGAATTGTACAAGAAAAAAACCTCCAACCCCATCAAAAATGGGGAGAAGAAATGAACAGAAGTTTCCCAAAAAAATACAAATGGCCAAAACGCACATGAAAAAAATGCTCCACATCGCTAGCCATCAGGGAGATGCAAATCAAAACAACAATGAGATATCATCTCACACCACAGAGCCTGGCACACATTCAAAAGAACAAAAGCAACCAGTGCTGGAGTGGATGTGGGGAAAAGGGAACACTCTTTCACTGTTGGTGAGAATGACCACTAGTCCAGCCATTCTGGAAAACAATATAGACACTTCTACAAAAACTAAAAATTGAGCTTCTATATGACCCCACAACATCACTTCTGGGAGTCTATCCTGTGGATGCAAAAAAGCACAGTAGAAATGAATCTGTACCTATATGTTCACTGCAGCAGTGTTAACAATATACAAAATCTGGAAACAACCCAAGTGCCCTAGAACAGATGACTGGTTAAAGAAACTTTGGTACATCTACACAATGGAATACTATGCAGATGTCAGGGAAGATGAAGTCACGAACTTTGCTTATAAATGGATAGACATGGAGAGTATCATGCTAAGTGAAATGAGTCAGAGAGAAAGGGTAAGACATAGAAGGACTGCACTCATTTGTGGAGTATAAAAACCATAACATAAGGCTGATATCTAAGAATAGTAGATACACGGGACAAATAGTTTGCACCATAACTGGAAGCCTGCCTCATGAGCAAAGAGGAGAAGGCAGCTTGAAAAGAGAAGGGATCACTGAGAAAAAGAAGGCTGGAGGAATCGGTCGGTTTGGGAGATGTGTGCAGAAAGTGGATAAAGGATCAAACATGGTATCTTCTCAGGGTCTGTATTGCAAACCATAATTCCCAAAAGTAGAGAGAGATTATAGGGAATCATGTCTGCCATACAGGCAGGGGGAAAGTGGGAAAGTGAGAGTATACCGGGTATATTGGTGGTGGGGAATGTTCACTGTTGGAAGGATGGGTGTTTAATCATTGTGTGATGTAACCCAAACATGAAAGCTTGTAACTATCTCACGAAGATTCAATAAAATTTTTTAGGTAAGGTAAAGGTAAAGGCCCTCCCGTTGATCGTCGATTTGCTCGAGCGGGCCCAGTAACGTCTCCATTGGAGACTTTGTTGTTACTGTGTCTGGCATATCGAATACTCTCGGTAGCTTGCCGGGCTCTCCGAGAGGGGCAGAGGAATCGAACTCGGGTCGGCCATGTTGGCCGCGTGTAAGGCGAACGCCCTACCCGCTGTGCTAAAAAGTAAAAAAAAAAGAATTCTGAGATGAAATGCAGAGAATGTTCAAGGAACTAATCAAAGAATCAATGGAAAAGACATCTAGAAAATTAAAGTAAGAAATAAAAATAAACATAAGACGGATATTCGAGAAAATACAGGAAGAAACGAGAGCAAAAATAAAAAAAGCTACAAAAAGAAGTGTCACAAATAAAGGATTCGGTAGACAAAATTAAAAACTCAATAGGTGCCCTCAGCAGTAGCGTGAATACAGCTGAAGACAGGATCAATGAGCTTGAAGATGAGCAACAAAAATCGCATAGGCAACAACAAACAATGGAAAAAGACCTCAAAATAGCTCGAAGAAGAATCCTAGGGGATGACACAAAGAAGAACAACATTAGAATAATTGGAGTACCAGAAGGACAGGAAGGCAACCCCAAATAAAAAAAAAAACCACAGTGAAAAAAATCATTGCTGAAAAGTTCCCAGAGTTAAAGAATGCAGACATCCAGATCCAAGGAGCCAGAAGAGTGCCAGCTAAAAGAGACCCTAATAGAAACACTCCAAGGCATATCATAGTCAGAATGATGTATGCTGTGGATAGAGACAAAATACTGCAAACAGCAAGGTCAAAGAAGGAAATCACAAACAAAGGAGCACCCATTAGATTTACAGCAGACCTATCAGAGGAAACCCTCTAAACTTGAAGACAATGGTGGGATACAGCAAAAAAACTCAATGAAATGAACGCCTCACCAAGAATACTTTATTCAGCTAATCTCTCATTAAAACTAGATGGAACGATACAACGTTTGGTAGATAAACAATATCTCAGGAACTTAATAGACTCAAAACCAAATCTAAAAGAAGGATTAATGGGGCTCCTGTAAGATAAGAAGGAAAACACTTAAAAACACAACCAGCCCCTACAGAAAGTTGGCATATAACCCCATGACAATAATCTCTCTCAATGTCAATGGTCCAAATGCACCAGTCAAGAGAAACAGAGTGGCATAATGGATCCAAAAACTGAAACCAATATTCTGCTGTCTACAAGAAACTCATCTGAACAGTCATGAAAACACAGATTCAATGTTAAAGGATGGAAAACAATCCTGCAAGCAAACAGCTCCCTCAAAAAAGCTGGGGTGGCCATACTAATATCCGACAACATAAATTTCAGGTAGACAAATATCAGAAGGGACAGTGAAGGCAATTTTCGATTTATCAAGGGATATGTACAACAGGAAGAAATCACATTCTTAAATGTATACGAACCTAATGAGCGACCAGCTAAATACTTAAAAAAATACTGCTAACAGATTTTAAGGAGGATGTTGCTATCAAAACAATAGTAGTTGAAGACTTCAACATCGCCATGTCACTTCTGGATAGATCAACAAGAACAAAACTCAGCAAGAAAACATTGGCATTGAAAGAAGTAATAGAAGAGAAAGGACTTATAGACCTAAACAGGGCTTTACACCCCAAAAAGAAAGAATACACATTCTTCTCCAGTACACACTGAACTTATTTCAAAATAGACCACTTGCTAGGCCACAAAACATACCTCAATTAGAATCAGGAAGTTATATGTAGTATTAACAATATTTTCAGAGCACGAAGATAGAAGCAAATCACACAAAGACACCAAGAAACAAATCAAATACCTGGAAACTAAACAACTCAATGCTGAACAACGAGTGGATCAAGAAGGAAGTCAAGGACAAAATCAAAAGATACCTGGAAACAAATGAAAATGAAGTCACAGGCTACCAGAACCTATGGGACTCAGCTAAAGCCATGCTAAGAGGAGAATGTATAGTGTTGCAAGCATTCCTAAGGAAAGAAGAAAGGGCCTACATAGATAACCTAACCACACAGCTCAAGATCTTAGAAAAAGACCAACAAAAGGAATCAAAAAAATGGCCAAATGAAAGAAATAATAAAACTTAGAGCAGAAATTAAAGACATGGAAACCCAAAAAACTATGCAAAAGGCCAATGAAACCAAGAGCTGTTTCTTTGAGAAAGTAAACAAGATTGATAAGCCACTAGCAATACTCACAAAGAAAGAGAGAGAACCCTAATAAACTGAATCAGAAATGAAAAGGGGGACATCACAAAGAAACCAATGAAATTCAAAAGATCATCAGAGACTACTTTGAGTGTCTGTATGAAACGAAACAAGAGAACCTAGAAGAAATGGATAAATTCCTGGATTCCTATACTCTCCCAAGATTGAACCAGGAGGATTTTAGATATCTGAATAGACCTATTAATCTCCCAAGATTGAACCAGGAGGACTTCAGATACCTGAATAGACCCATTCATATCAAGGAAATTGAAGTGGTAATCAAAAGTCTTCCCCAAAACAAAAGCCAAGGCCCAGACGGATTCACTAGTGAATTCTTCCCAACATTCAAAGAAGACCTTTTGCCAGTTCTCCTCAAGCTTTTCCAGGAAATTGAAAATACAGGAACTCTCCATACAGCTTCTATGAGGCACATATCACTCTAATACCTAAAGCAAACACAGACACCACAAACAAAGAAAACTTTAGGCCAATATCTCTGATGAACATGAATGCGAAGATCCTCACCAAAATATTAGCAAATAGAATCCAACAACTCATCAAAAAGATCATACACCATGAACAAGTGAGATTCATCCCGTGGGTGCAAGGATGGTTTAATATTCGAAAAACAATCAACATAATCAATTAAATCAACAAAAGAAAAGATAAAACATATGATCATATCAATAGATGCAGAGAAAGCTTTTGACTAATCCAGCACCCAGTTTTGATGAAAACTCTCATCAAAATGTGTTTTGAAGATACTTTCCTCAAGATAGTCAAAGCCATCTACGAAAAACCCATGGCAAGCATTATCCTCAATGGGGACAAACTAAGGGCCTTCCCTCTAATATCAGGAACAAGACAAGATGCCCACTATTACCACTTCTGTTTAATATAGTACTGGAAATACTTGCAATAGTGATTAGGAAAGAAAAATACATTAAAAGCATCCAGGTAGGAAAGGAAGAAATCAAGTTCTCATTATTCACAGATGATATGATACTAAATCTCAAGAACCCTAAATCCTCTACCAAGAAACTTCTAGAAACAATATATTCGTACAGTAAAGTTTCAGGCTCTAAAATTAATGCCCCAAAATGGATGGCCTTCCTATATGCAAATAATGAGAGAGAGGAAAGTGACATCACAAAAACAACCTCGTTAAGAATTGTGCCCCAGAAAATCAAATACCTCAGAATAAGCCTAACTAAAGAGGTAAAGGACCTCTACAATGAAAACTAGAAAGCACTACTCCATGAATTAAAAGAGGACACGAGTAAATGGAAATATAATCCCTTCTCATGGAAAGGAAGAATTAACATCGTCATAATGGCAATACTCCCCAAAGAAATGCTCCCCAATACTCCTTCAAAGAAATAGATCAAGCACCCCTGAAATTCATATGGAACAACAAACACCCACGAATAGCTAAAGCAATTCTTGGGAAAAACATGTGAGGAGACATTACCCTCCCCAATCTCAAACTCTACTACAAAGTGGTAATAATTAAAACAGCATGGTACTGGTAGAAAGTCAGGGCCGCAGACCAATGGAACAGGGTGCAGTATCTGTACACACTACCGCATATGTATGAACATCTAATCTTTGATAAGGAGCAAGAAATGTGTAGTGGAGCAAAGAAAGCCTCTTCAACAAATGGTACTGGCATAACTGGACAACCACATGCAAAAATGGGCATAGACCTCAACTAACACCATGCACAAAAGTCAGATCAAAATGGAATAAAGATCTCAAAATCAGGCCCAAATCCATAAGGTACATCGAATACAAGGTTGGCAAAACCTGCCATGCTGTTGTGGCTAACTTTATCTTCAAAGAGGACACTCCACTGACCATCCAAGTGGAAAGAAAGATAAACAAATGGGACTACATAAAGCTTCTGCACCTCAAAAGATACAGTGACCAGAATACAAATACAATCTACAGAATGGGAAAATATATTCACCCAATACCCCTCTGATATGGGTTTGATATGAAGGATATACAAAGCACAGGTTGAACCACACAAGAAGAAAGCTTCCAACCTCATGAAAAAATGGGGTGAGGAAATGAACAGAAACTTTCTCAGAGAAGAAATCCGAATGGCTAAAAGGCACAAAAAATGCTATACATCACTAATCATCAGGGAGCTGAAGATCAAAACAACAATGAGATATCATTTCACACCACAGAGAATGGCCCACATCCAAAAGAACAAAGGCAACCGGTGTTGGCGCGGATGTGGAGAGAAAGGGACTCTCTCTTTCACTGCTGGTGGAAATGCCGACTGGTACAGCAATTTTCGAAAACAGTATGGACGATTTTCAAAAAATTAGAAATTGAGCTCCCATTTCACCCACCAATACAAGTCTTGGAAATATATCCCGGAGAGCCAAAAAATAAGGCCAAAATGACATCTGCACTTCTATGTTCATTGCTGCACTGTTCACAATAGGCAAAATCTGGAAACAGCCCGAGTGCCCGAGAATAGGTGACTAGTTAAAGAAACTTTAGTACATACATACAATGGATTACTATGAAGCTGTTAGAAAAGATGAAGTCATGAGATTTACATATAAGTGCTACTACATGGAAAGTCTCATGCTAAGTGAAATGAGTCAGAAATAGATGGACAGACAGAATGATTGCACCCACTTGGGGAATATAAAGTAACCAAATAGGAAACTAACATCCAAGCATAGTAGAGATAAGTACCAGGAGGTTCAATCCATGGCTTGAAAGCCAGCTGCACATGCTAGGGGAAAGGGCAGATCAGATAGAGAAGGGTACACCAAGTAAAGGGTGTTGGGAGGATCCTCCCAGGTTGGGAGATGCATGCTGAAAGTAGACTATAGACCGAACATGATTGCCACTCAATGCCTTTTTTGCAAACCTCAGCAACCAAAAGGAAAGAGAGAATAAAAGGGAATGCCCTGCCACAAAGACGGGATGGAATGGGTGTATGGGGAGGAGGGATACTGGGATTATTGTGGTTGGAAAATGGGCACTGGTGGAGGGATGGGTACTTGATCATTGTATAACTTAAACCCAAGCACAAAAACTTGTAATGTCCAGAACTGTATCTCGTGGTGTTTCCCTAAGAAAAATTAAAAATAAATAAAATTTCTTGTTCTTTTTCTGTCTCAACTATTGAAAAACCCTCAGAAGTCAGCATATGGAGAGTCATACTTATCATTTCCTTGATGTATATTATAAATTCAAGGCTAGTATTTAGGAGTTTAATACAATCCATGGACAACTGTTTTGGTGCTGGTGTATTTTTCTTTTTATTATTTTTTCATATGGCTAATAAATTTCCAGCACAATTTTTGAAGGTGCTTTACATTTTATCTACTAACCTTGGTACCTTTGTCAGAAATTAATTGTTAATATTTCTGAATAGTCCTAGATTTTTTTCCAGATTCTAGCTATTGTAAACAGTACTGCAATGAACAAACAAGTGCAGATGTAACTTTGACAATAGTTTTTTGCCTCTCTGGGCTATATTCCCAGGAGTGGTATTGCTGGGTCAAATGGGAGCTCAATTTCTAATTTTTTGAGAATTGTCCATACTGTTTTCAAAAAGGGCTGAACCAGTCGGTATTCCCACCAGCAGTGAAGGAGGGTATCTTTCTCGCCAAGTCCATGCCAATACCGGTTGCTTTTGTTCTTTTGAATGTGGGCCAGTCTCTGTGGTGTGAAATGATATCTCATTGTTGTTTTGATCTGCATCTCCCTGATGATTAACTATGTAGAGCATTTTCTCATGTGCCTTTTAGCCATTCGGATTTCTTCTTTGAGAAAATTTCTGTTCATTTAGTAGCCCTATTTTTTCATGAGGTTGGAAATTTTCTTCTTGTGGAGTTCAATCAGTACTTTGTATAACCTTGATATACAACCCCTTGTGGATGTGTATTCGGTGAATATCCTTTCCCATTCTGTGGACTGTCTTTGTATTTTGGTCACTGTTGCTTTTTAGGTGAAGAAGCTTATTTTAAGATAACCCCATTTGTCTATCTCTGTTTTCAGTTGCTTGGCCATGGAATGACATCTTTGAAGATACCATTAGTTTACTCCATGGCTTGGAGGCCAGCCACAGACTCTAGTGGTAAAGGCAGCTCAGATAGAGAAGGGAGGCACAAAATAAGGGGTGTTGAGAAGATCTGCCCAGGATGGGAGATGCATGCTAAAAATAGACTATCGACTGAACGTGATTGCCACTCAATTCCTCTTTTGCAAACCACAGCACCCAAAGGGAGATAAAGAAAAATAGGGAGTGCCCTGGCACAGAGGCAGGGTGGAATAGGGGTGATGGGGGGTTGGAGAGATACTGGGATTAGTGGTGTTGAGAATGGGCACTGGTGGATGGATGGGTACTCGATCCCTTGGGTGTCACCTGACATCCAAGCACAAAAATTTGTAACTCTATAACTGTACCTCATGGTGTTTCACTAATAAAATTTAAAAAAAATAAAATAAAACAGTGGTAATAAAATAAGTAGAGTCTGCTTTGAAAGTCTATAATAAAATAAAGGTCCTCAGTGGAAGTGTCATCAGAAAAAAAATAGGACCTAGAAGATCAACTGAAGAACTCCACATTGGGAACCATTGCCTAGAATGAAACGAACAGGGTGGGAGATGATCTGAATTCATCATGTCTACCAATACCATCCATGGTAACTCACAATGCCAGTAGGCCGTATCTAAATGCTGGACATGGGAATCTCCCTGTGGACAGTTTCATAACGAAATTGACAACATCACATTCAATTGATGGTCTTGCCTGACCGATGTCGCTGTTGTCCCAAAATTCCAAACAGGATCGGCCCACCATCTCCTTCGTGCAAAATTCTACTTCACAGAGCAGAGAGAAAGGGATGCAAAGTTTAAGAAGCGAACTCCCAGTACGACCACCAACTGGGAGCTCTTTAGCACTGTTGTGGCAACATGGGAAAATGCCATCATTGACAACATAGACGAGGAATACGATCAACTGGTTCAGCACCTCCATCATTGTGCGAAAAATGCCTAGGGAAAGATAGACACAAAAAGACTCCTGTCTTCGAAAACTCTTGAGCTCATTTGCCAATGTGGCTTAGCGCAAGCCTCCAGCAACCACACACGAACATTCAAGCTTGCAAACCAGTGCACAGAAGCGATAAAGGAAGAACTCAAAGAGAGAAGAGCAGCAGTGCTGGCAGATGTGGCAGAAGATAGTAAAAGTATTAACAATGCCCACCTGTCCTCCGCCAACTACAAAACCAAGATGACTGCCCTCTGACATCCTGATGGATCTACCACATCATCCAGAAGGGCAATGGAGAAGATTATCCCTGACTTCTACTCAGATCTCTTCGATAGCCACGTCCACCTGCCCACGTATCAAATTCCGCAGAATGAATATGTCATTCCCAACGTTCTCCCTTACAAAATCCAGCACGCCATTTCATCAGTAAAGAAGTGAAAAGCACCCAAACCAAACAAGTTCAGACCCAAACAACTGAAGTACCTGCCATCAGTACTCATGAATACACTGGCTCGGCTCTTCACAAGCTACCTCTCTGAATGCAAGGTTTCCCAATGGAAAACCAGAAGGACTGTACCACTGTACAAGAAGGGAGACACCTACAACATTGGCAACTATTGCCTGATCTGCCTATTCTGTCGTCTACAAGCTGTTCACTCGAGTCATCCTGAATAGGATTGGCAGAACACTAGATAAAGGACAACCATGTGAACAAGCTGGTTTCTGAAAAGGATTCAACACAATTGAGCATATCCACATGATAACCAAACTCACTGAGGTTTCTTGGGAGTACAAGATGCCGCTTTTTCTAACATTCATTGATTTAAAGAAGGCTTTTGATTCTGTTGAGACAGAAGCAGTCATTGAAACTCTAGCCAAATAGGGCGTTCAAACTCAAAACATCAGGATCCTCCATGAGCTGTATTGCGGATTCACTACCAGGATCTCACTATTCTACAGGGAGGTGATCATTGACGTAAAGAGAGGGTTTCGGCAGGGTGATACCATTTCACTGAAACTCTTCAGTGCCACCCTCGAGAACGTTATGCGACGACTGGAATGGGAAGGAATGGGAGTGAAGATAGATGGTCAGCAACTAAACCACCTCCGCTTCACTGATGACATCATTCTAATAACACCAAACATCAGCCAAGCAGCACAAATGCTGGCCGAATTCGACCATTAGTGTGGAAGGTCGGAGTACAGCTGAATCTCACGAAGACAATGTTTATGAGAAATGGTCTTGTCCCTGAAGTTCCATTCACTCTCAACAAGATGAACATCTCCGAATGCAACAGTTATGTTTACCTAGGTCGAGAAGTCAACATGATGAACGACCTGGCACCTGAATTGTGCAGGAGGAAGAGAGCAGCATGGAACACCTTCAAGAGAGTCTAAGAAATAGCTAAGAGGACGAAGAACCTCCGGCCTGTGCACATCTCTTGTATTCCACTTTCTTTCTGCATTAACATATACCTCAGTGACCTGGGCCCTACTAAAACAGGATGAGAACGCTATTCGGATCTCCCAAAGAGGAATCGAAAGAACTATGCTTGGAGTATCACGTTTCCGTCAAAGAGAGAAAGAATCCAGAGTTCAGACCTCCGTCGACTGTCAAGAATCAGAGACTCTGACTCTTTTGCCAAGACGTCGAAAATCAGATAGGCTGGAGATGTAATGAGATTTGTAGATGACTGCTGGACTAGAGCCATTAACTACTGGATTCCACTGGATATCAAAATATCATGTGACCGCCTACCTATGAGATAATCAGACTTCTTCGTCAAGACCCTGAATGATCCGTTTGAGGCTGTTCATGTTCCTAGAATGAGCAGATGCCATTAGCCTACACTAGCAGGTGACACGGACGAATGGAGATGTTACTGGCGCCCATTCAAACAAATAGATGAGTAACGGGATGTCAAGTGATCAAGTGAGCACCAAGTCTGGAATAAGACCTAGGACCATCAGACCCCTAAAATGAAATGAATAAATAAACATATAAATGCATACACCTTTAACTCCCTTTCTTTAATTCATGCCTAGATTTCTGATTTGCTGATAAATATTTGAATGATATTGTTTTATTATATTCTTATCTTGTAAATCCTTTTTCTATAAACATGCAATCACTATCACTATCACCCCATCGTTCACTGATTTGCTCGAGCGGGTGCCTGTAATTTCTCCATTCGTTCTGTCACGTGCTAGTGTATCCCGATGACATACTGGGGCTCTTTCAGGGTCAGGGAAATGAGGACCATCATTGTTATTGTTTTTGGCATATCGTGTATGCCATGGGTAGCTTGCCAGGCTCTGCCTTGTGGGTGGGATACTCTCGGTAGCTTGCTGGGCTCTCCGAGAGGGATGGAGGCTTTTGGAGCAGCCTCTAATCACCTTTACAGTTGTTCCCAGTCAGTCACATATGCGGGCATGATATTCTCAGTAGCCTGCCGCGTTCTCTGAGAATAATTTGCATTTATTTTGTAGATTTCCCTGTCATTGTGAGGTTTGTTGTTTAAATTAAAATATTTTTGCTGGGTTTCTTGTCAGAGCCTTTTGGATTTTCCATATATAATATCATTCCATTCATAAAAAGTGGTAGCTTGATTTTTCTGTTTCCAGTTACACTCCATTTTCCTTCTTGCTTAATTCTGTGTCTAGGACTTCCAGTACTATATTAAACAAAAGTGTTGCATACTTATGGATATTCTTGTCTTGTACTTGACCTTAGATTAACGATGTTAGGGCTTTTCTCCTGTTGAGTAAAATATTAGCTCTAGAAATAAAAAATATATCGAATGCCTCGAGCAGGCCCCAGTAACGTCTCCTTCGTCCTAGCACTGAGATTTTAAAAAGTGCCACATTCGAAGGTCTTTCAGGGTCAGGAAAATAAGACCCATCATTGTTACTGGTTTTGGGCATATTGAATAGGCCACGGGAAGTTTTCCAGACTCTGCCGTGTGGGCAAGATACTTTTGCTAGCCTGCCAGGTTTTTCAGAGTAAGACCTAGAGCCGTGCGCTTCTAGGAGCAGTGTTTTATAGTCTCTGGATCTTGGCCATTGATGGGATTACACGGCACCAGGGGCAGTTGGTGGGTGTAACTCCTGGAAGATGGGGGATCTGGGTGGAGGAGGCCCCAGTCCCAATCCAAGTAGGCTTGGAGATCTACGCCCTGGGTCTAGCACACCTGGGTTCCTCTGCTGGTTCCTTCATGTGTGAGGCTCATCTGAACGTGTGGAGAGTGGTCTTAAGCATGGCTGTGGCTGGAACTTGAGGTCTTCAGTTGCCAGGGCTCTGCTCGGTGTGGGGAGTTTATAATAAAGACTAAATATATATAGTCTTCATTATAGAAGGTACAAAATCTATTTTGTTTGAAAGATTTTTTAATCACAAATGGTTATTGTATCTTATCAGAAGCGTTCACTGCAACTCTGAATATAATTACACCATTTATACCTTTCATTTAGTTAGCATTTTCTATTGCATCAATGTATTTGTATTTATTGAATAATGATTGTTTCCACAAATTAATCTCACATTATCATAGCATATAACCTACTTGATATATTGTTGAAATAAGTAGGCTAAAGTTTTGTTGAGCATATTGTTTGCATGTGCGTCAGGATATTATTCTGTGACTTTCTCTGTTTTGTGGGTTAAGATATTACTGACTTCATAAAATTGTGCCAATTCCCATTTTTACCAGCTTTTGGAAGAGTTTTTGGTAGAGACTGTTTCATGTTCGGAAGAGCTCACTAATGAATACATACAGATCTGAGTGTTTATTTTGATAGACCCTTTGGTTACTGTTCCAATTTTAATACTGGAAATTGGACTTTTACAGTTTTCTACTTCAAAATTCGGTTGTGGCGGGCTGTAGTATTTTTAGTTCATTCACTTATTTTACATTCTTTAGCATAGATTTTCATAGTAATAAAGTTTACAGAAATATCGATGGTCTTTTATATTTTTGAGCTGTGTTCTGTCTTATATATCACTTTATAATTCTCATCTAATTTTTAATTTTATCTATTTTTCTTTATTAAAATTTTATTAAAGCACCATTATTTACAAAGTTATTGAGGGTTGATTTGTAGGCATAAAATACAGCAGTGCCTATCCCAACCACCACTGTCAAATTCCCTCCACCAATGTTCTCAGGATCTTTCCAATATCTCTCCACTCACTGCAGCCTATCCCCAAGGACAGAAAGACATTCACTGAAAATAACATATGCACACCATTATTCATTAGAACACTCAGTAAAATAGCTAGAATTTGAATCAACCTAGATGTCCAAAGATAGATAAGTCAACCATGGAGATGTGGTACATATACACAATGAAGTACTATGTAGCAGTAAAAACTGATGAAATCATGCAATTTTCTGCAATGTGGATGGAACTGGAAGGTAACATGTTAAATGAAGTAAGCCAGGAGGATAAACACAGAACTATATCACTTATGTGTGGTATTTACAATAACTGGATGATGTGTTGCCCAGATCAACCTTAGCCTCAGAGTATAAGGAGGAGAAAGAAAGTGAGAGTAGAGGGCGGGGTAAAAGAAACGAGAAGCATAAGGGGACATATCAAGGGAGTCCAATACAAAGATAGTGTTAAGCAATGGATAGAAACAAATATCAAAAACACAGTCAACAAGACTGAAATAAAGAAACAAACTATTTAACAACTGAACTTAATTTTTTTGTAGGACTACTGCTATTTATTCAGCCACAGATTAGCTGATTGAATTGGGCATGAACTCCACCTTAATTTTTTAAATTTTATATTGTTTTCTTTTTATATTTATTTATTGAATCACCGTGGGAAAAGTCACTAAGCTTTCAGTGACTCCCACCCCTCTGTTGGAGTACAAGGAGCTTAGGTTTATCAGGTTGCACCCATCACAGTGCTCCCAAGTCACTCCCATTACTTTGTCTGTCTGTAACCACTTCTATGCTCTCTTCCCCAACCAATTTGTAAGGTCTCATCCTTCTTAGACACTGAAGCTGTACTGTAAGTTAACATTGCCTTTCTCCTCTCCTTATGTCTTTTGAATAGTTTACTTTAATGCAATGTCCTTTTTGTATAGATACAAGAAGACAATTAATTAATATTATGCTTTGTAACTTAGGAGTTAATTGGCTTTGAATATTATTCACTCCTGGGCGTCTGCCTTCTCAACTTAAGCCTCAGTTGCCCTCACTTCCTAGCACCCCAAGGACAGGGTCCCGACGTGGGACTGGATGGAACCAGGGCAAGCCGGTAAGTTATGTGCTACCCTGGCATCGCGATGGGCCAGGCAAAGGTGCCACGATTCTTAACTATGTTAAGAGTTTGATCATAGGCAAATGCTGTCATGATCCAAAAGTAACGACGAGACTAGGACCCTGCTGCTAGGAATAGGAAAGATATCTGGCCTGAGCACTGCAGTCTGAGATCAAGATGGCCCTAGGAGAGTAATTCTATAAGCTCAAAGTATTTCTTACTGTGTACATACAAAATAATTAATATTATGTATGTATGCTTATATGTTGGTTGGACAAGGAGAGGAGAAACACATCCTAGAAGCAGTTTTCCTGTGATTCCTGACTAGCTTGGATGAAACTAAACTTTATCCCCTTCAAACTGCCTTCAGTAAATGATTTCAGTATATTGAGGCAGTTTCCCTTATCTCACAGGAAACTAGCTGGCCTTAGGTATGCAGATCCCAGGTGCTAAGCCAGGCCTGATCTTTGGGATGTAGATGCCTGGCTCCAGGCAGGCTGATGTAGATACCAAGCTCTAGCAGACTGGTCTTTGTTGTGATAATCCAAGTGCTTGTAGCTTGTAAAAGGTGAGGCCAGGATTACTGGCCTGTGGATGTAAAGAAACAATGTATGTTTTGCCTCAATGTTCTTTCTGTAACTCCTTTTGATGACATCACTATATTGCGCCCTTTAGAGGTACTATGATCTATATAAGGGAGATTTCAGGGCTCTCTGGGGGACACGTGCATCAGAGAACCTGGGAAGATGGGCTGAGGACAGAAGCTGAGAGAACAAAGGTGCACGTGCTTGAGAGATCCTGGGGCCTCCATGACATACATCTCTTCCATGTAGTAAACTGCTACTAAGACCAACCAGCCTGGCCCTCATTTCCTTCCTTTGCCTGACCATCGCCATCGACCTCCCTGGAGTGGGGAAACGGCCTGACCGCCGGCCTTTTTATTTTTTGTGTGTTTACACACCCCTCCAAATGCCTGTAATCTCTACATTGATTACATTTATTATTTCCACAAAAGATGCACCATTATTGTTTAGAATTTCCCCCCAAACAATCAGAATTGCTAAAAAGGCATTGTGAAATATTTTGTTTTCTATAGGTGGTTATGAGAATCATATAATGTCATGTGGACACGAATTTGGATTTCTGCAAAGAGCCAGATAATTACAAGATTGGTTTCTGTGTGTCTGGTATTATGGCCATGCCGGAGAGCCGCTCGTTGGGGGCAACTCGTGACCTCGGTAGGGCGTGAAGGACGTGCCGGTACCGCCCCTCTTCCCATGAGAATGCAGTTGCCCCGTCACCGCCCATGATGGTGGTCACCAGGCCCCCAGGGGGAACAGGCCAAAACACAAAACCTATTCCCACCTGGAGTGGCCCAACTCCAGTAACCTACTGCAGGTACAGGACATATTTCTGCCAAAAGCCTTTGGGTTCCAAAATTCATTTTTGAGTCTCTGGGATCATGGCTGTTAAGCAGTTCGATTAGGAACCAGACAGGCCATGCCTCCAATTATATAGCTGAGCCGGAGGTGGTTTGTGGATGTGTCTTCCACATAACTAACTTTTGGCCGTTTACTTTCTTGGTAATCTTTGCCCCGTTTTGGGGGTCTGGCCAAAGACACAGCAGCAATTTTGGGGTATCTGAAAGTCTGACGTTGCCATCAGGCTGCTGATGCACTCACCTCACAGGTACAGATTGACCAGCTGGAGGCACCATACCCCCTGAACTTAAATTTTTGTTTTTCTTTGTGAGTATAAAGTTTGGCAATAGTGATTATTCTTTTTTTTTATTAGTGAAACAACATGAGGTACAGTTGCAGACTTGTAAGATTTTGTGCTTGGGTTTCAGTTACACAATGCTTGATACCCATCCCTCTATCAGTGCCCATTCTCCACCACCAATGATCCCAGTATTCCACCGACCACCTCATACCCCATCCCATCCCGCCCCTTTGGTAGGGCATTCGCTTTGTTCTCTCTCCCCTTTTGGGTACTGAGGTTTGCAAAAGAGAAATTTAGTGGAAATCATGTTCGGTCTATAGTCTACTTTCAGCATGCATCTCCCAACCTGGGAGGATCCTCCCAACACGCTTTACTTGGTGTTCCCTTCTTTATCTGAGCTTCCCTTTCCCATAGCATGTGCAGCTTGCATTCAAGTCATGGAGTGAAAATCCAGGTACTTATCTCGACTATTCTTGGATGTTAGTTTCCTATTTTTGTTACTTTATATTCCCCAAGTGTATGCAATCGTTCTATGTCTGTCCCTCTCTTTCAGACTCATTACACTTAGCATGATACTTTCCATATAGTACCTCCTGTATATAAATTTCATGACTTTATCTTTTCTAGGAGCTGCATAGTATTCTATTGCGTAGATGTACCAAGTTTCTTTAACCAGTCATCTGTTCTTGGGCACTCGTTTTTTTTCCCCCCAAATTTTGGCTATCATGAACAGTGCAGCAATGAACATAGAAGTGCAGATGTCATTCTGACCGTACTTTTTTGGCTCTCCGGGATATATTTCCAGGAGTGGTATTGGCAGATCAAATGTGAGCTCAATTTCTAATTTTTTGAGAATCGTCCATATTGTTTTCCAAAAGGGCTGAAACAGTTGGTATTCCGACCAGCAGTGGAGGAGGGTCCCTCTCTCACCACATCCACGCCAACACAGGTTACTTTTGTTCTTTTGGATGTGGGACAGTCTCTGTAGTGTGAGATGGTATCTCATTGTTATTATGATCTGCATCTCACTGATGATTAGTGATGTAGAGCATTTTCTCATGTGCCCTTTTTTCTTTTTTTTTTCTTCGGATTTTTATTAGTGAAATACCATGAGGTACAGTTGTAGATTTACAAACATTTGTGCTTGGGATTCAGTTATACAATGATTGAATACCCATCCCTCCACCAGTGCCCATTCTCCACCACCACTGATCCCAGTATCGATCCTCCCAGGATGGGAGATGCATGCTTTGAGTAGACTCTAGACCTATCATGATTGCCACTCAATGCCTCCTTTGCAAATCTCATGTGCTTTTTTGCTATTCGAATTTCGTCTTTCAGAAAGTTTCTATTCATTTCATCGCCCCATTTTTGATGGGGTTGGATGTTTTCTTCTTTTGGAGTTCAATCAGTGATTTGTATATCCTTTATATCAACCTCTTGTTGGATGAGTATTGGGCGAATATTCTTTACCATTCTGTAGACTGTCTTTGTACTTTGGTCACTGTTTCTTTTGAGGTGCAGAAGCTTCTTAGTTTAAGATAGTCCCATTTGTCTATCTCTGTTTTCACTTGCTTGGCGAGTGGCATGTCATCTTTGAAGATACTGTTAGCTTCAATGTCGGGGAGGGTTTTGACAACTTTGTCTTCAATGTGCCTTATGGATTCCGGTCTGATGTTGAGGTCTTTATTCCATTTTGATCAGACTTTTGTACATGGTGTTAGGTAGAGATCTGAGCCCATTTTTTGCCGTCCAGTTTTGCCAGCACCATTTGTTAAAGAGGTCTTTCTTGCTCCACGTCACATTTCATGCTTTTTTTAAATCAAAGTTTAGATGATTATATGCTTCATAGGAGATTTCAGTATATTCAACCCTGTTCTATTAGTCTGCAGTTCTGCCTTTGTTCCAGTAACATGCTGTTTTAATTATTACTGCTTTGTAGTAAAGTTTGAAGTTGAGGAGGTTGATTCCTCCCATTTTCTTTTTCCTAAGGATTGCTTTAGCTATTCGTGGGTGCTTTTTGTACTGTATGAATTTCAGGAGTGTTTGCTTCATTTCTTTGAAGAATGCCATGGTATCGTTATAGGGATAGCATTGAATTTGTACAATGTTTTGGGGATTTTTGCCATTTTAGAAATGTTAATTCTCCCGATCCATGAGCAGGGGATATCTTTCCATTTCTTTGTGTCCTCTTTTATTTCCTGAAGTACTGTCTTTTAGTTTTCTTTGTAGAGGTGTTTTACATTCTTGGTTAAGCTGATTCCTAGGTACTTTATTTTCTGGGACACAATTGTGAATGGAATTTTTTTATCTCACTTTCTTCTCTCTCATTATTTGCATATAGTAAATCCATGGACTTTTGTGTATTGATTTTATAGCCTGCAACATTACTATACATTTATACAGTTTCTATGTAGAGGTTTTATTATTCTCTAAGTATTCTATCATGTCTTCTGTGAATAGTGAGATCTTGATTTCTTCCTTTCCTACCTGAATTCCCTTAATATCTTTTTCTTGCCTGACTGCTCTTGCAAGTACTTTCAGTACTATATTGTACAGCAGTGGGGAGAGTGGGAATCCTTTCCTTGTCCCTGATCTTAGAGAGAAGGCTCTTTTTTCCCCGATTGAGGATGATGCTTCCCATAGGCATGTGGTAGATGGCTTTAAATATATTGAGTAAAATCTCTTCTATACCCATTTTGGCGAGAGTTTTCATCCAAAAAGGGTGCTGGATCTTGTAAAATGCTTTCTCTGCATCTATTTATATGATTATATGGTTTTTATCTTTACTTTTGTTGATATGATGGATTATGCGATTGATTTCTGAACATTAAACCATCCTTACATTCCCCGGGAAGATTTTCAATGGGTCGTGATATATGATCTTTTTGATGAGTTGTTGAGTTCTATTTGCTAGTATTTTCTTGAGAATATTTGCATCCGTGTTCATCAGGGATATTGGCCTATAATTTTCTTTTCTTGTGGTGACTTTGTTTCCTTTTGGTGTTATAGAGATATGGGCTACATAGAAACTGTTTGGGAGAATTTCTGTTTCTTCAATTTCCTGGAAAAGATTGAGAAGACCTGGAAATAGGTCCTCTTTAAATGTTTGGAAAAATTCGGTAGTGAATCCATTTGGACCCGGGCTTTTGTTTTTGAAAGACTTTTGATTACAGCTTCGATTTCCTTGATGTTAATAGGACTATTCAGGTACTATAGATCTTCTTGATTCAGCCTTGGGAGATTATAGGAATCCAGGAATTTATCCATTTTTCTAGGTTCTCTTGTTTCATGGCATATAGACTTTCAAAGTAGTCTCTGATGATCTTTTGAATTTCTTTGGTTTCTGTTGTGATATCTCCCTTCTCATTTCTGATTCGGTTTATTAGGGTTATCTTTTTCTCTTTCTTTGTGAGTCTGTCTTGCTAGTGATTTATCTATATTGTTTATTTTCTCAAAGAACCAGATCTTGGTTTCATTGATCTTTCAGATTGTTTTTTTGGGTTTCCATGTTGTTGATTTCTGCGGTAAGCTTTATGATCTCTTTCCTTCTGGAAAAAGGAGCCTTTGGGCTCCTTTTTGATACTTTTTTAAGATTTGGAACTATGAAGTCAAGTTGTTTATTTGGTTCCTACTTTCCTGAGAATTGCTTGCAGAGCTATAAATTTTCGCCTTAACACGGCTATAGCTGCATCCCATTGGCTCTATTAGCTCGTGTCTTCATTCTCCTTTTTTTCCAGGTATCTTTTGATTTCTTCCTGGATTTCTTTCCTTACCCACTCATTGTTCAACCTTCAGTTGTTTAATTTCCAGGTATTTGATTTTGTTTTCTGCATCTGTACATGATTAACTTCTATATTCAATGCATCATGGTCTGAAAAATTTGTTGGTACTATTTCTATCTTCCTGATTCTATTGAGGCAAGTTTTGTGGCCTAGAACGTGGTCAATTTTGGAAAATGTTTTGTGTGTACTGGAGAAGAATATGTATTCTTTCTTTTGGGGGTGAAAAGCCCTGTATACGTCTATATGTCTTCTCTCTTCTATTTCTTCCTTCAAATCAAAGTTTTCTTGCTGAGAGCTGCAGACCAATGGAACAGAGTTGAATATACTGACATTTCCTCCCAAACATATAATCATCTAATTTTTGATAAGGGGGCAAGAAAAGTGAAATGGAGCAGGGAAAGCCTCTTCAACAAACTGTGCTGGCAAAATTGGACGGCTACATGCAAAAAAGTGGGCTCAGATCTCTGCCTAACACCATGCACAAAAGTAAGATCAAAATGGATTTATGACCTCAACATCAGACCAGAATCCATAATGTTTATTGAAGACAAAGTCGGCAAAACTCTCCATGATATTGAAGCTAATGGTATCTTCAAAGATGTCACGCCACTGGCTGAGCAAGTGAAAACAGAGATAGACAAATGGGACTATCTTAAACTAAGAAGCTTCTGCACCTCCAAAGAAACAGTGACCAAAATACAAAGACAGCCTACAGAATGGGAAAGGATATTCACCAAGTACACATCCGACAAGGGGTTGATATCAAGGATATACAAGGTACTGGTTAAACTCCACAAGAAGAAATCACCCAACCCCATCAAAAAATGGGGTGAGGAAATGAACAGAAACTTTCGCAAAGAAGAAATTCGAATGGCAAAAAGGCACATGAGAAAATGCTCTACATCACTAATCATCAGAGAGATGCAGATCAAAACCACAATGAGATATCATTTCACACCACAGAGACTGGCCCACATCCACAAGAACAAAAGCAACCGGTGCTGGCGCGGATGTGGCGAGAAAGGGACCCTCCTTCACTGCTGGTGGGAATGCCGGCTGGTCCAACCCTTTTGGAAAACAGTATGGACGACTCTCAAAAAATTAGAATTTGATCTGCCATTTGACCCAGCTATAGCACTCCTGGGAATATATCCCAGAGAGGCAAAAAGGTATAGTCAAAGTGACATCTGCAATTGTTTGTTCATTGCAGCACTCTTTACAATAGCCAGAATCTGGAAAAAACCTGAGTGCCCAAGAACAGATGACTGGTTAAAGAAACTTTGGTACATTTACACAATGGAGTACTATGTAGCTGTTAGAAAAGATGAAGTTATGAAATTTACATACAAGTGGTACTACATGGAAAGTATCATGTTAAGCGAAATGAGTCAGAAAGAGCGGGATAGACACAGAAAGATTGCATTCATCTGGGGAACATAAAGCAACAAAAAGTGAGAGTGACACACAGGAATGGCTGAGATTAGTACCAGGAATTTTGCTCCATGAATGGAAGGCCAGCCACAGGCTCTAGGTGAAAAGGAAGCTCAGATAGAGAAGAGATTACCAAATGAAGGGTGTTGTGAGGGCCCTCCCAGGGTGGGAGAAGCATGCTAAAAGTAGTCGATAGACCAAACATGATTGCCACTCAAAGCCTCTCTTGCAAAACACAGTACCCAAAAGAAGAGAAAGAGAACAAGGGGGAATACCCTGCCACAGAGGCAGGATGGGACGGGGGGGGGGATGAGGGGGGGGATGCTGGGACCCATGGGGATGGATGACGGGCACTGGTGGAGGTATGGGGACTTGATCATTGTATAACTGAAACCCAAGCACAAAATTTGTAAGCCTATAACTGTACCTCATGGTTTTTCACTAATAAAAAAAAAAAAAAAAAAAAAATAAGGGGAAAAAAAAAAAAAAAAAGAAAAAAAAAAAAAGTTTTCTTGCTGAATTTTGTCCTTGTTGATCTATCCAGAGATGATAAGGTGATATTGAAGTCTCTAGCTACTATTGTGTTGCTAGCAATGTCCTCCTTCAAATCTCTAGCAGTTGTTTTAAATATTTAGCTGTTCCCTCATTAGGTGCGTATACATTTAAGAGTGTGATTTCTTCCTGATGTACGTATCCCTTGATGAATAGAAAATGGCCTTTACTGTCCCTTCTAATATTTTTCAAACAGATGTGTATGTGTTGGATTCTAATATGGCCACTGCAACTTTTTTGAGGGAGCTGTTTGCTTGCAGGATTGTTTTACATCCTTTAACTTTGAATCTGTGTTTGCTCTGACTATTTAGATGAGTTTCTTCTAGGAAGCAGAATATTGGTTCCTGTATCTGAATCTATTTTTCCACTCTTTTCTCTTAATTGGTGAATTTAGACCACTGACGGTGAGAGAGATTATTGTTATGGGCTTTTGTGTCATCTTTCTGTAAGGGTTTCTTTTGCTGCAGAGTTTGTCTTGACTTATAGTAGCCCCTTTCGTCCTTTTCTTTTAGGTTTGATTTTGAGTCTATAAAGTTCCTGAGCTGTCGTTTATCCAGAAAATAGTATACCATTCCTTCCAGTTTGAGTGAGAGTTTAACCAAATAGAGTATTCTTGGTGAAGTATTTATTTCAGTAGTTTTATTTTTCACCATATCCCACCATTGCTTTTGGGATTGGAGGGTTTCTTCTGATAGGTCTGCTGTGAATCTAAGAGGTGCTCCTTTGTATGTGATTTCCTTTTTTGACCTTGCTGCTTGCAGTATTGTGTCTCTATCCGTGGCACCCATCATTCTTACTATTATATGTCTTGGAGTGGTTTTATTATTGTCTCTTTTAGCTCGCATCCTTCGGGCTCTTTGAATCTGAATGGCTGCATTGTCCAGTTCTGGGAATTTTTCAGCAATAATTTGTTTGACCATGGCTTTTTCATTGAGATTGTTTCCATGACCTTCTGGTACTCTAATGATTCTAGTGTCGTTCCTCTTGGAATCATCTCCTAGGACTCTGATTCACTCTAGAGCTATTTTGGGGTCTCTTGCCATTGTTTGTGGTTACCTGTAGGCTTCGTGCAGCTGATCTTCCAGCTCACTGTTTCTGTCTTCAGCTGTAGCTATTCTACTGTTGAGGGCACCCACTGAATTTTTTATTTCATCTACTGAATCCTATATACGTGACACTTCTGTGCTTAGCTTTTCAATTTCTGCTCTCATTTCTTCCTGTAATTTCTCGATTGTCCGATCCATTGTTTCTTTCATGTCCTCCTTTATTTTTTTTGATAACTATGTCACTGTTTATTTGAGTTCATTGAACATCTTCATTACTTCATATCTGAATTCTTTATCAGAGAAGTCTCTTAGGTGAGTAACACCTAATGAGTTTTCTGGAATCTTTATTGTCCTCTCCTCGTGGTGGGGATTTACACTGTTTCTTCATGTTAGTGTGGTGGTACGGAGACTGAGATTTACATGAGATTGCTGGGTGTGATTAATTTACCTTCAGCCGCGTGAGCGTCCACCGGCCCAAAATTAGGCCATGCCCACTTATGCAGAGGCCATGCCCATTTCTGAAGAGGTCACGCCCCCTACAGCTACCTGTTGTGTGTGTGGGGATACAACCTGAGGGATGGAGAGGTCAGACGCAGCTTTGGGTATGAACAGGAAGTGACTCAGGGATAGTGGGCGGCCCAGGTTCCTAGAGGAAGCCAGGGGTGCCTACACAGCAAGAGCGAAGTCCCAGTTTCAAATAAAGACTGACCTGAGGGATGGAGAGATCAGGCACAGGATTGGGGAAGAACAGGAAGAGCCTGGTTATTTTTTTTAAATTATATCTTTATCATTGGTTTTTTTGGGGGGACAGTTTTTCTTTTTATATAGTTGACATCTGTTCTAACACATTATTTCTCTTCTAATTATTTTGAGTTTATTTTTATAGCATTTTTATAAATAGATATACATATATATTTATATTCTTGTCTTGTTCCTATAGACACCTGAATTGCTATGAATTTCCCTTTGAGGACTTTTTTGCCCCACATTTACAGTTAGTTTCTATCTTAATTATCAATCATTTCCAGGAATCTTTGTTATTTCTTCTTTTATTTTCTTTTCAAGCTAAGTTGTTGCTCAATGACATGATATTCAGTTACCAATAATTTTACTTTTTTCCAGTTGTTCTTTTGGAAAATTTCCCCATCATCATACTATTACTATTATGGTCTGAAAAGGGACTTCATATTATTTTTATCTTCATGACTTTATGGACTTTTATTTTGTGTCATAGTATGTTGTAATCTTAGAGAATATCCTATGTGTACTGCAGAAATAAAAAAAATTAGTCATCTGGGGGACTGGAGAGGGCTGGAGAGTGCTGCACATATCTATTTAGCACAGCTCTTCCACTTCTTCATTTAAAGCTACTATTTTCTTTTCTTTGCTTTTCTTGGTCTGGTTGAACTACTTATGGTATGAGGGGAGTTTAAACCTTTTACCACTATCATGCTGCTGCAATATCAATTCATAGTCTTAGTAGTTATACCACAATAGGTAGGGCATTTGCCTGGCATGCGGCCGACCTGGGTTTTATTCCTCTGCCCCTCTCGGAGAGCTTGGTAAGCTACTGAGAGTATCTCACCCAGACGGCAAAGCCTGGCAAGTTACCCGTGTTGTATTCAATATGCCAAAAACAGTAACAACAACTGTCACAATTTGTTGTGAGAAGTTACTGGTGCCTGCTCCAGCAAACCGATGAACAACAGGAGGACAGTGCAACAGTGCTAATTGGTTTATGTATTTGGATACTACTTCCTGAGTGTTAAGACACTGCTTTAAATAGTCATATATATCACATATGCATATATATAGACATATGCACATCACCTTTGTTTAATAGAGTATTGGAAGTCCTACACAGAGAATTAAGCAAGGAGAATTGAAATGGATTGAAAATGGAAATAAAGAAGTAAAACTATCATTATGTATGGATGATGATCACGATCGCAATCACGATCATCCTGTTGTTCGTTGATTGCCTCGAGAAGGCACCAGTAACGTCTCCTTCACCCTAGCCCTGAGATTTTAAAAAGTGCCATATTCAAGGCTCTTTCAGGGTTAGGAGAATTAGACCCATCATTGTTACTGGAATTTGGCATATTGGGTACAACATGGGGAGTTTGCCAGACTTTGCCGTGTGGGCAGGTTACATTCGGTAACTTGCCAGGTTGTCCAAAGTAAGAATGAGATAATAAGATGTCATGCGGCCGCAAATGCTTCTGGGAACTGGGTTTTATAGTCTCTGGGTCTTGGCCATTGATGGATTACATGGCACCGGGGGGAAGTTGGTGAGTATGACCCCTGCCTACTGGAAGATGGAGGATCTGGGTGGAGGATGCTCAGTTGTGGCTGAATCTGGAGGCCTTTGGCTGCCGGGGCTCTGCTCAGGAACTCAACCTGCCCCCCTCCAAGGGGCGGCGGCAAGGACAGCCAGTCCCGGGGGCAGGAGACTGGAATTTCCCTCCCCACCCTGAGCATGTGGGTACCAATGCTGAGATCTCCAAGCCTGCTCGGATCGGGGTTGAGCATCCTCCACCTAGATCCTCCATTTCCAGTAGACAGGGGTCGGGTCACACCCACCAACTGCCCCCATGGCGCCGTGTATTCCCATCAATGTCCAAGACCCAGAGACTATAAAATCTAGCTCCCGAAAGAGAACATATATGGATGAAATGATATTATATATGGAAAACCCAAAAGACTTTGACAAGAAACAAAGCATATATATATACATATATATAATTCAATATATATTGAATAAGCCATAGAGGGCTTGCCAGGCTCTGCTGTGTTGTCGAGATGCTCTTGGTAGCATGCTGGGCTCTCCGAGAGGGGTGGAGGAATAAAATCTGGGTTGGTCGCGTGCAAGGCAAACACCCTACCCACTGTGCTGTTGCCCCAGTCCATATATGTGTGTGTGTACACTTGATGCTCAGACTATACATTTTTTTTTCTCTTTTCTCTCTGTCAAGAATTCCCATGATGCAAATATACATTGTGAATCTGTCCCACAGACTATTTATGTTTTCTCCACTTTTCTTCTTTTTTTCTTCTTCTGTTATTTTAGAGGCTTTATTTCCCTTGTCCACAAACACATTGGTATTTTCCTAAACTTTAGTCATTTTTCTTTTCTTTGGCTTCGCAGTTATTCAACTGATGAACTACTATAGTATGTGTTTTAGTTCACCTATCTCGCCTGCACGGCAGAGCCTGGCAAGCTACCCGTGACATATTCGATATGCCAAACACAGTAACAAGTCTCATGATGGAGACTTTACTGGGCCTGCTCGAATAAATCGATGAACAACGGGAGAACCGTGACCGTGATTATGTTCTCCTGTTCGTTGGCTTATTTTCTGTTTGTTTCTATTTGGGTCACAACTGGAGATGTTCAGTGGTCATTCCTGGCAATGCTCAGTGGATGATATAGGGTACTGGGGATCAAACCAAGGTCAGCCGCATGAAGGGTAAGTATCCTACCAGCTATACTATCACTAAGTACCCTGTTCATTGAGTTCTGATTATATCTTGCCATATATCCACTGTCTTTATTGGAGTTCTATATTGCTTTTTTATTTTTATATTGCTTTTTTAATTCAGAAAAATAAAATGATCATTTTCATGTTATCTCTAGCGTACTTAGAAAACTCATCTGTGTTTGGGCTTCCTTCTGGACACCTTTGCTTTTAAATGTAGGTTAATTTGCTCCACGTCTTCATTTTAATTGATAAAATATGAACGGTAGGGCAAAGGTCTGTTTTTTTCAATCTTGAGAGGTTCAAACTCAGTAATGTCATCCAGAGATTGGTACTAAGTTTGTGTTACTCTTGACAGATTCTGTGCATTTGCTATCAAGTTATATATTTGAGGACTGGCAGTCCAGAATTGCATCCCAGAGTTTGCATTTTCTTATGCTGATTGTGATCTCAATGACCCACAAGTTCGTGTAGAAAATTTGGCTTCTGGTCAGGAGTTCCTGGTAATATCTGTAATTGCAAATAGACCTGGTTTCCACCAGGATATTTTGTTTACCTGTGTATAGCTGCCTACAGGCTCAAACTTCAAAAGTGTCCTATGTGGCATCTCTTGAAATGCAAAGTCTGGGATCATGACAAAAATTCAGTTGTTCAAATGGCCGAATGTGGACAGAACAGTTAATGCCTGTAGTTTTCATAAGATCTTTCTAACGCAAACATTTTATTCCTAAGCTTAAAGTAAAACATGATTTAGAGAGGGCTGAATTTTTCCTATCAGTTGCAGGTAAAGGTTTCTCAGTTCATTGCAGATCTCCCCTAACCTGGAATGACAACGATTTTGTGTGAGTTGCTTCTCATTCTTTTATTTTGTGCCAGCGCTGGGGTGAGGTCACACCTGGCTGTGCTCGGGGCTTTCTCCTGACTCTGCTCAGGGATCATTCCTCGTGGGTTTGGGAGACTATATCAAGTACCAGGTATTAAACTTGGGTTAATCACGCAAAGCAAGCAATTTACCCGCTATACTATCATCAGACCCCTGCTTCTCATTCTTAAAAGGATCATAGCTTCCTGCTAAGTTTGCAGGGCTACGAATGAACACCATAGTAAATGTGGGCTCTGAAGATCTCAGTCTATTTACCCCCAGCCCTATCCCATCACTTAGCAGTCTATGAAACACCTGTCCTTTCCATTGGGTCACATTCATTTTTTAAATTTATTTATTTTTTATTAGTGAAACACCATGTGGTACAGTTGTAGACTTACAAGTTGTTGTGCTTGGGTTTCAGTTATACAATGATAAAGTACCCATCCCACCACCAGTGTCCATTCTCCACCCCCACCAATCCCAGTATCCCTCCCACCCCTCCCATCCCCCATCCCACCCTGCCTCTTTGGCAGGGCACTCCCTTTTGTTCTATCTCTCCTTTTTGGTGCTGTGGTCTGCAGAAGAGACATTGGGTGGCAATCATGTTCTGTCTATAGACTACTTTCATTATGCATCTCCCATCCTGGGCAGATCTTTCCAGCACCCTTTAATTGGTGCTTCCCTCTCTATCTGAGCTCCCTTTGCCCCTACAGTGTGCGGCTGGCTTCTAAGTCATGGAGTGAACAACCTGGTATTTATCACAGCTGCTCTTGGGTCACATTCTTAACTCTAATTTTCCCACTGCTTCTTATCCAAAACTGCAGAATCTCTTGTTGATGGTGGCTGGACTCTCCTATAACCTTTTACAATGAAACCCTGTTCAGGATTCTGCATTAGTTCTATAATTCCATTATGTCTTTGAGGAATCCTGGGAAGATATGCTTAAAAGCTGTGGTAACTCACCGAAGTGCATATGGTTAGTAGTTATTCCTGGAGCTCTTAGTTTCATAATGAAGAAAGAAAACTTTAGTTCATAGGTAAGGGTAATTTAATTCAGTGACTGCCTAAATTTGAATTATAGAAATTTATTAATCCAAATATTGCTCTATTTCAACTTTTTTCCTTTTCTAGAAGTATAGAGAAATATAGAGTATTACATTTCCTTTAGACATATTAGATAATACTTAGTTGTTATACAATGCATCATAGTAAAGAAAATGACCCTTGTCTAAAAACCCCATCTCTCCACATATAGTAAAATACAAAAATTCTTATTATAAATTCTGAGAAAATAGCCGTTGTGATTGCTCTTGAAATAGTTAAAACTAATTGGTGTATTTGGCCCATTGATGCTGAGAGATATCTTTCTGCTGAAGTTTAGTGTATTTGAGGGGTTTGCCTTGTCTTAAAGTAGCCCATTTAGTTGTTCTTGTAACCATGATTTTGAGTCTATGATGTTCCTGAGTTGTATGTCTGTGAAACTTTCTGTTGTTCCTTCTGATATGAATGAGAGTAGAGTTGTGTAAGGCATTTTTGGTGAGGCATTTATTTCATTGTGTTTTTTCACTATATTCCACCACTGTCTTTGGGCCCTGAGGGTTTCATCAGAAAAGTCTGCTATAAATTGCAAGGATGCTCATTTATAGGCAATTTATTTCTTTGATTCTGCTGCTTTCAGAATTTTGTCTGTCTATGGTTTTTGTCATTCTGATAAGGTTGGATTTCTTTTAGCTGGCACCCTTCGGGCCTCCTATATCTGGTCGCATGTGCTCTTCAGCTCTGGGAACATCTTAGCAATGATGTCTTTGACAGTTTCTTCTTCATCAAGGTTTTCTTCCTGTCCCTCTGGGACTCCAATGACTCTTATGTTATTCCTCTTGGCTTCATGTCTCTTTTCTCTTAACAGCTGTCGGTGCATTTTGAGGTTATTTCCATTTTCTGCTATTGTCTAGAGATTCTTTACACACACCTTGGAGCTCATTAATAAGTGGATGGTCATTGAGAGTATCATGCTAAGTGTAATGAGTCAGAAAGAGAGGGACATACATAGAATGACTGCACTCATTTGTGTAATATAAAGTAACATACTATGAGACTGACACCAAAAGACAATAGACACAAGGGTCAGGAATATTGTTCCATAATTGGAAGCTTGCCTCATGAGCTGAAGGAGAAGGCAGCTGCAATAGAGAAGGGATCACTACGTTAATGATGGCTAAGGGATCTTTTGGGTTGGGAGATGTGTGCTGAAAGTAGATAAGGGACCAAACATGATAGCCTCTCAGTATCTTTATTGTAAACCATAATGCCCACAGTAGAGAGGCTATGGGGAAAATTATTTGCCACAGAGGCAGGGAGAGGGTTGGGATAAGTGGGGGGATACTGGGGACATTGGTGGTGGAAAATGTGCACTGGTGGACGGGTGGGTGCTTGGTCATTGAATGGCTGAAACTCAAAAACGAAAGCTTTGTAACTGTATCTCACGGTTATTCAATAAAAATTTTTTAAAGAAGAAAAAAGAAAGAGTTAAAACTAACAAAAAGGAAGTGCTACTTCTCATTTGCTGTGGAAACAGATCAAGTACATTTATCTTCCTTCAGTTTAGAATAACTCTAAGCCAAATTAACTCTACATCTTTCCATACAATTAAAAAACCCTTAAAATACTCCATGAATCAATTTTCCATTTTGAAAAGTTGTAACTAAAATGCAATATATTGTGTACTACAGTAATTCAGAAATATCATTTTCTGTGAATGTCACTGTCCTCCCGTTGATCGTCGATTTGCTCGAGCGGGCCCAGTAACGTCTCCATTGGAGACTTTGTTGTTACTGTGTTTGGCATATCAAATATGTCACGGGGAGCTTGCCAGGCTCTGCCGTGCGGGCGAGATACTCTCGGTAGCTTGCCGGGCTCTCCGAGAGGGGCGGAGGAATCGAACTCGGGTCAGCCATGTTGGCTGCGTGCAAGGCAAACGCCCTACCGCTGTGTTATCACTCCAGCAGAAACGGCATTGATGGAAGGGAAATATAGGCACTACAAATTTCAGCCATTGAGGTATATTACATTATCTATTTTAGTGGATCACCTAGTTTGTAACTTTCCCTGTGTTATATGTAACACTGTCTTAATAACAGAAAAGCCCATGTAATTAAATAAAAATAACCTACTTGCAATCTTGTAATTGATTTTCATATGTAAGCTTTGTTGAACCAATGCTACTTTGGAGTGTCAAGAAAATGACTTATTAGAGCACAAATAATTACCTCCAGAAAACTTCCTATTACAAGGAAAGATGATTTTCAACTTTAAGCTATCTATGATAAGAATGATATGCAATGCACAAAAAGAAATGATAAAATGTGAGTAACAAATTAAACTGTTTAAGAGAAGACATTTTCACATCGCTATCACATTGCTGGTTTACAAATGTATGTCTCTGAGTAGCTATATATAAAATGTCAGTGCTTGTAAAACAGAAGTGTAGCATGAACTAATCTTTTTTGCCCCAGCTATCTTTTTATAACAGCACTAATATAAATGTATCTTGTTTAATAACTCTGAATACTTGTTTATAATTAGGTGTGAGAATTGGTCTCACTTTGTAACAGATGATACTGAAGTAATAATATGAAAGATGCTACTCTGAAACTATTATCCTCCTAAATCTGTATCATTGTTCATTTTCTTGACAGAATATTGTACAAGGAACAAATAAAATGATTTTTAAAGAAGGAAATTAACATTCTATGAAACTTTCCATTCACTTATTTTCATGTTTCATTTAATATTTCTATAGAAGAATAAAAGTTTTAAATTTTGTTCAATTTCAGCAAAATCTTTATTTTTTAGTAAAGGTTTTAGAAATGTTGCTTTGCTCTGATTATAAGTTCTGAATGTTGTTGCTTTATTTGGTAGTTTAAGTACAGAGCCATTATCAATAAAATATACTTCATATTTAATACTAAAATAATATATTTTAAATAGTTTTACATTTAAAATTAAAAAATAAATTATTTTGGAGTTGAATTTAAAGAGTAGTTACCTTGACTACAATAGCTGTTCTGTCAGTACGTTCTTCATTACCAGTAAATGTTACTATCACAAGTTATTTTGGCCAAATTTAGTGATACTTTTACTTATTCCTGTTTTTTAATTTAAATATTATAGAACAAGTGAACTACAAATAAGACTTACAAATGCATTTAATGTATTATGGACAGGTTTAACATTTTATTTTAAATCCACCTACTATTATAATTTATTGTGGTGAAATGTTTTCTCTATTTCTGGAGATTTTCATTTTGTGTATAAACAGAATTTGCTAATTAGATATTATTACATTACTCTACCTTCTAATTCATGAGTTAAACTATCTGTTTTTATAACTTATTTAGTTATGTTACTTAAGCACCATAATTTACAAAGTTGTTGATGATAAATTTTCAAACATACAATGTTCCAACTCCAGTACTGTCACTTGTATCCACTTCCCTCCCTCAATAGCCCAGGTTTCCCCCCATCCCCAAATTTGGATGAACAATAATAAAATTGGAATGGAATAATGAAGCACCATGAATAGTTAAAATCATATTAAGAAAGAAACAACAATACAGAAGATACCTCACTACCCAATCTACCTCCACTCTTATTAAATGCATTTTTGAGAATATAGATCATACAAATATGCTTTTGTGAGATTTATTGCATCAAAGTAATTAAAAGTAATCATAATTTATAATCTTTTTCACTAATAATATAACTTTCTTAAGAAAACATACTTTTTTTAATGTTGGCCAAGGAACATCTTAAAAGTTGGTTATATTTCTGTAGCTTCTCCAAGATCTGCTGGCTATGTATAGTATTTATTCCATCTTCCCATAACATATTTATTCAAAAATATTTTGGGGTATTTGCTATGTACTATATAAAATAGGCATATAAATAGGATCTAAAAATGATTAAACTTTTGCCTGTGATTTCATGATACTCACAATACAAATATTTCTCAAAGTTCATATGCTTTCAGATTGATCTGCTGGGATTGTTTAAATGCACACTTCTACTTTCTGACTCAAGATTTGGAATGAAGACTTTGAATATGTATTTCTAACTAGCTCCCAAGTCATGCTGATACTGTTGGTTCAGGACAGCTTTTGGAAAACTGGTAGTCTTACATATGGAGACAGGTATGCTAACAGGAATAAAATAAGTAAACTTATAGAAGAATCTATAGTATAACGTAATACTACAAAAGGAAAAAGACTAAATCTTTGTTTGGAGTAGCAAAAACTTCACAGAAAAGCTGGTAGACAAGCAAGAAAATGGTTGCTAGATAAGAACTGAACACTGAAGGTAGAATAATTTGTCATCTTCATTCATCATCCAAGTTGATGAACAAATCTGAATGGTAGATAAGGCCAGAATACAAATGAATTTTATTATCATGCTAGTGTACTTTAACTTCATTTACTGGATGATGAATAATAAATGAAGGTTTATATTCAAACATAACAAGATGAAATTTGTGCAGGTGGAAAGACAAAGAATGTGATGGAGTGTTGTGGGGTAGAACCAAATAGATTTGTCAACTTATCCAAGTAAAAAGAAATGACAGCTGTGTTAAGTCACCATCATTAAAGATACTATTAGTGAGATGAATTAATCAATTATCTTCTCAATCCTTACATATATATAGCCAATGAATTAACTACACTTAATACAACACACTTGTTTTCTAGAACTAAGTGAAATAATTGTGTGGCAACATACATGTTATTGCAAGATTCAATATAATATCCTGAATTGGAGCAATTTAGCAGAGACCTTCATCATTAATAATTTACTAATTTTTATTCTCAATGCGACTAGAGGACAAAGCTCAAAATTCCCAGAATCAGAAGTTTCTTGTGGTTTTACATGACATTTAGCTAAATTACAGTGGAATTAGAGTGGAATACTTTACCGAATCGGGGTTAAACTGTTAATTACCTCCTGCTGTAGCAATAGATTTCTGATCCTGCAGTTGTTATTGGGCCTAAATTAATTGTTGAATTAATTTTCTACTTACTATTCAAAGAGTTTTAATTTACCTGGAGACAGCTATAATGGGAGCTGATATTAGTGAAAATGAACTATTTTGAGTAATAGTAAACTGTTTGCATAATATTTATCAGTTCATTTTGTTTGAACCAAAATATAGCTGCACCTTTATTAGTGCCTATATGTTGGTATATTGAATTTGAGGTATATTACAGTTTTCTCAGAAAATAAGATATCCAAGCATTTATAATTGTTAAAGTTAAAAATTAGTGTTAATATCTCATTAACTTGGATTTTGTACCATTTTCAGAAAGGAAATAGGAAGCTATATAAATATTTTTTATCAGTTAAATTAAGGTTTACTGGCCACTTCTCAATATCATTATCTGCTGCGAGTGTTATATAAAACCAAATCAAAGTTTATTTTAATTTGTTTATATCTGTTTCAAAAGGGATCTGTATCTTTTAAGATAAAATAATGTAGAAATGTGGAAATTTTATATACGTTAAAGAGGTTTTATATATGGATATAAATTTTTGAATATATACGTGTGTCATAAGGTTGTTAGTTATAAGGTTGACTTATAAAATTAACAATAATAATATCTATAATTGTTTTGTTATTTGTGGTTTTCTAAAGAAGTTGATCAGTAGAAAATAAATATATAAAAAACTTGGGAAACAATTGTTAATATCATATTTCAAACTGAAATCTAAAGAAACTAAAATGCATATCCAATGGCAGAACCAGAAAGTGACTGAAATAAGACAAAGAGAGTCTGTTCAATGAATATATTTTTCCAAAGTTGGTCCCATTTATTTGAAAAAACAAATATTTTATAATGTGTGAAATTTTGTATCTCAGTGTTGTCCAAAATATTTGTCAGTGATAATTTTGTTATTATACCTTTAACTATTACACTTGTTCTCAATGACACGATTGACTAATTCAGATGCAACTGTTAGTTTGCAATAAACCCTCTGTAACAACTAGAACTTAATAAATGTAATAGATGATAAATTACATTGACATGAACAATATAGATAAAATATAATATTCTCTTTAATATTTCATTTTAATCCAAAATTAAATAAGGTAAATTGAGCATATACGATTTTTAAATGTTTAAAATTTAGGGTAACAGCTTTCACTACATAAAAACTGACACCTTTTTTAGAAATCTAATAAGTGGTTACTCTGAACACAAATTTTAATTATAAGATAATATTTTATTAAAATGTAATCCTCCTCCCAGGATGGGAGATTCATGCTGAAAGTAGACTATAGACCGAACATGATTGCCACTCAATGCCTCTTTTACAAACCACAGCACCCAAAAGGAGAGAGAGAACAAAAGGGAATGCCCTGCCACAGAGGCAGGGTGGAATGGGGGGTGGGAATGGGAGGGATACTGAGATCAGTGGTGGTGGAAAATGGGCACGGGTGGAGGAATGGGTATTCGTACATTGTAGAATTGAAAACAAAGCACAAAAATTTGTAAGTCTACAACTGTACCTCATGGTGTTTCACTAATAAAAATTAATAAATAAATAAGTAAAAAGGAAAAAAGAAAAAAAGAAATACTCAAAAAAATGTAATCCTCCTATATAAGACTAGCATGAAACAAATATAAATTTTCTATATTTATTCCTTTCTTTGAGAAACAGAAACCCTCCTGCAACAAAAATGTAATAAAGCCAGATATTCATATATGGTTTCATAATTATTATTTGATAAATATATAAATATTTAAAGAAATTGGAATAAAATAGCATTATCCATTATCTTGCTTCTTTTCTTTCATTTACTTTCATTTACTTTCAGTATTTCCAATAAATAATGTAATTTGAATAAGAAAATAAAATTTAGGGACCAAAGCAATAGTATAGCTGGTAAAATTCTTGCCTTGAACGTGGTCAATCTGAGTTTGATCTATGGTTCACCATATTGTCTCCCAAACCTTGCCAGGAGTAAACTCTGGGGACTAGAGGCACGAATAAGCCTTGAGCACAATCAGATGTGAGCCAAATAAAAGAGAAAAATTGAAGAAAGTGCATTAACAGTGCAATATATATTTATAGTATTACTAAGAAATCCTGTAGTCATAGTTTAAAACAACATAAAACAAGTGTTCTTGAAAACCAGTAGATTTTTTTATCCTATATAATAAAAACCTTTTGTTAACTGGTTTATGATTGAATATTAGTCTTAAAATCTTTGAGTTTAAAAGATGAAGTCATGAGATTTGCATATAGGTGGATCAACATGGAAAGTACAGTGTTAAGTGAAATGAGTCAGAAAGAGAGGGACAGACAGAGAAAGATTGCACTCATTTGTGGAATATAAAGGAACAGAATGGGAGACTAACACCCAAGAACAATAGAGATAAGTATCAGGAGGATTATTTCACAGCTTAGAAGCCAGCTTCACATGCTGGGAGAAAAGGAAGCTCAGATAGAGAAGGGACCACCAAGTTAAGGGTGTTAGGAGGGACCCTCGGGATGAGAGATGCAGACTGAAAATAGACTACAGACCGAACATGATGGCCACTTAATACCTCTACTGCAAACCACAACACCCAAAAGGAGAGAGGAAGCAAAAGGAAATGCCCTGCCACAGAGGTGGGGTGAGATGGAGGGGATGTGGTGGGGGTGGTGGGAGAGATGCTGGGATCATTGGTGGTGGAAAATGGGCACTGGTGGAGTGATGGGTACTCGACCATTATATGACTGAAATGCAAGCACGAAAGTTTGTAAGTCTAACTGTACCTATGGTGATTGACTAATAAAAATTTTAAAAGAATATTTGAGCTTAAAAATTAGAAAACAAATTCAAAATTGTATCTATATATAACCATATAATATGTATGTCATATACAGTCACAGTCCTCCAGTTGTTCATTGATTTGCTCGAGCGGGCCCAGTAACGTCTCCATCATGAGACTTGTTGTTACTGTGTTTGGCATATCGAATACATCACTGGTAGCTAGCCAGGCTCTGCCGTGTGGGTGAGATACTCTCGGTAGCTTGCCGGGCTCTTCGAGAGGGGCGGAGGAATCAAACTCGGGTCGGCCATGTTGGCTGCTTGTAAGGCGAATGCCCTACCACTGTGCTATCTCTCCAAAATATATGTATGGAATTATATATGCATATATATATAATGAAAGATATATGTGTATATATAGGTCTATATATACCAATACTATAAATATATACAATTTAATATAAATTTTTAAAAATCTATAATTATATATACATAATAGATACATACAATTAAAGATACAAATATGTATCCAGAAATAGACACCTATATATGTATATAGATAGATAGATGTAGGTATATAGATAGATATAGTTATATTTGTAAAGATAGAAATAGATATTATAAATATATATTACATATATGCCTATATTTATATCTATATACAAGCATAATTATATATAAACATAGAGCAATAAATATATTCAGGTTTATTTTAATAATTTGGTATATACATGCATTACATAGTTTTGAGTCAAAGAAACAGCTCAAATGTGGAAAGTAGGTCATTAATGTCAAAGTTTCATATACATTGATATCATTAGACATACTCTATGATGATAGCGAAAAAATTACATTATGATCACTATGTGAACTTTGTTAAGCCTTCTCTGAAAGCCTTCATAAGAATCCAGAACTATTAAAGAAATCTAAATTATTTCAAAGTGAGAGTGTGCTATCCTCTTTACAATAAAACAGTTGATCTTACTGTTTTTATGAGATACATGTAGAGAAAAGAATTAAAATTATCCAAAAATTTGTGGACAGGAAATGTGCCTTGGTAACTTGGTGAAGATAGTAGAGGAAAGGGTATCCTGTGAATTGTACTGAGTTCAAACTGAAATAAAAACAAAAACAATTGAAAGATTCCATGAACACCCCCACAAAGTAAGTTCACTTCAAGAACAAGCAAACAGCTCTGGTAGAGGTTTTTTGTTTGGTTGTTTTTGGTCTTTTGGGATAGTAGTTCTTTTATGGGCCACGCCTGGCTATGATCAGTGATTACTCTTGGTCTTTCCTCAGGGGACCACATGTGTTGCCAACAATCAATAGGGGTTGTCCTTGTGTAAGGAAAACACTTTGTCTCCTGTACTATCTTTTTTGTACCCTCTGGGAGAGTTTTTGAAAAAGGAAACTTGGAATTAAGGAGATGAGCAGTGCAGCTCAGGATAGGGAGAGGGCAAATCTAACTGTCAGATATATCACGGACAGACGATAAAGGAAGACACTGACTCAAACAATGTTCAACACCACTATTTATCAGGAAAATACAAATTATAATCACATAGTATATATAAAAAATACAAAACATTACAGCTGTTTTGAAAACCAGTGGGGTAGTGTCTTACAAATTTAATCATACCCATACCCTAAGACTATGATATTGAGGCTTAAAAAATTAGGCACTGTGATTTTTGGTACAATAATGGCAGGGTTTCATAAATAAAATACGTCAGCACCACACCATCTGCCATAGTGTCATCTTCTCTCTACCATTATTCCATGTACTTTAACAATAATAAAATTTTAAAGAACAAAGGAAGAAACATTGTAAAGGAATTAATCTATTACTATTGGCAGATGACATGATAATATATATTGATAGTCCTAAAGAAAATTCAAAAAAAGTTATTAAAATACTCTAACTCAGCCAGGTATGAGACAACAAAAAGAACAGAGAAATTTTGTGACATTTTTGAATACATATAATGAACTAGAAATTAAAGCAACAAAAAATACAAACTCTTTCAAAAGTGAACAAAAACATTAAATACCTAGTAATCAAGTTAACAAAGGAAGTCAAAAACATAAAAGTGAAATATATGTCACTACTATAAAACATAGAAGAGTACTCCAAAATGTGGAAAAATATTCCATATTTATGGATTGGAAAATTAGCATTGTGAAAATGACTATGCCACAAAAATCACTATTCATATTATATGCCATCCCCAACAGAACTTTGAAGGTATTCCTAAATTCTTTGTATTCCCTAAGTAATTTGTATGTAAATCTGGAGAATATAATGCTGAGTAAAGTTAGAAGGAAAAGGACAGATACATAATCAACTCTCTCACATGTGGAATACAAAGAAATACAATAAGGGAATAACAAATGGTCAAAGGCAACAAAACATGAAAACTAGATTACAGAACTCAGTTTACCAAGGTGCATGGACACAGGGACAATGGCAATGAGATTAAACACTTCAAGAATAGACCAGAATCATAAAATAGATTTAGTGAAAAATAGGCATAACTTATAGAATATGGACATCAGAATTGTCTTCATTTATGAATAATTAAAATGATAACTGAAACAAAATAAAGAAATGCAATAAATTAAATTAAGGCATTTTTGCTTGACAAAGACACTCAGGCTAAAATTAAAAGAGCCTCTACTGAATGGGAAAGCATATTTTAACACAACACATCAGACAAAGGGTGAATAGCCAAGATATATAAAGCACTCTCAAATCTCAGCAACAGAAAAAGAAATACCCTCAAAATATGGGGAAAGAAGACTAACAGGCAACTTGAAGCAATCATAAAGATGTCATAAGAGAAAGTGTTCCTTGCCACTTGTTATTAAGGAAATAAAATCAAAACAAAGAGATATTTTACACCGGAGAAAATGGTTTATATATATAAAAAAAGTCTGGGAAAAATAGTATTGGTGGAGATGCAGTAAGAAAGGAGCCCTTAGTCACTGTTGGTGAGAATGCTGTCTGCTTCAACTTTAAGAAGAGCTCTGTGAACATTTCTCAAAACAGTAAGACTAGAAATTACATATGACCAGAGATTCCATATCTTGACATCTGCCCACCCAGCTTGCTCGCATGGTTGTCCTTCATCTAGTGTTCTGCCAATCCTATTTAGGATGACTCGAGTGAACAACTTATAGATGACAGACACTAGGCAGATCAGGCGATAGTTGCCAATGTCATGGATGTCTCCCTTCTTGAACAGTAGTGCTGGTTTTCCATTGGGATGGAACCTTGCATTCAGACAGGTAGCGAGTGAAGAGCCGAGCCAGTGTATTGATGAGTACTGACGGCAGGTTCTTCAGGTGTTCAGGTCTGACCTTGTCTAGGCCGGGTGCTGTTTGTTTCTTTACCGACGAAATGGCGTGTCGGATTTCGGAAGGGAGTACGTTGGGAACGACATATCCATCCTGTGGAATTTGGTATGTCGGCAAGTGGACATGGCTATCGAAGAGATTTGAGTAGAAGTCACGGATAATCTTCTCCATTGCCGTTCTGGAGGATGTGATGGATCCATCAGGACGTTGGAGGAGAGTCATCTTGGTCTTATAGTTGGCGAAGGACAGGCGGGCATTACAAATACTTTTCCCGGCTTCTGCCGCATCTACCAGTACTTCTGCTCTTCTCTCTTTGAGGTCTTCCTTGATCGCATCTCTGCACTGCTTTGCGAGCTCGGACGTTAGCTTGCGGTTGCCTGAGGCATGCGCCAAACCACGCTGGCGAATTAGCTCAAGAGTTTTCGAAGATAGGCGATTTTTTGTGGCTATCTCTCTCTTGGTGTTCCTCGCACATTCATGGAGGTGCTGAACCAGTCGATCGTATTCCTCGTCAGTGTTGTCAACAATGGCATCTTCCCATGTTGCCGCAATAGTACCAAAGAGTTCCCAGTTGGTGGTCATTCTGGGAGTTCTCTTTTTGAACTTTGCAACCCTTTCTCCCCACTCTGTGAAGTAGAATTTTGCACGAAGGAGACGGTGGTCCGATCCCGTTCGAAATTTTGGGACAACAGCGACATCAGTCAGGCAAAACCGTCGATTGAATATAATGTGGTCTATTTCGTTGTGGAATCGTCCACTGGGAGACTCCCATGTCCATCGTTTAGATTCTGCCTTCTGGAACTGTGAGTTACCATGAATGGTCTTGGTCGACATGATGAACTCAGACAGTCTCTCACCCTGTTCGTTCCATTCTAGGCCATGGGTCCCGATGTGAAGTTCTTCAGCTGATCTTCTCGGTCCTATCTTGGCATTAAAATCACCCACAATGATCTTGTAGAAGGTGTGGACTTCTTTATAGAACTTCTCTAGCTCCATGTAGAACTTCTCGATTTCTCTTTCATCATAATGAGATGTTGGTGCGGAGACAACGAAGATAGAAACTGCAGGCAGTGAGTCACATCTATTCAAATGTAAATGTCCGATTCGGCTTGTTAGGCATTCGAATGAATCAATGCTCTTGGCCAAGTTTGTGTTGACAAGGACACCGACGCCTCCAACACCTCTTTTATCGCATGTTCCGAGGAACAATTCTTCTCCAGTGTCGAAAACGGCATGGTGAGATTCGTGCCTTCTTGTCTCGGTCAGACCAATGATGTCGTACTTGATCTTTGCGCTTGTACCATCAGGTCCTCGATGGATGCATCTGATGCTAGCGTACGTGCATTGAAAGTACAGACGATCATTTTTGTCTTCCTTCATTGTGGCAGCCTACGTCGGCCTTGAGATTTTGTCGGCCTCTCCTTTCTCATCCTTCTCAGTGCTGCCATGTCGGTGAAGCCTTCAGCGTCAGGTGAATGAGACCAGTTGTAGTTACTGGTTTTGGCATATCGAATACACAGCGGATAGCTTGCCAGGCTCTTCCATGCGGGCGGAATACTCTTGGTAGCTTGCCAGTCTTTCCGAGAGGGATAGAGGCTTTTGGGGCGACCTCTAATCACCCTTGTAGGTGTTACCATATTTGAACCCTATCAAATATGGTACGAAAATTCCGGAAGATGGGTATTTAGTGTCTTATGATGTGTCCCACGGCCAATTGCGGCCGCGCAGGTCCAGAAAGAGTCCTGGAGTGTGGCGACGGCTGGGTAGTGGAAGTAGTGTTGAGAGTGGAAGTCTGCCAGTGGGATATTTATCTGGGTAGGGTGGGTCTCCTGTGCACAATTCGATCCCTGGGTGGTTGATGGAAGCAGACAGGGCAGGGTACAGTGGGGCTCCTGATTAGAATCCCTTTGTCACCTGTGGTGGTGGGAGCAAGCAGAGAAGCTCTGTCCCTGGATCCGCCGAGCCTGGAGTCCAAGGTCTCAGAGAGTTCCGCTTATATTGTTCTGTGGGTCTTCAGTCGTGCGTGGGTCTCGGCCGGAGCTGTCACGTGGGTCCGGAAAGCGTCCTGGAGTGTGGCGATGGCTGGGTAGTGGAAGTAGTGTCAACCATGCGAGCACGCCGGGTTCCGCAAAGGATTCAGCACCATCGACCATATCCACACGATAACCAAGCTCATTGAGGTTTCTCGGTAGTTCAAGATGCCGCTCTGTTTAACGTTCATTGATTTAAAGAAGGCCTTTGATTCTGTTGAGACGGAAGCGGTCATTGAAGCCCTAGCCAATCAGGGCATTCAAGCCCAATACATCAGGATCCTCCGTGAGCTGTATTGCGGATTCACTACCAGGATCTCACCATTCTACAAAGAAGTGATCGTTGATGTCAAGAGAGGGGTTTGGCAGGGTGATACCATTTCACCAAAACTCTTCAGTGCCACCCTCGAGAACATCATGTGACGACTGGAATGGGAAGGAATGGGAGTGAAGATAGATGGTCGGCAACTACACCACCTCTGCTTTGCTGATGACATTGTTTTAATAACACCAAACACCAGCCAAGCGGCACAAATGCTGGCCGACTTTGACCGTGAGTGTGGAAAGGTAGGACTACAGCTGAATCTTATGAAGACAATGTTTATGAGAAACAGCCTTGTTCCTGACGCCCCATTCGCTTTCAATGGAACGACCATCTCTGAATGCAACAGCTATGTGTACCTAGGTTAGGTCGAGAGGTCAACATGACAAATGACCCGGCACCCGAGCTGCGCAGGAGGAAGAGAGCGGCTTGGAACGCCTTCAAGAACGTCGAAGAAATAGCTAAGAGGACGAAGAACCTCCGGCTCCGGGCACATCTCTTTGATTCCACTGTTCTTCCTGCATTAACATATGCCTCAAAGACCTGGGCCCTACGCAAACAAGATGAGAACGCTATTCAGGTCTCCCAAAGAAGAATAGAAAGAGCTATGCTTGGAATATCACATTTCACTCAAATGAGAGAGAGAATCCGGAGTTCTGACATCCAACTTGAAAACACAAACTATAGTAACCAAAGCAGTTTGGTACTGTAATAAAATTATACTCTCAAGCAGATGGAATAAAATTGAGATCCCAGAGATAAGCTTTCATATTTATTGACAGTGAATATCTATAAAGGTAAGAAGGTTCATGAAGTGAAATAATTAAAGCTTCTTCAACTTTGCTGACAGGAAAAATGGTTAGTCACATGCTTAAAGAAGTGGAAGGAGATTCAGGTACAGCCTGCCCCCAAGGCCTGGGTCTCTCTCTGGGCATGCGCAGCTAGCTCGATCTCATAGGACAGCCGGTTTTTTCCCCTGATCTGCGTGGGAAGGGAACCAAGCCCCACCTGCCAGCAACAAAGTTGAAGGTCTCCGCGAACTCTCTCCCCTTCCATTCAGGTACAGCCTGCCCCCAAGGCCTGGGACTCTCTCTGGGCATGCGCAGCTAGCTCGATCTCATAGGACAGCCATTTTTTTTCACCCTGAACTGCGCGGGACCAGCACAGGGAACCTTTTTGGAGCTGCGGCCGCTAATGTGGCCGCGAAATATTCTCCCACTATATATGCCGTAGTAACCATAAGCTACCATCTTAGATGGAATCTTCTCTATTTTAGCTCAGCCACTAGAAACTCAGTAGCCAATAACTCATAAGCCTATCTCAACTCACACTGCATATCAAGCAGAATAGTAACAGTGAACGTGAAGGACTAAACCACACTTTTCACAATGGTAAAGCAACGCAAAAGCCCACCAAACTTTCTTATTGAAGAGTCTAGCCCAGATGACACCAACAGTACTGTAGTGTTAGACAACCTCTCTGACAAGGAATTCAGAAGGGAGCTACATAGGATGCTTAGGGAACTAAAAGAAACAATGGAAAGCAAAGCCAATAAAAGACAAGAGGATTTGAAGGCAGAAATGAGGAAAATGCAATCGGAAATGTCAGACCTGAAAAACCTGATAGGCGAATTGAAAATCTCAGTGGAAATACTCAGCAGCAGAGTAACAACCGCTGAAAACAGAATCAGTGAGCTCGAAGATGAAGGTCAGAGACTCTCCAGGAAAGAGCAGAAAATGGAAAAGAGACTCACTATTCGGGAACAGATGGCAAGAGAAGATCGTGACGAAGCCAAGGGGCTAACATAAGAATTACTGGAGCCCCAGAGGGACAGGAAGAAAACCTTGATGAAGAAGAAACCATCAAAGACATCATTACTACAACATTTCCAGAGCTGAAGAAAACTTGTGACCACATTCAGGAGGCCCGAAGGGTACCAGCTAGAAGAAATCCGAATAAAAATAACCCAAGACACATTCTGATTAAAATGACCAAAACCTTAGACAGAGACAAAATTCTGAAAGCAGCAAGATCGAAGAAAGAAATCTCTTACAAAGGGGCATCCTTAAAATTCACAGCTGATTTTTCTGATGAAACCCTCGTGGCCCGAAAACAGTGGTGGGACACAGTGAAAAAACTCAATGAAATAAATATCTTTCCAAAAATACTTTACCCAGCGAGACTCTTATTCATAATAGAAGGAACAACACACAGTTTCACAGACAAACAACAGCTCAGGAACTTCATAGACTCAAAACCGTGGTTACAAGAACAAGTAAATGGGCTACTTTAAGGCAAGAAAGGCCACTCAAATACACCAAATTTCAAGAGAACAATGGGACAAAATCCCATAACAATAATCTCTCTCAATGTCAATGGGCTAAAAGCACCAATTAAAAGACATAGAGTGGCAGGATGGATTAGAAAATTGAACCCAACATTCTGCTGCCTGCAAGAAACACATCTCAATAGTCAAAGCAAACACAGACTCAGAGTGACAGGCTGGAAAACAATCCTACAGGCAAACGGCTCCAATAAAAAAGCTGGAGTAGCCAGCCTAATATCAGACCACATTGATTTCAGAGTGAAGAAGGTCATAAGAGACAGTGAAGGCCATTTCTTATTGATCAAAGGATCTGTACAACAGGAAGAACTTACAATAATAAATGTATATGCACCTAATAAGAGACCAGCAAAGTACTTAAAACAACTACTCATAGATTTGGAAAAAGACATCAATAGCAACACAATACTAGTGAGAGACTTCAACACCGCTTTGTCACCTCTTGATACATCAACCAGACTCAAGCTTAGCAAGGACATACTTCATCTGAGGGAAACAATGGAAGAAAAGGAATTAGTAGATATATACAGGACACTTCATCCACAAAAAGCTGAATACACATTCTTCTCAAGCGTACATGGAACATTCTCCAAGATAGACCACATGCTGAGCCACAAAACATGCCTCCATAAAATTAAGAAGATAGAGATTGTATCAACAATCTTCTCAGACCATAATGCGCTGATATTAGAAGTAAATCACACACAAAAACAGAAAACTAAATCAAACACCTGGAAATTAAACAGTGCTCTATTGAACAACGAGTGGCTTAGACAGGAAATCAAAGAGGAAATCAAAAGATTCCTAGAAACGAATGAAAATGAGAAGACGAGCTACCAAAACTTATGGAACACAGCAAAAGCTGTTTTAAGAGGAAAGTTTATAACTCTACAAGCATTCCTCAGGAAGGAGGAGCGAGTACACATAAGTAAACTAACCTCACAACTTAAGAGCTTGGAAAAGGACCAAAAAAAGGAGCACAACGCGAACAGGAGAAAGGAAATACTAAAACTCAGAGCAGAGATTAACGAGATGGAAAACCAAAAAACAATCCGAAAGATCAATGAAACCAAGAGCTGATTCTTCGAGAAAATTAACAAGATCGATAAGAATCTAGCAAAACTCACAAAGAAAGGGAGAGAGAAAACCCTAATAAACCGAATCAGAAAAGAAAAGGGGGTCATTACAACAGAAACTACAGAAATTCAAAGGATCCTCAGGGAATACTTTGAGAAGCTTTATTCCACGGAACATCAAAACCTCGAGGAAATGGATAAATTTCTAGACTCCTACAGACTCCCAAGGCTGAAACAAGAAGACCTGGAATACCTGAACAGACCTATCACCATCAAGGAAATTGAAATGGTAATAAAAAGTCTCCCCAAGCGCAAAAGTCCTGCCCGGATGGATTCACTAGTGAATTCTTCCAAATCTTCAAAGAGGACTTACTCCCAATCCTCTTTAAGCTTTTCCACGAAGTTGAATTATCAAAAACACTTCCGAACAGTTTCTACGAAGCAAATATCACAGTGATACCAAAAGCAGACAGAGATACCACAAAGAAAGAGAATTACAGGCCGATATCCCTGATGAACACAGGTGCAAAGATCTTCAACAAACTACTAGCAAATAGAATCCAACTACTCATCAAAAAGATCATACACCATGACCAAGTAGGATTCATCCCAGGGATGCAAGGATGGTTCAACATTCGGAAATCAATCAACATAATCCATCATATCAAAAAAGAAAAGATAAAAAGCATATGATTATATCAATAGATGCAGAGAAAGCATTTGACAAGAACCAGCACCCCTTTATTATGAAAACCCTAGCCAAAATGGGTATAGAGGTGACTTTCCTCAACATAATTAAAGCCATCTACCACAAGCCTATAGCAAGCATCATCCTCAATGGGGAAAAACTGAGAGCCTTCCCTCTAAGATCAGGGACGAGATAAGATGCCCACTATCTCCACTGCTGTTCAATATAGTACTGGAAGTACTTGCAATAGCGATTAGGCAAGAAAAAGTTATTAAGGGCATTCATGTAGGAAAGGAAGAAATCAAGCTCTCACTATTCACAGATGATATGATACTATACTTAGAGAACCCAATAACCTCCACCAAAAAACTCCTAGAAACAATAGACTCGTATAGTAAAGTTGCAGGCTATAAAATCAATACCCAAAAGTCCATGGCTTTCCTATATGCAAACAGTGGGAGAGAAAAAAGCGACATGAAAAAAACAATCCCGTTCACAATTGTACCCCAGAAAATCAAGTACCTAGGAATCAGCTTAACTAAGGAAGTAAAGCACCTGTACAAAGAAAACTACAAAACGCTACTTCAGGAAATAAAAGAGGACATGAGGAAATGGAAAGATATCCCCTGCTCATGGGTCGGGAGACTTAACATTGTCAAAATGGCAATACTACCGAAAGCATTGTATAAATTCAATTCAATCCCTATAAGGATACCCATTACATTCTTCAAAGAAATGGAGTAAACACTCCTGAAATTTATATGGAGCAATAAGCTTCTTGGGAAAAAGAAAATGGAAGGAATCAACCTCCCGAACTTCAAACTGTACTACAAAGCAGTAATAATTAAAACACCATGGTACTGGAACAAAGGCAGAACTGCAGACCAATGGAACAGCGTTGAATACACTGACATCTCCCCCTCAATCATATGATCATCTAATCTTTGATAAAGGTGCAAGTAGTGTGAAGTGGAGTAAGGAAAGCCTCTTTAACAAATTGTGCTGGCATCACTGGATGGCTCCATGCAAAAAAATGGGCTCAGAACTCTGCCTAACACCATGTACAAAAGTAAGATCAAAATGGATTAAAGACCTCAACATCAGAACCAGAAATCATAAGGTACATTGAAGACAAAGTTGGCAAAACACTCCATGACATTGAAGCTAATGATATCTTCAAAGATGCCACGCCACTGACTGAGCAAGTGAAAACAGAGATAGATAAATGGGACTATCTTAAACTAAGAAGCTTCTGCACCTCCAAAGAAACATTGACCAAAATACAAAGACAGTCTACAGAATGGGAAAGGATATTCGCCGAATACACATCTGACAAGGGGTTGATATCCAGGATATACAAAATACTGGTTAAACTCCACAAGAAGAAAACATCCAACCCCATCCAAAAATGGGGCAATGAAATGAACAGAAACTTTCTCAAAGAAGAAATCCGAATGGCAAAAAAGCACATGAGAAAATGTTCTACATCATTAATCATCAGGGAGATGCAGATCAAAACCACAATGAGATACCATCTCACACTTCAGAGACTGGCCCACATCCAAAAGAACACAAGCAACCGATGCTGGCGCGGATGTGGCAAGAAAGGGACACTCCTTCACTGTTGGTGGGAATGTCGACTGGTTCAGCCCTTCTGGAAAACAGTATGTTTGATGCTCAAAAAATTAGAAATTGAGCTCCCATTTGACCCAGCGATACCACTCCTGGGAATATATCCCAGAGAGGCAGAAATGTATAGTCGAAGTGACATCTGCACTTGTTTGTTCATTGCAGCACTCTTTACAATAGCCAGAAACTGGAGTAAACCTGAATGCCCAATAACATATGACTGGTTAAAGAAACTTTGGTACATCTACACAATGGAGTACTATGTAGCTGTTAGAAAAGATGAAGTCATGAAATTTATGTACAAGTGGTACAACATGGAAAGTATCATGCTAAGCGAAATGAGTCAGAAAGAGAGGGATAGACATAGAAAGATTGCATTCATCTGGGGAATATAAAGTAACAAAATATGATATTAATACCCAAGAATATCTGAAATCAGCACCAGGAGGATTACTCCATAGCTTAGAGGCCAGCCGGGCATTCTAAGGGAAAGGGCAGCTCAGATAGAGAAGGGAGCACCAAATAAAGGATGTTTGGAGGATCATCCCAGGAGGGAAGATGCATGTTGAAAGTAGACTATGGACTGAACATGTTTGCCACTCAAAGCCTCTTTTGCAGACCACAACACCCAAAAGGAGAGAGAGAACACAGGGGATTGCCCTGCCACAGAGGCAGGGAGGATGGGTGGATAGGGGTGGGGGGGATATTATCCATGGTGGTGGAAAATGGGCACTGGTGGAGGGATGGGTATTTGATCATTGTATAATCTAAACCCAAGGACAAAAAATTGTAAATCTACAACTGTAACTCATGGTGTTTCACTAATAATAATAAAAAAGGAAGTGGAAGGAGAATAATGTGAAATTAATTCAAAATGGATAAAAGACCTTAGTGTTTGACCTGAGTCTATAAAAATACATAGAAAAATTGAGTAGAGCTTTTCAATGTATCAAACTACATGCATTCTGAATTCAGTGACATTGGTAAAGAAAAATAGAGGCAAAAATAACTGGGGCTATATCAAAGCAAAATTTTATTCACTGTGTATTGTAATAGATCCTAAATCACCCTTTATCCCAGCGTTTAGAAAGGGCAGAGAAGGAAAGAAGTCAATATACATTGTGACTTACTGCCTGGCCATCCCTATGAACACAAAAATAACAAAAATTCACTTCAATTCCAAATATTGAAAAATGAAGATTAAGGTAGCATAGGTTGTAGGCTTTTCTGTAAATAATTTTTCCTCAAAATACTTTTTTCAAAGTTCACCCACATATTTTATTAATTTTTCTTCTTCCAGTGACCTGCAGACAGAGATTCTCATACCCACTTAATACCCGAGGAAATGAGGCACAATAAAGTTAAGTAATTTATTATAACTCAAAATGTGGCTGGATATACAACAAAGTCAGAAATATAGCCTATGATCTTTTGACTATTATAATAGTTCACATTAACTAGCAGATTCCCTACAGTCCACCAAGGGCAGTGATACCAAGCCAACAAATTTGGATGATTTAATGCCAGGACTCAAAGATGCGGCACTTCTTGGGTTCTGTATTATTATCTCCAGAGGGTTCAGGATCCACCAGGATCATATATGCTCAGTAGGTCATGCAGTGACTGAGACTTAACTAGGGTCACACACACATACAAAGCATGTACCCCTGCCCCTTGTATTATCTTTCCAAATTCAATGTTTGTGTACATCTAGGAGGTCCCAACAAAACAGTGCTTATAAGACCCTGGGCTACACCCAGCAATTCTTAGCCAATGGGACCTGGTGGTTCAATATGAGAGTCTATTAGTATAATAGTGTCTCTCATTCCCTGAGGTGTGGAGGACCATCAGGGTTACTACAGATGTGCTCATAGGCCATTAGTGTCATGTCCAGAAAAAGTCAGAAGCCTCCATTACTACATGTAATAATTGGGGGCGGGGGCCATTTGGTGCCAGCAATTGAACTAGGTTCATGTTGAACTAGGTTCATGTCACAATCAGATAATCCTAACTCAATTCCCATATATAAAATAACTAAGATATTGAGATAGTTCGATAGTTCTAGTTAATACAATTAGCCATGCCCAGAATATTTTATATACCATGCTTTCACTCAGTTCTGCTGCTCAGTTTCTAAATTGTCCCTAGGACTCTCTTTCAAAGGATTGACTGAAATATTTTATATACATCTTATTCCCTTCTGATGTGGTCAGAAAATTTTACATTCAACTCATTTTTTCTCAGAAAAGTTATTATACAATGTACTATATACAATGTATAATCGTACCACAAATTTTGAAAACACAAATCTGTGCTTTTGAACAATGTGACCAGAAATTGAGATGATTATACTATGTACAGTGTCAGAAAATGAAAGATGACTATCAGATGGTTTCACTCATATGTGGAATAAAAATAAACAAAGAAAAAGTACTGGAAATCACAACAAAATATTTCGTAACTGTGCAAACTATACAGGTTATCAGAATAAAAGTGAAAGAGAGTGGAGGGAAAGTGCAATGAGGTTCATTGTGAAAGTCTTAAAGCACTGGAACCAGGGGCCAGAGTGCTAGTACAGTGGATAGGGTGTTGGCCTTGAATGTGGCCAACCTGTGTTCTATCCTCAGCATCTCATCTGGTTCCCCAATCACCGCCAGGAGTAATTCCTAAGTGCAGAGTCAGGAGTAACCTCTGAGCATCGCTAAGTGTGACCCCCAAAGAAAAAAAAATAAAATTTGAAAAATAAAGCACCGGAATCTAGATGATTGTGTAATTATGCACATATAAAGCTTTGAAGATGTGCATCTGATATTTTATAGTACTGTAAATCAATGAAATACAACTATCTGATTATTATAAGAACGTTACAAGAATCATTTTATTTTAACTTTTGGATTGTTTTGCCATATCAGAGGCTTCAGAATTTCTGCCCTGCTCAGTGCCTGGGGTCAATCCCAACAGTGCTCTGGGAACTATGTGGTACCAGAAATGAAACCTATGCCTGCAGCATGCAAACTATGTGCACTAGTTATTTGAGTTATTTCCCAGACTTAGTTTTACCTTTATTATAGAAAAATCACATAATAGTAATTTAGGAGATTGCTTTTATGTTTCTTGGAAAGAAAAAACTATAATCATATCTAAATAGAATAACTTCTTCATATTTTAAACTACAGGATCTTTTCACTTATGGATACAATCACCTTTTGTGAATGTAATTGAATTTATTTTCTACTTCTCAGTCCACAGTTATATAACCGCTCATATTTAGATTTAGCACTTTTGCAACCAACCCTATTGGACAAAGGTTGAAGAGATCAACTCAATTCATATGATGTGATCTCAGATACTCTCTCAAGACTTGATGTGGTCATGGGTTTTTCCCTTTATTTTTGATGTTTTATATTACAATACTTAATTTCTTTCTGGAATGATCTTTGGATAATAGCAAAAGGAAAAACCTCAGGACCAGAGTTAGGAGAGCAGAGACAAAGAGAATAAAGGCTATTTGAGGAGGCAGGAGCTGTTAAATTCCCTAGCCTGAGCAGAGACACCTGGCACAGATGCATGAAACCCAAAGAATCCCAAGCAAATTAAACTCGAATTTAACACCAAAATATATTATATTCAAAATTATAAGCACCAAAGAGAGAAACAGATTACTAAAAGTAGCAAGAGAGAAGTAAAAAGAAATCGCAAAGGACATAACATAAAAGTCACTTAAGATTTCTCACATGATATTCTACAAACAAGCGGGGAATAGAATGATATATTCAACATAATTAATTAAAATAACTTTCAACCAAGTGTCCTCTACCCTGCAAGGATATCATTCAGATTTGAGGGAGGGATAAAAAACATTTCTAGACAAAAAGAAGCTAAAGACATTTGTTAACTCCAAATCAGCTCCCTAAGGAGAACTGAATATGCTTTTCTATAAAGAAAAAAACCAAATGATGAAAATAACATTAATATTCTTAGTAACATATCATCAAACTCCTCATATCACACATAAGTGATCTCATTCAATGCAAACGAACCAAATGTTCTGCTCCAATCAAAAGAATAGAGTGGCTGGATGGATCAGAAAACAATATCCAACATTCTTCTGCTTATAAAAGATACTTGAAATCACAGAATAAGCACATGTTCAGAGTAAAAAAATAAAAAACAAACAATTATACAAGCTAATGATAGATTTAATAAGGCAGGGACAACAAACTTCTATCATAAATAATAACACTCAAACGGAATAATATAATAAGAGAATAATGACAATACAATGGTAGGAGCGACAGTTCAGTGAGTGGGGTATGTATCTTGCAAAAAGCCGACCTGGGTTCTATCCCTGTCATCCACAGTTTCCCTGAGCAGTTCCAGAAGTAATTTCTGAGTACAGAGACAGGAGTAACTCCTGACTATTGCCGGGTATGAACCCAAACCTTCCCAAAATATAATAACAATTCGTAATGGTTAAGTTTAGAGAGGTTTTGACAGTTAACATCAAATGAAGGGGCAACAAAAATTATAAAGCAATGGCTAACAGACCTAAAGTAAGTGTACATTGACTGCAGCACAATAGTAGTGGAAAACTTTAATACTCCACATTCATTGTTGGGTATATCAACCAGAAAGAAAATCAATAAGGAAGTAAGAATCATAATATGTAACTGAAAGAATAAGGATTAATTAACATATGTGGGACTCTTCATCCTCTACATACAATCTTCTCTAGTTTCACATGGACGTTCTCCAGGATAGACTATATGTCTGTGTACAATTCAATTATCTATGACATTTAAAAAATAGACATCAACTCAAATATCTTCTCAGATAACAACGCAGTTAAGGTAGAAATTAAACACAAATATAAATTGTGAGAAAATTCTAGCATTTAGAAATTGAAAACACACATCTAAATAACTTCTGTATCCAGAGGAAATCATGCTTCTTGAAACAACTCAGTATTAAGAAACAAAAATCAGGGGAGAGAGTTTCCCGGGGTGCTTTGATCGCGAGGAATCCTGAAGCCATGGATAACTCATACATGCTTTGAAACATGGTTTAGATGATTTTTTTTTCTGTAAGTCATGAAACTACCCTCCCAATTGGATGTACTGTAGAACAGACCTATGGTCAGCACAGCTGCCGGATCGCGACCCTGGGACCTCCATCTTTCCCTGCAGGACCCCAGGTGTCCCCCGAGATGCCTGAAGAGAAGCAGTTTTGAGCGTCTGCCCTGCCCTCTTCACTCCTGACCTGACTGCGGTGCCCATCTCATCTTAATTCCAGGTCAGCACAGCTGCCGACTCGCGACCCTGGGACCTCCATCTTTCCCTGCAGGACCCCAGGTGTCCCCCGAGATGCCTGAAGAGAAGCAGTTTTGAGCGTCTGCCCTGCCCTCCTCACTCCTGACCTGACCGTGGCGCCCATCTCATCCCAAACCCAGGGTTCTGTAGAGGCGTGGCCTCCTCAAAAGTGGGCGTGCCCTCAAAAGTGGGCGTGGCTTAATTTCCGGCAGGCCAACGCTGACGCGGCCGCAGGTTGTTTTCCCATACTAAGGAACCTAGTCCCCAAGGAATCTAGTAACCCAACCTACTCAGCAATATGAAGAAACAAAGAAAATCTCCAACACAAGGGGAGAACAATGAAAACAATCTAGACCATTCTGTCAATACAGCTCACCTAAGGGACCTCTCTGACATAGAATTCAGATACGAAGTCATCAAGATGTTCAATCAACTCAATGAAACAGTCAGACAGACAGCCAGTAACACCACAGAAAAAATCGACAAATTACGAGAAGAAATGAGGGCAGAAATGTCACGATTAAAAGATTCCATAGATGAAATGAGAAACTCAGTTTCTTCTCTTAAAAATAGAATGACCACAGCTGAAGAGAGAATCAGTGACCTGGAAGATCAGCTGCAACAATCCAACACGCAACAACAAACAGTGCCAAGGGACCTCAAAATGGCTCTACAGAGAATCAGAGTCCTAGCAGATGATTCCAAGAGGAACAATATTAGATTCATGGGGCTACCTGAACCTCAGGGAAACAATCCCAACGAAAAAAACACCATCAAACAAATCATTGCTGAAAACTTCCCAGAGCTGCACAATGCAGCCATTCAGGTTCAAGGAGCCCGAAGGGTGCCAGCTAAAAGAGACCCCAACAAAAACACTCCAAGACATATCATAATTAGAATGATCGATACTGCCAATAGAGACACAATACTGCAAGCAGCAATAGCAAAGAAGGAAATCACATACAAAGGAGCATCCCTTAGATTCACAGCAGACCTATCAGAGGAAACCCTACAAGCCCGAAGGCACTGGCGAGATATAGTCAAAAAACTCACGGAAATGAATGCTTCCCCAAGAATACTCTACCCGGCTAAACTCTCCCTCAAAATCGAAGGAACAGTACACTATTTTATAGATAAACAGCAGCTCAGGAACTTCATAGACTCAAAACCAAACCTAAAGCAAGGCCTAAAGGGGCTACTATAAGAAAAGACAAACCCTACAACCACAACACACCCGCACAGAAAGATGACACAAAACCCCATAACCATTCTCTCTCTCAATGTCAACAGTCTAAATTCACCAGTTAAGAGACACAGAGTGGCAAAATGGATACAGAGACAGAACCCAACATTCTGCTGCCTACAAGAAACTCACCTCAACAGCCAGAGCAAACACAGACTCAAAGTCAAAGGCTGGAAAAGAATCCTGCAAGCACACAACTCCCTCAAAAAAGCTGGGGTGGCCATACTAGTATTCGACAACATTAATTTCACCTTGAAAAAGATTAGAAGGGACAGTGAAGGCTATTTTCTCTTCATCAAGGGATACGTACAACAGGAAGAAATCACACTCTTAAATGTATACGCACCTAATGAGGGAACAGCTAAATATTTAAAACAACTGCTAACAGATTTTAAGGACGACATCACTACCAACACAATAGTACTTGGAGACTTCAACATCGCCTTATCACCTCTGGATAGATCAACAAGAACAAAACCCAGCAAGGAATTATTGGCTTTGAAAGAAGTAATAGAAGAGAAAGGGCTTATGGACTTATGCAGGGCTTTACACCCCCAAAAGAAAGAATACACATTCTTCTCCAGCACGCACGGAACATTTTCCAAAATAGACCATGTGCTAGGACACAAAACATACCTCAACAGAATCAAGAAGATAGAAATAGTATCAGCCATCTTTTCAGACCATGATGCACTGAGGATAGAAGTGAATCACACACAGACACGGAGAACCAAATCAAACACCTGGAAATTAAACAACTCTATGCTGAACAATGAGTGGGTCAGGAACGAAGTCAAGGATGAAATCAAAAGATACCTGGAAACAAATGAGAATGAAGACACAAAGTACCAGAACTTATGGGATGCAGCGAAAGCTGTATTAAGGGGAAAATTTATAGCTCTGCAAGCCTATCTTAAGTCGATAGAAACGATGCACATAAACAATTTGACCTCACAGCTCAAGACCTTAGAAAAGGATCAACAGAAAGAGCCTAAATCAGGCAGATGGAAAGAGATCATAAAACTTAGAGCAGAAATCAACGACATGGAAAACAAAGAAACAATCCGAAAGATCAATGAAACCAAGAGCTGGTTCTTCGAGAAAATAAATAAGATAGATAAACCACTAGCAACACTCACAAAGAAACAGAGAGAGAGAACCCTAATAAATCGAATCAGAAATAAGAATGGGGATATCACAACAGAAACTAAAGAAATTCAAGAGATCATCAGAGACTACTTTGAAAGTCTCTATGCCACGAAACACGAGAACCTGGAAGAAATGGATAAATTCCTGGATTCCTACCATCTCCCAAAGCTGAATCAAGAAGATATAGCGTACCTGAATAGACCTATTCACATCAAGGAAATTGAAACTGTAATCAAAAGTCTTCCCAAAAACAAAAGCCCAGGCCCAGACGGATTTACGAGCGAATTTTTCCAAACATTTAAAGAGGACCTATTGCCAATTCTTCTCAAGCTTTTCCAGGAAATTGATAAAACAGAAACTCTCCCAAACAGCTTCTATGAAGCCCATATCTCTCTAATACCAAAAGGAAACAAAGACACCACAAGAAAAGAAAACTACAGGCCAATATCCCTGATGAACACGGATGTGAAGATTCTCAACAAAATACTAGCCAATAGAATACAACAACTCATCAAAAAGATCATACATCATGACCAAGTGGGATTCATCCCAGGGATGCAAGGATGGTTCAACATTCGGAAATCAATCAACATAATCCATCATATCAACAAAAGAAAAGATAAAAATCATATGATCATATCAATAGACGCAGAGAAAGCTTTTGACAAGATCCAGCACCCATTCATGATGAAAACCCTTGCCAAAATGGGGATAGAGGGGACTTTCCTCAATATAGTTAAAGCCATCTACCACAAACCTACAGCAAACATCATCCTCAATGGGGAAAAACTGAGACCCTTCCCCCTAAGGTCAGGGACGAGACAAGGATGCCCACTCTCTCCACTACTGTTCAATATAGTACTGGTAGTACTTGCAATAGCGATTAGGCAAGAAAAAGATATTAAGGGCATCCAGATAGGGAAAGAAGAAATTAAGCTCTCACTATTTGCAGATGACATGATACTATACTTAGAGAACCCTAAAACCTCTACCAAGAAACTCCTAGAAACAATAGGCTTGTATAGTAAAGTGACAGGCTATAAAATCAATACCCAAAAATCTATGGCATTCCTATACGCAAATAGTGAAAGAGAAGCAAGTGACATCAAGAAAACAATCCCATTCACAATTGTGCCCCAGAAAATCAAGTATCTAGGAATCAGCTTAACTAAGGAAGTAAAGGACCTGTACAAAGAAAACTACAAAACGCTACTTCAGGAAATAAAAGAGGACACGAGGAAATGGAAAAATATCCCCTGTTCATGGATGGGGAGAATCAAAATCATCAAAATGGCAATACTTCCCATAGCACTGTACAAATTCAATGCAATCCCTATAAGGATACCCATGACATTCTTCAAAGAAATGGAGCAAACACTCCTGAAATTTATATGGAACAATAAGCCCCCACGAATAGCTAAAGCAATTCTTGGGAAAAAGAAAATGGGAGGAATCAACCTCCCTAACTTCAAACTCTACTACAAGGCAGTAATAATTAAAACAGCATGGTACTGGAACAAAAGCAGAGCTGCAGACCAATGGAACAGAGTTGAATATACTGACATTTCCTCCCAAACATATAATCATCTAATTTTTGATAAGAGGGCAAGAAAAGTGAAATGGAGCAGGGAAAGCCTCTTCAATAAAATGTGCTGGCAAAATTGGACGGCTACATGCAAAAAAGTGGGCTCAGATCTCTGCCTAACACCATGCACAAAAGTAAGATCAAAATGGATTTATGACCTCAACATCAGACCAGAATCCATAATGTTTATTGAAGACAATGTCGGCAAAACTCTCCATGATATTGAAGCTAATGGTATCTTCAAAGATGTCACGCCACTGGCCGAGCAAGTGAAAACAGAGATAGACAAATGGGACTATCTTAAACTAACAAGCTTCTGCACCTCAAAAGAAACATTGACCAAAATACAAAGACAGCCTACAGAATGGGAAAGGATATTCACCAAGTACACATCCGACAAGGGGTTGATATCAAGGATATACAAGGTACTGGTTAAACTCCACAAGAAGAAATCACCCAACCCCATCAAAAAATGGGGTGAGGAAATGAACAGGAACTTTCGCAAAGAAGAAATTCGAATGGCAAAAAGGCACATGAGAAAATGCTCTACATCACTAATCATCAGAAAGATGCAGATCAAAACCACAATGAGATATCATTTCACACCACCGAGACTGGCCCACATCCACAAGAACGAAAGCAACCGGTGCTGGCGCATATGTGGCGAGAAAGGGACCCTCCTTCACTGCTGGTGGGAATGCCGGCTGGTCCAACCCTTTTGGAAAACAGTATGGACGACTCTCAAAAAATTAGAATTTGTTCTGCCATTTGACCCAGCTATAGGACTCCTGGGAATATATCCCAGAGAGGCAAAAAGGTATAGTCGAAGTGACATCTGCAATTGTTTGTTCATTGCAGCACTCTTTACAATAGCCAGAATCTGGAAAAAACCTGAGTGCCCAAGAACAGATGACTGGTTAAAGAAACTTTGGTACATTTACACAATGGAGTACTATGTAGCTGTTAGAAAAGATGAAGTTATGAAATTTACATACAAGTGGTACTACATGGAAAGTATCATGTTAAGCGAAATGAGTCAGAAAGAGCGGGATAGACACAGAAAGATTGCATTCATCTGGGGAACATAAAGCAACAAAAAGGGAGATTAACACCCAGGAATGGCTGAGAATAGTACCAGGAATTTTGCTCCATGAATGGAAGGCCAGCCACAGGCTCTAGGTGAGAAGGAAGCTCAGATAGAGAAGAGAGTACCAAATGAAGGGTGTTGTGAGGGCCCTCCCAGGGTGGGAGAAGCATGCTAAAAGTAGTTGACAGACCAAACATGATTGCCACTCAAAGCCTCTCTTGCAAAACACAGTACCCAAAAGAGGAGAGAGAGAACAAGGGGGAATACCCTGCCACAGAGGCAGGATGGGACGGGGGGGGATGAGGGTTGGGGGGAGGGATGCTGGGACCCGTGGGGATGGATGACGGGCACTGGTGGAGGGATGGGCACTTGATCATTGTATAACTGAAACCCAAGCACAAAATTTGTAAGCCTATAACTGTACCTCATGGTTTTTCACTAATAAAAAAAGAAAAAAAATTAAAAATAAAAAAAAACCCACTTAAAAAAAATAAAAATTAACAGTGTTTGCTCAGTTTTATGTTCTAAAAAAAAAAAACAAAAATCATAATGTATTGGACACAGTAAAAGCTAATGAGGAAAGTGGAAACTTTTAGCAATAGAGGCTCCCATTAACAAAAGGGCTGAAATTAATGACCTAAACACACAATTGGACAAACTAGAAAAAGAACAATAAATGAATTTCAAGTACAGTAGAAAGGATATTAAAAACTTGGAATAAAAATTAATGATGTAGAAATCATGAAAATCATAAAAAGGGTCGATAGAATCAGGAGTTAATTCATTGTAAGTCTAAAGAAAATTTTAAACCACTCAGATACAATTTCAAGGGAAAAAAGAGAGAAAGCTCAAATAAGGCAGAACAGGTATGAATGGACTGAAATTTCAACAGATAGTTCAAAAATGCTTAAGATGGTAAGCAGCGATTACATACACTATGCCATTGAGCTGGAAAACCTAAGTGAAATGGATAAATTCTTGGAAAACTATAACCTCCCAAGATACAATCAGGAATGAACCTGAAGAGATTAATCGCAAATAAGGAAATTGAAACAGTAATTAAAAATCGTTCCAAGAACAAAATCTCTGATCCAGATTGGTAGGTAGACTAATGAGTTCTGCTAAACCTTTAAATAAGAAGTTCTTCCTATACTCTTCAAGCTCTTTCTTATCAATCATCACAGAAAGAGGAATCCTTCTTAACAACTTATATAAAGCCAACATCACCCTAAGAACAAAAGCAAACAGAGATTTTACTATCAAAACCCCCTACAAACCAATGTATCAACGTTGACTCTCAACAAAATCTTAACAAATTGAATACAATATTATATTAAAAAATTCATCATGATCAAGAAGGATACATCCCAGGGATTCAGAAATGGTTCAAAATATGCAAATAAATTATTATAATGCAAAACATAAATAAAAATGAATATGATCATATAATTTATATAGATAAAATTTTTGGCAAAATCTAAATCAGATCATATTAAAACCCTCAACAGCACTGCAGAAATAACACACAGGGTAAGGCAATTATCCTGCCATGTAGCCAACCCATGTTTGATACCTGGCACCACATATAGTTTCTTAGGAAAGATCCCCTAAGAAAATAGCCTGTACTATAAGCGCTGAGAATAGCCAGGTGTGGAGCCAGAATGATAGTACAGCGGGGAGAGCGTTTGCCTTGCACTTGGCCAACCTGGGTTCAATCCCTGACATTCCATGTGGTCCTCCAAGCACCACCAAGAGTAATTTCTGAGTACAGAGCCAGAAGTAACCGCTGTGTATTGCTAGGTGTTACCCAAAAAGCCAAAAGAGAGAATAGCCATGAGTTTCCCAGACCTCCCCTCATAATAACTCTAAAAATAACTGGAGTATAAGGAATGCTCCTCATGATAGTAATGGCCATTTAAAACAAGCTCATAGCCAACATCTCATACAATGGTGAACAACTGAAAGCCTTTCCTCTAAGATCTGGCACAAGGCAAGGATATCCACATTCACCATTACTATTCAATACAGCTTTGGAAGTCCTTACCAGAGCAATTAGGCAAGGAAGCTAAATAAAAAAGGACTGAAATCAGGAAAGAAGTTAAACTCTCACTATTTGAAGATGGCATTATAATATATATTTGAGACTAAGAACTCCACAAAATATAGAAACATATAAACCAGCACAGCAAAGTCTCAGGCTTCAAAATTAATACACAAAAATCTGCTGCATTTCTATATCCAAACAATGAAAAAGACGACAAGTCCATTTTAAGTAGTGCCCTCAAAAAATTAGAAGTCGGCCTCTTCCTTTTCGTCCCCCAAGCAGAGTTGGTCTCTTCTCCCTACCCAGCTGAGCTGGTCTCTTGTCCCCACCTAGGTCAGTTTATCAGCCGCTTCTCGAACCTGGGACTTGAATTTCACCCTGCAAGCTTCCCAGGCATCCTCCGGACATTGGGAGACAAAGCAGCTCTGAGCCTCTCTGCCTCTCCTTTTCGTTCCCCAAGCTGACCTGGTCTCTTCTCCACACCCAGTCTTTACTCCCCCCACACACACCAAGTACCAGTGGGGGTTTGGCCACTTTAGAAGTGGGCGTGGTTATTTAGAACAAAAACACTCCAAGGCATATCATAGTTAGAATGATCAATGCTGACGATAGAGACACAATACTGCAAGCAGCAAGGGCAAAGAAGGCAATCACATACAAAGGAGCACCCCTTAGATTCACAGCAGATCTATCAGAGAAAACCCTCCAAGACCGAAGGCAGTGAAGAAAAGGTAAAGTCATGCACTTTATAAAATATTGAGTAGTTTTGGAGGATATCATGCTGACTAAAATAAGCTATAAAGGTGGATAAATATAAAATGACCTCACTCATTTTTGATATAAAGAAAAATTAAAGATATGTGACGTATTAATAGTAAACTTTGGATGCTGTCTTATAAACCTGTGAGTGTCAGGATATGTATAAGGGAGTAGAATTAACTGTGAGATTGACTGAAAATAACATGGAAGCAGTGGTGCAAAGTGGACTACATGGTTGGTAGCTAAGCAAGAAGACAGTCTGCACTTAAACCATAATTTTCAGGTACCAAATCGTGGAGGGATAGCTGGGAGAGAAGGAAGGGCATTCAGAGCTGTGGTGATATATATATATATATATATATATATATATATATATATATATATAAGGCTGGAGGGTCATGGGCATTTTGGTGATAAAGTTGTGTTGTAAATTGTGCATTAATACTACAAACTTAAACACTGTTGTAATCCATTACCTGGTCTATCATTTAATTCATTACCTAGTCTGAGAAATATATGTTTACATATATCCACTTATACGTACTACAGAACTCTTCACAATAATGAGTTGATAAAGGTGACGAGGATAAAGATGTGACACATAAACACAAAGGAACACAATTCAACATTAATAAATGGCCAAATGCAATTTCGTTATAAAGTGGATGAAAGTACGACAAAATAATTCAGCAGGTGAAAGATGAATACCAGGTGAATTCACTCATATATGGAATAAGAAGAAACGAAACTGAATTTTTGGTGACTGTAACCCAGGTCAGTTCATCCGCCAGTGCTTGAACCTGGGACTTCGATCTGTCCCTTCAAGATCCCAGGCGTCCCCCCAGACGCCTGGAGAAAAGCAGTTCTGAGAGTCTGCCCACCCCTCTTCACACCTCACGCTGTGCTGCTCTCCTGCTTTCGTCCCAAACACAGGTTTCCGTAGCTGCCTTGGCCTCTTCACAAGTGGGCGTGGCTTCTGCAGAAGTGGGCGTGGCCAATTTTCAGCGGGCCACCAATTACGCGGCCGCAGGTAGTTTAGCCATACTGAGGAACCTAGTCCCCAAGGAATCTAGTCCCCAACCTACATAGCAATATGAAGAAACAATGCAAATCCCCACCACAAGTGGACGATAATGAAAACAATCTAGAAGACCCTGTCGATACTGCTCACCTAAGGGACCTCTCTGACATAGAATTCAGATACAAAGTCATGAAGATGTTCAATCAACTCGATGAAACAGTCAGACAGCCAGCCAGTAAAACGACAGAAGACATCAGCAAATTACACAAAGAAATGAGAGCAGAAATGTCACGATTAAAAGATTCCGTAGATGAAATGAAAAACTCAATCTCTACTCTTAACAATAGAATGACCACAGCTGAAGAGAGAATCAGTTATCTGGAAGATCAGCTGCACCAAGCCAACAGGCAACAACAAACAGTGGCAAGGGACCTCAAAATAGTTCTACAGACAATCAGAATCCTAGCAGATGATTCCAAGAGGAACAAAATTAGAATCATGGGACTAACTGAAGCTCAGGGAAACAATCCCAACGAAAAAAAAACACGGTCAAACAAATCATTGCTGAAAAATTCCCAGAGCTCCACAATGCAGCCATTCAGGTTCAAGGAGCCCGAGGGGTGCCAGCTAAAAGACACCCTGACAAAAAAACTCCAAGACATGTCATACTTAGAATGATCGATGCTGCCGATAGAGATACAATACTGCAAGCAGCAAGGGCAAAGAAGGAAATCACATACAAAGGAGCACCCCTTAGATTCAAAGCAGATCTATCAGAGGAAATCCTCCAAGCCTGAAGGCAGTGGTGAGATATAGTAAAAAAAAAACTCACTGAAATGAATGCTTCACCAAGAATACTCGATCCGGCTAAACTCTCACTCAAAATCGAAGGAACGGTACACTATTTTCTAGATAAACAGCAGCTCATGAACTTCATAGACTCAAATACAAACCTAAAACAAGGGCTAAGGGGACTGATATAAGACAAGACAAATCCTACAACCAAAACACACCCTCACAGAAAGATGACACAAAACCTCATAACAATAATCTCTCTCAACGTCAATGGTCTAAATTCACCAATTAAGAGACAAAGAGTGGCAAAATGGATTCAGAGACAGAACCCAACATTCTGCTGCCTACAAGAAACTCATCTCAACAGTCAGAGCAAACACAGACTCAAAGTCAAAGGATGGAAAACAATCCTGCAAGCAAACAGCTCCCTCAAAAAAGCTGGAGTGGCCATACTAGTATCCGACAGCATGAATTTCACATTGAGAAAGATTAGAAGGGACAACTAAGTCTATTTTCTCTTCATCAAGGGGTACGTACAACAGGAAGAACTCACACTCTTAAATGTATATGCACCTAATGAGGGAACAGCTAAATATTTAGAACAACTGCTAACAGATTTTAAAGAGGACATTGCTAGCAACACAATAGTAGCTGGAGATTTCAACATCGACTTATCAACTCTGGATAGATCAACAAAAACAAAACTCAGCAAGGAATCATTGGCTTTGAAAGAAGAAATAGAAGAGAAAGGGTTTATAGACCTATACAGGGCTTTACACCCCCAAAAGAAAGAAGACACATTCTTCTCCAGTGCGCACGAAACATTTTCCAAAATAGACCATGTCCTAGGCCACAAAACATACCAAAATAGAATCATGAAGATAGAAATAGTATCAACAATCTTTTTAGACCATGATGAACTGAGAATAGAAATGAATCTCACACAGACACGGAGAACTAAATAAAATACCTGGATATTAAACAACTCAATGCTGGACAACGAGTGGGCCAGGAAGAAAGTCAAGGACAAAAGCAAAAGATACCTGGAAAGAACTGAGAATGAAGACACGAGCTACCAGAACCTATGTGATGCAGCGAAAGCCGTATTAAGGGGAAAATTTATAGCTCTGCAAGCATATCTTAGGGCTGTAGAAAGGATGCACATAAACAACTTGACCTCACAGCTCAAGACCTTAGAAAAGGATCAAAAGAAAGAGCCTAATTCAGGCAGAATGAAAGATATCATAAGACTTAGAGCAGAAATAAATAACATGGAAACCAAAGAAACAATCCGAGAGATGAATGAAAGCAAGAGCTGGTTCTTCGAGAAAAAAAAAGATAGACAAAGCACTAGCAACACGCACAAAGAAACAGAGAGAGAGAGAGAACCCTAAAAATACGAATCAGAAATGAGAAGGGGGATATCACAACAGAAACCAAAGAAATCAAAAAGATAATCAGAGACTACTTTGAAGATCTGTATGCCACGAAATAAGAGAGCCTAGAAGAAATGGATAAATTCCTGGACTCCTATAATGTCCAAAGATGAATCAAGAAGATATAGAGTATCAGAATAGACATTTTAATATCAAGGAAATTGAAACAGTAATCAAAAGTCTTCCCCAAAACAAAAGCCCAGGTCCAGATTGATTCACTAGCGAATTTTTCCAAACATTTAAAGAGGACCTGCTGCCAGTCCTTCTCAAGCTCTTTCAGGAAATTGAAAAGACGGAAACTCTCCAAACAGTTTCTATGAAGTCCATATCTCTCTAACACCAAAAAGAAATAAAGACACCACGAGAAAAGAAAACTACAGGCTGATATTGCTGATGAACATGGATGCGAAGATTCTCAACACAATACTAGCAAATAGAATTCAACTACTCATCAAAAAGATGACCAAGTAGGATTCATCCCAGGGATGCAAGGCTGGTTTAACACTCGGAAATCAATCAACATAATCCATCATATCAATAAAAGAAAAGATAAAAATCATATGACCATATCAATAGAGTCAGAGAAAGCATTTGACAAGATCCAGCACGCCTTTATGATGAAAACCGTCGCCAAAATGGAGAGAGAGGGGACTTTCCTCAATACAATTAAAGCCATCTACCACAAACCTACAGCAAACATCATGCTCAATGGGGAAAACTGAGAGCCTTCCCCCTAAGATCAGGGATGAGACAAGCATGCCCACTCTCTCCACTGCTGTTAAATATAGTACTGGAAGTACTTGCAATAGCGATTAGGCAAGAAAAAGATATTAAGGGTATCCAGGTAGGGAAGGAAAAAATCAAGCTCTCACTATTCACAGATGATATGATACTATACTTAGAGAACTGTAAAAACTCGACCAAGAAACTATTAGAAACAATAGACTTGTATAGTAAAGTGGCAGGCTATAAAATCAATACCCAAAAATCCATGGTTTTCCTATACACAAATAGTGAAAGAGAAGAAAGTGACATGAACAAAACAATCCCATTCACAATTGTGCCCCCAGAAAATCAAGTACCAGGGAATCAGTTTAACTAAGGAAATAAAGCACTTGTGCAAAGAAAACTACAAAACACTACTTCAGGAAATAAAAGAAGACACGAGGAAATGGAAAAATATCCCCTGTTCATGGATGGGTAGAATCAGCATTGTCAAAATGGCAATATTTCCCAAAGCACTGTACAAATTAAATGTGATCCTGATTACGATACCCATGACATTCTTCAAAGAAATGGAGCAAACACTCCTGAAATTTATATGGAACAATAAGCCCCCACGAATAGCTAAAGAAATTCTTGGGGAAAAGAAAATGGGAGAAATCAACCTCCCTAATTTCAAGCTCTACTACAAAGCAGTAATAATTAAAACAGCATGGTACTGGAACAAAGGCAGAGCTGCAGATCAATGGAACAGAGTTGAATATACTGACATCTCCTCCCAAGCACATGATCATCTAATCTTCGATAAGGGGGCAAGAAAAGTGAAATGGAGCAGGGAAAGCCTCTTTAATAAATTGTGCTGGCAAACCTGGATGGCTACATGCAAAAAAGTGGGCTCAGATCTCTGCCTAACGCCATGCATAAAAGTAAGATCAAAATGGATTTATGACCTCAACATCAGACCAGAATCCATAAAGTTCATTGAAGACAAAGTTGGCAAAACCCTCCATGATATTGAAGCTAATGTTATCTTCAAAGATGTCACGCCACTGGCCAAGCAAGTGAAAACAGAGATAGATAAATGGGACTCTCTTAAACTAAGAAGCTTCTGAACCTCAAAAGAAACAGTGACCAAAATACAAAGACAGTCTACAGAATGGGAAAGGATATTCGCCAAATACACATCCAACAAGGGGTTGATATCAAGGATATACAAAGTACTGGTTGAAATCCACAAGAAGAAAGCACCCAACCCCATCAATAAATGGGTCGAGGAAATGAACAGAAACTTTCGCAAAGAAATCCGAATGGCAAAAAGGCACATAAGAAAATGCTCTACATCACTAATCATCAGAGAGATGCAGATCAAAACAACAATGTGATATAATTTTACACCACAGAGACTGGCCCACATCCACAAGAACAAAAGCAACAGGTGCTGGCGCGGGTGTCGTGAGAAAGGGACCCTCTTTCACTGCTGGTGGGAATGCCGACGGGTCCAACCCTTTTGGAAATCAGTATGGACGATTCTCAAAAAATTAGAATATGATCTCCCATTTGACCCAGCAATAGCACTCCTGGGAATATATCCCAGAGAGGCAAAAAGTTATAGTCGAAGTGACATCTGCAATTGTTTGTTCACTGCAACACTCTTTACAATAGCCAGAATCTGGAAAAAATCTGAGTGCCCGAGAACAGATGACTGGTTAAAGAAACTTTGGTATATTTACACAATGGAGTACTATGTAGCTGTTAGAAAAGATGAAGTCATGAAATTTACATACAAGTGGTACTACATGGAAAGTATCATGTCAAACGAAATGAGTCAGAAAGTGCGGGATTGACACAGAAAGATTGCATTCATCTGGGAAACATAAAGCAACAAAATGGGAGACTAACACCCAGGAGTGGCTGAGAATAGTACCAGGAATTTTGCTCCATGACTTGGAGGCCAGCCACACGTGCTACGGGAAAAGGAAGCTCAGATCGAGAAGAGAGCACCAAATAAAGTGTGTTGGGACGATCCTCCCAGGGTGGGAGAAGCATGCTGAAAGTAGACTCTAGACCAAACAAGACTGCCACTCAATGCCTCTCTTGCAAAACACAGGACCCAAAAGAAGAGAGAGAGAACAAGTGGGAATGCCCTGCCACAGAAGTAGGGTGGGATGGGGGGATGGAGGGTGGGAGGGATGCTGGGATCCGTGATGGTGGAGGATGGGTGCTGGTGGAGGGATGGACATGATCATTGTATAACTGAAATCCAAGCACAAAAATTTGTAAGCCTATAACTGTACCTCATGGTGTTTCACTAATAAAAAAATAAAATTAAATAAAATTAAATTAAAAACAAAACAAAAAATTTAAAAATAAAGGGTGTTGGCATGATCCGCCCAGCATGGGAGATGCATGCTGAAAGTAAACTATAGACCGAACATGATTGTCACTCAATTCCTTTTTTGCAAACCACAGCACCCAAAAGGAGAGAGAGTATAAGGGGGAGTGCCTTTCCACAGAGACAGGGTGGAATGGGGAGATGGGGGGTGGGAGGGATACTGGAATTAGTGGAGTTGGAGAATGGGCACTGGTGGAGGGATGGATACTCGATCATTTTATAACTGAACCCCAAGCACAAATATTCGTAAGTCTACAACTCTACCTCATGGTTTTTCACTAATAAAAATTTTTAAAAAGACATCAGTATCATTTGTGTGATATAAATCATGTTATATAATATTCCTTACTGTAAAATATGATAATTAAAACAAATGTTTTATGTAAGAAACGAAATGGCTTTTTTTCTAGATTCATCTCTCTTTTGCCCTTAAAAATGACCTATAATCAAATACATCATGAAAAGGCAGGAATAGTGATTCTAATGTTACAATCTATTGATTCTAATGAGGTTAATTAATATTGTGTCATATTAGAATTGACCTCATAATGCCAAGACTTTGTCTTTGCATCACATAATCATGAATTGAGTGTTATAGAATTGACTGCTCAATAATTCAGTTACAAGACATTTAGACTGAAAATGAAATTCTTCAAAGTATTTTGTTACAATAGAACTACTTGCGAAATAGTAATACAGAAAGGCAGTTGGAGATATTTTGTAATTTCTTGCTAATGTATAAGATTGCGTCTTCTATTCCTGTCTTTTTGAAATGTTTTATTGAATGAGAAAAGTGGGACAGCACTCAGTTTTGGGGGGAAACTGAAATACAGGAATACATATCCTCACTGTGATCCAGGAATTAATTAGCAATTCTTCAGAGCTGTAGCAAAAGATAGGGAAAATACTTTCTCTGTTTTCCTTCTATAGTCCAGAAGATATCAGAGAAAGTGGGATTGTTATGCATCAATATGCTAGAAGATAACTTAGATGTATTGTTATAAACAGGAATTGACATAGAAACATGAGTTGCAAATATATTGTCAGTAGTTCAATGTATGAAGGTAAAATTCAGTAAAAGTTTGTTTTCCAACAAGTAAAATAAAAATTGGATGGAATTTACAAAAACTAACAAATTGGTTTTATTTTTATATACTACCATGTTTTCTCATTTTCTGGTTTTGAGTAAATGCTCAATAAATATACATTAAATGAAAAGAATTGGGTACCTAAGGGCTACTACAGTTTGTATGGTGCTTGTCTTGCACGCAGTATACCCGAGCTCAGTCTCCAGCACCTCATATGGTCCTCAGAGCATTTCCGGGAATGGTCCCTGAACAGAGAGCCACAAGTAGTCCTGAGCTGTGTAAACTCGAAAGAGGCACACACAGCAGCAGCAGCGGTCTATCTTTCCCGCCGCCAGCGTTCAATAGTCTCACCCTGCTTCCCCCACCCCCGGGAGGTCGATGGCAATGGGCAGGCAAAGGAAGGAAACGAAGACCAGGCTGGTTGGTTTTAGTTGCAGTTTATTCCAATCCTCTCTCCATCCACTCCTGTCTCTCTCCTCTGCCTCCTCTGCTTCTTCCTCCCCCATGCTACTTCATGCTCCTTCTCCATCTCCCTTCATCCTCCTTCTATGGAGTCTCAATTCTGATCATCTCAGCCCACTCTTACCGTCTCGTTACCAAAGCATGAGGGTTTGGGGTTACAATTACACATAGGTGCGGTTCACAATCAATAGGGGTAAAATTCTTTCCCTCGGGGACATCCGCTCCTATGACAGATTCTCATTATCAGATCAATTCACACTAGAGCAGATTCCCCTGGGTGGGTGTGTTTCTCCTCTCCTTGTCTAACAAACATATAAGCATATATAATATAAATCATTTTGTATGGATACAGTAAGAAATACCTTAAACTTATAGAATTGCCCTCCTAGGGCCATGTCGATCTCAGACTACAGTGCTCAAGCCAGATAGTCTTTCCTACCCCTAGCAGGATCCTAGTCTCATCGTTACTTTTGGATCATGACAGCATTTGTCTATGATCAAACTCTTAACTTATAGTTAAGAATCGTGGCACTTGGCCTGGCCCATTTCAATGCCAGGGTAGCTCACCACTTGCCCTGGGTCCATTCAGTCCCTCGTCGAGACCCTGCTTTGGGGGTGTTAGGAACTAAGGGCAACTGAGCCTTATGTCAAGGGAGCAGATCCCTGGAGTGAACAATATTACAAGCCAATTAAATCCTAAGTTACAAAGCATAATGTTAACTGTCTTCCTGTATCTATACAAAAAGGGCATTGCTTTAAAGTAAACTGTTCATAAGGCATAAGGAGAGGAGAAAGGCAATATTTCACTCATACATACAAAATCATAGATTTCTGAGGAATCTAACCTTACAAGTTAACAGAGTCTGATTAAGGGGACAGCTGATTAACTGGTTGGGGAGGAGAGCATAGGGAAGAGTTTATAGATAAATACAATGGAATGGAAGTGCCTCAGGAGCATTGTGATGGGTGTAAGCAGATAAACCTAAGCTCCTTTTGGAGAAAGGAGAAAGGACAAAGCAATGTCATCCTACACTGAGCATGGCTGCTCCTCCCCCCCCCCCCAGAAACATACTAAAAATGAGTGCGTGTAGATCTTCCAAAAATGAATGCATGTATATCTTTATCTATGAGTACTATATGTGCACATATACACATACATGGGCTGGAGTGATAGCACAGCTGTAGGGCCTTCCGCTCAGCCAGCCCGGCCGAGCTGGATTCAATTCCTCCGTCCCTCTCGGAGAGCCCGGACAGCTACCAGGAGTATCTCGCCCACACGGCAAAGCCTGGCAAGCTACCTGTGACGTATTCAATATGCCAAACACAGTAACAAGTCTCAAAATGGAGATGTTACTGGGCCTGCTCGAACAAATCGATGAACAATGGGAGGACAGTGACAGTGTGATACACATACATAAAACCTAAATGAATATGATAGAATATTATCAAGAATAGATGCTATGGATCTTACTGAATAAACAATTCCTGGTCATTTGTTGCTAAATATGATAAGTAAAAGCCTTTTACTAGATCTATTTCCCTACCTTTTCCATTCTAACCCCATCATCTCTGTATCTTTCACATCAAATTTCCTCTCCAGTCTTTTCAGCTTAATTGTTCTTTCTTCTAACACATTGTGTTCTTTTCATCAGCATCTGAATCTATATTATTCTCTTTACCTGGAGCAATAGTTATTATTCTCTTTCTCTCATATACACAAATGAGAGACATGTGCTCTAACACAGAGCCAGAACCACTCAGCATTTTCTGACAGAAGTGCTAAGTGTGACTTTGGATATCAATCAATTTAATGTGTAAATTTCAACCAGAGTTCTAAAAGTTATCATCATGTTGGTCCTATTTCAAGTTCAAATTTACTCCTTCGTTGGGAACTATAAAATCAGACAAAATTCAAAGACATACCATAATTGTTAGCATAGAATTGCTGTGAGTTCTTAAAGGCCATTAATTATATTACATGTGGATGTTCTATAATCTTGGTTGAAATTGAAAGCTCCAATTACTAAAAATTTTTGAACTGGGTCAAGTTACAAACAAAAATGATTGATGAACTACTAACTAGAAACAATACATCATCATTGAGAAATCTTTTTCTTTTATGATCAATTTCTACAATGTCATTGGATTTTTGAAAGGAAAATCTTGTGCAAGGATTAAATACTACATTGGTTAGAGATGAAATTGCCAGACTAGCACTACTCTATCATAGTACGTTTTCTATTGTCTATACTTAGGCTTTCCTTAGATTATCATTTTCCTACCTAAATCTTAGAACAAAACACATTAAAATCATTATGCTCCATACTAACATTTCCTTATGTTTCCATAGTTCTGTTAATTTCTACTGAAAGTATTGAGGAAAGACAATATTCTGTTTCACAATTCTCATACAATCAAAGTCTAGCCTAGTAACATTTAGGTTCTAACTCTGATATCCAAATGGCTAAAGTCAAATCTTCATTCTGACAAGTCTTTAATCTTCCCCAAATTCTTGCCAGCCAGTGGAAGATGTTCCTGGAAATTATATACCCTGACATGCAAAGGCAAGGTAAGCAGGATTAGGGTTCTCTGCTAATTTCTAAAGGTTCAAAGAAATAATAGACTTAACTCAATTATATTAAATTCATTTCCTGTAATGCAAAGAATTTACTGATATGAAATACTTTTAAAATTTATATTGATAATCAGTGGTTTACAATATTACCATACTTTTATCATTGCAAACAATTTTGCAATTAACATAGGACTGCATATGCATTTTGAATTAACATTTTCTTTGGGTAGATACCAATAAGTGAGATATATGAACAATATAATAGTTCTGTTTTAATTTTTATATTTAGAAATAAAGATCATACTATTTTAACCTAAACTTCAAACAAAATGAAAGTAACTTTTAAAGTGTATTCTTTGAAGTCAATGCTGAAAGAATAAAACAAGTTCAATGTTAATTTATGAAATTTTGGGGAAAGCACTGTTTATTACAGTGTTCAATGAAAAACACTCAATTGTGGATTAAGATTGCAATGGCAGAGGTAGTGACAATAGTAAAGTGGATAGGGGACTTGTTTGCATGTGACCGACCTGGGTTTGATCCCCAGTACCACATGTTCTCCCATGAGTATGCTCAGGAGTGATCCATGAGTGAAGAGTAAGGAGTAAGCCCTGAGCACAGGTTGGTATGGCCCAAAACACAAAAGCAAAAACAAGATTGCAATTCCATTTTATTTCTTTTGAATCATAAAACTTCTCTAGAAGATATGCATTTATTTTAACATTTAATCTAGAATAGTAACTTTGACAATATATACAGATTTCAGTGAAAACAACTGATTATTGAAAGATATTAGTAATCAGGCATGCTGCATCCTATAGGAGGTTTTGAGATCATTTTAGTTGTGGCAGTTATTCCCATTCTTACTTCCAACACAAAAAGACATAGAGGTAAATACACAACACACAAACACATAGGTAAATAGTTCTTTGAGTGGTTTTTCCTGTAGGAAAATGAAACTTTTTAATAAGATTCATGTCTATTTTATTTGTGTCATCGGAAAAACAAAATTACTTTTGAGCATACTCCAAAACTTCAATAATTTAACCTCTGGTGGAGCTTGGAAAGCTCTGAAGGATGAAAGAAAGCAATATTAATTTGTTTCCAATGCCGGTAAGTATAAAGAGACAATTTTTTTTTATCAGAAGGATTTTATTACCTGTTTGAGTGGTAAGGTCCGGTGACAAGAGATTTGGGACTGAATGAGGCAGAAGATATGCATTGTCCTGTGACATTCCAAGAGAATGTTTGGGAAGCCTGCCAGACTTCAAGCTGTTAAAACAAAGATAAAGTTTAAAATTACCCCCTTTAGGATATAGCATCACTTGCAGCATTTGCACTCTAAAATATTTAACAACGAAAGAGATATAATTTTATAAAACTTTTTAAGTTATTACTAAGAACTGTATTTTCCTTACCACTGAATTTTTGAAGTTTGCTATAGCAAAGATTCAAATCATAATAGATCAGTTTCTAATTTTTATTCCATTTTAAGCCAGAAGTTTGAATACAATTTATCTGTTGGTGAGACATAAAATTATTCCAGACTTTAATGCTGTAATTACTTTATTCCTATTATAAATACATGCTACTTAGACCTGTGATAGTGACTTACAGAACTAAGATTGTATAGCATGTGAAGTAACTCTGCCTCGCACTTAGAAGTGAAGGATAAATATACATGAGATGTAAACTAAGACCTGACGTTTAGAGCCAGAAGGATAGTGCAGTGGGTAGTGCATTTGCCTTACATGTTCAAAACAGGTTCAATTCTAGCATCCCATATGGAAACCTGAGCCCTGTCACAAATTATTCCTGAACATGGAACCAGATGTAAGCCCTCAGCACTGATTGGTGTGGTACCAAAAAAATTTAACAAAACCTTCAAAGTGAAAGAAAAAAGCAAATAAAAGACAACCCGATTTTCATCATATTTCTATGGCATTGGGAGCCCATGAATACCAGTCTCCCTTCTCTCAATCAAGTAGAATTTTTTCAGTAATATTTTTCAAATGGGGCCATATAACTAGAAATCTTAGAATGGGTGTACTAATAAAAGTTGCCACTTTTCAAACTGGGCTCTTTCTTCATGTAGTTATTTGTAACAGAGAAGCTGAGACTAAATATAAATAGCATAAAGCTAATCCATTCCATTTCTACTATGCCCTCGTGTGAGCAGTTCATGAATTACAACTACAAATTTTAATCTATAAAATGTTGAGTTAAAGTTACCATCTTCTTTAGTAACTGAACTTTAAAAAGGTGCATATTAAGATGGTTTGGGCCATAGGGGAGAGAACCTGTGAGCGTTGGTGAAGAGAAGTTGATACTGGTGGTAAGATCAGTACTGTAACATTATGTGCCTAAAATTCACTGTGATTACCTTTGCAAATCACTGTGCTTTAATAAAATAAAAAATAAAAAAATACATTTAAAAGTCAGTATCTTACTTTTTTAAAATTGAATCATACTGAATTACAAAGTTACAAAGATATTTATGTTTGAGTTACAGGTGTACATTTTACCAATACCAAACACTTGATCAGTGTTCTAAACCCTTCACCACTCTCTCCAGTTTCACTGTTGCAGCAGGCACATTTCCCCACCACTATTTTCTTAGTGTTCCGTTCCCTAACTTTTTCCCGGATCCCCAGCCCAGTGGCAAACTTCCTACTGAATACTAGTTATCTTGTTCTTTGTTTCTATTGCTATTGACATTTGATGTTGCCCTAGGAAGCTTTTTATATCGACATACGAGAGAGATCATTCTTAGTCTGTTTTACCCATTCTGACTAATTTTACTCTACATGATATTCTCAGGATCCATCCACTTTGCAGGAAATTACATAGCATTATCTAATCTTGTACCTGAGTAGTGTTCCATTGTGTGTATGTACTGTAGTTTCTTACACAATCTTACTTTTGTATCCCACATAATAATACAATAAATGCAGTGAGAACATCACTTAGAAGCTGTCACCACAATGAAGAAATGTACAAGTTATTGAATTCCAAGATCAAGATGTTTTCAAATTGCCTAATATATTTCAAGTATATGCCTAAGATATAAACAGAACTTAGTAGAAATTTAGCTTATAAACCTGAGTTATAGGGCATTTTTGCAAAATGATGTAAAATGCTGCGGTAAACAAACCAAGTTACAAAACTTATGAGTTTCATATAAAAACTTTTCCAAAAGTTACTCTTAGTTGAAAACAAATTTTAAGTTAAAACTTACTGTCAAATATACAGTAGCAAACAAAATGAAGTCAAATTTTTCAATGAAGACTATTTTATGAGCCTTAAACTGAGGTATGATTAGCCCATTATTTTTTTATGCACTGATCTGGTTATTATTTTCATAGTATGCCAACATATCATGAAATTCTGTTTTTCATTTTAATGTATGAGTCATATAAATTAATCTCCTTTCTATACAATTTTCATTAATAATTTATTTATTTTGTATTGTTATCCTGTTAGAGTTTTGTCTTGTTTTATGGTTTCCTAACTCTTTTAAGAAGTGTTGAAGTCAAGAATAGTTAAGTACCAGGAGGTCTACTCCATGGCTTGGAAGCCAGCAACACATGCTGGGGGAAAAGGCAGCTCAGATAGAAAAGGGAATACCAAGTAAAGGATGTTTGGAGGACTCGGTCAGGATGTGAGATTCGTGCTGAAAGTAGTCTATGGACCGAACACGATGGTCACTCAATACCTCTATTGCAAACTACAACACCCTAATGGAAAGAGTGAGCAAAAAGCAATTTTCTACCAGAGAGGCGGAGTGGGGTGGAGGGTATGGGGTGAGGGTGGTATGGCTACTGGGATCATTGGTGGTGAAGAATCATTGGCACTGATAGAGGATTGGGTACTCGATCATTGTGTAACTGAAACCCTAGCACAAAAGTTTGTAAGTCTACAACTGAATCTTATGGTGTTTCACTAATAAAAAACATAATTAAAACTTTGAAAAAAGAAGGGTTGAAAAGATAATACTGAGTTAGAACAATGATAATAAGAGATAGATGCTATTCATTTAAAATATCTGAAACAATTAGAAAATCAATTTACATGTATGAGGTTATAGCCAGTCATTGTAAGAAGTTATTATTTTGCTGGATAAGCCTCATCAAATATATAATTTGCTTTAGGGCTCACACTTGGCTATGCTCAGTGATTACACCTCAGGAGGCCATATGCAATGCCAGGGAAGGAACCCAGGTCGACTGTGTGCAAGGCACCTGCCTTGGTTCTGTGCCCAGGGATCACTCCTGGCAAGCTTGGAGTACCATATCATGTAACAGTGATCAAACCTCATGTCAGCCAAACATAAAGCAAGTGCATTATATTCTATATTATTTCTCAGGCCCCCAAACTTGTATATTTTTCCTGCTGTGTTTTTCTTCGCATTATCAGAAATCAATCTACAAACTTACTTCAAGTATACCTGACTCATGATTAGTCCTTGTCATTTTATTTCTCAGTATAAATATTTATTTCAATGCTGCCTTGATTCCGATGATTACTTTCACACAGGCAGCATCCAGAAGTAAGTATCCTGATGATTCCTCTATTTGCATGTGAATCAAATGTTGGTAGTATTCTTTGAAAGCTACATAATTAGGCTAGTTGGTCCAAACTTCTTGATCTATCTCAAAACTTGAAATAGTTTTTTTTTTTTTTTGTCCAATAAGCTTGTTCAGGTCTGAGAGATATTAGTCTGGGGGTTCTGCCGTAAGTTAAATGACTTAAAAGAACTCCAATTTTTCACCATCAGATTTATATTGAAGAATTCAGTTTACCTAACAGTTCATTTACTAGAACCCATGACAACACAATACACTGTCCTCCCGTGGTTCATCGATTTGCTCGAGCAGTAACGTCTCCATTTTTTGAGACTTGATGTTACTGTGTTTGGCATGTTGAATACGTCACAGGTAGCTTGCTATCGATAGCACAGCGGTGGGGCGTTTGCCTTGCGCGCAGCTGACTCAGCCAAACAGGGTTTGATTCCTCCGCCCCTCTCGGAGAGCTCCGCAAGCTACCGAGAGTATCTCCCCTGCACGTCAATGCCTGGAAAGCTATCCGTGACATATTCAACATGCCAAACACAGTAACAACAAGTCTCACGATGGAGACATTACTGGGCCCGCTCGAGCAAATCGATGAACAACGGGAGGACAGTGACACCCATGACATATTGTATAAATAGATGGATCATATTCTCCATTCTAAGAATCATTTCACTCTATAATTTTATGATGTTTCTATGGTTATGAGATTGCACAATTGGAAAATAAATGCTATGTAATTTTCATACATGTCTAATTTTGCTTTATCTGTTGCTGTATCCTTAGCAATACTCATGGTGTTTAACATAAGGTTGCATTCAATAAATAGTTACTTTTTAGTCAATGACAATGATAAGTAACACTGTTCTACTATTGCTACAGCATGCAAATACTACTTAAATTGTTCTGCTCTTGGCCACATGAAGAGCAATCAAGTTGCATTAATTACATGATACTATTTAAGTCCTGTATGCTATACAAACTTAAACATAAAATTAAATCAAATTGACAAGTATTATATTAAATAGGGATATAAGTATACATAGCTGTCATTCTCTAAACAGTTCTACAAGATTAAATATTCTTAAAAGGATAAAGATTTCTAGATTTACACATGCACAGTGATAAAAATGTTTATTCAGTTTTGTAGTAAACAAACATGCATTATGTTTCCATTCAGGGTGGTGGGGTTATGATGCTAGGATTGGGGGTAGGGATGGAAACTGGGAACATTGGCAGTGGGAAATGTACACTGGTGAAGGAATGGGTGTTGGAATAATGTATGACTGGAACCAAATCATGAACAAAGTTGTAGCCGTGTAACTGTGATTCAATTAAAAAATAAAAGAAAAAAGAACATAAAATATTAATGATAGCAGTATTTGGTTTGCTTTTTATAGATATATTAAGAATATGGAGCATATTATGCCTTTGAAGAGCATATGATCCAGTGATAGAGGTGTTTTTTGATCTATGATTTGAATTTACTATTAATAGTATAGTGAGACCATTTGTATAAATCTGCTTCCAACTCTGTTTAAATTTATCAATGAATAACAATCAAAATCCTATGTCTGGTTTTTAAATGAGGAAAATTACTTGTTTTAGATTTTTTCTATATTAATAACAATATTATGAAAAGTGATTTGTAATGGGTAGACCCCCATATGAATAATAAGTAGTAAGATAACTTATTCTTACATTTATACCTAAAGATCCTCCGTAGTAAGAAACTTTTAGCACTAAAGTTCTTGTATTTGCTTTCAAAGATCAAATTTCTGACACTATTTAAGACTGTGTGTGGAAGACTTTGTATAAAGTTGAGAAAAATTGGCCTTAAGATTAACTTACCATATTCTTTAAGAGTCTTACTAGCATGAACATATACCTACATAAAAATCAATCATAAGTATGTGAAACTGCCATTTGGGTGACCAGTTAATTGCTGTATGATAAAATGCCCATCATTGTAATATAGTATTCCTGATAAAAAAAACTTATTTCATTCCTGAGCTCTGTAATAGAATATTTTACACGATACAAAACACCATGTAATTTCTCTTCAACTGAATGGCAATTGCTGATTGCCAATATGTTTTATTTTCTGATTAATTACAAGTACTCCAAAGATCAAAAACAAAAAATTTAAAAAACCTCCTTAGAAACTGAGATGCAAAGGACCGTGCAATTTACTCAGGATTGCCATTTTTCCCCCTAGCTTAGAATTGGCTCCTGCCCGTGAACACTGCTTTGCTCCATGGCCAGTTATTTCTTCAACTCTCAGTAATTCAATGAAAACATACAAAGACATCCTAACTGCAGGCACCTAACCACACAACAACATACAAGAAACAACTCTGAACTGAAAAGGTCACAATGGTAAAATAATGCAGAAACCCACCAGGATTAGTAAGTGAAGATGCTAACCCGGAAGACTCAGCCATAAATAATAAGTTATATAAATTCTCTGATAAGGAATTTAGAGAGGAATTGTTGAAGATATATAAGGATCTCAAAGAAACAATGAAATGCACTTCCAATAAAACACAAGAGGACATGAAAGCAGAAATGAGATTTTTTTAAAATGACAGATCTGAAAAAGTGGTAAGTGAAATGAAAATTCAGCAACTGAGTAATAGCAGCTTAGAATCAGTGAGCTACAAGATGAGGTGCAGAAAATCTCCAGACAATAACAGGTATGAAAGAAAACCTAAAAATAAACCAAAAAATAGTAATATAACTTTTGAATGAATTGAAGAGAAACAACATAAGAATCAGGGGCCCAGAGGAGCAGAAAGACAACCCCGATGAAGGAGCAACAGTCAAAGCCATCATTGCTGAGAAGTTTTCAAATCTGAGAAGTGCATGCACCCAGTTCCAGGACAACAGATGCGTACTAGCTAAAAGAAATCCAAATAAAATTACTCCAAGACACATCTTAATCACAATGGCAAAAACTATATAAAGATTTAATATTAAAAGCATCAAGATCAATGAAGGAAATTATATACAAAAGAGTATCCTGAAGATTTACAGCAAATTTATTAGATGAAACCTGAGGGTTTCCAAAGATAGTAGTGGGATATAGTGAAAAAACTCAATGAAATGAAAGCCTCACCAATAGTTTTTTACCCAGCCAGGCTCTCATTCAGAGTTGAAGGAACAATACACAATTTCACAGAAAAATGCCTACTTAGGGATTCATAAAATCCAAACCATTTTTACAAGAAGAAATAAATGGGATACTTTAAGACATGACAGCCCCCCCCAAACACATCAAACTCCTGAAGATGGCACAAAGCTCCATAACTAGAATCTATGTCAATATCATTGATCTAAAAGCACTAATTAAGAGACACTTTACAAGAAAAAAATCCAAACCTATCAAAAGATTAGAAGAGATGAACAGAACCTTCCTCAATAAATACAACTAGTCAAAAGGCACATGAAAAAGTGCTCTCTATTACTAATAATAAGAAAGATGCAAATCAAAACAATGAGATATCATCTCATGCAACTGAGACTGGCACAGATTGAAAAGAATAAGAAGAATAAGTGCTGACGTGGATGCTGAAAATAGGGACTCTCCTTCACTGCTCGTGGGAATGCCAATTGATCCAGCCTTTCTGGAAAACAGTGTGGACATTCCTCAAAACCCTAGAAATTGAGCTTGCATAAGACCCAGCAATTCCTCCTGAAAATAAACCCTAGTGGCCCCAAAACACTGAAGAAAAGCCATCTGTATTCTTATGTTCATTTAAACACTATTCACAATAGCCAGAATCTGGAAAAAACCAAAGTGCCCAAGAACAGATGAGTGGATAAAGAAATCATAGTACATCTACTCAATGGACCACTACTCCCTACTAGGAAAAAATAAAGTCATGGAATTTGCTTATAAATGGAAATGGATACTATAATTCTCAGAGCCTGGCAAGCTACCCATGACATATTTGATATGCCGAACACAGTAACAACAAGTCTCATGATGGAGACGTTACTGGGCCCGGTCGAGCAAATCGATGAACAACGGGAGGACCGTGTCTACCGTGTGTCTACTATAATTCTGAAATCAGTAAGAGGGACATAGAATTATTTCATTAGTTTGTGGGATACAAAGAAATAAATAAAATTGATACAAATAGTATGTGAAAAGTACCCAGAGACATAGAACAAGGGCCAGGAGGACTGTTCCATGGTAGCAAGCTTGCCAAAAAGGGAGAGCAGGAGTGCAGTTAGTGCAGATAATGAACCATTATGAAAATGATAGTTGAAAATGATCACCCTGGGGGAAAAAACGAGTGCTGAAAGGAGGTAAAGTGATATGCTTCATAAACTTTCAGTGACAGTATTCCAAGCCACAGTGCCTAAAAGGAAAATAAGAGTGAGACTAAAAGACATAGATAGAGGAGAGATAAGTGTGTGCCATTAGAGACAGGCTGGGGGTATGGGTGTTGGGGGACAGGCAGGAGATAAACTGGGGACATTGGTGGTGGGAAAGGTGCACTTGTGAAAGGATGGCTGTTGGAACTTGTATCACTCAAGTTCAATCATGAACAACTTTGCAATGGTATATCTTATGGTGATTAATATATTTTTTGCTTTTTTTGGGTCACACCCGGCGATGCTCAGGGGTTACTCCTGGCTCATGCACTCAGGAATTGCTCCTGGCGGTGCTCAGGGGACCATATGGGATGCTGGGAATCGAACCTGTGTCGGCCACATTGGCTGCGTGCAAGGCAAACACCCTACCCGCTGTGCTATCGCTCCAGCCCCGTGATTAAATTTTTTTTTATTTTTGGGTCACACCTGGCGATGTACACGGGTTACTACTGGCTCTGCACTCAGGAGTTACTCCTGGCTCTGCACTCAGGGGACCATATGGGATGCTGGGAATCGAACCCTGGTTGGCCGCGTGCAAGGCAATCACCCTACCCGCTGTGCTATCTCTCCAGCCCCACCGTGATTAAATTTTTCAAAAAATTAAAATAATCGTAAAAAAAACACCAAAATGGGAAGAGGAAATGTACAAGGACTTTTCTGAGGAAAACCAAGAGAAAACCAACAGAAATGAAAAATGCTCATCATCACTTATTAGGTAAATCCGAATCAAGATGACAATGAGATGCCATCTTACACCAGTAAAAATGGCTCAGATAAAAAATACTGAGAAGGGGCTGGAGTGATAGTACAGCGGGTAGGGTATTTGCTTTGCACGTGGTCAACCCGGGTTCAATTCCCAGCATACCATATGGTTCTCTGAGCACCGGCCGGAGTAATTCCTGAGTGAAAAGCCAGGAGTAACCCATGTGCATTGCCGGGAGTGACCCAGAAAGCAAAAAAGAAAATTAAAATATACTGATAATTATCTGTGTTGGTGGAGGTATGTTGAAAGAACTCTAAAGCTTATAAGAATGATACCTTGTTCAACCTTTATGCAAAACAATATGAAGATATCTCAAACAAAGAATAAGATCTATCAATTTCACTTCTGGGAATCTATTCCCAGAACACAAAAACACTTATTAGAAAAGACATATGCACACAATTATTCATGCAGCACTTAGTACTGTAGCAAAGATATGGAACAAACCCAGGTGTCCAATGATATATAAGTGGATTATGAGCACATGACATAGACATATATATCAACTTTGGAATACTACACAGGTGAAAGCATTACAGATTTCTTTAGAAAGATATTGGCAGAAATAAATCTGTCCACTGTCAGCAATTGAACGTATTTATTGGTTCAACATAATTTTTCATTTAAAAAATAACCACCATGACTTTTTTTAAGATTTAGAATTTTGTTACTTTAGCATTTGTTATATATTCCTGTTTTCTGCTTTTTTTATTTAAAAAATTTTAATAGTGAGACATCACGAGGTACAGTTGCAGACTTACACATTTTTGTGCTTGGGTTTCAATTATACAATGATCAAATACCCATCCCTTCACCAGTGCCCATTTCCCACCACCACGGATCCCAGTATCCCTCACACCCTCCATACCACCCCATCCCACCCTGCCTCTGTGGCAGGGCATTCCCTTTTGTTCTCTCTCTCCTATTGGGTGTTGTGGTTTGCAAAAGAGGCAATGGGTAACAATCATGTTTAGTCTATAGTCTACTTTCCGCATGCTTCTCCCATCCTGCAGGATCCTCCCAACACCTTTATTTGGTATTCCCTTCTTTATCTGAGCTCCCTTTTCCCCTAGTATTTGTGGTTGGCCTCCAAGCCATGGAGTAAAATTCCTGGTACTAATCTCGGCCATTCTTGGGTGTTTGTCTCCTATTTTGTTACTTTATGTTCCCCAGATGAATGCAATCTTTCTATGTCTATTCCTTTATTTCTGAGTCATTTCGCTTAACATGATACTTTCCATGTAGTACCACTTGTATGTAAATTTCGTGACTTCATCTTTTCTAACAGCTACATAGTACACCATTGTGTAAATGTACCAAAGTTTCTTTAACCAGTCATCTGTTCTCAGGCACTCAGGTTTTTTCCAGATTCTGGCTATTGTAAAGAGTGCTGCAATGAACAGACAATTGCAGATGTCACTTGGACTATACATTTTTGCCGCACTGGGATATATTCCCAGGAGTGGTATTGCTGGATCAAATGGGAGCTCAATTTCTAATTTTTTGAGAATCGTTCATACTGTTTTCCAAAAGGGCTGAACCAGTCAGCATTCCCACCAACAGTGAAGGAGTGTCCCTTTCTCACCACATCCGCGCCAGCACCGGTTGCTTTTGTTCTTGTGGATATGGGCCAGTCTCTGTGGTGTGAAATGATATCTCATTGTGGTTTTGATCTGCATCTCCCTGATGATTAATGATGTGGAGCATTTTCTCATGTGCCTTTTAGCCATTCGGATTTCTTCTTTGTGAAAGTTTCTATTCATTTCATTTCCCCATTTTTTGATGGGGTTGAATGTTTTCTTTTTGTGGAGTCCAACCAGTACTTTGTATATCCTTGATATTAAGCCCTTATTGGTTGTGTATTTGGCGAATATCCTTTCCCATTCTGTAGACTGTCTTTGTATTTTGGTCACTGTTTCTTTTGAGGTGCAGAAGCTTCTTAGTTTAAGATAGTCCCATTTGTCTATCTCTGTTTTAACTTACTTGGCCAGCGAACACCATGACTTTTTAAAAACTGAAGACACTGACAGTATTCTCTTTATTAAATAATTTAAAATGATTACAACACATCACAATCTGTAATTTACTAAGATGCTGATACACTTTCTTGTATATCATGCTGAAAACGTCATAAGTATCGGCGAAGAGAGCCCCTAACATAAAAATTACCAAGAAGTATAATGAAAAACATTGTTCAATGGTGTGATCTCCTAAACAATTATTTTTGTTATTATGTGAGATTACAACCACGTATGGCCATAAAGAGACTTGCATTTTTGTTTAGCATTTTGAAATCTTATTTTCCAGGTTTATCAAAAATAAAAGTCAAGATGGTTACCTTGAGAACATGAGTATACCATCTTCCAATTTGCACACTTTTCTATAGAGCTCTTTTTTGATTCCCACAAAAATGCCATGACAACCATAACTTATTTAAGCTTATTATTCAGCATTAAAGCATTCAACAGACTTTGTTATTCTGGCACTTAGGTATCACGAGCTCTTTTTCATTATCGAGTAATTAAACTTTGCAGCCCATAAACATATTTCTAAACATTGGTGTATAACAAAAGCAGTAGAATCCTTTTAGTTACTAAGCAACCTAAACTGAATAATTTCCTCTACCATTTTAAAAGAGGCACTCTACTGTGACCATAAACAGTAATTACAAACAGAATCCATTTGAGAACATATTCAGTTTACAAATTAAATGAATTACTGGCTAATTTACCACTTAACATTTCCTTCCACATTTGTATAGCTGTATGGAATGAATAATAACTGGCTTACATTTTCAACCAAATTTCACAAATTATTGTTTCTGCTGTTGGAATTTAATTGTGCTGCTAATAGTTTAGTGAACTCAATCAATTTTCAAAATAATGAGGTAAGGTTTCTGAAAATAATTTTAAGGTTAAGTTCTTTCTTTATAAAACATTTTCCCCAGTACATTCCACTTTAAATAAACTGGAAAGTTACCTTAAAATTTACAAAATATTTAATGACTTACAAAAGAATACCTTTTCCTAAAATGTATATATGCAATTAAATAATGAAATATTTGACTAAAACATACAATAAACGCTTAGCCAAATATTTAATAAAGATATAATGAAAACTTCCATGGAAACCAGAACTATTAAAATAAGCAGTTGGTATATATATGGAAAATAATAAATCAGCCCATCAATGCAGTCAGTACTGTAGTATCTAATATTAAGTCCTCCTTTCTCCACCACATACTTCACACTTTAAACAAGACTTAAAGTATATAATGTTTTGAGGAAAAGAGAGATATAGAGGTGTATTTGTCTTAGAGTTTGATTAAGGAAAAGCTACAGCTGTTAGAATATCTTCAGAGAATTTCTCCCTTTCACATAAGTTTATGAACATTTTTTATTATTATCCTACATAGAATTCTTTTAAATATTTTTTGTTTTTCAGTATTTTTGTATTACTGGGTGAAAACTCTTTACTAGAATACATCATTATGATTTAAATATTAATAAAGGAATTATTCTTAATTTGATCTTGCCTATTGCCTAATTCACAAGCCTAAATTTGATTTAAGTATTTATATAATTTCCAAAATACAAGGGGTGTTTCGTCTTGTCACTTGGTATATTTTGGAGACTGAAAATTCCTCAAAATCAAATATACAAATGTACATCAGTTGATTCTCTAAAAACAAAACCCGAAATCTAAAATTTAATCTTTCAGATTTTCTACAGAATATGTTTTTTTTGTGGGGTATTAGACAGAGTAGACAATACAAGGTTCCTGTTCCATTTACTATACTAATACAAGTACTCTAGTACTCTCACTATACATATATATATGTGTGTGTGTGTATAAACACACATATATATGTGTGCCTGTGTATTGTTTGATAGAATCTGTGGCATTAATCCACTATTAATATACACTATAACTATTGATAACACAAATTACCATTACACAGAAAGTAAAAATCCTTTAGTAAGTAAACCTGTGGTTTCACATGGAGGAACACAGTATTCCCAACTGTTTCTCAACATAACAGCTGCAGTGTCAATAATCTAAGACCCTGGGGATCTTCTCACAGTCTTCTCACTGTGCTCACAGATGTTATTATTTGTCTAATCACCAGTTCAGTGATTGCAGAAGAAAATTTTTACCACAGAGCTAAAGGGAAAGCCCTAGCAGCCTTCTACTTAAAGGACATATTTTCAACTTGAATCAAATAAAACTACACTGAGTGTCATCAGTTATTTTATGTGAGCACATGCTTAGCAAATAAAACCTCAAGTTAAAAGTTTAGGGTATTTTTAATATCTATTCAGCTGCATATAACTGTCTACATTATGTTATATGGATTCTTACTTTTTAAAAAAATTCCCTAAAACTCTATGTAGCGGTTCCAAGGAGGCAGAAAATAGTTTAAGTTGTAGTAATGCAATTAAATCTCTCAATAACAATTAACTAAAATTAAAACTTTCAGGAAAACATACTAGACACTGGATACTATTGTGCTTAACAAAACAACTGCTCCACATTAAGGGAAATTATTAAATTTGAACAATAAATTTAATACAAAAAATAATTTTTACATACTTTGAGTAGATATATAGTACAGAAGTAATGCGCTTGATTAACATGCAACCAATCTTGATTTAACCCCTAGTATTGCATATGGTATCCCAAGATCTTCCAGGGGTCACATTGGGGCCCAGAACCAGGAATAGTCCCTGAGGACTTTCAACAATCCCTGTTACAAATTCTTACATACTTTTGTTAACTTATTTCTCAACAATAACTTTGCAGGAAACTTTAATAGGTTAGACTTAAGGATGCTAATTGAGTACTTATAATCATACAGCAAACTGTTCACACAATAAAAAATTAAGAAAAACTTTCTGATTGTAAATTCTTACCATGATAGCAACTTGTTTTTGGCATTTTGGGTCACACTCCGCGATGCACAGGGGTTACTCCTGGCTTTGCACTCAGGAATTACTCCTGGCGGTGCTTGGGGGACCATATGGGATGCTGGGAATCGAACCGGGTCAGCTGCTTACAAGGCATTGTGCTATCGCTCCAGCCCCCATGATAGCAGCTTTTTCAAAAGTGTTGCCTATAATTTCTTTAAACAAAGTTTCCTTTAATAACAACATAGAATATTTGTATATTTTCTGTTTGACTTCATAGATCAGATTAACAAATTTTATTTAGACTACGAAAAGACATATGTTCAGCAAATTTTTTAATTTTTATTATGCCAATTTTTCTCAAACTTATTTATGTATTGCTTTGGGGGCAATACCTGGCTGTACTCATGATTCACTTCTGACTCTATGTTAAGGGATTACTGCTGGCAAAGCTCAGGGGACCATATGTAGTTCTAGGGATCAAACTCAGGTTAACAGCATGCAAGACAAGCACCTTAAGATATGTACTATTGCTCTAGCCTCTCTTTAGCTTATTAGATTCAAAAACTTTCTGAGAAAAAAAACAAAGTGACCCAGGAATTGATGACAAATTTGATGGGGATGTGTTTTTAAAAGGGTATATATATATATATATATATATATATATATATATATATATATGTTACTGGGCCCGCTTGAGGAAATTGATGAACAATGGGAGGACTGTGACCGTGATTTGTGAGCTCTACAGATCTTATCAAAAATGGATGACCATAGATAAATAATATGATGATGTAAGAAAAATTATGAAGCCATGCCCAGTTTTTAAATAATAGCTTACAGGGTATGGAATATTATGTTTCATTCAGATTAGTTAAAATAAAACTTTTCCAGTAGGCCGTTCTAGTAAATCAATGTCTTACCAGGTTTGGTCAGTAACTGCTCAAAGAACATACATCAGTCAGAGCTGCACTGACTTGACAGTAGCCAAGATCTGAAAAAAGCCTAAGTGCCAAAAAATGGATGTGTGAATGCAGAAATTGTAATGTGCATGTATATATGTATGCATGTATTAAAATACATATACATATATTTAAATTACTCAGTTATGAGAAAAGATAAAATGTTGTAACTTCCTGCAATGTGGGTAAAATTGCAGATAAATAATGGTAGGTGAAGTGGATCATAAATAAAATAACAAATAACTGCTAAACACACCCATGTGTGGAGTATAAAGAAAGAAAGCAAGGGATAGCATTCTCTCAGGTGGAAATACACCCTAAGATATGGCTAATGTTTACAATAGCTAGAATATGGAAAAAACCTGAGTGCTCAAGAACAGACGACTGGTTAAAGAAACTTTGGTACATCAACACAATGGAGTACTATGTAGCTGTTAGAAAAAATGAAGTCACGAAATTTACATACAAGTGGTACTACATGGAAAATATCAAGCTAAGCGAAATGAGTCAGAAAGAGAGGGACAGACATAGAAAAATTGCATTCATCTGGGGACATAAAGTAATAAATTAGGAGACTAACACCCAAGAATAGCTTTGATAAATACCAGGAGGTTCACTCCATGGCTTGGAGGCCAGCCGCACACGCTAGGGGGAAAGGCCCCTCAGATAGAGAAGGGAGCACCAAATAAAGGATGTTGGGAAGATCCGCCCATGATGGGAGATGCATGCTAAAAGTAGACTATAGACCGAACACGATTGCCACTCAATGCCTCTTTTGCAAACCACAGCACCCAAAAGGAGAGAGAGAACAAAAGGGAGTGCCCTGCCACAGAGGCAGGGTTGGATGGGGGTGGAAGGGATACTGGGATTGGTGCGGGTGGAGAATGGGCACGGATGGAGGGATGGGTACTTGATCATTGTATAACTGAAACCCAAGCACAAAAATTTGTAAGTCTACAACTGTACCTCGTGGTGTTTCACTAATAAAAACATAAAAATAAAAAAAATAAAATCATAAAAGCTGAAAAAAGATATGGCTAATAGCTCTGTAATCTGAGAGTGGTGTTAGAGATAATAGTGATATTAACAATGATAAATTGGGATGATAGTGTAGGGATTTAGGCACTCTGGTTGTTGTTGGTGGGTATGATATTAGCAGCATTGCAAGCTTAAAATTGGTACTATTAAATAAGCAAAATAATAAATAATTTTTAACTGCACCTCTAAGATGCAGTTTTGAATCCCTGAATAAACATTCCACAGTGACATGCCATCTGGAATTATGAAACTCCTTGTTTAAATACCAAATCACTTGCTGTGACTGATCAGATGTTGACCAAACTTCAGTTTCCCATTCAACACTATGCATTTATGTGATTGTAGAACACTATAAGGTTTATTATTTTCTTCTCATTAGGTGAGATGAAAGAAATGGACAGATAAGTCCACACATTTATCAGAATGAGGCTTATGTGTATTTTCAGGATGATGGAAACTCTGCAAAGAAAATAAAACAAACAGGTTGAGTTTCCTTTGCCTTCTTTTTTTCCTCTTTTTTTACTATTCTTTTTAGCTTTTTGGTCACACCCAGCGATTCTCAAGGATTTCTCCTGGCTCTACACTCAGGAATTACTCTTCATCGGTGCTCAGGGGACCCTTGTGTGATTATGGGATTCTGGGGATCAAAACTGGGTGAGGTACGTGCAAGGCAAACACCCTCTCCACTGTACTGTTGCTCTGGGCCAACTTTACCCTCTTTCTTAGCCACTCTCTACACTTGCTGAGGATTGAAAATATAAAAGTACACTTTACAAAAACTTGCTCTAATAATAATTATGTTTGAGCCCACCCTGAGGTACATTAAATATATAAATAAGGTGATTTACAATTTAAACACTTAAAATAACTTCGCAGTATATTTTATAAAAAAAAAATAATAATTCCCAATTCTTAACTGTAGGCTGCAGTTCTACCAAAAGCATTCAGAGTACATAATCGAAATGGAAAGGGGGTAAGTAATTATCTAATGGAGAAATCTGATCAATATTACAATAGCCAGATAATCAAAATCAATTCCAACCATGATAAGTCATAGAAATATGTACCCCTGATGTGATATGATAAAAACGTAACTTTATTTCTGTCATCTACTTCCCCCAAATACAATTGAATAATGGGAAATATAATAAAATTAAAAATAAAAAAACTCAGTGAAAGGGCATTTAAAAATACCTGACTCATCAAAAATACCTGATTCATCCAAATATGTTAAGATCATTCAAATCAAGAAAAGTATAAAAAACTGTCTTACCAAGAAGAATCAAAGGACATAACCCCGAAATAAAATAAGTTTTTAAAAGGAAATGAAATGTCTAGGGTGATACAGATAAGCAGATAAGGTGCTTCATTTGTATGCAGCTGACTGGGGTTCAATACCTATCACCCTGTATGTTCACCTCAACACTACCAGGAGTAATCCCTAAGCAATGAATAAGTAAATCCAAATTATCACTGAGTGTGGTACAAAACAGAAAAAGAAATTTTAAAATCCCAAATATTCATGAAATATAATTTTCACCTGCGTCTTGGCCATTGATGGATCTGGGTGGAGGATGCTCAGCCCCGATCCAAGCAGGCTTGGAGATCTCAGCCCCAGGACCCGCATGCCTTTGTTCCTCTGCCAGTACCTTCATGCATGTGGAGAGTGGTATCAGCATGGTTGTGGTGGGTTCTGGAGGTCTTCGGCTGCTGGAGCTCTGCTTGGGGCAGGAGGGAAACTCAACCCGCCCCCCTCCAAGGGGCCCTGGCGAGGACAGCCAGGCATGGGGGCAGGAGACTTTGAGCTGTTCTCTTCCGGGAGCTGGGTTTTATAGTCTCTACGTCTTGGCTGTTGATGGGATTACACGGTGCTGGGGGTCAGTTGGTGGGTGTGACCCCTGCCTACTGGAAGATGGAGGATCTGGGTGGAGGATGCTCAGCCCCTATTCGAGCAGGCTTGGAGATCTCAGCCCCGGGACCTGCATGCCTTTGTTCCTCTGCCAGTACCTTCATGCCTATGGAGAGGGATCTCAGCGTGGTTGTGGCGGGTTCTGGAGGTCTTCAGCTGCTGGAGCTCTGCTCGAGGCGGGGAGGGAAACTCAACCTGCCCCCATACGAGGGGCTCTAGTAAGGACAGCCAGGCATGGGGAAAGAGACTATAAAACCCAGCTCCCGGAAACAAGCGGCTGCGCGACATCTTATTATCTTATTCTTCCTTTGGACAACCTGGCAGGCTACCGAGTGTGGCCTGCCCACATGGCAGAGTCTGGCAAATGCCCTGTGGTGTACCCAATATGCCAAATACCAGTAACAATGATGGGTCTCATTCTTCTAACCCTGAAATAGCCTTGAATATGACACTTTTTAAAATCTCAGGGCTAGGACGAAGGAGACGATACAGGTGCCTGCTCGAGGCAATCGACGAACAACAGGATGATCGTGGTCGTGATAATTTTCATCAAATAAAAGCAAAAAGTAGGGGACCAGAGAAATAGTACAGTGGGGAAGGCATTTGCTTGCACTGGTCAACCTTGGTTCAAAACAAGAATCCAAAATGGTTCCCCAAATTCTTTAGATGAAAACCCTGAGTGCAGAGCCAGGAGTAAACCCTGAGCACTGCTGGGTGAGACCCCCAAACAAATAAAATTTAAAATTTAAAATAACATATCCTCCCAGGATGGGGGAAGCATGCTGAAAGTAGACTATAGACTAAACATGATTGTCACCCATTGCCTCTTTTGCAAACCACAACACCCAATAAGAGAGAGAGAACAAAAGGGAATGCCCTGCCACAGAGGCAGGGTGGGATGGGGAGGATGGGGGGTGTGAGGGATACTGGGATCTGTGGTGGTGGGAAATGGGCACTGGTGGAGGGATGGGTATTTGATCATTGTATAATTGAAACCCAAGCACAAAAATCTGTACCTCATGATGTCTAACTATCAAAAATTTTTTAATATATAAAAATAAAGTAACATATCAACATACTCAAAATATTTAATATGTGTAAATAGTATCTATAAAAGTGCTTGAATTTTCCTGAATGTCAGAAATCAAAGCATGTTTGCAATTATTATTAGGCTTCAATATTTCTTCTGCATTTTTTGGTTGTAGTTAATTCTGTTTTGATGTTGTAGTCTTATCAGTTATGCTCAGGGCTTACTCCTGACTCTGTGCTCAGAGATCAGTCCTGCAAATTCTCTGGTTTCATAGAACAAAATAAATTTTAGATAATACTTAGTTATGCTGACAAACGTTCTATCATATGGCTGTATGATTTTAGAAAATGTTATCACTCTCTTTATAAAGTAATGATACAGTCCCCTTCACACAATTAGTCTTTCCCTCCTATTATATCTTAATGATTTAGTTAAACACACCCTTAAAAATCCCTATAAATTTACTGCATGTTACTAGACTCACTGGTGTCTAGATTTTGGATATTTTTGTCAGTTCATTCATTTTCACAACTAGAAAAATCTTCAAATTTTATGAGAAAGGTCATACATCACGTTAACATTCAAACAACCACTCTGCCTCAAAAGAATATATTTACGCTCTCATTTCACATTCCTTTCATTATTACAGTATCACACAGACCTAAGATATTGCACCTTCACACCATTAAATGTGATGTACAGAGCATCATATTATTATACTGCATATGACAAAGAAATTTGAGCATTCACAGAATTCTGGTAATTATACCATTCTCACTTTGGACTATGGGACAGCTGCTTTACTGTAATGTCACTCTGCTTAAAGTCCATGTAAATATTAGTTCCTCTGTATTATACTTATAATTGAAAAAACATTACAGTATTAGCATGGACAAAATTATGCTTACTCAAGAGGAAATATAATGTAAATTAAATGCTTAAGATTCAAACTGGATGTAATCACCGCCCCCCACAACAGGTACTGCTGGCGCGCACTCTCCACCCCAACTCAACTCGGGACCCAGAAACCCAGACACCACCTCCAGCCCCAGGCAGGGGATCCTCCAGCAGCAGAATCCACTTCCACAGAGAGCGAAGGTCCATGTAATCGCCGCTCCCCACCCAACAGGTCTGTGGACTAGCATCTTGACTTGCTGGGGGCGTGGTCATTACTGTAGGGGAGTGGTCTCCATTTAAAGTGGGCGTGTGCTCCCAAAGTGGGCGTGGCCTTCTCCAGAGCGGCAGTTATATTTCCTACCCCCGCAATCTGGACATTTACCCCAGCCCTTGACATCTAATTCTGTGGGGAAAAATTCCGGCCACTTAAACTATAATACAATAATAATCCACTGGCCTACTCCAAGTCTAACAAAAGACCAATACACAATAGAAGCTGTATAGAACACCTTCTACAAACCTTCACTAGATGCCCGTAATAGGCCAGAGAAAGAAATGCCAGAAAAGATGCTCAGACCCTAGAAAGAGAGAAGGGTGTCCACCACAGACTGGCCTTATCCAGAATCCTTTCCCACAATAAGAGTGAACAGTGCTAGTGAATTCCAGGGTTTTACCACTAGACAAACAAAACAACATGAAGAAACAACTCAAATCTCCACTACAAGGTGAAGACGAGGAAAAGATTCCCAAACCCTCAACCGGGGTCACATACAAATATGCTCTCCCCGATAAAGAACTCCGGGATGAAATGCAGAGGATGTTCAAGGACCTACTGAAAGAATCAATGGAAGAGATAGCCAGAAAACTAAAATAAGAAGTGAAAGAAACAACAGAAAGTCCACAGAAGTGTCACAGATAAAGGACTCGGTAGATGGAATTAAAAATTCAGTAAGTGCCCTTAGCAATAGGATAAGTGCAGCTGAAGAGAGGATCAGTGAGCTTGAAGGTGAGCAACAGAAATCCCATAGGGAAAAACAAACAATGGAAAAGCAGCTCAAAATGGCTCTTAGGAGAATCAGAGGCCTAGGGAACAACGCCAAGAGGAACAACATTAGAATCATTGGAGTACCAGAAGGGCAGGGAGGCAACCCCAATGAAAAAGCCACAGTCAAAGAAATCATTGCCGAAAAGTTCCCAGAGTTAAAGAATGCAGACATACAGATCCAAGGAGCCAGAAGGATGCCAGCAAAAAGAGACCCTAATAAAAACACTCCAAGGCATATCATAGTCAGAACGATAGATGCTGTGGACAGAGACACATTATTACAAGCAGCAAGGTCAAGGAAGGATATAACATTCAAAGAAGCACCCCTTAGATTTACAGCAGACCTATCAGAGGAAAACCTCCAAGCGGGAAGAAAATGGCGAGATATAGAGAAAAAACACAATGAAATGAATGCCTCACCAGGAATACTTTATCCAGCTAAACTCTCACTCAAACTTGATGGAACTACACATCATTTTGTAGATAAACAACAGCTCAGGAACTTCATAGACTCAAAACCAAAACTAAAAGAAGGGTTAAAGGGACTTCTGTAGGATAAGAAGGAAAACATTTAGAAACACAACCAGCCCCTATAGAAACATGGCACAAAATCCCATAACAATAATCTTCCTTAATGTCAACGGCCTAAATGTACCAATCAAGAGACACAGAGTGGCAAAATGGATCCAGAAACAGAACCCAACATTCTGCTGCCTACAAGAAACTCATCTGAAAAATCAGAGCAAAAACAGACTCAAAGTGAAAGGATGGAAAACAATCCTGCTAGCAAACAACTCCCTCAAAAAAGCTGGGGTGGCCATACTAGTATCCGACAACATTAATTTCACGTTGAAAAAGATAAGAAGGAACAGCAAAGGGCACTTTCTCCTCAAGGGATACATACAACAGGAAGCAATCACACTCTTAAATGTATATGCACCTAACGAGGGAACAGCTAAATACTTGAAACAACTGCTAACAGATTTTAAGGAGGACATTGCTAGCAACACACTAGTAGCTGGAGACTTCAACATTGCCCTATCACCTCTGGATAGATCAACAAGAACAAAACTCAGCAAGGAAACATTGGCTTTGAAAGAAGAAATAGAAGAGAAAGGACTTATAGATCTGTACAGGGCTTTACACCCCCAAAAGAAAGAATACACATTCTTCTCCAGTGTGCATGGAACATTTTCCAAAATAGACCATGTGCTAGGCCACCAAACATACCTCAGTAGAATCAGGAAGATAGAAATACTATCAACAGCCTATTCAGACCACTATGCACTGAGAATAGAAATGAATCACACACAGACACGGAGAACAAAATCAAACACCTGGAACTTAAGCAACTCGATGCTGAACAACGAATGGATCAGGAAGGAAGTCAAGGACGAAATCAAAAGATACCTGGAAACAAATGAGAATGAAGACACGAGCTACCAGAACTTATGGGATGCAGCGAAAGCCATTTTAAGGGGAAAATCTATAGCTCTGCAAGCATATCTCAGGAAAGAAGAAAGGATGCACACAAACAACTTGACTTCACAGCTCAAGATCCTACAAAAGGAACAACAGAAGGAGCCCAAATTGGGCAGAAGGAAAGAGATCATAAAACTTAGAGCAGAAATCAACGACATGGAAACCAAAGAAATAATCCGAAAGATCAATGAAACTAAGAGTTGGTTCTTTGAGAAAATAAATAAGATAGATAAACCACTAGCAACACTCACAAAGAAACAGAGAGAGAGAACCCTAGTAAACCGAATAAGAAATGAGAATGGAGATATCACAACAGAAACCAAAGAAATTCAAAAGATAATCAGAGGCTACTTTGAAATTCTGTATGCCACGAAACAAGAGAACCTAGAAGAAATGGATAAATTCCTGGACTCCTATAATGTCCCAAAGCTGAATGAAGAAGATATAGAGTATCTGAATAGACCTATTCATATCAAGGAAATTGAAACTGTAATCAAAAGTCTTCACAAAAACAAAAGCCCAGGTCCAGATCGATTCACTAGCAAATTTTTCGAAACATTTGAAGAAGACCTATTACCAGTTCTTCACAAGCTTTTCCAGGAAATTGAAAAAACACAAATCCTCCCAAACAGTTTCCTTGAAGCCCATATCTTCCTAATACCAAAAGGAATCAAAGAAACCACAGAAAAAGAAAATTACAGGCCTATATCCCGGATGAACACGGATGCAAAGGTTCTCTACAAAATACTAGCAAATAGAATTCAACAACTCATCAAAAAGATCATACACCATGACCAAGTGGGATTCATCCCGGGGATGCAAGGATGGTTTAACATTCGGAAATCAATCAACATAATCCATCATATCAACAAAAGGAAAGATAAAAATCATATGACCACATCAATAGAGTCAGAGAAAGCATTTGACAAGATCCAGCACCCCTTTATGATGAAAACGGTCGCCAAAATAGGGATAGAGTGGACTTTCCTCAATACAGTTAAAGCCATCTACCACAAACCTACAGCAAACATTATACTCAATGGGGAAAAACTGAGAGCCTTCCCCCTACGATCAGGGGCGAGACAAGCATGCCCACTCTCTCCACTACTGTTCAACACAGTACAGGAAATACTTGCAATAGCGATTAGGCAAGAAAAAGATATTAAGGGAATCATGGTAGGGAAGGAAGAAATCAAGCTCTCACTATTCACAGATGATATGATACTATACTTAGAGAAACCTAAAACCTCTACCAAGAACCCCCTAGAAACAATAGATCTGTACAGTAAATTTGCAGGCTATAAAATCAATACCCAAAAGTCCATGACTTTCCTATACGCAAATAGTGAGAGAGAAGAAAATGACATGAAGAAAACAATCCCGTTCACAACTGTGCCCCAGAAATTCAACTACCTAGGAATTACCTTAACTAAAGAAGTAAAGGACCTATACAAAGAAAACTACAAAACACTACTTCAGGAAATAAAAGAGGACACATGGAAATGGAAAAATATCTCCTGTTCATGGATTGGGAGGATTAACATTGTCAAAATGGCAATACTTCCCAAAGCAATGTGAAAATTCAATACGATCCCTATTAGGATACCCATGACATTCTTCAAAGAACTGTAGCAAACACTCCTGAAATTTATATGGAACAATAAGCCCCCACGTATAACTAAAGCAATTCTTGGGAAAAACAAAATGGAAGGAATCAACCTCCCTAACTTCAAACTCTACTACAAAGCAGTAATAATTAAAACAAAAGCAGAACAGCAGACCAATGGAACAGAGTTGAATATACTGACATCCCCCCCCAAACATATGATCATCTAATCTTTGATGAATGAGAAAGAAATGTGAAGTGGAGTAAGGAAAGCCTTTTTAAGAAATGGTGCTGGCAAAACTGGAAAGCTACATGCAAAAAATGGGCTCAGAAATCTGCCTAACACCATGTACAAAAGTAAGATCAAAGTGGATTAAAGCCTCAACATCAGACCGGAATCCATTAGGTATATTGAAAACAAAGTCGGCAAAACCCTCCATGACATTGAAGCTAATGGTGTCTTCAAAGGTGCCCCGCCACTGGCTAAGCAATTGAAAACAGAGATAGACAAATGGAACTATCTTAAACTAAGAAGCTTCTGCACCTCAAAAGAAACAGTGACCAAAATACAAAGACAGTCCACAGAATGGGAAAGGATATTCGCCAAATACTGATCCGACAAGCGGTTGATATCAAGAATATACAAATTACTGGTTGAACTCCACAAGAAGAAAACATCCAACCCTATCAGAAAATGGGGAGATGAAATGAACAGAAACTTCATCAAAGATGAAATCCAAATGGCTAAAAGACACATGAGAAAATGCTCCACATCATTAATCATCAGGGAGATGCAGATCAAAACCACAATGAGATATCATTTCACACCACAGAGACTGGCCCACATCCAAAAGAACAAAAGCAACTGGTGCTGGCGCGGATGTGGCGAGAAAGGGACCCTCCTTCACTGCTGGTGGGAATGCCGACTGGTTCAGCCCTTTTGGAAAACAGTATGGATGATTCTCAAAAAACTAGAAATTGAGCTCCTGTTTGACCTAGCAATTCCACTCCTGGGAATATATCCCAGAGAGGCAAAAGAGTATAGTCGAAGCAACATCTGCAATTGTCTTTTTATTGCAGCACTGTTTACAATAGCTAGAATCTGGAAAAAAACTTAGTGCCCAAGAACAGATGACTCGTTAAAGAAGCTTTGGTATATCTACATAATGGAATACTATTTAGCTGTCAGAAAGGATGAAGTCATGAAATTTACATACAAGTGGTACTACATGGAAAGTATCATGCTAAATGAAATGAGTAAGAAAGGGAGGGATAGACATAGAAAGATTTCATTCATCTGGGTAACATAAAGTAACAAAATAGGAGACTAACACCCAAGAATAGCCGAGATAAGTACAAGGAGGTTACTCCATGGCTTTGAGGACAGCCGCACACGCTAGGGGGAAAAGCACCTCAGATAGAGAAGGGAGCACCAAATAAAGGGTGTTGGGAGGTTCCTCACAGGATGGGAAATGCCTGATGAGAGTAGAATATAGTCTGGACAAGATTGCCACTCAATGTCTCTTTTGCGTGTTGGGAGGTTCCTCACAGGATGGGAAATGCCTGATGAGAGTAGAATATAGTCTGGACAAGATTGCCACTCAATGTCTCTTTTGCAAACCACAACACTCAAAAGAAGAGAGGTAACAAAAGGGAATACCCTGCCACAGTGGTAGGGTGGGATGGGTGGAAGGGGAGTGGGAGGAATACTGGGACTGGTGGTGGTGGATAATGGGCACTGGTAGAGGGAAGGGTATTTGATCATTATATAACTGAAACCCAAGCACAAAAATTTGTATGTCTACAACTGTACCTCATGGTGTTTCACTAATAAAAATTTAAGGAAAAAATATTCAAAATGGATTTTAAATAGTAATTGAAAAGAATATTTTCAACTCTTTTTTCCTCTAGATCCCTACTTTCCCCCTACGTTAGGTGGCACGGCAAGCAGAAGCATAGATGGGAGGCTGGTACCCACACTGAGTTAGTCCCTTTCATAGAGACCCCAAGAAAAGGAAGAAGCACAGTGTTTGAGCACTATTTCTCAAGATATCCATTTCACCCCAGTTAGGAAGACCTGTGAAGTATATGGTCACTATGCAGCCACACAAAATAGTTATTGGAGACTTCAACACTGCTCTGTCACATCTCGATAGATCAGCTAAATCAACTCTTCTCTAAGGAAATAGTTGCTGTGAAGGAAGAAATGAAATAGAAGTGTTTAGTAGATATATAAATGACTTTTAATCCTCAAACTTCTGAATACATATACCTCTGCAACCCACATGGGACATTTCCTAGAGTAGAACACATGCTGAAACACAAAATATACATCCGCAAAGTCAAGAAAATAGAAATTATACCAAGTATCTTCTCAGTCCATAGTGCAATGAAAATAAAAGTTAATCACAAACTTAATTGGAGAAATAACTCAAACAACTGGAGATTAAATAGCTCCTTTATGAAAAACCAATGGGATTGAGCAGAAATCTAAAAGGAAATTAAAATTCCTGGAAAAAAATAATGATGAGGACATGACTTATCAGAACTTGTTGGACACAGAAAAATCAGTTTTAAAAAGAAAATTCTTAACTATGGAGCATTCATCAGGAAAGAAGAGAGTGACCAGGTAAATAACTTGAGTGCACAACTAAGAAATTGGACACTGAATAACAAAAGGAGCCCAAATCAGGCAGTGGAAGTAAATAATAAAAATTAGAACATAAATTATTGTACTTGGAAAAAACCCTATCCTAAAGATCAGTGAACCCAATAACTGGTTCTTTTTAGAAAAAAAACAAAATCAATAAACCACTATCAAGATTCACAAAGACACAGAGAGAGAACACTAAAAACAAACAAAATGAAAGGGGGCATATAACAAAAGACACCACAGAAATCCAAAGGATCATTAGAGACTATTTTGAGAATCTTTGTGCCACAAAATGAGAGAATTTAGAAGAAAAGAATAAATTCTTGGAGTCTTATAACCTTGCAATGCTAAACTAAGATGCTTTAAAATATATGAACTGAGATATCACTACAGGGGAAATTGAAATGGTAATTAGTCTTTCCAAAAACAAAAGCTCAGGCCCAGATGAATTCAATACTAAGTTCTTCCAAATGTCTAAAGAGGACCTACTGCCAATACTTTTCAGGCTCTTTCAGGAAACTGAAAAAATAAACACTTCAAAACAGTATCTATGATAGGAAACACACCTAGCTATCAAAAGCAGAGAAACCACAAAAATCAATCAATTTCAGACCAATATCCTAGATGAACACAGATGGAAAGATATTAAATGAATTACTAGCAAACAGAATTCAACAACTCATTAAAAAAGATTGTAAACTATGACCAAGTGGGATTCATTCCAGAGATGCAAAGATGATATAATAGGATGCAATCAATGAATGCAATATGCCAAATCTATTAAAAAGTAAAAATTATATGATCATATAAATAGACACCGAGAAAGCATTTGACAAGATCCAGCACCTAGTCATGGTTAAAAAATAAAGTCTTCAGTCTACAGAATGGGAAAGGATATTCGCCAAATACATATCCGACAAGGGGTTGATATCAAGGATATACAAATTACTGGTTGAACTCCACAAGAAGAAAACATCCAACCCCCTAAGAAATGGGGCAACGAAATGAACAAAAACTTTCTCAAAGAAGAAATCCGAATGGCTAAAAGGCACACGACAAAATGCTCTACATCGTTAATCATCAGGGAGATGCAGATCAAAACAACGAGATGTCTTTTCACACCACAGAGACTGGCCCACATCCAAAAGAACAAAAGCAACTGGTGCTGGCGCGGATGTGGTGAGAAAGGGACCTTCCTTCACTACTGGTGGGAATGCCGACTGGTTCAGCCCTTTTGGAAAACAGTATGGACGATTCTCAAAAAATTAGAAATTGAACTCCCATTGACCCAGCAATACCACTCCTGGGAATATATCCCAGTGGGGCAAAAAAGTACAGTCGAAGTGACATCTGCACTTGTTTGTTCATTGCAGCACTATTTACAATAGCTATAATCTGTAAAAAACCTGAATGCCTGGGAACAGATGACTTGTTAAAGAAACTTTGGTACATCTACACAATGGAGTACTATGTAGCTGTTAGAAATGATGAAATCATGAAATTTACATACAAGTGGTACTACACGGAAAGTATCTGCTAAGCGAAATGAGTCAGAAAGAGAGGGACAGACATAGAAAGATTGCATTCATCTGAGGAACATAAAGTAATAAATTAGGAGCCTAACACCCAAGAGTAACCGAGATAAATACCAGGAGGTTTACTCCATGGCTTGGAGGCCAGCCGCACACGCTAGGGGAAAAGGCAGCTCAGATAGAGAAGGGAGCACTAAATAAAGGGTTTTGGGAGGATCCTCCCAGGATGGGAGATGCATCTTGAAAATAGACTATGGACCGAACATGATTGCCACTCAATACCTCTTTTGCAGACCACAGCACCCAAAAGGAGAGAGAGAACAAAAGGGAGTGCCCTGCCACAGAGGCAGGGTGGGATGGGGGAATGGGGGGTGGCAGGGATACTGGGATTAGTCGTGGTGGATGGAGAATGGGCATTGGTGGAGGGACGGGTACTCGATCATTGTATAACTGAAACCGAAGCACAAATATTTGTAAGTCTACAACTGTACCTCATGGTGTTTCACTAATAAAATTTTTTAAAAATTAAAAAATAAAGTCTTAATAAAAATGGAATTGAACGATCTTTCTTCAACATTAAACCCATTTGCTACCATCCCCTTACAAACATACTTAGTGGGGAAAAATTAAGATTCTTCCCTCTAATCTAATATCGGATGCAAGACAATGTCACCCACTGTAACCACCTTCAATTCAATATAGTACTGGTAGAACTTGCATAGCAATTAGGCAAGAGAAAGTTATCAAGGACATCCAGATATGAAAGGTAGAAGTCAAGCTCTTACCATTTGCAGATGACATGATAAAATATTTAGGGAATCCTAAAGACTCTACAGAACATATCCTAGAAACAAAAGATCTGTATAAAAAAGTTTCACACTGCAAAAAATTTATGTTTTTAATGAATCACCATGAGATACAGTTAAAGACATAAACTTTTGTGATTATGTTTCAGTCACGCAATGATCAAGTAACAATCCCTCCACCAGTGCCCATTCTCCATTACCAATGTTCCCAGAATCCTTCTCACCACGCCCACCCCATTCCCCCAACCTCTATGGCAGGCACATTTCCTTTTACTCTCCTTTATTTTGGGGTGTTATGATTTGCAATACAGGTAGTAAATGGCCATCATGTTTGCCCTATAGTCTACTTTCAGCACGTATCTCCCATCCCGAGCAAGCCCTCCAAGCATCATTTACTTAGTGGTCCCTTCTCTATGCCAGCTGCCTTTTCCAACATCAGACACACTACAAAACTAATGTGTAAGAGTTCATGGTTTTCTTGTATGCAAGTAGTGAAAGAGAAAAGAATGATATTTAAAAACACAATCTCATTCACAACTGTGCCTTAGAAAAATCAAGTACCTGGGAATCATCATAAGAGGTAAAAGACCTGTACAAAAAAAACCCCTACAAAATAGTACTTCAATAAATAATAGAGAACATGAGTAAATGTAAACATATTCCTTCTCATATATGGGGAGGATTGGCATCATCAAAATGACAATACTTTTCAAAGCATTGTACAGATTCATGTAGTTCCTTTAAGGATACCTATAACCTTTTTCAAAGAAATAGATCAAACATACCTGAAATTCGTGTGAAACAATAAATCCCCCAACTAGCTAATCCTAACACTAATCACCCCGAAGAGAAATCTTTGGGGGGAAATGGGATGCACCACATTTTCTAATTTCAAACTGTAATACAAAGTGGCAGGAATGAAAACAACATGGTACTGAAATAAAGACAGACCCTCATATAAATGGAATAACCTTGTATATCTTGAGGCAGATGCTCAGGTACATGATCAGTTAATCTTTTATAAAAGAGCAAAAATACATAGTGGATCAAGAAAAGTCTCTTGAACAAATGGTGCTGGGAAACAAATCAGCTATATGCAAAAATATTCCAGATCAGTTTCTAATGGCATTCATAAATGTTAAATCAAAGTAGATTAAAGATCCTGCTATCCGACCTGAATCAATAAGGTACATAGAGGAAAATGTAATCATAACTCTCCATAACATTTGAGTTAAAGCTATCTTCAAAAATGAAGCACCACCAAACAAGCAAATGGAAGCGAAGATAAACAAATGAGACTAGAACATTAAAATAAGAAGCTTCTGCACATCAAAGGAAATGATTATCAGAACACAAAGACAGACCACAGAATGGAAGCCATCATTTACTCAACACCATCGAATAAGGGTTTAATATCAAAGATATATAAGGCCCTGGTAGAACTTCACAAGAAAAAAAACTATAAATAAATATGGAGAAGAGAGATGGACAGAAATTTCCTCAACTGGCCAAAAGGCACGTTAAAAATGCTCTGCGTTTCTGATGCCCATGAAGACTCAAAACAAAATAACAATAAGATATCATCTCACACCACAGAGACTGTCACAAATCTAAAATTAATATAACAACCAGTGCTGGTGTGGATGCAGTTTGAAAGGGATTCTTATTCGCTGATGGTGGAATGTCCACTTGGTCCAGAAATTCTGGAAAAAAATATGACCATTATTAAAATATCTAAGAATAGAACTTACATTTTATGGAATAATTCCACTTCTTGGAATAAACCACAAGGGCCCTAGAAACTAGAGCAAAGGAATTTGCGCTCCTATGTTCCTTATAGCACTATCCACAATGGCCAAAATCTGGAAACAACACAAGTATCCAAAAATAAATGACTTGAAAAAGAAACTATGGTACATATACACAATAGAATATAACAGGGTAGTAAAAAGGATAAAGTTATGAAATTTGCTGCTACATGGAGGGGCCTAAATAGTATCATGTCAAGTGAAGTTATTCATAGGGAGAGATAACTACACAAAATGATCTCTCATATGCAAGATATAAAGAAACATAATGGTGGAATAACAAATACACAAAGACAATGGAAACAAAGAAAATGAGAACCTAGGTTTAGTAGGAAATATACCACTGGAGGGGGTTGGTAGATAGGACAGGGAAACAGAAACATCTATAACATTGGGAAGAGAAGATAGTGCTCAAAGTTGGTAAAGTGTTATGCATGATAATCTATCAGTAATAGTACTGTAAAACACAGTGCAAAACCATGAGTCTGTCACAGAAGCAGAGTGGTGGGAGGGAGGCAAATGGGGTGGGGTGGGAGTCATGGTGGAGGAAAGTGGACACTGGTGAGCGAATTGGCCTAAAATTTTATGTCTGAAATCTAATCATAAGTGATCTGTATTTTCATGATGACTAAAAATAAATTCATTTAAAAGAAACTGAATGTATAGGGGAAATGAGGACAAATCCAAATAAAACTGTTATGTACTAATAAAAGAAAAAAATAATATTTACAAATATTATACTATTTTTATGTAATGGTTATCTGAGGCAAAACACTTATATGTTCTTGGAGTTGACGGTTAATACAAAAAAGTGTATTATTTTTACAATTCGCTACAACTTGATTGGAACTGAGGATACCCTGTTAAGTAGAATAAGTCAGAAGAAGGGCAAATACCTGCTGTAGGATAACTAGCTTAAAAGCCGTGGGATAATATTTTAAATAACTTATCTATTCATTATTGAAAATTTTAGGTAATTTTATTAAATCTCCACATTGTTCAGACAATATCTAGGAAATAGTAATCCATGCGCTTTTTTGGACAAATATATTCCTTCACTGGCTGTGAAGCAATAAGCAACTTAGAAGTTTTCAGAGTATGCTTAAGCTGTGGGAAAGTGTGCCAGTTAGTAAAAACAGCAATAGAGTGGCTGGAGTGATAGCACAGTGGGTAGGGTGTTTGCTTGCATGCGGCCAACCCAGGTTCGATTCTCAGCATCCCATATGGTCCCCTGAGCACCACCAGGAGTAATTCCTGAATGCAGAGCCAGGAGTAACCCCTGTGCATCACCAGGTGTGACTCAAAAAGCAAAAAAAAGCAGCAATAATAGTTCTCAAATATAAGTTCCACAGTTCACAAATAGAAAAGCATAATTTTTATTATTAAACCTCAAAAAGTATATGATGTGGAAATCTCTAGGCTTATTCTCACACTATGGTGCATGTAATTTCATTCAGTTGGTTATCATCTGAGGTGTGCACACCATAATTTCTTTGTAATACGATTTGAGACTCTACAAAACTTAGTTTATTTAGATTCTAAGAATTTCATAGTAAAAATAAAACATTCACAGAAATACTTATTTTAAGATATAACCCTAAAAGAGTCTTCATTGTACTGACTTGGAATTTCCATTTTATATAGTAGAAGCTTATAATGCAGATCAACATTTCTCTTTATATAAACTATGATAACCATAGCATTTTTGTCGTAATAATTGTGTGTTTGTGTATGCAACTTGATGTTTCAACAAAATGAATTTCAACTGACTTCTCAGTGCAAATAAAATCTAAGATTTGCAAATCCTTTTTAAACCTCAGGGCAACGGTTCAGCTTACTGTAATAAAAATCCTCTCCAAATACAAAATCCAGTTGCTTACCTCCATTATCTAAAATGAACTAACTACATAATAATAAATTAGCTCATTCCATATTAGGTAATGGTATGAAACCCCATAAAAGTGATGCTGGAATAACGATAAGTGAGATAAAATATTAAATATTCCCCGTGAATATTTGAATATTTTTTCTGAAAATATTGAAGATTTATAAAAAGAGCAAAAATTGAGCTTGTAAAGTCATAACAATTAGTGGTTCAGATTCATTTTATTTTGACATTTGAAATATTACTTTTTAACGAAATATGTTGAAAACAAATTGAGGTGGTCTGTTGAGATTGTCTAATCCTTATAATTATGAGTTCCTGTACCCACTTTTTATCACAACTCACACCTACAATTATCAGTGTTAAATATATATATATAAAACATATACTTATGATCTTAATTAAGCTAGAGATACAATGCATAACATTTATTTTTGTCTATGTTCATGCACAATATGCAGATTATAGTTTTAAGAAAAAGGCAAGAGGTGTAGCACTGTAGCACTGTCCTCCCATTGTTCATTGATTTTTTCAAGCAGGCACCAGTAATGTCTCCATTGTGAGACTTGTTGTTACTGTTTTTGGCATATCGAATACGCCACAGGGAGCTTGCTAGGCTCTGCTGTGCGGGCGGGACACTCTCAGTAGCTTGCCAGGCTCTCTGAGAGGGACAGCAGAATCAAACCCAGGTCCACTGCATGCAAGGCAAACGCTCTACCCGCTGTACTATCGCTCCAGCCTCTGGGAAACTAGTCAAAACTATACAAACTGTACCAACAGAACTAGCTGTTCCACTTACTGACCCTAAAGTGGTCCTTCTAAAGTGACAAGGCAGTGTCCTCATCCACAAATGGGGATAAGAGGAGTAACAGTCTCCAAGGATTAAAATAAGAGTATGCATTAAAGTGCTTAGCAAAGTACTTGGTCCATCAAATGCAACAAGCATGGGCCATCCAATCAATACTGTTGTTGTCAATGGTTTTGGATGAACAGGAAGAGATTTACAACAGGACCCAACTGGCTACCTGTTCTGGGGCACTGATTCTGAGAATAAGCAGTTTTGAAAATCTCTTTACATATGTCTTTTGATTGTGACTCAATGTTTTCACTAGCTACCAGGGGTGGTATGGAGAGAAAAATGAAGTGGGGTCACTTTTGTCACAAAGATGTGCTCATTTAAGTGCTGCTGATAGCCAAAAGGACCAAACCGAGTTCTTAGATGAGAGAAGTCTTGTCTATTTTCTTCAACTGGAATATACTGTTAAGGGTGAAAATGTTCTCTAAGATTATACACATACCAGTGAACAGTTTTGAGTTTTATGTACTAGAAAGCAAGTCTGTGTGGGCTACTCCTGTACTTCATTTAGCCTGCTGTCAATTTTTCATTCTCTACAAAAAGGAACTCACAAAGAAACAATGCCATTAGTTAGTGACATAAGGACGTTTGCAGAGGGCCATCAGCTGGGTGACAGGCTTCTCTATTACTCCAAGTGAAGGGGAGTTATTTTTATCCAGTACTCACTGATTATTTTTATCCAGTAAGGCTGAAAGCAGCCCTCACTATGTTTACAGAAATACACCATAATGGTACACAATGCTGGTTAGACACATTTACATTAGTTCTGACTCAAGCATCCGCTTTAACATGTTTTGCCTAGCAGTTTTGGCAAGTGTCACCACATTCACCATATACTAGTGCATGAACCATATATGCAAAAACGTGTTACATTTCTAAGACTTAGTATAGAACTGCTGTTGAAAATCCCACAAATCTGAACCACCAGAACTACAGAGTGCAGAATGAGGAAAATCAAAACGGCTCACGTCTTTTCTAAAGATGAAGATATCCAAGAATGAGATTTCAAAGAAAGTGACAGAACTCTAAGCAAGAACTAAAGAAGTAGTCAGTAGCCAAGAGGTTGAGGTCCTAGAGTAAAACCTGGAGGTTGGATGGAGTCAAAATGAGGGCAAGAGGTGTATCATAGATAAAAGTTTATAATATGATTCTTAGAGGTTTTTTGTTCACTGTCACTGTCACTGTCCTCCTGTTGTTCATTGATTTGCTCGAGCGGACCCAGTAACGTCTCCATTGTGAGACTCGTTATTGTATTTGGCATAACGAATACATCATGGGTAGCTTGCCAGGCTTTTGCCATTGGGCAAGATACTCTTGGTTGCTTGCCGGGCTTTTGTTCAGCAACCTAATTTTACAACTATAACAACTGAGGTGATGCACGAGCAAGTGCAGTGTGGAGCCGCAGGGAGTTGGAGGTGGAGACAGAGAACCCCAATGCACCCCCGCAAACCATGGCTGACACCACGCGCCACTGCCACCCACCACGGAGGAGAAGGACCAACGGGTGCGGGACGGTAATGCGAATCGGGGGGAAAGGGATGGAGGGACCGACACCAACCCAAGGCCGGGGGGAACCGAGGCACACGCAAACCCAGCACAGGGAGGCGCAGGGCGGCAGGGACATGGAGAGCGGTAGGGCAATTGCCTTGCATGCGGCCAGCCATGCCGACCCTGGTTCGAATCCTCCGCTCCTCTTGGAGAGCCCGGCACGAGAGTATCTCGCCCCAATGGCAAAAGCCTGGCAAGCTACCCAGGATGTATTCGATATGCCAAACATAGTAACAACAAGTCTCACAATGGTGATGTTACTGGACCTGCTCAAGCAAATCGATGAACAACGGGAGGACAGTGACACAGTGGACAGTGAACAATTGAGGTCCAAAATCGATATTTATAGGTAATCTTTTTTCTTAACCATGTTCTTTTAATAGTTTTTTCCAGATATCTTCCTGTGATGCCACACTATCTCATCAAATAAAGATCTATGGGAAAGAGCTTCTTAACTTGCAAAACACACATATACTCAATAGTATTCTTGGCATGTCTTAACATACACATAAAGATATCAGTAAATGTTATGTGCACTATGTAATCAGGATCTATATTACATCTGTACAAGAATAATAATTAAATATAAGCAATAGTTTTTTTTTCAATTAAATGTTTAAACTACTGTCAACTAATGGCCAGTGCTCCACAACTTGCTTCTGCTGGCAAGTGACTACATGCCTCATATTTGAGACCTCTTGCTCCCCTCCTGTTCTCCAATATGATCCCACTTCCTGCCTCTTGTCAATACATCTATTCTGTTCCACACACCTCCTACACAACTCTTTCTCCACAATGACCCTCCAATTTCTTGTTGCAGCTCCGGGTATCCCCATCTGGTTAATAATTGAGTATTAGTCCTCCTTTACCAGTCATACAGAGAAATCTTAACAACACAGAAGTAGTGAGTAAAATTATCTATCATATGAATTAGTCTAATATTGTGAATGGGAGCACTGGAGCACTGCTAAGATCACACTAGCACCTACAAGGTAATGCGAATATGAAAAATCAGTAATTATGCCATTTTAATAGATGGAGACAGAAGTTCCAATGGTATAACGTAAGTACAGACATAATGAACCACCTCCACTGCTATCTACAAGCCTTGCTGCAGATATTCATGAGTAAATCTTGAAAGAGATCAATGTGCCACAAAATTCTCAGACACCTGTTCCTTGCTGAGACATCCACGGCACTCCAGAGAGGGGCCAGCCAGACCTGCCCTAACAACGTCCAGCAGCTCTTCACTCCCACACTCCAAAGATCCTGCCATGCCTCCAACCAGACCCACATGATACATGTTCCATGATACATCATGGAACCAAGCTTCCCAGAAAATAACCTGCCAAGAACTCAGGTTCCTGTGGCTGAAATCTCCCGGCTTTCTCGGTGCCAGGATTGGCTACCTCTCCTCACTTCCCTGTTTATACAGAAGCCTTTTCAGTCTCATCACATCCCTAAACCACCAACCAATTAAAATTTAACTCCAGCTGTAGAACCCAATTAATTATTCTTGGGGCCCTACAGACAGCAACATCGCCAAACTCTACAATACTGATAATCTAGTAGTAGCAAACTACTAGATTGTATGGGATGTAACATATAAATCAACCAATCTGGACTAAAAAACATTAACACAGAAGGATTAATTTCTAACATTTTACTAATCCCTCTTACAAGGATTTAATGTCCCCTTGTGAGATAAAATAATTTAAAATAATTTTATTCTAAGGAAATAGCTTTATCATCTGTTAGCGATTTATTGATAACAAGCAATAAAAAATAAATTATTGTGGGCCTGCTATGGGAGCAGACTTCAGGGATGGTTGGAAAAATTGGAGAAAATGGTGGAAGGAAGGTGATAGTGGTGATATAATTGGTAATGAATATTGAATGCTCACATTAAGTCACCATAACAATTTTGTAAACCACTGTTTTTTTTTTCTATTAGTGAATCACCGTTAGGTACAGTTACAGGCTTACAAACTTTCGTGCTTGCGTTTCAGTCATACAATGATCGAGTAACCATACCTCCACCAGTGCCCATTTCCCACCACCAATGGGTGTAGCATCCCTCCCACCACCCCCACCCCGTCCCCTCCACCCTACCCCACCTCTGTGGCAGGGCATTCCCCCTTGTTCTCTCTCTCTCTCTTTGGGTGTTATGTAAACCACAGTTTTTAAATAAAGTGTAGAGAGAATATTTTGCATATGTAGGCCTTACTTATTTTATGTAAACTATTTCATGTAAACTCCAAAATATATTAGCACAGAATTTTTTTAAAGTTTTATTAATTAGGGCTTGAGCGATAGCACAGCGGTAGGGTATTTGCCTTGCACGCGGCCAGCCAGGCCGGCACAGTTTCAATTCCTCCACCCCTCTGGGAGAGCCCAGCAAGCTACCGAGAGTTTATCGCCCGCACAGCAAAGCCTGGCAAGCAACCCGTGACATATTCAATATGCCAAATACAGTAACAACAAGTCTCACAATGGAGATGTTACTGGGCCCACTAGAGCAAAATCGATGAATAATCGGGAGGACAGTGCTATCAACAGTGCTATCCATTAATTAAAGGTAAGACATGATAAAATTAATAAAGCTAAGACATGATTGTTACCATAATGAAATCCAAGTTTAATGTTATGTATTAAATCAAATTTAATGCTATGTATTTTAGATTTCGGAGTTGAAAACTTACTTATATAAATGAGAATAGGCATCATTTAATTATATTGTATTAAATGATTTTAATTTCCTTATTTACATAGGTTAAAATCATATAGCAATCACAAATAGGTTTTTTTATGTAGGAGTACTGCTATTTATTCAGCCACTGATTAGCTGATTGAATTGGGCATAAGCTCCACCTTACTTTTTTTTATAGTTTTATTTATTAACCCCAATAATACCCCCCCACCCACTCCACCCAATGCCTGTGAGGCAGATGATTTCTACTTAACTCTTGTCTACATTGATTACATTCATCATTTCAACAAAAGATGAGCCATTATTGTTTAAAATCCCCCCCCCCAACAATCAGAATTGCTGAAAAGGCATTGTGAAATACTTTGTTTTCTATAGCTCATTATGAGAATCATATAATGTTGCTCGACCACTATTGCAGCCACGCAATTTTGGATTTCTGCAAAGAGCCAGATAATTTAGAGATTGGTTACTGTGCATCTGATGTTATGGCTGTGCCGGAGTGCCCCTCGTGGGGGGCAAATCAGGACCACGGTAGGGCGTGAAGGACAAGCCAGTACTGCCCCCTTTCCATGAGACTGCAGTTGCCCTGTCACTGTTGGCTCCTACCTGGCTTTCCAATAAGCTCTAAGGAGGCAGCCACCTTACTGCCAGTGGGGAGAAAGGTGGAAGGGAGCAACACCTTTTCTCTCCTGAGGAGGCATGGCGCCATAGTTTAACGCATGGTCCATTCACTTTTCTGCTGCAAGCTGCCAGGCTCAAAAGGATATTAAGTCCTTTTGCCTCTGGAACCATGGCCGTGCCAGAGAGCTGCTTGTGGGGGCCAACATGTGACCTTGGTAGGGCATGAAGGACGAGCCAGTACCGCCCCACTTCCCATGAGACTACAGTTGTCCTGTCACCGCTGGCTCATACCTGGCTTTCCAATAAGCTCCGAGGAGGCGGGCATCTTGCTGCCGGGGGGGGGGGTGGGGGTGGGGAGAAAGGCGGAAGGGACCAACACCCTGTCCCTCCCGGGGAGGCATGGCACCATAGTTTAACGCATGATCCATTCACTTTTCTGCCGCAAGCTGCTGGGCTCTGGATTAAGTTCTTTTGCCTCTGGAGCTATGGCCGTGCCGGAGAGCCGCTCGTGGGGGGCAACTCGTGACCTCGGTAGGGCGTGAAGGACAAGCCGGTACTGCCCCCCCTTCCCGTGAGACTGCAGTTGCCCTGTCACCACCGGCTCATACCTGGCTTTCCTATAAGCTCTGAGGAGGCGGGCACCTTCCTGCCAGGGGGGAAAAAGGCGGAAGGGAACAACACCCTTTCCCTCTTGGGGAGGCATGGTGCCATAGTTTAACGCATGGTCCATTAACTTTTCTGCTGCAAGCTGCCTGGCTCAGAACTAAGTTCTTTTGCCCCTGGAGCCAAGACCGTGTATGTGGTCCAGATGCATTTCTGCCAAAAGCCGCTGGGTTTCAAGATTTATTTCTGAGTCTCTGGGATCATGGCCGTTAATCAGCTTGATCAGGAGCCAGAGAGGCTGTTTGTAGGTGGTGACTCAAGGTCTGGCTGGAATGGGAAGGAAATGGCCTGTTCCACCCCCATGTGGTGAGGCCCAGTGTGTCTTGTCACTACAGGCCCAAACCTGACTGTCTTGTGGCCTCTGGAAGATGACGGTCACCAGGCCGCCAAGGGGAACAGGCCAAGGCACGAAGCCTATTCCCACCTGGAGTGGCCCAGCCCCAGTAACCTACTTCCAAAAGCTTTTGGGTTCCCAGATTCGTTTCAGAGCCTATAGATCATGGCTGTTAAGCAGTTCTATCAGGAACCAGAGAGGCCATGCCTCCAATTATAAAGCTGAGCCGGAGGTGGTTTGTGGATGTGTCTCCCACTTACCTAACTTTTGGCCGTTTACTTTCTTGGTAAACTTTGCCCGAAGATTTTGGGGTCTGGCCAAAGGCATAGCAGCAATTTTGGGGTATCTGAAGGCCTGACGGTGCCATCAGGCTGCTGATGCACTCGCTTCACAGGTACAGATTCACCTGCTGACGGCACCATACCCCCACACAAATAGGTTTTCACTTACATATTTTCTGATCATTCAATTTGCCATTTCTCAAAGTTTTGTGGGAGCAAGCAATATAAATCAAATTTGTTGAGTGCCTAAGGCGGCAGAACTTGGTTGGGAGGGAAATTGGGGACATTGGTTATGGGATGGTAACACTACTGGTGTTGGAACACTAAACTCATAAAACAACTATAGTGTAAAACAATTTTGTAAATCACAATGTTTTAATAAATATTAAAATTTTAAAAATAAATTAAAAAGTATAGACATAAAACTTCAGGTACATCAGAACATAGAATACAGACAAAAGATGGTTTAAGAGCAATAGATCTTCAGGGATTATGGTGCTACCAGCAAGTAAATCTGTACCTGTGAGGCGAGTGCATCAACCGACTGATGGCAACGTCAGACTTTCAGATACCCCAAAATTGCTGCTGTGCCTTTGGCTAGACCCCAAAAACTTGGGGCAAAGTTTACCAAGAAAGTAAACGGCCAAAGGTTAGGTATGTGGTAGACCCATCCACAAACCACCTCCGGCTCAGCTATATAATTGGAGGCATGGCCTCTCTGGTTCCTAATCAAACTGCTTAACAGTCATGATCCCAGAGTCACAGAAACGAATCTCAGAACCCAAAGGCTTTTGGCAGAAATTCATCCTGTTTCTGCCGTAGGTTACTGGTACTGGGCCACTCCAGGTGGGAATAGGTCTCGTGCCATGGCCTGTTCCCCTTGGCAGCCTGGTGACCACCATCCTCCAGAGGCCACGGGACAGTTAGATTTGGGCCTGCAGTGATGAGACACGCTGGGCCTCACCAGATGGGGGTGAAACTGGCCCTTTCTTCCCATCCCAGCAAGACGCCGAGTCACCGCCCACAAACTGCCTCTCTGGCTCCTGATCAAGCTGCTTAACGGCCATGATCCCAGAGACTCAGAAACAAATCTTGAAACCCTGCGCCTTTTGGCAGAAATGCATCTGGACCACATAAAAGGTGGCAGCCGCCTCAGAGCTTATTGGAAAGCCAGGTATGAGCCAGGGGTGATGGGGCAAATGCAGTCTCATGAGAAGGGGGACAGTACCGGCTCGTCCTTCACACCCTACCGAGATCACGAGTTGACCCCCACAAGCAGCTCTCCCGCACGGCCATGGCTCCGGAGGCAAAAGAACTTAATCCAGAGCCCGGAAGCGTGGGCAGAAAAGTGAATGGACCATGCATTAAACTATGGCAACCTGCCTCCCCGGGAGGGAAAGGGTGTTGCTCCCTTCCTACTTTTTCCCCCTGGCAGCAAGGTGGCCACTTCCTCAGAGCTTATTGGAAAGCCAGGTATGAGCGGGCAGTGACAGGGCAAGTGCAGTCTCATGGGAAGGGGGACGGTACCGGCTTGTCCTTCCCGCCCTACTGAGGTCACAAGTGGACCCCCACAAGCAGCTCTCCAGCACGGTCATGGCTCCAGAGGCAAAATGACTTAATTCAGAGCCCAACAGCTTGCAGCAGAAAAGTGAATGGACCATGCGTTAAACTATGGTGCCATGCCTCCCCGGGAGGGACAGGGTGTTGCTCCCTTCCGCCTTTCTCCCCCCTAGCAGCAAGGTGGCCTCCACCTCAGAGCTTGGAAAGCCAGGTATGAGCCAGCGGTGACGGGGCAACTGCAGTCTCATGGGAAGGGACGGTACTGGCTCGTCCTTCACACCCTACCGAGGTCATGAGTTGCCCCCCACGAGAGGCTCTGCAGCACAGCCATAACACCACATGCATAGAAACCAATCTCGTAATTATCTGGCTCTTTGCAGAAATCCAAAATCATATGATTCTCATGACCAACTATAGAAAACAAAGTATTTCACAATGTCTTTTCAGCAATTTCGATTCTTGGGGAGGAAATTCTAAACAATAATGGTGCATATTTTGTCGAAATAATGAATGTAATCAATGTAGAGAAGAGTTAAGTGGAAATCATCTGCTTCACAGGCTTTGGGAGCGGTGGGAGGGGGAGGTATATTGGGGTTCTTGGTGGGGAAAACTGAGTACTGGTGAAGGGAAAAGTGTTTGATCATTGTATGACTGAGACTTAAACCTGAAAGCTTAGTAACTTTTCCTACAGTGATTCAATAAATAAATATAAGAAGATAAATAAATAAATAAAACTATGAAAAAAGTAAGGTGGAGTTCATGCCCAAATCAATCAGCTAATCTGTGGCTGAATAAATAGCAGAACTCCTACATAAAAAAAGAGCAATAGATCTTCAAATGCTCAATGAAAGAGGAAATCATTGGAAGAAAGACTCCCATGGTTGAAAAGAAATTGATGTGAAATCTAAAGGATTTATTTTAACAGAATTGACATAATTAAGGAATAAAATAGAAGAATTCAACAGTAAAGAAGTAAAAAAATTGAATCAGTAACCTCAAGGAAACCAGACTACATCACCACTAAAGAAGGTTTAATGGAGAGAAGATTTTTTTGAATGAAGAAAATTCAAGATATTTGATGGACTCCAGCAAAAGTACCAATCTTGACTTACAGGAATCACTGAAAAGAAAAGACATAAAGAGGGAAGAACAGGTCATAGTAAAGATAATAGCTGAGAACTTACCCAGTACATGGAGAGATCATTGCAAGTTAATTGAGTAGATCAAAGTGATCTAAACAAAATTAACACATCAGAACCTAAGACACACTGTAATCAAATTGGCAAGAACAAAAGAGAGATACACAAGTGGCACGAGAGAAGCATAGTCTCAAATACAAGGAAGTTAACACAAAGCTCATATGTTTCATATGAGACTCTAGAAGCAATATGAGATTAGGATGATGAGGCCTGAGTACAGAGGGTAAATTGTTTGCTTTGCATGTGGCTAATTCTGGTTATTTCCTGACATTCCACATGGTATACCAAGCCCACTAGGAGTGATCCCAGAATACAGAGCCAGGAATAAACCCTGATTACCACAGGGTATGTCCCCCCAAAAGAAGAGATTAGGATTATATATTCAAATTTCAGAATAAAAACAGTATTCAATCAAGAATACTTACACTTTAAGGCTATCACATGGAGGGAGGCATAAAATCATTCTCAGATAAAATACAGGGGTTAAGGTACTCGCCTTCAGTGAAACCAAATCTGGTTCGATCCACAACACGCATAGTACCCTGATCACCAGGAGTGATCTGTGAGCACAGAGCCAGAAATGGACCCTAAACACTACTGTGTGGCCCCCAAACAAATGCCAAAACAAAGCAATTTTCACACAAGCTACAGCTGAAGACATTTTTTACATCCTAACCAACTCTACAAGGAATATGGTATGAGCTATTAAAACGGTGAATAATAAAAAATAGTTTAAATTCTCTTACTAATATGGTAACTAACTCCCTAATATTAATAATTTAATTTGCATTGGCCTGGACTTTACTATCAAAAAGCACAGACTAGCTTGTGGGATCAGGATACAAAATGCAACCTTTCTCTGATTACATGAAATATATTTGAATTTGGATAATATACTCAGGCTCAAAGCAAAAAGATGAAAAACAATCACACGACCCAATTTTTCATTAAAAAGGCAAAGACAACCTTACCTACAGCTAAATACTCCATACTTAAATATTGCATACAAGTAGCATTTATGGAAAAAAATAATAAATTATAGACATTAGATGTCAGTTATGGGGTCGCTAGATCAAGAGTACTTATGTATTATCAATATCTGCACACCAAATGAAGGGCCAACAAAGTTTATAACCCAAACACAAATTGACCAAAGAAATGGATGAATGGCTACAGCCTATTGGTGAGAAACTATCTTCTTTATCTATGGAAAAATCTATTAGAAAGAGCATCAATAAGAAAACAACTACCCTAAATAATCAAATGGGCAAACTGGGATAAGTGGACATATAGTAGTATTCTCTATTTTCGAAACGTCATTTTTATTCACTGCACATGGAACATTATATAGGATAGATTACTTATTACATCATGACTGGAATACACGCAAGTCAAAAAAATAAAAAGTATAATAAGTATCTTCTCAGACCACAAATCCATAAAGGTAGAAAATTCCCATAAATATAAAGTTAAGGAAAACCCATCATCTACCAAAACTTAACATTATTCAGATAAACAGTGTTTGTATCAAAGAAAAATTCAAAGGTTTTTCTTGAAATTAATGATAATGAAAATTTAACTATCAGAACCTATGGAAAAAAGCAAAAGTGGTACTAAGGGGGAAATTTATGTCAATAAATACTCAGGTAGAGAAGCTGAAAAAATACTAATAAATTAGTTCCAAAATTAGCAGAAACAAGAAAATAATAAAAGATAGACCAGAAATCAATGATATAAAAATCAAGAAAACTATACAGAAGGCCAGTAAAACCAGAAGATGAATTTTTATAAAATAAACAAGATTAACTAACATTTATCCAAAGTCAAAATACAAATAAGTGAAAATTGAAATAAATTAAAACAGAGATAAAAAGAGAAAAATTACTATAGACATCTCAGAAAAAGAAAGATCAAAAGAAGCTACTATGAAAAATTCTGTCATTATGATGGAGATCCTAGGTTAAATGGATAATCATAGAAATTTTAATATTGATCCAGGAGGAAGTATAAAGCCTGAGCAGACCACTCACAAATAAGGAAATTGCAAAAGTTATGTATTACCTCTACAAGAATGAAAGAATAAAAATATATGGCTTTACTATTGAGTTCTACCTAACGTTAAAAGAGTACTGTTTCAGCTTGCTTCTGCACTATTCCAGGTGAAGCTTGCCTGTGGCTGACATCCTCGGCCTATTCCATAATGGAAGACAGAATTCCTCACATCCAACTAGGTTCCAGTAGCCTCCACACTGACCTACATCACATTAAGGGTCCACTCCAGAGCTCCTGATGTACTGAACAAATTACATACTGCTCAGTAATTGTAATTAATAATTGTCTTTTTGTCATTCTGTGAAAATGACAAAGAAAGAAAGCAACCCCAGGCTAATCCCTCAGCATCTTCATGGGGACTTAACTACAAAGAATGACCATCTCAGCACAGCAAGAAAACTAGAAAACCGATAAGAGAAAGAACACATGGAGCGTGCGGGATCCCGGAGGAAAAAAAAAAAGAAAAAACAGGTTCCAAAAAGAGCCAAGTTCACCCGCAAGTTCCAGATGGAGTAGGCGCCGCATCTCGCCTTCCCCAGATGGAACCCCGGTGACCAGAAGCCTCTACAAACACAGCTCGAGTATGCGGGAACGAGGACTTTTTCTCAAATCTGCCGAACTACACCTCCCAGGTAACCTCTGATTCCGGAAGTCATGCCCACAGCCCGCCCCCCAGCGCCATCTTTGAAGCCGTAAGCATAAGAGAAAGAACACATGGAGCGTGCGGGATCCCGGAGGAAAAAAAAAAAGAAAAAACAGGTTCCAAAAAGAGCCAAGTTCACCCGCAAGTTCCAGATGGAGTAGGCGCCGCATCTCGCCTTCCCCAGATGGAACCCCGGTGACCAGAAGCCTCTACAAACACAGCTCGAGTATGCGGGAACGAGGACTTTTTCTCAAATCTGCCGAACTACACCTCCCAGGTAACCTCTGATTCCGGAAGTCATGCCCACAGCCCGCCCCCCAGCGCCATCTTTGAAGCCGTAAGCATAAGAGAAAGAACACATGGAGCGTGCGGGATCCCGGAGGAAAAAAAAAAAGAAAAAACAGGTTCCAAAAAGAGCCAAGTTCACCCGCAAGTTCCAGATGGAGTAGGCGCCGCATCTCGCCTTCCCCAGATGGAACCCCGGTGACCAGAAGCCTCTACAAACACAGCTCGAGTATGCGGGAACGAGGACTTTTTCTCAAATCTGCCGAACTACACCTCCCAGGTAACCTCTGATTCCGGAAGTCATGCCCACAGCCCGCCCCCCAGCGCCATCTTTGAAGCCGTAAGCATAAGAGAAAGAACACATGGAGCGTGCGGGATCCCGGAGGAAAAAAAAAAAGAAAAAACAGGTTCCAAAAAGAGCCAAGTTCACCCGCAAGTTCCAGATGGAGTAGGCGCCGCATCTCGCCTTCCCCAGATGGAACCCCGGTGACCAGAAGCCTCTACAAACACAGCTCGAGTATGCGGGAACGAGGACTTTTTCTCAAATCTGCCGAACTACACCTCCCAGGTAACCTCTGATTCCGGAAGTCATGCCCACAGCCCGCCCCCCAGCGCCATCTTTGAAGCCGTAAGCATAAGAGAAAGAACACATGGAGCGTGCGGGATCCCGGAGGAAAAAAAAAAAGAAAAAACAGGTTCCAAAAAGAGCCAAGTTCACCCGCAAGTTCCAGATGGAGTAGGCGCCGCATCTCGCCTTCCCCAGATGGAACCCCGGTGACCAGAAGCCTCTACAAACACAGCTCGAGTATGCGGGAACGAGGACTTTTTCTCAAATCTGCCGAACTACACCTCCCAGGTAACCTCTGATTCCGGAAGTCATGCCCACAGCCCGCCCCCCAGCGCCATCTTTGAAGCCGTAAGCATAAGAGAAAGAACACATGGAGCGTGCGGGATCCCGGAGGAAAAAAAAAAAGAAAAAACAGGTTCCAAAAAGAGCCAAGTTCACCCGCAAGTTCCAGATGGAGTAGGCGCCGCATCTCGCCTTCCCCAGATGGAACCCCGGTGACCAGAAGCCTCTACAAACACAGCTCGAGTATGCGGGAACGAGGACTTTTTCTCAAATCTGCCGAACTACACCTCCCAGGTAACCTCTGATTCCGGAAGTCATGCCCACAGCCCGCCCCCCAGCGCCATCTTTGAAGCCGTAAGCATAAGAGAAAGAACACATGGAGCGTGCGGGATCCCGGAGGAAAAAAAAAAAGAAAAAACAGGTTCCAAAAAGAGCCAAGTTCACCCGCAAGTTCCAGATGGAGTAGGCGCCGCATCTCGCCTTCCCCAGATGGAACCCCGGTGACCAGAAGCCTCTACAAACACAGCTCGAGTATGCGGGAACGAGGACTTTTTCTCAAATCTGCCGAACTACACCTCCCAGGTAACCTCTGATTCCGGAAGTCATGCCCACAGCCCGCCCCCCAGCGCCATCTTTGAAGCCGTAAGCATAAGAGAAAGAACACATGGAGCGTGCGGGATCCCGGAGGAAAAAAAAAAAGAAAAAACAGGTTCCAAAAAGAGCCAAGTTCACCCGCAAGTTCCAGATGGAGTAGGCGCCGCATCTCGCCTTCCCCAGATGGAACCCCGGTGACCAGAAGCCTCTACAAACACAGCTCGAGTATGCGGGAACGAGGACTTTTTCTCAAATCTGCCGAACTACACCTCCCAGGTAACCTCTGATTCCGGAAGTCATGCCCACAGCCCGCCCCCCAGCGCCATCTTTGAAGCCGTAAGCATAAGAGAAAGAACACATGGAGCGTGCGGGATCCCGGAGGAAAAAAAAAAAGAAAAAACAGGTTCCAAAAAGAGCCAAGTTCACCCGCAAGTTCCAGATGGAGTAGGCGCCGCATCTCGCCTTCCCCAGATGGAACCCCGGTGACCAGAAGCCTCTACAAACACAGCTCGAGTATGCGGGAACGAGGACTTTTTCTCAAATCTGCCGAACTACACCTCCCAGGTAACCTCTGATTCCGGAAGTCATGCCCACAGCCCGCCCCCCAGCGCCATCTTTGAAGCCGTAAGCATAAGAGAAAGAACACATGGAGCGTGCGGGATCCCGGAGGAAAAAAAAAAAGAAAAAACAGGTTCCAAAAAGAGCCAAGTTCACCCGCAAGTTCCAGATGGAGTAGGCGCCGCATCTCGCCTTCCCCAGATGGAACCCCGGTGACCAGAAGCCTCTACAAACACAGCTCGAGTATGCGGGAACGAGGACTTTTTCTCAAATCTGCCGAACTACACCTCCCAGGTAACCTCTGATTCCGGAAGTCATGCCCACAGCCCGCCCCCCAGCGCCATCTTTGAAGCCGTAAGCATAAGAGAAAGAACACATGGAGCGTGCGGGATCCCGGAGGAAAAAAAAAAAGAAAAAACAGGTTCCAAAAAGAGCCAAGTTCACCCGCAAGTTCCAGATGGAGTAGGCGCCGCATCTCGCCTTCCCCAGATGGAACCCCGGTGACCAGAAGCCTCTACAAACACAGCTCGAGTATGCGGGAACGAGGACTTTTTCTCAAATCTGCCGAACTACACCTCCCAGGTAACCTCTGATTCCGGAAGTCATGCCCACAGCCCGCCCCCCAGCGCCATCTTTGAAGCCGTAAGCATAAGAGAAAGAACACATGGAGCGTGCGGGATCCCGGAGGAAAAAAAAAAAGAAAAAACAGGTTCCAAAAAGAGCCAAGTTCACCCGCAAGTTCCAGATGGAGTAGGCGCCGCATCTCGCCTTCCCCAGATGGAACCCCGGTGACCAGAAGCCTCTACAAACACAGCTCGAGTATGCGGGAACGAGGACTTTTTCTCAAAACCGCGCGGCCGCTTACGCGGCCGCGCGACATCTCTCTATATACAAAGTGATCAATGAGAAGTAAACCACCCAATCTTTCTCCCTGAAAGTCAGAGTTAAGTTTGGAGCACGGCCACAGCCCCAGAAACACAAGGACTTAATGCAGAACCCAGCAGCTTAGAGCAGAAAAGTGAAAGGACTATGCGTTAATCCAGGCCATCAAGTCTGCCGGAGGGGAAAGGGTGTTGCCCCATTCGCCCTCTCTTCCCTGGAAAGAAGGATGGCGGCCGCATGGGAGCCGTGTGGACAGCAGGTATGAGCCGGGGGTGTGGGGGCGACTAAAACCTCATGGGAAGGGGGGCGTTCCGGTCCGTCCTTCACGCCCTACCGAGGTCACCAGTTGCCCCCCACGAGCGGCTCTCCAGCACGGCCACAGCCCCAGAAGCACAAGGGCTTAATGCAGAACCCAGCAGCTTGGAGCAGAAAAGTGAAAGGACTATGCGTTAATCCAGGCAATCATTTCTGCCCAGAGGGGAAAGGGTGTTGCTCCCTTCCGCCCTCCTCCCTCTGGAAAGAAAGATGGCGGCCACATGGGAGCCTTGTGGACAGCAGGTATGAGCCGGGGGTGTGGGGGCGACAAAAACCTCATGGGAAGGGGGGCGTTCCGGTCCGTCCTTCACGCCCTACCGAGGTCACCAGTCACCCCCCACGAGCGGCTCTCCAGCACGGCCACGGCCCCAGAAGCACAAGGACTTAATGCAGAACCCAGCAGCTTGGAGCAGAAAAGTGAACGGACTATGCATTGACCCAGGCCATCAAGTCTGCCGGAGGGGAAAGGGTGTTGCCCCATTCGCCCTCTCCTCTCTGGAAAGAAAGATGGCGGCCACATGGGAGCCTTGTGGACAGCAGGTATGAGCCGGGGGTGTGGGGGCGGCTAGGGCCTCATGGGAAGGGGGGCGTTCCGGTCCGTCCTTCACGCCCTACCGAGGTCACCAGTTGCCCCCCGCGAGCGGCTCTCCAGCACGGCCACGGCCCCAGAAGCACAAGGGCTTAATGCAGAACCCAGCAGCTTGGAGCAGAAAAGTGAAAGGACTATGCGTTAATCCAGGCAATCATTTCTGCCCAGAGGGGAAAGGGTGTTGCTCCCTTCCGCCCTCCTCCCTCTGGAAAGAAAGATGGCGGCCACATGGGAGCCTTGTGGACAGCAGGTATGAGCCGGGGGTGTGGGGGCGACAAAAACCTCATGGGAAGGGGGGCGTTCCGGTCCGTCCTTCACGCCCTACCGAGGTCACCAGTCACCCCCCACGAGCGGCTCTCCAGCACAGCCACGGCCCCAGAAGCACAAGGACTTAATGCAGAACCCAGCAGCTTGGAGCAGAAAAGTGAACGGACTATGCATTGATCCAGGCCATCAAGTCTGCCGGAGGGGAAAGGGTGTTGCCCCATTCGCCCTCTCCTCTCTGGAAAGAAAGATGGCGGCCACATGGGAGCCTTGTGGACAGCAGGTATGAGCCGGGGGAGTGGGGGCGACTAAAACCTCATGGGTCGGGGGGCGTTCCGGTCCGTCCTTCACGCCCTACCGAGGTCACCAGTTGCCCCCCACGAGCGGCTCTCCAGCACGGCCATGGCCCCAGAAGCACAAGGACTTAATGCAGAACCCAGCAGCTTGGAGCAGAAAAGTGAATGGACTATGCATTGATCCAGCCCATCAAGTCTGCCGGAGGGGAAAGGGTGTTGCCCCATTCGCCCTCTCCTCTCTGGAAAGAAAGATGGCGGCCACATGGGAGCCTTGTGGACAGCAGGTATGAGCCGGGAGTGTGGGGGCGACTAAAACCTCATGGGAAGGGGGGCGTTTCGCTCCGCCCTTCACGCCCTACCGAGGCCACCAGTTGCCCCCCACGAGCGGCTCTCCAGCACGGCCACGACTCCAGAACACAGAAACCAATTTCTTAACTATCTGACTTTCAGTAGAAATACTTCCAGGGTCAATAAGTAAAATAGCAGAAATCCAAAACCAACATTTAATTCTTGAACCCAGCTGGAGAAAGCAAATCACTTCACAATGCTTTTTCAGCATGTCTGATTTGGGGGGGGGGGGGTAAACTCTAAATAATAGTGGTGAATCTTTTATTGAAACAATCTAATCAAAGCGGATAGAGTGTTAACTAGAATTCATCTGCCTCACAGGGACGGGGAGGGGTGGGGGGTGGGGTTTTATTGGGGTTCTTCATGGGAAAAAATAAGTATTGGTAAAGGGAAATGTGTTTGATATTTGCATGACTGAGACATAAACCTGAAGGCTTTGTAACCTTTCCCACAGTGATTCAATAAATAAATAAAAAAAAAAAAAAAAAAAAAAAAGAAAACTAGAAAACCAATAGGGGAAGCATATATAAACACACTAAATTTAATGAGAAAAAAAAATCACCAAAAACAAACAACAGGAACCAACGAGTTCAGTAAATCCTCAATATCTTTAGTGACACCACAATGAGGATGTTTAATGATCTTAAAGAAATGATGGAATAGGTAGTTACCACACAAAGAACAAGAAAGAGTGGGTTGAAATGAAATAACTATTGCAATCAGAAATAACATATAGTTTCTGTCACTGTCACTGTCCTCCCATTGTTCATTGATTTGCTCAAGAGGGCCCAGTAACGTCTTCACTGTGAGACTTCGTGTTACTGTGTTTGGCATATCGAATATGTCACGGGTAGCTTGCTAGGCTTTGCCGTGCGGGCGAGATACTCTTGGTAGCTTGCCAGGCTCTCCAAGAGGGGCGGAGGAATTGAACCCGGGTCATTCAGGTTGGCCGTGTGCAAGGCAAACTCCCTACCCGCTGTGCTATCGCTTCAGCCCCAACAAATAGTAGATGATATAAAAAGAACTCAATAGAAGCTCTAAATAGAAGAATAACAGCAGCTGAGCAAAAAGATCAAGGAGGTCCAAGATGAGGAGAAAATGGCAAGAAACAGCAAAATATGAAAAATAGTCTGAAGAGGAATCTGCAACATAACAGAGAATTATGGAATGCATTCAAGAAGAACAACATAAAAATAATCAGAGTCACTTAGGAACAAGAAGACAGGCATGACAAAGAAACAATATTTAAAGAAATCATGTGTAAGAATTCCCCAGAGTTGAAAAATATAGGTACCTAGATACAAAAAGATTTATGGGTATGATTGACAATTGATTCAAGTAGGAAAAACCAAGATGCATTGTACTCAAAATGACAAAATCCAAGTATATAGAAAAATGTTGAAAGCAGTAAGATCAAAAGAAAAACAAACTTTAATACAAAGGAAAACCCATAAGGAAAAACCCCACCCTTGGGAGGGGAACACGATAATTTCCTGTTCCCACACCTACACCACACAGCTGATGCATGCCTTTCCACTTATTTTTGACTAAACTGCAAAGATGCCAAACCCATAAAAATTTCAGATACACCAGTTTTCAGGTTGAAAACTCTTTTATATTCTCAGATTTGGGCTCAGCAGCCTCCTCCTAGTACCCCGTACTTCCAGAACAACTCATTAAACTCATATGCCTAGTTTTACAAATTTGGGAGTTCCTGGAGTATGACACTTTCAAATTACATAATAATGACATACCAAAAGGACCAGACCAAATTAGCTAGGAAGGTAACATAGAAGCCAACTAAATCAATAAAAACAAGAACACAGAAGGCCAAATAGCAACAGCTTAGTAAATCCTCAACAAGAAATTAATGACCCCAGGATGAGATATAGCAATTTTCACAAGTTTTTTTTACCAAAATATTTTTGATAATTCCATTTTGTTGTAAGAACCAATATTAAGTAAATTTGTTTGTGTATAACATGGTAACTGGCTTGAGGGGTGAGTGGGAAACTGTGGACATTGATAGAAGGAACGTCACACTGGTGGTAGGATTGGTGTTGAGCATACAATGTCTGTAACAACTGTATTATGAACAAATTTATAAACCATGGTGTTTCAATTAAAGTAGACAAATGACATATTGACTCAGATTCTGATAATTCCATTTGATATTCCTTTAAGTTATGTTGAAAAAAGTAATGTAAAATAAATATATTTATGCTTGCCGTGGTGGGTAGGCTGAGAAGTGAAACAGAACCTCGGGACACTGGTAGAGGGAAAAGAACAATGCTAATGGGATTGGTGTTGAAATCCTGTATTCCTGAAACAATTCTATATGAGCAAATTTGTAAATTATGATGTCATAATAACAATAAATAGAAAATAAAGAATTACTGTCAATACACTTCAAACTCTTTCAAACTATAAAAGTAATAGGAGTACTTTCTAACAATTTCCATAAAACCTGATGCCAAAAATAGACAGCTATTACTAAAACAAAAACTTTAGGGCCCCTTAAGGTTCATCACCTCATTGTGGTGGGGGCTGCAATGGTGCCAACCAGCGAAGAGTGAACCAACTGCTGCTGCCTAGAGATGCAGGAACGTGCGTGTTTGTCAGCGTACAGATCGTTACAACATGCCAGTAGAACAAAAACTTCGTTTGGTAGACTGGGAGCACCTGTATGGGTGATTAGAAGCCATCCTAAAAGCCTCCATCCTTCTCAGAGAGCCTGGCAAGCTACCAAGATTATCCCACCCACATGGTAGAGCTTGGCAAGCTACCTGGCATATTTGATATGCCAAAAACAGTAACAATAATGGCCTCATTCCCCTGACCCTGAAAACAGCCCCAGTATGGCAGGGTTAGGAAGGACAAGCAAGGAGAAGCTGATAAAATCTTGGGGCCAAACTAGGCTGCCAAAAAGAAGAAGAACTAAAATGACTGTGCTTTCAATGCAAATTCACTGGCATTGGAAGCATGCATCAAGGACCTGATGGTTGGGGGTATGGTGCTACCAGCAGGTCAAACTGTACCTGTGAGGCGAGTGCATCAGCAGCCTGATGGCGCCTTCAGATTTCTAGATACCCCAAAATTGCTGCTGTGCCTTTGGCCAGACCCCAAAAACTTGGGGCAAAGTTTACCAAGAAAGTAAACGGCCAAAAGTTAGATATGTGGGAAACACACCCACAAACCACCTCCGGCTCAGCTATATAATTGGAGGCATGTTCTCTCTGGTTCCTGATTGAACTGCTTAATGGCCATGATCCCAGAGACTCAGAAAGAAATCTCGAAACCCAGCGTCTTTTGGCAGAAATGGGTCCGGTCCCTGCAGTAGGTTACCGGTGCTGGGCCAACCCAGGTTGGAATAGTTTTCGTGACTTGGCCTGTTCCCCCTGGTGGCCTGGTGGCCGCCATCCTCCAGAGGCCGCTGGACAGTCAGGTTTGGGCCTGCAGTGATGAGACACGCAGGTCCTCATGGGATGGGAATGGAGCCGGGCCTGTCCTCCCCAAACAACGAGACCCCAAGTTATCGCCCACAAACGGTCTCTCTGGATCCTGATCAAGCTGCTTAATGGCCATGATCCCAGAGACTCAGAAACAAATCTCGAAACCCAGCGGCTTTTGGCAGAAATGTGTCCGGACCACACAGTAGGTTACTATCGCCGGGCCACCCCATAGGGGAAAGGGTGCTGTCCCTCCGCCTGCTTCCCCCTGGCGGCTCAGTGGCAGTCATCCTCCAGAGGCCATTGGGCAGCCAGGTTTGGGCCCGCAGTGACGAGACATTTTGGGCCTCATGGGATGGGGGAGGAGCCGGTCCTGTCCTCCCCACCCCATTGAGACCCCAAGTCATCGCCCACAAATGGCCTCTCTGGCTCCTGATCAAGCTGCTTAATGGTCATGATCCAAGAGACTCAGAAACAAATCTCAAAACCCAGTAGCTTTTGGCAGAAATGCGTCCAGACCACACAGTAGGTTACTGTTGCCGGGCCACCCCATGGGGGAAAGGGTGCTGTTCCTCCACCTGCTCCCCCTTGGTGGCTTGGTGGCCGCCATCCTCCAGAGGCCATTAGGAAGTCAGGTTTGGGCCCGCAGTGACAAGACACGCTGGGCCTCGTGGGATGAGGGTGGAGCCGGGCCCTTTCCTCCCCGTCCCAACAAGACTCCGAGTGCCGCCCATGAACGGCCTTTTTGGCTCCTGATCAAGCTGCTTAATGGCCATGATCCCAGAGACTCAGGAGCAAATCTCAGAACCCAGCAGGTTTTGGCAGAAATCCCTCTAGATTTAAGTGTTAAAATTTTGGAATTTCAAAATTGCGTGGCCACTACTGCAGCGACGTGACATCATATATTACTCGTAACCAGCAATCGAAAACAAATTGTCTATGGTTGCCTTTTCTGAGTTGCCAGATCTGAGTGCTGGGGTAAAATCTCAAATAATAACGGTGGTTCTGGTGTCAAAATATTGAATGTGATCAAAGTAGAGAGAGAGTAATGTGGAAATCATCTGTCCCACAGGTAGGAGGAGGGTGTGAGATGGGGGTATACTGGGGTTGTTTGGGGTGGAGAATGGGCACTGGTGAAGGTACGGGTGTTTCATTGTATGACCGAGACTTAGACCCGAAAGCTTTGTAACTGCTCTCACGTGATTCAATAAATAAAATTATAAAAAATTAAAAAAAATAAGGTTGAGTTCATGCCCAATTCAATCAGCTAATCAGTGGTTGAATAAATAGCAGTACTCCTACATAAAAAAAGGACCTGATGGTGCAAGTACATACAGATGGTACAAGTATGACATCATTGGTCTGACCTAGATGAGAAGGCGTTGATCACATCCGGCCATTTTTGACACTGAAGAACTGTTCCTCGGAACATGCAACAGTAGAGGCATCAGTGGTGTTGGTTTCCTCAAGATGAACTTGGCCATGCGCATTGATTCGTTCAAATGCCTAACAACCTGAATCGAACGCTTACATTTGAATATATGTGGCTCATTGCCAGCAGTTTCTATCTTTGTTGTCTACAGAACAACATCCAACTACGACAAAGAAGAAATTGAGAAATTCTATATGGAGCTGGAGAAGTTCTATAAAGAAGATCACACCTTCTACAAGGTCATTGTTGGTGATTGTAATGCCAAGATAGGACTGAGAAGGTCACCCAAAGAAATCCACATTGGGACACATGACCTAGAATGGAATGAACAGGGTGAGAGACTGTCTGAGTTCATCATATCTACCAAGACCATTTATGGTTACTCTCGGTTCCAGAAGGCCAAATCTAAACATTGGACATGGGAGTCTCCCGGTGGGCAGTTCCACAATTAAATTGACCACATTGTATTCAATCGACAGTTTTGCCTGACCGTTGTAGCTGTTGTCCCAAAATTCCAAACAGGATCAAACCACCGTCTCCTTCGTGAGAAATTCTACTTCACAGAGCAGGGGAAAAGGGCTGCAAAGTTTAAGAAAAGAACTCCCAGAACGACCACCAACTGGAAGCTCTTTGGCACTATTGCAACAATATGGGAAGATGCTGTCGTTGACAACAACAATGAGGAATATGATTGACTTGTTCGGCACCTCCATGACTGAGTATGGAATGCTGAGAGAGGGAAAGACACAAAAAAGCCTGTCTTCAGAAATTCTCAAACTCATTAGCCAACATGGCTTGATGCAAGCTTCATGCAATCCAAGCTAATGTCCAAGCTCACAAAGCAGTGCAGAGAAGTGATAAAGGAAGACCTCAAAGAGAGAAGAGGAGCAGTGAGGGAGATGTGGAAGAAGCCGGGAAAAGCATTCGTAATGCCCGCCTGTCCACCAACTACAAGACCAAGATGACTGTCCTCCGACATCTAGTAGATCTATCACATCTTGCAGAAGGGCAATGAAGGTTTTCCATGACTTCTACTTGGATCTCTCTGATAGCCACATCCACCTGCCCACATACCAAATTCTGCAGGATGTATATGTCGTTTCCATCGTTCTCCTTCCAAAATCTGACACATCATTTTGTTGGTAAAGAAGCATACAGCACCCGGTCCAGACAAGGTCAGATCCTAACACCTAAAGAATCTGCCACCAGTACTCATTAATACACTGGCTCAGCTCTTCACACACTACCTGTATGAATGCAAGGTTCCATCCCAGTGGAAAATCAGCAGGACAGTTCTGTTTTACAAGAAGGAAGACATCCAAGACCACAGCAACTATCACCCAATCTGCCTATTGTCCATCATCTACAAGTTGTTCACTCAAGTCATCCTGAATAGGATCGGCAGAACACTAGATGAAGGAAAACCATGAGAACAAGCCGGGTTTCGAAAAGGATTCAGCATGATCAACCATATCCACATGGTGACCAAGCTCATTGAGGTTTTGTGAGAGTTCAAGATGCCTCTTTGTCTAACATCCATCAATTTAAAGAAGGCCTTCGATTCTGTTGAGTTGGAAGTGGTCATCAAAGCCCTAGCCAAACAGGGCCTTCAAACTCAATATATCAGGATCCTCCATGAGCTGTATTGTGCATTCACCACCAGGATCTCACCATTCTACAAGGAAGTGATCATTGACATAAAGAGAGTGGTTTGGCAGGTTGATACCATTTCACTGATACTCTTCATTGCCACCTTCAAGAACCTCATCCGATGACTGGAATGGAAAGGTATGAGAGTGAAGATAGATGGTTCACCAGACGCCATTGGGCTACACTAGCACATGACAGGGATGAATGGTGCCCGCTCGAGCAAATCAATGAACAATGGAATGACAAGTGTCAAGTGACAAGTGATAGGTCACTGTTCAGGATGAACATTGGTGCAAAGACTATCAACAAGTTCTTTAAAAATTAAATCAAACAGTGAATCACGAATCACAACCATCCTGTTATTTGTCGATTGCCTCGAGCAGGCCTCAGTAACGTCTCCTTCATCCTAGCCCTAAGATTTTTAAGAAAGTGCTATATTCAAGGCTCTTTAGGAGAACAAGACCCATCATTGTTACTGGTATTTGGCATAATGGGTACACCACGGGGAGTTTGCCAGACTCTGCCATGTGGGCAGGTTACATTCGGTAGCCTGCCAGTTTGTCCAAAGTAGAAAATCAAACAGTATATTGCAATAATTATACATCATGAATAACCATGAATCTTGTTTGAATTTTTTAAATTTTTAATAATTTTATTTATTCAGGGCTGTGATTTAGATTGTAGCATAGCTAACTTTTCAGGCATACAGTGTTCCAACACCTTCCAAAACCAATGTCAAATTCCCTACACCAATGTCTCTAGGTTTCCTTCCCAACTACCCAGTCTGCCTCCTTAACAGTAACATTTTGGGGATTAATTATTATAGTTTGAATCTCATGCTTAAATATTGACTGTTGGATTATAGTTCCAAACATTTTAGTCTTAACATTTTGTTTTCCTTTCTCCTTCAGCAGAGAGCTTAGGTTAATTGAATTACGCCTACTACAGTGCCTCTGGGGGCACACCTTACCTCATCGGGACATTCAATGTTTATCTTTAACCTCTCCTTTCTGTTCCTCTTCCCCTATTTGTTAGTCACAAATATCTCCAAATCAGACACTGTAACTTGTAAAGTCAAACCTTCTGATGGCTCTGGAATTTGTTGATGTAAGAGAAATATTCCTTTTCTCTTTTCTTTATGTCCTCTCCATACTTTTAATTTAGAGCAATGTCCTTTTTGTATAGACAGATGAAGACAGCTAATGCTATGCTTTTATAATCTGGAAGCTCACTGACTCTGAAATATTTACTCCTGGGCATTCATTATGTGTTATATTTACTTAAGTCTCAATTGCCCTTAAATTGAACTTGCTTCCTTACTCCCCCAAAAGTGTGTCCCACCGAGGGTTTGGATGTACCTGGGGCAATCCATACGCTATCCTGGCTTCAACATGGGATAACCTAAAGGCCATAAGAAGTATAAGTAAGTTAAGAGCATGGTTATGGAACAAACTCTGACATGAACCAAAAAGAAGCAACTTCAAATGATCCAATTGGAAGTAGCAAAAACTACCCTGGCCTGAGGACTGTAGTCTGGGAAATGCAGTGAGATATCCTTGGGAAAATCCACTCTTTACCATGAATCCAGAGAGATCATTTCAAGCTTAATCTAAGATATAGATAAGGGTTTATGTCTCTTACTATGTTTATACAAAATGATTAGAAATGTTATTAAGAAGTAAATTTAGAAAAAAAAGAAGTAAATTTAGTATCATTGCTTAAATGGATTACCAGTAAAGGAAAAGAAAGAAATATGCCACTAGATGGAATTCCACCCCTGGGTGGATCTCCTAGAAGGAATCTGGAGGGCTGGAAGCCCTTGATAAAATTCTGTCCTTTGGTGGAACTACTATAAGAATTTACCCTGAAGAAGTGGCTTTACATCTGTTGATTGTTTATGTCAATGCTCAACCACACCTATGTGTAACTGCTGTCCCTCTACCCATCATGATTTATTTATAATAATGCTGATGATTTGAATAAAGTGCTGCTGGTCACCAACCCGTGGACCCGTTTCTTCTTCCATCAGTCAGGGAAACAATCATCAGCCCTGAACACACCAGGGAAACACAGTTACCTTGGGATGGTGACTCAGACAACTGGCACCAGAACAGGCACACCTTGTAGTACATACAATTGTTGGCTCTGTAATATATATATGTATATGTATGTATATGTATATGCATATATATATATGTAACATCTAAACTACCAAAGTGTCCAAGGTCTCTGACCCATGAAACTATCAACTTGATGCATCTTTTCCTATTTGACCCTTCTATTTCACTTCTTTCATTTTAATGACCATAATCTAGGGCCGAGTGATTGCCCTGTTTTGGTAACTTGAATTTCATTTCCACATTGTTTTAAATATCCCTTTTAGAAAACTGAGATCATTCTGTATATCCCAGAAAAGTGAGATCATTCTGTATTTAACCTTCTTCTCCTGACTTACTTTAATTAACGTGATATCAACCAGTTCCATCTATGTTGCAGAGAATTGTATGATTTAATCATTCTTTGTAGCTGCATAGTTTTCTATTGTGTATATTTACTCATTACACTATCCGTTCATCTCTCATGGGACACTTGGGTTGATCTAATGTCCTATCTATGTGCCAAATACTGCAATGAACAACAGTGAGATTATGTTCTTTTGAATGATAGTTTTTGTATCCTAGGGTAGATACTATGAGGTAGAATTTCTGAATTATCTAGCAGTTCTATTCTTATTTTTATGAGTAATATCCATATTTCTTTCTATAGGGATTGTACCAGACAATGTTTCCACCAGCAGTAGATGAGTGCTCATTTTTCGTCACATCCCAGCCAAGAAGATTGTTCCCTGTTTTTATAGATATGTTCCTTTTTAACTGGTGTGAGATGAGGATATCTCATTGTTGCTTTCTCATTGTTGCTTTGATATGGATTTCCCTGAAAAGTGATGATCAACACTTTTTCATGTGCCGGTTTGTCATATGCCTTTCTTCTTCAGAGAAATGTCTATTCATTTCCTGTCCCCATTTTTGGATTATTTTTTATTGTGGATGTTTGCCACTGTTTTAAATTTCTGGGTTACTGACCCTTTATCTGATTGTTGAATTTGAATATTTTCTCCCACTTGGTGGGGTATCCATTAGTTTTAGCCAGTATTTCTTTTGCCAAGCAGAAACCTTTTAATATGATGTAGTCTCCTTGGTTTATTTTTGTTTCTGTTGCCTTTGCAAAGGGAATCATATCATTGAAAACATCTTTGGGGTCCAAATCTTAGAGTATTTTGTCTATGTTCTACATGACCATATTTTATGGATTCTGATATAATCTCAAGGTTACACCTTGAATTGACTTTCATGTAAGGTGTAAGATACAGAGACAGATACATTTTTTTGGAATTAGGTTATCCAGTTTTTCCAAGACCATAAGTTGAATAAACTATCTTTACTGCACTTCATATACCCAGAAACTTTGTTGAAAATTAGTTAATAATAAATTTGAATATTTGTCTTTGAGTTTTTGATACTACACTATTAAGTAGAGTTTATCCTAGTTTTTGAACAATTCTTTTTCATATATTATTACTCTATAAGACGGTTCAAACCAGATAATGTGATACCTCTTAATTTCATATTTCTCAGTGTCGCTTTGGCCATTTGAGGTGTTAAAATATCCCATACAAACATCATTTGTGACCATTCATAGTATTGAAAAATGTAATAAGAATTTTATTATGTTTTACATTGAATCTTAGGTAGGATGGTCATTTTGACAATATTGATTCTTTGAACCCGTGAATATGGAATATTTTTGTATGTCATTAAGTCTGATTCTATTTCATTCATGGGTGAAAGCGTTTTTATGGAAATATTTTGTGGAGACTCTTTGGGTAAAGTGTACTCTATCTTGGACAGAGAGTAGACCCTTTGATCTCTTCTTTTCTAGTTCGTTGTTTGCATATAAGACTGTGACATATTTCTGTGTGTTAACTTTGTTGCCTGCTAACATAGTGTTTGCTTAATGTTTCTAAAGCTTTGCAGAGTACACTTTAAGATAATCAATGTATATTAATACACCATGTGCAAATAGACTCAGTTTGACTCTGTCTTCTTTAATTCCCCTTGATTTGGGTCATTTTAATTTCTTTTTCTAGTCCAATTGCTGTTGTAACACTTTACTGAATAAATGTGGAGATAGTGAACATCCTTTCCTTGTGCATGATCTTATAGGGAATGCTTTCTGCTTTTTACCACTGAGAATGATACCAGTTGTGACTTTACTATAGATGGTTATAGCTATCTTGAGGAAGGTTCCTTCAATAGTTATTTTGTTCAAAGATTTTAAAAACATGTACAGATGTTGGATTTTGTTGAAAGCTTTCTTTGTATTAATATATAGATCAAATGATTTTGCCTTTTTATTGATAAGATGAATTAAATCAACTAATTTGCATATTTTGAAATGTCCTTGCATCTCTAGAATGAGTGTCACTTGGTCATGGTCATGATCATTTTGTTATACTATAGGATTTGGTTTGAAAGAAATAAAAGGCAATATTAGAAAAACAGAAGAATATTCCATGTTCATGAACAAGCAGAATTAGAATTGTCAAGTGAGTGACCATCCTTTGCAAACTATTATATATGTTTTTAATGGAACTCTGATCACAGTTCCAATGCATTCTTTGAATATTTAGAACAAACTCTATTATGGAACCATATTTCCATGAACTGCCAAAGCACTTTTTAGAAAAAAAGAGGAAAAATGAAGATCAAAGGCCTTGAATGTTCTGGCTTAAAATTATATCAGAAATTTATAATAATCAAAACTTTGTGGTGCTGATAGCACAGCGGGTATGGCAGTTGCTTTGCACGCGGCCAACCTGGGTTCAGTTCCCAGCATCCCATATGGTCCCCCGAGCACTTCCAGGAGTAATTCCTGAGTGTAGAGCCAGGAGTCAGTCCTGAGCATCGCCGAGTGTGACCCCAAAAAAGCAAAAAAAAAAAAAAACTTTGTTGTGCTGGAATAAAACAAAACAGGATCTCTGTGTTGCAGAACATAATTGAGGGATGAGATAGAAATGCTCAAATTTATAGACATTTCATATGTGGCAAAGTAGTTGGTTCTTGAAGCAGAACACAAAAAAGCCTTTTCAGAAAATGTTTGAAAACAGATAGTCATGTACAATAAATTAAAGTGGATCTGTATCTCAAATAATACACAAAAATTAATTAAAAGTTATTCTACATCAGTATCACAGTTTTGGGTATCTTTGCTGCAGCAAATTAAAAGATATCAAAAGAATTCAAACAGGAAACAAAGAATTCAAACTACCACTATTTGCGAATGACATGATACTATACATTTAAACCTCTAAAGACTGCACAAAAATAATTTAAAATAATAAATAAGTACAGTAAAATATCAGGTTACAAAATTAAACCACAATAATCTGTGGCATCCCTGAGTTAGAAGAAAAGAAATTAAAAAGACTATCCCCTTTATAATTGCTAGCTAAAACATCAAATACCAAGGACTCAACTAAACAAGAGATGTGTAAAACTTCTACAGTGAAACTAGAAATCACTGCTAATGGAAATAGAAGGGGACACAGGAAATTGAAAGACATTCCTTTTTCAATTTCAATTGAATTTCAATTCAATTTCAAGTGAATTTCAATTTACTTTCAATAGATTGGAAGAGTAAATATTATTAAAATGACCATCCTACCCAAGATATAATGCAGATTTAGTGCAGTACACATTAAAATTCCAAAAACTTTTTCAAAACACTAGACCATTCAATAAAATTTGTTAGGAACCATAAAAACCTCCCTGAACAGCCAAAGCAAACACCCCAACACACACGTACAAAGGAAGAAGGGAGCTGTTCCATTTTCCAACTTTGAACTATGGTACAAAGCTATAATAATCAAAACTGCATACCACTGACCTAAAGATTGATCTGCAGACCAATCAAACAGATTTGCGAGTTCTGAGTTAAACCTCCCAATTCATGGATGGTTACTATGTTTCAAAGTAGCTAAGTATATGAAGTGAAGCAAAGAAAATCTCCTCGAAATTGGTGTTGGAAAAAATCAATAACCATATGTAAAAGTTAGAATTGTAACTCATACCATTCAGAAAAGTAAATTCAAAGTGAATTAAAACCTGGAAATGAGATCAGAATAAAAAAATACACTGGCAAAAAAATGGTAAAACTCCCCAGGGAATTGACCACTGAGAACTCTACAATGAGATGAACATGGTGCAAAGTTAAATAAATAAATAAATATCAAAAAGCTTCTGAAAGAAACTCGTATTCTAAGAAAGAGACACCCTACTAAATGTCAAAAAACATTTTCACACCATATTTTCACACAATTTTCACACACAAGCAGGGGTTGATATCCAAGACCTATAAAATACAAAACTCAACAGGCATATCAAAAAGTGCACATTATCACTCATAATTAGATAAATGCAAATTAAAACAGCAAATAGATATCATGCCATGCCTGTGAGAATGGCACATATTCAAAAGTCTGAACACAGCCAGTGTTGATGAGATTGTAGTGAGAAGGAAACCCTCCTCCACTCCTGGTTTAACCTTTATGGGAAGTATATGAAGATCTATTCAAAAAATAGTTAGAGAACTATCATATAATATAGCAATACTTTAAAAGTATTTCATATTGTATAACTTAAACCCAAGCACGAAAATGTATAAATTTACAACTGTACCTCATGGTGTTTCACTAATAAAAATAAAGTATTTCATATTTTTCTTAGGTTAAAACAACTATAAAATAATATCACAGACAAATATTTATAATTATGAGTGTTCTGATTAACTTAGAAATGTATATAAAGTAAAAGTTTAATGTTTTGTTTAAAGTAAAGGTGATATTAATTTGCATCACTTTACTAGGAGAACAAAAATATGAAACTCAGTTTTAATGTGTGAATTTAATTCCATTTATACAAATTGAAAGTCATTATTAGAAATCTAAACTCAGAACTCAATCCACTGAATGCTTTTTGGTGATGTCATTTATTAGTGAAATCTCATGAGTGCTAATTTACCTCGCACTGAAATAGTCAATTTAAGAAAAAGTTTAGTTTATTTCTTCCCTGCTCAATTTCTTTTCTTCTGTCATCCCTATAATTTGTACTTGAGGGTGATCTATCTAGACATGCTCCTTTAATACCTTATATTTTCTTGTTCATTTATTCTATATGCTAGGGCTATATAGCAGAATATACCTTCTGCTTTATTTCATTCAACATATCCAGGTTCCCCCTCCAGGTTGAAACAAATTGCAAGATTTAGAGGTCAGAGGTCTCAAGTATACTGATACCGTGGGACAGCAGCATAGGTATCTATCCAAAGCACAAACCCAACGACGCTGAAAACATGAGATCAAAATTACAATCACCAAGCTTTAAAATATGTCTGGAGTGATGGCACAGCGGGTAGGGCATTTGCCTTGCACGCAGCCTAACTGCGTTCGATTTCCAGCATCCCATATGATCCCCCAAGCACCGCCAGGAGTAATTCCTGAGTGAATAACCAATAATAACCCCTGCGCATCGCCTGGTGTGACCCAAAAAGCAAAAATAAATGAATAAATAAATAAATAAAATGTGTTTGTTAAGGTAGCAGGTTAGGAATGGAAATAGAGAAATATAAGAACATTGGTAAAGGAAAGTTGACACTGATCGTGGGATTGTTGCTAGAATAAATATAATATAATGTATATTACCTATATCATATATAATATTTAATATATACTATATAATATATTATATAATATAACATGGGCTGGAGCAATAGCACAGCAGAAAGGGTGTTTGCCTTGCATGCACGCAGCCAACATGGCTGACCCGAGTTCGATTCCTCCGCCCCTCTCAGAGAGTCCAGCAAGCTACCAAGAGTATCTCACCCGCATGGTAAATCCTGGCAAGTTACCCGTGATGTACCCAATATGCCAAACACAGTAATAAGTCTCACAATGTTACTGGGCCCACTTAAGCAAATCGATGAACAATGGGAGGACAGTGACAGTGATAATATAACATATTATATATAATATATAATACAATATAATATATAAAATATTATATATAAACTTTAGTTATTAAAACCTTTGTAAATCACGGTTTTTTAATTAAATAAATTTTAAGGAAATATTTTAGCACTTAAAGAGACACATTCGCCATTTCAGGTCACTTGGGTATTATTTAATATGCATAGTATTTTAAAATAATGATTATAATTAAACATAATATATTAGAGAAGTAACAAAATAATTACTTTCATTTTATATGCTAAAAATCTGGAGTCACCACCCAAGGGATCCAGCCCCAGAAGCCAACCTTCACTGCCCAACCACCACCACACTCCAGGCTGCTTTCCGGATGCTCAGGCTGAGCCTCACACTTGAATGAAGTCCCACTAAACCCAGATAATGCAGAACTTTGTGACCTTGGACTCTGGACTAAACAGGACCCGGAACAGAGATCCTCTGCCTGCTTCCCCCAGTCTCCAGTGACTCAGGGATTACCTTCCCTTTCTGCATCACTGTACCTTTCTTTTCCCCATTACAAGCTAAAATATACGATGTCTGATAACTTCTATAGGGCTGGAGAGATAGTACAGTGGGAAAGGCACTTTTCTTCCATGTGGCTGACCCAGGTTTGCTACCTAGAAACCCATATGGTTCCATAGATCCCTGCTAGGAGTGCACAGAGCCAGGAATAAGCCTTAAATACTGATGGGTGTGGCCAAAAACAAACATGCAAACAAAACATGAAGTCTGAAACAAAATGGTATCTCTAAATTTAACCAAAATTATGTGTTGTGAGATTTCAAGGTATTCTGTGTACTTCCAAATATCATAAAACTATTTTCAAATGTTTTAGAGATTCTAGTGTGCTGCAAATAGATATTTGTGTCTACTCCTTAGAAACACAGCAAAAATGATAACCTGGTTTCAAATTTTCAGTGGAATGTTTAGAGTTTTCTCTATATATTATCAAATGTTTTAGAGATTCTAGTGTGCTGCAAATAGATATCTGTGTCTACTCCTTAGAAACACAGCAAAAATAATGACCTGGTTTCAAATTTTCAGTGGAATGTTTAGAGTCTTCTCTATATATTATCACATATTCTGTGAGTAGTGATAGTTTTGAGTATGTAAATAATAAAATACGAAAGAAAGGGATAAAATAATACTATCTCAAGCATCAAAAACAAAAATAATAATGTGCTTGCATGAGTATGGGTAAAGAGGAACGGTCACCACTACTGGTAGAGCTATTAACTGCTTCAACATTCTGTTTTTATTTTTAGGCCTCATCCAACAGGACTCATGGGGTATTCCTTGATCTATGGTAAGCATTGACCCCTGGCGCTGCATGGATGGCTATACCTGATGCAGGGTATTTAAACCCAATCAGCCACATTCTAGGCAAGTTGTTTTACCATTGTACTATTTCTCTGGTCTCCAGTTCAACATTTTGGAAAACACTATGGACACTCCTCAAAAAACTAAGAATTAAGTTTCCATGTAAACCAACATTTCCACTCTGGGAAATTGATTCAAGGGTGCAAAAACTCAAATCAGAAAAGATATTTGCTCTCCTTTGTTCATTGCAGCACTGTTCAGTATAGTCAAAATCTGGAAACAATCCAAGATTCCAAAACAGAGGACTGAATGAAGAAGCTATGATAAATATACAAAACAGAATACCACTAAGCTATAAGAAAAGACAAAAAAGAGGATCTGTTTCATACAGCAAATGAATTCAAAACAGGTCAACAGCCTCAAGAATAGATCATAATCCATAAACTATGTAGAGGAATATATAAGGAGAATTCTCCAGGTTCTAGGATCAGATCTCACTGAAAAATATTACAAAAAAATAAACAAATGAGACTCAATCAAATTTTAAAGTTTTTACATTACAAGCTCACTCATCCAAGTACTCACCTGATGGCAGGGCTAATTCTGGGGCCGCATCTCTAACTAGATCCCCTGAGAACGACCGGTTTTAATCCTTGGTCTACAGGGGACAGGAATTGAGGCACACCGCTGCAAGCCTAAAGCTGAGCCTTTCCACCTCCCTCTGCTAACTCATCCAGGTACCCACCAAGCGGCAGGGTTGGTGCCCCCCACCACCTAAACTCTCAACCCTGAAAGCCAGCCACTGCCGGGACCCCAGCCTGGGGCACCTGCCTCCACTTCTGCAGCGAGTGCCAGCCCAACTAGTAACACCAGCCCAACTAGACGGCGACCCAAAAAGTCTGTGGACTAGCATCTGGACTGGCTTGGGGCATCGTAACCACTTTAGGGGGCGTGGCTTCCTCAAAAGTAGGCGAGGCCTTCTCCAAGATGGGCGGCTGCTTATGCAGACACAGTTATATTTCCCACTCCCAGCACTCTGGACTTTCATCCCAGCCTTAATCACCTAATTCTGTGGAAAAAATTCTGGCCACCTCAACTAGAATAAAACAATTATCCACTGGCCTACTCCAATTCTAACAAAAGACCAGTACACAAGAAGCTGTAAAAGTCCAATATTAAAGAGCACCTCCTCCAAAAATTCACTAGATGACCGTCATATACAAAGGAATAATGCCTGAGAGGAAAGTCAGACTCTAGAAAGGGAGAAGAGTTACCACCATCGACCAACCTTATCCAGAATCCTTTCCCACAATAAGAGGGAACAGTACTAGTGAATTTCAGGGTTTTAAAACTAGACAACCAAAACAACATGAAGAAACAGTACAAATCTCCACTACAAGGAGCGGATGAAGAAAAGGCTCCTGAATCCTCAACTGGGGTTATCCGCAAATATTCTCTCTCTGATAAAGAATTCTGAGGCAAAATGCAGAGGATTTTCAAGGATCTACTCAAAGAATCAATGGAGGAGATATCCATAAAAATAAAAGAAGAAATGAAAAAAACAGTGGAATGGATAGTCGAGAAAATACAGGAAGAAATGAGAGCAGAAATTAAAAAGCTACAAAAAGAAGTGTCATAAATAAAGGATTCAGTAGAAAAATTAAAAACTCAGTAGGTGACCTTTGCAGTAGAATGAGTACAGCTGAAGACAGGATCAGTGAGCTTGAAGATGAGCAACAGAAATCGCATAGGGAACAAGAAGCAATTGGAAAAGACCTCAAAATAGCTCTAAGGAGAATCAGAGACCTAGGGGATGACGCCAAGAGGAACAACATTAGAATCATTGGAGTACCAGAAGGACAGGGAGGCAACCCCAATGAAAAAGCCACATTCAAAGAAATCATTGCTGAAAAGATCCCAGAGTTAAAGAATGCAGACGCCCAGATCCAAGGAGCCAAAGGGTGCCAGCTAAAAGAGACCCTAAAAAAACACTCCAAGGCATATCATAGCAATAATGATGGATGCTGTGGACAGAGACACAATACTGCAAGCAACAAGGTCAAAGAAGGAAATCACATACAAAAAGGCACCCCTTAAATATACAGCAGACCTATCAGAGGAAACCCTCCAAGCCCGAAGGAAACGGTGGGATATAGTGAAAAACTCAATGAAGTGAAAGCCTCACCAAGAATACTTTATCCATGAATACTTTATCCAGATAAACTCAAACTCAAACTCAATGGAATGATACACCATTTTGTAGATAAACAACAGCTCAGGAACTTCATATACTCAAAACCAAATCTAAAAGAAGGACTAAAGGGGGCTCCTGTAAGATAAGAAGGAAAACACTTACAAAACACAACCAACCCCTACAAAAAGATGGCAAAAAACCCCATGACAATAATTTCTCTCCAATGTCAATGGTTTAAATGCACCAATCAAGAGACACAGAGTGTCAAAATGGATCAGAAACTGAAACCAACATTCTGCTGTGTACAAGAAACTCATATGAACAATCAGAGTAAACACAGACTCAAAGTTAAAGGATGGAAAACAACACTGCAAGCAAACAGCTCCCTCACAAATGCTAGGTTGGCCATACAAGTATATGACAACATAAATTTCAGGTTGAGAAAGATTAAAATTGACAGTGAAAGCTATCTTCTATTTATCAAGGGAGGGATACATATAACAGGAAGAAATCACACTCTTAAATGTAAACGCAACCAATGAAGGACCAGCAAAGTACTTAAAACAACTGCTTACAGATTTTAAGGTGGAAATTGCTAGCAGCACAAGAGTAGTTGGAGACTTCTACATCCCCTAATCACCTCTGGATAGATCAACAAGAACAAAACTCAACAAGGAAACATTGGCTTTGAAGGAAGAATTGAAGAGAGAGGGTTAATAGACCGATACAGGGCTTCACACTGCAAAAAGAAAGAGTACACATTCTTCTCCAGTGCACACAGAATATTCTCCAAAATAGACCATGTGCTAGACCAAAAAACATACCTCAATAGAATCAGGAAGATAGAAGTAGTATAAACAATCTTTTCAGACAATCATGCACTAAGAATAGAAGCGAATCACACACAGACACGGAGAACCAAATCTAACATCTGAAAATTAAACAACTCAATGTTGAACAATGACTGGGTCAATAAAGAAGTCAAAGACGAAATCAAAAGATATCTGGAACCAAACGAGAACGTAGAGACTAGCTACCAGAAACTATGGGATGCAGCTAAAGCCCAAAGTCATGCTAAGAGTAAAATTTATAGTATTGCAAGAATTCATAAGAAAAGTAGAAAGGGCTTACATAGATAAACTAACCACACAGCTAAAGATTTTAGAAAAAGACCAACAAAAGTAACCTAAAATTGGCTGAAGGAAAGAAATAATAAAACTTAGTGCAGAAATTAACGACATGGAAAACAAAAAAAAAATCCAAAAGGTCAATGAAACAAAATCTGTTTCTTTGAGAAAAAAATAAGATTGATAAAACACTAGCAAGACTCACAAAGAAAGAAATAGAGAACCCTAATAAACCGAATCAGAAATGAAAAAGGGGACATCACAACAGAAACCAATGAATTCAAAAGATCATCAGAGACTACATTGAGAGCCTGTATGCCACAAAACAAGAGAACTTAGAAAAAATGGATATATTTGTGGATTCCTATAATCTCCCAAGATTGAACCAGGAAGACTTGGGATACCTGAATATATCCATTCATAACAAGGAAATTGAAGTGGTAGCCAAAGTCTTCCTAACTGTATGCCACGAAACAAGAGAACCTAGAAGAAATGGAAAAATTCCTGGATTCATCTCCCAGAGATGAATCAAGAAGATATAGAGTACCTGAATAGACCTATTCACATCAAGGAAATTGAAACTGTAATCAAAAGTCTTACCAAAGACAAAAGCCCAGGTCCAGATGGATTCACAAGCGAATTTTTCCAAGCATTTAAAAAGGAACTGCTGCCAGTTCTTCTCAAGCTATTCCAGGAAATTGAAGAAAAAGAAACTCTCCCAAACATTTTCTATGAAGCCCATATCTCTCAAATACCAAAAGAAAACAAAGACACCACAAGAAAGGAAAATTACAGGCCGATATCCCTGATGAACACGGAAGCGAAGATTCTCAACAAAATACTAGCAACTAGAATACAACAACTCATTAAAAAGATCAAATACCATGACCTAGGATAGTTTAACATACAGAAATCAATCAACATAATTCATCATATCAAAAAAGAAGATAAAAATAATATGATCATATCAATAGATGCAGAGAAAGCATTTGACAAGATCCAGCACCCCTTTATGATGAAAACTCTCACCAAAATGGGTATAGAGGCGACTTTTCTCAATAAAGTTAAGGGCATCTACCACACGCCTACAGCAAGCATCATCCTCAATGGGGAAAAACTGAGAGCCTTCCCCCTAAGGTCAGGGACGAGACAAGGATGCCCAGTCTCTCCACTACTATTCAATATAGTACTGGAAGTACTTGCAATAGCAATTAGGCAAGAAAAAGATATTAAGGGCATCCAGGTAGGAAAGAAAGAAATTAAGCTCTCACTGTTCGCAGATGATATGATACTATATTTAGAGAACCCTAAAACATCTACCAAGAAACTTCTAGAAACAATAATCTTGTATAGTAAACTTGCAGGCTATAAAATCAATACCTGAAAGTCTATGGCTTATAAACAAATAGTGAGAGAGAAGAAAGTGACATGAAGAAAACCCGTTCACAATTGTGCTCCAGAAATTCAACTACATAGGAATTAGCTGAAATAAGGAAGTAAAAGACCTGTACAAAGAAAACTACAAAATGCTACTACAGGAAATAAAAGAGGACATGAGGAAATGGAAAGATATCCTCTGCTCATAGATCAGGAGAATTAACATTGTCAAAATGGCAATACTTCCCAAAGCACTGTACAAATTCAATGCAATTTTATAAGGATACCCATGACATTCTTCAAAGGAATGGAGCAAACACTCCTGAAATTCATGTGGAAAAATAAGTCCCCACGAATAGCTAAAGAAATTCTTAGGAAAAAGAAAATGGGAGGAATCAACCTCCATAACTTCAAACTCTTCTACAAAGCAGTAATAATTAAAACAGCTTGTTACTGGAACAAAGGCATAGCTGCAAACCAATGGAACAGGTTTGAATATACTGACATCTCCCCCCAAGCATATTATCATCTAATCTTTGATAAGGCAGCAAGAAATGTGAGGTGGAGCAAGGAAAGCCTCTTTAACAAATTGTGCTGGCAAAACTGGACAGCTATATGCAAAAATGTGGGCTCAGATCTCTGCCTAACATTATGTACAAAAGTAAGATCAAAATGTATTAAATACCTCAACATCAGACCGGAATCCATAAGATACACTGAAGCAAAGTTGGCAAAACCCTCCATGACATTGAAGCTCATGGTGTCTTCAAAGATTTCATGCCACTGGCCAAGCAAGGGAAAACATATATAGACAAATGGAACTATCTTAAACTAAGAAGCTTCTGAACCTCAAAAGAAACAGTGACCAAAAACAAAGACAGTCTACAGAATGGTAAAGGATATTCGCTAAATTCACATATGACACGGGGTTTATATCAAGGATATACAAATAACTGGTTGAATTCCACAAGAAGAAAATCAACCAATCAAAAAATAGGATGACAAAATGAAGAGATTTCTCAAAAAAGATATCCGAATGGCTAAAAGGCACATGAGAAAATGCACCACATCATTAATCATAAGGGAGATGCAGATAAGAACAACAATGAGATATCATTTTCACACCACAGAGACTGTCCCACAACCAAAAGGACAAAAGCAACAAGTGTTGGTGTAGATGTGGCGAGAAAAAGACTCTCCTTCTCTGCTGGTGGGAATGCCGACTGGTTCAGCCCTTTTGGAAAACAGTACAGGCGATTCTCCAAAAATTATAAATTGAGCTCCCATTTGACCCAGCAATACCACTCTTGGGAATATTTCCCAGAGAGGCAAAAAAGTATAGTCGAAGTGACATCTGCACATGTGTTTCATTGCAGCACTGTTTATAATAACTAGAATCTGGAAAAAACCCGAGTGCCAGAGAAGCGATGACTGGTTAAAGAAACTTTGGTACATCTACACAATGGATTACTATGTAGCTGTTAGAAGGGATGAAGTCATTAAATTTACATACAAGTGGTACTACATTGAAAGTATCATGCTAAGCGAAATGAGTCAGAAAGAGAAGGACAGACAGAGAAAGATTGCATTCATCTGAGGAACATAAAGTAAGAAAGTAGGAGGCACACTCTAGGGGTAAGGCAGCTCAGATAGAGAAGGGAGCACCAAATAAAGGGTGTTGGGAAGATTCGCAAAGGATGGGAGGTTTATGTTGAAAGTAGAGTATATACAGAACATGATTGCCACTCTATTCCTATTTTGCAAAACACAGCAACGAAAAGGAGAGAAAGAACAAAGGGGAATGCCCTGCAACAGAGGCAGAGTGGGATGGGGGGATGGCAGGTGTGACGGATACTGGGATTAATGCTGGTGGAGAATAGGCACTGGTGGAGTGATGAGACTCGATCATTTATAACTGAAACCCAAGAACAAATATTTGTGGGTCTACAACTGTACCTCATGTTGTTTCTCTAATGAAGATTAAAGTAATAATAATAAAAATGTTTTAAAAATTATTCATAAAAACAAAATCCCAGACCTAGATGAATTCACTAGTGAATTCTTCCAAACATTCAGAGAAGACCTTTACCAGTTATCCTCAAGCTTTTCCATGAAATTGAAAAACCTGTAACTCTCCCAACATATTCTTTGAGGCACATATCTTTCTAATACCTAAAGGAAACAAAGACAACACCAACAAAGAAAACTATTGTCCAGTATCCCTGATTAACACGCATGAAATATCCTCAACAAAATGTTAGCAAATAGAATCCAGAAACTCATCAAAAAGATCATACAACACGACCAATTGGGATTCATCCTGGGCATGCAAGGATAATTTCACATTCGGAAATCAATCAACATAATCCATCATATCAACAAAAGGAAAGATGAAAAGCACATGATCATATCAATAGATGCAGAGAAAGCATTTGACGAAATCCAACCCTGTTTATGATGAAAACTCTCACCTAAATGGATTTTAAAGATTAAGATTATCAAAGCCATCTATGACAAACCCATGGCCAGCATTATCCTCAATGGGGGAAAAACTAAGGGCTTTTGCTCTAAGATCAGGGACAAGATAAGGATGCCCACTATCACCACTTCTGTTCAACATAGTACTGGAAGTACTTGCAATAGCGATTAGGCAAGAAAAGTATATTAAAGGCATCCAGATAGGAAAGGAATAAATCAAGCTCTTTCTATTCTCAGATGATATTATACTATAACTCGAGAATCCTAAATCCTCTACCAAGAAAATGCTAGAAACAATAGTTTTGTACAGTAAAGTCACAGGCTATAAAATCAATGCCCATAATTTCATGGCCTTCCTATACGCAAATAATGAGAGAGAGGAAAGTGATATGAAAAAAAAATAATCCGCTTCAAAATTGTGCCACAGAAAATCAAATACCTCAGAATCAGCCTAACAAAAGAGGTAAAAGACCTCTACAATGAAAACTACAAAATGCTAGTCCATGAAATAAAAGAGAACACGAAGAAATGGAAACATATTCCCTGATCATGTATAGGAAGAATGAACATCGTCAAAATGGCAATACTCCCAAAAGCATTATACAGATTCAACGCGATCTCTATAAGGATACCCAGGAAATTCTTCAAAGAAATATATCAAGCACTCCTGAAATTCATATGGAACAACAAACTCCCAAGAATAGCTAAAGCAATTCTTGGGAAAAAGACGTGGGGAGGCATTACCCTCCCGCACCTCAAACTCTATTACAAAGATATAATAATTAAAACAACATGGTACTGGAACAAAGAAAGCGCTTCAGACCAATAGAACAGGGTGGAATATCTGTACACACAAACCCATATGTATGAACATCTAATCTTTGATAAGGGAGCAAGAAATGTGAAGTGAAATGAGGAAAGCCTCTTCAACAAATGGTGCTGGCATAACTGAACAACCACTGCAAAAATATGGGATTATACCTGGACCTAACATCATGCACAAAAGTCAGATCAAAATGGATTAAAGGTCTCAGCATCAGGCAAAAATCTATAAGATACGTTGAAGACAAGGTCGTCAAAACCCTCCACGATATTGAGGCTTATGGTATCTTTGAAGATGACACTCCACTGACCAACAAAGTGGAAACAGAGATAAACAAATGGGACTATCTTAAATTAAGAAGCTTCTGCACCTCAAAAGATACAGTAACCAGAATAAATAGACAATCTACAGAATGGGAAAGGATATTTACCCAATGCCCATCTGATAAAGGGTTGATATCAAGTACATACAAAGCACTGGTTGAACTCTACAAGAAGAAAATATCTAACCCCATCAAAAAATGGGGTGATGAAATAAACAGAAACTTTCCCAAAGAAGAAATCCGAATGGCTAAAAGGCACATGACAAAATGCTCTACATCACTAATCATCAGGGAGATGCAGAACAAAACCACAATGAGATATCATCTCACTCTACAGAGACTGGCCCACATAGAAAAGAACAAAAGCAACCGGTGTTGGCATGGATATGGAGAGAAAGGGACTCTCCTCTGCTGGTGGGAATGCCAACAGGTTCAGCCCTTTTGGAAAACAGTATGGACGATTCTCAAAAAATTAGAAATTGAGTTCCCATTTGACCCAGCAATACCACTTCTGGGAATATATCCCAGAGAGGCAAAAATGTACAGTCGAAATGACATCTGCACTTCTATGTTCATTGCTGCACTATTCACAATAGCCAAACTGTGGAAAGAACCAGAATGCCTGATAATAGATGATTGGTTAAAGAAACTTTGTTACATCTACACAATGCAGTTGTTAGAAAAGATGAAGTCATGAAATTTACATGCTAGTAGTACTACAAGGAAAGTATCATGTTAAGTGAACTCAGTCAGAAAGAGAGGGAAAGACATAGAAAAAATTGCATTAATAAAATGAGAGTCTAACACCCAAGAATAGCCTAGGTAAATACCAGGAGATTCACTCCATGGATTGGAGGCCAGCCACACATGCTGGGGGAGAAGGCAGAGCAAATCAAGAGAGGAGCACCAAGTAAAGGGTGTTGGGAGGATCCTCCCAGGATTAGAGATGCATGCTGAAAGTAGACTATCAACAGAACATGATTGACACTCAGTGCCTCTTTTGCAAAACACAGCACCCAAAAGGAGAGAGAGAATAAAAGGGAATGTCCTGCCATAGGGGTGGTTTGGGATGGGTTGGGGGGTGAAAGGGATACTGGGAGCATTGGAAGTGGGAATGGGCACTGGTGGAGGGATGGGTACTCAATCATTGTATAACGGAAACCCAAGAATAAAAATCTGTAAGTCTACAACTGTACCTCATGTTGTTTCACTAATAATTTTTTTTTTAAAAATTGCTCATTTATGTCACACTGAATACTTTATTCAGAATGTATGTGAAACACTATGTGAGAAGGTTTGGATTGTCCTTGTACAAAATAAAATCACAGAAGTTCTTTGATTAAAAAAATAAAATAAATTTTTTACATGGGAAAAGAAACTGAGACCGGCAGCACATGCTGGGCAGAAAGGCAGCTCAGATCACTTAATCACTTAACTTCCCGTTAGTCGTTGATTTGCTCGAGCGGGTGCCAGTAACGTCTCCATTTGTCCCTGTCGCGTGCTAGTGTAGCCCAATGGCATCTCTTCGCTCCGGGAACATGGAGGGCCTCAAACCGATCGTTCATGACCTTGACAAAGAAGTCTGACCATCTGGTAGGTGGGCGGCCACGCGGTCTCTTGACATCCCGTGGAATCCAATCAGTAACAGCTCTAGTCCAACGGTCATCTTTAAATCTCATTACGTGACCAGCCCATCTGATTTTCGACACCTTGGCAAATGAGACAGCGTCCCTGATCCTTGATCGTCGACGGATGTCAGAACTCCGGATTCGTTCTCTCATTTGAGTGAAACGTGATATTCCAAGCATAGCTCTTTCTATTCTTCTTTGGGAGACCTGAATGGCGTTCTCATCTTGTTTGCGTAGGGCCCAGGTCTCTGAGGCATATGTTAATGCAGGAAGAACAGTGGAATCAAAGAGATGTGCCCGGAGCCGGAGGTTCTTCGTCCTCTTAGCTATTTCTTCGACGTTCTTGAAGGCGTTCCAAGCCGCTCTCTTCCTCCTGCGCAGCTCGGGTGCCAGGTCATTTGTCATGTTGACCTCTCGACCTAGGTACACATAGCTGTTGCATTCGGAGATGGTCGTTCCATTGAGAGCGAATGGGGCGTCAGGAACAAGGCTGTTTCTCATAAACATTGTCTTCGTAAGATTCAGCTGTAGTCCTACCTTTCCACACTCACGGTCAAAGTCGGCCAGCATTTGTGCCGCTTGGCTGATGTTTGGTGTTATTAAAACAATGTCATCAGCAAAGCGGAGGTGGTGTAGTTGCCGACCATCTATCTTCACTCCCATTCCTTCCCATTCCAGTCGTCGCATGATGTTCTCGAGGGTGGCACTGAAGAGTTTTGGTGAAATGGTATCACCCTGCCGCACCCCTCTCTTGACATCAACGATCACTTCTTTGTAGAATGGTGAGATCCTGGTAGTGAATCCGCAATACAGCTCACGGAGGATCCTGATGTATTGGGCTTGAATGCCCTGATTGGCTAGGGCTTCAATGACCGCTTCCGTCTCAACAGAATCAAAGGCCTTCTTTAAATCAATGAACGTTAAGCAGAGCGGCATCTTGAACTCCCGAGAAACCTCAATGAGTTTGGTTATCGTGTGGATATGGTCGATGGTGCTGAATCCTTTGCGGAACCCTGCTTGCTCACATGGTTGTCCTTCATCTAGTGTTCTGCCAATCCTATTCAGGATGATTCGAGTGAACAACTGTACCTCATGTTGTTTCACTAATAATTTTTTTTTAAAAATTGCTCATTTATGTCACACTGAATACTTTATTCAGAATGTATGTGAAACACTATGTGAGAAGGTTTGGATTGTCCTTGTACAAAATAAAATCACAGAAGTTCTTTGATTAAAAAAATAAAATAAATTTTTTACATGGGAAAAGAAACTGAGACCGGCAGCACATGCTGGGCAGAAAGGCAGCTCAGATAGAGAAGAGAATACCAAGTAAAGGACGTTTGGAGGACTCGCTCGGGATGCGAGATGTGTGCTGAAAATAGACTACAGACCAAACACGATGGCCACTCAATACCTCTATTGCAAACTACAACACCCTAAAGTAAAGAGTGAGCAAAAGGGAATGCCCTGCCACAGAGGCAGGGTGGGGTGAAGGACTAATGGGGTCATTGGTGGTGAAGAATGGGCACTGGTGGAGGTATGGGTACTCGATCATTGTGTAACTGAAAGCCAAGCACTAAAGTTTGTAAGTCTACAACTGTAGCTCATGTTGTTTCACAAATAAAAAAAAAATTTTAAAAAGAAACTGAGGCTAAAATAAAAAAGATACCTTAATGGATGAGACAAGGATCTGTACAAAATACTTTTGACTTATATCACAACTATATACAACACTCACAAAGTTTAACAAAAGAAACCAATGGAATGAATGGAGAGAGGAAAAAGCATAATACTTCTATGAAGAAACCATATGGATATTCAATAAGCGTATGAACAAATGTTCATCGTCAGTTTTTTTTTTCAGGGAAATTCAAATCAAAACTACAATGAGATATCATCTTACACTAAAAATAATGGCATACAAAAATACTGCAAATGTCCAGGGATGAAAGGGATATAGTAATTAAAAAAAAGAACTCTCCTTTAGTGCTGGTGGGAATATCTTTAGTTCAACCTCTATAGAAAACAGTTTGTAGGTGTCTCCAAAAATGAATAATATAACCTCCATATGACACAGTGATTCTGTCTTAACTTCAAAATTGCTCATATAAAAAGATGTATGCATACCTATATTTAGTGCAATTTTAAATATAATACCTGGGATATAGAAACAATTCAAATTTCTACAAACAGAAAATTGAATGAAAAAGTGTGATATATAAACTCAATGGAAACTAAGAAGCTGTAAGAAAAGATGGCATCATGAATTTTGCTGAAACTTAGATGGAACCAGAGGATATCGTGCTGGGCAAAATTAACCAGAAGGAGCATGACAAGCACTGGTCAATCTCACTCATTTGTGGTTTATAAGGAAATAAAACATTGGAATATATATATATAATATCAATTTAAAACAAAGATTTGTGGGGGGATTAGGTGACTTCAATGAGACATAGATGTATGGGTGGAAGGTTTTGGGTACTTAGGTGGTGGTGAGTTGCAGTAACTGTTTATAACAACACCATAAATGTCAGTACCATTGTAAACACATTATCTTAATTATAATAACATTTTAAAGGAACACATTAACGGAAACAAAATTATTAATGTATTGTTGAGTTTGTGCAGTGTTTAAGACATTCCAAGAAATTTGATTTAAAAATAAATTAATACATAAATACCTGTTAAATTGTTTCCTTATCATTTGCCTCTTCCTTCTAAAAGAGTATAGCAATAATAAATGAAATACAATAATTATCAAAAATATTTCATTTTTTAAAAAAATTTTATTAGTGAAACACCATGAAGTACAGATGGAGACTTACAAATATTTGTGCTTGGGTTTCAGTTATACAGTGATCGAGTACCCATTCTTCCACCAGTGCCCATTCTCCACCACCACTGATCCCAGTATCCCTCCCACCCCCCATCCCCCCATCCCACCTTGCCTCAGTGGCAGGGCATTCCTTTTTATCTCTCTCCTTTTGGGTGCCATGGTTTGCAAAAGAGGCATTGAGTGGCAATCATGTTCGATCTATAGTCTACTTTCAGCATGCATCTCCCATCCTGGGAGGATCCTCCCAAAACCCTTTATTTGGTGCTCCCTTCTCTATCTGAGCTGCCTTTACCCCTAGTGTGTGCGGCTGGCCTCCAAGTCATGCAGTAAACCTCCTGGTATTTATCTCGGCTATTCTTGGGTGTTAGTCTCCTATTTTGTTACTTTATGTTCCCCAGATGAATGCAATTTTTCTATGTCTGTCCCTTTCTTTCTGACTTATTTCGTTAACCATTATACTTTCCATGTAGTACCACTTGTATGTGCTGTAGCAATAGCACAGCGGTAGGGTTTTGCCTTGCACGCAGCCAGTACGGCCGATCTGGGTTCAATTCCTCCGCCACTCTGGGAGATCCCAGCAAGCTCCCGGGAGTATCTCACCCACACGGCAAAGCACCCTGTGACGTTTTTGATATGCCTGGCAAGCTCCCCGTGATGTATTCGATATGCCAAACACAGTAACAACAAGTCTCACAATGCAGACTTTACTGGTCCCGCTTGAGCAAATAGATGAACAATGGGAGGACAGTGACAGTGACCACTTGTATGTAAATTTCATGACTTCATCTTTTCTAACAGCTTCATAGTACTCCATTGTGTAGATGTACCAAAGTTTCTTTAACCAATCATCTGTTCTTGGGCACTCAGGTTTTTTTCCAGATTCTAGCTATTGTAAATAGTGCTGCAATGAACAAACAAGTGCAGATGTCACTTCGACTATACTTTTCTGCCTCACTGGGATATATTCCCAGGAGTGGTATTGCTGGGTCAAATGGGAGTTCAATTTCTAATTTTTTAAAAATCGTCCATACTGTTTTCCAAAAGGGCTGAACCAGTCGGCATTCCCACCAGCAATGAAGGAGGGTCCCTTTCTCGCCACAGCCGCACCAACACTGGTTGTTTTTATTCTTTTGGATGTGGGCTAGTCTCTGTGGTGTGAAATGATATCTCATTGTTATCCGCATCTCTCTGATAATTAATGATGTAGAGCATTTTCTCATATGCCTTTTAGCTTTTCGTATTTCTTGTTTGAGAGAGTTTCTGTTCATTTCGTCGCCCCATTTTTTGATGGGGTTGGATGTTTTCTTCTTGTGGAGTTCAACCAGTACTTTGTATATCCTTGATATCAACCCCTTGTCGGATGTGTATTGGGCGAATATTCTCTTCCATTCTGAATCAAATAAATATTTTAATGTCAATGATTTAACAATTCTATATTTGGTGATTATCAGTTTTGTGTTTGAAAATTCCTTGAAGATTTCTCATATGCCTTGACACTTATGAAAATGTGGTTTCACAGTACTGATTATCACTAGTTTAACTCTGACTTAAGGGGCCACAAGTTTATTAAGATGGGTTTTTTTGACATTTGAAATAAAATGCTAGTTTTATATTTCTGAATTTCTTTCTTCTGTGATGGCAATTTATTTCTTCTAGATATTCTTCTACTTTGCAAACTAACCAACATTTTGGAAAATTTTATTGAACAAGTATACTATGCAACTAAGATTTCCAGGTAAGATCCTAACAAATTTTATTGTAGTTCTTCGAGCTGACCTAGAATATTTCCCTCAAACTTCTATACTACAAACTTATCTTCTTGCCATCTTTTTCCACTTCTAAAACTGACTGAAATTAAGACCATAATCAAAGGGCCAAACACAGTTAAATTTATCTTTGTAGGATTTATTTATATCATATTAAAATTTTAATGTAGTAAAATAAAATTATTCATTTTATCATTTTAAAACTTATTTACAAAATAAAAAGATACAATTTTTAAAACTATCTTTTATTTCAACTTATTATTCGTTTACAATTTTGTGGAATTCCAAGAGTTTAATAAATCTGTATGTTTTTAGATGTCATCACCTTCACAATAAAATAAAAGATTTTTCTCATATTTTGTATATAAAGAAACATAGTAAGGAAACAAAAATGGCCAATGTCATTAAAAGCAGCAATATTGTCTATAGAGTTTACATTGGAGGACAGGTGGCAGGGAGGGGCCCTTGGGACACTGGTCAAAGGAAGTAGGTACTCTGGTGTTGGAATGATGTAAGCATGAAAAGTCTAATTAACACCATTGTAAATTCCAGTATCTAAAAAATGGTATAAAAAAGTAAAAAAGTTACAGCTACACATTCACAAATCTTGCACTCTTCTGCCCCACCATGAGTCTAGTTTTCTTATGCATGACCCTCCAAATGAATTAGTACTACCTCAATTCCAGCAAGAATTTGAGTTGTTGGACGACATTTTAAATGTTTCAGGTATTATTTACTCAAACATTAATTGCCCTCGAAGAAAATATAAGATATCTTGAAAGAAAAATATGAGATATGTGTGTAATCTATTGACTTAGATTATAGTAATTTATTTTCTACCTCTAAGGATATATTCACTTTCTTTGATAAAAAGACCACCCCTTCTAAACACACATAGAATGAGATTAATACCCAAAGAGAGTAGAAGCAAGCAATGAAGACTGTCCCATGGTTGGAAGCTTGCTACAAATGGTGGAGAGGGGAGGACAATTAGAATAGAAAAGTCCACTATGACTGTGATAACTGGAAATGATTACTCTAGACAAGAAGTGAGTGCTAAAAGTAGGTAAACAGATTAACATGATAACATTTCAGTATCTGTTTTGCAAATTATAATGCACAAAATGAAAGAGAGAGGGAAGCAAGCGAGAAAGTAGAAAAGTGCCTACCATAGAGGCAGGGTGGGGGTGGAGGGTGGCAGGAGGGAAAAGGGACATTGTGGGTAGGAGATGTACACTGGTGAAAGGACGGCTATTGGAACATTGAATGACTGAAACACAAACATGAACAACTTTGTAACTGTGTATCTCACGGGTGATTCAATTTATTTAAAAAAGGAAAAAGAATGTGGCATTCTTTAGTCTTTGAACTAGATTCTTTTACTATTTTCACTTATATAAAGGCATATAAGCAAATGATATGTATAAAAAACATTCAATTAAAAATAGATTACTAACAAAATGTCATCATTTAACAATTCAGAACATCAGTAAAAATGTTTTCTATGCTTCAACATACAAAAACATTTAAATAATTGCACATGTAAATATATTTAAATTTAATTTTGTTAGCTATAACCTCAACAGATCTGAATTAAATTTGAACAAAAAGTTTCCTGTCCTTTGAAATAAGAGTCAGATATTAATCTAACATGTAATAAGGACTGATATATTATGTTTCATATGTTTCCTTACCCAGACAAGAATTTCAGCCCTTTTTTGGTACAATACAACAAAGAAAATGTCAAAGGGATAGCAAATGTAATACATAAAATGATACATGTCCTGGGACTGGAGCAATAGCACAGCCGGTAGGGGTTTGCCTTGCACGTGGCCGAGCGGGTTCGATTCCCAGCATCCCATATGGTCCCTGAGCACCGCCAGGAGTAATTCCCGAGTGCATGAGCCAGGAGTAACCCCTGTGCATCGCCGGATGTGACCCAAAAATTTAAAAAAATGATATATGCCCAACCCTGCCCCTGCTTCCCCATCTCCACCCCGGTGTACATGTAGAGAATAAGTGGCCGGTAAATATATATTGATAAAATATTTAAAAGTGATTTTTGGAGATATTATTACATAGAATTAACTGTTGCATTTATACTGTTGGAATTTTTAGGAAGTTTTCTTTACTGCCATGCAAATACCTTTATAACTGTTTAATTAATACAGAAAGGTATTTAATCTGTAAGGGAACTTGGAAATTCTAGAGCATAAAGAAGCACGGTCCTCTGTAGCACTGTCCTCCCGTTTTTCATCGATTTGCTTGAGCGGGTCCAATAACGTCTCCATTATGAGACTTGTTACTGTGTTTGGCATATCAAATACGTCATGGGTAGCTTGCCAGGCTTTGCCATGCGGGCGAGATACTCTCCGGAGCTTGCCAGGCTCTCCGAGAGGGGCGGAGGAATAGAACTCGGGTCTGCCAGGTTGGCCACATGAAAGGCAAACGCCCTACTGCTGTGCTATCACTCCAGCCCAGAGCATAAAGAAAAACAAAAGAAAATTTATTTCGTTATAAAAAATATAAAAACAAAACATTGATACTTTATGCCTTTTTAAATTTCCTGACATCCTTCAAACAAACTACTCATCAACTTAATTCTCCACAAGCATAGCCTTCTATTCAAGGCCCATTAAAATAAAAAATAACCATTTAAGTATTTCAAGAAATTTATCTTTCCTATAGCCAACTGGGAAATCAAAACTGTGTTGAAATTAAATATGTTTTTTCTGAATTACTTTATTGTGTAAATTTGACTATTGGACATAAACAGAGTTATTGAGATGAAAAAACAGGACAAAAATAACAAAAAAGGAAATTTGAACATAAGGTTACGTGATAGCAAAGGAAAAACAATGTAGCTGTAACATTACGTTATCTATAATTGCTGATCCTCAGTCATATACAAAAGACCCCAAGATATCGGCAATGGAAACAATCACAGATCTTCAACAATAGTTCATGATATCAAGAATACTATATCTCAGGCTGGGGAAATAATACCATGCATAAGAGGCTTGCTCTCTAAAAGGTCAAACTAAGTTTGATCCTGGCACTACAAACAGTACCCCAGTCCCATCAGGAGTGAACCCTGAGTGCAGAGCCAGGAGTAAGCCTGAGTACCACTGGCTGTTACCCCAATATGTCCCCACAAAAATATTACTATATAGAAAGAGAAATATTATGACCACTAACTGTGAAGCTGAAAATTTATAATAAATAATAAATAGAATCCAGACTTAGAGAAAGAACTCAAAATATTTAATAAATGAATATATGTTGAAGAATTTGGTGATTTAAATTATTTAGATCAAAATATCACTTTACCTATCATGGACAATGGAGATGAAATTTGATTCAGTTCTTCGTGGATAGTTAGGTTTTGATGAATAGAGACAGAAAGAGAAAAACAATATTTTAGGAGTTGAGACAAAAGAAGATGGAGAGCTTGATTTGTTAGCAGAGAGTTTGGGGACCATGAAATCAGATAGTTGTTGCAATGTCCTCCACATGTGATAAGGTTGGTAGAGATAAGGATCAATGATTCTACGGAACAGAAAGTCTAAAACTCTCATTATTAACATCCAATTGAAATTATCATTGAAACAAAATAATGAATGAACTAGAGAACTCTGAGTTTATGAGTTTGCTTTCATGAAAAGTTACATTCTAAGAGTCGTTAAACAAAATTATAACTGAATATTCTCAAGTGATGACCAATATGAGGAACAACCATGTTAACTGAAAGAACATTTAACAATTTACAAGGAGACTGGGTGCCAGTTCCAACTACTCAGTTAACTAACTGGGTGATCATGATCAATAACTTCTGCTCTGTAGATCTTACTTCATCCTTACTTGTAAAACAATAGTTAGACAAACTGTCCTCTAAGCCCATTAAAGCTCAACTCCTCCATGGTTCTCTGAATTGTACATATTTGGCTATATTAATGTAAAGGTAGGTTTAAGTGATAATTTTAATTGAAAATTTCCTAACTGAAATCTGCTAATGATCTAATAGAAAATTTTAATTTTCTACTTGAAAACTTGTTTAATTCAAAACAGAACAAAAAATAAGCTGCTATTCATCAAGAAAATCACTGTTACCTTCATTTCTCCTCCAGGCATTTAGTTTAATCTTGGACTTCCTGATTGGAAAATTAGATAGAATGAATTAGGTAGTTTGCATAACAGATGGACAAAAATGTGCCACTCCTACTGACTTCTCTCTACCATCCCACTAAATCTTATATAGACACATAGACAAAAGTGAACATAATATATTCACATATATATAAATTCACATATACTTAAATGACATATTCAACATTACTCCATAAAAGTCAGTTGCTTTTATAAATTAATGTAGAATCTGGAAATTTGGCTCAGCTGTAGAGAACATGTAGTAGGCCCTTTTTAACCCCAAACAGCACAAACAATAAATTAAGTTAAAATAGATGAAATGCAAACAACTAAAAGCAAAAGCTACAAGTAATGGTATGTCCTTTTGGTATCAAACCAAATCATCTTATTAAATTATGTTTCTAAAGAATATTTTAAAGGATTGTGAAACTGTTTGTTCCTTAGTTCTGTTATGAGTGTTATTATGTTATTTTCTTTAATAAAACTGGGTCAAATAGTACAATATCTTAACCCAAGTTGCCATATTTTAAAACTGCATATAGAATGAATTACGTCTTTTTTCAGTTTGTTTATTTATGTAGCACTTTGTACATATATATGCATCTATAATAATATTTATTTTTATGCTTATTTTTTCACAAGGTTGTGATTATTTGGGAGAAACAAAACCTGTCTTGTAACCGAATCCCCTTCAAAACAACATTAACTTAAATGTTGTGAAGTAGAATAAATCCTAAATTTGTTGTCTAAAAATATGTTAGCACTTTTTTTGTTAACTAGAACGAAGACTTTTTTCCAAAGACCATATCAATAGCAGAAATATGTCCACATTGTATTTGGGTAATAGTGTGCCTCTTGATGCATTGCAACCCAAGAGAATCTTTCACCTGAAGATGTCTTGACTGATATGCAGAGGTAATTCTCCATTGAAAATTTTCATTGCTCTCAGATAGTAATTGTTTCCCTGTGTTTTTATTTTTTTCTCTTTTGTCTGTATCAAACTTTTATTCTCCAACCATGATTTAAACACAACTCTAATTGATATAATCTTTTCTCAAGACTAAGAGACTGGGTCTATTAAATAATTGGATAATTTAACCTCTGATGAAATAAAACGTTTCAAAAAGTTCCAAAGGCAAGAAGCAAAATTCTACCATACCCAAAATGATTTTCATTAGGGGGATAACTGGAGACATAATGTGTTACAACTGAAGGCATATTTTCTGCATTAGGCCTGTTTATTCTATTTCCCCATGGTTATGTGATGAACCTATTCATAAGGAGGTAGCTAGATCTTATGTGGCATATTATTTTTCACATTTTTAAAATTTTTTTATTTTATAAGTGAATTCACAATATTTGATTACATTTAATATTTAAGCACCAATCCCACCACCATTACACCTTCTTACCACCAAATTCGGGATGTTTCCATCCCAAGTCCCATTTCCTGTCACAAAGCACAACTGAAAAAATTTGTATTGTCTGTTATGAAGAACTGCTGAACATGCTTACAAAAAGTGTTCATATAGGATACAGTGTGAAGATTGTTCTATTTTGGCAGGAGCCATTGCGACATTCTACAGGATATCACTAATACGTTGTTAAAGTTTGGGTGATGTGAGTTTTGGTATATATATATATATATGAAAATATGTATATATGCATATATATGACACTCCCTACCCATTCTCCATAATTACCACACAATATTTGATGGGGTTCAGACAGTAGGCAACAAATTACAAATTATTTTTCACATTAGCACAGCGGGTAGGGCGTCTGCCTTGCACGCAGCCAACATGGCCGACCCGAGTTCGATTCCTCCGCCCCTCTCGGAGAGCCCGGCAAGCTACCGAGAGTATTCGATATGCCAGACACAGTAACAACAAAGTCTCCAATGGAGACGTTACTGGGCCCGCTCGAGCAAATCGACGATCAACGGGAGGGCCTTTACTTTACTTTACTATTAAAATGAACAACTGACAGTGAAGACTTGAAACCAGTCAAAAAGAAAACTGAAGTAAGAACCAGCAAGTTCCTCTGGACATAGATTGTTGAGAACGTTTCCCTTATTTTGTCATTAAAGTAGGATGCAGTCTAAATTTGTAACCAAAAATCTTTGTTTAGTTTTGCAGATACAGTGGAGCATAGTTCAAGGCATCACCCCACACATAAATTTAATCATCATTCTAGCATCCACAAACTTGCAACCATTTCTAATTATGTATTTCTCTGATCTTCTTATAAAAATAGTTTCTTGTGACTATGCACCATAATCCTTACTCTATGTGTAACCATAATTTTCCAACCTGTCAATATATTGCTTAATAAACTTTTTTCTCTTCACATTACCATAAACTTCAATGGAATGAACCCTTAATGGTAAGAGGAACTGGGCCTATGAGTCCATAAAATTACTGCTCTTAAAAAACACATGTGTTTCCTTTAGCCCTTAAGTGAAGTAACATTCTTTTCAAAGAATTGTCTTGGCACCAGAGTGATAGTACAGGAGATATAGTTTGTGAAAATCCCAAAGCTCTGGTTGTGTAAACCCTTCACTCTCTGTGGGGATTACACGTGATCGGATGTTGTCGGGCGCTTCTGGCTTTCTCCAACTCTCTCTCTCACTCTCACTCTCTCTCTTCCTATCTATCTCTCTCTCTAACCACATAATTCTTTCTTCCCGCTGTATCTATCTCCTCTATCTCTCTCTGCTGTCTCTCTTCTTTTTCCCTCCTACTCCTTCAATCGCCCCCTCCTTCAATCAATCAATTCCTTTCTCCCCGAAGCAGCTCTTTTTTATCCTCTCACCACACCTCCCCAACAACGCCTCTTCATGGGAAGCATGATAAAAAATGTTTTTCCTGTCTTCCCGACCACCTGCAGCCCATAAGGGCAAAACAGCTCTTAAGATGTGTTTCTCGGGGCTGAAGCAATAGCACAGCAGGTAGAGCATTTGCCTTGCATGTGGCCATCCTGTGTTTGATTCCCAGCATCCCATATGGTCCCTGAGCACCGTCAGGAGTGATTCCTGAGTGCAAAGCCAGGAGTAACTCCTGAGAATCACCGGGTGTGACCCAAAAAAGAGAAAAAATAAAGCTGTGTTTCTCCTATCCTTAGACCGGCAACTTAATTTGCATCTTTAATTCTACTTCCTAATATTTACCATTCTGTATGGACACAGTAATAGACACTTGTAAGCTTGTAGGGTCACTCTCCTGGGGACATCTCACCACAGACTCAGACTACAGTGCTCAGGCCAGATTAATTATTCCTAACCCCAGCAGGGCCCAAAGCTAGTTATTACTTTTGGATAATAACAGAATTTGTATATGACCAAGCTCTTAACTTACAGTTAAGCATTAGGACACCTTGTCCAGGCCCATTTCCATGGCAAGTTATCTCATAGCTCACTGCTTGCCCTAAGTCCATCCAGTCCCTCATCAGGACCCTTTAGTGATCTAGGAAGTAAGGGAAACTGAGGCTTAGGTCGAGAGAATAGATGTCCAGGGGTAATATTATCTCGAGTCAATCAACTCCCAAGCCACAGGCTTGTCCTTTTAACTGACTTCCTATATCCATACAAAAAGCAATTGCTCTGAAAAAACTACCCATGCAATGGACATTAAGGAGAACATAAAGACAATATTTACAAGTCAGAGTCTGATCAGGATACAAAGGAAATTGAGAGGTTGGGGGGCAGTCAACAAACAGAAGCTTCCAGAGGCCAGAGGAAGGGCAAAACAATATTATCCTACAATAGCTGACCTGGTTTCGATCCCTGGCACGCAATATGGTCTTTGCAGCACACCAGGAGTGATCTCTGAGTACAGAAATCAGGAGCACCAGCAGGTGTGGCCGAAAAAGAAAATAAACTGTGAGAAGAAAAAGATAAACAGATAAAAGACTTGTTCGTTGCCGAGCTATATAAGTAATAACAGTTCATTACTAAAAATTTAGAAATGCGGAAAGAATGCCAAGCCATTGAATCATCCCAGATGGACCAGTCTTTACGTTAAGAACTCTAACACTTTCTTGGAATAGGGGCATGCTGATTCCCCTCTCTTCAAGAAAGCCCAGCCACTAACACCCACCAACCTACACAAATAGAAGTGGCCCAGCTCCACAATTTAACATCTTCAAGCAACCAAATCACTATAGAATTCCAGCTCCAAAATATCCTAGAGCATGTTGAATATGCAACATCTACAAATTTCACAGTGCCATTAGCCCACTAGAAGCATAGCATACTTAATCATAAAGTTGCTTAAATGCCTCCAAGCTCTATGATTGAAAGCAGTAACACCGAAGACTCAACTAACATCAACCAGGTCAGTAAATCTTCAGACAATAACTTAAGTAGTACCATTGTGTTATATAACAATTTTCACAAATTGAATTTTATTCAATTTTTTGATCCTTAACTCTACTTTGTTGTAACAAGCAACATGAAGTAATTTTTTGTGCCTGCTAAGGGGAAAAGCTTGGGGGAATGAGTGGGAAATTGGGGACATTGATGGAGAGAAGTTCAAACTAGGGGCGAGACTGGCATTGGAATACTGAATGCCTGAAACTATTATACTATGAAAAACTTTGTAAATCATGGTGCTATAATTAAAAACAAAAGTGCTAGCAAAGTATAAATTAACGTTATGTAAATAAAAATTAATAGTTTTTGTAATGTTGCTGAACATAAATAAATAAAACAATTAATGATATCAATTAAGTGTATAAACTATAAATAATTTTACTAAAAAGAGGTAATATGCATGGATTATTGTACTGGTTATATGTAAGGATAAAAATAGTTCTGTAAAAAAAAAATTAAGTACTCCTCACGCTGTGCACATCTCGTCCCAAACACAGGTCAGTTCAGCAGCCAATTCTTGAACCCGGACTTGCATGTCTCCCTTCAAGACACCAGGCGTTCCCCCCAGATGCCTGGAGAAAAGCAGTTCTGAGAGTCTGCCCTCCCCTCTTTACTCCTCATGCTGCGCCCATCTCGTCCCAAACCCAGGTTTCTGTAGAGGTGTGGCCTCTTAGCGAGTGGGCGTGGCTTCTACAGAAGGGGGCGGGGCCGATTTTTCAGCGGACCAACGCTCACACTAAGGAACCTAGTCCACAAGGAATCTAGTCCCCAACCTACACAGCAATATGAGGAAACCACTCAAATCCCCACCACAAGGGGAGGACAACGAAAACAATCTAGAAGATTCTGTCGATGCTGCTCACCTAAGGGACCTCTCTGACATAGAATTCAGATACAAAGTCATGAAGATGTTCAATCAACTCGATGAAACAGTCAGACAGACAGACAGTAACACCACAGAAAAAATTGACAAATTACGTGAAGAAATGAGAACAGAAATGTCACAATTAAAAGATTTCGTAGATGAAATGAGAAACTCAGTCTCTTCTCTTAACAATAGAATGACCGCAGCTGAAGAGAGAATCAGTGAGCTGGAAGATCAGCTGCACGAAGCCAACAAGCAACAACAAACCGTGGCAAGGGACCTCAAAATAGCTCTACAGAGAATCAGAGTTCTAGCAGATGATTCCAAGAGGAACATCATTAGAATCATGGGACTACCAGAAGCTCAGGGAAACAATCCCAACGAAAAAAAAAAAAACACGGTCAAACAAATCATTGCTGAAAAATTCCCAGAGCTCCACAATGCAGCCATTCAGGCTCAAGGAGCTCGAAGGGTGCCAGCTAAAAGAGACCCTAACAAAAACACTCCAAGACATATCATAGTTAGAATGATGGATGTTGCTGATAGAGATACAATACTACAAGCAGCAAGGGCAAAGAAGGAAATCACATACAAAGGAGAACCCCTTAGATTCACAGCAGATCAATCAGAGGAAACCCTCCAAGCCCAAAGGAAGTGGCGAGATATAGAGAAAAGAAAAAACTCACTGAAATGAATGCTTCACCAAGAATACTCTGGCTAAACTCTCACTCAAAATCGAAGGAACGGTACACTATTTTCTAGACAAACAGCAGCCAGGAACTTCATAGACTCAAAATGAAACCTAAAAAAAGGGGCTAAAGGGGCTACTATAAGACAAGACAAACCCTACAACCACAACACACCCTCAAAGAAAGATGACACAAAACACCATAACAATAATCTTTCAATGTCAACGGTCTAAATTCACCAGTTAAGAGACACAGAGTGGCAAAATGGATTCAGAGACAGAACCCAACATTCTGCTGCCTACAAGAAGCCCATCTCAACAGTCAGAGCAAACGCAGACTCAAAGACAAAGGATGGAAAACAATCCTGCAAGCAAACAGCTCCCTCAAAAAAGCTGGGGTGGCCATACTAGTATCCGACAGCATTAATTTCGTGTTAAAAAAGGATTAGAAGGGACAGCGAAGGCTATTTTCTCTTCATCAAGGGATACGTACAACAGGAAGCAATCACACTCTTAAATGTATATGCACCTAATGAGGAAATACCTAAATATTTTTAAAAAACTGCTAACAGATTTTAAGGAAGACATTGCTAGCAACACAATCGTAGCTGGAGGTTTCAACATCGCCTTATCACCCCTGGATAGATTAACAAGAAAAAAACTAAGCAAGGAAACATTGGCTTTGAAAGAAGAAATAGAAGAGAAAGGGCTTATAAACCTATACAGGGCTTTACACCCCCAAAAGAAAGAATACACATTCTTCTCCAGTGCGCATGGAACATTTTCCAAAATAGACCATGTCCTAGACCACAAAACATACATAAATAGAATCAGGAATAGAGAAATAGTATCAACAATCTTTTCAGACCATGACGCACTGAGAATAGAAGTGAATAACACACAGACACGGAGAACCAAATCAAACACCTGAAAATTAAAGAACTCAATGCTTAACAACGAGTAGATCAGGAAGGAAGTCAAGAACGAAATCAAAAGATACTTGAAAACAAATGAGAATGAAGACACGAGCTACCATAACTTATGGGATGCAGCGAAAGCCGTTTTAAGGGGAAAATTTATAGCTCTGCAAACTTATCTCAGGAAAGAAGAAAGGATACACACAAACAACTTGACTTCACAGTTCAAGATCCTACAAAAGGAACAACAGAAAGAGCCCAAATTGGGCAGAAGGAAAGAGATCATAAAACTTAGAGCAGAAATCAAAGACATGGAAAACAAAGAAACAATCCTAAAGATCAATGAAATCAAGAGCTGGTTCTTCGAGAAAATAAATAATATAGATAAACCCCTAGCAGCACTCACAAAGAAACAGAGAGAGAGCCCTAATAAATATAATCAGAAATAAGAATGGGGATATCACAACAGAAACTGAAGAAATTCAAGAGATCATCAGAGACTACTTTAAAAGTCTGTATGCCACGAAACAAGAGAACCTAGAAGAAATGGATAAATTCCTGTGTTCCTATCATCTCCCAAAGCTGAATCAAGAAGATAATAGAGTAGCTGAATAGACCTATTCACATCAAGGAAATTGAAACTGTAATCAAAAGTCTTCCCAAAAACAAAAGCCCAGGTCCAGAAGGATTTACTAGCGAATTTTTCCAAACATTTAAAGAGGATCTATTGCCAGTTCTTCTCAAGCTCTTCCAGGAAATTGAAAAAACAAAAAACTCTCCCAAACAGTTTCTATGAAGCCCATATCTCTCTAATACCAAAAGGAAACAAAGACACCACAAGAAAATAAAACTACAGGCTGATATCCCTGATGAACACGGATGCGAAGATTCTCAACAAAATACTAGCCAGTAGAATTCAACAACTCATGAAAAAGATCATACACCATGACCAAGTGGAATTCATCCCAGGGATGCAAGTATGGTTCAACATTCGGAAATCAAACAAAATAATCTAGCATATCAACAAAAGAATAGATAAAATCATACAATCATATCAATAGATGCAGAGAAAGCATTTGACAAGATCCAGCACCAATTCATGATGAAAACCCTTGCCAAATTGGGGATAGAGGAGACTTTCCTCAATATAGTTAAAGCCATCTACCATAAAGCTACAGCAAACATCATACTCAATGGGGAAAAACTGAGAGCCTTCTCCCTAAGATAAGGGACGAGACAAACATGCCCACTCTCTCCACTTCTGTCCAATATAGTACTGGAAGTACTTGCAATAGCGATAAGGCAAGAAAAAAGATATTAAGGGCATTCAGGTAGGGAAAGAAGAAATTAAGCTCGCACTATTCACAGATGATATGATACTATACTTAGAGAATCCTAAAACCTCTACCAAGAAACTCCTAGAAAAAAATAGGCTTGTATAGTAAAGTGGCAGGCTATAAAATCAATACCCAAAAATCCATGGCTTTCCTATACGCAAATAGTGAAAGAGAAGAAAGTGACATGAAGAAAACAATCCCATTCTCAATTGTGCCCCAGAAAATCAAGTCCCTCGAATCAACTTAACTAAGGAAGTAAAGGACCCGTACAAAGAAAACTACAAAACGCTACTTCAGGAAATAAAAGAGGACACGAGGAAATGAAAAAATATCCCCTGTTCATGGATGGGGAGAATCAACATTGTCAAAATGGCAATACTTCCCAAAGCACTGTAAAAATTCAATGCGATGCCTATAAGGATACCCATGATATTCTTCAAAGAAATGGAGCAAACACTCCTGAAATTTATATGGAACAATAAGCCCCCACGAATAGCTAAAGAAATTCTTGGGAAAAAGAAAATGGTAAGAATCAACCTACCTAAATTCAAGCTCTACTAAAAAGCAGTAATAATTAAAACACCATGGTACTGAAACAAAGGCAGAGCTGCAGACCAATGGAACAGAGTTGAATATACTGACATCTCCTCCCAAGCATATGATCATCTAATCTTCGATAAGGGGGCAAGAAAAGTGAAATGGAGCAGGGAAAGCCTCTTTAACAAATTGTGCTGGCAAAACTGGACGGCTACATGCAAAAAAATGGGCTCAGATCTCTGCCTAACGCCATGCATAAAAGTAAGATCAAAATGGATTTATGACCTCAACATCAAACCGGAATCCATAATGTTTATTGAAGACAAAGTCGGCAAAACTCTCCATGATATTGAAGCTAATGATATCTTCAAAGATGTCATGCCACTGGCCAAGCAAGTGAAAACAGAGATAGATAAATGGAACTCTCTTAAACTAAGAAGCTTCTGAACCTCAAAAGAAACAGTGACCAAAATACAAAGACAACCTACAGAATGGGAAAGGATATTCACTAAATACACATCCGGCAAGGGGTTGATATCAAGGATATACAAGTTACTGGTTGAACTCCACATGAAGAAATCACCAAACCCCATCAAAAATGAGGCGAGGAAATGAACAGAAACTTTTGCAAAGAAGAAATCCGAATGGCAGAAAGGCATATGAGAAAATGCTCTACATCAATAATCATCAGAGAGATGCAGATCAAAACAACAATGAGATATCATTTCACACCACAGAGACTGGCCCACATCCACAAGAACAAAAGCAACCGGTACTGGCATGGATGTGGCGAGAAAGGGACCCTCCTTCACTGCTGGTGGGAATGCTGGCTGGTCCAACCCTTTAGGAAAACAGTATGGACAATTGTCAAAAAATTAGAATTTGATTTTCCATTTGACCCAGCAATAGCACTCCTGGGAATATATCCCAGAGAGGCAAAAAAAAGTATAGTCAAAGTGACATCAGCAATTGTTCATTGCAGCACTCTTTACAATAGCCAGAATCTGGAAAAAACCTGAGTGCCCGAGGACAGATGATTGGTTAAAGAAACTTTGGTACATTTACACAATGGAGTAGTATGTAGATGTTAGAAAAGATGAAGTTATGAAATTTACATACAAGTGGTACTACATGGAAAGTATCATGTTAAGCGAAATGAGTCGGAAAGAGTGGGATAGACACAGAAAGATTGCATTCATCTGGGGAACATAAAGCAACAAAAATCGGATACTAACACCGAGGAATGTCTGAGATTAGTACCAGGAACTTTGCTCCATGACTTGGAGGCCAGCCACACGTGCTAGGGGAAAAGGAAGCTCAGATAGATAAGAGAGCACCAACTAAAGGGTGTTGTGATAATCCTCCTAGGGTGGGAGAAGCATGCTAAAAGTAGACTATAGACCAAACATGATTGCCACTCAATGTCTCTCTTGCAAAACACAGTACCCAAAAGAAGAGAGAGAGAACAAGGGGGAATGCCCTGCCACACAGGCAAGGTGGGAGGGATGCTGGGACCCGTGGTGGTGGAGGATGGGCACTGGTGGAGGGATGGGTACTTGATCATTGTATAACTGAAACCCAAGCACAAGAATTTATAAGTCTATAACTGTACCTCATGGTGTTTCACTAATAAAAAAATAAAAGAAAAAAATTTAAAAATAATAAATAAAGTATACTGATAATAGTGATATGGCCATACAAAGGAATGAAACTTTTAAAATTTATGAGTATAGTTTTACAGGTTACTTATCTGAGGTACACTGGTAAACACTATTATATTTTTTAATTATTTTAAGCAATACCAAGATCATTGGAATATTCACATCTAATCACCTAAGAAGACAAACTGAAGTTACATTCATCCTCATACCTGAACTTAAGTTTTCTAAGTCCATTAACAGCAAGAATTGATACATTCTGATTATTACTCAATAAATACACTGATGTAAGAGAGACTTCCTACTAATTGACCACAGTAAAATAACCAGAGTAAAATACATCATGAGACAAAATACGATTTGTGAATATTGATGATTTTCTTTCGATTATTGTTTTAAGGAAATTCAAGTAAGACATTCTTTTTAATTTTATTTTGGAGCCAACCTGGCTGTGCTCATGACTGACTCCTGCCTTTGTTCTTAGACATCATTCCGGGCAAAGCTTGGATGACCATTATTGGGTGTCAAGATTTGAACCTGGGTGGTCACATGCAAAGCAAATGCTCTGCCCACTGTACTATCTCTCCAACCCCAGAAATTATTTATTTTTTATTTAGTATTACATCATGCAGTGTACAGGGCTTACTGCTAGCTCTGTGCTCAGGGATCAATCCTGGTGGTGCTAACGGACATTGCACGCAGTACAATGCAGGGACTAAGCATGAAGTACCAAAAATTCTGGTGTGGCAAGGCAAGCACCCTATCTAGTATACTATCTCACTGGTCCTAAGTTAGAATTTTCTTTTTTAAAACTTTTTAATTATTGAGGTACACTGAAAAAATGATTGGACATTAATGCCTTTGGCACAAAGTGTACCTGGATAATAACACTTTAGTTCCAATTTTCATCCCTCCTTCCCGGATGAAACTTTCTAGACCAGGGAATTTATAATCTACTTTTTAATTAATCTGCCTTAACTTTCTGAAGGAAAAATGTATCATTTACAGCTACCAAAAGTATCTCTCCCGCACGGCAAAGCCTGGCAAGCTACCTATGGCATATTCGATATGCCAAACCCAGTAACAACAAGTCTCACAATGGAGACGTTACTGGACCCGCTCAAGAAAATCGATGAATAACGGGAGGACAGTGCTATAAATACCCAAAGACAATAAAAAATAAAGAACATGAGAAATGTATTCAGTAGGAAATGTGCCACTTGTGTGGGCTGCTTTACTTCTCTAGTAAAGCAGGGAAAATTAGTACAGCAGGAAAGTTATATCAGGTAGAGCATTTGCCTCAAATGCCACTGAACAGGATTAGGTACACAGCACCCTCATACAGTAGGAATGACTCCTGTGCCAGAGCATGTGTACCTCTGCCCCCCAATATAACATATTGATGGAGATGTAATCTCTGGGGTGGGGGAATATTTCAGGCAGATGAGGGAGATGATAATGAGTTTCGGGGAATAATAAATCTAAGAAAAAAATGCCTAGTCCTGTAGAAGTCCAAGGGATTAAGGAATTAAGCTCTTTTACATGAAAATACTGAGCACTTTGGAGATGGAGAGACTGAGGCACCATCTGAAGGTGTATATTCCTCAGAAAAGGAGAGTCTAAAGGTCACGAATGGACCATCAAGAGTGCATAGGTTACCATATGACAAACATTAGGCTGAATTTTATGTATGAAAAGATTCTAGGCCAAAACTATTTAGAGAAAATGTATATGATCTTCTTCCAAAACCCATTTTCTGTTTTTTTCCCATTCTGGAGTAGCAGATTTTCTTTCTTGAAGATACATTGTTCTCACTTTCTCTCCTCTCATCTTACAGTTCTCTGAGTAAATCTCTAAAACTACTTTGCTTCAGTGAGAAACAACAGATTTATTTGACATGATCTTCCATTTGAGATTAAAATAAGGTCAATTCACTAGTACTAAATGAAGGATTCTCCACAATTATGTTGCTGCCATTTAAAAGCAACAGAATGGGAACCAGAAGCTGTACCATGAACATAACAGTAACAACTCTTTTTCTATACAATACTAATTATTCTTAAAGTTTGACATTAAAATGCGAGGTATTTCTATAGTTTACCTATCTCAAGCACATCACCTTTTAAATTTGTTGAAACATTTTAGTATATTGACTTAAAATATGACCAAAATTGCTACAAATGAGGATCATTTTATAATTATGTAACATAAAAATAATTTCAATCCTTAAAAATAGTGACATTTTAAATTGGAAGGTAAAAATAAAATCTTATTTACAGTAATCAAGATTTGACATTACAACAGTAGGACTGAGAATATCAAAAAAGTCTATATAGAATTTATATGGAGAGGATTTTAGAAATATGGGAATATTTGTCATTATGAAATGAAGTTAATTAGTAGAAGCCAGTTTCAACAAATTCTTTAAATTTTATGTTTTATCTAAATTTAAAAATATATTATGTTCGAAGCCATAGCGATAGTACAGTAGTTAGGTCGTTTGCCTTGCAAGTGGTCAGCCCTGGTTCAATCCCTGGCATCCCATATGGTCCCCCAAGCACTGCCAGTAGTAATTCCTGATTGCAGAGCCAGGAGTAAACCCTGAGCACCATTGGGTGTTACCCCCCCAAAAAAATTAAAACCTAAAAAAAATTTTTTAATATATTATATTCCTCAACTTCAAGTAATTTTAATTTATGTTACAATGCTTACTATGTGCAATGCATTATGCTAGCTGGTTGGTGTTCCCCCCCCATTAGTACAATTGACAAATGTGTGTCTTTTTAAAATCCATATTTTTTACCTGCTCTCAGAGAATATTAAGTATAATGAATCATTTTTGAAACCTTTTTTATTTTCCTCTCAAATTCATGTAGCTCAGTAAAGATAAAATGTTTCTCTGCTAATATATTGGTTCTATTGGTTATGCCTAAAACAACAACAGCAAAAACAGTAATGCAAAATAAACAACTGAATAAATGAACCAAGAAATTAATATGTAAAAATTTTAACCTCTGTTTGTCACCATGTTGTAAATTTAACACTAATTGCATATTCACAATAATGTAGAAAGAACACAATGTCATAGCTTGCCATATTGATTAAGTAAATATTGAAGTACATTGAGTATCTAATTAACAATTATCCCAGAACATTAAGGAAAAGTTGTATTTAATCACAGACGCTGTTAGAATTACTTTAGATTATATTTTAATATTTGTTTTAATAATATTTAATTTTTGAAACAAATATGTTTTGATTATTTATGATTCTACTAAATATTTCACTTTTAAATGTGCATGACATGACCATATCTACAAGTTTCTATTAATTTGCATCCGTGGAGAAAAGATTCCCCTGCTACCAGAGTACAATAAACACACTCAAAATTCAACCAAAGGATCCTCATCAAAGCACATTTTAAAAATATTATGGGTTGTGGGGAGAGAATATAGGTGGTAGGGTACTTGCTTTACATGCAGCCAACCCTGGTTTGATCCTTGGCATCCCATATGGACTCCAGAGCATCCCCGGGAGTAATTCCTGAGTGCACAGCCAGTAGTAACCCTGAACATTTCCCAGTGAACCAAAAAGCAAAAACAAACAAAAACAGCAACATACATTTGAATATGAATAAACAGCCTAACATAATCAATTTATAAGGTTAATAATGCACTATTTCAATAAGGTCTATCTAGATGGGAGTGTTGTCACAGCAAAAATTATTTTGTTCAACAAATAAGCTACTCAAAGGATACTCTTAAACTAAATATGCATAAACACTTATAAATGTATATAGAGCAGAAAGCATATCAGACTAAGTATTCTTGTCATTCCACGCATTCTGAACATATCTTAAGAACACATCGTCAATGTTAACTGCTGTATTTCTAAACCGAGTTTCCAGCAAGACAGATTTAATAAACATACATGTATGTTTTAGCTACATTATATGGACTTAAAATATTTATAATCACTATCACTGTCCTCCCGTTGTTCATCGATTTGCTTGAGTGGGCCCAGTAACATTGTGAGACTCGTTACTGTGTTTGGCATATATGTCACAGGTAGCTTGCCAGGCTTTGCCCTCCAGGCGAGATACTCTGGGTAGCTTGCCTGGCTCTTCAAGAGGGGTAGAGGACTCGAACTCCGGTCGGCCGTGTCGGCCGCATGCAAGGCAAACACCCTACCCGCTGTGTTATATAAAACATATATAAAATATATAAAACAACTTATAATAATCGATATTATATATTCATGTATAAGGAAATATGATTGGAATTTTTACATCAACTCAGAATCCTCCATGATACTAAAGCTAAAGGCATCATCAAAGATGAAACATGACTGACCAAGCAAGTGGAAGCAAGGATAAACTAATGAGACTATATTAAACTAAGAAGCCTTTGCACCTAAAAAGAAATGGTGACCAAGATACAAAGATGGCCCACAGAATGGGAAAAATTATTTACCTAATACCCATCTGATAAGGTGTCTTCAATGATAAAATGCCACTGCTAAAGTAGACAGAATCAAATATAAACAAATTAAACTATATCAAATTAAAGAGTTGCTGTAAGGAAAAATAAAATAAAAGGCTAATGCTAAAAGATAACTGAATGGGAGAAATTATTTGTGGTCAACACATCAGCTAAAGGGTTTATATCCAGGATATAAAGTATCCACAAATATCAGCAACAAAAACCCTAAGAACTCATAAAAATGGGAAGAGAAAATGAACAGAGATTTGTATGAGGAAGGCCAACAGATGGCCAAAAGACACATAAAAAAATGCTCCCCATCACTTATTAGGGAAATCGCAATCAAAATGACAATGAAATATCATCCAACAACAGTGAGAATGGAAAATATCAAAAATACTGGGAACAATCGGTGTTGTCAGGGATACAATAAAAAAGAACACTGATCAACTGCTTGTGGGAATGTAGTCTTGCCTTAACCCTTGTGGAAAATTGTTTGGAGAGTTCTCAGTAAACGTTAAAGAGAATTAACTTATGACCCAGCAATTCCACATTGAGGTATTTACACCCAGGATAGAAAAACACCCATTCAAAGGGACATATGCTCATTTCATCACTCCATTTTTAATGGGGATAGATATTTTCTTCCTGTAGAGTTCAACCAGTGCTTTGTATATCCTTGATATCAACCCTTTATCAGATGGGTATTGGGTAAATATCTTTTCCCATTCTGTATATTGTCCTTGTATTCTGGTTACTGTATCTTTCGAGGTGCAGAAGCTTCTTAATTTAAAATAGTCCCATTTGTTTATCTCTGTTTCCACTTGGTTGGTCAGTGGAGTGTCGTCTTTGAAGATACCATAAGCCTCAATATCGTGGAGCGTTTTGCCGACCTTGTCTTCGATGTACCCTATGGATTTTGACCTGATGCTGAGATCTTTAATACATTTTGATCTGACTTTTGTGCATGGTGTTAGGTCGAGGTATAATCCCATTTTTTGCATGTGGTTGTCCAGTCATGCCAGCACCATTTGTTGAAGAGGCTTTCCCTGTTCCACTTCACATTTCTTGCTCCCTTACCAAAGATTAGATGTTCATACATTTGGGGTTGTGTGTACGGATATTCCACCCTATTCCATTAGTCTGCAGCCATGGCTTTGTTCCAGTACCATGTTGTTTTAATTAATACTACTTTGTAGTAGAGTTTGAGGTGGGGGAGGGTAATGACTCTCAATGTCTTTTTCCCAAGAATTGCTTTAGCTATTTGTGGGCGTTTGTTGTTCCATATGAATTTCAGGAGTGCTTGATCTATTTCTTTGAAGAATTCCATGGGTATCCTTTATAGGAATCGTGTTGAATCTATATAATGCTTTTGGGAATATTGCCATTTTGACGATGCTGATTCTTCCTATCCATGAGCAGGGAATATGTTTCCATTTCCGCGTGTCTTTTTTATTTTTATTTTTTAAATTATTTTTATTAGTAGCACTTTTATTTATTTAATTTATTTTTATTAGTGAAACACCATGAGGTACAGTTTTAGACTTACAAATTTTTGTGCTTGGGTTTCAGTTATAAAATGATTTAGTACCCATCACTCCACCAGTGTCCTTCCCCACCTCCAATGCTCCCAGCATCACTCCCACTACCTCACCAACCCGTCCTCTTTTATTACATGGAATAGCATTTTGTAGTTTTCATTGTAGAGGTCCTTTACATCTTTAGTTAAGCTGATTCCGAGGTATTTGATTTTCTGGGGCACAATTGTAAATGGTATTTTTTATGTCACTTTCCTCTCTTTCATTGTTTGTGTATAGGAAGGCCATGAAATTATAGGCATTGATTTTATAGCCTGCGACTTTACTGTACAAGACTATTGTTTCTAGGAGTTTCTTGGTAGAGGATTTAGGATTCTTGAGATATAGTATCATATCATCTGAGAATAGTGAGAGCTTGATTTCTTCCTTTCCTATCTGGATGCCTTTAATGTCTTTTTTTGCCTAATCACTATTGCAAGTACTTCCAGGATGCCCACTATCACCACTTCTGTTCAACGTAGTACTGGAAGTACTTGCAATAGTGAATCCATTGAAGTTCAGTCTCCAGGTTTTTTTTAATTGAGATGTTATATTAACCCATGTAGAGAATTATTATTGTTATCTATCTATGTTTTTTCTAGGATATAACCGAATTTCTAAAAGACAACATTATCTTTACTACTTTGTATTTAAAGTGGAAATTGGTACTACATTATTATTTTGTCCTATATAATATATAAATATTTATGATGAAAATATCAAACTTTCTTCTGCTTTTTTTTGCTTTTTAGGTCACACCCGGCGATGCTCAGGGGTTACTCCTGGCTCATGCACTCAGGAATCACTCCTGGCGGTGCTAGGGGGACCATATGGGATGCTGGGAATCGAACCTGTATCGGCCATGTTGGCTGCGTGCAAGGCAAACACCCTACCCGCTGTGCTATCGCTCCAGCCCCAACTTTCTTCTGCTTTTATTCTCCAATCTTTTCCTTGTCTCTGATATTTTTTCTGTAAAGGAGAAAGCTACTAATCCCAATGGCAAGAATAAACTGTTTTATTTGCATATAACATGCTAGGAAAGCATCAGTGAGATACAGCAATCTTTCGCCCAGATAGTTTCCATTTCTAAAGCTGAAGATGTCCTGTCTTGATGCCACTTTGGTACTGAATTTTCAGTGCTACCGGATTAATGGACACCTGCTCCTAGGTTCATTTGTCATCTTCCTTGAAAAAATTATTTGTTGGTTATTTTCTATCATGTATATATTGAATGACACACCGCCTACTTAAAAATATATCTTAAGTAGCACTTCTTTCCCTCATTTCATTTTTTCATTACTGCACCTTTATTTCTTGCAAAGTACAGCAAAAAAATGATTAGATACAATTCATTTGCAGAGCACTTCAGAAACAGTGGTTCAAGAAATGTTTTCACAGCTACTGGGAAATCCTTTGGAAAATTTAATTTCAATCTTAGCTGTGACCTTTTACATTGGCATATGGTATAAATGTATTTTATGTACATTTACATAAATATATCTAATATATGTTTATATAAATATATTTCTGAAGTTAACCTTTTAATTGTTTTACATTATAAATATATTTCTGAAATAAACATTTTAATTGCTTTATGTTATAAACATAAAATGAAGTAGGGGTCATAACTTGATAATTGTTAGTTTTGGGGAAGTTGATGAACTAAAGAAAGAAAAACTTTCATAAATCGTGATCTATATATAGGCAGCAGAAATAATTCTAAAATTTGCATTTGCCTTGCCTGAAATATAAAATTTTAAATGATATTGTTACATATGGAAGTTCATACAATTATTATCTATAGTATTTTTCAAATATTTAATCCTTTTAAGAAATATTAACCAATTATCAGAAATTCCAATTTACCAAAATTTAAAATAGATGCTATATTTGAAGTAGAATATATTTCAATCAAATTACAGGCAAGAAGCACTTTCCTTTGAGAGTCATGTGTTTATATTTTAACAATGGAAGTCACATAAAATCTAATTGGGGTGAGGAGGGTTGGGTCACATGGGCTGTGCTCAGGACTTACTCTTGGCACTACACTCAGTAATCACTACTGGTGGGTGTAAGGAAACATATGGGGTACCAGGGATAGAATCCAGGTTGGTCGGATGCAAGACAAGCACTCTACTCTCTGTACTATCTCTCCAGTCCTTAATACTTATTACTTATCTCATATCAAAATTACTTTAGAACTCTTTCCTGAGCTAATTAGATGTTGAAGTTGATCTCACTAGGCTTGTTTAAGGTATCTTTTTAGAAAGACTTCTAGTTTCACACCAATACTTATACTTTTATATATAAGTACATATATATATAAAAGTATAAGTATATATAAAAGTAGATATATATACTTATACATATTCTCCTACAATGCAAATTATATACGTAAATATATAATTTGTTTAAAACAAAAATATTTCAGGGAAGTTAAGAAGTAGTCTTAAAAACATTATTAATTAATGATCACAGCTGCCATTATAACAATGTTGATTTTTTCAATTCATGAGCAAGATATATGTTCCCAACTACCTGAGTCTTCTCACAGCGGTAGGGCATTTGCCTTGCACGTAGCCAACATGGCCGACCCGAGTTCGATTCCTCTGCCCCTCTCGGAGAGCCCGGCAAGCTACCGAGAGTATCTCGCCCGCACGGCAGAGCCTGGCAAGCTCCCCGTGACGTATTCGATATGCCAGACACAGTAACAACAAAGTCTCCAATGGAGACGTTACTGGGGCCGCTCGAGCAAATCGATGATCAACGGGAGGGCCTTTACTTTACTTTACTTTACATTTTTCTTTGTATAAATCTTTTACTTCCTGTGTTAACTTGATTCTCAGTTATTTGAATTTTTGGATGAAATTGGAAGTGGGATTGTTTTGTAGCTTTTTTCCTTTACCTCATTGTTTTCATATAGAAAACCAATAGGTGTTTTACTCTACAGGTTTATATTTTAGAGGAAGTTGTATAAGAGTCTTGAGGGTTTTCAATGTTTAATATCATGCTATTTGCTGATACTGTGGATGACATACAAGGGATTTAAATTTTAAATTACAGTTTTTCTGATTTGAATCTTTTTAATGTTTCTTTCTACCCAAACTATTATGGCAAGACTTCTACTCACGTTTGAATAATAGTAGTGCAAGTGGACATCAAAGGAAAAATTGTTTTCGAGGGCTGGAGAGATATTACAATGGGTAAGCTACTTGCCTTGTACACAGCTGACCTCGGTTTGATCCCAGACATCCCCCAAGCACCGCCAGGAGAAATTGCTGAGTGCATAGTCAGGAGTAACCTCTGAGCATCACTAAGTGTGTGTCCCAAAAAACAAAAACAAAAGACCAAAAGTAAGTTCTTTTTTTACTATAAAAGAAACAATGGCAAAAATAACGATACATTACCAAGTCCAAAAATTTCTTACCACCATCTGACAAAGGTATGATATCCATGATTTATAAAACATTCATAAAATTTTTATAGGTCCTTACTGGGGCCCATTGGAGGGGAGCGGGTTGAGCTTTCCTTCCCACCCCGACCAGGGCTCCGGCAGCCAAAGACCTCCAGGACCAGCCACCACCATGCTGAGACCACTCTCCGCACACATGAAGGTACTGGCAGAGGGACAAAGCCACGCGGGTTCCGGGGCCGAGATCTCCAAGCCTACTCGGATTGGGGCCGAGCATCCTCCACCCAGATCCTCCAAATTCCAGTAGGCGGGGGTCACACCTACCAACTGGCCCCCTGGCACCGTGTAATGCCATCAGCGGCCAAGACTCAGATACTATAAAAACCAGCTCCCGGAACCACAGGGCCGCATTCGCGGCCCGCGACATCTTACTATGGCATCTTATTATCTCATTCCTACTTAGACAAACTGGCAGGCTATCGAATGTAGCCTGCCCACACGGCAGAGGCTGGCAAACTCCCCGTGGCGTACCCAATATGCCAAATACAATAACAATGATGGGTCTCATTCTCCTAAAAAGCCTTGAATATAATCTCAGGGCTAGGATGAAGGAGATGTTACTGGGGCCTGCTCGAGGCAATCGACTAACATAAAATTTGACAACAGCAAACTCTATAAAAAGTGTCAAGGTAAGGTGAATAGATACTTTTTCAAAGGTGATGCTCAAATGGTTAATAAGTATATGGATAAGACTCTTCATAACTTTCTCTCAGGGAAATAAAGAACTACTCTGACATATCAACTAACACCAGTGAGAATGACCTTTATCAAAAAATCAGAAACAACTAGTGGTGTCAGAGACATGGTAAAATAAAACCTTCATCCATTGTTGGTGGGATTGCCACCTGATTCAGTTTCTGTGAAAAACAGTATAAGGATTCTCAAAAATATAAATATATTTTACATGCTCCAGTGATTCCACTTGCAATCTTTTCTGAGAAGGCAAGAAGACTAAGTTGAAAAGATATTTTCATTCCTATGTTCATTGAAGTATGAGTCACACTACCAAGGTCTGGAAATACCCCAAGTAACTAACAACAGATGAATGAATAATAAAAGCGTTTACATAACACTGGCATACTCCTCAGGAAAAGATCAGATCTTGCAGTTTGTTGCAACTTGGATAGAATTATGAAAGATGAAAAAACGCAAATAGCAGATAATCTCACTAATATTTAGAATATATAAAAAATAATTAGATAACACCTAATGGAAATAACCCTCAAATATCACCACCAGAATTGTGATTGGAGGGTACTAAGAGAAGGTGGAGAGAAACTGTAATAACGTAAGGAGATCCTGGCACTCCAGTGATTGATATAGGATAGAAGTACTGTAAGCATGAAACAATAATACTGGTACTATTGTAAAAACACCACTTCCCATATATCACTCCAACTCTGGTAGAGTGCTTTTATTAAAAAATATGTTGAACATTTTCAAATGCTTTTCTGTGACTTTGAGATTGCCATGGAAGCATTTGTTGACGTAGTGTGTCATCACTATTGCTGTATGTATGTGGACCCATCCCTGCATCTAGAGAATAAATTCCATTTGATCAGAGGCAATATACTACTTGACATAAAACAGAGTTATGCTTTCGTATTTCAATCACAAGAAGAAAAATAAAGAAAGTACTATGTAAAAATGCTTCTGCACAGAGTAAATAATATGCCTCAAAATTAAAAAGATCCCTACTGAAGATTATTATACACTATATACCTGACAAAGTGTCCATATTTAAATATAAAAAGAAATCATAAACCCCAACAATAAAAACAAAGGATGAGACTAAAAATTGGGCAAAGTATCTGAACAGACATTTCTCCAAAGAAAAAATGCAAATTGCTAATAGGCACATGAAATGGTCTTTATCATCTTTAATTAGTAGGGATTTTTTTAAAGACAACAATAAACTATCACCTCACACCTGTGAGATGACCTATATCAAAATATTTTTATTGGTAATACAAACTGTTGCAGTCATTATAGAAAAGGAATACAAAGATTTCTTAAAAATTTTTAATTCCATGTCTTCTATTAATCCCAGCTTTAGGCAATTAAGTGTAAAACAAAACCACTAATTTTAAGATGCATGTATTACATTCTGTAGTAAAACCACAGACTCTTTTGGAGTCATTGTAGACCCAAGAGAATACATGCTAATAGTAAATCATTCGTAGCTCCATCTACGTATCCCACTGAAAAAAATCTCACAAGGAAGCAGTGGAATAGTAAAAACTCATAGAGCACTGAATTAGAGTCAGAGGAGAGGCAGGTTCAAGATGACATTGAAAGAAGCAAAGAAAAAAAATTCACAACACAATAGTAGTAAGAGATTTTAACACTTCTGTGTCAGTGCTGAATTGATCAACTAGGTAAAAATCTGAACTAGGAAATACTGGACTTGGAAGAAACAGAAGAGATTGACAAACATGTGTGAGCTTTTCAATATAAATAAGTATTTAGTACATACTCTTCTCAAGTGCAATAAAGATATTCTCCAGAATAAATGACATACTGGGACACAAACCAGGTTTCCACAAGTTATCAGTGCATATAACAACACTGCAAAAGTAGTATTAATAGGAAATATAATAATAATATAGGATTATGTCAGGCAAGAAAAATATGCTCACATAAGTAAACAAACCTCAGAATTAAGGAAATGAAAGACATCAGTAGAAGGAGGAAGATTTAAAAAATGAATGAAAAATATAGGAAGTGAAAAGGCAATACATGAAAATGACAATACAAAAGATATGCAATACCAAGAGCCATTTTTTTCAAATAATAAGTTTGATAAAAACTTAAGCTTTAATAAATTGCACAGGAAATGAAAAGAAAGTAGTGAAATTTTTAAAAATCACAAAAACACAAAACATCCTATGAGATTACCATGAATAATTTTATGAAACTAAATTAAAGAACAAGGAAGAAATGTATGAATTTTTATAATCATAAAATCTCTCCAGACTAACTCATAAGAAAATGGAAAACATGAACAGAAGTAAGATGAATAAGAAAATTTAAAAAGTAATCAAAAGTCACTGCAAAAGAAAATGCACAAATCCATATAGGTTTATGTGGAACTATACAAAACTATCAAAGATATTCTACTGTTGATTCAAACTGGATTAAAGACGTTGATATCTAACCTGCTTCTATAAAGTATATTGAGAAAAACAAAGGCCGAAATCTCAACAACTTGAAATCAGAGAAGTCTTCAATGATTCAACCCTACTTACAAATAAAACAAAATCAGAAATAAACACGTTGAGCTACATAAAACTAAAAAGCTTCTCCACTGTGAAAAACTAAAACCTAAAATAAAGGTATTCCACTAATTAGGAGAAAATGTTCCCATATCACACATTAGACAAAGACTCATCCAAGGTATATAAAACTCTCTCTAAGCTCAACAGCAAAATCAAAAATTACCCATCAAAATGGGGGAAGTTGATGAAAAGATGCTTCCTGAAAGATGCTCTAAAGATGGAACTAGGGAGATAGTATAGGAGGTACAGCACTTACCAGGCACAATCAATTGGGGTTTAATTCCTGTCCTTCCTATGGTCCCCTGTGCCCTGCCAAGAGTGATTCCTCAGTGCAGAGCCAGAAGTAATCCCTGAGCACCACTGGAGTGTAGTGTGGCCAAAACTATTGTTCTTAGAAATGATCATCTACAGAAGACTGACAGACATATGAAAATAGGTTCATCAACACTAATTTTCAGGCAAATGAAAATAAAAACAACAAATAGATACCACCTTCCACCAGCAAGAATGGTCAAAATCAAAGTCTGGTATGGGAAAAATCTAAATAGTAACTGTTTAAAAATAGTGTGGAGATTTCTAGAAAATATGAAGAGTATAGCTTTCATATGACCCAGTTATTGACATCCTGGGAATCTACTCCAAGAATACTAAAATGTTATTTCACAAAGATATATGTATATATATGTATATATGTATATATGTATATATGTATATATGTATATATACATATTCCTTGCAGCATTATTCGTAATAGTTAAAATCAGGAAACAAAATAAGTGCTCAATAACTGATGAATGAAAAAATTATGGTGCTATATAATCAGGATAGAATGCTAGTCAGCTCTGAGAAAAAAATGAAATCTTGAAATTTGCTGCAACTTGGATGGAACTAGAGGAATTCGTGCTAACTGAAGTTAATAGGAAGAATAAAATAGACACCAAATGATTTCACTCACTTGAAGAATATAAATAAAAATAAACTAAGGGGTTAGACAATCCCCAAAGGAAACAAACACTGAGATATGGTCACTAAACCTGTGATATGATAATTTCTTCATTCATCAGTCAGGGAAGGAACATTGGGGAATCACCTGCGGAGGAATGTTGGCACTCTGATAGTAGAAACAATTTAGTAGTGAAAGAATAAATTACCAATATTGATACTATTGATAAAAATAAAAATAACAGGATATGAAGATAGAGTGGGTAAGGTGTTTTCATTATATGCAGCTGACCAAGGTTTGATTCCCGTACCACATAGAGTCCCAAAACCCCACAAAGAGTGAACCCTGAATGCAGAACTAGGAGTAAGCCCTGAATACATCAGAGTGTGGTCACAAAACCAAATAATCAAATATAACTCAAAGATATTACAGTTGTTAAGGTTCATGATTGGGATGTGCTGACATAGGTTTGATTTCTGGTACTACCTGGTCCCCAATCATCAGAGTCCCCAAGCACCACTAGGTGTGGCTTTGAAGGTATATATCACTTCCAGGAAGAGTACAGGTATCCTTGGCATAAAAGGGCACAAGCAACACCACATCATTCAGTGTTCGCATTGAATGCCAGTCCAGTTAACATGAAGTCACTGGTGGGTCTCCCAGACATACTAAGTGCACCTGAGAAATAAATACATAATCTCATACAATTTTTAAAGTTTTAGTATAACTCAGTAAGGAAATTATTCTGAATATATAATATTGTAATGTAATATTTTTTGTTGAGTCACCGTAAGATATCCAGTCACAAAGCTGTTCATGATCGAGCTTCAGCCATAAAATGTTCCAACAACCACCCCTCCACAGTGTACATTTCCCACCATGAATGAATCTGATTTCCCTCCTGCCAATCCACAAGGCTGCTTCTATTGTAGGCACTTTTCTACTTTTCTTCATCTTATCTCTCTCTCGTCCCTCTTTTTGGATATTGTTGTTTGCAATACAGATACTGAGAGGTTATCATGTTTGTTCCTTTACCTAATTTCAGCACGCAGTGATCATTTCCAACTGTCATTGCCACAGTGGTTCCTTCTCTATCAATCTGCCTTCTCCCCCATCACCTAAAGCAGGCTTCTAACCATGAGCTAATCATCTTGGTCCATGTTTCTACTGTCCCTGGGTATTAATGTAAGATGGTAATCCTCATCTTCCAAATTTCAAACTACTACAAAGCAATACATGCTGTATTAATACATGCTGTATTAATTAAAACAGCATGTATTGGAATAAAGACAGACATATAGACCAATAGAATAGAGTTGGATAACCTGACAGATATCCTCAAATATATGGCCACTTAAACTTTAATAAAGGAGCAAGAAACGAGAAGTGGAGCAAGGAAAGCCTCTTCAACAACTGTTGCTGGGAAAGCAGGACAACAGGTACATGCGAAAAATTAACTCGGATCTCTCCCTAAAGCCTCCATGACATTGAAGCTACAGAAATATTTTTTCTTTTTTTAATTTAATTTAATATTTTTTATATTTTTATTAGTGAAACACCATGAGGTACAATTGTGGAATTACCAATTTTTGTGCTTGGGTTTCGATTATACAATGATCAAATACCCATCCCTTCACCAGTGCCCATTTTCCACCACCATGGATCCCAGTATCCCTCCCACCCCCAAATTAATCATACCACCCTGTCTCTGTGGCAGGGCATTACCTTCTGTTCTCTCCTTTTGGGTGTTGTGGTCTGCAAAAGAGGTATTGAGTGGCAATCATGTTCGGTCCATAGTCTACTTTCAAGATGCATCTCCCATCCTGGGAGGATCCTCCCAAAACCCTTTATTTGGTGCTCCCTTCTCTATCTGAGCTGCCCTTTCCCCTAGAATGCCCGGCTGCCTCTAAGCCATGAAGTAATCCTCCTGGTACTGATCTCGGCTGTTATTGGATATTAATCTCCTATTTTGTTACTTTATGTCCCTCAGATGAATGCAATCTTTCTATGTCTGTCCCTTTCTTTCTGACTCATTTCGCTTAGCATGATACTTTCCATGTAGTACCACTTGTATGTAAATTTCATCACTTCATCTTTTCTAAGAGCTACATAGTACTCCATTGTGTAGATGTACCAAAGTTTCTTTAACCAGTCATCTGTTTTTGGGCACTCAGGTTTTTTCCAGATTCTGGAAGCTAATGGTATCTTCAAAGATGTCACGCCACTGGCGAAGCAAGTGAAAACAGAGATAGATAAATGGGACTCTCTTAAACTAAGAAGCTTCTGCACCTCCAAAGAAACAGTGACCAAAATACAAAGACAGTCTACAGAATGGGAAAGGATATTCGCCGAATACACATCTGACAAGGGGTTGATATCAAGGACATAAAGTACTGGTTGAACTCCACAAGAAGAAAACATACAACCCCATAAAAAATGGGGCAATGAAATGAACAGAAACTTTCTCAAAGAAGAATTCCGAATAGCAAAAAAGCACATGATAAAATGCTCTACATCATTAATCATCAGGGAGATGGAGATCAAAATCACAATGAGATACCATCTCACACCTCAGAGACTGGCCCACATCAGAAAGAACAAAAGCAACCGATGCTGTCGCGGATGTGACAAGAAAGGGACACTCCTTCACTGTTGGTGGGAATGCCGCCTGGTTCAGCCCTTTTTGAAAACAGTATAGACGATTCTCAAAAAATTAGAATTTGATGTCCCATTTGACCCAGCAATACCACTCCTGGGAATATATCCCAGAGAGGCAAAAAAAGTATAGTCAAAGTGACATCTGCACTTGATTGTTCATTGCAGCACTCTTTACAATAGCCAGAATCTGTAAAAAAACCTGAGTGCCCAAGAACAGATGACTGGTTAAAGAAACTTTGGCACATCAACACAATGGAGGACTATGTAGCTGTTAGAAAAGATGAAGTCATGAAATTTACATACAAGTGGTACTACATGGAAAGTATCATGCTAAGTGAAATGAGTCAGAAAGAGAGGGATAGACATAAAAAGATTACATTCATCTGGCGGACATAAAGTAACAAAATAGGAGATTAATACCCAAGAATAGCTGAAATCAATACCAGGAGGATTACTTCATGGCTTAGAGGCCACCCGGGCATTCTAGGGGAAAGGGCAGCTCAGATAGAGAAGGGAGCACCAAATAAAGGGCTTTGGGAGGATCCTCCCAGGATGGGAGATGCATCTTGAAAGTAGACTATGGACAGAACATAATTGCCACTCAATACCTCTTTTGCAGACCACAACACCCAAAAGGAGAGAGAGAACAAAAGGGAATGCCCTGCCACAGAGGCAGGGTGGGATGGGGGGGATGAGGTGGGAGGGATAATGGGATCCATGGTGGTGGAAAATGGGCACTGGTGGAGAGATGGGTATTTGATCATTGTATAATCGAAACCGAAGCACAAAAATTTTAAGTCTACAACTGTACCTCATGGTGTTTCACTAATAAAAATTATTTTTAAAAAAAGTAGAATGAAGATGAATGTTTACATTTTTATTGGACTAAGGAAAGGATAAATGCACCCCTAGATGGTATTTCACCCTCAGGAAGATCACCTTGCTGGATGATAATTTGTCCTACAAGAAGCTTCCCCTGAGGGAAGGACTTTACATCTGTTGATCATATAACCATAGCTCTGTGTAATTGATACCAGAATCCCTCATGATCTGAGGCTATAACTAAGGCTGTAAGAGTGGGCACGAGGAGGAAGAATACAGGCGTAGTGAGACTGGAAAAAGGCAGAGGAAGTCTTATTTGGCATAAACTGCAACTGATCACCAACCAGCCTGGTCCTCATTTCCTGCTTTGTCCACCCATTGCCATCGACCTTCAAGCTTGAGGGAAGTGACCCAAGACCACTGAACACTGGCGGCGAGAGAGCACAGCGGTTTCTTACTTTACTGAACACACAGGATATCATCTCACACCACAGAGACAGTGGCACGCATGCAAAAGTAGAACAGCAAACAATCTTTGCGTGGATGTGGGAAGAAAGGGACTCTCTACTGTGAGAATGATGATTGGCCCAGCCATTTTGGAAAACAATATAAATATTCCTCAAAAAACTAGAAATTGAGCTTCCATTTTACCTGCAATACTACTTTTGGAAATTTACCCCAGGGGTCAAAAATACACACAGCAAAAATGTCATCTGCACTTCTATGTTTAATGTAGCACTGGTCATAATAGCCAGAATCTGGAAACAATACAAACGCCTGAGAACAAATAACTGGATAAGAAACTACAGTACATCTACACAATAGAATACTACACAGCTCTTAAGAAAAATTTAGTTATGAAATTTGCTTATAAATGGATATACTTAGAGAGTATCATGCTGAGTGAAATGAGTCAGAAGGAGAGTGACAGACATAGAATGATTGCTCTCATTTGTGGGACATGTAATATAAATTCTTAAATAATTACCTGTGATAATTATTATGTAATGTCAAAGGTTTGCCACTACTACTCTGATAAAATTAGTTATTTTTATAATGTCCAAAATCATCAAATACCTAGGAATTAACTTAACAAAAGACAAGACAGAGAAACCTATGCCATGAAAACTTATAAACAATCATGGAAAAATTGAAGAAAATCTTAGGAAATAGAAAAACATCCAATGCCTGTGAATTGGAAGAATTAACACTGTCAAAATAACCATCTTTCATAGACTATTCTATAGATTCAATACCAATCCAAATTCAGAATACATACTTAAATGATTTATAACAATCAGTTATAATTTTTAGAACCATAAATGACCCCACATAACCAAACCCATACTGATAAACAAGAAAGTGGGAAGCAATTCACTACCTAACCTAAATTGACATTATAAAACCAAATTAATCAAAACAGAATAGTACTGGAATAAATAAAGGGTCTTTGACCAAGGGTCCAAAATAAAATACCTAAGAATAACCACACATCCCCCATGTATGTGGTCAGCTAATTTTGGACAAAAGATCTGAGAGCATGAAGTGGAAAAAAAGACAGTGTTTTCAAGCAGGTTTCTGAGATTTGAACAACCACATGAAAAAATCAAGCTGAATCTGTATCCTACTCTTTACCCAAAAGTCAGCTCAAAGTGGTTCAAAGACTTTGATATCAGGCTTGAATCTATAAAGTACATTGACAAAAATATAGGTAGAATGCTCAAAGACCTAGACCTCAAAGGAGTTTTCAATGAAACGATGCCATTTGCAAAAACTTCAGAATCAAAACTAAACAGGACTAAATAAAACTTAAAAGTTTATATATAGCAAAAGAAAAAAGGGTTAAAACTAAACCACAGCTAAATAAATGGGAGAAAGTATTCACATTCGACAATTAGATAAATGGTTGGTATCCAGGAACTGTAATTTACTCACGAAGAACAAAAAAAAATCTCAAAGTCTCATCAAAAAATGGGGAGAAGAAGTGAACAGTCATTTTTCTGAGGAAGATAAGTTAATGGCCAGCAGATTCATGAATAAATGCTCATCATCACTTATTATAAAGGAAATCCAAATCAAAAAGCAGTGAGTTATCATATTACATCTGTGATAATGACACATATCCAAAATACTGGAAGCAATCTCTCATGGGAGGTATGTGATAAAAAAAGAAGCCTCATCCACTGCTGGTGGAAATGTTGTCTGGTCAACCACTGTGGAAATAGTATGGAAGGTACCCAATAAACTCAAAACTGAGATACCACAAGACCAATAAATTCCACTTTTGTGTATCTATCCTCAGGACAGAAAAACATACATTTAAAAGAAAATATGAATTCTATTAGTCATTTCAGCACTCAATACAATAGCTAAGATTTGTAATCAACCTAGATGTCCAATGACAGGTAAGTGGTTCATGAATATGAATTTGTGATATATATATATATATATACACACACACAATGTAAGGAATGATGAAATCATGCAATTTTGTGAAATATGCATGGAACTGTAAGATATCATGTTAAATGAAATAAGCCAGAATAATAAGAATAAACAGAGTATTATATTACTTATATGTGATATTTAGAATTATTATATGAGGGGATGCAATGTATTAAATGGGGGATTCCCAGATCATCCTTTGCCGAAGACTATAGAGAGGAGGAGGAAAGAAAGAGTGGGGAAGAAGAGACAAGTGAGAAACAACGACCACAGAGAAAAAACACTGAAAACAAGAAATTCTAACAACTGAACTTAGAAAGGTCCCTGTGAAGGGAGCAGACTTGAGGGTGATGGAGATTTGGAAAGGACCCTGGAAACATTGGTGGAGGAAAATTGACACTGGTGCTGGAATCAATACTGCAATATAGTGTGTCAAAAACTCTGCTATGAATAACTTTGTAACTCATGGTGTTTTATTTTTTTATTTTTTATCTCTTGGAGGGCTGGAGCGATAGCACAGCGGGTAGGGCGTTTGCCTTACAAGCGGCCAACATGGCCGACCCGAGTTCGATTTCTCCGCCCCTCTCGGAGAGCCCGGCAAGCTGCCGAGAGTATTCGATATGCCAGACACAGTAACAACAAAGTCTCCAATGGAGACGTTACTGGGCCCGCTCGAGCAAATCAACGATCAACGGGAGGGCCTTTACCTTTACCTTTACCTTTACACCTCTTGGAGAGCCCAGAAATCTACCAAGAGTATCCCACCAGCGGCAAAATCTGGCAAGCTACGGGTGACATATTTAATATGCCAAAAAACAGTAACAATAAGTCTCACAATTTGTTGTAAGACGTTACTGGTGCCCACTCGAGGAAATCGATGAACAATGGGAGGACAGTGACAATTCATATTTAATTCAATAATTTAATTTTCATATACTGATAATTAATAAGGCCTAGATTCACATCCTACGGACTGGTTTTTTTACTTGAATCACTGTGAGATATACAGTTACAAAGTTGTTCATAATTGGGTTTCAGCCATACAATATTCCAATACCAGTCCATTCACCAGTTTACATTTCCCAACACTAGTGTCCCCTATTTCCTCTCCACCAACCCAACATCCAACCTGCCTAGATGCCTGACACTTTTCTTCTCTCTCTCTTTCTCTCTCTCTTTCCTTCTGGGAATTATACTTTCAATACAATGAAATAGATGATAACCTATCAATTACACTGTTTTAATAAAAATGTTCATTGAAATATATTTAAAAAAGAAATAACTCACTACAAAAAATAAACCCAGTGGCTTTTGGCAGAAATCCCTCCAGATTTAAGTGTTAAAATTTCAGAACTTCAAAACCACATGGCCCTACTGCAGCCACACGACATCATATGTTATTCATAACCAGCAATAGAACACAAATTGTCTATTGTTGCCTTTTCAGCAAATCTGAGTGTTGGGGTAAAATCTTAAATAATGGTGAGTCTGGTGTCGAAATAGTGAATGTGATCAAAGTAGAGAGAGAGTAATGTAGAAATCATCTGCCCCACAGGCAGGGGGAGGGTGTGGGATGGGGGTATACTGGGATTTTTGGTGGTGGAGAATGGGCACTGGTGAAGGTACGGGTGTTTCATTGTATGACTGAGACATAGACCCAAAAGCTTTGTAACTGCTCTCACGGTGATTCAATAAATAAAATTATAAAAAATGGAAAAAGAAAAAAAAGTAAGGTGGAGTTCATGCATAATTCAATCAGCTAATCAGTGGCTGAATAAATAGCAGTACTCCTACAAAAAAAGAAGAAAAAAATAAATAAATATTTCAACATAAAAAAATAAATCAGAGAAACTCTATTATCAATCTTTCTCAAACTCTTCCAAAAAATAAATTAGCAATAAATCTTCCAACATTTTGTTCTGACACCAACAGGATACGGATACCAAAAGTAGACACAGACAAAAATTATGGAAGCTGCAGGTCAATACCTCTGACAAACATAGATATAATGATCGTCAACAAAATCTTAGTTTATCAAATTCAATAGTACATTAAAAGGTTCATCGTGACCACGTGTGATATGTTCTTTGTATGGAAAAAACTATTATGATATTCTATATCAACAAAAGAAAAGATAAAATCTTGTGATCATATGAATAGACACATTGAAGTATTTTCACATGATTAAATATATTTTATTAAAAAATTAAACTATCAACAGAAAGGGGATAGGAAGAATTTGCCTCAATATTGTACAGGACACCCGGCAAGCTACCGAAAGTATTCGATATGCCAGACACAGTAACAACAAAGTCTCCAATGGAGACGTTACTGGGCCCGCTCGTGCAAATCGATGATCAACGGGAGGGCCTTTACCTTTACCTTTACCTTTATTGTACAGGACACATACAACAAATCAATAGCTAATGTCACAATGTCAATAAACTAAAAGCCTTTCTTCTTAGATTAAACACAAAAACTCCACTCACAAAATTCTTCAACATAGAATTGCAATCCCTTTACAAAGAAATTTGATAAAAATGTAAATTAAATGAATTCATACTGGGAAATGGGAAATTAAACAATTAATATTTAGAAATCCTAAACTCTATACAAAAAATCAGAAGCAATAATTTTCCACAAAAGTTTTCCAAAATTATATCACTGTACGATAAACAGTTACAAAGTTTTGCATGCTTGGTCTCAGTTGTACAGGCTTCCAACGTCCATCCATTCATCAGTTTACATTTGCCACAACAAATGTCTCCAGTTTCCCTCCTGATGCCCGCTCTAGCCTGCCTCTATGACAAACACTTTAACACTTTTGTTCCTCTCTCTATCTCTATTTCTCTCTCTTTCTTTCCTGGTTCCTTTATCCAGTCACTGTCTTCGGGCACTTGGTTTGTTTCCAGATTCTGGCAATTGTGAATAGTGCTACAGTAAACATAGAAATGCATAAATGCATATGGCTTTTCTACATTGTGATTTGGGGCCACTAGGCCATAACTCCTGTAGTGTTACTGTGGAGTTTGTAGTTTTTTGAGGAATATTCATATTGTTTTCCAAAAGGCTAGATGTGTTGGTATTCCCACCAGCAGTGAATGAGAGTCCCTTTTTCTCCATATCCATGCCAGCCCTGGTTGTTCTTGTTCAGTCTCTATAATGCTGCCTATGTAATTTTCAAAGAAATAGATATGAAAATCTACTCCTAAACGTCATATGGAACACTGAAACCCTCCAAATAGCTAAATAAGCAATTCTTGGGGAAAAGATGATGAGAGACATCACTTCCCCCACCTTCAATCTGTAGTACGAAGTAGTAGTAGGTAAAAGATCATGGAATTAAAATAAAGACAGAGCCTTACATAAATGGAATAAAATTGAATATCATGATACATACTCTAAAATATAAGATTAGTTAATCTTTGATAAATGAGTAAAAAATATGAATTGGAGCCTCTAAAGCCCTTACAACAAGCGATCTGGGAAAACTGGTCAGTTACTTACAAAAATAATTCAGACTTCCTACTAATTTCATGTAAAAAGTCAAATCAAAATAGATCAAAGACCTGAATCCATAACGTACATAGAGGAAAATATAGGCAGAGCTCCTGAAGCTAAAACATTTTCAAGAATTAAGCACCACTGACTAAGCAGGTAGATGCAAATATAAAGAAATTGGACTTCATTAAACTAAGAATGTTCTGTACCCCAAAGGAAAGGATACAAAGACAGCCAATTGAATGGGAAAGATTATTTACCCAACATCTGTTTGTTAAGGGGTTAATATCAAAGATATGTGATGCTGGTAGAACTTAGCAAGAAAAAAATCAAACCCAATCCAAAAATGGGAAAAGAGAGCAACAGAAACTTCCTCAAAAAAGAAATACAAATGGCCGAAAGGTACATCAACGGCTGGAGCAACAGTACAGTGGGTAGTGCATTTGCTTTGAACACAGCCGACCTGGGTTCAATTCCCAGCATCCCATATGGTCCCCTGAATACTTCCAAGGGTAATTCCTGGATGTTGAGCCAGGAGTAACCCCTGTGCACTGCCAGGTGTGACACAAAAAGCAAAAGAAAAAATAAAGGCACATCAAAAATACTCAACATCACTAATTATGAGATAGAAGCAAAAAAAAAAACAGGGAGATACCATCTCATGCCAAACAGATAAGGAAATTTCAAAAGGAAGAAATAAAGTTATACAGCAGCATAAAAATATAACATAAGCATACAAAAAATCAGTTGCATTTCTATTTCACATTTAAACACACTTGTGTCAAAATAATCAAGTTCTTAGCAAGTTCTTAGCAATTATCTTCAGAAGTATTTTCAATTATTCAACCTTTCTGACAAAAGATAAATAAAAGTAAAATTAAACAAATTGAACTACATCAAAATAAAAAGTTTTCACTGCAAAAGCTAAAATGAAAGATCCAACTGAACAACAAAAAATATATATATCTGAAAAATGACAGTCACGATGTCATTCTAGACAACTAGAAAAAATAGTTCTAGTTTTTTTCTAGACAAAGACAACTCTAAAAAATAGTAAATAATACCATCAAAAAACGGGGAGAAGAACTGAATTGTTAATTTCCTAAAGCAGACATATAGGTGGCCAGAAGGACAAGAACAAAAATAGTTATCAAACATGATTGTCAGGGACTCTCAAATAAAAGTGGCAATAATATCATCAGTTCTCACTAACAATACTGCCCTGTATGAAAAATGCCCGAAACAGTCAGTGCTGGAAGTGATGAAGTGAAAGGGAAACCTTAATTCCCTGTTGCTATAGTTGCTGACCGGAAAACAGTATAGAGATTTCTCACTATTATCACTGCTATCCCATTGTTCTTCAATTTACTCGAGCGGGTGCCAGTATCGTCTCTATTCCTCCCAGCCCTGAGATTTTAGCAGCCTCTCCTTACTCGTCTTTTCCCAATAATTGGAGGCTTTTTTAGGGTCACGAGAATGAGACCTGTTTAAGTGACTGGTTTTGGCATATCGAATACGTGATGGGGAGCTTGCCAGGCTCTGCCCATGTGGGCAGGATACTCTCGGTAGCTTTCCTGGCTCTATGAGAGTCATGTATCACTTGATCACTTGACACCCCGTTACTCATCGATTTCCTTGAGCGGGCACCAGTAATGTCTCCATTTGTCCCTATCAGGTGCTAGTGTAGCCCAATGGTGTCTGCTTGCTCCAGGAACATGAGAGCCCCAAATCATTCATTCAGGGTCTTGACGAAAAAGTCTGACCATCTCATAGATGGGAAGCCACACCATCTTTTGACATCCCGTGGAAACCAGTCAGTAATGACTCTAGTCCAGCAGGCATCTCCAAATAACATTACGTGTCCAGCCAATCTTATTTTCGACGCCTTGGCAAACAAGGCAGCATCACTGATTCTCTATCATCAATGGAGGTCAGAACTCCGGATTAGTTCTCTCACTTGAGTGAAGCATGATACTCCAAGAATAGCACTTTTGATTCCTCTTTGGAAGACCCGAATAGCATTCTCATTCTGTTTTCATAGGGCCCAGGTCTCTGATGCATATGTCAATGCAGGAAGAATGTTGGAGTCGAAGAGATGTGCCTGGAGCCTGAGGCTCTTCATCCTATTAGCTATTTCTTCGACACTCTTGAAGGCCACTCTCTTCCTCCTGCACAACTCAGGTGCCAGGTGGTTCATCATGTTGAGTTCTCAACCTACATACACATAACTGCTGCATTCGGAGATGTTTGTTCCATTGAGAGCGAATGGAACATCAGGAACAAGTCCACTTGATCACTTGATCACCTGACATCCCATTACTCATCGATTAGCTAGAGCGAGTGCCAGTAACGTCTCCATTCATCCCTGTCGCATGCTAGTGAAGCCCAATGGCGTCTGCTCGTTCTAGGAACACGAAGAGCCTCAAACTGATCATTCAGGGTCTTGACGAAGAAGCCTGACCATCTCGTAGGTGGGCGGTCTTTTGATGTCCCATGGAATCCTATTGGTAACAGCTCTAGTCCAGAAGTCGTTTCCAAATCTCAACCCATCTGATCTGTGTACAACCCATCTGATTTTCGACGCCTTGGCAAACAAGACAGTGCCCCTGATTCTTGAAAGTGGACGGAGGTCGGAACTTCGAATTCGTTATCTCATTTAGTGAAGCGTGATACTGCAAGCATAGCTCTTTCGATTTCTCTTTGGGAGACCCAAAATGTGTTCTCATCCTGTTTTCGTAGAGCCCAGGTCTCTGAGGCGTTTCTTATTGCAGGAAGAACAGTGGAATCGAAGAGATGTGCTCGGAGCTGGAGGCTCTTCATCCTCTTAGCTATTTCTTTGACAATCTTTTATTTTTTAATTTTTATTAGTGAGACACCATGAGGTACAGTTGTAGACTATAGACCAAACATGATTGTCACTCATTGCCTCTTTTGCAAACCACAACACCCAATAGGAGAGAGAGAACAAAAGGGAATGCCCTGCCACAGAGGTAGGGTGGAATTGGGGGGTGGGGATGGGGCGTGGGAGGGATACTCGGATCTTCGACAATCTTGAAGGCATTCCAAGCCACTCTCTTCAATGAGTTCGTTTCTCATAAACATTGTCTTCGTGAGATTCAGCTGTAGTCCCACCTTTCCACACTCACGATCGAAGTCAGCCAGCATTTGTGCCACTTGGCTAATGTTTGGTGTTATTAGAATAATGTCATCAGTGAAGCAGAGGTGGTGTAGTTCCTGACTATCTATCTTCACTCACATCCCTTCCTATTCCAGTTGTTGTTTGATGTTATCAAGGGGTGGCACTAAAGAGTTTCGGTGAAATAGTATCACCCTGCCAAACCACTCTCTTTATGTTGATGATCACTTCCTTGTAGAATGGTGAGATCCTGGTGGTGAATCCGTGATACAGCTCACGGAGAATCCTGATGTATTGAGTTTGAATGCCCTGTTTGGCTAGGGCTTCGATGACCGCTTCCATCTCAACAGAATCAAAGGCCTTCCTTTAATTCAATGAACGTTAGACAGAGCAGCATCTTGAACTCCAAAGAAACCTCAATGAGCTTGCTTTCCATGTGGATATTGTCAACTGTGCTGAATCCTTTTTGGAACCTGGCTTGCTCGCATGGTTTTCCTTCACCTAGTGTTCTGCCAATGTTATTCAGGATGACTCGAGTGAACAGCTTGTAGATGACAGACAATAGGCAGATTGAGCAATAGTTGCCAATGTCATGGATGTCTCCCTTCTTGTACAGTAGAATGGTCCTGCTGGTTTTCCATTGGAACGGAATCTTGCATTCAGACAGGTAATGTGTGAAGAGGCTAGTCAGTGTATTGAGGAGTACTGATGGCAGATTCTTCTGGTGTTAGGGTCTGACCTTGTCTGGGCTGGGTGCTGTTCGCTTCTTTACCGACGAAATTGCATGTTGGATTTCGGAAGGGAGAACGTTGGGAACGACATATCCATCCTGCAGAATTTGGTATGTGGGCTGGTAGATGTGGCTATCTAAGAGATCCGAGTAGAATTCATGGATAATCTTCTTCTTTGCCCTTCTGGAAGATGTGAGAGATCCATCAGGACATTGGAGGGCAGTCATCTTGGTCTTGTAGTTGGCGAATGACAGGCGTGCATTGTAAATACAATGGGTCTCATTCCCCCTGACCCTTATAGATAGATAGATAGATAGATAGATAGATAGATATAGATATAGATATAGATATATATAGTTGCCTTCTGTCTGAACTCCATCAAACATGGTGTAATTATGCAAAAATGGGTAGGAAGTGTCTCACGATGTGTTGCACGGCTGCACTGTCCAGAAAGTGGCCTGGAGTGTGGCGACAGTTGGGTAGTTGAGGTGGCTGCTGGGGCTGGGTGCCTTGGGGTGGGTAAGGCTCTCGCCCACCCCTCTAGGGAACCACAAGTGAAAACAACCAGGTATGGAGTCCAAGAGATTTCTCAAGAATTGAAAAATAGGGTCTGGAGCGATAGCACAGTGGGTAGGGCATTTGCTTTGCATGTGGTCCACCCACGTTTGATTCCCAGTTTTCCATATGATCTCCCAATTACTTCCAGAGATAATTTCTGAGTGCATGAGCCAGAAGTAAATCCTATGCATAACCGGTTGTGACCCCCCCCAAAAAAAGAATTTAAAAATAGAATTATCAGACTGGGAGAATAATGCAGTGGTTAGATTCAGAATTTGAACATTGGTACTTTACTTCAGAACCGAGTTTGAGCCTTGAACATTGAAACCCTAGTTTGAACGACCACGCCCCTCCTTCCCCCTGCCCAAGCATTGCTAATGTGACCTTAGAGGACCCAGATCACTAGTGGGGTGAACAGTAGCACCTCAAAGCCTAATTATTAAAATGTCCAAACTGGTCGGTCAAGTATTACTTGGAGTGTGCCCTGGGCCTCTTCTCAGTACTTGGGAATCCCTGAAAAAATAAAATTACCACATAATCCATCAAGTCTACTCATTGGTTTCTAACACAAAACCACAAAAACAATTTGAATATAATACATATACATATTCATATTTATATTTCAAGTAATATTCAATGTTTACAATATCCAAGATATGTAAAAATGTTCAACAACAGATGAACATGCAAAATAATTATAGAATACACTCACAAAGAAATATTTTTGGCTGTAAGGAAAGTTAGAATTATTTTTATACGAGATGTAAGGAACTATAGGGTATAATTTTTTAAAAAAATGAATGAAAAACACAAATTTTACTCATATGTGTAATGTAAATAAAGCAAGTTAATGGACAATTTCTAGTAAAACAAACTCTCATTTCCTAATGGTCAGACTGCCAACTGGTCCAGCCCTTTTGGAAAAACAAATATGGACCCTTCTCAAAAAATTAGGAATCGAGCTGCCATGTGATCCAGCAATTACACTTATTGGAATCTAACCCAAGGACACAGAAACTGTACTCAGAAGATCCATTTGCTTCCTATGGTCACTGAAGTACTGTTCATGATAGCTAAAATCTGGAAACAATCCAATTGTACAGTAACAGATTACTGGAAAAAGAAACTAAGGCACATATACAGTGGAATACCACTCAGGTTTAAGAAAAGATGAAGTAACGTAATTTGTTGCTATGTGGTTGAATAAAGGAGAATGTCAGACATAGAATGATATCTGTCATAAGTGGAAAATGAAGAAACAAGTAGTGGTATAACCAAAGGCAACAGAAACTGAGAAAAGGTCTTTAGTAGGAAGCATAACACAGGGCAGGTTGTGGGGGGGGGGGAATGATTGGACAAGAATGGAAGGAGGAAGGAACACTGGGACAATGGTGGAAGGAAATGGATACTCTGATGGAAGGTATGGGGCAGGAACATGTAATGCATGAAGCTCTATCGGTATCAGTATTGTAAACCACAGTGCTTAAAAGAGAGACAGAAAGTGCCTTCCATAGTGCCAGAGTAAAGCAGTCAATGGGAGGGAAACAGGGGGAATTGGTGGTGGGAAATAGACACTGGGGAAAGGACAGGTGTTGGAACACTATATGACTGAAACAAAATTGTTACAAAGAACAACTTTGTAACTGTGTATTTTACTGTGATTCAATAAAAGAAAAAGTACAGTTTATTCAGAAACATCTTATAGGCTCTGCAACAGATTTTATATGACTTAAGTAGGAAGGAGGGGAAAAGATGTGAAGTGTCCTATAGATGATGGTAGAGTGTTATTTGCACGTGGTGATGGGTACAGTGTAGTAACATTTGAACAATAAAACTTAAGCATTGATACTCTTTTAAACCATTGCTACATGAATTAAACAAAGATTTTCAAATTAATATTGGGGATATAGCTCAGTGGAAGACAGCATATTCTGTATGCCTGAGCCAGTTATCCCTGATGCAAAAAACAAAGGAAATAAAAAACTGGGCTAAGGTCATATGAAAAGTAGTTTATATGAAGAGCAGGTTCTTTTAAAAAATATAACAAGATCTATAAACCACTACCAAGATTCACAAAGAGAGAGAACTAAAAAAACAGATCAGAAAAGAAAAGGGAGACATCACAACAGAAACCACAGAAATTCAAAAGAATATTAGAAATTACTTTGAGAGTCTGCATGCAACGAAACAAGGGAACCTAAAAGAAATGGATAAATTCCTGGATTCCTATAACCTCCCAATGTTGAACCAAGAATATTTAGAATACCTGAATAAACCTATCACTATCAAAAAAATTGAAACGGTAATCAAAAGTCTTCCCAAAACAAAAGCCCAGGTCCAGATGGATTCACTACTGAATTCTTCCAAACCTTTTTTTTATCACACCAGGTGATGCCCAGGGGTTACTACTGGCTCTGCACTCTGGAGTTACTCCTGGCAGTGCTCAGGGTACCAAATGGGATGCTGGGAATCGAACCCGGGCCTGCCGTTTGCAAGGCAAACACTCTACCGGCTGTGCTATCTCTCCAGGTCCCAATTCTTCCAAACCTTTAAAGAGTATCTATTACTAATTAAAACAGCATGGTACTGGAACAAAGGCAGAACTGCAGACCAATGGAACAGGGTTGAATACACTGACATCTCCCCTCAATCATATGATCATCTAATCTTTGATAAAGGTGCAAGTAATGTGAAGTGGAGTAAGGAAAGCCTCTTTAACAAATTGTGCTGGCATCACTGGACGGCTACATGCAAAAAAATGGGCTCAGAACTCTGCCTAACACCATGTACAAAAGTAAGATCAAAATGGATTAAAGAGCTCAACATCAGACCAGAAACCATAAGGTACATTGAAGACAAAGTTGGCAAAACCCTCCATGACATTGACGCTAATGGTATCTTCAAAGATGCCACGCCACTGGCCGAGCAAGTGAAAACAGAGATAGATAAATAGGACTATCTTAAACTAAGAAGCTTCTGCACCACCAAAGAAACAGTGACCAAAATACAAAGACAGTCTACAGAATGGGAAAGGATATTCGCCGAATACACATCTGACAAGGGGTTGATATCCAGGATATACAAAATACTGCTTAAACTCCACAAGAAGGAAACATCCAACCCCATCCAAAAATGGGGCAATGAAATGAACAGAAACTTTCTCAAAGAAGAAATCCGAATGGCAAAAAAGCACATGAGAAAATGTTCTACATCATTAATCATCAGGGAGACGCAGATCAAAAGCACAATGAGATACCATCTCACACCTCAGAGACTGGCCCACATTCAAAAGAACAAAAGCAACCGATGCTGGCGCGGATGTGGCGAGAAAGGGACACTCCTTCACTGTTGGTGGGAATGTCGACTGGTTCAGCCCTTCTGGAAAACAGTATGGACGATTCTCAAAAAATTAGAAATTGAGCTCCCATTTGACCCAGCAATACCACTCCTGGGAATATATCCCAGAGAGGCAAAAATGTATAGTCGAAGTGACATCTGCACTTGTTTGTTCATTGCAGCACTCTTTACAATAGCCAGAAACTGGAAGAAACCTGAATGCCCAAGAACAGATGACTGGTTAAAGAAACTTTGGTACATCTACACAGTGGAGTACTATGTAGCTCTTAGAAAAGATGAAGTCATGAAATTTACATACAAGTGGTACAACATGGAAAGTATCATGCTAAGCGAAATGAGTCAGAAAGAGAGGGATAGACATAGAAAGATTGCATTCATCTGGGGGATATAAAGTAACAAAATAGGAGATTAATACCCAAGAATAGCTGAGATCAGCACCAGGAGGATTACTCCATAGCTTAGTGGCCAGTCGAGCATTCTAGAGGAAAGAGCAGCTCAGATAGAGAAGGGAACACCAAATAAAGGGTGTTTGGAGGATCCTCCCAGGAGAGGAGATGCATGTCGAAAGTAGACTATGGACTGAACATGTTTGCCACTCAATGCCTCTTTTGCAGACCACAACACCCAAAAGGAGAGAGAGAACACAGGGGATTGCCCTGCCACAGAGGCAGGGGGGATGGGGGGATGGAGGTGGGGGGGATATTATCCATGGTGGTGGAAAATGGGCACTGGTGGAGGGATGGGTATCTGATCGTTGTATAATCAAACCCAAGCACAAAAAAATGTAAATCTACAACTGTACCTCATGGTGTTTCATTAATAAAAAAAAAATTTTTAAAAAAGAGTATCTATTACCAGCCCTTTTCAAATTTTTCCAGGAAACTGTGACCAAGATGCAAAGACAGCCAAAGGAAAGGGAAAATTTATTCACTGAATGTCCATTTGACACTGTCACTGTCCTCCTGTTGTTCATCAATTTCCTCGAGCAGGTCCAGTAACATCTCCATTGTGACACTTGTTACTGTGTTTGGCATATCGAATACGTCATGGGTAGCTTTCCAGGCTTTGCCCTGCGGGGGAGATACTCTCCGTAGCCTGCTGAGTTCTCCGAGAGTGATGGAGTAATGGAACCTGGGTTGGCCAGATCAGCTGCGTGCAAGGCAAATGCCCTACCCGCTGTGCTATCGTCTAACCCATGCCCATCTGGTAAAGGAATAATATCAAAGATATATATGGCACTCGTTGAACTCCACAAGAAAAAATAATCCAACCCCATTTAAAAAATGGGGCAAAGAACTGAACAGAAACTTTCTTAAAGAGATATGAAAGGACAAAAGGCATATTAAAAATACTTTTTATCACTAATCATCAGGGAGATGCAAATCAAAACAACACTGTGATATTATCTCACACCACAGAGACTAGTACACATTCAAAAGAACTAGAGTGTTGGCGTGGATGTGTGGAGAAAGAGACTCTTCTTCATTTTTGGTGGAAACGCTGTCAAGCCCATTTTGAAAACAATATGAACAGTCCTCAAAAAATCTAGAAATTGAGCTTTCATTTGACCCACCTCTAGGAATATAGCCTGAGGGTCCAAAAATACACAGCAGAAACACCATCTGTACTACTATGCTCATTGCAATACTACTCACAGTAGCCACAAACTGGAAACAACCTGAGTGCCCGAGAACATGATACTGTATAAAGAAACTATAGCACTTCTATACAGCTATTAGGAAAAACGAAGTCATGAAATTTGGTTATAAATGAATGGATATGGAAAGTATCACAATGAGTGAAAATAAGCAAAAGGGGGGGCAGATATAAAATGACTGCATTCATTTTTGATATATAAAATTTATATATAGTAGAAGACTAATATCCATGGCCGGGGAAAACCAGGGCAAGAGGTCTGGTCAATATTTGGGAACAACCACATGTTTATGTGGGGTGGAGGGCAGGTAAGATAGAGAAAAGACTAGTACGACAGCAATAGCTGGGAATGACCACACTGGACAAGAACGGAGTGTTAAAAGTAGGTAAAGAGATATTCCTGATAACTTTTCATTATCTGTATTACAAACCACAATGCTCAAAAGGAGATGGGGGAGAGATATATAATAGAGAGAGAGAGAGATATATATAGAGAGAAAAAAAGCCTACCATAGAGGCAGGCTGGGGAGAGGAGGTAGTAAAGAGTGGGGATCTGGAGTCACTGGTTCTGGGAAATGTACACTGGTGGAGGGATGGGTGTTGGAAAACTGTATGACTGAAACCTAATCATGAACAGCTTTGTAAAAGTCTATCTCACAGTGATTCAACAGACAGTTTTTAAAGTAGTGTATAGTGAATTTAAATATATTTATGTGCTACACTATTATAATCCACTAAACTCAAGACAAATGCAACTTATGTCCAGGGAAAATTATATCCCCTTTCCTGAAATAAGCATGGAATAAATCGAGGGATGAGAGAATGTGTGCCTTTAAATAAGGAGAAAAATAAAGCAACCAAGTTATATTCCATACTATTTAAGCCCTTCTCCAGTTAAATATATATATGAATATATATATAACGGAATATCTATCTATCTACCTATTTCTCTCTCTCTATATATGTATATATATATATATATATATATATATATATACATTTGTGCTGTTAAAGACCTAATTTTGTAGACCTTGTGCAAGGTAAGTGTCTTACTGTGGTACTATTTGTTTCATCCTGCAACTTTTGCATTTTCCTTTTTTAAAAAATTTTTATTAGTGAAACACCATGAGGTACAATTGTAGACTTACAAATTTTTATGCTTGGGTTTCAGTTATACAATGACCGAGTACCCATACCTCTGCCAGTGCCCATTCTCCACCACCACTAATCCCAGTATCCCTCCACCCCTCCCTCCCACCTCTGTGGCAAGGGCATTTATTTTTGTTCTCTCTCTCTTTTTGGGTGCCGTGGTTTACAAAAGAGGCATTGAGTGGCAATCAGGTTCGATCTATAATCCACTTTCAGCGTGCATCTCCCATCCTGTTTTCTTCTTGTGGAGTTCAACCAGTACTTGTATATCCTTGATATCAACCGCTTGTCAGATGTGTATTGGACAAATATCCTTTCCCATTCTGTAGACTGTCTTTGTATTTTGGTCACTGTTTCTTTTGAGGTGGAGAAGCTTCTCAGTTTAAGATAGTCCCATTTGTGTATCTCAATATTCAGTCGCAGGGCCAGTGACGTGACATCTTTGAAGAAACCAATAGCGTCTATATCTTGGAGGGTTTTGCCAACTTTGTCTTCTATGTACCTTTTGGATTCCGGTATGATGCTGAAGTCTTTAATCCATTTTGATCTTACTTTTGTACATGGTGTTAGGCAGAGATCTGAGCCCCATTTTTTGCATGTAGCTGTTCAGTTTTGCCAGCACAATTTGTTAAAGAGGTTTTTCTTGCTCCACTTCACATTTCTTGCTCCCTTGTCAAAGATTAGATGATCATATCTTTGAGGAGAGATGTCAGTATATAAAATCCTGTTCCATTGTTATGCAGCTCTGCCTTTGTTCCAGTACCATGTTGTTTTAATTATTACTGCTTTGTAGTAAAGTTTGAAGTTAGGGAGGTTGATTCCTACCATTTTCTTTTTCCCAAGAATAGATTTAGCTATTTGTGGGGGATTATCGTTCCATGTGAATTTCAGGAGTGTTTGCTCCATTTTCATTGAAGAATATATCAGTATCATTAGAGGGATCGCATTGAATTTCTACAATGCTCTGAGAGGTATTACCAGTTTGACAATGTTAATTTTCCCGATCCATGAGTAGGGGATATATTTTCATTGTTCATGTCTTCTTTTATTTTCTGAAGTAGCGTTTTGTAGTTTTGTTTGTACAGGTCTTTTACTTCCTTAGTTAAGCTGATTCCTAGATTTTGATTTTCTGGGGCACTATTGTGAATGGGATTGCTTTTCCATGTCACTTTCTTCTCTCTCACTATTTGCGTATAGGAAAGCTATGGACTTTTGGGTATTGATATTATAGCCTGAAACTTTACTACACACGTCTATTGTTTCTAGTAGTTTCTTGGTAGAGGTTTTAGGGTCATCTATCATCTGCAAATAGTGAGAGCTTGATTTCTTCCTTTCCTACCTGAATGCCCTTAATATCTTTTTCTTGCCTAATCGCTATTGCAAGTAATTCCAATACTATATTGAACAGCAGTGGAGAGAGTGGGCATCTTCGATTCGTCCCTGATCTTAGGGGGAAGGCTCTCAGTTTTTCCTCATTGAGGAAGATGCTTTCTGTAAGTCTGTGGTAGATGTCTTTAAATATATTGAGGAAAGTTTCCTCTATATCCATTTTGGCAAGGGTTTTCATCAAAAATCGGTGCTGGATCTTATCAAATGCTTTCTCTGCATCTATTGATATGATCATATGATTTTTATGTTTTCTTTTGTTGATATGATGTATTAGGGCTGGAGCGATAGCACAGCGGGTAGGGTGTTTGCCTTGCACGCAGCCAACATGGCCGACCTGAGTTTGATTCCTCCATCCCTCTTGGAGAGCCCGACAAGTTACCGAGAGTATCGAGCCCACACGGCAGAGCCTGGAAAGCTACCCGTGACGTATTTGATATGCCAAACACAGTAACAACAAAGTCTTCTATGGAGACGTTACTGGGCCTGCTCGAGCAAATTGATGAACAATGGGAGGACAGTGACAGTGATAATGTATTATGTTGATTGATTTCTGAATGTTAAACCATCCTTGCATCCCCAGAATGAATATCACTTGGTCATGGTGTATGATCTTTTTGATGAGTTGTTGAATTCTATTTGCTAGTATTTTGTTGAGAATCTTCGCATCCATGCTTATCAGGGATACCGGCCTGTGGTTTTCTTTTCTTGTGGCATCTTTGTTTAATTTTGGTGTTAGAAATATAGCTTCATAGAAACTGTTTGAGAGAGTTTCTGTTTCTTCAATATCCTGGAAAAGCTTGAGAAGAACTGGCAATAGGGCCTCTCTAAAAGTTTGGAAAAATTTGCTATTGAATCCATCTGGTCCTGGGCTTTTGTTTTTGGGAAGACGTTTGATTACAGTTTCAATTTCCTTGATGTTAATAGGTCTATTCAGGTCTCGAGATCTTTTTGATTCAGCCTTAGCAGATTATAGGAATCCAATAATTTATCCATTTCTACTAGGTTATCTTGTTTTGTGGCATAGAGACTTTCAAGGTAGTCTCTGAACATATTTTTAATTTCTTTAGTGTCTGTTGTAATATCTCCCTTCTCATTTCTGATTTGGTTTAATATGGTTCTCTCTCTCTCTCGTTCTTTGTAAGTCTTGCTAGTGGTTTAACTATCTTATTTTTTTCCTTAAGTACCAGCTCTCAGTTTCATTGATCTTTTAGATTTTTTTTTGTTTCCATGTCGTTGATTTCTGCTCTAAGTTTTATTATCTCTTTCCTTCTGCCTGATTTGGGCTCCTTTTGTTGATCATTTTCTTAGATCTTGAGCTGTGAAGTCAAGTTGTTTAGGTGGGCCCTTTCTTCCTTCGTGAGAAAAGCTTGCACAGCTATAAATTTTCCCCTTAACATGGGTTTAGCAGTATTGCATAGTTTCTGGTAACTCGTGTCTTCATTCTCATTTGCTTCCAGGTATGTTTTGATTTTGTCCTTGACTTCCTTCCTGACCCACTCTTTTTTCAACATTGAGTTGTTTGATTTCCAAGTGTTTTGTTTGCTTCTCTGTGTCTGTGTGTGATTCACTTCTATTCTCAGTGCATCTTGGTCTGAAAATATTGTTGATACTATTTCTATTTTCCTGATTTTATTGAAGTATGTTTTGTGGTCTAGCACATGGAGGCTTGGAGGGTTTCCTCTGATAGGTCTGCTGTAAATCTAAGGGGATCTCCTTTGTATGTGATTTCCTTCCTTGACCTTGCTGCTTGCAGTATTGTGTCTCTATCCACAGCACCCATCATTCTGACTAAGATATGTCTTGGAGTGTTTTTTAGGGTCTCTTTTAGCTGGCATCCTTCAGGGTCCTTGAATCTGAATGGCTGCGTTTTCCAGCTCTGGGAATTTTTCAGCAAATATTTGTTTGACCGTGGCTTTTTCATTGGGATTGTGTCCCTGACCTTCTGGTACTCCAATGATTCTAATGTTGTTCCTCTTAGAATCATCTCCTGGGACTATGATTCGCTCTACAGCTATTTTGAGGTCTCTTGCCATTGTTTGTTGTTGCCTGTAGGCTTGATGTAGCTGATCTTCCAGGTCACTGATTCTGTCTTTAGCTGTGGTCATTCTACTTTTGAGGGCACAGACTGGGTTTTTTTATTTCATCTATGGAATCTTTTTTTCATGTCATTTCTGTGCATAGATTTCCAATTCCTGCTCTCATTTCTTCCCATAATTTCTCAATTGTTTCTCTCAGGTTACTGGATATCTTTCTGCTTCTTTGAGTTCATGGAACATCTTCATTACGTCATATCTGAATTTTTTCTCAGAGAGGTCCCTTAGGTGAGTAGCACCTACTGAGGATTCTGGACTCTTTTCATCGTCCTCCCCTCGAGGTGGGGATTTGCGTTGCTTTTTAATGTTGGTTTGGAGGTATGGGGACTGAGATGTTACACTAGATTTCTTGGTATGAGTAAACTATCCAAAGACGACCCAAATTAGGCCACGCCCACTTCTACCGAAGCCATGCCCACTTCTGAAGAAGCCAGGCCCCACGGGTACCTGGTGTGTGTGTGGAGGGGGGGGGGAGGTACCAGCTGTGAGGGAAGAAGACTGGCACAGCTCTTGGGATGAGGAGGAAGAGGCTCAGGGATGCCGGGCGTCTCAGGGTCCTAGAGGACGCCTGGGGCACATGCACAGAGAAAGCCAAGTCCTGGTTTCAAATACTGGCGGGTTATCTGACCTGGGATGGAAATAAGACTGGCACAGCCTTGGGGCCAAACAGGAAGAGGCTAGGGGATTCTGGGCATCCTAAGGTCCTAGAGGATGCCTGGGGCTTGTACATGGAGAAAGCCAAGTCCTGGGTTCGAATACTGGTGTGTTAACTGACCTGGGAGGGAAGAAGACCATCACAGCGTTGGGGATGAACAGGAAGAGGTTCAGGGATGCCGGGCATCCCAGGGTCCTAGAAGACACCTTGGGCACGTACACGGAGAAAGCCAAGTCCTGGGTTCAAATACTCAACTTTTGCATTTTTAAAGGATAACCTTTCATTGTCTGTATTTCAAACCACAATGCTTAAAAGGAGAGAGAGATATAAAGAGAGAGAGAGAGAGAGAGAAGAAAAAGCCTACAATAGAAGCAGACTGGGAAGGGATAGTGCCTATGATGTTGCTGTATTTTATTGAAATATTATTAGTATAACATCCATTAAAAATGCAAAAGTTTCAGAACCAAAGAAATAGTACTGTAGTAAGATGCTTGCCTTGCACATGGCCAACACAATTAGACCCCTAACACAACAAATGATCCTCTGAGCAACAAAAAGAGCAATCCCTAAATGCAAGGTCAGGATTAATTCCTGATGTGACTCAAAAAGCAAAAAAAAAAAATGCTGAAGTTGATGCTGGAGAAATAGAACAGAGTGAAGCTTTCGTCTTGTAGAAGGCCAACTTCAATTTGATCCCCAGTGCCACATATGGTCCCTAGCACTGTCCCGAATGATGCCAGGAGTAGGCGCTGAGCACCATCAGGTGTGACAACAAAACTTAATAAATGATTAGCAAATGAAAATGGAGAAACTTGTAGTTATACATTGGAACATGATCTCTCTTATTCAAGAAACTTTTATCTTATGAAAATTGAATGAACAGAATTTATTTTCCAATAATGTTGCACCTAATAATTTTGCACTTAAAAGAACCTCAGAAGATCACCGGGAAGTCCCAGATGGGGTAGGTGCCGCATCCCGCCTCACCCAGACGGAACCCCAGTGACCAGAAGCCTCTACAAGCATAGCTCGAGTATGCGGGAACTCGGACTTTTGCTCCAAACTGCCAGGACCTCCCCGGCTCCCAGGTAACCTCTGATTCCGGAAGTCATGCCCACAACCCGCCCCCCCAGCGCCATCTTTACAGCACACAGCCGCAGAGAAAGGCCACGTGGGGAGCTGGTTCCACAGCTCCCGGAGAAGACACCAGGTTCCAAAAAGAGCCGAGATCACCGGGAAGTCCCAGATGGGGTAGGTGCTGCATCCCGCCTCCCCCAGACGGAACTCCAGTGACCAGAAGCGTCTACAAGCATTGCTCGAGTATGCAGGAACTCGGACTTTTCCTCCAAACCGCGCGGCCGCTTATGTGGTCGCGCGACATCTCCCTATATACAAACTGATCAATGGGAAGTAAATCATCCAACGTTTCTCCCTGAAAATCAGGCTTAACTCTTATACAAAACACTCAATAGGAGAGAGAGAACAAAAGGGAATGCCCTGCCACAGAGACGGGGTGAGTTGGGGGGGTGGGGGGTTGGAGGGATACTGGGATACGCGGTGGTGGGAAATGGTCACTGGTGGAGGGATGGGTATTCAAAATAAATAAATTATAAAAATAAAAAATAAAAAAAGAACCTCAGAGGTGGGGCCAGAGAGATAGTACAGGAGGTAGGGTGTTTGCCTTGCAACCCGGAGGTTGAACCCCCACCAATCTGAGCACCGCCAGTAGTAATTCCTGAGTATAGAGCCAGGAATAACCCCTGATCATCGCTGGGTGTGACCCAAAAAGCAAAGGGGAAAAAAAAAGCACCTCAGTGGAATATAAATCTTAAACTGGAGTGAACATTCACCAGAGGGCAGTATATTCCAATTAAAAAATATAAGCAGAATTTTCCAGATAGTGTATCATTTAAAGTATCTAACTATAGGCTTGCCGTTCAAGTTCATGTTCTCCCTTGAACAAATATCTCACTTGATTGTCTCTATGTATCTTTGCTTGCTTGCTTTTTTCCACCCTGGAGAAACCCTTGTTCTCTCTTGTACACGTATTGCCTCTCTTTCTCTCCCCTCACATCATGCTAAATAATATTTATTATTTTTATCACTGTCACTGTCATTGTCCTCCCGTTTTTCACTGATTTCCTCAAGCGGGCCCAGTAACGTCTCCATTGTGACACTTGTTACTGTGTTTGGCATATCGAATACATCACGGGTAGCTTGCCAGGCTTTGCCGTGTGGGCGAGATACTCTCCGTAGCTTGCTGGGCTCTCCTAGAGGGGTGGAAGAATGGAACCTGGGTCAGCCAGGTCAGCCGCGTGCAAGGCAAATGCCCTACCTGCTGTGCTATCGCTCCAACCCATTATATTTATATTATTTATATTTCTTTTAATAAAAAATATGTTATATAGTGTATAGAGCTCTTCCCACACTCTGCCAAGTGTGTCCTGGGTTTCGCCTGACACTATTAGCCCCAGTTTCCCTCCCCGACCCCCTCCTATCTCTGTGACAAGTAGTCTCTCTCTCTCTCTCTCTCTCTCTCTCTCTCTCTCTCTCTCTGTGTCTCATGTGCCTCTCTATATATATCTCTCCCCTACTTTTGAGGATTCCCCAAATTTCTATTATTGATCTAAATTTCAAACAATCAGCTGAGTAATATTCCTTTGTGAATATATATATGACAATATCTTTATCCACTCACTTTTTCTTACATTTTGTTTTGTTTTGTTTGTTTTTTTAGATGTTGGCTATTGTGAATCATGCTGCAATGGACATAGGAGAGTAAATATCTTTTTGAAATAATGTTTATGGGCCCTTAGAGCTCTATGGCAAAATTGAAATTGATGCATCGTATGGAAGATGAAGTCTTAATTTTTGTAGAAGTCACCATATTGCGTTTCATAGAGGCTGAATTAGAAGATAGTTCCATCAACAGTAAAATAGTTACTTTTTCACCATATCCCAGACATGGCCTCCCTACCACTGCCCCCCCCATCACATACACACACACACACACACACACACACCTGCATTACTGATTGTTTCTGAATTATTTTAAATAGTCTGTTCTTTGAACAAGGGGGATAAATTCAGGAATTAGATACTGGCACTGTTTGGTTGACTGCGCACCAATGAAAGCATCCCCTGAGTATAAAGCCAGGAGTAGCTCCAAGAACCACCAGATGTGCCCCCTCAAAAAAGACATTCTCACGAATGTGAGAAAATACTTTTTTGTACTGGATTCAAATTTCACTATATAAGCAGTGATTATGAACACATCATATTTTTATTAGCCATTTGCATGTATTCATTGGGGGAATAACTGTTCAATATTCTAATATTTCTTTCTAAACTGAGCTATATGATAAAGAAATGGAATTAAAATTGTTTTCTCAGAGAATAGAAAACTCAAAGTATGTACACTGACATTTCTTTTCTACCACTTCAAATTTGGCTTTGATAAGATGGTTCAGAGACATGGTTCCTCTATTTGCAAAATGGGGTGGTGCTACGTGACAGAGGTTTCATGAAAATATATGTATGCATGAAGAAAGTCCCTATATGCCTTACAATTTAGGTAACTTCTATTATTAGAAAAATTACTAACTGATATATGCTGTATTGAGAGCTGAACCCTAATTTAAATTGATTCTCATTGCTTCTTTCCCCAGTAGGTAACTATTGCAATATTTTATTAAAACATGGTCAAGGAGGCCGGAGCAATAGCACAGCAGGTAGGGCATTTGCCTTGCATGTGGCCGACCCGGGTTCGATTCCCAGCATCCCATATGGTCCCCTGAGTACCGTCAGAGGTAATTCTGAGTGTAGAGCCAGGAGTAACTCCTGTGCATCACCAGGTGTGACTCAAAAAGCAAAAATAAATAAATAAATAAATAAATAAATAAACATGATCAAGTGTGACACATGTTTTCTTATTCTCATTGAAGTCACAACAAATTACAAAACTGAATCTTGTACAATGTAGACAAGAATTTAAGTTTATAGCTCCCTATAAATATTCTGCTTAACATTCAACAACCTGAATTCTTTCTAGAGTATCATTAACCCTGTTTCCAGAACACCGTTTTATAATTAATCACGGTCACGGTCACGATCCTCCCGTTGTTCATCAATTTGCTTGAGCGGGCCCAGTAACGTCTCCATCATGAGACTTGTTGTTACTGTGTTTGGCATATCGAATATGTCACGGGTAGCTTGCCAGGCTCTACCGTGCGGGCTTGATACTCTCAGTAGCTTGCCGGGCTCTCTGAGAGGGACAGAGGAATCAAACTCGAGTAGGCCATGTTGGCTGCGTGCAAGGCAAACACCCTACCGCTGTGCTATCGCTCCAGCCCATAATTAATCACATTAAATATTTATTAAAATAGCATTTGTTTATAACTTTGTAGAGTACTCAAATGTGCAGAACTACAAATAAACATCTGTATATATTATTTTCACCATTGAAAATCTAGTTTCCATTCATCACCAAACAATTACTCACTCTTTAACCCACGTCCCCCTCTTCTTCCTTTCCTTCTCATAAATAATATTTGGTCTAAAAATGGAATTTGTTTTTGTTCTGTTCATTCACTGACTTTTCATTTTTTATCATTCAATTCTTCTGTTCATTTATCTGCCACAAATAATTGAGAGTATATTGCATTGCAATGTTTCATCCAACTTGTTTCAATTTGCATAACATCTTCTAAATCCATCCATGATATTGCAATTGGAAGAAAATACTCTCCTTTTGTGTAAAGTTAATATCATTCCATTATGTATTCATATATCTATATGTATTGTTGGCTTTCTGAAAATTTTTATTTATTTGAAAATATGACGTTCGTACTGTGTGCTTTAGATTGTTTTTTAAAAGACTGGAATAGAAAATATTGAAATCAAAACTGTCCAATAGCTCAATCACTTTTTTCAGTAAAAGTGGGTGAATTGTAGTTTGATGCCTCATCTTAAACAAGGAAAGATGTTAAATAAACGCCTATATTCTGTGGTCATCAATACAATCAGAACCTGTTACAGTTCAAATAAATTCATAAAATGAAGCCTTATGTAATGTAATATTAATTAGATATTTTATAAAATATCTCTAGTAAGTATAAAATATTCTCGACAATTAATAATATTAAAATATAAGTTAAAATATACAATTAAGATAATTGGCTCAGTAAATACAAGATGTGTTAACAAATTTTTAACTACAAAAAAAAGCATCAATTTTTTCAGAGGAACAGATTAAGGTCCTGAAAAATTAATACGTACTGGAAGGAGGGAAGCAAGGAGGGATAGAAGGAAGTAAAGAAAAATAGGGTGAAGGAAAATGTATTAAATATAAGCATATACGTACAAAACTATCAGTATTATAAATCACAGTAACTTAAGAGGGGCTGGAGCGAGAGCACAGCGATAGGGCGTTTGCCTTGCATGCAGCCGGCCAGGCTGAGCCAGGTTCAATTCCTCCACACCTCTCGGAGAGCCTGGAAAGCTACCGAGAGTATCTCACTGACACCCATGACGTATTCAATATGCCAAACATAGTAACAATAGGTCTCACGATGGAGATGTTACTGGGCCCGCTCAAGCAAATCGATGAACAACGGGAAGACCGTGACTGTGATTTAAGATATTTGTAAGTAAATTGAAAACTCAATGTATGAACGAGTTCTACCATCTCCACATTTGTCTAGCGTTCCAATAGAGCCTGTGCAGGGACATATTCATTGATTAATTTGTCATATAATATGATAATGCACCAATACTGGGAAAAGGGGCTCAAGTAATAATCATGTTATTTTTCAAGGGAAAGAAACAGATAAACCTTCATTAGATTACCACCTTTCACTTGCAGATGGCTACCTACAGTCTACCTTAGTTATCTGAATTTGATGCAGTCCTGGAGGCCGTGTTCCATTAACACACTACAGAAATTCATACATGACTGTATTCTATAAGAATATAAGACACATCTCATTACAAAGGTCAGAATACGTGAAATTTTAAAAATTTTCATTGATTTCAACATTTATATTCATTGGCTTCAATTGTCCAATAGCTCAAACACTTTTCTCAGTAAAAGTGGGTGAATTGTCGTTTGATGCCTAATCTTAAACGAGGAAAGATGTTAAATAAACACCTATATTCAGTGGGCATCAATACAATCAGAACCTGTTACATTTCAACAAGATAACAGCAGCTGCTCTTATCAGTGGGTTTTCTCAGTAAAATGAACTAACAATCAAGTTCAATGAGAAACAATGACAGAATTACATTAATGGTATCAAGAATTTGAGAAAAAATGTTGGCACAATCTACAAGTTTTATATAGTTTCTATTTAGAATACAGTTTTTGAAATTTTATTCTCAAATGTGTCAGGAAAAGTTATATAAAATACATTGGCGTTTTCAGAAAAAGCATAAAATTCAAATCAATAAAAGATTATTTAAAGAGGAAATGAATGTTATTCTGACTTCCACAAATGTATCTATAATAAAGATATTAGGAGACTCTAAAATAGTCCTAATGAACTTATTTCTGTGGCCTAAGACATTATGTCTTGTTTTGCATGATTATAAAAAACAACGTCAACTGATAGAGCTTGATAGGATTGTTATATAGGGTTCATATTATTGTAGCTATTAACGAAATAAGTGATTATTGACCAAAAGACATCTATGTGGTATAGAATAATTATAGACATAACTGAAATAATTTCACAATTATTGTTTGGGAAAAAAGTGGAAGACAATACTATATTGTGAAAATACATATCTAGAATGTTACTTGGAATTTTAACTGGAATTTCCCAGTAGTAATACTTTATCTGTTTGGGTAACAATATGTTCATCATAAAAGTGTATGGATTTTTTTACTACATTGACTAAAATATCAAGTCAATCCTTTATTAGTCATAATATTAAAAATCCTATATCCTTTGAGTGTTGAAGAACGCTAATTAAATTTATTGAAATTTATCACTCTTTATTAATTATTTGAAGTTAATCAAAAAAAGTTAACAAATTCTTGAATTATATTTCTACCAAAAGATAACACATAGATAAACACAGAAATATAATATATGAACATTCACATATTTTCTTTAAAAATACATGTGATTTTTGTGCATTTTACTGTACCTTGAGTAATTTCATCGTCATCTCCCATTCTCTGCTTCTCACATTTGCCACTCCCCTGACTATTCAAAACCAACCTTTAGTACATCATTCCTAATTAGATGATTAGTACTTGGAAGGGCAGGAGGCAAGCCATTTACATAATTAAATCATTAAAGGAAGTTAAAAATTCAGGTTTTGCTGTTCAGTTGTGCAATTATCTTCTTCAGCCTGGGGGTTGAGATATTAATGTGGTTAGAGTATTTCTGCCAAAACAGCAATCGTGTGTCCTCTACAAGAGCAGAGCTGGAAAAATGCAAAATTTAATTCTAGATGACAATCATTTTAATCAGCTTGACTATAAAAATAATAGTACGCAGAACACCCATTAATCCTTTGTAGGATATATGTGTCAAAAACACTAAATGACAAATAATACTGAATTTTCCACCAAACTAAATATAGTAATTAGAAGCTTAGACTAGGAAAATTAACATATTATAATTTCCTAAAACCTGAAGTCTGACAGTGTCACTCACAATCAGTCCATCAACTTCTTACTGAATACAAAAATTCCTTAAAATTTTTTAAGATAGTTGCAAACCACAGCACCCAAAAGGAGAGAGAGAATAAAAGGGAAAGCCCTGCCAGAAGGGTGGGGTGGGATGGGGGGCGGTAGGGGATAGGAGGGATGCTGGGAGCATGGAGGTGGGGAATGGGCACTGGTGGAGGGATGGGTACTCAATCATTGTATAACTAAAACCCAAGCACAAAAATTTGTAAGTCTACAATTGTACCTCATGGTGTTTCACTAATAAAAATTTTTAAAAGTTAAATAGTTAATTTTAATCTAGATATTTGCTCTTTTTTGTGCATTCAGTATGATACAATTTTGGGAAACTATAAATGATAACACTTGCTGCACATAAAGCCAACTAATCATTGAACCCCTCAGTTATGTCACCAACATTATAAATATTTTAGATGAGAAAACTGAAACTGAGACTTGAATGTTCTTACAAACTATACAGTTTAGAGGTAAACATTGCAGAGACATAATTATCATCATTGTCATCACCACCACCTAGGATTCTGCTACTTAAGAGGAGTTGTAAATCTATACCAGAATAATATTTCCCTTTATTATAGCAATATGTTTTCTTTTAAAAGGGACATTCTCCAAAGTAAATACATTCAATAAGAATAATTTAGTAGTTATGTGATCAAACAAACAAACTGAAAACATTTTCATTATTAAGTCTAAGTGCTCTATTAGGTGCTATTAGTAACAAAATGAGACTTGAGACAATTCCTGAAATTGAGGAATTTAGATGCTATTTTAGACAGAGAAAATGAATGCATTAAAACCTAATAATTCAATATTGCACTTGTTAAAAATAAAATAGAATATAAATTTTTGTAAAAAGATTACAAAGTATATAACATTATTGATTAAAATGAAACAAAGCTAGTATTTTTAATTTAATTTGAGTATTAAAACAAGATGTTTTACAAAGTTATTAATAGTTGAGTTTTAAACATACAATGTTACAGTACCGATTCCACCAACAGTGTCCATTTCCCTCCACCAGTGTTCCCAAGTTTCCTCCCATATCCTAGCCACCTCCAGCCTGCCCTCTTGACAGGCACCTGAGTTCAGTTGTTAAAGTTCTGTCTCTTGATTTCAGTGGTTTTGACTGTATAGGTTGGATATTTGGCTCTAACATTCCTTAACACCACCTTTGTACTAGAGTTCCCTGATCTGGCTCCCACTGTTTCTCATCTGTTTCCTCTCCTCCTCAACTCCACCCTTTCTTTCCTTCTCTTCCCTATACCCTAGGGCAAAGGTTGATCTGGACACACCCCCACCTTTAAAACATTGCATTTTTTCATTCAGTAATTCTAAATACCTTATACTAGTGGTAGCAATCTGTTTTTATCCTTCTCCTATAGCCAGTAGTTTATTTATTAATTATTAAGATACTCAAAATGTCTTAAAAATCTAGATTCCAAATAGCTCTTAATTAACTGCCAGGGAGATTTTTTAATAAAACAAAAATATATAGCCACATTGTATAACTGAAACCCAAGCACGAAAGTTTGTAAGTCTACAACTGTACCTCATGGTGTTTCACTAATAACAAAAATAAAAATAATTAAAAAATATATAACCACATTGAAAAACAAAAAGGAAGAACTCGATCATTTCTACTGTCCTTTTTTGCATCCTTGGGATATATTCCCAGAAGTGGTATTGCGGGGTCATATAGAAGCTCAGTCTTTAGTTTTTGAAGGACTGTCTCCATATTGCTTTCCAGAAAGGCTGGACCAGTTGACATTCCCAACAGTGAAAGAGCATCCCTTTTTCCCCACATCCACACAAGCACTGGTTGCTTTTGTTCTTTTGAATGTGTGCCAGTCTAAGTGGTGTGAGATGATATATCATTGTTGTTTTGATTTGCATCTCCCTGATGACTAGCAATGTGGAGTGTTTTTTCATGTGCCTTTTGGCCATTTGTATTTCTTTTTTTAGGAAACTTCTATTCATTTCTTCTCCCCAGTTTTTGATGGGGTTGGAGGTTTTTTTCCTTGTACAATTCTACTAGTGTCTTGTATATCCTGGATATTAATCCCTTATCAGATGGGTATTGGGTAAATATTCTTTCCCATTCTGTGGGCTCTTTCTGTATTTTGGTCACTGTTTCTTTTGAGGTGCAGAAGCTTCTTAGATCGATGTAGTCCCATTTGTTTATGTTTGCTTGCACTTTCATCCTTAAAGATGCTTTTAGCTTCGATGTCAAACAATCCCGTTCACAATAGTACCTCAGAAAATCAAGTACCTTGGAATCAGCTTAATCAAAGAGGTGAGGGACCTATGCAAGAAAAATTACAAAACACTACTTCAAGAAATAAAGAGAACACTAGGAAATGGAGACACTTCCCCTGCTCATGGATAGGGAGGATTAGCATTATCAAACTGGCAATACTGCCCAAAGCACTATACAAATTTAATGTGGTTCTTATCAGGATACCCATGATATTTTTCAAAGAAACAAACAAAACACTCCTGAAATTCATATGGAACAATAAACTCCACGAATAGCTAAAGCAATTCTTGGGAAAAGGAAGATGGGTGACATTACCTTCCCCAAATCCAAATTGGATACTATTTTAAATTGGTTAGACTCTGATTTCTCTCTCTCCTGTGATTCATTATTTGTATGTAGGAATTTAACCGATTTTTTGTGTTGACTATGTAGCCAACTAATTTTCTATATTGGTTAATTTTTTCTAGGAGATTTTGAATGGCTCTTTAAGGTCTTTAATGTATATTAGAATGTCATATTATAAATAGGTTTAGTTTGACTTCCTCTTTTCTGATATATCCCATTGATTTCCTTTTTTGCCTGATTGCTATTTCCAAGACATCTAATGTAACGTTGAATAAGAGTGGGGGCAGTGGACATCCTTGTCTTTTGCCTGATCTCAGTGGGAATGCTTCAGGTTTTTCACCATTAAAAATAATATTAGCGGGGCTTGAGCAATAGCACAGCAGGTAGGGCATTTTCCTTGCACGTGGCCAATCCGGGTTCAATTCCCAGCATCCCATATGGTCCCCAGAGAACCGACAGCAGTAATTCCTGAGTGCGTGAGCCAGGAGTAACCCCTGTGAATTTCTGGGCGTGACCCAAAAAGCAAAGAAAGGAAGGAAGGAAGGAAGGAAGGAAGGAAGGAAGGAAGAAAGAAAGAAAGAAAGAAAGAAAGAAAGAAAGAAAGAAAGAAAGAAAGAAAGAAAGAAAGAAAGAAAGAAAGAAAGAAAGAAAGAGAAGAAAGAAAATGATTCCTCAGCCCTCCTCAGAGAGTCTGGCAGCTACCTAGAGTATTCCACCATTACAGCAAAGCCTGGCAAACTACCCAAGACGTATTCTATATGCCAAAAACAGTAACAACAAGTCTCACAATGGAGACGTTACTGGTGTCCGCTAGAGTAAATCGATGAACAATGGGAGGACAGATATTATTTATAGGATTTTTATAGATAGTTTTTATAACTTGAGGAAGGTTCCTTCTACTCCTATTTTATTAAGAGTTTTATCATAAATGGGTGTTGCATCTTGTCAAAAGCTTTATCTGCATCAATTGTTGTGATCATACGATTTTTATCTTTCCTTTTACTGATGTGGTATATTATGTTAATTGATTTGCGTATATTGTACCATCATTGAATCCCTGTAAAGAATCCCACTAAATCAAGGCGTACGATATTTGTGGTGTGCTGCTGAACTTAGTTTTCTAAGATTTTGTTGAGGATTTTTGCATCAATGTTCATCATCTGAACATTGATGCAAAAATGATCTGGTCTGAAATTGTCTTTTTTGTTAATATCTCTTTGAGAATCATGAAGCTAATGCTAGCTTCATAGAAAGTGATAAGAAATATTTGTTTCTTCAGTATTTCGGAAAAGCTTAAGGATCAAGGGCAATAAATTTTCTCTGGATATTTGATAAAACCCATCTATAAACTCATGGGTTTTTATTCTTGGGGAGATTCTCAATTACTGTTTGAATTTCCTTGCTTGGGATTCTCCTGTTCAAGCTTTCTACTTCCTCCTCATTCAATTTTGGGAGATTGCTTGTTTCCTGGAATCTATCCATTTCGTCTAGGTTCTCCAGTTGAACAGAGTAGAGTCGTTCATAGTAAATTCTCCTGTATCTTGTATTTCTGTGGGTTCTGATGAAATTACTCCCCTTTCATTTCTGATGAGATTTATTTGAGCACTTTTGATTTTTTTCTCATTAATCCAACCAGTGTTTTGTCTACCTGGTTTATTCTTTCTAAGAACAAGTTCCTGGTTTCACTGATTTTTTATATGGCCTTCTTTGTTTTTATATTGTTGATTTCTGCTCTGGATTTTAATATTTCTTTTATTTTATCCATTTAAATATAAAAAATCTTGATTCATAAAGTACATAGAAGAAAAATTATACAGAATTCTACATAATATTGACTTCATTGTCAACTCAAAGAGTTCAATTCCATTGGCAAAAAAAGCACAGGCCAAGGTAAAAAAAGAATTACATCAAATAAAAATGACACTGCAAAAGGAATTTTCACTATAATAAGACACCATAATGAATGGGAGAAAATATTCACTCAACATACATCTATCAAGTGGCCAATATCCAAGACATACAAAGCTCAACAAGAATAAAAAATCAACATCTAAAACTGAGGAAAAGAGAAAGACACTTGTTCAAAGATGACACACAGGCAGTCAGCAGGCATACAGGACACATTTCTTGATCACCAGGGAAGTAAAATAAAAAAGAAAATAAGATATCATCTCAAACCAGTGAGTATGACCAGAAACCATCCGTGTTGGAAAGGAAATAGTTAAAAAGGGAATTTCATCCTTTGTTAGTAGCATAGTTTACTGGTTTCACCTTTATGGAAAGCAGAATGGAACTTTCTTCCATATAACACAGATACTCATGGGCATAAATCCCCATAACATAGACTCATTAATACAAATATATATTCAACTATGTTAATTGTAGTCCTCTATATATACTATCCAAGATCCTGAAACAACCCAAATGCTCAATCACATAGTAAAGGGAGTATTGCTCAGAGGAAAAGCATTCGACTGTAGATCAAATGCCAAATAACTTAAAAAGGTTAAAGAACTTTGATATATACATATATTATAATATATAATATATATTTATTTCTTCTAGTTTTTCAAGCTTAAAGGAGTAAAGTTATTCATAGCAAGTTATACATTATAATATATTCTATATAGTTGTATATTATAATCTGTGTATATCACACTTTATATCTTACATAAAGTTTCATATATATTCAGTTTATATATTGTACATAGTTTTATCTATTATACATTATATAATAATGTTACATGTGATATATTACATGATAATGTATTGCATATTATATATTATAATATACAATGTAAAACTACCCCCAAAAATTAAATAATAAAATATAGAATTTTCTATAATTTGGATGGAGCTAGAGACTGTTGTTTTAAGTGAATTAAATTAGAGGGAGAAGGAAAAATTAGGAATAATCTCACCCATATGTGGTATAGGAAGAAACCAAGTAACAGAATGAATAGTACCCAATGGGGGAAAAATATATTATCAAAAGAGGGTGGGCAAAAATGTGTGGAATTAGAAGGGACCTAGAGGTAGTAATAGGGGTTTATGGGACTTTCGAGATAGTGTCAGCTTTACAGAAACTTTTTACTCTGGAATAAACATTAGTTCTATTATAAAATATGCAACCTCAGTTTTAATAACATCCTTTAAATATAAAACTTTTTCCTGTCAATAAGACCTTGAGTAGAAGTGATCTTTCTGGGAAAGGACTTTAACCTTAGCTTTTTCTAATTTCAGTTGTTAGGCCGTTGACTCAGTATAATTTTATTCAGTTCTAATAAGCCTTACAATGATTCATGCTTGAATAAAATATCTGTTTGAAATTCCAACTCTCATCATATTTGAAATACAAGGCAGGATGACTTGTTATTTAGTTAGTTTTGTTTAATATGAACTACAGTCATATTCCCTATAAAGTTTTTTCTATAATACTTTGCCAATCTATCCTAACTGAAATAATGAATGGATGTACATTTTTTAATTGTAATGCAATAAAAGGAATAAAACTTTTGTTTTTGTTTGGGGGCTACACTTAGCTGTACTCAGGGCGTATTACTGTTTATGTGCTCAGGAATCACTTTTGGTGGTTCTCAGGATATGGAATAGAAACTGGGTTGGCTGTAATGCAAGGGAAGCAACTTATACATTGTGCTATCTCTCCAGTCTCTCAAGATCTTTTACTTCAATTCAACAGAGTTTAAAATTTCAACAATGGACTTATATGTCATTAAACATGAGTCATTTTGGAGAAAGGACATATTTGGCTGTGCTCAAAACTTACTCCTGACTCCCCATCCTGGCAGTGCGTTTTAGGAAACCATATGGGGTGCTAGGAATTGAACCCGGGTCAGCTGCATACCTTACCCACTGTACTGTCTCTCTGGTTCCTAAATAAAAGTCTTACTAGTGAATGTTACAATATCTTGTTTCTCTTAGTAATCTCCAGCTGCAAAAATTAAAATCCACTCTGAATCAGTGGCAGAATCTAATAGGAGTTTCAAATTCTGACCAAACACTTCTTCCCTACCACTCTATTAGGATTCCAAGTGAATAGTTGGATATGCCTAAGGAAAGGAAATTTGTTTGCAAAGTAATTAGTAAGCAATTAGATTGTATAAGAATGTATATATAAGAATGTATGTATATATATATAGTGTTGGAATGGTTTTTGCATAAAAACCTGCCATTATGCATATTGTAACTCAAAGTGTCTAAATTAAAATTGAAAAAGATATTCTGATCACCAATTTTCTAGATTTTTTCTGTAATGGTTTTGCATAATAAATGTGACTTAGAGTCTATTTCTTTCACACCAAATCTTTAAAGTTATAGGAATTCCAATGTACTTAAGAATAACCAGAAGTGATACCTATAGCAAGCACTATCATAGTGGCTTTCATATGAGATTATTAATCTATGAAACTTTCATGTGAGATCAATAATCTATAAAACAGAACAGTAAGTGTTAAAATGTTTATTTGGTTTCTGCCACTTTTACTGTATTACAAACCTTTAATGGTAGAGAACAATTATATCTCTTAGTGGTATATTGTTCCTAATAGAAATTCCATATATATTCTGTTTCTTAAAATGCCATTGTGTTTAAATTAAGTAAGAATTTAATTTTCTCTTCATGAATACACGAGAAAATAAGATCAATGAACATAAAAATCTGGGACCTTGGCGGTAATGCAAGGGTAAGGCACATGTAGTCAACCAAAGTTCTATATCCTCTTTGCTTCATCCCCTCATTTCCAGACTCATGTTCTAAACTTTATAATTATAAATAATTGAAACTCTTCCTTATTTTTAATTTTGAACAACCTACATCCAGACCCAGTAATCCATTTTTTATTTACTCTTTCAAGTTCTCCCACTTCAACAATTCTTTCCTCTATTCCCTTGTGAACCTTTCTGGACCTGGACTTTTTTCATTGCTATTTCAATTTCTTTATTACTGATTGATCTGTTCAGATTTTCTTCGTTCTTCCTGTTTTAGTCTTGGGAGATTGTTCGAATCTAAGAATTCATCATTTTCTGTAGATTTCTTCGACTTAGTGGAACAGTGTTTTTTCATACTGGGTTCTTAGATCTTTTGTGCTGCTAAGTTGTCTGTTGTAATTTCTCCCCCTTTCATCTCTGATCCCATTTATTCAGGTTTTCTCTTTTTCCCCTAAGACTATGTCAATCTTATTATTCTAGCAAAGGATTTGTCAATCTTTTTTCAAAGAGAAAAATCTCCTGGTTTCACTGATACTTTGCATCGTTTTATTGATGTCTGTGTCATTGGTTTCTGCTTTAATTTTTATTATTTCTTCTCTTTACTTTCTTTATATTCATTTGTAGTTCTTTATATAGTTCCCCAAGATGTAATGTTAGGTTATTTATTTGAGTTTTTACCTGCCTAATGGTATAAGTCCGTATTAATAAAAACTTCACAGGCAACATGATAGTCAGTGGTGAAAAACTGAAACCCTCTGAGAATGTACAAACTACAAGGATGTACACTGTCTCCAGTGTTATTCAAACTACTCTCAGAAGTCCACAACGATTAGGCAAGAAAAAGAAATCAAAAGGATTTAAGTTGGAAAAGTAGTTAAACTATCACTAATTTAAATTGATATGATTTTATACATAAGACCCTAAAGATTACAATAAAACGTTTAGAATCAATAAACTATGCTAAGAATGTAGCAGTCTACAAAAATCAATGCACAAAACTGTATTTTTATATGTAAATGGAAAACAGAAGTAAAATAAATAAAAATAACTAACCACTTAAAACGGTGTTCAAAAGTTCGATGAAGAGAAGCAGGATTTCTGATAAGTATGGTATTGGAAAGATGTATGCATGGAGAAGTATGATTACCAGTTTTGTAATATGGTACTTCAATAAAAATTGGATTTAGATGTGTCCAAAAGAGTCAAATTCTTATATATCTACTGGGGACGGGGCCACAATGGGCTTACTCCTGACTCTGCACTCAGCGATGACTTCTCACAGGTTTAAGGGGGAACCATATGGGATATTGGGGATTGAACCTGGTAGGCCATGTGCAAGACAACCGTCCTACATTCTGTACTACTTCTCTACTCCCCACGGAATCTACATTTAAAACCAAAAGCAAAGACTCAGACATAGAAAACTATAATTCACTAAGAAAAGTAATAAAAGATGTCGTCAGGAAATATAATACCATAATATGTAGAGATTAGAAAATTAATATTAACAAAATGACCATCCTACCTAAAACAGCGTGCACATTTAATGTAATAACCATTAAAATTCTGGTAACAATCAGATTGTTATCAAGCCTCAAATTCTAGCAAAATTTTGTGGAACTATAAAATTCCCCAAATGTCAAAGTTATTGTGAGAAAAAAAAAAACATTAGAGTGATTGCATTTACTGAATTTAAAATGTAATTTAAACCTATGATAATTTGCAAAAGAGGCATTAAGTGGCAATCATGTTTGGTCTATAGTCTACTTTCAGCATGCTTCTCCCATCCTGGGAGGATTCTCCCAACACCCTTTATTTGGTGCTCCCTTCTCTATCTGAGCTGCCTTTTCACCTAGCATGTGTGGCTGGCCTCCAAGCCATGGAGCAAAATTCTTGGTACTAATCTTGGCCATTCATGGGTGTTACCCTGCCACAGAGGCAGGGTGGGATGGGGGAAATGGGGGGTGGGAGGGATACTGGGATCCATGGTGGTGGGAAATGGGCACTGGTGGAGGGATGGGTATTTGATCATTGTATAATTGAAACCCAAGCACAAAATTTGTAAGTCTACAACTGTACCTCATGGTGTCTCACTAATAAAAATTAAAAAAGAAAGATATCAATAAAGTTATTAAGCCACTTATAAAATTTAAAAACGCTATGATAATAAAAATTATGTGGTACTGGAATAAAGACAGACTCTAAGACCAGTGGGATAAAATTGAGAGCTGAGAGATAAGATCTTGGATTTATTGACACTTCATCTATAACAAGGGGCTTGGTCTTGAAATGTAGCAAAGAAAGTCTCTTTAGCAAAAAAAGGGGGGGAAGGAGGGGAGTTAGAAAAACTGGATAGTCACATGTAAAATAATAAAAATTAAAAGATGAGAAAAATGAAAGAAACTGGATCTGTTTCTCACAATACATACACAAGTTAATTCAAAGTGCATTTAAGACTTTTTTTCTTGTTGAGCTTTGTGAGTGGTTTATATACCTTGAATGTTAGCCCTTTATTTAATGCATTATGTGCAAGTCTTTCCTTTTTAATTTTAGCCTGAGATTTTTGCCATAGAGAAAACTTTTAATTGAATGCAATATCATTTGTCTATTTTTTTTGTTTTTTTTTAATTGTCTTTGTGGGCTGGAGCGACAGCACAGTGAGTAGCGTGTTTGCCTTGCAAGCAGCCAACATGGCCGACCCGGGTTCGATTCCTGCCCCCCTCTCGGAGAGCCTGGCAAGCTATCGAGAGTATCTCGCCCACAGGGCAAAGCCTGGCAAGCTACCCATGACGTATTCTATATGCCAAAAACAGTAACAAGTATCACAATTTGTGGTGAGAAGTTACTGGTGCCCGCTCAAGCAAAGAGAATTGGAAAATTATATGCTCATAGCTGACCAATAATACTACATATTTTGTGAAAAAAATACTATATATTTTGTGCCACATATTAAAGATGACTAGCAATCATGTGAAAAAATCCTGTCACTTTTTAGTACCTAAACTTGAGGAAATTTATAAAATAATATAAGTAAATCAAGTGCATTAAAGACATCACAATAATGTATATTATATATTAATATATTTTATATTTCAATTGATTATATATGTCTTGCATATTCAAATTGGTTTATTTGGCTTATAAAATGAGACATAAACTTGTTTCTATGCATAAAATCAGTATGTGGTAATTTTTCTATAGATGAATCCCTCTTTTATGTTCCTCAAATAAGACCTAGACAAAATTCAAAAATGTTTTTTAAATAACTTTAGATGTTTCACCATTCACAAACTATTTTAAAAGAAAGCTTAGCATTATCCTTCACGCCCAACTGAGACCATGAGTTACCCCCATGAGCGGCTCTCCGGCAAGGCCCTGGAATCAGACGCACATGGACCTAATCCAGAGCCCAGCAACTCGTGGCAGAAATGTGAATGGACTATGCTCCGGCTCCATGCCCCCCAGGAAAGAAAGGGTGTTTATCTCTTCTGCCTTCCCCCACCCCCGGCAGCATGGTGGCCGCTGGCTCAGAGCTTACTGGAAAGTCAGGTATGAGCCGGTGGTGACGGGGCAACTGCAACCTCATGGGAAGAGGGGCAGAACCGGCTCGTCCTTCACACCCAACCAGGGCCATGAGTTGCCCCCCACGAGTGGCTCTCCAGCATGGCCATGGCACCAGAAGCACAGAAGCCAATCTTGTAATTATCCAGCTCTTGGCAGAAATCCCTCCAGACTTAATTAATAAAATATCAGACATCATATGATTTTCATAACCAGCAATAGAAAACAAATTATTTCACAATGCCTTTTCAGCAGTTCTGATTGTTGCGGGGGGAATTGAAAACAATAATGGTGCATCTTTTGTCGAAATAATGAATGTATTCAAAGTAGAAAGAGAGAGTTAAGTAGAAATAATCTGCCTCACAGGCATCAGGAGGGGTATGAGGGGGATATATTGGGGTTCTTGGTGGTGAAAAATAATTACTGGTGAGGGGAGGGAAGTTTGATCATTGTATGACCGAGACTTAAACCTGAAAGCTTTGTAACTTTTCTCACGTTGATTCAATAAATAAATTTAAATTAAAAAAAAGAATGGTGATCATAGGGGCAGAATGACAGTATAGTGGGTAAGGCATTTGCCTTGCACAACTGATTTGGATTTGATCCTCAGCATTCCATATAGCACCACCCTGTGCCACCCCAGCATCTCTGGGAAAAAAGAAAGCTTAGCATGTGTCTAAATGTTTTAAGAATAATCTTACTTTCCGAAGGTATTTACATTTAAATATGATTTATGTGAGTCAATGCATTTTCAGCAAATCAAAACAACTATATCTCTTTTCATTCTTGTCAGATCATACAATATAAAACAATATGCAAAAAACGTCAAACACTAACCTTGAGGATTTGAATCCACAAGATTAATTTATATGAAAGCCAGTTTTTTTAACATGGAAGAAGTGTATCTTTTTTCTCACATGTGCTGGAGATGATACACATGTGCTGTCTCACGTAGGAGCTCTACCATTGAACCACATCTACAGTCCAAAAGAATGTATTTTAAGTCTTTAGTTGCATTATTACCTACAAAACCATGTCTCATAGAATTATTAGTTATTTTGCTTTGTTTGAGGCACCCTAATTTATAACACTACTAATGCTAGTTCAATGTATTCCATGTTCCAAAACCACACCTATAACCACAGTGCCCTTCTCCTTCCACCATATCCCAAGGTCCACTGCCACTTACCTCTGCCTACTTCACATAATAATATCAATTCTATAGACCAAATCTCAGGTTCTATTGTCTTTATCCATTTATCCATTTATTCCCTTACTATGTTTTTTTTCCCACATATAGGAAATATCATTTTGTATCCTCCCTCTCCTTCTGACTTTACTCAGCATGATACACTCAGTTTCATGCACATTGCAGCAAATTGAACGTTTTTATCTTTTCTAATAGCTGAGCAGTATCCCATTGTGCATATTTATCACAAATTCTTTATCTACTCATCTGTTCTTGGTCACGGGTTGCTTCCAAATTGTGTTATTGTGAATATTGTTGCAATTAATATAGAAACACAGATATTTTCCAAAATAGTGGTTTGGAGAATTTGGGATAGATGTTAAAAAGTGTAATTTCATGATTATATGGAAGCCCAATCTTTAGTTTTACAAGGAAGCATCCATATTGTTTTCCAATGTTGAACGAGTCAACATTCCCACCAACAGCAGATAAAGGGTTCTCTTCCTTCCAGCACTATTTTGCTGTTTTATTCTTTTCATTGCATGTCAATCCTAATGACATGAGGAGATACTGCTTTGATTGGCATTTATCTGATAAAAGGTGATGATGAACACTTTTTCATTTAACTGCTGGCAATTTGTACACTTTCTTTGAGGAGATATATGTTCTTCTCTCTATTTTCCATAAGTTGTTTATGATGATAAGTTTTGCTAGTGCTTTATATATATGTATGCATATATATCAGATATAAGTCTTTTGTCATATTTGTGATGTGTGAATACATTCTTCGAGTCTGCAGGATGCCTTTTTATTCTAGTCACGGTTTCTTTTGTTTGTATTTTTTATTAATTCAAAAATACTCAAGTTCACGGGGTGGAGAGATAGCACAGTGGGTAGGACATTTGCCTTGCATGCGGCCGAACCGGGTTCAATTCCCAGCATTCCATATGGTCCCCTGAGCACCGCCAGGAGTGACTCCTGAGTGCAGAGCCAGAAGTAACCTTTGTGCATCACAAGGTGTGACCCAAAAAGGAAAAAAAAATACTCAGGTTCAGTATTTTAAATTTTTTCTATTATATATTTTAGTTCCTGTATCAAAGTTATAAATTCTCAACAAAATTTAATTCCGTTAACTAAATAATAGTAATTGATCTAAATTATATATATATATATATATATTAGTTTTAACCTCGGGTGTCCTAGATGTAAGGAACGTTTACACTAAAAATTACATCTGAAAGAACTAACTTATAGTTATTCTTTAAATGGGTGAGGTGATATATCACATAAATTCATTTTGTAATTGGATATGTCCTGAGATTATGATGAATACAGTAAATCATTATTTTTCATTAATTACTTTTGTAAAGCATTTGTGTATCTATTCATAGTATACATAGATACAAGGGCAGAAAAATACTCTTACAACTTATTTTGAATGAAGTTACATTTATTGTTGAAGGAAGGCTCAAAAGTCAGCATCCACCAGATTTATATCTATTATCAAAGTAATACAAATGTGGGACTGGAGAAATAGTACAGCGGGTAGGGTACTTGTCTTGCATGTGGCAGATTCAGGTTAGATCCCTGGCATCACATATGGCACCCCAGCACTGCCAGGACTGTTCTCTGAGTGTAGATATAGGAGTAAGCCCATGTTCCATGTTCCAAAGCACTGCCTGGCATGGTCCCCAAATAAAAAAGTCAAATAAAGTAATACAAATTTAAATAAATGAAAATCATTTTATAGTAGTAGTCTAGTTTTATTCTTGCTTAGGTATAATATTAGAATATTTCTGTTGAATTTTGGTAAAGGACCCTATCAAAAAGACATGCTTTAAAATTCTATGCATATTTATGCTCCAATGTTTTATTATATTTGAAGATTTTGGCATGATTAATGAAATTGTTTTATAATGGAATAAAAATTTTAGAATTAGAACCCTTTTAATAACAATTTCTTATGTGCTCATTGCTTTTTAATTTTTTTTTTTTTTTGGTTTTTGGACTACACTTATTTCTGGCTCTGTACTCAATAATTACTCCAGTTAGGCTTGGGGGACCTTATAGGTTGCAGAGATCAAACCCGGGTCTGCTGTGTTTACAACAAATACCATATTCACTCTACTATTGCTCTGGTCTCATTTCTTTTTTTCTGGCCTCATTTCTTGATTGCTATTTAATCATGGTAAAATTTCAAAGTTATTCATAATTGGGTTTCATAGAACAGGGAAGAGGGCGATGTCTGTGGTGTAAGGAAGCTAACACTTCTTAACTTTTTAAAAAGTACAGCAAATTGTATAAAGAGTTATAATGAATGAGTGTGATTACATTTTTATAACATGTGAATTAGATGCCTAAATACACACAATATTAGGCTTTGTGTAGTTTCACAATGAATATAACTGATGTTAAAAATTAATCCTCAATGGGACTGGAGCAATAGCATAGAGGGTAGGGCGTTTGCCTTGCACACTGCCAACCCGGATTCAATTCCCAGCATCCCATATGGTACCCTGAGCATCGCCAGGGGTAATTCCTGAGTGCAGAGCCAGGAATAATAACCCTGAGTATTGCCGGATGTGACCCAAAAAGCAAAAAAAAAAAAAAATCACTCCTCAAAAACTATTACTACAGATAACAGGTTTCTGTTTTGTTAACTAATTCAGTTCTTTTTTAAGGACCCCACTAGAGGTAGTAATAAATGTATCAATTTGTTCTTTACTTATATTAAATTTAATTTTCAGAATAATGCATAAGACTTCCAAGATTCAGATTCTCAATACAATCATTTGACAAATTATAATATATAAATTTTGCTTTTGTGAAGGATGAAGCAAGAGCTCTCCATAAATATATTGACATATTTAAAACGCTATTTGAAAAATTAGCTAATTCTTATCCATAACTTTATTTAACTTCAGCATAAACTTCTGTTTATTTTTATTTATTTATTTAATTTGTTTGTTTAATTTTTATTAAAGAGCCATAGTTTACAAAGTTACTGATAGTTACATTTGGGGCATACAATAATTCAACATCAATCCCTACACCAGTGTAACTTTGCTTCTCCAGTATTCCCAGAATCCCTCCTCATCTCAACCCTCAATTATTTTATTTTTATATCATAATGAGATAAATGGTTACAAAGTTTCCACTTATGGGAATATAACCTAGGGGCAAAAAACCCACAACATAAAAACCATTTGTACTTCTCTGTTCATTCTAGCCAGAATCTGAAAACAACCTGAGTGCCCAGGAACAGATGACTTGATAAAGAAACCACAGGACATCTATACAATGGAATATTACGCAGCTGTTATGGAAATGAAGTCACAAAATTTTCTTATAAATTGAGAAACATGGAGAGTATTACACTGAGTGAAATGAGTCAGAAGGAGAAGGACAGACATAGAATGATTGCACTCATTTTTGAAACATAAAAGACACAGTATGAGACTATTACCCATGGACAATTGAAATGAGGGCCAGGAGGACTTGCCCATGGTTGGAAGCTTGTCACAATTGGAAGAGGAAGAGAGCAGTTAGGACAGAGAAGGGACCACTATGACAATGACAGTTGGAAATAAACTTCTCTTTAACTATACATGCGTTCTAATCCTCCATGATTAGCCTAACACTGAAGATAAAACTTTTCATGGAGAGATCGGAATGATAGTACATCAGGTCAGGTGTTCATCTTGCATATGAGTAACCCAGGTTTAATCCCCAGCACAGCGCCAGGAATAAGCCCTGATAGCTGCAATAAAATTGCAATATACTGTATGTACACTATGTATGTAGTACACTATGTACACTATGTAATACATGTACTCTATGGTCCCCAGAACACAGAGACAGGAGTAACTCATAAGCACTGCCAGGCATGGATGAAAAGTAAAACAACACAACAACAAAATTTTTCCTAAGCAATAGAGAACCAAAGTGTTTAAGTGTTTTCTATTTTCTATCTGGAACAAATAAAAGTAACAATAAATCATGGCAAATTAATACTATAAAATCTGAAATGAAGACTATGTAAAAAAATCAGATAATATATATATACAAAAGTTGAAAAGAGAACTTGAATTTCCTTTTACTAGTTTTCTGCTTATCATACAGTAAATAAAAATTATTACACTGCCATCATTAAATTCAAAATATTTCACAATTGACGGAATTATTCCTCTACAAAAGCTAAGGTAAAGTCATGGGTTAAATAAAATAAAGTATGTGGATATGGTATGTTATGTAGGTAGATAATACATTTCATTAAAGGTAAGGTCTGGAGAGATAGTACAGTGTGTAGGGCACTTTCCTTGCATGCTGCTAATCCAGGTTCTATCCTAGGCACTGCATCTGATTCTCCAAGCCCTGCCAGGAGTAATCCTGAGCACAGATCCAGTAGTCAACACTGAGCACAACCGGGAAAAACCCATAAACCAAAGAGAAACAAGAAAGAGAGATTAATGTTCCTCCTGGCGCACATATGCTTTTCTATAGTCTTAAGAAATTAAATCATAGATTTAGTATTTATAGTATTTGGAGACCAGGAATGTGACTTAGTGGTATAGTGCCTGCACTTTCCCTAAGGAAAATATAGATCTTAGGAAACACTGTCTTCACAGATCATACCTCAGAAAATCAAAGGACAACACTGCTCATTAAAAATATATATTTTCATATTGTAACATTTGTATATTGTAATACCTTGTACAATTCTGAGCCTGTCACCTCGTATGCTCCCCTGAGCACAGCCAGGCATGATCCCTAAGCACAAAGTCAGGAGTAAACCCTGAGTACTGCCGGATGTGGCCTCAAAACATAAAACAAAACACTATATCATTAACTTTCACTAAAATTTAATCTAACTATATTACTTTTTATTCAAATAATATAAATAAGATAAAAATAAGTGACATACACTAAAAGGGGATTAATTTCTATGGTTTTCAGCAGTAAAAAAAGTAAGAAATTTAAGAAAAATTATAAATGTGAATGGATGGACTATCTCCTTCCTACTAAAAAGAAAAATTAAATGTGGCCAGAGAGATAGTACAGTGGGTATGGCACTTGCCTTACATGCTACCAAGCTGGGTTCAATCTGTAGCACCCACATGGTTCCTTGAGTCCTACCAGGAATGATCCCTGAACGCAAAACCACTGAGTATCACTGGGTGTGAGCCCAAACCCAACCAATTAATTAAATCCTGGAGATGTTTTAATTATAACAAGGGTTTTACTACATAGTAAGTTATTTCAGTTTCACTAAGTCAATATACATCTTGTTAATAAGAAATTTTAAAATAACACCTTTCACAATCAACATGAATATTGCATCATTCTATTCATAGTGACACTTTCAAAATGTCCCAACATACCTTATTCTCAATTTTCAAACTATGAATAAATATTAACATGGAAACACTACCAAGTAGTTACATACTCTATTTAGGTTTTTTTTTGTTTTTTTTTTTCTATTTAGGTTTAATATATTGATTTCCATCATTTTGAATGGTTATTATAGGATGAAAACTAAGAATATTTCTTATGAATAAGCTTATGTTTGGTTTGCTATTTTCATCTGATTCCAAATAAAATCATTTTAGTTGTTCTAGTAGAAGATAGAAATGGAAATGTTGACACTTTAAAAGCTTCAATCTCTTTGACATTGCTGGAAGTGTATGAGGACATTAATGCATCTGCCATGATAACAAGCTAAGAATAACATCTAGACATCAAAGGAGAGGAGAATCCGTCTGAAGTGATTCATTCAGATCTGTCTCATTGATTTGTTAAACACAGGGCAACATCTGCAGCCACACAGAGCCAGTTGGTGAAATTAATGCAAAATCAATTTAAATGAGAAAAAAAGTGTGAAAGAGATAAATCAAAACACAATTTGCATGCAGTCCCACAATAAGACTTATTAGATACAAATGCTCAATTTCTAGTCCTGAGAAAACGTGTTTTAATGTTGTTTAAATTTTTCAAAAGTGTGTGATCCAAAGTGACAGTGAAAAATTTTGCAGACTAATATGGTAAAAGAAAGGAAATTGGTACCAAAGACCCTTTGACTATCTATCAAACACATCATTAATATACAAATGATTGGTTTTGGGGTAAATATTTAATGTCCTTTCTCTGAAAACATAGTATCTTCAGTTTTTATCAAGTAAGAAAATTTCAATTAATATTTCAAATGTATAGAGTGAATAAACCAAAATAATTTATAACTTTATATACACAAGATAAAGTGTCATTGGAGATCTAGCTTGCCAAGTTAAGTATATTGTGATTAGGATTTCTCACAATTATGCCTGTATTACAAAAGGTCTTTTAAAATATAAGGATTTGATAATGATAAAATAATTTTACTTAAGACAACATCAAATAATTCAGATTTGATGTCTTCTATGGGCATTTGGGATTTCTTGTGTGAACCCATATAAAACATGAATGTTTGAAGATCATTACCTCTTATTTATTAGTATTCATCAATCCAAAGATATCCTCCATCAAATCACACATAATTTAATAAATGTAATATTCATCATCTAATAAACTGTTGGTACAAATTTGAAATACAGCTGAACTGTGCAGATAAATTCAAAACTTGTGATTCTACACTGTGCACCTAAAATGAATATACACATGGAAATTCTGTGCATTGTAACATAAATATGTTGATTCAATTATAAAGATAGCTTTGTTTATTATGTATTGCTTATTATGCACTCTATTAATAGAAAATATGACCATTACCTCATTCTAGGGAATAAAAACATGTGCATTTGATATCCAGATTTATTTCTAAAACCTTTTTCAGTTTCTGAAAACATAAATCATATAAAAATCAGCTCATGAAAATGATGGTAATTCACAAATTGTTTCTGTTTAACTTTGATACAAAAACATTAAATTTCAAAGCAGATTATGCCATTTTGTGTTAATTCTGAATTATATTATAAAGTGTGAATACAAACTCATATACTGCATAAAAAATTTTAACTTAATACTTCGGAGCGATAGTACAGCAGGTACTTGTGATAGTACTTGTGAAAGTGACAATTCACATAAACTTATTTTAACATCAAAGCCCACTTACACTATGTTATGCAGTCAAAATAGTTATAAACCTCAGTTGGATCATTTAAAATTTAATTTGAAAAAATGTATAGAGTGAATAAACCATTTCATTTTATTCATTTGCATCATTTCTCGAAAAGCACTAAAATTATGTCTTAGTAATACATTCTTGTTTTTTCAAGCATCTGGCTATTTCTAGGCTGCCTGAATAACATTTAATCAGTTGGTTCTCAAGTAAAATTTAATGCCACTAATGAAATCTGAAAATGTCACTTATACTAATAAATGTAGATAAAAAGAGATCACAAACATTAAAATTATGTTGACTAATTTTTCACATTAAGTGGATCTTAGCTTTTACTTTTAGTTTTACAGCTGCATTAAACTTTGAAGAAGTAAAGAAAATAAATTGCATAAATGTAAGAATTTTAGGCATTTGCTTGCTGAATCTACTGCTTTCATTAACGCTAAAATGTGAGGTCCTCCTGCACAACAAATAATTACTGCACTATATCTTAAAAAAATCTCAAACAAGATGACAACTATAATCCACTTGGCTTTATGTAGTTTAATATGATTTTCTCAATAAATTTCAATATGAGCTCTATATAATTTAGTCCTAAAATTAAGGTATATAAACAAAATTACTATATAGCTCTTTGGAATTGCTGTGATGCAAAATTTGACTTATTTTAATAAAGCAATAAATAGTCAAAAGTTTTAGTCTTCTTGTTCTCTAACAGCTGAGGGAAATGTTATTTCCATTTGTTTTTGGAAAGAAAGTTAGAATTTTTTTATTTTTGCTCTTTTGGGGCACACCTTGCAATGCACAGGGGGTACTCCTGACTCTGCACTAAGGAATTACTCCTGGCTGTGCTCAGGGGACCATATGGAATGCTGGGAATCAAATCGCATGCAAGGCAAAAATACCCTACCCACTGCGCTATCACTCCAGCCCCAGAAATTTTTTAAACTGTCACTATCATTGTCACTGTTCTCCAGTTGTTCATCAATTTGCTCGAGCGGGCCCAGTAACATCTCCATTGTGACACTTGTTACTGTGTTTGGCATATCAAATACGTCACCGATAGCTTGCTGGGCTCTCCAATAGGGGCAGAGGAATCAAACTTGGGTCGGCCATGTTGACTGCATGCAAGGCAAACGTCCTGCCTGCTGTGCTATCGCTCTAGCCCTTTTAAAACTAGCTAATTAAAATAATTATTATTGAACACTAATATAATTCTTGTTTTGACTTTTAGTGCTGCCATAAAACAATCATATATATTTTGCTTATTTTCCTTCAGTTTAGATTAATAAAAATGTGGCCTGATCTAAATAAAAATGCTACTTAGTAGAAACATTAATATTGTTACAAATGAAAATTGTTCCTTAAAAATTACCAACTTGAAAATACTACAATTTATATGTGCTGTAATAGCATGGGAAATACTTTAAATTAAAATACCCAAGGTTTAAGGTGCTTGCCTTGCACGCAGTCAACCCAACTTTGTCCCCAGCACCACATATGGTCCTGTGAGGCCAGCCAGGAATGGTACTTGAGAGTAGAGCCAGGAGTAAACCCTGAACACAGCCCGTGCCCTAACATGTAATTAATTAATCAATTAATTGTGTTAAAGGTCTTAAGTCAGGACTCATATTCTTCACCAGATACCTGATATAGTGGGAGAAAATGTTTACTATGTAAAGTAAGTAAGTAAAGGCCCTCCCGTTGATCATCGATTTGCTCGAGCGGGCCCAGTAACGTCTCCATTGGAGACTTTGTTGTTACTGTGTCTGGCATATCGAATACTCTCGGTAGCTTGCCGGGCTCTCCGAGAGGGGTGGAGGAATCGAACTCGGGTCGGCCATGTTGGCTGCGTGCAAGGCAGACGCCCTACCTGCTGTGCTATCGCTCCAGCCCATAAAATTGCCATTGACATCAGTGCATATAGCTCTTCCATTCAACATGAAAATTTATCCAGAAGAAATAAAGATGAATTTCTTCTTTCAGACAAGAAATGTATTTATGAATTTCTACTTACTGAAAGTATATTTATTCTTACTCTTTCCCCACTTAGAAGTGTTAAGAAGTCATGACACCTGAATGGTAATCCTCTTTAGACAATGTTCTACATTGCTCATTTTCTTTGGACATCTTTATAAGTTCCTTTCACTTATATTTCACTCCCTCTCATGGTATTATACTGTTATATCCTACATTTTTTCCCTCTTACTTGCTTTGTGTTTCATCCACATTATTTTGTCTTCCATGCTTTATTCCTGTTTTAACATTGTACTCACTGAATAAATATTTTGTCTTCCATGCTTCATTCCTGTTTTAACATTGTACTCACTGAATAAAATATAAAAAAATTAATGTTGATCTAAATGCTAATTTCACAATGATATAAGATCATTTAGATTTGTGAATGGTTTACGGTACAAATTCCTGTAACTGATGTTAACTAAGGTCATAAAGCATACCTTGTAGGAATCATTATATTCTCTAATGTTAGTAACATTATTATGATGAAATTTTGCACCAATAAAATGTGGTGATTTAATTATATAATTACTTAAAATTTCCCAGAATCACAGGATTATTTTGTAGTTTGTCTCACCTTCATTCATGGATTGTATTCATAGATAATACTTCATAAAGGTTTACAATTATCTGTTGAAACACTTGTAACACAGTTATAGGAAATGCATTTAATAAATAAAATACTCATAAAGAAAAGCTTTGATAAGACATACATGCACAATTTACAGACATATCTCTCATATATATTTAATATATTTCTAGTACCTTTTACATGCATATACACAAGAGAAATTTGTCTCTAAAGTTTAATATTCTGAATGTAATATGGATTGATAATACTTAACTGAATAAAAACACAAAACAGGATTCAAAAATAGTATAAGAGCGCATGCCTGTTACAAAGTAGCTTATAATTTTCCATTCATTAAGAGATAAAATAAAAATTAGAGAAAAGTTTCTACCTGTAAACAAAAATCCAAATTCATATTAAACAATAATGTACTACTTTTTAAACAAAGGTTTTAAAAGTGACATTTCTAAGTACACTGGTAGAGGGATGGGTTATGGCACATTGTATGACCGAAACCTGAACATTAACTACTTTATAACTGTGTATCTCACGGTGACTCAATTTAAAAAAATGGCATTTCTAAATGAGAAAAGCTGAGAGAGATATGGGATGAGATATTTGTTCATGCCTGCAATTGTTTAAATATGTATTTACAAGTAGAACGAAATGAACTAAGTGATCCTCATCTAAGTTTCTTATAACCTTCTGACTTTGTGTATTAACAAAACACCTTGGTAGAAATAAAATTTCCTTTCTACTCCATCAATCTATAATTGCATATTTTACTGAGGGAGCAGTTATCCTTTGCGTTTTAAGACTATTATCTTAATTAAAATAATATGATCTAATAAATCAGGTTTGTTAGCTCTGATTACAGATTGTTGTCTGTAAGCAGATAAGAATCAGGTAGGTATTTTCATGCGAATAACTTTCTACTTAATTGCTAGAACACGGGATAACACTGATTAAAGGAAAAAAAGAAAAACAATAGATTACCTTGAGGTCCTGTAGTATTATCTTATTGTAGCGGTCAGAGTTTGCCTAAAAGTTTTCAATATGAATGAACTATGCATAATAATTTTTGTTTTTATAAGAAATGTGACAACTGAGTTAATAGGATCAGAGATCTTATAATTTAAAGTTGCATTTGTGAGAAATTCTACTTCTGCCCAGGTTTTCTACAAAGTACTCAACAGTAGTATAATTTTACAGAAAAACCTTTATTCCCTTTAACCTAACAATGGTGTATTATAGGGTTTTGTGATACTCACAACTGCTAAATACTTTCCTAGCAGATACCAACAGACTGGCGATGGGTAAATAGTAAGAATACTAATTCACAGTTCTTCAAAAAGTCAAACAGTTATACTGGTGATGTAAGTGTGTGGTACAGCCATATATCCAAAAAACAGAATCATCAAAACTAAAAACATGAAATCTAAGCACTTATTACTTTTTTTTCATTTTTTAATTGAGTCACTGTGAGATGCACAGTACAAAGCTGTTCATGATCACGTTTCAGTCATATAATGATACACAATATCCTGTACTGTCAAGTTGACAGGCAGGGATAGGGTCTCCGGTTAAAGGTAGGGAGAGAATCTGGGAACACTGATGGAGGGAAGTTGACACTGGTGGTGAGACTGGTGTTGGAATATCATATGCCTAGAACTTAACTATTAGTAACCTTGTAAATTACAGTTCTTTAATTAAAAAATAATGTCATATAATCTTGAATAGTTTATTTAACTTGAAAACATTTTGTACAATTTTTAAAGACATTTGAAAACTAATAATTGTTCTATAATGTATTTCTAAGTTTTGATGTAAAATAGTTACACTTAGAAGCAGAGAAAACAGGCACCATCATTTAAGAATTCCTCTATTTGTGGGAGTGAAATACTTTTCCCTCTATACCTGGGGAAAACTATAAGCACCACTCTAGAAAATCTGCCCTTTTCTACTCTAACCTCCCAACCAAGTCCTGTGACATTTTAAAGCTACAAAATTCCTATCTCAGAAGACCAGACAAAAAGGACCAAACCCACGAAAATGACATCTATTAAATTCTAAGAGTGGAGTAGAGAGTGTGAGAGAAAGAGGAAAGAAAGAAAGAAAGAAAGAAAGAAAGAAAGAAAGAAAGAAAGAAAGAAAGAAAGAAAGAAAGAAAGAGAGAAAGAGGAAGGAAGGAAGGAAGGAAGGAAGGAAGGAAGGAAGGAAGGAAGGAAGGAAGGAAGGAAGGAAGGGAGGGAGGGAGGGAGGGAGGGAGGGAGGAAAAAGGAAAGGAAGAAAGAAATAATAGAGAAAGAGAGAAAGAAAGAGAGGAAGAAAGAAAGAAAGAAAGAAAGAAAGAAAGAAAGAAAGAAAGAAAGAAAGAAAGAAAGAAAGAAAGAAGGAAAAGGGAGGGAGGAAGGAAGGAGGGAGGGAGGGAAGGGAGGAAGAAATGGAGGGAGAAAGAAAAGTAAGAGAAAGAAAGAAGAAAGGGAGAAAAAAGTAAGAGAGGAAGGAAGGAAGGAAGGAAGGAAGGGTGGAAAAAGAAAGAGAAAAAGGAAGGAAGGAAGGAAGGAAGGAAGGAAGGAAGGGTGAAGAAAGAAAGAAAGAAAGAGAGAGAGAGAGAGAAAGAAAGAAAGAAAGAAAGAAAGAAAGAAAGAAAGAAAGAAAGAAAGAAAGAAAGAAAGAGGAAGGGAGGGAGGGAGGGGAGGGAAGGAGGGAGGGAAGAGGGAAGGAAGGAAAGAAGGAAGGAAGGGAGTGAGGGAGAAAGAAAAGTATGAGAAAGAAGGAAGGAAGAAAGGGAGAAAGAAAAGGAAAAGAAGGAAGAAAGGACGGAAGGAAGGAAAGAAGGGAGAAGGTAAAGGAAGAGAAAGAACGAAGGGAGAGAGAGAGCGAGAGCAAGAGAGCGAGAGCAAGCGAGCGAGCGAGAGAGAGAGAGAGAGAGAGAGAGAGAGAGAGAGAGAGAGAAGCAGAGCAGATTCATTCACCACTTTCCAGATCACAGAAAGATTTGAGATTTGCTCAGCGGGGTTAAGCACATATCCTCACGTGTTCTTTCTTCTCTCCCCCCTCCCATTCCTCCTCTCTAGCTACACTCTCTTTTCCCTCTCACCTCCCTTTCCTTCTTACAGTCCCTTCTCTCTTTAACTCCCTCAGTCTCTCAGTGTCTCTTCCCCCCATACCTTTCTCTGCATCTCTCTCTCTCTCTCTCTCTCTCTCTCTCTCTCTCTCTCTCTCTCTCTCTCTCCTCTCTCTCTCTCTCTCACACACACACACACAAACACACACACACCCTCTCCGCGGACACCACCATTATATACTCCATATTATCACAAGGAACACAACGGGCAGGCAACGAATAAACCTCATTAATGGATAATAGATTGCTGACCTGCATCCCCCAAGTACCCTGTCTTGGCTGATCATTTTAGGAACCCAGTTTAAGCCCAGTCTGCGCCTTCCCCCAGAAAACCCTTGGCGTCCGTTTACAGGAGAAAACCGGTCACATTCATAGGGCCAAACACGAAAAGAAAGAAAACCTACTAGAGAAGTTAGCAAATAACCACAAGTCCTGCAAGATATGGGGAGAGCTGGGCAAGTTTCCATAGAAGACTGCAAACCGAAGTTTGTGCAGGACTTCCTTACACCAAAGCCTGATACTGAGTGCAGACTAAAGGAGATGAACAATTGAAGAGTTGAGGCAAGTCAGTTAGGACTAGCTCTCCGCAAAGTTGGATGAAAGTGACAAGCCAAGATGCAGGGTCAAGAGGAATAGAGGAGTGAAAGAGCAGCTCACCTGGTATTGGCACAGTCGTTGAACAAAGTTTCAAAGTCTCTCCGGGTGATGAGCTTACAGCGATTCACTCCAGGCTGGATAGCCCCCAGACTGCGAAGGATTCGTACCTGCTCGACAGTACACACCACTGGGGTTATGTCTAGTCGCTTCAGCTTGGTGTACACCGTGTGTAATCCGCCCACCAGGTGCTTGAGGAAGAGCTCAAACACCTGCGGCAGGCAAATTAGTTCCTCGCCATCCATCAGGAATGATGCTACTTTCATACCACGCATATCCACCATCCGACACTCGCCGTTTGCGCTGCCGCCGCCGCTGCAGCCACCAGCGACCTCACCACCTCCGGAGCTGCAGCTGAGGCTACTCGCCATAAAATTGTTGATCACACTGGAGGTGAGATAAGGAGCCTCCATCGAAGGGTACAGGGGCTCGGCACGAAATAAGCCCTCCGGGACGCCGCTGGAAGTTGCAGGGATCACCCGAGGTGCGGGGTCAGCCATAGTCATGCAGTCTCCAACCTGAGGTTCTAAAGCCTTCACTTTCTTGCCTGTTTTCTTCTCAGTACGTTGCACTTGCTGCCTAGCTCTCTATCTCTTTCCCTCTTGCCAGTGCGTTCTCGCCCTGATCTGTAGGAAAGGTCCCAGCTAACGCTAGCGCTCTCCTCTCCCAGGCAAACAGTGGGCAGTCCCGACGCGCTGAGGCCCGAGACTCCACCCACCACCACACCCCCTTCCCAGACCCGCTGTTCTTGAGAACCAGTGGACCCCACCCCCTAGGCTCTGGCTCACAAATGACAGCCTCTTGTGTGGAGGTAGGCACTTCCTGGCAGGCCTCTGACTACTTGAGGCCATCTGGGCTATAGGGTAAATGGGGCTGCAGCTGGAAAAAGGCACCATGTGATGGTGGCTCTGTGTCTGGTTTACTGCCATCAGAAGAGAGAAAATCAGTTGGAGTCTCAAAGTCTCCTGGTCTTGGAACCCCCTCCTCTGCTCCACAAATGTCCTCCAGAGTAGAGTCTCAAAGTGTGACTTTGAACATTACTCCCCCACTCCCACCCCAGTGGCACCTTGCCCACAGGTTCAAACTAGTAAAAGGGAAGCAGTAGCTCCAATTCTATTTGCAATTTGCAAATTTGCTTGAGAATTCTTGCAAAGAAGTCAACAAGGATAGGGTCTCCTAAGGTCCTAAAGAGACCCTAGACAGTGCAGGAGTAAAAATTTCAGCACTTTTTCAACCCACCCAGCACTGCATCACTTCTTTTGGGGTTCAGGGAACAATATGTGGTTCTGGGGATCCAACCCTGGTTGGCCATTGTTCAGACAAGTACCTTTATCTGCTGTACTATCTCTCCAGTTGAATCTTATTTTCAGCATAATAATATTTTATTAATTTCTATTTATTGTGTATTAATGTATAGCACTATATATTTATTTATTTATTGAACGGATATTAACATTTTAAACTTGTGTTCAGCAAATTGCAAAGTGTATGGGCTGCCAACATTTTCCTAATTTTAAAAATATCTTTTTTGAGATACCATGATTTACAATATTGTTAATAATGGTTTATTGTGTAGCTCAATAAAACACCTCATCTATCACCAGAATTTCCGCTTCGCTCCACCAAGGTCCCAAAGTTCCCTGCCTTTCAAACTACAATTTTCCCACTCTTAATGGATTTAGTAAGTGACATCTGTGACAGCACCAAAATCAGAGTTACTAGTTGCTAATCTGCTCAATTAATTGACATTCTGAGTTTCTGAACATTTAGAAAAAGGCTGATGTGGTTTGTGGCTCACAAACTCATTTTGCATCATTACTGCTATGATCCTGGTACAGACCGTCTTTCTATGCTCCCAACACTCTTACTTCAAAGTTTATTTTGTTCCACCTTAGGCTAAAAGTTTTTTTAGATCTTGAGACAGTCAATCTTTATGTGATAAAGGAGCAAAGGTTTGTTCTACTTAATTTTTCTCCTTGTCAATGGGTTTTGGTGTCCAGTGATTAGAGATCCATGTCCTAAATTGTAAACTTAAGATTCCTCCTCTCTCAATTAGTGAGTTACCCTTAAAAAGTACTACAGGATTACACAATAAGCAAAAATTTAGGCAAAGCTTATTCCAGGGAAAAAGAATTTTCCCCTCATAATATGAAATGACTAGATAGCTGTAGAAAGGTTATTTTAAGAATCCTTGTTTAGGTTTTGATTCTCTGGCAGAAAAAAAATAGTGCTTTTGGTACCCGTCCTCTGTATAACTGCTGTTCAGAAAGTAAAATATATGCTTAATTTTCTGATAAACTTTACTAAATGGTGTAAGTAAGACAAGTTCTTTAGTATTTTCCAGAACATAGTAGTTTTAGAAACAAACTGAGGGGCCCGGAGAGAGAGTAGAGCTGGGAAGCTTTGCATCTGGCTGCTGGGTTCAATCCCATGCACTCCTTTTAGTCCCTTGAATTATGCTGGAATGATCCTTGAGTTCAGAGTCAGGAGTAAGCCCTGAGCATAGCCCATTGTGGCCTCCAAATAAAACCAACAAAAAATACCCGAAACGTACTGAATTTTATTCAGATATTTTACTTAGCAGTATCAATATGCCTTTATCCCCCTTGCTTAAGACATAAAATTCATAAAATGCTTTTTTGTGCTTGAATTTTTTCTCCTTTTCTGTTGCATTGTCAATTAATAAGAATTGCCCTTTGAATCAATTCATAAAGTTTCAACTTCTAATTTCAGGGTCAAATGCTAAGACATTAGAATGATAGCTGTTTTTGTAATGTAGTGACAAGCAATCTTAGTATAAAAGACTGGAATGTGTTTAGGGACAATACACTTTTTATAAAGAACTAAGTAGATTTTTTTCCGGTTCCAAACTATTGTGGGAATAAGATAAGGAAGAAGAAAAAGGACAATTGAGAAGAGATACTAGAAGTACAAAAAGCTTCAAGAGAAAGTAATTCCCCCTGCCAAAAAAAATACAAAATTACTTGTAAAAATGTTTGTAGGTACTTATCTTTACAAAAAAGCAATCCAAAATTGTTTTCTATAGGCATTTTGACATAAAAGGTTATTAAATTATATGCTGAACTAAATCTAACAACTTATTCCAAGTGAATAAATTTGACTTTAAAGAAAAGTTTATTTTTAATTCCTCTAATTCTGTAAAAAGTGATGATGTCATGATGCTCCCTGTATATTGTTCCATTGAATATATGTAGTTTGGGTAGGGGTATTGTTGTTGGGATTTTCTTGGAGGAAGGTCCAAGGTCCTAGGTGGTGCTCAGAAAGCCCAGTGACCCTAGTAGGAAATTCTTGGCCAAATTGGCCAGCAATTCAAAGCAATTGTTGCAGCTAGGATTCAATGCTACACAGGCCTTGCTCCATTTTAAGTACCAGGGTCAACCCCTTTTATTCTGGGGTCTCTAGGGCCATACCTGATAGTGCTCAGAGGGACCTCCAGAGATAAACCACTATATGTTTTGTGAGAACATATGATGCCTGAATTGAACTCAAATCAGGGGCCATGCTAGTCATGTGTCCTAAAGTCTGTACTATCTCCCTATTACTCAAGTTGCTTTTACTGAAAATGATTTAGAATTTTCAGAAATAGAGCATTATACAGATGTTTGTTGTTTCAAATTTATGAAATTTTACAATAGAAAAAATGGAAAAGGTGGAATAGTCAGACTACAATCATTATTATAACTATGAAAGTAAAATGTACTATGACAACTTTTGAAAATATTCTGAAGCAGATGCCATATATTTAGTGTGATTTCTCAGCTATGTAGTCTTATTTTAATCACTATAATAGATTAAGATTAAAATTCTAGTAGGCATATTAGAGACCAGAATTGGCCATTGCTCATTGTATAAAGTTTTGAATCTACAAAACTTTCAAAATGCAAAACTCAGCATTATAAGTGGAATTTCCTCCAATTTTCAGTCTTCTAGAAAATAAATTAGGAAATTTTCTCAAGAAATTTATAATTTACAAATTATTATGCAGCTATAAGAAATCATAGGCTGTCACCTTGATTTTTCTTGATATACTCATTATACTGATTCAATGACTGCTATTTCTATTCTTATTATTTTCTGTTGAGATTATATGATCAAATTCAATAATTTGTTTTATTCGTTTCTTAATTCCATATCTTCCATAAAATAAGCATCTTTCTGAATAAGGCTGAATTTTTTTTGAGACCAGATGAAGGCTTGTCCATCAATCATCTGTCAGTTGGAGTTGCATGAAACAGTATCTAACCATTTGATTTTTTATTGTAAAACATAAAAATAAAGTATGCTTGGAAGATGCTTCTCCATGTAGAACGACACTGAAAGAAAATCCTCAAGATTTCATTAAGTCAAATTTGCTGGAATTTTGATTCTATGCAAGAGTTAACCCAGTGAATAAAAACAAAATTAATAGAGATACCATATTTATTCAGAACAAGAAGTTCTCGATGCTACTATTTCAACCAAATTATTTGCAGTCTAAGTATAGACTCTCATACACTGAAATCCTGCCATCTTCCGGGATTTAATTAAGAACTTACATTTTCTCCTAATTGATACTCAATTTGGACGTGGAAGATGCTCATTTGTAACTTACGCAAAAATATTCCACTTTGTCATTGTCAATACAATTCAGGTATTATTTTAATTAAAAAGAAACATGTTTATTGGCAATCTAAAATGAAATTACAAAATGTTCAGAACTATTTAAAGAAACTGGTTTTCAGAAAGGGCATTCAAGCAAAGCACACAGTTAATAAATAGAATCATTTGAACCCATTAGTCAACTGAAGTTGCAACCTCTAATATGGGTCTCTAATCTGAACCTTTCAAGAGCTGAAAAGAGAGGGTGCTAGGGTTAGGACACTTGCCTTGCATGTGGTCAGACTCTGGATGGATTATGTACACCATATTAAGGTCCCTTGAGCACCAGGAAGAATGATGTCAGAACTAAGAGGAAGCCTTGAGCACTGTAGGGTGTGAACAAAACAAAACAAAATAAAACCAAAAAAGGGAAGCTTTAAGAAGCTCTTTGAGATTCATCTGTTCATGAAATAATGAAAAGAGGCCGATTGGATAAGGCAATAAATTAACTGACTAGAATCTATAAACATACAACACCTTACTCAATGGATTTTTCTCTAGGAAAGTATAACACAGCCTTATTTAACATAATTCACGTTTTATTAAGCTACATTTCGATTGAAGATAAGTTTCAAGAATTGCAAAGATGGAAGGGAAGACCACTGAGGCAAGAAGAAAACTGGTCAAAACCTAGGGGTGACGAGTTAAATCAGATGCTTAAAAAAAAGTAAAACAGAATCATTTACCAAAGGGGCCAGGGATTAAGACTTGAATAGAAGAGACGAAAGACAATTGTTGAGAGTCATCAGCACTTTGGTAGTGGTGGTTGGGTAAGGTTGATAAGGTTTTATATCAATACCATAATTTTTGGCGAATTTTTTCTATTTTTATTGTTTTCTTTTTTATTTTATTGAATTACCGTGAGATATAGTTACAAGCTTTCATGTTTGAGTTACAATCACACAATGATCAAACACCCATCCCTCCACCAGTGCACATTCCCCAACACCAATATCCCCAGTAGACCTCCCCTTTCCCACTCTCCCACTGCCTCCATGGCAGACAATATTCCCCATACTCTCTCTACTTTTGGATATTATGAAATACCATAAATTTTAATACAAACATAGCTCCTCTAAACTGTAATACATAAAATACTTTAAAAAAACACTTGCAAACTAAAATATAAGAAAGATACTTCCAGTATACACTATGAAGCACTTTCCAACTTTTTAACATGTCACACACTAAAGTTCAATGTTTTAGAAAAGAAGTAAATGTGTTGAATAAATTCTACTTATATCTGGCAAAGCATTTTCCTCTTTTAAATGTTAGGCTTTTAACTGTTCAAATTGAAGCCATTGTAATTTATGCTGGACTCCTACTGCTACTGCTACTTAGTATCCTTTTATTCATTTGTATGACTCTCTATTGTGTTCCCTGCAGCACTTTTCTATCCTTTCCTAGTCACCACCCCCCAATCCCCCCATTCACTCTCATTGGTTCCTCTCATTTCTATTTGAGGAAAGTTATTCAACAGGAATAGTCTCCTTTCTTTCTTCTAAACAAGCTTTTCATACTACTTCTTATCTTCTCCAAGTTTTCTTATCTCTCAGCATATAAAAAAGTTCTCTTCCACTTCTTTCTTTATTGATTTTGACTTCTTTCACCACCTCTAAATCACTAATCTAGCAATTTAAATTCCATCATTCTATTGGCATCTCCAACTTCACTAATATATGGGCTATTAAGAGCATAGAAAGGGGGAAAAGTCAAAGGAAAACAAGCCATTGTGCTCTGATCACAAAATTAAAGTAGCCAGATGTGGATGGAAGGATTAAAGGAGAAGGATTAAAGGCCCAATGGACTGTTAGAGGGATATTAGTAGTAGGTGATGAAGCATGTATTTTAAAGCTGTGTAAAATTACACTTATAAACTCTATACAATATTATACATCAAAACTACCTCATAAAAGTAAATAAACAAAAATAAAATATAGCTTTGCAATATTATCTAAAAAGTAAACAAACAAAATAAAATACAGATTTGTTATCCACTGGTAGGTAAAAATATTGTCTTGTATTATAGTTATTTTGTATATTGCGGTTTTAAATTTTCTTGTAGAATAACGTTCAGTCAGTTTAAGCATCATGTGCATTAAAATCAATATTCCGTATTAAGTACCACCACTCTGTAGAATTATCATAAGTATCAGTGCATTTTATTAATTAAATGTATGTGGTGCCAGTGATTGAAACCAGAGCCTCACACCTGCAACTCAAGTGCTCTAATACTTGAGTGCCCCAGCCCTATTAGAAGTCCATGTGACAGTCATTTACTAGCAATTGATCTATGTAAATTCTTTATTACCATCTCTTAAATAGTCAAAGAGATTGATGTAACAGAAAAATTACTTTCATTAAAAGATAGGGGCAGAGACATATTACAGGAGTAAAGGGGTTTTCTTGGTTGAATATGACCAACCATGTTCAACCCCTGGTACAGTATATGGTTCTACCAGCACCACCAGAAGTGATCCATGAGAAAAGACAGGGATAAGACCTTAGCTCTTCTTGATGTAGTCTACAACGTAACTCCAATCTCCAAATAATGAAAAAACTACCTACTAGTTGTTTCTGGAGCTTGTTGGTGATCATTACATTCAAAGGGTACTTTAAAAAAAATTTATTAGTGAAACACCATGAGGTACAGTTGTAGACTTACAAATTTTTGTGCTTGGGTTTCAGTTATACAATGATCAACTTAATTATTTTAATCTTATTTATCTAAAGCATAATTTCTTCATAAAATATTTTATTTTTAATGGTAGCATATGTTTTAATAACTATTTCTTCGGTAGATAACATGTAATGCAAAATTAATACAATCACCTTTTTTGTTTAAATTGATCATGATCATTTAAAAAATATGTAAGTAATTAGGGGGTATCATGCTTAATAAACTTAGCCAGAAGGAAAAGAATAGATACAGAAAGACCTTTCTCATTTCTGGGACTTAAAGTTACACAGCATGGTGGCAACGAAGATCCAAAGTCAACATAATGGGAGAACTGGTCCACACAACTGAGTTGAGAAGACTTGGTAGGGAGGGGTCTTGAGGTACTTGGGAAAGGGAAGGAGTACTCTTGCTACAGGTGTCATGTTGGAATTTCATGCATGAGAACCCATTCTTAATAGCATTGTAAATTACAGGTTCTCAATTTCAAAAATTTAAAAATAAAATACTGAATATAAGTTCTCAAAAATATGTTCCTACTTATAAACTATTTCTCAAATTAACGGTAGTGTCATTAATTTAATATAGGTGTTCAAGAAAGAAACTTAAAATACATAAAATAGTGGGGTCAGTACAGTACCAAGTGGGGTAAAAATGATGAATGAATAATGAATTAATGATAGAATGAATAGTCGTCTGCAGGAGATTTAGAAAGCAACTGTGTTAGCAACAAGTTATACAGTTGCTTCTGAAGACAATTTTTCATGGAGAAAAAAGAAAAGAAATTGTACATTTAATCATGTGCATTATGATTTTTATTTGTAATTATTTATATATTTTTGTTTAATTTCCAAGTGTTAGAGTTTTTCTCTGTTTCTGGTTAATTTCCATTTTCCTTTGTATGTGCATGTGAATCAAGATCATTTTTATTGAACGAAACTTGCTTAAAAAGATGTCAATATGGAAAGTATCATGCTAACCGAAATGAGTCAGAAAGAGAGGGATAGACATAGAAAGATTGCATTCATCTGGGGGATATAAAGTAACAAAGTATGAGATTAATACCCAAGAATAGCTGAGATCAGCACCAGGAGGATTACTCCATAACTTAGAGGCCAGCCGGGTATCCTAGAGGAAAGGGCTATTCAGATAGAGAAGGGAGCACCAAATAAAGGATGTTTGGAGGATCCTCCCAGGAGGGGAGATGCATGTCGAAAGTAGACTATGGACTGAACATGTTTGCCACTCAATGCCTCTTTTGCAGACCACAACACCCAAAAGGAGAGAGAGAACACAGGGGATTGCCCTGCCACAGAGACGGGGGGATGGGGGGATGGGGGTGGGAGGGATATTATCCATGGTGGTGGAAAATGGGCACTGGTGGAGGGATGGGTATCTGATCATTGTATAATTGAAACCAAAGCACAAAAAATTGTAAATCTACAACTTTAAAAAAAATAAAATAAAATAAAGGGGAAAAAAAAAAAAGATGTCGAAGAGAAAAAAAGAGAAAATATGTGTTCAGGAGAGAACACAGACTTCTCCAGAATAGCGATTCAGCAAGCAAAGAAACATAGAGACAAGCAAGTGAGATACAAAAAGCCCAATCTTCATTTTCAAGGCATTGATACAATTGCTAACTTTTTCATTTTATGGAGATAAATTTTGTTACCCAACATGTGGTCTATCTTCGAGTGTGTCACATTTGCACTGAAGAACATATACTCAAATTTTGGGGGATAGAGGGCCCTACATATGCCAGTTAGGTCTATTTCTTCTTTCATTTCTTATCTTAAGGCCAATATTTCCTTCTTGAATTTTGCCTAGTTGACTTTCCCTGTAGTGACAGAGGAGTTAAAATTTCTCACTATTATTATATTGCTCTCAGTATCTTCCTTAGTGTCTTTTAGCAGTTATTTAAATATCTTATGATCAGTCATTAGATGCATATGTATTTAAGAGTGCGAGTTCTTCTTGATGTATTTATTCCTTGATCATAAAGAAGTGACCATCCCTATGTTCCTTTTTGCCCTTTTTAGTTTTGCAGTTCTGTTTTCTGATATAAGTGTTGCCACATAAGCCTTTTGTTGTTGTTGTTAGGCCATCCCCAGTGGTACTCACAGGTTTACTCTTGGCTCTTTGCTCAATGATCACCCCGGGTCCTTTTCAGAGGATGATATGGGATGCTCGGTGAGTCCATGTGGAAAGTTTCCTGTCCACTCTACTGTCTCTCTAGCTCGAATCCAGGCCTTTTAAAGGCAATTGTTTGCCTGTATGATTGTTTCCCAGCCTTTCACATTAAACTTGTGTTTACCCTGACTATTCAGATATCTTTGTTGTAGTCATCAGAAAGTTCAGTTTTATTTTCCTGAATTATTCTGCCATTCTTTGACTCTTGATCAGAGGGTTTAGGTGGTTGACATTGATGAGATTATTAAGATGAAGAAATTAATTGCCATCATGTTGTAGAAGTTATGCCTGTTTGTGAAGTTTATCTTTCTTTTTAAGTAAGCTCCTTTAGTGCTTTCAAAACTGAATTCCAGGCTATGAGTTTCCTAAATTGTTATTTGCCTATGAGGCTTTATATCATTCTATCAGATCTGAAAGTTAATCTAGCTGGATAAAGTATTTTTGGTAAGATGGTCATTTCATTGGGTTCAAAAAGAATGATGTTTTATCTATTAGTCACTTCTAGATCTTTTTAGTGACTGTTGGGTTCATAGATTACTTGATTTTATCTATCTAAAGCACAATTTCTGATTGAAAGTTTTTAAAAATGGGTTAAATTTGTGCTGTCTTAAATTTGCATCTATGGACCTCTTGGGATTTAGTTTTTACATATGAATACTGAAAAATTGCAATAAATTGGGTTCTGTCTTTTAATCTTATTAAAAGTTTTATCTACATGTTTTGTTTTATATCAGGATAAATTAACTGAGGAGTTATGTTGTTGAAATAACTATTTCAAATCATTATTTCATGACATTAAAATTACATGGAGCTGAGGAGTGAATTTACTATTATAAGCAAAAGAATGATAGCCGAATTGAGAAAGAAGTGACTATACCACTTTTTCATCTTTAATGGGAAAGAAATATCTTTATTTGTATGATAAAGGGAGGGGACTTTTAAATGTTAGAATGCTCAAATTCCCAGTAGTATCCGAATATAAGTCAATTTTCCTTTTGAAATACATAATTAAAGAAAGCAATCACTGTCACTGTCCTCCCATTGTTCATCGATTTGCTCGAGCAGACCCAGTAACATTGTGAGACTTGTAACTGTGTTTGGCATATTGAATGCTTCACAGGTAGCTTGCCAGGCTTTGCCTTGTGTGGGAGACACACTTGGTGGCTTGCCGAGCTCTCTGAGAGGGGCGGAGGAATCGAACTCTGGTCGGCCATGTCGGCCACATGCAAGGCAAATGCCCTACCCGCTGTGCTATCGCTCCAAAGAAAGCAAGAGTTATGTTATTAAAACATAACTTAGACTTCTCTGGCATTTTCTGGAACGATTCATACAATGACAACTATTTTGGCCACATGCATATACATAAACAGTTCTAAACACTTCATCACTATGTAAGTCTGAAATTCATAATAGACTCCAAGCTCTCCACTAGCTATATGTATGTATATATGTGTGTATATGTGTACATATACGTATCACACAAACATACACATGCACGCACATATGTATATAGAAAGAGTGTGTGTGTGAGAGAGATAGAGAAGGGAAAGTCCTGTTGACAAGCTCCAGGAGCACAACAGCAGTAACATATTTTTGCAAGGGAAAGAGACACAAGAATAAACAAAAAAACAGAGGAGCTCCTGAGCTGAGAATAGCTGTGTATTGTCTAGCCTTCCAAAGGATAATTTCTATTAATTATTTTTTGTTTATGTGACTGGGTTGATAAATAACTTTGTTGGTAACTAGCTGGAAGGTTGGAAAATGGTGGATTCAGTATCAAAGTAAGCACCTTTGGGAAGTTTATTTTATATGTGTCATACAGCTTTAGTGTTCTAAAACAATGCTGAAGACTATAGTCTTAATTTTATTCATCTTAAATGATTATTCTTATTAATATCACTTAATCACTTAAATGATTATTCTTATTAATATCACTTTCAAAAATTTCTACACAACAACAGTAACAACCACAAAAAAAGGCAACTGAAAAATTTATATTATATACATGCACATAGTCCAACAAGGGGTTATCCCCCCTACACACACATATTATATAAGCAACTAACACAACAAAAAAAACCAAGCAAGACAATTTGAAATATTGGAATAGGTGGAGGGAGAATGACAAAATAGTAGAATAGGAACAAAATGAAAAAGTTCCTTGAGTTTGAGAATAAACATATCTTATTTATTTATTTATTTATTTGTTTATTTGTGTTTTTGCACCATGACCAGAAGTGTTCAGGGATTACTCCTGGCTCTGTAGTAAAGGATCACTCCTGGTGGACTTGGGGAACCATGTAGGTTGCTGGATATCAAACCCATGTAAGGTGCGTGCAAGAAAAACCACCTACCTGCTATACTCTCACTTCAGTAAAAAAAAGTCTTTAAAAATTACTTTCTTTTAGGCACTGTGTTTTACAATACTGTTAATGACAAGGTTCTTGAATAAGACATTCCAACACCACACCCTCCACCACAGTGTACACTCCTCTACCATCGCCACAGTGTCTACTCCCCATCTTATTTTTTCAAAGTGCTGAAAGATTTTATTTTTAAAAATTATTTATTTATTATTTTTCACACACTTACAAACTTTTGTGATTATGTTTCACTCATACAGTGATAGAGTACTCATGGTGCCCATTCTCAACCACCAATGTTTCCAGTATCCCTCCCACCACTCCCCACCCCGCCCCTCCCCCTGCCTCTGTGGCAGGCACATTCCGTTTTACTCTCTCTTCTTTTAGGTGTTATAGCTTGCAATACAGTTACTAAGTACCTATTATTTCGGTTCATAGTCTATTTTCAGCACACATCTCCCATCCCAAGTGAGCCCTCTAACCATTATTTACTTGTTGATCCCTTTCTATCCCAGCTGCCTTTTCCCCTAGCATGTGAGGCCGACTTCCATGTACAGTAGAAGTGACAGCTGTACTTGTATGTTTATTGCACCACTATAGTACAATAACCAGAATTTGGAAAAAACCCGAGTGCCCGAGAAAAGATGATTGGTTAAAGAAATTTTGGTATATCTAAATGAGGCTCCCATGGCCATGCCACTGGACTCTGTGCCAACCTGTTTTCACTCAAAGTGACCCAGAAGCAGGGGTGAGAGCCCTCCCCGCCCCAAGGGACCTATCCCCGGTAGCCAACCTTCACTGCCGCCACACTTCAGGCTGCTTTGTGGACACATCATAAGACACTTCCTACCCATTTTCCATAATTACCACACCATGTTTGATGGGGTTTAGACAGTAGGCAACAAATCATAGAGAAATATATATATATATTTATATATATAAATATATAGAGCCCGGCGAGCTTGGGAGTATCCCGTCTGCACGGGCAGAGCCTGGCAAGCTCCACGTGGCATATTCGATATGCCAAAAACAGTAACTTTTAACTTTTAATAACAGGTCTCTTTCCCCTGACCCTGAAAGAGCCTCCAATCGTTGGGAAAGATGAGTAAGGAGAGGCTGCTAAAATCTCAGGGCTGGGAGGAATAGAGACATTACTGGTGCCCACGCAAATAAATTGACGAACAACTAGATGACAGTGACACAAAGATAAAGGTATATCTACACAATGAAATACCATGCAGCTGTATACTTGATCACTTAATCATTTGACATCCTGTTACTCTTCAATTAGCTCGAGTGGGAGCCAGCAACATCTCCATTCATCCCTGTCGCGTTCTAGTGTAGCCCAATGGCATCTGCTCATTCTAGGAACATGAAGAGCCTCAAACTGATCTTTCAGGGTCTTGACAAAGAAGTCTGACCATCTCCTAGGTGGGCGGCCACACAGTTTTTTGACGTCCCGTGGAATCTAGTCCATAACAGCTCTAGTCTAGCGGTTGTCTCCAAATCTCATTATGTGTCCAGCCCATCTGATTTTCAACACCTTAGCAAATGATACAGCGTCCCTTATTCTTGACTAGATGACAGTGATGATGACTAGATGATGAAGGTCAGAACTCCGGATTCTTTCTCTAATTTGAGACAAGCATGATACTCCAAACATAGCTCTGTTGGTCCCTTTTTTGGTGACCCAAATAGCGTTCTCATCCTGTTTTTGTAGGGCCCAGGTCTCTGAAGTATATGTGAATGCAGGAAGAACAGTGAAATCGAAGAGATGTGCCCAGAGCTGGAGGTTCTTCATCCTCTTAGCTATTTCTCTGACACTCTTGGGGGTCTTTCAAGCTGCTATCTTCCTCCTGTGCAACTCAGGTGCCAGGTCATTCATCGTGTTGACTTCTTCACCTAGGTACAAATAACTGTTGCATTCGGAGATGTTCCTCTGTTGAGAGAGAATGGAACGTCAGGAATGAGACTGTTTCTCATAAATATTGTCTTCGTGAGATTCAGCTGTAGTCTGACCTTTCCACACTCATGGTCAATGTGTTTCGCGCTTACACCACCAGGTCCGCTTGGCTAATATTTGGTGTTATTAGAACTATGTCATCAGCGAATCGAAGGTGGTATAGTTGCTGACCATCTATCTTCACTCCCGTTCCTTCCCATTCCAGTCGTAGCATGACATTCTCGAGGTTGGCACTGAAGAGTTTTGGTGAAATGGTATCACCCTGCAGAACCACTCTCTTGACATGGATGATCACTTCTTTGTAGAATGGGGAAATCCTGGTAGTGAATCCACAATACAGCTCACAGAGGATCGTGAGTATTGAGTTTGAACGCCCTGATTGGCTAGGGTTTCAATAACTGCTTCCATCTCAACAGAATCAAAGGCCTTCTTTAGATCAATGAACGTTAGACAGAGCAGAATCTTGAACTCCCGAATAACCTCAATTTGATTATCATGCGGATATGGTTGATTTTGCTGAATCCTTTTCAGAACCCGGCTTGCTTGCATGGTTGTCCTTCATCTAATGTTCTGCCAATCCTATTCAGGATGACTCAAGTGAACAGCTTGTAGATGACAGACAACAGGCAGATAGGGTGATAGTTGCCAATGTCATGGATGTCTCCCTTCTTGTACAGTAGTACAGTCCTGCTGGTTTTCCATTGGGACGGAACCTTGCATTCAGACAGGTAGCATATGAAGAGCCGAGCCAGCGTGTTGATGAGTACTGATGGCAGGTTCTTCAGGTGTTCAGGTCTGACCTTGTCTGGGCTGGGTGCTGTTCATTTCTTTACTGACGAAATGGCGTGTCGGATTTCGCTTACAGATAGTCATTTTAGTCTTTCTTCGTTTTGGCAGCCTATTTTGGCCTTGAGATTTTTATCAGCCTTTACTTCCTCATCCTTCTTAACGCTGCCGTATTGGTGGCTCTTTCAGGGTCAGGGGAATGAGACCCATTGTATTTACTGGTTTTGGAATATCGAGTACACCATGGATAACTTGCCAGGCTCTGCCATGCAGGCAGGATACTCTCGGTAGCTTGCCAGACTCTCCAAGAGGGATAGAGGCTTTTAACACGTCCTCTAATCATCTTGTAGATGTTCCCATGGTTCAAACCATATTTGAACCCTACCAAATATGGTGTGCCAATCCTGGAAGATGGGTATTAAGTGTCTTATGATGTGTTGGAAGCTGGGTAGTGTAGGTAGTGTAGGTAGTGGATGTGTGCTCTTGAGGTATTTATCTGGTACCTGTAGGGTGGGTCTTCTGTGTGTAATCCCTGGGTCGCAGGTGGTTGGTGGAAGCAGACAGGAGAGGGTAAGGTGGTGCTCCTGGTTTTAATACCTTGGTCACCTGTGGCTGGTGGGAGCAGGCAGAGGATCTCTGTTCCTGGGTCCTTTGAGCCTGGAGTCCAAGTGTAAAGAGTTCTTCTTGCCTGGTTCTGTGGGTCTTCACTCGTGCGTGAGTCTTGGACCGAGCATTCAGAAAGCATCCTGGAGCATGGTGGCAGCTGGGTAGTGGAGGTAGTGCAGCTGTTAGAAAAGATGAAATCATGAAATTTGCAAAATTATATGGACATGAAGAGTATCATGCTAAGTGAAATGAGTCAGAAAGAGAGGGACAGACTTAAAATGACTGCACTCATTTGTGTAATATAACGTAACATAATGGGAGAGTAACACCCAAGGATAGCAGAGATAAGGGCCAGAAGAATTGTTCCGCTGTCTTATTAAGCACTTGCTCTCCCCATCTTCAGTGGATCAGTTTTCAGTACTTCTTGCCTTCTGTCATTTTCATACCCCTCATTGTTTCTTTATACTTCACAATCATTTCGAGTCTGTCTCTCTCTTCTGATTAACATCACTCAGCTTGGTATGCTACAGGTCCATCCACATAGAAGCAAACTGGATTATTTTATCTTTTCTTAAATCATAGTAGTATTAGGGGGTATGGTGCCACCAGCAGGTCAATCTATACCTGTGAGGCGAATGCATCAGCAGCCTTATAGCACTGTCAGGCTTTCAGATACCCCAAAATTGCTGCTGTTCCTTCGGCCAGACCCCAAAAACTTGGGGCAAAGTTTACCAAGAAAGTAAACGGCCAAAAATTAGGCATGTGGGAGACACACCCACAAACCACCTCAGGCTCAGCTATATAATTGGAGGCATGGCTTCTCTGGTTCCTGATGGAACTTCTTAATAGCCATGATCCCAGAGGCTCAGAAACAAATCTCAGTACCCAAAAGCTTTTGGCGGAAATGCATCCTTTTCCTGCAGTAGATTACTGGCACTGGGCCACTCCAGGTGGAAATAGGTTTCGTGCCTTGGCCTGTTCCCCTTGGCGGCCTGGTCACCGTCATCCTCCAGAGGCCACAGGACAGTCAGGTTTGGGCCTGCAGTGACGAGACACACAGGGCCTCACCAGATGGGGGTGGAACTGGCCCTTTCCACCCTATCCCAGCGAGACCTCAAGTTGCCACCTACAAACGGCCTCTCTGGCTCCTGATCAAGCTGATTAATGGCCATGATCCCAGAGACTCAGAAACAAATCTCGAAACCCAGCAGCTTTTGGTAGAAATGCATCTGGACTGCATACACGGCCATGGCTCCAGAGGCAAAAGGACTTAATCCAGAGCCCAGCAGCTTGTGGCAGAAAAGTAAATGGAGCATGCTTTAAACTACGGCGCCATGGCTCCCCGGGAGGGAAAGGATGTTGCTACCTTCCACCTTTTCTCCCCCTGGCAGCAAGGTGGCTGGCCGCCTCCTCAGAGCTTATTGGAAAGCCAGGTATGAGCCGGCGGTGACGGGGCACCTGCAGTCTCATGGGAAGGGGGGGGGGCGGTACAGGCTCATCCTTCACGCCCTACCGAGGTCAGGAGTTGCTGCCCACCAGTGTCTCTCTGGGATGGCCATGGCTCCAGAGGCAAAAGGACTTAATCCAGAGCCCAGCAGCTTGCGGTGGAAAAGTGAATGGACCATGCATTAAACTATGGTGCATGTCTCCCTAGGAGGGAAAGGGTGTTGCTCCCTTCCACCTTTTCTCCCCCTCCCCCAGGCAGCAAGGTGGCCACCACTTCAGAGATTATAGGAAAGCCAGGTATGAGCCCGCGGTGACGGGGCACCTGCAGTCTCATGGGAAGGGGGGCGGTACCAGCTCATCCTTCAGGCCCTACCGAGGTCCTGAGTTACCCCCCACAGGCGGCTCTCTGGCACAGCCATAACAGCAGATGCACAGAAACCAATCTCGTAATTATCTGGCTCTTTGCAGAAATCCAAAATCGTGGCCGCGTGACATTATATGATTCTCATAACCAGCTATAGAAAACAAAATATTTCACAATGCCTTTTCAGCAATTCTGATTGTTTTGGGGGAAATTCTAAACAATAATGCTGCATCTGTCGAAATAATGAATGTAATCAATGTAGAGAAGAGATAAGTAGAAATCATCTGCCTCACAGGCATTTGGAGGGGTGGGAGGGGGGTATATTGGGGTTCTTGGTGTGAAATGTGAGTAATGGTGAAGGGAAAGGTGTTTGATCATTGTGTGACCGAGACTTAAACCTGAAAGCTTAGTAACTTTTCCCACAGTGATACAATAAATAAATATAAGACGAAAAATAAATAAATAAATAAATCTATGAAAAAAAAAGTAAGGCAGAGTTCATGCCCAATTCAGTCAGCTAATCAGTGGCTGAATAAATAGCCGTACTCCTACATAAAAAAAAATTTAAAAAATTAAAAAATCATAGTAGTATTTCATTTTGTATATGTATCATAGTTTCTTTATCCAGCCATCTGTTATTAGACATTTGGATTGTTTCCAATTTTTTGCTGCTCTGAATAGTGGTAGAGTGAACAGCGGAATACAAATGTCTTCTCTAAGTAAAGGTCTTTGTACCTTTGAGTAGGAGTCAATAAGTGTGAAAAAACAGTATCATCAACAGATGTCTGTGCCAGCCTTCACCCAGAAGATAAAACAGAGAGACCACTGATCATCTGCAGTGATCTGTTCACCAGAAAATATGGTCAAACAGCATCTGGAGGCACAGTTGAAGTAGTGCACCCTTCCATACACAGGGAGAAATCTGGAACAAGGGAAAGGGAAAGCTGAGCCACAAACACTTCCCAGGTATAGGTGAGGGGTGTGATCTATAGAACCGTTGTAGAGAAGATCAGCATATGTACATGTGTAACTCCCAGTATACCTGTGGATTGCTGAGAGCACAAAGGAAAAGGGCAATTACCATCCTTAGCGGAAGAGGATTATAATACTCTGATGGAAACAAAAATACAGGAGCTCAGCAGCAGCAACCACAGCCACACCCTTCTGCTTCCAATCGTAGGACATTGTAGAACATTGAATACCTGGAAAGATACAAAGCAGAAAACACTTATCAGGAGAGACTGAGCTATGTGAGTAGCAAAATACAGCCTACATTGGTGAAAACAGATAACAGATGCTACCCAGTTTGAACTGGAACTGCACTCAAGTGCAGGCAACTCAAAGGTTGCTACTGCCTCCAGATCACCGTAAACTGAGAAATGAGATAAGTACTCTTAATTTGTTAGGAACAGATTGCTGGTCATCTGCAAGGTTCCGAGAACTTCTACTGCACCTCAGCATACTTTTCTTTGCAGGCATGAGCACAAGTTAATCGTTCTCTGCAAAGGATTGGGTATAGAGAGACCTATAAGTCAAACAGGCCTGGAAAATTTACATACTTGAGGCATTTCTCTCTGAAACCTGGTCTCTAAAGGTTGAGAAAATTTGGTCATCAGCTATCAATCCAGTTTCTGGCTGCACCACTACAGGGTATACAAAAAATGGTGACAAGGCATCTGTGGTTTCAAGAAATCAGTAGAGTCACAGGAAACAGACTAAACTTGGTATAAATGGCACCATATTTCTGACTTGAGCAAAAAATACTCAGAGCTGCATTTATAACTCCTATATAATGCTAGTAAGAATAAAAATCAGAGGATTTAAGCCATTTTAGGGGATGGGAACAAAGTTCCATCTAACTTTCTAAGTTTCATGGTTAGATTTAAGTTTAATGGTTATTGAAATTTAAAGATATAACTGATACTGTTTTTATACTCAGTGCTGATATAGCAGGCCCACTACCAGAGTAATCAGGTCCTTCCACCTTTACCTCATGCTCCCTCTCCCCACTACCTTCCTCCAGCATCCTTAGATCATAGTTTTATTGAGAATTTTGCAGAGTTTTTTCCACTGGGAATTGTCTAATCCCTTGTTTTGTTTCCTTATACTCCATAAATAAGTAAGATCATGCATCTATCTTTTTTCTTTCTGACTCATATGACTTCACATGGCTCCATCCAACTCCATCCAAGTTGTAGCAAATTATGTGGTTTCATACTTTCTTATATCTGAGTAGCTTTCTATTATGATATATAGCACTCTAGCACTGTCCTCCCGTTGTTCATCGATTTGCTTGAGCAGGCACCAGTATTGTTTCCATTGTGAGATTTGTTACTCTTTTTGGCATATCGAATACGCCACAAGGAGCTTGCCAGACTTTACCGTGTGGGTGGGATATTCTCAATAGCTTGCCAGGCTCTCCGAGAGAGATGGAGGAATCGAATACACGTTGGCTGCATTCATGGCAAGCGCCCTACCCACTGTGCTATTGCTCCAGCCCATTAGGATATACACACAAAAATTTATTTAATCACTCATTTGTTGTTTAAAAATTTAATTGTTTCCAGATCTTGGTTATTATAAATAATCCTGTGATGAACATAGTTGTGAAAATATCTTTTAGGATTTGCGTCTCAGTGTAAATTTATAAGAGTGGGGTTGCAAGGTCATAGGATATCTCCACAGCGGTAGGGTGTTTGCCTTGCACGCAGCCAACATGGCTGACCCGAGTTCAATTCCTCTGCCCCTCTCGGAGACCCCGCCAAGCTACCGAGAGTATCTCGCCCGCACGGCAGAGCTTGGCAAGCTCCCCGTGACGTATTCGATATGCCAAACACAGTAACAGTAATTTTTTGAGAAGTCCCTAAATCATTTTCTAAAGAAGCCAAACTGAACAACAGTGCCACAAGCAGTAAATAAGATAGTAAATAAGAGTTTCTTCTTTAGGGGGTATGGTACTGCCAGCAGATCAATCTGTACCTGTGAGGCGAGTGCATCAGCAGCCTGATGGCACCATCAGACTTCAGATACCCCAAAATTGCTTCTGTGCCTTTGGCCAGACCCCAAAAACTTGGGGCAAAGTTTACCAAGAAAGTAAATGGCCAAAAGTTAGTTATGTGGAAGACACATCCACAAACCACCTCCAGCTCAGCTATATAATTGGAGGCATGGCCTGTCTGGTTCCTAATTGAACTGCTTAACGGCCATGATCCCAGAGACTCAAAAATGAATTTCGGAACCCAAAGGCGTTTGGCAGAAATGCATCCTGTTCCTGCAGTAAGTTACTGGGGCTGGGCCACTCCAGGTGGGAATAGGTTTCATGCCTTCGCCTGTTCCCTTTGGCTCCCGGTGATCATCATCCTCCAGAGGCCACTGGACAGTCAGGTTTGGGCCTGCAGTAACAAGACACACAGGGCCTCACCAGATGGAAATGGTACCAGTCCTTTTCTACCCATCCCAGCGAGACCTCGAGTTACCACCTATAAACGTCCTCTCTGGCTCCTGATCAAGCTGATTAATGGCCATGATCCCAGATACTCAGAAACAAATCTTAAAACCCAGCGGCTTTTGGCAGAAATACATCTGGACCACATACACGGTCATGGCTACAGAGGCGAAAGAACTTAATCCAGAGTCTGTCAGCTTGCGGCAGAAAAGTGAATGGACCATGTGTTAAACTACAGAGCCATGCATCCCCAGGAGGGAAAGGATGTTGCTACCTTCCACCATTCTCCCCACCGGCAGCAAGGTGGCCGCCACCTCAGAGCTTATTGGAAAGCCAGGTATGAGCCGGCAGTGACGAGGCACCTGCAGTCCCATGGGAAGGGGGGCGGTACCGGCTCATCCTTCATGCCCTACCGAGGTCAGGAGTTGCCCCCCACGAGCGGCTCTCTGGCATAGCCATAACACCAGACGCACAGAAACCAATCTCGTAATTATCTGGCTCTTTGTAGAAATCCAAAATTGCACAGCCGCAATAGCGGTCGAGCAACATTATATGATTCTCATAACCAGCTATAGAAAACAAAGTATTTCACAATGCCTTTTCAGCAATTCTGATTGCTGGGGGGGGGGGGGGAATTCTAAACAATAATGGTGCATCTTTTGTTGAAAAAATGAATGTACTCAACGTAGAGAAGAGTTAATTGGAAATTATCTGTCTCACAGGCATTGAGAGGGGTGGGAGGGGGTATATTGGGGTTCTTGGTGGGGAAAATGAGTACTGGTGAAGGGAGAGGTGTTTGATCATTGTATGACCAAGACTTAAACCTGAAAGCTTAGTAATTTCTCCCACAGTGATTCAACAAATAAATATAAGAGAATAAATAAATAAATAAAACTATGAAAGGGGAAAAAAAGTAAGATGGTTTCATGTAGCCATGACAGTGAATTGGGCATGAAAATTAAATCAGCTAATCAGTGGCTGAATAAATAGCAGTACTCCTAAATAAAAAGAGTTCCTTCTTTACCATATTCCTGTTAGCACTTATTGTTTACAAACTTTTTTGATGTAAGCCATTCTCTTTTTCTTGCTGTGACACTTTGTTTTTGACTTTATTTTCATTTCCTTGATAATCAGAGACAAAAAAAGTTTTTTCAAACACCTGTTGATCATCTTTAAGTAATCTTTGATGAATTTTCTATTCATGTTTCCCCAGTACCCACTTGTTGTTTGGTTTGGGGGCTACTACCAGTGGTTCACAGGGCTTTTCCCAGGCTCTGCGCTCAGGAATCACAACTGGCATTCTACAAGGCCTTGGATCAAACCCAGACTGGATGCTTGCACAGCAAGTGCCCTATCTGCTGAACTATTGCTCCACCCCACCTCTTTTTTTTAAAAAAAATCTAGTTGTGTGATTTTTGTTGCTGTTGTTGAACTTTGGGAGTGATTAATTAATATATCTTAGATATATATCCCTTTGTCTGATATGTTTTGTGCAAATATTTTATCCCAATCAGTAGGATTTATTTTATTTCATGGTTCATTTCTTTTGCAGTGCTAAAGCATCATAGTTTGCTGCAGTTCCATTTATTTATTTTTTTTTTTCAGTTTGCCAATGAGGCCATGTCATCAAGGACTCCACTGAGGTAAGATCCTGGATAGTCCTGCAGATACTCCTTAGCATATTTTATAGAAACAGCCTTGTCATTCAGGTCTTTAATCCACTTTAAATTAACCATGATGAATGTTGTGACATAGTGGTCTGATTTAGTTTTTGGTGTGTGGCTATCCAGTTTTGCCAGCATCATTTGTTGAAGAAGATCTCCTTTCTCCACTTCATGTTTATAGACCCTTTGTCATAAATTAACTGCCAATACATCTGAGGTGTTATCTCTGGTCTCTCAATGCTATTGCATTGATATGAGAGCTGTCTTTGTTCCAGTACTATGCAGTTTTAAATACCAGAGTATAAGTTTATAGTAAAGAATAAAGTCTGGGAATAAAATGACTCCATCATTTCCCCCTTGGGATTGCTTTAGCTATTCTAGGTATTTTATCTTTCCATGAAAAAATTAGATGTATTTTTTCTATATCCTTAAAAATGGTTTGAAAAATTGTATTGAATATGTAAAATATTTTGGGTTTGGTGGTCAACTTAATGATACTGATTTTTCTAATCCATGAACATATCATGTTTCCATTCCCATGTCTCATTTCTCTCATAAGTGATCTATAACATTCACTACTTTAATAATTGTCAATAATATGTTTATCCTTTATTAAATCAGTTCCCTGATATCATAGGCTTTTTGAAACAATTATAGATGGGATAATTTGTTTTATTATTTGTCTTCTAATTTGTTCTTATGATGTTAAAACATGGCAGAATTATGTGTATTGACTTTATAGCCTGCTGTTTTGCTATATAGCTTTATTGTATCTAGGAAATTTTAGTAGTCTTAAGAGTGTTCTATGTACGACATCATGCTATCTGAAAACAGTGATAGTTTGACATTTTTACCAATCTAAATTCCTTGCATTTCTTTTACCTGCCTAATTACTATGGCAAAAGCTTCTATGTGCCGAACAGGAAGGGTGAATGTGGACTTACTTTTCATCTCTCTGAATGTAGAGGAAAATCTTTCAGTTTTGCCTCATTAAGGAAGATAATAGCCATGGATTGAGGTAAATTCCTTCAACGTGTGTTTTGTTGAAGGTTTTCATCAGGAATGGTGTTTTGTTTTGTCAAATGTTGTATTTGTACCCATGAAGATTATCATATAGTTGTGACTTTCTTTCATTCATCTGGTGCATTGTATTAGTTGACATGCTTATATTAAAGCATGCTTGCATCCCTGCAATGAAATCCCACTTAGTCCTGGTATATAATGTCTTTAATGCATTGTTGTCTTCAATTCAAAGGATTTTATTGATGAACTTTGCATCAGGGATGTTGGTCTTAATTTTGTTTGTCAGTGATGTTCTGCCAGCTTTTGCTATCAAGTTAAATTTTGTCTCATAGGTAATATTTAAGATTCATCACTTCCTGGTAGAAATGGAGAAAAATTAGTAGAAAGGCCTTTTTGTGAGTTTGGAAAAATTGCTAGTAAACCTATATGGCCAAAGAAACATATTATTAGAAATATTTCCTTGATAATTTTCATGTTTAGTGCCATAGCATTGTTAATAGTAGTCCCATATAATCTTTTATACTTTCTTATTATTTATCAAGGTTTTCTCTACTTTCTTATGTGTAACTCTAGCAAGGGATTTGTCTATCTTATTGCTTATTTCAAACTCAAACTCTTGGATTCATTGATCCTTTGTATCGTTTTTAATTTCAAAATCATTGATTTTAGCTCTTATTTTTATTTCCCCTCATCTACTAACTTTTTGGTCCCTTTTATATTCTTATAGTTTTTGAGGTGTGAAATTAGCTAGTTTATTTCAACATTTTTCTTCTTTTATGAAGAATGAACTTCCCTCTAGTTCAATTCTTTTTTTTTTCTCATTTAAAAAAATTTTTATTAGTGAAACACCCTGAGGTACAGTTGTAGACTTACAAATTTTTGTGTTTGGGTTTCAGTTATACAATGATAGAATACCCATCCTTCCCATTTGTCCCAGCATTACCACTCCTGGGAATATATCCCAGAGAGGCAAAAAAGTATAGCCGAAGTGACATCTGCACTTGTTTGTTCATTGCAGCACTGTTTACAATAGCTAGAATCTGGAAAAAACTGAGTGCCCGAGAACAGTTGACTGGTTAAAGAAACTTTGGTACATCTACACAATGGAGCACTATGTAGCTGTAGAAAGGATGAAGTCTAGTTCAATTCTTGCTGTGTCCATAACTTCTGAAAGCTCTTGTCTTCATTCTTATTTGTACGAGACATTTAGTGAATTTATGCATCTTGTATGGATGGTTTAGTGGCAAAGAAGTTATTTATCTGTTGTTTGTCAGTAAAATTTTTTATTATGCTATGAAATTTGAATGATAAATCAGCTGCATGTAGTATTATTGTTTGGATGACTATTTAATGCATTTCATACCATTCCTTTTCATCCTGTAGGTGTAATTTGAAAGATTTTCTCTGGTAATATGAGGACTTCTCTATAGGTAATTTTGGAGTTGTTCTTGTTACTCTCAGGATAGTACCTTTCACTCTTGCCTTTATGATTATGTTTTGTTTTTTATGTCTGTGTTTATTCTGATTGGTATTCTCTTTGTACTTCCTGGTTTGGGAAATATTAGTTGATCTTAAAATTTGGGAAGTTTTGTACTACAATAGTTATTGATAAAACTTTTATCTCCATCTATTTCCTCTTCTACTTGAGCACCTATAATTTGGATGTTATTCTATAATTTGGATGTTATTCGATTCCTCCACCCCTCTCAGAGAGCCCGACAAGCTACCAAGAGTATCTCGCCCACACAGCAAAGCCTGGCAAGCTACCCGTGGCATATTCGATATGCCAAACACAGTAACAACAAATCTCACAGTGGGGATGTTATTGGGTCCGCTTGAGCAAATCGATGAACAATAGGAGGACAGTGCAACAGCTCTTTGGGTATTTACATAACTTTCTTAAGTTTTCCTTATTTGTCTTTATCAATATTCCCTTATTTTGTTCTTTTTTTTGTTGTTATTGTAAATTTTATTTTATTTTTTTTTAATTTATTTATTTATTGAATCACTGTGGGAAAGGTTACAAAGCTTTCAGGTTTAGGTCTCAGTCATGCAAATATCAAACACATTTCCGTTTACCAATACTTATTTTTTACCATGAAGAACCCCAATAAGACTCCACCCCCCACCCCTCCCAGTCCCTGTGAGGCAGATGAATTCTAGTTAACACTCTATCTGCTTTGATTAGATTCATTGTTTCATTAAAAGATTCACCACTATTATTTAGAGTTTACCCCCCGCCCCAAATCAGACATGCTGAAAAAGCATTGTGAAGTGATTGCTTTCTACAGCTGGGTTCAAGAATTAAATGTTGGTTTTGGATTTCTGCTATTTTACTTATTGACCCTGGAAGTATTTCTACTGAAAGTCAGATAGTTAAGAAATTGGTTTCTGTGCTCTGGAGTCGTGGGCGTGCTGGAGAGCCGCTCGTGGGGGGCAACTGGTGGCCTCAGTAGGGCGTGAAGGGCGGACCGAAACGCCCCCCTTCCCATGAGGTTTTAGTCGCCCCCACAACCCAGGCTCATACCTGCTGTCCACAAGGCTCCCATGTGGCCGCCATCTTTCTTTCCAGAGGGAGGAGGGCGGAAGGGAGCAACACCCTTTCCCCTCCGGGCAGACATGATGGCCTGGATTAATGCATAGTCCTTTCACTTTTCTGCTCCAAGCTGCTGGGTTCTGCATTAAGTCCTTGTGCTTCTGGGGCTGTGGCCGTGCTGGAGAGCCGCTTGTGGGGGGCAACTGGTAACCTCGGTAGGGCATGAAGTTCGGACCGGAATGCCCCCCTTCCCATGAGGTTTTAGTCGCCCCCACACCCCCGGCTCATACCTGCTGTCCACAAGGCTCCCATGCGGCCGCCATCCTTCTTTCCAGAGAAGAGAGAGCGAATGGGGCAAAACCCTTTCCCCTCCGGACAGACATGATGGCCTGGATTAATGCATAGTCCGTTCACTTTTCTGCTCCAAGCTGCTGGGTTCTGCATTAAGTCCTTGTGCTTCTGGGGCTGTGGCCGTGCTGGAGAGCCGCTCGTGGGGGGCACCTGGTGACCTCGGTAGGGCGTGAAGGACGGACCGGAACGCCCCCCTTCCCATGAGGTTTTAGTCGCCCCCACACCCCTGGCTCATACCTGCTGTCCACAAGGCTCCCATGTGGCCGCCATCCTTCTTTCCAGAGAAGAGATGGTGAATGGGGCAACACCCTTTCCCCTCAGGGCAGACATGATGGCCTGGATTAACGCATAGTCCTTTCACTTTTCTGCTCCAAGCTGCTGGGTTCTGCATTAAGTCCTTGTGCTTCTGGGGCTGTGGCCGTGCTGGAGAGCCGCTCGTGGGGGGCACCTGGTGACCTCGGTAGGGCGTGAAGGATGGACCGGAACGCCCCCTTTCCCATGAGGTTTTAGTCGCCCCCACAGCCCCGGCTCATACTTGCTGTCCACAAGGCTCCCATGCGGCCGCCATCTTTCTTTCCAGAGAGGAGAGGGCGAATGGGGCAACACCCTTTCCCCTCCGGACAGACATGATGGCCTGGATTAACGCATAGTCCTTTCACTTTTCTGCTCCAAGCTGCCGGGTTCTGCATTAAGTCCTTGTGCTTCTGGGGCCGTGGCTGTTCTGGAGAGCCGCTCGCGGGGGGCAACTGGTGACCTGGGTAGGGCATGAAGGACGGACCGGAACGCCCCCCTTCCCATGAGGTTTTAGTCGCCCCCACACCCCCGGCTCATACCTGCTGTCCACAAGGCTCCCATGCGGCCACCATCCTTCTTTCCAGAGAAGAGAGGGTGAATGGGGCAACACCCTTTCCCCTCTGGACAGACATGATGGCCTGGATTAACGTATAGTCCTTTCACTTTTCTGCTCCAAGCTGCTGGGTTCTGCATTAAGTCCTTGTGCTTCTGGGACTGTGGCCGTGTTGGAGAGCTGCTCGTGGGGGGCAACTGGTGACCTCGGTAGGGCGTGAAGGACGGACCGGAACGCCCCCCTTCCCATGAGGTTTTAGTCGCCCCCACACCCCCGGCTCACACCTGCTGTCCACAAGGCTCCCATGCGGCCACCATCCTTCTTTCCAGAGAAGAGAGGGCGAATGGGGCAACACCCTTTCCCCTCCGGGCAGACATGATGGCCTGGATTAACGCATAGTCCGTTCACTTTTCTGCTCCAAGCTGCTGGGTTCTGCATTAAGTCCTTGTGTTTCTGGGGCTGTGGCTGTGCTCCAAACTTAACTCTGATTTTCAGGGAGAAACGTTGGGTGGTTTACTTCCCATTGATCACTTTGTATATTGAGAGATGTCGCGCGGCCGCATGAGCGGTCGCGTGGTTTTGAGGAAAAGTCCTAGTTCCCGCATACTCGAGCTGTGCTTGTAGAGGCTTCTGGTCACCGGGGTTCCATCTGGGGGAGGCGGGATGCGGTACCTACCCCATCTGGGACTTCCCGATGATCTCGGCTCTTTTTGGAACCTGTTTTTTTTCTTTTTCTCCAGGAGCTGTGGGTCCCGCCCTCCATGTGGCCCTTCTCTTCCGGCTGTATCTATTTTGTTCTTTTTGCGTGTTCTCTTTGTTCTTGTTTTGTTTTCTTTTTTATCTTTTGGGTCACACCCAGTGATGTACAGGGGTTACTCCTGACTCTGCACTCAGGAATTCCTCCTGACAGTGCTCAGGGGACCCTATGGGATGCTGGGAATCGAACCCAGGTCAGCCGCGTGCAAGGTAAATGCCCTATCCGCTGTGCTATTGCTCCAGCCCCTCTCTTTGTTCTTTTGGTTTGAAACATCTTATCTTCTATTGCACTGATTTGGTCTTCTGTTTCTATCAGATTATGCTGCTTGTTGCCTCTGTTTTATTGTTACTGTTGTTGTTTTCTAGCCACAGCTGGCTTGTTTAGGGTCACTTCTGGCTATGCTTGGGTATAAAAAGGTATAAAATTTGTTATACCTTTTTGCTTGCAAGACAAACTACTTACCCACTGTACTATCTCTCTGGCTCTATTATTCTTTAATTCTACTACATATTCTTAATTTTGGTAAATTATAGTATTCTCATATTTTCTACTCCACTTTTGAAATTTTCTAATATATTTTTCAACACATTAAACAGATTCACAGTGTGGTTTCAAAATCCTCATCCAGAAGATTAGAGAGATCTGTGCTTAGGATCACTCTATGACTTTTGTCATTGCCTTGTATAAAGGTGGGTTCTTTCTTTATTCATTATTTCTGAGGCTGCAGTTGCCTCCATATGTGGGAGTTGGATAGAAGCCAGACTGTCAGAAAGCCCAAGGGCACTTTTTTCTTTTTGGTCACATCTAGTGATGCTCAGGGGTTACTCCTCGCTCTGCACTCAGAAATCACTCCTGGCATTGCTTGGGGGACCATATGGGATGCCAGGGATTGAACCTGGCCCTGCCGCGTGCAAGGCCAATGCCCTACCTGCTGTACTATCACTCTGACCCCAACCAAGAACACCTTTTTAGTTGGATACAGGACCTAGAAGTAAGCAGACTAGGTTGAGATAGGGACTAACTTCAGGGAATGTCCATGAAGGTGTAAGGTTACTGAAGAGAACTTTGCTTTCTACCTTGGCAGGGGAATTCAGGTGCTATGTTAGACTAGGTGGAATCTTGAGTAAGAGTTTAATGCTACAGACATCTTGATGTTTGATTATCTGAGAAAATCATTAAGGTAAGGTAAAGGCCCTCCCGTTGATCTTTGATTTGCTCGAGCGGGCCCAGTAATGTCTCCATTGGAGACTTTGTTGTTACTGTGTCTGTCATATCGAGTACATATCACATCATATGGAATACCTGGCAAGGTAGCTTGCCAGGCTCTCGATAAAATCATTGGAAGAAAATATTGATAATATCAATAAATGTATGATTGAACCTCTCCCTGATACTAAATGAGGTATACCTATGATGTCATGGATTCCTGCGATAACTTAAAGTGAAATTTCACAATGTCCTGAGCTCTCAATGTTCTGCAAATGAAGTAGTAGTATAGTCTTAAGTTCCTTGCAGTAGGTACCCACTTGGTAACACTAATTTGGCTCCTAAAAGGAAATATCTACAAAAAGAAAAATGATGCTATCTACATCATAAATTTGAGGAGAACCCAGAAGTCTCCTGCAGGTAGCTTGTCCCATTGTTGCTACTGAAAACCTAGTCAATGTCAGAATGATATCACAGAGGTATATCGATGTGGGTTTCTGGGAGCCAACTTCTAGTGGTTATTCATACCAGGCCAGGACTGACCATCAACATCTCACAGACACAGAGGCATCATATGCTAATCGACTACCATTGCTCTGTGTACCAGACTTTCTTGTGCCATGTGGACATTGCCATTCCCAGAGACAAGGGAACTCACTCAGTGGGTCTCATGGTTAATTCTGTCCCAGAAAGTTTTGTGCACCTGAATTACCGTTTCCCATGAAGACTCATGAGAAGTCATGTTTGATTTCTACTTCTACAGATATCCTAAGGAGATTGAATAGGAAGTGCAGGCTGCTGCTATAAAGGCTATGATAAAGGAGAAATTTCAAAATGAGTGAACTTCCCCAGCTCCCTAGTTTAATGATACTAAGCCTGAGTTTCTGGACTGGTCTGAATGGGTGTCAGCGCTTTCTGTGACAATTCAGTAGTTCCTTACTAAATATAGTGTTCAGTCTTTCACAAAAAAACTGGTATGCAGCTCCAATTGTTCAAGCCCTGACAGGGTAGGAACCAACACTGGGTAGTCTTAAGTGGTTTTCCACAGACTTATACAGGAAATTAACACGAGGTAGATAGAAAACAAATGTTTTTAAAATAGTTTATGGGAAAAAATGAAAGAAATAATTCAAATATAAATGAATTAGTTAAAACAATGACATAACATGGCATCTGAATGAAAGAAGACAAAAATCAAATCAATGAATGTAGGATAACACTCTTTTGTCCTTCCTCAGGTAGCTTAGGTTTGTCAGGTCACACACATCTAAGGACACTGAACTTGTATTGTAAGCAATGTCCTTTCTGTGTGGACATAGGAAGACAGTTAATATTATGCTTTGTAACTTGGGAGTTGATTGACTCCGAATAATATTTACTCCTGGACATCTGATTTCTTGACTCAGTTGCCCTTAGTTCCTAGCACCCCAAAACAGGGTCCCGATGAGGAACTGAAGGGACCCAGGGCAAGCGGTGAGCTACCCTGGCATCGAAATGGGCCAGGCCAAAGAGCCACAATACTCAACTATAAATTGAGGGCATGATCATGGACAAATGCTGTCATGATCCAAAAGTAAGTAACGATGAGACTAGGACCCTGCTGGAGCTAGGAAGATTAACCTGGCCTGAGGACTGCGGGATGTATAGTGAGATGTTCTCAGGAAGAACCAAACTAAGTTTATATCTCTTACTGTGCTCATACAGAATGACATTGCTAGAAATATTAGAAGTAGGTTTATTACAACTATTTAAGTAGATTACTGAGGGAAGAACACACCCTTGTTGGGATCCCACCCTTGAGCGGATCTCCTAGTAACCTGGAGTAATCTCTGTAGATGAGATTTTATCCTTGAGTTAATCTCCTGGAGGATTGGTCTTACCTCTCTTTGTTGATTCGTCAATATTCAACCCACCTTTATGTCACCGCCTTACGTGACTGCTATATAAACTAAGATGGTAAGCTCGGAAAGAGGAGAGTCAGAAGCGAGAGAGCTCGGGCTCCAGAGATCCAGAGTCAGAGCCAGAAGGAGAGAGGTTCCAGATTGGGGCCCAGGAGAGAAGGAGGCAGAGAAAGACAGGAGTGAAGAGAATTGGAATAAACTACTATTATTATAGACCGGCCTGGCCCTCGTTTCTTCTTCCGTCTGCCCTTGGCAACAGCCGGTCCGATCCAGACCACACACAGCGGCTCAAGAGCACCAAACGCGAGCGGTGAGACAGTGCCATTCAGTGAGCCCGTGAACACACAACCTTTGGCGTGATAAGATTTTACAAGTGACCTTGAAGAAAAATTATACAGCTTCAATAATGAAAAGGTAACATAAAAATAATATCAACATAATAAAGAGAGTTTAAAAGATATCTCTGACAGCATCAAAAGGAAACAACCTCCAGATTATAAACAGTTTAGAAAGAGAATAATTAGATAAGGGAAAATAATTTCTGGTGGAATAGTAGCTAAGAACTTCCCTAACCTGAGCAGGGTTGTATGTGTATTGAACCAGGATGACCAAAAAATGCTAAATAAAGTGAAAACAAACCAGAGAATAGCAAGATACATTGAAATAAAATTGGAAATCATGCCATTTGTGGCAACATGAATGTAACTAGAAGACATTATGTTAAATTAAGTATGTCAGAAGAAGAATAAATACAGAATGATATCACTTACATATGGTATTTAGAATAACTGGATGAGGGAATGAAATGTTTTAAATGGGGGGATTCCCAAGTCAACCTTACCCCCATAGTATAGGGAGAAAAAGAAAATAAAGAGTGGAAGGGACAAGGAGAAGAGACAGATTAGAAGCAATGGGGGCCAGCAATGAAGGCACAAAGGTGATGTTTAGTAATTATAGAGCCAAATACCCAAACCACAGAGTCAACAAGACTGAGATCAAGAGACCCAAACTTTAACAACTGAATTTAGAAAATTGACTATCAAGAAAGCAGAATAAGGGTGAGGGGAATAGGAGGTATGATACAGGAAGAAACCTGGAAACACTGATGTAGGGAAGCTGATGATGGTGGTGGGATCGGTGCTGCAATATTGTATATCTAAATCTCAACTATGATTATCTTTACAAATCACTGTGCTTTTTAAAAATGTTTTAAAAACAATAATAAAATGATAGAGATTATGTGTCTTAGAGTTTTAATGGGCTGGAGCGATAGCACAGCGGGAAAGGGCATTTGCCTTGCATGCAGCCAACATGGCCAACCCAAGTTTGATTCCTCCGCCCCTCTCGGAGAGCCCAGCAAGCTACCAAGAGTATCTTGCCCTCACAGCAAAGCCTGGCAAGCTCCCTGTGACGTATTCGATATGCCAAACACAATAACAACAAAGTCTCAGGATGGAGACGTTACTGGGCCCACTCGAGAAAATCGATGAACAAGGGGAGGACAGTGACAGTGACATTGACAGAGTTTTAATAGAGTAACAGAAACTCAAATCTAATGGAATCCCAAAGACTCCTATCTTATTTTTTTCCTTTTTTTATTAAAAAATTTTTAATAGTGAGACATCATGAGGTACAGTTGCAGGCTTACACATTTTTGTGCTTGGGTTTCAATTACACAACAATCAAATACCCATCCCTCCACCGGTGCCCATTTCCCACCACCACGGATCCCAGTATCCCTCCTACCCTCCATCCCTCCCATCCCACCCTGCCTCTGTGGCAGGGAATTCCCTTTTATTCTCTCTCTCTCATTGGGTATTGTGGTTTGCAAAAGAGACAATGGGTGACAATCATGTTTAGTCTATAGTCTACTTTCCGCATGCTTCTCCCATCCTGGGAGGATCCTCCCAACACCTTTATTTGGTGTTCCCCTCTTTATCTCAGCTCCCTTTTCCCCTAGTATGTGTGGTTGGTCTTCAAGTCATGGAGTAAAATTCCTGGTACTAATCTCGGCCATTCTTGGGTGTTAGTTTCCTATTTTGTCACTTTATGTTCCCCAGATGAATGCAATCTTTCTATGTCTATCCCTTTCTTTCTGAGTCATTTCGCTTAGCATGATATTTTCCATGCAGTACCACTTGTATTTAAATTTCGTGACTTCGTCTTTTCTAACAGCTACATTGTACTCCATTGTGTAAATGTATCAAAGTTTTTTAACCAGTCATCTGTTCTTGGGCACTCAGGTTTTTTCCCAGATTCTGGCTATTGTAAAGAGTGCTGCAATAAACAGACAATTGCAGATGTTACTTCGACTATACTTTTTTGCCTCTCTGGGATATATTCCCAGGAGTGGTATTGCTGGGTCAAATGGGAGCTCAATTTCTAATTTTTTGAGAATCGTCCATACTGTTTTCCAAAAGGGCTGAACCAGTCGGCATTCCCACCAACAGTGAAGGAGTGTCCCTTTTTCAACACATCCGCACCAGCACCGGTTGCTTTTGTTCTTGTGGATATGGGCCAGTCTCTGTGGTGTGAAGTGGTATCTCATTGTGGGTTTGATCTGCATCTCCCTGATGATTAATGATGTGGAGCATTTTCTCGTGTGCTTTTTAGCTATTCGGATTTCTTCTTTGTGAAAGTTTCAATTCATTTCATCTCCCCATTTTTGATGGGGTTGAATGTTTTCTTTTTGTGGAGTTCAACCAGTACTTTGTATATCCTTGAAATTAACCCCTTATCAGATATGTAGTTGGCGAATATCCTTTCCCATTCTGTAGACTTTCTTTGTATTTTGTTCACTGTTTCTTTTGAGGTGCAGAAGCTTCTTAGTTTAAGATAGTCCCATTTGTCTATCTCTGTTTTCACTTGCTTGGCCAGCGGTGTGACATCTTTGAAGACACCATTAGCTTCTATGTCATGGAGGGTTTTGCCAACTTTTTCCTTAATGTACCTTATAGATTCCGGTCTGATGTTGAGGTCTTTAATCCACTTAGATCTTACTTTTGTACATGGAGTTTAAATCTTATGTCATTAACAAGGAGACAATGGAAAGATAGATTCAAAGTGCTAAATGAAAAACTACAACCAAGACACATCTACTCTGAAAGCATATAATTTATATTTGAAGAAGTGATTAAAATATTCTCAGACAAAAAAACAGTTGTTGCCAATAAACAATCTCTGAAAGGAATACTCAATGGTTTCCTCTTAAAAGCATGGAAAAACCACTCAGAAGCAGCAAGTTTCATTAAGAGCCAGAAAAATGGTGAAAAACAGAGTAGATAAGGGGGATCATAATTCTAGATGTATGTGCTTTACACTTGAAAAGGTAAAAGTCTTTAATCTTAGATATAAACTCCATTACACTTAGGAGGCTGAAGAGATAGTGCAGAAGGCAGATAATTGCCTTGCATGCTGTTGAAACTGACTTAATCCCTAGCACACAATGTGATACACCCAGTCCCACCAGAGTGAACCTTAATCATAGAGCCATGATTAAGCCTGAGCACCACCAAGTATGGCCTAAAAACAAAACAAAACAAAACAAAACAAGTAACAAGAATGTGCTAATAGAAGAGATCATCACACTAAAGATTGGAATCAAAATGTAATAAGAGACAATAAGGACAAGTCAAGGAACAGTGTCAAATGGCAAAAACTCCCCAAATAATCATAGAAAAGTGGCAACAAGTTCCATCATATAATTAACTTCTCCAAATATCAATGAAATGAACTTCCCTATCAAATGACACATAGTGGTAGGATGGATCAGGAAAGAAAATCCAACCTACTGCTACCTACAAAGAGGTACACTTGATTTCTGACTATAAACAGACTAGAGTGAAGGTTGGAAGACAAATATAAAGACTAATTGTAGAACAAGGACAACTCTACTTTTCCAAACATTCCTATCATTCAAACTAAAGCAGTGAATAAGACATAGGGAATGGCATTCATACTGATTTGGTACCAATAGAGCAAAGGCGATAACTCTGATTAACAGAAATGCACTAACTGACAGCATCAAAGCTGTAAAAGCACAGTTAATAGACCTCAGGAGATACACTGAGAATAAACAAGACAATAGTGGGACTTAAAAACCTAAGCCTTATCATTGAACAGATGAACTAGATACAAATCAGTAAGGAAACAATAGCACTTAATAAGAAATTGGAAGAACTCAGATTAATAGACAAGCCCAGTACTATAAATCCCCCACAAGCTTAATAAACGTTCTTCTCTAATGCACATGGATCATTCTCTAGGATAGACCACATGGCAGGGTACAATTCATATGACCATAGACTCACAAAAATAAAAATATCAAATATTTGTACCGCTTTCAATGGGGGTATAAATTATCTATAAAAGAAAGAAAGGAAAATCTCCAGGATGTGGAAACCAGACAACATATTTTAAACAACCATTGGTTAAAATAAGATGTAAAAGAAGAAATAGAAATATTTCTTAAAGCAAATAAGAATTTACTTGCAATCACTATCAATGCGACATAGCAAATACAGTAATAAGAGGAAAGTTCGTAGCACTATAAGATTATATCATGAAATATGTAATAATCTAACTTCTCAGCTAAAGAAACTAGAAAAAACGATTAATGAATCCCAACTTAAATATGAGGAAATAATGAAAATAAGAGTAGGAATAAATTATGCCAAAATAAAAAAATAATTCAAATGGCCAATGAAGGCACAGATCAGCCTGCCCTATCCGCTCTCTCTGAGTTTCCAGATAGATTGGGATACCTCCTATGTCAGCTCTGTATATCCCAACTAAAATAGGAACTGTGCAGCAGTGGGAGTGGCCATACAACATTTGCTGTCCACCCACCTTACATCTTCATACACCTTTTTGGATAACCAGAGGGACTCATTGCAGACTCAGTCCACCCCAATGACTGTCTCTTATAGGAGTCCCATCTTACCCTTGGCCTCTTGTTTTTACTGCTGAGTCCTACAACCTCTAGTCCAGCCTCCTCTGACAGCTTGGATAGGGGGTGAAGGGTTCAACAGCTGGCTGGACATACTTTTTTGTCGCAGATTCAGTTACAGCAGAAGACAAAGATGTCCACTTTCTTTTCATTTATTCAGTGTAGCATTCCAAATTCCAGGGACAGCAATAAAATAAGAAAGAGAATTGAAAGGGAAGCAGTTGGAAAAGAGAAGTCAAATTATCACAATTTTCAGGTGACATGATAATATAGATAGAAGACCTTAAAAAGTCCACTCAAATACTTCCTATGAGAGGGGACTGAAGTAATATCACAGCGGATAGAGCATTTGTCTTGCATGCGACTGACCTGGGTTCAATTCCCAGCACCCCCGAGCAACCCAGGAGTAATTCCTGAGTGAATGAGCCAGAAGTAAACCCTGTGCATCACTATGTGTGACCCAAAGCAAACAAACAGGAAAAACAAATGAACAAAAAACTCCCTATGAAGCAATAAGCCAATACAGCAAGTAGCTAGCTAAAAGTCAACACACACACACACACACACACACACACACACACGCACACAAACTGTTGCATTCCTCTAACAACTAATAAACTAGAAGAGAAAGAGATCAAAGAATCTATGTCATTCAAAGTAGTGTTCAAGAAATGTCAATCAACAGGGAACTTAACAAAATATGTGAGTGAATTTTACCATGAAAATCATAAGTCACTTAAGTAGGAGATAAATCTTTGTAAATGGAAAAAGATTCCAAGTTCATGGATTTGAAGAATGAATATTGTCAAAACGTCAATGAAATTCTCAGGCAAATTCCAATGATATTATTAAAATACTTAGAACATTCTATAATAAAGTTCGTAGGGAATCATAAACTACCAGGAATAGACAAACCCATACTGAGAAATTAGAAGTTTGGAAATTTCTAATTACCTAACTCCAATAGTCAAAGTTAAAAAAAATGTTCTGGCTAAGGAAGCGAGCTGTGGGGTTGGGAGGGAACCTAGGGATATTTGTGGAGGGAGTTTGACACTGGTAATGAGATTGGTGTTGGAACATTTTATGCCTAAAACTCTTTTTTGAACAACTTTGTAAATCACAATATAAATCACAATACCTAAATAAAAGAATAAACATTTATAATAAAAAATAAATATCATATAATCAAGGTATGCCACCCCAGGCAATAATCTGAAGGATATAAAAACAGTAATTTGAGGAGGCATTAACATCTTTATGTTCAATGTAAGCTCACAATAATTAAAATGTGTAATCAATCTAAGTACCACCAATTAACTGATTAAAAAAGTAAAGAAACTATGATATATACAAATCAGAATGCTAATCCATCATTAAAAAGTATGACATTTTGATGGCCGAAATAGTTGAGTTGGGAGAGCGTTAGACTGAAAAGTATGACACTGTGCCCTTGATATAAACTAGATGCAATTGGAGGTGATTATGCTAAATGAAATAAGAACTACAGTGAAATAACTAAGATAGTGAAAGACATTGACTGGGAAGCTTCACTCCTACGTGGAACGTAAATAGCTAAAGCAAAAAAAAAAAAAAACCTGGGAAAATAAAATAAATACTCTATTTAATGAAATCTATGGTGTTTACTTAAGGGACACTGGGTAAGTAGATGAATGGATAGAGGGTTATTTTTGATGTTGGGATAACAGTGGAACTTTGAAGTGCATATGGTGAGTCCTATTCACATATAGAGTTGTTTGGCCCTTAAAATTTAGTAGTGTTGTAAAATGTTGATAAATCGATAAAAAGAGGAAAGAGCTGAAGTGATAATATGGTTGGTGGGACACTTGCCTTTCACTGAGGCCAACAAGATTCAATCCCCGGAACCCCACATGGTCCCCTGAACCTTGTCAGAGTGATCCCTGACCACAGAACCAGGAGTGTGTGAATCAAAAACAAAAGAATGAAGTGTGAGAAAATTAAGTCTTCCCAGATTACAAACAATAATAATTTTGAATATGTAGAAATTTAGCTCCCATGAATACCCTGTGAATATTAGAACAATTAGTTACTATTTTGCAGTTAGATTGTGCATGACCTTGGTGTCAATTTACTGTTACTGCAAATGGTCTTTCCAAAAACCATGAATCATTTCCAGAAATTCAAAGGTCAGTCTATTGGATCTGAAATAACTTTCCTAGTAAAATCATAATTTTAAAGATAACTTACAAAGGGTTTTATGTTCAGGTAGTGTGTTCATGTATTGTAGCAATTGGTAAGATAAATAATAAGTATGATCAAGTTTTAAAAATTTATTCAGGTGCTGGAGAGAAAATGCAATGGGCTGAGTGTATGATTTGTTTGAGGAAGGCCATGCTCAACCCAGTCCTGCATGATTTCCAAATCACCAGCATGGCCATAGCTCCGAAGTCCTAAAAAAATATAAACAAACAAATAAATAAATATATTTATTATGTAAAATTCTTACTTAAAATCTTGTTCAGAGTATTATTTTAGCGCTAAAATCTACATATGATATGATGTTAAGAACTAAATTCCATTTCAGAGATAGATAATGAGCAGCATATCAAAATAAATTCAATTTTGCTTGACATCTCCTATGTCTTAGGTATTGTTTTAAAGTCGACTTAAAATTGGTTTGATATTAGCCTCACACATGAAGGAACCGGCAGAGGAACCCAGGTGTGTAGGACCCGGGTAGTAGATCTCCAAGCCTGCCCAGATTGGGACTGGGCCTCCTCCACCCAGATCCCCCATCTTCCAGTATGTAGGCATTACACCCAACAACTGCCCCTGGCTCTGTGTAATCCCATCAATGGCTAAAACCCAGAGACTATAAAACCCAGCTTCCACAAGAGAACAGTGCAGTCTCCTGCCTCTTTGCCTGGCTGTCCTCACCGGGCCTCTTGGAGGAGGGTGGGTTGAGTTTCCCTCCCCACCCTGAGCAGAGCCCCAGAAGCTGAAGACCTCTGGTTCCAGCCACAGCCATGCTTAAGACTACTCTCCACACGTTCAGACGAGCCTCACGCATGAAGTAACTGGCAAAGGAACCCAGGTGTGGAGGACCCGGGGCATAGATCTCCAAGCCTGCTCGATTGGTACTGGGCCTCCTCCACCCAGATCCCCCATCTTCCAGTATGTAGGTGTTACACCCACCAACTGCCCCCGGAGTTGTGTAATCCCATCAATGGCCAAGACCCAGAGACTATAAAACCCAGCTCCTGGAAGTGCACGGCCACAGTCGTGACTGCGCAACATCTTATTATCTAGTTTTTACTCTGGAGAACCTGGCAGGCTACCAAAAGTATCCTGTCCACATGGCAGAGTCTGGCAAACCCCCCGTGGCATATTCAATATGCCAAAAACCAATAACAATGATGGGTCTCATTCTCCTGACCCCTAAAGAGCCTCGAATGTGGCACTTTCTAAAATCTCAGGGCTAGGACGAAGGAGACATTACTGGTGTCTGCTCGAGGAAATCGATGAACAACAGGATGACAGTGATACAGTGATTAGCATACAAAACACATATTTGGTTTGGATTTTCTTATTACCAAATCTTAATTGCTTTTCAATAACATTAAATAATTCAAACGACTGAAGACCAACAGAGAAACATCTCTTCAGTGTAATTAAGTGTATTGCATGCTTACATGTTTTGTACTATGCAACAATATAGTATAAATAAATAATGATTCATTATTAGTTGAAATTTAATACTTTTATAATTTTGTGTTAAGCTATGGTATTCAGTATGCTCATACCGTATTAAATAGTGTGTCATTTCTACTATATATATCAGCTGTGAAGTAATTCAATGATATCTTTCAAAATTTTAAATGAAGATCATCACTTATTAAGTAAATTAAGTTACTAAAGATCTTTTTCAGTGGTTGGCAGTTATGGTTATATCATCAAAGATATCCAACAGAATCGCTAATAATTCCTTTTTGTTGTTGTTTTGTTTTGTTTGGGGGCCCTACCCAGCAGTGTCCAGGGCTTACTCCTGGCTCTCATTCAGGCACAACTCCTGGTGGCCTTCTGGACACCATATAGGGTGCTGGTTTGGTTGATTGAACCCAGGTCTCCACGTTCAAGGCAAGCTCTCTGCCTGCTGTGCTATATCTCCACCCACTAGTATTTCCTACAATAATATCTGAACCTACTATCAATCATGAATAGCAATATCCAACTATTAACTGTTGTTTTCCATGGATATATATATATATATGTATATATATATTTTTAGGAACTCTTAAATATACTCTATTTGCAATAGAGCTATTGCAATAACTCTATCTGCAAATTTAAATTAACTCTTAAATTTGATCTATTACATTGAAAGTTTATCAGTTAGTAATTATTTGCTCTTCTGTCACATTTAGCTGCTAAATATTAAAGATTTAAACAGTAAAATAGGTCAGAGAAGAACAAAAGATTTTTATTCTTTTTTATTTTTTATATTTAAGGTCAATTTGTAACATTTTCCAATCTGCTTTCCCCCCCACAAGATCCATACTCATCACTCCAGCTGGTAACAAATCAAATAATGACAAAGTATTTTCATATGAAATAATTTCACTCTTAACTAGGCAGAGTTTTCAGATCTAATAAGCAAAATTACAGGCGGCCCATTATTTTTTGTATTTGGAACACAACTTTTAAAATATTCTGATTATGTTAACTTGAAATTCACACTTAGGCGGGATTATCAGATCTTTCCTTGCTAGTTCTGGAAATCCTTAGTTAGGAAGAATCAGAGAAGACTTCAAGCCATCTTGAAGAATCAATTGAAGTTATCAAAGGAAAACTGTGTGGAACAACTTAGAGCATAAAGAAAATTGAAAAATGGTGGAGAGGAATGTGAGTGTGATGAAAAAATGGGGTTAGCCCTCCCATTTAACTATAAAATAACCTCTAACTTTAAATGAATAATGATAAAATATATTAATTTAATATCATACCATTTTCTTCAAATCCATAGTAAAGTCTGGCATGTTTAAGAACAGCAGCAATTGTGCAAAAGCAGCTGCTTAAAAGAATAAATATAAAGCTCAGCTCTGTCCAAAATTCTTTGTCCTCTTTCAGAAATTCCAACAGTTTTTATGTAGCTTTGTGAGAGATAATAATCAGCTTTTGCTTTTTCTCCAATAAGGAATCTTATCTTTCTGTTTTTTCTTGAATATACCACATTCCACATTTTATGCAACTGTTTTTACAACAGGTATATCAGGAAGATAGTTCTCACTCTGATTTTATATTTAGAGTAAGAAATTTGAGTGCTAATACAGGAAAATTTTTACCAATTACTGATGGATGAAAATAACGACCTTTTGTTTATGTTTTATTTAGATACTGATTCCTGAAAAGGCTTAACTTTTTGGTCTTGCAGCCACAGCTAGCAGTGCTCACAGCTTGCTCCTGGCTGTGTGTGCATTCAGGGACCACTCCAAGTGGGGTTCAAGGAATCATAGGGGCTGTCCAGGACCAAACGAACATTAGCCACATGCAAGGTAAATATCTGACCTACTTTACTATCACTCCAGACCCTTAAAATTTTGTTTAATTAATAAATATTATCAATCAAATCACTCAAAAAGCACTCACATTGTGAACTCGATTGTAGTAAATTACATTCATTTTTTATTATTCTGAAGGCTCTAACACAAAGTATTGATTCACACTTATATCACTCATCACAATGAATTTCAGATATTTCAATGAATTTCAAACTCAATAAAATATTCAAATTGATGCATTTTAATCCCAAATCTCTGAAAAAATGAAAGCCCCAAGTGGGAGACACAACTTGTTTTGATTTGTTTTTTTGCTTTTTGGGGTCACACACGGCGATGCACAGGGGTTACTCCTGACTCTGCACTCAGGAATTACCCCCTGGCCGTGCTCAGGGGACCCTATGGGATGCTGGGAATAGAACCAGGATCGGCTGCGTGCAGGGCAAACACCCTACTCGCTGTGATATCACTCCAGCTCCAGACACAACTTGTTTGTATACAAAAATACTGTACTTGTGGCTCCAAGGGGCTGGAGCAATAGCACAGTGGGTAGGGCTTTTGCCTTGCATGCAGCCAAGCCGGGTTCAATTCTCCACCCTTCTTGGAGAGCCTGGCAATCTTCCGAGAAAATCTCGCCTGCACAGCAAAGCCTGGCAAGCTACCCGTGACTTATTCGATATGCCAAAAACAGTAACAACAAGTCTCACAATTTGTCGAGACTTCCCTGGTGCCCGCTCGAGGAAATCCATGAACAATGGGAGGACAGTGCTACAGTGGCTCTGAGAGATAAAACAGTAGGTAGGGTGCTTGTCTTTCACATGGCTGACCTGGGTTTGATTCTCAGCACTGCATATGGACCCTGGAGCCATGCCAGGTGGGATTCCTGAACACAGAATCAGGAGTAATCTCCAAGCCCAGCCAAGTATAGCCCCCCACAAAACAAAAAATCATGGTACTATTGTAGTTATTAATTACTTTTAAATCTTTGAAATATAAATACTAAACACTTTTACTTACTGTATATATTATCACTGTATCACTGTCCTCCCGTTGTTCATCGATTTGCTCGAGCAGGCCCAGTAACATCTCCATTGGAGACTTTGTTGTTACTGTGTTTAGCATATTGAATACATCACAGGTAGCTTGCCAGGCTCTGCCATGCGGGCGAGATACTCTTGGTAGCTTGCCAGGCTCTCCAAGAGGGGCGGAGGAATCGAACTTGGGTTGGCCATGTTGGCTGCGTGCAAGGCAAACACCCTACCCGCTGTGCTATTATTAAAAACTGTATATATTAAAAAATTTAAAAATTTCCATTTTTCTTCATGATGTATTTGTGTTTTAGCACAGCGGGTAGGGCGTTTGCCTTGCACGCAGCCAACATGGTCGACCCGAGTTCGATTCCTCCGCCCCTCTTGGAGAGCCCGGCAAGCTACCGAGAGTATTCGATATGCCAGACACAGTAACAACAAAGTCTCCAATGGAGACGTTACTGGGCCCGCTCGAGCAAATCGATGATCAACGGGAGGGCCTTTACTTTACTTTTACTTTTTCAGGAACCACACTCACTGGTGTTCCAAAGGCACTTCAGTTTTAGTGCTCAGGTGTTGCTCCTCATAATGCTCAGGGGTACCACATAATGACAGGGATAAATCCATGCACACCTGCATGAAAAGCATATGTTGTAGTCCATGGAGTTATCCCATCAGCCCCTGTATGATGTTTACATCTTCCGTGAATCGCTTATTTGGTTTAAAATGTACATAAATGAAAAATAAAGGAAACCTAAAACAATTTGTTCTCTTATAAACAATGGACAATGTCCTCACAAAATAAAAACACATGCACATCCACATGCATTCACACACAAACACCTACCTCTGTTCTTCCATGCTCAATACACAACAACTCAACCAAGCATCCTATAATACCACTAAAATCTCACTTGTGAATTACTGTGTATCATGATGATTAATTTAAGCAAACTAACATGTGCATTTTGCTGTTTTATTGGAAAACAGTGACAAGTTGGTAATATTTAATTCTTTATTTCAAAAGTAAAGTGTCTGGAGGTTTAAGCAATAGCACAGCTGGTAGGGCATTTGCCTTTCATGCAGTCGACCTATATTCGATCTCCACCATCCCATATGGTCCCCCAAACCAATAGAGCTTGGTCTTCCTGCACTTATTGTCATCATTTTTTTTTTGCTTTTTAGGTCACACCCCACACTGCTCAGGGGTTACTCCTGGTGTTGCAATCAGGAATAACTACTGGTGATGCTCAGGGGACCATATGGGATGGGGGGTATTGAACTCTGGTCGGCCACGAAGGTAAACGCCGGCTGTACTATTGCTCTGATCCTTCCATCTTCTTTGCGTGGACTCCAATTCCTACCAATTCTATGAACCAGCACCATCACTCATTCACTCCTCTACATTCCCCTCACCACAAGTATTTGAGGTCACCTGTGATCAGTTGTGGTATAAGTCCTGGCTGGTAAGAACTTGAGACATACCTCTATCTCTGCAGGTACTAATGAGAAATCTTTGCAAGGCAGCAGTGCCTGCCAGATACCAGTAGAAGCACTTTGAGCAATGTGCTGTCTCTCTGGCCACATACTGATTCTAAAATTAAGTGTTATTCTTGTGCTGTTACTAATGAAAGAAAATTCAGCATTTCACCACTAAACATAATGTTTCCTGCAAAGGTTTGTTTTATATATTGATAAATAAAAGGGTTTTATATTTATCAGATTTCTGCAGTGTTTTCTATTCTTGTTTTTCTCAAAGGTAATAACTATCTATTTAATCATAAATAGGTGTGGCATTTTAACTATAACTATTAGTATTATAGTATTACTCTCCTGCCCATGCGCCTGGCTGTCCTCACTGGGGCCCCTTGGAGGGGGGAGGGTTGAGATTCTCTCCCCTCCCCCGCCCCGAGCAGAGCCCCATCAGCTGAGGACCTCCAAAGCCAGCCACCGCCATGCTGGGACCACTCTCCACACGTCCAGATGGACCTCATGCATGAAAGAACTGGCAGAGGAACCCAGGCATGTGGGTTCCGGGACTGAGGTCTCCAAGCCTACTCGGATTGGGACTGGGCCTTCTCCACCCAGAACCTCCATCTTCCAGTAGGTAGGCGTCACACCCACCAGCTGCCGACAGCGCCAGGTTGGTCTCATCAACGGCCAAGACGCAGAGACTATAAAACCCAGCTCCCAGAAGCACGCAGCCGCATTCCCGGCCACGTGGCATCTTATTATCTTTCCTTTGGAGAACCTGGCAGGCTACAAAAAGTATCCTCTCCGCACAGCAGAGTCTGGCAAACTTCCCGTGTCATACTCAATATGCCAAATACCAGTAACAATGATGGGTTTCGTCCTCCTAATCCTGAAAGAGCATTGAAATGGCTCTTTTAAAATCTCAGGGCTAGGTAGAAGGAGACGTTACTGGTGCCTGCTCGAGACAATCGATGAACAACAGGATGATCGTGATCGTGATTAGTATTATGCATTTTAAAAGTTTTCTTCTCTTCTTACTTCTTACTTGAAGCTTATTGATTTAAATATTTGTAATAAATTGATCGCTTTTATTCTAAAATTGATGTTTGAATAATTGTACACAATGCGGTCTTTAAAATAATTAAATAAACCAAATTTGGTCCTCTTGATTTTATCCATTTTATGTATTATAAAATTCAATTTTATAATATTTGAAAATGTATATTCATCAGAGATACAGGCCTACACTTTTTCTTATAATGTCATTCCTAAATTTTGTTATAAACGTTTTTGACTTCATCTGCTAGTGATCAAGTGTTACTCCTGGTTCTGGGCTCAGGGATCACTCCTGGATGAGCTCAGGGTGCTATATGTACTGTCAGGGATCAAATCTCAATTAATCCCATGCAAGGCAAATGCCTGACCTTTCTGACCCCATTATAATTTACATACTGATCACAAAAAATTAATCATAAAATAATAACTCATTTTGTATTCTCTGAAGAAATTTGTCTAACTTTAGTACTAAATGTGATTTAAATATTTTGATGTATGTACTCTCATCCTGAATGAGAAATTTTTTTGTGGAAAAACTTTCTTTTGCAAATTAAATTTCTTAAATTTATACAATAAGATTAAAATGTTTCATTCTGATATTTTGTACATTGTTACTTTCTTCACTTGATCACTTGATCACTTGACATCCCGTTACTCATCAATTTGCTCGAGCAGGTGCAAGCAACGTCTCCATTGATCCCTGTCTCATGTAGCCCAATGGCATCTGCTCGATCTAGGAACACAAACAGTCTCAAATCGATCGTTCAGGGTCTTGACGAAGAAGTCTGACCATCTCAAGGTGGGAGCCCACGTGAACTTTTGATGTTCAAAGGAATCCAGTCGGTAATGGCTCTTGTCCAGTGGTCGTCTCCAAATCTCATTATGTGTCCAGCCCATCTGATTTTTGATGCCTTGGCAAACACAGCATCCCTGATTCTTGACCATGGACGGAAGTCAGAACTTTGGATTCATTCTCTCATTTGAGTGAAGCATTATACTCCAACCACAGCTCTTTTGATTCCTCTTTGGGTGACCTGAATAGCGTTCTCATCCTGTTTTCGTAGGACCCAGGTCTCTGAGACGTATGTGAATGCAGAAAGAACAGTGGAATCAAAGAGCCGGAGGTTTTTCATCCTCTTAGTTATTTCTTCAATGCTCTTGAAGGCGTTCCTAGCCGCTCTCTTCTTCCTGCGCAACTCAGGTTCCAGGTCATTTGTCATGTTGACTTCTCGACCTAGGTGCACATAACTGTTGCATTAGGAGATGTTCGTCTCATTGAGAGTGAATGGAACGTCAGGAAAGAGACCAGTTCTCATAAACATTGTCTTCGTGAGATTTGGTTGTAGTTCGACATTTCCACACTCATGGTCGAAGTTGGCCAGCATTTGTGCCGCTTGGCTGATGTTTGGTGTTATTAGAATGATGTCATCAGCGAAGTGGAGGTGGTGTAGTTGCCAACCATCTATCTTCACTCCCCTTTCGTCCCATTCCAGATGTCACACGGTGTTCTAGAGGGTGGCACTGAAGAGTTTCGGTGAAATGGTATCACCCTGCCGAACACCTCTCTTGATGTCAATGATCACCTCTCTGTAGAATGGTAAGATCCTGGTAGTGAATCTGCAATAGAGCTCATGGAGGATCCTGATGTATTGAGTTTGAACACCCTGTTTGGCTAGGGCCTATATGACCGCTTCAGTCTAAACAGAATCAAAAGGTTTCTTTAAAGCAATGGACATTAGACAGAGCAGCATCTTGAACTCCTGAGACACCTCAATGAGCCTGGTTATTGTGGGATAAGGTTGATTGTGCTGAATATTTTTCAGAACCCGGCTTGCTCACATGGTTGTCCTTCAATTAGTGTTCTGCCAATCCTATTCAGAATGACTCAAGTGAAAAGCTTGTAGACGACAGACAACAGGCAGATTGGGTGATAGTTGCCAATGTCGTGGATGTCTCCCTTCTTGTACAGTAGTACAGTCCTTCTGGTTTTCCATTGGGACGGAACCTTGCATTCAGACAGGTAGCGTGCGAAGAGTCGAGCCAGTGTATTGATAAATACTGACAGCAGGTTATTCAGGTGTTCGGGTCTGACCTTGTCTGGGCTGGGTACTGTTCACTTCTATACCAACGAAATGACCTGTCAGATTTTGGAAGGGAGAACACTGCGAACGACATATCCATCCTGCGGAATTTGGTATGTGGGCAGGTGGACATGGCTATCGAAGTGATCTCAGTAGAAGTCATGGATAATCTTCTCCATTGCCCATCTGGAAGATGAGATAGGTACATCAGGACGGCAGGGGGCAGTCATCTTGTTCTTTTAGTTGGCGAATGACAGGAGGGTATTGCGAATGCTTTCCCCAGCTTCTGCCGCATCTAGCAGCACTGCTGCTCTCTCTTTGAGGTCTTCCTTTATCATTTCTCTGCACTGCTTTGCGAGCCCGTATGTTTGCTTGCATTTGCCTGAGGCTTGTGCCAAGTCACGTTGGCCATTGAGCTCAAGAGTTTTCAAAGACAGGCCTCTTTTTGTTGCTACCTTTCTCAGCATTCTTTGCACAATCATGGAGGTGTTGAACCAGTCAATCATACTCCTCATCTATGATTTTAATGATGGTATCTTCCCATGTTGCTGCAATAGTGCCAAAGAGCTCCCAGTTGGTGGCTATTCTGGGAGTTCTCTTTTTAAACTTTGCAGTCCTTTTCCCCCGCTCCGTGAAGTAGAATTTTGTATGAAGGAGACGGTGGTCCAATCCCGTTTGGAATTTTGGGACAATAGCGACATTGGTCAGGCAAGACTGTCGATTGAATGTGATGTGGTGAATTTCGTTGTGGAACCATCCACCAGGAGACTCCCATGTCCAATGTTTAGATTCGGCCTTCTGGAATTGTGAGTTACCATGGATGGTCTTGGTTGACATGGTGAACTCAGACAGTCTCTCACCCTGTTCGTGCCATTCTAGGCCATGGGTCCTGATGTGGAGTTCTTCGGCTGATCTTCTCGGTCCTATCTTGGCATTAAAATCACTGACAATGAAATTTTAGTAGGTGTTGTCTTCTTTATAGAACTTCTCCAGCTCTATGTAGAACTTTTCAATTACTCCTTCATTATAATTGGATGTTGGTGTGTAGACAACAAAGATAGAAACTGCCGTCCGTGAGCCACATCTATTCAAGTGTAATCATCCAATTCGGGTTGTTAGGCAATTGAAGGAATCAATGTTTATGGCAAAGTTTGTGTTGACAAGGAAACTGGCACCACCGATGCCTCTTTTCTCGCATGTTCCGAGGAACAGTTCTTCCCCAGTGTCGAAAACGGCGTGATTTGATTGATGCCCTCTCATCTTGGTCAGACCAATGATGTCGTACTGGATGTTTTGCACTTGCACCATCAGGTCCTTGATGGATGCATCCAATGCTAGTTTATGTGCATTGAAAGTAGAGACAGTCATTTTTGTCCTTCTTCATTTTGGAAATCTAGTTCGGCCTTGATATTTTATCAGCCTTTCCTTCCTCATTCTTCTTAACACTGCAGAATTGTTGCCTCTTTCAGGGTCAGGGGAACGAAGCCCATTGTGTTTACTGTTTTTGGCATATCGAATACACCACAGATAGCTTTCCAGGCTCTGCCGTGCAGGTGGGACATGCTCGGTAGCTTGTTAGGCTCTCTGAGAGGGAGAGCATCTTTTAGGGTGGCTTCTAATTATCTTTGCAGGTGTTCCCATGGTTCAAACCACATTTTAACCCCATCAAATATGGTTCAGTAATCTTGTATTAAGTGGTTTATGATGTGTCTCATGACTGCAATGAGGCAGCATGGTCCAGAAAGTGTCTTGGAGCGTGGCGGTGGCTGGTAGTTGAGTTAGTGGAGGCAATGGAGGTCTGCCTGACTGCTGAGAGCAGGCAGAGGATCTCTATTCCTGGGTCCGTTGAGCCTGGAGTCCAAGATCAGAGAGTTCCACTTCCCTGTTTCTATGGGGCTTCACCTGTGCGTGAGTCTCAGCCCGAGTGTCCGGAAAGCCTCCTGGAGTGTGGCGATGGCTGTGCAGTGGAGGAGTGGAGGCAATGGAGGTCTGCCGGGCTGCTGGGAGTAGGGAGAGGATCATTTTTATTTATTTATTTTTAATTATATTTATTATAGCTTAGCTCTGTAATACTGCAGCACTGTCCTCCCATTGTTCATCGAACTGCTCAAGCAGGCCCAGTAACGTTTCCATTGTGAGACTTATTACTGCGTTTAGCATATAGAATATGTCACAGGGAGACTGCCAGGCTTTGCCATGTAGGGAAGATACTCTCGGTAGCTTGCTGGGCTCTGGTGGAGGATTCAAACCCGGGTTGGCCAAGTCGACCATGTACAAGGCAAATGCCCTACCGCTGTGCTATACATAGTTACGATAGTGTTAAAATATGGTATTGATATAAAAATACAAACCATCACCAAAGTGCCCGTGGTTTTCCGCCACTACCGTTATGTCAAGTCTTGTTTTATTATTTTTCTCTCTTCTCTCCCTACTTCTTGATAACAGGTTTTGTATTTCTATACCAAGGGCTTTTTGTTGTCCATTACCTTGATTTTTCTCTCGTTATTCCACAAATGAGCGAGATTATTCACCATCTATCTTTAATTTTGCTCAATAAACTTATTTTACCTAACTCAATATTCTATAGTTCCATCCATATTGCAGCAAACTACTTGATTTTTTCTTTGTTTAGACATCGTGGTTCACAAATCTGTTCATAATTCAGTTGTTACAGGCATTCAATATTCCAACATTAATCCCACTACCAGTGTGATCTTCTCTCCATCATTTTCCCTATTTTCCCAACCACCCCTTAAACCTGACCACTTATCTGACACAAAATAATTCATTGAATGTTGCTTGTTATAACTAATTGTCTAGACAAATGATAAAAGAAATTAACCAAAAGAAAAAAAGTTGTGAAAATTGTTATATCTCACCATGAAGTAGTTAAGTCCTTCTCTGAGGAATTACTAAGATATTCATTGCTAATTGAGCCTTCTGAGATTTCATCACTTCTTACAGCTGCATAATATTGTATTATGCACAGATATACTACAATTTATTTTGGATGGGGTTCTGGCCACAATTGAGTGTGCTCAGAGCTTACCCCTAGCTTTGTGCTCAGTAATCGCTACTGAAAATTCTCAGGGAACAATATTCAATTCAGGGAACAAAGCAGGATCAGCCTTGCAGGATCACTTGCAAGGCAAGTGTCTTAGCTTCTGTACTATTTATTTCTCTATATCCAAGTTCATTATTCACTCATCTGACATTGGGCATTTGGATTTTTTTCATATCCCAGTTATTATAGAAAAGCACTGCAATGCACATAAGAGCGCATGTATCTTTTAAAATGAATATTTTGATGTTTTGATGTTAGATTCCTAGAAGTGAAATTTCTGGCTTGCATAGGAGTTCCATTTGCACATTTCTGAGAAATCTTCATAATGCATTAGATAAAATCTGAACCAGAGGACATTCCTACTAACAGGGACTGAATGTTCCCTCTTCACTACATCTCTGAACATACTGGTTGGTTCCAGTCTTTTCAGATATATGCCAATCTCACGGCTATGAGATAGTATTTGTTTTTAGTTGAATTTGACTAATTACAAGAGGCTACTAGCATATGCACACCAGCCACATATGTCTTCCATGGAGGATTGTCTGTTAATTTACTCTCCCCATTTTTGATGTGATTGTTGAATTTTTGTCAGACTTTGTGAGTGTTTTAATAGTTCTTTATGTGGTGTATCATGTGGATTTTTTTCTGACATTCACTAGGATGCCTTTAGTTTGTCCTGAGTTTTGTTTGCAATGAAATCTCTTTTCAACCTGATGTATTTTTTATTTTTGTTGCAGTTGCCTTTGCCTCTCGATTAAAATCACTGAAGACAGTTCTGAATTACATTTCCAAGAGAGATATGCCTATATTTTCCTCAATGTATTTTTGGCTCTGGTCTAATATTAAGTTCTGTAATCAACGTTGAGGTTTTTTTTGTGTCTGAGATATGTTTTAAGTTCTATTTTTATGCATAGACATTTTGTTTTTCCAGTAGCATTTGTTTGAGGCTTTTCCTCACTCCTCTTGATGCACCCAATTTCTTTGTCATAGATTTATGTATGTTTATAAACCTGGGTAGGTGACCCTGGATTCTCTAGTCTATTTGTTTGATATCAGTGTCTATTCCAGTTCCACGTGGTTTTAACTGTTATAACTTTATAGTATAATGTCGGTATATTCAATACTTCTTTTATTTTTTCTCTGACAAGGTGATTTTATTTGCTGTCCTGGATATTGAGAGGCTGTAATCCAGCATATGTGTCTAGAAATGAATGATATATTGGGCATATCATTATGAATGATATAGGCACAGGTGGGCCTTTGTGATCTTACCTTATGTGAGAACAGCAGTTATAAAACAACTAGTTACATAAGTAATTCATTGATTCCAATAGTTATAAATTCAAAAATGAAAGAGTATAGGGGTATAGAATGCCCAAAATGAAGACTCACTGAAGAATTGTTTACCAGAGTTTATCACTGTCACTGTCCTCCCGTTGTTCATTGATTTGCTCGAGCGGGCCCAGTAACATCTCCATTGTAGATTTTGTTGTTACTATGTTTGGCATATTGAATACATCACGGGTAGCTTGCCAGGCTCTGCCGTGTGGGTGAGATACTCCGGTCGCTTGCCGGGCTCTCCGGGAGGGGCAGAGGAATCGAACTTGGGTTGGCCATGTTGGCTGCGTGCAAGGCAAACGCCCTACCTCTGTGCTATCGTCCAGCCCGAATTCTCGCCTGCCTACCAGAGTGTATGATATTATAAATTAAAAATAATTTAAAAGGAATAAACTATGAGAAATGGAGAACAAAAATATACACCTAGGCATATGGAATAACATGCATAAAGTTGCTGAAGCAGGAAGGAACATAAGTCAATGTGGTGGAACTTTGAGGAGGATGAGCAGTATGTGATGAGACTGGAAAGCTGAGCCAGACATTTAATTTATTTATATTTTTATTTAAAAAATTATTTTATGTTTAATGTTATGTGTTTATTATGGTATTGACACCTATAAGTTTGGTGTACACATCGCCAAATCATCTAATATCAGTTCCCCACCAATGCCTTTGTGTCATATACAGTCCAGTAAATCATTTCTCCCACCTATATATTGCATAATCTGGTATTCTCACTTCTTTCCTCTGGTACTCAGGGTTTGTTATATATTGATATTATATATGCATTGTTTTAATTCCGTATACATCACAGATAACTGAGGCCAGTGGGTACTTTTCTATCTCTCTCTCTCTCTCTGGTTTATTTTGCTCATTAATATACCCTCTAATTATATCCCAAGTTACAGAAAACTGTGTGATTTCATTTTTTCTAATACATCATTCATAATTAATCTTTTTTATTTTTAAACTATATGTTAGGCAAAATGGTTGAAAAAGTGTTAAGGTATATGACATTGATGTACAAATTCATTGCACTCCACCACCAACAAAAATGCCTAAGACCAAAGAAGAAATACGAATGGTTAAAAGGCACATGAGAAAATGCTCTAGATCACTAATCATCAAGGAGATGCAGATCAAAACAACAATGAGATATCATCTCACACCACAGAGACTGGCCCACATCCAAAAGAACAAAAGCAAACTGTGTTGGCATGGATGTAGCGAGAAAGGGACTTTCCTTCACTGCTGGTGGGAATGCCAACTGGTTCAGCCCTTTTGGAAAATAGTATGGACGATTCTCAAAAAATTACAAATTGAGCTCCCATTTGACCCAGCAATACCATGACTGAAAATATATCCCGGCGAGGCAATAAAGTACAGTCAAAATGACATCCGCACTTCTATGTTCATTGCTGCACTATTCACAATAACCAAAATCTGGAAAAAACCCGAGTGCCTGAGAATAAATGACTGGTTAAAGAAACTTTAATACATCTAAACAATGGAGTACTATGCAGCTGTTAGAAAAGTTGAAGTCATGAAATTTACATAAAAGTGGTACTACATGGAAAGTATCATGCTAAGCGAAATGAGTCAGAAAGAGAGGGACAGACATAGAAAGATTGCATTCATCTGGGGAATATAAAGTAATAAATTGGGAGGCTAATTGGGTGCCTATATCATTTATAACAAGAATAGCCGAGATGAGTACCAGGAGGTTCACTCTATGACTTGGAGGCCAGCCGCACATGCTGAGGGAGAAGGCAGCTCAGATAGAGAGGGGAGCACCAAGTAAAGAGCGTTGGGATGAGAGGTGCATGCTGAAAATAGACTATAGACCAAATATCATAGCCACTCAATGCTTCTTTTGCAAACCACAGCACCCGAAAGGAGAGAGAGAACAAAAGGGCCACAGAGGTGGGATGGGATTGGGGGGTTGGGGGTGAGAGGAATGCTGGGAGCATTGGAGGTGGGGAATAAGCACCGGTGGAGGGATCGGTACTCAATCATTGTATAACTGAAACCCAAGGAGAAAAATTTGTAAGTCTACAACTGTACCTCATGGTATTTCACTAAAATTTTTTTTAAAACATGCCCAAGAGTTTCAACCACTGTCTACTGTACTTCTAGTCCAGTTTTCATCACTCCCTACTGGTTGTAAGTCCTTTGAAAGTCCAAGACCAAGAGGGATTGTCAATGTTTGAAACTATCTAATACATTTTTGTCTCTATATATTCCATAGGTAAGTAAAATCATCCAGTATTATTTTGCCCTCTAAACTATTTTGTGCTGTATAACTCCCTCCAATTCCATTCACAATGGAGAAATCTGAATGGTCTCATATCTTTTTATAGCCTTATAGTGTTTCATTAGAAATATATTCCACAACTATTTTATCTATTCATCTACAACTAGTCAATTGAGTTCTTTCCATATCCTGGCTATTATAAAAAGCACTGCCATGAACATAGGACTGCATATAATTTTTAAATTACGATTTTCATATTTAAGGGGTAAACGCCAAGGAGTGGAATTATTGGGCCCTATGAAAGCTATGCTTTAATTTTTTTTTTTGGTTTCCTCAGACTATATTCTCAGCTCTGTTCTTTGAACACAAAGAACATAGGTTCATTGCATTATGTTCCTTTAAGAACAACTTGTTCTTGAGGGAACATATGCATTACTTGGAATCAAACTGTAGTCTGCTTTGTGCATGACAAGTCCCTTAATGCCTCTACTATCTCTCTGGCCTCTAATTTTATCTATCTATCTATCTATCTATCTATCTATCTATCTATCTATTGGGGTACCAGTATTTATACTACTTTTAACTATACTTTTATTTCATACATCATTCCAAAACCACAGTCATCAACAGAGAGCCTGATTCGCACCACCAGTGTGCCAAGAGACCCTCCCAAACATCACTCCCGTGTGAACTCAGTTTTATAGACAAAATTATTAGTTCTAATGACTAAGATCATTTATTACTACCTTACTATTTTTCTTTTTTATCCTGGATATGGAAGAGATCCTTTAAAAATTTTTATTGTGTACTTGGTGACATATAAACACATATAGATGAATAGGGCTAAACTGAAATTCCACAAAACTTCAAATCAATAATATTTTTATATTAATTTTTAAAAAATGATATATATTTCTTTCTTTGTGCTATGAATAAAATTAATATTAAAAATTCTGTATTAATATATCTTACAATTTACGTGAAGTATATAAATCCTACAGATAAAAGCTTTGTAACTGTATCTCACGGTGATTCAATAAAAAATAAAGATTATTAAAATTTTAAGGGAAAATATGAATAGTCCTATAAAAGCATAAGAGTGTGTTTCATACTAAGAGAATATCCCCTTTATGTTATAAAATATTGTATATTTTATATGGGCTGGAGCGATAGCACAGCGAGTAGGGCGTTTGCCTTGCACGCAACCAATATGGCTGACCCGAGTTCGATTCCTCTGCCCCTCTCAGAGAGCGTGGCAAGCTACCGAGAGTATTGAGCCCACACAGCAGAGCCTGGCAAGCTACCCGTGATGTATTCGATATGCCAAACACAGTAACAACCAAGTCTCATGATGGAGATGTTACTGGGCCCGCTTGAGCAAATCGATGAACAACGGGAGGACCGTGACCGTGACCGTGATATTTTATATATATATAAGGGATGGAGCAATATAGTACAGTGACTAGTGTGATTGCCTTGCATGAGGGAGACCCAGATTATATTCTAGGCACCCCATATGGTATTACAAGACCACCAGCAGTGATTACTGAACTCAGAGACTGTATTAATCCCCGAGCACCACCAGGTATGGCCCCCAAACAAAAAATAAATAAATAACTATAAAAAACTCTTCTTAGCACTGGCATCGAGTAAGGTATTCACACATTACAATAATGTTAGTTTTCTAGAAGTTGAGAAAGTTTTGCTTTGAGTTTAAGAGATAGTACAGTGGGCAATGCACTTGTATTGCACATAGCTAACCAAGGTTCAATCCATGGACCCCCATACGGTCTAGTGATACCTGCTAGGAGTGATCCCTGAGTTCAGAGTCAGGAGCAAGCCCTGAGCACAGTCAGGAATGCCCAAAATCTCAGACCAGAAAAATTTTTTCATCTCTAAGTTGCTAAAATATGTTATATCTTTTCAATAATGAATCACTATTACATTTATATTGAATTTTTATATATGATCAATTGGTTTGTTAAACATCCAATTATTTAGTTTTGAGGCAATTTCCATATTGCTTGACATAGAAAATGAACCAGACAACATTGCTACCATCAGTGAATATGGTTCGTGTACAGATTTTGGAGTATTTTTAAGAGCAATGGGAAATAATGAAAGTTGTAGGAAGAGGATTACATGATAATATTTGAGGTTTAAAAAGTTTGCCTGGGTTGTAAAATAACCAATGTCAAATTCATGGATAAAGAAGTTTTGTTGTATAAACAAAAGGGAATAACTGCATCTGTAATAAAAGAAGAAATCATACAGTGTGCTGCATCTTAAATGGAATTGGAGAGTGACACATTAAATAAAATCAGAGTGAAAAGGAAAAATTCCACATGAAGTCAACTCACTCAACTGTGGTTTATAGAACAATAAGACAAAATGAAGGTGTTATACGATGGCAAATCCTTGGTCTTCAGTTATAGTACAGAGAAAGGCAAGAAATCGAGAATGGGGGAATGATTAGATGGACTTGAAGAAATATAGACATTGGTTAATGGTCTTGTACACTATAGTAGTTAATATTACAAATGAATTTGTATTGAAGTATTGTTCATGATAAGCAACATATGGAAATAACCTGAGTTTTCAAGAAAAGAGGACTGGGTAAAGAAATTATGTATAAACAATGGGATATTACTTGGCTTTAGAAAACACAAAATCACATATTTTGCTGTTATGTGGATAGGTATGTACAGTATTGTGGTGATGGTGTAGTCAGAAAGGGAGGAAAAGATACATAATGGTCTCACTCATATGTGGGATATAAAGAAACATAGTAAGGAAATAACAAATGCCCAAAGGCAAAAGAAACCGAGAACTGGTCTCCAGTAGGCAGCTTCTCACTGTGTGTGTGTGTGTGGGGGGGGGGGGGGGGGGGAAGACAGGACTCTGGAACAATGGTGAAGGAAAGCAGACACTTTGTTGGAGGTTGTGATGCTGGAATGTTTTGTGCTTGAATCTCTACCATTGTCAGTATTTTAAATCGTGGTGCTTAAAATAATAGTAGAAATTAAAAATAAATGAGTTTTCTAATGAAGTGGGGTAAGAAGGTAGTATGGGACATTAGGATATTGGTGGAAGGATGCTGATACTTGTGGTGGGTTTGAAGATGTATTAATTGTAAGCTAGACTCTCTACCACTTACAACATTTTAAATTATGGGCCTCAATAAAATAAATAAAAGAGAAAAGATTAAAACTTTTTCTGGTTGTTGATAGTGGATTCGAGAGAAGGAAACTTAAGAGTTTGTCAAGGTATGATCTAATGTGAGCTAGAAATTATGAGAATACTTGAGTATATTGTACATATGCGGTATACTTTTGAGATAAATAATATGTTTCTGATTAATTTATCTTTTCTTTTCTCTGTTGGGGTAGTGTCACAACTGGTGGATGTCAGGAATCTGTGCTCAAGGATCACTCCTGGCAGGGCTCAGGGATGTCATGCTGGGGATTGAACCCAGGTCAGTTGCCTGTAAGGCAAGGGCCCTACCTGCTGTATCATCACTCTGGCCCATCTGATAAACTAGTTTACGTCTGAAAGAGTTTTCACACTTTCACACATCTATCAAGTTTTTCTCTGTAGGATGACATTGCTTTGTCCTTTCTTCCTTGCCACAAGGAGCTTAGGTTTATCAGGTAACACCCATTAAAGTGCTCCCATTCTTTTGTTTATCTGTAACCAGTCTTTATGCTCTCTTCCCCAATCAGTTAATCAGCTTATTCCCCTAATCTGTTTCTGTTAATTTGTAAGGTCAGAACTTTCTAGGACACTGAACTTAGAGTGTAAGTTAATATTGCTGTTCTCCTCTCCTTATGTCTTTTGAATAGCTTACTTTAAGGCAATGTCCCTTTGTGTAGACACAAGAAGACAATTAATATTATTCTTTTGTAACTTGGGATTTAATTGGCTTTGAATATTATTCATTCCCGGGCATCTGCTTTCTCAACATAAGTTTCAGTTGCCCTCAGTTCCTAGCACTCCAAAAGCGTGTCCAAAGGAGGAACTTTAGGGAACCAGGGCAAGCTGTGAGCTACCCTGGCATTGAAATGGGCCAGGCCAAAGCACCATGTTTCTTAACTATAAGTTAAACACTTGATCATGGGCAAATGCTGTCATGATCCAAAAGTAATGATGAGACTAGGACCTTGCTAGAGATAGGAAAGACTACTCTGGCCTGAGCACTGTAGTCTGAGATCGAGATGACCCCAGGAGAGCAATTCTATAAGCTTAATGCATCTCTTACTGTGTCCATACAAAATGATTAATACTATGAATGCTTATGTGTTTGTTGGACAAGGAGAGAAGAAATTCACCCATGGGATTCTGCTCTTGCGTGGGTAGTCCTGTTGAAAGAGAATGTCCTAGAAGAAGCATCCACTGAGGGAAAGAACTTTACCCCTATTGATTGTGACCACACCTATGTGCAAGCCCCAAACCCTAGGTTTTGGGGATTTAACTAGGCAATAAGAGTGAGGTGGAGGATCCAGAGCCAAAAGGAGAAAGGGGTTCCAGATCGGGGGCCAGGAGAGAGAGAGAGAGAGAGAGAGAGAGAGAGAGGTGAATGAGTATGAGAATGGAATAAACATCATCTTATCAATCAACCGGCTTGGCCCTTATTTCATCCACCATCTGCCCTATGGCCTGGGCCGCCCTGGCTGGGGAAGCAGCACAGGCCCCCCAGAACCTGAGCGGCCAGGGGAAGAGTTGCCGGGGCCACCCTCTGGCTGTCCTCAGATTTTACATTACTCTTAAGTATTTTAAATATACTTGAGACATAGCAACAAAGAAGAAAACTGGCTGGAGGGCCCCACAGCTCCCGGAGTATGCTCCAGGTCCCAAACAGAGCCGATATCACTGGGAGGTCCCAGATGGGGTAGGTGCTGCCGTCCCGGCTTCTCCAGATGGAACCCCGGTGACCATGAGCTCTTACAAGCATAGCTCTGGCATATGGGTACCAGGACATTTTTTCCAAACCGCGTGGCCGGTTACGAGGCTGCACGACATCTCCATATATACAAAGTGATCAATGGAAAGTAAATCATCCAACATTTCTCCCTGAAAATCAGGCTTAACTCTTTTTCAAACCACAACACCCAAAAAGAGAGAGAGAACAAAGGGGAATGCCCTGCCACAGAGGCAGGGTGGGATGGGGGGATGGGGGTGGGAGGGATACTGGGATCCGTGGTGGTGGGAAATGGGTACTGGTGGAGGGATGGGTATTTGAAAAAAAAATTAAAAAATACACTTGAATTACTTATTTGCATTTAGTACCATTTATAAGGAATAAAAGCACAGACAAATGTTTTGATATGGGTTTGAAATAGATACAAGATTGCATATATATGTATATATATGCTGGATAAAGAAATTATGTATACACAATGGGATATTACTTAGCTTTTGAAGAAGCTATCTTATATATAGCTATTTTTATCCAGCTCTGACATACCATGATCTAGATCATTACAGGAGAAATTATATATATAAAGCATTGGATATGTTCAAAAGAAATGTTGAGTGAAAATGGTTAAGTATGACTCAAATGTAATGTGGATATTTTGCATGAATGAAACATGGTTTTGATCCTTGACACTATAGTAACAAACAAAATGTAAAGTATGGGATTGGGTATATACACCTGAACCTCAAAAGAGAAGATCACTATAGAAACCATTAAACTTTTGGTTTGTAAAAAGATCACTGATCACTTGACTCATCGATTTGCTCAAGCAGGCGCCAGTAATGTCTCCATTCATCCCTGTTGTGTGCTAGTGTAGCCCAATGGCATCTGCTCACTTCAGGAACATGAAGAGCCTCAAACTGTTCATTCGGGTTCTTGATGAAGAAGTCTGACCATCTCGTAGGTGGGTGGCCATGCATTCTTTTGAAGTCATGTGGAATCCAGTCAGTAACAGCTCAGTCCAGCGGTCGTCTTCAAATTGCATTACGTGTCCAGCCCATCTGATTTTCGATGCCTTGTCAAATGAGACAGCATCCCTGATTGTTGATCGTCAACGGAGGTTGGAACTCCGGATTCCATCTCTCAATTGAGTGAAGCGTGATACTCCAAGCATAACTCTTTAGATTCCTCTTTGGGAGACCCAAATAGCGTTCTTATCCTGTTTTTGTAGGACCCAGGTTTCAGAGGTGTATGTTAGTGCAGGAAGAATGGCAGAGTCGAAGAGATGTGCCTGGAGCCACAGTTTCTTTATCCTCTTAGATATTTTTCGACAATATTGAAGATGTTCCACGCTGCTCTCTTCCTTCTGTGCAGCTCAGGTTCCAGGTCGTTCATCATGTTGAGTTCTCGACCTAGGTACACATAACTGCTGCATTCGGAGATGTTCGTTCTGTTGATAGCAAATGGAATGTCAGGAACTAGTCCGTTTTTCATGAACATTGTCTTGGTGACATTCAGTTGCAGTCTGACCTTTCCAAACTCATGGTCGAAGTCGGCCAGCATTCTTGCCGCTTGGCTAATGTTTGGTGTTATTGGAACGATATCATCAGCAAAGCAGAGGTGGTGTAGTTGCCTGACCTGTCTATCTTCACTCTCATTCCTTCCCATTCCAGTCATCGCATGATATTCTTGAGGGTGCCACTTAAGAGTTTCGGTGAAATGGTATCACCCTGCCGAACCCCTCTCTTGACATTGATGATCACTTATTTGTAGAATGGTGAGATCCTGGTGGTGAATCTATAATACAGCTCACAGAGGATCCTGATCTATTGAGTTTGAATGTCCTGTTTGGCTAGGGCTTGGTGACCGCTTCCGTCTCAACAGAATCAAAGGCCTTCTTTAAATCGATGAACATTAGATAGAGCAGCTTCTTGAACTCCCAAGAAACCTAAATAAGTTTGGTCACTGTGTGGATATGGTCGATTGTGCTGAATTCTTTTCTGAACCTGGATTGCTCACATGATTGTCCTTCATCTAGTGTTCTGCCAATCCTATTCAGGATGAATCACGTGAACAGCTTGTAGACTTCAGACAACAGGCAGATCTGGCGATAGTTGCCATTGTTGTGTATGTCTCCCTTCTAGTACAGTAGAACAGTCCTGCTGGCTTGTCGTGAGCCTCAGGCAACCACAAGCTAATGTCTGAGCTCACAAAGCAGTGCTGAGAAGCAATAACGGAAGACCTCATAGAGAGAAGACCAGCAGTGTTAGCTGATGTGCCAGAAGCCAGGAAAAGTATTCGCAATGCCCGCCTATCCTTCACCAACTACAAGACCAAGATGACTGCCCTCCGATGTCCTGATGGAGCTATCACATCTTCCATAAGGGCAATGGGGAAGATTATCCATGACTTCTACTTGGATCTCTTCAATAGCCATTTCCACCTGCCCACATACTAAATTCCGCACTATGGATATGTTGTTCCCAACGTTCTCCATTCTGAAATTCGACATGCCATTTTGTCGGTAAAGAAGCGAACAGTACCCGGCCCAGACAAGGTCAGACCCGAACACCTGAAGAATCTGCCATCAATACTCATCAATCCACTGGTTCAGCTCTTCACATGCTACCTGTAAAAAGATAACATGTTATATAATTGGAATTAAGCAAAGATATTTAGGAAATCATGCTTTTTTCACTCAGGGAGTCATTAAGTTCAATATCAGTGTCACACTAGTAGGGTAATCAATTCTTGAGTACTCATAATCACATTTCTTTATGATTTATCCAAATAATATATATAAGATTTTAAAAGGTCTGTCTCTTATTATAATGATAGAATGGATTATAATTAAGCTAATTTATCCTATTTTACTCATGCTACCAACTTCAACAATAATATTTACTTTTCCAAATATCTACAAAGATTAATTTGAAAGAAAAATTTGTTTAAGTGTTTTCTCACCACAGAGCTTTTTTATATAATGTAGCAATCTTTTCTATGCTAAGGAGCATGTATGCTACCTTGATAGAAAGAATACTAAATATAAGCTGGCAGTTAATGATTTGAGTGTTATTCTTTGCATCTCCAGAAGAAGACATTTTAAATTCAGAACAAATTTCATAGAAAATTAGTATAATATAGTTTATACTTATACTATATATAATTGTTATATATAATCATATATAATTATATGATTATATATAATTATATATTATATATAATTATATATCAACGGGAGGGCCTTTTAAATCATATATATAATTGTCATATATATTATATATAATTGTTATATAAAGTATATAATTGTTTATTTTAACATCCTAGATGTAAAATACATGGATTCGTCATTTTTTTTAGTTATCCCAGTATTTTAATGAGTGTTTTGCTACCAAAAAGTACTCAACAACTATTTGAGAAAGACTAATGAATTATGGTTTCATGGTGATTTTTTTAGAAGATCTTAGTCTACAGAACGTGTCATACAGTCATATTGACAGGATAAACAGGATATACATACTTCTCTAAAGTAAGATATAAATTCTTTTATTTATCATGATTTTTAAATTTTAACATATGGATTTTCACTGAAGAAATTTTGAAAAAAATTGGTTTTGGATCCTGGGAAATGTATTTTCATTTCCACTTCTGGTGTTAAATTCTTGCAGATAAAGGGTCTGGCGTGATGTTATACTGGGTAGGGGCACTTGCCTTGTATGCGGTTGACCCAGGTTTGACATTTGAAATCCTGTATGGTCCCCTGAGACCACCAGGGCTAATTCCTGAGAACAGAGTTTTGAGTCATCCATGAGTATCATCAATGTGGCCCACAAAGAAAAAAAATTTTCAACAATAAGGTATTGAATGATAATACTCAAAAGTTTCCTTTTATACAAGTAAAATCAGATTGGATTACTGAATAAGGTAAAGGTAAAGGCCCTCCCATTGATCGTCGATTTGCTCGAGCGGGCCCAGTAACGTCTCCATTGGAGACTTTGTTGTTACTGTGTTTGGCATATCGAATACTCTCGGTAGCTTGCCGGGCTCTCCGAGAGGGGCGGAGGAATCGAACTCGGCTCGGCCATGTTGGCCGCTTGTAAGGCGAACGCCCTACCCACTGTGCTATCGCTCCAGCCCGGTTTACTGAATATTACAGGGAATAATTTTGCGGAACATACTAATCATAGAACCATAGCACAAAAGGATTATTTAACATAGCACAAAAGTCCACATAAGAAAATAACAAAACATAGGAAGCTGTTAATGATTATTATGAAATACAACACAAACTGCAAATTTAAACACAGCAAAATAAAGTTTCAAATAGTTTTCATGGAACTTAAATATGGTGACAGGCATATATAAAACATCTTCACAATATAAAACACATGACAATGGTAAAGCGTATCTAATTACAAAGGCAATTCAGTTCCTGCCTCTGTGTTTTTTACCTTTAGAGCAGTAAAACAAAGGTTAGTTCACCAAAGAGCTTTTGAATTCTCATTGTCTCCCAGGTTTAGGCTAGTGGCAAAAGGCAAAAGGCACAGTCCCTGACAAACAGGAATATATATAATTTATAACATTTTATACCAGAGTGTGCATTTTTGTGTGTATTTGAGAATATTTGTACTGCATATCATCCAATGTGCATACAAATGATTTCAGTACACTATGTCAAATTATGACAGTGTGGTAACACTACATAGAGAAATTTAACCCTCTGTAGGGATGAGATGACAGAAGGTGGTAGAAACCTAAGCTGAATCTTCGGGATTAATATTAGGTAGAGAAAAGGATGACCCATGTTATCCTGCAAAAACAACAGTACGTCCACAAATAGCTCTGAAACCACAAATAGCTCTGAAAATAGGTGGTATAAGAGGTCCATTGTTGTGTAAAATTTTTAAATTATTTTGAAACTGTTGTAAAATAACTAATGAATTTCTAGGATGAAAAAAGTACACTCTTAATTCTTGTGAACCTGCCCCATCTTTTTTGCTTTAGTATTGTCAAAAAGCAGAATATTTTAAGTAAAGTTGTGGGTGGGGATGGGATATTGCTGACTTTGAAAATTATTATGAGCCCTAGGTTAATGTTTTTTGTCCAGAGACAATGTAAATACCCTCCTCAAAAGGAATCATTTTAATTTAAAAGGACTTGATTATTTATACGGTAGACAGAAAACCATATTTAAAATTAATAACCATATTCAAATCAGTAAAAGTGTACGACACAAAAGTGCCGGTCTTTTTTTCCTTCTATGAAGCAAGACTACTTATTGTAAATACATATCGTCGGAGAGACTGTTCAGAATTAACTAGAACAAAGAAAGGCAGTCTAAGAGTCCCATTCCTATTTTGGGGCCTTCACTGGAGAGAGCTAGGGAAAAGATAGGGACCTCAGTTTGAAAGTGTCAAAAATTTGCCCTGGGCGACAAAATGAGAGCACAAAGCCGCTAGTGAAACAGTTGTTTAGGCTGGATAGAAAATTTGGAGCTCCAGTGGCGTAATCAGTTAGGGCGTGGTACTTACACGGCAGCACGTGCAGAAAATTTTTTCGTTCACAGAGCATCCCCTTTTCAAATTTCATTATCTTCCTGGTCTAATAATTTTAACGGGGTACCCAGTACTTCCCACATTCATCTTTGCTGTCAAAATGAAAATCATACACAGTTTTTTAAACTCAAGTCTCCAACAAAATGCGTCAGCGTGCTTAGCCTGGAAAATAAACTGAATTTTGAAGGTTCACGTAAGTATTTAAAACGTAATGCTGTAGAGAGGCCCCGGCGGTCCTGGCACGGAAAAACTACAATACCCAGAATTCATTGTTCACCGTCTTCCTTCTACCAAGGTAATCGCTAACTTGATCAGATTGCCACAAGCGGCGGTCACATGACACGCTTCCTGTCAAGATGGCGGATAATCTCCCTTCGGAGTTTGATGTGATCGTAATAGGGACGGGTATGTGTGGTTGTGCTATTCTCCGGAGAAAAAATAGGAAGTCTGATTGCTGCTTTGTCAGTGGCGTGGGTTTGTGAGACATGGTGAGGGGCGACCTTACGAGAGAGGAGGGGAAGGAAGCGAGGTTGTCGAGTCAGCGCTGGACTTGGCAGCGCGGAGCAAAGGCTCGGCCTCCTGGTGCTTTATGCCTTTGGGGTAGGGGTTGATCGGCTCGATTCTTGAGGTTCGTCGCCGAGGGTGATTAGTATAACTTCTTTAAAGGGAGGCGGGTTTGCAGTGCCAAGGAGAATGTGCGGTTGGGGTTTTACCCATGAGACGCTTTTTCAAAGTGGTAGTACCCCATCATTTTGTCTCGCGGTTTCTTAGGAATTTTGTAAATGTTATTCTAGGTGGCATATAGGGCTGAGACAGATTAATCCTGTTTTGAAAGAAGAATACGCAGTTATTGCTCATGTTTGTGTATATTAAGGAGGAGCAGAGAAAGACTCTTTTCTGTTGGAAAGAAGGTAGTGATTCTTTTGTGCTGGAGAAGCCCAAGGTTTATTTTATTTGGTGATGAAGCTTTTGGTGCTGATAGGAATCATTTTGCTTTCGACTATCCCCCGTACACCTACAATAAAATAAGCTAGCCAGTGATCACGCTTTGATGAGTTCCAGTTAAGGTGTGTCTCCTGTTTTCCCGAGGTTTATTTCTCATGTATTGGACGAAATCAGAAACTCGTCGCTCCTCCCCGCCAATTTCTAGTGGACAGATTATACATACTGCAGGTGGCAGACGATTTAGCAGGCGTTGGTGCTTTGTTTTTCTTAACAGTGTAAAGATTGGGCTTAAAAATGGGCACAATAGGTTTCTGAGTGAGGTTTTCTCCTCTTTGCAAAATGTGTAGGTTGAGTAAGTGAAAATCCAAAGTAGGATTATTCTGATTTTATGTAATTTGGACTAAAATACTATTGATTATAGAAATCAAACCTTGAATTTGCTTCATCAGCTGCATTTCTGACAGTGTTGACTGCAAAATGGAAATAATTAACATGCATGCCCAAAAGTAATAGCTAATTTGGGTCAAAGAAAGGAGAATGATTCTGTTATTGTTTGCTGTTTGAGTTAACATCTGGTAAAGTGTATTTTTTGAGTAGTATTTAGATGAAAATTTAGTGTTTCTAAATTGCATTTCTGAAAAATAAAAAGAGGCTGGGACGATGTTACAGTAGGTAAAGCAAGCGATGGTACAGCGGGTAGCACAGCTGACCCTGTTTAATCCTCGGTATTCCACATTGTCCCCCAAACTTGTCAGGAGGGATCCTTGAACGTAAAGCCAGGTGTAAACCCTGAACACCGCTGGGTGTGGTCCCCAAACAACAACAACCAAGAAGAGTAGATAGTCTTTCTAGAGCAAATACTTTCTTGTTAACATTTCTAAATTCCTATGTATTGACTGAAGAATCCAAGACTCAGCACATTTCTGATGTGACACACCTAGTTAAGCCTCAAAACTAAGATTCAGAACATCTGATTGAGAGAATCCTCACTACATTTTGTTTTTCTGTCCTTAAATCCTCATTCTCAGATTCGTGTCTGAATAGGAGATAGTCAGTTTACTGGGGAAATTTGAATTTGAGGTACTAACTTACCTTATGTTTGATAAGTTGTTTAACCTTTTGGAAGCCTTCTTCTTACACTGATAATACTTCACTCCTCCAAGGATTATGAGATGATATTTGATGTTTCAGTATTTGATCATTTGATAAGCCTGGATTTTGGTGATAATAATTTTTTTTTGCTTTTTTGGGTCACACCCTGCGATGCTCAGGGATCATTCCTGACTCTGTGCTCAGGAATTACTCCTGCCTTTGCACGGGGGACCGATGCCGGGGATCGAATGCAGGTCAGCTGTGTGCAAAGCAAATGCCCTTTCCGCTGTGCTATCGCTCTGGCCCTGGTGATGATAATTTTTTGTGCTGTTACTACTTTTCACTTTAACATATGATTTTATTTTGAGTGTTTTCCCTTACTGTCCCTGCTAGTTTTTGAAGCACCGTAGTGACTGCATTTAATTAAAAGGAAATGTTATTTCTTGTAGTAAAAAGGTCAAATAACCATTTTCATAGATTTTCGAAATTGTTGATTTAATTATTTTTCACTTTTTGAGTTACACGTGGTGGTGTTTAGAGATTATTCTCTGTTTGTATAGGGAGTTGCACATGGTGGTCCCTGTGGGACCATGGCTGTTTAGGGATTTAGCCAAGGCTTACTGCATGCACAGTATGCATTTGTTACTTTTACTCTGCGCTGTCTCTCTGACCCTAACCAAATTATTTCTTAAAATTGATATATGATTATTTGATATAGTATTAACATTAATGTTTTATGCATAAGATATTTCTTCTCCACATCTAACCTCAGACTTCAAAATTCCTTCACTTCTGTCCTCAAATTCTGTTCTCCCATTTCTTCCTTAGCAGATTCGTTTCTATAGGAAGAATATCAGGGTTTATTTTCATTGGCTATTGTTTACTTCTTTATTTTTTTTATACTGCACATGTTTGTGGGGACATTAAACAATACAATATTAACTGTATTGTTGCTGGAGTGATAGCATAGTGGTAAGGCATTTGCCTTGCACGCAGCCAGCCCGGCCGAGCTGGGTTCAATTCCTTCGCCCCTCATGGAGAACCCAGCAAGCTACCGAGTATCTCGCCCACACAGCAAAGCCTGGCAAGCTACCTGTGACGTGTTCAATATGCCAAACACAGTAACAAGAAGTCTCAAAATGAGACATTACTGGGCCCACTCAAGCAAAATTGATGAACAACGGGAGGACAATTAACTGTATGAAGAACTGTAAGGTAAAGGTAAAGGTAAAGGCCCTCCCGTTGATCGTCGATTTGCTCGAGCGGGCCCAGTAACGTCTCCATTGGAGACTTTGTTGTTACTGTGTTTGGCATATCGAATATTCTCGGTAGCTTGCCGGTCTCTCCGAGAGGGGCGGAGGAATCGAACTCGGCTCGGCCATGTTGGCCCCTTGTAAGGCGAACGCCCTACCCGCTGTGCTAGAACTGTATTGTCCTTAATTGTATAGAACTTTGCTTTGTTTCTCTTATTTCTTTCTATGCCACAAACACACGTTGTGCTTTGAATTATATACCAAATTTAGGTGAAAATTTCATAGTGGCTTATTTTCAGTATTGGTATTTAATGTCTATATTCATAAATTTGATCAGAAATTCTTTTTCTGTTTACTTATGTTTAATTTTTTGTGGAGTGTTTATTTTTGGGTCACACCCAATGGCTTACTCCTGGCTCTGTGCTCAGGGATCACTCCTGGTGGTGACTATATATGGTGTTGCAGATTGAATCCAGATATTGACCAAATATATTTCCAGAACACAGTAACAACAAAGTCTCCAATGGAGACGTTACTGGGCCCGCTCGAGCAAATCGATGAACAATGGGAGGACCGTGACAGTGACAGTTTACTTCTGAAAAATTAGTTACTCTGTGAGCGCAGTCGGAGTATTATTTTTTTGGGGGGGGTAGGGATTGAATATGTAAATTGCTTCTACATGCATTTAGCTTTTTTGATGAACATTATGATCAAGATAATAGTTTCTTTTTATTGAAATCCATAATGCTAATATTTGGTTTAAAGTTTTACCCCTCAAATAGTGGTGTTTCCTTTATATAAGAGGATTGAGGTATTTTGTGATTATAAAAGAATCAGTATTAATACTGTAGAATTGCACTGAGCTTTTAGTACATGTTATTTTTAGAAAAGACATTAATATCCTTTATTAAAATGAGAAATCTTGATAAAAGTTATGGAAGAATTTTTTCTTTTTTGCTTTTTGGGTGACACCCGGCGATGCACAAGGGTTACTCCTGGCTCTGCACTCTGGAATTACCACTGGCAGTGCTCAGGGGACCATGTGGGATGCTGGGAATTGAACCTGGGTCAGCCGCAGGCAAGGCAAATGCCCTACCCTCTGTGCTATTGCTCCAGCCCTATGGAAGAATATTAAACTTACCTTTATTGACTGTTTATTGGCTGAAAGATATAGCTAAACACCATAATTTTGAAATTATAAAATTATTATATTTGATAATTTAATTTTTTTGTTAGTAATGGTGGTAGTATTTATTTTCTATTATGTTGACCCACTTTATCATGTGTATTTGGCTCCAAAGCACGATGTTTTGTTAGACTGCTGTTTTTTTAAAAAAATTAATTATTGAATCACTGTGAAATACAGTTACAAGCTTTCATGCTTGAGTTTCAATAATACAATGATAAAACACCCATCCCTCTACTAGTGCACATTCTCCACCACCAGTGTCCCTAGTATACTCCCCTTCTCAGCCCTCCCCCAGTATATTCACCCTTTCCAACCCTCCCCCTGCCTCCGTGGCAGACAATTTCCCCTATACTCTCTCTCTACTTTGGGGCATCATGGTCTACAATACAGATAGACTGCTGTTTTTATGAGAAAGTAAAATATTTTATAAATGGCCGTTTAAACTAGCTAACCTACTACTTGAATTAAAATGTGTTTACCATTCCCCCTGAGGCATAACTCTCAAAACTAGATTTGGATACAGAGTTCAGCTTTATAAATCAGTGAAACCTACTTAATTTAGAATATGTGGTTTTTCTTGTACAAGGTAACAAGTTAACATAGTAACACCTTAGTTTTTCTGTCATTTTAAAAATGTATATTTTATATATATCAGAGCCACTTAGATCTAGACTTAGTTATTGGGCATGTTTCCTAAATAATGAAGTACCTGTCTGCATAATATTTTGACAATGTTACTTTATAATCATTTGCAAATAAAAAAGATTTAAGTGCTTTCTTTTAAAAAAATCTTTTCCTATATGCTGTTTACCTGGTTTAATTCCCAGCACCATGTGATCTTCCTAACACTGCCAGGGGCCAGGGGTGACCCTGTAACCACAGAGTCAGAAATAGCCTGTGGATAACTTTGGATATAACCCAATTCCCCTATGTCTCCTCCCTCCAAAAAATCCGTTCCACATAATAAAATTTCTGTCACTGTCATCCCATTGTTGGGCGATTTACTTGAGCGGGCACCAGTAATGTCTCTATTCATCCTAGCCATGAGATTTTAGGAGCCTCTCCTTACTCGTCTTTCCCAACGATTGGAGGCTCTTTCATGGTCAAGGGAATGAGACCTGTTATGGTTACTGGTTTTGGCATATCGAATACACCACGGGGAGCTTGCCAGGTTCTGCCCATGCGGGCGGGATATTTACATACACATCAAATGGCATAATTTAAACTTTTAATTTTGGTATAAGGTTGAGCCTGTTTTGTTCAGTGCTTTTATACAAAATGACCTGAATTGCTCATTTCCTGTAACAAACATATATAGACATATGCCATGTATCTGTATATGTGTATGTGTGCATTAATGTGTGTGTTTCTTCATTCTAAAGGATATGATGTGTGTTTCTATAGGTTTGCCTGAGTCCATCGTTGCAGCTGCATGTTCAAGAAGTGGCCAGAGAGTTCTGCATGTTGATTCGTAAGTTTGGTAATAATAGTACTTCTGTCAATACTTCATGACTATCACTTTATAAAATTATGCTTTAAATACATAGCAGTGTGAACATGTGTGCATATGTCATATATAAAGAGAAGTAATTATAATTATTTATTTTTATGAAAGTGCGTTAAATATACAGCATGTAAATTTTAATATTCTGTGAAACGATGTTTATTATGAAAAGAGTAAACCAGATTTAACATAATTTTATTTTTATGAATGACTATGTTTTACATGATAAAGAATTTTCTATGTGGCTTGGGATCCTCACACCTAACCTTTTCCTTATATATTTGAATGAATATATAGAACCTTATATACTGTTGCACTTTAAGTTTTACTTATTCAAGTGTTGGAAAAATCAGCTACTTGATTGGAATATGTGGTTTTCTTAAAATTCATCAAACTTTGAAACATGAAAAGATCTTAATTTAAATAAATCTAGATTTTTTCATTAATGTGATATCAAGCTTCCAGGGGAATGAGGCCTGTTATTGTTACAGTTTTTGGCATATCAAATATGCTGCGGGTAGCTTGCCAGACTCTGCCATGTGGACGGGATACTCTTGGTAGCTTTCCGGGCTCTCTGAGAGGAACGGAGGCTTTTGGGGCAGCCTCTAATTGCTTTTACAGGTGTTCCCATTCTACCAAAAGCAAGCTTTTGATCGACTGGTGGGCCGCATGATCTGCTTTCTTCCAGGAGCTTTATTTTATAGTCTCTGGATCTTGGCTGAGTTGTTACTGGCGCCCGCTTGAGCAAATCGATGATCAATGGGATGAAAAGTGACAAGTAACAATGTGATATCAAGCAAAGAATTACTAGAAAATTTAAGTTTAAAGTAATGGAGGTGGAACAATAGTATAGCAGGTAGGGCACTTGCCTTGTTCTAGGTTAAATTGAGTTGGATTCTGGCACCACATATGGTGCCTTGATCCTTTCCATTAGTGATCCCTGTGCATGGAACCAGGAGTAAAACCTGTGCACTGCTGGATGTTGCCCAAAAACCAAGGGGACAAAAGATAAAGCATGGTTTTAATTCACCTAGTTACTGTTTCCAAAACTACCCTCTACTTGTCTATTTAGTGCCTTTGGCCTGAATTGCTCATTTCCTGTAACAAACATATATAGACATATGCCATGTATCTGTATATGTGTATGTGTGCATTAATGTGTGTGTTTCTTCATTCTAAAGGATATGTACTACAGTCTAATTTATTGGTACTAGAAAGGAAATACAGTACCTCCCGTCAACATTTTTCTCACGATTGCTTTGACTATTCGTGGAATTTTGTGATTCCGTAGTAATGATAGTAGTTTGTTTTAGTTATTGAGGCATATAATAAGAATTTCTTATTTTTTTAATTTTGGTTCCACACACAGCAGTACTCAGGCATTACTCCTGACAGTACTTAGGGGACATAAAAATGTCATGGAGATCAGACTGTGGTCTGCCATATGAAGGCAAGCACCTGAAGACCTATACTGTCATAAGAGTCTTAATGGGGAATGCATCATTAGCTCTGTATAATGATTTGGATAGGATGGTCATGGTGACAATATTAATTTTTCCAATTCATGAGCATGGAATATTTTTTTCATTTCCTGATGTTGTTGGTGTGAAAGTAGATTTTCCTGCACTAGAAAGTTCCTGAGAATTCTACGAAAGATTGCATCCAAAACCCAGCAGATGAAAAGTTAGAGTTCACTGTACGTATAAAAAAAGTAAATAGGGCTGGGTCCCTCCCCAGATGTCCAGGGCTCTCTCTCTCTTTTTTTAATTGTTATTGAATTATCTTGAGATAGTTATAAGCTATCATATGTGGATTACAATCACTCAATGATCAAACACCCATCCCTCCACCAGTACACATTTCCCACCACCAATATCACCGGTATGCCCCCCTTTCCCACCCTCCCCCTGCCTCCATGGCAGACAATATTCCCCATCATCTCTACTTTTGGGCATTATGGTTTGCAATACAGACACTGAGAGGTTATCATGTTTGGTCCTTTATCTACTTTCTGCACACATCTCCCATCCCGACCAATTCCTCCAGCCATCATTTTCTTAGTGATCCTTTCTCTGTTCCATCTTCCTTCTCCCCTTTGCTCATGAGGCAGGCTTCCAGCTATGGAGCAATCTACCTGTACCGTGCATCTAATATCCTTATGTGTCAGCCTCATGTTTCGTTGTTTTATACCCCACAAATGAGTGCAGTCCTTCTATGTCTGTCTCTCTCTTTCTGACTCATTTCACTTAGCATGATACTCTCCATGTCTATCCATTTATAAGCAAAGTTCATAACTTCACCTCTCCTGACAGCTGCATAGTATACCATTTTTTAGATGTACCAAAGTTTCTTTAACCAGTCATCTGTTCTAGGGCACTTGGGTTGTTTCCAGATTTTGACTATTGTGAACAGTGCTGCAATGAACATATAGGTACAGATGTCATTTCTACTGTGCTTTTTTTCATCCTCGGAATATATTCTGAGAAGTGGTATTGTGGGGTCATATGGAAGCTCAATTTCTAGTATTTGAAGGACTGTCTATACTGTTTACAGAAAGGCTGGACTAGTGGGCATTCCCACCAACAGTGAAAGAGTGTCTCTTTTTCCCCATATCCACGCTAGCACTGTTTGCTTTTGTTCTTTTGAATGTGGGCCAGTCTCTGTGGTGTGAGATGATATCTCATTGTTGTTTTGATTTGCATCTCCCTGATGGCTAGTGATATGGAGCATTTTTTCATGTGCCTTTTGGCCATTTGTATTTCTTTTTTGAGGAAACTTCTATTCATTCCTTCTCCCCATTTTATGATGGGGTTGGAGGTTTTTTCTTGTACAATTCTACTAGTGTCTTGTATATCCTGTTTATTAATCCCTTATCAGATGGGTATTGGTTAAATATTCTATTTCATTCTGTGGGCTCTTTCTGAATTTTGGTCACTGTTTGTTTTGAAGTGCAGAAGGTTCTTAGTTTGATGTAGTCCCATTTGTTTATGTTTGTTTCCACTTGTATGGTCAGTGCTGTTTTATCCTTAAAGATGCTTTTAGCTTTAGTGTCGTGGAGCGTTCTGCCTACATTTTCCTCTATGTACCTTGTGAATTCATGCCTGATGTTGAGGTCTTTAATCCACTTTGTATATATACACTACTTTTGGACACTACTTCCACTACCCAGCTGTCGCCACACTCCAGGACGCTTTCCGGACACATCATAAGACACTAAATACCCATCTTCCGGAATTGTCGTACCATATTTGATAGGGTTCAAATATGGTAACACCTACAAGGGTGATTAGAGGTCGCCCCAAAAGCCTCTATCCCTCTCGGAAAGACGGGCAAGCTACCGAGAGTATTCCGCCCGCACGGAAGAGCCTGGCAAGCTATCCGCTGTGTATTCGATATGCCAAAACCAGTAACTACAACTGGTCTCATTCACCTGACCCTGACGGCTTCACCGACATGGCAGCACTGAGAAGGATGAGAAAGGAGAGGCCGACAAAATCTCAAGGCCGACCTAGGCTGCCACAACGAAGGAAGACAAAAATGATCGTCTGTACTTTCAATGCACGTACGCTAGCATCAGATGCATCCATTGAGGACCTGATGGTACAAGTGTGAATGATCAAGTATGACATCATTGGTCTGACCGAGACAAGAAGGCACGAATCTCACCATGCCGTTTTCGACACTGGAGAAGAATTGTTCCTCGGAACATGCGATAAAAGAGGTGTTGGAGGCGTCGGTGTCCTTGTCAACACAAACTTGGCCAAGAGCATTGATTCGTTCGAATGCCTAAAACCCGAATTGGACGTTTACATTTGAATAGATGTGGCTCACTGTCTGCAGTTTCTTTCTTCGTTGTCTATGCACCAACATCTCATTATGATGAAAGAGAAATCGAGAAGTTCTACATGGAGTTAGAGAAGTTCTATAAAGAAGACCACACCTTCTACAAGATCATTGTGGGTGATTTTAATTCCAAGATAGGACCGAGAAGATCAGCTGAAGAACTTCACATCGGGACCCATGGCCTAGAATGGAACGAACAGGGTGAGAGACTGTCTGAGTTCATCATGTCGACCAAGACCATTCATGGTAACTCACAGTTCCAGAAGGCAGAATCTAAACGATGGACATGGGAGTCTCCCGGTGGACGATTCCACAACGAAATAGACCACATCATATTCAATCGACAGTTTTGCCTGACTGATGTCGCTGTTGTCCCAAAATTTCAAATGGGATCGGACCACCCTCTCCTTCGTGCAAAATTCTACTTCACAGAGCGGGGAGAAAGGGCTGCAAAGTTCAAAAAGAGAACTCCCAGAATGACCACCAACTGGGAACTCTTTGGTACTATTGTGGCAACATGGGAAGATGCCATTGTTGACAACATTGATGAGGAATACGATCGACTGGTTCAGCACCTCCATGAATGTGCGAGGAACGCCAAGAGAGAGATAGCCACAAAAAATCGCCTATCTTCAAAAACTCTTGAGCTAATTCGCCAGCGTGGTTTGGCGCATGCCTCAGGCAACCGCAAGCTAACGTCCGAGCTCGCAAAGCAGTGCAGAGATGCGATCAAGGAAGACCTCAAAGAGAGAAGAGCAGAAGTACTGGCAGATGCGGCAGAAGCTGGGAAAAGTATTCGTAACACCCGCCTGTCCTTCGCCAACTATAAGACCAAGATGACTGCCCTCCGACGTCCTGATGGATCCATCACATCCTCCAGAATGGCAATGGAGAAGATTATCCATGACTTCTACTCAAATCTCTTCGATAGCCATGTCCACTTGCCGACATACCAAATTCCACAGGATGGATATGTCGTTCCCAACGTTCTCCCTTCCGAAATCCGACACGCCATTTCCTTGGTAAAGAAACAAACAGCACCCGGCCCAGACAAGTTTAGACCTGAACACCTGAAGAACCTGCCGTCAGTACTCATCAATACACTGGCTCGGCTCTTCACTCGCTACCTGTCTGAATGCAAGGTTCCGTCCCAATGGAAAACCAGCAGGACCGTACTACTGTTCAAGAAGGGAGACATCCATGACATTGGCAACTATCGCCCGATCTGCCTTTTGTCAGTCATCTACAAGTTGTTCACTCGAGTCATCCTAAATAGGATTGGCAGAACACTAGATGAAGGACAACCATGTGAGCAAGCAGGGTTCCGCAAAGGATTCAGCACCATCGACCATATCCACACAATAACCAAGCTCATTGAGGTTTCTCGGGAGTTCAAGATGCCGCTCTGTTTAACATTCATTGATTTACAGAAGGCCTTTGATTCTGTTGAGACGGAAGCGGTCATTGAAGCCCTAGCCAATCAGGGCATTCAAGCCCAATCCATCAGGATCCTCCATGAGCTGTATTGCGGATTCACTACCAGGATCTCACCATTCTACAAAGAAGTGATCGTTGATGTCAAGAGAGGGGTACGGCAGGGTGATACCATTTCACCGAAACTCTTCAGTGCCACCCTCGAGAACATCATGCGACGACTGGAATGGGAAGGAATGGGAGTGAAGATAGATGGTCGGCAACTACACCACCTCCGCTTTGCTGATGACATTGTTTTATTAACACCAAACATCAGCCAAGCGGCACAAATGCTGGCCGACTTTGACCGTGAGTGTGGAAAGGTAGGACTACAGCTGAATCTTACGAAGACGATGTTTATGAGAAACAGCCTTGTTCCTGACACCCCATTCGCTCTCAATGGAACGACCATCTCTGAATGTAACAGCTACGTGTACCTAGGTCGAGAAGTCAACATGACAAATGACCTGGCACCCGAGCTGCGCAGGAGGAAGAGAGCGGCTTGGAACGCCTTCAAGAACGTCGAAGAAATAGCTAAGAGGGCGAAGAACCTCCGGCTCCGGGCACATCTCTTTGATTCCACTGTTCTTCCTGCATTAACATATGCCTCAGAGACCTGGGCCCTACGCAAACAAGATGAGAACGCTATTCAGGTCTCCCAAAGAAGAATAGAAAGATCTATGCTTGGAATATCACGTTTCACTCAAATGAGAGAACGAATCCGGAGTTCTGACATCCGTCGACGATCAAGGATCAGGGACGCTGTCTCATTTGCCAAGGTGTTGAAAATCAGATGGGCTGGTCACGTAATGAGATTTAAAGACGACTGTTGGACTAGAGCTGTTACTGACTGGATTCCATGGGATGTCAAAAGACCGCATGGCCACCCACCTACCAGATGGTCAGACTTCTTCGTCAAGATCATGAATGATCGGTTTGAGGCCCTTCATGTTCCCGGAGCGAACAGATGCCATTGGGCTACACTAGCACGCGACAGGGACAAATAGAGACGTTACTGGCGCCCGCTCGAGCAAATCGAAGACTAAAGGGAAGTTAAGTGATTAAGTGAAGTGAATCCACTTTGATCTGACCTTTGTGTCTGTCATTAGACAGAGGTCAGAGTTCATTTTTTTGCAGGTAGCTATCCAGTTTACCCAGCACCACTTGTTAAAGAGGCTTTCCTTGTTCCACTTCACATTTCTTGCTCTATTGTCAAAGATTAAGTGGTTATATATTTGGGGGTCTGTGACAGAATATTCAACTTGGTTCCATTGGTGTGCAGGTCTGTTTCTAGCTCAGGACCATGCTATCTTAATTACTACTGCTTTGTAGTACAGTTTGATAGTTGGGAAAGTTGATGCCACCCATCTTCTTTTTCCCAAGGCTTGTTTTAGCTATTCGTGGGAGTTTATTGTTCCATATGAATTTCAGGAGTGTTTTTTCTATTTATTTGAAAAATGTCACACGCCCCTCCTTTACCTTGGTTGGATGATCAGGTTCTGTCCCTGATGCCGCCAGGTCCAGTGAATGTCTTCCCTGCCCTGTCCTGCCTAGTCTACTTGGCTCCTGTGAATGAAGACCAAGTTTTGTCCCATGCTACCCCGCCCCATGACACTTTGTCTTGTCCCTGCTCTGCTCCTCTATTCGGTATAAGTTTTCCCTAGCCTCTGGCCATGGCCATATGCATGAGATATTGGTTCCTTCTACTCTACTCTTTTTAGACCTATGCAGCCTCCGATACTGGGTCATGTTTCCAGGGAGCATAGCCAGACCTGAGAGTGTAGTGAGTACCAAGAATGCTGCTCGAGAGGGGAGAAGGGGAAAGGGGGAAGGGAGAGTGAGAGGGTGATTGCTAGGGAGAGGGAGAGGGAAGGCACAGGGGGCTTCCTTTTATTTGCTGCCAAATCCTACTCCCAGCCATCCCATTATCTATTCTGATTGGCTACCTGTTGCATGGGCAGACATTTAAAGTGAGCTGTTGCTCCATGCTTCAGCTCCTGCTATATTAGTGTTGCCTTCTTTTTCTATAAATACTGACATAGAGTTTTTGTGTATAAGTCCTTCACATTCTTTGAAAGCTCATCCTAGCTATTTAGTATTTTAGGAACTCTTTTGAATGGACTTGCCTTTATTGTTTCTCTTCAAGTTCATTATAGAAATGCAACGTATTTTTGCTATACTTTTTTGTAGTTTAAAGCATGCTAGTTTCAAATCCATTATAAGAGAACCTGTTACTCTCTACCTGTATATATCTTGTTTTCAATATCTTACTATTTCTAAGTAGAGTTTTTGTGACTATTATAGAGGATGACTTAATATTGCTTGCAGAGCAGTTAAAAGTAGCAGTGAATTTTTGCTGTTCTTGTCTGTACAGATTTATTATATTAGTCCTTCAAAACTAAGTTATAATCTAGCTAGATAGAGTATTCTTGTTGGGATGCAAATATAGTTCAACATGGTCTATGTGCCATGCAATTTTTCTCTCCCATAGGGTTTTGTTTGGTAATTCTGCTGTGAGTCTTTTGGGGTTTCTTTATATGTGAGTCTTTGTTTTGCTCTTATTGCTTTTAGGATTCTACCCTATCATCGACTTTTGATATTTTAGTTACAGTTTATCCTGGTCTTCTATTTGGGTTTATTTTATTTGGAACTCCATGAGGTTCCTTTATATGGGTATATGACTCTATCTTCATACTTGGAAATTTCTTGGCTATAATTTCTTCAAACAATAATCCTTCTTCTCTCTTTTCTCTCCTCCTGTAACCTGTATAACTTAGCTGTTATTCCTTTTGATGCTATCCCCGTAGGTATCTTTTCTTTATTTTTTTCTTCAGTCTATTTACATTTTTTGGTGGTATCACATATCTTATCTTCAAACACAGATTAATTTCATAGTCTTTTATTCCACTGTAATTTCATAGTCTTTTATTCCACTGTAGAATTTTCAGTCTCTTTAGAGATATTTTTAGTTAAGCTGTTTTCTTCTATAATTCTCTAATGTCTGATTCAATTTTTTTCGACATTCTCATTCTTTGTCTTTTCCTTGTTGGAACTAGCTTATATTGATTTGCTCAGTTCAGTGAACATACCTACCACTGTCACTATGAAGTTCTCATAAAGGACTTTAGGAAGTTCTTGAGTGCTTGTGGTGCTTTTGGGCTTTTGTCTTTGTTCATTAATACAGGTGTATTCTTTTGCTTCTTTCCTGATGCCATGTGAGGTTCAATTTTTGCAGAACTGGATGATATTAAATGAAGTACATTAGTAAATTGTTGCTAATTTCAGTCAGAGACGATGGCTTTCTTTTTCTTTGTCTCAATGCTGGAATTTGTGGCCACAAACATAGAACTTAATGTATCATATGTAGAAATAACACAATGGCCGGCAGACCAGTACTGTGTATCAGGGTTCACAGTTGCTGGTGCCTGAAAAGGACTATAGTTTTGGTGTACAGGAAATTGAGTTGGGCATTAAATATTTGCTCATGGACATGTAACCAGTGGCAGATAGTAACTACTAGGGTTTTTGTGTTTCTTGAGTGTGTGGCAGCTATTGTTTTGCTCTGTATGACCTGAGACATCACCTGTGGTCTAATGGAATAGTTTTATGAGGCCCGTGGCCCCAAGTTTGACTAGGCCTGGGCTCCAACCAGATGTTCAGATGTTCAAAAAATGGTCAGAGTATGGGCACAGCGGCAATAGGAGATATGTTGTATGCTTCCTTTTGTTCACTAAAGCCCTTTATTCCTCAGAGACTTCATTCAGACTGCGTGCTATAAATCAGATGTGTAGTGGGAGTAATTGACTTCATTTTTTCTGAAGTAAGCAGCTGTCATTCATCTGCACAGTCCTTATATTGGAATGGTGGATTTTGTACTCAGGCTATTTCTGGTTCCAAGAAGGTTAGACCTGGTATCTCTCTGCTGACCTGATATAGGACTCTGAGGTACAGCCTGCTGCAAACACCTTCCCAAGTATCTCTCCTGTACTTACTTCCTGACCATGCTTTATAATAATAGAATAATAGAATAAAATTGGGCACAGTTTGTTGGTTTTTTTTCCCAGGAATAGATTCTGCAACTTAACAGTCTCCACTTCACCCTTCCCCTCTTCAGCAGCATCATTCTCTTTAGCTTTTTAAGTTATGTTATTGCTCTTGGTACCAGAGTGGTGTTCTCAATGGAGAAGATGGCTAGATTTTCCAGTGAGCTTCTTCAGTAGGATCTCTTAGGATTCAGCATTTAATTCATATTTGATGCTATTTTTGATGTAGTGCTTTTGTATTGCTCCCTCTTCTGCCATCTTAGCCCCACCTCCAAACACTACTTTACATTGCCTACATTGCTATCTGTAGTAATTTCATATTCTTTTCAAGGCAAACAAAACTAAACAATGGGATTAAATTCAAGTTAAAAACATTTGCACATTGGAAGAAACTCATTAAAATGAAAATAAAACCTCATCAATGGGATAATACAGTCTTAAAATATGTGTGACAAAAAGCTAATATCTGAGATATATAAATTACTCACAAATATCACCTGTAATTAAAAAAATCCTATCTAATATGGTGAGAAGAGTTGAAAAGATGCTTCTCCAAAGTAGACTTAAAACTTGCAAAAACACAAATGAAAAAATTCTCCATATTACTTGTTATAAAATTGGGATAACAATGATTGCCAAAGAAACTTTCTGTTGTCTTCAGAAAATTCTTTAAAAACAAAACAAAACAAAAAAACTAGAAACTGGTGTTCACTGGTATGAGAATAGCCTATATCAAAAAGTTCAGAAACAACAGTTGTTGTGAAGTTCAGAAACTTTTATTCACTGTTGGTGTTAATGTAAACTGGTTAATACTATAGAAAATAGTATTTCTCAGTTAAAGAATTCCTGTAGCCCTGTCAAGAAGGCAGTCTGCTGTGTGTATGTGTGTGTGTATATGTGTATGTGTATGTGTGTGCATAGTTGCATGTGTGTGTACGGGAGGGGTAGGGAGGGAATCTGGGAACACTGGTGGAGCGAAGTTGACACGGTTGTTGGGATGGGTGCTGGAACATTGTATATCGAAAACTCAACTACGAATAGTTTGTAAATCACAGTGCTTTAATAAAATAAAATTAAAAAACTCAAAGTAGAACTACCATATGATGCAACAGTTCATATGTTTGTTGTATGCTCAAAGAATATGAAACATTAATTTGAAATGATGTGTAAACACCTGTGTTCATTGCAAAGCGATTTATAATAGCCAGAATCAGGAAACAGTTCAGATGTTCCACCAACAAGTCATATCTGTGAGTCTTTAGCTCACCAGCAGCTCCCAAATTTGAGATAATCAAATTATGAGTGAGCAGACATATGATATCTGGGTCAGTAGGAATAGATGAGATCACTGAGGAAGAAGAATAGAGGTGCCTTTTAATATTATTTACTCATCTATGTGACTTGGTTATCTAAAAATGGATTTGTGTGGGCTGATGTGTATGGAATAACTAAGCATCGGGAGATCCTTTTTTATCTCTATTGGAAATAAAACCTTATACTAGTATTTCATTTGACAGATCGATCTGATTGTCAGAGAACCTTTCTTTTTTCTTTTTTAAATTTTTATTAGTGAGACACCATGAGGTACAGTTGTAGACTTACAGCTTTTTGTTCTTGGGTTTCAATTATACAATGATCAAATACCCATCCCTCCACCAGTGCCCACTTCCCACCACCACGAATCCCAGTATACCTCCCATCCCCCATTTCCCCCATTCCGCCCATTCCCCCTGCCTCTGTGGCAGGGCATTCCCTTGTGTTCTCTCTCTCCTTTTGGGTGTTGTGGTTTGCAAAAGAAGTATTGAGTGGCAATCATGTTTGGTCTATAGTCTACTTTCAGCATGCTTCTCCCATCCTGGAAGGATCCTCCCAACACCCTTTATTTGGTGGTCCCTTCTCTATCTGAGCTCCCTTTTCCCCTAGCATGTGTGGCTGGTCTCTAAGCCATGGAGCAAAAATTCCTGATTGTCAGAGAAACTTTATGTTGCCTCAGGGAACTGTTTATAATTATAACATTTATTGATTAAGATTATTTGGCTTATAATATTGTTGATAATGCTTTCTCATGTACACGATACGGATCCTACAGCCATACCAATGTACCGACTCTCTCTCCCAAGAGTTCCAACACCCCTTTCTTTCAGACTCCCCCAACTCAATTTTGTGGATCACGTCTCCCATTTATGTTGCCTCTGGGCCTTTGTTGCTACCTTGCTGTGTAACTTTAAGTCACACATATGATAGAGATCATCCTATATCCATCTTTTTCCTTCTGTCAGACAGCATGACAATCTAGTTCCATCCACATTGCTGAAAATTGCACGATTTTGTTCTTTCTTATGTTAATTGCTGTATTTACTACAATAGCCAAGATATGGTAACAATCCAAATGCCTGACCATGGATGAATAGTTTAAGAAGTTGTAGAATATATAAACAATGGAATGCTCTGAAGCCTCAGGGAATTTTATTTATTTAAATTTATTTATTTATTTATTTGGCTTTAGGGCCACATCTGGTGGTGCTCAGGGTTTTCTCCTGGCTCTGAGTTCAGAAATCACTCCTGAACCGGGACCATGTGGGATGCTGGGGATTGAATCCAGGTTGGGTTCAATAATAGTAATATACTATTATATTTGCATCTGTAGCATTCTTCTCGCATTGTTCATCGATTTGCTCGAATGGGCATCAGTGACGTCTCCATTGTGAGACTTGTTTCTGTTTTTGGCATATTGAATACGCCATGGGGAGCTTGCCAGGCTCTGCCATGGGGGCAGGATATTCTGGTAGCTTGTCAGGCTCTCTGAGAGGGATGGAGGAATTGAACCCGGGCCGGCTGTGTGCAAGGCAAGCACCCTACCCACTGTGCTATCGCTCCAGTTTTTCTAATTTCTCCTTTGCTGTTTAGTCACTATCTGTCACTGTCCTCCCATTGTTCATCGATTTGCTTGAGCGGGCCCAGTAACGTCTCCATTGGAGACTTTGTTGTTACTGTGTTTGGCATACCGAATATATCACGGGTAGCTTGCCAGGCTCTGCCGTGCGGGTGAGATACTCTCGGTAGCTTGCTGGGCTCTCCGAGAGGGGCGGAGGAATCGAACTCGGGTTGACCATGTTGGCTGCGTGCAAGACAAACGCCCTACCGCTGTGCTATCACTCCAACCAGCTGTTTAGTCATTTCTTTGAATTGCAAAGTAAAACTATATTATTCACCCAAAACTATATTATTTCAATATAATTGAAAAAATTTTTTCAAGATAACACTTGTGATGAATGTATTTTTGATGAATCTGAAAGCATTTGGAACATGCTTGCTTTGTTGGATCAAGGTATGATTTTGATAATAGTCTATTATGCCCATTTAAAAAAACAAAATTTTTTGGAGAAAGTTAGAAAACGCTTGATTAGTGCATATATTTTATAAATCCTGGGGAAGTTAAAAAAGATCCCATTTTTCTTTATAGTTTACATCAGATTTAAAGATATATACTTATTTTTATAATTTTTAAATATCTAGCTTTTAGATTATAATAAGCAGTGTTATATGGTAGAAATGTTATAGGTTTTGTGGTCTGATATACTTTGGGTTTATTTAAATTCAGCGTTTGATATTTCCTGTGTGAATTAAACAGGATAGTTAACTATACTTTTCTGTTCTAATATTAATGTGAGGATAATTGTAACAATTATCTCAGTATTGTGATTATTGGACATTTCTATATTTGAAAATAAGAATACACCTTTTTCCCCATTTTACCTGAAAATTTTAGGTCACTTTTCTGCTTTGATACTTTGGAGGACTTTAGATAAAAATATTAGTTTTATGTTTTCAGAATATTTTTTGTAATACTGAGTTGATACATAAAATCTTTGGCTTTCTCTGTTGAAAAAAAATTCATTTTGACATTGTGATTATAAAGTTGTTTACAATCGGGTTTCAGGGATATATTATTCCCACCCACAATTTCAATACCCCGTGACCCCATCCCTCCACCAGTAAACCCAGGTTTGCTTCTATCTATAAACCTAGTTCTTAACAGATACATTTTGAAATTTGATTATTATAGATTGTATTCCATGCTTTTGGTAAAGTTGGGTCTAATCATTTAGATACAGCACAGATATATTTTATATATCTGTTCCTTGACCCTGTGTTACTTCCAGATCTCCTTTTTTTCTTCCTCTCCCTCTATCTCTTCTTCCCTAGTCTTTTTATTTTTGTAATCAAAGGCCAAGGGTTCACCAACCTTTTATACCTTCAATTCCCTTGTCATGTTACTCTGTATACCAAAGATCAGTGAGAATATCTGGTATTTATTCTTCTGACTTACTTCACTTAATATGGTGCCCTCCTGTTCCATCCAAGTTGAAGTGAATTATATATTTTATCATTCCTTGCAGCTGTGTGATTTTGTATATATATGTATATATATGTATATTCAACTCTTATTACTGGACAATTGTTTTGTTTCTATCTTCTGGCTATTGTACTAAGTTCTGCAAAAAAAATATGTGTCCATATAGCTTTTTATATGAATGTTTTTGGTATCTTTGTGGTAGATTCCAAGTAGTGGGATCACTGGGAGCTCTAGTCTTAGTTTTTTGAGGAATTTTCATATTGTTTTCTATAGGGGCTGAACCCGACAACATTCCCACCAGTAGTGCATGAGATTTTCTTTTTCACCACATCCCTGCCAAACACAGGTTATTTCTACTATTTTGATATATATCATCTTACTGGTGTAAGTTGGTATAGAAATACAACTTTTTCTGTATTAGTCTTTTTGCCTTCTGAGTTGCTATACTAGTTTATTGTTTCTGAAAGATTTTAGTGGCAAAAAATAAAATATTTTAGTGGGATCTATAACGGTTCCTCTATGTGTATTATATCATCTGTATAAAACGTAGTTTGACTTCTTTTCTAACTTGGATCCCATGATTTTTTTATTGCTTAATTGCTACAGCTAAGACTTCCAGAATGATATTGAATAATAGTGGAGAAAGTGAATATTCCTGCCTTGTGCCTGATCCTTAAGGGAAGAGTTTTGGTTTTCATTTTTGGTTATAATATTGGCTGTGGGTTTTTTGTAAACGGCTGCTAGTATTTTGATGAAGTTTACTTATATCCCATTTTTTTGAGGGTTTTATTATGAACGGGAAATATTCAATAATCATTCAGTGAACTCGAAAATATTATTTTGAAGTTTTAAGAGTTAAAAGTTTATAGGTTTTAGGTATACAGTGTGACCACACCGTGCCCATTACCAAAGTGTTTGGCTTTCTTTTTCAGGACTATTATAAAGTATATTAAAAACCACACAAACTAATTTTGTTATATCTGGGTTGCTTTTATATGAATTTACTGATAATTATGTTACCATTTTTTTTTGCAAAAAGGCCACAGTAATGAAAGCCATGTTTTGCCTTTGCTGTACATAATTGGATGACTTTATCAGATGCTAATATTCAGAGCACATCAACAGGAATCATTGAAAATGGGATTTGCATGAAAAGTCACAAGAACCAGTTAGCTCTGTCAAAAACCATATGATCAAATTTAGTGGGGGAAATAGATTTTGACCATAGCTAACCTCAGGTAATTTTAAAATGAAGAAAAGATAGCCAGGTTGCCTTTCTTAATGTTTAATTTGTGTTTCTTTTAATCATCAAAATGGGAAATAGTACATGTGATCAATGTCAGAAAACCTGTTAATTTACCTTTATTTTTCTAACATTTTACTGCAAATAATTGTAAGATATATAGAAAAAGTTGGAGAAAATTGTTCTGTGACTATTTACACTACTTTTATTCTGCTACTAATATTTTGTCATATTTGTATTATTACATTAACATTCATATGTTTAGTCTTCTATGCATTTCATTTTAGTGGCAAATTTTAAATAATGTATGCTTTCAGTGCCTTTAGTGCATCACACTTAAGTGTACATGTTATTGACATTCAATGTTAAGGGGCTGGAGAGATAGTAGGGAGGTTTAGGTGCTTGCCTTGCACATGGCAATTCCATCAACCCCAGTTCAATCCCAGGCACCACATAGGTTGCTTCTCTGAGCACAACCAGTAGTGATCGTTGGGCACAGAGATGAGTAAGCCCTGAACAATTGCCAGGTGTGGCCCAAGCTCCTCTTCCCCAAATAAACTCAGTATTTAAGTATTAAGTTCTTTATTTGAACTTAATAACTTAGTATTAAGTTCTTTATTTGAGTTAAGATTAAACGCAGTGAATTTCATGGACTTACCTGTACCATTTGGTTGGCAAATGCTTACACTGTGTAACTCAAGAACCTTATCAAGACAATAGAACATGACCATCTCTCCATCTAGTTCTCTCATGCCCTTTCAAAGTCAACTCTACACTTATTCCTATTCTCAAAGGTAGCCACTCTTGTGATATATTTTTGTTTTTACTGTAGACTCTTTAAATTATGTAAAATTTCATATGAATGGTACCATGGAGAATGCAATGCACTTTTTGCTTAAAACTTCTTTCACTTAATTATTACTCTCGAGATTCATTTTTTTATTACATCTGTTTATTCCTCTCCATTGGTAAATATTATACAGATTGTGGGCATACTCCTATTTATATTCTAGCTGTTAGCAATTTTTTGTGGATAGTGAATAATTGTGAAAAGACTGAAATGACTGTAAAGATTTAATAAGAAGATATTTTGTCATGTGTAAATACCTAGGAATGGACATTCTAGAAAGTAGGTGCATATTTATGTCAAAAGAAACTTCCAAATAGTGGCTGGAGAGATAGTATAGTGGGAAGGGCACTTACTTGGATGTGACCCACCTGGGTGCTATCCACAGCAGCCTGTGTGGTTAAGTCCCACCAGGGGTGATAACTGAGCCTAGAGCCAGGAAGAAGCCCCGAACACTGCCTGCTGTGGCCCAGAGGCAAAAAGAAAAAGAGAAAAAAAACACTCCAAAACAGTTTTGGTTTGTATCATTTTACATTCCCACTAAAATATATTAGCATTATGACCATCCATGTCATCACTGATACTGTCTTTTTTATTTATATTAGTAGACTTGTAGTGATGTGTCATTATATTCACTTTTAATGCTTATTTTAAAGTGTACTGATGACTAATGATGTTGAGCACCTTTTCATTTATTTAACCATTTGTGAAATATTTGTTCGAACCCTTTTCCCATTTTAAACTCTGTTTTTTGTTCTTACTAAGTGGAGTTATTTACATATTCTGTATACCAGTTCTTCATTGAATAAGTTTTTTTCTTTAAATATGTTTTGTATTTTCTCCTAGTTTGTGCCTAACCCATTCATCTTTTTTGTGTGTGGTATATTTTGTGGAGACTTTTTCCAATATAATGAATTATAATTTATCAGTAAATTTTTATTGCTTTTCCCCTCTCTTAGAAATATTTGTCTATGCCAAAAATCAGACTTCTGATATATATTACTTATAAGTTGGTTTATTTATTGAAAGTATTTAGATTTTGATGCTTTAATTAGTTAGAACTTCTTAAATACTAGTGGTGACATTAAATAAATCTAAATGTTTCTGCAAAAATATAGACAGTGGATCTTCTCCCCCACCAAATAAATACCAGGATAATTTTTAGTTTAGTTGAGCATTTTATTATTTATTTATTTATGTGCTTTTTGGGGGTCACACCCAACAATGCTCAGGAGTTAAGTCCTGGCTCTGCAGTCAGGAATTATTCCTGGCAATGCTCAGGGGACCATATGGGGTGCCAGAGATCGAACCCAGGTCGGCTGCATGCAAAGCAAATGCCTTACCCTCTGTGCTATTGCTCTGGCCCTGAGTATTTCATTTAGAGGATAGGGAAGTGATGACAAATGTGTATTTTTTTCAGGCAAGGGTTACTGTTATATAAAGTAATTCAAAAATTCCTGTTTTTTTTTCCATATTGACCATTGCCTAAATTATTTAATAGTTCTCTCTGAGCCAGTAGATCACAGCTTCCAGGCTTCATGCTTCCAACATATTACCAGGGGAAGGAGAATTATTTATGCTTGCTAATATAGCTGAAATTATATCTAAATTCTAAAGTCAATTAGAGATTCTAGACAGTGTGTAAATTTACATTATCCCCTAAAGAGCTATCACTTATGAGTAAAGTAGTGATTTTTATTAATAGATTTACTTTCATAGGTGTTCTGTTTAACCATTTTTTCTGTTAGAACAAATCAGCCATTTTGGTAAAAACACTTGTGCCTAAATATTTAAATGCCCTTCAGAAAAATGCCAAGAGTTGATTGAGGAAATTTATTTCAAAATTTTTGAGAGGATATTCGATAACATTTTAATGGGTAATTTTGAATACCGTATTAAGTATTTTAGTTTTTAATTTTAGCAGGGAATTTATAGATTTTTGACTAGGAAAGATATAGAGGAGTTAAAATGCAAACCGAAGAAAGCACCTATCCAAGAATCAGAATAAGTTCTGGGGCTTAGCATACAATGAATTACCATGAAAAATTTTGCAAACCTAGTTATCATTGTTTTTTTTAAATCACTGTCACCGTCCTCCCATTGTTCATCGATTTGCTAAAGCTGGCCCGGTAACGTCTCCATTGTGAGATTTGTTACTGTTTTTGGCATATCGAATACATCACGGGTAGCTTGCCAGGCTTTGCCGATTTTTTAATATTAGTTGTAAAAGTCTTGATGTGGATAACTGTGTTCCAGGATCTAATTTTATGTTTGGCCTTTAATTATTATATACTTCTACTAGGGCTGGAGTAATAGCACAGCAATAGGGCATTTGCCTTGCACACAACCAGCCTGGCCGAGCCGGGTTCGATTCCTCTGCCCCTCTCAGAGAGCCCGGCAAGCTACTGAGAGTATCTCGCCCACATAGTAGAGCCTGGCAAGCTACCCGTGACGTATTTGATATGCCAAACACGGTAACAAGTCTCACAGGGGAGACATTATTGAGCCTGCTTGAGCAAATCGATGAACAATGGGAGGACAATGCTACAGTGCTACATACTTCTACTAGATCTATAGCCTGGAAATCTCCCGTGGCATATTCGATATGCCAAAAACAGTAACAATGATGTGTCTCATTCCCCTGACCCTGAAAGAGCCTCCAGTGCGGCACCATTGGGAAGGATGAGTAAGGAGAGGCTGCTAAAATCTCAGGGCTAAGACGAATGCGGACATTACTAAGACGAATGCAGACATTACTGGTGCCCGCTCAAACAAATCAATGAATAACAGGACAACAGTGATGCAGTGATACAGATCTAGAGTAACAATGTATGTGTGTCTGTGTGTGTGTTATGGAATTTATGGTGGTGCTACTAGTGGATCATCTTCCTACTTCCCGGTCACGGTCCTCCCGTTGTTCATTGATTTGCTTAAGCGGGCCCAGTAACGTTTCCATTGTGAAACTTTGTTGTTACTGTGTTTGGCATATCGAATATATCACAGGTAGCTTGCCAGGCTTTGCCGTGTGGGCGAGATACTCTTCAGTAGCTTGCCGGGCTCTCCGAGAGGGACAGAAGAATCGAACTCAGGTCAGCCATGTTGGCTGCGTGCAAGGCAAACGCCCTACCCGATGTACTATCGCTCCAGCCCATCTTCCTACTTAGAACATTTACTGTTTCTTTTTCAGTGGCTTTCTTTGAAATCTGTCAGGGTTCCTCCCAGCCATTTTTCTTAGACCTTGTGTTAGATCTGTTTCTATTACCTGCTTAAAACCCATATTAAGTTCACAATCATTTGATCAGTGGAACTCAGCCAGTGGAGAAAAGTCAATAAAAGATAAACATTTGATTCCTTATTTTTTTAGTGAAGCAAAATAGTTTTATTGAAAGAAATCTTCTTAGAGAAATGTGAAGGGAAAGAAAGAAATAACATGTTTAAGAGAGAACACAGGCAGAGAACACTGGGTTCTCCAGAGTGGGAGAAGCTGAGGCTGGCTTTTGGAAGAAGGATTATATACAAATTCTCCAAATTGTCATGGCCTGCAGCTCTCTATGGGCTAGAATGATAGCACAGTGAGTAGGGCATTTGCCTTGTGCACAGCCAGCCTGGCCGAGCCGGGTTCGATTCCTCCACCTCTCTTGGAGAGCCCAGCAAGCTACCGAGCATATCTCACCTGCATGGCAAAGCCTGGCAAGCTACCCATGATGTATTCGATATGCCAAAGACAGTAACAAGTTTCACAATGTTACTGGGCCTGCTTGAGCAAATTGATGAGTAAGGGGAGGATAGTGATAGTGATAGAGACAGTACTCTACAATTGGGCATTGTCACAAAGAAAACCTTGGAGGATTGATGATCTTTTAATTAATATTCTTATCAAGAACTTTTAGATTCTGCATAAGCTTCTCCATTGCTGGAGAGATTTGGCTCATTTCTGGGTAGTGCTTCCTGTTATGTATCTGAATGGTTCCTCAGTTTCTCCATGGCACAAGGAGCTCAATATTTATATCTCAAAGACATGTGTTCCTTATGCCTTTGGACTATTTCAGAGCTAGGCAAATTCTTAGTTTTATTAGTTTGCCCAAAACTCATTATCAGGCCTCCCACATCTACCCACAGCATTTCCCCTAGAGATTTCACCCCCTTAAACCTTTAAGGTGTATGAGGATAAAGGGCTACCATTTATGACTGCTTCCTTCTGGCAAAGGGTGTAAACCTGTCTATATAAGGGAGTAGAATTCCATGCTTAGTATTGATGGAGCCTGGGCAGTAGTTTATTGGGTTCCACAGTTGTCAGTCAGAAAGAGAAATCAGATAAACAATAAGTTTAAAAAATACTAGGCTCTGAAGAAGAAAAGCTTTTCTGGTCTAGTAAGCAACGAGTTTTTTTTAAGGAATCAATAAAATAATGTCCGTAGCATATAGCATATATTCACTTCTTTTGCACTGTGATGAGTTTGCTTTAAAAGAAAGTGTTACTCCTGGGTATATATCCCAGAGAGGTAAAAAAGTATAATCGAAGTGATGTTTGCACTTGTTTGTTCATTGCAGCACTGTTTACAATAGCTAGAATCTGGAAAAAACCTGAGTGCCCGAGAACAGATGACTGGTTAAAGAAACTTTTGTACATCTACACAATGGAGTACTATGTAGCTGTTAGAAAAGCATGAAATTTATATACATGTGGTACTACATGGAAAGTATCATGCTAAGTGAAATGAGTCAGAAAGAGAGGGACAGACATAGAAAGATTGCTTTCATCTGGGGAACATAAAGTAACAAAATAGGAGACTAACACCCAAGAATAGCAGAGTACCAGGTTTTAAGTACCAGGAGGTTTACTCCATGGTTTGGAGGCCAGCCACACACGCTGGGGGAAAAGGCAGCTCAGATAGAGAAGGGAGCACCAAATAAAGGGTGTTGGGAGGATACCCCCAGGATGGGAGATGTGTGCTGAGAGTAGACTCTAGACCGAACATGATTGCCACTGAATGCCTCTTTTGCAAACCACAGCACCCAAAAGAAGAAGGAGAACAAGGGTTAATGCCCTGCCACAGAGGCAGCGTGGGATGGGGGAGGGGGGGCAGGGGGTAGGAGGGATACTGGGATCAGTGGTGGTGGAGGATGGGCACTGGTGGAGGGATGGGTATTCGATCATTGTGTAACTGAAAACCAAGCACAAAAATTTGTATATCTACAACTGTACCTCATGGTGTTTCACTAATAAAAATATAAATAAATTAAAAGAAAGTGTTAAATTAGCTTCTGTTTCTGTATGATAGAGGGAAAAGTCTAGTTATTTTTAAGAACATTTTTATTTTAAAATTTATTTTTAGTTTGTTAAAGAGCAGTGATTTACAAAGTCATTGATAGTTAAGTCTTAGGCAACCAGAATTCCACAAGAATCCCACACCCAATGTCTACTTCCCTCCACCAGTGTTCCCATGCTCCCTCCTGTCTCACTACCTACCACAACCCTTGACAGGCACCTTTTAAATTTCAGTGGTTGTAGTTCAAAGCTCATGTTTTCAGTTTTGTTGAATGTGTGATTTGAATATATAGCTATACCACTTTCCCACATCATGTGTATGCCTGAGGCCTCTGACCCTTGTTCCCTCATTAATTTTCTTTCTCATTATCTTTCTTCCCTCCTCAATTTTTTTCATTGTCTGTCCTTCTTCTACTCTGGGGTGATCTGAGCATCTCCCTTTACTACATTACTTTTCCTCATTTAGTTATTCTGTATACCACAGACAAGTGAGATCATCCTCTGTTTGTCCTTCTTCTGAATTCACTCAACGTGATTTTTTTAAAAAAATGTTTTATTAGTGAAACACCATGAGGTACAGTTGTAGACTTACAAATTTTTGTGCTTGGGTTTCCGTTGTACAATGATCGAATACCAATCCCTCCACCAGTGCCCATTTTCCACTACCACTGATCCTAGTACCCCTCCCACCCCCCTTATTCCCACATCCCAACTTGCCTCTGTGGTATGGTACTCTCTTTTGTTCTCTCTCTCCTTTTGGGTGCTGTGGCCTGTAAAAGAGGCATCGAGTGGCAACATGTTCAGTCTAGAGTCTAGTCTCAGCATGCTTCTCCCACCCTGGGGGGATCCTTCCAATACCCCCTCATTTGGTGCTCCCTTCTACATATGGGCTGCCTTTACCCCTAGAGTGTGAAGCTGGCCTCCAAGCCATGGAGTAAACCTGCTGGTATTTATCTCGGCTATTCTTGTGTGTTAGTCTCCTATTTAGTTACTTTATTTTCCCCAGATGAATGCAATCTTTCTATGTCTATCCCTCTCTTTCTGACTCATTTCACTTAGCATGATACTTTCCATGTAGTAACACTTGTATGTAAATTTCATGACTTCATCCTTTCTGACAGCTACATAGTATTCCATTGTGTAGATGTATCAAAGTTTCTTTAACTAGTCATGTGTTCTCAGGCACTCAGGTTTTTTCCAGATTCTAGCTATTGTAAACAGTGCTGCAATGACCAGACAACTGCAGATGTCGCTTCGACTATACTTTTTTGCCTCTCCCGGGTATATTCCCAGGAGTGGAATTGCTAGGTCAAATGGGAGCTCAATTTCTAGTTTTTTGAGAATTGGCCATACTGTTTTCCAGAAGGGCTGAACCAGTCTGCATTCCCACCAGCAGTGAAGGAGGGTCCCTTTCTCGCCACATCTGTGCCAGCACTGGTTGCTTTTGTTCTTTTGGATGTGGACCAGTCTCTGTGGTGTGAAATGATATCTCATTGTTGTTTTGATCTGCGTTTCCCTGATGATTAATGATGTAGAGCATTTTCTCATGTGTCTTTTAGCCATTCGGATTTCGTCTTTGAGGAAGTTTCTGTTCATTTTGTCACCCCATTTTCTGATAGGGTTGGATGTTTTCTTCTTGTTGAGTTCAACCAGTGCTTTGTATATCCTTGATATCAACCCCTTGTCAGATGTGTATTCGGCGAATATGCTTTCCCATTCTGTAGACTGTCTTTGTATTTTGGTCACTGTTTCTTTTGAGATGCAGAAGCTTCTTAGTTTAAGATAGTCCCATTTGTCTATCTTTGTTTTTACTTGCTTAGCCAGTGGCATGACATCTTTGAAGACACTATTAGCTTCAATGTCATGGAGGGTTTTGCCGACTTTTTCTTCAATGTACCTTATGGATTCCGGTCTGATGTTGAGGTCTTTAATTCATTTTTATCTTACTTTTGTACATGGTGTTAGGCAGAGATCTAGGCCCATTTTATTTGCATGTAGCCATCCAGTTTTGCCAGCACCATTTGTTAAAAAGGCTTTCCTTACTCCACTTCACATTTCTTGCTCCTTCATCAAAGATTAGGTGATTATATGTTTGGGGGGAGATGTCAGTACATTCAACTCTGTTCCATTGGTCTGCTGTTCTGCTTTTGTTCCAGTTCCATGCTGTTTTAATTTTTACTGCTTTGTAGTAGAGTTTGAAGTTAGGGAGCTTGATTCCTCTCATTTTCTTTTTCCCAAGAATTGCTTTAGCTATACTTGGGGGCTTATTGTTCCATATAAATTTAAGGAGTGTTTGCTCCAGTTCTTTGAAGAAAGTCATGGGTATCCTAATAGGGATCACGTTGAATTTGTACAGTGCTTTGAGAAGTATTGCCATTTTGACAATGTTAATTCTCCTGATCCATGAACAGGGGATATTTTTCCATTTCCTTGTGTCCTCTTTTATTTCCTGAAGCAGTGTTTTATAGTTTTCTTTGTACAGGCCCTTTACTTCTTTAGTTAAGCTAATTCTTAGGTAGTTGAATTTCTGGGGCACAGTTGTGAACGGGATTGTTTTCTTCATGTCATTTTCTTCTTTCTCACTATTTGCATATAGGAACGCCATGAACTTTTGGGTATTGATTTTATAGCCTGCCACTTTACTATACAGATCTGTTATTTCTAGGAGTTTCTTGGTAGAGGTTTTAGGGTTCTCTAAACCTAGATATCATATCACATATCATCTGCGAATAGTGAGAGCTTGATTTCTTCCGTTCCTACTTGGATGCCATTAATATCTTTTTCTTGTCTAATCGCAATTGCAAGTACTTACAGTACCATATTGAACAGTAGTGGAGAGAGTGGACATCCTTGTCACATCCATTATCTTAAGGGGAAGGCTTTTAGTTTTTCCCCATTGAGGATGATGCTTGCTGTAGGCTTGTGATAGATGGCTTTAACTATATTGAGGAAAGTCCCGTCTATCCCCAATTTGGCTAGGGTTTTCATCATAAATGGGTGCTGGATCTTGTCAAATGCTTTCTCTGCATCTGTTGATATGATCATATGATTTTTATCTTTTCTTGATATGATGGATTATATTGATTGATATCCGAATGTTAAACCATCCTTGCATCCCCAGGATGAATCCCACTTGGTCATGGTAAATGATCTTTTTGATTAGTTGTTGAATTCTATTTGCTAGTATTTTGTTGAGAGCCTTTGCATCCGTGTTCATCAGGGATATATGCCTGTAGTTTTTGTGTGTGTGTGTGTGTGTGTGTGTGTGTGTGTGTGTGGTGTTTTTGTTTCCTTTTGGTGTTAGGGAGATATGCGCTTCATAGAAACTGTTTGGGAGGATTTCTGTTTTTTCAATTTCTTGGAAAAGCTTGAGAAGAACTGGCAATGTATCTACTTTAAATGTTTGGAAAAATTCGCTAGTGAATCGATCTGGACCTGGGCTTTTGTTTTTGGGAAGACTTTTGATTACAGTTTCAATTTCCTTGATGTTAATAGGTCTATTCAGGTACTCTATATCTTCTTGATTCAGCTTCGGGAGATGATAGGAATCCAGGAATTTATCCATTTCTTCTAGGTTCTCTTGTTTTGTGGCATACAGACTTTCAAAGTAGTCTCTGATGATCTTTTGAATTTCTTTGGTTTCTGTTGTGATATCCCCATTCTCATTTCTTATTCGGTTTACTAGGGTTCTCTCTCTCTGTTTCTTTGTGAGTGTTGCTAGTGGTTTATCTATCTTATTTATTTTCTCGAAGAACCAACTTTTAGTTTCATTGATCTTTTGGATTGTTTCTTTGTTTTCCATGTCATTGATTTCTGCTCTAAGTTTTATGATCTCTTTTCTTCTGCCTACTTTGGGACCCTTCTGTTGATCCTTTTCTAAGATCTTGAGCTGTGAAGTCAAGTCGTTTATGTGCATCCTTTCTTCCGTCTTGAGATATGCTTGCGGGGCTATAAATTTTCTCCTTAATACAGCTTTTGCTGCATCCCATAAGTTCTGGTAGCTTGTGTCTTCATTCTCATTTGTTTCCAGGTATCTTTTGATTTCGTTCTTGACTTCCTTCCTGATCCATTCATTGTTCAGCATTGAGTTGTTTAATTTCTAGGTGTTTGATTTGGTTCTCCGAGTCTGTGTGTGATTCATTTCTATTCTCAGTGCATTGTGGTCTGAAAAGATTGTTGGTGGTATTTCTATCTTCCTGACTCTACTGAGGTATGTTTTGTGGCCTAGCACATGGTCTAGTTTGGAAAATGTTCCATGCATATTGGAGAAGAGTGTGTATTCTTTCTTTTGGGGGTGTAAAGCCCTGTACAGGTCTATAAGTCCTTTCTCTTCTATTTCTTCTTTCAAAGCCAGTGTTTCCTTACTGAGTTTTGTTCCTGTTGATCTATCCAGAGGTGATAGGACGATTCAACGTGATATTTTTAACTGGCAACCAGGCTGCAACAAATTTCATGATTTCATGATTCCTTACAGCTGCATAGCATTCCGTTGTGCCTATATAACACATTTTAGTAATCCATTCATCTGTCATTGGACATCTAGGTTGATTTTTTATTTTACCTGTTGTACTTAAAGCACTATAATGAAAATGGTGTGTAAATGTCCTTTTGAATGATTTTTTTTTTTTGCATTGGGGTAGATGTCCAAAAGTAGAATTGCTGGGTTATATTGTTGCTCAATTCTATGTTTGCTGATGACTCTCTATACAGTTTCCACAGGGGTTGAATCAGACAGTATTCCCACCAGCAGTGGAAGAGAGTTCCTTTTTTCACCACATCCCTTCCAACACAGATTTTCCACACTATTTTTGACATGTGCTATTCTTGGTGTAAAATGATACCTCCTTGTCATCCTGATTTGTATTTCCCTAATAATAAGTGAGGATAAGCACTTTTTCATGTGTCTGTTGGTCATTCACCTGTCTTCCTCTGAGATTTGTCTGTTCATTTCTTCTCCCCATGTTTTTCTGTTGATCTTTATAAGAACTTTATATATCCTGATTATCAACCTTTTATCTAGTATGTTTAATGTGAATATTTTTCCCAGCTTAGTTAGTTTCAGTCCATCATTCTCTTACTATGCTGAAACACTTAATTTTATGTAGTCCCCTTTGTTTATTTTTGATTTAGTGGCAACATATCACTGAACACATCTTTGAGGTCTAAGTCTTCAAGAATATTTTCCTCAGTGTACTTCATAGTTTTTAGTTTCATCTCAGGTCTTAATTCACTTTGAATTAACTATTTTGTGAGATGTAAGGCATGGGTCCATCTTTAATTTTTCATGTGGTTATTCAATTATTTGCTCGAGCGGGCCCAGTAACGTCTCCATTGGAGACTTTGTTGTTACTGTGTCTGGCATATTGAATACTCTCGGTAGCTTGCCGGCTCTCCGAGAGGGGCGGAGGAATCGAACTCGGGTCGGCCATGTTGGCCGCTTGTAAGGCGAACGCCCTACCCGCTGTGCTAGGAGAGATAACACAGCGGTAGGGCGTTTGCCTTGCACGCAGCCAACATGACCGACCCGAGTTCGATTCCTCCGCCCCTCTCGGAGAGCCCGGCAAGCTACCGAGAGTATCTCGCCCGCACGGCAGAACCTGGCAAGCTCCCCATGACGTATTCGATATGCCAAACACAGTAACAACAAAGTCTCCAATGGAGAAGTTACTGGGCCCGCTCGAGCAAATCGATGATCAACGGGAGGGCCTTTACCTTACCTTACCTTATTCAATTATACACAGAGACTATAAAACCCAGCTTCCAGAAGCACGTGGCTGCATTTGCAGCCACGCAACATCTTATTATCTCGTTTTTCCTTTGGAGAACCCGGCAGGCTACCGAGAGTATCCTGCCCGCATGGCAGAGTCTGGCAAACTTCCCGTGTCGTTCTCAATATGCCAAATACCAGTAACAGTGATGGGTCTCATTCTCCTAACCCTGAAAGAGCATTGAATATGGCTCTTTTAAAATCTCAGGTCTAGGAAGAAGGAGACGTTACTGGTGCCTGCTCGAGGCAATCGACTAACAACAGGATGATTGTGATTCAGTTTTACCAGAACCATTTTTGAAGAGGCTGTCCTTCATTTCATGTTTTTGGCCCCTTTATCAAAAACTAACTGTCCACAAATACTCATTTTTCCAACCCATGAGCATGGACTAGTTTACCACTTCCTAAGGTCTTTTTCTAACTTTCTTTAGCCATTTAAGGTTGTCATAGTATATATCTGCCACGTCTTTTGAGTACTTGAGTTCTAGGTACTTGGTACTTTTGGACACTACTTAAAACAGAATGGACTCCTTGGTTGCTTTCCCTGATTCATTCTCTGTATGTAAAAATGGGACTGATTTTTGTGTGTTGACTTTGTAACCAACTACGTTGCTTATTGATTTATTGCTTCTAGGAGCTTTTTTTAAAAATTACTTTTAACTTTTATTCTATGAAACTTCTTAGGGACTAATTTGGAAAGGTAGTAGGATGATCTTGAGTCCCAGTGACAGGAATGCCAATATTTTCTTTCCAGTCCACAGTGTATATACATATATATTTTTTGCGGGGTCGGGGAGCACAACAGAACTTGGGGACCCTGCCTTACTATACATAATCTAGCTGGATGCGGTGGGGGGGTGGGGGGGAAGCAGGGGAGGGCACACCCAACAGTGCTTGGGGACTCCTCTTTGAAATATGTAGTCCAGTTAGGTGGGAGGCTTGATTGCTGGGTGCTAGGGATCACCAGGGTTCCCCCTGATTCCACTTGAGTGTCAGATTTGGGGCCTGCCTCATACATGCAGTGCTCACACTTCACCCCACTGAGTACTCTCTTCCTGGCCCTGCCAAGTCTGAATTTTAGGTGTGAACACACCGGCATATCAAACCAGAAACTTCAGTATTTTACAAGTTTGATTCCTGATTTAAAATGAAAGTATACATATGATAGAACACTTGGAAAATACTTAAATGTCTAAAGAAAATTAGTCACCGAGAATTCCATTAGCCGAAAATAGCCATAGTCAGTAATGTCCCATCCTCTGGGTCTTTTCCTATCAACTTTCTCTTTTATATCACAAAACTCACGCACAAAGGTTTTTGAAAGTGGCAAGTGATAACAAAAGAAATGTGGAGGCAGTGTTTATCACTGAAATTATTCTACAGATTTTCAAAACACTGTCCACTGTCCTCCCATTGTTCATCAATTTTGCTCGAGTGGACCCAGTAACGTCTCCATTGTGAGACTTCTTGTTACTGTGTTTGGCATATCAAATGCACACTGGTAGCTTGCCAGGCTTTGCTGTGCAGGCAAGATACTCTCGGTAGCTTGCCGGGCTCTCCGAGAGGGGCAGAGGAATCGAACCTGTCTCAGCCAGGCTGGCTGCGTGCAAGGCTAACGCCCTACCCTCTGTGCTAAAGGCAGAAAATAATTAGGTTCTCTGTCATTCACACCATCAACAATTTATCTGTAAACCATTAAGCCACTACAGTATATCCTGACAAATTATCATGGGCAAGTTTTTCTTATTTTACATTCAAGTGTGTCTAAACCATTTATTTGCTGATAACACACATCAACCTTTCAATGACATATAAATGTTCATCTAGGAGAGACAACAGTTGTAGTCTTTTGGTGACAAGGTTTTAGTATCTCTCCCACAGTGAAGAATACAGAATATGCCTGAAACGTGCATACTTTAATTTACATACAAGGCGTTTATCAAGACACAAGGAAGTTCTGAATGGTGGCAATGGTTCTGATATTATTAAAATCCCAAATAATTTATTATCAAAACTTAAATCCAAACTTAAGTCATACATACAGTTAATAGCCCTTTACAACAGCTGTTACTGAAGCTTGGTGACTGAAGTTTCTATGCACTGTGGAAGGCAGTGAGAAAAGCAGAAGAGAACTTGAGTTTGAATATTGATTGAGATCATTCAGCTTCTCTGCTTAAACGCTCATGACACACTGAATGAAGTCATCCTATGGGAAATTCACAACACCTTGCTAAGTAGTATCTCATCTTTGAAAGCTGTTAGTGCTCAAAGTTTGACACAGCAGGCAGTGCAGTCATCAAAGGTGATCTTTCCATTGGTGCTGTATCATTTTGCAATTGAATTCACAGCCTGGGTACTCAACCTAAATCCCATTGTGGTCAGTGCCTTCTGCAATTCCTGAGGATCCATAGTTCCACTTCTATTGCTGTCAAAGCTGATGAAGTGCTGTCGCCAGCCATTGAGTACAGCCCAGAGCTCCTTAAACTCACTGAAACCCATTGTGCCCGACATATCTCTATCCAGCAGTCTCCAGGTTAAAAGGTTTGTATCCGCCTGCAATGCCCGACTGGGTCAGGCATCTCTGCAATTCATCTGCATCAATTTGTCCATCCTGTCCAGCAACAGCAGCAAAGTAACCATAGAGCAGATCCTGAGTTTGGCCGGGAAATGCAGGCCCTCCAGGAGCCCCTCCATAACCACCAGGGTAGTAGTCACCAGTGCCGGCACCTGGGTACCCTGGGTAGGCCATGGTGCAGACTGAGCGGCCACCACCCTGTGCCCCACCTCCCCGCGGCTCCCGGGCCCGCGCCTCTAGGAGCTTTTTTGTGGACTCATTAGGATCTTCTGGATATTTTATCATGTCATCTGAATTTTTGAATATAGTGATAATTTGACTTATTTTCTAACTTGGATCCCCTTGATTTTTTTTTTTTTTGGGTGATTGCTAGCCAGGATTCTAATACCACATTTAATAAAAGTGGAGACAGTGAACATCTTTCCCTTGTTCCTGGTCCCCAATCTCAAATAGAACTCTTTCAGTTTTTTTTTTCAGGTGGACTGTATCACTGTAGCACTGTCCTTTCATTGTTCATCGATTTTCTTGATCGGGCACCAGTAATGTCTCCATTGTGAGACTTGTTGTTACTGTTTTTGGCATATCTAATACACCACGAGGAGCTTGCCAGGCTCTGTCGAGCGGACAAGATACTCTTGATAGCTTGCTGGGCTCTCCGAGAGGGATGGAGAAATTGAACCCGGGTTGGCCACATGTAGGGCAAATGCTCTGCCCGCTGTGCTCACACAGATGATTTCTCTTGCTCTCCTACAGGACCCTCAGGTCATGAATAACAAGCTTAGGGCATGATCTTCTCATTGTCAGGCTAAGCCAGGTCCTAAGGAAAGTGTGCTGTCTACTGCTGGCCTCCTTCTCCAAATTCCCTTTGCCCAACTGGCCTCCACAGACCCTAGCAACTGGTCTCACATGTGCCCCCTTCCCCTGCCAGTGTTATTTTTCTCACAACAATGAGATCAAGTATAAAATAACATTTAATGTAATATACTTTAGATTCCAGAGTTAAAAACTTATATATGTAAATGAGAATTGGCATTTTATTATATTGTATTAAATGGTTTTAATTTTCTTATTCACACAGGTCAAAATTATGTAATAATCAACAATTGGCTCTTACTGATTTATTTCCAATTTGCCATTTCTTAAAATTTTGTTGGAATAAGCAACATGAAATAAATTTGTTCCTAAGGGGGCAGGTTGGGTTTGGGAGGGAAACTGGGCTTATTGGTTGAGAGATGGTCACACCGATGGTATTGGTACACTAAAATCTTGATGAAACAACTATATAATGAACAACTTTGTAAATTATGGTGTTTTTAATGAAATTAATTAAATTTTAAAATAAAATCTTTTTCACAATCGTGATTATTTTGGAAAGGGGATGGGTGTGATTCAGATATTTGAGATGACTTCTTCAGTTGTGGGCAAAGCTCTGTTTCTTGTCCGGAGTGGTAGTTTTAAAACTGTTCACTTTATAATTCATTCCTAAGTTAAAAGTATGCTTGCTGTAATTTTCTATATGCGTTTATTGAGGGTGTGAGGTTGGGGATTTGGGCCACATCCTTGGTGCTCAAGAGCTCAGTAGTGACCCCTGGTGGTGGTCAGGGAACCACATGTGGTTCCACAGTTCCAAATCAGGGTAGGCCTTAACTCATGTACTCTCACCAGCCTATGTGTTAATATTTATTATTATTATTTTTTGTTTTTTTGAGGGTCACATTCGGCGATGCACAGGAGTTACTCTTTGCTCTGCACTCAGGAATTACTCCTGGCAGTGCTCAGGGGACCACATAGGATGCTGGGAATTGAACCCGGGTTGGCCATGTGCAAGGCAAACACCCTACCCGCTTTGCTATCGCTCCAGCCCCCTATGCGTTTATTTTAATAAAATGTTTTAAAACAAAAATAAAACAGAACAATTATATTCAGAGAAATTTAAATATGAACTAAAATATCAGTAAATTTCTGTTACATTTTAGGTACAATGATTATATTTTATTTAAATAATTTATATTATGTACAATGATAATTTATTATTGTGGGTACATTTGATAATGGTGTTGTAGTTATATATATTGTTATTTTGGTAAGAACTACATTCTGAAGTATCTGCTATTATTTACTTTAAAATACTTTATAGGAGACAAGAAAAATAAGCCAAGAGTAAGCCCTGAGCACTACTGGAATATACTATAACGGTCTTTAGATGAATTTCTATATATTATAATATTGCTTAAATTTGAATCAATTTACAAAATTGTTGGTATCTTGACAATTAAATTACATTGTTTTCTCTTTGCTTATTATTACATAAGATAGTGGGATATTTTATAACGGGATGTCAAGTGATCAAGTGATCAAGTGATTATGCATTTAGTAAACTTTTTTTTTGCTCATTTTTGTATCACACAGAGTGGTACTTAGGATTATCCCAGACTTGGTGCTTTGGGTCATATCCAGTGGTGGTTGTATGGGAAAAAATATGGTGGTGGAGATAAAACCCTGCCTCACATGCAAAGTGTGTGCACTGACCCTTTAAGTTCTTTGTCCCCAAGTAAACTTATTTGGGTGGAGCGTTTTGGGCCATAACTGGCAATGCTCAGGGCTTACTACTGGTTCTGTGCTCAGGGTTCACTCCTGGCAGGGCTGAGGGAATTGTACTAGGAATCTAACCGGGATTGGCCACACGCAAGGCAAGCATGTTACCCTTTGTACTATGTCTCCACTCTCATCAAATTTCAACATAAAATTTTTCAAGCCAGGACACATGTGGCAGTTCATTTACCAGCATTGTTCAGAGACTCATAAACAAATCTTGAAAGATATCAACTAGCAGCAAAAAATTTTTGGATACAGGTTCCTGACAAGACATCCTGAGCAGTCTTGGGAGGGGGCAGGACAATTTTCCCCCCTATCAAAGCTCCAGCAGTTGCATTCATATTCCAAAAGTTGTCTCCATGCCTCTAGCCAGACTGCCCAGTTAAATATTCTGGATTTTAGAAGCCACATCTCCAAACTCTACAATACTAACACCCCAGTAGGAGCACACCAGATTAGATGTGAATGTAATGTGTAAACCAACTAATCTCACTAACAAAAACATTAACAGAGAAGGCTTAATTTACAGGAACAGTTTAGGAAACCCTCAGGCAAGGACTTAATGTCCCCATGTTGAGATGCAACAATTGTCACAAATTTTCTTTTACTGAGATATTTTTTTATCATTCTATTAGTCATTTACTGGCAACAAGCAATATAAAACAAATCAGTGTGAACCTGCTGCGGGGGTAGACTTGGGTTGTTGGTGGGTAAAATGAAGACAATGGCGGAGGCAAAGTGACCGTGGTAGTGTGAATATCAGTGCTGAAATATCGAATGCCTATCACAATTCATCATGAACAATTTTGTAAACCATGGTGTTTAAATTTGTTTCGTCTACATATATAACACACTTCAGGTGGGCATTTTTTAAAAATAAATCACTTTGAGATACACAGTTACAAAGTGGCTCATGATTGGATTTTCTTCATACAGATTCCAACAATGTCCTTTAACCAATATACATTTCACATAAAAATGTCTCCAGTTTCCCTCCTTCCACCCCACCCCCAGTCTACCTGTATAGTATGCACCTTTCTTCTCTCTCTCTCTCTCTCTCTCTCTCTCTTTCTCTCTCTCTCTCCATTATTGTCCCAATGATCATTTCCAACTATCATTGTCATAGCAGTCAATTCTCTATCCTAATTCCCCTCTCCCCTCACTTGTGACTATTTCTTCTTTAAAGAAGTTTCAGTTCATCTCTTCTTCCCCTCCCCTTTTTTTGATGAGTTGGAATTTTTCTTGTAAAATTCTAATGTGCTTTGTATATTTTGGAAATTAACCCTTTAGCAGATAAGTGGTTGGCAAAAAGATTTTCCCAGTCTTTGGTCAGGCTTTGTATTCTGATCATCGTTTCTTTTGAGGTGCAGAAACTTCTTGATTTAATGCAATCTTGTTTATTTTTGCTCCCCTTTTTGGTCAGGGGTATTTCATCCTTAAAGATGCTTCTAGCTTCAGTGTCATGGAGAGTTCTGTCTTTATGTTCCTAACAGATTCTAGTTTGATATCAATGTCTTTAATATATTTTAATTTGAGTTTTATGCATTGCATTAGAGACCTGAGTTCATTAATTTGTAGCATGTGACTGGCCAGATTACTCATCACCACTTGACTTTCCTTGCTCTACTTCATATTTTTAGGTCCTTTATCAAAGGTTATCTGACAATATACCTGTGGGTCTGTCTCTGGATTTTCAATTCTATTTCATTGATTTGGGTCTGGTATTTTTTCAGTATCACACTGTTTTATTTACTATATTGCTTTGTAGTACAATTTTAAATTGGGGAATTTCCAACTTTTACTATTTTTCCATTTCAACTGGAAATCTGTAGTCAAAACAGACTTGCCATGAAATAATTCAAAGGGACTAAGTTGAAGTGAGGGAAGCTCCTTATTATGCATTGTCTAGTGCAGTAGAAAAATTTTACAGGATTATGTGAGGTCTTCCACTTAGGTAGAGGTATTCTAACAATGGTATCAAAAAGTATTTTCTATGGGTAAGGGTTAAACAGGACAGTAGGAGATTGACTTGAAGCTCTACTTTGTGTACTGTTAATGAACCTAGTGAAACTCCTAGGCTTCTTCTCTTGGTACCACCTGTTCTAGCATCAAGAAACCTACACAGACGAAGACTGACAATTTGACTTCACATAAATGTCTAAATTATCAGAGTACAAATATTGATAGGCTCTTATTGACACCTTCACTGGGTGGGTAGAAGCATTCCCCATCCATACTGCAAAATCCAGAGAGGCGTCTAACACATTACTTAAGGAAATAATTCCTAGACTTGGCTTACCCAGATAACTATAGAGTGACAATGGAACTTCTTTAACTCCTACACACCCAATACTTTGCCTCTTCTTAAAAAAATTTATTATTGACTTCATATGGCCTGACACCTCCAGCAGTTAGGAAAATTGTGATTGCATATACAAAGAAGAGTTATGGATGGGATCTGAAAGATTCACTTCTACTTAAACCTTCCTTTTCCTCTAATCTCATCATCTCAATTATTCATGCTTTTGAACTCTGAAGCATGATAATGAACAGGAAATGTACTTAAGTGTCAAAGGGTAGTTGATAAAGTGACTTAACTTCCAGATCCTTTAATTTCTTTTTCTTTTTTTTTTTTTTAAATCTTGTTGCAGACGAAGCTACTATGGAGGAAACTGGGCCAGTTTTAGTTTTTCAGGACTGCTTTCCTGGCTAAAGGAATACCAGGTAAAGTTCTTATCTGGTTTTTACATTGCCAATGTTACATTTTCTGTCACATAATAGACCTTCATTGAAAATAAAGAACTTCACCCATAATATAGAAATGATGCCTTACTTTATTTAATAAATTGACATTTATGTTAATTTTTCTACTGCCTTCAACTTAATAAGATGTAATTTAAAAAACCTAAATATTTATGTTGGCTAAAGCATATGTCCCTCTCAATGAGATCAAGGTGAGAGTGCTCAGAAGTACGTTGTATCGGGGACCGAACATGGGAACAGCCACTTGCAAGGCAAGCGCCTACCCACCATTCTATCAGTATATATTTGATAGAGCACTAAGAGTATGTTCAAATATAAGACAAGATCTTTTCCCACAATGGTTTTTGAGGGAAAATCTATTCTTTAGTTATTATTTTGAAACACATTTGGAGAAGGTTTATTAATTTAAAATGATCACAGTCATTCATGGTTTTTCATATTTAAGAAGTCACTGAGAGTATAATTAAGAGTAGAATAAAGTTGGGCCAGAGAGATAACTGAAAGAGACAGCAAGTAAAAAAAAATTAATAAAATACAGAAATAAATTTAGTAGTTTTTTCCCCTAAATGCAGGATCTTATTACTGCAGAAACTGTTATAAATAATCTATTTCACATTTTGTTGAAAATATGACTAGAACACCTATATTATCCAGAAATACACTGCTTGGCATAGTCCCCCAAACACAAAAACATTAATTTTAAAGGATACATGCACACCTGTATTCATTATTGAACTTAGTACAGTAGCCAAGATTTGGAAACAGCCTAAAAGTCCCCCACTACAGATAAATGGATCCAGAAATTGTGGCATAGGACTGGAGAGATAGTACAGCATATAGGGCATTTGCCTTGTAAGCAACTGACCCAGGTTCAATCCCTGGTATCCCATATGGTCCTCTAAGCACTGCCAGGAATTGTTCCTGAATGCAGAGCCAGAGGTAACCCTGAGCACCATTGGGTATGAACCCCATCATCACAAAAGAGCACCTCCGAGAAGTTGTGGTCGCTGTCACTGTTCTCCCGTTGTTCATTGATTTGCTCAAGTGGGCACCAGTAACGTCTCACATCAAATTGTGAGACTTGTTGTTACTGTTTTTGGCATATGGAATAAGTCACAGGTAGCTTGCCAGGCTTTGCTGTGTGGGCGAGATACTCTCAGTAGCTTGCCGGGCTCTCTGAAAGGGGCAGAGGAATCGAACTTGGGTTGGCTGCATGCAAGGCAAACACCCTACCCACTGTGCTGTCGCTCCAGCCCAAGAAGTTGTGGTATTTATACATAATGGAATAGTATGCAGCTCTAAGAAAGAACAAAATAATGTGATTTGCAGCAACATGGATGGAACTAGAGGATATCGTGCTGAGTGAAGTCAGTCAGAATGAAAGACACAGCTATAGAATGATCTCATATGATGCAGTAAAGTAGCGTCACATGTCTAAAGGCAACATATTGGGTGAACTGACCCACAAGGTTGAGTTGGGGCATGTGAGGCATTTGAGAGGAAGAGGAACTGGATTCCTTCGGGGAGGGATATCGATTGGTATACTGGTGGTAGGTGTGGTTTTCAACTTAATTCCATCAGAAAGCATTGTTACAAACCAAAAGCTATATTGTTATTGCCAGTGGCTTGCTTAAGTCGGGAGCAAGGGAGATGGACTCAAAAAAAGAGTTCTTTCACCTCTTTGCACAATCCATCTCTACCACCAGTGCTCAGGGAAATGGCTGGCTTGAGTCAAGACTGGTAAGTCAGTCCTAACCTCAATACAGGCAATTTTGGGGGCCTCTTACACTTCCTCACATAAAATAATTTCAGGAGAAGATGAAACAGTGAAACAAAATTGCTTTTACTGAACTTTACTGAAACTTATTTGAGTGGCTAGGATATATATCAGAGGCTTGCTTTCCATGAGGTGGCCTTGATGAGCACTATATGGTCTCCCCCAGATACCACTGGGCATGACCCCTTTGAGCTCCATATGTTGTAACTCCTCCAAAAAAAGTTTTCTTGAAAAAATTGAATTTTGACATTTGGAAAAGGTATATTTTAACATTTTTAAAAGTCCCCTGGGAACACCTGTAAAGGTGATTAGAGGCTGCCCCAAAGCCTTCATCCCTCTTGGAGAGACCAGAAAGCTACCGAGAGTATTTCGCCCGCACGGCAGAGCTTGGCAAGCTACCCGTGGTGTATGCAATATGCCAAAAACAGTAACAATGATGGTCTTCATTCCCCGGACCCTGAAAGAGCCCCCAATATGCCATTGGCTACATTAGCACATAACAGGGATGAATGGAGACATTACTGGTGCCCGCTTGAGCAAATTGATGAACATCGGGGTGGTAGTGATAGTGAACAATCCCCTATATTCAGAATATGCTATATTATATGATTTTCATTATAATATGCTACTAAGAATTACTGAAAAGATTAATGTAATACTTTGTACCTCATTGCGCCTTTATATGGTTCTTGTATTGTCTTTTTATTATGAAGTATACAAAGATTATAATAATTCTTATATTTGAGTCACTACTTTTCATATTCTTCATATAATCAAAATTTGACTTGTCATGATGATTAGTGACTTTTCTCTGTGTCAAGCCTTCAAAGTTCAGAATGTCAGTAGAAAAAGCAAATTTAGAACCTATTACATAGCAAAATATGGAAAAAATTATTAACAGGTAGAATGTGCAACAAATCCACTTGACTCACTGCTGGCAAGTTTGTTGTCCTAGTTCTTAAAGCAGTATAAAAACATCTATGCAGTATAAAAACACTGCATTAAAAATATCTCATATTCTGCTAGAAACCTGGATTTTATACATTAAATTTATTTATATAATATATAATATATAATATATAAATATATAAATACATTTATACATTATATAAAACCTAGATTTTATACATTATTTTCCTCTTTTTCCTTTGAATTTGGCTTATTATTCTGGAGTCACTTCAGTGATCTTTGCCTTTATGTTTTGATAGGATGGAAGAAAAAACATGAATGTTGATGAGCTGTACATTTTGTCACGAAATAATCAGCTGAAGTAGCCCAATTTAATTAAAACTTTGTATCTGTGTTTTGCTTAGGAAAACAATGACCCTGGAAATGAAAGTCTAGCATGGCAAGAGCAGATCCTTGAAAATGAAGACATTATTGCTCTCAGCAGGAAGGACAAAACCATTCAACATGTGGAAGTATTTTGTTATGCCAGGTATGAAAAATAATTACTTAGGGTGAACTGAATGACTTCTTAATATGTAATTTTAGTTTAGTTTAGTTTCCAAAAGATGGTTTTAACATTAATGTATATTGTACTGATGTACAAGGTTGCTGCACTCAATTACCACAAAAGTGCCTTGACCACCCCCTGCTATTCCTATATCCGCTCTAGTCTAGTTTTTACTCTCATTCATCCTCATTTTCTTTTGTTGTCAGTTATGTAATCCAGCGGGTAGGGCGTTCGCCTTACAAGCGGCCAACATGGCCGACCCGAGTTCGATTCCTCCGCCCCTCTCGGAGAGCCCGGCAAGCTACCGAGAGTATTGGATATGCCAGACACAGTAACAACAAAGTCTCCAATGGAGACGTTACTGGGCCCGCTCGAGCAAATCGACGATCAACGGGAGGGCCTTTACCTTTACCTTTATGTAATCCAGAGCCAAGGGTTTGCTGTTGTTCTATACAGTCTGTTCCTTATTTTATCTCTCAGAATTCCAGAGATGAATCATCTGGCTTATGTTCTCCCTATAATGCTTATCATAATATCATAATATCCTCCATTTCTGTCCATATTTTAATGACCTACATGATTTTATTTTTTCTTTGTACAGCATAGCGTTCTATTTTGTCTGTATACCACAGTGTCATTTTTTCTGTCATTGGACTTTTGGGTTATTTCTATGTCCTTGCTATTGTAGTAAATGCTGCAGTGAACATAGGTGTTTTTACTTTTTAATTTTTCCTTAGGTGAGTTATTATTCTGCTATTCATTTTTCCTTTTTAACTGCTTTTTATTTTTTGTTCATAGTACTATTAATAGTGGTTTGTCATGGATGAATATGGTGTTACATATATCTTTTCAAAGGAATATTTTTGTATTTTGCAGGAAGATTCCAACAAATAGGAACACTAGGTCACATGAAAATTCTATTCTGACCTTTTGTTAATGAAATCTAGCACTTCTCTCTGTAAAGGCTGGACTAGAGGACATTGTTACCTAAAGTGAATGAGGGTTCCCTTTTCACCCCGCCAGCTCTGGTTGTTTCCATTCTTTCTTATATATTCCATTTTAACTTTTTAAGGTGATACCTCATTGTTGTTTTTACTTATGCTTCCCTGATAATAAGTGATCATGACTGCCTTTTCATATTCCTACTACCTATCCATATGTCTTCTTTGAGGAAATGCCTCTTCATCTCCTCTCCCCATTTTTTCATGGGGTTGTTATTGTTTTTATTTTTATGGGTGCTTTATGTATTTTGCCTATTATCTCTTTTTGTATTGTATTGTTTGAAAATATTGTTTGAAAATGTTTTTTCCTATTCTGTAGTGTATCATTTAATTTATGCTGAGTTTGTTTTGCCATGGAAAACTTCTTAAATTTGATGGGTTTCATTTGTTTATTTTTGCTTTTGTTGTCTTTCCCTAAAATTTATATGGAGTTATACCACTCCATGTATAGCTTAAAGCCATTTTGAGAAAAGACAAGTTGGAAGGTATCATAACTCTTCGCTTTTAATTTTATTAGAAAAACTATAGTAATTAAAGAGCATGAATAAGTGAAACCAATTGATTAGAATTGAGAACCAGAGAGAAATAAACCCTCACATCTATGGACAATAAATTTTGTATGTGTTTTGTGTCATCCCTGATGATGCTCAGGGCTTATTCCTACCTCTGTGCCCAGGGATTACTCCTGGCAGGCTTGTGGGACCGTATGTGGTGCTGGGGATCGAACCTGGGTTGGATATATGCAAGGTAACCCTACATGCAGTATATGTCATTCCAGCCTTAGACAGTTAACTTTTTTGTTTTGATACTGGGCTGCAGCAGAGGTGTTCAGGACTTACTTCTGGCTTCGCATCCAAGGATCACTCCTGTTGGGGTTTGAGTGACCATATGTGATGCCAGAGATAAAACTCAAGTCAGCCACTTGTAAGGCACACGCTTTACCATCTGTACTGTGTCTCTAGGCACAGTTAATTTTTGAAAACACTAGCTGCATGAAGTAGAGCACTGAAAGCCCGTTTAGGAATTGGTGCTAGAAAAACTAGTAACCACATGAAGAAAAAGAAATTGGGTTTCTAAGTTGCACCATACACAAAAGTTAGTTCAGAATGGATTAAAGGACTCAAGATTAGACAACAAGAAATAAAATACTTTACGTTTAACATAAGGAAACCTTTCCAGGTTCTGGACCTCAAAGACATCACCAATCATTTGATTCCATTGGCAAAGAAAACAACAGCAAAAATAAACAAAAGAGACTATGATAAAGTAAATTCTACAAGGCAGTAGTACTTTTTTTAAAAAATTCTTATGGGAATTCGAAGACATTAATTTGAGTGGTTATGGTATAACCATGAACTAGTTTTTGTCACCTTCCACTAGATGGTGGTGAGGAAATTAATTTTTTTCTTTTTTTTAAAATTTTATTGAATCTACCGTGAGGTAAATAGTTACAGCTTTTCGTTTGGTTACAATCACACAATGATCAAACACCCATCCCTCCACCAGTGCATATTCCTCACCACCAATATCCCCGGTATGCCCCCACTTTCCCGCCCTCCCCCGGCCTCCATGGCAAACATTGTTCCCCATAATCTCTCTCTACTTTTGGGCATTATGGTTTGCAATACAGATATCGAGAGGTCATCTTGTTTGGTCCTTTATCTAATTTCTGCACACATCTCCCATCCTGACTGATTCCTCCAGCCATCATTTTCTTAGTGAGCCCTTCTCTATTCCAGCTGCCTTCTCCCCTTTGCTCATGAGGCAGGCTTCCAGCTATGGAGCAATCTATCTGTCCCGTGTATTTACTATCCTTAGGTGTCTGCCTCATGTTAATTTCTTAAGCATAGAGTAAAATGTTTTTATTGCAAACAAAAGCAAGCTGGATGGTAGAAATACTCCTAGTAGTAGTGGAAGGGTATTTCTAAATGGAGTTCTAGTAAGGGGCAACTGCTCTCCCTTTTCAATACTTTTCTACGTAATGAGTTGGGCAAATAATTTTATTTTTCTTTTATTAGGCTTAGATGTTCCTAGGTAATCTTAAGGGTTGGTTTGCTTGTAATACAGAAGTTTTCTCTCAGAAGCTATCTTATCTTTAGCTTTTCTGTTTCTGATCTTGGGGCAGGCAGGTGGCTGTTGTGCCCAAACTTGTAGCATGCATCCTTCTCCTAGGGATATTTCCCTTAGTTTATTTACCCAAATGTTGATGATAGAAAGTAATCTAAGCTAAAACCAAAAATAAATTCTTAGTTGCTTCTTTTTTTGTATCCATGAAAACTCCTTGACTGGTATATACTGGTATTCTGGCCCTTTCAGAAGTAATTTTTGATACTACAAGTCCTCTATTTTTCTATTACAAGCCCTCTATTTTCTGTTATTTATGTGAGTTGGAATTTAATTTCAAATGAATGACAAGTTTGAATACAGAGGAAATCATATTTTCATTTTTTTTACTAGTGAAACACCATGAGGTATAGTTGTAGACTTACAAACTTTCATGCTTGGGTTTCAGTTATACAATAATAGACTACCCATCCCTCTACCAGTGCCTATTCTGCACCAGTGATCCCAGTAGCCCTTCCACCCCGCCTCTGTGGCAGGGCATTCCCTTTTGCTCACTCTTTCCTTTAGGGTGTTGCAGTCTGCAATAGAGGTATTGAGTGGCCATCGTGTTTCGTTTATAGTCTACTTTCAGCATGCATCACGCATCCTGAGCGAGTCCTCCAAACATCCTTTACTTGGTGTTCTCTTCTCTGTCTGAGCTGCCTTTCCCCGCAGAATGTGCTGCTGGCTTCCAAGACATGGAGCAGACCTCCTGGTACTTATTCTTGGGTCTTCGTCTCCCATTCTGTTTCTTTATATTCTGCAGATGAGTGCAGTCTTTCTATGTCTGTCCCTCTCTTTCTGCTCATTTCACTTAGCATGATATCTTCCAGTTAGAACCACTTGAATTTAAATTTCCTGACTTCATCTTTGCTAAGAGCTGCATAGTATTCTATTGTGTAGATGTACCAAAGTTTCTTTAACCAGTCATCTGTTCTCAGGCACTCAGGTTTTTGCCAGATTCTGCTATTGTGAACAATGCAGCAATGAACATAGAAGTGCAGATGTCATTTTGAATGTACTTTTTTTGCCTCTCTGGGATATATTCCACGGAGTGGTATTGCTGGGTCAAATGAGAGCTCAGTTTTTAATTTTTTTGAGAATCATCCATACCATTTTCCAAAAGGGCTGAACCAGTCGGCATTCCCACCAGCAGTGAAGGTAAGGTAAAGGTAAAGGCCCTCCCGTTGATCGTCGATTTGCTCGAGCGGGCCCAGTAACGTCTCCATTGGAGACTTTGTTGTTACTGTATCTGGCATATCGAATACTCTCGGTAGCTTGCCGGGCTCTCCGAGAGGGGCGGAGGAATCGAACTCGGGTCGGCCATGTTGGCCGCGTGTAAGGCGAACGCCCTACCCGCTAGCAGTGAAGGAGGGTCTCTTTTTCACCACATCCACGCCAACACTGGTTGCCTTTGTTCTTTTGGATGTGGGCCAGTCTCTGTGGTGTGAGATGATTTCTCATTGTGGTTTTGTTCTGCATCTCCCTGATGACTAGTGATGTAGAGCATTTTCTCATGTGTCTTTTTGCCATTCAGATTTCTTCTTTGAGGAAGTTTCTGTTCATTTCGTTGCTCCATTTTTTGATGGGGTTGGATGTTTTCTTCTTGAGGAGTTCAACCAGTACTTTGTATATCCTTGATATCAACCCCTTGTCAGATGTGTATTCGGCGAATATCCTTTCCCATTCTGTAGATTGTCTTTGTATTTTGGTCACTGTTTCTTTTGAGGTGCAGAAGCTTCTTAGTTTAAGATAGTCCCATTTGTCTATCTCTGTTTTCACTTGGTTGGCCAGTGTCGTGTCATCTTTGAAGATACCATTCAGTGTTGTGGAGGGTTTTGCCAACCTTGTCTTCGATGTCCTTATAGATTCTGGTTTGAGGTCTTTAATCCATTTTGATCTTACTTTTGTACATGGTCTTAGGTAGAGATCGGAGCCCATGTTTTTGCATGTAGCTGTCCAATTTTGCCAGCACAACTTGTTAATGAGTCTTTCCTTGCTCCACTTATAAATGATTAGATGATCACATGTTTTGGGGGAGATGTCAGTATATTCAACCCTGTTCCATTGGTCTGCAGCTCTGCCTTTGTTCCAGTTACCATGCTGTTTTAATTACTACTGCTTTGTAGTAGAGTTTGAGGTTTGGGAGGTTGATTCCTCCCATTTTCTTTTTCCTAAGAATTGGTTTCCTGAGTGCAAAGCCAAAGCCAGGAGTAACCCCTGAGCATTGCTGGATGTGACCCAAAAAGAAAAAAAAATCAACTGTTGTAAGGTGAACCAAATCTCTTCACTGACTTTTACTCTGACCTGGGGGGTGAGTTTGGGAGCAGAAATAGAAGAGCTGAAGTAGACTGAGCTAAAGAGCGAGAAGCTGAGAATGAGGATGAGGGAGCGGAGCTGAAGGAGAGGATGAAGGTGCTTGGGGGAACATATGGGATGCCGGGGACTGAACCTGGGTTGGCCGTGTGCAAGGCAAACGCCCTACACACTGTGCTATCACTCCGGCCCCACAACAGTTGATTTTTAAGGCCAATTTGTTCCAGATTTCTGTACAATAAGAGGCCTCTTATCATGCAGGGATGAAAAGTGTGGGTCTCCTTTCCATCTAGCTTAAACTGCCTTCTAGTAGTTAGGGCGTTTGCCTTGCACATGGCTGACCTGGGTTTGATTCCTCTGCCCCTCTCGGAGAGCCCAGCAAGTCACCAAGAGTGTTCTACCTGCACGGCAAAGCCTGGCAAGCTACCTGTGATGTATTCGATATGCCAAAAACAGTAACAACAAGTCTCACAATGGAGATGTTACTGGTGCCCGCTTGAGAAAATTGATGAACAACTGGAGGACAGTGCTACAGTGCTAAGAATTGCTTTAGCTATTCGTGGGTGATTATTGTTCCATATGAATTTCAGGAGTGTTTTCTCCATTTCTTTGAAGAATGTCATGGGTATCGTTATAGGGATCACATTGAAATTTTACAATGCTTTGGAGAGTGTTGCTATTTTGACAATGTTAATTTTCCTCATCCATGAGCAGGGGATCAAGTTTCTAGCCCCTCTCTCACAGGGACCATCCCATGCATCTGCTCTCTCCACTTGTCCCCTTGCCACATGAATCCTGGCTTTCCTCCTTCAGGGATTGAGAGATGGGACAGGAGTCAATACAGTACATTACACAAAGTTGTAAGTGGCTCCACACTGCGAACATACTCATGTATGGCCGCACTAGCAGTGCTCCACGGCCCCAGCCTTTGGCCACGCCTTCCTTCATCACAATGACTGAGTCCTTTCCTGTCCCCATTGACCTGGCCTGGTCCCCACTGTGTGCGATTCACTTTGTCATCTCCCAGATATCTCCTTGTACCACTGCATCAGACTAAAGCATCCTAATATTTTGGATCATGGACACAAACTTGATGTTTATGTGAAATTACTACAGAAATACCTGACACAAAGATTCACTGTATGAGAGATGACCAATAACCCACTTACAAATCAAAAATCTATTTAATCAGTATTTCTGACAATTCTGTGTTCTGATTTTTCTACCATAGTAATTAAGGAAGCAAGTAGAAAAATGGTGTCTGCTGTAGGCCAGCACACTAAAAATCATACTGAGATCAGGTTATAGTCCTGTCTTTACCATTTGCTTCCTATGTGGTAACGAGAAACATATCTTTTCTCTGGTCCTGTGTTCTATCATTAGCAAAGTATGAAGTGCTTAGACTAGCTAATCTAGTTACTAGTTCTATAGTAAGAAAAGAGAAGTAAACAACTGCACCAGTAAGCTGAGGGCAAGCTTGTACCCTTTAATGCAGAGTCAGATAACATTTTGTTTTGAATATCTGTGAATCTTGAAACTTTCACTATACATTAAGTAGATGTGTGCAATACACATACATAGAGCAACTGACCCATGGACCCAACTTTTCTCCTCGATCTCTATAGTACAACTCTGATGATCCAGAGAGGTTCCATCTGAAATCAGCCCAATTACTTACATTCACCCTGCTGTTCAGCCTCTTTCTAGCCAGGAATCTGAATAACTAATTTTAAAATAATGACTATCTGGTTTACTTGAGGTCTGAGCTCTTGATCTATTGGTTCCTTAACCAATTTCTATCCCTGTCTCTTAGTTTTTCTTTAGTGTGAAGGCTGTTTGGTCTGATACAAGTATGGCCATCACTCTTTAAATATACCTTTGGCTTTTATGACTGTTTTTAATTCTTTGCAGCTTGTTCATCAGGTGATTATAAATATGTTTTCTGTAAGTAGCAGAAGGCTGGGTTTTGTTTCCTGATAATGCAGCTAATCTAACTTTTGATAGATCTCAGTTCGTTGACATTTTGGACATTGTTAATGTGAAGGAGATTGTCTCCATTGTTCTCTAAAGATTTTGTTTGTTTTTGCCATTTGACATCAGTGTATTAAGGCGGGCCTTTTAGTATTCTTTGCAGCACTGATTTGGATACAACCAATGTTTTTAACTGTAAGGTAGAGGATTCTTTATTGATGGTAATTTTCATTAAGTACTTTGAATTTATCAATTTAAACATAAATATTTAGTTTTTTTAAGATATCTTAGTAAGTTGAAGGCAGTGAAAAAATTAACATAAATGTTGAATTATCAAATAAATAAATAAGTTTATTTTGAGAAAATTGATGAGAATTTTATCTTATTCCCTTGTATCTGAAGCATTGGATCTCTTCTGCCTCTTTAGGTAGTTTGACTCTCTCTTTAGCTCATGCAGTTTTGATTATGTCTTGGTGTTGTTCTCTTCGAGTTCATCACTCTTTGGGTCTGCTTGATCAGTACATAAGTCTTTCTCCTGAAAACCGAGGACATTTTTCAGCCAAAATCTCTTTCTTTACTCTCCTACCTCTAGTTTGGAGGTAGCTTCTGTTGCTGTGACCCATTAAATATCTTAAATTTCCTTCATTAAAAATCTTATTTATTTCTGGTTCTCTTTATTAGTGCTTTTTCTCTCTGTGAGTCTTGCTAGTAGTTTATCAGTCTTGTTTATTTTTCTCAAAGACCAAGCTCTCAATATGTGCAGGTATGACCACAGAACAAAAACAAAAGAAAAAATGAAAAAATACATTATAAGGAAAAATGTGCAAATGTCCTTTTGTATTAATGCTTTTCTGTCCTGGGGATAGATACACAAAAGTGGAATTTCTGGGTCATATGACAAATCAAACATGAGTTTATTGAAAACTCTCCATACTGTTTGTACTAAGGGATGAGCCAGATAACATCTTCACCAACACAGATTGTTCTCTATATTTTTGATATGTCACATTCTCACTCGTGTGAAATAATATCTTATTGTCTTCTTGATTTGGATTTTCCTGATAATAAGTGATGCTAAGAACTCTTCCATTAGCCTATTGGCCATCCACCTTGCTTCCTCAGAGAATTGTTTGTTCATTTCTTTATGTTTTGATAGGTATTTTGTTGAAGTTTGTGAGTAATTTATATATCCTGGTTATCTAATGCGTTGAATGCTAATATTTTTCCATTAAATTAGCTGTATTAGTTTTATCCTGTGTTACTTTTGCCGTGTGGAAACTCTTTATGTAATGTGTTCCATTTGTTTATGTTTGATTCTGTTGCCTTTTCCAGTGGCATCATATCATTGCCAGAGATGATACAAGCTACATTTAGAGGTCTGAATCTGGAGCATTCTGCCTATATTTTCTTTAGTTTACTTTACATTTGCTGGTTGGATCTCATGGTTTTTGATACGCTTTGAATTTACTTTCATGTAAGGTTTGAGATATGGATCCAGCTTCAATTTTAACAGGTGGTTATCCAGTTTTCCTAATACCATTTGTTTAAGAGGCTATCTTCCCTCCATTTCATGTTCTCAGTCACTTCATGAAAAATTCCAGCCTCCCTTTATGGCAGGTACCCTCCTCCTCCTCCTCCTCCTCCTCCTCCTCCTCCTCCTCCTCCTCCTCCTCCTCCTCCTCCCCCTCCCTCTTCCCCTCCCCCTCCCCCCTCCCCTCCTCTCCTTCCCCCTCCTCCCCCTCCTCTCCCTCCCCCTCCTCCTCCTCCTCCTCCTCCTCCTCCTCCCCCCTCCTTTTTTCTTCTCTCTCTCTGTCTCTCTCTTCATCCCTTTCTTGTCTTACCTCCCCACACCCCCTTTAGGGCATTGTGGTCTGCAATATAGATACTGAAAGGTTATCTGCTATATCCCTTTACATACTTTTAACATTCAGTTCCTGTCCAGCATGATCATTTCCACCTATTATTGTCATACTGGTTCCTTCTTTATCTTACCTACCCTTTGCACAAATCATTGATTCCAAACCATGACCAGTCTTTCTAGCTCCTGTTTTCCCTGGTTGTGGATATTAGTCTCCTACTATATTTATTTTTATATACCACAAATGAATGCAGTCATTCTATATCTGTCCCTCTCTTTCTGACTCATTTCATTCAGAATGATACTCTCTAAATCCCAAAAGAATAAGAGCAACCAGTGCTGGTATGGCTGTGGAGAAAAGAGGGCTCTCCTTCATTGCTGGTGGGAATGCTGATTGGTCCAACCTTTTTGAAAAACAATATGGACATTCCTCAAAAAACAAGAAATTGAGCTCCCACTTGTCCCAGCAATACCATTTCTGTAAATATACCCTGGTGTATAAACACACAGCAGAAACACCATCTACACTGCTATGTTCATTGCAGCACTATTCACAATAGCTAGAATCTGGAAACAATTTGAGTGCCTGGCAACAGGCAAAGGGATAAAGAAATTATGGCATAACTCTACGATGCAACTGCTAGGACAAATGAAGTCAGGAAATTTGTATATGGGATTTTTGACCAGATACTCTTTTTGGTTTATAGGTTCTTTTTCAAAATTCAGCTGTCATTTTATTTTAGCCATAATTCCTTTCGATGTTTAGTCTTTTTAGTTTGATGTAGTACTTGTTTGTTTAATTTTAATTTTATTTTAGCCACTTGTGAGTCGCAGTTCTTAGTTATGGGGTTTCATACATACAGCTTCTGCAGACTTGAGTTTTTTATCTCATCTATGCAATCTTTTATTAGTGACATTTCTGTGCGTAGCTTTCCAATTTCTGCTCGTTTCTACCCGTAATTTCTCGATTGTTTCTTTCATGTCCTCCTTTAATTTACTGGAAATCTGTCTCACTGTTTCATTGAGTTTATTGAACATCTTCATTGCTTCATATCTGGATTCTTTCTCATAGAGGTCCCTTAGGTGAGTAGTACCTATTGAGGCTTCTGGACTCTTTTCATAGTCTGCCTCTCACGGTGGGGATTTGCATTGTTTCTTCGTGTTGGTGTAGAGGTATGGAGACTGAGATGTTACACGAGATTGCTGAGTATGAGTAAAGTGCTCGGCCCAAAATTAGGCCATGCCCACTTCTACAGAGGCCACGCCCACTTCTACAGAGGCCACGCCCCCTACGTATCCTGGTGTGTGTGTGTGTCTGTGTGTGGGGTACAACCTGGGGGAGGAAGAAGCCCGGGCACAGCGTTGGGGATGAACAGGCAGAGGCTCAGGGATGGTGAGCGTCCCAGTGTCCTAGAGGACGCCTGGGGAGTGTACATGGAGAAAGCCAAGTTGCGGGTTCGAGCACTGACTGACCTGGGGGAGGAAGAAGACGGGGCACAGCGTGGGGCACAGCATTGGGCACGAACAGGAAGAGCACATACAACTTCCAAAACGATACCTTTCACCAGAATGTTTCCTTCCCTCTACCTTTAGATTTGTTTTTTTTTTCTTAGTTTTGCTTTCTTTTCAATGAAGGTCAATCATTGATAATTCTCCATTCAATATTATGGGAAGTTTTGCCATTGTTTTCCTTAATATTTTATATGGACTTAGGCCTAACATCAAGTTTCCAATATGTTTTCAGTTAATTTTTGTTTTTGGTATGAGGTACTGTTCCAGTTCCTTTTTTTTTCTTTACATTTGCCTTACCAATTTTCCCTGCACCATTTGTGATGAGACTTTTCTTTCTTTAATTTATCTTCTTGGCTTTTTTTTTTCTTATAAATTACCTCTCAATAGTCGTGAGAGCTTACTAGTTCTTAGTTTTATTCAATTTTGGGTCTGAGTCAGCGTTTGTTCCAACACTACTATGGAATGATTACTATGACTTTAGAATATAGTTTAGTCTCAGAATGAGATACCTCCCATCCTCTTTTGTTTCATAATTGTTTGGACTATTCAGGGGGTTTTATGCTGCATAAACTTTTTGGTAGTATTTGATCTATGTCCTTGAAGAATACCATTGGAATTTTGATAGAAATTCCATCACATCTATATAAGATTTTTGGTAGGATGTAATTTTAAATATGTTAATTCTTTCAATATATGATCATTAAATATTTTTCAATATCCTTGTGAACAAAGTTTTAATGGGTGGGTCATACTAAGGTAAAACATACACCAAATTCGGTAAAATAAGTACAATAGGAAAATAAGAGTAACCATGAAAAGTAAAAATATGGCTAATTTCAGTGATTAAAATCATGTTGCTAATTTTTTAATTTATCATTAGTCAGGATTTGCATGAAGATGTTGAAGAAGTTGGTGCACTGCAGAAAAATCACACTTCTGTGATCTCAGCAAGTTCCACTGAAGCTGCAGATTCTGCCTGCTTGCCTAGAGATGATGAGTCATTAAGCACTGCAAGCTGTGAAATGCCCATAGAACCAATTCTAAGCCTTGATCCAGAGAGTATCCTCAAAGAAAATGATGTTCAAATTTCAGAGGAGAAAGATCATTGTGATGATAAAACTTGTGTTCCATCAACTTCAGAAGAAGATACAAGCCAAACTATGCCTGTAGCAGAGGATGCCACAGAGCAACCAAAGAAAAACAGAATTACTTATTCACAAATTATTAAAGAAGGCAGAAGATTTAATATTGATTTGGTATCAAAGGTAAGTTAACATTTTACCTGTCTTACTGAAGAACACTAAAGTTTTTAATTGATTAAAAAATAGCATTGGGGCCCATAAACTGAATTTTCTTAATTTTATTTACTTTAGAACATTATATTAAAATATATTAACCAGAAATTTATGATAATAATTTAAGTTCTTTATGTATAGGTTACAAGTACATTGCATACAAAGGTAAGTAACTTTCACTGTACACAAAGAAAAATAATTCACAAAAGGGACCAGGCTGCTTGCCTTGCACATGTAAGAACCCGGGTTTGATCCCTGGCACTACATACAAAAACAAACAAAACTACATTACAAATTCCCATTGGTATATCTAAAGGTACTTGAATATTATTCTTTTAATTTATGAATAGTATGATTTATCAAAAATATTCTAATAAATCTCATTAATCTTTTTATTCACCATCAAGTTACTAAATACAATTATTTTACATTAATTATAATATATATCATATATATATAAACAATGTTTTAACAATGTCAATTCTCCCAATCCATGCTCATGAAATATTTTTCCATTTCCTTGTGAACAAAGTTGTAATGGGTAGGTCACATTAAGATAAAACAAACATACATTAAGTAAGTAAAGTAAAGGCCCTCCCGTTGATCGTCGATTTGCTCGAGCGGGCCCAGTAACGTCTCCATTGGAGACTTTGTTGTTACTGTGTCTGGCATATCGAATACTCTCGGTAGCTTGCCGGGCTCTCATTAAATTTGGTAAAATAAATAGGAGGGAAAATAGAATTACCATGAAAAGTTAAAACAACATAAAAATGTAGCTAGATTCAATATTTCAAATTACATTATTATGATTTTTCATTAGTGAGGATTTGCATGAAGAGCTGCTCTTAGTATCTGTATATTATTGTAAGCTCTGAATGTACTGTGCATTTTAAAAAAATTTTTATTAGTGAGACACCATGAGGTACAGTTGTAGACTTAGAAATTTTTGTGCTAGGGTTTCTATTATACAGTGATCAAATACCCATCCCTCCACCAGTGCCCGTTTCCCACTACCACAGATCCCAGTATCCATCCTTACCCCCATCCCCCCCACCCCAGGGGTTTGTCAAATTTGACATCTTCAGTGGATAATTTAATAGTGGTTGTGGCAGAGAAATCAGGAAGAAAGCTATTATCTTATTTTATGTTTATATTCATACCTCTGTTAGGTCAGTGTGACTTCATAGGAAGCCTTTAGGTCCTAACAAGAAGTAGTATTGCGTTGGATTTATCAGAAGCAAGATTTAGTCCCAAAAGAAAATCTGTAAAATAAAGGATAATGGCCTTAAAACGTTAAAGGATACAGGTCTGTTTGAAAGAAGGGAAAAATATAATCCCGTAAATTAAGGATATAAAATGAGAATAAAACAAATCCCATAAATGGAGAGTCAGAAATGAAAGTAGAGAAAAAACAAATCCCCTAAATTGAGGGTAAAAATGCTAAATTTAAATAAAATAGGTTAGGGTAGTGAATAGCATTTTGTTACTCAAATCTGTGTTTTTACATGTATGTGTTCTCTTGAATTTCTACATTAGAATTAAAGCAGAGGTACTAATGTATGCTCTTCACATTTTTCACTACAGTTCCATACACTCATTACTGATAATCTGTTTGAACTAGCTGCTGATCTCTCTCTGATTATGTCCTGATTTGAGTTTATTATTGACTAGATCAAACTTTACATTTCTATGCATTATTTTCCATCTTAACTTCCTACTTAGGTAGTGCTATGTCTTGAAATATAGTTTTCTTTCTATGTTACCTTGGTTATTGATTTCTATGTGTAGATTTCGTTATGATCACAGGACATTGACGATATAGGTTTTGACTGTCAGGCCATCTTGGCCCCACCCCCTCATTTTTAAGGTAATTTTATGAACATTTATTGATTTCATACTCTGAAAAGCTACATATTCCGTGATATTGAATTAATATCTTGAAAAATATGTTATAATAATTTAAGTTATTACCTGTAAGTGTGCTATAGTTACCTTATATATCCTGATCTTTAGCAGTGTCCTAAGTCTAGTTTGGTATATCTGAACTACCTGACTTATCTAGGCATTAACATTTTGAAGTTGTGGTGAAACTTGAATATTATTTCAAGTTGTTATGGGAATATTATTTCAAGTTGTTATGGTGAAACTTGAATATATGTTGCTTTGTATTTTACAAAACACATCCATGTGTTTATATATCCTTTATTAAATTTTTGGTGTGGTCACAACCAGCGGTGCTCAGGGCTGGTCCTGGTGGGCTTAGGGAACTATATGGGGTGGCAAGGATCCAACCTGGGTTGGCTCCATGCAAAGTAAGTGCCCTGCCTCCTGTGCTCTTTCTTCAGCCTCTGGATACATCCTTTAAAACACAATTTTATAACTCAGACTTGGTTTATTGCATAATGTTGTACACATGAAACTTTAGTTATTATGTTGCATCAAGAAAAATATCAGTATATTGAGGGGAAATAAGAAAAGACGGATGGGAAATGAAGAAATTGCTTTCTAGGGAAATCCTTGCCCTTAAAAGCATGACCTTAAAGAGACTGCTTTCTAAAAAACTCCTTGCTCATAAAGACACGATCTTAGAATAACATATCTTTAAAACAATAAGATATTTCAAGTGAAGCAAACATAATTATCTAACTTATTTCCCATACGCTCAGTAAAATTCAAGTATATTTTAGCTTTTGACCATTCTGAAATTTTTGTGGTAGATTAATTATAGAGTACTTAAAATATAGTTTAATATGAATGCATATTTATTATTTCTAAGATTCAGAAATATAAGTTTGGCATTTAAATTTGTTTGCAGTATTAAGTTAGATCTTAAATGCATGATTTAAAAAAAATCTACCGTTAAATCTTAAAGACTTTAAATCTTATTTAATGAAAATACATTTTACATTTTTATTTATTGATATTTGTGTGATCTTATGACTCTGAGGGATCATTAAATATTGGATGTATTCAAACAAGTACCTGCATTTTAGTATAGTTAACGAGTTTAAACTTGACAGTATGTACGTACTTAAAAGCATGAACTTATATGAGTTACTTCATTTATTAGACTGGTGTGAGATGATCTCATTGCCTACTTTTTTGGGATTTTCCTGATAATGAGTGATGCTAAGCCCTTATTCATGAGCCTATTGGCCATCCATCTGTCTTTCAGAGAAGTGCTTGTTCATTTATAATATCCATTTATTGATATAGGTTATTTGCATTTTTTGTTGGTCTTTGTGAGTACTTTATATATCCTGCATACCAACCCTTTATCTGATGTACTGGGTCTGAATATTTTCTCGTTCATTTAGGTGTCTTTGTTTTAGCCTGTGATTTTTTGCTATGATGAATCTCTTTAATCTGACGTGGTCCCCTTTGTTTATTTTTTTTTATTCCTTTGCCTTTTCCACTGGCATAATACCATAGAAGACCAAATTTTGGAGCACATTGCCTGTATTTCCTCAGTATATTTTATAGATTCTAATCTGATATCAAGGTCTTTGATCCACTTAGAATTGACTTTTGTGTAAGCTGTGATATATGCATCCAGCTGTAATTTTATACACGTTATTGTCCAGTTTTCTCAGCACCACTTGTTGAAGAAGCTTTCACTACATTTTATGTTCTCAGCTCATTTGTCAAAAACTAGTTTACCTAGAGATTTAGTCCTGGACATTCTTTCTTACCCATTGTTCAGAGTCTGTCCTTTCTTCATACCATGCTGTTTTGATCACTATAGATTTATAGTGTAGTTTCAGGTTTGATAATGAGAGACCACCCACTTTCTTATTTTTCTGTCTGGCTTTATGATTCATACAAGCTTTATTACTGATTATTCTAAGTCCTTGAAGCATATTATATGAATAGATTTGGGATGGAGAATGCTGTACTCTATATAATAGTTTAGTTAGGAAGGTCATTTTGACAATATTTATTCTTATAATCAATGAGCATGAAATACTTTTCCATTTCTACTTCATAAGTGATTTAATATTTTCATGGTAAAGATCTCCCATTTTTTTGGTTAAGTTCATTCCTAGGTACTTGATATTTCTGGACATTATTTTTTAAAAAATTTTTTGTAGGAGTACTGCTATTTATTCAGCCACTGATTAGCTGATTGAATTGGGCATGAACTCCACCTTAATTTTTTTTAATTATTTTTTTCTTTTTATATTTATTTATTAAATCACTGTGGGAAAAGTTACTAAGCTTTCAGGTTTAAGTCTCAGTCATACAATGATCGAACAACTTTCCCTTCACCAGTACTCATTTTTCACCACCAAGAACCCCAGTATACCCCCCTCCCACCCCTCCAAATGTCTGTGAGGCAGATGATTTCTACTTAACTCTTCTCTACTTGATTACATTCATTATTTCGACAAAAGATGCACCATTATTGTTTAGAATTTCCCCCCAAACAATCAGAATTGCTGAAAAGGCATTGTGAAATATTTTGTTTTCTGTAGCTGGTTATGAAAATCATATAATGTCTCGCGGCCATGATTTTGGATTTCTGCAAAGAGCCAGATAATTACGAGATTGGTTTCTGTGTGTCTGGTGTCATGGCTGTGCCAGAGAGCTGCCTGTGCGGGGTAACTCGTGACCTCGGTAGGGCGTGAAGGACGAGCCAGTACCGCCCCCACCCCTTCCCATGAGACTGCAGTTGCCCCGTCACCGCCGGCTCATACCCGGCTTTCCTATAAGCTCTGAGGCAGCGGCCACCTTGCTGCCAGGGGGGAAAAGACGGAAGGGAGCAACACCCTTTCCCTCCCGGGGAGGCATGGCACCGTAGTTTAACACATGGCCTGTTCACTTTTCTTCTGCAAGCTGCTGGGCTCTGGACTAAGTCCTTTTGCCTCTGGAGCCATGGTCATGCCAGAGAACCACTTGTGGGGGGCAACTCATGACCTCGGTAGGGCGTGAAGGACGATCCAGTACATTCCCACTTCCCATGAGACTGCAGTTGCCCCTTCACCGCCAGTTCATACCTGGCTTTCCAATAAGCTCTGAGGTGGTGGCCACCTTGCTGCCGGCGGGGAAAGGGCGGAAGGGAGCAACAAACACCCTTTCCCTCCTGGGGAGGCAGGGTGCCGTAGTTTAACACATGGTCCAATCACTTTTCTTCTGCAAGCTGCTGGGCTCTGGACTAAGTCCTTTTGCCTCTGGAGCCATGGCCGTGCCAGAGAGTCACTTGTGGGGGACAACTCATGACCTCGGTAGGGCGTGAACGACCTGGACATTATTTTGAATGGGATATACCTTTTGATCTCATTCTCCTCTGATTAGTGTTCATGCAGAAATAGAACTGAGTTTTGTGTATTGAGTTTGTATCCAATGACTTTACTATATTGATTGTTTCAAGGAGCTTTTTTTGTGAACTCTTTAGGGTTTTCTCTGTAGGCTGGAGCGATAGCACAGCAGGTAGGGCGTTCGCCTTACAAGCGGCCAACATGGCCGACCCGAGTTCGATTCCTCCGCCCCTCTCGGAGAGCCCGGCAAGCTACCGAGAGTATTCGGTATGCCAGACACAGTAACAACAAAGTCTCCAATGGAGACGTTACTGGGCCCGCTCGAGCAAATCGACGATCAACGGGAGGGCCTTTACCTTTTTACCTTACCTTATTATCATGTGATATGCAAATAGAGATAATTGAACTTCTACCTTCCCAATTTGGATGACTTTGATTTTTTTCCTGATTGCTATTGCTAGAACTTATATGAAATAAAAGTGGAAGTTTTAAATACAGTTTTCTTGCATGTAGTCTCAGTGGAAATTCTTTCAGCTTTTCAGCATTAAGAATGACAAATGGCTGTGGGATTGCTATAAATAGCCATTACAATCTTGAAGAAGTTTTCTTCCACCCCCAATTTATTGGGGTTTTCTTTTTTTTATCATGAATGGATATTGTATTTTGTCTAAAACTTTCTCTGGGTTGATTGATATGGCCATGTGATTTTTATCATTCCTTTTTACTGATATAGTATATTATGTTATTTGCTAGATTGAATCCCTGGGATAAATACCACTTGATCATGGTATATGATTTTGGGTTGTACTGTTTGATATGGCTTGCTAAGATTTTGTTGAGCACTTTTGCATCAGTTTTTAACAGGGAAATTGGTCTGAAATTTTCTTATTTAGAAGTTTTATTTTTATCTTCTTTGGGTATTAGTAAAATGTTAGCTTCATAGAAGATATTAGGAAGGATTCCTGTTTCTTCTATGTTTTAGAAGAGCTTATGGAGTAAAAGTAATAAACCTTCCTTGAAGGTTTGACAGAACTCGCCAATAAACCTATCTGGAACAGGATTTTTGTTCTTAATAAGAATATTTATTTTGGATTTTATACCTTTATTAAGTCATAGGTTTAATTATGAATACTCAATATTCCAGAATCAATCTTACCACCATTGCACCTTTCCATCACCATTATTTCCAACTTCCCAATTACCTCTTAAGCCCGCCCTCATAGCAGTCCCACATTAATTTATTTTATACTCTTTGTTATAAAATAATTTGCTAAAAGGATGATCAAAATATTTCCTCATAAGAAAATTAGTGAAGATTCTTGTATCTCACCAATGAGCCATTAAGCCCTTGTGTAAGAGATTACTAAGGTGTTATTATAGGTTAAAACTTCTATGTTTGTGTTTTGTTAATTGAAATTGGTTGCCTTCTACATTATATTCCATCCAATCCGGCGTTTGGGTTTATCAGTGCTAAACTTGCTTTTCAGTGTTGCAGAGTTTGATACCACACAACTGCAAATGCACCCGTGAGTTCCTGGGTGTCCAAAATTTAAATGGCGATACAGCTGGAGTTAAATTTTTAACTGGGTAGTGCCTTTGGGTATATGCGTGAGTGCCAGGGCTTCTGGGAGGACAGGGAGATGTGGGGAGATAGCCCATTCCTGACTATGAAAGAAGAGAGATAAGAGAAACCTAAATACACTAGCCAGAAAAACTGTCATTTAGATTTGGAGATTTCAGTCACAAAACCCACATACTTGAGTTTTTCAACAGATTAATTTCTGAATGAGCCTTGTCTGAGCAGTGGAGTCCAACAGGGAGAATTTCAGCAATTGTGGAGTGTGGAGGTAGGTTACTGGCTGTCCAGTCTCTGTTTGGGTGGGCATTGGGCTGACCCACCCCCCTCTGGGGGCCTCTGAAGACTCAGCCATATGTGGGGTCCAGGAGCACTTCTGTCACTTGTTCTTCTCTTTTGAGGTATATTTTTGAGTCTCTGGATCATGGCTAGTGAATGAGCTTACTTGACAGCACAGGTGGTTCATGGGTGTGGCTGCTGGGACTTCTTGAGAAGATTATTACTGTTTCTATTCTAGTTATGATTGGTCTATTCAGGTTTTCTATTTCCTCCTTGTTGAGTTATTTGTGATGACATCATTCTAAGAATCTATTTGTTTCTTCTGGATTCTCCAGTTTAACTGTATAAAGTTGTTTGTAATAACCTCTTAAAATATTTTCTATTTCTGAGGGTCTGTTGTAATTTCTGCCCTTTCTTTTGTGATCTTATTTGATTACCTTCTTTTTTATTCTTCCTGTGTCTAGTCAAAGATTTGTATATCTTATTTTTCTTTCGAAGAACTAGCTCCTGGATTCATTTATTCTTTGTATTGCTTGCTTGGTTTCTATTTTATTGATTTCTTCTCTAGTTTCCTCCTACCTTTTCGGTTCATTTGTTGTTCTTTAAATGTTTGAGGTGAGTGCTTAGTTTGTTGATTTCTTTTTTCCTTTTTTCTTCTTATAGGCATTATTGCTATGAATTTCCAGCTGTATACAGATTTTGCTGTATTTCATAGGTTATGATAGCTCATACTTAATTGTAGTTAGTTCCAACGAATCATTTAAATTCTTCCTTGATTTTCTCTTTTATACAGTTATTGTATTAGTAGTAACTTATTCCTCTTCCACTGTTTGCAAGTTTTTCCCTTCTTTTTGTGATTAATTTCTGTTTTTATTCCATTGTGGTCTGGGAAGATAATTTGAATGATTTCTGTATTTCTAAATTTGTGTACTGGAGTTACTCCCTAATTTGTGATATATTCTGGAAAATGTTCAGTGTGTAGTATAGAAGGATTTGTACTTTTAACTTTTGCGGAGTGGAGGACCCTGTACACATCTGTTAATCTCTGTTTTTCGGTCCCCTCATTAGGGCTTTTGTATCTTTACTGATATTATATCTGGTTGATCTGCCTAGTGTGGAAAGTGGAGTGTTGAAGTCTGCCACTGTTATTGTGTTTCTGTCAGTATGTTTCTTTAGGGTTGTGAGCAGAAGCTTTGGAAATTTTGCTTTACCTTCATCTGGCACATAAATGTTAGTAAGAGTTAGTACTCCTTGGTCAGTTTTTCCTGTAACCCATAAATGTCCATCCCTTTGCTTTCTTTAGGTTTAATGCTATTTGTTCTGATATGAATATGGCTGTCTTAGCTTTTTTGTCTACTGTTGTCTTGTATTATTGTTCTCCATTCTTTCATTCTGAGCCTGTATTTATTTTGTCAGTTTTTTTTTAAATTTTTATTAGTGAGACACAATGAGGTACAGTTGTAGACTTACAAATTTTGTGCTTGGGTTCCAATCATACAATGATAAAATACCCATCCCTCCACCAGTTCCCATTTCCTAGCACCACGGATCCTAGTATCCCTCCCACCCCCCCATCTCCCCCATCCCACCCTGCCTCTGTGGCAGGGCATGTATTTCTGTTGGCAATTATTTTCATAGGACATTTTGTTTCCCAGTAGTCAGATTTTTTTATATGAATGGCTGGTTTCCATTATTGTGTAAGGTTTAATTATTTTTGCTAAGGACTATTTGCTTTTTATCAGTGGCCCTTTAGTAATTCTTTCAGGATTGGTTAATTGTTGCAGATGGTGCCAGCTCTTGTTTCTCTAAAAATGCTTCTATTGTTCCTTCAAATCTAAATGACAGTTTGTACTTAGGTTTCTCTATTCTCTCTTCTTTAAGCAGTCTATTGCTGTGTTTTGTTTTTGTCATTTTTATTACTATGTATCTTGGGTTTTTCATTAAATTTTTTAATTGAGTCACCGTGGGATACACAGTTACAAAGCTGTTCATGATTAGATTTCTGTCATAGTATGATCCAATACCCATCCCTCTACCAGTTTACATTTCTCACAACCAATTACACCTGTTTCCCTCTTGTCACCCGTCTCCCCTCCCCTGCTTTTGTGGCTCTATGGCAGGCACTTTCCTTCTCTCTCCCCCCCACTCTTCCCCCCTCCCTTTTTGGGCACTATGGTCTGTAACACAGATAGTGAGAGGTTATCTTGTTTGTTCCTTTACGTACGCAGTTCCTATCCAGAGTGATCATTTCCAACCATCTTTGTCATAGTGGTGCCCTCTCCATCATATCTTGAGTTGTTTTGTCTGAGTCTGTTTTGTTTGGTATTCTTTGTGCCTCCATCTAGAAGCCATCATCCAGAGACTGGGAAAGTTCCTAGTTATTTTTTCTTCTGCCAGACTTTCTTTCCCTTTCTCTTTTCCCCCTTCTTGTATTTGTATAATTTGGAGATTATTCCTCTTGCTGTTGTCCATCAAAACTATTACACTCAATTTTCTTTTTGTACCACTTCATTATTGTTGAAACTAGTTTTTTTGTCCTTTTTGTTGCTGATATGGTTCTCTGTATGCTGAATTCTGTTGCTGTGGCTTGCTAGTTTATTCTTTAACTCCTTTAATTCCATTTGTATGTATGGATTCCTTGATGCTCTGAATCAATTCTCCCATAAGCTGATTGTATTTCTCTACGTATGATTGCTCAGTTTCCATTGCCATTGCATGGAGTGTTGATTTGAGGTCCTCTTTAATGAGGCTTCAGACTTTTGTTAAACTAGAGGATTGTTAACCAGTGCAGGAAATTCCTTTGTTTCCCCATTATCATTAGAGTTTTCGTGGATGTTTCCAGTTGAGTTTTAGTGTCCCATTTTATACCACCAATATCCCAAGTCTCCCCCTCCCTTGCCTGCCTCCATCTATGACAGTCACTTTTCTTTCTTTGATGTCTGCCAGTCTTAATGCTGTGAGATTATACTTCGTTTTGCTTGATGTGGAATACTTTTTCATCTATATATATTACCCATATGAATGTCCTTGAGAATGTCTTTGTTCATCTCTTCTCCCCATTTTTACATGGGATCTTTTTCTCTTGTTGAGTTTTATAAGTGCTTTATATGTCTTGAATATTATAGTTTGTCAGATTAGTGGTGGCCCATTTAACATGATTGCACAGCTAATATCCTACTCAACTGTGAAAAATTTAAAGCCTTTTTTGCTGATCAGGTACACGACATATTTGCCTACTCTTACAACTCTTACTCAATATAGTAGTGGAAGTTTTAGCCACAGAAAATTGGTAAGAAAGAGATATTATCAGTACACAGATTAGAAAAGAAGTCAGAAGTCAGACTATCATTATTTGCAGTTGATACTAGCTTAGATAACTCTAAGTATTATAAAAATGCTCTTACAAATAAGATAATGTGCCATGCTACAAAATCAATAAGCAGAAATGTTTGGCATTTTTGTATGCAGACTACAAATCAGTTGGGTGAAATAAAGGAAACAGACACATTCAAATTGAACCTCAAAAAGACAGTGAAGTACCTGGGGATTAATTTAACGGAAGAGGTGAAAGACATATGAAGAAAACTACAGTCTGTTGTTGAAAGAAATATAATAAGACTAAATTAATAGAAACACATCTCCTATTTATGAGTTGGAGAGATTGATGCCAAAATGATAGTCCTGCCAAAAGAAATATATAGCGCCAATTCATTTTCTGTAAAAATACCCATGATTTATTTTTTTCCTTAAGGATACAGAATAAAAGCTACTGAAATTTATATGAAATAATAAATTTCCCCTTCCCCTCTCCCCTGCCAAAATATCCTAAACAAACCTAAGGGAAAAGTCAATGTGAAACTTTCCTTTCCCCAACTTTATATTAATTTGGGTTTGGGGCCATGATCAAAGGTGCTCAGAGCTTACTCCTGATTCTGTACTCAGGTATCACTTCTGGTCGGCTCGGGGTACCATATGAATTGCTAGGGATCAAACCCAGGTTGGGTGCATACAAGGCAAGTGCCCTAGCTAGGTCCTCCCACAACTGTGGGACTGGTTTTCAAAATTAGGAGTGACAAGGGCTGTGAAAGTTCATACCTGGCCAGAGCCAAATTCTGCAGTGCAGCATTTACTACTAGTAGGGTTTCTTTTGCCTCTGGGGTTGGGTAATAAGGTGAGGTGGGAACTTATCGCCTTTCAAGATATCAAACAGGGGTGTTAGGATACTGGTGGGAATGCCCTACCAAGGGCAGAACCAATTTAGATTCCCCAGAAAACTCTGGAGGGACATCAGGGTCAGTTTCTGTGGGAAAATCAATCTCGGTTTTAATGGCCAAAAAGAAGTGAGGGTAATTTCGGACCCCCAAAAATTATATTGGGTGAGTCATCTGGATTTTCTCTAAGGAGATTGTGAGGCCCGCCAAGGCAAGAATGGAGTACAGAGAGGAAAAGGCCTTCTCCAAAGAGGCTAAATCTGAGGGACCCCACAAAAGATCATTCATATAATGGTAAATGTGAAAGTTCAAGGCTCACCACTTCCTGACAAATAGTAGGGCTGTTGGCCATGCTCTGCATCAAAACCACCCATTCAGACTAATACCCAAGAATGGCCGAGATTAGTACCAGGAATTTTTTTCCATGGCTTGGAGGCCAGCCACACATACTAGGGGAAAAGGGAGCTCAGATAGAGAAGAGAGCACCAAATGGTGCTGGGAGAATCCTCCCAGGATGGGAGAAGCATGCTGAAAGTAGACTATAGACCAAACATGATTGCTACTCATCTCCTCTTTTGCAAACCACAACACCCAATAGGAGAGAGAGAACAAAGGGAATGCCCTGCCACAGAGGCAGGGTGGGATGGGAGGTTCGGGGGGTGGGAGGGATACTGGGATCCGTGGTGGTGGGAAATGGGCCCTGGTGGAGGGATGGGTATTTGATCATTGTATATTTGAAACCCAAGCACAAAAATTTGTAAGTCTACAACTGTACCTCATGGTATCTCACTAATAAAAATTAAAAAAACAAAGTAAAAAAATAAAAATAAAAAAGCACCCATTCAGAGGGCTGGGTTGGAAGGGAAATTTTTTTTGGGTCATACCTGGCGACACACCTGGGTCTGCACTCAGGAATTACTCCTGGCGGTGCTCGAGGATCCCATATGGGATGCTGGGAGTTGAACCCAGGTTGGCCACGTGCAAGGCAAAAGCCCTACCCACTGTACTATTTCTCCAGCCCCTGGAAGGGAAAAAATTAACATAGGTAAGGAGAAAACAAATCACTGACACTCTTGTGGAAGTAGGGGAATGGAAAAAAATGTTGAATATCAGTGGCAATTAGGGGAATTCTCTGAGGTTGGCAGCGGCCAAGGGGAGGTCTCCTTGGGGGAAGCCCCAAATCCTCATGGTTTTCTTTAGTGGCTCTATGGGCCACTTCTAGGTGGACATCTTGTGGATGAAAAAGACTGGGGTATTCCAGGGGCTGCAGAAGGGGTGAATGTGCTCTTGGGCAAGCTGTTCCACAACAGTTTCAAGAGCTTGGTACTTTTCCCCAATTGAACGCCACTGCCCCACCCAGATAGGCTTGTGTTTTAGCCCGTCAAGGGCTAAGGTTTGATTTCAAGCAGCAGCATTTAGGATTGAGGGTCATGAGAGGGGCTCATGGGGGGAATGAGACTGGGACCGGTTCTCATGGAAACAATTCCCATCTGATCCTGGAGGTCTTATCCTAAAAGACTGGCCAAGAGGCCTTCAAAAATCAGAGGGCAAATATGACCTCCAGAACCATCTGGCCCTTTCCACTGCAGGGAGAGAGCTGATCTTCTCACTCCTAGTAGATATGGGCCCATCTCCAGAGCCCAGTCCAAAGGGACATCTTCCATCTGGAGTATAGTTCAGTCTGCCCCAATCCCCTGCCTGGAAACTCGATAGGCACAATACAGTGTTCCATTGGCTGCAACTTAGATCTCATATTTTCAGTGTTTTTGAGTCTCTCTTTTGAGTGTAAGGCTATATACCACTCACCCATATCACCAGTATAACTGAATCGCTAATGCCCGTTCTCTCGTTACTTCCTGTTCTCTTCTTTCCCCTTGATTTTGTTTATTCTCTGTCCTCTCTAAACACTGGAATCAAGGGTGATCCAAGCATTCCCCTTATACTCATCCATATTTTCTGTACCACAGATCCGTGAGATCATCCTTTTTCTGGTTTACTTCACTCAATATATCTTCGAGCCAGCTTGCAGGAAATTTAATGGATTCATCATTCTTTGCAGCTGCATAGTATTCCATTGTGTCTATTTACCACATCTTCACAATCCGTTTATCTGTCTTTAACACCTACATTGATTCTATATCTTAGCTATTGTACTGAGTGCAGAATGAGTCAAGGTGTGCATATGTTCCTTTTTTGGGAGTATTTTTATGTCCTGGGCATAGATGTCCAAAAGTGAAATTGCTGCCTCATATGGCAGTTCATTTCTATCTTTACCGAGAACTCTCCGTACAGTTTTCCACAGGGTTGTACCATACAACCTTCTACCAGCAGTGGATAAGAGTTTCTTTTTCACCACATCCCCAACAACACAGATTGTTCCTACTTATTTATGTATTTATTTTTTGCTTTTCGGGTCACACCCGGGGATGCACAGGGGTCACTCCTGGCTCTGCACTAAGGAATTACCCCTGGCGGTGCTCAGGGGACCATATGGGATGCTGGGAATTGAACCCAGATTGACCGCGTGCAAGGCAAATGCCCTACCCGCTGTGCTATTGCTCCAGCCCCCCCCACTTATTTTTTGATATGTGCCATTCTCACTTGTGTGTTATTACTACCTTGATTTGTGTTTCTCAGATAATAAGTGATCACTGTCACTGTCCTCCCATTGTTCATCGATTTGCTTGAGCGGTCCCAGTAACGTCTCCATTGTGACAATTGTTAGTATGTTTGGCATATCCAACACGTCAGGGGTAGCTTGCCAGGCTTTGCTGTGTGGGCAATACTCTCGGTAGCTTGCTGGGCTCTCCGAGAGGGGCAGAGGAATTGAACTCAGTCGGCCATGTTGGCCACTTGTGAGACAAAAGCCCTACCCGCTGTGCTATTGCTCCAGCCCATGATAAGTGATACTGAGAATTTTTTCATGTGCTTAGTGGCCAAGTACTCATCTTCTTCTGAGAAATGAATTCATTTCCTTTCATTTTTCGATAGTGTTTTTAATTTTTGTTGTTGTTGTTGATCTTTCTGAGTACTTTAGATAGCAAACCTTTTTTCTGATGTTTTCACTGCAAATGTTTTCCCCATTCATTTAGCTGTCTTAGTTTTAGTGTGTGTTTCTTTTGCCATGCAGAAGCTCTTTAATATAGCTCATTTATTTATGTTTGGTTTTGTTGTCTTTGCCAAGGGTATCAGTTCCATGAAGGAACCTTTAAGGTTCCAAATTTTGAAGTGTTCTGCTTATGTTTTCCTCATAGTAATTTATAGTTTCTGGTCACATCTCAGGATCTTTGATCCCACTTGAATTGACTTTTGTGTGAGGTGTAAGATATGGATCTAGGTTCAGTTTTTTAATTATCCAGTTTCCCAGCACCACCTAAAGATAGTAGAGGCTATCATAACTCCATTTTATGTTCTAAGCTCCCTTATCAAAAATTAACTCCATATGCATGGAGTTTTGTAATGGGTACTCAATTCTGAAACATTTATCATGGGACCTATCTTTATTCTAGTACCATGCAGTTTTGATTACTAATATCTTTATAGTGCACTATTAAATTAGATAATGAAATACCTCCCAGTTTCTTGTTTTTCAGTATGGATTTGGGTATTCATGGTCTTTTCTAATTCCATGTAAATAAATTTTATTATTAACTTTTATAAATTATAAAGGAATGCTGTCTGAGATTGGATAGATATTGCATTGAATCTACATAATAGCTTATGAAGGATAGTCATTTTAATATTATTGAATCTTTCGATCCATGAGCATAGAATGTTTTTTTCATTTCCTCAGGTATTTTTCTATTTCTTTTTGTTTGTTTGTTTTTTAATTTTTATTAGTGAAACACCATGAGGTACAGCTGTTGACTTACAAATTTTTGTGCTTGGGTTTCAATTATATAATGATCAAGTACCCATCCCTCCACCAGTGCCCATTTTCCACCACCACGGATCCCAGTATCCCTCCCATCCCCCATCCCACCCTGCCTCTGTGGCAGGGCATTCCTTTTGTTCTTTCTCTCCTTTTGGGTGCTGTGTTTTGCAAAAGAGGCATTGAGTAGCAATCATGTTTGGTCTATAGTCTACTCTCAGCGCGCATTTCCCATCCTGGGAGGATCCTCCCAACACCCTTTATTTGGTGCTCCCTTCTCTATCTGAGCTGCCTTTCCCCTAGCATGTGTGGCTGGCCTCCAAGCCATGGAGTAAACCTCCTGGTACTTATTTCGGCTATTCTTGGGTGTTAGTCTCCTATTTTACTACTTTATGTTCCCCAGATGAATGCAGTCTTTCTATGTCTGTCCATTTCTTTCTGACTCATTTTGCTTAGCATGATGTAGTACCACTTGTATGGACTGGAGCAATAGCACAGCGGATAGGGCGTCTGCCTTGCACGCAGCCAACATGGCCGACCCGAGTTCAATTCCTCCGCCCCTCTCGGAGAGCCCAGCAAGCTACCGAGAGTATTCAATATGCCAGACACACTAACAACAAAGTCTCCAATGGAGACGTTACTGGGCCTGCTCGAGCAAATCGACGATCAACGGGAGGGCCTTTACTTTTACTTTTACCACTTGTATATAAATTTCATTACTTCATCTTTTCTAATAGCTACATAGTGCTCCATTGTGTAGATGTACCAAAGTTTCTTTAACCAGTTATCCATTCTCAGGTACTCAGGTTTTTTCCAGATTCTGGCTATTGTAAACAGTGCTACAATGAACAAACAAGTGCAGATGTCACTTCAACCATACTTTTTTGCCTCTCTGTGATATATTCCCAGGAGTGGTATTGCTGGGTCAAATGGGAGAAGCTAAAAACTTTAATAAGTATGAAACAGCACTGACCATGCAAGTGGAAACAAACAAATGGGACTACATCAAACTAAGAAGCTTCTTCACTTCAAAAGAAAGAGTGACCAAAATACAGAAAGAGCCCACAGAATGGGAAAAAATATTTACTCAATACCCATCAGATGGGCTGGAGCGATAGCACAGCGGGTAGGGTGTTTGCCTTGCATGCAGCCAACATGACCAACCCGAGTTCGATTCCTCCGCCCCTCTCGGAGAGCCCGGCAAGCTACTGAGAGTATCTCACCCTCACGGCAGTTGGGGAGAAGTAATGAACAGAAGTTTCCTCAAAAAAGAAATACAAATGGCCAAAAGGCACATGAGAAAATGCTCCACATCAGGGAGATGCAAATCAAAACAACAATGAGATACCATCTCACACCACAGAGACTTGCACACATTGAAAAGAACAAAAGCAATCAGTGCTGGCGTCGATGTGGGGAAAAAGGGACACTCTTTCACTGTTGGTGGGAATGCCCACTAGTCCAGCCTTTCTGTAAACAGTATGGACAGTCCTTCAAATACTAGAAATTGAGCTTCCATATGACCCCACAATAACACTTCTGGGAATATATCCCGAGGATGCAAAAAAGCACAGTAGAAATGAATCTGTACCTATATGTGCATTGCAGCACTGTTCACAATAGCCAAAATCTGGAAACAAGCCAAGTGCCCTAGAACAGATTACTGGTTAAAGAAACTTTGGTACACCTGCAAAATGGAATACAATTCAGCTGTCAGGAGAAATGAAGTCATGAACTTTGCTTATAAATGGATAGACATGGAGAGTATCATGCTAAGTGAAATGACTCAGAAAGATAAGGAAAGACATAGAAGGACTGCACTCATTTGTGTGGTATAAAACAACATAAAATGAGGCTAACACCTAAGGATAGTAGATACACGGGACTGGTAGAGTTCTCCATAGCTGGATACCTGCCTCATGAGCAATGGGGAGAAGGCAGCTGGAATAGAGAAGAGGTCACTAATAAAAAGATGGCTGGAGGAATCACCGGAATGAGAGATGTGTGCAGAAAGTAGATAAAGGACCAAACATGATAACCTCTCAGTGTTTGTATTGCAAACCATAATGCCCAAAATTAGAGTGAGATTATGGGGAATATTGTCTGCCATGGAGGCAGGGGGAGGATGGGAAAGGGGGGGTATACGGGATTATTGGTGGTGGGGAATGTGAACTGGTGGAGCGATGGGTATTTGATCATTGTGTGATTGTAACCCAAACATAAAAGCTTGTAACTATCTCACAGAGATTGAATAAATTTAAAAAAAAAGGCCTGATCTGCGTGGGACGGGCACAGAGGCCCAGCTCTGGGCAACAAAGCTGAACGGCTCCAATTCCAACAGGTACAGCCCGCCCCCAAGGGACTGGGTCCCTATCTGGGCACGCGCAGCTAGAACCAGCCCCTAGAAAGCCGGTTTTCAACCCCTGATCTGCGTGGGACGGGCACAGAGGCCCAGCTCTGGGCAACAAAGCTGAACGGCTCCAATTCCAACAGGTACAGCCCGCCCCCAAGGGACTGGGTCCCTATCTGGGCACGCGCAGCTAGAACCAGCCCCTAGAAAGCCGGTTTTCAACCCCTGATCTGCGTGGGACGGGCACAGAGGCCCAGCTCTGGGCAACAAAGCTGAACGGCTCGAATTCCAACAGGTACAGCCCGCCCCCAAGGGCCTGGGTCCCTCTCTGGGCACGCGCAGCTAGAACCAGCCCCTAGAAAGCCGGTTTTCAACCCCTGAGCTGCGTGGGACGGGCACAGAGGCCCAGCTCTGGGCAACAAAGCTGAACGGCTCCAATTCCAACAGGTACAGCCTGCCCCCAAGGACCTGGGTCCCTCTCTGGGCACGCACAGCTAGAACCAGCCCCTAGAAAGCCGGTTTTCAACCCCTGATCTGCGTGGGACGGGCACAGAGGCCCAGCTCTGGGCAACAAAGCTGAACGGCTCCAATTCCAACAGGTACAGCCCGCCCCCAAGGGCCTGGGTCCCTCTCTGGGCATGCGCAGCTAGAACCAACCCCTAGAAAGCCGGTTTTCAACCCCTGATCTGCGTGGGACGGGCACAGAGGCCCAGCTCTGGGCAACAAAGCTGAACGGCTCCAATTCCAACAGGTACAGCCCTCCCCCAAGGGCCTGGGTCCCTCTCTGGGCACGCGCAGCTAGAACCAGCCCCTAGAAAGCCGGTTTTCAACCCCCTGAGCTGCGTGGGACGGGCACAGAGGCCCAGCTCTGGGCAACAAAGCTGAACGGCTCCAATTCCAAACAGGAGACGTTCCCAGCTCCTCGCCAAGTGCCAGGGACTCTTTCCGGAGCTGCGGCAGCTAACGCGGCCGCGAAATATTTTCCCACTACGTATGCCATAGGAACCATAAGCTACCCTCTTAGATGGAAACTTCTCTATTTTAGCTCAGCCACTAGAAACACAGTAGCCAATAACTCATAAGCCTATCTTAACTCACACTGCATATCAAGCAGAATAGTAACAGTGAACGTGAAGGACTAAACCACACCTCTCACAATGGTAAAGCAACGCAAAAGCCCACCAAACTTTCATATTGAAGAGTCTAGCCCAGATGACACCAACAGTACTGTAGTGTTAGACAACCTCTCTGACAAGGAATTCAGAAGGGAGCTACTTAGGATGCTTAGGGAATTAAAAGAAACAATGGAAAGCAATGCCAATACAAGACAAGAGGATCTGAAGGCAGAAATGAGGAAAATGCAATCAGAAATGTCAGACCTGAAAAATCTCGTAGGCGAATTGAAAAGCTCAATGGAAGGCCTCTGCAGCAGAGTAACAGCTGCTGAGAACAGAATCAGTGAGCTCGAGGATGAAGTTCAGAGACTCTCCAGAAAAGAGCAGAAAATGGAAAAGAGACTCACAATTCAGGAACAGATGGCAAGAGAAGATCGTGATGAAGCCAAGAGGGGTAACATAAGAATTATTGGAGTCCCAGAGGTACAGGAAGAAAACCTCGATGAAGAAAAAACTGTCAAAGACATCATTGCTACAACGTTTCCAGAGCTGAAGAAAACTTGTGGCCACATTCAGGAGGCCCGAAGGGTACCAGCTAGAAGAAATCCGAATAAAAATACCCCAAGACACATTCTGATCAAAATGACCAAAACCTTAGACAGAGACAAAATTCTGAAAGCAGCAAGATCGAAGAAAGAAATCTCTTACAAAGGAGCATCCTTAAAATTCACAGCTGATTTTTCTGATGAAACCCTCATGGCCCGAAAACAGTGGTGGGACATAGTAAAAAAACTCAATGAAATAAATGCCTCCCCAAAAATACTTTTCCCAGCAAGACTCTCATTCATAGAAGGAACAAAACACAATTTCACAGACAAACAACAGCTCAGGAACTTCATAGACTCAAAACCATGGTTACAAGAACAACTAAATGGGCTACTTTAAGGCAAGAAAGGCCCCTCAAATACACCAAATTTTAACAGAACAATGGGACAAAATCCCATAACAATAATCTCTCTCAATGTCAATGGGCTAAACACACCAATTAAAAGACATAGAGTGGCAGGATGGATTAGAAAATTGAACCCAACATTCTGCTGCCTGCAAGAAACGCATCTCAATAGTCAAAGCAAACACAGACTCAGAGTCAAAGGCTGGAAAACAATCCTACAGGCAAACAGCTCCCATAAAAAAGCTGGGGTAGCCATCCTTATATCAGACCACATCGATTTCAGAGTGAGGAAGGTCATAAGAGACAGTGAAGGCCATTTCTTATTGATCAAAGGATCTGTACAACAGGAAGAACTTACAATAATAAATGTATATGCACCTAATGAGAGACCAGCAAAGTACTTAAAACAACTTCTCATAGATTTGGAAAAAGACATCAATAGCAACACAATACTAGTGGGAGACTTCAACACTGCTTTGTCACCTCTTGATAGATCAACCAGACTCAAGCTTAGCAAGGACATACTTCATTTGAGGGAAACAATGGAAGAAAGGGACTTAGTAGATATATACAGGACACTTCATCCACAAAAAGCTGAATACACATTCTTCTCAAGCGTACATGGAACATTCTCCAAGATAGACCACATGCTGAGCCACAAAACATGCCTCCATAAAATTAAGAAGGTAGAGATTGTATCAACAATCTTCTCAGACCATAAAGCGCTGAAATTAGAAGTAAATCACACACAAAAACAGAAAACTAAATCAAACACCTGGAAATTAAACAGTGCACTATTGAACAACGAGTGGATTAGACAGGAAATCAAAGAGGAAATCAAAAGATTCCTAGAAACGAATGAAAATGAGAACCCGAGTTACCAAAACTTATGGGACACAGCAAAGGCTGTGTTAAGAGGAAAGTTTATAGCTCTACAAGCATTCCTCAGGAAGGAGGAGCGAGCACACATAAGTAACCTAACCTCACAGCTTAAGAGCTTGGAGAAGGACCAAAAAAAGGAGCACAACCCGAACAGGAGAAAGGAAATAATAAAACTCAGAGCAGAGATTAACGAGATGGAAACCCAAAAAACAATCCGAAAGATCAATGAAACCAAAAGCTGGTTCTTTGAGAAAATTAACAAGATCGATAAGCCTCTAGCAAAACTCACAAAGGGAGAGAGAAAACCTTAATAAACCGAATCAGAAATGAAAAGGGGGTCATTACAACAGAAACCACAGAAATTCAGAGGATTCTCAGAGAGTACTTTGAGAAGCTTTATGCCACGGAACATCAAAACCTCGAGGAAATGGATAAATTCCTAGACTCCTACAGACTCCCAAGGCTGAACCAAGAAGACCTGGAATACCTGAACAGACCTATCACCATCAAGGAAATTGAAATGGTAATAAAAAGTCTCCCCAAGCACAAAAGTCCTGGCCCGGATGGATTCACTAGTGAATTCTTCCAAATCTTTAAAGAGGACTTACTCCCAATGCTCTTTAAGCTTTTCCACGAAATTGAAATATCAAAAACACTTCCGAACAGTTTCTACGAAGCAAATATCACACTGATACCAAAAGCAGACAGAGATACCACAAAGAAAGAGAATTACAGGCCGATATCCCTGATGAACACAGATGCAAAGATCCTCAACAAACTACTAACAAATAGAATCCAACTACTCATCAAAAAGATCATACACCATGACCAAGTAGGATTCATCCCAGGGATGCAAGGATGGTTTAACATTCGAAAATCAATCAACATAATCCACCATATCAACAAAAGAAAAGATAAAAAGCATATGACCATATCAATAGATGCAGAGAAAGCATTTGATAAGATCCAGCACCCCTTTATGATGAAAACCCTAGCCAAAATGGGTATAGAGGGGACCTTCCTCAACATAATTAAAGCCATCTACCACAAGCCTACAGCAAGCATCATCCTCAATGGGGAAAAACTGAGAGCCTTCACTCTAAGATCAGGACGAGACAGGGATGCCCACTCTCTCCACTTCTGTTCAATATAGTACTGGAAGTACTTGCATTAGCAGTTAGGCAGGAAAAAGATATTAAGGACATTCAGGTAGGAAAGGAAGAAATCAAGCTCTCACTATTCGCAGATGATATGATACTCTACTTAGAGAACCCAATAACTTCCACCAAAAAACTCCTAGAAACAATAGACTCGTATAGTAAAGTTGCAGGTTATAAAATCAATACCCAAAAGTCCATGGCTTTCCTATACGCAAACAGTGAGAGAGAAGAAAGCAACATGAAAAAAAACAATCCCGTTCACAATTGTGCCCCAGAAAATCAAGTACCTAGGAATCAGCTTAACTAAGGAAGTAAAGGACCTGTACAAAGAAAACTACAAAACGCTACTTCAGGAAATAAAAGAGGACATGAGGAAATGGAAAGATATCCCCTGCTCATGGGTCGGGAGACTTAACATTGTCAAAATGGCAATACTACCGAAAGCATTGTATAAATTCAATGCAATCCCTATAAGGATACCCATGACATTCTTCAAAGAAATGGAGCAAACACTCTTGAAATTTATATGGAACAATAAGCCCCCACGAATAGCTAAAGCAATTCTTGGGAAAAAGAAAATGGGAGGAATCAACCTCCTGAACTTCAAACTGTACTACAAAGCAGTAATAATTAAAACAGCATGGTACTGGAACAAAGGCAGAACTGCAGACCAATGGAACAGGGTTGAATACACTGACATCTCTCCTCAATCATATGCTCATCTAATCTTTGATAAAGGTGCAAGTAATGTGAAGTGGAGTAAGGAAAGCCTCTTTAATAAATTGTGTTGGCATCACTGGACGGCTACATGCAAAAAATAGGCTCAGAACTCTGCCTAACACCATGTACAAAAGTAAGATCAAAATGGATTAAAGACCTCAACATCAGACCAGAAACCATAAGGTACATTGAAGATAAAGTTGGCAAAACCCTCCATGACATTGAAGCTAATGGTATCTTCAAAGATGCCATGCCACTGGCCGAGCAAGTGAAAACAGAGATAGATAAAAGGGACTGTCTTAAACTAAGAAGCTTCTGCACCTCCAAAGAAACAGTGACCAAAATACAAAGACAGTCTACAGAATGGGAAAGGATATTCACCGAATACACATCTGACAAGGGGTTGATATCCAGGATATACAAAATACTGGTTAAACTCCACAAGAAGAAAACATCCAACCCCATCCAAAAATGGGTGAGGAAATGAACAGAAACTTTCTCAAAGAAGAAATCCGAATGGCAAAAAAGCACATGAGAAAATGCTCTACATCATTAATCATCAGGGAGATGCAGATCAAAACCACAATGAGATACCATCTCACACCTCAGAGACTGGCCCACATTCAAAAGAACAAAAGCAACCGATGCTGGCGTGGATGTGGCGAGAACGGGACACTCCTTCACTGTTGGTGGGAATGTCCACTGGTTCAGCCCTTCTGGAAAACAGTATGGAGATTAATACCCAAGAATAGCTGAGATCAGCACCAGGACGATTACTCCATAACTTAGAGGCCAGCGGGTATCCTAGAGGAAAGGGCAGTTCAGATAGAGAAGGGAGCACTAAATAAAGGATGTTTGGAGGATCCTCCCAGGAGGGGAGATGCATGTCGAAAGTAGACTATGTACTGAACATGTTTGCCACTCAATGCCTCTTTTGCAGACCACAACACCCAAAAGGAGAGAGAGATCCCAGGGGATTGCCCTGCCACAGAGACTGGGGGGATGGGGGGATGGGGGTGGGAGGGATATTATCCATGGTGGTGGAAAATGGGCACTGGTGGAGGGATGGGTATCTGATCATTGTATAATTGAAACCAAAGCACAAAAAATTGTAAATCTACAACTGTAAAAAAAAAAATTAAATAAAATAAAGGGAAAAAAAATTGTATACAGCATTGCAAACCAATGATAATTTAATCATAAATTTCAAAATGTGGAAAAGAAAAAAAATAATGTGACCTATTTTTCTGTATTAACTTTGTAACTGGTCACTTTATTTTATTGATTTCTTATTTCTAGGAAGTTTTTGGTGGACTCGTTAGGATTTTTTATGTATATCATCATGTCAACTGAAAATAGTGATAATTTGAGTTCTTCTTTTCCAATTTGTTCCTGTTTTATTTGCTTTACTTTTCTGATTGTTGTAACCAGGACTTCTAATGTTATTTTGAATAAAAGTGGAGAGAGTATACATCTTTGTCTTCTACCTGATCTCAGAATGCATTCTTTGAGTTTTTCACTGTTAGGATGATACTAGCTGTGTGCTGGTTATCAATGGCCAATATTATCTTTAAGAAGGTTCCTTCTATCCCTGCTTTGTTGAGGGTTTTATTGGTCATAATTAGATGCTGGATTTTATCAAAGGTATAAGTAATTTTAAAGTGATAAAATTATAAATTTTAGGCACTTTTTATCTTTTTTCCCACTATCTCACCTTTTATTTTATTCTGAAAATACTTTCTTTATACAGGTTTTGTATTCTCGTGGTTTGCTAATTGATCTTCTAATCAAATCTAATGTCAGTCGATATGCAGAGTTCAAAAATATCACCAGGATACTTGCATTTCGAGAAGGAAGAGTGGAACAGGTGCTGTGTTAATCTTATCTTATAATTGTGTATGTGCTATTGTATTTGCTGTCTGAATTTGGATGGATATTACATTGAATCCACATAATAGCTTAGGAAGGATAGTCATTTTAATAATGACTTATTTAAAAGAATAAGCAAATGATAGTTTTATTATCCTGATAAAGCTGTACATTTTAATCTAGCATGGTGATTTGCAAATGTAAATAGTAAGATATTGCCCACTTCAAATTTTTAGTCTTAGTTTCTCAAGTTATTCTTCAGCATGATGTCATTTTGAAGGTATTAATTTCAGGCAGTATTTATATCTTCGCTGTCATCCATTCCAATTTGGGATGACAGGTTGCTCGTCATTGGAGGGGGCCTTGGGCTACACCTGCCTTTTCTAAGATCTTACTCCTAACTCTGCTCCCAAGGGTCATCCTGGCTGGGCATGGAAAACTAGATGATGTGTTGGGAATTTTGTGCTCTATGTACTGTACTATCTCTCCACTCTCAGGAAACTATTCTCTTAGTGGTACAGGGAGCAACTTAGCAAAAAAAATTATCAGAGCTCACAAGTTAATTTTATGGTAGTAACAAAGATGTAATTAGAATTGATAGAAGGGAACATGAAACAGCATACATAAATTGGAAATAATAACCACTGTTTAATTAATGAGAAACATTAGTGTGTTTTAAAGTATTTGTAACCTAGGAACTATTTCCTAACTTGAGATAATGTGTTTTTAGGTTCCTTGTTCCCGAGCAGATGTCTTTAACAGCAAACAACTGTCTATGGTAGAAAAGCGCATGTTAATGAAGTTTCTTACATTTTGTATGGAGTATGAGGAACATCCTGATGAATATCAAGGTAGTTTTTCATTAAATTGTGTTTTCTAGCTATTTCTGTGCTAATTTTGTTATGATATACTTGTTCTTTTTGTTTTTGAATGAATAAACAAAATATTTCTATATAGAGGAATGTTTGCAGAAAGGAAGTATTAATCAATGCTACAAAATGACAGAACTTGGTGCAGAGAGATAGTGTCGCAGGTAGGGTACTTGCCTTGTATGCAGCCAACCTGGGTTTCATCCCTGATCCTGTGCACAACATATGGTCCCCTAGGCACCTCCTGTAGTGATTCTTGAGTACTGCTAGGTGTGGCCCCAAACCAAACCAAACCAACAAACAAACAAAACACAAAAACTAAAAACACAAAACCCAGGGCTTTAGAGATAGTATAGTAGTAGGATATTGGCCTTGCATACAGCTGACCTGGATTCCATCCCTGGCACCACATATGGTCCCCCAAGAACCACCAGGAGTGATTACCGAGCACAGAGCCAGAAGTAAGCCCTGAGCACCACTGAATGTGGTCCAAACACCTATTTCCAAAAAGAAACTTAATAAAAATAAATAAAAGAGCCAGAGAGAAAGCTCAAAGGACAAGTGCATGCTTTGAGTATGGAATCCTGGGTTTGATCAAATAATCCCCAGATGTAAAGTAGAAGACAACTAATCTTGATCATAAATTTATATATAATATATATAATGAAAATAAATATATATATTATGTAGGGTAACATTGCTTTGTCCTTCTTCCACAAGAAGCTTAGGTTTATCTGGTTACACCCATCAATCTGGTTACACCCATCACAGTGCTCCTGAAGCACTTCCACTTCCATTGTGTTTATCTGTAAGCAGTCTTCCCTATGCTCTCCTTCCCACCCAGTTAATCAGTTTTCCCCTTAATCAGACTTTGTTAATTTGTAAGATCAGTTTCCCAGAAATCTATGATTTTATATGTATGAGTGAAATATTGCCTTTCTCCTCTCCTTATGCCTTATGAATAGTTTACCTTAAAGTAATATCCTTTTTGTAAGACACAGGAATACCGTTAACATTATGCTTTGTAACTTAGGATTTGATTGGCTTTGAATATTATTCACTCCCGGGTATCTGCTTTCTCGACTTAAGCCTCAGTTGCCCTTAGTTCCTAACACCCCAAAAGCAGGGTCCCGACGAGGGACTGAATGGACCCAGGGCAAGCGGTGAGCTACTCTGGCAGCGAAATGGGCCAGGCCAAAGTGCCACAGGATTCTTATCTATAAGTTAAGAGTTTGATCATAGACAAATGCTGTCATGATCCAAAGGTAACGACGAGACTAGGATCCTGCTAGGGGTGGGAAAGACTATCTGGCCTGAGCACTGTAGTCTAAGATCGAGATGGCCCTAGGAGAGCAATTCTATAAGTTTAAGATATTTCTTACTGTATCCATACAAAATGATTTATATCATATATGCTTATATGCTTGTTGGACAAGGAGAGGAGAGACACACCCATAGGATTCAGCTCTAGGGTGGGTCCTCATGCTGAGAGAGGATCTGTCCTAGGAGCGGCTTTCCCTGAGGCTAAGATGTCTACCCCTATTGATTGTGACCCCACCTATGTGTATTGTTTCCCCAATTCCTCTTGGAGAGAGATATAATGAGACTGTAGATTGGGCAGAGGGGAGCAGAGACAGAAGGAGAGAGAGAGACAGAAGCAGAGACAGACAAGAGAGACTGGTGTAGATGGAGAGAGGAATGGAATAAACTGCGACTAATACCAACCAGCCTGGCCCTCGTTCCTTCCTCTGCCTGACCATCGCCATCAACCTCCCCGGGTGGGAGAAGGGTGAGACTACCGAACGCGGGCAGCGGGAGAGATAGAGCCACTGCCGCTGTGTGTGTGCCTTTGTGTGAGTTTACACAATATTATATGAAAATATATATGTGTGTGTGTATATATATATATATATATATATACACACACACACAAGGCTCAACATGTAACTACATGTTAGTAATCTCTTATATAAGGGGTTAATGGCTCCAAGGTGAGACACAACAATCTTCATACACTTTTCTGTAAGGAAACCATTTTGGGTCATTTTTAGCAGATTGCTCTTAACAGTCAGTGCAAAATAAATTATTATCTGCCTTTGGGTCAGGCTTGGATGGTGGTGGTAAATTTCAAAATAAAGGTTTCGGTAAGGTGTAATGGTGCTGGGATTGGTGTTGGAATATTGAATGTAATAAATTATTGTGAACAATCTTTAAAAAAGTTTAATATATATATTACTTGATCACTTGACATCCCGTTACTCAGTGATTTGCTTGAGCGGGCGCCAGTAAAGTCTCCATTGGTTCCTGTTGCCTGCTAGTGTAGCCCAATAGCGTCTGCTCACTCCAGGAACATGAAGAGCCTCAAACCGTTCATTCAAGGTCTTGACGAAGAAGTCTGACCATCTCATGGGTGGGCAACCATGCATTCTTTTGATGTCCTGTGGATTCCAGTTGGTAACAGCTCTAATCCAGTGGTTGTGTTCAAATTGCTGGGGCCCCTTGGAGGGGGGCGGGTTGAGTTTCCCTCAAAGGCATGCGGGTCCCGGGGCTGAGATCTCCAAGCCTGCTCGGATCGGGGCTGAGCGTCCTCCACCCAGATCCTCCATCTTCCAGTAGGTGGGGGTCACACCCACCAACTGCCACCCCCCACCCCCCCCGCCGGCGCCGTGTAATCCCATCAACGGCCAAGACCTAGAGACTATAAAACCCAGCTCCCGGAAGCACGCGGCCGCAAATGTGGCCACGCAACATCTTATCTCTTTCTTACTTTGGACAACCTGGAAGGCTACTGAATGAAACCTGCCCACATGGTAGAGTCTGGAAAACTCCCCATAGCATATCGAATATGCCAAATACAAGTAACAATGATGGGTCTCGTTCTCCTAACCCTGAAAGAGCCTTGAATGCGGCACTTTCTAGAATCTCAGGGCTAGGACGAAGGAGACGGTTACTGGTGCCTGCTCAAGGCAATCAACGAACAACAGGATGATTGTGATCATGATAGTGTTCAAATCGCATTACGTGTCCAGCACATCTGATTTTTGATGCCTTGGTAAACGAGACAGCGTCCGTGATTCTCGACCCTCCACAGAGGTTGGAACTCTGGATTCCTTCTCTCAACTGAGTGAAGAGTGATACTCCAAGCACAGCTCTTTCATTTCCTCTTTGGGAGACCCGAATAGTGTTCTCATCCTGTTTTCGTAGTGCCCAGGTCTCTGAGGCATATGTTAATTCAGGAAGAATGGTGGAGTCGAGGAGATGTACCTGGAGCCAGAAGTTCTTTGTCCACTTAGCTATTTCTTTGATGCTCTTGAAGGATTTCCATGCTGCTCTCTTCCTCCTGCGCAACTCAGGAGCCAGGTCGTTAATCATGTTCAGTAAAAAAAAAAAAGGTCGTTCTTCATGTTGAGTCAAAAACTCTCGAGCTCATTCGCCAACGTGGCTGGGCGCGAGCCTCATGAAACCACATGCTAATATCTGAGCTCGCAAAGCACTGAAGAGAAGCAATAAAGGAAGACCTTAAAGAGAGAAGAGGAGCAGTGCTGGCTGATGTGGCAGAAGCCAGGAAAAACATTTACAACATCCGCCTGTTGGCCAACTACAAAATCAAGATGACTGCCCTCTGACATCCTGATGGATCTATCACATCTTCCAAAAGGGCAATGGAGAAGATTATCCATGACTTCTACTCGGGTCTCTTCGATAGCCACTTCCACCTGCCCACATACCAAGTTCCGCAGGATGGATATGTCATTCCCATCATTCTACCTTCTGAAATCCAACAGCCATTTCGTTGGTAAAGAAGCAAAAAACACCCGGTCCAGACAAGGTCAGACCTGAAAACCTGAAGAATCTGCTATCAGTACTCATTAATGCACTGGCTTAGCTCTTCACATGCTACCTGTCTGAATGCAAGGTTCTGTCCCAATGGAAAAGCAGCAGGACCGTTCTACTGTACAAGAAGGAAAACATCCACAACATTGGCAACTATTGCCTGATCTGCCTGTTGTCTGTCATCTACAAGCTGTTCACTCGAGTCATCCTGAATAGGATTGGCAGCACACTAGATGAAGACAACCATGCAAACAAGCCGGGTTCCGAAAAGGATTCAGCACAATCAACCATATCCACACGGTAACCAAGCTCATTGAGGTTTCTTGGGAGTTCAAGATGAAGCTCTATCTAATGTTCCTTGATTTAAAGAAGGCCTTTGATTCTGTTGAGATGGAAGTGGTCATCGAAGCCCTAGCCAAACAGGGCATTCAAACTCAGTACATCAGGATCCTCCATGAGCTGTATTATGGATTCACCACCATGATCTCACAATTCTACCAGGAAGTAATCATCGATGTAAAGAAAGGGGTTCAGCAGGGTGATACCATTTCACTGAAACTCTTTAGTGCCACCCTCGAGAATGTCATGCAAGGACTGGAATGGGAAGGAATGGGAGTGAAGATAGATGGCCGGCAACTACACTACCTCCACTTCGCTGATGACATTTTTCTAGTAACACCAAACGTTAGCCATACAGCACAAATGCTGGCCGACTTTGTGAGTGTGGAAAGGTCAAACTGCAGCTGAATCTCACAAAGGCAATGTTCATGAGAAACGAACTAGTTCCTGACGTTCCATTTGCTCTCAACAGAACGAACATCACTGAATGCAGCAGTTATGTGTACCTAGGTCAAGAACTCAATATACATACACACAAACACACACACACATATTCAGTGATAGTACAGCGTATAGGGCGGTTGCCTTGCACACGGCCAACTGGGCTGACCTGAGTTTGATTCCTCCGGCCCTCTTGGAGAGCCCTGCAAACTACCGAGTGTATCTCAGCTGCACAGCAAAGCCTGGTAAGCTACCCGTGACGTATTCCATATGCCAAACACAGTAACAAGTCTCACAATGTTACTGGGCCCACTCGAGCAAATCAATGAACAGTGGGAGGACAGTGACAGTGATATATAACCAAAATGATTCCCAGAGCACCATCAGGAGAAACCCTCAATTATATTCTGGAATAGCCCGTGTGTTCTTATGTTCTGGGTTTGCTTTTTGGTTGGGGTTTGGTTTTTTCCCCTTTTTATTGATTTACCATGAGGTACAGTAACAAAGTTTTCATGTTTGAGCTCTGATCATACAGTTATCAAACACTCATCCCTTCACCAGTGCATGTTTTCCACTACCAAAATCTCCAGTATCTCCTCTCCCCCAATTCCACACCTTCCCCTGCCTATATGGCAGATAATTTGCCCAATTCTCTCTCCCCACATTTGTTACTTTCATTATTTTTTTCTTTTATTTTTTTTTTGTTTTTGCTTTTTGGGTCACACCCGGCGATGCACAGGGGTCACTCTTGGCTCATGCACTCAGGAATCACTTCTAGCAGTGCTCAGTGTACCATATGGGATGCTGGGAATCAATCCCGGGTCATCTGCGTGAAGGCAATCTCCCTACCTGCTATACTATTGCTCTAGCCCCCACAGTTGTTATTTTGACACCAGTCCCACCACCACTCATATTTGTTGAAAAAGCATTGTTGGACAATTTGTTTTGCATTGCTTGTTATGGATAAAATATAAAGTCACGTGGCCACTCTTTTGGCCGCATGCTCGAGGAATTATAAAATTTTAATAATTAGGCTCTGGAGAGATTTCTCCAGCAAATTGCTCAGTTCTGAGATTCATGTGTGTGTCTTTGGATCATGGCTGTTTGGGAGCTTATGTAGATGGTGGCTGTATGTGGGCGTCATCTCAGAGACCCATCATGGCAGGGGGAAGGAGAAGGGCCAACTCCTCCCCTGTCCCTTGAGGCCTGGTATTTGCTGCCACCGCCACCCCATACCTACAGGTTTCACTGAGTTGTAGAAGATGGTGGCCTCCCATATTCCTAGGGGGCAGGTTGAGGGACAGCTCTGTTCCCGTCTGGAGTGGCCCAGCGAAAGTGGTCTGTATTGCAAAGTCCAGAGCCATCTCTGCAGCAAGTTGCTCGGGTTCAAGATTCGTGTGTGTGTCTTACTTGCTCTTCTGTAGTCATCTACTGATTCCCTTTTTATTTATTTATTTTTGTTTAAATAGAAATTTAATGAGGTACCATGATTCGTTGTTGAGTTTTAGCCATGCAGTGTTTCTACAATATTACCAGCACCAGTATCAGTTTCCCTCTACCAGTGTTGCCAGGTTTCCTACCACCCCACTAGTCTGCCTACTTGACAGACACATTTTTATGATTGCTTGTGGTAGTTTGTATGCCATGCTTTCAGTTTTGTTGGTTCTGTGCTTCAGTTATATAGACATACCACAGCTCTACAGCACCAGTGTGTCTGAAACCACTGACTTGTGCCCCTGTTACCTCCTGTCATTGATTGCTCTTTTAAATTACGTTCTTACTTTGTACTGTCTAGTAAAGTATTAATAACATGTAGCTGTTTAGATTAACTAACAATTAAAATTCACTTCCTCATTTGCTGGAGTAGCATATCACATGCTGAATATCTTTATTCTACAGCTGTAGAACAATTTTATTCATTGTAAAAATGCTTAGCTGGGTGTTCTTATTCATTTTAATGAAATATTGCTGTTAGGTGGCAGGTGAAGTTGGGGAAGCAGGAGGGAGTATGGAAATACTAGTGGAGGAAACTTTACAGTGATGGTGGGGTTGTTGTCAAAATATTGTATGCCTAAAACTCAGCTGTTAATAACTTTGGAAATCATGGTCCTTTAGTTGAATAAAATATTTTTAAAGAGGTTAGATGGTCCACTGTCCACTGTCCTCCCGTTGTTCATCGATTTGCTCGAGTGGGCCCAGTAACGTCTCCATTGTAAGACTTTGTTGTTACTGTGCTTGGCACATCGAATACATCACGGGTAGCTTGCCAGGCGTTGCCATGCGAGCAAGATACTCTCAGTAGCTTGCCGGGCTCTACACGAGGGGCAGAGGAATCGAACTCGGGTCGGCCATGTTGGCTGCGTACAAAGCAAATGCCCTACCTGCTGTGCTATTGCTCCAGCCAAAAGAGATTAGATGGTATGGGGGGAAAAGTAACTGGATTAGAAGAAACCATGGATTTTACTCTTGGCTTTAATCCATTTCATTGTGTGATCTGCTTTATTCCTTCTGAGCTTGATTATAAGATAATTAAGCTTTATTCCATTTGCCATACACACACAAATTCTTCTGTTTGAGTCATGGTTCTAAAAAGCGTTTACATTATTTATTTATTTATTTATTTATTTTGAATACCCATCCCTCCACCAGTGCCCATTTCCCACCACCACGGATCCCAGTATCCTTCCCACCCCCCATCCTCCCCCATCCCACCCTGCTTCCCCCATCCCACCCCCCTCTGTTCTCTCTCTCCTTTTGGGTATTGTGGTTTGCAAAAGAGTTAAGTCTGATTTTCAGGGAGAAATGTTGAATAATTTACTTTCCATTGATCACTTTGTATATAAGGAGATGTTGTGCGGCCACTTATGTGTCTGCGCAGTTTGGAAGAAATGTCCTGGTACCCACTTGCAGGCTCATGGTCGCCGGGGTTCCATCTGAAGAAGGCGCGATGCAGCACCTACCCCATCTGGGACCTCCTGGTGATATCGGCTCTGTTTGGGACCTGGAGCATTCTCCGGGAGCTGTGGGGCTTTCCAGCTGGTTTTCTTCTTTGTTGCTGTGTGCTGTAAAATGGCGCTGGGCGGCGGGTTGTGGGCATGACTTCTGGAATCAGAGGTTGTCTGGGAGCCGGGGCGGCCCCATTGCAGTTTGGATAAAATGTCCTGGATCCGCTTGCAGGCTCATGGTCACCGGGGTTCCATCTGGAGTAGGCGGGATAAGCATTTACATTTTTTAAAATTCAGGTATTACTCTATTCTCACTAATGCCCTGTTTATGTTTAACATTTCTAATATAATTATCAGCACTATTCTTCACTTCTATGGATAATGGAATGAGGTATTTTCACTAATAGATAGTTGTTGTAATGGCTAATGAATTATTTAATGCCTTTCTAGTTTGGTTTATTTTTTTTTTAATCATCATTTAAGCTCAAAATTTTTGTCTTTAGTTTGGATAGTAAGGTTATTTCTACTTTCTCCTATCCTCAAATCAATCTTCCCAATGTCCTTTATCGACTTTTAAATTATTTTTGCATTTTTCAAAACATCATTTTTTTAAAGTATATAATAGGAGACTGAAAACAAAAATCAGAAAATAGTCATAAGCTATTATGTCTGACGTGTTCTAATAGTCCCTTTTTATGTACTTACACAACTAAGCATTTATTATGTCAATAAGCATCTATTATGAAGTGATCATCCATGTCAAGAGAAGGGTTCGGCAGGGTGATACCATTTCACCGAAACTCTTCAGTGCCACCCTCAAGAACGTCATGCGATGACTGGAATGGGAAGGAATGGGAGTGAGGATAGATGGCCGGCAACTACACCATCTCCGCTTTGCTGAGGACATCGTTCTAATAACACCAAACATTAGCCAAGTGGCACAAATGCTGGCCGACTTCGACTGTGAGTGTGGAAAGGTAGGACTACAGCGGAATCTCACAAAGACGATGTTTATGAGAAACAGTCTCGTTCCTGACGTTCCATTCACTCTCAGTGGGACAAACATCTCCGAATGCTGCAGTTATGTGTACTTAGGTCGAGAAGTCAACATGACGAATGACCTGGCACCTCAGTTGTGCAGGAGGAAGAGAGCGGCTTGGAATGCCTCAAGAGCGTCAAAGAAATAGCTAAGAGGACCAGGAACCTCTGGCTCTGGGCACATCTCTTCGATTCCACTGTTCTTCCTGCATTAACATATGCTTCAGAGACCTGGGCCCTACGAAAACAGGATGAGAATGTTATTTGGGTCTCTCAAAGAGGAATCGAAAGACCTATGCTTGGAGTATCACGTTTCACTCAAATGAGAGAAAGAATCCAGAGTTCCGAGCTCCATCGACGGTCAAGAATTAAGGATGCTCTCTCGTTTGCCAAGGCATCGAAAATCAGATGAGCTGGACACTTAATGAGATTTGGAGACGACCACTGGACTAGAGCCGTTACTGACTGGATTCCACAGAACGTCAAAAGACCGTGTGGCGGCCCACCTACCAGATGGTCAGACTTCTTCGTCAAGACCCTGAATGATTGGTTTGAAGCTGTTCGTGTTCCTAGAACAAACAGATGCCATTGGGCTACTCTAGCACATGATAGGGACAAATGGAGACGTTACTGGCACCTGCTCAAACAAATTGATGATTATCGGGAAGTCAAGTCAAGTGATGTCAATGAGATCATCAATAAGATCATATGGTTGTGTATCATGCTTTTTTACAGACCATGAATATTTTCCATTTCAAAGACCTAAAACTCTACAAGTATTTTGACAAAAAAAAGAAATGAATAAATCAACTAAATTTGGAAATAAAAACATAAAATCCAACTTTCCTAAGCAACAATAATTCCTTTTTCCCCCTCAGAGTTCTTTTTTTTTCAATTTTAATATTTTTATTAGTGACATACTCAAAGAGATGGTCACACAGTAACGAGTATCATCGCATGTAAATAGGAATTTATCCTCATGCATCCCTTCCTCTATGCATCCTTCTGCCTCTCTGCTGCCTGTTAAATGAACAAATCCTGATATATCATTATTACTCAGAGACGACAGATCGATGTCCACGATAGTTCTTTACTATCAATTAAAAGAAAAATATTGGCAAATCGCTTAATTCACATGAAAGGTTATTTATTTATTGCAGTGCTTTTACTTTTCTGCTTTGGAAAAGCCCATGTTTTGTCTTCAACACATTCTTTCGCTTTCTCTGTTTCTCTCTCCGTCTCTCTCTCTCTCTGTCTCTCTGTCTCTCTGTGTCTCTCTTCACCTTTCTCTAATTAGAATAGTTTAAAGAAAACTATTTTGTTTTACTAAAATAGAAATAAATTGAATCTTGATTCTCATTTTAATTAATATATTTTCGTTTCTTTTCATAGCCTATGAGAAGATGACATTTTCTGAATATTTAAAAACTCAAAACTTAACCCCCAATCTCCAATATTTTGTCCTGCATTCCATTGCAATGGCATCAGAAATAGGCAGCAGTACCATAGATGGTCTCAAAGCTACCAAAAACTTCCTTCACTGTCTTGGACGTTATGGCAACACTCCATTCTTGTTTCCTTTATATGGCCAAGGAGAACTTCCTCAGTGTTTCTGCAGGTAAGACTGGCAGTGGATCTCTTGTGTCTTCGTAAGGTTGAATAACAGATAAATATTTGAATAGCAGATGAAAGAAAAAAAAGTGATTTGTCAATATTTAGTAATCGCAAATATACATTTTAATGATATATTTGTCTTGCTAACCTACCTAAATGATATATTTAAGTTGATCTATTTTGACTTTTATAAAATTTATATTCATTGTATGTACTTTTTATTCATACTTATTTCAAGTATCATTCTGATTCATACAATTATACTTAGTTTTTTCATTGTTATGTTTTATTGCATTGTGAGCAGGCCACAATAATTTGTTCATTTTTCTGCTGATGAAGAGAGGATGTTTGCAGTTTTTGCTGTTATTAACATCACTGTATCAGGTGTCATAGTAGAATTTCTGAGTCATACCACTTATGGATGTTCTTACAGGAGAGTCTCGAGTTGTTTGTGCTGAGATGTAATAATTTATATTCTGCTGATTTTCAGTATTTCTGTAGTTCTACATCTTTGTCAACTCTTAATTTTTCTTTATTTTAAATTTTTGTCAATCTAGTTCAATATCATATTTTTACTTTGAATTTTCAAAGTTATTATCAAGTTCCATTTCTTCACATATGGTTATTGGTTCTTCATGTTTTCTTATTTGGGAAATGCCTGCTCATGCCTTCGGCCCGTTCATATATTGTGCTAGTCTTGTTATTGATTTACATAAGTTTTTATGCATTCTTAACACTAACATTTTCAGTTTTATGAGTTACATACTGCATTTTAGTTTTTATACAGACTGAACATTAATATTTTTAATTATATGAGTCACATACATACTGCATTTATTCCTGATTTATTAAAGTTATTAATAATGAAGTAGTGAAATATGACAATAATTTTTATACCACTGGTTAATGGTAGAGCATAGTAGTTTAGAACTTTGGTTATAGAAAAACATACCCTGAATTAAAAACCAGGGATCCCAAAAGTAGAGAGAGAGTATGGGGGAAATTGTCTGCCATAGAGGCAGGGGAAGGGCTTGAAAGGGGTGGTATACTGGGGACATTGGTGGTGGAGAATGTGCACTGGTGGAGGGAGGGATGGATGTTTGATCATTGTATGAGTGAAACTCAAACATGAAAGTTTTGTAACTATATCTCACGATGATTCAATTAAAAAAAGGTATCTCCACTTACTAGACTTGTGAAACTTATTGTAAGTTTTACAGTTTTTCAGTTATCTTCTTAGATAATCATCTTTTGGGAACAGAACATGCATACTCTCTATTACAGCTTTGTGTCCTTGTTCATTAACTTCTGTTATTTATCATCAAATTATTTTTTATTTCTCTGGGTTTTATTTAGCAAATTTCTCATTCCCCTGACCTAGCCAATTATTGGGCTGAAAACCAGTCAGTTCTTTTATTTTTCTAATATAAGCATATAATATATGAAATTCTAACTACTGTCTTTAGTCTTTTGAGTGATATATATTCATTATCTTTGAGCATTCATTATGTACTTTTAGTTAATTTCATTTATTTGTAAAGTTATTTATTGACAGTAGAATTTCAGGCATACAGTGTTTCAACTCAATACCCACCATCAGTTTTGAATCCTTTCACCAATTCCTTCTACCCCTCAACCTATTTCTTTGACAGACATGCTTTCTTTTTTTTATTGAATGACTGTGAGATACAGTTACAACAGTTTCGTGTTTCAGTAATACAGTGGTCAAACACCCATCCCTCCACCAGTGCACATTCTCCAGCACCAATTTCCCCAATATCACTCCCCCACGGTTGCAACCCTACCCCTGACTGTATGGCATATAATTTCCCCCATACTCTCTCTCTTCTTTTGGGCATTATGGTTTGTAATACTGAGAGGCTATCACATTTGGTTCTTTATCTACTTTCAGCACGCATCTCCCATCCTGAATAATCCCTCCAACCATCATTGACCTAGTGATCCCTTCTCTGTTTCAACTGCCGTCTCCCACAGCTCATATGACAGGCTTCAAACTGTGGAACAATATCCTGGCCCTTGTGTCTACTGTCCATGTGTGTCAGTCTCATTTTATATTCCACAAATGAGTCAGATATGCTTTCAAGTTTAATCATTGTAGTTTTGGTCCCTTGGTTACATTAGTTTTGGGTTAGTGATTTAGATATTTGCAGATACCTCACCTCCATACCACAGTTTGTGGCCACTCATCCTTGTTTGTATGTTACTTACAGGCCCCCTACACTTTCATTTCTCTCTTTTCCTGGCATTTTGTATGTAATTGAGGGTCCCACATTTGTCTGCCTTTGATACTTTCTTCTCTTGTTATTCTGTGTACCACTGTTAAGTCAGAACATCCTGTATTTGTCCTTCTTCTGACTTCACTTAACATGACATCTTCCAGTTCCACCCAAACTACAGTGAATTCCATAATTTCATCATTCCTTGGGGTTTATAACATCACATTTTATATGTATTCCACAGCTTTATTATCCACTCATCTGTTACAGGATATGTGTTTTCCTCCATATCTTGGCTATTATACCATGCACTGAAATGAACATAGTTGTGCATGTATCTTTTTCTGAATGAATGGTTTTATGTCTTTATGTTAGATACCAAGTGGAATCACTGAGTCATGTGGGAGCCCTAGGCTTACTTTCTTGAGGAATTTCCATATAGTTTTCAGTAGGGTCTGAATCAAAACACATTGCTACCAGCAGTGCCATATTGCTGTCACACAGACTTTTTTTCTAAGCTTGATAACATTCTTACTGATGTGCAGTGTTACTCTTTGCCCCCTTAATTTGTATTTCCTTTATAATAAGTTATGATGAACACTTTTTTCATATGCCTCTTGGCAATATGTCTTCTTCATAGTAGTGCGTGTTTATTTCCTCTCCCCATTTTTAATGGGGTTATTGGGCTTATTATGTTTCACTTGCCATGCTGAAGGTTTTTTATTTGATGTACGTCCATTTATTTATTTTTTAATTCTTTTGTCTTTGCCAGTAGGTTCATGTCATTGAAATTGCATTTGAGGTCCAAATCCTGAAGCATTCTGCCTCTGTTTTCCTCCATGTATTTTATGGAGTCTAGTGTAGTCTTGATGTCTTTTTCGAATTTACTTTTCTGCAAGGTATGAGATACAGATCGGGTTTCACATTTTTACATGTAGATACTCAGATAATTGAAGAGACTATTTTCACTCCATTTCACATAGCTCCTTTGTCATGAATTATTTTTGTATTTGAGGCAGATAACTTCTCTGCATTGTGTTTTTGGACCCTTAGGGCATATTCTCAGAAGCGGTATTGCTGGTTAATATGGATGCTCAATTTCTAGTTTTTTTTTTTTTTTGAGAAATTTCCATGTTTTCCAGAAAGGCTGCGTTTCCCCCAGCAGTGAATGAGGGTCCTTTTCTCTTCATATCCTGTCCAGCAGTGGTTGATCTTGTTCTTTTTGATGTATGTCAGTCTCTGGTGTGAGATGAATTATTTTTATTTGTGAAGCTCTGCTCCCCTCCTCAAATATTCATTGTTGTCTTTTAAAATTTATTACTTGTTCATAATTTAACTATACATTTTTTAAAATTTTTATTTTATGAGGTACAGTTGTAAACTTACAAATTTTTGTGCTTGGGTTTCAATTATACAATGATCAAGTACCCATCCCTCCACCAGTGCCCATAACTATACATGTTTTAATTCTGTCATTTTATTCTGTTGGTTTATAGTGATGGTTTATTTTTTTATCACTAAGAATTTATATTTGATTGATTTTTTTGTATATAAACTTGTGTAGGCAAATTTAGGATGCCCTTTATTTATTTATTTAAAAATTTTATTTTCAAAGAGTTGTTCACAGTAATTGATTAAAGTCAGTATTTCAATACTAATCCCACCACCCTTATTTATACCTTCCCACCTCCATTTTTTCGACTTTTCTCGCCACCACCCAGGCTGCCCCAAAGCCAGCTGCTAAATAATTTATTTTGTATTGCTTGTTATGAATAATTGACTAAAATGATTAAAAAATTTTCTTTAGAGGAAAGTGTTGTATTTCATTTGGAGCCATTAAGCCCCTCTATTAGAGATCACTAACATGTTGTTAGAGTTTGAGTCTTGGGCATTAATAAATATGTACATATATATATTTATAGATTGTTCTTTAAATATTACTGTTTTTCTTTAGCATAAAGGCACTTGGATTCAAGACCATTTTAATTTTATTTGTTGGATCCTTTTTTATCGATAAGTGAACATTTGATACAGTCCTACATCCAAATGGACTGGGTTGGAGTGATAGCACAGCCAGTAGGACATTTGCCTTGCACATGGCCAACATGGCCAACCCAAGTTCGATTCCTCCGCCCCTTTTGGAGAGCCCAGCAAGCTACCGAGCGTATCTCGCCTGCCCAGCAAAGCCTGGCAAGCTACCTGTGACGTATTTGATATGCCAAACACAGTAACAAGTCTCACAATGTTCTGGGCCTGCTCGAGCAAATCAATGAACAATGGGAAGACACTGACAGTGACAGTTTGTTATTCAAATGTTTTATTTCAACTCAAGGTTTGTTTGTACTGTTCATGTGTGTTTTGGAGTGAAGTGTTTCTTATGGACCTTTCTCACATTTTCTTCTATTCAGCAGAGCAATAGAACTTGCGTTTAATGCATAACATAGTTTTTTAGTAGTAACAGGGGGTCTCTGGACAGAATCTAATCCAAAATATTCATGGGAATACATATTGTCAAATTTTTTGTAGTGAAAAATCCCTTTTTTATTTTCTTTGAAAAAATTATATTTTTAAATGATGTGATTTTATGATTTGCTCGAGCGGGCCCAGAATGGAGGTGAATATTATTAAAATATTAAAATAATTGTTAATTCATATTCACATTCTTTGCTTTTCCAGAAAAGCCATTCCTCCTCTAATTTTTTATGAGAGTAGTTATGCATAGAGAATTTTCTTTGTCTAGGAGCAGAGTTCCCCCTATAAATTGAAAAAAGGGTCGTGATACAGTTTGCATAATTCTTTTTCTGCCACATTATCTAGTCCAACAGGCAGTACTCTGCTTTCACTAATGTTGCTAATTATTACTCATTCTTATAGAGCTTTAGGTTACAGAAGTGGGGCAGAATGGATGAGGGAGAGGACTTCAGTGGCATCTCTTCTGGTATTTTATGGAACTGTATATTTAACTTCAGTTCTGTTTATCCACTAAAAATTTATATTTCCTAATGTATGCATTTTATAAATATATGTTGCATGTATTTGTTGTTTTTAATGGGAAAGACACTAAAATTCTGTTTTTATTTATTAATATAAAATTTATGAACAAGGCTTTTGTATGTTGAATCCTATAAAGAAATCATTTTTCAGCAAACATGATTGTAATTTTCTTAATCGTCGATTGCCTCGAGCAGGCCCCAGTAACGTCTCCTTCATCCTAGCCCAGAGATTATATTCAAGGCTCTTTAGGAGAATGAGACCCGTCATTGTTACTGGTATTTGGCATATTTGGTATGCCACAGGGAGTTTGCCAGACTCTGCCGTGTGGGCAGGCTACATTCGGTAGCCTGCCAGTTTGTCCAAAGTAGGAATGAGATAATAAGATGTCATAATAAGATGTCGCGGCCGTGCGGTTCCGGGAGCTGGTTTTTATAGTCTCTGAGTCTTGGCCGCTGATGGGATTACACGGCGCCAGGGGGCCAGTTGGTGGGTGTGACCCCCGCCTACTGGAATTTGGAGGATCTGGGTGGAGGATGCTCGGCCCAAATCCGAATAGGCTTGGAGATCTCGGCCCCGGAACCCGCGTGACTTTGTCCCTCTGCCAGTACCTTCATGTGTGCGGAGAGTGGTCTCAGCATGGTGGTGGCTGGTCCTGGAGGTCTTTGGCTGCCGGAGCCCTGGTTGGGGCAGGGATTTTTGTAATTTTCTTAAACTTGAAAATTGATCAGCCATATGTATCTTTTCATTCTTCACAGAGCATCCCTCAAAATTGTGTATGTGGTTTAGATTTAATGTTTATTATAAAGATTGCTGGAGCGATAGCACAGCGGTAGGGCGTTCGCCTTACAAGCGGCCAACATGGCCGACCCGAGTTTGATTCCTTCACCCCTCTGAGAGAGCCCGGCAAGCTACCGAGAGTATTCGATATGCCAAACACAGTAACAACAAAGTCTCCAATGGAGACGTTACTGGGCCCGCTCGAGCAAATCGACGATCAACGGGAGGGCCTTTACCTTTACCTTACCTTTACCTATAAAGATTATTCTTTACCCACTTCATTTTAAAGTGTTACTGTCAAATAATGATTATTAAACATATACACGTCTTTATGACATATGTTAATATTATTTATGTGATATAGTTTGTATATTTGTGTGTATAAAAATTTATTTAGGCATATATTTCTTTAAAAGCAACAATAATTATCATAGAGTTAGAAATAGTTTATTAATTTTTTGGTAATTTAGGTAATTGAGATTTTGATGCATATTAATACTTGTGAGTTTATGTGTGAATTATAAAAAATGCATTTATTTGGCCTGTGGATATTAACTTCTATTTCTCTATTTCCTTCATAGTACTGTATAATTTTATATAAATAATTTTATTTTTTTTTTACATTTTTAAGTAGTAATTACTATTTTTTATCACCAGGTTATCAAAATAAGGTGTCATCTGTTTTGTTACTTCTAACTATTCTCTATTTTGTTTTACTGTGAAGCATCTTAAGTGTTTCTCACATTTAGTTACAGTATGTTCCCACCATGGTTATTGATGTAATTATAATGTATTCATATTTATGTGAAGGATCTAGAGACATTTGTAAGTCATACCCTTGTATTCAAAACAAATTCTACATAAACAGTATGCTATTTTAACTGTTCAAGTTAATTTTCATGAATAATTGCTCCTTGAAGCTTTTATGGATTTAAATAGGTAGATTTTGGAAGGAGAATGGAAAGATCTTTAGATGTTCTCAGGGCTTCTTACTTCTGGCTCTGCACTCATTGATAATTCCTGGTGGTCCTCTCAGGGAATGATATGCAGTGCTAGGGATCAAATCTGTGTCAGCTGAGTACAATGTAAATGCCTTAGCCTCTGTCTAGCTCTCTGTTCCCAAATACATAACAATTTTAAGCAAAGAAAATGAATTGTATTTGTTTTACTACCTAGTACCCATTAATATGTCAAGATACATAAATAGTACTATAATAGAGGAAAAGTCATTGAAAATTTTATTTCTAGTCTAGCAAGCAATAGAATTTTTCATATTCTGAATTCACATTAATGGGTTCATATTTTCTAGTACACTGGACAGGATATTTATAGAATATATGAATTTTTTTAAAGCCTCACAATAGAACTTCTAATTAGAAATCTATTTAACACCTTGGATGACTAATTTACTTCTGTTAACTATGAAATACTTTAGAAATACTTTTTACTTTTGAATTGATTTTATATATATTTTTGGTTGGAGGCCATACCCAGCAGTGCTCAGAGCTTACTCTTGGCTCTGCACTGAGGTATCACTCCTGCAGTGGACCTTATGGGGTACCAGGGATTGAATCTGGGTTCGCCAAGTCACAGTCACGGTCCTCCCATTGTTCATCGATTTTCTCGAGAGGGCCCAGTAACGTCTCCATCATGAGACTTTGTTGTTACTGTGTTTGGCATATCGAGTACGTCACGGGTAGCTTGCCAGGCTCTGCCGTGTGGGCGAGATACTCTCGGTAGCTTGCCGGGCTCTCTGAGAGGGGTGGAGGTTCGCCAAATGCAAGGCAAATACCCTGCCCAATGTACTTTCACTCCTACCACATGATTTCATATTCTGTATCATGATTTTATAATCAGTGAAATGGAACAGGAACACTGGAAGCAGACAAACCTTACATTTTAAATTGGTTAACTCCCAGTGCTACGAGATTGTTACTTTTGTGGTGGTGGTTGTTGGGTTTTTTGTTTGTTTTTTAAAATGAGGGCGTTTAGCTGATATCCTATATCCTAAATTTTCCTGTCTTCATACTTCATTGGCTTCATTTTTATTTCATTTTTTCACATTCATTTTGTTAAATATTTAACACATAAAAGCTGACTGTGTCTCATTTTTATTTATTAATTTCGTTTGGGCTGGAGCGATAGCACAGCGGGTAGGGTGTTTGCCTTGCACGCAGCCAACATGACTGACCCGAGTTCGATTCCTCCACCCCTCTCGGAGAGCCCGGCAAGCAACCGAGAGCATCTCGCCGCAGGACAAAGCCTGGCAAGCTCCCCGTGAAGTATTCGATATGCCAAACACAGTAACAAGTGTCAGAATGGAGACGTTACTGGGCCCGCTTGAACAAATCGATGAACAATGGGAGGATAGTGAGAATTTAGTTTATAAAACTAACAGAAACAAGTAGTGCTGGGGGTAATGTGGAGTAAAAAGTTGCCTTCATTTACTTTTGGAGGGCATGTCAATTTTCTCAGCCTATATGGAAAACAGTTTGGAGATTTCTGAAGAAATTTAGAAAAGAACCAGTGTAAGATCCAATAATTTCACTCCTAGGTATCTATCCCAAGAACACAAAAACAGTTGCTTGAAAAGATATATGTACCTGTACGCTCACTGCAGTGCTATGTATCAGCCAAGATCTGGAAAAAAACTGAGGTGCCCAGCAACAGGTGATTAGATAAGGATTCGTGGTATATATCCACCGTGAAATATTACTTATCTATAAGAAAAGATGAAACCTTGCATTTTATGGCAACATGGAGGGAACTAGAGGGTATCATATATATTATATAAAAATAGTAAACAGGGACTGGAGCGATAGCACAGCGGGTAGGGTGTTTTCCTTGCACGCGGCCAACCCAGGTTCAATTCCCAGCATCCCATATGATTTCCTGAGCACCGCCAGGGGTGATTCCTGAGTGCAGAGCCAGGAGTAACCCCTGAGCATTGCCAGGTGTGACCCAAAAAGAAAAAAAAAACAGTAAACAGGAAGAGAATGTATAATGCAAATCAGCATTATACTGAGGTTATCAAGGGGTCAGGATGTAGTAGAAGGGAAAGATTCTATGCATAGTGGCAAAGGGATATTGGTATTTTCCTGTTAGTAGTGATGTGGTAACAAGACATCTTAATTATTTACACTCTTTAAACCATTACTTCTTCAACAATAAAGAAAGATGTTTCAATTCAGTGGAAATGCCACTCTAGATAAATCAAAGAAATTTTTACTTACCTTCATTTTACCTAATTTATAATGGTAAATGGGAGAAAGAGACCTCGGCTAAATGGATATTACCAATTATAGCAGGTTTGTTTGATATATGGTGTAAGACACTAATAAAGATGACATCAGTAGCACTTAGGTGTTGATGCATTTTGGAGATTAAATACCATTTCTTTTATACTTTCAACACTACTGATTTCCTCCTACAAACTCAAAAACAGAAATCCATAGTGTGCTTAAATGCTAGTATAGTGCTGGTTCTATATTTAATTAGTAGATTTATCTAGAATAATTGTTTGTTAAGGGGGTGGGAAGGAAACTGGTAACTTTTGTGATGAGAAATTACACTGGTGGAGTGATGTGTGTTGCGATATTGTATGACTGAAATTCAATCACGAACAGCTTTCCAATGCTCTCTCTCTTAAGGTGATTTAAAAAAAATAAATAATGTACATATGCAAAGCTTAAATATTGATTCAGATCTTAAGTGTTTGTAAGTATATGTTTAACTTCTGAGTGCATGGTATATAAGCCACATGGTTGAATAAGGAATAATTTCATACTGGATGCTCACACATTGTTGTTCTACAGCACTGCTCTTAAGGAATACCGTGTGAAGATTTGCCAGTTTCTTAATACAGAGTTCATAGTTCTTAGGGTTTATATACAAAATATTATAGGTATGTCATTATGAAAATAGTTTTCATTATATTTTCACAGGCACCGTGACAAATAATACAGTTCAGAGCATTGTAAATTTCTAAATCTTATTTATTTTTATTGTCACCATGAGATAGTTATAAAGCTTTCATGATTGATTTTCAGTCATACAATGATCATACACCCATCCCTCCACCAGTGTAATTTTCCCACCACCAATGTCCCCAGTATCCCTCCCAACACTCCCACTCCACCCCATCTCCTGCCTCTATAGCAGGCACTCTCCTTCTTACTCTCTTTCTACATTGGGGCATTATGATTTACAATACAGATACTGAAAGGCCATTATGTTTGGTCCTTTGTCTACTTTCAGCATACTTCTCCCATCCCAAGTAATCCCTCCAATCATCATTGATTTAGTAGTCCCTTCTCATTCCAACTGCCTTCTCCTTCAGCAGTTAAGACAGGCTTCCAACCATGGACCAATCCTCCTGGCCCTTGTGTCTACTGTCCCTGGGTATTAGTCTCATATTATGTTATTTTACATTCCACAAATGAGTGCAGTCATTCTATGTCTGCCCCTCTCTTTCTGACTCATTTTACTTAGCTTGATACTCTCCATTACCATCCACTTATAAGCAAATTTCATGACTTCATCTTTCCATTTTCTTGTGTCCTCTTTTATTTCCTGAAGTAGCGTTTTGTAGTTTTCTTTGTACAGGTCCTTTACTTCCTTAGTTAAGCTGATTCCTAGGTACTTGGTTCTTGAGGTACAATTGTGAACGGGATTGTTTTTTTCATGTCACTTTCTTCTCTCTCACTATTTGTGTATAGGAAAGCCATGGGCTTTTGGGTATTGATTTTTTTTTCTTTTTGGGTCCCACCCGGCAATGCTCAGGGGTTACTCCTGGCTTTGCACTCAGGAATCACATCTGGCGGTGCTCGGGGGACCATATGGGATGCTGGGAATCAAACACGGGTCGGCCACGTGCAAGGCAAATGCCTTATCCGCCTTACCCGCTGTGCTATTGCTCCAGCCCCTGCGTATTGATTTTATACCCTGAACATGACTGCCACTCAATGCCTCTTTTGCAAACCACAGCACCCAAAAGGATAGAGAGAACAAAAGGGAATGCCCTGCCACAGAGGCAGGGTGGGATGGGGGGATGGGGGTGGGAGGGATACTGGGATCAGTGGTGGAAAATGGGCACTGGTGGAGGGATGGGTACTCGATCATTGTATAATTGAAACTCAAGCACAAAAATGTGTAAGTCTACAACTGTACTTCATAGTGTTTCACTAATAAAAATTTTAAAAAATCAGTTCCCAAAATCCATGGCTTTCCTATATACAAATAATAAAATAGAAGAAAGATACATTAAAAGAAACAGTCCTGTTCACAATAGTGCCTCATAAAATCAAGTACCTTGGAATCAGCTTAACTAAAGAGGTGAAAGATCTTTACAAAGAAAACTACAAAAAACACTACTTCAGGAAATAAAAGAGGACATGAGGAAATGGAGACACATCCCTTCCCATATATCTGGAGGATTAACATTGCCAAAATGGCAATACTCCCCAAAGCATTATACGGATTCAATGCAGTCCTTATAAGATACCCATGTCTATTTCAAAGAAAAAGACAAAACACTTCCGAATCTGATATGGAACAATAACCCCCCTCGAATAGCTAAAGCAATTCTTGGGTAAAAGAAGATGGGTGGCATCACCTTCCCCAATTTAAAACGGAATTACAAAGGAGTAGTAATTAAAACAGCATGATATTCCAGTAAATTTTCAATAAAAGAAAAGGGTTTTTCATCAGCATCTTGACCTCCACTTAGACAAAGAAAAATGTCTCTAGACAGCTAAATAACCTTAGGAGAAAGAGTTCCTGTTGGGGAATACAGATTTACTCGAATTCAGGATATTTTGAATGGTTCAAGTGATTTTTAGTTAAATTTTAATGTGTGAGAGAAAAAAAGTTCTTGAGCCTTTTTCTTATAATTTTGTCACTCAGGTTTTCATCTTTTTTTGTAGTTTTTGGGCCACACCTGACTGTATTCTGGGTTTCCTCTAGGCTATGTGCTCAGGCATTGTTCTTGGCAGCGAGTGGTGATTAAATCCAGGTTGACTGTATGCAAAGAAATTTCACTACCCACTGAACTACCTCTTCAGCCCATTTTTTATTCTTAAATATGAATCTATTTAAGAATTCTTTTAATGTTTGTTTTTAATTTTTAGTTTTTGTGCCATTCCTGCCTCCGTATTCTGGGATAGCTCTTGGTAGTGCTTGGAGGACCATATAGGGTTCAAAGTATCTGAGGTCAGCTTACATACAAGGCAAGTGCCTTAAATACCAGCCCCTAGAGTTATGTAAAAATTCTTAAAGGAACAAATTTTAAAATGTTTTGGTATTTCACACAGTTGAAAAAGTCATACAGGTCACTTAACATAAGTATCAAAAGTTTAGATGGTAAATAACCATTAAAATGCAGATTTTGGGGCCAGAGCGATAGCACAGTGGAGAAGGTGTTTGCCTTGCACACGGCCAACCTGGGTTTGATCCCCGGTATCCCATATGGTCCCCTGAGCACCACTAGGAGTCATTCCTGAGTGCAGTTCCAGAAGTAACCCCTGAGCATCGCTGGGTGAGAACCAAAATGCCAAAAAATGCAGATTCTGGGACCAGAGAAATAGTAGAAGGGTTACAAAATGCTTTTGTCTTGCTTATTTGATCTCTGATTCCTTAGCTGCTATTGTCTGCTTCTGAGAGATTCAGAGATATTTATATCACTTGCCAGTCTTCATATCCATGCTCATACTATGCTTAAGGTGAATCTTTGTAGTTAGCCCCCTGCCCCTGGGACTCTATGAGGAATTAGGCTTAGAATTTCTTTTTTTTAACTTTCCTCCAGGTCTTCACCCAGTGTTAGGAAATAAAATGGTAAGCAGTGTGAAATTTTATAAGAAGCTGTTCAGTGTTCTTGAGCTTTTTAAGTCTTTATAGATTTTGGATACTAGCCATTTATCTGGTGTATTGTGTGTAATTATTTTCTCTCATCTAGTAGATATCTTTTTTTTTGACTTGAATTTTTTTTTTTGCCATGTGAAATGAAATGAAACTTAAAAAAATACTTTTTTTAACTTTTTGGGTCACACCTGGCAATGCTCAGGCCTTACTCCTGGCTCTGCACTCAGGAATTACTCCTGGTGATGCTCTGGGGACCACATAGGATGCCGGGGAATCAAACTCAGATTGGCCGCATGCAATGAAAACTCCCAACCCACTGTACTATCGCTCTGGCCCCTAATAAAATACTTTTATTTTGGTGTACACCCATTTATTTATATTGTTTCTATTATCTTTGACTCTAGAATCAAACCACTGAAGACTCCTTTGAGGTCTATTTCCTGGAGAATTTTGCCTATGTTTTTCCTCAGTGTGTTTGAGAGATTTTGATCTGATTTGAGGTCTTCAGTCTTCCTTACTTTTATTTTCACTTTGATGAACAATGTGAGATACATTTGTACCTTCATTTGTATATATAGCTATGCATTTTTGCAATATTATTTTGTTTTGTTTTGTTTTTTGAGGGGTACTGTATGGGTCACACCTAGAGATGCTCATGGATTACTCCTGGCTCTGCACACAGGAATTAGTCCTGGCTGTGCCCAGGGGAACGTATGAGATGCTGGAGATTAAACCAGGTTGGTCTCATCCAAGGCTGTACCTACTGTACTCAGGCCCCCAAACACTGTTTGTTGAAGGATATTCCTTACTTCACTTCATACCCAGATTCTTTGTAATAAGTTAACTGTCCACAATTTGAAGGTTTATCTCTGGGCTCTCAAATCTTTTCCATTATTCTAAGTGTATATATTTATGCTGAAACCTCAGAGTTTTGATTACTGTAGTTTTAGTGCAGTTTAAATTCAGGGAATGCAATACCTTCCATCCCTTTTTTCCAACCCTCTGGATTGCTTTGGCTATTCAGAGAATTTTATGGTTCCATTCACATTTTAGTAGAATGTGTTCTTAGACCTGAAAGATTATCATTAGAATTTTATTAGCATTTTTATAGAATCATAATAGTTCTTTGGGTAGCATGATCATTTTGATAAGGTAATTCTTATACATGAACAAGGAATGTATTTCCATTTCTTGAGGTCCTCTTCCCCCCCCCATAGTGACTTATGGTGTTCATTGTGTAAGTTTTTACATCCTTTGTGTTAATGTTTTAGAATTGCTTCTAATGTTGTTCTCTTTTTTATTTCTCTTCTATTTCATTATTTGCATATAGAAACGCAACAGACTTTTGTGTATTGATCTTGAACTGTGATAACTTGCCATATTGGGTTATTGTTTCAAAGAGTATTTTAGTTGTCAGCTTTTCTATGTATCTTTAAGTCATCTTTAAATAGTAATAGTTTAATTGCTTTTATAATTTTGATTCCTTTCATTTATTTTTTCTTGCCTGATTGCTGTGGTAAGAACTTCCAGGGCTATATTGAGTAAAAGTGGGTAAAGTAGACATTGTTGTATTGTGCCTGATTCAGAAGGAGAATTTTCAGTTTTTCATTATTTAAATATGATTTTGGCTGCGGATTTATTGTAGATGACTGTTGATCTTGAGGTATGTTATTTTTATCCCTCTTTTATTGATGGCTGGTTTGTGTACCTTGATGCATTTAAAGTGTTCTCTCGATCTACTGATCCCTTTACCAGTTTTTAAGAGATGTTAAAACTGTGATTTACTATATCCATTTTTACTTCATACTACTTTCTTTAACCTGAATTCTATTTAGTCTGCTATAAGTACACCTTTCCCTGCCTGTTTTAGCCTGCCATTAGCCTCTATGAAACCAACCTTTTCATTCTGAGCCTCATTATTAGAGTTGCAGGGTATCTCTCTACAAGCAACAGAATTTTGGTTTCTGATTCTTCCAGCCACTCTGTACCTTTTGTGTAAGTTTTTTTGTTCATTAATATTTCAAGAAAGTATAAAGGAAGGAAGCAATTATTTTTACATCTGTGCATTAGGGGTTTGGTTGCTTATGCTTTTTCTCTAAGGTCATATAATACTTTTGCTAGAGCTGATTTAGATGCTACAAATACCTATAGCTGCTGCCTGTCTAAGAATGTTTTTTTGTTTTTATCCCTACTTGTACTGTGAATGATAACCATTCAAAGTAATGGTAACCATTCAAGGTAAAGGATTCTTGGTTGAAGGTTCTTTTCATTCTGTATTTTCTTCCTTTTCTAGTTTTTAATTACCCATTTAATTTCACCTTTAGAAAAATGTTAATGGCTTTCAAAGGAAATTTCAGCTTTGTTTGATTTCAAAATTAGTACCCTTATTTGCTGAACTAGGAAGTTAGTAGTCCACTAAAAAGCAAAACAATGTTTTGTTGAAAGTATTTGAAATTTTGTTTACATGTATGTGTTGTATGAGTGGAAAATTGTCCATGCAATCATGTGTATTTATTGAATATTTACCATATGGTATATTGAATAATGTGCTCATTGCTCTTCTTAACAAATGTTCATTGATATCTTAGTTCACAAATATTTACACACACACATTGAAAGAGTGAAGAATTTTTCTAATTTCTCTTCACATGACAAAACCAGCTGAATGTGCATTAACCTCAGGACAATAATCACCGTTTAAAAGTCTCTTTTCTGTACCTTGGGTCATATTTGGATGAACAGATGACATTATCCAATGGTATTATATTTTCAAATCAAGGAAGGTCATTCTGTGTTTTTTATATCATATTCCATTCTCTATTTGCATGTAAAATTTCATTAGACAGTACAGTGGGCAAATGCCCTGCCCACTGTACTGTCACCCTGCCACCCTGCCACCCCTCCCCTTACCTGGATTTTTTTGTACCATGAAAAAATTTTAATTAGGTATAGCAACATTTCTTTAATTTTTTCAGTTAATTTTACCTCTGTTTTCCTCAATGTTTTCCTTATAGATTCTGGTTGAATCTTGAGGTCTTTGAATTAACTTTTCTATGTAATGTGCAATATGGTGCCAATTTCACATTCCTTTTTGTTTGTTTTGTCTTGAGGCCATACCTGGTGGTATTCAGAGCTTACTACAGGCTTCTTTGAGGAATCACTCCTGGAGGGGCTTAGGGGACCATAATGGACCCTTAATGGTCTAGATAGACCAGGATAGACAGCACAAGGCAGGCATCCTATTCACTGACCTATCTGTCCCCCAATTTCCCTTTTTTGCATGTGACTGTTCCATTTTCCTAGCATCATTTGTCTCACAGGTTTGCTTTGTTCTACTTCATGCATCATATTCCTTTGTCATAGATTGTCACTGTCACTGTCCTCCCGTTTGTCATGATTTCCTTGAGCGGGCCCAGTAATGTCTCCATTGTGACCCTTGTTACTATGTTTGGCATATCGAATACGTCATGGGTAGCTTGCCAGCCTTTGCCATGTGGGCAAGATACTTTCGGTAGCTTGCCGGGCTCTCCGAGATGGGCAGAGGAATTGAACTTGGGTTGGCCGGATTAGCCGCGTGCAAGGCAAACGTCCAACCAACTGTGCTATCACTCTAGCCCATAGATTAACTGTGCATAAACCTGAGGGTTTATCTCTCAGTTCTCCATTCTGCTCCATTGCTCTGAGATCACGATCACAATCACAGTCATACTGTTGTTCTTTGATTGCCTTGAGCAGGTACCAGTAATGTCTCCTTCTTCCTAGCTCTGAGATTTTAAAAGAGCCATATTCAATGCTCTTTCAGGGCTAGGAGAATGAGACAATCACTGTTACTGGTATTTGGCATATTGAGTACACACGGGAAGTTTGCCAGACTCTTCTGTGCGGGCAGTGTAATTTTGGTAGCCTGCCAGGTAGTCTCTGGGTCTTGGATGTTGATGGGACCAACTGGCGCCGGCAGCAGCTGGTGAGTGTAACACCTACCTACTGGAAGATGGGGGATCTGGGTGGAGAAGGCCCAGTCCCAATCCAAGCACGCTTGGAGATCTTAGCCCCGGGACCCGCATGTCTGGGTTCCTCTGCCAGTTCCTTCATGCATTAGGTTTGTCCGGACGTGTGGAGAGTGATCCCAGCATGGCTGCGGCTGGCTCTGGAGGTCCTCAGCTGCTGGGGCTCTGCTCGGGGCGGGGAGGGAAACTCAACCCACCCCCCTCCAAGGGGCCCCAGTATGGACAGCCAGACCCGGGGGCAAGAGACTCTGTGCTGTTTTCTTCCGGAAGTTGGGTTTTTTTTTTTTACATTTTTTTTTATTTTTATTTTTTTACAGTTGAAGATTTACAATTTTTTGTGCTTGGGTTTCAATTATACAATGATCAGATACCCATCCCTCCACCAGTGCCCGTTTTTTACTACCATGGATAATATCCCTCCCACCCCCATCCCCCCATCCCCCCTGCCTCTGTGGCAGGGCAATCCCCTGTGTTCTCTCTCTCCGTTTGGGTGTTGTGGTCTGCAAAAGAGGCATTGAGTGGCAAACATGTTCAGTCCATAGTCTACTTTCGACATGCATCTCCCCTCCTGGGAAGATCCTCCAAACATCCTTTATTTGGTGCCCCCTTCTCTATCTGAACTGCCCTTTCCTCTAGGATACCCAGCTGGCCTCTAAGTTATGGAGTAATCATCCTGGTGCTGATCTCAGCTATTCTTGGGTATTAATCTCATACTTTGTTACTTTATATCCCCCAGATGAATGCAATCTTTCTATGTCTATCCCTCTCTTTCTGACTCATTTCGCTTAGCATGATACTTTCCATATTGTACCACTTGTATGTAAATTTCATGACTTCATCTTTTCTAACAGTTACATAGTACTCCATTGTGTAGATGTACCAAAGTTTCTTTAACCAGTCATCTGTTCTTGGGCATTCAGGTTTCTTCCAGTTTCTGGCTATTGTAAAGAGTGCTGCAATGAACAAACAAGTGCAGATGTCACTTCGACTATACATTTTTGCCTCTCTGGGATATATTCCCAGGAGTGGTATTGCTGGGTCAAATGGGAGCTCAATTTCTAATTTTTTGAGAATCGTCCATACTGTTGTCCAGAAGGGCTGAACCAGTGGACATTCCCACTAACAGTGAAGGAGTGTCCCTTTCTCGCCACATCCACGCCAGCATTGGTTGCTTTTGTTCTTTTGAATGTGGGCCAGTCTCTGAGGTGTGAGATGGTATCTCATTGTGGTTTTGATCTGCATCTCTCTGATGATTAATGATGTAGAGCATTTTCTCATGTGCTTTTTTGCCATTCGGATTTCTTCTTTGAGAAAGTTTCTGTTCATTTCATTGCCCCATTTTTGGATGGGGTTGGATGTTTTCTTCTTGTGGAGTTTAACCAGTATTTTGTATATCCTGGATATCAACCCCTTGTCAGATGGGTATTCGGCGAATATCCTTTCCCATTCTGTAGACTGTCTTTGTATTTTGGTCACTGTTTCTTTGGAGGTGCAGAAGCTTCTTCGTTTAAGATAGTCCCATTTATCTATCTGTTTTCACTTGCTTGGCCAGTGGCATGGCATCTTTGAAGATACCATTAGCTTCAATATCATGGAGGGTTTTGCCAACTTTATCTTCAATGTACCTTATGGTTTCTGGTCTGATGTTGAGGTCTTTAATCCATTTTGATCTTACTTTTGTACATGGTGTTAGACAGAGTTCTGAGCCTATTTTTTTGCATGTAGCCGTCCAATGATGCCAACACAATTTATTAAAGAGGCTTTCCTTACTCCACTTCACATTTCTTGCACCTTTATCAAAGATTAGATGATCATATGATTGAGGGGAGATGTCAGTGTATTCAACCCTGTTCCATTGGTCTGCAGTTCTGCCTTTGTTCCAGTACCATGCTGTTTTAATTATTACTGCTTTGTAGTACAGTTTGAAGTTCGGGAGGTTGATTCCTCCCATTTTCTTTTTCCCAAGAATTGCTTTAGCTATTCGTGGGGGCTTATTGTTCCATATAAATTTCAGGAGTGTTTGCTCCATTTCTTTGAAGAATGTCATGGGTATCCTTATAGGGATTGCATTGAATTTATACAATGCTTTCGGTAGTATTGCCATTTTGACAATGTTAAGTCTCCCGACCCATGAGCAGGGGATATCTTTCCATTTCCTCATGTCCTCTTTTATTTCCTGAAGTAGCGTTTTGTAGTTTTCTTTGTACAGGTCCTTTACTTCCTTAGTTAAGCTGATTCCTAGGTACTTGATTTTCTGGGGCACAATTGTGAACGGGATTGTTTTTTTCATGTTGCTTTCTTCTCTCTCACTGTTTGCGTATAGGAAAGCCATGGACTTTTGGGTATTGATTTTATAACCTGCAACTTTACTATACGAGTCTATTGTTTCTAGGAGTTTTTGGGTGGAGGTTATTGGGTTCTCTAAGTAGAGTATCATATCATCTGCGAATAGTGAGAGCTTGATTTCTTCCTTTCCTACCTGAATGCCCTTAATATCCTTTTCTTGCCTAATCGCTATTGCAAGTACTTCCAATACTATATTGAACAGAAGTGGAGAGAGTGGGCATCCCTGTCTCGTCCTGATCTTAGAGGGAAGGCTCTCAGTTTTTCCCCATTGAGGATGATGCTTGCTGTAGGCTTGTGGTAGATGGCTTTAATTATGTTGAGGAAGGTCCCCTCTATACCCATTTTGGCTAGGGTTTTCATCATAAAGGGGTGCTGGATCTTGTCAAATGCTTTCTCTGCATCTATTGATATGGTCATATGCTTTTTATCTTTTCTTTTGTTGATATGATGGATTATGTTGATTGATTTCCGAATGTTAAACCATCCTTGCATCCCTGGGATGAATCCTACTTGGTCATGGTGTATGATCTTTTTGATGAGTAGTTGGATTCTATTTGTTAGTAGTTTGTTGAGGATCTTTGCATCTGTGTTCATCAGGGATATCGGCCTGTAATTCTCTTTCTTTGTGGTATCTCTGTCTGCTTTTGGTATCAGTGTGATATTTGCTTCGTAGAAACTGTTCGGAAGTGTTTTTGATATTTCAATTTCGTGGAAAAGCTTAAAGAGCATTGGGAGTAAGTCCTCTTTAAAGATTTGGAAGAATTCACTAGTGAATCCATCCGGGCCAGGACTTTTGTGCTTGGGGAGACTTTTTATTACCATTTCAATTCCTTGATGGTGATAGGTCTGTTCAGGTATTCCAGGTCTTCTTGGTTCAGCCTTGGGAGTCTGTAGGAGTCTAGGAATTTATCCATTTCCTCGAGGTTTTGATGTTCCGTGGCATAAAGCTTCTCAAAGTACTCCCTGAGGATCCTCTGAATTTCTGTGGTTTCTGTTGTAATGACCCCCTTTTCATTTCTGATTCGGTTTATTAGGGTTTTCTCTCTCCCTTTCTTTGTGAGTTTTGCTAGAGGCTTATCGATCTTGTTAATTTTCTCAAAGAACCAGCTCTTGGTTTCATTGATCTTTCGGATTGTTTTTTGGGTTTCCATCTCGTTAATCTCTGCTCTGAGTTTTATTATTTCCTTTCTCCTGTTCGGGTTGTGCTCCTTTTTTTGGTCCTTCTCCAAGCTCTTAAGCTGTGAGGTTAGGTTACTTATGTGTGCTCGCTGCTCCTTCCTGAGGAATGCTTGTAGAGCTATAAACTTTCCTCTTAACACAGCCTTTGCTGTGTCCCATAAGTTTTGGTAACTCGTGTTCTCATTTTCATTCGTTTCTAGGAATCTTTTGATTTCCTCTTTGATTTCCTGTCTAATCCACTCGTTGTTCAATAGTGCACTGTTTAATTCCCAGGTGTTTGATTTAGTTTTCTGTTTTTGTGTGTGATTTACTTCTAATTTCAGCGCTTTATGGTCTGAGAAGATTGTTGATACAATCTCTACCTTCTTAATTTTATGGAGGCATGTTTTGTGGCTCAGCATGTGGTCTATCTTGGAGAATGTTCCATGTACGCTTGAGAAGAATGTGTATTCAGCTTTTTGTGGATGAAGTGTCCTGTATATATCTACTAAGTCCCTTTCTTCCATTGTTTCCCTCAAATGAAGTATGTCCTTGCTAAGCTTGAGTCTGGTTGATCTATCAAGAGGTGACAAAGCAGTGTTGAAGTCTCCCACTAGTATTGTGTTGCTATTGATGTCTTTTTCCAAATCTATGAGAAGTTGTTTTAAGTACTTTGCTGGTCTCTCATTAGGTGCATATACATTTATTATTGTAAGTTCTTCCTGTTGTACAGATCCTTTGATCAATAAGAAATGGCCTTCACTGTCTCTTATGACCTTCCTCACTCTGAAATCGATGTGGTCTGATATAAGGATGGCTACCCCAGCTTTTTTATGGGAGCTATTTGCCTGTAGGATTGTTTTCCAGCCTTTGACTCTGAGTCTGTGTTTGCTTTGACTATTGAGATGTGTTTCTTGCAGGCAGCAGAATGTTGGGTTCAATTTTCTAATCCATCCTGCCACTCTATGTCTTTTAATTGGTGCGTTTAGCCCATTGACATTGAGGGAGATTATTGTTATGGGATTTTGTCCCATTGTTCTGTTAAAATTTGGTGTATTTGAGGGGCCTTTCTTGCCTTAAAGTAGCCCATTTAGTTGTTCTTGTAACCATGGTTTTGAGTCTATGAAGTTCCTGAGCTGTTGTTTGTCTGTGAAACTGTGTGTTGTTCCTTCTATTATGAATGAGAGTCTTGCTGGGTAAAGTATTTTTGGAGAGGCATTTATTTCATTGAGTTTTTTCACTATGTCCCACCACTGTTTTCGGGCCATGAGGGTTTCATCAGAAAAATCAGCTGTGAATTTTAAGGATGCTCCTTTGTAAAAGATTTCTTTCTTTGATCTTGCTGCTTTCAGAATTTTGTCTCTGTCTAAGGTTTTGGTCATTTTGATCAGAATGTGTCTTGGGGTATTTTTATTCGGATTTCTTCTAGCTGGTACCCTTCGGGCCTCCTGAATGTGGCCACAAGTTTTCTTCATCTCTGGAAACGTTGTAGCAATGATGTCTTTGACAGTTTCTTCTTCATCAAGGTTTTCTTCCTGTCCCTCTGGGACTCCAATAATTCTTATATTACCCCTCTTGGCTTCATCACGATCTTCTCTTGCCATCTGTTCCCGAATTGTGAGTCTCTTTTCCATTTTCTGCTCTTTTCTGGAGAGTCTCTGAACTTCATCTTCGAGTTCACTGATTCTGTTCTCAGCCGCTGTTACTCTGCTGCTGAGGCCTTCCACTGAGCTTTTCAATTCGCCTACGAGATTTTTCAGGTCTGACATTTCTGATTGCATTTTCCTCATTTCTGCCTTCAGATCCTCTTGTCTTCTATTGGCATTGCTTTCCATTGTTTCTTTTAATTCCCTAAGCATCCTAAGTAGCTCCCTCCTGAATTCCTTGTCAGAGAGGTTGTCTAACACTACAGTACCTTTGGTGTCATCTGGGCTAGACTCTTCAATATGAAAGTTTGGTGGGATTTTGCGTTGCTTTTACCATTGTGAGAGGTGTGGTTTAGTCCTTCACGTTCACTGTTACTATTCTGCTTGATATGCAGTGTGAGTTAAGATAGGCTTATGAGTTATTGGCTACTGTGTTTCTAGTGGCTGAGATAAAATAGAGAAGTTTCCATCTAAGAAGGTAGCTTATGGTTCCTATGGCATACGTAGTGGGAAAATATTTCGCGGCCGCATTAGTGGCCGCGGCTCCGGAAAGAGTCCCTGGCACTGGCCGAGGAGTTGGGAACGTCTCCAGTTTGGAATTGGAGCCGTTCAGCTTTGTTGCCCAGAGCTGGGCCTCCGTGCCTGTCCCGCGCAACTCAGGGGTTGAAAACCAGCTTTTTAGGGGCTGGATCTAGGTGCGCATGCCCTGAAAGGGTCCCAGGCCCTTGGAGGCGGGCTGTACCTGTTTGGAATTGGAGCCATTCAGCTTTGTTGCCCAGACCTGGGCCTCTGTGCCCGTCCCGCGCAGCTCAGAGGTTGAAAACCGGCTTTCTAGGGGCTGGATCTAGGTGCGCATGCCCAGAAAGGGTCCCAGGCCCTTGGGGGCGGGCTGTACCTGTTTGGAATTGGAGCCGTTCAGCTTTGTTGCCCAGAGCTGGGCCTCCGTGCCTGTCCCGCGCAACTCAGGGGTTGAAAACCAGCTTTTTAGGGGCTGGATCTAGGTGCGCATGCCCTGAAAGGGTCCCAGGCCCTTGGAGGCGGGCTGTACCTGTTTGGAATTGGAGCCATTCAGCTTTGTTGCCCAGACCTGGGCCTCTGTGCCCGTCCCGCGCAGCTCAGAGGTTGAAAACCGGCTTTCTAGGGGCTGGATCTAGGTGCGCATGCCCAGAAAGGGTCCCAGGCCCTTGGGGGCGGGCTGTACCTGTTTGGAATTGGAGCCGTTCAGCTTTGTTGCCCAGATCTGGGCCTCCGTGCCCGTCCCGCGCAGCTCAGGGGTTGAAAACCGGCTTTCCCCCGGGAGTTGGATTTTATAGTCTCTAGGTCTTGGCCGTTGATGGGATTACACGGCGCGGGGGGGTAGTTCGTGGATGTGACCCCTGCCTACTGGAAGATGGAGGATCTAGGTAGAGGATTCTTAGCCCCAATCTGAGCAGGCTTGGAGATCTCAGCCCCGGGACCCGCATGCCTTTGTTCCTCTGCTGGTACCTTCCTGCGTGTGGAGAGTGGTCTCAGCATGGTTGTGGCTGGTTCTGGAGGTCTTCAGCTGCCGGGGCTCTGCTCGAGGCAGGGAGGGAAACTCTACCCGCCCCCCTGCAAGGGGCCTCAGCGAGGACAGCCAGTGTGGGAGCAGGAGATTCTGCCCAGGTCGTCTATGTGCAAGGCAAACACCCTACCCGCTGTGCTATTGCTCCAGCCAATAAAGTGTAGAGAGGTAAAGGTAAAGTTAAAGGCCCTCCCGTTGTTCATCGATTTGCTCAAGCAGGCCCAGTAACGTCTCCATTGGAGATTTTGTTGTTACTGTGTTTGGCATATCAAATACATCACGGGCGGCTTGCCAGGCTCTGCCGTGTGGGCGAGATACTCTCAGTAGCTTGCCGGGCTCTCCGAGAGGGGCGGAGGAATCGAACTCGGGTCGGCCATGTTGGCTGCGTGCAAGGCAAATGCCCTACTGCTGTGCTATTGCTCCAGCCATTAAAGTGCCAGTCGCATAGCACAGTGGTAGGGCGTTTGCCTTGCACGCAGCCAACATGGCCGACCTGAGTTCGATTCCTCCGCCCCTCTCAGAGAGCCCGGCAAGCAACCGAGAGTATCTCGCCCGCACGGCAGAGCCTGGTAAGCTACCCATGACGTATTCGATATGCCAAACACAGTAACAACAAAGTCTCCAATGGAGACGTTACTGGGCCCGCTCGAGCAAATCGATGATCAACGGGAGGGCCTTTACTTTACTTATTAAAGTGTAGAGAATAATATAAATATCGTAAACACTCTAGTTTTATTAGATAATAACATTTTGTCATATTGTTGGGTTTATTCTTTCCTTATCTCATTTTCTGTCTCTGTCTCTCTCTTTCTGTCTTTAAATATGTATGTTTAAAACATGCAGCCTTCTCAGTTGATGCTTAGCAATCTCCAGCTGCCACTTTCTGTGAGACTCAGCCAACTTTACTGGCAGTTTAATGCTAATGCCCAGTGATGTGGTGTGTAGGCCCTACAATCCTGGCCACCAGTAGGGCCACTCAGCACTATTAGGGGATCCCAAGATCTACTCCTGCCAGTGCTTAGGAGGCTGTGTGGAGCCGGAAATTAAACTGAGATTGGGTGCATGGATGTGCCCTAACCCCTGTACTAACTCCCTGGCCCTCTGAAAGTATTTTTTAGAGAAACTAAGGAATTAAAAGCTTCAGTATATCTTTCCCATCCTTTCTTTTTTACAAAATAGCTACTAACCTTAATTTTGTTTGTAATTCCCTTGAAAGACATTTTTGTGTACATATATATTTAGCCATCAATGGTATATAATATTATTTTGCATATAAAGCTTTGAAATTTTATGCTTGTGATATCATTCTAGATATAATTTTCCCAACTTAATATTGGTACTCACTTTTAGTGTTTTTTATATTTATCCATGCTACCAAGATAAAGTTCATTTACAATCATAAATCCTTATGATATTCCTTTTTACACTGCAAGAGATCAAACTGTACAGTTAGAAGTTGCAGTCCCCACAAATTCCTATATTTCTGACATTAATTGCAAGTATAGGGAATTCTCAAAGCTACCTCAGCTTCAGTTGTTCACTAGAAAGTTTCACAGGAATCAGTAAATGCTGCTATTTTCACAGCTGTGCTTTTTCTCAGGGATGAATGTAGATTTAATGTCAAGGAGAAAATTTCACAGGATGGAAAACAGGGGTGTTAAAATGTGGAACTTCTTGTCCTCTCTCAATATAGTCAGTGCAGTTTTATTCTCTTTATGTTGATGTGTGACAGTATGCATCGAATATGACAAAACAGGAAAGTTTTCCTGATCTTCATTGTCCAGAGGATTTGTGCTTCTTTACTTAGGCATGACTAATTACCTACTGAACTTGTATCAGTCTCCAGCATCATTGGAGATTGAGCGATGAGACATGGCTCAGCATGTCTTTCCCTCTTACTCACATGTAATTCATTGTTAGTCTTCCTGACATGACTAACCTCCACCCTTAGTCTGTGTTGTGGGCATTTCACCTTAAATCAGTGTTCTTCAATCTCATACCTGCAGACCAACATTCAAATTAGTAGATGAGTAGTTTTCAACCTTTCTGTACCTTCAGACAGGTACCTATCTGTTACTGGTGGTTGAAGACCACTGCCCTATCATATTGCTTGACTGTCTGGTGATCCCAGGCCTGCAGGCAACCAAAGATACTCCTTTTAGTTGGCATTCTGGGTGTTAGGGATAACCTCCCAGAAGCTGAGAACAAAGACCACACGTCTTTGTGGGACAAATTAAATTCTTTATTGCACATGGACTATCACAGTTTCTTTTTTCTAGTCCACCTCCTGATGGATTTTTAATTGTTACGTCTTTACATTATAAATTAGATAACAGTTTTATTTATTTGTTATTTAAACTTGGGTTTGGGAGGCATGCCCAGCCGTGCTTGTGGGGTTATTACTGGTTCTGTGCTCAAGGATTGCTCCTGGAAGTGATAAGGGGATTATATGGTGCCAGATATTGACCTCGAGTCAGTCATATGTAAGGCAAGTCCCTTAACCCTAATACTGTCTCAGCATCTTTATAACTGTTAACCTATTGAAACCCCAGAAGAATCATCCTATTTGAGATGTTATTCTCATTCTGCAGATGATAATTTTGTTACAAAGAAGCAGAACACCTCATTCAAGGATAACGGGAACAGTTGAAAGAAAAATTAGAGTATGAACCCAGGTAGTCAGAATGCTTCCTCCAAATCGTATGCCATATTGCCTGAAAATAATGCAGCAGCAACTATTTTTATGGTCATATTTTTAATGACTGTGATAGTTTTTTCAAGATTTGTGTTTAATAGTAAATGTGCATATTTAAATATATCCCCAACTTAAATAGATACTGTCAAGTTATTATCCAAACTGATATTTTTAAGTCTGTAAAACACTGATTCTTATCTTTCTGCCATAGTCAGTGGCTTTTCTTTTCACTTTCCTATGTTGTCCATATGCATGTAATTGTCAAGCACCCCATTTTTTATTATTTTCAATAAAATTTTGCTTTTTGCATCTTTAGCACTGTCCTCCCGTTGTTCATCAGTTTGCTCTAGCGGGCACCACTAATGTCTCACAACAAATTGTGAGACTTCTTGTTACTGTTTTTGGCATATCGAATACCTCACAGGGAGCTTGCAGGCTTTGCCTTGACGGTGAGATGAATTTTAAATGTCTCCTATATTTTCTTCTAGAAATTTCTCCCATGGTGTTTCTGTCTTTTATTACGTAGAATTTCTGATTTGAAGAAAATGGAAACAAGAATTATTTTCCCCAATTAATCTTAAAACTATATATTTAAGTGCTTCTTTTTCCCCACTGGTCTGTAATACCACTTCTCTCTAAACATTTCATATACAAGTGGGTCTTTGTGTTAGTTACCTATTGCTGCCATTAACAAAATGTACTTGCTTAAAATGGAATAATTTTTTTTATATTATAGTCACAATGGTTTGAACTCTAAAATGGGTAGACATGGTTGCATGCTTGTTTGTGAGTTTAGGGGATAATGTTTCTTGTCTTTTCTAATTTATAGAATTGGCTTGCATTCCTTGCCATGTATTCCCTTCCAGTAATGGCAACATTACAACCTCTGCTTCAATTTTCTCACCTTCTCTGACTTTGATTCTTCTGCTTTCTTTTTTATTTTTTTTTTTATTTTTTCTTGGGTTCGTTTTTAAAGTTTTTTTTTCTTTTTTTATTAGTGAAACACCATGAGGTACAGTTATAGACTTACAAATTTTGTGCTTGGGTTTCAGTTATACAATGATCAAGTACCCATCCCTCCACCAGTGCCCATCATCCACCACCACGGGGCCCAGCATCCCCCCCCACCCCACCCCCCGTCCCACCCTGCCTCTGTGGCAGGGTATTCCCCCTTGTTCTCTCTCTCTTCTTCTGGGTACTGTGTTTTGCAAGAGAGGCATTGAGTGGCAATCAAAGTTTTTTTTTTTTAATTGAAACACCATGAGAGCAGTTACAAAGTTTTCGGTTTAAGTGTTAGTCATACAGTGATGAAATACCCGACCCTTCACCGGAGCACATTTTCCACAACTAAAAACCCCTGTATCACCCCCATCGCACACCCTCCCCCTACCTGTGTGGCAGATGATTTCCACATTACTCTCTCTCTCTACATTGATTACATTCAATATTTCGACAGCAAACCCATCATTATTATTTGGGGTTTTACACCAACACTCAGATCTGCCGAAAAGGCAACATTAGACAGTTTGTTTTCTCTTGCTGATTATGAATTGCATATGATGATGTGCAGCCACTATTGTGATTTTGGAATTCTGAAGTGTTTTAATAATTAAATCTGTAGGAATTTCTGCCAAAAGCCGTGGTGTTCTGAGCTTTGTTTCTGAGTCTCTGGGATCATGGCCAATAGCTCGATCAGCAGCCAGAGAGCTCATTCGTGGGTGGCAATTAGGGGTCTCGTAGGGGTGAGGGCAAAAGGCTGGCTCTGCTCCCATCCTATGGGGCCCCCTGTTCATCGTCACTGTGGACCCCTCCCTGACTGTTTCTAGGCCTCTGGAAGATGGATGGTGGCAGCCACCGAGCCGCCAGGGGAAACAGGCCAAGGCACAAAATCCATTCCCACCTGGGGTGGTCAGAAACCTAATGTGTAGTCCATATTCATTTCTGCCTAAAGCCACATGTTTGATATTCAGCAGTTCAGTGATCAATCACCCATCCTTCCACCAATTCAAACTTTTCCACCACCAATATCCCCATTATCCCCTCCTTTTCCATTTCAGTCCTTACCCTGCCTCTACGGTAGACAATTGTTCAGATACTTTATAGTATTGAGAATTATATTTTTCTTGGATATTCCCACCACCATTCAAGGCTGCCTTCTAGGGGCAGATGCAAGATCATCTATTTTCCGTTGTTCACTTTGTATATCAGGAAAGGTCGTGTGGTCTTGTAAGCAGCCATGCAGTTCGGAGAAATAGTCCTGGTCCCCACATACCGGAGCCATGCTTGTAGAAGCTCCTGATCACCGGGATTCCATCAGGAGAAGGCAGGGAGACTGCACCTGCTCCATCTGGGGCACCCCCGTGATATAGGCTTGGTTTGGAGCCCGAAGCATTCTCCCGTATTGTGGTGCCCGCCAACCAGGATTCTTCACTGCTGAGTGTGGCAAGATGGCGCCAGGGCGGGTTGAGGGCTTAACTTCTAGGGTCGGGTGGACTGGAAGCTAAGATGGAACTGCCCGGTTCCAGTGCCCCCATGCGGTTCGGAGAAATAGTCCTAGTCCCCACATACTGGAGTCATGCTTGTAGAAGCTCATGGTCGCTCGAATTCCATCTGGAGAAGGTGGAGAGACTGCACCTGCTCCGTCTGGGGCACCCCGGTGATATCTGCTCAGTTTGGGGCCTGGAGCATTCTCCAGTGTTGTGGTGCCTACCAGTCAGGATTCTTCACTGCTGAGTGCAGCAATATAGTGCCAGGGGCAGGTTGAGGGTGTGACTTCCGGGGTCAGAGGTGGACTGGAAAATAGGATGAAACTGCCTGGTTCCAGTGTCTTCTGCTTTCTTTTTAAATAATGTTTATAATCAAATTACACCCAGGAGAATCTCACCACACATGCTAAGTTTCACTTGCTGTGTAAGGGAATATATTCACAGATTAAGAGGAATAGAGCCAACCATGGAGCATGGAGCAAGGTGGGAGTCACTGGGGGGAGAGAAATGGGATATTGGTGATGGGAAATGTACCTTGGTAAAAATAGAGGTGTCAGAATATTGTATGACTGAAATCCAATCATGAACAGCTTTGAAACTGTCTGTCTCACTGTGGTTCAATTAAGAAAGTTAAAAATATGTATATTCACAGATTACAGGGATTAGTATATGCACATTTTTTTGGTGGGAGCAATTTTCACCTTACTGTGGTCATCTTTGTGAACCTTGCCATTGTTATTATGTGTTTACTTTATCCCTTTTGAATAAACTTATTTTACAATCTCATAGTTACACTATCCACATAAAGGTTTTGAGCAGTCGAATTCTGTTTTTTGTCTTGCTTGATTTTCACAGGATAATTGTTTCTTCATCTTTTAAGTAATTTTATATATATATTATATATATTATAGGAACTCTTTCTTAATCGTGTGCTTCCTGAGTTGAGTTCCATATCCCTATAGAACATTTTAACTATTGATTTTACCAAGTCTACCGCAGTAATAATGGCTTTGACTAATTTTCATGTTCATTTTTTTCAACTTTTATTTATATACAGTGATTTGCAATGACCTTAATAATAAACTTTCATGTCTGCAATGTTCCAACACCATATCTATCACCAGAGTAACAGCATCCCTCTACCATTGTCTCAAGGTCCCTTTATACTGACTACCTTCCCTACCCTGGTCTCCTGGTAAACTCAGTTCCGTAGGCCAGTTCTCAGGGCTTGTTGCCATCAGCCATTTGTTTTTATTTTCATTACTGTTTCTTTTTTCACATATGAGAGTGACCTTCTGTGTTTGTTGCTCTCCCACTTACTAATTTCACTCAGCATGAAACCCTCTAATACCTTCCACCATGTAGCAGCAAATTGCATGACTTCATATTTTCCTTTTGGTTTTTGGATCACATCCAGATATGGTCAGGCTTTACTTCTGACTCTGCACTTCGGAGTCACTCCTGTCAAGCTTGGGGAACCATATGGGATGCCAGGTGGGCCATGTGCAAGGCAAGTGCCTTATGCACTAAACTACTATCTTTCTGACTCCCATGTCATCTTTTCTTATAGCAGTGTAGTATTCCATTGTGTTTATTTATGTGTGCTCCAATAAACATTGTATATTTTATTTGTTAAAGGTATTGATATAATTAAAAACAAAACCCAAACAGTGTGAAGTCAGACAGCTGACTCTAAGTAACGAAACTATAATATTCCTCTGTACTGAGGGCTTTGGATATGAATAATTTCATTTGTTTTCTCTTTCTGGTAGTGTGTTTCCCTCCTTCTTTATCCTTTAACTAAGATTTAGTCCTTGAAGGATCCAGACATTATGACACTTTTTCAGTTTCTATTCCCTGCCTTATTTCAATTGTAAGTCCTTTCTTTTCCTGATGTGGTCATTAACATGCAAGTCCTTAAATTCGTAAGGTAGGCAAACAAACCCCTTGGAGCTTCTGCAGGATTAACTTGTCTGCTTACTGGTCTAATTTTCAATTCACAACTCGCTTTTGCTTGCTTTTAAGGTAAGAGAAATCACTAAGGTTCTCTCTCAGAGTCTTCCCAGCTTATTTTTAAGGCTTATCTGTGGTCACAATTTCTGCTTTTAGTCATAATTTTTATGTTTTTTTAAGTGTAGGAGTACTGCTATTTATTGAGCCATTTATTAATTGAATTGGGCATGAACTCCGCATTACTTTTTTAATTTTTAAAATTTTTTAAATTGATTATCTGTGAGATAGACCATTAAAAAGCTGTTCATAATTGGGTTTCAGTCATACAATGGTCCAGCACCCATCCCTCCACCACTGTACATCTCCCACCACCAGTGTCCCCTGTTTCCATACTACCATCTCCCATCACCCCACCAACCGACCCCCAGCCTCCCTCTTTGGAAGGTACTTTACTTCTTGCTCTCTCTCTCCTTTTCTTTTTGTGCATTATGTTTGCAATACAGGTGCTAAGAGGTCATGGCGTTTGTTCAGGGCAGTCAATATTTTTATCGGGATGGTAAGGCTGGAGTAGCTTTTCAAAGGGTAGCTGTTTTGGGCTGTGGATATGACTTCCAGGGCTTCTGGAAGTACAGGGAGGTAGGTGGAGGTAGCCTATCCCAACCCTGAGAAAGCCTGGAGATTTCAGTCACAAAACCAGCATAACCAAATTTTCAGCAGATTATATCTGGGTGAGTGAGGTTCATCCTAAGATGGTGGGGTCAGGCTGGGGGTATGGCAGCGATTTTGGATTGTGGAAGGAAGCAGCTGCAGGGGGCTTTGCTTGGGCAGGCACCAGGCCAACCTGCCCCCTTTTGATTTACCCCAGTCAGTTCAGCCATGCGTGGGTCTGAGATTAACTGTGGCTTTTGATCTCTTTCAAGATTTATTTATGGATCTCTGAAGCAAGGTGGTAGTAGCGCTTACATGGTGGTGCTGGAGTTGGTTCGTGGGGTGACTGCCAGTGCTTCCAGGAGTATTGGGAAGTGAGGGGAGGGAGCCCATACCAACTTCAAGAAATTCTGGAGATTACAATCATAAAACCCTCAGACCCAAATTTTCAGTAGATTATATCTTGGTGAGGTCCATCCTGAGACAGTGGAGTCAGGCCAGTTATATGGTGGCGATTTTGGATTGTGGAAACAGTGACTGCTGGGGGCTCTGCTTGGGTGAGCACCAGGCCAACCCACTCTCCTTTGATTAACCCCGGTGTGTTCAGCCATGTGTAGTTCCAAGATTAACTGTGGCTTTTGATCTCTTTTGAGATTTATTTATGGGTGTCTGAATAAGGCCAATAAATGAGCTTATATAGCTGAGCAGGAGGTGGTATGTGTTTGGGCTTCCATGTTCCTAACTTTTGGCCATTTAATTTCTTGGTAAACTTGGCCCCAAGTTGTTGGGGTCCAGCCAAAGCAAAGTGGCAATTTGGAGGTATCAGGAAGCCAGAAGGCATCATCAGGCTGCTGATGTACTCGCCCTGCTGGTGGGTTGACCTGCTGGTGGCACAGTATCCCCTTTCAATGGCTTTGGTATCCTTTTGATACTAGTCCAGAAAGTAATCCTTAATAATGTTTCTTGCAGAAAAAGAATGCACCATGCTCAATTTTCATAGTTCCTGGCTAAAATCTTGAATTAATGATTTCTTCAAGTAACCCTAGAGTAGTTTTTTGAGCTACTGTAATTTTTGTAATTGTCAGATTCACTGCTACTAGTTTTTCTAAGCTATTGTGTGGTCAGATTAGCAAATACAGTTTCTTAGAAAAGTAATTATGAGATTCTGTTGGCATTCATAAATCTTAATGTGAACGTTGTTTTTCTTTAACTTGAAATATATTTCTGCTTTTTTCCTTAAATTTAATATGTTTGTAATACATACTAAGAAAATAAGCACAGGGTCTGGAGCAATAGCACAGCAGGTAGGGCGTTTGCCTTGCATGCGGCCGACCCAGGTTCGATTCCCAGCATCCCATATGGTCCCCCGAGCACCGCCAGGGGGTGCTCAGTGATTCCTGAGTGTAAAGCCAGGAGTAACCCCTGAGCGTCACCGGGTGTGACCCAAAAAGCAAAAAAAAAAAGCACAATTAACTCTTGTAAAATGTACTCATAACTGCAAAATGATAATACCTATATTTTTAGTTTTAATATGTCACAACTTAACTGTGCCTAACGTTTCACTTAGACATGCCACCCTATACTTTTCATTACTTTTGTATTTAAACATATTTTGAAACTGACTTTAAAACTGCAATAATTGTTGATGAGTAATGTTATCACCCCTCCCCCCCCAAAAAAAAGACTATGGTCATTCCTTTTAGTTGGGGGGAGTAGTCCTCATAAATCACCACTTGAAGCTGTTTGTAGCCTGTGGACCTTTTAGGTTTAGTAAACAATAGTTTAGGGAGGATAATGTGGCCAATTCACCTTTTTTGCTTAATCACAATTCTAATCATCCAGATTACATTATAAGTGGTGGTGCCTCAGCAGTATAAAAATATCACTTACCTTTTGAGAGATTCTTCTATAAAATTTTTACTTAATTTTGGCTTGCAATACTATTATTAATGGTTTCTCATGAACATAATTCTGGCACCACACTCATCCTGAGTACCCATTTCCCTCCTCTCCCTCTCAGTATCATAAGAAAATAAGTCATTAATATACCTTTTTACTGTAAGACCGACTTTCAAATATAAGCTGCATAATGTAGAATAATGTAGCCTTCAATTTTCAACACAAGAATTCAAATACTGACTTTTTGTTTTCTTCTAGGATGTGTGCTGTGTTTGGTGGAATCTATTGTCTTCGCCATTCTGTTCAGTGCCTTGTTGTGGACAGAGAATCTAGAAAGTAAGGATGATATAATTTTCCTATATTCTATATTCCACGGGCTGGAGCGATAGCACAGTGGGGAGGGCGTTTTGCCTTGCACGCAACCAACATGACCAACCCGAGTTCGAATCCTCTGCCCCTCTTGGAGAGCCCGGCAAGCTACTGAGAGTAGCTCGCCTGCACGACAAAGCCTGGCAAGCTACCCGTGACGTATTCAATATGCCAAACACAGTAACAACAAAGTCTCACAATGGAGATGTTACTGGGCCTGCTTGAGAAAATCGATGAACAACGGGAGGACAGGACAGTGACTGTATTCCACAGAACAGGTCAGACAAATTAAAATCAAGTTTTGAAAAGTAATTCGTCTTGGTATTATAACTTATTAATCTTGAGTAAAATTAACTTCTATATAGGAAATCTAGGAAAAAGAGATCGTGTTTAGAATATAGAAACTAAATTAATTTTTCTGCAATATGGTGATACTTGCTGATGATTCGTGCTTGGAAGATGAATGATTTCATTTACTAGAGATTGTTGATGAGTAATGTTAGTTTTCTTGTGGCCTTACTTCCTCCAATTAATTTTCAACAGATCACATCAAAACTCTCTGTTACTGCATATTTTATAAATGGAAATCACACAAAAAAATATCAGATTAATCTCAGTTTATAATGCATGTCACTCCAAGAGAAAAATCTTTAATAAGTTTTTAGGTTGTCTGTTGTTATAGACTCTACTCCCTTATTATTACAGGATATATTCTTTTATAGTTGTATCAAACTCATGTGCTGGTTTAGGTTAAAAATAAGTATATTCAAGTTTTTTAAAAACTATGAATACCATGCATTTATACTGTTTTTGTATTTGATTATCTTTCCTGGTGTTTACTGCTTAGTTACTGAGATAATCTTGTCTGAAATTACTAAATATTATTTTTCTGTTTCTATGGTTTGCACTGAAACTAAATGGATCTATTGGATAAAGTTTTTTTTCTTTTTTGTTTGCTTTTCAGCATCATTTGACCAATATTGTATGACTTCTTTTTATGGTTATGTAAAGAAAGAGTATTGTTCAGATCACACCATAATTTATTGAACTTAAAGCTTTCCAATATAAATTTAGATTGTTTCTTTCATTATACAATATTTTTTCTTGCTTTAGGTAAAATTTGTTTACAAGATTGTATGTTTTCATACCTCTTCAAAATATATGTAATTATAGTGCACCACCACCAAAAGTACTAATAACCATCCATCCATCTCAGTTCAGTAGACCATCTCCCTGATTAATGTACTCCCTTCCTCTCCCACTAGTTTAGGTTTCATTTGGTTTTGTCTTTTACCTTGCTTTATTTCTCTGTAACCCCTGTGTGAGTGAAGTCATCCAGTATTGACTTTCTCCTTCTAAGTTACTTTAATTAGGATGATACTTTCAGTTTCTCATATATATATATACGCGCGCGCACACACACACACACACACACACACACACACACACATATATATAATGTGACATCACAATTTCTTTGTGCAGTTATCTCATTGACTTGAATTGAATTGTTCCCAGATCTTTGGTATTGTAAATAGCACTGGAGTGAAGATAGATATACATATGTAATTTCAAACTAATCTTTCTCTATTATTGGGATAATGACCTAGTATTGGAATTGCTAGTTCTATATTTAATATTTTGAGAAGTCTCCATGTGATTTTCCATAGTGTCTGAGTCAGTTTATATTCACACCACAATGATGAATATTCATTTATCTCCACACATCCATTAATACACTGGTTCTGGCATTTTTAATGTATTATTGTTGCTATTGCTGCTGCTGTTGTTGAGGCAGCATGGTTTATAGTAGTGTTAATAATAATGCTTTAAGCATTCTATGTCACTGCACCATCTTCCACCACTGTCCCCAGGTCCCTTATCCCCCCCTCCACTACTTCCCCTTTCACCACTTGGTAATCTCTGTTCTGTTGTTATCTAGTGTTTATTTTGAGATCCCTTTCATGTAAGTCATTGTCTTGGTGTATAGAGATATCTCAGAGTCATTTTGATTTTCATCTCCTTGATACAGTACTTTTGTTTAAAGTCTGGTGTCATAAAACCTTTATTAATTTATTTGCGTAAACTGCAGAAAAGTGCTCTAGGACGTATAATCTTTACACAGTGATTTTTCTATGTAAAAAATTGTGTAGTTAAGGTATCCTGTTTGCTGTAGTATTAATATTCATGGACTTATAGCACATTAATGATCTTGCTGCACCTCACCACTGTCAAAATACCCAGTACCCCTCCACTTGGGCTGGAGTGATAGCACAGCGGGTAGGGCGTTTGCCTTGCATGCAGCCAACATGGCCGACCCAAGTTCGATTCTTCCGCCTCTCTCAGAGAGCCCAGCAAGCTACTGAGAGTATCTCGCTCGCACGGAAAAGCCTGGCAAGCTACCCGTGAGGTATTCGATATGTCACACACAGTAACAACAAAGTATCACAAGGGAGATGTTACTGGGCCCGCTCGAGAAAATCGATGAACAACAGGAGGACAGTGACAGTGACCCTCCACTAGTGTCTTTATATTGCTGCTAGTTCACCTCTTTACTACCATTTTCCACTCCCACATTTCTTGATAATCTCAGATTTGTGATCCAGGAAGGGACAATAGTTTGTCATCATTTATTACAGACTGAATTTTCTTTAGAAAAATATTCTCTACTATTACATAAATTTGGTACGTAGTTTTAAGTCTTATAAAGTACTTTTAGCACATTAATAGAAAGTACTGAGTAAGTGAAACCTTTTCTTTAGTGAAGTCTATCCCCTCCAAAGATCCTATCCTTCACTCTGTATTTCCTATTATTAGTACCACTCTCAATTATTTGCTGTAAAAAAAGTACTGTGGGAAAAAGCACATAAGCATGAGTAAAAAATACTAGATTTATATATTATAGTGGCTATTTGAATAAACAGAATGAATATTTAAGAGGAAAAACTGGCTATAAACTTGGTAATTGGTGAAGTTACAAATTTTTTATTTTGGTCATCTTAAAAGTTTCAAAAATTATAGTAATAACACCATATACATATTATAATACTGATCATATTTTTAAAATCATAATTTTTAAATCATATTTTTAATATCATAAAATCCTAATTAAGAAAGTAAACTTAACACAGAATACATTTTGCAGCAATGGATTCTTATACATAATCCAAAATGACTGTGGCTCAAGTGTCTTGCATATGTGGCCACCATGTGGACCCCAGATACCACACACTTTGGCCCTGATTTCCCATCCCAAGCACAGCCAAGTATGTCCCCAAAAGTAAGAACAATGAAAATAGTATAATGAATAGTATTTTGAATTCCACTAAAAGCAGAATCATATAAGTTATTATTAATACTTTTCTGCCCAACTTTTCACTGGGATGGAATATAACCCAACATGCAAGAAGCACCTGCTTTGGGACATATAAAATATTTCAAGATAATTTATTTTGGAATGTTACAGAAAAAAGTTAAATACAAAGGATTTTTAATAATTCAACCCAAACATGTAAAATCTGAGAGTATACTTGAAGTATACTGGGAGTATACTTCATGACCTCCACTACCTCCACTATCCAGCCACGGACATGGTCCAGGACTCTTTCCAGACACTCAGGCCGAGACTCACGCACGAGTGAATCCCCACAGAGCAAGGGAATCGGAACTCTGTGGCCTTGGACTCCAGGCTCAATGGACCCGGGAACAGAGATCCTCAGCCTACTCCCAGCAGCCCAGCAGACTCCATTATCTCCACTACCTCCACTACCCAGCCACTGACACACTCCAGGACGTATTACGAACCAGGCTGCCTAATTGCAGCCTCACCACACATCATAAAACACTTAATACAAGATTACTACACCATATTTGATTGTGTTGAAATATGGTTTGAACCATTGGAACACCTGCAAGGACGATTAGAGGCTGCCCTAAAAGCCTTTATCCTTCTCGAGAGCCTAGCAAGCTACCGAGAGTGTTCCGCCCACATGGCAGAGCCTGGCAAGCTAACCGTGGTGTCTTAGATATCCCTAAACCAGTAAATACAATGGGTCTCATTCCTCTGACCTTGAATTAACCACCAATATGGCAGTGTTAAGAAGGATGAGGAAGGAGAGGCTGATAAAATCTCAGGGCCGACCTAGGCTGCCACAACAAAGAAAGATAAAAATGACTGTATGTACTTTAAATGCACGTAAGCTGGCATTGGATACATTCATCGAGGACCTGATGGTGCAAGCATGAAAGATGAAGTACGACATCATTGGTCTGACCGAGACGAGAAGGCATCAAAAACAACACGCCGTTTTCAACACTGGGGAAGAACTGTTCCTTGGAACATGTGACAAAAGAGGCGTCGGTGGTGTCGGTGCCCTTATCACATGAACTTGGCCATAAACACTGATTCATTCGAATGCCTAACAACTCTTATCAGACGATTACACTTGAATAGATGTGGCTCACTGCCAGTAGTTTTTATCTTTGTTGTCTATGCACCAACATCCAATTATGATGGAAAAGAAATTGAGAAGTTCTACGTGGAATGGGAGAAGTTCTATAAAGAAGACCACGCCTTCTATAAGAGCACTAAGTTAACTTAACATAGTGAGGTTCCCTAGGAAGGGAAGAGTAATAACTATTACAAAAATTGAAATCAGTGAGTCCAGAGAGATAATACAGTAGGTAGAGCATTTGCCTTGCACACATCCAATACAGGTGCAGTCCCCGGCATCCCATAGGTCTCCTCGGGCCACCGGAAGTAATCTCTGAGCTCAACCAGGAGTAAGCCCTGAGCACTTCCAGGAGTGGCCCAAAATCAACAATAATAATAGAAATTAGTAAAATGCAAGCCAGAGCTCACAAATCCTGTGAGAAAAGAGGTATGGGAAGGATAAAATTTTTACAATTTTGATGCTTTCATTTTGATAGTCACTTTTTAAATTTTATCTGTATAAACACAGGATTTCCTTTTCCAGTGACCATTAATGAAAGTGATTATTTTTCTAAAAAGTTATTTTCCTAAATTAAACTTGATTTGTTCAAAAGAAGTACCCACCAAAGTATGCTAGGTTGTTCTGTAAAGACTAGATTTTTTCTATTTTGAAGGTGTTTTCCATTTTGAGGGTATGTTATTTTGATTACACGGCAGGTAGGGCATATGCCTTGCAGGCAGCCAACCCAGGTTCAATTTCTTCGTCTCTCTCAGAGAGCCCGGCAAGCTACCAAGAGTATGCTGCCTGCGCAGCAGATCCTGGCAAGCTCCCCATGGCGTATTCAATATGCCAAACACAGTAATAACAAGTCTCACAATGGAGACGTTACTGGTGCCCGCTCAAGCAAATCGATGAACAATGGGAGGACAGTGCTTCAGTGCTAGATCACATGTGATTAATATTTCTTACTTAAATTTAGTTGAGATACTAATTTTGAAAATTGTAAGATCAACTATGTTTTAATGTTATTTCTCTTCTAAGCAAAATCTACATAGATTTTTTATTTTACTGAGTGTTTTCTTCATTACTGTTTTGCTATTTATGTTTTCATGTCATTGAACCAAGAACTTAATCATTGTTGTGATTTGTTGATTTAAAAAACTCAGCTCTAAAAATGTTCTTTTTACCTTCAATGTTTCTTATTGGCGTAATTGGAAATCCTGTCAATTTCTGCTCAGTATACAATTCATATGAATCCCAGATGGGCCTTCAACTAAATTTAAACACTGTTAATCTTTAATGGTTGCCCTATGTTCATGTGGGAGTGGTAGGAAAGTGTATATTTTAATGTTTCTGGCAGCACTGTTTTGTTTTGCTGTTTATCATTACTCCGAATGTCATCTCATTTTTATATTATTATTTATGTTATGTCTACGTCTAGATTCCAAATCAATATTCCTTTATTCATTATTGTCCCAATCAGACCCAATAAGTCAAGTATCTAATGAGAAAACAAATCTTATTACTTGTTTAAATGTGTCTTGTTTTGAACAACTTTGCTTAGGCCTAAAGCCTTAGTATTTCATGTGATATCAGGTGAGTTGTATTATTATCATCTACTACAATCAGTGGGGATATGTGACCATGATTCTGGAGAAATTAGTATTTTTTTCTGTACTAGATCCTAATTTTTCTTTTTGTGGTGCTAGGGATGGAAACCAGGGCCTCACACATGAGAGGCACATACTCTACCAATGAGCCATACCCTCAAAATTTGCATTTCCTTCACTTAGAACAGTTTAAAGATACAACAGTTACAACAGTTACAGTGACAGTGGCAGTGGTTATTCCCTGGGATTTGGGAGCTTATCAGAATCTCCAGGGGTACTTATACTTTAAAAAGGTCCCCCAGGTGTGATTCTGATTTGCTTTCTTCTCCTTTTCTTCTTCGTTTGAAATCTCAGCATAGATTGGCATGTTTATTGGTATTTTATTTTTACATAATTGAACTTCCTAATCCCTTTGTTCCTGTACATTGCTTTAGACTGATCCCTAGAAATTCTTTCTAATAACCCCGGAAACCAGTATCTACTGTGACAAAAGGTATAGCTACCACAAAGCCCCACCACAGATGACAGAGACTCAAATAATGTCTTTGTTTTCCTTACTTGATTCAGCATTTGAACCAAACCTTCCTCTGATCATCCTTTGAAGGAAAGTGGAAATATATGTTAAAAGAAGCATCTATTTAAAACATAAATTGGGAGCTGGAGCGCAGCGGGTAGGGCATTTGCCTTGCACGCAGCCGACCCAGGTTCCATTCCCAGCATCCCATGGTCCCCTGAGCACTCCAGGAGTGATTCCTGAGTGCATGAGCCAGGAATAACCCCTGTGCATCACCACGTGTGACCCAAAAAGCAAAATAATAATAATAATAATAATAATAATAATAATAATAATATAATAAATAAAACAAATAGTTGAACAGAAAAATGGAAAGCAGTTAGTGTTTTTTACAGGTTGTGAGTGATATAGCAGGATATTTTACCACCTTTTTTCTCCCTCTATATCTTTTTTCCTTTCTTTTAAGGAAAACAAGGCTGCTTTTCCGTACAATTAAAGCTTTTACTTACTCTATAAAGCCTGTTATTAATGGCATCAAAATAAATATTTAATTCCTATTCTACATATACAATATAGTTTAAAAGACTTAAAATATTAATAAGGATATGTATTCTATAATGTAGTGTAATTATAATCTCCAAAGCATGAAATTATTTTTATAAGAAATTGATTTAGATTCAAAATTGGTAGCAATTTATGTTCTAAATTCTTTAATCATTAATAGAACTTTTTGCTATACTATTTTGTTTTCATAGATGTAAAGCAATCATAGATCAGTATGGTCAGAGAATAATTTCTAAGCATTTCCTTGTGGAAGACAGTTACTTTTCTGAGAACACATGCTCACATGTGCAATACAGGTAAGGCATTCCTATATCTACTCTCCAAATGAAGATGAAATTTAGGAAAATTGGTCAGTGCGAGTACATTGACACTTTTCATTACCACATCCTTCAAGTAAGGAGTAAATATTTACAAAACCAAAGATATATTCAATATATCATTGTTCTCTTATAGGTCTCATTTGGGGGGAGTCCTGGTCTAATTTCGACCCGTTTACCTCACCTGGGGTTTGTTTGCAGGTCACAAATGTCCATTCACAAGCCAAGAAACATTTAAATTATGCCTTGGTTTGGGGATGCACTTCTAACTTAAATATTTGAAAAAATGCCTTCTGCTTGTTGTATAAATCATAATCGAAACTTACTCATGAAATCTGAATTTCTGATTTGTTTTGTGCATTACAGGCAGATTTCCAGGGCAATCCTGATTACAGATAGATCTGTACTTAAAGCAGATTCTGATCAACAGGTTAGTTCAGCTCTATATTTGTAAAATGTGCTGCTAATTTAATATACTTGATGCTATGTATAAATTAATGTTAGTGAAGTATAATGATTAGTAACTTATATGCACAACTACACTTAATGCTTTTTAAAGGCATATTTAATTTTTCTGTGGAAAACCTTAAGTTTGACGGTGTTCCAACTGTTTGTTTTTGTTTCACCAATGGAATTGAATCATTAGAGAAAACTGATGTCTTTATAATGGAGAGTTCTGCCTGTGTTTTCTCCAGTGTAATTTATGCATTCTGTTTTAAGGTTTTGCTTTTAGTTTTGAGACCACATCTGATTGTGCTCAGGACTTACTTCTGATGTGCTTGGAGGGTCATATGTGGTCTCACAGATTGAACTCTTTCAAAGTCTTTAATCCTTACTAGATTAACTTTTGTGTATTGTGTGAGATAGTGAGGAATTGGGTTGTTTTTCTTGGGCATATGACTATCCAGTTTGCCAACAACTTTTCTTGGAGAGGAGAGGTTTTTCTGGTTCAACTCTGTACTCAGCCTCTTTGCCATCACTTAATTATCTATATCTATATCTATATCTACATATATATTATGTACGCCGGTTTCTGTCTTTATTCTCTGTTTCATTCCATTGGTCTAAGAGTCTATTTTTATTATAGTTCCAGACTGTTTTGATTCCTATAGCTTGATGGTATGATTAAAAATCAGGGAATGCAAGGGCTAGAGAGATAGTACAGAGATTAAGTCACTTGTCATGCACATGGACAACCTGGATTTTATTTTTAGCACCACATCATGGTGCCCTGAGCTCTGCCAAGAGTAAACCCTAAGCACAAAGCCAAGAGTAAGCCCTGAACACCACTGGGTGTAGCCCCAGAACCAAATAAAGAATAAATCATGGAATGCTATACCTCCTATCTTCTTTTCTTATAATTGCTTTCACTATGTGAGAAGTTTTATGATTCCATACATATTTTGTATTTGATTTTATTTAAAATTTTCCCATTGTTTATTTTTTAATTGAATCGCAGTGATACACACATTTACAAAGTTGTTCAAGATGGATTTCAGTCATGTAATGTTCCCACACCTGTCCATTCACCTGTATACTTTTCCCACCACCAATGGTCCCGGTTTCCCTACCGCCCCCACACCTCCCACTGCCTGCCACTGTGGTGGGCACTTTTCTTCTCTCTCTCTCTCCCTCTCTCTTTCTCTCTCTCTCTGTCTCTCCTCTCTATCCCCGCACTCTCTCTTTCCTTTCTCTCTCTTTCCTTTTGGGCCTTATGGTTTGCAATATACAGATAATGAAAGGTTATCAGGTATATCCCTTTATACACTTCACCCCCAACACAGTCTTGTGGCAAGCTTCCAACCATTTACCTGTCCTGTCCCCTGTTTACCCTTGGATATTGGTCTCTTATTTTATATTTCTATACCATAAATGACTGCACTCATTTTATACCTCCTCTCCTTCTGACTCATCTTATTTAGCATGATTCTCTTCATGTCAATCCATTTATAAGAAAATTTCATGACTTCATTATTTCTAACAGCTGCATACTATCCCATTGAGTAAATATATGATGTTTATTTAGTTATCTGTTCTTGGGCACTCTGATTGTTTCCAGATTCTGGCTATGTGAGTAGTGTTGCAATGAACATAGAAGTTCAGATGGTATTTCTGCTGTGTGTTTTTGCCCCGCCTTTAAGGTATATTTCCAGAAACAGTATTGTTGAATCATATGGAAGTTCAGTTTCTAGTTTTTTGAGCAATACCCTTATTTTCCAGAAAGGCTGGACCACTCAGCATTTCCATCAACAATAAGAGAGAGTCCCTTGATCCCCACATCCGCGCCAGCACTGGTTGTTCTTGTTCTTTTTGATGTGTGCCAGTCTCTGTGGTGTAAGATGATATCTTATTGTTTTGATTTGCATCTCCCTAGTGATTAGTGATATAGAGCGTTTTTATGTGCCTTTTGGCCATTCAAATATCTTTTTGATGAAGTTTCTGTTCAATTCCTCTTTCCAATTTTTATGGGGTTGGATGTTATTTTTCTTGTGAGGGTCTACCAGTGTCCTATATAACTTTGATATTAATCCTTTGTCATGTGGGTATTGGGTAATAAATGTTTCCCATTCTGTGAGCTGTCTTTGTATCTTAGACACTGTTTCTTTTGAGGTGCAGAAGCTTCATAGTTTCATGTACCCCCATTTGTGTATCTTTGCTTCCACTTGTTTTTGTTCAGTGATGTTTCATCTTTGAAGATGCCGTGAGCTTCAATGTCATAGAGTATTTTGCCTATGTTTTCTTTTATGTACCTTATGGATTCAGGTCTGATATTGAGATCTTTAGTACATTTTGATCTGATTATAAAAATGGCAATACTCCCCAAGGCATGATACAGATTCACTGTGCTCCCTATAAGGATATCCATGACATTTTCAAAGAAATAGACCGAATACTCCTGAAATTCATATGGAGCAATAAACCCCATGAATACCAAAGCAGTCCTTGGGAGAAAGAAGATGGGAGGCATCACCTTCTCCAACATCAAACGGTTCTTCAATGCAGTAGTAATAAAAACAGTGTGGTAGCTCTGTAACACTGTCCTCCCGTTGTTCATCCATTTGCTCGAGCAGACCTAGTAATGTCTCCTTTGTGAGACTTGTTGTTACTGTGTTTTAGCATATCGAATATGTCACGGGTAGCCGGGTAGCTTGCCAGGCTTTGCCATGGGGTGGGGCGGGGGGAGTGGCGCGTGATACTCTTGGTAGCTTGCCGGTAGTTTGCATGCCTCTCTGAGAGGGGTGGAGGAATTGAACCCAGGTCAGCTGGGCTGACCGCGTGCAAGGCAGATGCCCTACCACTGTGCTATCACTGCCAGTGCTGGCACGGATGTGGGGATCAAGGGATTCTCTTTCATTGTTGATGGGAATGCTGACTGGTCCGGCCTTTCTGGAAAACAAAACAGCATGGTATTGGAAACAAAACAGACCTGCAGACCAATCGAACAGTCTGACACAGACCCTTAAATTTATGAACATTTAATCTTTGTAACAGATTAATCTTTGTAACAAGAAGTATGAAGTGGAACAAGGAAAGCCTCTTCAACAAATAGTGCTGGGAAAACTAGGCAGCTACATGTAAATAAATAAACTCAGACCTTTTTCTGTACAAATTGTAGTAGATTCTGTTTTAAGTCTTTGAATAATTTTATGGGAATTTTGAAGGAGATGGCGTTTATTCAGTAATATTTACATATCAGCTATCAGATAAAGGACTTGTATCCAATATATAAGATAAAGGTAAAGGCCCTCCCGTTGATCGTCGATTTGCTCGAGCGGGCCCAGTAACGTCTCCATTGGAGACTTTGTTGTTACTGTGTTTGGCATATCGAATACTCTCGGTAGCTTGCCGGGCTCTCCGAGAGGGGCGAGAAATCGAACTCGGGTCGGCCATGTTGGCCGCTTGTAAGGCGAACGCCCTACCCGCTGTGCTATCGCTCCAGCCCATTTGCTCGAGCAAATCCAATATATAACAGACACAAATTGAGGTATTGTTGACTACCAGTATTATATAAATCTCTCTATCTCTCTCTCACTCTCTTACTCTTTCTGTCTCCATGATAGCTTCTTTCTTCTATCTCTGTATCCTGACAATGTTTTTGTTTTTTTTAATTTTATTTGTTTTGTTTTCTTGTTTGTTATTGGGCCACACTTGTCATTTCTCTGGGCTGGTTCCAAGCTGCATGCACAAGGATCAGTTGCTCCTGTGAGTACTCAGGAGATCCTAATGGCTGCTGGGATCAAACCCTGGTCAGCCCGTGTATATGGCAAACTCCATACCCTCAGTTCATGCCCAACAATGTATTTATTTAATCTAATTTGGGATATTATTGACTTAAATCATTTTATAAATTTCAGAAGCTTCATGTCTCCACACTTGTATATACTGCAACATACCAAAGGTATTGTATCTATTCATCATCATCCATTTGACACCTTATCACCCTTTCCACATACCCTCTAATCCCTTTCCCCACAGTAAACACGTTCCTTTTATTATACTCTAATAGTTTATTTGTGTTTATAATATGTGTGTATATATATATACATATATATATGTGCTTTTGTTTCTTTACAGAAGCATGTGGTATTATCTTTTTTCTTTCTGACTTTCTGACTTACTTGGCTTAGAATAAAACACTCAGTCTCCTTCCATTTTTTTACAACTGGCAAAGGTTTGGCTTTTTATTGGCTTTTAGCTATATTACATATGAGTAGTAAATAGTCCTCTGCACATATATAGTTTGCATCTTCTTTTCATTCATCTGCAGAATGAAGGCACTTTTGGTTATTTTAATATCTTAGAATTCTAAATTGTGTTTCATTCAACATAGAGTGCACGTATCTTTTTGAATTAGTGTCTTCAGTTTCTTAAGGTAGAAGTTAAAAAATGAAATTATTTGATTTTATGGCAGTCTGTCATAGGGAACTCAAGTGGAGTGATGAAAAATATGGAGAATATTATTTTTGAGCTTGATTTAGTGTAGACATTATTCTCTGGGTCATCAATATGATATTCCCAGTCAATATCTTGCTTACAGAGAAAAGTACAAATAGGGTTTTTCCATTTTGGCAAGTATTTATGAATGAGAGATTGCAAACTAGATTGTGAACTAATAGTATAAGTTTAGGTTCCACAGAGAAACGTAGACTGACATTCATTTAAAGTCCTTGAAATATGAAGCCAAGTAGTTTATCATCAGTGCTGTATGTTACTATAATATCTTTGAAATTTGTAGCACTTTTTAATTTTAATTGCCTTAAAACTCCTATTTTAGATATTTTGTATAACCAGTATTGATTTACTATAACTTGATTTCAAATACTGAAGTGTATATAGTTCAGAAGTGTTGTCAAAACTTTATTCTTTGAAAATTATATAAATGAAGACTTTAAGGGATGGGTACTCGATCATTGTATAACTGAAACCCAAGCACGAAAGTTTGTAAGTCTACAACTGTACCTCATGGTGTTTCACTAATAAAAAAAAGTCCATTGTTTATGATTTCTATGAAAATGAAAATATTGTATTTTATAAGTAATGAGATATTATACCTTAACACACATATGCATGTTTTAAAGTCTCTTAAATAATAAAATCCTTATAAGATATTTTTTCTTACATCAGAGTATGAAAGACTTGCCTTGAAAGTTAACTACAATCTAATTATAGAAGAATGAAAATGAGATCAAACACTGTATCTAATTTTATTTTTGGTTTTTAGATTTCCATTTTGACAGTACCATCAGAGGAACCAGGAACTTCTGCTGTTCGGATCATTGAGTTATGCTCTTCAACAATGACATGCATGAAAGGCACTTGTAAGCACAATATAGTTCATTTTTTGTCCTTTATATTTATTTATAAACTAAAATGACATAGTTGTCACAGTTGTCAGAATAGTGCTTTTATTTTTCTGTATTTTTTAAGTTTTTCAGATAACAAATTTATAAAAGTGTAAATATTTATATGTATATAAATGTTTATATGTTTATATTTCTTATATAGTCATAACATTTGCTCATTCTATTAATATTCATATAAGTTATTTCATACCTTTTTCTTTCCTACACACATTTCTATAAATCTCCAAAGATGCCATTGTAAATACTTCAGTGAGAGAATTTGACTTTATAATTTTTTTTATAATTTTTCTAAAGCTTATTAGAAACCTACTTTCATAGAATTTAATTTCTTTGTTTCTATTTTTTATTCATAGTTTTTTATTGGCTTATGATATTATGATATTTAAGACATATCTTCACACCTGTTTGTATGTATAATATTCACTATAATAGTGTAACCTTAGGTTCAAGTTTCATCTGACTAGCATGGTTTTCATTAAGTATAGCAATATGTTTTAGGTTTTTACCAGTTTACTTCATTTAACTATTTCTATTTTATATATAGGTTAAAACATTTGGTAATTGTCTTTCATTGCTTAATTACTGTATTCACCGTAATCCTATCAAGTTCTGTTTTGTCCCAGAGGGCACATTTTAAACTTACTTTTTAAATTTTATTATAATTTATGTAAGATGATTAAAATACTGTCCAAGTATATGGTTCTAATGTACAAAGTTACCATAGCCCACCCAAAACAAAGTACCATTAACTCTCTACAGCTGTCTTTAGTCTGATCTTCAGTCCCCCTCACCACTCTCCTTTTTATTCCAGAATCAACTGTTTTGTCAATCTTGGATGCTATCCATTCCCTTGTGTATTTTCTCTAATTCACAGATGAGTAAGACCAACCAGTAATTGTTCTTTCCCCTCTGTCTTATTTCACTTAACATGATAGCACAGCGGTAGGGCATTTGTCTTGCACGCAGCCAACATGGCCGACCCGAGTTCGATTTCTTCGCCCCTCTCGGAGAGCCGGGCAAGCTACCAAGAGTATCTCGCCCGCACGGCAGAGCCTGGCAAGCTACCCGCGAGGTATTTGATATGCCAAACACAGTAACAACAAAGTCTCCAATGGAGACGTTACTGGGCCCGCTCGAGCATGATGCCGTCCAGTTCTGTTCATGTTGCAACAGAGTACATGATTTCATTTTTTTACACCTGGATAATAATCCATTATATTTGTATCATAACTTCTTTTTCTGTGTGTGTCTTCTTGAACATTTCAGTTGTTTTCATATCCTAGTTCTTGTAGTAAGTTCGGTAGGAAACTTAGGGTTGTGTGCTTTGGTAGTAGATGGCAGGAATTGAAATCACTGGGTCCAATGGGATTTCTATTCTTAATTTTTGAGAGATTTCAGTATTTCAGTACTGTTTTCATAGAGGCCCAAATAGATTCTTACCAACTGTGATTGGGGGTTTCATTTCACCACATACCTGCCAACATGCTTCTAGTCTTTTTGATATATGCCATGCTCTCTGGTATAAAGTAATATCTCATTATTGTTTTGATTTGCATTTCCCTAAGTGAAGGTAACCACTTATTCATATGCTTACAGTTCCTCCATATGGCTTCTTCAGGGAAGTGTCCATCTCTTCTTCCTGTTTTTTTGTTAATGTTATTGAGCTTTGTGAGTGCTTCATATATTTTGGATATAGCCTATTATCTGATATGTGTGCAAAGACTTTGTCCCATTTAGTGGATTATCTTGTTATTTATTTCCCTGAGTTTCTTTGCAATGCATAAACTTTTAAAAATAATACCATTTATTCATTTACCTTTTTCTTTGGTTTTTGTTTTGGGGTAGTATCTGGTGGTGCTCAGGATGTAATTCTGGCTCTTTGCTGAGGGTTCAGGCCTGGCACTGCTCTGGAGATCATATGGGGTACTGGGGATTGCCTGAGGTTATGTCACATTCAAGGCACGTGCCATGTCTGCTGTGCTAGTTCCCCAGCCCCTATTTACTTTTTTGTTGTATTTGCCAATAACACCATGTTGATGCCCAGAAATGTATACCTAGGAATCAATTTAGTAAAGGATGTGAAAGACTTATACATGGAAAATTATAAATCAATAATGAATCAAATAAAAGAGGACACCAGGAAATGTAAAAATATCCCATGTTAATTGACTGTAAGAATTACCATTGCCCAAATGACCATCTCACCTGAAGAATTGTATGGATTCAGAGAAATCCCCACTAAAATTCTGTTTGGGTTTATTTTGATTAACACTCTTTGGATCTCTTTTGTTCCAGTTTCCCTCTTTAAATTGGGGATATTTTCACCTACTATGTCTTCAACAAGATTTCGGAATTCCTATGATTCTGAAGTTGTTTCTACTAATATGGTCCAAATATTATGTTCTCTCATTTTTTTCTCTATCTCTATTTTGTTCTTTTGATTAGCTTATGTACTATATCTTAAAGATCAGTGTTTTTATTTTTAGTTCTGCTACTGAGACTTGTTGAGACTTGTGATCTTTAATATCTTTTATTTCTTTTAAATTTATTTTATTTATTTGTTTATTTTATTGCTCAGGCACCATGATTTGCAAAGTAATTCATAGTAGAATTTTAGCCATACAGTGTCCTAACCCCAATTCTACCACCATGATTCACTTCCCTTCACAAATTTCTCCAGGTTCCCTTCTACCCCACACCCACATGCTTCCCTGACAGGTACACTTCTTTTTTTTCTTTTTTGGTCACACCCAGCAATGCACAGGGGTTACTCCTGGTTCTGCACTCTGGGATTACTCCTGGCAGTGCTCAGGAGACCATATGGGATGCTGGGAATTGAACCTGGGTTGGCCGCACGCAAGGCAAATGCCCTACCCGCTGTGCTATCGCTACAGCACAGACAGGTATATTTCTAAGTTTTCTTACTGTGGTTTGGGTCTCATGGTAATAGCATTGTTGACTCTGTTTAGACATATTCATATACCATACTCCTATATTACCAATGTACCCAAAGCCTCTAACCTCTCTTCCTATGTCCTTCTGTATGCCTCTTCTTACTTCCCCTTCCTTCTAGTCTCTGTAATCTTGGCTTATGTAATATAGGTATTCCCACTTGAGTACTTTGCATTGTCCTGTTATTTTGTACATGACAGATCATTGAGATTATCCAGGATTTGTGTTTCTTTCTTCAATTAAAATTATATCTTCCAGTTCCATTCAATTTGCAGCAATTTGCATGGTTTTATCATTCTTTTTGGCTAATGGTGTTTCATTGTGTACCTATACCATGTCCTCATTATTTACTCATCTGTGCTTAGGAACCTGGTTTAATTCTGTATCCTATGTATTGTGCTAATTGCTGCAGTGAACAATGCTGTGCATATATCCTTATGGATAGATTTTTTGTGTCTGGGGTAGGTTCCAAGAAATGGAATTGCTGCATCATATAGCAGCTTAATTCTTACCTTTCTGAGAAATGTTCATACGATTTTGCATAGTTGAATCCGTATGAATGAGTTCTTTAAATTTTTCATCATGTTTTCCTCAAGTTTATTGAGTCTCTGCTCAAAGTCCTTTTTTTTTGCTTTTTGGGTCACACCCAGTGATGCACAGGGGGTTACTTCTGACTCATGCCCTCAGAAATTACTCCTGAGGTGCTTGGGGAGCCATATGGGATGCTGACTGGGATTCGAACCCAGGTCATCTGCATGCAAGGCAAACACCCTACCCGCTGTATTATCACTCCAGCCCTGTTCAAAGGTCTTTTACATAATTAAGCATTGCTTTTATAGTTCTGAACTCCTGGTGGCTTACAAGGATATGATATATTTGGGGATCTATCTGGACTTTTGCCACCTTCTGTTTACATAGTTGAGTTCTTAGATTTTATCCTTGTTCCTGGTGTCCATGACCAAGTAAGATTCGTCTTGGGGATGCAAGGACTGTTAAACATTCACAAGTCAATCAACATAATATATCAATAAAAGAAAAATAAAAAATTGTAATCATGTCAGTAGATGCAGAAAAGGCATTTGGCAAGATCCAGTACCTATTCATGATTAAAAAAAAAAAAAAAACTCAACAAAATGGGAGTTGAAGGAACTTTCCTCAATATAGTCAAAGCCATCTAATACAAGCCCACAGCAAGCACAATTCACAATGGGGAAAAACTAAAAGCCTTCCCTCTAAGATAAGAGACAAGACAAGTTTGCCTACTTTTACCACTTCTGCGCAATAAAGTACTGGAAGTACTTGCCATAGCAATTAGGGAAGAAAAAGATACTAAAGGCATCCATGTAGGAAAAGAAGAAGTCAAGCTCTCACTATTTGCAGATGACATGATACTATACTTAGAAAACCCTTAAAGTCTCTACCAATAAGCTCCTAGAAACAAAAGATTTGTATAGGAGAGTTCCAGGTTACAAAATCAATACCCCAAAGTCCATGGTTTTCCTATATGCAAACATGGACAGTGACAGTGACAATAAGTAGAAATTACAAGCATCCATCACACATCATTATGCATAAAATTATAATATGAAAGATAAGAAAGTGATGTTAGAAAGCAATCCTATTCACAATTTTGCCTCGGAAAATTATTTACATCAGAATCAGCTTAACTAAGGAGGTAAAGGACCTGTACAAAGAAAACTACAAAACGCTACTTCAAGAAATAAAAGAGCACACTAAGTAATATTAAATAACTATGAGATATAGAGTTACAAAGCTGTTCATGGGTGGGTTTCAGTCATAGGGTGTTCCAAAACCCATCACTCCACCAGTGTACATTTCCCAGCAACAGTGTCCCTAGTTTCCCCCCTGCCACCCTCTCCCCACCCTGTGTCTATGGCAGGCATTTTCCTTCTTTATCTCTCTCTCTCTCTTGCTCTCTATCTCCATGTCTCTTTCTCCTTTTGGGCATTATGGTTTGCAATGCAGGTACTGAAAGTTTATCATGTTTATTCCTTTACCTATATTCAGCAAAAAGTTCTCATACAGAGTGATCATTTCCATCCATATTTGTCATAGTACTCCCTTTTCTATCGCAACTGCCTACTCCCCAGCAATTGAGTCAAGCTTCCAACCATGGACCAATCCTCCTGGCCCTTGTTTCTACTACCCTTGATATTAGTCTCATATTATGTATTTGTTATATCCCACAAATAAGTCCAATCATTCTATGTCTATTCCTCTATTTCTGACTCATTTCACTCAGCATGATGCTTTTCATGTCCAACCATTTATAAGCAAATTTCATAACTACATTTTCCTAACAGCTGCATAGTTCTCCATTGTGTAGAAGTGCCATAGTTTCTTTAACCGGCTATCTGTTTTCGGGCACTCCAGTTGTTTTCAGATTCTGGCTATTGTGAATAGTGCTGCAATGAACATAGAAGTTCAGATGGTATTTCTGCTGTGTGATTTTGGAAATTTTGGAAATACCCCTGGGTGTATTTCCAGAAGTGGTAATGTTGAGTCATATGGAAGCTTAATTTCTACCTTTTTGAGGAATGCCCATATTGTTTTCAAAAAAGGCTGGACAAGTAGGCATTCCCACCAACAGTGAAGGAGAGTCCCTTCCTCCCCACCTCCACGCCAGCACTGGTTGTGCTTCTTCTTTTTGATATGTGCCAGTCTCTTGTGGTATAAGACGATATTTCATTGTTGTTTTGATTTGTATCTCCCTGATGATAAGTGATTTAGAGCATTTTCCATGTGTCTTTGGCCATTTTTATTTCTTCTTTGAGGAAGTTTCTGTTCATTCTTTCTCCCATTTTTGATGGGGTTGGAGGGGTTTTTTCTTGTTAAGTTCTATAAGGTCCTTATATATCTTGGGTATTAACCCTTTAACAGATGAGTATTGTATGAATAATTTTTGCCAATCTTTCTTTCTTGGTCACCATTTCTTTTGAGGAGCAGAAGCTTCTTATTTGTTTATCTTTGCTTCCACTTGCTTGGTTAGTGGTGGTTCATCCTTGAAGATTCCTTTAGCTTCAGTGTTATGAAAGTTTCTACCCTCATTTTCCTCCATGTACTTAAGGATTCAAATTTGATATTGAGGTATTTAATCCATTTTTGGATTAAAACATTCCATGACTTGTGCTTGGCATTTGATAGAGGCCTGAGTTCATATTTTTTGCATGTAGCTGCCCAGTTTTCCCAGCACCACTTGTTGAAGACACTTTCCTTGTCCTACTTCACATTCCTTGCTTCTTTATCAAGGATTAGGTGATCATATGTCTGATTTTTGCTGTCCGGATATTCAATTCTATGCTATTGATGTTCAGGTCTGTCTTTATTTCAGTACCATGCTGTATTGATTACTACCACTTTGTAGTACAGTTTGAAGTTGGGGAAGGAGATGCCTCCCATCTTCTTTTTCCCAAGGTTTCCTTTAGCTATTCGTGGGGAGTTTTTCTTCAACATGAATTTCAACAGTGTTTGATCTGTTTCTTTGAAAAAGGTGATGGGTATTGTTACAGGGACTGAATCTATTAATGCTGTGGGGAATGTACTCATTTTAGCAGTGCTAATTCTCCCATTCCCAGTGCAGGGTATATGTTTCCATTTTCTCGTGTCCTCTTTTTATTTCTTGAAGTAGTGTTTTGTAGTTTTTCTGTTTTTGTGTATGTCCTTCGCCTCTTTATTTAAGGTACTTAGTTTTTTGAGGCACAATTGTGCATAGAATTGTTTTTCTAATAGCTCTTTCTTCTCTTTCATTATTTGTATACAGAAAAGCTCTGAAATTTGGGGTATTGATTTTGTAACTTGCTATATTACTAAACAAGTGTCCTTTCCAGGAGCTTTTTTGTAGGTTGTTTGGAATTTTCTAAGAATAGTATCATGTCATCTGCAGATAGTGAAATCTAGTGAAATCTTCCTTTCCTATCTGAATACTCTTGATATCTTTTTGTTGCCTAACTGCTATGGTAAGTACTTTCAGTACTATATTGAATAGGAGTTGCAAGAGTGGGCAACCTTGTCTTTTGCCTGATCTTAGTGGAAAAAGCCTTTAGTTTTTCCCCATTCAAAACAATGTTTGCTGTGGGCTTGTGGTAGATGGCTTTGACTATATTGAGGAAAGTTCCGTCAACTCCCATTTTGTTGAGTTTTGTCGTGAATGGGTGCTGGATCTTCTCAAATACTTTCTCTGCATCTATTGATATGATCACACAGTTTTATCTTTTATTGATACGGTGTATTATGTTGATGACTTGTGAATGTTAAACCATCCTTACATCCCCTGATGAATCCTAGTTGGTCATGTTGTATGATCTTTATGATGAGTCAGTGGACTCTATTTGCTAGTGTTTTGTTGAGGATCTTTGTATCCGTGTTCATTAGAGATAGTGGTACGGTGTTCATTTCTTTTAGTTTTTTTTAACTATATCCCACGACTATCTTTGGACCCGGAAGGTTTCATCTGATAAGTCTGCTGTGAATCTTAAGGATGCCCCTTTATAAGCAATTTCCATCGTTGATCTTGCTTTCAGTATTCTATGCCTATCTGTGGTTTTCATCATTCTGATTAGGCTGTGTCTTTGGGTATTTTTATTTGGATTTCTTTTAGCTGGTATCCTTCAGGACTCCTGGATTTGGGTGCATCCACTTTTCTACTCTGGGAACTTGTCAGCAATGACAGCTTTGACAGTTGCTTCTTCATTAGAGTTTTCTTTCTGCCCCTCTGGTACTCCAGTGATTCTTATGTTGTTCCTCTTGATGTCATTCAGATGTTCTCATCATCTGTTGGTTTATTTTAAGGCTCTATTCCTTCTTCTGCTCTATTCTGGAGATTTTCAGCACATCATCTTGCAGCTCAGCCATTCTTTTCTCAACGCCTGTAACTCTGCTGCTGAGGCCTTCTAGTGATTTTTTCATTTTACCTCCTAGGTTTTTCAGATTTGTCATTTCTGCTTGTATTTCCATGTTTGCTTTCCTCATTTCTGCTCTCATATCCTGTATTTTATTGGCATTGTGTTCCATTGTTTCTTTGAGCTCCTTATGCATCCCTAACAGTTCCATTCTAAATTCCTTATCAGAAAAGTTATATAGCTCATTATTATTGGCTGGGTCAACTCAGCTGGCTTCTTCACTCACTAAATCTGGTGGGTTTCAGCTTTGCTTTACCAATGTGACCTTTGCAGTTTGGAGCTGTTTCCTGTTTGTTTTGCGGTGATTAGGAATACTAAGTTAGGATGTATTTGTATGTGTACAATGAGTTATAGAGTGATGAAGAAATGCATAGCCCTCCACTTCGTTCGGTGGCTAAGCTCTTTGAGACTGGTTTTTGGGGTTGGTGCTACCTGTTAGAGGAGAATATCTCCCCAGGCACTAGAAGCCTGCACTGTTGCTGCAAGCTGCTGGGCTGCAACTCCCTGCTTCTCAGCTCCAGTCCCCTCTCACGCTTCGCAGGTTCTTAACAACTGGTTTCTGGCTGGGAGCTACCTGTTAGAGGAGAATGTCTCCCAGGCTCTGAAAGTCTGCCCCAACCCTGCCATGCGGCTGGGGCTGCTTGTCTATCCTTTTTTGAGATGGTGTTGCATGTTTATTGATTTGCATATCTATTCTTTCAACCCTGGAAATAAGTACCATTTTGTGGTGTATGATCGTTTTGTAATATTGTTGAATTTGGTGTGCAAATATTTTGTAGAGAGTTTTTGTGTTTACTTTCACCAAGGGATATAATTCTGTAATTTTCTTTATTTAGTTATATATTTGTTTGGTTTGGAATTTTGATATTGTTGTCCTCACAGAAACTTTTAGGATGAATTCCAGTTTCTTCATATCTACGAAAGCTTCAGAAGCATAAGAGCTTAGTTCTCTTTGAAGGTTTGCTAAAAACTCACTGGAGAACCATATGAACATGGATTTCATTTTCTGGAAGACTTTTGATCAAATTTCAGTTTCCCTAGTAGTAATACTTCTGGTCTAGTTTTCTTTCCTCCTGATTTAGCATGCTGTAAAAATCTAAAAATTAGTTGTTTCTTCTGAGTTCACCGATAAGTGGCATAAAGTTATTCATAATAATCTCATGTGATTTTTTTTATAGTTTATGTGGTATCCATTTGAATTTCTCCCTTTTCATTTCTGTTCGAAGTTTTCTCTCTGTTTTGTTTGTTTTGTGACTCTGGCTGACATTTTGTCCATCTTATGTTTTCAAGAAGCCAGCTTTTATTTTCATCCATCTTTTGTACTTTTTATTTCTACATTGTTGATTTCTGCTCTAATTTTATTATTTTCTCCCTTCTACTTACTTTGGGTTTGGGCTGGAGCGATAGCACAGAGGTAGAGCATTTGCCTTGCATGTGGCCAGCCTGGCTGACCCAGGTTTGATTCCTCTACCCCTCTCGGAGAGCCCGGCAAGCTACCAAGAGTATCTCACCTGCTTGGCAAAGCCTGTCCAGCTACCCGTGACGTATTTGATATGCCAAACACAGTAACAACAAGTCTCACAATGGAGACTTTGCTGGGCCCGCTTGAGCAAATCGATGAACAATGGGAGGACAGTACTAGAATGCAGTGCTACTTACTTTGGGTTTAACGTATATTTTTCTTTTTCTGTTTATTAGATTGTGAGTTTAGGTTATTTATTAGAACCTTTACTTGTTTCTCAGTGAAAGGTTTTCTTGCTATGATCATCCATTTTCCTGCTTCCCATATGTTCTAGTAATTAATGTCATCATTCTTGCTTGTTCCAAGGAATCATTTTATTATTGGAATTCTTCTTTTACTTAATGATTGTTCACTAGTATGCTGTTTATTTTCCAAAGGCTTGAGTTTTTTCCAGTTTTATTTTGTGGTTTATATCCACATTAAAGCATTATTGTCTGAAAAATTACTCGATATGATTTTATCTTATTGATTTATGCTCACTTCTCTGTGTCCTATCATGTATTTTTAAATTTATTTAAACAGCATGGTTTACAAAGTTGTTAATAATATAGTTGTTACAGGCTTTTGATGTTCCAACATCAATTCCACAACCTGAGTGCTCTTCCCTCCATCAGTGTCCCCATTTTTCCAACCACCCCCCAAGTCTTAGCAGGCACAAAATTTATTTCATATTGCTTATTACAACCAAATGACTAAATTATTTATCAAAAATACATCAGTAAAAGAAAATTTTTATATCTCAACACAAACTTGTTAAGTCTTTTGAGTATTTACTAAGCTGTTTGTTGGTAGTTCGCATCTCTGCACTGCTTTGCGAGCTCGGACGTTAGCTTGCGGTTGCCTGAGGCATGCGCCAAACCACGCTGGCGAATTAGCTCAAGAGTTTTCGAAGATAGGCGATTTTTTGTGGCTATCTCTCTCTTGGCGTTCCTCGCACATTCATGGAGGTGCTGAACCAGTCGATCGTATTCCTCGTCTATGTTGTCAACAATGGCATCTTCCCATGTTGCCGCAATAGTACCAAAGAGTTCCCAGTTGGTGGTCATTCTGGGAGTTCTCTTTTTGAACTTTGCAACGCTTTCTCCCCACTCTGTGAAGTAGAATTTTGCACGAAGGAGACGGTAGTCCGATCCCGTTCGAAATTTTGGGACAACAGCAACATCAGTCAGGCAAAACCGTCGATTGAATATAATGTGGTCTATTTCGTTGTGGAATCGTCCACTGGGAGACTCCCATGTCCATCGTTTAGATTCTGCCTTCTGGAACTGTGAGTTACCATGAATGGTCTTGGTCGACATGATGAACTCAGACAGTCTCTCACCCTGTTCGTTCCATTCTAGGCCATGGGTCCCGATGTGAAGTTCTTCAACTGATCTTCTCGGTCGTATCTTGGCATTAAAATCACCCACAATGATCTTGTATAAGGTGTGGTCTTCTCTATAGAACTTCTCTAGCTCCATGTAGAACTTCTCGATTTCTCTTTCATCATAATGAGATGTTGGTGCGTAGACAACGAAGATAGAAACTGCAGGCAGTGAGCCACATCTATTCAAATGTAAACGTCCGATTCGGGTTGTTAGGCATTCGAATGAATCAATGCTCTTGGCCAAGTTTGTGTTGACAAGGACACCGACGCCTCCAACACCTCTTTTATCGCATGTTCCGAGGAACAATTCTTCTCCAGTGTCGAAAACGGCATGGTGAGATTCGTGCCTTCTTGTCTCGGTCAGACCAATGATGTCGTACTTGATCATTCGCGCTTGTACCATCAGGTCCTCGATGGATGCATCTGATGCTACCGTACGTGCATTGAAAGTACAGACGATCATTTTTGTCTTCCTTCATTGTGGCAGCCTAGTTCGGCCTTGAGATTTTGTCGGCCTCTCCTTTCTCATCCTTCTCAGTGCTGCCATGTCAGTTAAGCCTTCAGGGTCAGGTGAATGAGACCAGTTGTAGTTACTGGTTTTGGCATATCGAATACACAGTGGATAGCTTGCCAGGCTCTTCCGTGCGGGCGGAATACTCTCGGTAGCTTGCCAGTCTTTCCGAGAGGGATAGAGGCTTTTGGGGTGACCTCTAATCACCCTTGTAGGTGTTACCATATTTGAACCCTATCAAATATGGTACGACAATTCCAGAAGATGGGTATTTAGTGTCTCATGATGTGTCGCGCGGCCGCGGCTGCACGGGTCCGGAAAGCGTCCTGGAGTGTGGCGACGGCTGGGTAGTGGAAGTAGTGTCCGAGCTAACGTCCGAGCTCGCAAAGCAGTGCAGAGATGCGATCAAGGAAGACCTCAAAGAGAGAAGAGCAGAAGTACTGGTAGATGCGGCATAAGCCGGGAAAAGTATTCGTAATGCCCGCCTGTCCTTCGCCAAGTATAAGACCAAGATGACTGCCCTCCGACATCTTGATGTATCCATCACATCCTCCAGAACGGCAATGGAGAAGATTATCCATGACTTCTACTCAAATCTCTTCGATAGCCATGTCCACTTGCCGACATACCAAATTCCACAGGATGGATATGTCGTTCCCAACGTTCTCCCTTCCGAAATCCGACACGCCATTTCGTCGGTAAAGAAACAAACAGCACCTGGCCCAGACAAGGTCAGACCTGAACACCTGAAGAACCTGCCATCAGTACTCATCAATACACTGGCTCGGCTCTTCACTCACTACCTGTCTGAATGCAAGGTTCCGTCCCAATGGAAAACCAACAGGACCTTACTACTGTTCAAGAAGGGAGACATCCATCACATTGGCAACTATCGCCCGATCTGCCTATTGTCTGTCATCTACAAGTTTTTCACTCGAGTCATCCTAAATAGGATTGGCAGAACACTAGATGAAGGACAACCATGCGAGCAAGCAGGGTTCCGCAAAGGATTCAGCACCATTGACCATATCCACACAATAACCAAGCTCATTGAGGTTTCTCGGGAGTTCAAGATGCCGCTCTGTTTAACGTTCATTGATTTAAAGAAGGCCTTTGATTCTGTTGAGACGGAAGCGGTCATTGAAGCCCTAGCCAATCAGGGCATCCAAGCCCAATACATCAGGATCCTCCGTGATCTGTATTGTGGATTCACTACCAGGATCTCACCATTCTACAAAGAAGTGATCGTTGATGTCAAGAGAGGGGTGCGGCAGGGTGATACCATTTCACCGAAACTCTTCAGTGCCACCCTCGAGAACATCATGCGACGACTGGAATGGGACGGAATGGGAGTGAAGATAGATGGTCGGCAACTACACCACCTCCGCTTTGCTGATGACATTGTTTTAATAACACCAAACATCAGCCAAGCAGCACAAATGCTGGCCGACTTTGACCGTGAGTGTGGAAAGGTAGGACTACAGCTGAATCTTACGAAGACAATGTTTATGAGAAACAGCCTTGTTCCTGACGCCCCATTTGCTCTCAATGGAACGACCATCTCCTAATGCAACAGCTATGTGTACCTAGGTCGAGAGGTCAACATGAGAAATGACCTGGCACCCGAGCTGCGCAGGAGGAAGAGAGCGGCTTGGAACGCCTTCAAGATCGTCGAAGAAATAGCTAAGAGGACGAAGAACCTCCGGCTCCGGGCACATGTCTTTGATTCCACTGTTCTTCCTGCATTAACATATGCCTCAGAGACCTGGGCCCTACGCAAACAAGATGAGAATGCTATTCAGGTCTCCCAAAGAAGAATAGAAAGAGCTATGCTTGGAATATCACGTTTCACTCAAATGAGAGAAAGAATCCGGAGTTCTGACATCCATTGACGATCAAGGATCAGGGATGCTGTCTCATTTGCCAAGGTGTCGAAAATCAGATGTGCTGGTCACGTAATGAGATTTAAAGACGACCGTTGGACTAGAGCTGTTACTGATTGGATTCCACGGGATGTCTAAAGACCGCGTGGCCGCCCACCTACCAGATGGTCAGACTTCTTCGTGAAGATCATGAACGATCGGTTTGAGGCCCTTCATGTTCCCGGAGCGAAAAGATGCCATTGGGCTATACTAGCACGCGACAGGGACAAATGGAGACGTTACTGGCGCCCGCTCGAGCAAATCGACGACTAACGGGAAGTTAAGTGATTTGTTGGTAGTTGAGCTCTGTATTATGTATATTTTGTTGAGTTTAGTTGGCTTCTATGTTACTTTCCCATCTAATATGGTGTGCTCCATCTGAAATTTTAGTACTGTGGAATTTATAGGTATCACACAGTCCAGAAAGTGCAGGATCTGTAAAACTCGGATAAGTCTGCAGAGATACTTAATGAAGCCATGGAATTAGGTCGTTGGAGTGGCAAGAACAGTGGTGTGCAGGTGCTACTGCTTAGACTTAAGCAGTGTAGTGACTCAGTTCAATCCCTGTCCAACAGTGCTCCAGGGTTTTCAGCCTGGTGAGCTGTGCATCCATGAATTTCAGCTGCTGGGCTTGCATCTCCTGGGAGATTTAATTTGTGCATCTGAAGAGCAGGCCCAGTGGCTGAGTCAGTATGGTGGTGGATATAGAAGCTGGGCCTAGCATGTTTTTATCATTTGCATGTATGATGGATGTGCACTTGGCTCTTGAGGGGTGGAGAGACTTCCTAAATGCAAATGCAGGTATATTTAGCTCATTTCTTCCTTTGATTCTTTAATGTTTCCGTTTTATTATTGATTTTTTTCCATGGTTCAGTGGTAGAAAGTATGTGAAATAGCTCTTGCTACTGTTGTGTTGCAGTCTATATCTTTGCTTCAGGCCCATTAGTAGTTGCTTTATATATTGTGATTCTCCCTCATTTCTTGCACTGTTAATACTAAAAATTCTTGATGTATAGATCCCTTTATCAGTTTATAATGTATATCTCCATCTCTTGTTAGATTTTAATATGAAGTCTAATTTGTCTAAGTATGGGTATTCCAGCCTATTTAGGCTATGTTTTCCCTCTTTGGTTGTTTTCCTTGAATCCATTTTTCTCATGACAATTTAAGTGTGCCCTTTTCAAGTGGAAAACTGTTAATTCAGTTTTCTTGTTCACCTTTCTTTGCACTTGGATTGATGAGTTCAGGCCTTTGAAATAAGTGAAATTATTGAAGTAAAGAAATTTATTTCCATTATTATATGGATTCTGGGTGTTAATAAAACTTCTTTGACCTTCTATTATTGTACCCCTATACTTTTAATAACTGCTTTTTACAGAATCATAATACTCTTATTAATAAAATGTTGTTGAGAGTCCAGAATATTAGTTCAGTGCATAGAATGCTTACCAACTATGTGGCCAACCACTGTTCTACCTCCAGCAGCCCATATGGTCCCCCACGCCCACCAAAAGAGATCTCTGATCACATAGCCAGGTATAATCCCTGTGCACCATTGGGTGTGGCACAAATACCTTAAGAGAAAAGAAAGTATTAAAAATAACAGAAGCACATACGCTGCCCCATTCCATTGCTGCTTGCACTCATATGGCCGAGCACATGTGGTGCCTGAGCACGTGTGTCACCCACATCTCCCCTCTTGAGATGTATACTTTCATTCTTTCCTGTCTAATGCTGGGATGTTTGTAGGGGCTCTCTCCACCCTTGGAGAGGCCCGGGTTCTCTCCTGAGCACGTTACTCTCCACTCTCTCCCACTTTCTCTCCCTCCTTCCCTTCAAAACCTCCAAATAAAAACTATGTAATTTCAAAAAAAATAATATAAATTTATTTGTAACTCATATCAGCAATGTGTTTCTGTAAATTAACACTGTTTTATATAAATGTAGCACAATTTGTTCATTCTCACATCTGTTACTTGATATCTGAGTAATTTCCAAAATTTGCCTATAACAGATAAAATAGCAGTGAATATTTTAAACCTTAAAAATTCAGGTTTTTTATAGGAATATGTTTTTATTTCCTAGGATAATCACCTAGGGCTAGAATATAGAAGAATTAAATCAATAGGTGTGTGTCTTTTTAAAAAATTTCTTAAAGCACCATGATTTACAAAGATATTTATAGTTGAGTTTTAGACACTGTGTTCCAGCACCAATCCCACCATATCTGTCTTTTGCCTCTTCTTGTTTGTCGCCTGGGTATGCTTGAGTCTACCATGAAGTTTCCCTCTAAAATTCTGCCCTTAAAAACCTATTATGTTCAAAAGAAGTAAATCTTGAGTTCATTATATGAGTTAAAATATATATTAATCTCACTACCTCACTTTTATTTTTATATTATTGCTTCTAGTAAGATATTTTTGCCTTACGTAGAAGTTGCTATATTGCTTCTTGCAGTGCAGGTTTAGTAAACATGAATTTTTTTTAAGTTTTATTAGTGAAACATCACGAGGTACACTTGTCGACTTACAAATTTTTGTGCTTGGGTTTCAGTTATACAATGATCAAGTACTCATCTCTCCACCAGTGCCCATTCTCCACCCTCACCAATCCCAGTATCCCTCCTACCCCACCCCTCATCCGCCCATACCATCCTGCCTCTGTGGCAGGGCAATTCCTTTTGTTCTCTCTCTCCTTTTGTGTGCTCTCCTTTTGTGTGCTGTGGTTTGCAAAAGAGAAATTGAGTGGCAATCATGTTCAGTCTAAAGTCTACTTTCAACATGCATCTCACATCCTGGGCGGATCTTCCCAGCACCCTTTATTTGGTGCTCTGTTCTCTATCTGAGCTGCTTTTACCCCTAGCATGTGTGGCTGGCCTCCAAGCCATGGGGTAAACCTCCTGGTATTTATCACAGCTATTCTTGGGTGTTTGTCTCCTATGTTGTTACTTTATGTTCCCCAGATGAATGCAATCTTTCTATGTCTGTCCCTCTCTTTCTGGCACATTTCACTTAGCATGTTATTTTCCATTTAGTACCACTTGTATGTAAATGTCATGACTTCATCTTTTCTAACAGCTACATAGTACTCCATTGTGTAGATGTACCAAAGTTTCTTTAACCAATCATTTGTTCTCAGGCGGGCTGGAGTGATAGCACAGCGGTAGGGCGTTCGCCTTACAAGCGGCCAACATGGCCGACCCGAGTTCGATTCCTCCGCCCCTCTCGGAGAGCCCGGCAAGCTACCGAGAGTATTCGATATGCCAGACACAGTAACAACAAAGTCTCCAATGGAGACGTTACTGGGCCCGCTCGAGCAAATCGACGATCAACGGGAGGGCCTTTACCTTTACCTTTTTTGTTCTCAGGCACTCAGGTTTTTTCCATAATCTAGTTATTGTAAACAGCGCTGCAATGAACAATAAAGTGCAGATGTCACTTCGACTATACTCTTTTGCCTCTCCAGGGTATATCCCCAGAGTGGTTTTGCTGGGTAAAATGGGAGCTCAATTTCTAGTTTTTTGAGAATCATCCATACTGTTTTCCAAAAGGGCTGAACCTGTTGGCATTCCCACCAGCAGTGAAGGAGGGTCCCTTTCTCGCCACATCCATGCCAACACCATTTGCTTCTGTTTTTTGGATGTTGCCCAGTCTCTGTGGTGTGAAATGATATCTCATTGTTGTTTTGATCTGCATCTCCCTGATGATTAATGATGTAGAGCATTTTCTCCTGTGCCTTTTAGTCATTTGGATTTCTTCTTTCAGAAAGTTTCTGTTTGTTTTGTCGCCCCATTTTTTGATGGGGTTGGATGTTTTCTTCTTGTGGAGTTCAACCAATACTTTGTATATCCTTGACATCAACCCCTTGTCAGATGTGTATTCGGCAAATATCCTTTCTCATTCTGTAGACTGTCTTTATATTTTGGTCACTGTTTCATTTTTTATCTTGAAAATTAAAAAGGATTTTATTTTTTTTTATATTTTTTGTAGGAGTACTGCTATTTATTCAGCCGCTGATTAGCTGATTGAATTGTGCATGAACTCCACCTTACTTTTTTTTTCATTTTTTATAATTTTATTTATTGAATCACCGTGAGAGCAGTTGCAAAGCTTTTGGGTCTAAGTCTCGGTCATACAATGAAACACCCATACCTTCACCAGTGTCCAGTCTCCACCACCAAAAACCCTAGTATACCCCCATCCCACAATGTCCCCCCACCTGTGGGGCAGATGATTTCCAAATTACTCTCTCTCTACTTTGATCACTTTCAATATTTCGACACCAGACCCACCATTATTATTTGAGATTTTACCCCAACACTCAGATATGCTGAAAAGGCAACAATAGACAATTTGTGTTCTATGGCTGGTTATGAATAACATATGATTTCGCGTGGCTGCAGTAGGGCCATGTGATTTTGAAATTCCGAAATTTTAACTCTTAAATCTGGAGGGATTTCTGCCAAAAGTCACTGGGTTTCGAGATTTGCTCCTGAGTCTCTGGGATCATGGCAGTTGAGCTGCTTGATCAGGAGCCAGAGAGGCCATTCGTGGGCGATGACTTGTGGTCTTGTTGGGGTGGGAAGGACAGGCCTGGCTCCACCCCACCCCGTGAAGCCCAACAAGTTTCGTCACTGCGGGCCCAAACTTGACTGTCCAATGGCCTCTGGAGGATGGCGGCCACCGAGCCGCCAGGGGGAAACAAGCGGAGGGACTGCACCCTTTCCCCCCTGGGGTGGCCCTGCAGCAGTAACCTACTGCAGGGTCCAGACACATTTCTGCCAAAAGCCACTGGGTTTCAAGATTTGTTTCTGAGTCTCTGGGATCAAGGCTGTTAAGCACCTTGATCAGGAGCCAGAGAGGCCATTTGTGGGTGATGACTTGGGGTCTCGTTGGGGAGGGGAGGACAGGCCCGGCTCCCCCCACCCATCCCGTGAGGCCCAACAAGTTTCGTCACTGTGAGCCCAAGCCTGACTGTCCAAAGGCCTCTGGAGAATGACGGCCACTGAGCCGCCAAGAGGGAGCAGGTGGAATGACAACACCCTTTCCTCTCTGGGGTGGCCCAGCAACAGTAACGTACTGTGGGGTTCGGACGCATTTCTGCCAAAATCCACTGAGTTTTGAGATTTGTTTCTGAGTCTCTGGGATCATGGCCGTTAAGTAGCTGGATCAGGAGTCAGAGAGGCCATTCGTGGCCAATGACTTGGGGTCTCGTTGGGGTGGGGAGGACAAGCCCGGCTCCATCCCCATCCCATGAGGCCCTGTGTGTCTCGTCACTGGGGGCCCAAACCTGACTATCCAGTGGCCTCTGGAGGATGGCGGCCACCGGGCTGCCAGGGGGAACAGGCCAAGGCACGGAACCCTATTCCCACCTGGGTTGGCCCAGCACTGGTAACCTACTGCAGGGACCGGACGCATTTCTACCTAAAGCCGCTGGTATCCAAGATTAGTTTCTGAGTCTCTGGGATCATGGCTATTAAGCAGTTCAATCAGGAACCAGAGAGGTCTTGCCTCCAATTATATAGCTGAGCCGGAGGTGGTTTGTGGCTGTGTTTCCCACATACCTAACTTTTGGCTGTTTACTTTCTTGGTAAACTTTGCCCCAAGTTTTTATGGTCTGGCCAAAGGCACAGCAGCAATTTTTGGGTATCTGGAAGTCTGAAGGCGCCATCAGGCTGCTGATGCACTCACGTCACAGGTACAGATTGACCTGCTGGCGGCACCATACCCCCGGGTCACTGTTTCTTTTGAGGTTCAGAAGCTTCTTTCTTTAAGATAGTCCCATTTGTCTATCTCTGTTTTCACTTGCTTGGCCAGTGGCGTGAAATCTTTGAAGGTACCATTAACTTCAATGTCATGAATGGTTTTGCCAACTTTGTTTTCAATGTACCTTATGGATTCCGGTCTGATGTTGAGGTGTTTAATCCATTTTGGTCTTACTTTTGTACATGGTGTTAGGCAGAGATCTGAGCCCAGTTTTTTTGCATGTAGCCGTCCAGTTTTGCCAGTACCATTTGTTAAAAAGGCTTTCCTTACTCCATTTCACATTTCTTGCTCCTTTATCAAAGATTAGATGATCATATGTTTGAGGGGAGATGTCAGTATATTCAACCCTGTTCCATTGGTTTTAATTATTACTGCTTTGTATTAGAGCTTGAAGTTAGGGAGGTTGATACCTCCCATTTTCTTTTCCCAAGAATTGCTTTAGCTATTTGTGGGGGCTTACTGATTTCAGTAGTGTTTGCTCCATTTCTTTGAATACTGTCATGGGTATGGTAATAGGGATCGCATTGAATTTGTTCAGTGTTTTGGGAAGTATTGCCATTTTGACAATGTTAATTCTCCCGATCCATGAACAGGAGTTGTTTTTCCATTTCCTCGTCTCCTCTTTTATTTCCTGAGGCAGCATTTTGTAGTTTTCTTTGTACAGGTCCTTTACTTCCTTAGTTAAGCTAATTCCTAGGTAGTTGATTTTCTGGCATACAATTGTGAACGGGATTGTTTTCTTTATGTCATTTTCTTCTATCTCACTGTTTGCGTATAGGAAAGCTATGGACTTTGGGGGTATTGATTTTATAGCCAGCAACTTTACTATACAAGTCTATCCTTTCTAGGAGTTTCGTGATAGAGGTTTTAGGGTTCTCTAAGTATCGTATTATATCATCTGCGAATAGTGAGAGCTTGATTTCTTCCTTTCCTACTTGGATGCCCTTAATATCTTTTTCTTGCCTAATCACTATTGCAAGTACTTCCAGTACTATATTGAACAGTAGTGGAGAGAGCGGGCATCCTTGACTCCTCCCTGATCTCTAGGTGAAGGCTGTCAGTTTTTCCCCATTGAGGATGATGCTTGCTGTAGGCTTGTGGTAGGTGACTTTAACTATATTGAGGAAAGTCCGCTCTGTCCCCAATTTGGCAAGGGTTTTCATCATGCTGGATCTTGTCAAAGGCTTTCTCTGCATCTGTTGATATGATCATATGATTTTTATCTTTTCTTGATATGATGGATGATCTTGATTTATTTACAAATTTTAAACCATCCTTGCATCCCCAGGATTAATCTCACTTGGTCATGGTGTATGATCTTTTTGATGAGTTGTTGAATTATATTTGCTAGTATTTTGTTGAGAATCTTCGCATACAAGTTCATCAGGGATATTGGCCTGTAGTTGTCTTTTTTTTGTGGTGTCTTTGTTTCCTTTTGGTATTTGAGAGATATGGGCTTCATAGAAACTGTTTGGGAGACTTTCTGTTTTTTCAATTTCCTGGAAAAGTTGAACAAAACTGGCAATAGGTCCTCTTTAAATGTTTGGAAAAATTCGGTAGTGAATTCCTCTGGACCTGGGCTTTTGTTTTGGGGAAGACTTTTGATTACAGTTTCAATTTTCTTGATGTTAATAGGTCTGTTAACATAGAATGCTATACAGACTCAGGGATGTAACCAGAATTGGCCACATGTCTCTCCAAACCTAAGCACATTATTTTGCTCTTAATGTTCACTGAATACCTTCAGTTATGTTGGCTGTATGCCTGGTATTTTCTATTTGTTTTAATTTTGTTTGGAACTCTTTTAGGTTTCTGGATATGGGCATATGACTTCAGTCTGGGAAAGATTTTAGCTATATTTTCTTCAACCATCGAATATTATCCTTTCTGTTTCCTGAACCCATATGATAGTAATGCTGTTCTTCTTGATAACTGTCTCGTATCACATGTGAATTTTCCATATTTGTAATTTATTTTGCGTTCTTCTGTTTTAAATGTTCCATGTACTTTATCCACAATGATGTCTTCTTCTCCTCTCATTCTACTCCTTAGCTCCTCTGTTGTGTTTTTTAGCTCACCTACAATCGTTTTTATTTTTTTTAAAAAAATTTTTCGTGATTTTTTCTCCTTTAAATATTTTATTTCTTTATTTATTTGTATTGAATCATCATGAGATAGACAATTACAAAGCTGTTCATCATTGTCTTTCAGTCATACAATGTTCCAACACCTGTACCTTCACCAGTATACATTTCCCACCACCAGTGCCCCTAGTTGCCCTCACGCTCATGCTCCCATTGCTGCCTGCCTCTAAAGGAAAGGTTATCATGTTTGTCCCTTCACATACTTTCAACACTCAATTCTTGTCCAGAGTGATCATTTCCAGCTGTCCTTTATATAGTGGTTCCTTCTCTATCCTAACTGCCCTCCACCTCCAACTCTTGTGGCAAGCTTCAAACCCAGTGATGCAAATTGTAGCACTTTAGCACTGTCCTCCCGTTCATCAGTTTGCTCGAGCGGGCCCATTAACATCTCCATTGTGAGACTTGTTGTTACTGTGTTTAGTATATTGAATCAGTCACGGGTAGCTTGCCAGGCTTTGCCCTGCGGGTGAGATACTCTCGGTAGCTTGCTGGGCTCTCCAAGAGGGGCAGAGGAATCGAACCCGGGTTGGCCAGACTGGCCACGTGCAAGGCAAACGCCCTACCACTGTGCTATCGCTCTAGCCTAATATGGAAATTGTAAGGTGCTTATAATTCAAATTTTACAGGTAGAAGACCATTGAGCGTGGTTTCCTGAGGCAGCAAGTTAATCTTTTCCAACTTATCCCATAAGATCCACAAAATAGCCTATTTTGCTGAACTCTCCTAATCCCTACTCCTATCAAAATTCCCTCCCCAAAAGAGAAGGGATCACTGATGCGTGAAAAGGACCAATCATGATGGCCTCTCAGTATCTGTATTGCAAAGCAATAATCCGCAAAAGTAGAGAGAAAATAAGAAAGAAATTTTCCACCACAGAGGCAGGGGGTGGGATAGGGTGGGGGTAGAGGAAGGGATATTGAGGACATTGGTGGTGGAAAATGTACGCTGGTGGAAGGATGGGTGTTTGATCATTGTATGACTGGAATTTAATCATGAAAACTTTGTAACTGTATCTCACAGTGATTCAATTAAAAAAGATGATGGCAAGAAACAATACAACCCTATTCAAAAAGTAACAGTAAATGAGAGCTAAAAAATAACAACAGAAAAGCATTGCATCTGTACCTCTGCAATAAATCCTTTAAACATTTTAAAAGAAATTATTTATCATGGCAACTAACATTATACTTCACATTTATTTTTATTTATTTTTATTTTGTAAAATTTATTTATTGACTCACCGTGAGGACAGTTACAAAGCTTTCAGGTTTAAGTCTCGGTCATACAATGATCAAACACTCATCCCTTCACTAGTGCACATTTTCCACCACCAAGAACCCCAGTATACCTCCTCCTCCAGTGTGGCAGATGATTTCCACTTTACTCTCTCTCTCTCTACCTTGATTACATCAATTTTTCGACAGACGACCTACTGTTATTATTTGGAATTTCCTCCCAACATTCAGACCTGCCAAGAAGGCATCATTAGATAATTTGTTTTCTATTGTGAATAATGAAGAGCATATGATGTCATGTGGCCGCAATAGCAGCCACGTAATCGAAAAAGATAATTTATGGATCTTTGACGCAGATGATTTCCACTTAACTCACTACTTTGATTAGATTCATTATTTAGACAAAAGATGCAGCATTATTACTTGGAATTTTCCCCTAACAATCAACTATGCTGAAAAGGCATCGTGAAATAATTTGTTTTCTATTGCTGGTTATGAAGACCATATGATGTCTGTCATATGTTTGGATTTCTGATATTTTACTGATTAAGTCTAGAGGGATTTCTGTCAAAAGCTTCATAGTTCAGAGATTGGTTTGTGTGCCTCTGGGTCCATGACCATGCTGGAGATCAATGTGTGGGGGTTCGTGGTCTCAGAGGGGCAAGAAGGATGTGCCAGTTCCTTCCCCCATCCCATGAGGCTGCAGTTGCCCTGTCACTGCCGGCTCATAACTGGCTGTCCAATAAACTCTGAGGAGGGAGAAAGGTGGAAGAGACAGACACCGTCCATTCACATTTCTGCCAAAATATACTTCACTTTTTAACAAAAATTTAATTGAGATTCTGTGGTTTGCAATGCGATTAATTATGATACCTCTCATAATTCCAACATCACACCCATCACCATACACCCCTTCACTCTTGTAGGGACCACAAGATTCTTCTCTCACTAATCTCTCCCAACCCAATTGAGTGGATCAGTTCTCCCATCATGTTGCTGTTTGACCTTTATTGCTACCTTGATGTGTATCTTTAAGTTTTACGTATGAGAAAAATCATTCTATATCTACTATCCACTGCCTGCTCCCAGCAGCCTCCATTACCTATTCTACCTCCACTACCCAGCTGCCGCCACACTCCAGGACGTTTCCAGACACTCAGGCCAAGACTCACGCATGACTGAAGCCCCACAGAGCAAGGGAAGTGGAACTCTGTGACCTCGGATCCAGGCGCAACGGACCAGGGAACAGAGATCCTCTGCCTTCTCCCAGCAGCCCAGCAGACCTCAATTACCTCCACTACCTCCACTACACAGCTGCTGACACTCTCCAGGCCACTTTCTTAACACGCAGGCCGAGATTCACACACGAGTGAAGCCCCAGAGAACCAGGGAAGCGGAACTCTGTGACCTTGTACTCTGTGGCCTTGGTTGCACAACACATCATAAACCGCTTAATACAAGATTACCGCACCATATTTGATTGTGTTGAAATATGGTTTGAACCATGGGAACATCTTCAAGGACGATTAGAGGCCGCCCTAAAAGCCTCTATCCCTCTCAGAGAGCCTGGCAAGCTACCGAGAGTGTTCCATCCACACAGCAGAGCCATGCAGGCTATCCGTGGTGTATTCGATATCCCTAAACCAGTAAATACAATGGGGCTCATTCCCCTGACCATGAAAGAGCCATCAATATGTCAGCGTTAAGAAGGATGAGGAAGGAGAGGCTGATAAAATCTCAGAGCTGACCTAGGCTGCACAACAAAGAAAGATAAAAATGACTGTCTCTTCTTTCAATGCATGTATGCTGGCATCGGATGCATCCATCGAGGACCTGATGGTGCAAGCGCAAAAGATCAAGTACAACATCATTGGTCTGACCGAGAAGAGAAGGCATCAATCACATCACACTGTTTTTGACACTGGGGAAGAACTGTTCCTCGGAACATGCAACAAAAGAATAGAGGCGTCGGTAGTGTCGGTATCCTTGTCAACACGAACTTGACCATAAACATTGATTCATTCATATGCCTAACAACCCGAATCGGACAATTATACTTGAATAGATGTGGCTCACTGCCGACAGTTTCTATCTTCGTTTTCTAGACACCAACATCCAATTATGAAGAAGGAGAAATTGAGAAGTTCTACAGGGAGCTGGAGAAGTTTTATAAAGAAGACCATACCTTCTTCAAGATCATTGTTGGTGATTTTAATGCCCAGATAGGACCAAGAAGATCGGCAGAAGAACTCCACATCAGGACCCATGGCCTCGAATGGAACAAACAGGGTGAGAGACTGTCTGAGTTCATCATGTTGACCAAGACCATCCATGATAACTCACAATTCCAGAAGGCCGAATCTAAATGTTGGAGATGGGAGTCTCCTGGTGGACGGTTCCAGAACGAAATTGACCACATCATATTCAATCCACAGTCTTGCCTGACCGATGTCACTATTGTCCCAAAATTCCAAACGGGGTCAGACCACCGTCTCCTTTGTGCAAAATTCTACTTCACACAGAGGGGAGAAAAGGCTGCAAAGTTTAAGAAGAGAACTCCCAGAACGACTACAAACTGGGAGCTCTTAGGCACTATTGCAGCAACATGGGAAGATGCCGTCATTGACAACATTGACGAGGAATACGATCCACTGATTCAGCACCTCCATGATAGTGTGAAGAATGCCGAAAGAGAGATAGCCACAAAAAGATGACTGTCATCGAAAACTCTCTAGCTCGTTTGCCAAGTGGCTTGGTGCAAGCCCAGGCAACCGCAAGCAAATGTCCGGGCTCGCAAAGCAGTGCAGAGAAGCAATAAAGGAAGACCTCAAAGAGAGAAGAGCAACAGTGCTGGCAGATGCGGCAGACCCCAGAAGAAGCATTCACAATGGCCCTCTGTCCTTCGCCAACTACAAGACTAAGATGACTGCCCTCCGACGTCCTGATGGATCTATCACATCTTCCAGAAGGGCAATGGAGAAGATTATCCTTGACTTCTACTCGGATCTCTTCAATAGCCACTTCCACCTGCCCACATACCAAAAACCGCAGGATGGATATGTCGTTCCCAATGTTCTCCCTTCTGAAATCCAACACGCCATTTCGTCGGTAAAGAAACAAACAGCGGCAAAGAAAGATGGCGGCCGCACGGGAGCCTTGTGGACAGCAGGTTTGAGCCGGGGGCGGGGGGCGGCAGGGGCCTCATGGGAAGGGGGGCGTTGTGGGCCGTCCTTCACGCCCGACCGAGGTCACCAGCTGCCCCCCACGAGCGGCTCTCCGGCACGGCCACGGCCCCGGAGGCACAAGGACTTAGCACAGAGAGCCACCCGCTTGGAGCAGAAAAGCAAATGGACTATGTGTTAAACTGCGCCACCATGCCTGCCCAGAGGGGAAAGGGTGTTGTCCCACTCGCCCGCTCCTCTCTGCAAAGAAAGATGGTGGCCGCACGGGAGCCTTGTGGACAGCAGGTTTGAGCCGGGGGCGGGGAGCGGCAGAGGCCTCATGGGAAGGGGGGCATTGTGGGCCGTCCTTCACGCCCGACCGAGGTCACCAGCTGCCCCCCATGACTCTCCGGCACGGCCATGACTCCAGAGCACAGAAACCAATCTCTTAACTATCTAACTTTTAATAGAAATACTTCCAGGGTTAATAAGTAAAACAGCAGAAATCCAAAACCGCGCGGCCGCGACATCATTTTATTCTTAAATCAAGCTGTAGAAAGCAAATCATTTCACAACGCTGTTTCAGCATATCTGATTGGGGGGGGTCATAAACTCTAAACAATAATTGTACATCTTCTATCGAAACAATGTATCTAGTCAAAGTAGATAGAGTATTAACTAGAACTCATCTGCCACACAGGAATTGGGAGGGGTGGGAGGTGGGGTTCTATTGGGGTTCACGGTTAAAAATAAGTATTGGTAAAGGGAAATGTGTTTGATACTTACATGACTGAGACCTAAACCCGAAAGCTCTGTAACTTTTCCCACAGTGATTCAATAAAGAAATAAATTATTAAAAAAATAAAAAATAAAAAAAAAAGAAAGAAACAGCACCCAGCCCAGACAAGGTCAGACCCGAACACCTGAAGAACCTGCCATCAGTACTCATCAATACACTGGCTCGGCTCTTCACATGTTACCTGTCTGAATGCAGGGTTCCATCCCAATGGAAAACCAGCAGGACCATTCTACTGTACAAGAAGGGAGATATCCACGATTTTGGCAACTAGAGCCCAATCTGCCTGTTGTCTGTCGTCTGCAAGCTATTCACTCGAGTCATCCTGAATAGGATTGGCAGAACACTAGATGAAGGACAACAATGCGAGCAAGCCATTTTCTGAAAAGGATTCAGCACAATCGACCATATCCACACGATAACCAAGCTCATTGAGGTTTCTCGGGAGTTCAAGATGCCACTCTGTCTAACATTCATTGATTTAAAGAAGGCCTTTGATTCTGTTGAGATGGAAGTGGTCATCAAGCCCCTAGCCAAACAGGGCGTTCAAACTCAATACATCAGGATCCTCCGTGAGCTGTATTGCGGATTCACTACCAGGATCTCACCATTCTACAAGGAGGTGATCATTGACGTCAAGAGAGGGGTTCGGCAGGGTGATACCATTTCACCGAAACTCTTCAGTGCCACCCTCAGAAATGTCATGCGACGGCTGGAATGGGAAGGAATGGGAGTAAAGAAAGACAGTGGGCAACTACACCACCTGCCCTTTGCTGATAGCATCATTCTTATAATACCAAACATCAGCCAGGCGGCACAAATACTGGCCAACTTTGACCATGAGTGTGGAAAGGTTGGACTACAGCTGAATCTCACGAAGACAATGTCTGTGTGAAACAGTCTCATTTCTGACGTTCCATTCACGCTCAATGGGATGAACATCTCCAAATGCAGCAGTAATGTGTATCTCGGTTGAGAAGTCAACATGACGAATGACCTGGCACCTGAGTTGTGCAGGAGGAAGAGAGTGGCTTGGAATGCCTTCCAGAACGTCGAAGATATAGCTAAGAGGACGAAGAACCTCCGACTCCAGGCACATCTCTTCGATTCCACTGTTCTTCCTGCATTAACATATGCCTCAGAGACCTGGGTCATACAAAAACAGGATGAGAACGCCATTCGGGTCTACAAAAGAGGAATCGAAAGAGCTATGCTTGGAGTATCACGCTTCACTGAAATGAGAGAAAGAATCTGGAGTTCCAACCTCTGTCATCGATCAAGAATAAGGGACGCTATCTCGTTTGTCAAGGCGTCGAAAATCAGATGGACTGGACATGTAATGAGATTTGGAGACGACTGCTGGACTAGAGCCATTACCGACTGGATTCCTCGTTAGGTCAAAATACTATGTGGCCGCCCATCTACCAGATGGTCAGACTTCTTCGTCAAGACCCTGAATGATCGGTTTGAGGCTCTTCGTGTTCCTAGATCGAGCAGAAGCCATTGGGCTACACTAGTATGCGACAAGGACGAATGAAGACGTTGCTGGCGCCTGTCGAGCAAATCAATGAGTAACTGGATGTCAAGTAATCATTGATCTATCTACTTTCTCCTGACTGACTTCACTCAGCATGATATCTTCTAGTTACAGTCATGTTGCTCTAATTTGCGTGGTTTTGTTCCTTCTTAGTGCTTCATAGTATTTCATTGTATAAGGATGTCACATATTCAGAAGTCTGGAAACAGCTAGTGTTGGAAGGGTTGTGGTGAGAAAGAAACCCTTATCTCTGGTGGGAATGTCTTCTGCTTCAGTCTTTATGGAAAGCAATATGGATATCTATGAAAAATAGGAATAGAACTCCCATACAATCCAGTGATACCACCTCTTGGCATCTCACCCCAAAACATAAAATTATGATATGTGCAAACCTATGGCCATATCCATACTTAGTACAGTTTAATAATTTCTGATATAAGTTTTCTCATACTTTCTCTTTCCTTGTTAAAGCTCTCTTCTATTATTTTCCTCAATTCAATAAATATCCTTAACATTGTTCTTAGGTATATCTTCAACACAGAGTTTAGAGTACTTGTATGCTTGGGGTCCTTATAATTCGACTTCATTCATTAATAAAGGCAAATATCTATTCTTCATTGTATCTGGTGTGGTGTGAAGGTTACAGTTGAAGGTCTGCTTTTATAGAGGCTTGGGTATCAATTTAGGGTTCTTACTTGTTAATTCTATACAGAAACTGTAGTACTGAGTTAGCATATCTCTAGATGGCTGCTGGGAATTTTCATTCACTACCTTCCTAGCTTACTGTGTCAACTTTGTCCCTAAGGATGGCCATTGGACTGCATTGCAGAGATCACATTGCCAATTCCTGACCTTGACTCTGGTAACTGAGTTTCCAACAAATTTGGATGCAAATGATGATTCATGATCAGTAGTGCCCAATAACATACATAACTCCAAGAAAATGCTAAGATATTTAAAATTGCCCAAACCATGCACCACCTGTCTTGTAGAAGGTGTGGTCTTCTTTATAGAACTTCTCCAGCTCCATGTAGAACTTCTCGATTTCTCTTTCATCGTAATGAGATGTTGGTGCGTAGACAACGAAGATAGAAACTGCAAGCAGTGAGCCACATCTATTCAAATGTAAACGTCCGATTCGGGTTGTTAGGCATTCAAATGAATCAATGCTCATGGCCAAATTTGTGTTGACAAGGACACCAACACTTCCGACACCTCTTTTATCGCATGTTCCGAGGAACAATTCTTCTCCAGTGTCGAAAACGGCATGGTGAGATTCGTGCATTCTTGTCTTGGTCAGACCAATGATGTCATACTTGATCATTGATCATTCGCGCTTGTACCATCAGGTCCTCGATGGATGCATCTGATGCTAGCGTACGTGCATTGAAAGTACAGACGATCATTTTTGTCTTCCTTCGTTGTGGCAGCCTAGTTCGGCCTTGAAATTTTGTCGGCCTCTCCTTTCTCATCCTTCTCAGTGCTGCCATGTCAGTGAAGCCTTCAGGGTCAGGTGAATGAGACCAGTTGTAGTTACTGGTTTTGGCATATCAAATACACAACGGATAGCTTGCCAGGCTCTTCCGTGCGGGCAGAATACTCTCGGTAGCTTGCCAGTCTTTCCGAGAGGGATAGAGGCTTTTGGGGCGACCTCTAATCACCCTTGTAGGTGTTACCATGTTTGAACCCTATCAAATATGGTACGGCGCGAGGGGGCCAGGTGGTGGGTGTGACCCCCGCCTACTGGAATTTGGAGGATCTGGGTGGAGGATGATCGACTCCAATTCGAGTAGGCTTGGAGATCTCGGCCCCGGAACCCACTTTGTCCCTTTGTCCCTCTGCCAGTACCTTCATGTGTGCGGAGAGTGGTCTCAGCATGGTGGTGGCTGGTCCTGGAGGTCTTCGGCTGCCGGAGCCCTGGTCGGGGCGGGCAGGAAAGCTCAACCCGCTCCCCTCCAAGGGACCCCAGCGAGGAACAGCCAGGCGCAGGGACAGGAGACTGACTGCACTGGTCTCGTCCGGGAGCTGGATTTTATAGTCTCTGTGTAATCCCATCAACGGCCAAGACTCAGAGACTATAAAATTCAGCTCCCGGAACCGCGCAGCCGCATTCGCGGCCGCGCGACATCTTATCAGAACATCTTTTTATGATATCTTATTATCTCATTCCTACTCTGGACAAACTTGCAGGCTATCGAATATAGCCTGCCCACAGGGCAGAGTCTGGCAAACTCCCCGTGGAGCACCAAATATGCCAAATACCAGTAACAATGATGAGGCTCATTCTCCTAAAGAGCCTTGAATATAATCTCAGGGCTAGGATGAAAGAGACGTTACTGGGGCCTGCTTGAGGCAATCGACAAATAACAGGATGATGAATGAATGAAAAAAATATGGTACGACAATTCCGGAAGATGGGTATTTAGTGTCTTATTATGGGTCCGGAAAGTGTCCTGGAGTGTGGCGACGGCTGGGTAGTGGAGGTAGTGTCGATAGTGGAAGTCTGCCAGTGGGGTATTTATCTGGGGTACTTATCTACAAGATCATTGTGGGTGATTTTAATGCCAAGATAGGACCGAGAAGAGCAGCTGAAGAACTTCACATCGGGACCCATGGCCTAGAATGGAACGAACAGGGTGAGAGACTGTCTGAGTTCATCATGTCGACCAGGACAATCCATGGTAACTCACAGTTCCAGAAGACAGAATCTAAACGTTGGACATGGGAGTCTCCCGGTGGACGATTCCACAACGAAATAGACCACATCATATTCAATCGACGGTTTTGCCTGACTGATGTCGCTGTTGTCCCAAAATTTCGAACGGGATCGGACCACCGTCTCCTTCGTGCAAAATTCTACTTCACAGAGTGGGGAGAAAGGGCTGCAAAGTTCAAAAAGAGAACTCCCAGAATGACCACCAACTGGGAACTCTTTGGTACTATTGCGGCAACATGGGAAGATGCCATTGTTGACAACATTGACGAGGAATACGATCGACTGGTTCAGCACCTCCATGAATGTGCGAGGAACGCCAAGAGAGAGATAGCCACAAGTAAACGCCTATCTTCGAAAACTCTTGAGCTAATTCGCCAGCGTGGTTTGGCGCATGCCCCAGGCAACCGCAAGCTAACGTCCAAGCTCGCAAAGCAGTGCAGAGATGTAATCAAGGAAGACCTCAAAGAGAGAAGAGCAGAAGTACTGGTGGATGCGGCAGAAGCTGGGAAAAGTATTCGTAATGCCCGCCTGTCCTTCGCCAACTACAAGACCAAGATGACTGCCCTCCGATGTCCTGATGGATCCATCACATCCTCCAGAAAGGCAATGGAGAAGATTATCCATGACTTCTACTCAAATCTCTTCGATAGCCATGTCCACTTGCCGACATACCAAATTCCACAGGATGGATATGTCGTTCCCAACGTTCTCCCTTCCGAAATCCGACATGCCATTTCGTCGGTAAAGAAACAAACATCACCCGGCCCAGACAAGGTCAGATCTGAACACCTGAACGTGCCGTCAGTACTCATCAATACACTGGCTCGGCTCTTCACTCGCTACCTGTCTGAATGCAAGGTTCCATCCCAATGGAAAACCGCAGGACCGTACTACTGTTCAAGAAGGGCGACATCCATGACATTGGCAACTATTGCCCGATCTGCCTATTGTCTGTCATCTACAAGTTGTTCACTCGAGTCATCCTAAATAGGGTTGGCAGAACACTACATGAAGGACAACCATGCGAGCAAGCAGGGTTCTGCAAAGGATTCAGCACCATCGACTATATCCACACGATAACCAAGCTCATTGAAGTTTCTCAGGAGTTCAAGATGCTGTTCTGTTTAATGTTCATTGATTTAAAGAAGGCCTTTGATTCTGTTGAGACGGAAGCGGTCATTGAAGCCCTAGCCAATCAGGGCATTCAAGCCCAATACATCAAGATCCTCCGTGAGCTGCATTGCGGATTCACTACCAGGATCTCACCATTCTACAAAGAAGTGATCATTGATGTCAAGAGAGGGGTTTGGCAGGGTGACACCATTTCACCGAAACTCTTCAGTGCCACCCTCGAGAACATCATGCGACGACTGCAATGGGAAGGAATGGGAGTGAAGATAGATGGTCGGCAACTACACCACCTCCGCTTTGCTGATGACATTGTTTTAATAACCCCAAACATCAGCCAAGCAGCACAAATGCTGGCCAACTTTGACCATGAGTGTGGAAAGGTAGGACTACAGCTGACTCTTACGAAGACAATGTTTATGAGAAACAGCCTCGTTCCTGACGCCCCGTTCCTTCTTAACGGAACGACCATCTCCTAATGCAACAGCTATGTGTACCTAGGTCGAGAAGTCAACATGACAAATGACCTGGCACCCGAGCTGCGCAGGAGGAAGAGAGTGGCTTGGAACGCCTTCAATAACGTCAAAGAAATAGCTAGGAGGACGAAGAACCTCTGGCTCCGGGCACATCTCTTTGATTCCACTGTTGTTCCTGCATTAACATATGCCTCAGAGACCTGGGCCCTATGCAGACAGGATGAGAACACTATTCAGGTCTCCCAAAGAAGAATAGAAAGAGCTATGCTTGGAATATCACGTTTCACTCAAATGAGAGAAAGAATCCGGAGTTCTGACATCCGTCGACGATCAAGGATCAGGGACGCTGTCTCATTTGCCAAGGTGTCGAAAATCAGATGGGCTGGTCACGTAATGAGATTTAAAGACGACCGCTGGACTAGAGCTGTTACTGACTGGATTCCACGGGATGTCAAAAGACCGCGTGGCCGCCCATCTACCAGATGGTCAGACTTCTTCGTCAAGATCATGAACGATCGGTTTGAGGCTCTTCATGTTCCCAGAGCGAACAGATGCCATTGGGCTACACTAGCACACGACAGGGACAAATGGAGACGTTACTGGCGCCCGCTTGAGCAAATCAACGACTAATGGGAAGTTAAGTGATTAAGTGATTAACCCTTGCTGTCATCCTAACACTTTTCCAGAGCTGCAGTTTGTGTTAAGCTGTATCCAAGTATCAGCCACTTTTGGTATGTGCTGACTTCAACTTAATTAATCCAAACTTGGAAATGCCCTGTATCCTAACCTGAACTTTTATCAGCACTGGACTCTAAACAAATGCTTAGTTATTTAACCAAGGGCTGAACAGGTGTAAAGCAGACAATGGCAGAACTCATCAATTTTTGATAGTAGTATGGAAAAAGGCACTTTTCTGGCTCTAGATAACTCATCCTCCATTTGATAAGATGCAAATATGAAGGGGTTTGCATTCTGTAGCCTGAAGTATTCAGATATCTCTCACCCCACTGCTGTTTAAATTGATGAAGTTTGCTTTTGGGCTTCCTATTCTGAGAGGGATCTGGGATGTCCTCCAGGTAACTGCCATGGTACAACTGCTATGAATGCCAACCAGTCCCATGTATTTTTTTTTACCTGACCTCCTTGGTAAGAGTAGTTTCAAGGTTTTCATACTGATTTTCAACTTGCCCCTCACTATTCCCAGCAAAAATCCTTGCCTTCTCAACCTCTGTGTGACACTCTGTTTCTTATTATGGACTGTAAGGTTGCTGGGGCTTTCTGCTAAACTTTCACACTAGGGACCTGTGCATGATTCGGTGTTAAATTCTGATTTTTATCTCCGAATGCTCTCAAGTCATTCCCTTTCCCTCCAACTTGTTCCTGCCACCCATCTCAAGTAATTCATATTTCCTTTTTTATTATCTTTTTTATTGAATCACTGTGAGATACAGTTACAAGTGTTCATGTTTGAGTTTCAATCATACAACGATCACACACCCACTCTCCACCAGTGAGCAGTCTCCACCACCAATGTCCCCAGTATACCCCCACTTTCCAACCCTTCCCCTGCCCCTATGGCAGACAATTTCCCCCATATTCTCTCTCTATTTTTTGGGCATTGGTTTGCAATACAGATACTAAGAGGATATCTGTCACATTTTGTCCTTTATCTACTTTCAGCACACATCTCCCAAATATTCTCTTTTAAAGTCTTGTTTTTCTTTCCTTTACTTTTTTCCTTTTTTATTTTTGGATGCTTTACGGTATCCTATTTTAAAACATGTTGATTTGTCTTTTGGCTTCATCAAGTCTACTATAGAGTTTGTCTATTGTATTTTAAGTCCAACTACTGTATTCTCTAGATGCATGGTTTGTGTTTGAAACTTTATTATTTTTTGTCCCTGTTGAATTTCTCATTTTGTTCATCCACTGTTACTCTAATTTCAGTAAACATCAGTATGACTGTCCTCTTCAGGTAATTTGCTTAGTTATTTTGTATTAGGATTTCTGTGCCCTCCTCCCCCAGAATTTTCCTTTACCATTGAGATAGGATGAGATCCTCTGATTTAGTCTGTTTGATGTTCTCTGCTTATAACTGTGGAATAGACTAATGAGTTTCTTTCTCTGATGTAATATCTTGTGTTAGCATTGAAAGTTGCAGAGTAATAGCTTAAGACTGTAACCTTGGATGCTTTGTTTTTTGGTTTTTATAGACTTGAATCCTTGTCACCAAATAGGGTCACTATAGCTTAAAAACCAGAATGGGGTGGGTGCCCAAGGACTCAGTCTACAGAGACTTTATTTGCATAGGTTGGGAGCAAGGGTTTGTTAGAATACAGTGCAGTGTTGTAGTTGCTTGAGCTTTGGAGTGAGGGACTATGGACATTCTTCTTTTGGTAACCAAGTTACTTCCATACTAACAATTCCATTTACACTGGGAAATGCTCCCACAACCATCCAGCCCTGCTTTTGTTGGTGGAAAGAAATCTGCCCAAGTCTACGGTGAAATACAGTATCTGGCCCGTCAGCCTCTGAGTCACTCAGTCTCCATGGAAACCTTCCATGACTGAACACAACCAGTGTGTCCCCCCTCCACCAGGGCTCCTGATCAAGCCCCCTTCACACACACCCCCACATGCCCTCAGGCCTCTCCTGGCTCCTGGAGCTGCAGTTCCCACAGGAACCACTAGGGGGCGGCCCCGCCCATGGCACTGCTGGCTGTCAGGTGCCCAGCACACCCCCTACCCTCGTCAGCGAGGCTGCACCCTGCTCTCCTGCGCTGCCTGCCAGGCTGCCCAGAGGAGACAGTCAACACTGGCTCTGCAGGATCCCATAGCTGTCCAGCATGAGGCTCTGGCTGTCCTGCACACCCCATGGGGGCCAGTCACCCCCACTTTCAGCCAAGCCACACAGAAGAGGGGCCAACTGACATCATCACGTGCTCTGCCCTGTCCAGGGGGCCCGGGACAGCCACCAGAAGCCCCTGGGAGTCTGCCTGGATCCCCGGCCCGGCGCACATCTCTGCCCTGTTGTGATTCTTATGAGAATCACAGAAGGTGAAACCACAGAAGGTGGCTATCCTCGTGGGCATAGCCACCTCCAAGGGCACCACACCCTCCTGAAGAGGGCCAAATGAGCATGATGGACCCTATAAGTTACACTGAGCCTAACTCTAGAGAAGGCTGGAGGTCGCTGCCTGCTCCCCCCACCCCCCGTGTCCGTATTCTGCCCAGCATGCACCCCGAACAGCCTGATGTTTGCTCCACAGTACAGGGAGGCCACCATTGGCCACTGTCCACCCTTGTGTCTTTCCAAGAGAATTGAAGCAAGCCTGTATCCACTCCTCACGACAGGGCTCCTCACCCCGAGGAGGTGGAGAGGCTCAGAGGAAGCCGGCATACACTAAATGACTTTTCTGGGTGCCCAAGCATGGGAAGGAGCTAGCCTGTCCCAGCCAAGGGCCAGCTCTTCCCCCACCCCCAGAAATGCTACCACCCCAGATCTCCATTCCTAGAAACTTCCCAGCTCCCTGGGGGTGAATTAAGGAGAGAGCGAAGGCAGGGAGGCAGGGGCAGGGGGCAGGGACTCCCTGCTTCAACAGCATCCTTCCATGAGAGGCAGGATCCAGGGGACACACACATACATCTGCAGTGTGTGTACACTGTACACCCGTCTCGCCTACGGGCTCCTCAGATCCTGTTCCCCTGCTCCGGGACGTGAGTCTTCCTGCATGGCAGGGGGACTGAGGTTTTACGTTAACCCCCTGCAGGAACCTATGATTCTGAGAAACCCACTCTTCCCCTTTCTGTGCTAACAGCCTGGGCTAACAACGAGCAACCCCCTCCTCGTCACTCTCTTCCTGAGCCCCCACTGCCCTGTCTGCTCCCCCAGCTTCGTGAAACAGCATGTGGCCAACTTTAGCTCCCATATCCCCACGGTCTGTGTTTCAGGTCCATGCCAGACAAGCCCGACTAGGTATGCACATTCATTTATAGTAGGTATACCACCGGGTGGGCTGGAGCGATAACACGGTGGGTAGGGCATTTGCCTTGCACGCAGCCAACATGGCCGACCCGAGTTCGATTCCTCCGCCCCTCTCAGAGAGCCTGGCAAGCTACTGAGAGTATCTTGCCCGCAGGGCAAGACCTGGCAAGCTACCCGTGATGTATTCGATATGCCAAACACAGTAACAATTGTCACAATGGAGACATTACTGGGCCCACTCTAGCAAATCGATAAACGGGAGGACAGTGACAGTGACCACCGGTTAAGCTGTTTCTGCCACCTGATTGGTTAGACCCTCTGTGGGCATCCACTGGAAAGACAAATTAGATTGTGTGTGTAAATGAGAGCCTATGGGATGACTGTGGGACAGCCAATCGGATCATGTATGCCCTTATAAGGACTAAGGCGTGCCTTTGGCCACCTGCATGTCTGGCCCCCTCCTCCTCTACACCCTAACAGGGGTCCCAGGAGGGGCAGCTCTCGGGGGCTGGGGGGTCTCGGCTGGAGGGGCTGACGAAGACGGACACTCTGGGGTGACCCTACATTCCGCCAGGAAGGACCCAGGAGCCCCTTCGCACACGGAGGGCTGTCAGTCAGAGGGCACAACCCAGAGGTCCGCAGCTGGGGCCAGACCGAGACCCATGGAGGTTCAGGAAGCCCCAATGGGGTGCACAGGTGAAACTCAAAACTAACGGGGGTCGCAGCCAAATTGGGGCCCCGCAGTCAAACAGCCCAGGAAGGCACCAGCACGCAGGGCAGCACTGTGGTGTACACGGGATTCTGAGCCCAAGTGGATGTGAGCTGGAGGAAAGAGCCATCTCCTGTCCACACGGGAGCGGTGGGCGGCGGCCACCCTCATGACCAGTAAGGATTTTGTGCTGACACACAGGCCCACGTCCCGCCGGGGAATCTAGTCTACCAGCAGCCCCAGACCACACTACGTGTTAAATCACCAGGAGCAGCATCCCGATTCCTGAGCCAGCAAGGAGCAGGCAGTGCTAAAGCAGGAGGCTGGGTGGCCCGGGGATCTTTAAATGCAAATCCCGAATGAATAAAACTCATCAGAGTGAGCACTGCATCCCATTAAAGACAGTCCTCTGCTGACAGGCACTGGGCACCAACAATGGCCATTATGCAAATAGCCTGACTTGGCTGATAGCGACTGCAAAAACTTTTAGCAGATTTTTCTCACATCTCTGCAGAAGTCGAGTATCTGGTTCTTTCATTTTCCCAACACAGGCAACGGAACATGGTGTTTCTAATTCCTATAATGCCCTGTGCACTTGTCACACACGGGGACGTCACACAGGGAAGGTCACACATGGGGAAGGTCACACACAGGGATTTCACAGGAACAACACACAGGGACAGTCACACATGGGGATGGTCACACACGGGGATGTCACACAGAACAGTCACACACAGGGACATGACATAACACATGGGGATGGTAATGGGGACCAGGATCTTACCTGATACCCCAGGTTCTCAATGAACCCCAGTACCTCACCTCACGCCCCCACCCCCTGCTCAGGAACTCAGTTGACCTTGTAGGACCTCACCTAATACTCCAGGGGCTCGACCACCCCAGGATGTCACATTACCTCCAAAACCTCACCTGAGCCACAGGAACTCACCTGATCCCCAGGACCTCACCTGCCACCAGAGGACCTTACCAGACAACCCAAGATCTTACCAGACAGCCCAGAACCTCACCCCAGAACAACACCCCTTCCTCTTAATCCCCACCCCCCGCCCCATATCCCTGATGATCATCAACAGAAAGATCCTCAACAAAATCCTGGCAAACAAAATCCAGCAATATATCAAAAGGATTATATACCACAACCAAGTGGGGCTCATCCCAGGGATGCAAGAATGGTTCAACATAAGCAAAACAATTAACGTAATACACCATAGCAACAAAATACAAAAACCCGTGGTCCTGTCAGTCAACACAGAGAGGCTTTCGAGAAGATCCAACTCCTCCATGCTTCAACAGCAACACAAAAAGCCCTTCCCCAGGGGAAACAGGCTCACTCTTCAAGCCCGCTTTTACCCTTCTCTCAATGTTTCTTTGCCTTTTCCACTCTGAGAAGTCCGTGTTCTCTCTGAACATGGATTTTCTCTCCTCCCCCAGCCACCATCTCTAAGTTTCATTCAGTAAAAACTCTCTTGATCCACCAAAAAAGAAAACAAAGGACCAGCAGGAACTCAACTAGAGACAGTACCAGCCATCAACAGCACACCCCTCACTGGCTGGGCTACACCTTTCCAACCAGCAGCGGGAAGGGAAATGAGCCATATCTCCTTCCCCATGGTGGCGAGTGCAGAAGCGTATGGTGGGGAAATCCAGCCTGTCACTTCACTCAGCAGACACTCACAGGCAAGAGACAGCCAACCCGCGGGTACAAGTCCCCGGGCCATGCTGCATCCCACGAGAACAGGGACCCAGGCAGCCGAGCGGAAAGTGTCAGGTGCTCCCTAAGATGCACTTCTGGGGGACCACCAGACTAGGGGCCCTGCCCAGGACCCGGCCAGGTGGCCTTCTCTGTGTCACAAGACCCCCGCGGGAGACTCCCAAAGCCCAGGGTGTCCAGGAAGACCCTTTTCAGGAGAAACGCCAGACTCCAGGTGCCCCCCCCCCGCCCCCACCAGTGACCCCGTGGGTGGCATCCACTCGAGGAGCATTCTGACTCTCATGATCAATCTTAAACTATCCTATTTTTAATAATAATCTAATAGTCTAAATTAAGCTTTTGATGTTTTAAGAAAATGAATATATCAGCAATGATATTATTCTCTAATGTATTTAAATATAGTTAGTCCCATCCATGCTTTTTCCAAGACCATAAGAATTTCCTTCATTGATTGATTCCTTTAGTATTTGCTTTGAGTGAAGATAACTTTTCATCCCTGATCTACTTTTGAGTGTAGACTTTTAGGAATTCTAAATACCAGTAGTGTGGTATTTAGAAAATCACAAAAAAGATTTTATACAGAATTTTGATTTATTCTTAATGGTAAATCATATGTAATGGATTCTTCTAGCTGATGGATCTGAAGTGTATTCATTTACGCAAATTAGTATTCTGTTTTCAGTCTTGTTTTATAAAATGAGCCACAACACTTTCTTTTATTGTAATGTGCTCTCTTAGCTTTGGTCAACTTACATAGTATGTTGTTATGTCCCTTAAATTCCTTGAAGTTACGATAACTTTTGTAGCTCTCTATTCTGCATGTCACCAGATAATATCTTAAAAATGAGCACACAGTAAAATGTGTAAAAAGCAAGAATTCAAAACACTGGTTTTTTTTTTAATTTCTAAACAGATTTGGTCCATTTGACCTGTTTGTCTTCGAAAACAGCAAGAGAAGACTTAGAATCAGTTGTTCAGAAGTTATTTGCCCCATATGCTGAAGTAGAGATAGGTAAGAACAGTAATAGGTAATTCATGATCGAAAGGTAATGTAACCATTTTATATTTCAACCTGCAATTTGACTTATTCAGTGATGGTATTCACATTATATGTAAGCACATTTTTTTTCATAAAAATGAAAAAATATTCACTCTCTCCAGTGGTAAAGGAAAAATATCCCACAAATGAGTACTGTTGTAAAGAACATTGGCATAAATGTCTTTTCAAAATAGTGTTTTGGGGCCTTAAGGTAGATGTGAAGAAATGAAATGTCTGGGTCATATGGAAGCTCAATTCTGTTTCTTTTTTTTTTTTTTTTTTTTTTTTTGCTTTTTGGGTTACACCCAGCAATGCACAGGGGTTTCTCCTGGCTCTGAGCTCAGGAATTACTCCTGGCGGTGCTCAAGGGACCATATGGGATGCTGGGAATCGAACCCGGGTTGGCCGCGTGCAAGGCAAACACCCTATCCACTGTGCTATTGCTCCAACCCCATCAATTCTGTTTCTTGAGACACAGGTCAACCTTATTTTTTTAAGAGGTTGAACCAGACTATATTCCTATCAACAGTGAATTAGGTCTCCTTTTTGCCCGTATTTGTCATAGTCACCATCCCATGGTCATGGGGTCCCTGGGTGCGTTTGGAGCCGATATACTTTCCCTGGCTGATAGACAAGGGATGGCTTGCAGACAGATCACCAGACAGTAATCAACAACTTTTATTCCCAGCTCCACAGACTAGATATAGGGGAGAGCAACTACTCGAGAGCGGGGTGACAATGATAAACTGGAAAACAATGCAGGGGAAATGCCGCACAAAGTTGAACACAGGCACAGGGAATAATACCCCTGGAGAGTCCATGAGCCATGCAAGCACTGCAGTGGGTGAAACAAAAGGGTGGCATGTTTTTTTGACCCAGAATATAGTTTTATCTTGGAGAATGTCACATGTGCCCCAGAGAAAGTTGTGTACTCAACATATGGGGATGAATCGCCCCATTCATTAAAGTTTGCTATGTACGAGGGACCATAAGAAATCCAGAGAAGGACTCAGTCTACTTTATTTATGTATTCATAACTGATAATCCAATACCTATAATACTTAAAGCATCTGTTCTAAAAATGGCTTTCAGCCTTACAATTTTATTTTTTTGTTTGGAAGTTGTTATTACTTTCATATTCAAATAGTCAAAACATTAATGAACATTGAGTTAAAAACAAAAGCTTTCATCCTAAAATATTATTTTAATGACAGCTTTATTAAGTTATAATTCACATATATTTGCTTATGTATGAATATAAATGTTTTAAAATATATTCAAAAATTGTTCAGATATCACCATTTCTTTTCATTGAATCACCTTGAAATCCATAGTTAAAAAGCTGTTCATTGTCAGGTTTCAGTCATAAAGTATTCCAACACACATCCCTACACCAGTGTACATTTCCCACCACCAGTGTCCCCAGTTTCCCTCACCCCACTCTCCCCCAGTCTGCTGCCTCTTTGGCAGACACTTTTCTTTTCTCCCTCTCTCTCCCTCGTTCTCCCTCTCCTTCTCTCCCTCTCCCTCTCCCTCTCTCTCTCTTTCTCTCTCTCTCTCTCTCTCTCTCTCTCTCTCTCTCTCTCTCTCTCTCTCTCTCTTTCCCCCCTCTCCTCCCCTCCCCCTTTGGCACTGTGGTTTACAATACAGATACTGAGAGAGATTATCATATTCCTTTGCCTATATTTCCAACTATCTTTGTCATGGTGATCCCGTCTATCCCAACTGCCTTCTCCCCCTGCACTTGAGGTAGACTTCCAGCATCACCACAGCTTTTAAAACACCAAATAAACCTTATTACCATTATCCATCATTTTCTAATTCTAGTTCCTCCCAGGCCCCCCAAAATGTGTCTCTTCCCTTTCTCTATAGACTTGCCTGTTCTGGACATTTCGTAATCATGTACATACATACACCTCATATAATATTTAGCTTTATGAAGCAAAATAATTCATCTTAAATTTTTATTTCATAGGCATAATTTTTAAGATTATGTGTTTAAAAGCACTTTGGTAAGGCTTCAGAGTAGTATAAGAAATCCAGGGGAAGAATACAGATATTAATCTAATCTTTTTGATATTTAAATTATTTAAATTCTAATGTCTTTGGTTAGACTGAAAAGCTATCATTGTTTAAAATGCCAAATACATGTATAGAAATATACATTTACAAATTTATTAATTTACTTCATACAAAGTTAAAATTTACTATGCTACATCAGAACTTTGTTTAAAAAATGACTATTATAGTAATTGACAAATATATTGTGCTTTAAATATAGGTAAAATTTTTGCCTGTCTTTTAGAAAATGAAGAAGTGGAAAAACCAAGACTTCTGTGGGCTATTTACTTTAATATGAGAGATTCTTCAGATGTCAGCAGGAACTCCTACAATGATTTACCACCCAATGTTTATGTCTGCTCTGGCCCCGACTGTGGTTTAGGTAATGATCCTGCAGTCAGACAGGTAATATTTTTTTATTGTGGTTTCTCATTCTCTGTCAGTTTGGTTTTATTAGAAAGTTATTTGTTTTTTATTCTGGGAGGTAAAAAAAATGCAAGCAGAAAAGCCTTTCTCTTATTTATTTTTTTAAATATTTTTATTAGTGAAACACCATGAGGTACAGTTGTAGACTTACAAATTTTTGTGCTTGGGTTTCAATTATACAATGATCAAATACCCATCCCTCCACCAGTGCCCATTTTCCACCACCATGTATCCCAGTATCCCTCCCACCCCCATCCCCCCATCCCACCCTGCCTCTGTTTTCTCTCTCCTTTTGGGTGTTGTGGTCTGCAAAAGAGGCATTGAGTGGCAGTCATATTCGGTCCATAGTCTACTTTCAACATGCATCTCCCATCCTGGGAGTATCCTCCAAACACCCTTTATTTGGTGCTCCCTTCTCTATCTGAGCTACCCTTTCCCCTAGAATGCCCGGCTTGCCTCTAAGCCATGGAGTAATCCTCCTGGTACTGATCTCGGCTATTCTTGGGTATTAGTCTCCTATTTTGTTACTTTATGTCCCCCAGATGAATGCAATCTTTTTATATCTATCCCTCTCTTTCTGACTCATTTCGCTTAGCATGATACTTTCCATGTAGTACCACTTGTATGTAAATTTCATGACTTCATCTTTTCTGACAGCTACATAGTACTCCATTGTGTAGATGTACCAAAGTTTCTTTAACCAGTCATCTGTTCTCGGGCACTCAGGTTTTTTCCAGATTCTGGCTATTGTAAAGAGTGCTGCAGTGAAAAAACAAGTGCAGATGTCATTTTGACTATACATTTTTGCCACTCTGAGATATATTCTCAGGAGTGGTATTGCTGGGTCAAATGGGAGCTCAATTTCTAATTTTTTGAGAATTGTCCATACTGTTTTCCAAAAGGGCTGAACCAGTTGGCATTCCCACCAACAGTGAAGGAGCGTCTCTTTCTCGCCACATCCGCACCAGCATCGGTTGCTTTTGTTCTTTTGGATGTTTTTATTTTACAAACCTATTCATGGTTGGATTTCAGTCATACAGTATTCCAACACCCATGGCTCTACCAGAGTATATTTCTCAGCATCATTGTCACCAGGTTCCCTCCCATCAGCCCCCAACCTCCACCTCCTGCCTGCCTCTACTGCCTCTATGGCAGGCACTTTCCTTCTCTTTCTCTGTGTGTCTCTCTGTCTCTCTCTGTCTCTCTCTCCTCTCTCTCTTGTTTTCAATATTGATACTGAAAGGTTATCCATAATACCTCTTTACATGTTTTAACACTCAGATCTTGTCCAACGTGATCATTTCCGGCTATTATTGTCACAACAGTCTCTTATCTATATTACCTACCCTCAGCCCCACACACATCTGTGGTTATTTCCAATTATTGACCAGTCCTCCTAACCCCTGTTTTCCCTGGCCACGGATATTATTCTTCTGATATATATATATACAGATATATTTATGTATATGTGTATGTATATGCATATATATTTATATAACATACTGTAATGTTACTTATCCTTATGCATATTCGTCATATATGTAATTTTTATTTACTTTTTGGGCCATTACTAGCAGTGTTCAGGGCTTACTTCTAGCTTTGCACTGAGGGATCATTCCTGGCAATTCTCAGGAAACTTTATGTGGTGCTGGGGATCAAACCTAGGTAGGTCGCATGCGAAGCAAGTGTCTTTCCCAGTGTGCTCTTGCTCAGACCCCCCTTTTTTTTAATTGAGGTAGCATTAGTTTGCAACAATAAATTTATGTATTATGGTTATACTGTTAGCTAGCATACTTTCTCCAGCACTGATCATAGGAACTTTCAAATAAACTCCCCCACCGTGGTAACCTCAATTCTGTCCTCAGAGTTGATAGATGTTGTTTAGTAGGAAATTTTTGTACTCTTGCTTTATTTCTTCGTGTATATGAATAAGATCATTTTCGTGTACATGAATGAGTAAGATCATCTGGTATTTTGCTTTCTCCCTCTGACTTATTTGCTTAGCATAACAGCTTCCAGTTCTATCCAAGCTGTAGCAGGCAATAAGATCATCTATTTAAAAAATAAATGAGTATTAGTTCATTGTGTAAATAGACTGCTCTTCTTTAAGCACTCATCTGATATTAGTAATTTTGAATTATTTTCAGATCTAAGCTGTTATAAAAAGCAATACAGTGAACATTGGTATATTTCCACATCTTTTCAAATTATTTTTGTGTGCTTTTAGCTATATACTTAAGAGTAGAATTGTGGAGTCATATGTTTTGTTTTTAATTATTTCAGAATATTTCCTACTGGTCTCTGTAGAAGCTGAACAATTTTACATTCTCACCAAATATGAATGAGGTTTCATTTTCTGCATACCCTCACCAGCATTTATTTTTGGCCTTTTGATATAGGCTGTTCTCACTGGTGTGAGGTGATCTCATACTGTTTTGAATTTAATTTCCCTGATAGTCAGTGATACCGAGAATTTCTTTCCTCTAACTATTGGCTATCTTATGCCTTCATTGAAGAAATTTTTGTTCATTCCTTCTGTATTTGATGGGGCTATTGGGGTTTTTTTTTGTCAATATTTTGGATTGCTTTATATCTCTTGGGTATTAGCTATTAGTGAGATGTATAGTGTGCAAATATTTTTTCTCACTCAATAGGATCAGTTTTAACTTTAGTAATAGTTTATTTGATGGCACAGAAGCATTTAGTTTGACATAATACCATTTATTTGTGCTCTTATTTTTCTTGTTAGTGGAGTCAAATCACTAAAGACACCACTGTATCCCTAGGCTAAATTCCTCTTGGAAAACTATTTTAAAAAATAAATCCCTCTTCATCAGAAAGTTTGATCCTGCAATTAATGTATATTTAATTAATAAAAAGTAAGGAAAGGATGTTGGTATCTGTATTTATCATGGATAGTGATGGCTAATTTTCATTTTTTTGTGAAATATCTCTGTGCTTTTTGGATAGAGGTAGTATTATACCCATTTCTATATAAATTGGAAGAATTTTTTTTTCAATTTTTTTTTGAGGAACTTAAAAAAGAAAGGTAATAGTTATTTTGTAAAAATTTTGTTGAACTCACTATTAAAGCCTGGTAATCTGGACCTGGGCTTTAGTTTGAGGAGACTTTTTATTAATATTTTCAGTTTTCTTTCTTGTAACTTCCCAGTTTGAGTTTTCATTCACTATAGATTAGGTATTAGAAAGTAAAGGAATCTAAAAATGTGTTCAGTTTTTCTAGCTCTCTAACTTAGAGGCATAAATTTATTTATAATAATCTATTATGATCTTTTCTATTTCTTGCATATTATAACATCTTCCCTTTTACTTTTATTCCTGTTTATTAGAGTTTTCTCTTTTTTCTTTCTGATCATAGCTTAGATCTTATCAACGCCTTTTTTTTTTTTTTTTTTTGAAGAATCAGATCTTTGCTGCATTGTTTCCTTCTGTTGTCTTCTTTGGTTCTATTTGATTTATTTCAGCTTGATATGTATTTTTTTGACTTTGGGTTTCATGTGTTGTTCTCTTTATAGTCCTTTGAGATATAAGGCTATATGGTTTATTTTCTTTCATGATGTAAACCTGTGTTGCTATGAAATTCTCTCTTAGTAATACTTTTGCTGTGTCCCAAGTTCTTATAATTTGTGTCTTCATTCATGTTCTTTTCAAGGAGTTATTTTCTTTGTTTTTGTTTGGGGGCCACACCTGTGTGCTCAGGGCTGGCTTCTGGCTCCTCTCAGGGATCACTTCTGGCATGTTTGGGGACCATATGGGATGCCCATATGGAATTGAACCAGTCGGCCACATGCAAGGAAAATGCCCTACCCACTGCACTATCTCTCCAGCCCTCCAAAGAGTTACTTTATTTTTTTCTCTTATTTCTGCTTTGACCCAATGGTCAAATAACTTTGTAAATCACAGCTCTTTAATTTCTAAATAAATGAAAAGAAGAAATAAAAATAAATTGCCTGATATGGTTTGGGCTGGCAAAAACTACCATGTAGAGAGAGCATTTATTTATGAACAGATTATCAACTCATTAGAACTTTTGATATGCATCTTATGTATTGTTACATAATGGATACTGTAGACATGATGTTTTCTAATGGTACTGTGCCTTGAATATTGTATGTGTACCAGACCAGACACTATCCTAAATATATATATACACACACACACACACACACACACATATATATATATATATATATACACACACACTCATATATTGTCTTTTTTGGGCCTTATAGCACCACCTTGAGATATGTATCCATGATATTTCCATTTTATAGCTGAAAAAATTGAGACTCAAATGAACTGAATAATTTGTCCAAAGGTCACTTTACCTCAAAGTTTTTGAGTTAAGATTTTACTGCATGTCTGCTTGGCTGAAGTGTTTGATCACACATGTGTTATGTTATGCAACGTTTAGATTACTAACTTAGATATATTATATATACTTAAAATTGCTTTGTTGACAGAATATTTTTGTTTTGTGTCGATAGCACAGCGGTAGGGCGTTTGCCTTGCGCGCAGCCAGCCCGGTCAAGCCGGGTTCGATTCCTCTGCCCCTCTCGGAGAGCCTGGCAAGCTATCAAGAGTATCTCGCCCGCACGGCAAAGCCTGGCAAACTCCCCATGACATATTCAAGTTACTGGCTTCTCACTCCCCTCTACCTTCCATTGTTTATTTCTCCACTACAGTCTTTTGAATCAGATTTTTCTTAAGCACTTCTGTCAACCTTTTCATGATTGATTGATTCCTAGAATTAAAATCTCAGCTTAATATTTACTCCTGAGAGAAATATTCCTTAAAAATCTAGTCAGAAGTTTACCAAATACTATTTTGATTCCCTTATAGTAATTATTAATATATGATGCATTTGATTATAGTATTTTCCTTTCTTTCCCCACATTCACCCTATGATGAATTTGATTTATTTATTCTCACCAACCCTACTGCTGAAAAGTAGGCAGCCAATAACCATCATATAGGTCAGTGTCTAAATGAGATTATATTATGCAGTACTTAGAATAAGTAAAATAATAGTTTGTATGTGTGTTAAATGTGCTAAATGGATGCCTAATATAGTTTAGTAACTATTTTATGTTGAATTTTTTGATGAGCAATTAAAATTTGCAAATGGGAAAAGCGAAATCAATATAAGCAACTCATCTTTAAGAATCAAAGGGCCTTACAGAGAAGTATGTAAAAGATGAGCAGCAATTCTTCGCTCAAGTATAATTGATCTGAAACATACCAGTTGTTATGTCATCTGCATTGTAAATGTCAAGGTCTGTTTATGAAAGCACAAATAGAAGGTATTAATGAAGCAGAAATCTGAAAGGAAACAGGAATTACAAGCAGATGATGATAAAACCCAGGGAAGGTGACATGAAAGGTATTGTGTTGTCTTAGAGATATCTTGGTTTTGTATCCTTTTAGAAATGCAGAGGTTTTTGTTTGTTTGTTTTTTATTAGTAGAACACCATGAGGTACAGTTGTAGATTTACAAAGTTTTGTGCTTGGGTTTCGATTATACAATGATCAAGTACCCATCCCTCCACCAGTGCCCATTTTCCACCACCATGGATCCCAGTATCCCTCCCATACCCATTTCCCCATCCTGGCGCTGATGTGGTGAGAAAGGGACACTCCTTCACTGTTGGTGGGAATACCGACTGGTTCAGCCCTTTTGGAAAACAGTATGGACCATTTTCAAGAAATTAGAAATTGAGCTACCATTTGACCCAGCAATACCACTCCTGGGAATATATCCCAGAGAGGCAAAGATGTATGATCAAAGTGACATCTGCACTTGTTTGTTCATTGCAGCACTCTTTAGAAATGCAGAGTTTTTAAAAAGTTTTAAGCCAAAGTTTTAAAACAGAGATTTAGAGTCCGCGGCGGTCGTGGCGGCGGTAACGGCGGTGGTGGGGGGGGGGGTTGCGAGGCACCCCCGTCGGGACTCAAGAAGCCTGGACTGTTTTAAGGAAGAGCCTCGGTTAAGAAAAAAGAAAGAACGAAAGAAAAAGGCCCAGGAACCGGAATACGCTCAAACCTCTTGTTTCCGAGGGGGGCGACTTCCAGGGAGAACCCCCCCTCTGCCCCGGTAACGGCCAAAGAGGAGATGGCGCCAGTCTGGGAGCGTCCGTGGCCGACACAGTGAGGAGGCGCGAAGGCAGAGGGCCAGCCCCCCGGAGAGACGGCTCAGGACGAGGGCCGGCGCGGTGGGCCAAGCCCACCCTGCAGCTCGTGTACCAGGCGGTGCAGGCGCTCTACCACCACCCGTACCCCAGCGGCAAGGAGCGTGCCTCGTTTTGGCTGGGGGAGCTGCAGCGTTCGGTTCACACATGGGAGATTTCAGACCAGTTGTTACAGATACGTCAGGATGTGGAATCATGCTATTTTGCTGCACAGACCATGAAAATGAAGATTCAGACCTCATTTTATGAGCTCCCCACAGACTCTCATGCCTCTTTACGGGACTCATTATTAACTCATATCCAGAACTTGAAAGACTTGTCACCTGTCATTGTAACACAGCTGGCTTTAGCAATAGCAGACCTTACCCTACAGATGCCTTCCTGGAAAAATATAGCAATATATATATAGCAATAGTGGAAAAATATAGCAATGATGTAACTTCTCTGCCTTTTCTGCTGGAGATCCTTACAGTATTACCTGAAGAAGTACATAGCCGTTCCTTACATATTGGGGCTAATTGGCATATGGAAATTATAGAAGATTTGGCCTTCTACTCTAGTACAGTAGTATCTCTATTGATGACCTGTGTAGAAAAAGCAGGAACGGATGAGAAAATGCTTATGAAGGTCTTCCGCTGTTTGGGAAGTTGGTTTAATTTAGGAGTTTTAGACAGTAACTTTATGGCTAATAATAAGTTACTAGCACTCCTTTTTGAAGTTTTGCAACAGGATAAAACCTCATCCAACCTTCATGAAGCTGCTTCAGATTGTGTATGCTCAGCTCTCTATGCGATTGAGAACGTGGAAACTAATTTGCCATTAGCCATGCAACTTTTTCAAGGAGTTCTGACATTGGAGACCGCCTATTACATGGCTGTGGCACGTGAAGATTTAGACAAAATTTTGAATTACTGTCGTATTTTCACTGAACTATGTGAAACTTTTCTTGAGAAAATTGTTTGTACTCCAGGCCAAGGTCTTGGGGACCTGTGGACCCTAGAACTGCTTCTTATCTGTGCAGGACATCCGCAGTATGAGGTTGTAGAAATTTCCTTTAACTTTTGGTATCGACTAGGAGAGCATTTATATAAAACTAATGATGAAGTAATTCATGGTATCTTCAAAGCTTACATTCAGAGGCTGCTTCATGCCTTGGCTCGAAACTGCCAGCTGGAACCAGACCATGAGGGGGTTCCTGAAGAGACTGACAACTTTGGGGAGTTTCGGATGAGGGTATCAGAACTGGTGAAAGACTTGATTTTCTTGATTGGGTCTATGGAGTGTTTTGCTCAGTTATATTCTACTCTGAAAGAAGGCAACCCACCCTGGGAGGTGACAGAAGCGGTTCTCTTTATCATGGCTGCTATAGCAAAGAGTGTTGATCCGGAGAACAACCCGACCCTTGTGGAGGTCCTGGAAGGTGTGGTCCGGCTGCCTGAGAGCGTGCATACCGCCGTGCCCTACACCAGCATTGAGTTGGTCGGAGAGATGAGTGAAGTGGTCGACCAAAACCCTCAGTTCCTTGACCCTGTGTTGGGCTACTTGATGAAAGACCTGTGTGAAAAGCCTCTGGCTTCTGTTGCAGCTAAAGCCATTCACAACTTATGCTCTGTTTGCCGGGATCACATGGCTCAGCACTTTAATGGACTCTTGGAGATTGCCCGTTCCCTTGACTCCTTTATGTTGTCTCCAGAAGCTGCTGTGGGCTTGTTGAAAGGAACATCACTTGTCCTAGCCAGATTACCTTTGGATAAGATTACTGAATGCCTTAGTGAACTATGTTCTGTACAGGTTATGGCATTGAAAAAGCTGTTGTCTCAGGAGCCCAGCAACGGCCTGTCATCAGACCCCACTGTGTTCTTAGATCGCCTCGCAGTGATATTTAGACATACCAATCCCATCGTGGAAAATGGACAGACTCATCCATGCCAAAAAGTCATACAGGAAATCTGGCCAGTTTTGTCTGAAACTCTGAATAAGCATCGGGCTGATAATCGGATCGTGGAGCATTGCTGCAGGTGTCTCCGCTTTGCCGTCCACTGTGTCGGCAAAGGCTCTGCTGCCCTCTTGCAGCCGCTCGTTACACAGATGGTGAATGTGTACCATGTACATCAGCATTCCTGTTTCCTGTACCTGGGGAGTATCCTTGTGGATGTGTATGGCATGGAGGAGGGCTGTCGGCAGGGGCTGCTGGACATGCTCCAGGCACTGTGCATCCCCACCTTTCAGCTCCTGGAACAGCAGAACAGGCTGCAGAATCACCCCGACACCGTGGACGACCTGTTCAGGCTAGCCACCAGGTTTATTCAACGTAGCCCTGTCACCTTACTGAGGAGCCAAGTGGTCATTCCTATTTTACAGTGGGCCATTGCCTATACCACCCTCGACCACCGGGATGCCAATTGTAGTGTCATGAGATTCCTACGAGACCTCATCCACACAGGAGTAGTCAATGATCATGAAGACGACTTTGAATTACAGAAAGAACTGATTGGACAAGTGATGAACCAGCTTGGCCAACAGCTCGTAAGCCAGCTGCTCCACACGTGCTGCTTCTGCCTCCCCCCCTATACACTACCAGACATGGCCGAAGTGCTCTGGGAGATCATGCAGGTTGACAGACCGACTTTTTGTCGGTGGTTAGAGAATTCCTTGAAAGGTTTGCCAAAGGAGACGACCGTGGGAGCTGTGACAGTGACACACAAACAGCTTACAGACTTCCACAAGCAAGTCACTAGTGCTGAGGAATGTAAACAAGTTTGCTGGGCCTTGCGAGACTTCACCAGGCTGTTCCGATAGCTGCACTCCTGCACTGTGCCTGTCACCCAGGAATGTCTTTTTTAATTAGAAGACAGGAAGACGACAAAAACCAGACTGTGTCCCACAATCAGAAACCTCCGTGTGGCAGAGGGGCCTTCACTGCCACCAGGGCATCCCGACAAAAAGGGAAAGACTCCAGCCTTCCAGGGCCACCCCAAGGAGTTCCTGTTTGGGGGTGTGAGGGAAAATCAGCGCTGTCTCAAAAAAGAGGCCTGCAGCCTCATGGCGCAGGGGGAGGGGAGCTGGTTTCCTGGTGAACTTGTTTCTAAACGGAAAAAATAATTTTAAGGAAATAAAAAAGAGGAAAAAAAATAAAACAGAGATTTACTTTCTGTAGACTCCTCTGAGGGCAGTTGCCATTATCTAAGAGAAATATGGTACACTCATGGATTATAACACTAAGGAAAGAGCAGAAGGAGTCAAGAACTAGGAGATATAATTAACAGTATTTAGTGATGATTGTATGAATTGAGTAAAAGGGAGAAAAAGTAGTCACAAACAGACTAAGGTAGAGATAAAAACAAAAAGGCTATTGGAGGAATTTATATGTGAGGTAGAGGTTCTCTCTGACCACAGTCCTCCTTATGAGGGCTGTGACTAAGCATTATCTGCAAAGATGAGAGAGAGAGAGGGAGAGAGAGAGATTGAGGTCTCAGAATAGACCAAATCATTTGTACGAAATATTTAATATTAAAAAATTGCATGTCCCAGAATGTACTCAAGAAGGATAGAATTTACTTTTCCTCTCCTTGTTCCTCTTTTGAACATCACACCAAATCTCAAATCTTTCTGCTTACTATCCTTCTACTTATTCCAAATGAATATCAATTTTAGTGATGTTTAAAGATTCCTGATGCAGCAGATGGCCAGATAATAATATCTTAGATTTTTTATTCCATGTCTCTCTTGCAATTACTCAGCTCTATTGCATTCAAAAGGTAATGATAGGCAACTGATAAAGAATGCTTTTATTCCATTAAGACTTTTGTTTCTTTTCAAAAATAGTCAACAGACTGTTTTGCCCTCTGGACTGTTACAGTAGATGATCTTTTGTGTACCTCAGTGAGAAAGGTTAAAGCATGATGGGATGACATTGTAGCCTTAAGCAAACATCTTTTATGTTTTTGTTTATGCGGGCCACAACTGGTGGTGCTAAGGGGCAAATCCTGCCTCTGAGCTTAGGGTAAATCCTGGCATTGCTGGGGCACCCGCAGTGACAGAATTTAATTTGGGCCTCCCACATGCAAAGTATTTGGTCAGCCTACTGATGTATCTCTCTAGTTAAAAAGAAACACCTAAAACTCTTTAATGACTATTTTACCATTTAGGATATCCATGGACTTGAGCAATAATACAGTGGGTAGGGCATTTGCCTTGCATGCAGCCAACATGGCCGACACGAGTTTGATTCCTCTGCCCCTCTCAGAGAGCCCGGCAAGCTACCTAGAGTATCTCCCCAGCACAGCAAAGCCTGGCAAGCTACTCATGACATATTGGATATGTCAAATACAGTAACAATTGTCACAGTGGAGACATTCCTGGGCCCGCTCGAGCAAATCAATGAACAACGGGAGGACAGTGACAGGATGGATATCCATGCTATTTAGTGTGAAAGGAACACATATGTAATGGTGAACTGTATTCATCCTAAAATGTTTAGAATAAAATACAGTGTTATTTGCCACATTTTCTTTCTTTTACTTGTGTTTATTTCAGTTGCTTTTTCTTAATTAAAAACACATTTGTTTCCATGTTTTTTAGGCTGCCAAAATCCAATTTTGTTATTGAAATTTTTACTTATTATTAATAACAATGATATGGCCAACTATCCACATATAAAAACTTACCGTGTACTGTTTCATAGATATGAAAGCAGGGTTCAGAAGTAGGATAAGTATTCTCCAAATTACATTTAATCATAACTTTTTTTTCATTTTTTATAATTTTATTTATTGAATCACCGTGAGAGCAGTTACAAAGCTTTCGGGTCTAAGTCTCGGTCATACAATGAAACACCCATACCTTCACCAGTTCCCATTCTCCACCACCAAAAACCCCAGTATACCCCCATCCCATACCCTCCCCCTACCTGTGGGGCAAATGATTTCCACATTACTCCCTCTCTCTACTTTGATCACATTCAATATTTTGTCACCAGACCCACCATTATTATTTGAGATTTTACCCCAACACTCAGATCTGCTAAAAAGGCAACAGTAGACAATTTGTGTTCTATTACTGGTTATGAATAACATATGATGCTGTGTGGCTGCAGTAGAACCATGTGATTTTGAAATTCCAAAATTTTAACACTTAAATCTGGAGGAATTTCTGCCAAAAGCCACTAAGTTTCAAGATTAGTTCCTGAGTCTCCGGGATCATGGCCGTTGAGCAGCTTGATCAGGAGCCAGAGAGGCCATTCGTGGGCAATGACTGGGGGTCTTGTTGGGACAGGGAGACCAGGACTGGCTCCACCCCCATTCTGTGAGGCCCAACAAGTTTTGTCACTGCAGGCCCAGACCTGATTGTCCAATGGCCTCTGGAGGATGACGGCCACTGAGCCCCCAAGGGGGAGCAGGCAGAGGGACAACACCCTTTCCCCCCTGGGGTGGCCCAGCGACAGTAACCTGCTGCGGGGTCCTGACACATTTCTGTCAAAAGCCACTGGGTTTCAAGATTTGTTTCTGAATCTCTAGGATCATGGCTGTTAAGCAGCTTGATCAGGAGCCAGAGAGGCCATTCGTGGGCGATGACTTGAGGTCTCGTTGGAGTGAGGAGGACAGGCCCGGCTCCCCTCCCCATCCTGTGAGGACCAACACGTTTCATCACTGTGGGCCCAAGCCTGACTGTCCAGTGGCCTCTGGAGGATGATGGCCACTGAGCTGCCAAGGGGAAGCAGGCAGAATGACAACAACCTTTCCTCCCTGGGGTGGCCTGGCGATAGTAACATTCTGTGGGGTCCGGACACAATTCTGCCAAAAGCCAGTGGGTTTTGAGATTTGTTTCTGAGTCTCTGGGATCATGGCCATTAAGCAACTTGATCAGGAGCCAGAGAGGCCATTCGTGAGTGATGACTTGGGGTCTCGTTGGGGTGGGGAGGACAGGCCCGGCTCCCCCCACATCCCGTGAGGCCCTGCGTGTCTCGTCACTGGGGGCCAAACGTGACTGTCCAGTGACCTCTGAAGAATGGCAGGCACTGGAACAGGCCAAGTCACGAAACCTATTCCCACCTGGGTTGGCCCAGCACTTGTAACCTACTGCAGGGACCGGACGCATTTCTGCCAAAAGCCACTGGGTTTCGAGATTTGTTTCTGAGTCTCTGGGATCATGGCCATTAAGCAGTTCAATCAGGAACAAGAGAGACCATGCCTCTAATTATATAGCTGAGCCAGAGGTGGTTTGTGGGTGTGTTTCCCACATACCTAACTTTTGGCCATTTACTTTCTTGGTAAACTTTGCCCAAGTTTTTGGGGTCTGGCCAAAGGCACAGCAGCAATTTTTGGGTATCCGGAAGTCTGAAGGCGCCATGAGGCTGCTGATGCACTCACCTCACAGGTACAGATTGACCTGCTGGCGGCACCATACCCCCATAATCATAACTCTTTAGAGTGCAAATTTGTCAGTTTGTGATTTAAGTAAAGCCCGGGTTGTTGTTGTTGTTGTTGTTGTTTTAAATTAAGTTGAGAGATACTTGTTATCTTATGAGTGTCCAACTTATTATGTCATGATTGTCTCCGATACTGTTCCAGCAATTCTCAAAGAGCCAAGCTCCTCATGTCTCTACTCTTTATCCTTGCTGTGTTAGTGTTCAATTTCATAACATTACTGCTGCAGTTTTACCTCTTGCTTCTGCATTTAAGGCAGAAGGAAGGAGGAAGTGCTGCCCCGACTGTCTGCTTTCTTCTAAACTACCATATGTGCCTTCTAAGACCTCTTTGAACAGAACACACTGTGCACATTCATTAACATTGCAAAACATCTTTAAACCCAATGAGAAAAATACTTATATCAGAAAAGCAAACATTGAAACATTTTTGAGCAAACAATGAAAATTTTTTCTTGATTCCAGCAATGCCTTGTAATATGTTAAATTAGATTGGGTATCACAAAATTAGAATGGGAATCACCAGTGTACATTTCCCACCACCAGTGGGGGGTCCCTCCCCTGTCCCTATGGCAAGCACTTCCTCTCTCTCTGTCTCTCTCTCTGTCTCTCTCTGTCTCTCTCTCCCTCCCTCCCTCTCCTTTCTCTCTCTCTCTCTCTTTCTCTCTCTCTCTCTCTCTCTCTCTCTCTCTCTCTCTCTCTCTCTCTCTCCCTTTTCCTCTTTTGGTCATTATGGTTTGCAGTACAGAGACTGTAAGGTTATCATGCATACTTTCAGCACTCAATTCTTATCTTGGGTAAATAATTTTTTGCATTCCGTGGGCTGTCTTTGTATTTTGGTTACCATTTCTTTTGAGGTACAGAATCTTCTTAGTTGAACGTAGTCTCATTTGTTCCTACTTGCTTCTTGATAAACAACCAGATTTCAAGTTCTGACATATAGGAAGGATAAACTTGAAGTTTGTATAAAATAGAAGTTATGGGAATATGAAAGCGAATTTGCAGTGGTTATGGATATTGCATCCTACAGACTGGCCTCTGTGACCACGTGGTTTGGCCCTAGTACATGATGAGTCCCGTAAATGTGCTTCTCATAGGTGCCCAATGCTCATCTCCCCGTATTGTATTGCCTGCAAATGATGTTGAACATATCCAATGGCTCTTTGCAGGAAAAAAATGATCCTTTCTCTTGTTTTAGCAAGTCACATATACTGGGTAATTTAAATAAATGATTAATGCTGCTAATCCATTTTTCAAACAGTTCCAGAAAAGATGCGTGTATTTTAAGCTAATGTCTAAAACTTTTAATATTCTTTCTTCTTTGGCCAGGCTGAAACAATATTCCAGCAAATCTGCCCTAATGAAGACTTCTGTCCACCCCCTCCAAATCCTGAAGACATTATCCTTGATGGAGATAGTTTTCAGCCAGAAACTTCAGAAGCCATACAAGACACCAACTCAAAGACTCCCAAGGAAAGTGTACATCTAGGAAACCCAGAGGAGTCCTCTGAATAACACTTATAACACTGGATACCCCATTTTGAGCATTCACTCTTCTCTCAGAATCTTCTGAGAGATGGAAGAACTGTGAAAAATATTAAAAATGTCAGTCAGTTAGTTGACATGCAGAATTTCCAAGGAAAGAACTTATAGAAGTCGAAAAGGATTTTCATTGAAGAGGATATTCTAAGAACACAAAATACTTATAAAGGACATTGACTTGCCTGCTTTAAGATACCAAACTTTTGTAATTATCATACAATAATCACAGATGTATTGAGTCCTATTAAGACTCATAGTAATAAAACTATGGATAAGAAAATAATTCTGTGCATTAATAATTCTGTTGTTCTAGAACAACTTTTGCTTCAGCACTTTATTCTTTATTTGAGAGTCATATCTTCAAAATTGGCCTACATATTTGCTTTGATTTTTTGAATTATATTTTCTTCATGGGTATGATTATCATGATACAATTTATAAAAGCATACATAAATGTACCTGGGAAACCAAAGTTTTGCCATATAGTCAGAGCTTATGTTTATAATAGTCTTTTTTTCTGTTGATAAATATTGAAAATTGCTCTATTCAAGTGTTTTGCATTTTAGAAGCAAATTATGAAGTCATTACTTATGTTTTAGTTTTAGTGATATTTGAATATAGGTTATTTATACACAGGAAAGCTTAATAATGAAAAAAATTATAAAAATGAGTGGAGAAATTGGATGGGTTAATCAGTATTTGGAAATTCTATAAAGTCAAATAACTGAAGCACAAGCCTAACTGTCTATGGAAATTATTCGTCCTGGCTGTACTACTGATGATTTTAGGCAGATTAAATAGTGCTGGCCTATAGTTTATCCACATGTAAGGTAGAAATGGTATTATTCTTTCTACTATCTAGAATTATTTTGAATATAAGTGCAATGTCATTATAAAAATAGTTTTTCTAAAAGTTATTTAAGAATTTCCCACAGACCTTGGATGATTATTAACATGCAGTAAATAATTGTTTGCTGAATAGATCACTCATTTCATTAAGCATTGTTTAGTGAGTACAAACCCAGCAGGGTTTAGGAGCTACTCCTGACTTTGTGCTCATCAGTCATTCTTTGAGGTGCTCAGCGGACGTTATGCAGTACAGGGATTGAACTAAGGGTTGGCTGAAAACAAGGCCTAAATATCTTTATTATCTCTCTGACCCTGCATTCAGATTTTAAAATTAAGGAATCCCATTCAAATTTTAAAAGTAAATCTATTTCCACAATTAGAGTTTTATAGTCTTATAGACCAATACACAAGTAAAATGGAATTATAGTCCTTGAATCTTAATAGGAAAACCCTCTACAAATTTTCTTATTTTTTCTCGTAGGTAAACCTAAAACTTCCAAGGAATCTGAATAGGATATGGCTATTGATAATCCATAATTTAAGGACTTAGCAAAACATCTTGGGGCTTCAGATAGACATTAAATCTAGTTCTGGTGATGGTGTACATGCTAATTTTTCCCAAATGCTAAGCTCTGAGAGCTGGAGATATGGATCAGTTATAGGGCAGTTAATTGTCTTGCATATGAGAGGACTTGAGTTTGATCCCTGTCATTGAAAAAATAAAGTTGAGGCCAGAGTGATAGCACAGCGGAAGGGTGTTTGCCTTGCATGAGGCTGACCCGGGTTCAATCCTCAGCATCCTATATGGTTCCCTGAGCACCACCAGGAGTGATTCCTGAATGCAAAGCCAGGAGTGACTCCTGAACATCGCTGGGTATGACCAAAAAATAAAGCTTAAAAAATGTAAAAAAGAGAAAAAATAAAGCCAAGCTCTGAGAGTTTCTTTCTTTTTAAACATTCACTTACACTTATTTAGATAAATTAGAAGTTTGCTTTTTGTAGTGTAGCCTATATTGTTTTCTATTGTAGCATGTCTACAAATAGAAAAGTTTTTTGTGGTGTTTTTTTTTGTTTTTTTGTTTTTTTTGTTTGCTTTTTGGGTCACACCCGGCGATGCTCAGGGGTTACTCCTGGTTCATGCACTCAGAAATCACTCCTGGCGGTCTCAGGGGACCATATGGGATGCTGGGAATTGAACCTGGGTCGGCCGTGTGCAAGGCAAACGCCCTACCCGCCGTGCTATTCCTCCAGCCCTGAAAACAGTTCTTAATCAAATATTTTACTGCAGTTGGACTTTGATATCTTAAAAGAAACTGGCTGACTCTATCAGGTCAATCACTCATAGAAGATAGAACCAAGCAATTTTGCCATTCCCTCACCTTCACAGCTCCCTACAGGTAATAAATCAGACACCAAAAAAAAAAAATTTTCCAGCTTCCGACACCACTTCTACCTAGACACTTTCTTTCTTCCCCTTTTGTAAGGTACAAATAAGGTCTAGAATCATAATCTACTTTGTTATTTGGATTCAAGGTTTTCTTAAGTCAAATCATGCTTTTTAAAACCCAATTTGGGTTTTAACACACTTAATGAGCACCGGGAATTGGTTCAGCCTCTCAATACCAGCAATAAAATACTTTCCACTTATATGAGTTTTGACTAACTACAATTGCAGTAAGTTGCACCAACTGTATCTAAGACTACAAAAATATGGTATTTTGGTGTAGTACTATTTAGAGTTAAGGCAACCTTAAAGCAGCATTCATGTTTCTGTAATTGCCAACCAAAAGAGTCCCAGAAAAAAAGAAAATCTGCAGCTATCCACTATAATATTGAACAAACTTGGAGATACTCATTGGTATCATGGCTGATCCCATATTCTACGCAATTTTTATCCACTAACCACCATAAGAATCTCTCTTACAAGTTATGCATTAAATATTGCTGAAATGTTTAGAAATTCGTGCATATGATTAGTGATGACTAAAATATAACACAGCTTGTTAAACTCGTGTTAAAGAACTCTAGATATCTCTTGTTGTCTTAGAATGTAATTGAATTTATTCTAAAAGTTTTTAGCTAGCTTAATTATTACAAATAAGTATTTTTCATAGTGTCGTGTCAAAAAGTAGCAACTTGGTTTTATTGTAAAACTGTAAGCCTGAAGTTGTATACCTGAAGCAGACTTTACTGATTAAAAATTTTTCAGGGGAGGGGGCATTTGGGGCCACACCCAGCAGTGCTAAAGATTCTTATACTTGGCTCCCTGCTCAGGAATGACCCCAGCTATGCTTGGGAGACCATATGTGATGCCAGGGATCAAACTGGAGTAGGTTGCATGCAAGGCAAGTGCCTTATCTCCTGCATTATCTTTCACAGTACTTTAAAATTTGAATATTGTTGTTATCAATGAATTTTGTTTTGTCATAATATGTTTAATTATGCATGGTTCTTATGAGCTAAGTTATAATATTGCTGAGTTTAGTGATCAATATGAAAACCAGTTACTAACCCTCTACCACTACTACACTGATTCTTATTGGTATGGCTTCCAAGAATACCATATCTACAGACATATAATAAATTTATATTTTTTCCTAGGAAAATTTAAATTTCCCCTATCTCATATGATACTTAGTAGGCTATCTTTAATAAATGGCTATTAATCTGTTGTAGCCATTGTCCTCAAGAAGACAGCCCTTTGCCTAAAGTCCTAACGATTTTCTAATGTCATTCAATTGTTACATAGAAATGATATTTTAAAACAGGGATTAAACAGTTTTCTTATAAATAAGTTATTTACTGATGTTGGCAATGGATAATTTTTCTCACAAGGTTAATTTTGTTATATCTTAAAAAGCATGAATACATGATGCTCGTAATTTGTATACTGTTACAATAAGTTTTCAGGTATAATAAAATAAGTCTTTTTAATGCATTTTAGATGTGGTATCCTATTTTTTCAACATTGAAATTATGGTATTATGGCAAGAAATTAAAAGATTGTCTTGAAATTTATTTTACCAGTCTAAATAGTAAATTATCACTTGTTTTGTTTCTAGATATGTGTCAACCACGTTAGGTTATAAATAAGCAAACATTACAGAATCTATCTTGTTGTCCACATATGCATTTATTTTTTTTCAATTTTGGTGATTCGCTGTGAGATATAGTTACAAGCTTTCATGTTTGATTTATAATCACACAATGATCAAACACCCAACTCACCAGTGCACATTCCCCACCACCAATATCCCCAGTATATTGGGTATATATGCATTTATAAATGCCCATTCTCACTGCCCTTTAACCTGTCTCCCAGTTCTGAAAGATATTCTCATGAATTGTATACTTAGTGTTAAACCAGGTCCAATTATTAATGGAGAACTGAAAGGACAAATGCCAGGTCCTCCAGAAAGAGTCCTGAAAATTGTCCTGTAGACTCGTAGACAAATGCTGTTTAAGCAAGTAACCTCAATGATATACAAGTAAAAGACTACCGTCCATCGAGGGATTCTTTAAATCACTTATGTCCACTTGCACTGCCTTAACCCCAACTTAAGAGTATGATTTAGAAGAAGACAGTAAATCCATCTCAGGTTTTTTAGCCACTAAATAATATTTTTGTTCATCAGTCCTTTATTTGGTGCTCCCTTCTCTATCTGAGCTGCCTTTTCTCCTAGCATGTACGGTTGGCCTCCAAACCATGGAGTGAACCTCCTTCCTGTACTTATCTTGGCTATTCTTGGGTGTTATTCTCCTATTTTGTTACTTTATGTTCCCCAGATGAATGCAATCTTTCTATGTCTGTCCCTCTCTGACTCATTTCGCTTAGCATACTTTCCATGTAGTATCACTTGTATGTAAATTTCATGACTTCATCTTTTCTAACAACTACATACTACTCCATTGCGTAGATGTACCAAAGTTTCTTTTACCAGTCATCTGTTCTCGGGCTCTCAGGTTTTTTCCAGATTCTGGCTATTGTAAAGAGTGCTGCAGTGAACAAACAAGTGCAGATGTCACTTCAACTATACTTTTTGCTTCTCTGGGATATATTCCCAGGAGTGATGTTGTTGGGTCAAATGGGAGCTCAATTTCTAATTTTTTGAGAAACGTCCATACTGTTTTCCAAAAGGGCTGAACCAGTCGGCATTCCCACCAGCAGTGAAGGATGGTCCCTTTATCGCCACATCTGCTCCAACACTGGTTGCTTTTGTTCTTTTGGATGTGTCCCAGTCTCTGTGGTGCGAGATGATATCTCATTGTGGTTTTGATCTGCATCTCCCTGATGATTAATGATGCAGAGCATTTTCTCATGTGCCTTTTTGCCATTCGGATTTTTTCTTTGAGAAAGTTTCTGTTCATTCCATCGCCCCATTTTTTGATGGGGTTGGATGTTTTCTTCTTGTGGAGTTCAACCAGTACTTTGTATATCCTTGATATCAACCCCTTGTCAGATGGGTATTGGGAGAATATTCTTTCCCATCCTGTAGATTGTCTTTGTATTTTGGTCACTCTTTCTTTTGAGGTGCAGAAGCTCCACGAGTAGTTAAGCAATTTTCGGGAAAAAGAAAATGGAAGGAATCAACCTCCCTAACTTCAAACTCTACTACAAAGCAGTAATAATTAAAACAGCATGGTACTGGAACAAAGGCAGAGCTGCAGACCAATAGAACAGGGTTGAATATACTGGCATCTCCCCCCAAACATATGATCATCTAATCTCTGATAAGTGATCAAGAAATGTGGAGTGGAGCAATGAAAGCCTGTTTAACAAATTGTGCTAGCAAAACTGGACAGCTACATGCAAAAAAGTGGGCTCAGATCTCTGGCTAACCCCATGTACAAAAGTAAGATTAAAATGGATTAAAGATCTCAACATCAGACCAGATACCGGATTGGCCTTCACGCCCTACCGAGGTCATGATTTGTCCCCCTCGAGCGACTCTCCAGCACGGCCATGGCTCCAGAGGCAAAAGGACTTAGTCCAGAGCCCAACAGCTTGCAGCAGAAAAGTGAATGGACCATGCATTCAACTATGGCTCCATGCCTCCCCAGGAGGAAAAGGATGTTGCTCCCTTCTGCCTCCCCCACTCCCCGCCACCTGCAGCAAGGTGGCCGCCACCTCAGAGCCTGTAGGAAAGCCCAGGTATGAGCCGGCAGTGACGGGGCAACTGCAGTCTCAAGGGAAGGGGAGTGGTACTGGTTCATCCTTCATGCCCTACCAAGGTCACGAGTTGCCCCCCATGAGTGGCTCTCCAGCACAGCCATAACACCAGACGCACAGAAACCAATCTCATAATGATCTGGCTCTTTGCAGAAATCCAAAATCATTATATAACATTATATGATTCTCATACCAGCTATAGAAAACAAAGTATTTCACAATGCCTTTTCAGCAATTCTGGTTGTTGGGGGGGGGGGGGAATTCTAAACAATAATGGTGCATCTTTTGTCTAAATAATGAATTTAATCAATGTAGAGAGAAGTTAAGTAGAAATCATCTGCCTCACAGGCATTGGGAGGGGTGGGAGGGGGGTATATTGGGGTTCTTGGTGGTGAAAAATGAGTACTGGTGAAGGGAAAGGTGTTTGATCATTGTATGACTGAGACTTAAACCTGAAAGCTTTGTAACTTTTCCCACAGTGATTCAATAAATAAATATTAGAAGAAAAATAAATAAAATTATGAAAAAGAAGTAAGGTGGAGTTCATGCCCAATTCAATCAGCTAATCAGTGGCTGAATAAATAGCAGTACTCCTACATTAAAAAAAAAGCATCAGACCAGAATCCGTAAGGTACATTGATGACAAAATTGGCAAAACTCTCCATGACATTGAAGCTAATGGTATCTTCAAAGATGTCACACCACTGGCCAAGAATGTGAAAACAGAGATAGACAAATGGGACTATCTATTTTGTTTTTTGTTTTTTAAAAAAAGAACTAATGAATCCATTGTAATAATGGAGTAAAATTATATGGTATGGATAGAGCGCATAATTTTAGGCATTTATCATTACTTGGACATGGATTTTTCCACAGTTCTTGGTTACTATAATCTGATACACTGTCGATTGCCTCGAGCAGGCCCCAGTAACGTCTCTTTCATCCTAGCCCTGAGATTATATTCAAGGCTCTTTAGGAGAATGAGACCCATCACTGTTACTGGTATTTGGCATATTTGGTGCGCCACGGGGAGTTTGCCAGACTCTGCCCTGTGGGCAGGCTATATTCGATAGCCTGCAAGTTTGTCCAGAGTAGGAATGAGATAATAAGATATCATAAAAAGATGTTCTGATAAGATGTCGGAGCTGCATTTTGTAATCTCTGAGTCTTGGCCATTGATGGGATTACACGGCGCCAGGGGGCCAGTTGGTGGGTGTGACCCCAGCCTACTGGAATTTGGAGGATCTGGGTGGAGGATGCTCGACTCCAATTCGAGTAGGCTTGGAGATCTCGGCCCCGGAACCCGCGTGGCTTTGTCCCTCTGCCAGTACCTTCATGTGTGCGGAGAGTGGTCTCAGCATGGTGGTGGCTGGTCCTGGAGGTACACTAAACATATATATATATATATATATATATATATATATATATATATCTTTTTTATAAATGTTTTTATGTTCTTGGGATAGATGAGTAGGAATGAAATTACTGTATTCATTTCTTAATTTTTGATGTTTTCTCCTTTGTTTAGTTTTTGTTTTTGTTTGGGGGATACACCCGGCTCTGTTCAGGGCTTACTCCTGGCTCTGTGCTCAGGGATCACTCCTAGTGGGGTTGGAGGACCATATGTGATACCAGAGATTGAACCTGGGTTGGCCCTGTGCAAGTCAAATGCCATACCCACTGTGGTATTACTCCAGCCCCTAGTTTTTTGCTCCAGAGAGAAAATCAAAACCTTCCTATAAAAAAAATGAAAATGAGAACACGAGCAACTAGAACTTGTGGAACACAGCAAAACTAGTGTTAAGAGGAAAGTTTATAGCTCTGCAAGTATTCATCAGGAAGATCACACATAACCTCACAGCTTAAGATCTTGGAAAATGACCAATAAAAGTATCCCAAATCTGGAAGAAGGAAGGAAATAATAAAAAAAAAAGAAATCATTGAGCTGGAATTTCCTTCCCCCAAAAAACAACCAAAAAACAGTCCAAAGGATCAAATAAACCAAGAGCTGGTTCTTTGAGAAAATAAACAAGACCAATAGAACACTAGCAAATCTTAGAAAACCCTAAGGACTCTTATAAAATAACTCCTAGAAACAATATATTTGTATCGAAGTCATATTACAAAATCAATACACAAAAGCTCATGACTTTTCTATATACAAATAATGAAAGAAAAGAAAAAGATATTAGAAAAAATCCTGTACACAATTGTACACAGAAAATCAAGTACCTCGGAATAAGCTTAAATAAAGGGGTGAAGGACCTATACAAAGAAAACTAAAATACACTACTTCAAGAAATAAAATAAGTGAGGAAATGGAGACACATCCACTGTTCGTGGACTGGAAGGATTAATATTGGCAAAATGGCAATACTCCCCAAAACATTATACAGATTCAATATGTTCCCTATACGGATACCGAGGGACATTTTTCAAAGATATCAAGAACTGCTGAAATTCACAAGGAATCACCTTCACCAACATCAAATGGTACTAGAAATAGTAGTAAATAAAACAGCATGCTATTGGAATAAAGACAGACCTGCAGATGAATGGAGTAGAACTACATATGCTGACAGAGACCCTGAATATATGATCACTTAATCTTTGATAAAGGAGCAAAAATATGAAATAAAGCAAGGAAAACCTCTTTAACATGTAGTGCTCTGAAATGTAGATAGCTACTTGGAAAAACTCAACTCTGTCCTCTCTCTAAAGTCAGGCAGAAAAACTCAGATCAAAATGGATCAGAGATCCTAATATCAGATACAAATCCATAAGGTACAAGGAGAGATATTTAGACAAAACCATGATATTGAAGCTAAAAGAATCTTCAAAATGAAAAACCACTTATCAAGCAAGTGGAAGCAAAGATAAACAAACGGGGCTACATTAAGCTAAGAAGCTTCTGCGCCTCAAAAGAAACGATGACCATTCTATGTATGTCCCTCTCTTTCTGACTCATTTCACTTAGCATGATACTTTCCATATCCATCCACTTATATGCAAATTTCATGATTTCACCTTTTCTAACAACTTCATTGTATTCCATTGTGCAGATATACCAAAGTTTCTTTAACCAGTAATCTGTTCTCGGGCACTGGAGTTTTCTCCAGATTATGGCTACTGTAAATAGTGCTGCAATAAACGTACAACTGCAGATGTCATTTCTACTGTACTTTTTTGCATCGGCGGGATATATTCCCAGAAGTGGTATTGCTGGTCAAGTGGCAGCTCATTTTCTATTTTTTTTTTTTTGAGAAACATCCTTATTGTTTTCCAAAAAAGGCTGTACCAGTCAGCATTCCTACCAACAGTGAAAGAGAATCCCTTTCTCCCCACATCCCCGCCAACACCAGTTTCTTTTCTTCTTTTGGATATGTGTCAGTCTCTATACTTTGAGATGATATCTCATTGTTGTTTTGATCTGCATGTCCCTGATGATTAGTGATGAAGAGAATTTTTTCATGTGCCTTTTGGCCATTCACATTTCTTCTCTGAGAAAGTTTCTGTTCATTTCATTGCCCCATTTTCTGATGAGATTAGATTTTTCTTGTAAAGTTCAACCAGTGCCTTGTATATCCTTGATATTAACCCATTGTCAGAGCAGACAGAATGACTACACTCGTTTGTGGAATATAAAATAACATAATAGGAGACTAACACCTAAGGATAGTATAGATAAAGGCCAAGAGGATTGCTCCACGGCTTGGAAGCTGGTCTCGTGCTAGGGTAAAAGGCAGTTGGAATAGAGAAGGTACCATTAAGTAAATGATGGTTGGAGGGCTCAGGAATGTAGATGCATGATGAAAGTAGAATATGGACCAAACATGATGACTGCTTAGTACCTGTATTGTAAACCATAACACCCAAAAGGAGAGAGAGAGTAAGAGGGAATGTGCCTGCCACATATGTAAAGGGTGGAAAGGGGTATTGGCGACAGGAGGGATACTGGGAAGATTGTTGTTGGAAAATGGGCACTGGTGGAGGGATGGGTACTTGAACATTGTATATTCATATACAAGTGTAATCACAAAAGTTTGTAGGTCTGTAACTATCTCACGGTGATTCATTTTTAAAAAAGAAAAGAAAAAGAAACAGTGACAGCCCACAGAATGCGAAAAATTATTTACTGAGTCTCCAAGTGATAAGCGGTTACTACCTAACATATATAAAGCACTGGTATAACTTTACAAGAAAAACAGCATCCAGCCTCATCAAAAATGAGGAGAAGAAAAGCACAAAAACATTTTCAAAAAATTAGAAATGGTTAAAACACACATAAAAATTGCTCCGCAGGCTGCAGCGATAGTCCAGCGGGTAGGGCGTTTGCCTTGCACACAGACGAGCCGGGTTCTATCCCCGGCATCCCATATGGTCCCTCAAGCACCGCCAGAAGTAATTCTTGAGTTCAGAGCCAGAAATAACCCCTGAGAATTGCCAGGTGTGACCCAAAAAGCGAAAAAAATTTGCTTCAAGTCGCTAATAATTAGGAAGATGCAAATCAAAACAACAATGAGATATTGTCTCACAACACAGAGACTGGTAAACAAGAAAGGAAAGTGCTGGTGCGAATGCAAGGACACAGGGACCTTCATCAATCGTTGTTGGGAATACTGACTAGTTCAGCCTTTTCGAAAAACAATATGGGGATTTCTCAAAAGACTAGAAATTGAGCTCCCATTTCACCCAGTAATACCACTTCTGGGAATATGCACTGAGGACCCAAAAACACACAGTAGAAATGCCATCAGAACTTCTTTGTTCATTAGAGCACTATTTACAATAACAGAATCTTGAAACAATCTGAGTTTCTGAGAACATATGGGTGGTTAAAGAAACTATGGTACATCTACACAATGCACTACTACACAGCTGTTTGAAAATAAAGTCATGAAATTCACTAATAAATGGATGGACATGGATAATATCATGCTGAGTGAAATGAATCTGAAATAAAGGGATAGACATAAAATGATTGCACCCATGTGTGGGGCATAAAATAACATGAGAATCATATCCAAAGACAATAGAAACAAGGGCCAGGGGACTTGTGCATGGTTCGGTGCTTGCCACGTGTGGGTGGGGAGGGCAGTGAACATAGATAAGTGACCATTATGACAATGATATTTGGAAATGATTACACTGAACAAGAACTGAGTAGGTAAAGGGATATATATGTCAACTTTTCAGTACCTGTATTGCAAACTGTATGGCCAAAATAAAAGAGAGAAAGAGATAAGAAAAGTGCATTGGGGGACATTGTCTGGTCCGAGAGAAACTGGGGGCATTGGTGGTGGGAAATGTATATTGTTGAAGGCAAGGATGTTGTAACGTTGTATGACTAGAAATCCAATCATGAACAACTTAATTTAATTTTTTTAAAGTCTTGGAAATAGCAATCAGGATAGAGAAAGAAATCAAAGAGATACAGATTGGAAAAGAGGAAGTCAAATTATATCCATTTACAGATGACTTTGAAGATACTTTGAAGACTCTAAAGAATCCACACAAAAACTCCTAGAAACAATAAACAAATAAGACAAATGGCCAAGCTATAAAGTCAATACACACAAAAACAGTCACGTTCCTATATACAAGTAATGAATCAGAGGAGAAAGAGTTCAGGTAGTCTGTCACATTTAAAATAGTGTCAAAAACATCAATTACCTAGGAGTCAACTTAAAATATTTTAGAGACCATGAAAATTTCAAGGAAAGAAATTGAAGATCTTCAAAAGTAGAAAAACAATCCACACTCCTGAATCAGGAATATCAAGATTGTCAAAATGACTACTGATTCGATGTAATTTCTATTCAAATTCACTGTCACTGTCCTCCCGTTGTTCATCGATTTGCTCGAGCGGGCCCAGTAGCGTCTCCATTGGAGACTTTGTTGTTACTGTGTTTGGCATATCGAATACATCACGGGTAGCTTGCCAGGCTCTGCCGTGCGGGCAAGATACTCTCGGTAGCTTGCTGGGCTCTCCGAGAGGGCTGGAGCAATAGCGCAGCGGGTAGGGCGTTTGCCTTGCACGCAGCTGACCTAGGTTCGATTCCCAGCAACCCATATGGTCCCCCGAGCTCTGCCAGGAGTAATTCCTGAGTGTATGAACCAGGAGTAACTCCTGTGCATCGTCGGGTGTGACCCAAAAAGAAAAAAACAACATTCCAATCATTCAAATTCAAACAATATTTTTAAGGATTAGAATATTCAATTGTATAATTTGTGTGTGTAATCATAAAGACCTCGCATAGCCAAAACCATATTGAAAAAAAGAAATTCCGGGACATCTTACTACCTAATTTGAATTTATACTATACTATAATCAAACAGTGTGGTACTGGAATTAAATCTCCCTGATAATGGGTCAGAATATAATATTCAAGAATTAACCACTATATGTATGGTCAACTAGTTTTTGGCAAAGAGCAGAGGAATAAAGACAACCTTTTTATCAAATGGTGCTGAGAGAATTGGATGACCCCAGGCAAGAAATTAAAGCTGAATCTATCTCACACCTCACCCGAAAGTGAACTAAGTGTGGATCAAAGACCTTGATAATCAGACATGAAGCTATAAAGTACGTTGAGGAAAATATAGGCAGAATTCTACAAGATCTAGACCTCAAAATAGTCTTAGATGAAATAATGCTATTGGCAAAAACTTCAGAATCAAAACTATACAAATGGGACTACATCAAACTTAACTAATTTCTATGTGGCAAAAGAAACAATGACTAAAACTAAACCAAAGCTAGCTGACTGAGATAAAATAGTCACACTGAGCACAGCAGATAAAGGGTTTATGTTCAGGATCTATAAATTACTCACTAAGATAAAAAAAATCCTCATCCAAAAAGGGGAGAAAGGAAATGAACAGACAGTTCTTTAAGAAACACCAATCAAATACCTACAAGCAAATGAAAATATCCTCTTGACTTATTATTAGGGAAATCCAAATCAAGACAATGAGATATCATCTTATAACAATGAGAACAGCACATATCAAAAATACTTGGAACAATCTGTGTTGGTGGGGATGTGGTGAAAAAGGACCCCTTATTCACTGCTGGTGGAAATGTCATTCCAACCCTCATGGAAATGGGAGTGTACTCAGTAAACTCAGAATTGAGCTCTCATATGACCTAATAATTCCACTTTTGAGTATTTATCCCCAGGACAGAAGACATTCATCCAAAAGACATATGCACTCTATTATTCACTGCAGCACATAGTACAATAGCTAAGATTTAGAATAAACCAGATTTCCAAGGAAAGATAGCTGGATCATGAGTGTGTCATGGTGTACATACACAATGGAATACTACACAGCTGTAAGAAACAACGAAATCACACATTTCACTGCAATATGGATGAAACTGGAAGGCATCATGTAGTGATAAATTAAGTAAGACAGAAGGAGAAGGATAAAGACAGAATAATGTCACTTATATGTGGTATTTAGAATAACTGGAAGACGAAATGCAATATTTTAAAAAGGTAGTGCCCAAATCAACGTTGGCCCCATTGTTTAGGGAGGAAAAAGGAACATAGAGTGGAGATGAAGGGTAGAAGATACAGATGAGAAGCAATGGGTGCCGTGTCGTGAGAGTAAGGTACAATGTTAAGGATTAATATAGCCAAATATCCAAACCATAGCGTCAACAACACTGAAATCAAGAGAACCAAACTTTAACAACTGAACTTAGAAAGGTTCCTGTAAAGATGGTAGTTTGAGGCGGGTGTAGATATGGTAGAGTACCTGGGAATATAGGCGGAGCAGGGAAGTTGACACTGGTACTGTGATTGGTTCTGTAATATTGAATGCCTAAAACTCAACTATGAATAACAGTAACTTTGTAACTCAAATATGAATAAATTTGTAAACTTTGAAAGTATGCATTGAAGAACCCAAAACTTTCAGAAGTAATAAACCAGTACAGAAAAGTAGAGGTGTATAAAACTATCACACAAAAATATGTGTTATTCCTATGTGCAAATGATAGAGAAGAAATAAATTAAAAGACCAACCCCATTCATTGGGCTGGAGCAATAGTGCAGAGGGTAGGGCATTTTCCTTGCACGTGGTTGACCCGGGTTTGATTCCTTCACCCCTCTCAGAGAGCCCGGCAAGCTACCGAGAATATCCCACCCACGTGACAGAGCCCGACAAGCTCCCCGTGGTGTATTCGATATACCAAAAACAGTAACAAGTCTCACAATGGAGACGTTACTGGTGTCCGCTCAAGCAAATCGATGAACAACGGAGGACAGTGCTACCCCATTTAAAATATTGTCAAAACATAAAATCAGTGGGAATCTACTGAATACAGGATGTGAAAGACTTTTATATAAAAACTCTGTCACCATTGAAAGAAATAGAAGGGGATATTAGAAAATGTAAAAATTATTTCATCTTCATGGATTGAAAGAATTAATAGTCTGAAAATGTTTATACTACCAAAAACTCTATAGAGATTTATAACAATTTCCATCAAAATTCTGATGACATTTTTCAAAGGAATTAGAACAAGCAATGATAAAATTTGTATTGAATCAGACAATATTGTGACTAGCCAAACAAAACATGGAAAAATTAGGAGATTTTGCAATATCTGGCATTAAACTCTACTATAAATCTATAGAAATCAAAACACCATAGTACTGGAATGGGCTGACAGACCTATGAATCAGAAATGAGATAACAGTTATAAACCTCAGATTCACTGAAAATTAATCTATGAAAAGAGATGGGTGCATGAGGTGTAAAATCTATTTAACATATGCTGGGTAAAATGGAAAACCACTTGTAAATAAACTGGATCCATAATACACACCATATAGAAAAATTAATTCGGAGTGCACCAAGACCTAGAGATTTGACCAGAAACCACTTAGGAGAACACAGGCAGAACTCTTGGGGATATGGAGCTCAAATGCATCTTCAGTGACTAGTTTCTACTGGCAAAGATGCAAAACAAAAATCAAGTGGGACTATGTGAAATTAAAAATATTTACAGGACAAAAAAACTCGGGCTAAAATAAGAGACACCCACCCTACTGATTGTGAAAACATATTTGGACATCATCCTTTAAATAAAAGATTAACATCCAAAATTAATAAAGGACTTATAAAGCTCAGGAACAACAGCAAAAATAAATAACCCCAGCAAAAAAATTGTGGTAGAGTAGACACATCCTCGCAGAGGGCATATAGATAGCCAATAAGCATATGAAAAATTGTTCACTGTTCATTTATTATCAGGGAAACACAAATGAAAAACAATAAAAGTATCACTTAACACAATGAGAATGGCATATATTAAAACTGGAAACAGCAAGTGTTGGTGGGGTTGTGCTGAAAAAGGAGCCCTCACTCTCAATGTTGGTGAGAATGTCACCTAGTACAGAATCTAGGAAAAACAATGTGGCAATTTCTAAACAAAGTAAGAATAGATAGCAAAAAAGTCAGAGAGATTATACAGCAGGTAAGGCAATTTCCATGCATGTGCCAGACCCATGTTCAATTCCTGCCATCTGCTACAGTCTCCTGAGCACTCCCAGGAGTGATTACTTATTAGTGCAGAGCCAGGAGTAATCCCTGAGCATCATCACATGTGGCAGAAAAAAAATATAATGGAGTTCCAATTTCCTAGCTATACAAATTATAAATATTATCCCTGAGACAAAAAAAAATTAATTATAAGAGCTTTACCTGTATTTATCACAGTTATTAGTATAATTATCCCAGTTATTAAACTAGGATATGGAAGCAAGCCAAATGTCTAACAATAGAAGAATGGATAAAAAAAATTGTTTTATACACACACACGCACAAATACAAATACTATGCGTCCAAGAAAAATAAAGCCATTTAGCTCACGGCAACTCTGATCAAATGGAAAGGCATGCTGAGTTCAGCCAGTGACAGAAAACAAATTCAAAATGATCTTATTAATCTCTGGTATAGCAAGAAACAAATCAAGGATATGACCAATATAGACCAAAATAAACATTTGCATATTTGCACAAGGATTACAGACCTGAGAGTAACAAACTGTGGGGGTGGAAATGAGGAGAACAATTAGGTCAATTAGAAGTAACAAAGGGACATGGGTGGAGGGGTTGGAACACATGGGTGGTGGATAAGGGAGGCAGCAGTATGCACCCAACCATAACATTGATCAACAATGAATGTGGGAGTGGGTGAAAAGGAAGGATATTTGGACAAGGATTGATATAAGGACATTCATTGGTGGTAGTATATAACTTTGTACATCTATAGCATAAACTTAAAAAGTCTCATAACTTAACAATGAAAAATTTTAAATTCTATCCTCTTTCTTATTCTAATTGTATCTTTGGTGTTTTCTGTAATGTGTAAAATGGTTATTTTCGCTTGCAGGTTTGCGGGGGAATGCATCCCTTTCCCGCAGCCCATGTGCACAGCCCTTTTCCTGTGGGCACAGTACTCTGGAGGAGACTTGGGGGAACACCTGCCCAAGTTCCTCCAGACCTCCCACCCACGTCTCCAGGGCCCCACCCTCCTCTGAGATTCCTAGGTCAGTGCCTCTCTGGGACCAGCTGGGGACGTGGGTAGCTTCCACGTAGGGGGCGTGGCCTCCCCCAGAGTGGGCGTAACCTTCTCCGAGGCAGCACCCTCAGTTACATTTTCCACTCCCAGGGCTCTCCACTCCCATCCCAGCCTTTCACCTAATTCTGTGGAAAAAATCCTGGCCACCTCAACTACAATATAATAATAATCTACTGGCCTACTCCAATTCTAACAAAAGACCAGTATGCAAGAAGCTGTATAAGCCCAATATTAAAGAGCACCTCCTCCAACACTCATTAGATGCTCCTCATAAGCCAAAGAATAATGCCTGAGAGGAAGGTAAGATTCTAGAAAGGGAAAAGGGTGACCACCATCAACCGACCTTGTCCAGAAACTTTTCCCATGATAAGAGGGAACAGTGCTAGTGAATTCCAAGGTTTTACCTCTCTATATAAAAAAAAAAAAAAACAGCATGAAGAAACAGCGCAAATTCCCACTACAAGGAAAGGACGAAGAAAAGAGTCCCGAATAACCAGGGTTATCCACATATATGCTCTCTCTGATAAAGAATTTCGAGATAAAATTCAGAGGATGTTCAAGGCACTACTTAAAGAATCAATGGAGGAGACGTCCAGAAAATTAAAGGAAGAAATGAAAGAAGCAGTAGAATGGATAATCGAGGAAATACAGGAAGAAATGAGAGCACAAATTAAAAAGATACAAAAAGAAGTGTCACAAATAAAGGATTCGGTAGACAAAATTAAAAACTCAGTGGCTGCCCACAGCAGTAGAATGAATACAGCTGAAGACAGTTTGAAGAGGAGCAACAGAAATCATATAGGGAACAAGAAACAATGGGAAAAGACCTTCAAAATAGTTGTAAGGAGAATCAGAGACCTAGGAACAACATTAGAATCATCGGAGTACCAGGAGGACAGGGAGGCAACCCCAATGAAAAAGCAACAGTCAAAGAAATCATTGCTGAAAAAATCCCAGAGTTAAAGAATGCAGACATCTAGATCCAAGGAACCAGAAGGATGCCAGCTAAAAGAGACCCTAATAAAAACACTCCAAGGCATATCAGAAAAAATAATGGGTGCTGTGGATAGAGACACAATACTGCAAGCAGCAAGGTCAAAGAAGGAAATCACATACAAAGGAGCAACACTTATATTTACAGCAGACCTATCAGAGGAAACCCTCCAAGCCCAAATACAGTGGTGGGATACAGTGAAAAATCTCGATGAAATGAACGCCTCAACAAGAATACTTTATCCAGCTAAAATCTCACTCAAACTCGATGGAACTATACACCATTTTGTAGATAAACAATAGCTAAGGAACTTATAGACTCAAAACCAAATCTAAAAGAAAGATTAAAGGGGGTCCTGTAAGAGAAGAAGGAAACACTTATAAAAACAACCAACCCCGACAGAAAGATGGCACAAAACCCCATGACAATAATCTCTCTCAACGTCAATGGTCTAAATGCACCAATTAAGAGACACAGAGTGGCAAAATGGATCCAGAAACTGAAACCAATATTCTGCTGTCTACAAGAAACTCATCTGAACAATTAGACAAACACAGACTCGATGTTAAAGGATGGAAAACAATCCTGCAAGCAAACAGCCCCCTAAAAAAATCTGGGGTGGCCATACTAATATCCGACAAGATAAATTCAGGTTGAAAAAGATTAAAGGTACAACGAAGACCATTTTCTATTCATCAAGGGATAGGTACAACAGGAAGAAATCACGCTCTTAAATATATACACAAATAACGAGGGAAGAGCTAAATACTTAAAACAACTGCTAACAGATTTTAAGGAGGACATTGCTAGCAACACAATAGTAGTTGGAGACTTCAACATCACCTTATCACTTCTGGACAGATCAAGAAGAACAAACTCAGCAAGAAAACATTGGATTTGAAGAAAGAAATAGAAGAGAGAGGACGAATAGGCCTATACAGGGCTTTACACCCCCAAAACAAAGAATACACATTCTTCTCCAGTGCACACGGAACATTTTTTTTTAAAATAGACCACATGCTAGGCCACAAAACATACCTCAATAGAATCAGGAAGATAGAAGAATTATCAACAATCTTTTCAGACTTTGATGTGCTGAATATAGAAGCGAATTACACAAAGAGACCGAGAAACAAACCAAACACCTGGAAATTAAACAACTCAATGTTGAACAATGAGTCGATCAGGAAGGAAGTCAAAGACAAAATCAAAATATACCTGGAAACAAATGAGAATGAAGATACAAGCTACCAGAACTTATGGGACACTACTAAAGCCGTGTTAAGGGGAAAATTTATAGAGTTGCAAGCATTCCTAAGAAAAGAAGAAAGGGCCTACATAGATAACCTAACCACACAGCTCAAGACCTTAGAAAAAGTCCAACAAAAGGAACCCAATCCCGGCCGAAGGAAAGAAATAATAAAACTTAGAGGAGAAATTAACAAAAAGAAAACCCAAAAAACAAGAGCTGGTTCTTTGAGAAAATAAAGAACATTGATAAACAAGTAGCAAGACTCACAAAGATAGAGAGAGAACCCTAATAAACCTAATAAATCAAAAATGAAAAAGGGGACATCACAACAGAAACCAATGAAATTCAAAAGATCATCAGAGACTACTTTGAGAGTCTGTATACCAAGAAACTAGAGAACGTAGAAGAAAGGGATAAATTCCTGGATTCCTTTAATCTCCCAAGATTGAACCAAGAAGACTTGAGATACTTGATAGACCCATTCATATCAAGGAAATTGAAGCGGTAATCAAAATTCTTCCAAAAAAGAAAAGCCCAGACCCAGACAGGTTCACTAGTGAATTCTTCCAAAGATTTAAAGATCTTTTGCCAGTTCTCCTTAAGCTTTTCCAGGAAATTGAAAAAAAAAAACAGGAACTCTCCCAAACATCTTCTATGAGGCACATATCTCCCTAAGACACCATTAAGAAAGAAAACTATAGGCCAACATCCCTGATGAACACGGATGCGAAGACCCTCAACCAAATATTAGAAAATAGAATCCAACAACTCATCAAAAAGATCATACAACACGACCAAGTGGGATTCACCCTGGGTATGCAAGGATGGTTTAACATTCAGAAACCAATCAACATATTACATCATATCAACAAAAGCAAAGATAAAATCCATATGATCATATGAATAGAGTCAGAGAAAGCTTTTCACAAGATCCAGCACCCGTTTATGATGAAAACTCTCACCAAAATGGATTTTGAAAGAATTTTCCTCAAAATAGTAAAAACCATCTAGGACAAACCCATGGCAAGCATTATCCTCAATGGAGAAATACTAAGGGCCTTCCCTCTAAGATCAGGGACATGACAAGGATGCCCACTATCACCACTTCTGTTCAATATAGTACTGGAAATACTTGCAATAGTGATTAGGCAAGGAAAAGACATTTAAAAAATCCAGGTAGGAGAGGAAGAAATCAAGCTATCACTATTCGCAGATGATATGATAAAATATCTCAAGAACCCTAAATCCTATACCAAGAAACTCCTAGAAACAATAGACTTGTACAGTATAGTTTCAGGCTATAAAATGAATGCCCAAAAATCCATGGCCTTCCTATACGCAAATAATGAGACAGAAGAAGATGACAGGAAAAAAACAATCCCGTTCAAAATTCTGTGCCAGAAAATTGAATACCTAGGAATCAGCCTAATTTAAGAGGTAAAGAAGCTCTACAATGAAAACTACAAAACGCTACTCCATGAAATAAAAGAGGATATGAAGAAAATGGAGAAATATTGCCTGCTCATGAATAGGAAGAATTAACATTGACAAAATGGCAATACTTCCGAAATCATTATACAGATTCAATGCAATCCCTATAAAGATACCCATGAATTCTTCAAAGGATTGGGTCAAGCACTCTTGAAGTTCATATGGAACAACAAACGCCCATGAATAGCTAAAGCAATTATTGGGAAAAAGACGTGGGGAGGCATTACCCTCCCCAACTTCAAACTCTATTACAAAACGGTAATAATTAAAACAGCATGGTACTGCAATGAAGGCAGGGCTGCAGACCAATGGAACAGGGTGGAATATCCGTACACACAACCCCAAATTTATGAACATCTAATCTTTAATAAGGAAGCAAGAAATGTGAAGTGGAACAAGGAAAGCCTCTTCAACAAATGGTGCTGGCATGACTGGACAACCACATGCAAAAAATGGGATTAGACCTCGACCTAACACCATGCACAAAAGTCAGATCAAAATGGATTAAAGATCTCAGCATCAGGCCAAAATCCATAAGGGACATTGAAGACAAGGAAAGCAAAACGCTCCACGATATTGAGGCTTATGGTATCTTCAAAGACGACACTCCACTGACCAACCAAGTGGAAACAGAGATAAACAAATGCTACTGTCTTAAATTAAGAAGCTTCTGCACCTCAAAAGATGCAGTGACCAGAATACAAATACAATCTACAGAATGGGAAAGGATATTCACCCAATAACCATCTAATAAGGGGTTGATATCAAGGATAAACAAAGCACAGGTTGAACTCTTCAAGAAGAAAATATCCAACCCCATCAGAAAATGGGGTGATGAATTGAACAGAAACTTTCTCAAGGAAGAAATATGAATGGCCAAAAGACACATGAAAAAGTGCTCTTCATCACTAATCAGGGATGTGCAGATCAAAACAATTATGAGATACCATCTCACACCACAGAGAGTGACACACATTGAAAAGAACAAAAGCAACCGGTGTTGGCGTGGATGTCTGGAGAAAGAGACCCTCCTACACTGCTGGTGGGAATGCCAACTGGTTCGGCCCTTTTGGAAAACAGTATGGACAGTTTTCAAAAACATTAGAAATCGAGCTCCCATTCGACCCAGCAATACCACTTACGAGGATATATCCTGGAGAGGCAAAAAAGCATAGTTGAAATGACATCTGCACTTGTATGTTCATTGCAGCTCTGTTTACCATAGCCAGAATCTGGAAAAAATCAGAGTGCCCGAGAACAGATGACTGGTTAAAGAAACTTTGGTACATCTATACAATGAAGTACTATGCAGCTGTTAGAAACGATGAAGTCATGACATTTACATACAAGTGGTACTACACGGAAAGCATCATGCTAACTGAGATAAGTCAGAAACAGAGGGACAGACATAGAAAGATTGCAATCACCTGGGAAACATAAATAACAAAATAGGAGACTAACATCCAAGAGTCGTCGAGATAAGCACCAGGAGGTTCACTCCATGGCTTGAAATCCAGCCACACATGCTAGGGGAAAGGGCAGCTCAGATAGAGAAGAGAACACCAAGTAAAGGGTGTTGGGAGGATACTCCCAGGATGGGAGATGCATGCTGAAAGTAGACTATAGACCGAACATGATTGCCACTCAGTGCCTCTTTTGCAAACCTCAGCAACCAATAGGAGAGAGAGAACAAAAGGGAATGCCCTGCCACCGAGGCAGGATGGGATGGGGGTGGCGTCGGAGGGGAGGAATACTGGGACCATTGGGGGTGGAGAGTGGGTACTGGTGGTGGGATGGGTACTCGACCATTGTATAACTGAAACCCAAGCACAAAAATTTGTAATGTCCAACAACTGTATATCATATTGTTTCACTAATAAAATTTTTAAAAAATAAATAAATAAAATGGTTATTTTCACATAACTGTTCAGTGTCTGACTAGTTCAGAAAATGAGAAAATAATGAATATATATTCACTTTTTCACAGCTAATCATCACATATTAAATTGATTATCTTTTATTCTAAAATTGTGTTTTACATGTGCAAAATTACGAGAAAACTGTTTTATAATGTTAACCAGAAAAATTACAAACCGGCAACATTATTTTTAGTCCCTATATCTTTTTTGGGGGGAAATGTACTGTTTATAGAATCTCAATTTTTTTTTGCAAGTATTTACTCACATGAGGGGCTGGAACGATAGCACAGTGGGTAGGGCGTTTGCCTTGCAGGCAGCCAAACTGGGATCGCTTCCCAGCATCCCATATGGTCCTTGAGCACTGCCAGGAGTAATTTCTGAGTGCAGAGCCAGGAGTAGCCCCTGTGCATCTCTGAGTGTGACCGAAAAAGCAAAAAAAAAAAAATTACTCACATGATTTTAGATAATATTTTTGATTTCCCTTAGAATACCAAGGAAAATTATATTTTATTGGTGATTTACCTTTCCCTAATCTTCTGTTCAAATAAATGTTTTCTCGTATTTGTTTTTTGTCCACTCAAGTTCATTCCTTACGTTTTAATATTTATATTTTATTTGGTTAAAATTCTAAATTGATTTCAGTCATCATTGTAAATTCCAAATTGAAGTGTTCTATCATAAGTCCTCTAAAAAGATACTAGTTAAATTCACAAATCTAGATTACCTGATGCACTGAGACTGTCTTTGGTTGACAATCACCAGTGCTTCCCTTGTAAACATAATAATCTTTATACCCAAGATACTCTAATGCCCCAATGTCATTTCCTTCTGCCACTCAATACCTAGAATTAGCTTAGACATCCCTGCCTCAGAGACTTGGCCCAAAAATAGCACAGCGGATAGGGCGTCTGCCTTGCACGCAGCCAACATGGCCGACCCGAGTTCGATTCCTCCGCCCCTCTCGGAGAGCCCGGCAAGCTACCGAGAGTATTCGATATGCCAGACACAGTAACAACAAAGTCTCCAATGGAGACGTTACTGGGCCCGCTCGAGCAAATCGATGACCAACGGGAGGGCCTTTACTTTTACTTTACTTATTTATTTATTTATTTATTTATTTTTACTAATGAATCACCGTGAGGTACAGTTACAGGCTTACAAACAAACTTTCATGCTTGCGTTTCAGTCACACAATGATCGAGTACGCATCCCTTCACCAGTGCCCATTTTCCATCACCAATGGTCCCAGCATCCCTCCCACTACCCTCACCCCATCCCTCTCACTACCCTTCCATCCTACCCTGTCTCTGTGGCTGGACAGTCCCTTTTGCTCTCTCTCTCTCTCTCTCTCTCTCTCTCTCTGTTGTGGTTTGCAATAGAGGTATTAAGTGGCCATCATATTTGATCCATAGTCTACTTTCAGCACGCATCTCCCATCCCGAGCGGGTCCTCCTAGCATCCTTTACTTTGTGGTTCCTTCTCTATCTGAGCTGCCTTCTCCCCCAGCATGCCAGCATGTGAGGCCGGCTTCAAAGCTGTGGAGTGATCCTTCTGGTACTACTCTCTACTATTCTTGGGTATTAGTCTCCCATTCTGTTACTTTATATTTCACAAATGAGTGCAATCTTTCTGTCTGTCCCTCTCTTTCTGACTCATTTCTCGTAACATGAATCACAGTGAGAACAGTTATAGTTTTCAGGTTTAAGTCTCAGTCATACAATGATCAAACACTCATCCCTTCACCAGTGCACATTTTCCACCACCAAGAACCATAGTATACCCCCGCTCCAGTGTGGCAGATGATTTCCACTTTACTTTCTCTCTCTACTTTGATTACATCAATTTTTCGACAGAAGACCTAGTTATTATTTGGAATTTCCCCCCAACATTCAGACCTGCCAAGAAGGCATCATTAGATAATTTGTTTTCTATTGCTCATAATGAAGAGCATATGATGTCTCGTGGCCGCAATAGCAGGCGCGCTATCCAAAAAGTTAATTTATGGAACTTCTACCATGCAAATTCTTAGAATTAGCCCCACTTCTCCTTTCCCAGGATAGGCCCACATTTCTTATATGCATCTCACTCTTCACATGATTGGCTCAGAATATTTTATATACAACACACTCCCTTCTCAGAGTTGCTTACACATCTCCTTTTTGCCCACCTTTCAGAATTAACTAATCTACATGAGGCAGAAATTTTTGGCCTAGACATCCCAGGTAGGAATAATGTAACAATATAATAAATATAAAATAAAAAGCTTCCCCCTAAATGCTGAGCAACTTCTTACTCTGAAGGCCTTTACTTTTTCAGCCTGAAGCATGTTCCTTACTTTCACTTAATCATCTGATTTCCCTAGTAACTCTCTACCATCCCACAACTCGGAACCAGCAGGTCTAGAACGAGTTCCTCTTTTTTTTTCACAAATCTTTTATAATAAGGCTGCTGTTTTTATTAAAAGTGAAAGGAGGGATAGTACAGTTGACAAGACGCTAATCTTGTAAGCAGCTGAGTCTGGTTCCACGTGGAACTGCCATAAACACTGAGAGAAGTAATCCCTGAGTACAGAGCCAGAAGTAAGCCAAGAACACATCTGGGTGTGTCCCAACGTGGCACTCCCACTCCCCATACACCGCAGCTCCAGAAGATAAAGTGTTTTTGAAGTTCTTTTGAACATTTAAAGCAGTTCCAAATATTAACCCTAGATGGTGATAGTGACTTTCTAATAAAATATTTTCAAGATCAGATTGCTACAAAATGGTGGTGGACGGGAAATGGATGGTTCACAATTCAAACAAATGTCTAAAATGTTAATAATTTTAAATAATTAGGGTTAAGTTTTTAAATTAAATTGTTAAGATATCAAGATTTGATAGTTGTAATGCAGTGTAAATTTGTAGCTCAAATCAAATCTCAGAGAAAGAAATTTGACTTCCATTTTTTTTTTGGCCTGAGATCCATCCTCTGAGAGATTAGGGCTAAATCTTGGCTCTTTGTTCAAAGTTATTTTCTGGAAAGTCTCAGGGGACTATATGTGGTATAGGGTATTGAACTCAGGTTAGTGGAGTGCAAGAAAAATGCCTTACCTGCTGTACTATCTCTTTGATCCCTTCAGTAACAGCGTTTTATACCTGGAAATGCTTTTGAAATAAAATATGGAGCTGAATATCAATCACTAACAACTTTCACAGAGAAAAGAGCTCTTATTTTATTCTAATTAATATTTATTAAATTATCTTTATAATTATCAAGGCAGATCAAATTTTAATTATAAAATTTTTCTCCAGATATATTCTAATATGTTTTTTCCTTATCATTGGAGTTTATCTTAGATCTCACACTTTTTTTTCAGGAGTATTAAAATCTTTTTTTTTATTAGTGAAACACCATGAAGTACGTTCGTGTACATTACAACTTTTAGTGCTTGGGTTTCAGTTATACAATGATCGAGTACCCATCCCTCCACCAGTGCCTACTCTCCACCCCCAATGATTCTAGTATTCCTCACCCTCCACGCCACCCCCATCCTATCCTGCATCTGTGGCATGGCATTCCCTTTTGTTCTCTGTCTCCTATTGGTTGCTGAGGTTTGCAAAAGAGGCACTGAGTGGCAATCATGTTCAGTTTATAGTCTACTTTCAGCATGCATCTCCCATCCTGGGAGTATCCTCTCAACACCCTTTACTTGGTGTTCTCTTCTCTATCTGAGCTGCCCTTTCCCCTAGCATGTGTGGCTGGACTTCAAGCCATGAAGTGAACCTCCTGGTGCTTATCTCGACGACTCTTGGATGTTAGTCTCCTAATTTGTTACTTATGTTCCCCAGATGAATGCAATCTTTCTATGTCTGTCCCTCTGTTTCTGACTCATCTCAGTTAGCATGATGCTTTCCATGTAGTGCCACTTGTATGTAAAAGTCATGACTTCATCTTTTCTAACAACTGCATAGTACTCCATTGTATAGATGTACCAAAGTTTCTTTAACCAGTCATCTGTTCTCGGGCACTCTAGTTCTTTCCAGATTTTGGCTATTGTGAACAGTGCAACAATGAACATAGAAGTGCAGATGTCATTTCGGCTATACTTTTTTGCCTATCCAGGATATATTTCCAGGAGTCGTATTAACCTCTAAAGTGAGCATTGTTAATAAAAATAGTATCCATAACTCAATAAGGATACACTTGGAAGTACTAAGGGGTTGGGGGACATGTACTACCAAGGAACTAACTTAGATACTGGCATATGCTAGGAATGTGCTCTACTGCTTTGGTTTTCTTTTGCATTTTGTCTTCTAACTCCTTTATCAGAAATCCCTGATATCAGACAAATTCAGGAAACTTTTATAAATTATAGCATAAAACAGTGTATTATGTGTAAAATCTCTCTTGTTATCAAAAGATGTATATAAAGTTTTATGGTATCCCCGCCGGTCTTCTGTACAGATGCAACCATCTGGGCGCCCCCAACCAGCCCTGGCCAGAACTCTCCATCGCCTGCCACCCGGACATATTCCTGAGGGCAGCTGTCCTGAGTTCCATCGCAAGCACCCGCCCATCTAGCTCCTGCTGGTCTTCTGTACAGGTCCGTGAGCCCCAGGACTAGCATTCGGACCAGCTGGGGGAGAGGGGTGGCCTGTACTGTAGGGGGCGTGGCCTCCACAGGAGTGGGCGTGGCATTCTGTGTGGCTGCACTTATATTCCCCCTTACCAGCACTCTTGACTCACATCCCAACCTTTATCACCTAATTCTGTCGAAAATGTCCTGGCCACCTCAAACACACTGCAACAATAGTCCACTGGCCTACTCCAATTTCATCAAAGACCAGTGTACACTAGAATCTGTACAAGCCCAATTTAAAAGAACACATCCTACAAAGCTTCACTAGATGCTTATCATAAGTCACAGATAAATGTCTGAGAGGAAGTACATATTTTAGAAAGGGAGAAGAGTGGCCACCATCAACCGAGCTCATCCAGAATCCTTTCCCGCAATAAGAGGAAACATTGTCAGTGAACTGGAATGTTTAACCTCTATACAACCACAGCAACATGAAGAAAGAGTGCAAATACCCACTAGGAGGAGAGGATGAAGAAAAGTGTCCAGAATCCTCAACAGGGGTTACCCACAAATACGATCTCTCCGATAAAGAATTCTGAGATGAAATGCTGAGCATGTTCAAGGAATTCAAAGAACAATGGAGCAGACATCCAGAAAATTAAAGGAGGAAATGAAAGAAACATTAGAACAGACAGCCAACAAAATACAGGAAGAAATGAGAGCATAAATAAGAAAGCTACAATCAGAAGTGTCACTAATAAAAGTTTCAGTAGATGAAATAAAAAAACTCATTAGGTGCCCTCAACAGTAGAATGGCTACAACCGAAGATAGAATCAGTAAGCTTGAATATGAGCACCAGAAATCGCACAGGCAGCAACAAACAATGAGAAAAAAAACTCAAAATAGCTCTAAGGTAAATCAAAGAACAAGAAAATTATTCCAAGAGGAACAACATTAGAAAAATCAGCGTATCAGAAGGACAGGGTGGCAACCCCAATGAAAAAGCCACAGTTAAAGATATCAATACTGAAAAAGTTCCCAGAGTTAGAGAATGCAGGCATCCAGATCCAAGAAGACAGAAAGATGCCAGCTAAAAGAGATCCTAATAATAACACTCCAAGGAATATCGTAATCAGAATGATGGATGCCATGGATAGAGACACAATACTGCAAACAGCAAGGTCTAAGAAGGGAAATCACATACAAAGGAGCACCCCTTAGATTTACAGCAGAACTATCAGAGGAAACCCTCCAATCCCGAAGAAAATGGTGGGATATAGTTAAAAAACTCAATGAAATAAATACCTTGCCAAGAATACTTTATCTAGCTAAACTCTCACTCAACTCAAAGGAACAATACACCATTTTGTAGATAAACAACATCTTAGGAACTTCATAGACTCAAAACCAAATCTGAAAGGACTAAAGGGGCTCCTGTAAGACAAGAAGAAAAATGCCACAAGCACAACAAATACCTACAGCAATATGGCAGAAAACCCCATGACAACAATCTCTCTCAATGTCAATGGTCTAAATGCACCAATGAAGAGACAGAGTGGCAAAATGGATCAAGAAACTGAAAACAACATTTGTCTGCCTATGGAAAACAATCCTGCAAGCAAACAACTCCCTCAAAAAAGCTGGGGTGGCCATACTAGTATGCTACAACATAGATTTCAGGTTGAAAAAGATTAGATGGGACAGCAAAAGCCATTTTCTATTTATCAAGGGATATGTACAACAGGAAAAAATCACACTATTAAACGTATATACACCTAACGAGGGACCAGCTAAATACTTAAAACAACTGCTAACAGATTTTAAGGAGGACATTGCTAGCAACATAATAATATTCGGAGATTTCAACACCGCCTTATCACTTCTGGATAAATCAACAAGAACAAAACTCAGCAAGGAAACACTGGCTTTGAAGGAAGAAATAGAAGAGAGAGGGCTAATAGACCTATACAGGGCTTTAAACCCCCAAAAGAAAGAATACATATTATTTTCCAGTGCACACTGAATATTTTCCAAAATAGACCACGTGCTCACAAAACACACCTCAATAGAGTCAGGAAGATAATAATTTTATCAACTATCTTTTCAGACCATGATGTGCTGAAGATAGAAGCTAATCACACACAGATGTTGAGAATCAAATTAAACAACTGGATATTAAACAACTCAATGTTGAACAATTAGTGGGTCAGGAAGAAAATCAAGGAAGAAATATAAAGATGCCTGGAAACAAATGAGAATGAAGACATGAGCTGCCAGAACCTATGGGACACTACTAAATCCGTGTTAAGGGGAAAATTTATAGCTTTGCAAGCATTCCACAGGAAGGAAGAAAGGGCCTACATAGATAACTTGACTTCACAGACCAAGATCTTAGAAAAAGACCAACAAAAGGAACCCAAAACCGGCCTAAGGAAAGAAATTAAAAAAAAAACTTAAAGCAAACATAAACGACATGGAAACCCAAAAAAACAATCCAAAAGGTCAATGTAACCAAAAGCTTGTTCTTTGAGAAAATAAAGAAGATTGATAAACCACTAGCAAGACTAACAAAGAAAGAGAAAGAACCCTAATAAACTGAATAAGAAGTGAATAGGGGGACATCACAACAGAAACCAATGAAATTCAAAAGATCATCAGAGACTAATTTGAAAGTCTGTATGCCACGGAACAAGAGAACCTAAAAGAAATGGATAAATTCATGGATTCCTATAATCTCTCAAGATTGAACCAAGAAGACTTGAAATACCTGAATAGACCCATTCATATCAAGAAAAGTGAAGCGGTAATCAAAAGACTTCCCAAAAACAAAAGCCCAGGTCCAGATGGGTTCACTCGCGAATTTTTCCAAACATTTAAAGAGGACCTGTTGCCAGTTCTTTTCAAGCTTTTACAGGAAACTGAAGAAAGAGGAACTCTCCCAAGCAGTTTCTATGAGGCACATATCTCCCTAATACCAAAAGCAAACAAAGACACCACTAACTAAGAAAACTATAGGCCAATATCTCTGAATAACACAGATTCAAAGATCCTCAACAAAATATTAGCAAACAAATCAAAAATACACCACAACCAAGTGGGATTTATCCCGAGGATGGAAGGATGGTTTAACATTCAGAAATCAATCAACGTAATCCACCATATCAAAAAAAGCAAAAATAAAAACCATATGATCATATAGATGGAGAAAAAGCATTTGACAAGATCCAGCACTTGTTTATGATGAAAACTCTCACCAAAATGGGTTTTGAAGGAACTGTCCTCAAAATAGTCAAAGCCATCTACCACAAACCTATGGCAGGCGTTACACTCAATGGAGAAAAACTAAGGGCCTTTACTCTAAGATATTAAGAGCATCCAGATAGGAAAGGAAGAAATCAAGCTCTCCCTATTCGCAGATGATATGATAGTTATATATAGAGAACCCTAAAGCTTCTACCAAGAAACTCCTAGAAACAATAGACTTGAACAGTAAAGTCGCAGGCTATAAAATCAATACTGAAAAGTCCATGGCCATCCTATACGCAAGTAATGAGACAGAGGAAAGCAACATGAAAAAGCAATACCGTTCAAAATTGTGTCCCCCCAAATGAAACACCTCAGAGTCAGCTTAACTAACAAGGTAAAGGACCTATACAAAGAACACTATAAGACGCTACTCCACGAAATAAAAAAGGATACGAGGAAATGGAAACATATCCCTTGCTTCTGGATAGGGAGAATCAACATTGTCAAAATGGCAATACTCCCCAAAGCACTATACAGAGTCAAAGCAATCCCTGTAAGGATACCCATGATTCTTCAAAGAAATGCATCAAGCACTCCTGAAATTCATATGGAACAGCAAATATTTACGAATAGTTAAAGCAATTCTTGGGAGAAATGACGATGGGAGGCATCACCCTCCCCAAAACTCAAACTCTACTACAAATTGGTAACAATTAAAACAGCATGGTACTGGAACAAATGCCGAGCCACAAGCCAATGGAACTGAGTGGAATATACCTACACAAAGATGATCATCTAATCTTTGATAAGGGATCAAAAATGTGAAGTGAGGCAAGTAAAGCCTCTGTAACAAAACTTGTTGGCATAACTGGACGACCACATGCAAAAGAATGTCCTTAGACCTCGACCTAACACCATGCACAAAAGTCAGATCAAAATGGATTAAAGATCTCAATATCAGACCAGAATTCTATAAGGTACATGTAAGACAAGGTCGGCAAAACCCTTCATGATATTGAAGCTAAAGGTATCTTCAAAGATGACATGCCACTGACAAACCAACTGGAAACAGAGATAAGCAAATGGGACTATGTTAAACTAAGAAGCCTCTGCAATGCAAAAGACACAGTGAATAGAATACAAAGACAATCTACAGAATGGGAAAGGATATTCACCCAATAACCATCTAATAAGGGGTTAATATCAAGGATAAACAAAGCACTGGTTGAGCTCTTCAAGAAGAAAATATCCAACCCCATCAGAAAATGGGGTGATGAAATGAACAGAAACTTTCTCAAGGAAGAAATATGAATGGCCAAAAGACACATGAAAAAGTGCTCTTCATCACTAATCATCAGGGATGTGCAGATCAAAACAATTATGAGATACCATCTCACACCACAGAGAGTGATACACATTGAAAAGAACAAAAGCAACCGGTGTTGGCGTGGATGTCTGGAGAAAGAGACCCTCCTACACTGCTGGTGGGAATGCCAACTGGTTCGGCCCTTTTGGAAAACAGTATGGACAATTCTCAAAAAAATTAGAAATTGAGCTCTCATTCGACCCAGCAATACCACTTACGAGAATATATCCTGGAGAGGCAAAAAAGTATAGTTGAAATGACATCTGCACTTGTATGTTCATTGCAGCTCTGTTTACCATAGCCAGAATCTGGAAAAAATCAGAGTGCCCTAGAACAGATGACTGGTTAAAGTTACTTTGATCCATCTACACAATGGAATACTATGCAGCTGTTAGAAAAGATGAAGTTATGAACTTTGCATATAAGTGGATCAACATGGAAAGTATTATGCTAAGTGAAATGAGTCAGAAAGAGAGACAGACAGACATAAAAATATTGCACTCATCTGTGGAATATAAAGTAACAGAATGGGAGACTATCATCCAAGAATAGTAGAGATAAGTACCAGGAGGTTTTCTCCACGGCTTGGAAGCCGGTGTCCCATGCTGGGGGAAAAGACAGTTCAGAGATAGAGAAGGGAACACCAAGTAAAGTGTGATTGGAGTATCTGCTCAGGAAGGGAGATGCGTGCTGATAGTAGACTATAGTTCGAACTCGATGGCCACTCAATACCTCTATTGCAAACAAAAGGGAATGCCCTGCCACAGAGGCAGGGTGACATGGGGGGTTGAGGTGGGGCGTGAGAGCGATACTGGGATCATCAGTTGTGGAGAATGGGCACTGGTGGAGGGATGGGTATTCGAGCATTGTATGACTGAAACACAAACAAGAAAATATGTAAATCTGTAACTGTACCTCACGGTGATTCACTAATAAAAAATTTTAAAAAAAACGTTTCATGGGTAAGTCTTGTCAAAATTGAATGTTCTGGAGCTATAGAATTAGCCAAAAGAGCTGAGAATATAGTTGAGTGGTCCAAGTTCAAACCGCAGTACTGCATGTTCCCCTGAACACTTACTGGAGTAATTCCCAAACACAGAACTAAAATAGTTGCCAAACACAAACAGGTGTGGCTCACCCTAACCCCCAAAAATAAGAAATGAAAGCTCTAATGTTTTTGTAGCATGCAAACTGACTGTTGTGTTTAAAGCAATAAAGCATCATTTATTTCAGATTATTTACATTTTCTGAAATTCCACATTGAAAGTAAAACTCAGAGGGAATAATTAGCCCAACTGATGTTATATAGAACTTTGTGCAGATGCTATACCAGGACATTAGGCATTATGAGTATGAAAACCTCAAACTCTCAGTAGATAATTATTTACTTTAAAATATTAAGTAAAATATTAATAGTAATTACATTCTTAATCTTGTACATTTAAACAAGATAAGCACTCAAATGTTAATGCTATTTTTTTAACTTTCATGTCACCCAAGAAGCACATCCCCATACTATACTTTTATCACACTGTTAACACAAAATATATTTAAAAAGAGGAGTGAGAGATAAAGAATTAAAATTCACATATTTGCTTGAAAGTTTTGGTAAACTATTCTATTTAATAAAGCACCCTGATTGTATTTATGTTTATTTTTAGGTATTGATGGTAATTATTTTTATAATAAGACAATAGTACCTTATTAACTAAAGAAAAATCATCTATACTTTCAGTGCCTAATGTGTACCGGTTTATTTTCTCGGTGTTTTAGAAATATTATTCCATTTAAATATATCTAGTTTTATTTGTAAAACTTTCCAAAATAAATTTTAGATTATTGATTTATATATCCTTATTTTAAAAAAGAGCCTCAAATGCTAATAAAATATTAGGTACATTAAATCTTCATTTAAATTAGTAGGAATAAAATAAAATAAAATAAGTAGATAATCTGGAGTTCAAAATAGCTATAGTTTAAGATCAGAAAATAATACCCTTTGCGAATTATAGATTTATCTGTGCCAAATCTGAAAGGTAAATCTTCTGTCTGCACAGGACTTTGAAGACGTTGGCATGCTTAATTTAGAGGGAATACATAATTAGATGGTATTTACAAATAAGTAAGTGCCTTCTATGAGAAGGAGTTTTCATTATATGCTAAGTAAGACAATAAACAAATGGCCAAAGCAAAGAATCTGAGAACTGCTCTATAGCACTGAAGTTCCCATAGTAGATGGGAGCAGAGACGGGAAAGGATTTGTTGTGGGGGACACTGAGACAGTGGTGAAGTGAAGAGGACAATCTTCTGGGAAATATTGTGTGAAACATTCTATGAATGAAACCTCATGGTTAACAGTATTGTAAATCAAGGTCCCTAACTTTTTAAAAAAGAATTTATGACAGAACTACAGAGTATAGTCCTTTCTCTGATTAATGGAAAGCAAACAAATTTTACTAAAGCAAATGGTGTTAAATAGAAGTATTCCACAATGACTTTTACTGCAACTGTTATTGAACTAGATATATTAAATGAAGAGGTGAAGAAGATAAATAATTAGTTACTTTAAATGTACAAGAGTAAAAGTTATTTTAACTTTGTTCAAAATAGAGTATTTTTCAAAGTATAATTTAATTTTTACATAAGGGATCCCCCCAGTGGATCTCAGGAATATCAGGGTCAGCCCCAACAATGTCCAATGATTCAGGGCTAATGGTTTGGTATTCTGCTGACAATGTATTTCTGCAAAAGGGTTCATCAGAGTCACTCTGGCAGTGCTCAGATGACATCAGGGTCATACCCAGAGTTAGGTAGAGAGAATGTGGTATCAGGAACTTAGCTCAGTGGCTCATACACACTGGACATATAATCTATCATTCAAGCTATGTCTTCAGAACCAATAGGCCAATATAAAGTAGGTCATGAACCTGAAAGCTCTGTAACTTTTCCCACAGTGATTCAATAAATAAATAAATTATAAAAAAATTTAAAAAATAAGTAGGTCATGAGTTTAAGTTAGTTCAATGAGACCAGGTAAACACAATTTCAGAATATCATTTTAAAAAGTATATAAAAGTTGAATTGTGCTTGCTTTGGCAGCACATATACTAAAAATTGGAACAACACAGAAAAGTTGAGTAGTCGTCATGAACTGGAATAAAGTTGAACATTAATTATACTTTAATGAAAAAGTCGTTAAATTGGGGGCAGTAGTGATATAGTACAGAATATAGAGTGCTTGTCTTCCATGTGGTGAACCAACATTTGATCTCCACCACCCTATATATTCTGAATCCTGCCATGAGAGATCCCTGAGCATAGAGCCAGGAATAAGCCATGAGCACTGCCAGATATGACCCTTCCCCCAAAAAAGTTATAAACGTCCATGCTACCTAAAGTGATTTGCAGATTCAATGCAATCCCTATAAAATTTCCAATGATATTATTTTCTCCAGAAATATAATAAAGCAAATGTAAAAATCATAGAAAATCACAAAACTTTAAATAGCCAAAATAATATTGGGAGGAAAAAAGTATAGTTGAAGGCATCACATTTGCTGATTTCCAACTATATTATAAAGCTAAAATGAAAATAGAAAAAACCGCATGGTATTAGTATTAAGACCAACACATAAGGTCAGTGAGATAGTGCAGAGTTTAAAATGTTTTCCTTGTAGGCGACTGACCTGGTACTAATCCCTGACACCATATATATTCCCATGAACAAGACCAGGGATTATCTCTCAGCACAGGTATTATAAAAAAATCATAAAACGGAGTCAGAAAGATAATATAGTGCATCAGGTGCTTGCCTTGCTAGGAATAAACCCTCAGCATAGCTGGGTGTGTCCCCAAAACAAATTAAAAACAAACAAAAATCATTATATCAGAAACACCTTTACTCTCACATATATTATAGTATTAGTGTCACTATCTAATGTATGAAAAAAGGTAAGATTAAAAAGAAAAAATGTCTATAAAGATAAAACTAAACATTATTTGACCTTTAGAAGGAAGGATGTCTTGCCATTTGTGACAACATGGTTGAAACTGGAAGCATTGTGCCCGAGAAATAAACTATCAGAGAAAGGAAATACTACACAATGCCACTTATATGTAGAGTCTAAAATAATAAAATAAATGATATGCACGATGCCCTTTCATTGTAAACCACAGTGCCTAAAAGGAAAATGGGGGAAGAGAAAGAGAGAAAAAAAAAGTGTCTGCCACAGAAGCAGGCTTGGGGGATAGGGAGGAGGCTGGAGGAAAGCTTGGGACACTGGTGGTGGGAAATGTACACTTTTGAAGGGATGCGTTTTGGAGCACTGTATGACTGAAAATCAATCAGGAACAACTTTATAACTGTGTATCTCATAATTATTCAGTTAAAACATGAAAAAAAGAATAAAATAAAATTTGAGTAGAAACTGTGTAGAATTGGTGGTTTCCCGTGGCTGAGTGATATACAGGGAAATAAAAACGGCTTAGTAAATATGTATAAAAATTATCAAAATTAAAATATCGTTTTGTCCTCAGTGCACTTAGGCATGTAGTTTAATTTAAGTGGAGGTGAGAAATAATAAAATTATAATGTAATGGAGTCACTAATTTTGTGCCACTTTAGTACAAAAAAAATCTCTCTCATCCCTTCAATGTCTTAAGGTAATTTTTTATTTGCTAGTTAATTTTCATTTTCTCTTCTTTTAAAATTTATTTGTAATTAAATCAAAGTGATATACACAATTACAAAGTTGTTCATGATTGGGTTTCAGTCAGACAATGTTGCAACACCCATCTCTTCACCAGTGTACATTTCCATCAATGTCCCCAGTTTCCCTCTGCCCCCACTCCTGCCTCTATGGCAGACACTTTTCTTCTTTCCTTCTCTCTCTCTCTCTTCTAACTCTCTCTCTGGTAATTTTTTATTAGAGTAAAGCTGACACCAGGCTAGGATTTCTCATTTTGAAATAAAATCATTAAATATAAAGGAATGGTAGTGCCAGAAACCTGGCTGATGCCCAGTATTTAAGTTTTACTAGAAAAGCCAGGGTTTTCCAAGTATCTATGAGTTCTTCTGTAACAAATGAATAATCTCAGGTACTTTAGGATAAAAATGTTGACTGCAAAACATATATTGTAATGCCTTCTTATTTGTGTGAATTCGTGATTCTGGCCTATAATAGTAAAGGCAGAACTGAGATTACAGAATGTGGAGGTCAAAGCCAGCTGCTTAAGGCTGATATCATTATAGGATTTTGTTGGCTAGTAGTTCTTCAAATACAAGGGCGATCATTAATTTCTGATTTGTAACCTCATATTTTTAACATAGTAAGGTAAAGGTAAAGGTAAAGGCCCTCCCGTTGATCGTCGATTTGCTCGAGCGGGCCCAGTAACGTCTCCATTGGAGACTTTGTTGTTACTGTGTTTGGCATATTGAATACTCTCGGTAGCTTGCCGGGCTCTCCGAGAGGGGCGGAGGAATCGAACTCAGGTCGGCCATGCTGGCCGCTTGTAAGGGGAACGCCCTACCGCTGTGCTAGGGCTGTAAATTCATGTGTAATAAACATATAGAAGATTATAATACTGTCTCTGTGAAAAAGATGAATTGCAACATACTAAGAAGCAATTGGAACTTACAGATTCTAAGATAGTAGACAAAAGTCTAAATTTGGTGACCCACTGTTTAAATATTTAATTTATAGGTATTATTTGAAGTCACTGCCATCTAGTAGAAAGGCTGCTTAAATAATATCACACATTACACACATCAACCAAACATTTGTTCTTACATAAGAGGTAGATGGTGTTTTTATTAATGTATTTGGTTTAACATATTTAAAGTGTTTTATTAGAGAAAATTATTTTAGGATACTAATATGTGCATCTATAGTCTTAACTATTTATATAGCAGTGTTGATTTCATTTTCAATTAATAGTGAGTAATCCACTCATAATAATTTTCCAGAAACTACTCCTCATGCTGCTGCTGAGTGGGGTCAAATATAGATAAAGGAAACAAGTGTTAAGGTAGTGGGCTCTATTTCTTTTCCTCAAATTTCTTACTTAATCAAAATTCTAATCTAATCTAATCTAATCTAATCTAATCTAATTAGTTGTATAAATATCTATCCATTAACATAAGAGATATAGTAATTTTCTAGAGAAGTCTTAGCAGAAGTTAAATTGAAGACAAGTTTTACAAAACAAAAATTCTTAAAATTTTTTTGTCTGAGATTAACAGTTTCAACATAAATCATTACACCATATAAACCACCAATGCCGACTTCTCTCCACTTGTGTCCCAATTGTCCCTCTCTCCTACTTCATAAATTCAGTTCTGAGGAACAGTTTTTCATTTTATTTTTCTTTTGTTATCTGTGATTCCCTTAATGTGTACATTTAAATACCATATATGAAAGAGTTCATTGTGTATCTGTTTCTTTACTCACAGGAGATAATGTGTGACTAAGTAGTGTGACACGATGTGTGACTACATTCACATTGCATAGCATCAAGCTCCGTCCACGTAGTGAAAAACTTGCATTGCTTCATCCTTTCTTACAGTTATATAGTATTCAATTATGTAAATCTATAACAACTTTTTAAAAAAATTTTATTAGTGAAACACCCTGATGTACAGTTGTAGACTTACAAATTTTTGTGCGTGGGATTCAGTTATACAATGATCGAGTACCCATCCCTCCACCTGTGCCCATTCTCCACCACCATTAATCCCAGTATCCCTGCCAACCCCGATACCCCCATCCCACCCTTCCTCTGTGGCATGAAACTCCCTTTTGTTCTCTCTCCCCTCTTGAGTGCTGTGGTTTGCAAAAGAGGAATTGAGTGGCAATCATGTTCGGTCTATAGTCTACTTTCAGCATGCAACTCCCATCCTGGGAGGATCTTCCCAACACCCTTTATTTGGTGCGCCATTCTCTATCTGAACTGCCTTTACCCCTAGAGTGTGCAGCTGGCCTCCAATCCATGGAGTAAACCTCCCGGTATTTATTTCAGCTATTCTTGGGTGTTAGTCTCCTATTTTGATACTTTATGTTCCCCAGTTGAATGCAATCTTTCTATGTCTACCGCTCTCTTTCTGACTCATTTTGCTTAGATTGATACTTTTCATGTAGTACCACTTGTATGTAAATTTCATGACTTCATCCTTTCTAACAGCTACATTGTACTCCATTGTGTAAATGTATCAAAGTTTCCTTAACCAGTCATCTGTTCTCAGGCATTTAGGTTTTTTCTAGATTCTAACTATTGTGAACAGTGCTGCAATGAACAAACAAGTCAGATGTCACTTCGACTATACTTTTTTGCCTCTCCGGGGTATATTCCCAGGAGTGGTATTGCTGGGTCAAATGGGAGCTCAATTTCTAATATTTGGAGAATCGTCCATACTGTTTTCCAAAAGGAATGAACCAGTTGGCATTCCCACCAGCAGTAAAGAAGGGTCCCTTTCTCGCCACATCCACGCCAACACGGGCTGCTTTTGTTCTTTTGGATGTGGGCCAGTCTCTGTTGTGTGAAATGATACCTCATTGTTGTTTTGATCTGCATCTCCCTGATGATTAATGATGTAGAGAATTTTCTCATGTGCCTTTTAGCCATTCGAATTTCTTCTTAGAGAAATTTTCTGTTCATTCCGTTGCCTCATTTTTTATGGGGTTGGATGTTTTCTTCTTGTGAATTTCAACCAGTACTTTGTATATCCTTGATATCAACCTATTGCCGGATGTGTATTCGGCAAATATGCTTTCCCATTCTGTAGACTATCTTTGTATTTTGGTCACTGTTTCTTTTGAGGTGCAGAAGCTTCTTAGTTTAAGATAGTCCCATTTGTCTATCTCTGATTTCACTCGCTTGGCCAGTGGCGTGACATCTTTGAAGATAGCATTAGCTTCAATGTCATGGAGGGTTTTTGCTAACTTTGTCGTAAATGTACCTTATGGATTCCGGTCTGATGTTGAGGTTTTTAATCTATTTTTATCTTACTTTTGTACATGGTGTTAGGCAGTGATCTGAGCCCACGTTTTTGCATGTAGCTCTCCAGTTTTGCCAGAACAATTTGTTAAAGAGGTTTTCCTTGCTCCACATAACTTTTCTTTCCCCCTTATCAAAGAGTAGATGATAGTATGCTTGGGGGAGATGTCAGTATATTAAACCCTGTTCCATTGGTCTGCAGCTCTGCCTTTGTTCCAGTACCATGCTGTTTTAATTATTACCACTTTCTAGTAGAGTGTGAAGTTAAAGGAGGTTGATTCCTTCTATTTTCTTTTCCCAGGAATTGCTTTAGCTATTCCTGGGGGCTTCATTTTCATTTCATTCATTTCATCATCCTGTTAATCGTCGATTGCCTCGAGCAGGCCCCAGTAACATCTCTTTCATCCTAGCCCTGAGATTATATTCACGGCTCTTTAGGAGAATGAGACCCATCATTGTTACTGGTATTTGGCATATTTGGTACTCCACGGGGAGTTTGCCAGACTCTGCCCTGTGGGCAGGCTACATTCAATAGCCTGCAAGTTTGTCCAAAGTAGGAATGAGATAATAAGATGTCATAAAAAAAGTTCTGATAAGATTCCGGGATCTGGATTTTATAGTCTTGGCCGCTGATGGGATTACACGGCGCCAGGGGGCCAGGTGGTGGGTGTGACCCCCGCCTGCTGGAATTTGGAGGATCTGGATGGAAGATGCTCGACTCCAATCCGAGTAGGCTTGGAGGTCTCGGCCCCGGAACCCGCGTGGCTTTGTCCCTCTGCCAGTACCTTCATGTGTGCGGAGAGTGGGCTCAGCATGGTGGTGGCTGGTCCTGGAGGTTTTCGGCTGCCGGAGCCCCGGTCGGGGCGGGGAGGAAAGCTCAACCCGCTCCCCTACAAGGGGTCCGGCGAGGGACACCCAGGCGCGGGGGCAAAAGACTGCAGTGTTCTCGTCCGGGATCTGGATTTTATAGTCTCTGAGTCTTGGCCGCTGATGGGATTACACGGCGCCAGGGGGCCAGATGGTGGGTGTGACCCCCGCCTGCTGGAATTTGGAGGATCTGGATGGAAGATGCTCGACTCCAATCCGAGTAGGCTTGGAGGTCTCGGCCCCGGAACCCGCGTGGCTTTGTCCCGGGGGCTTATTGTTACATATAAATTTCAGGACTGTTTTCTTTATTTCTTTGAAAAATGTCATGGATATCATAATAGGGATCGCATTGAATTTGTACAGTGCTTTGGGACGTATTGCCATTTTGACAATGTTAATTCTCCTGATCCACGAACAGGAGATATTTTCCATTTCCTGATGTCCTCTTTTATTTCCTGAAGTAGCGTTACTCTACAAATCAGTATACAAATATAAAGTGCCTATAAAGATATCCACAACATTTTTCAAATAAATAGATTAAATGCTTCTGAAATTCATATAGAACAATAAAAACCCATGAATACCTAAAACAATTCTTGGGAAAAAGAAGCTGAGAGGCATCACATTCTTCAACTTCAAACTCTGTGCTATTGGAATAGACAGACCAGCAGATCAGTGAAATAAAATTGAATATCCTGACAAAGATCATCAAATGTATTATCATTTAATCTTTAATAAAGAGGTAGAAAATATTATTTGGATCAGGAAAACCTCTTCAACAAGTGGTGCTTAGATAACTGTCATTACATATAAAAAATAAACTCAGACTTCTATCTAACACTACGCAATAAAGTCAGGTCAAAAATGCATTAATGACCTCGACATAGGACTTGAATTCATAAGTAACATGGAGGAAAATATAGTCAGAATCCTTCATGGCATTGAAGATAAATCTTCAAAAAGGAAATACCACTGACCAAACAAGTGGAAGAAAAGATAAACAAATTGGACTACATTAACCTGAGAAGTTTTTGCACCTCAAAAGAAACGGTGACCAAGATACAAAGACGGCTCACCAAGTGGGAAAAATTATTTACAGTGTACCCATCTTACAAAGTTTTAAAATAAAAATATATAAGTCGCTTGAAGAACTTAACAAGAAAAAAAATCATCATCATACCATGTAATATTTAAGTGATTTAATGGTTATAAGGGTTGGAGCAATAGCACAGCCGGTAGGGCATTTCCTTGTACATGGCCGACCCAGGTTTGATTACTCCATCCCTCTCGGAGAGCCAGGCAAGCTATCGAGAGTATCCTGCCCGCATGGCAGAGCCTGGCAAGATCCCCGTCGTGTACTCGATGTGCCAAAAACAGTAACAAGTCTCACAATGGAGACATTACTGATGCTCGCTCAAGCAAATCGATGAACAACTGGAGGACAGTGCTACAGTACTTTCTAATAGTTATAAATCATTACATTTTTTATTGAATCACAGTGAGTTACACAGTTACAAAATTGTTCATGATTGGATTTCAGTCATATAATGTTTCAATAACTGTAGTATTTTTGCCTATTAAGGGTGCAAATTTGGGGATTAGAAAACAAGACATTGGTGGATGGATGGGCACACTAATGAAATTGGTTTTGGAATAATGAATGCCTGAAATAATATATTATGAAAACCTTTGTAAATCATGGTGTTTAAGTGGAGTTCTTTTTAATAAAAGATAAAATGGTTAAAACTTGGGGTGATTATACTTGAATTTTTTAACTGATTTAAGTTAGAAAATGTAAAACAATTGCTAGATGATTTTATCCACATATGTAAAATGAGTAATTAAAGGAAAAAACTGCAAAAGCAACAAAACTAACTCCCATATTCTATGATAACTATAATAGTAAAAAGAAAGAAAGGTAATTAGGAAAGATTAGTGGGTATATGGGGATTTTTGACACCGGGATGGCACTGAAATTTTGGTAATTATTGTGGTAAATCCAATATACATAGGGAGGTGTTATTCTATACTCTTAAAATTTTATACTATGTTAAAGGACTGACGGCTCAATAAAAATTGGGCAAAAGTGATGGACAATATGAGATGCTAGATTATACTGTAAAAAATGCACAAATACATTTTTCTGGTTAAATATAAAAAAGTTCATTACAGAATGTACGCTTCTCTAGTGCTCCATTCACACCAGGCCACCATAAACTATCTGTCCCAGTCAAAAGTCCCAACCCATTTCCCATTCAGATGTGTGTGAGTGAAAATAATCAAAATGTATTCCCATTAGTGCCATCTCACAATGCCCTATTCTCCTTTCCCAGAACTGTGCAATCATGTAAACCATCTCTTCTCCATGAATCTCATATCATCATATGCCTGCTGATAAATCATGAGGGCTCACTGAAAACTCAGCCTACCCTATTGACCGCCCCCTTTTAGATCATGGGACTTATATCCCTCGCTGTGTCTTTGTGCTGTTGTGTTCTGTTCCTCCTGCCTAGTTTCTTCTGCCCGCTGCTCTCTGCCTCTTACTTCACAGGACATACACACACATCTGCTGCAAGAATCTTTAGAAAGTTTCCATGGACTTCCTACTAAAAGTAACTCATTCTTATCTCCATTCACCTGTTCTATTGGGTATAAAAAAACTCGCAGGCTGTGGTGGTACTAAGAAACCATATAGCCCTAAATTACAGCCATAAGTGAGAAAGTTCTTTGTGCCATCAACTTTCACCCATAATTTAAAACAATAAATCAGAAATAGCAAAAAATTGCTGGGTTAAGCCTAACGGAGAAGAAAAGAGAAACACTGAATTCCTGTGTGTGGGCAGGAGTGAACTAAAAAGATCAACTACAGACCACAGTAGACATAATGGGGAATGCTTCAAAACATTACCAAGCTTAAGGAGTCAAGATTATAGCCTAAAAGGTTCTACCAGTACAAACAAGCAATATATAGTTTTAGATTATCTTTAAATGATATTAAAGTTTGGTATCTCGCCCACACGGCAGAGCCTGGCAAGCTACCCGTGATGTAGTCTTATGCCAAACACAGAAACAACAAAGTCTCCAATGGAGACGTTACTGGGCCCGCTCAAGCAAATCGATGAACAACGGGAGGACCGTGACCGGACCATGATCAATATTAAAGTTACCATGATGAGGATATTTAATGAGCACAAAGAAACAATGTACATGTAGAAGAACGTGTGAGAGCAGAAATGATAAAACAATAATCAGAAGTTATAAAACTGAAGACACTTGTAGTTGAAATAAAATTCTCAGTGGAACTCCTTAGGAGCAGAATAACAAAAGCTGAGGGGAAAAAGTAGGGAGCTCCAAGATGTATTGCAGGAAAACTCTAGAAAACAACAGAAAATGGGGGAAAGTCTGAAAATAAATAACCAGTACAACAGAGAAACTACAGGTTGATTTAAAGAGAAACAATATAAAATCATCAGAGACCCTGAGGAGGAGGAAGCCAAATTTTCTAAAGAAACGGAGTCAAAGAAAGCTTAAAGAAGAATTTTCCAGATTGGAGCACTGCATAAACCTAGATCTGAAAATGATTTATACCTGAAACAACTCTATTTTGAACAACTTTGTAAATCATGGTGTCTCACTAAAAATTCTTAAGGGGAAAAAATAAAAACAAACCATAAAAGCAGGAAATGGAAATTAATCACAAACATAAACAGAGAAACATTCAAACTCTTGGAAATTATACAATACTGAACAAGCAGTGAGTCAAAGATAAAATTAGAGGATTAAATAAAAATATTTCTGGAAACAAATGCGAACAAAAACAGAAGATACCAGAACATATGGGACAGAGTAAAATCAGCTGTAAAGAAGAAGTTAATAGCAATGCAAGAATTCATTAGCATACAAGAAGGGACCCAGATAAATATTTTAGAAACACAGTGTAATCAGTAGAAAATTATCGACAAATGGAACTCAAAGCAAGCAGAAAGAAATAATTAAAATTAGAGCAAAAATCAATGAAATGGAAAAGGTCAATGGAATCAAGAATTTTCTCTTTGAAATAATAACAAAAAAATTGATAACCCATTAGCTAGACTCACAAAATAGAAAGACACTAATAAACCAAATTAAAAACTTATGTGAAAAAGTCACAAAAGATACCACAGAAATCCAAAAGATGTTCACAGATTGTTACTGAAATACAGCTGCCTTGATATTAAGAAATTAATAACTTCTTCTTTTTCCTTAAATTTTTATTAGTGAAACACCTTGAGCTACAGTTGTAGACTTACAAATTTTTGTGCTTGGGTTTCAGTTATACAATGATTGGATACCCATCCCTCCACCAGTGCCCATTTTCCACCACCATCAGTCCCAGTATCCCTCCCACTCCCCTTCCCCCCTTCCCATCCTACCACTGTGGCAGGGCATTCCCTTTTGTTATCTCTCTCCTTTTGAGTGCTGTGGTTTGCACAAGAGATATTGAGTGGCGATCTTGTTCGGACTATAGTCTACTCTCATCACATATTTCCCATCCTGTGAGGAACCTCCCAATACCCTTTATTTGGTGCTCCCTTCTCTATCTGAGCTGCCTTTTCCCCTAGTGTGTGCAGCTGTCCTCAAAGCCATGGAATAATCCTCCTGGTACTTATCTCGGCTAAGGAAATCAATAACTTCTTGACTCAATACCTTTCATAACTGAACCATGAAGAAATAGAGCATCTGAATGTAAAAAATACTATCAAAGAAATTGAAGTGGTAATCAAAAGTCACCCTAAAAACAAAAATTTAGGCCCAGATGGATTTACTTCCAAGTTCTCTCAAGCATTCAAAGAATCCTTACTTCCAATCCTTTTTGGGCTCTTTCAGAAAGTACAAAATTACAAAAATACACAAAAACAAACAAACCACCTAAAATCAAATCACACAAGAACCCTCACAAATAATTTCTTTAGGACAAACAGTACCCTGATATCAAACGCAGGTAGAGGGGCTTGAGAGATAGTACAGCAGGTAGGGCACTTTCCTTTCATGTGGCTGGGCTGAGTTCAATTTGCTCATCTCAAGCCCCACAAAATATAATCCCTCAGCAGAGAGCCAGGAGTATGCCCTGGGAACTGCCAAGTATACCCCTCAAAAAGTCAGTGATAACACTAAAAACCCCTAAATATCTATATACTGGATGAATAATAACAGAAAGATTATAAAATGTTAATTAATATTTTTAAATGCCACATGCACTACGGAAAAACAGCACAGAAACCCACCATGAGTTGTGGAGAAGGAGAGGAGCCCTGATGCCTCAGCAGGGAATACCCACATAAAAAAATCTCTCTAATAAAGAATTCAAAGACAGTGGTGAAGATGTTCTATGAGCTCAAAGAAGCAGTGGAACATATATCCAATAAAATACAGGAGGATATGAGATAAACAGTGTAATGGATAGTCAACAAAATACAGGAGGAAATGATATAAGAAATAAGAAAACTGTAAACATAAGTGTCATTCATAAAAAATTCGGTAGATGAAATGAAAAACTCCGTAGGTGATCTCAACAGTAGAATGGCAGCATCCGAAGATAGAATCAGTGACCTTGAAGAAAGTATCCAAGCAACAACTAAAGATGGAAAAAAAACTCAAAATAGCTCAAGGGTGGAAAAGAGAACTATGGTATATATTCAGAACAACAATATAAGAATTATCAGAGTTCCAGAGCAACAGGGAGGCAAACGCAATGAGTTAATAACCGTTAAAGACATCATTGTTGAAAAGTTCCAGAGGTGGAGAATGCAGGCATCCAGCTCCAAGAAGCCCAAAGGATCCCAGCTAAAAGAAACTCTAATAAAAAGACCCCAATATATATTCTAATTAGAATCTCTAATGAAGATACAATACTGAAAGCAGCAAAATCGAAGAAGGAAATTATATACAAAGGAGTGTCCCTTAGATTTACAGTGGGCCTATCATATGAAACTCTTCAGGCCCAAGGTCAATAGTGGGATGTAGTTTAAAAAACTTGATGAAATGAATGTCTCACCAAGAATACTTTACCTGGCTAGACTCTCATTCAAATTTGAAGGACTGACACATAATTTAATAAATAATCAACAGCTTGGGAATGTTATAGATACAAAACAAGACTTAGAAGTACAGAATGGTCTACTATAAGGAAAGACAGTCACCACAAACAAGAAATTTCTACAGACAGATGGCACAAAACCACATGACAATAAATTCCTTCAATGTCAGTGGACTAAATGCACCAATTAAGAGACAGAGAGAAAAAATGGATTGAAAAACTGATTCTAGCATTCTGCTGCCTACAAGAAACACATTTAAATAGAGAAAACACAAACTCAAAGTAAAGGGTGGAAAAACAATTTGTCAAGAAAACATCTCATTCAAAAATGCCTGGGTGGTTATACTAGCATACAATGACATAGATTTCAGGCTGAAAGAGTTTAGAAGAGGCAGTGAAGGCCATTTCTTAATAATTTAAGGGATATGTACATGAAGAAGAAATTACACCCGTAAACATATATGCATTTAATGAGAGATAAGCAAAATATTTTAAAAAACTGCTAATAGATATTAAGAGGGGGCATTGACAGCAATATAATAATAGTTGGAGACTTTAACATGGCCTTATCACCTCTTGATAGATAAATGAGACTAAAACTCAGCAAGAAAATACTGACTTTGAAGAATAAATGGAAAAAGGGGGGCTAGTAGATGTATAAAAGGCTTTTCATCCCCCAAAAGTTGAACACACATTTTTCTCCAGCTCACATGGGACATTTTCCAAGATAGACCACACGCTGGACCACAAAACATGCCTTCATAAAATCGAAGATAAAAATTGTATTGATTATCTTTTCAGACCATGATGCACTTAAAATAAAAGTTAATCACACAAAAATCAAATCAAACATCTGCAAATTAAACAGCTCTTTACTTAACTGTTAGGATCCGAGATTGGTAATCTCCCCACTCGAACCACACAAAGAGTCAAGCCAGTAATGCAAAACACAAGCGGAGTTTATTCAAGCAGGCTAGCTGGGGTCAAGCTCTTAGGTATGCTGGCCAAATCAAGAATCTGAGGAAGGGAGATTTTTAGTCAGTGTGCAGCCCACACTTACAGTTGCAAAGAGAGATACAAGATTCAACCTAGTTTCAAACAGAACAATGAGCCGTTACAGTCGGGTCGTCTTATCCTGATAATTTTTCCAGCCATTCCGGAGGTTGTTCCATCCTCCCCTGCTCCCATCCAGGTGGTTTCTGGGAACCAGGGCCGAGTTATCAGCCCAGGCGGGGGGGTGGGGGGGAGGCAAGAAGCAGGATTCTGAGAACCAAGGCTGAGTCTTCAGCCCAGATGTCCTTCTTTTGCAGAAGGCCAAGGGGGATGGGAGCAAAATTCTGAGAAAAGCAAAAATGTAGGGGTATGGAGCAGGGGCTATAAAAATGGAGTCCGTCTTCTCCCGCTCTGGAAATTAAACAGCTCTTTACTTAACAACCAGTTGATTAGAGTAAATCAAAGAAAAAAATAAAAAATAATTCCTGGAAACAAACGACAATGAGGTCATGAGCTACCAGAACTTGTGGGACACAGTAAAAGCATGATAAGAGGATAATTAATACCTCTGCAAGCATTCATCTGGAAGCAAAAAAGGGCTCATATATATCAATTAACATCTCAGCTTAAGATTTTGGGAAATGACCAACCAAAAGGAGCCAAAACTAAAACAGGAGGAAGGAAATAATAAAACTCAGAGCAGAAATTAACAAGCCAGAATCCCAAAAAGCAATGCAAAGGATTAATGAAACCAGGAGTTGGTTCTTTGAAAAAAATAAATAAGATTGATAAAGAGCTAGGAAGACATACTAAAAAGAGAGAGAAAACCCTAATAAACCGAATCAGAAATAAAAGGAAGGACATTTCAAAGGTAAACACTGAAATTCAACAGACCATTAGAAATTGCTTAGTGAATCTGGATGCTATGAAACAAGAGACCCTCGAAAAAGTGGGTAAATTCCTGGATTTCTGTAACATCCTAAGGCTGCATGAAGAAGATCTGGAGTATCTCAACAGACCTATCACTATTGAGGAAACTGAAAGGTCAATCAACAGCGCTCCCCCCCCCCCGCCCCCGAAACCCAGACCCAGATGAATTCACCAGTGAATTTTTCCAAAACTTTAAAGAGGACCTACTGCCAATCTTTTGCAGACTTTTCCAGGAAATTGAAGAAAAAAATCAATCTCTGAGAGTTTCAATAAGGCAAATATCACCCTGATACCCAAAGCAGATATAAACACCAAAAATATATTACAAGCCAATATCCCTGTGAACACTGATGTAAAGATCCACAACAAAGTACTAGCAAACAGAATTTATCAACTCATCAAAAAAGATAAAACACCATGACCCATTAGGATTCATCCCAGGGATTATTTACTTAGTACTCTTCGGATAAAAGGTTAATATCAAAGTTCTATAATGCACTGGTAGAACTTTACAAGAAGAAAATATCCAACACCATCCAAAAAAATGGGGAGGAAATGAACAAAAACTTCATCAAAAAAGAAATAGAAATGGACAAAAGACACGTGATCTAGATTACTAATCAACAAGGAAATACAAATCAAAACAACAATGAAATATCATCTCTATCATCTCACACCACAGAGACTGGCACACATCCGAAAGAACAAGAACAACCAATGCTGGCATGGGTTCAGGGAGCAAGGGACTCTCCTCCACTGCTGGTGGGAATTCTATCTGGTTCAAACTTTTCAGAAAACAATATGGACATTCCTAAAAAAACTAGAAATTGAGCTCCCATTTGACCAAGCAAGACATCTTCTGGTAATATAGCAAGGGGACCCCAAAACACACATCAGAAATGTCATCTGTTCTTCTATGATTATTGTTATTCTATTCACAATAGCCAGAATCTCGAAACAACCAAAGTGCCTGAGAATAGACGACTTGATAAAGAAATGATGGTAAATGTACACAATGGAATATTGCATTTAGTTAGGAAAAATAAAGTCATGAAATTTTCTTATAAATGCATAGACCTGGAGAGCATTATGCTGAGTGAAATGAGTCAAAAGCGAGGGACAGGTATAGAATGACTGCATTCATTTGTGGGATATAAAAACATATAGTGTGTAACATAGTCAAAATGGCAATACTACCGAAAGCATTGTAAAAATTCAATGCAATTCTTATAAGGATACCCATGACATTCTTCAAATAAATGGAGCAAACACTCCTGAAATTTATATGGAACAATAAGCCCCCGAGAATAGCTAAAGCAATTCTTGGGGAAAAGAAAATGGGAGGAATCAACCTCCCTAACTTCAAACTCTACTACAAAGCAGTAATAATTAAAACAGCATGGTACTGGAACAAAGGCAGAACTGCAGACCAATGAAACAGGGTTGAATACACTGTCATCTCCCCTCAATCATATGATCATCTAATCTTTGATAAAGGTGCAAGAAATGTGAAGTGGAGTAAGGAAAGCCTCTTTAACAAATTGTGCTGGCATCACTGGATGGCTACATGCAAAAAATGGGCTCAAAACTCTGCCTAACACCATGTACAAAAGTAAGATCAAAATGGATTAAAGACCTCAACATCAGACCAGACACCATAAGGTACATTGAAGACAAAGTTGGCAAAACCCTCCATGACATTGAGGCTAATGGTATTTTCAAAGATGACACGCCACTGGCTGAGCAAGTGAAAACAGAGATAGATAAAAGGGACTATCTTTTAAACTAAGAAGCTTCTGCACCTCCAAAGAAACAGTGACCAAAATACAAAGACAGTCTACAGAATGGGAAAGGATATTTGCCTAATACACATCTGACAAGGGGTTGATATCAAGGATATACAAAGTACTGGTTGAACTCCACAAGAAGAAAACATCCAACCCCATCAAAAAATGGGGCGATGAAATGAACAGAAACTTTCTCAAAGAAGAAATCCGAATGGCCAAAAAGCACATGAGAAAATGCTCCACATCATTAATCATCAGGGAGATGCAGATCAAAACCACAATGAGATACCATCTCACACCTCAGAGACTGGCCCACATTCAAAAGAACAAAAGCAACCGATGCTGGTGCGGATGTGGCGAGAAAGGGACACTCCTTCACTGTTGGTGGGAATGCCGACTAGTTCAGCCCTTTTGGAAAACAGTATGGATGTTTCTCAAAAAATTAGAAATTGAGCTCCCATTTGACCCAACGATACCACTCCTGGGAATATATCCCAGAGAGGCAAAAATGTGTAGTCGAAGTGACATCTGCACTTGTTTGTTCATTGCAGCACTCTTTACAATAGCCAGAAACTGGAAGAAACCTGAGTGCCCAAGAATAGATGACTGGTTAAAGAAACTTTGGTACATCTACACAATGGAGTACTATGTAGATCTTAGAAAAGATGAAGTCATGAAATTTACATACAAGTGGTACAATATGGAAAGTATCATGCTAAGCGAAATGAGTCAGAAAGAGAGGGATAGACATAGAAAGATTGCATTCATCTGGGGGATATAAAGTAACAAAATATGAGATCAATACCCAACAATAGCTGAGATCAACACGAGGAGGATTACTCCATAGCTTAGAGGCCAGCCGGGTATTCTAGGGGAAAGGGCAGTTCAGATAGAGAAGGGAGCACCAAATAAAGGGTGTTTGGAGGATCCTCCCAGGAGGGGAGATGCATGTTGAAAGTAGACTCTGGACTGAACATGTTTGCCACTCAATGCCTCTTTTGCAGACCACAACACCCAAAAGGAGAGAGAGAACAAAAGGGAATGCCCTGCCACGGAGGCAGGGTGGGGGGGGGGATGGGGGGGATATTATCCATGGTGGTGGAAAATGGGCACTGGTGGAGGGATGGGTATTTGATCATTGTATGACCGAAACCCAAGCACAAAGATTTGTAAATCTACAACTGTACCTCATGGTGCTTCACTAATAAAAAATATATATATAACAAAAAAAAAGAAAAGAAAAGAAAAGAAAATTTTAAAAAGAAAAAAATTAAATAAATATATTTTTAAAAAAGCATATAGTGTGAGTCTAATATCCAACGTCAGGGAAGACAGGGACGAGGAGGACTGATCAATGGTTAGAAGCTTGCTATAAGTGTCTGGTATTCAAAGTTGATTAAGATAGAGATGGGACCAATACTACAATAAGAGTTTAAAATGATCATTTTGGACAGGAACTGAATGTCAAAAGTAGTAAATGAATATACCTGATAACCTGTACTATTTACTATTTAATATGGTATTGCAAATCATAAGGCCCAAAAGGGGAAAGAGGGGTGAGGGAAAGGAAGAAAAATGTCTGCCATAGAGGCAGGTGAGGGGGTGGCGATAGGGAGACTGGGGACATTGGTGATGGGAAATGTGCACTGGAAAAGTTATGGGTGTTGGAACATTGTACGACTGAAACCCAATCATGCACAACTTTGTAACTGTATATATCACTGTGATTCAATTAAAAATTACATTTAAAAAGTTAGGCAGAACCCTTTATGACTTTGAAACTAGAGACATTTTCAAGGAATTAATGGTAGTGTAATTGGCCAGCAAGCATAAACAAATGGGACTACATAAAATTGACATACTTTTTTGCACTGTAAAATAAAAATGATCAGAATAAAACTGCACACCACAGACTTGGTAAGAATATTTTCCCACTATTTCTTTGACAAAGGCTTAATGCACAATGTATCTAAAGCACTTGTAAATATAAATGATGAATTAAACAAGCACTATCAAAAATTGAGAATAGATAAGCAGACATTTTCTCAAAGAACACTTACAGATGGCTAAGTTTATATAAAAAAATGTACTGCATCACTTATCACCAGGGAAACACAACTATAAAATCTCGCACAAGTGACTCTGGCGACATGAAGAGAAAATAATTCATACTGATATAAATGTCAGGGTAAAGGAACCCTTATCCACTGCTGGTGGAAATGTCAAGTGGTTCAATCTTTTGAAAGACATCATGGACACTCCCCCAAAAAGTTAAAAATTGAGGTACTTATCAACCAATAATTCCACTTCTAGCCATCTACTTCATGGCACAAACACTCTTCAGAAAAGACACTTGCAGTCCTGTAGGATAACATTGTTTTGTCTTTCCTGCATAGCCTCAGGTAATTTAGGTTTATTGGGTTGCTCCCATCACAGTGCTTCCTTTCCTCTGTGCTTATTTATAACATCTCTTTGTGCTCCATTGCTTTGTAAATATTGTCTTTCTCTTCTCCATAAGTCCTTTGTATAGTTTATTCAGAGCAGTGTCCTTTTGTATGGGCAGAGGAAGACAGTAGTAAATGCTATCCTTTTGCTATGTGGGAGTCATTTGACTCTGAGTGATATTTTCCTCCTGGGTATCTGCTTTATCAACCTAAGTCTCAGCTTCTCTTACTTCCTAGCACCCCCAAAACAGGGTCCCAAGGAGGTATTGGATGGACCCAGGGCAAGTGGTGAGCTATGTGTTACCCTGGCATCGAGATGAGCCTGGCCAAAGTGCCTAATGCTTAACTATAAGTTAAGAATTTGGTCATGGACAGATGCTGTCATGATCCAAGAAGTAACAACTAGATTTCGACCCTGCTAGGGTTAGAAATTATTAATCTGGCCTGAGCTCTATAGTTTGAGTCTGTGGCAAGATGTTCTCAGGAGACCTGCCCTACAAGCTTCAATGTATCTCTTATTGTGTCCATACAAAAGTAATAAAGGAGAAAAACACCTTCTTTAAGAGGTATTCTGCCCGCAGGCCTCAGGAAAGGCTTCCTTATGTTGTTTTTGCTTCCAGACTGGGTGGAACATGGGCCTGGAGGACAAGGTGGAGAGAGATAATTAGGGGTGGAGAGAGAAGCAGAGGGGTTCTGAATTGAGAGGGGTCAGAATCGAGAGAGGTGAGGGAGAGCCTAGGCTGTGAGATGAAGTGCAGAGATATGAGTGGGGAGTGGGTAATGAGGGGCAAGGAAGGAAGAATGCGTGAGATTGGAGAGACGAGAGATTGAATAAACGATAACTAATCAGTAACCAGCCTGGTCGTCTTTCTTCGGTCGCCTGCCCATTGCCTAAAGCCATCCTGATCCTGACCATACACAGCACCTCCAGAGCAACGAACGCAGGCGGTGAGAGAGAGCCGCCCAGAAAACTCATGAATACACATCCTTCCGCGGGTATGTTCTTTACACAGTCCTATGTTCATTGCAGCACTATTAGCAATAGCCAAAGCTGGATACAGCTCAGAGATCCAAGAACAGATGACTGGATATAGAAACTATGGAACTGATGTATATTTAATACACATAGATATTAAATCATAGTTTTCCACTATAGGAATGAAACTGGAAGACTTTACGCTGATGTCAAAAGGAAATAGATAGATGCAAATAATCTCTCTCATATTTGACATATAAGTAAACATCGTTCTGAAATAACAAATGGACAAAAGAAACACAACCTGAAAACCAGTCTTCAGAACTGAGCTTACTATGCAAGGAGACATAGAGAGATGGAAATTTAGGGAGGACCCTGAAACAGTGGTAGAGGAAAGCAGTCTCTCTAGTGTAAGATATGGAGTTGGAACCCTGTAACCATGCATTCACAGTATTGTAAATCACCATGGTAATGAAAAGAGAAGGCAAGGTGAAGCCAAGCCAGGCAAGAACTGGTCAGGTTATTGTGGACAGGAAGGTTGTCACAATTTTGAGTCCTATTTTTGTTCTTCTGTCCCACAAGTAAATTTCTCAAAAACCTACACTGGCAATTTTTCAGTTGACTACCATCACATTTAATTTTACTCTATACATCCAGAAATTTATTTTAAGCAGAACTTTCCAATATGAAATCCACCAACAAGAATTCAGGGTTCAGGTAACTTGCTTTAGAATAAATATATTTGGGGGGCTGGAGAGATTGTAATGTGCTTGCCTTGAGTGCAGTCAACACTGGTTTGATCCCTAGCATTCCATATGGTCCCCTGAGCCCCTTCTGGAGTAATTACTGATTGAAGGTATTCAGTAGTAATCTCTGAACACCACTGCATGTTGCCCAAAAACAAAACAAAACAAAAAAAACATTTAGAGCTAGAGAAATAGTACACGTGTTATGGTGCATACCTTGCATGCAGCTGACACTGATTCTGTATTCCTGGACCATACTTGAGCATCACGGATATTGCTTTTGAGGCCACTGAGTTCTGTGCCCTGGGTAATCTTCACCACAGCATGACCAGAGCAGCACTACATCATTGGGCTCCCATACAGAAACTTTGACCTGGCTCACAGAGAATTGAGAGGAGCTCCAGACACCATGAATACTGCTTCTGAGAACTCATTAAAATAAAAGTGAATTAAAAATTAATCATTAACTTAGTTTAAGTGGCCTCATTAAAATATTTTTAAAATCTATGGACTTAGGGCTGGAGTGATACCACAGCAGATAGGGCATTTGTCTTGCACGCGGCTGACCCGGGTTCGATTTCCAGGTTCCCGTATGGTCCCCCAAGCATTGCTAGGAGTAATTCCTGAGTGAATGAGCCAGGAGTAACCCCTGTGCATTGCTGGGTGTGACCCAAAAAGCAAAAAATAATATGGACTTTATGCAGAAAGTTTTTGTTCCCCATCACCATCAAAGTGTCTAATATCCTCCTCAGCACTGTCACTATGTCAGATCTAATCCATCTATTCATTTACTTTTCCCACCTTCCCCACGGCTTAGTAGTCTAAGTTCTGTAAAATTTTCACTGATTCTTAACTGAAATTTGACATTCCCCTTATTATGAAAAGAGATAGCAAACCACAGCACAGATAACAGTAGCCGTGATTTTGCCACCAGTTGAACTATTTTATATTTTTGTCACTTCTTGAATTGATGTAATCCCATTTATTATTGTTTCTGTTATCATTGCTAGTTGAATCATGACATTGAGCTCAACTTTGAAGTCCTATTCTGGGAGTGTTTTGTGTGTTTTGTCTATACTATTCTTGATGTCTTTTATGGGCCCCGACATAATCTTTAATCCATTTTGAATTAATTTTTGTGTATGGCTTGATAAATGCATCAGGTTTCATTTATTTGGATGTGGTTATCCAGTTCTCTCAGCACTGTTAGATACTTTCTTTACTTCATGTCATGCATCCAGTAGTGGAAATAGATTAGATACCCACAGATCTAATGGTTTATCTCAGAACACACAATTCTAAGCCATCTATTAGAAAGTATATCCTAATTTCAGTTCCATGCTGTTTTGATTATTACAGCTTTGTGGTATAGTAAAAAGTTGGGTAATGTTATATCACTAAATTTCTTTTATCTCAGGGGAGTTTTGGTTATTCCATATTAATTTTATGAGTTATACTTATAATTCCTTGAAGAATGTCATCAGAATTTTATGGGGGTTCTATTGAATCTGTGTACACTTTTTGGTGCTATAGTCCTTTTAGCAATTTCAGCTATTTGAAATTTTAAGGAATTCAGAATTCTTCCATTTGGTGAGAATCTGGGATATCAGAATCATAGTATTCAAATCACACTTATATAATACATGGAGCTGCTGACTATTACAAAAATGAAAACCCTTTTTGTAATAACAGGAATAACAGTGATATAAGCACTTCAATTAATATCACTGGAAGAATCTGCTATTTCTGAATACAGCTATACATTTATACCTACATTGTTCAGTCTATAAAGTGATTTTTAAAGATCAAAATAAATAATTTGAGTCTCCAAATAAGATGTTAGGGTGGATATGGGAAAACGCAGCTGTGTTCAGGGTTTACTCCTAGCTCTTTGCTCGGGGATCACTCATGGTAGTGCTTGGGGTATCATTGCTGCATACTCTGAACTGTTTCTTCAGTCACGCCAAGATTTTACAAGTGTATCCTTCCAGCCTCTAACGTGTTTTTCCTTTTCCTCTATTGCCTGTATAAACACTTGTATCTATCTATCTATCTATCTATCTATCTATCTATCTATCTTTTTTTATTTGAATTTAGTTTTGGGGTCAAACCTGGCAAGGTCCAGAAGATACTCCCTGCACTGTGAATGGAACTGCCTGTAACACTTTTGGAACTCTCTCATAGATTTTTGGAAGTTTGTCAACATTGATGATTCTTGGTTGGTGTTGTGTTATAAGGCATGTTTATGATTGAACATATAATTCCAGTTTTCTCTGAGCAGTGTGTAGGCAAATATCTGCCTATGGAAATATGTTTTACAACATTTAAATAAAATCATTTGTATTATTTTTCATGCTTTCTTTCCCTTTCAACTTATGATTTTTATTTCTTTATATTTTGATAACTAAAATGTTCTTTATTTGTAAGGATTAATACAAACAGGGGAGTTTGAAGCTGAGTTGTAATTAGCTACACCAAAATGAAAATTGAGAGGCACAGGGAGGTTCCCCTTATCATAAAAAAGAATTATGTAGCAGTTTAAATAACACTGAAATAAGCCTTTTGTAACAAAGCTCATTCTTTTAAACCTCCCTAACTGGTTAGAGTTGGTTTCGGTTGAGGTGGAGCTGGCGTTGCAATTATATTGTTGGCATTACTGATAATTATTTTTATTGTGCCATGCAATAGCTTCGTGGTATTTTATAGGCTCACACAAAAATATCAGGTTTTTTATCCCAATTCTTGACATACTACTTGGTAAAATACTTAAATGCATGAACTTCATAAAAGTATATTTTAATAAACAAATCATTTAAGATGAAAATATTGTCTTCTACTCAAGGTCAAAGTAGAAATATTACAAACATAGATGCTGAATTGATTTCAAAAAATTTCTCAGACCCTAAATTGACCCTAGGAACATTGTCAAAAAAGATTAAAAAAATACCACACACAAAGAGTATAACTTGTCAAAAAATGCGCACTAAACTTGTGGGTTAGCACAATCCTACTTGTCACTGAAGAAGAAAGACAGACTACAACATTTTATTTTCCATGTCTGGTTTAGAAATGTCAAAATGCTTTTATATTTGCTTATCTGTTCTCTTTTTCTCTCCTCTTCACCTCCCATTTCCCAACCTCCCTTCCTCTCTCTCTTACACACACACACACACACACACACACACACACACACACACACTCTAAATTCTGAATTTATTCATTCATTTCCCTTAGATTTTCTCCACATATTATTCTCTAGGTATGTAAAGCCTAAAATTAAGAACAATTGATAAGGTTTTAGAAATCACTGTTTTGATCCTTTAATGAAGGTATCTAAATTCTCTGAAATGAATTACAATTTTTTTGTCTTTGGGGCCACATCTCATATTGCCGAGTGTTTACTATGGGCTCTACACCCAGGGATCCCTCCTGGCAGTTTCTTTCAACCTCATGTGGTGTCTGGGACCAAACCAGGGATGACTCTATGCAAGTAAACATTTTATCTGCTGTATTATCACTCTTGTCCAGGATTTACATTTTTATAACAAAATTTTCATTTAAATTTTAAAGAATACTAATTCTAAAAAAATTATAACATATTTGGCATAATGTTTTATTTTAGATGAAAAGGTAGAGGTCAAATTTTTACATATATTGGAATATTTCATAATTTTAATATAAGTAGAAATTACATATTTTCGGAAAATGGTAACATACTTTTGGCTTTATTAAAATATAGATCAGTACCACTGCCAACCGCAAGATAATTATGGATTTATTTCTTTTTTGTTTCCAGTTTTTATTTATGCACTGTTACTTACAGCATTATTTCTAGAGCTTCAAGCAAAACGTTTCACCTCCACACCCACTACCAGTATTTACATCCATCTCTCAATATCTCAAGGCCCCATCTCAATCCCTGCACCCCTTGAAAAACTCATTCAAAATTATTATAATTTGGCTCATATATTTATAGTGTTAGTGGCTATGTATACAATTACTTCAACTCACCCTCAGCAGTTCCCAATACACTCTAACAATCAATAACCTTATTGATGTGTAATCACCAATCCACTCCAATATTTCCATTGTATTTCTTTCCTTAGCATTCTCATGTCTGTAATGCTGGTTCAAATGGCGAGTCATCATTTGAAAGCTTCCATTTAGTTGTCTCTTTTTCTCTCTATATCGCAACTGAGAGAGATGATCTGATACTTGCTTTTCTCCCTCAGACTTATTTCTCTTAAAATGATATTGTCCAATTTAACCCAAGTCACAGATTATATATGCAATATATAACATGCAATATATGATCTTTCCTTACAGCTGCATAGTATTCAATCACACTTTATCCATTCATCTGTTAACTAAGAGAAAGACATTTGAAAAAAAATCTTAATTTTTTTTGCTTATCCTGCTCATCCTGTGAATGGGCTAGAGCGATAGCACAGCGGTAGGGCGTTTGCCTTGCAAGCCACCGGCCCTGCCGAGCCAGGTTTGATTCCTCCACCCCTCTCTGAGAGCCCAGCAAGCTACCGAGAGTATCTCGCCCCCACGCCAAAGCACAGAAAAGCCTGGCAAGCTACCCGTGACACCAATATGCCAAACACAGTAACAACAAGTCTCACGATGGAGACATTACTTAGCCCGCTCAAGCAAATCAATGAACGGGAGGACAGTGCTACAGTGCATCCTGTGAATAAAAATTTTCATAACTGACACACCTAACTGAACAAGTTTTAAATCTGTGTGTACTTGAATTATCTTGATGGCATACTATCATCTCTAGTACTTTTCTGAATATTTAAATTAAAAACATCTAGAAACCTATTTTATTGGGCTATAGTGATGATACAGTGGGTAGAGTGCTAGCTTGCATGCAGCTAACCTGGATTCAATCTCCCGCACCCCATAAAATCTCCTGAGCACCTCTATGAGTGATCCCTGAGCACAGAGCCAGAGGTAACTTCTAAGCACAGCTGGATGTGGTCCCCAAACAAAAAGGAAACCTACTTTATTGATAATAATAAAATAATTATTAACAACATTAAAAGCAAATGTAATTGTTTTATTCACAAGTGGAATCACACAATTTGATCCCATTAGTATTATCAGTTATGCTGCTTCAAGTAGACTGATCTGTAAGAAATACAATAAGTTCGGTGGGGATTCTCCAGGCAGTGCTCAGGAGGACCAGTGATTCTTGGTTAACTAGAGCAGCTATTCAAATAAATAGCCCAAGAATGCCATGTTACTTGGACCCTGAAGTGCTTGGAATTTCCTGAACCACTCCAGCATTTCTTAGGAGCCTCCATGGAGGCCTCCAGGGCTGCACCTGCTAATGCTAGAGAATCATGTAGTACTCTGATAATCAAACTGGAATCAACAGCATACCATAAATACAACTTAACTATCTCTGCAGCTCTAACAGATAAAATAATTTTTATATCCCACAACATCAGATGCCTTTTTATATATAGTATAGGTAATATGGTTCCCAAAGTACTAAAGTTTATAGTATTGATGTTTGTACCATAATATGTACTTGATTGATGCACCATCTCCATCTCCACCAAAGTGCCAAGATACTCTTCCACTTTCACAGCATTTTTCAATAAGTGGAGTAACTTATTTCAGAGTAGATTATCTCTACTCCTTAGTCTCTACAAGAAATGCTTTCATGGGCACCTAAGATGGGATCAGGTGTCCTCTCTCTCCCCCTGTATCAGAAGAACCCCGACTGCCCCCAACCTCTAGAAACCAATCACTGCCACCCTCACGGCTGATCTTCACAGGCTCATCCTGGGTCTCCCACACTAGAGAACAAATCCGCTGAAAAACCCAGGTATGCGGAACCAAGGACTGAAAATGCCAGGCCTCAAGGGGTCGGGACTAGGCTGTCCTTTTCCATCTCCCCACCCTTCCAGAGTTCTGGCTCTCATGCCCACGAACTACCTCTGGGTGCCATTTAAGCACATTAATGGCAATGATCCAGACACTCACAAATGAAATCTCAGAAATGAGCAGCTTGCTGCAGGAATGACTCTGGACCTGAATTATTTTAATGTTTAGAATCCCAGGGCCGAAGGCCACTTTTCTGGCTACTTGATATCTCATAATATTTTTTCTTTTTTGTTGAATCACTATGCGATGGAGCCTTACAGATATTTTATACTATTCATAACAAGCAATACAGAATAAATTATCTAACATCTGCTCGTGGAGCAGCCTTGAGTGATGGTGAGAAACTTCAAAATAATGGTGGTGGGAAGGTGTAATGGTGGTGGGATTGGTGTTGAAATATTGAATGTAGTCAATTATTGTGAACAACTTTATGAAAATAAAATGTAGAAATTATATAAAAAGAAATGTTTTCATTAAAAATATAAACTAGGCAATTATTTTATAACCTCAAATCCTCCCATCAATAGTTTTTGCCATTTCTACCACACTTGTAGAGTATGAGTACACAGGATCAAGCAACGTGGTTAGAGTAGTCATTATCATTACAAAAGTCTTTATTCTCAAATTTGTTTTGCAATTGTAAATTAATTATGACACATTTTGAAAGGTGAGTCCAGTTATGTTTTTTACTTGGTAAAAAGGAACACAGGATAATGGGATAAAACATCTGAAATTTGGATAGTTCTTTCATTCATTAATCAATTTATTCATTCATGTTGATTTACATATCCATATACACAGCTAGCAGAGTCTCCTGCCCCCGGGCCTGGCTGTCCTTGCCACGGCCCCTTGGAGGGGAGCGGGGTTGAGTTTCCCTCCCCGCCCTGACCAGGGCTCCGGCAGTCGAAGACCTCCAGAAACAGCCACCACCATGCTGAGACCACTCTCCACATGCATGAAGGTACCGGCAGAGGAACAAAGGCATGCGGGTCCCAGGGCTGAAATCTCCAAACCTGCTCGGATCTGGGCTGAGCATCCTCCACCCAGATCCTCCAAATTCCAGTAGGCAGGGGTCACACCCACTAACTTGCCCCCTGGCGCCGTGTAATCCCATCAGTGGCCAAGACTCAGAGACTATGAAACCCAGCTCCCAGAACCGTGCGGCCGCATTCGCGGCTGCGCGACATCTTATTATCTCATTCCTACTTTGGACAAACTGGCAGGCTACTGAATGTAACCTGCCCACACGGCAGAGTCTGGCAAACACCCTGTGGCATACCCAATATGCCAAATACCAGTAACAATAATGGGTCTCATTCTCCTATGCCTGAAAGAGCTTGAATATGGCACTTTTTAATAAAATCTCAGGGCTAGTATGAAGGAGACATTACTGGGGCCTGCTCAAGGCAATCAACGAACAACGGGATGGTCGTGATCGTGATTGTGATACACAGCTATATTCTATATGATTCATTTTTTTTGTTCTCTATATGATTCATTTCTATGTGACTATTTGATCTAGATTTTTAGATGATAATGATGAGAAAAACAACACAGTTGTAATGCAGTGTGAACTGGGTATTTCAGAATCTAAGAGACATTAGTATGTATACAGGATTGGAAGAAATTATATAGGAACCTAGAATTTATTTTTTCTCTGTTTTATCTACATAGTTTCACATTTTAATACTGTCTTTCTTTTCTTCTTATGACAGAATTTAGTTGAGCAATTGTATTTTTTGTTTACTTTATTAATTTAATTATTTTTTATTGGAGTCGGGGTTTCACCCAGAGCAGGCATGGTGCTTAATATTGCTCAGCTCAAAGTAATGCTTGAGTAATCATGTAGTGCTGGGGATTGAACTCGGGTTTCTGAAAGGCAAAGCATGCACTTTAATCTCTTTCCCTTTTTAAAATTGAATCACCGTGAGATACAGTTGCAAAGCTTTCATGTTTGAGCTTCAGCCATTCAACAATCAAACATCCGTCCCTCCACCAGTGCACATTTCCCACCACCAATGTCCCCATTATCCCTCACCTCCATCCCAGTCCTCACTCTGCCTCTATGGCAGATAATTCCCCAAATACATTCTCTCTACTTTTGGGCACTAAAGTTTGCTTGAATATTCCCACCACCATTCAAGCTTGTCTGTCAGGGGCAGATGCTAGATAATTTATTTTCTATTTCTCACTTTGAATATGAAAGGTTTGCACAGCTGGGAAAGTTGCTACGTGCTTCTGGAATTCTAAGAGTGTAAATGGTTTGGGTCCAGAGACATCTCTGTAGGGCGCTAATCCATTTTGGGGTTCTATTGGGAATCTCTGGATTAGGGTCTGGACCAAGGCCTTGCTTGTAGAAAATCATGGTCACTAGAGCTTCATCTGGAATGGCGGGGAGAGTGTACCTGCTCCATCTGAGGTGCCCCAGTGAAATTGGCTCAGTATGGGACCTGGACAGATATCTGTCGATGTGGTGTCTTCTGGGACTTGCTGCTGTGTCTCTGGACCAGAGGTGTTGGTACGCTAGGATGGCAGCCAGAGGCAAATTGTGGGCAGGAAAGCCAGTATCAAGAGTGAGTGGGGACCGGGAGGAGTGGCCTGACTTCTCTGCCACCATTGTGTGGCCTGGAGACTTAGTCCTGGAACCCGCATACCTGGGTCTTGCTTGTGGAAGCTCTTGTTCGCCAGGGCTTCACCTTGAATTTTGGGAAGAGCGCACCGGCTCCATCTGAGATGCCCCGATGAAATTGGCTCTGTATGGCACCCCAACCTTTTGAGTTCTCCCCTCAGTCCTTTTTTGTCTTTTAAAAAGAAACATTAGGAGCCTTATAGATAGTACAGAGGGTAGGGAACTTGCCTTGCGTTTGATCAACCTGGGTTGGATCCCTAATATTGCATATGGTCACCCCATCAACACTGGGAGAGTTCTCTAAGGTCTGGGCCAAGAGTAAGCCCTGAACATCACTGGGCGTGGCTCCCCAAAGCAAAATCGTTCAAGAAAAAATCTCAGCAACATAAAAATACAATTGGAGCAACAAACCTGTAATTGCAAAACACAGAGAAAGTATGAAAGGGAAACATCCATAGAATGTGTATTCTCTTACAGGTTTCTCCAACCGAATTAATGTATACACAAACACATACATATATGTATACATACATATATGTACATATATGTATCTACATACATATATACACATATGGCAAAACTAAAACCTCAGGTGTGAGACAAGTTGAAATTAGAGAAACTAATTTATTAAACCATATTTTAGTCATATCATTAAACATATTGGCGTCTGGGCAATACGTACAGCATTGCATAACCTTGTGTTATGGTAGGGCATTTGCCTTGCATGCAACTGACCCAGATTCTATCCCTGGCACTCCAGGTGGTCCCCCAAGCCCACCAGTGATCCTTGAGAAAAGAGCCAGGAGTAATCCCTGGGTGTGACCCAAACCACCCAGAATTTGTTGGGGGGAGGTAGAATGGAGTTGGGCCACGCCCTGTGGTGCTGACACTACTCTTGCATTCTTGTACTCAGGGGTTGCTTCTAGTAGGGCTCATGGAATCATAAAATACTGTGAATTGGACCCTTGGGCCTCTTTCAGGAAAAGCATGTGTTCCAGCCTATTGAGCTATCTCTCCAACCCATTTTGAATATCCTTGATTTCATTATCTGGTAGTTCTTCAAACAAATTTTGAGTGACTGATACGTTTCTTTTTTAATTTTTTTATTTATTTTATTTTTATTAGTGAGACACCATGAGGTACAGTTGTAGACTTACAAATTTTTGTGCTTGGGTTTCAATTACACAATGATCAAATACCCATCCCCCCACTAGTTTCTTCGTTTGAGTGCCTACGCATTTTGATTTTTATTCATGTTGGTTACTAAATTGCTTCAAGAAGAATTTTAGAAAGAAGACTGAGAGAAGATATTATATATGCATATATGCAGTATATATGGAATATATGTGTAACACATAAAACATATTATTTGCATTATAAAATAAACATGTATATTGCATGTCATAAATATATTATAACATGATAACTATAAAACACATAATACATATAATTTGTATACAAAAACAAATATGCATAAGAATTCCATTGTTTTTTGCATGTCACATGCATCATTCGCATCTAATTGTGTAATTAGCACCATCTAAATTAATATGCATTAGAGGTATAGTGAGCAGAAAAGTGAAACAGGGGAGGTGTTCTATTCATTGAGCATGCTCCAGTACCTTGCTATAACAGATTTTCTGAAGTCATTTCTTTATCATAAAGTTGATATCTATCGAACTATCTTGAGTGAAGTTTTAAGACACCCCATCTTTCTTTAGGCACAAGAGAGTTGATTTTATTACTTATAGACATTTTCAATTCTGCCTTTTCTACAAAAGTACACGTTCACCCAATCTTTAAATCTGAGTCATTATATAGGGTAGAAATTCTAAAAATAGATTTTTTAGAAAACAACACATTTTTCCATATACTATATGTATGGTTTAAAATGTACTATATTTTTGTTTAAATGATATTTAATGTCAAGATCAATTTGAAGTCCAGTCTTAGTTTGGGTAATATCTTTTTGTTGTGGGGATGATTAATTGCAAAATTCAGAGAAAGTATACCTGGCAATGTTTAGGGCTTACTCCTGGCTCTGTGGTCACAGATCACTCATGTTACAGTGCTCAGGGGATGTACTGGGGTCCGTCACATAAAAGCAAGTACCTTAAGCTTTTTACTGTATCTCTGACAATAATTTGATAAATTCCATACTTGTAGTCTTAATCTTCCTGCTGTGTAGTTTCCATAACTCTGCATGCTAGGAATAAAACCTGCTTCAATCACTATACTGCCATAAGATAACCCTTTATCCACTAATTATATTCTCACAAAACATGCAGTAGTTCATAATAAAACAACAAATACTTCGTTTGCCTAATATTACAAAATATTATTATGACTGATATTGAAGTATCTAGGGAAGAAAGTAGTGTCATTAATTGAATTTTTGTTTTGGGGCTTGGGGTATGACAGTGCTCAGGGCTTGCTCCTGGTTCTTCACTCAGGGGTCACTCCTGGAGGTGCTTGAAGAACCATATGGGTCGCAGAGATAGAATCTGTAAATGGAAGGCAAGTGCCCTACCTGCTGTACTATCTCTCTAGTCCCCATAAACTTAATTTTTTTTGCTATAATGCAGGACCATCTGGAAAGGGCTTGTGGTTACCATGAGAGTACTTTTGAAGGCTCAAGTATTTTGGTTATTTTATGTTTTGTTCTGAAATTTTTATTGATGTTATGGGCATGCTTAATATAAACTTAATCTTCCTCAAATTGTTTAAGATAACAATAAATGCTAAACCAAGTTTGAAGAAATAAGATGTAGTTCATGTTTTGGAGTGGAGAATCTCCTCCTGTTAGAGGAGATTGAATTTAGTTGGAATCAATCTAATACACAAATAAGTACGTTTTTATGATAATTTTCATGAGTGTAATAACATAAACTACAAATCAAGTTGCTGACTCTCCACAAATTATCATAATACATTCACCACAGTTATTCAGACACTTTTTCATAGGCACAATTTTCATAGACACTTAAATTGTGCCTTTGTTAACTTTTTAATGTTTGAAAAATCCACTGACACGGTGAATAGTTAAGATTTAATGGTCAACTGCACGGGAGCCTTGTGGAAAGCGGGTTTGAGCCGGGCTCGGGGAAGCGGCGGGGACCTCATGGGAAGGGGGGCTTTGTGGGCCGTCCCCCACGCCCCACCGAGGTCGCCAGCTGCCCCCCACAAGCGGCTCTCCGGCACGGCCACGGCCCCGGAGGCACAAGGACTTAGCACAGAGAACCAGCCGCTTGGAGCAGAAAAGCAAATGGACTTGTGTTGATCCGCGCCACCAAGCCTGCCCGGAGGGGGAAGGGCGTTGACCGGCCCGCCCGCTCCTCTCTGGAAAGAAAGATGGCGGCCGCACGGGAGCCTTGTGGAAAGCGGGTTTGAGCCGGGCTCGGGGAAGCGGCGGGGACCTCATGGGAAGGGGGGCTTTGTGGGCCGTCCCCCACGCCCCACCGAGGTCGCCAGCTGCCCCCCACGAGCGGCTCTCCGGCACGGCCACGACTCCAGGGCACAGAAATCAATCTCTTAACTAGCTAACTTTTGGTGGAAATTCTTCCAGGGTCAATAAGTGAAATAGCAGAAATTCAAAACCGCGCGGCCGCTATCGCGGCCGCGCGACATCATTTTATTCTTAAACCAAGTTGTAGAAAGCAAATCATTTCACAACGCTGTTTCAGCATGTCTGATTGGGGGAGGGTGGGTCGTAAACTCTAAACAATAATTGTGCATCTTCTATCGAAATAATCTGTCTGGTCAAAGTAGATAGAGTATTAACTAGAACTCATCTGCCTCATAAGAATTGGGAGGGGTGGGAGGTGGGGGTCTATTGGGGTTCGGGGTTAAAAATGAGTATTGGTAAAGGGAAATGTGTTCGGTATCTACATGACTGAGACCTAAACCCGAAAGCTCTGTAACTTTTCCCACAGTGATTCAATAAATAAATAAATTATTAAAAAAAAAAAAGATTTAATGGTCAACTAACTGCAAATTTCATAAAAATAGTTTTATAGAGGAAGTAAGGAGGAATGAGACAGAAAAGGAGGAACTGGGGACTAAAGGACTAAATAAGGTCTTCTTAGTTCCTCATTAACATATGTAATATGATTGTCCAGTCTACAAACTCTCTTTGTTGAAGGTCATACATATACTGAGTGGTGTATAAACAATCAGGTAACAGAAACAACTAGAGGTGTGGGGAATCACAGATCACTATATAGGAGGTGGGTGTGATGGTATTTGCAATGGTGTTTCCACTGAATCCCTCACATACATATGCAGTTTGATTGGTCAGTCATGGAGCATATATGATGTGATTGGTTTAGTTGGTTATTGTCACCAGAGAGCAGAAGTAGCTAAGGTAGCACTGTCCACCCGTTGTTTGCTCGTGGGCCCAGTAATGTCTCCATTGTGAGACTTGTTGTTACTGTGTTTAGCATATTGAATACGTCACGGGTAGTTTGCCAGGCTTTGCCGTGCAGGTGAAATACTCTTGGTAGCTTGCCGGGCTCTTTGAGAGGAGCAGAGGAATCGAACCCAGCTTGGCCGGGCCAGCGGCTTGCAAGGCAAATGCCCTACTGCTGTGGTAGCTAAGGTATGGAATATGAAATCTATATAAACTTTGGTTACTGTATTGAAGGTGTGGTGCATGGGAGAAGAAAGAAGAAAGAAAAGGCAGGTGACCATGGTTGGGGCTGCTTTCACATACATTCAGGTTGATGTTTCTGCTGCTGTTGAAGACTACATAGAAGAGTCATCCAGCAGAAATCTACCTATAGCACTAAGGACATCTCATGGTCAGCATGCTATTCTTAACATGCTATACACAAAAGCCAAAAATTATGTCTGTTGCAACAACAGGAAGGAGAGTTGAGCAAAAACATCTAGGGATATAATTTATTGAGAAATCTTAAACCTATAAACTGAATACCTATGACTATATAGAACACAAATGGAGGCCTAGAAAGCTGCATTAAAGTCTTGGCATTGCCAACAATCAGCTGGGTGATTTTAAACAACTCATTAAAATTTATTGAAAAAGGGCTGGAGTGATAGCACAGCGGTAGGGTGTTTGCCTTGCACGCAGCCAACTTGGCCAACCTGAGTTAGATTCCTCGCCCCTCTCAGAGAGTCCGGCAAGTTACCGAGAGTATCTCGCCCGCACAGCAAAGCCTGGAAAGCTACCCGTGATGGATTCGATATGCCAAACAAGTAACAACAACTCTCATAATGGAGACTGGGCCTGCTCGAGCAAATCAATGAACAACGGGAGGACAGTGCTATAGTGCTACAGTCCATCCAAAAAGTGACACTACTAGAATAGAGTATCTCTATGGTCTCACTCATATTTGATAGGCATTGATCAATCAATTATATATTTTGCATGCTTAAATTGTACAGACTCATCTCAAAAGATTAAATGAATAAGACTACTTACTACGGCTGGAGCGATAGCACAGCGGGTAGGGCGTTTGCCTTGCACGCGGCCAACATGGCCGACGCGAGTTTGATTCCTCCGCCCCTCTCGGAGAGCCCGGCAAGCTACCGAGAGTATTCGATATGCCAAACACAGTAACAACAAAGTCTCCAATGGAGACGTTACTGGGCCCGCTCGAGCAAATCGACGATCAACGGGAGGGCCTTTACCTTTACTACAACATTCTATAAAAATACAGAAGGTGTATGTGTCTTGAGAGTAGTTAGTAGGCAAAAGACAACCCATGGGTAATTGAAACCCAAGCACAAAAATGTGTAAGTCTGCAACTGTACCTCATGATGTCTCACTATTAAAAAAATTTTAATAAAAAAAATGAAAAAAATTTTAGAAAGTTTTAAATAAAAAAAAAGATAACCCATGGGACTTTACTTAAATGAAATGCAATACAATATAATTCTATATAAGTGTGGTTGATGGTTGATGTGACCCTGCACCAGAGGAGGAGTATATCTGTGGGGTTGCTTATATCAAGTGCATCAGAGAGGTAGCAGCTTTAAGAAGGAAACCAACCATTTTCTTCTCTACTCACCTCAATAACCGAGAAAAGTGCCTGGGAAATTTAGGACTATAAAGAGTCTGTTATGATATTCTGCATGGCATGAACACGTGCAACCCTACAGCAACAAGAGGTAGAAATCAACCTATATCTGAAGTCCTCTTACTCTTCACTGAATCGTACATGATTTGATTTCTCTGGGAGCTATGGCCTTAGGCTAGAGCAAGGAATTGTTCTTACAATAAAGTCAAATCAGTCCTAAATTTTACTCAGGTGTTTGGAGTCTGAAGCCTTTCTAGGAACATTTGTGGATAGGAAAATTGACACTGATGGAGGGATTGGTGTTGAGTTCATTGTATTGTATGCCTAAAACTAAACTGTAGCACTGTAGCACTGTCCTCCCTTTGTTCATGGATTTGCTTGAGCGGACCCAGTAACGTCTCTATCGTGAGACTTGTTTTTACTGTGTTTGGCATATCGAATTCATCACGGGTAGCTTGCCAGGCTTTGCTGTGCAGGCGAGATATTCTCGGTAGCTTGCTGGGCTCTCTGAGAGGGGTGGAGGAATTGAACCCAGCTTGGCCGGGCCGGCTATGGCCGGCCAGCTGCGTGCAAGGCAAATACCCTACCGCTGTACTACTGCTCCCAAAAACTTAACTAATAAAATAAATTTTAAAAAATTAGCACTGTAGCACTGTAGCACTGTCTTACCGTTGTTCATCGATTTGCTTGAGCGGGCACCAGTAGCGTCTCCATTGTGAGACTTGTTACTGTTTTTGGCATATCAAATACGCCATGGGGAGCTTTCCAGGCTCTGCCGTGTGGGCGGGGATACTACTCAGTAGCTTGCCGGGCTCTCTGAGAGGGATGGAGGAGCCCAGCCTGGGTCGGCCATGTGCAAGACAAAATCCCTACCCACTGTGCTGAAAGAAGAAAATAAAAAAATGATAAAGAAAATTTCAGGAAGAGACAGGTAGTGAAGCAAAGCAAATTTATTGGAGGAAATATAGGGAGTGAAGGAGAGAGGTAGATAAAGAGAGATGGGCTTCTCCAGAATGGAGAAAAAGTCAGTACACATCACAAGCGGGGATGTACAGGTCAGAACTTTAAGTATGAAAGTACACATCTAAAGAGAGGAGATGAGAGAGGCATGTTCACATAGGGTATATGCATGCTCTTCCTCTGCCAAATTAATTTATATAGTTTACCCAAATTGCCTCCACTCCAGTCCATTGCTTGGGTGCTTGCTAAAGAGAGGAGTAGGGAGCAGTTGATGATCTTCTTTAGATATTTTTTGCGTGACCTTTGCTCTAGCAATGGAGCCCCTGCTCCCAGGGAACCATCCCTGCTTGGGTCAGGAATTCTGTATCTAAGTGGTTTTCCCGCTCCCTAAGAGGGGGACTTCTTGGCTGATTTAGGTATCAGACACTCCCCAACCTGCTTTACCAGGGCCCCCTATCTTCCTACTTGCTGCATAAGTAAAATTTCCACAGAGTTTTGACTTAAGTCCCTTAGCATTATAAAGATGGGCATGAAAGGAAAATTTTAAAGAAAATGTCATCCTAGTTTGTTTACAGAGATGAAGTGATAGCACAGCGGGTAGGGCATTTGCCTTACACGCAGTCAACCCGAGTTTGATTCCTGTGCCCCACTCAGAGAGCCCGGCAAGTTACTGAGAGTATCCTTCCCGCATGGAAGAGCCTGGCAAGCTCCTCGTGACATACTTGATATGCCAAAAACAGTAACAACAAGTCTCACAATGGAGACATTACTCATGCCCACTCAAGCAGATTGATGAACAATGGAAGGACAGTGATACAGTGCTACAGTTTGTTAACTGAATATCACCTTTAAACCCCTTCCTCCAGCAATCACTGGAAAAAGGATGGTGTCACTCCAGATTTGTGCCCTACCTTTTCTTCCACCTCTCTTTCCACCATCTCTCTTTCACATGCACTTTCCCACTAACATTTGAATGATGACATTTTGTATGTATCTCGTTTGTAGCTTCCCTCTTCTTTTACCTCCTCTTTTACACAAACACATGGAGTTAGTGATGGGAGAAGGATAAACTTCTAAACAAGCGGTCAACTAAGCTAACAACAGGGGAATGGTACCCTCAGATATCATTCACTGATATGATTTGAGAGCACCACTATCCAGGATTAAAACTTGATGTTAGAAAGTGTCTACAGAAACAAATGCTGCAGTCTTTGACAGCAATCTGGAAATTATAGAAAACAGAATGAAATATTTAGTGGGAGCAAAATAACACAAGTTAAAAATGATTAGCTGTACTCAATTGATTTTATCAAATTTTACTGATGTTGAATCTGAGATATGAAGCATAGTTAGCATAGTTCATGCTTATGTAAAATATCAAAGGCAATTTTCTATAAATATTGGTTCTAAACTATAATTATAAAACTAATAGGTGCGTTTTATAATTATGGAGGTTGTGAAGAACATGACTGAAAAGGAACCCCATAATTCAACTACATAATTATTGTGATAAGTGCTTTCTAGTGAGAGTTTCTTAAAGAGAGTTGGGAGGGGTTGGATTGAGAGGGTGGGAATGTAAAGAAGGCCAGCAATCATTAGTTTGACAAAATCTTTTTCATAAATTGGAAATGGATAATACAAAATCCAGCTGTACAATTGGAGACCTTTGAATTAACTGCCATAATTAGCTTTATTTAATAATTTAATTTCAAATTAATAAATACAGTTTTGATCCCCAAGAAAAAAGTGGGGAAGGAAGATTAAAAAGTGTTTGCCAGCCACATCACCTTTGCTTATGAGGTCCTTAAATTTTATTATCACTCTATTTTTTCCTACTGTCTATTCACCATCACAATATGTGTATATCCCGTTGAGTAATATAACACTTAACAAATATTCTTTGAAGTAGCACTGATATGCATCGCTGTATATATTTAGACATTTTTAGTTTACACAACATCACTACATAAATTAATTCTTTACTGCAGTCTATTGGACCGGTCTACCCTTTGCTTCACTTTCCTCTCTTCGTCTGGTATCTCAGTTCTGCAGTAAGAATACATGGTTTATTTTGGTTTGATGTTGAATGTACTTTTTCTGTGTTTCTTTAAAATCCACAAATGAGTGAAATCATATGTAATTTTACCTTCTCATGTATTTTTCTTAGCATAATACCCTCCAGTCCCACCGTGTCACAAAAGAAATATTTTATTGCTGAGTAGTAATACATGGTTATATATATATATATATATATATATATATATATATATATATATACTGAATGTAACCTGCCCACACAGCAGAGTCTGGCAAACTCCCTGTGGCATACCCAATATGCCAAACACCAGTAACAATGATGGGTCTCATTATTCTAACCCTGAAAGAGCCTTGAATATGGCACTTTTTTAAAAAAAAAATCAGGGCTAGGATGAAGGAGACGTTACTGGGGCCTGCTCGAGGCAATCGACGAACAACAGGATGGTAGTGGTCATATATATATATATATATATATATATATATATATATATAGCACTGTAGCACTGTCCTCCCTTGTTCATCAATTTGCTCGAGCGAGCACCAGTAACGTCTCCATTGTGAGACTTGTTACTGTTTTTGGCATATTGTATACACCACAGGGAGCTTGCCAGGCTCTGCCGTGCAGGCAGGATACTCTTGCCGGGCTCTCCGAGAGGGACGGAAGAATCAAACCCCAGTCAGGCACGTGCAAGGCAAATGCCCAATCCGCTGTGCTATCACTCCAGCCCATATTTGTATGTATATATAGCAATGACTTTGTCTACTCACTGTCATTGAATATAGATTGTTTCAATATCGTGGCCATTAAAAGAGCATTGAAATGAGAATAGTTATGCATATACAATTAGCATTTTAATCCTTGAAATAGGTCTCTGTGTGTAGAATTTCTGGATTTTTAATATTTTGAGAAATATCAGCTCTGTTCTCCATAGAAGCAGAACCAGAATGTTCCTATTTATCCATATCCCTGCCATATCTTATTTCTGTTCTTTTTGATGTATGTCATTCTCATAAGTGAGATAGTATCTTAGTGTTCTCATTTGCATTTCCCTGATAATGTTATAATGAGCTTTTTGTTCATGTGTTCACTTAACATATGTACATCTTTCATGGTGAAGTGGCTATTTCATTTCTCTCTCCATTTTATTTATTTTAATTAAATTTTGGGGGTATAACTTATGGTGTTCAGGGTTTATTCATGACTCTGTGTTCAAGGATCATTCGTGATAGTGCTTAGAGGAACATATTTGGTGCCAGGTATCAAACTTGAGTCAGAAGTGTGAAAGGTAAGTGCCCTAAGGACTCAACTCTTTCTCCAGCCCCTATGTCAATTTATAAACCTTTTTATGTAGGGGCTACTCCTAGTGATGTCAAACCTAGTAATCTGTGCCTGACAGTTTAGTGTTTGTGAAGTGCCTAAACACTGTAGTGTTTGGGGCCACCAGTGCTTAAAGGTCATTAGGGCCACATACTTCAGCATTGTGGAATGTTTTGAAGTTCCTGTGCCTCTGGATATTGAACTCAGAACCTTGCACATGCTAGAGGAGTACTCTACAATTTGAGTTTTCTTGCTGGTTTTCATTTTCCCACTTTTCCTTTTTCTTTTTATTTTATTCATTTATTTTGGCTTACAATGATAGAAATAGTCTTTTCTCCTGGATATTTCTGACACCACACCCATCACTAGTGTACCAATTCTTCCTCTCCTCCCCCTCAGTCACTCTTTTTCTCAACCCCCCCCCAACTCAATTGTGTGTCAATTTCCTTCTTATGTTGCCTTTGGATCTTTGTTGCTGCCTCACTGTGTATCATGTCCTCACAGTTCGAAGGTGCTCTTTTCTTTTTTGTTGAATTTTACAAATTCTCAATACAAGGGGCTAATATATTTGATATTAGGCCCTGGCCAATATTCTGTACAATACTTTCTTCCATACATCCTTCATTTTAGTGAGAGTTTCTTCTTCTGTGCAGAGAACTATTCAGTTAAATGCATTGATTACTGATCTGGTTTCCCATCTCATTGCAATTGGATCTACAAATACATCAAGGAAACGGTATTAACATGCAAGCCTTTGATCAATTTTGACTTAACTTTTTGTGTGGTATGAGATAATAACCTATATTTGTTAGTAATTTATTCTTTTGAATATAAATATCCAGTATTCCATTATCGATTCTTTAAGGTATTTTAATTCAATCAACTCTTGTTTTCTTTATTATAAATAAATCAACAATGTGTGTAGATATAATTCTGGATTTTTCCATTCTATTCCACTGACCTGTGTGTTTATTTTAATATCATACTTTTTCATTATTCTAGTGTTCATTATAGTTGAAGTTAGGGAGTTTCATGCCTACATTCAATTTTATTCTCAGGATTGTTTGGCTGTTTGGGGTTTATATGGTTTTTATAAAAATTTCAATAAAGTTTATTCTATTTCCTTGAAGGATGTCATTTGAGTTTCATAAGTATTGTACTGAATCTATAAAATAGTTTGGGAAGGAGTGTCATTTTTATAATGTCAATCCTCCGAGTACATAAGCATAAAATATCTTTACATTCACTCATGTAATCTACTATATTTTGACAGTCACATAGTTTTTTGGAGTTTTTTGCTTTTTGGGTCACACCTGGCAATGCACAGGGGTTACTCCTGGCTCTGCACTCAGGAGTTACTCCTGGCAGTGCTCAGGGGACCATTTGGGATGCTGGGAATCGAACCCAGGTCGGCTGCATGCAAGGCAAACACCCCACCTGCTGTTCTATCTCTCCAGCCCAACAGTCACATCGTTTTGATGTAGAAACTTTTCACCTCTTTATTAAATTGATTTCAAGATATTTAATTCTTTTTTATACAATTGTGAATTTACAAGGGCGATTAGAGGCTGTCCCAAGTGCCTCTATCCCTCTTGGAGAGCCTGGCAAGTTACCGAGAGTATTCTGTTCACATGGCAGAGCCTCCCAAGCTATCCGTTGTGTATTCAATATGCCCAAACCAGTAATTACAATGGGTTTCATTCCCCTGACCCTGAAGGCGTCACCAATATGGCAGCGTTAAGAAGGATGAGGAAGGAGAGGCTGATAAAATCTCAAGGCCGAACTAGGCTGCCAAAACGAAGGCAGACAAAAATGACTGTCTGTACTTTCAATGCATGTACACTAGCATCAGATGCATCCATCGAAGACCTGATGGTACAAGCGTGAAAGATCAAGTACAACATCATTGGCCTGACAGAGACAAGAAGGCATCAATTACATCACGCCATTTTCGACGCTGGAGAAGAATTGTTCCTCGAAACATGCGATAAAAGAGGCTTCAGAGGCGTTGGAGTCCTTGTCAACACGAAATTGGCAATAAGCATTGATTCATTCGAATGCCTAACAACCCAAATCAGACGTTTACATTTGAATAGATGTGGCTCACTGACAGCAGTTACTATCTTCATTGTCTACACACCAACATCTAATTGTGATGAAGGAGAAATTGAGAAGTTCTACATGGAGCTGGAGAAGTCCTCTAAAGAAGACCACACCTTCTATAAGATCATCGTCGGTAATTTTAAAGCCAAGATAGGACCGAGAAGATCAGCCAAAGAGCTCCACATCGGGACCCATGGCATAGAATGGAACGAACAGTGTGAGAGACTGTCTGGGTTTGTTGGAGTACACGGATCTTAGGTTTATCAGGTTGCACCTATCACAGTGCTCCCGAGTCACTCCCATTACTTTGTTTGTCTGTAACTACTTCTATGCTCTCTTGCCCAACCAATTTGTAAGGTCTTATCCTTCTTAGACACTCAAGCTGTACTGTGAGTTAATAATGCCTTTCTCCTCTCCTTATGTCTTTTGAATAGTTTAGCTTAATACAATGGCCTTTTTGTATAGATACAGGAAGACAATTAATATTATGCTTTATAACTTAGGGTTTAATTGGCTTTGAATATTATTCACTCCAGGGCATCTTCTTTCTCAACTTAAGCCTCAGTTGCCCTCACTTCCTAGCACCCCAAAAGCAGGTCTCGACGTGGAACTGGATGGAACCAGGGCAAGCCGGTAAGTTATGTGCTACCCTGGCATTGCGATGGGCCAGGCCAAGGTGCCACGATCCTTAACTATAGGTAAAGAGTTTGATCATGGGCAAATGCTGTCATGATCCAAAAGCAACGGCGAGACTAGGACCCTGCTGCTAAGAATAGGAAAGCTATCTGGCCTGAGCACTGCAGTATGAGATCAAGATGGCCCTAGGGGAGCAATTCTATAAGCTCAAAGTATTTCTTACTGTGTCCATACAAAATAATTTAATTTATGTATGCTTATATGTTGGTCGAACAAGGAGAGGAGAAACACATCCAGGGAAATCTATTCTAGGGTGGGTTGATCTGTCCTAGAAGCAGTTTTCCTATGTGTCCTGACTAGCTTGGATGAGACTGAAACTTTCTCCCCTCCAAACTGCCTTCAGTAAATGATTTCAGTATATTGAGGCAGTTTCCCTTATCTCACAGGGACCTTGCTGGTCTTAGGTAAGCAGATCTCAGGTGCTAAGCCAGGCCTGATCTTGGGAATGTAGATACCTGGCTCCAGGCAGGCTGATCTTTGAGATGTAGGCTCTAAGCTCTAGCAGATGCGTCTTTGATGTGTTAATCCAAGTAGCTTGTAAAAGGTGAGGCCAAGATTACTGGCCTGCGGATGTAACGAAACAATGTGGATGTAAAGAAACAATATGGATGTAAAGAAACTATGTATGTTTGCTGCCTCAATGTTCTTTCTGTAACTCCTTTTGATGACATCACTATATTGACCCTTTAGAGGTACCATGATGTATATAAGGGGATTTTCGGGGCTCTTTGGGTGGCTCTCTCAGGGTGCATGTGCTTGAGGACTCCTGAGGCCTCCATGACGTACATTTCTTGCATGTAATAAACTGCTGCTAAGACCAACCAGCTTAGCCCTCGTTTCCTTCCTTTGCCTGACCATTCCCATCGACCTCCGTGGAGTGGGGAAACGGCCTGAGACTACCTAACGCGGGCGGCGGGAGAGATAGGCCGCTGCCCTCCCCTTCGCCGGTCCTTTTTGTGTGTTTACACATGGGTTCATTTTGCCGACCAAGACAATCCATGGTAACTCACAGTTCCAGAAGGCCGAATCTAAACATTGGACATGAGAGTCTCCTGGTGGACAGTTCCACAACGAAATAGACCACATCATATTCAATCGACAGTTTTGCCTGACAGATGTTGCTGTTGCCCCAAAATTCCAAACGGGATCGGACAACAGTCTCCTTCATGCAAAATTCTACTTCACAGAGTGGGGAAAAAGGACTACAAATTTTAAGAAGAGAACTCCCAGAACGACCATGAACTGGGAGCTCTTTGGCACTATTGCTGCAACATGGGAAGATGCCATTGTTGACAACATTGACGAGGAATACGATCGACCGGTTCAGCACCTACATGATTGTGCGAGGAATGCCAAGACAGAGATAGCCACAAAAAAACGCCTGTCTTCGAAAACTCTCGAACTTATTTGCCAACGTGGTTTGGTGCATGCCTCAGGCAACCGCAAGCGAACATCTGAGTTCGCAAAACAGTGCAGAGATGCAATAAAGGAAGACCTCAAAGAGAGAAGAGCAGAAGTACTAGTACATGCGGCAGAAGCCGGGAAAAACATTCGTAACGCCCACCTGTCCTTTGCCAACTACAAGACCAAGATGACTGCCCTCTGATGTCCTGATGGATCTATCACATCTTCCAGAAGGGCAATGGAGAAGATTATCCATGACATCTACTCAGATCTCTTCAATAGCCATGTCCACCTGCCCACATACCAAATTCCGCAGGATGGATATGTCATTCCCAATGTTCTCCCTTCCAAAATCTGACACACCATTTCATGGGTAAAGAAACGAACAGTACCCGCCCCAGACAAGGTCAGACCTGAATACCTGAAGAACCTGCCATCAGTACTCATCAATACACTGACTCAGCTCTTCACACGCTACCTGTCTGAATGCAAGGTTCCATCCGAATTGAAAACTAGCAGGACTGTACTACTGTACAAGAAGGGAGACATCCACGACATTGGCAACTATCATCCGATCTGCCCATTGTCTGTAATCAAGCTGTTCACTCGAGTCATCCTGAATAGGATTGGCAGAACACTAGATGAAGGACAACCATGCGAGCAAGCTGGGTTCCGCAAAGGATTCAGCACCATTGACCATATCCACACGCTAACCAAGCTCATTGAGGTTTCTTGGGAGTTCAAGATGCCGCTCTGTCTAACGTCCATTGATTTAAAGAGGGCTTTGATTCTGTTGAGAATGAAGTGGTCATTGAAGCCTTAGCCAATCAGGGCATTTAAACTCAATACATTAGGATCCTCCGTGAGCTGTACTACGGATTCACTACCAGGATCTTACCATTCTACAAAGAAGTAATCATTGATGTCAAGAGAGGGGTTTGGCAGGGTGATACCATTTTACCGAAACTCTTCAGTGCGACCCTCAAGAACATCATGTGATGACTGAAATGGGAAAGAATGGGAGTGAAGATAGATGGTCGGCAACTACACCATCTCTGCTTTGCTGATGCTATTGTTCTAATAACACCAAACATTAGCCAAGCAGCACAAATGCTGGCTGACTTCGACCGTGAGTGTGGAAAGGTAGGACTACAGCTGAATCTTAGGAAGATAATGTTTATGAGAAACAGCCTCGTTCCTGACGCTCCATTTGCTCTCAATGGAACAACCACCTCCGAATGCAACAGTTATGTGTACCTAGGTCGAGAAGTCAACATGACAAATGACCTGGAACCTGAGTAGCGCAGGAAGAAAAGAGCTGCTTGGAACACCATCAAGAGCATTGAAGAAATAGCTAAGAGGATGAAGAACCTCTGGCTCCAGGCACATCTCTTTGATTCCAGTGTTTTTCCTGCTTTAACATACGCCTCAGACACCTGGGCCCTACGCAAACAGGATGAGAAGGCTATTCGGGTCTCCCAAAGAGGAATAGAAAGAGCTAAGCTTGGAGTATCATGCTTCACTCAAATGAGAGAAAGAATCTGGAGTTTTGACCTCCGTCGACAATCAAGAATCAGGGACGCTGTCTTGTTTACCAAGGCTTCAAAAATCAGATGGGCTGGACACGTAATGAAATTTGGAGACAACCGATGGACTAGAGCTGTTACCGATTGGATTCCATGGGACGTCAGAAGACCGTGTGGCCGCCCACCTACCAGGTGGTCAGACTTCTTCATCAAGATCCTGAACGATCAGTTTGAGGCTCTTCATGTTCCTAGAAAGAACAGATGCCATTGGGCTACACTAGCACGCGACAGGGACAAATGGAGATGTTACTGGTGCCGGCTTGAGCAAATTGATGATTAACAGGAAGTCAAGTAATCAAGTTATGTGATAATTTTTTCTAGCAGCTCCATAGTACTCTATTGTGTAGATATACCATAGTTTCTTTAACCAATCATCTGTTCTCAGGCACTCAGGTTGTTTCCAGTGAATCTAACTTTGTATTGCTGTAAGCTTACCAACTATTCTTGATTTTTCTATGTTATAAATGATCCGATAACTTGTGTCCTCCTCATTGTCGTTTGATTCCAGGAATATGTTCATTTCCTCTTGATTTCTGCATTGACTTAATAGTTATCTAGTAGTATGTTGTCTCATCACAGTATGTTTGAGGTTCTTCCAAATTTCTCTAAATGCTTGATTTTTACTTTTTTAAAAAATATATTAATTTTTAATGAACCACTGTGAGATACAATTACAGACTTACATACTTTCCTGATTATGTTTCAGTCACACAATGATGAAATTTGAGTATGAGTTGATTCCTACTTTTATATTATTGTGATCAAATTGATAATATTTCCATTTTCATGGATTTTTTTTGCATTTGCTTTTTGTACAAAAACATGGTATACCCTGGAAAATATTTTGTATGTATTTGAGAATAATATTTATTCAGGTTTCTTCTTGTTGGTGGAAGTGGTTAGAATCTATTTAGGTCATCTGGTCCAATTTATTTAGGATAGTTTCCTAATTTATTTTCTGTCTATTTATCTCCTCATTGGTAACTGTGCGGTTTTTAAGTTCCCACGTACTATTGTATTGCTGTTGATAATACCTTTTTCTTGTTTTTTAATTTTTGCTTTATTTTTTATTGTGATTATCAATTTTTTGTTGATCACAACTTTAAAGGGCTGGCGCGATAACACAGTGGGTAGGGCATTTGCCTTGCATGCGGCCGACCTGGCCAACCCAGCCAACCCAGGTTTGATTCCTCCACCCCTCTCGGAGAGCCTGGCAAGCTACTGAGTATCCTGCCTGCACTGCAAAACCTGGAAAGCTCCCTGTGACATATTTGATATGTCAAACACAGTAACAAGTGTCACAATGGAGACATTACTGGGTCCACTCGAGCAAATCAATGAACAATGGGAGGACAGTGACAGTGACAACTTTAAAATATTTTATTAAAGAACTGTGATTTACAAAGTCATTTATAGTTGAGTTTATGCATATACTATTTCAACACCAATCCCACCACCATGTGTCAATTTCCCCCCTCCAGTGTTCTCATATTACCCCCTATGCCAACCCCCTTATATCCCTACCTGTCAACTTGACAGGCACATTACAAAGTTTCAGTGGTTGCATCTTAGATCTCATGTTTTTCAGTTTTGTTGAGTCTGTGTTTTGGATATATCACTATACCACTTACTCATATGGTGATCATAACTTCTGAGGAGCATCTGTGTGTCAACCTAGTGCAGGCCTGAGCAGCAACAAGGCATCCCATTTATTAATTCTTAGTGAAAGCCGTGTACCAATTTTAAAAATGTCTGATGGACAACCAGTTGTTTCTGTTCGCTAATGTGTAACAGTCACTGAACTGCTGAGGTCTCAGAGAACTGGGAATGACTGAGGTGTCAAACCATATGAGGTCAGGTTTAAGGCAAGACTAAGGTGGTGATCTTAGCTGGAGTTGAAGCTCTCACTGCAGAGCAGTCTCCCAGTGTCTGCAAGTAGAGCAAAACTGGGAGAAGACCTAAGGGTCATGGTCACAACTTACTCAGGTGAATTTGTTTGCCAGTCTATAGAAGTTCTGAGAAGCAATCAATCGTATGCCCTTATAGATTCCTAGTGGCAGCAGTGTGCTGAATTCAGAGACCAGGAATTTATAGGTAAGTAGTATTTAGTAGATGTTAGACTCTGTGTGTGTGCACGTGGGAGCAGGAGGTATTCAGAGACATCCAGTGCTCAGGTGAGTTTAAAAAGAAGCTGTGTCCTTAGTCCCAACAGATAAAAGAGCTAACTGACAGATTGAAGAGACTAGGTGTCTGTGGGTTACCAGTAGCACCCCTAAGGTTAAATCCCTCTTTGCTAAATCTCAGTGCCCTTGGAGGTCTGTATGGTGCTTTTGGTGTATAGGGGTGTGGTTAGCTTGCTAGCTGTCAGAGTGAGCTGGCAGGGACCAATTCAGGCTTGCTTGCCAGAAGCAATCTAAGTTGATAATTTCTCAGCCCCCTGCTAGTTGAGTATTTGTGTTAGGTGGGTGGAGCTAGCCTCAGGAATTTTCCTGAGGGTTTGTTGCTATGGTGCTTGAGAACTAAAAGGCTGTTATCAGTCAAGTTGTGAGAGGTCCCAGAATGGCGCCTCCCTGGCAGTGAGTCCAACTCCTTTATGCCTTATAGTTTCAAGTCTTCTAATCTTACACCCTAAGTATAGATATTGGACACTTGGCACAACTCTCTTCTTCCTGGGGTAAAGTTTCACACGTTAGAAATTTCTTCCCTATTGCAACTTGCTGCTCCAAAATGGTTTTCTTTTTTGGACACTGTCTCAGTGCAGTCTTTCTGGGTGCTGTGCTTTTGACACTTGTTTTAGAGTTGTTAATTGTGCTTCTGGATTGCTTCTGTATATATTGATCCAGGTTGATTAATTGTGGTCATAGGAGGAGGTAAACACATGCTTTTCCTATTTATATGTCTTGACTTCTAACACCCATTAATTCTTTGAATCCTCAGCACAATTTCTTGAGGTTTTTCTTTGCTTTTCCCTTTATGGATAGAGTAACTGAGATTCGAAGATAATAGGTTACTGGATAACTTGACATCTATGCTTCAAATAGTCCTAAAACCAAGAATTTACAAGACCTCTACAAATGCCTAGTACTGAAGTTAACTTCCTTAGATAACTTAGCCTCTTTGAATCTAATTTTTAGCACCTAAGAATTTGGCCATGAGGTGTATGAAAGTCAGGACAGATTTTTCTTTGGATCAGACATGCAAATCAAGATTTTGGGGGAGGTAGTTAAAAAATCTACATAGTAAACATTTATAAAATGTTAACAGAACACAATCTGCATAGTACATGAATAATATATATTGCATATATGCCTGTAAATATTGTTGAGATTAAGTTCATATATTCAAAACAAATGTTGACTGTAGCTTTTATTATTATATATTTTTAAAATCAACAGCTATTAAAAGAACCAAAATTATCTTGAGTTGAGCAATATTAACAAGTGCTTAATATTTAAAATATTAACAATACCTAAAAGCTTGGAAATCTCTAAACTATATGATTTCCAAAACAGCTTTCAGCTAATTTTTTTTCCTTTTTGGGTCACACCCAGCTATACTCAGGGGTCACTCTTGGCTCTGCACTCAGGAATTACTCCTGGCAGTGCTTGGGGAGCCATATGAGATGCCTGGCATCGAACCCGGGTCGACTGCATGCAAGGCAAATGCCTTTCCCGCTGTGCTATCGCTCTGGCCCCTCAGCTAAAAAATTCTATTAAATTGACATTAACTCCAGGACTAATAAAGTCATTAGGCTGGAACAGGGCTGATTAATTATGACCCAACTGACTGTGCAATGATTGACTCATAATACAATTGACTCAACTAATCATTTAAAACCAGCTTAATTATCATTTCTAAGAAACTAATTGATGAAGGTCAGGATATTTAAAAGAACAATAGTTTTAAAAATGGAAGTATTCATTACTTTCATAATTCTCTTGTACATATTATCTTTTCATTTGGAATGATGAATATAAGAATAGCTACCCACCTTGGTACTAGGATTCTAAGGCTTGTTATATAAATATCTTTATCATTCTACCAATCATTTTGAAATATGTCCAGAAATTACCAATTTTTACCACCTTCTCTGAAACAAGTTACAACAATCTCTTGTCTATAATATGATATTATCTTCTAAATTTATTTCTATTCTTCTACTTTTTCCACAGTCTAGCATGTTCTGTGCATGTTACCAAAGTAATTATTTTAAAATCTAAATTACATTATGTCATTCCTTATCTAACATGACTCCAATTATGGCTTATACTATATAAAGTGAAAACTGAAGTCTTTCAAATGATCAAAAGTCCTAGATCAGTATTTCACAATTGGGGCCATATCTCACTCTGTGTGAGTCCCCAGAATATGCCAAGGGGACCACAGATGAAAAATACATTAATGGGAGTTCATGACAAAAGACTACAGTCCCAACTAGAACAGAGAGACCCATCCACAAGGTTGAATGGGCCAAGGTTGGAAAAGTTTGAGAACAGTCCTAGATGATCTTCCCTTTATCTCTTCCCTCTCTGTAGCATTGCTCTCTCCTTCCACTTTGTCCTTTTTCAGCTGTGCCTGCTTCCATTAAAGGAACTAAAACTTCAAGGAGATTGCTTTCTTTTGTGCTACAGTGGTTCTCTATGGCAATAGATTTTTATGATTTGAACTTGTGAAGAGCAGCAACTTATTTCTCAGGGTAGAGTATTAATACTAGTAATAAAACATTGTTTTCAGCAGAGCTTGTGGTTTGGTAGTAGATTACATGCCTCACATGTATGAATTTGAATTCAATAACCAAAAAAAAACAACAAAGCAAAAACCACAAATAAAGGGCAGCCAAAAAAGCTCATTTGCTTTGGTAAATATAGCTTATCAAATAAAAGGAAAATAAGCAGTCTCATCTGTCTGTAATAATGTTTTAATGTCTTGTCTCTCTGTCTTAATGTCTTAATGTAGTAAATAGTGTTTCATGAGCATTTTTGTTTTTTATATTTTGTGTTGAATTTTACTGTTTTAAGGATTTTAGGGTTATACTGCTCTTAAAATAAGGAAAATTTGACTACATAATGAATAATGTAAGTCTTAATTTTATGCTTGGATATTGCACATTGTTCAAACTGGTATGTATAATAGGAACAAGTTACAACATGCACTTAATTATGTGCTATGCAAACACATTACCAAGGCAGTTTCTGTAGGCACAGCTCCAGTAATAACCTGAGTTCATCTTAAGTAATATTTACTACGCACAATAAAGTGTGGGAAAGAAACTCCTAAACAAATTTTTTCCATGAACATGGTTGCTACCATCATGTACATAATAAAGGAGAGATTAATTCATCCCTTATTTCAAAGGATTGCCTAGTATTCACATATCATCAGTTATACTCTTCAGCAATGTATTGCACAAAGCACCTTCCACAAACCAACAAAATATAATTTAACATAAAAAAAATTTGAGAGGGAGTGTCTTGAAAACTCAAGAATATATGCAATGATACAAATTGGATGAACCTGTTTTTACATGAGTCTTGATCTGAATCATCAAAGCTCAGGTATACTTACGTGGAGAAACTTAGTTACAGCGAATGAGAAAAGGCTTGGATAGGGAATGAGATGGCTAGGATATTACAGTTGCATTTCTGTGCCTTTTTGTGGTAAGGAATGAATTCTTTGTAAATCTATAAAGAAGTATATTATTTCCTCAGAGCCACTTATAAATAACACCAAAAATGGGGGTAAAGGAATATATGATGGAAGGAATGTAGAAAGTAAGGAAGGAATAATTAAAAACAGGAAGGAAGGAAGGAAGGAAGAAAAGAACTTTGGAGGCAGAAAGAAAAAGATTATATTGTTCAATTTTACTTACTGTACATACACACATTCATTAAATGCTCACAACTATCTTATAAGGTAGGTATCAGTCCTATAACTTGAAAGGGGAAAATGAAGCTATAAAATGTTAAATGGGAGCTAGAGGGATAATACAGTAGGGAGGTTGTTTGCCTTGCATGCAGTCAACCTAGGTTCACTCTCTGGCATGCCATGTGATTTCCATATTGTAACAGGTGTGATCTCTGAGTGCAGAGCCTTGAGAAAACCCTTATTACCACTGAGTGTGGTTCCAAACCCAAAATAAATGAAATTATTTAGATCTTGAGAGTTACAACAGCTGATATGGCATTTGTCTTGCAAATGACTGACTCTGATTCGATGACTGGAACCACATACGGTTCCCCAAGTACACAGCCAAAAGTGATCACTGTGCACAGAGCTGGAAGCTAGATCTGAGCACAGTCAGGTGTGGTCACCTATCCTCTGCAAAATTAAGTGATTTCCCTAAGGTTTTGTGGCTACTGACTGTGTTAGAATTCAACTAGATTTTCCTTGCTCCATGCCCATAAAATAATTCCAGTAGATCACTTCTGTGATAACGTTGAAACATAAATTTCGTTTATAGGTCAAGGTCCGTAAGGGTTTTCCAGGAAGTTCACGGGCCCATAGGTTACCCTATATCATAAACAGAAATATAATCCTTAGCTTTTCTTTTTTTCAATTTCATGTGTTACTTTAACTTTTTCTTTACATTTATAAAACAATTATTTTTTTTAGGCTTCATGGTTCATAATACTATTAAACAGAGAGTTTCCTGCATAAGTCATTGCAGCACCATCATTGCAGAGGATAGGTGACCACACCTGACTGTGCTCAGATCTAGCTTCCAGCTCTGTGCACAGTGATCACTTTTGGCTGTGTACTTGGGGGACCGTATGTGGTTCCAGTCATCGAATCAGAGTCAGTCATTTGCAAGACAAATGCCATATTTCTCTATTATATTGCTCCAGCGTACCTCCTCATCCTATTTCCTACCTGCCCACCCTAGCACTGCTCCTCCCATTTCGTAATAAATTTCCTACTGTAGACTGCTTCTTAGTCTGTTGCCTTTGGGCACTCGTTATTCCTGTAATATTTCTTTTAAAAATTTATTGAGGTTCTGAGATATAATACTATTGTTAATCATACTTTTCATGGGTACATCATTCCAACACCACACCCAGAACAGGAGAGCCTGCTTTCTGACGCCAGTTTTCCAAGGATGTCTTGCATCATTCACATCCCATGCAAGCTCTATTTATGCCTAGTTTTTCATTCATTTCAAACTTTGTTTTAATAAAAATGCATATATAATTTCCTTGCACTTCATAAAAAGTAGTAGACCTAGCCTATATACTATTATTTTTATCAGACCATCTCTAGATACTACTTTTGTATTAATACTTTATTCTTCACAGTTTCAGTTTTAACTTGTTCAATTTATTTGGGTTTTATCTGGTCATCTACATTCATTGATGGCAAAAGAAATATAAATACTTGTATCTTACACATTTCCTAGCTCATAACCAAATATATGGAGTATGCCTAAAAACATTGGTTTATTAACTGACTCTTCAGGAAAAATAGTGATTGTGAAAATACAATTTGTGACTCTAAGAAATCAAAAAAGAGATTTGTGGCAGTTTTATAAATTTTTTAAATCCAAAGCTAAGCAATTGAGGGAATATAATATTTAGAGGTACAGGAAGATAGTTCAAAGTGCTGGAGTCCAGGAGACTGTGTTTGATCTCCAGCACAGCAGACCTTGAGCAATGTCAGATACCCAGAGATACCGAGCTGCAACTCCTAAATAGTATGTGATATGACCTCAAGAGCAACCCCATATAATTTGAGAACCAATATGAATAGGAACTTTTATTAAAATTATGAAATAATTTTACTATTGAGCAGACAAATTAAAAAATATATTTCTGGTATCAAAAAATAAATACATAAATAAATACTACTTCAGTTATAATATTTATTTGGAAGTTTTTACTATCTCACTGTTTTTTTTCTGCATCCAAATACAATGGTTTGGTACTTTTAATAGTCTTCTATATATTTTTTCAGTACGTTATTTTTTGATAAGTAAAGGAATCATGCAAAATTTCTTAGAAAAATAAAACAGTTTTAAATTAAGATTGTAGCAAAATTAAAAGTCATAAATATTGTCCTTTATTTTTAAAAACATTTATTTTTAACAAGTTTAAAATATTTCTATGTTGGAGAGATAGTTGAGTAGTTAAAGCATTTTCCTTGAATGCAGCTTATCTCCATTTGATCCCTTCATGGTATATGGTCCCTAAGCACCTCTAGGAGTGACCCCTGAGCACTGCCAGGTTTGACCTAATACCTCCCCAAGCAAAATAAAAATAAAGTCTATTTTTGGTTTCACCCTATCTATTAATTTTTTTATTTTATTTTTCAAAATTTTATTTTATTAAATAACCAGGAATTAAAAAGTTATTTAAAGTTGTATTTTGACATACAATGTTCCATCACCAATCCAATCACTAGTGTCAACTTCCCTCTACCAGGGTGCCCAGATTCCCTTGCCTATTCACACACCCCAGACCCAGCCTGCCATCTTGATAGACACCCTTTAAATTTAGTTATTAAAGTTTGGGTCTTGCAATTTTCAATGTTATTGACTCTATGGTTTGGATATATAGCTCTATTATTTACCTGAGCCTCTTTGACCACTGCCCTTGTTGCTTCTCATCACTCTCTTCTCTCCTTCTCCTTCACTCTATTTCTTTCCATCTCCTCCCTATACTCCGGTGTTGATGCAGTCTTAAAATGAATTTCCATCCACTGCTACTGGGGATGTAGTCTAGTTCAACCCCTATGGAAAGTAGCATGAAGAATTCTCAGTAAACATAAAATTGAGCTATGCTATGACCCAGGATAGAAAAACATTCATTCAAAAAGATACTAATACACAGCAATTCACTGCAGCAATCAGTACAATAGCTAAGCTTTGAAATCATGTCAAACAGGAAATCAGTGGATCATGAAGATGTGGTACATAAACACAATGGAATATTATGTAGCTGCAAGGAATGATGACATCATGCAATTGCTACAGCATGGAGGAACTGGAAAATATGTGAAATGAAGTAAGCCAGAAGAAGGAAAAACACAGGATGATACCACATGTATGTAATATTTAGAGTAACTAGATGAGAAAGGAAATGGTTTAAAGGGGGATGCCTAACATAAAGTCAATTTAAACTTAAAAAAACTTTAACAAGGGACATAGATATTGTACAAGCTTACAGTGCTTGCTTTGCTTGTGGCAACTATAGTTAGATCCCCAGCACCACATTTTTCCTTTAAAAGCTTCTTGAGGATCTGGGATTTAATACTACTGTTATTCAAACTTTTCATGGATACATCATTCCAACACCACACCCAGCACAAGAGATGCTGCTTTCTGACACCAGTTTTCCAAGGATCTCTTGCATCATTCACACACATGCAAGCTCTATCTATGCTTAGCTTTTCATTCATTTCAAACTTTGTTTAATTTTTTAATTTTATTAGTGAAACACCATGAGGTACAGGTGTAGATTTACATTTTTTGTGCTTGGATTTCAATTATACAATGATAAAATACCCATCCCTCCACCAGTGCCCATTTTCCACCACCACGGGTCTGGTACCTTCCCAAACGCCATCCACTCCCATCCCAAACTGCATCTGTGGCAGGGCATTCTCTTTTGTTCTTTCTCTCTACTATTGGGTGTTTTGGTTTGCAAAAGAGGCATTTAGTGGCAATCATGTTTGGTCTATAGTCTACTTTCAGCATGCTTCTCCCAACCTGGGAGGATTCTCCCAACACCCTTTGTTTGGTGCTCCCTTTTCTATCTGAGCTCCCTTTTCCCCAAGCATGTGTGGCTGGTCGCCAAGCCATGGATCAAACCTCCTGGTACTAATCTCGGGCACTCTTGGGTGTCAGTCTCCTATTTTGTTACTTTATGTTCCCCAGATGAATGCAATCTTTCTGTGTCTATCCCTCTCTTACTGACTCACTTCGCTTAACATGATACTTTCCATGTAGTAACACTTGTATGTAAATTTCATGACTTCATGTTTTCTAACAGGTAAATAGTACTCCATTGTGTTGATGTACCAAAGTTTCTTTAACCAGTCATCTGCTCCTGGACATTCAGGTTTTTTTCCAGATTCTGGCTATAGTAAACAGTGCTGCAATGAACAAACAAGTGCAGATGTCACTATACTTTTTTGCCTCTCTGGGATATATTCCCAGGAGTGGTATTAATGGATAAAATGGGAGCTCAGTTTCTAATTCTTTGAGAATTGTCCATACTGTTTTCCAAAAGGGCTGAACCAGTTGGCATTCCCACCAGCAGTGAAGGAGTGTCCCTTTCTCACCACATCCATGCCAACACAGGTTGCTTTTGTACTTTTGGATGTGAGCCAGTCTCTGTGGTGTGAAAGGATATCTCATTGTTGTTTTGATCTGCATCTCCCTGATCATTAGTGATTTAGAGCATTTTCTCATGTGCCTTTTAACCATTCGGATTTGTTTTCTAAGGAAGTTTCTGTTCATTTTGTTGCCCCATTTTTAGATGGGGTTTGATATTTTCCTCTTGTGGAGTTCAACCAGTATTTTGTATATATTTAATATCAACCCCTTGTCAGATGTGTATTTGGCAAATATCCTTTCCCAATCAGTAGGCTTTCTTTGTATTTTGGTCACTGTTTCTTTTGAGGTGCAGAAGCTTCTTAGTTTAAGACAGTCCCATTTGTCTATCTCTGTTTTCACTCACTTGGCCAGTGGTGTAACATCATTGAAGATACCATTAGCTTCCATGTCATGGAGGGTTTTGCCAACTTTGTCTTCAATGTACCTTATGGATTCTGGTCTGATGTTGATGTCTTTAATTCATTTTTATCTTACTTTTGTACATGGTGTTACGCAAAGATTTGAGCACACGTTTTTGCATGTAGCCGTCCAATTTTGCCAGCACAATTTGTTAAAGAGTATTTCCTTGCTCCACTGCACTGTTCTTGCTCCCTTATCGAAGATAAGATGATCGTATGCTTGGGGGAAAATGACAGTATACTCAACCCTGTTCCATTGGTCTACAGCTCTGCCTTTGTTCCAGTACCATGATGTTTTAATTATTACTGCTTTGTACTAGAGTTTGAAGTTAGGGAGGTTGATTCCTCCCATTTTTATTTTCCCAAGAATTTCTTTAGCTATTCATGGGGGCTTAATATTTCATATGAATTTCAGGAGTGTTTGCTTCATTTATTTGAAGAATGTCATGGGTATCATTATAGGGATCACATTGAATTTGTACAATGCTTTAGGAAGTATTGCCATTTTGACAATGTTAATTCTCCCGCTCCAAGAACAGGGAATATCTTTCCATTATCTCGTGTCCTCTTTAATTTCCTGAAGTGGCGTTTTGTAGTTTTCTTTGTACAGGTCCTTTACTTCCTTAGTTAAGCTGATTCTTAGGTACTTGATTTTCTGAGGTACAATTGTGAATGGGATTGTTTTCTTCATGTCACTTACTTCTCTCTTACTATTGCGTATCAGAAAGCCATGGACTTTTGGGTAGTGATATTATAGCCTGAAACTTTACTATATAAGTCTATTGTTTCTAGAAGTTTCTTGGTAGATGATTTAGGCTTCTCTAAATATAGTATCATATCATCTGCGAATAGTGAGAGCTTGATTTCTTCCTTTCCTGCCTGGATACCCTTAATATCTTTTTCTTGCCTAACCACTTTACTATTGCAAGTAATTTCAGTACTATATTGAACAGTAGTGGAGAGAGTGGGCATCCTTGTCTCCTCCCTCTCCTTTAGGGAAAACTCTCAGTTTTTCCCCATTGAGGATGATGCTTGCTGTAGGCTAGTGGTAGATGGCTTTAACTATATTGAGGAAAGTCCCCTCTATCCCCATTTTGGTGAGAGTTTTCATCATAAATGGGTGCTGGATCTTGTCAAAGGCTTTCTCTGCATCTATTGATATGATCATATGATTTTTATCTTTTCTTTTGTTGATATGATGGATTATGTTGATTGATTACGAAAGTTAAACCATCTTTGCATCCCCAGGATGAATCCCAATTGGTCATGGTGTATGATCTTTTTGATGAGTTGTTGAATTCTATTTGCTAGTATTTTGTTGAGAATTTTCGCATCCGTGTTCATCAAGGATATTGGCCTGTACTTTTCTTTTTTTGTGGTGTCTTTGTTTCCTTTTGGTAGTAGAGAGATATGGGCTTCATAGAAACTGTTTGGGAGAGTTTCTGTTTTTTTCAATTTTCTGGAAAAACTTGAGAAAAACTGTTCCTCTTTAAATGTTTGGAAAAATTTGCTAGTGAATCCATCTGGACCTGGGCTTTGTTTTTGGGAAGACTTTTGATTACAGTTTCAATTTCCTTGATGTTAATAGGTCTATTCAGGTAATCTACATCTTCTTGATTCAGCTTGGGAGATTATAGGAATCTAGGAATTTATCCATTTCTTCTAGGTTCTCTTGTTTCATGGCATAAAGACTTTCAAAGGAGTCTCTGATGATCTTTTGAATTTCTTTGGTTTCCGTTGTGATATCCCCATTCTCATTTCTGAATCGGCTTATTAGGTTTCTCTCTCTCTGTTTCTTTGTGAATGTCGCTAGTGGTTTATGTATCTTATTTATTTTCTCGAAGAACCAGCTCTTGTTTTCATTGATCTTTCGGATTGTTTATTTGGTTTCCATGTCATTTATTTCTGCTCTAAGTTATATGATCTCTTTCCTTCGGCCTGATTTGGACTCCTTCTGTTGATCCTTTTCTAAGATCTTGAGCTGTGAAGTCAAGCTTTTTATTTTCATCCTTTCTTCTGTCCTGACAAATGCTTGTAGAGCTATAAATTTCCCCCTTAATACGGCTTTATCTGCTTCACTTATGTTTTGGTAGCTCATGTCTTCATTCTCATTAGTTTCCAAGTGTCTTTTGATTTCATCCTTGACTTCCTTCCTGACCCACTCATTGTTCAGCATTGAGTTGTTTAATTTCCAGGTGTTTGATTTGGTTCTCCGTGTCTGTGTGTGATTCAGTTCTATTCTCAATGCATTATGGTTTGAAAAGATGGTTGATAGTATTTCTATCTTCCTGATTCTATTCAGGTATGTTTTGAGGCGTAGCACATGGTCTATTTTGGAAAATGTTCCATGCACACTGGAGAAGAATGTGTATTATTTCTTTTTGGGGTGTAAAGCCCTGTATAGGTCTATAAGCCCTTTCTCTTCTATTTCTTCTTTCAGAGCCAAAGTTTCCTCACTGAGTTTTGTTCCTGTTTATCTATCCAGAGGTGATAAGACGATGTTAAAGTCTCCAAGTACTATTGTGTTGCTAGCAATTTCCTCCTTAAAATCTGTTAGCGGTTGTTTCAAATATTTAGCTGTTCCCTCATTAGGTGCGTATTCATTTAAGAGTGTGATTTCTTCTTGTTGTACGTATCCCTTGATGAAGAGTAAATATCCTTCGCTGTGCCTTCTAATCTTTTTCAACCTGAAATTAATGTTTCAGATACTAGTATTGCCACCCAAGCTTTTTTGGGGGAGCTGTTTGCTTCCAGGATTGTTTTCCATCCTTTGACTTTGAGTCTGTGTTTGCTCTGACTGTTGAGATGAGTTTCTTGTAGGCAGCAGATGTTGAGTTCTGTCTCTGATTACATTTTGCCACTCTGTGTCTCTTAATTGGTGAATTTAGACCATTGACTTTGAGAGAGATTATTCTTATGGGATTTTGTGTCATCTTTCTGTAAAGGTCTGTTGTGCTTTTAGGGTTTGTCTTGTCTTACAGTAGCTTCTTTAGCTCTTCTTTTAGGTTTGGTTTTGAGTCTAAGAAGTTTCTGAGCTGCTGTTTATCTAGAAAATAGTGTAGCATTCCTTTGAGTTTGAGTGAGAGTTTAGCTGGATAGAGTATTTTTGGTGAAGCATTCATTTCAGTGAGTTTTTTCACTATATCCAGCTATTGCCTTCGGGCTTGGAGGGTTTCCTCTGATAGGTGTGTTGTGAATCGAAGGGGTGCTCCTGTGTATGTGATTTCCTTCTTTGACTTTACTGATTGCAGTATTGTGTCTCTATTGGCAGCAGTGATCATTCTAACTCTGTTATGCCTTGTAGTGTTTTTGTTATGGTCTCCTTTACCTGGTACCCTTTGGGCTCCTTGAACGTGAATGGCTGCATTGTCAAGCTCTGGGAATTATTCAGCAATGATTTGTTTAACTGTGCTGTTTTCATTGGGATTGTTTCCCTGAGCTTCTGGTACTCCAACGATTCTAATGTTGTTCCTCTGGGAATTATCTCCTAGGACTCTGATTCTCTCTAGAGCTATTTTGAGGTCGCTTGCCATTGTTTGTTGTTGCATGTTGGCTTGGTGTAGCTGATCTTCCAACTCACTGATTCTCTCTTCAGCTGCGGTCATTCTACTGTTGAGGGCACAGACTGAGTTTTTTGTTTCATCTACAGAATCTTTTATTCATGACATTTCTGCTCTCATTTCTTCCCCTAATTTGTCGATAGTTTCTGTCATGTTACTGGATATCTGTCTTACTGTTTCATTGACTTCATTGAACATTTTCATGACTTCATATCTGAATTCATTCTCTGAGAGGTCCCTTAGGTGAGCTTCTGGACTCTTTTCATAGTCCTCCCCATGTGGTGGGGATTTGCGTTGTTTCTTCATGTTGGTGTGTATGTATAGGGACTAGGTTTATTGGTATGACTAAACTACCTGCTGCCAAGTGAGCCTTGACCTGCCTAAAAATAGGCCACGCCCACTTCTAACAAAGCCACGCCCACTTCTGGAAATGCAAATCCCCACGGGTACCTGGTGTGTGTGCGGGGAGTAAAGACTGGTGGGAAAGAAGATCAGCACAGCTTGGGTGATGAATAGGAAGAGGCAGAGGCTCAGGGCTGCTTTTCTCCCAGGGTCCGAGAAGATGCCTGGGGGGCTTGCAGGGAGAAATCGAAGTCCTGGGTTCAAATACCGGCGGACAAACTGACCTGGGGGGAGGGGAGAAGACCAACACAGCTGGGTGGGTGAGAAGTCCCGCACAGCTTGGGGACGAAGAGGAAGAGGCAAAGCCAAATTTTGCTTTTAATAAAAATGCATATATAATCCCCTTGCACTTCATAAAAAGTAGTAGACCTAGCTTATGTACTATTCTCTTTATTTTCTCTGAGAACTTCCAGGAATTTTCCTAAGTACAGGGCAAGGAATAGCTGTGAACACTAATGGTTGTGGCTCCAAAACAATAAAGAATAAAAGACAATAAAACAGTAAAAGAAAAATAATAAAGGATATTTCTAAAATGTGTAGGAAAGATAAAAATTTAGCTTTATTTTCTTTTTTAAAATAATTTTTAATGCCATGATTTGCAAAGTTATTCATAGTATACTTTTTTCAAGCATTTAGTCTTCCAACACCACCAGTGTGACCTTACCTCCACCAATATCTCAGCTTTTTCTTCCAAACCCTTCCTGTTCCCTTAGGTACCAAATAAAATTAATTTATATTGCTTGCTCCCAAAAATAGAAATGGCAAATAGAATGTTTAGAAAATAGATCAGCAAGGGACAATTTGTTATTGCTATATTATTTAACATAAAATAAATAAATTAAAAGCAATTAATACAATATAATAAGATACTTATTCTCATTTACATAAGTAAGTTTCCTACTCTGGAATATAAAATATATTTTGTTAAATTTTATTTTATACTTGATCTCATGGTAATAAACCTGTCTTACTGGTCATTAATAAAACTTTAAAACCAAACTTTGCTAATATATTTTGGAGTTTAAATTAAATATGTAAGGCCTGCCTAAATAAAATTTTCCCCTTACACCTTATTTAGAGACTGTGGTTTATAAATTTGTTAATGACTATTTTTTTCAGACATTCAATATTTCAACACCAATCCCACCACCTCTAATATCACATTCCCTCCACCATTTTCTTCAATTTTACCAAAAACCTCTTAAGCTTATCCCCATAGGAGAACTACAATAATTTATTTTATATTTCTTGTTGCCAATAAATTACTAACAGAATAATAAAATTATTTGGTTAGAAGAAAATTAGTATACATTATTTTATTTCATCATGAAGATATTAAGTCCTTGTATGAGGGATTACTAAAATATTCCAATTTAAGCCGTCCCTGCTAATGTTTTTGTTAGCCAAGATTGGTTGATTTACTTTCTACTTTACATCGCATTCAATCTGATATGCTACTACTGGATAGTAGTGTTGTAGAGTTTAGAGATGTTGCTGCAGAAAATCCAGAATTGTTAAAGGGTCATCCAGCTGGAATTCAATGTATTACTGGGCAGTGGCTTTGGTGTGTGGATGCAACTGGTGGAGATTTTGGAAGTACAGGGAAATGGAAGAGGTAGCCAATCCTGACTATGAGAAAGCCTAGGTATTTCAGTCACAAGGACATGTGAACTTAAGTTTTCAGTAGGTTAATTTTTTGTGAGACTCAGGCCTGAGACGATATAATCCAGCCTGATATATGGCAGCAACTTTGGAGTAGGGAAGTGAGTGGCTAACAGAGTACAGCTCCGGAGTGTCCCAGAGGTCTCAGTTAGGAACCAGTGTGTGAGAAATTTTTGCAAGCATTTGATGATTTTTGAAACTTATGCATGCATTTCTGGAACAATGCTAGTAGATGAGCTCACAAGGCAGCAGAGGTGGATGGTTTGTGGGTATGACTACCAGGGTTTCCGGAAGTACAGTGTGGTAAGAAGAGGTTCCCATCCTGATTCCAGGAAAGCCTAGAGATTTCAGTCACAGGGACCTGTGTACCTGAGTTTTCAGCAGGTTAATTTCTCTGTGAGGTTCAGTCCTGAGATGATAGTATCCAGCCGGACAGATGTCGGCAACTTTGGTGTCGCTAGCATTAACTTTTAACAATAGCTCTTGCCATTGATTGTAATAAGGTGGCATTTATTTATCCTAAATGCTTTTCATTTCTTATGTATTATTATTATATTTAAAAATCTCCACTATGTCCACTACTCAGCTGTCGCCATGCTCCAGGATGCTATCCGGACCACACGGCCGCAAAGCGGCCACGCAACCCATTATAAGACACTTAATACCCATCTTCCAGAATTGCCGTACCATATTTGATAGGGTTCAAATATGGTTTGAACAATGGGAACACCTATAAGGGCTATTAGAGGCCGCCCCAAAAGCCTCTATCCCTCTCGGAGAGCCTGGCAAGCTACCGAGAGTATTCCACCCGCACGGCAGAGCCTCACAAGCTATCCGTTGTGTATTCAATATGCCAAAACCAGTAATTACAATGAGTCTCATTCCCCTGACTCTGAAGGCATCACCAATATGGCAGCGTTGAGAAGGACAAGGAAGGAGAGGCTGATAAAATCTCAAGGCCGAACTAGGCTGCCAAAACGAAGGCAGACAAAAATGACTGCCTGTACTTTCAATTCACGTACACTAGCATCAGTTGCATCCATTGAGGACCTGATGGTACAAGTGTGAAAGATCAAGTATGATATCATTGGTCTGACTGAGACAAGAAGGCATCAATCACATCACACCATTTTCAACACTGGAGAAGAATTTTTCCTCGAAACATGCGATAAAAGAGGCATCAGAGGTGTAGGAGTCCTTGTCAAGACAAACTTGGCCATGAGCATTGATTCATTCGAATGCCTAATAACGTGAATCGGATGCTTACATTTGAATAGATGTGGCTCACTGCCGGCAGTTTCTATCTTCGTTGTCTATGCACCAACATCCAATTATGATGAAGGAGAAACTGAGAAGTTCTACATGGAGCTGGAGAAGTTCTATAAAGAAGATCACACCTTCTATAAGATCATTGTGGGTGATTTTAATGCCAAGATAGGACCGAGAATATCAGCCGAAGAACTCCACATCGGAACCCATGGCATAGGATGGAGTGAACAGGGTGAGAGACTGTCTGAGTTCATTCTGTCGACCAAGACCATCCATGGTAACTCACAGTTTCAGAAGGCCGAATCTAAACGTTGGACATGGGAGTCTCCCGGTGGATGGTTCCACAACGAAATAGACCACATCATATTCAATCGATGGTTTTGCCTGACCGATGTCTCTGTTGTCCAAAAATTCCAAACAGGATCAGACCACCATCTCCTTCGTGGAAAATTCTACTTCAAAGAGCGGGGAGAAAGGGCTGCAAAGTTTAAGAAGAGAACTCCCAGAACGACCACCAACTGGGAGCTCTTTGGTACTATTGTACCAACATAGGAAGATGCTGTCATTAACCACATTGATGAGGAATATGATCTACTGGTTCAGCACCTCCATGATTGTGCGAGGAATGCCAAGGGAGAAAACGCCACAAAAAGATGCCTGTCTTCAAAAACTCTCAAGCTCATTCACCAACGTGGCTGGGCACAAGCCTGAGGCAACCACAAGCTAACATCTGAGCTTGCAAAGCAGTGCAGAGACGCGATCAAGGAAGACCTCAAAGAGAGAAGAGCAGAAGTGCTGGTAGATGCGGCAGAAGCCGGGAAAAGCATTCGCAACACCCGCCTGTCCTTCACCAACTACAAGACCAAGATGACTGCCCTCCGAAGTACAGATGGATCTATTAAGTCTTTCAGAAGGGCAATGGAGAAGATTATCCATGACTTCTACTCAGATCTCTTCGATAGCCACTTCCACTTTCCCACATACCAAATTCTGCAGGATGGTTATGTTGTTCCCAATGTTCTCCCTTTCGAAATCCGACACTTCATTTCATCAGTAAAGAAGTGAACAGCACCCGACCCAGACAAAGACAGACCCAAACACCTGGATAATCTGCCGTCAGTACTAACCAATACACGTGCTCGGCTCTTCAAACACAACCTGTCTGAATGCAAGTTTCTGTCCCAATGGAAAACCAGCAGAACTGTTCTACTATACAAGAAGGGAGATACCCATGAACAGCATTGGCAACTAATGCCTGATCTGCCTTTTTACCATTGTCTGCAAGCTGTTCACTCAAGTCATCCTGAATAGGATTTGCAGAACACTGGATGAAGGGCAACCATGCAAGCAAGCCGGGTTCCGAAAAGGATTCAGCACGATCAACCATATCCAAACGGTATCCAAACCCATCGAGGTTTCTCGGGTGTTCAAGATGCCACTCTGTTTAAAGTTCATTGACTTACAGAAGTCCTTTGATTCTGTTGAGACTGAAGTGGTCATCAAAACCCTAGCCAAACATGGTGTTCAAACTCAATACTTCAGGATCCATGAACTCTATTACGGATTCACCACCAGGTTGTCAACGTTCTACAAGGAAATGATCATAGATATAAAGAGAGGGGTTTAACAGGGTGATACCATTTTACAAACTCTTCAGTGCCACCCTCGAGAACATCATGCGATGACTAGAATGGGAAGGAATAGGAGTGAAGATAGACGGTTGGCAACTACACAACTTCCGCTTCGCTGATGTAATTGTTTTAATAATGCCGAACATCAAAACCTTAGCCAAACAGGGTGTTCAAACTCAATACTTCAGGATCCATGAGCTCTATTAAGGATTCACCACCAGGATCTCACCATTCTACAAGGAATTGATCATAAATGTAAAGAGAGGGGTTTGACAGGGTGATACCATTTTACCAAAACTCTTCAGTGCCACCCTTGAGAATGTCATGCGATGACTGGAATGGGAAGGAATGGTAGTGAAGCTAGATGGTTGGCAACTACACAACTTCCACTTCGCTGATGTCATTATTCTAATAATGCCAAACATTAGCCAAGCAGAACAAATGCTGGCTGACTCTAACCATGAGTGTGGAAATTTTGGACTGCAGCTGAATCTCACCAAGACAATGTTCATGAGAAACAGACTTGTTCCTGACGATCCGTTTGCTCTCAATGGAATGAACATCTCCGAATACAGCGTTATGTGTACCTAGGTCGGGAACTCAACATGATGAATGGCCTGGCACCTGAGTTGCACAGGAGGAAGAAAATGGCATGGAATGCCTTCAAGAGGGTTGAAGAAATAGCTAAGAGGACGAAGAACCTCTGGCTCTGTCCACATCTTTTCGACTCCACTGTTTTTCCTGCATTAACATATGCTGCAGAGACCTGGTCCCTACAATAACGGGATGAGAATGCTATTCGTGTCTCCCAAAGAGGAATCAAAAGAGCTATACTTGGAGTATCACATTTCACTCAAGTGAGAAAAGGAATCCGGAGTTCAGACCTCAGTGGATGATTGAGAATCAGGGATGCTGTCTCGTTTGCCAAGGTTTCGAAAATCAGATGGGCTGGACGCATCATGCGATTTGGAGATGACCTCTGATCTACGGCCCTTTCCGACTGGATTTCACGAGACATCAAAAGATCGGGTGGCAGCCCACCTATGAGATGGTCAGACTTCTTCATCAAGACCCTGAATGATTGGTTTGAGGCTCTTCGTGTTCCTCACACGAGCAGATGCCATTGGGCTATACTAGCATGTGACAGGGACGACTGTAGATGTTACTGGTGTCCGCTCGAGCAAATCAATGAGTAACGGGATGTCAAGTGATCAAGTGATCAAGTGAATGATTTATGCTCCAGGTTTTATTATTTCCTTTCTTCTACTGATGTTGTATTCATTTGTTGTTCCTCTGGGTGTTTACAATTTATTTTTATGTTGTTTATTGAGCTTCATAGTATAATGTAATGTAGACTTGTACCATTATAAATTTGCTCACTTTTTCTTTTGACAAGGGTATCATTTTAACTCTAATCTACCTGGGAATTCTAAGTTTCCTTATTGAATTAAATCTTGGGTGTGTTTCTGTGATTAATACAAGGTTTAGAGTATTAATTTTGCAGTAATTTATGAAAAATGCAGATGTAGATTCTCCCTATTTGGCCATCTTAGCACTTGTTTTGTTTTTGATGTGTTCTGGAGATTCTGATAGTTTGTTTCATCTTTCCCATTAGCTTCATGGAAATTTTAATTTTTACTTGATCTCGCCTTTGATCCAGTTAATATTTAGCCGTATATTTTTCAGCTCCCAAGTGTTGGATTTTTTAACCTATCTTATTTTTGGTTAATTTCAATTTCATGACATTCTTGTCTGTGTGTGCCTCTTATTTATGAATTCATAAATCTGTGCGTTTAAAAACTACATTGTGTTATGTGTAATATTCCATATGCACTAGAGAAGGATAGATATTTGGCTTTTGGAGATAGAGAGCCTTCTAAGTGTCATTAATCTCAGTTTTTCTAACTCCTCATTAAGGGCCTTGTGTCCTTACTGATATTTTGTTTTTTAATCTGTCAAGTGGAAAGTGAAATATTGAAATCTCCCTCTATTACTGTATTTCCATCAATGTGTTTCTGGAAGTTTGTGTGCAGAAGCTATATAAATTTTCCTGACCCTTCATTTGATGCATATATGTTAAGGCTTAGTACTTCGTGATGTTTATGTATTGCTCCCTCTACAGTAAGTAGTGCCGATCCTGTTCTATAATTACTCTCTTTATATTGAATGCTATTTGGTCTGAAGAAAGTCTGGCTGACCCAACATTTTTTTATGTTCTGCCATTTGTTCGTATACTTGTTTTTCATCCTTTACTCTCAGTCTGTATTTAACTTGTGAGTTTAGGTATGTTTTCTGTAAGTTGCAAATAGATAAATTTTGTTTGCTGATCCATCCAACCACTAATTCTATGCCTTTTGATAGGAGAGTTATGCCTATTTGTATTCAGAATACTTATTTATACAAAAGGTTGCGTTGCCATTTTATGTGTGCGACTTAGTTATTTTTTCAATTTGGCCATTTGGTTTTATAGGTATCTTTTTTAGTAATTCTTACAGGGTTAGTTTAATTATGCAAACGTTGCTGGCTCTTGTTTGTCTGAAAGCTAATATTCCTCCTTCAAATCTAAATGACAGTTTTACAGGATAGTAGCCTCTAGGTTGAAAGTCATGTAATGGTTAAATGTCATTTTAATTTTTTTATTTCTGCTAGAATGGTTTCATTTGGAATATATGTTGTGATTCATATGCTATTTCCCTGTATATCAAGTTTGACATCTCTCCCGGTGCATTAAGCAGTGCATCTATCTCTTTGGATCTTGTAATTTTTATTAAAATGTGTCTTGGTGTTCTATTTATGTCTATTTAATCTCTTAAATCTGTGCAAAATCCTCACTTCAGAGATTGGGGAAGATGTAAAATATTATTTCTTCTTCTAGCCATTCTTCCCATTTCAAATTTTCCTCTTCTTGTATTCCTGTCATTCAAAATTTATTTCTTCTGTTATGCATTAAGTATTTTTCTTCAACTATTTTACATTTTTCTCATGTCATCGTTGCTGCTGAATAATATTTTGTCTTCAAGTTTGATGGTATTGTTTTTTGTACTCAAAACTTCTCTTACAGTGACAGTGTCTTGATATTGTATTCTTTAGCTCCTTCAATTCCATTTTTATTAATTATTTCATACTTTGAATTAAAATTCTTGGAATTCATTTTGTTTTTCTTCCAGTGATTGCTTAATTTCCATCACCATTACATCAAGAGTTGATCTGAAGTCCTTCTCTACTAGGCATGGGAATTTTGATGAGATTGAGGACTTGCCTGAACATTTTCCCCGTCTGTCAGTGCAGCTGAGTTCCTTTCTTTCCCTATTGTCCTTAGAGTTTTGAAGGTGCTAACTGTTGAGATTTAGGCTCCTGATTACTAATCAGATTTCTTATTTTTCACTAAGGGGATACAATTTGTGCTTCGTTATTCTGACTATACCCATTACATGTTTTTCCTTGAGCCAGTCAGGTGTAGATCGATTTCTTCCCATTTGGTTTTCAGGGCTTTTATGGAAGTATTCTGGGATAGAATTAAGATCCTGTAATTTTACACCATTACTTACAGAGTTTGGGCTGGACCGATAACCCAGCAGGTAGGGCGTTTGCCTTGCATGCAGCTAACCCAAGTTTGATTCCTTTGCCCCTCTCGAAGAGCCTGGCATCTACCGAGAATATCTTGCCCGCATGGCAAAACCTGGCAAGCTACCCATGACGTATTCGATATGCCAAAAACATAACAACAAGTCTCACAATTTGTTGTGAGACGTTACTGGTCCCCACTCAAGCAAATCGATGAATAACGGGAGGATAGTGCTACAGTGCTACAGTGCTACTTAGAGTGTTTGGAATGAATGGGGTAGGTGCCCATGCAATTCTAGGTGTTAACTTTTCCACTGAAGCACCTAATTGGATTTAGATATGCTATTGCTGCTACAGGTCCCTACTATTGGATAGTTGGTCAATGTGTTTAAAGAAGGGTTTAAAGGAGGATCTTTGTAGTCTGGCACCTGAGACAGATATTGTGCTGGACAGAAAGTACAGGCAATAAGAATGTATTTGCATTTGAAAACAAACATATCTCACAAAAGATCAGTGAAACCAAGAGGTGATTCTTTGAAAGGATTAATTAAATGCTAGAACTGCATGCTAAGATCACAAAGTAAAGTAAGAGAAAGCACTGCTAAAATTAATCTGAAATAAAAGAGAAAATGTTCCAAGAAATATGGCAAAAAACAAAGGATCATAAGAAATTATTATGAAAATCTATGTACAAATTAGAAAGTCTAGAAGTAACAGACAATTTAAAACTTTTATGTCTTAGACAGGAGGAAATCTGTAACTTGAACATAACTGGTGTCACCCTGCTATAATTCTTTTTTTTTTTTTGTGATTGACCACTGTATTTTTTTTTTAGATTTACAATTTTTTGTGCTTGGGTTTGATTATACAATGATCAGATACCCATCCCTCCACCAGTGCCCATTTTCCACCACCATGGATAATATCCCCCCCACCCCCTCCACCCCATCCCCCCCGCCTCTGTGGCAGGGCAATCCCCTGTGTTCTCTCTCTCCTTTTGGGTGTTGTGGTCTGCAAAAGAGGCATTGAGTGGCAAACATGTTCAGTCCATAGTCCACTTTCGACATGCATCTCCCCTCCCTCCTGGGAGGGTCCTCCAAACACCCTTTATTTGGTGTTCCCTTCTCTATCTGAGCTGCCCTTTCCTCTAGAATACCCAACTGGCCACTAAGCTATGGAGTAATCCTCCTGGTGCTGATCTCATCTATTCTTGGGTATTAATCTCATATTTTGTTACTTTATATCCCCCAGATGAATGCAATCTTTCTATGTCTATCCCTCTCTTTCTGACTCATTTCACTTAGCATGATACTTTCCATGTTGTACCACTTGTATGTAAATTTCATGACTTCATCTTTTCTAACAGCTACATAGTACTCCATTGTGTAGATGTACCAAAGTTTCTTTAACCAGTCATCTGTTCTTGGGCATTCAGGTTTCTTCCAGTTTCTGGCTATTGTAAAGAGTGCTGCAATGAACAAACAAGTGCAGATGTCACTTCGACTATACATTTTTGCCTCTCTGGGATATATTCCCAGGAGTGGTATTGCTGGGTCAAATGGGAGCTCAATTTCTAATTTTTTGAGAATCGTCCATACTGTTTTCCAGAAGGGCTGAACCAGTCGACATTCCCACCAACAGTGAAGGAGTGTCCCTTTCTCGCCACATCCGCACCAGCATCGGTTGCTTTTGTTCTTTTGAATGTGGGCCAGTCTCTGAGGTGTGAGATGGTATCTCATTGTGGTTTTGATCTGCATCTCCCTGATGATTAATGATGTAGAGCATTTTCTCATGTGCTTTTTTGCCTTTCGGATTTCTTCTTTGAGAAAGTTTCTGTTCATTTCATTGCCCCATTTTTGGATGGGGTTGGATGTTTTCTTCTTGTGGAGTTTAACCAGTATTTTGTACATCCTGGATATCAACCCGTTGTCAGATGTGTATTCGGCGAATATCCTTTCCCATTCTGTAGACTGTCTTTGTATTTTGGTCACTGTTTCTTTGGAGGTGCAGAAGCTTCTTAGTTTAAGATAGTCCCATTTATCTATCTCTGTTTTCACTTGCTCGGCCAGTGGCATGGCATCTTTGAAGATATCATTAGCTTCAATGTCATGGAGGGTTTTGCCAACTTTGTCTTCAATGTACCTTATGGTTTCTGGTCTGATGTTGAGGTCTTTAATCCATTTTGATCTTACTTTTGTACACGGTGTTAGGCAGAGTTCTGAGCCCATTTTTTGCATGTAGCCGTCCAGTGATGCCAGCACAATTTGTTAAAGAGGCTTTCCTTACTCCACTTCACATTACTTGCACCTTTATCAAAGATTAGATGATCATATGATTGAGGGGAGATGTCAGTGTATTCAACTCTGTTCCATTGGTCTGCAGTTCTGCCTTTGTTCCAGTATCATGCTGTTTTAATTGTTACTGCTTTGTAGTACAGTTTGAAGTTCGGGAGGTTGATTCCTCCCATTTTCTTTTTCCCAAGAATTGCTTTAGCTATTCGTGGGGGCTTATTGTTCCATATAAATTTCAGGAGTGTTTGCTCCATTTCTTTGAAGAATGTCGTGGGTATCCTTATAGGGATTGCATTGAATTTATACAATGCTTTCGGTAGTATTGCCATTTTGACAATGTTACGTCTCCCGATCCATGAGCAAACCCTGCTATAATTCTTACAAAAGTTTAAGATGGGGAAACAAACCAGAGAAAAGAAAACTACAGGACAATAACTCTGGTGTAAAATGATACAAACATCCTAAATAATATCCCAATGACCCAAATTCAGTATTTAAAAGGATTACACTGCTCCGGCACCAAGTACTCTCATTCACCAACTATAATCCAGAAAGTCATAAATAAATCTCAAATGAGACCAAATAGTTTCAGAGATTCTTCTGAGCCCATGCAAGGCTGACTTGTCTTGGGCACCCCGGAGGGGAACGGGTCAGCCCAATGCCTGTTCAAACAGAACCCCAGCAGACAAAAGTGTCCGCACTTTACAACCACTGCCATGCTCCCAGCTAGAGTGCACTGCTTGGGACAAGCCTAACGCAGAAATTAATCTGCTGAAAAACTTAGGTATGTGGGTTTTGTGGCTGAAAAATCTAGGGTTTCAGCGAGTTGATGATGGGCTACCTCCCTGCCCTCTCTCTTTACTTCCAGAAGGCCCACTTGTTATGTACATGTGTGGGGAGCCAGAGGTCTCCATCTTGGCTTTGTGAGTCTGTTCATTCCTCAGGAGCACATGGCATCCCACCACGCGGCCCTTGGATGATGCAATCTGGCTAGCCCCTCTTTAACTCCTCACTCCTTATACGGCTATCTTGACTGTTCATCCTGACTGTCCATCCACTGTCCACTGAGCATTAGCTACGACAGAGGTTAGGCCATTCTGTTTCGCGTGCGTGCCACCTTACGGTATTTAAGTGCCTTGTAGATAATAAAGCTTGTCGCATGTTCCCCATCCAAGACATGGATCCATTTCTTCTCATTCAGGAGGGCCCTTGCCCAGGATATCCCTCATAGATGGAGTCCTGCAGGTCGGGACCCCACAGTACTCCAAGCACCCCATATTACCCACACACATGCCCCAAAGCAGCCACTCAATTAAAAATTTTACTCCAGCTATATGACCCTGTTAAAAATTTTGGACTTCCTGGAGCAACGTCTCAAACTATACAACACTGATAAACTAGGAGTAGCACACTTGATTGGATGGGATATAATGTAGAAGTGATGTAGGCAGATAGATAGGGAAAGGCCCTTTGCAATGAAACAAAGTTTCATGGAAGAAGAATTCTAGGAATGACCCACCTTGTGGATACAGAAAACAAAGGCCTGATAAGACCACCTGCAGACCCCGAGGATTTAGGCCTCCTCCCCATGAAATTCCTCTTTTTGGACCTCCTCTTTAATCTGATTAACTTTAGTGATTCAGCCCAAAGAAGACCATCACCACTCCCAACCTTCCTGGTAACCTCCTTAGCAATGGACTTTTACCTGGGAAGAAGCTACACGTGGGGGAAGGCTGGAGAAACCCTATAAAGGCCACCTGAAACAAAGGAAGGACGCGCATATGCTGCCCGAGCCCAATGTGCTGCTTGCGCCAACGTGGCCGAGCACAAATGGTGCCTGAGCACATGTGTCGCCCGCATCTCCCCTCTTGAGATGTGTACTTTCATGCTTTTCTGTCTAATGCTAGGGTGTGTGTAGGGGCTGTCTCTCTCTGCCCTTGGAGAAGCCCAAGTTCTCTCTTGAGTATGTTACTCTCTCTCACTTTCTCTCCCTTCATACCTAAAAATCTTCCAAATAAAATCTATTTACTTCACTGCTTGTCTACTCCTGAAATTCCTTTCTGTGAGGCGAGACAAGAACCCAGTAACCTTGGGTCCCGGGTGGCAGAGGTGGGTGGGGAGAAAGTGACCATCTTTCTCCTCCCCACTTCACATAAGTCACCCGTGGGGCCCACTGACATCAGAAGGCAACCGATCTCAATTAACAAAATATGAACCCAGAAGGTTTTACTTGTAACAACATCTTAGTAATCTCTTATACAAAGAGTTAATGGCTACATGGTGAGATACAACAATTTTCACTAATTTTATTCTAAGGAAATATTTTTTATCATTCTGTTAGCAAGTCATTGATAACAATATAAAGTAAATTAGTGAGGGCATACTATGGGGGCAGGTCTAAGGGATGGTTGGGAAAATTTGAGACAATGGTGGAGTAAAGGTGTAATGGTGGTGGGATTAGTGCTGAAATATTGAATGCCTGTAACAAATCATCATGAATAACTTTGTAAACTACAGTGTTTATATAAAATGTTATGGGAAAATAAAATTCAAAATTTAAAAACCAAGAAGATTGTATGTCATGACAGAGTAGAATTTATTGCTACTATGTAACAAGGGTAAATATATATATATACATATATATGCCACTGAAATGATACATTGTGCCACATACCATAGCATAAAGAAAAAAGAATAATTTGGTGATTATATAAATTAATACAGAGAAATTTTGTTAAGCTAGAGCATACATTTATGATAAAAGCTCTCAACAAAACAGGGATCAAAGGATATTACCTCACCATAGTAAAAACCATAAACAACAAGACCATAGCTCTCATCATATTAAATAGTTAAAAATAAAAAGAATTTCTTTAAGATTAGGCAATATACAATGTCTTTTACTTTTTTTGAAGGTGTATGATTTCTTTTAAATATTCAAATAAGCTTAGTATAACATAAAAATAAACAAAATTTAATGAGTAACTTTGAAAATTTGCATACTTGAAGCAGAATTTTCTGAATTAAGTAAAAGATTAGTAATAAATAATATTTATGAATTTTGTTAACAAATTGTGATTTTTTAAGTTTATTTTAATGTAGAAAAAGACATAAGTGTTGATTAAATTCTACAATTGAAATTGATTAGATAACAAAGTTGCAGTATTGAAATAGAATAGATATCAATTTATGTGAATATTGTTATATCTGATGACAGGGTTGTTAAGTTCTTCTCTAAGAATATATTAAGCTGTTTGTTGCTTTGAGAGGTTATGTGGCCACATGGTCCAAAGACTTCAGGATCTATGGTCTAGGCCAATATGTTGACATGGCAGTGTCTATGGGAGATGGGCATGGCTGTGGGGGCTTTAGGAAGTATGCGACTTTGGGGCCAGGTTACCCATCAACTCTGGTAAAAGCACCAGACTTCTCAGTCAGGACACAGAATACCTGAAATTATTCACAGATTGGTATCTCTACAGAGAATATTTGTGAAATGGTGGAGTTGAACCCTTGGCATGGCTGCATAGGTGGGGTGTGGGTGTGGTGGCTGGAGTTTCTATTGGGCAGGTATTCAACCAGCCTGCCTCTCGAGGGCGCCCCGGAGTTTTCAACTGCAGTTTTATGATTCCATAAATTTTAGGTCATCGGTGTGCATCTCATAGGAGATCTAGTTGGGAATTGGTAAAGCAGGGTTGGTCTGTGAGTCAGCTTGGAGATGGTTTGTCAGATGTCTACTTTCACCACTGTGATTCAATTTAGAATTAGATTTTTTAGCTATAGCAATAAAGCAAGTACAATAAATGAAATATATTCAAAATCATAAATAAGAAAAATACCACTATTTGCAGACAACATGATAAATGTGTAGATACTCCTCTATCATAGAACTGTTGGAAACAATAAAGAAATACAATAAATTGGCAGCCTACTAAATAATTTTAATATATTTTGGGGACCAGAGTGATAGTACAGCAGGCAGGGTACTTGTTTTGGACTTGGCCAACCTAAGTTAGAGTTCGACAATCCATGTGGTTCCTCAAGCCTCTCAAGGATAATCTCTGAATGCAGAACCAAGAGTAAAACCATCATTGGTGTGACTCCAAACCATGTATATATATATATGACTATGTATTATTATATATAATAATATTATATAGTGTATGGAATAATATATAGTATCTATACCTATATATTGTTTTGATATTAAAACAAGAAAGTATAAGACAAATGCAAAATATCCCATTTAAAATTGCATACATTTCATAGGAAATAAATTTTTAGGAGCCAATTTTGCAAAGGAGGCTAAATAAATACATCACAAAGAACAAAAACAATCAGCATTAGCATGAGTGTGGGAGAAAAGGACCTTCATTCACTGCTGTGGGAATGCTAACTGATCCAACCACTTGAGGAAAACAATATGAAAACACCTTTCATAAAAACTAGAAATTGAATTCACATATGACCCAGTAATTATATTTATGGGCTTCTACCATAAGGATCAAAAGACTCAATTTAGAAAAAAAATTCTCATTCCTATATTTATTACAGCATTATTCATAATAGTAAAGATTTGGAAACAATCCAAGTGCCCAAGATAAGATGACTGCATGAAGAAACTGTGGCACAAACACACAATGTAATATTACTCAGCTGTAAGAAAAAGTGAAATTTACTTCCACATGGATAGAGCTGGAAGGTGTTATGTTGAGTGAAGTCATTCAGAAGAAGGAAAGACACAAAATGATCTCTCTCATCTGTGGGATATAAAGAAATAGAACTTAGGGAATAACTAATGCTCAAAGACAAAAGAAATTGAGACCTTGTCATCAAGGACTGAGGAGTGGGGTGTGAGGGCATCCGAATCATTGGTGAAGAGAAGCAGAATACTACTAATGGCAGTTTATAAACTGTGGTGCCAAAATTAAAAATTTAAAAAAGACATGAATTAACAACAATGAATTGCCTTAAAACAAATTAGGGAACACACATGGAAATTGGAAAATATATTACATTCTTGAACAGGAAGAGTTAGTTTTGTTAAAATAACCATGCTACACAAAGTATTGTATAGATTCAATGAACAGAATCACTACAATTATTTGAAATGTCAAGCTCTAGAAGACATAACACAAATGCTACTGAAATTGTATGGAACCAGTAAACCTTCTGAATAGCTATTTAGACCTGAGGGTATAGATTGGCATTTTTGTTTTAAATTATACTATAAAGCTATACCAATACAACAGTATGGTTATCTGGAATCAATGCTATCATTCAAAATATGGAATAAATTTTAGAGTACATACATAAACTCTCACATATGTAGATAGTTAATTTATGACTAAGGAGCCAAACCCTTAAAATTAAGGAAGAAAATGTTCTTTAATGAATTATGTTGGCTGAGGTGGTTAATCGCATACTAATATGGCTATTCTTACCATGCACAGAAGTTAAGTCAATTAGAGACATAGATGGAAGATACAAATTCATAAAATGGATAAAATAAAATTTAGGCAGAACAAGCCATAATATTGGCTTCAGAGTATCATTAGTTAATCAATTGCATTGCCAAGGAGAATAAAAACAAGAAAACAATTGGTATGTATGAAAGAAATGTAAATAAAATTTTATATTTCAATGACAATTCTGAAATTAGCAATAGGGGAGGAGTGGAATATAAAGGTCCTACGGACACTGATGGATTGGAGATGTATTGGAACTTTGGTTGTGGACATGTTGTGTTACATTTTATTTCTAATGCATATAAATATTTACAGTTTTGTAAAAATATATCTTTGTAAATTGAATCCAGCACTGTATTAAGAGCATTATTCATTACAACTGAATTGGTTTCATCTCAGGAATGCATAGATGGCTTAACATATGCAAATTAATTAATGTAATACTCTATGTAATAAAGAAAGGTTCTAAACTTCATAATCAATAGTTGCTAAGAACATTTGATAATATCCAATGTTTATATGTGATAAAATACTCAGTAAATTAAGAATACATATAGCTTACCTTGGCATAATCAAAAACCATATATGACAACCTCACAAATAGTAAATATTCTCTGCCCTTGCCATTTAAGAGACAAAGTTATCAACTCTGACCACTACTTTTTATTTATTTTATTTGTTTTTTTATTTTTTTTATTTGTTTATTTTTCGTCTTATATTTATTTATTGAAACACTTGGAAAAATTACTAAGCTTTCAGGTCTAAGTCTCAGTCATACAATGATCAAACACCTTTCCCTTCACCAGTACTCACATTTCACCACCAAGAACCCCAATTTTCCCCACTCCCACCCCACCCAGTGCCTGTGAGGCAGATGATTTCTACTCAACTCTTCTCTACATTGATCACATTCATCATTTCAACAAAAGATGCACCATTATTGTTTAGAATTTCCCCCCCAACAATCAGAATTGCTGAAAACGCATTGTGAAATACTTTGTTTTCTATAGTCGTTTATGAGAATCATATAATGTTGCGCAGCTTCTATTGCAGCCATGCAATTTTGGATTTCTGCAAAGAGCTAGATAATTTAGAGATTGGTTTCTGTGCGTCTGGTGTTATGGCTGTGCCGGAGAGCCACTCGTGGGGGGCAACTCGTGACCTTGGTAGGGCATGAAGGGAGAGCCGGTACCGCCTCCCTTCCCATGAGACTGCAGTTGCCCCATCACCGCCAGCTCATACCTGGCTTTCCAATAAGCTCTGAGGAGGCGGCCACCTTGCTGCCAGGGGGGAAAAGGCGGAAGAGAGCAACACCCTTTCCCTCCCGGGGAGGCATGGCGCTGTAGTTTAACGCATGGTCCATTCATTTTTCTGCCGCAAGCTGCTGGGCTTTGGATTAAGTCCTTTTGCCTCTGGAGCCATATCCGTGCTGGAGAGCTGTTCGTAGGGGGCAACTTGTGAACTTGGTAGGGCATGAAGTACGAGCCGGTACTATCCCATTTCCCATGAGACTGCAGTTGCCCCGTCACCGCTGGCTCATACCTGGCTTTCCAATAAGCTCTGAGGCGGCGGCCACCTTGCTGCATGGGGGAGAAAGGCGGAAGGTAGCAAACACCCTTTCCCTCCCAGGGAGGCATGGTGCCGTAGTTTAACGCATGGTCCATTCACTTTTCTGCCGCAAGCTGCTGGGCTCTGGATTAAGTCCTTTTGCCTCTGGAGCCATGACCGTGTATGCGCTGACCACTACTTTTTAAAATTAAATCACAGTGAGATAAACAGTTACAAAGTCGTTTATTATTCAATTTTCGTCACAATGTTCCAACAGCCATTCCTCCACCAGTGCTCATTTTCCACCACCCGTGTTCCCAATTTCCCTCCCGAAAACCTCTCACCAGCCTGTCTCTATGATAGGCACTTGCATTCTCTCTCTCACTCTCTTTCCCTCATCTTTTGAGGTTTGTAATACAGATAATGAGGAGTTATCATGTTTGTTCCTTTACCTATTTTCACCACATAGTTCTTATCAACAGTGATAATCTCCATTGGTCTTTGTCATAGTTGTCCCTTCTCTATACCAGCTGCCTTCTTTCCCAACACATGAAGCAGGGGCTGGAGCAATAGCACAGCGGGTAGGGTGTTTGCCTTGCACTTGGCAGACCCAGATTCGATTCCCAGCATTTCATATGGTCCCTTGAGCACTGCCAGGAGTAATTCCTGAGAACACGAGCCAGGAGTAACCCCTGTGCATCGCCAGGTATAACCCCAAAAGCAAAAAACAAAAACAACAACAACACATGAGGCAGGTTTCCAACTGTGGACCAATCCTCCTGCCCTTGCTTTCTACTGCCCTTGGGCATTAGTCTCATATTATGTATTTTTTATGTCTCAGAAATGAGTGTTATCATCCTGATTCTATATCTGTCCTTCTGATTCATTTTCTCAGCATGATACTCTCCATGTCCATCCATTTAAAAGCAATGTGGCACTGTAGCACTGTCCTCCCAATGGTCATTGAATTTCTCGAGCGAGCACCAGTAATGTCTCCATTGTGAGATTTGTTGTTACTGTTTTGGCATATCGAATATGTCACGGGTAGCTTGCTAGGCTTTGCTGTATGAGTGGGATACTCTCAGTAGCTTGCTGGGCTCCCTGAGACAACCAGAGGAATCAAACCCAGGTCGGCTGCGTGCAAATCAAAAGCCCTACCCGCTATGCTATTGCTCCGGTTCATTTATACGCAAAAAAAAATTATAAATGAAAAAATCAAACCCCATCAAAAATTGGTGAGAAGAAATGGACAGAAACATCCTCAATACAGAAATACAAATGGCCTCACTCAAACAGGTACCCGCCTAGCATGGGGCTGAGAACAGCCGGTTTTCACCCTTGGTCTGCGTGGAACAGGAATTGAGGTACACCACGTGCAAACAAAGCTGAAGCACTCCGGGAACTCTCTCCTCACTCAAACAGGTACCTGCATAGCGTAGGGCCCTTCTCGAGCCTGCAAAGCTAATAGATCCCCCTGAGAACAGCTGGTTTTCACCCTTGGTCTGTGGGGGTATGGGAATTGAGGCAAACTGTGCGCGCAAACAATGCTGAAGCGGTCCAGAAACTCTCTCCTCACTCCGCCTAGCGCAAGGGCCCCTTCCCAGAGCCATGGCCACTAACACAGCCGCAAAGTACTCTCTCATGACATATCCCATAGGAACCATAAGTTACCCTCTTAGATGGAACTTTCACTAGTTTAGCTTAACCACCAGAAACACAGTAGCCAATAATTCATTAAGCCTGTCTCAATTTATTCTGCATCTCAAGCAGAATAGTAACAGTAAGCGTGAAGGTCTAAACCAGACTGATCACAATGATAAAGCAACACAAAAGCCCACCAAGCTTTCTTATTGAAGAGGCTAGCCAAGAAGACACCAACCGTAGTGAAGTGCTAGACAGCCTCTAGGCTTACAAATTTTTGTGCTTGGGTTTCAATTATACAATGATCAAGTACCCATCCCTCCACCAGTGCCCATTTTCCATTACCACAGGTTCCAGTATCCCTCCCACCCCCCATTTCCCCCATCCAACCCTGCCTCTGTGGCAGGACATTCCCTTTTGTTCTCTCTCTCATTTTGGGTGCTGTGATTTGCAAAAGAGGCATTGAATGGCAATCATGTTCAGTCTATAGTCTAATTTCAGATTATTCTCCCATCTTGGGAGGATCCTCCCAACACCCTTTATTTGGTGCTCCCTTCTCTATCTGAGCTGCCTATCATGTGTGGCTGGCCTCCAAGCTATGGAGTAAACCTCCTGGTACTTATCTCGACTATTCTTGGGAGTTAGTCTCCTATTTTGTTACTTTATGTTCCCCAGATAAATGCAATCTTTCTATGTCTATCCCGCTCTTTCTGACTCATTTACTTAGATTGATACTTTCCATGCAGTACCACTTGTATGTAAATTACATACCACTTGTATGTAAATTTTATCTTTTCTAACAGCTACATAGTATTCCATTGTGTAGATGTACCAAAGTCTCTTTAACAAGTCATCTGTTCTTGGACACTAAGGTTTTTTTCCAGATTCTGGCTATTGTAAACAGTGCTGCAATGAACAAACAAGTGCAGATGTCACTATACTTTTTTGACTCTCTGGGATATATTCCCAGGAGTGATATTGATGGATAAAATGCGAGCTCAATTTCTAACTTTTTGAGAATCGTTCACACTGTTTTCCAAAAGGGCTGAACCAGTCGGCATTCTCACCAGCAGTGAAGGAGGGTCCCTTTCTCGCCGCATCTCCTCCAGAACGGATTGCTTTTGTTCTTATGGATGTGGGCCAGTCTCTGTGGTGAGATGATATCTCATTGTGGTTTTGATCTGCATCTCCCTGATGAGTAATGATATAGAGCATTTTCTCATCTGCCTATTTGCCATTCGTATTTCTTCTTTGAGAAAGTTTCTGTTCATTTTGTCGCCCCATTTTTTGATGGGGTTGGATGTTTTCTTCTTGTGGAGTTCAGCCAGTACTTTGTATATCCTTGATATCAACCCCTTGTCGGATGTGTATTTGATGAATTTCCTTTCCCATTCTGTAGACTGTCTTTCTATTTTGGTCACTGTTTCCTTTGAGGTGCAGAAGCTTCTTATGGTAAGATTGTTCCATTTGTCTATCTCACTCATTCGTTTTCACTTGCTCGGCCAGTGGCATGACATCTTTGAAGATACCATTAGCTTCAATGTCATGGAGGGTTTTGCCAACCTTGTCGTCAATGTACCTTATGGATTCCGGTCTGATGTTGAGGTCTTTAATCCATTTTGATCTTACTTTTGTACATGGTGTTAGGCAGAGATCTGAGCCCACTTTTTTGCATGTAGTCATCCAGTTTTGCCAGCACAATTTGTTAAAGAGACTTTCCTTGCTCCACTTCACTTTTCTTGCCCCCTATCGAAGATTAGATGATCATATGCTTGGGGAGAGATGTCAGTATATTCAACTCTGTTCCATTGGTCTACAGCTCTACCTTTGTTCCAGTACCATGCTGTTTTAATTAGTAGTGCTTTGTAGTAGTTTGAAGTTAGGGAGTTTGATTCCTCCCATTTTTCATTCTCCCAAGAAATGCTTTAGCTATTCGTAGGGGACTTATTGTTCCATATAAATTTTAGGGGTGTTTGCTCCATTTCTTTGAAGAATGTCATGGTCATCTTAATAGGGATCGCATTGAATTTGTACAGTGCTTTGGAAAGTATTGCCATTTTGACAACGCTAATTCTCCCCATCCATGAAAAGCAGATATTTTTCCATTTCCTCGCGTCCTCTTTTATTTCCTGAAGTAGCGTTTTGTAGTTTTCTTTTTACAGTTGCTTTACTTCCAGAGTTAAGCTGATTCCTAGGTACTTGATTTCTGGGGTACAATTGTGAACGGTTTTTTTTTTCATGTCATTTTCTTCACTCTTATGGTTTGTGCACAGGAAAGTCATGGACTTTTGAGTATTGATTTTATAGCCTGCAAATTTACTATACAAGTCTATTGTTTCTAGAAGTTTCTAGGTATAGGTTATAGGGTTCTCTAAGTATAGTATCATATCATCTACGAATAGTGAGAACTTGATTTCTTCCTTTCCTACCTGAATGCCTTTAATATCTTTATCTTGCCTAACCACTATTGCAAGTAATTCCAGTACTATATTGAACACTAGTGGAGAGAGTGGGCATCCTTGTCCCATGCCTGATCTTAGAGGGAAGGCTCTCAGTTTTTTTCCTATTTAGGATGATGCTTGTTGAGATACTGTAGTGAATCCGCAATACAGCTCACGGAGGATCCTGATGTATTAGGCTTAAATGCCCTGATTGGCTAGGGCTTCAATGACCGCTTCTGTCTTAACAGAATCAAAGTCTTTTAAATCAATGAACGTTAGACAGAGTGGCATCTTGAACTCCCGAGAAACCTCAGTGAGCTTGGATATCGTGTGGATATGGTCGATGGTGCTGAATCCTTTGGCGAACCCGGCTTGCTCGCATAGTTGTCCTTCATCTAGTGTTCTGCCAATCCTATTTAGGATGACTCGAGTGAACAACTTGTAGATGACAGACAATACGCAGATCGGGCGATAGTTGCCAATGTCATGGATGTCTCCCTTCTTGAACAGTAGTACGGTCCTGTTGGTTTTCCATTGGGACGGAACCTTGCATTCAGACAGGTAGCGTGTGAAGAGCCGAGCCAGCGTATTGATGAGTACTGACGGCAGGTTCTTCAAGTGTTCAGGTCTGACCTTGTCTGGGCCGGGTGCTGTTCGTTTCTTTACCGATGAAATGGTGTGTCACATTTCGAAAGGGAGAACGTTGGGAATGACATATCCATCCTCTGGAATTTGGTATGTGGGCAAGTGGACATGGCTATCAAAGAGATTTTAGTAGAAGTCATGGATAATCTTCTCCATTGCCATTCTGGAGGATGTGATAGATCCACCAGGACGCCGGAGGGCAGTCATCTTGGTCTTGTAGTTGGCGAAGGACAGGCTGGCGTTACGAATACTTTTCCCGGCTTCTGCCACATCTACCAGCACTTCTGCTCTTCTCTCTTTGAGGTCTTCCTTGATTGCATCTCTGCACTGCTTTGCAAGCTCGGACGTTAGCTTGTGGTTGCCTGAGGCATGCGCCAAACCACGTTGGCGAATAAGCTCAAGAGTTTTTGAAGACAGGCGTTTTTTTGTGGCTCTCTCTCTCTTGGCGTTCCTCGCACAATCATGGAGGTGCTGAAGCATTCGATGGTATTCCTCGTCAATGTTGTCAACAATGGCATCTTCCCATGTTGCCGCAATAGTGCCAAAGAGTTCCCAGTTGGTGGTCGTTCTGGGAGTTCTCTTTTTAAACTTTGCAGCCCTTTCTCCCCGCTCTGTGAAGTAGAATTTTTCACGAAGGAGACAGTGTTCCGATCCCGTTCGGAATTTTGGGACAACAGCGACATCAGTCAGACAAAACCGTGGATTGAATATGATGTGGTCTATTTCATTGTGGAATCGTCCACCGGGAGACTCCCATGTCCAACGTTTAGATTCTGCCTTCTGGAACTGTGAGTTACCATGGATAGTCTTGGTCGACATGATGAACTCAGACAGTCTCTCACCCTGTTCGTTCCATTCTAGGCCATGGGTCCCGATGTGAAGTTCTTCAGCTGATCTTCTCGGTCCTATCTTGGCATTAAAATCACCCACAATGATCTTGTAGAAGGTGTGGTCTTCTTTATAGAATTTCTTCAGCTCCATGTAGAACTTCTCGATTTCTCTTTCATCATAATGAGATGTTGGTGCATAGACAACGAAGATAGAAACTGCCGGCAGTGAGCCACATCTATTCAAATGTAAACGTCCGATTTGGGTTGTTAGGCATTTGAATGAATCAATGCTCATGTCCAAGTTTGTGTTGACAAGGACAATGACACCTCCGACACCTCTTTTATCACCCACCTACCAGATGGTCAGACTTCTTCATCAAGATCATGAATAATCGGTTTGAAGCCCTTCATGTTCCTAGAGCGAACAGACGCCATTGGGCTACTCTAGCACGTGACAGGGACAAATGGAGACGTTACTGGCGCCCGCTCGAGCAAATCGATGATTAATGATGGGAAGTTAAGTGATTAAGTGATTAAGGATGTTGCTTGCTGTAGGCCTGTGTTAGGAGGCTTTATCTATATTGAGGAAAGTCCCCTCTATCCCCATTTTTGCAAGGGTTTTTATCATAAATGGTTGCTGGATCTTGACAAATGATTTCTCTGTATCTATTGATATGATCATATGCTGTTATTATTTTATTATTTTGATATAATGGATTATGTTAATTGATTTCCAAATGATAAACCATCCTTGCATCCCTGAGATGAATCCTACTTGGTCATGGTTTATGATCTTTTTGCTGAGTTGTTGTGTTCTATTCGCTAATAGTTTGTTGAGGATCTTTGCGTCTGTGTTCATCAGGGATATTGACCTGTAATTCTCTTTCTTTGTAGTATCTCTGTCTGCTTTTGGTATTAGGGTGATATTTGCTTCATAGAAACTGTTCGGAAGTGTTTTTGATATTTTAATTTCATGGAAAACCTTGAGAAGAATTGGGAGTAAGTCCTCTTTAAATATTTGGAAGAATTCACTGGTGAATCCATCTGGGCCAGGACTTTTGTGCTTGGGGAGACTTTTTATTACCGTTTCAATTTCCTTGATGGTGACTGGTCTGTTCAGGTATTCCAGGTCTTCTTGTTTCAACCTTGGGAGTCTATAGGAATCTAGGAATTTATCCATTTCCTCGAGGTTTTCATGTTCCGTGCATAAAGTTTCTCAAAGTACTCCCTGAGGATCCTTTGAATTTCTGTAGTTTCTGGTATAATGACCCCCTTTTCATTTCTGATTCGGTTTATTAGAGTTTTCTCTCTCCCTTTTTTGTGAGATTTGCTAGAGTCTTATCGATCTTGTTTATTTTCTCGAAAAACCAGCTCTTGGTTTCATTGATCTTTCAGATTGCTTTTTGGGTTTCCATCTCGTTAATCTCTGCACTGAGTTGTATTTTTTCCTTCCTCCTGCTCTGACTGGGCTCCTTTTGTTGGTCCTTCTCCAAGCTCTTAAGCTGTGAGGTTAAGTTAATTATGTGGAATCGCTCCTCCTTCCTGAGGAATGCTTGTAGAGCTATAAACTTTCCTCTTAATACAGCTTTTGCTGTGTCCCATAAGTTTTGGTAACTCGTGTCCTGATTTTCATTCGTTTCCAGGAACCTTGGATTTCCTTTATTTCCTTTCTAAGCCACTCGTTGTCCAATAGTGAACTGTTTAATTTTCAGGTTTTGATTTAGTTTCCTGTTTTTGTGTGTGATTTACTTCTAATTTCAGTGCATTATGGTCTGAGAAGATTGTTAATACGATCTCTATCTTCCTCATTATATGGAGGTATGTTTTTTGGTTCAGCATGTGGTGTATCTTGGAGAATGATCAATGCACGCTTGAGAAGAACGTATATTCAGCTTGTTGAGGATGAAGTGTCCTGTATATATCGAGTAAGTCCGTTTTCTCCATCTTTTCCCTCAGATGAAGTATGTCCTTTCTAAGCTTGAGTCTGGTTCATCTATCAAGAGGTGATAAAGTGGTGTTGAAGTCTCCCACTAGTATTGTGTTGCTATCAATGTCTTTCTCCAAGTCTATGAGTAGTTGTTTTAAGTACTTTGCTGGTCTCTCATTAGGTGCATATACATTTTGTATTGTAAGTTATACAAATCGCTTCATCAATAAGAAATGGCCTTTTCTGTCTCTTGTGACCTGTGGTCTGATCCCAGGATGGCTACCCCAGATTTTTTATGAGAGCTGTTTTCGTGTAGGATTTTTTCCAGCCTTTGATTCTGAGCATTTGTTTGCTTTGACTATTTAGATGTGTTTCTTCGAGGCAGTAGAATGTTGGACTCAATTTTCTAATCCATTCTGCCACTCTGTGTCTTTTAATTGGTGCGTTTAGCCCATTGTCATTGAGAGAGATTATTGTTAGGGGTTTTGTCCCATTTTTCTGTTGAAATTTTGTGTATTTGAGGGGCCTGTCTTGCCTTAAAGTAGCCCATTTAGTTGTTCTTGTAACCATGGATTTGAGTCTATGAAGTACCTTGAGCTGTTGTTTGTCTGTGAAACTGTGTGTTGTTCCTTTTATTATAAATGAGAGTCTCGCTGAGTAAAGTATTTTTTGGTGAGGTGTTTATTTCATTGAGTTTTTCACTATATTCCATTACTGTTTTCGGGCCATGAGGGTTTCATCAGACAAATCAGCTATGAATCTTAAGGATCCTCCTTTGTAGGAAATTTCCTTCTTTGATCTTGTTGCTTTCAGAATTTTGTCTCTATCTAAGATTTTGGTCATTTTGATCAGGATGTGTCTTGGGGTATTTTTATTTGGATTTCTTCTAGCTGGTGCCCTTCGGCCTCCTGAATGTGGTCACATGTTTTCTTTAGCTCTGGAAACGTTGTAGCAATGATATCTTTGACAGTTTCTTCTTCTTCAGGGTTTTCTTCCTGTCCCTTTGGGACTCCAATAATTCTTATGTTACCCCTCTTGGCTTCATCACGATCTTCTCTTGCCATCTGTTCCTGAATTGTGAGTCTCTTTTCCATTTTCTGCTCTTTTCTGTAGTCTCTAGACTTCATCTTCGAGCTCACTGATTCTGTCCTCAGCAGCTGTTACTATGATGCTGAGGCCTTCCACTGAGTTTTTCAATTTGCCTACCAGGTTTTCCAGGTCTCACATTTCCATTTGCATTTTACCCATTTCTACCTTCAGTTCCACTTGTCTTTTATTGGCATTGCTTTCCATTGTTTCTTTTAGATACCTAAGCATCCTCAGTAGCTCCCTTCTAAATTCCTTGTCAGAGAAGTTGTGTAACACTTCATTACTGTTGGTATCTTCTGGGCTAGCCTCTTCAATAAGTAAGCATGTTGCACTTCTGCATGTTTTACCATTGTGACGAGTGTGGTTTAGACCTTCATGCTCGCTGTTACTATTCTGCTTGAGATGCAGAATGAATTGAGATGGACTTAAGGAATTATTGGCTAATGTGTTTCTGATTGTTAAGCTAACCTAGTGAAAGTTCCATGTAAGAGTGTATCTTATGATTCCTATGGGATATGTAGTGGAGAATAACTCGAGGCTGCTTTAGTGGCCACGGCCCCAGGAAGGGGTCCTGGTACCAGCGGGTACCTGGATGAATGAGGAGAATGTGCCCGGAACTCTTTAGCTTTGTTTGCATGCTGTGTGCCTCAATTCCCATCCCCCGCAGTTCAAGTGTGAAAACCAGCTGTTCTCAGGCTATTTACTTGGCCCTGTAGGCCCAGGATGGGGCCCTGCCATCGGGCGGGTACTTGGATGACTGAGGAGATGGTGCCCGAAACTGTTCAGCTTTGTTTTCGCGCAGTGTCCCTCAATTCCCGTCCATTGCAGAACAAAGATAAAAACTGGCCGTTCTCAGGTGATCTAAATACTGCGTAGGCCCGGAAAGGGGCCCTGCTGCCAGACGGATACCTGGATGAATGAGGAGAGGGTTCCCGAAACTGTTCAGCATTGTTTTCCTGCTCTGTGCCTCAATTCCCGTTCCCCTCAGACCAAGGGTGAAAACTGGCCATTCTTGGGGGATCTAGTTGGCCGTGCAGGCCCAGAAAGCGGCCCTGCCACTGGGTGGGTACCTGGATGAATGAGCGATTGAGTTGTTTTCTACTTCATTCTTAAGTTGTGCGTGTTCATTATGTATTTTACATACAATTTGTCAGGTGTTGGTGTGCAAATATCTTCTAATTTTTGAGTTACTTTTTTTTGTTTTTGTGGCAGTTTGTATTTCTGTGAAGTCTAATCTTATTTCAGTTCTGGGTCACATGTGGAAGTCCTTGGGTGAACATGCAGTGTTGGTGAGCAAACCTGGAGTTTCCACATGTAAAATACCCTAGTTTTCAAAGCTATATCACTGTACTTTGCTTGTAGACGCTTTTTAATTTTATGTAGTCACATTTGTTTATTCTTGATTCTGATTCCCTTGCCAATAAAATTGTATTTCAAAGTTCATCTCTTATTTTTGAGATCCTGAAATTCATTCATTGCCTATCTTTTCTTTACTATATTTTCTAGTGTCAGGTCTCATATTAAGTACTTCTATGTGAGCTAGATTTTGTGTTTGTGGTGATGTAACTTTATATTAAATAGTGGTCTATCGCTGTTTTATTTGGTATGACAATCCAGTTCTCCCAAATCATTTGTTAAAGAGCTTTTCCTTTTCCCTTCTCCATTATAGGAAGAATTCTTCATTCAGTGTCTCCAATGTCCCATCACACACACACACACACACACATATGTTATATATGGATAGAGTTAATATCTATATGTGTATGTACATATTTGTGATATCTTTATTCTATTCCATTGGTCTGTCTGCTTATTTTGATACATTTCCATATTTCTATAATTACTATTGCTTTGTAATATAATCTGAAATTGAATAATGTGATGCAAGAGTTGTATTATATATATTTAGATGCTTAAAGATAAGCCCTGGTAATCCCAGAATATATCAAAGCAATGGTAAACCAATGCATTAAAATAAAATATTTTTGTTTGCTTTTTGGCCACAACCAGAGATGTTCATATTACTCTTTGATCAGGGATTGCTCCCGTAGGTACTAAAGGGATGATATTGGGTGTCAGGAACTGAACTTGTGTTGGCTGCCTGCAAGGCAAGCTTCTTGTCCACTGTACTATCTGGCCCTTAAAATAGAATATTTTATGCATTATATAATCTTGAAAGAACGTTTTAGTTTTGTGATTGTTATGTTAACTTGTGAAAATTTTTTCTTTTGGCTTTTTGGGTCACACCCGGTGATGCGTAGGGGGCACTTCTGGCTTTGCACTCAGGAATTACTCCTGGCGGTGCTCGGGGGACCATATGAAATATTGAAAGGCAAATACCCTACCTGCTGCACTATTACTCCAGCCCCACCTTGAGAGAATTTTTGATAAAAATGATTAGGTAGAAAGTGTTGTTGGAACAATTGGAAAAGAAATCTAGTCACACCAGCACACTTCTTTCATTTATATTTCTCTTTTCCTCATCTTCCATTTTCTATTGTTCCTTCCATCATCTTCATTAAACACCAATTATGTGTACGTTGGAAAAATGTCATTAAAGCAAATTTGCAGATAACCTTATTTGCCAGTTAAACATCCAAACTTTCAAATTTTAAGCCAAAAATTCAACAATACTGTTCTATTATTCATGTACTTTTCAGCTTAAAACTTGTGCTTTAACCATAGACATAGTACAGAGGTTAAAGCCCCTGCATTCAGCCAAATTCAGTTTGATCCCCAGAATCACTGCATATGGTCTCCTGAGAAAATCCAGGTGTGATCCTTGAGCACAGAGCAAGGAGTGGTCCCTAGGAATCATTGGGTGTTACTCAAAGCAAAAATTAAATAAACTAATAAGTAAACACGTGTTGAAATGGACCCCAGAAAGCATAAAACTGTTTCTAAGAATTGTACTTAAATAAATTAAGTTTTATAGTTGGAAAATTAGTAATAATTTTTTTATTGAATCACTGTGAGAACAGTCACAAAGCCTTTCAATTTAAGTCTCAGTCGGTCATACAATGATCAAACACCCATCCCTTCACCAGTGTACATTTTCCACCACCAAGAACCCCAGTATACTCCCCCTCCCACCGCTTCCCCTGCTTGTGTGGCAGATTTCCACTTTACTTTCTCTCTACATTGATCACATTCAATATTACCACAAAAGACCCACCATTATTATTTGAAATTTCCCCCAACAATCAGACCTGCCAAAAAGACATTATTATATTTTTTTTCTATTGCTGGTTATGAAGAGCATAATGTCACATGGCCACGCGATTTTAGATTTCTGATATTCTAGTAATAAATATGGAGGGATTACTGCCAAAAGCCACTGGGTTCTGAGATTGCTTTGTGTGCCTCTGGGATCATGGTCGTTAAGGAGCCGGAGGAGGCGTTCGTGGGTGGCAATTCAGGGCCTTGTCAGGGAGGGTAGCTGGGCTGGTTCCATCCCCCATCCCATGAGGCCCTGTGTGCCTTGTCACTGCAGTCTCATACCTGGCTGTCCACTAGGCTCTGAAAGATGGTGGCCACCATGCCACTGCCACCAGGGGGAAAGGGGGAGGGACAAACACCCTTCCCCTCCCAGGGCGGCATGGCATCGTCGTTTAATGCACAGTTCAGATGCATTTTTATTGGGCATTATATTTTGCTCGAATTTTCCCACCACCGTTCAAGCCTGCCTTCCAGGGACAGACGCTAGATCATTTACTTTCTATTGCTCACTTTGCATATCAGGAAAGGTCACGCAACTGAGTAAGCCGCCATGAGGTTTGGAAGAATGGTCCTGGTGCCCACATACCGAAGCCACGCTTGTAGAAGTTCATGGTCACCGGGATTCCATCTGGAGAAGGTGGGGAGACTGCACCTGCCCCATCTGGGACCTCCCAGCGATATTGGCTTGGTATGGGACCCAGAGAATTCTCTGGGTCTGAGTCATAAAATTTTACAAAGAAAATCTTAAGAAGCAAACTTTCTATTTATGTTCCTGGAATCTTTCCTGACAAAGTAGTCTCTACTATCATATTAATAAGGATATAAGGTTTTATTGTTTTTATGTTAATGTATTGTATTAATATTTATTTTCTTTTTTTCTGACTGGATTTGTTTTATGAAATCTAACTTTCCTGTTTTCTAGTGGCGTATTTTCTTTTTTAAATTTAAATTATTTTTTATTTCAAAATTTCCAATATTGACAACTCTTATAAAACCATCCAAGCACAGGGTACAGGACTATTGCAATATGCATCCTCAGGAAGTGCAGGCACTGGGACCACCACCCCAACCCCTCACTGGCTAACTCTGCTCTGAGATCCTGTACAGCACGCAAGATGAGCCCACCAGTGCCAATCCACATGATCACACCAATAGATCAAGAGCAGGAAAGTACACCCACCATACAGTATTCACAGCAGTTGAAAACGAGACAGGACAGATACAGGTATTGTGTCACTAATACATTCAGCTAAAATAGGGTCTCTAAGAACAAGACTCACCTCAAGTCTTCCAACAGATGTGGATGTCCTTTGAATGCAAGAAACATTCATACATATGTTATCTGCTACCATTCCTCTCTGCACACTCTCACACCAAAGCCACGGATTGAGAGACAGTTAAAGAATCTACAATATACACTACCAAGTATAGTGTCGCACGGCAGAGTGTTTACAGTACTTCTGTCAATGAGTGCTTCCTCCACAGACAATTGAAATGAGATGAACTTCAGAGATTAAATAAAGACTTCATATTGTACTCTTGTATATGAGGGGAGACAAGTGTTAAAAAAAACAAACAGAAATGAAAGAACCAAACATTGCAACACCATGATATCCAGAGATCTGTGTAGTGGGGGTTCAAATTAAAATCAGGAGGAAAGACTGTAGCTTTAATGAATGGCTTCCATTTTTTTGTTTTTGTTTTTGTTTTATTAGTGAAGCACCATGAGGTACAGTTGTAGACTTACAAGTTGTTGTGCTTGGGTTTCAGTTATACAATGATAGAGTACCCATCCCACCACCCACCACCAGTGCCCATTCTCCACCCCCACCAATCCCAGTATCCCTCCCACCCTCCATCCCCCATCCCACCCTGCCTCTGTGGCAGGGGACTCCCTTTTGTTCTATCTCTCCTTTTGGGTTCTGTGGTCTGCAGAAGAGACATTGGGTGGCAATCATGTTAGGTCCATAGACTACTTTCAGCAGGCATCTCCATCTTAGGCAGATCTTCCCAGCACCCTTTATTTGGTGCTCCCTTCTCTATCTGAGCTGCCTTTACCCCTAGAGTGTGCAGCTGGCCTCTAAGCCACGGAGTGAACAACCTGGTATTTATAACAGCTGTTCTTGGGTGTTAGTCTCTTATTTTGTTACTTTATGTTACCCAGATGAATGCAATCTTTCTATGTCTGTCCCCCTCTTTCTGACTCATTTCGCTTAGCATAATATTTTCCATGTAGTACCATTGTATGTAAATTTCATGACTTGATTTTTTCCAACAGCTACATAGTACTCCATTGCATAGATGTACCAAAGTTTCTTTAACCAGTCATATGTCCTTGGGCACTCAGGTTTTTTTCCAGATTTTAGTTATTGTAAAAAGTGCTGCAATGAACAGACAACTGCAGATGTCGCTTCGACTATACTTTTTAGCCTCTCCAGGGTATATTCGAGGAGTGGTATTGCTGGGTCAAATAGGAACTCCATTTCTAATTTTTTGAGAGTTGTCAATACTATTTTCCAAAAGGGTTGAACTAGTCGGCATTGCCACCAGCAGTGAAGGAGGGTCGCTTTCTCACCACATCTGCGCAAACACAGGTTGCTTATGTTCTTTTGAATGTGGGCCAGTCTCTGTGGTGTGAAATGATATCTCATTGTTGTTTTGATCTGCATCTCCCTGATGATTAATGATGTAGAGCATTTTCTCATTTGCCTTTTAGCCATTTAGATTTCTTCTTTGAGAAAGTCTCTGTTCATTTCGTTGCCCCACATTTTGATGGGGTTGGATGTTTTCTTCTTGTGGAGTTCAGCCAGTACTTTGTATATCCTTGATATCAGCCCCTTGTCGGATGTGTATTTGGAGAATATACTTTCCCATTCTGTAGATTGTCTTTGTATTTTGGTCACTGTTTCTTTTGAGGTGCAGAAGCTTCTTAGTTTAATATAGTCCCATTTGTCTATCTCTGTTTTAACTTGCTTGGCCAGTGGCTTGACATCTTTGAAGATAGCATTAGCTTCAATATCATTGAGGGTTTTGCCAACTTTGTCTTCAATGTACCTTATGGATTCCGTATGATGTTGAGGTTTTAACCCATTTTGATCTTACTTTTTACGTGGTGTTAGGCAGAGATCTAAGCCCATTTTTTTGCATGTAGTCGTCCAGTTTTGCCAGCACCAATTGTTAAAAAGGCCTTTCTTACTGCACTTCGCATTTTTTGCCCCTTTATCAAAGATTAGATGATGATATGTTTGAGGGGAGATGTCAGTATATTCAACCCTGTTCCATAGGTCTGCAGCTCTGCCTTTGTTCCAGTACCATGCTCTTTTAATTATTACTGGTTTGTAGTAGAGTTTGAGGTTCGGGAGGGTAATTCCACCCATTTTCTATTTCCCAAGAACTGCTTCAGCTATTCGAGGGGGCTTATTGTTCCATATAAATTTCAGGAGTGTTTGCTCCATTTCTTTGAAGAATGTCACGGCTATCCTAATAGGGATCGCATTGAATTTGTACATTGCTTTGGGAAATATTGCCATTTTGACAATGTTAATTCTCCCGTTCCATGAACAGAGGATATTTTTCCATTTCCTCGCGTCCTCTATTATTTCAAGAAGCAGCATTTTGTAGTTTTCTTCGTAAAGATCCTTTACTTCCTTAGTTAAGCTAATTCCTAGGTAGTTGATTTTCTCGTAAATGGGATTGTTTTCTTCATGTCATTTTCTTCGCTCTCACCATTTGCGTGTAGGAAAGCTATGGACTTTTGGGTATTGATTTTATAGCCTGCAAATTTACTATACAAGTCTACCGTTTCTAGGAATTTCTTGGAAGAGGTTTTAGGGTTCTCTAAGTATAGTATCCTATCATCTGCAAATGGTGAGAGCTTGATTTATTCCTTTCATATTTGGATGCACTTAATCTCTTTTTCTTGCTTACTCGCTATTGCTAGTATTTCCAGTATTATGTTGAACAGCAGTGGAGACAGTGGGCATCCTTGACTCGTCCCTGATCTTAGGGGGAAGGCTCTCAGTTTTTTCCTATTTAGGATGATGATTGCTGTAGGCTTGTGGTAGATGGCTTTAACTATATTGAGGAAAGTCCCCTCTATCCCCATTTTGGTGAGGATTTTCATCAAAAAACGGGTGCTGGAGCTTATCAAATGCTTTCTCTGCATCTATTGATATGATCATATGATTTGTATCTTTTATTTTGTCGATCTGATGGATTATGTTGATTGATTTCCGAATGTTAAACCATCCTTGCATCCCCGGGATGAATCCCACTTCGTCATGGTGTATGATCTTTTTGATGAGTTGTTGAATTCTATTTGCTAGTATTTTGTTGAGAATCATCGCATCCATATTCATCAGGGATATAGGCATGTAGTTTTCTTTTTTTGTGGTGTCTTTGTTTTCTTTTGGTATTAGAGAGATATGGGCTTCATAGAAACTGTTTGGGAGTATTTCTGTTTTTTCAATTTCCTGGAAAAACTTAAGAAGGACTGGCAGTAGGTGCTCTTTAAATGTTTGGAAAAATTTGCTAGTGAATCCATCTGGACCCAGGCTTTTGTTTTTGGGAAGACTTTTGATTACAGTTTCAATTTCCTTGATGTTAATAGGTCTATTCAGGTATTCCATATCTTCTTGACTCAGCTTTGGGAGATTATAGGAATTCAGGAATTTATCCATTTCTTCTAGATTCTCTTGTTTCATGGCATACAGACTTTCAAAGTAGTCTCTGATGATCTTTTGAATTTCTTTGGTTTCCGTTGTGATATCCCCATTCTCATTTCTGATTCTGTTTATTAGGGTTCTCTCTCTCTGTTTCTTTGTGAGTGTTGCTAGTGGTTTATCTATCTTATTTATTTTCTAGAAGAACCAGCTCTTGGTTTGATTGATCTTTCGGATTGTTTCTTTGGTTTGTATGTCATTGATTTCTGCTCTAAGTTTTATGATCTCTTTCCTTCTGCCCGATTTGGGCTTCTTCTGTTGATCCTTTTCTAGGATCTTGAGCTGTGAAGTCAAGTTGCTTATGTGCATCCTTTCTTCCATCCTTAAATATGCTTGCAGGGCTATAAATTTTCCCCTTAATACGGCTTTAGCTGCATTCCATAAATTCTGGTAGCTTGTGTTTTCATTCTCATTTGTTTCCAGGTACCTTTTGATTTCGTCTGTGACTTCCTTCCTGACCCACTCGTTGTTCAGCAGTGAGTTGTTTAGTTTCCAGGTGTTTGATTTGGTTCTCCGTGTCTGTTTGTGATTCACTACTATCCTCAGTGCATCTTGGTCTGAAAAGATTGTTGATACTATTTCTATCTTCCTGATTCTATTGAGGTATGTTTTGTGACCTAGCACATGGTCTTTTTTGGAAAATGTTCCATGCGCACTGGAAAATAATGTGTATTCTTTTTTTGGGGGGGGGTGTAAAGTGCTGTATAGGTCTATAAGTCCTTTCTCTTCTATTTCTTCATTCAAAGTCAATGTTTCCTTGCTGAGTTTTGTTATTGTTGATCTACCCAGAGGTGATAAGGCGATGTTGAAGTCTCCACCTACTATTGTATTGCTAGCAATGTCCTCCTTAAAATCTGTTAGCAGTTGTTTTAAGTATCTAGCTGTTCCTCCATTAGGTGCGTATACATTCAATAGTGTGATTTCTTCCTGTTGTACATATCCCTTTATGAAGAGAAAATGGCCTTTGCTGTCCCTTCTAATCTTTTTCAGCCTGAAATTAATGTTGTCGGATACTAGTATGGCCACGCCAGCTTTTTTGAGGGAGCTGTTTCCTTGCATGACTGTTTTCCATCCTTTAACTTTGAGTCTGTGTTTCCTCTGATTGTTCAGATGAGTTTCTTGTAGACAGCAGAATGTTGGTTTCAGTTTCTGGATCCATTTTCCCACTCTGTGTCTCTTGGTAGGTGCATTTAGACCATTGACATTAAGGGAGATTGTTGTCATGGGCTTTTTGCCATTTTTCTGTAGGATTTGGTTGTGTTTATACGTGTTTTCCTTCTTATCTTACAGGAGCCCCTTTAGTCCTTCTTTAAGATTTGGTTTTGAGTCTATGAAGTTCCTGAGCTATTGTTTATCTACAAAGTGGTGTATCGTTCCATCAAATTTGAGTGAGAGTTTATCTGGATAGAGTATTCTTGGTGAGGCGTTCATTTCATTGAGTTTTTTCACTATATTCCACCATTGCCTTCGGGATTGGAGGGTTTCCTCTGATAGGTCTGCTGTGAATCTAAGGGGTGCTTCTTTTTATGTAATTTCCTTCTTTGACTTTGCTGCTAGTAATATTGTGTCTCTGTCCACAGCATCCATCGTTCTGACTATGATATGTCTTGGAGTGTTTTTTCTGAGGTCTCTTTTTGCTGGCACCCTTCTGGCTCCTTGGATCTGGATGTCTGCCTTCCTTAACTCTGGGAACTTTTCAGCAATGATTTCTTTGACTGTATCTTTTTCATTGGGGTTGTCTCCCTGTCCTTCTGGTACTCCAATGAATCTAATATTGTTCCTCTTGGCGTCATCCCCTAGGTCTCTGATTCTCCTTAGAGCCATTTTGAGGTCTTTTCCTATTGCTTTTTGTTCCCTATAGGATTTCTGTTGCTCATCTTCAAGCTCGCTGAACCTCTCTTCAGCTGCACTTATCCTATTGCTAAGGGCACTTACTGACTTTTTAGTTTCATCTACTGAATCCTTTATTTGTGACACTTCTTTCTGTAGCTTTTTAATTTATGCTCTCATTTCTTCTTGTATTTTCTCGACTATCTGTTCTATTGTTTCTTTCATTTCTTCTTTTAGTTTTCTGGATATCTCTTCGATTGATTCTTTGAGTAGATCCTTGAACACCCTCTGCATTTCATCCTGGAATTCTTTATCGAAGAGAACATAATTGTGGACAACTTCAGTTGAGAATTCGGGATTCTCTTCTTCGTATTCTCCTTGTAGTTGAGATTTGCTCTGTTTCTTCATGTTGTTTTTGTTGCCTAGAGGTAGAACACTGAAATCACAGGTACTGTTCCCTCTTATTGTGGGAAAGGGTTTTGGATAAGGTTGGTCGATGGTAGCCACCCTTCTCCCTTTCTAGAGTCCGACCTTCTTCTCAATCAGGCATTATTCTTTGTTTTATAACCGACATTGAGTGAAACTTTGGAGGAGGTGCTTTTTAGTATTGAGTTTGTACGGCTCATTTCATACAGGTCTTTTGTTGAAATGGAGTAGGCGAGTGGGATGTTGTATTGTAGTGGAGGTGGTCAGAAATGTTTGGTCGTTATTAGGCAACAAGGTGTGGGATGAAAGACCTGAGTGCTCGGATTGGGAAATATAACTGCTGCTGCATAAGCATGCTCCCGCCCAGGAGAAGGCCACGCCCACTTCTGGGAGGCCACGCCCCGTTCGTGGTGGCCACGCACCCGTCTGGTCCCAGGGTCACTCCCACCCAGGATCCTGGAATGGAGGAGGGCGATGGACAGTCCTAAGGAGCTGCGGCAGCTGTCCCCCGCTGGGGAATGTGGGGTTCGGTGAGAAAAGGCACGGGGCTGGGTGGGAGGAGCGGCTCCTGGCTTGCGCTCCCCCTACCCACCTGGACGGGAGGGGCCGATTAGGTGATGGACTGTCCTATGGAGCTTTGGCAGCTGTCCCCCGCTGGGGAATGTGGGGTTCGGCGGGAAAAAGCGAATGGCTTCCATTTTGAACATGCAAATGATTCAGCTGACAAGTCTAGGGATAAAATATTACAGGAGAAACCTCTTGATAGCAATTGTAGTGTTGGTTTACCAAGCAGGAAAACAGCAGTTCACTTCAAATACTCAATATTTCAACCACTTAGGTAACAAAACTTATAAAATTCCTTTAGATTTTTCTCTTTTTCTAAAAAAATGTCAAAAATACTGCTGAATATACTCCACATCAGCAAACCAATTTTGAAAAATTTTAGTACATATGTATTTTACAATATACTTACCATGAGTTTAGAAAAAAATTAATTCCACCAGTCTCTAGTATCAAACTGACTAGCCCTCAGCCTGTATCTCCCTGCCTGAGGACTTTGAGTCTAGGCTCAACCCTAAACCGCCGTTGAAGCTGCTCCCTGAGCCTGTGTTGGATGCCGACCCACATCGACTCGAATTCTAGCTGTTGTGTGAGTTATTTTCAGAGCCAAAGGCCTGATTTGGTTCCTTTTGCATGTTGCCCTGGCTCTGGTTGTTACCTGACGGGCCCGACTGGTTCTGCTGACTGGTCAACATCTCCATCATGCCCCAGCTTCTCTGCAGGGTGGCCTGGGCCACAGTTATCATGGCCGAGTTAATCTGAAGGCGTCGAAGTTCATTCCGCCCCTTATGTTACTCCCCTTATGACTCCCCAGCCCCGCCACACTGCCCTGCTGTTTCCGAACCCACCCTGATTCCCAAAGCCACCTGGATTATCATCAAGTCTTTAATTTATCTCTGTCTATTGCTCTTGTGCTTAGGCTCTGCATTAGATACATGCTCGCTGAGTTCTTTGACGATCAAATCCTTGCCACACAGAGACTGGGCCACCTAATCATCTGCAAATGTAGCAAAGCAAATGCCCAGAAGAGCTTGGGGATGACGTCGACCACTTCCCTGTACTGGCAGAACTGCCAAAGCTCATCGGTCATCATCTCCTCTGTATATCACCCCACATGCTTTCTGATCCTTAAAGGCTCATCAGGGCTTTGCTTAGAATTTGGAAGTTTACAGTCGCGCCATAGTCCCACACTGGGACATCACTTTCACATGGGTTTCATATTCCTTGAATTCAACAAAGCCAAACCCTTTTGAATGACCAGTCTTTAACAGCATATTACGAGTTTTGGGGCAGTTAAGATTTTAAATGTGATCTTTTGTGGGTCTCTATAATTCAGTGCTTGGGGAGACCAAAGGGAATCCCTGAAGATTCTTGAACAGTCAGGCTAGCAGTTCACTGCATATGACCAAAGTGCTGCCCCGGTTCTGCAGGGTCAGAGACCACATGGTGCCTCCCCAGCTCAAAGGCCTGAAGTGACTTAGCCAGTGGTGCTCAGGGACCTCCAAAACTATACCTGGTAATGCTGGGGGACCATGTGGTACAGCATCAGGCATAAGCTAAGTATGCACCTAATCATTATAGTATCTCCTGATTTTTACATGTAATGCTTGTACATATTTAATAAAAACAGGAGAAATCCCAGTTTAGGAAACATTAATTATTCCATTGAATAAATGTAGAAATGCTACAAGAATGGATTAAAAAATAAGCACACAAAATGGCAGAACAAATTTCAAGCATAGTCCATCACACCTCACATGAAAAGTTTGGTAGAATTGAAAACAACAAAACACCACAATGATATCCTGAATTAGGAAAGCTGAGAACCCAGTTAAAATTCCCTAAGTTTCACTGAAATCAAAAAACCATACTTGAAGCTTGACTATCGTGCATCTCACGTGACAAATATTTATTGAAATACAACTGCATTAATTATCTAACTGGAAAATGCTAACTTACATACAAAACAAAAAATAATAAAAACAGCAATGTATAATAGTTGTCTCCTTTTCAAAGATGTCATTTTCTGAAGTACACCCATGTTTTATCCCAAACCTATTGATAAATTCATAATTGAAAGAACATAAATTATGTCTCTTTTGAATGCTTTCTCAATTCACTGGTATAATATAAAATGTACTGCACTGCATTGTAGCACTGTCCTTCCGTTGTTCATCGATTTGCTTAAGCGGGCACTAGTAAGGTCTCCATTTTTAGACTTGTTGTTACTGTTTTTGGCATATCTAATATGCTATGGGGAGCTTGCCAGGCTCTGCTGTGTGGGCAGGATACTCTCAGTAGCTTGCCGGGCTCTTTGAGAGGGACAGAGGAACCGAACCTGGGTCGGCCACATACAAGGCAAATGTACTAATGCAAATAATTTCCTACTCTGAACAAATATCTATTGATTTCCAAGACTTCCACTTCTTTTTCTTCTAGACTCCAGTAGCACTGTAGCACTGTCCTCCACTTGTTCGTTGATTTGCTTGAGCGGGCACCAGTAATGGCTTCATTGTGACACTTGTTGTTACTGTTTTTGGCATATTGAATATGCCACAGGGAGTTTACCAGGCTCTACTAAAAGTAGAAAATTATATGGATGAATTTTATTTTTTTCTTTTCATTCCCTTATCTCTCTGTTATTAATTACTTATTTTATCCATATAATAAATGATTACTAAGTACCTTTTAATATGTCAAGCATTGATTAGATGACAGGTATATGAAACAGACCTGACTGGGCCCTCCAGGAGTTCACAATTTATTTGGAGTATTCAGGCTAATAAGACTATAATTGTAATAAAATTTGATAAATACCAAAAACTTGTGAAGTATTCTATATACATGAAAATTGCACTTACACAAATTCAAAAAATCTGACACCTGGTTGGCAAGTATGAGTTGATATGTAGATTGTTGCATGGTAAATGCTTTCGATGTTTATTGATGAATGTTTTTGTGTAGCTACCGAATAGATAATGAATAAGGAGTGGAGATTAAGCAGTGAGATAGATGAACTTCTAAGAGATTGTTGCAGTAGTTCACATAATAATAGTGACAACTTCATATAAGGTAATGACAATGGGTTTAAAGTTAAATTGAAGACTTACTAAAACAATAATTTCAATGAATCATCAGTGAGTTAAACATGGATGAGGAAGGAAGAATAAAAATTACATCCTTTTGTGAATTAGAAATTGTATAGATGGTGATTGTATTTGAGAGACAAGGAACACAGAAAGAATGATGTGAGAGTGAATATGAAGATGAGTTCAAAGGATTTTTATACTTTTTCAATAGTAAATTAACGTTTCATTGATATTGGATATTCTATTTCTATTCAGGTGACTTTTTAGTATGTAGGCAATTTCATTGTAAGTTTTACTTATTAATGTATAGCATCTATAATATATTCTAGCATAAATACAATATTCTCTTTTTTGGATAAAACACACTTTCACTATCTTACAGGCCTATTCATATTTTCCTTTCAACTTTTAAAATTCTCCTACTCTTACTAAATTATATATTTATAGAATTTACCTATTTCATGTAAAATTTAAATGTGTTTAATATTATGTATCTGTAAAGAAAGTTATACAGTTTTTGAAAAAATAAACTTATCATTGATTTACAGTTTATGGAATTTCAGGACTTAAGCTTTATCTATATAATTGCAGCTGTTACCACCTTCACAATAAATATAAGATCTCTCTCACATGTGAGATATAATAAAAAAAACAGTAAGGGAAAAACTGATGGCCAAAAAACAGAAACTTAAGATTTTGTTCCCAAACTTATCTGATGGGAGGGGATGCTGGGAGGGACCCTTGAGACACTGGTGGAGTGAAGTTGACAGTCTGGTGATGGGTGTGGAGAAGGAAAAATGAATGCGTTAGAATATAATTAACATTATTATAAATCATGGCAGAAAAAAATTTAGAAAATTTTTCTTTTTTTTTGGTTTGTTTTGTGTCATCCTTGGTTGTATTCAGGGAGTACTTATGATTGAACCCTAGCCTCCTCCTGCTTGCAAAGTATGTGTTCCAGCCCATTGAACTATCTCTCTCATCCAGAATCTTGACCATTTTTATTAGATTATAATTATTAGATCTAAAAGACCAAGAGACAACTAAAACGTATACCAGTAAATATTTGTTTTATAATTTATTAACAGTTATTGTTCTGGTTTACCATTTATAAAATAAAATTGCATTGTACATTTAAAGATTCCTCCACAAAATTTAAAAAATTAAAAGTGCCTGGCTGTCTTCACCGGGGCCCCTTGAAGGGGGGGAGGCTGGTTGAGTTTCCCTCTCCGCCTTGAGCAGAACCCCGGCAGCTGAAGACCCCTGGGACCCAGCCACAGCTATGTTGAGACCACTCTCCACATGCTAGAACGAGCTTCATGTATAAAGGAACCGGCAGATAAACCCAGGTGTGCGGGACCCAGGGCTGAGATCTCCAAGCTTGCTCGGATTGGGACTGGGCCTCCTCCACCCAGATCCCCCATCTTCCAGTAGCTAGACAGTTACACCCACCAACTGCCGTTTAACCCCATCAATGGATAAGATCCAGAGACTATAAAACCAAGCTCTCGGAAGCTCGCAGCAGTATTGGCAGCCATGCAACCTCTTATTGTCTAGTTCTTGCTCTCAGACAACCCAGCAGGCTACCGAGAGTATCTTGCCCGCATATGTGCCTGACTGGGAAAACATGTAAAGGTGATTAGAGGCTGCCCCCAAAAGCCTCCATCCCTCTCGGAGAGCCCAGAAAGCTACTGAGAGTATCTCGCCCGCATGGCAGAGCCTGGCAAGCTACCTGTGGTGTACTCGATATGCCAAAAACAGTAACAATGATGGTCCTCATTCCCCTGACCCTGAAAGAGCCCTCAATATGCCATCGAGCTACACTAGCATGTGACAGGGACGAATGGAGACATTACTGGCTCCCACTCAAGCAAATCGATGAACAATGGGGTGATAGGTATAGTGGTAGTGATGCTCTGAAGAGGTAAAGCATGTCAACAATATCTAAACTTTGATTGTGTAGTTTAAATTTGGTTTCTCATTGTTGTGTAGCTTAATAATTTGGTTTGTCTATTGTGCTAAAAAGATAAGAACTAAAGTTTGTTTGTTAATCTATGTTATCAGACCTTTGTTTTTAGTGTATTGTTTCAAATCTTAGCTGGATATTGGCTTGAGGTCTAACTCTGCGACAAAGCTATTGTGACCTTAAACAATTTTGTTTTGCTTATCATTGTTTTATTTGTAAAATGTAAATATTTACATTATCTAAATCATATAATTATTTTGAAGATTAGAAAAGACAGAATGTTAAGGTCATAGCATAGAGCTTAGAATACAATAAGCATTTGATTCACAAAGTTTTATTTAATCACCTGTGATTCATATCATTTATCTTATAATGTGAAAAGATTTATGAGTAAGCATAATCAATATTTTTGACCTGCTCTATAGTGCTTATATCTTACTCCAGTTTAAGTTCTCAGGGATCGCTCTTGATGGTTTTCCGGGGATCATGTAACATGCCAGGGATTTAATCAGAGTTAGCCACGTTGAAGTAAAGAGCCTTAAAACATATGCTATCTCTCTGGTCCCACAATCAATAATTTTTCTATATCAAAAAACCAGGTTTAACTGTGTCTACAAGTAAGATCATACAATATTTATCTCCTGGAATACAGCAATTTATGAACTGGTTTCCTACTTTCTGATCCCTATATCTGGACTTGGTATACTGAGTTTACACCGGGTGTTCAAAATCATGCAATCTGTTGCAAAATGGATGGAACTAAAGGATATCATGCTGAGTGAAGTAAATCAGAAGGAAAAGGTTAGATACAGAATCATCTCTCATGTGTGGGATTTAAAGCTATACAGAAATTTAGCAATAAGGAGCCAAGAATAACTGGAGAGAACTGGAGAGTAGGTCCCCAAAACTGAGTTTACCCTTAGTGGGGTGGGGACATTGAAATGGATGGACCTTTGGGACCTTGGTGGAAGGAAACAGGTATTCTGAGAATGGGTGTGGTGTTGGAATTATGTATGCATGAAACCATGATTAATAATATTGTAAATCACAGTACCTTAGTGAAGATAATTTTTTTAAATTATGACTCATAGCAACTATTTGGAGTTGTTATCTCCTTTTAATATTTTTCAAACATTCCCATTATGAAATAACTTTAACAACTCCATCAGATTTGTAGCACAGTATGGAAATGGTGAATGGGGTGCTGGAGTTACAGTACAGGGGTTTAGGCACTTTACTTGCATGTGGCCAATGTTGATTTGGTCCCAGGCACCACAAGTGGTTTCTCAAGAACAGTTAAGAGTGGTCCCTGAGCACAGGGCCAAGAATAAGTCTTGAGAACCAAAGGATGTGGTACAAAAACCAAGTTAGAAAAGTAAATAAAATGGTAAATGAGGGAGCATTTTATAGTGATTCCGGAGCTCTAGGAAAATGTGTTAGGGCATTTTGTATTGCATTTTTTGGAGGAGGAATTGAGACTAGGAAAGGAACCTTGGGAAATGTTAATAACTCAAATATTCTAAATGTCACAATGTCAGTTTTAATTGGTTGGCAAAAATAACCCCTGGAATTTTCATGATCACAGAAGGAGTAATTTATTGTTTCACAATGGTTGATTCAGACACACCCTTAATGTCCTTGTTTTCTTTACTGCATCAGATATCTTAATGAATTCTAGTCTGGTGCTAGCTTTGAAAGGTCTATTAGTTTCTGAGGAAAGTTAAAGTTTGCCTCAACATTTCTTGGGAAAAAATAGGAAATTTGAGGTATTTGAGGACAAAATATGGTGAATGTAACTGGTATTAATATTCATTCTTTTCTTTCCCTTTTGCAAAACTTCCCTCAGATAATCATGACATACTATAGCCCTCTGATTTTTTAATATTGATGAATTGTGTCTTTCCTTTGCAAGGGTATCTAAGCTATTTTAATATTTATATCAAAACCATGTATCAAACACTTTTATTTCTCATTCCTCTAGAAGAGCAGTATATGAGAAAATATCACCTTTGAATGTTAGTGTTTGCTATTGAAATGCCAGTATGAAGCATCAAATCTTCCAGGTAGCCTGATAAGTTTAGACATTCAAGGTGCATTAGTATATATTGAATCAAAAGCTTTTAGGAATGAGTCTAGAAATCTGTACTTGAACCTGATTTCTATGATACCTTTGATGTTCAGCCTGTTTGAGAGCCACTTTGAATACATGAATTTTTGACTTATCACAAATGGCTTCTAAAAATAGAACTGGTATAAGCCAAAGGAATAATTATCAGGTGGTAATATTTCTATGTTTGTGGTGGCAAGATACTATAAAGTAAGTGTTATTAGTTGTGGTATTACTATACAGCATTTCCGGAGTCACATTTCTTATTTTTTTCCTTAAATTTTTATTAGTGAAACACCATGAGGTACAGTTGTAGACTTACAAATTTTTGTGCTTGGGTTTCAGTTATACAATGACTGAATACCCATCCCTCCACCAGTGCCCATTCTCCACTATCACCAGTCCCAGTACCCCTCCCACCGCCCTTCCCCCCACCCCCCATCCTACCTTACCACTGTGGCAGGGCATTCCCTTTTGTTATCTCTCTCCTTTTGAGTGCTGTGGTTTGCAAAAGAGATATTGAGTGGTAATCTTGTTCGGACTATAGCCTACTCTCATCATGCATTTCCCATCCTGAGAGGAACCTACCAACACCCTTTATTTGGTGCTCCCTTCTCTATCTGAGCTGCCTTTTCCTCTAGCATGTGCAGATGTCCTCAAAGCCATGGAGTAATCTGCCTGGTATTAATCTCGGCTATTCTTGGGAGTTAGTCTCCTATTTTGTTACTTTATGTTACCCAGATGAATGCAATCTTTCTATGTCTATCCCTCTCTTTCTGACTCATTTCACTTAGCAAGACACTTTCCATGTAGTACCACTTGTATGTAAATTTCATGACTTCATCCTTTCTGACAGCTACATAGTATTCCATTGTGTAGATGTACCAAAGCTTCTTTAACCAGTCATACATTCTTGGGCACTCAGATTTTTCCAGATTCTAGCTATTGTAAACAGTGCTGCAATGAACAGACAACTGCAAATGTCGCTTCGACTATACTTTTTTGCCTCTCCGGGGTATATTCCTACTTTTTTACATGGTCTTATGCAGAGATCTGATACCATTTTTTTGCATGTAGCCATCCAGTTTTGCCAGCACCATTTGTTAAAAAGGCTTTCCTTACTCCACTTCACATTTCTTGCTCCTTTGTCAAATATTAGGTGATCATATGTTTGGGGGGAGATGTCAGTATATTCAACTCTGTTCCATTGGTCTGCTGTTCTGCCTTTGTTCCAGTACCATGTTGTTTTAATTATTACTGCTTTGTAGTAGAGTTTGAAGTTAGGGAGGTTGATTCCTCCCATTTTCTTTTTCCCAAGAATTGCTTTAGCTATACGTGAGGGATTATTGTTCCATATAAATTTCAGGAGTGTTTGCTCCAGTTGTTTGAAGAATGTCATGGGTATCCTAATAGGGATCTCGTTGAATTTGTACAGTGCTGTTGGGGGCGGTGGCGATTACATGGACCTGCGCTCCCTGCGGAAGTGGCTCAGGCTGCTGGAGGGGCCCCTGCCCAGGGGCCAGCCAGCAGTGGTGGCTGGGTTTCTGGGCCCTGGGTCTAATTGGCGTGGGGAGTGCGCGGTAGCAGTATCTGTTGTGGGGGCCGGCGATTACCACATTTCTTATTTTAAATGGTGTTTTGGAACTTATCAGCCTTTTTGATTTATTAGGAAATTTAGTTTTTCCTGCCCTCTATCTTCCTGTTCTCAATGAGGACATATTTATCCAACAATTATTCTGTCTCTTTTCCATATTTCTGTGGGTGGAGTGACAAGATCCATATTTGCCCTGTGTTGTCTTCTAATGACAACAAAAACCTACCCATATATGCTAACAACCTTCTTACTCAGAGTGCAAATGTCACTAAAATAGTTACTGTATTTAAGATATAATTTGAAAATTACTATGAAATGGTATAGTAATTGTTGTTCTCTTGAAATAAATTCAACTTGAAAGACAAGTGGATAGTTTATGGAACACAGTAATGACTTCGAGTAGATTAATTTTCTCTAACGCTAAGTCCATACTAGGTATATTCTCAGATTCAATCAGCCTTTCAGATTTGGTCAAGAGTGTTTTATACATAATATAAGTATTAGTAGTAGTTGTATAGGATTACTTGATATTACTTTCCATTTGAGAGCAAAGCTGAAAAATTGTAGGCAAAAATTTCCAGAGGTGCCAGATATTTAGTTGCCTAATTTCATACCTCTAAATGGCAAAACTTCTATTACATCTGTGTAAGCAATATAATTCTTTTCTCAAGTACATTAGTAATTCAATTGACAGTCTAAATAAAAGTACAGATAACTTAGAGTAAGAATAGGAAGCAATGCATATTTATATTAATCTATTCATTCTTTATTTCAGTTGACAGATAATTTATAATAATTTTTCAAAGTACTGTGGTATCCTTAAGCTGATTATTTTATTTCTTTACATAGTTATTCACTTCTTTAATTATTATAACCTTTGGAAAATTTAATAGCCATAAAATAACAAAAATATAAAAGGTACTTTTGGTTGACCACCTTTAAAAATAACATTACTAATGTTTCAGTATCTACTGTTATAATGCATTCTTTTAATGTCACATTTAATAACTATAATAGAAAATTGATGACAGAGAATTTAAAATGAGGGAATTAATACTGAGAATAGAATCTAAGTCTTTAATTGTGGATTTTTCACTGAGTCTTACAAATATAGAGGTACAATTCTCTCTAACTTTGTTCTTATTGTGCCACTGATGTATATAGAGATAAAATATGAAACAATAAAAGTTATGAAGTCAAGTTGTAGATCATGCATGAGTAACTCTTTAATGACAACATTCTTTTGGAAATACTTTTTTATTATTCAATAGTAGCAGATTTCTATAGGTTTTGTTTTTAAATGATTCCTATTTTGCCAGAGGTTTCACAGAAAGGACTCAGGAGTTCCAGGACCCTTTTCCTGTGATTCTCGATTAGCTGGATATGTGGTTCAATGTGAGGCCCAAAGTATGTGCTGCTGCTCTAGTCTTGCAATTACAAGAATTACTTGGGCCACCCCAGCAGTACTTGGCGGGAACATGTGGTGTTGAAAATTTAACTTGCTTCACACAAGACTAGTGCCTTAACTCCTCTATCATCTCTCCAGCCCCTTAAGTTGTTTCTTTTTAAGAATATAAGTATTTGGAGCTAAATTTATCAAATAAATACTTTTATTCAGGATAACTCAGTGTTTACATATCAGTAAAGATAATAATAAGTAAAAAACATAACTTGGAAGAGGTATGAAAATTTCACAGTATGTATAGATCCATCATGATTTGAGCATGTACCTCTGTTTCATGCAAACATGCAAACAATGCAAAACATGCATTTTGTTTGCATGTCAATCTCTATGGGGGTCTGATTCAGTTGTAGAGTGTATGACTTCGAAGCATGAGGTCCTGGGTTTGATTTCAGTTACCACACAAAAAAATCATGGAATGAAGGCTAGTTTGTGTCATTCAATAAAAACAAGTCTATGGAAAAAGATATTTTTGTTTCAACGTAGGTTGACTTAGATAACAACTTATGTCTCCTTTACCATTCATTTGATCATGTCATGACCAATAAAAAGGAAGTTGTTGAAAGTTTACTTCTCTCCTTATTTTGTCCACAGAATTTCTTTTCCACTTTATACATTTTTCTTACCCTTAAAGTCATAACTCATACCATCGCAGCTGATTAGTTGTCTAACAAAATGTTAAATTTCACACTATGGGAAAGGAAGGAAAAGAAAAGAATGCAAGCAAAGGCTTAGCTTTCTTTAAAATTATACCTTTAAGGACCTCTAAATAAAATATTCAGCACAAATTATTGAAGATCAAAAGAAACCTTTCTTACACTATATAAAGAATTATAATTTATTTATTAATTCTATCATATCCATGTACACACATAACAGCTTTTATAGTGTTACTCTGTATCCCAGTGAAAATTACATAAAAATTCTTTTAAATTCATATTTAGTATATATTTTTCAACTTCAAGGACACACACCTGGGGCTGGAGTGATAGTATAGCGGTTAGGGTGTTTGCCTTGCACGCTGCTGAATTGGGTTTGATTCCCATCATAACATATGGTTCCATGAGCACCGCCAGGAATAATTCCTGAGTGCAACGCCAGGAGTTGCCCCTGTGCATCGCTGGGTATGACCCAAAAAGCCAAAAAAAAAAAGGACACACACCTAAAATTGAATTATTATAAAAATTAAATTAAGTAAAGTAAAAAGTTAATGGAATTACCTTAACTTTTATTAGAAGCTGAATTGTTCACATTTTATGTTAAATTTTAGATCTTATGCTTTGTTTATTTGCTTAGAGGGTAAGCTGAGAAATAGTACCATACCTGTATGTATGGTCTATTCCAATGCAGAAGAGGAATGAACCATATCTCTGTCAGTATTTTATCATTCACATTTTCCTATAGTGCATGTCCCTACCACATTTGAGAGCAGAGCCCAGTTACTATTCTATTATACATATATTTATATTATATTATTTTAAAAGATGTCATTTAATTTTATTTGCTCGAGCGGGCCCAGTAACGTCTCCATTGGAGACTTTGTTGTTACTGTGTCTGGCATATCGAATACTCTCGGTAGCTTGCCGGGCTCTCCGAGAGGGGCGGAGGAATGGAACTAGGGTCAGCCATGTTGGCTGCGTGCAAGGCAGACGCCCTACTCGCTGTGCTATTAAACGTTTATTATTGTTTAAGTATTAAGACTATAATAGTGTTCAAATCTAAGTTATTGATGTACTAAGTTTCTCCACATCACTAAGATATTATGTCAAATTATAAAATCTTGAATACAAATACACAGACATTTTACTACACATCGGAAACTCTGTATTTTAAGATAGGTTGATAAGAAAATACTATATATTTTCAAAAATTCAGTTTTTCTCCTCCATTACTAGATGTTTTGCATCATTGCAATTTGTTCATGCACAGATCATGATTTGTAAATTTTTGTTTTGGTGCATTTTTACCAGGTTTTTATCTCCAGTTTTCCATTCTCTCCTTTTTTCATTTAAGGTTTTTATTTAATCACTGTGAGATTGACATTCGGAGTGTAGATCTCTAAGCCTGCTCGGATTGGGACTGGGCCTCCTCTACCCAGCTCCCCCATCTTCCAGTTTGTAGGCAATACACCCACAAACTGTAATCCCATCAACAGCAAAGACCCAGAGACTATAAAACCCTGCTCCCAGAAGAGAACAGCACAGAGTCTCCTGCCTTCATACCTGGCTGTCCTCACTGGGGCCTCTTGAAGGAGGGTGGGTTGAGCTTCCCTCCCCGCCCAAGCAGAGCCCTGGCAGCTGAAGACCTCCGGTTCCAGCCACAGACATGCTTAAGACCACTATCCACATGTTCGAACGAGCCTCACACATGAAGGAACTGGCAAAGGAAGCCAAGTGTGCAGGACCTGGGGTGCAGATCTCCAAGCCTGCTCGGATTGGGACTGGGCCTCCTCCACCCAGATCACCCATCTTCCAGTATGTAGGCATTACACCCACCAACTTCCCTCGGCACCGTGTAATCCCATCAACTGCCAAGACCAGAGACTATAAAACCCTGCTCCTGGAAGCAACATCTTATTATCTAATTCTTACTCTGGATAAACTGGCAGGCTACCAAAAGTGTCCTGCCCACACGGCAGAGTCTGACAAACTACCCGTGGCTTATTCAATATGCCAAAAACCAGTAAGAATGATGGGTCTCATTTTACTGACCCTGAATGAGTCTCAAATGTGGCACTTTATAAAATCTCAGGACTAGGACGATGGAGACATTATTGGGGCCTGCTCGAGGAAATCGATGAACAACAGGATGACAGTGATACAGTGATTATTATTATTATTATTAATTTTATTGAATTACCGTGAGAAAGTTACAAACTTTCATGTTTGGATTACAATCACACAATGATCAAACACCCATCCTCCAACAGTGTATATTCCCCAATCTCCCCAGTATAACCCCCACCCCACCCTCTACCCGCCTCCATGACAGACAATATTCACTATACTCTCTCTCTAATTTGGGGTATTATGGTTTGCAATACAAACACTGAGAGGTCATCATGTTTGGTCCATTATCTACTTTCGGCACACATCTCCCATCCAAACCGATTCATTCAGCCATCATTTTCTTAGTGATCCCTTCTCTATTCCATCTCCTTTCTCCCCTCTGCTGATGAAATAGGGTTCCAGCTATGGGGCAATCCTCCTGGCCCTTGTATCTACTGTCCTTGGATGTAAGTCTCATGTTATATTATTCTATACTCCACAAATGAGTGCAGTAATTCTATGTCTGTCCCTCACTATCTGACTCGTTTCACTTAGCATGATACTCTCTATGTCTATCCACTTATAAGCAAATTTCATGACTTCATCTCTCCTAACAGCTGCATAGTATTCCATTGTGTAGTTGTACCGAAGTTTCTTTAACCAGTCATCTGTTCTAGGGCATTTGGGTTGTTTCCAGATTTTGGCTATTGTGAACAGTGCTGCAATAAACATATAGGTACAGATGTTGTTTCTACTGTGCATCCTCGGGATATATTCTAAGAAGTGGTATTGCGGGATCATATTGAAGCTCAATTTCTAGTTTTTGAAGGACTGTCCATATTATTTTCCAGAAAGGCTAGACTAGTGGGCATTCCCACTAACAATGAAAGAGCATCCCTTTTCCCCCACATCCTCGCCAGCACTGGTTGCTTTTGTTCTTTTGAATGTGTGCCATTCTCTGTGGTGTGATATGATATCTCATTGTTGTTTTGATTTGCATCTCCCTGATGGTTAGCAATGTGGAACATTTTTTCATGTTCCTTTTGGCCATTTGTATTTCTTTTTTGAGAAAACTTCTGTTCATTTTTTCTCCCCATTTGATGGGGTTGGAGATTTTTTTCTTGTACAATTCTACTAGTGTCTTGTATATCCTGGATATTAAACCCTTATCATATGGGTATTCCGTAAACATTCTTTCTCTTTCTGTGGGCTATTTCTGTATTTTGTTCACTGTTTCTTTTGAAGTACAGAATCTTCTTAATTTGATGTAGTTCCATTTGTTTATGTTTGCTTCCATTTGCATGGTCAGTGCTGTTTCATGCTTAAAGATGTTTTAGCTTCAATGTCCTGGAGAGTTCTGCCTACATTTTCCTCTATGTACATTATGGATTCATGTCTGATATTGATGTCTTTAATCCACTTTGATATACTTTTGTGCCTGGCACTAGACAGAGGTCAGAGTTCATTTTTTTCCAGGTAACTATACAGTTTTGCAGCACCACTTGTTGAAGAGGCTTTCCTTGTTCCACTTCACATTTCTTGCCTCTTTGTCAAAGGTTAAGTAGCCATATATTTGGGGGTCTGCGACAGAATATTCAACTCTGTTCCATTGGTCTTCAGGTCTTTCTCTAGAGCAATACTATGCTGTTTTAATTAATACTACTTTGTAGTCGTGCTGTAGAAGTTGGGGAAGGTGATGCTACCCATCTTCTTTTACCCAAGGATTGCTTTAGCTATTCCTGGGGGTTGATTGTTCCATATAACTTTCAGGAGTATTTTGTCTATTTCTTTGAAAAATGTCTTGAGTATCCTGATTGGGACCACATTAAATTAGTATAGTGCTTTCGGCAGTATTGCCATTTTGATAATGTTAATCCCCCCTATCCATGAACGGGGGGTGTGTCTCCATTTCCTGGTGTCTTTTTATTTCTTGAAGAAGTGTTTTGTAATTTTCCTTGTATAGTTCCTTCACCTCTTTGGTTAGGCTGATTACAAGGTACTTGATTTTCTGAGGTACTATTGTGAATGGGACTGTTTTTTAATGTCTGTTTCTTCTCTATCATTATTTGTATATGAGAAAGCCATGGACTTGTGGGTGTTGATTTTGTAGCCTGCCACTTTACTATATCAACCTATTGTTTCTAGGAGTTTTTCACTAGAATATTTAGTATTTTCTAATTATAGTATCATATCATCTGAAAATAGAGATACCTTGACCTCTTCCTTTTCCATCTTTATGCCCTTGATATCTTTTTCTTGACTAAATGCTATGGCCAGGACTTCCAGTACGATGTTGAATAGGAGTGGGGAAAGTGGGAAGCCTTGTCTAGTGCAAGATCTTAGAAGAAAGGCTTTTAACTTTTCCCCACTGAGAATGATACTTGCCATGGGTTTATGGTAGATGGCTTTGACTTTTTTGGCTTTACATTTTTATTTTTTAATTTTCATTATTGAAAAACCATGAGGTACAGTTGTAGACTTAAAAATTTTTGTGCTTGTGTTTCAATTATACAATGATCAAGTACCCATCCCTCCACCAGTGCCCCTTTTCCACCATCACGGGTCCCAGTATCCGTCCCACCACCCATCCCCCAATCCCACCCTGCTATGTGGCAGGGTATTCCATTTTGTTCTCTCTCTCCTTTTTGGTGTTGTGGTTTGCAAAAGAGGCATTGAGTGGCAATCATGTTTTGTCTATAGTTTACTTTCAGCATGCTTCTCCCATCCTGGGAGGATTCTCCCAACACCCTTTATTTGGTGCTCCCTTCTCTATCTGAGCTCCCTTTTCCCGTGTGGCTGGCTTCCAAGCCATGGAGCAAAATTCCTGGTATTAATCTCAGACACTCTTGGATGTTAGTCTCCTATTTTGTTACTTTATGTTCCCCAGATGAATGCAATTTTTCTATGTATACCCCTCTCTTTCTGACTCATTTCGTTTAACATGATACTTTCCATGTAGTACCACTTGTATGTAAATTTCATGACTTCATCTTTTCTAACAGCTACATAGTATTCCATTGTGTAGATGTACCAAAGTTTCTTTAACCAGTCATCTGTTTTCGGGTACTCAGGTTTTGTCCAGATTCTGGCTATTGTAAAGGGTGCTGCAATGAACAAACAAGTGCAGATGTCACTTCGACTATACCTTTTTTCCTCTCTGGCATATATTCCCAGGAGTGGTATTGCTGGGTCAAATGGGAGCTCAATTTCTAATTTTTGGAGAATCGTCCATACTGTTTTCCAAATGGTTTGAACCAGTCGGCATTCCCACCAGCAGTTAAGGAGGGTCCCTTTCTCGCCACATCTGCGTCAGCACCGGTTGCTTTTGTTCTTTTAGATGTGGTCCAGTCTCTGTGGTGGGGTGAAATGATATCTCATTTTTGTTTTGATCTGCATCTCCCTAACGATTAATGCTGTAGAGCATTTTCTCATGAGCCTTTTAGCCATTCGGATTTCTTCTTTGAAAAAGTTTCTGCTCATTTCATCTCCCCATTTTTGATAGGGTTGGATGTTTTCTTCTTGTGGACTTCAACCAGTACCTTGTATATCCTTGATATCAACCCCTTGTCGGATGTGTATTTGGTGAATATCCTTTCCCATTCTGTAGATTGTCTTTGGATTTTGGTCACTGTTTCTTTTGAGGTGCAGAAGCTTCTTAGTTTGAGATAGTGCCATTTGTCTATCTCTGTTTTCACTTGCTTGGCGAGTGGTGTGACATCTTTGAAGCTACCCTTAGGTTCGATATCATGGAGGGTTTTGCCAACTTTGTCTTCATTGTACCTTATGGATTGCAGTCCGATGTTGAGGTCTTTTATCCATTTTCATCTTACTTTTGTAAATGGCATTAGGCAGATACCTAAGCCCACTTTTTTCCATGTAGCTGTCCAGTTTTGCCAGCACAATTTGTTATAGAGGCTTTCCCTGCTCCACTTCACATTTCCTGCCCCCTTATAGAAGATTAGATGATCATATGCTTGGGGGGAGATGTCAGTACATTCAACCCTGTTCCCTTGGTCTACAGCTCTGTATTTTTTCCAGTACCATCCTTTTTTATTATTACTGCTTTGTAGTAGAGTTTGAAGTTAGGGAGGTTGATTCCTCCCATTTTCTTTTTCCCAAGAACTGCTTTAACTATTTGTGGGGGCTTATTGTTCCATATAAATTTCAGGAGTGTTTGCTTCATTTCTTTGAAGAATGTGGCTTTGACTAAATCTAGGATAGTTCTTTAGATGCTCATTTTGTTGAGAGTTTTCATCTTAAACGGGTTCTGGATCTTCTCAAATGCTTTCTCTACATCTATTGATATGAACCTATGGTTTTTATCTTTTCTTTTATTGATATGATGAATTATGTTGATTCACTTTCCAATGTTAAACCATCCTTGCATCCCTGGGGTGAATCTTACCTGGTCATGGTGTATGATCTTTTTGCTTGAGTCGTTGGATTCTATTTACTAATAATTTGTTGAGGATCCTTGCAACTGTGTTCATCAGGAATATCGGCCAGTAAATCTCTTTCTTTGTGGTATCTTTGTCTGTTTTTGATATCAGGGTGATATTTGCTTCATAGAAACTGTTTGGAAGTGTCTTTGATATTTCAATTTTGTGGAAAGCTTAAAGAGGATTGGGAGTAAGTCCTCTTTAAAGATTTGGAAAATTTCACTAGTAAATCCATCTGGGCTAGGAGTTTTGTGCTTGGGGAGACTTTTTAATTACCATTTCAATTTCCTTGATGGTGATAGATTTGTTCGGGTATTCCACGTCTTCTTGATTCAGCCTTGGGAGGCTATAGGAATCTAGGAATTTATCCCTTTCCTTGATGGTTTTGTGTTTTGTAGCATAAAGCATCTTAAAGTAATCTCTGAGGACCCACTGAATTTCTGTAGTTTCTGTTGTAATGTCACCATTTTTCATTTCTGATTCGATTTATTACGGTTTTCTTATTACTCTTTTTTGTATGTCATTCTAGAGGTTTATTGATCTTGTTTATTTTTTCAAAGAACCGGCTATTGCTTTCATTGATCTTTAGATTTTTTTTGTTTCCATCTTGTTTATTTCTACTCTGAATTTTATTATTTCCTTCCTCCTGCTCCAGTTGGTCTCCTTTTGTTGGTCTTTCTCCAAGCTCTTGAGCTGTGAGGTTAGGTTATTTTTGTGGGCTCTCCCTTTCTTCCTGAGAAATGCTTGTAGAGCTATAAACTTTCCTCTTAACACAGCTTTTGCCATGTCCCATAAGTTTTGGTAACTCGTGTCCTCAGTTTCTTTTGTTTCCAGGAATCTTTTGATTTCCTTTTTTATTTCCTTTCTAAGTCACTTGTTGTTCAGTAGTGAGCTCTTTAATTTCCATGTGTTTTATTTGATTTTCTGTTTATGTGTGTTATTTATTTCTATTTTCAGTACGTTATGGTCTGAGAAGATTGCTAATACAATCTCTATCTTCTTACTTTTATGGAGGTATGTTATGTGGCTCAGCATGTGGTCTATCTTGGAGAATGTCCCATGCACAGTTGAGAAGAATGTGTATTCAGCTTTTTGAGGATGAAGTTTCCTGTATATATCTAATAAGCCCCTTTATTTCATTTCTTCTTTCAGATAAAGTATATCCTTGCTAAGTTTGAGTCTGGTTGATCTATCAAGAGGTGATAAAGTGGTTTTGAAATCTCCCACTAGTACTGTGTTGCTATCAATGTCTTCCTTCAAGTCTATGAGTAATTATTTTAAGTAATTTGCTGGTCCCTCATTAGGTGCATATATATTTAGAAGTGTAAGTTCTTCCTGCTGTACGGTTCCTTTGATCAATAAGAAATGACCTTAACTTTCTCCTGTGACCTTCTTCAGTCTGAAATCAATGTTATCTGATACCAGAATGGCCACCCTAGCTTTTTATTTGGGAGGTATGCCTGTAGAATTATTTTATAGCCTTTGATTCTGAGTCTTTGTTTGCTCTTACTGTTCAGATATGTTTCGTGCAGGCAGCAGAATGTTGGGTTCAATTTTCTGATCCAATGTGCCACTCTGTGTATTTTTTAAATTTTTATTAGTGAAACACCATGAGGTACAGTTGTAGACTTACAAATTTTGTGCCTGGGTTTCAGTTATACAATGACCGAGTAACCATCCCACTAACAGTGCCCATTCCCCATCTCCAATGCTCCCACTATCCCTCGCACGCCCCCCCCCCCACCATCCCACCCCACCCCTGTGGCAGGGCATTCCCTTTTGTTCTCTTTCTCCTTTTGGGTGCTGTGGTTTGCAAAAGAGGCATTGAGTGGCCATCGTGTTTGGTCTATAGTCTATTTTCAGCATCCTGGGAGGATCCTTCCAATACCCGTTAGTTGGTGCTCCCCTCTCTATCTGAGTTGCCTTCTTCCCCAGAATGTGCAGCTGCCCTCCAAGCCATAGAGTGAACCTCTTAGTACATATCTCGGCTATTCTTGGATGTTAGTCTCCCAATTTGTTACTTTATATTCCCCAGATGAATGCAATCTTTCTGTGTCTGTCCCTCTCTTTCTGACTCATTTCGCTTAGCATGATACTTTCCATGTAGTACCACTTGTATGTAAATTTCATGACTTCGTCTTTTCTAACAGCTGCATAGTACTCCATTGTATAGATGTACCAAAGTTTTTTTAACCAGTCGTCTGTTATCGGGCACTCCGTTTTTTTCCTAGATTTTGGATATTGTGAATAGTGCAGCAATGAACATAGAAGTGCAGATGTCATTTTGACTGTACTTTTTGACTCTCCTGGATATGTTCCCAGGAGTGGTATTGCTGGGTCAAATAGGAGCTCAATTTCTAATTTTTTGAGAATCGTCCATACTGTTTACCAAAAGGGCTGAACCAGTCGGCATTCCCACCAGCAAGGAAGGAGAGTCACTTTCTCATCACATCCATGCCAACACTGGTTGCTTTTGTCCTTTTGGATGTGGGCCAGTCTCTGTGGTGTGAGATGATATCTCATTGTTGTTTTGATCTGCATCTCCCTGACTATTAATGATGTAGAGCATTTTCTCATTTGCCTTTTAGCCATTTGGATTTCTTCTTTGGGTAGGTTTCTGTTCATTTAATCACCCCATTTTTTGATGGGGTTAGATGTTTTCTTCGTGTAGAGTTCAACCAGTGCTTTGTATATTCTTGATATCAACCATTTTTCAGATGGCATTGGGTAAATATCCTTTCCCATTCTGTCGATTGTCTTTGTTTTCTGGTTATTGTATATTTTGAGGTGCAGAAGCTTCTTAATTTAAGATAGTCCCATTTGTTTATCTCTGTTTCCACCTGGTTGGTCAGTGGTGTGTCATCTTTGAAGATACCATTAGTCTCAATATCCTGGAGGGTTTTGCTGATCTTGTCTTCAATGTTTCTTATGGATTTTGGCCTGATGTTGAGATCTTTAATCCATTTTGATATGACTTTTGTGCATGGCGTTAGGTCGAGGTCTAAGCCCATTTTTCTCATTTGGTTGTTCAGTTATGCCAGCACCATTTGTTGAAGAGGCTTTCCTTGTTCCACTTCACAATTCTTGCTCCCTTATCATATCAACAAAAGTAAAGATAAAAACCACATGATCATATCAGTCGGTTCAGAGAAAGCTTTTCACAAGATTCACCATCCGTTTTTGATGAAGACTATCACCAAAATGGGTTTTTAAGGAACTTTCCTCAAGATAGTCAAAGCCATTTATGACAAACCCATGGCAAGCATTATCCTCAATGGGGAAAGAACAAGGCCCTTTCCTCTAATATCAGGTACAAGACAAGGATGCCCACTATAATCACTGCTGTTTAAGATAGTACTGGAAGTACTTGCAATAGTGATTAGGCAAGAAAAAGACATTAAAGGCATCCAGATAAGAAAGGAAGAAATCAATCTCTCACTATTCGCAGATGATATGGTACTAATATCTCGAGAACCTTAAATCCTCTACCAAGAAACTCCTCGTAACAATTGTCTTGTACAATAGTGTCGCAGGCTTGCTAGAACCTCCAAACAAGTTATAAAATCAATGCCCAAAAATCCATGGCCTTCCTATATGTAAATAATGAGGCAGAGGAAAGTGAGAAGGATAAAATAATCCCATTCACAATTGCTCCCCAGAAAATCAAATACCTCGGAATCACCCTAACTAAAGAGGTAAAGGATCTCTACAATGAAAACTACAAAATGTTACTCCATGAAATAAAAGAGGACACGAGGAAATGGAAACATATCCCCTGCTCATGGATAGGAATAATCAACATCTTCAAAATGGCAATACTCCCGAAAGCATTATACAGATTCAACCGGATCCCTATAAGGATAACCATGACATTCTTCAAAGAAATAGATCAAGCACTCCAGAAATTCATATGGAACAACAAACGCCCACGAATAGCCAAAGCAATTCTTTAGAAAAAAGATATGGAGAGCCATTACCCTCCCCAACCTCAAACTCTACTGCAAAGCGGTCATAATTAAAACAGCACGGTGCTGGAACAAAGCCAGGGCTGACGATCAATGCAACAGGGTGGAATATCCGTACACACAGCCCCAAATGTATGAACATCTAATCTTTGTTAAGGGAGCACTCTGTGTCTTTTAATTGGTGCGTTTAGCCCATTGGGGTTGAGAGAGCTTATAGTTATAAGGTTTTGTCCCATCTTTCTGCCAAAGTTTGGTATGTTTGAAGGGCTTATCTTGTCTTAAAGTAGCCCGTTTAGCTGTTCTTGTAGCCATGGTTTTTGAGTCTATGAAGTCCCTGAGCTGTTGTTTGTCTGTAAAACTGTATGTTGTTCCTCTGATATGAATGAGAGTCTAGCTGGGTAATATCTTTTTGGTGAGGCATTTATTTCGTTGATTTTTTTCATTATATCCCATCACTGTTTTTGGGCACTGAGGATTTCATCAGACAAGTCGGCTGTGAATCTTAAGGATGCTTCTTTATAGGCAATTTCTTTCTTTCATCTCGCTGCTTTCAGAATTTTGTCTCTATCTAAGGTTTTCGTCATTTTGATCATGATGTGTCTTGGGGTTTTTATTTGGGTTTCTTCTAGCTTGTACCCTTCCGGCCTCCTGAATGTGGTCACATGTCTTCTTCAGATCTGGGAATGTTGTAGCAACGATGTCTTTGACAGTTTCTTCTTCATCAGGGTTTTCTTCTTGTCCTTCTGGGACTCCGATAATTCTTATGTTATTACTCTTGGCTTCATCCCTATCTTTTCTTGACATCTGTTCTTTGATTATGAGTCTCTTTTCTATTTTCTGCTCTTTTCTGGAGAGTCTCTGCATTTGATTTTTTAGCTCACTGATTCTATCTTCAGCAGCTGTTACTCTGATGCTGAGGCCTTCCATAGAGTTTTTCAATTCACTTACCAGGTTTTAATATCTGTCATTTTAATTTGTAATTTTGTTTGCATTTTCCCCATTTCTACTTTAAAATCATCTTGTATTTTATTGGCGGTGTGTTCCATGGCATCTTTTAGCTCCCTATGCATCCTCAGTAACTCCCTTCTAAATTCCTTGTCAGAGAGGTTGTCTAGCATTTCATTACTGTTGGGGTCATCTGGGCTAGTCTCTTCACTAAGCTTGGTGGGATTCTGTGTTGCTTTCCCATTGTGACTTGTGTGGTTTACACTTTCATGCTAACTGTTATTATTGTGGGTTTTTTTTTGCTGTAATATTAATTGAGATGTGGATAATGAGTTATTGGTTTAATGTGTTTCTGTTGATTAAGATGCCATAGTGAAGGTTCCACCTAAGAGGTTAACTTATGACTCTTATGAGGTATTGAGGGGGAGAATAAGTCGAGGCTGCATTAGCGGCTGAGGCCCCGGAAAGGCCCCCTGCCGGGGGATACCTGGATTGGATGAGAGGAGGACAAAGGGCAGTTCCATGGCCGTCTGCATTCCCGTTTCCGTCCCTTGCAGCTCTATGTTAGGAACTGACTTAGAGTGTATCTTCTCAGTCCCACGGCCCTGGAAAGGCCCTTCACTGTGAATAGACTCTTATAAAGCTATTCATGATTGGAATTCAGTCATACAGTATTCCAATACCCATTCCTCCACCAGTATACTGTTCTCAGTACCAGTGTCTCCAGTTTTCCTCCCATCAATCCCCACCCTCTGCCTTCTTCTTTGGCAGACACTATTCTTCTTCTTCTTCTTCTTCTTCTTCTTCTTCTTCTTCTTCTTCTTCTTCTTCTTCTTCTTCTTCTTCTTCTTCTTCTTCTTCTTCTTCTTCTGCTTCTTCTGCTTCTTCTGCTTCTGCTTCTGCTTCTGCTTCTGCTTCTTCTTCTTCTTCTTCTTCTTCTTTTTCTTCTTCTTCTTCTTCTTCTTCTTCTTCATCTCTCACTCTCTCTCTTCGTTTGCAAATTATGGTTTGCAATATCAGTGTGAAAGGTTATCAAGAAAATCATTTTACCTACTTTTAGCCCTCAGATCTTTTCCAGCATTGGAGACAAGGAAGTGATATGAAGGAAACAATCCTGTTCGCAATCATTCTCTCAGAAAATCAAGTATATCTCTTTCTTTATAGATGGAAATTATGCATTAAGATGTCAAGAATTTAAAGTTCACTTATTTACTTCGTTTTGAGGTAAGTAGGGCTCATTTTGAATAAGTGAATCGACAAGAAATAAGAATTTATCCGCTGAGTAACTAATACCATCACCTCATTAAATATAGTACTAATAATGGCATTCAATCATAGATGTTCTTAGTTAAATAGCTCACAGAACCTACACACACGCATACATATGTGCATGTTAATTCACTCATAAATAAATACAGCGGGAAAGCTTATCTATGAAGCAAATGCAAAAATATTTGGTCGTTACATGAGAATTTCCAAGTAAAATATTTATCTTTTCTACTTTGTAATTCTTGATAGGAAAAAATTGAAGTTTCTAAGGCCAGATTATGAGGGATATCAGGTATTTGGGTAATTATGATGATGGTGATAGCAACTACCATTTATTAAGCAGTATGTGCGAGAAAAGATGGTACCATATTAGGTATATAGCACTATTCTCATTTTGCAGAAAAGGATATCAAAGTTCAGAAGATCAAGAAAGTTATTGAAGGTCATAAAATGAATGAAAAACTGTACTATTGCTAAAGTCCTGGGAAATAGAGTCATGTTATTTCTAAATCGTATGTGAGACTTAAAGTGGGATGCACAGGAATAAAAAATAGCTGATTGTTCTGTGTCCCTTTGTCCCTTTGTCCCTTATTTTGTCTTTCAACATCCTTTATTTTAAGAAGTTCATACAATTTTAGAATTGTCATATGTGTATAAATTTTTCTAATGTATCTCCATTCCCTTTCACTTAGCATCTCTTGTTGTCAACTTGTCTCTACTCCTCACCTAATCATCCTCTCTCTTTCCAGTGAAAGAGATAACTTACATCACTAGGCTGAAAACCTATATAAGTGTGGAGCCAAACAATACAGTAAATTCTAAACCATTGGGAAACATCTGTGGAAAAATCTAATGTATGGAAATTTGTTTCCTTTTACTGCTTAAAACTAATAAAAGCAGAGAGTTTAATAGTGGTTGCCAGAAAACAGGACCACGGGAAATGGAGAGATGTTAGTCAAACACTGCAATATTTTGATTTCATATAAAGTCAATATTTTTAGAGAACTAATGTACAGCATGATGACTTTGCACAGTACTACATTTTTATATATTTGAAATTTTAAAAGACAGTAGAAATTTGTAAAGAGTGTTGTAATCAAAAAATGATGGCTATGTGAGATAATATGCTTGGAAGAAAAAAATTTTGAAAGAAAAACTTACATGTTTATGTTATGGCTTATTTTGATAATAATTTCACAACGTATATGTGTACCAAAGCTTTATATCGTATACATTTTAAATTTATATTAATTTTTTTATTTGGGGTCTGTAACCAATGATACACAGGGATTAATCTCAGCTCTGTACACAGGGAATCACTCTAAGGAGTTCTCAGAACACCATATAATGCCTGGAATCAAACGCTGGTGTCCTGCTTGCAAAGCATGTGTTCATTGGGGAGCAATGCCTCTAATTGTAAAACTTAAATATATTCAATTTTTGTGCTTCACAGTTCAACACTGCTAGTGGGAAGTAAAAAAAATAATGATGATCAGGAATTACTTTCAGAAGTGATAGTTGAACACAGAAGCTTGAAAGAAAAGAGGAGCGAGCTATGCAAATGACTGAAGGGAAAGTAAAAAACGTAGGCACGACATAAAACAAAGAATTCGAGTCACAGAATGAATTTTTGTGTTTTCGGAGCAATAAGAACGTCATTGTGTTTGAAGAAGAAAGTAGGAAGGGAGCTTAAACAATGTTGTCTGCAAGTCATAATAAGTGAGTTTTTGTTTATTCTCATTGCAATGAAAAATCATTAGAGTGTTTTAAAAAATAAAGTGACATGGTGCGTTGTATGTATTTAAATTATCATTCTACTTGCTGAATGGTAGATAAAAGTAAGGGACTCAACAGTACAAGTAGGCAGATTGGTTGAGACCCACTGCAAGATGTAAACAACTCAAGAAAATAGTTGTTAAAATTGCTTGGAATAAAGACTCATATTCATTGTTGGTGGGAACACTGACTGGTCCAGGCTTTTAGAAACAATAAGGAAATTCCTCCAAAAACTAGAAATTGAGTTCCCATATGACCCAGCAATACTACTTCTGGGAATATATCCAGAGATGCAAAACATACAGAAATGACATCTGCACTTGTATGTCTATTGCAGCACTGTTTACAATAGCTAGAGCCTGGAAAAAACCCAAGTGCCTGAGAACAGACAACTGGTTAAAGAAACTTTGGAACATATACACAATGGAATACTGTGCAACTGTTAGGAAAGATGAAATTATGAACTTTTCATGTAAGTGGATGGACATGGAGAGTATCATGCTAAGTGAAATGAGTAAGAAATAGAGGGACAGACATAGAATGACTGCAATCATTTTTGGAATATAAAGTAACATAATAGGATACTAACACCTAAGTACAGTAGAGATAAGGGCCAGGAGGATAGCACCACTGCTTGGAAGCCAGTCTCACATGCTGGGAGAAAAGGCAGCTGGGATAGAGTAGGGACCACTAAGTAAATGATGGTTGGAGGGATCACTCGGGGTGGAAGATGTGTGCTAAAAGTAGACTATGGACCAAACATGATGCTCTCTTAGTAACTGTATTGCAAACCATAACATCCAAAAGGAGAGAGAAAGAGGGAATGTGCCTGCCACAGAGGCTTGGGGTGGGAAGGGGTGAAGGTCGCAGGAGGGATACTGGAAACATTGATGGTGGATATGGACACTGGTGGAGGGATGGGTGCTTGATCATTTTATGACTGAAACGTAATCATGAAAGTTTGTAAGTCTGTAACTATCTCATGGTGATTCAATAAAAACAATAAAGATACAGTAGTGGGCAAGTTGGAAAGAGCTTGATTTTGGATACATTTTAAAAGAAAAACTTTTTTTGGCTATTTTTCGATCACACCCGGCTATGCACAGGGGTTACTCCTGGCTTTGCACTCAGGAATTACTCCTGGCGGTGCTTGGGAAACCATATGGGACGCTGGGAATTGAACCCGGGTCGGCTGCATGCAAGGCAAACGCCCTACCCACTGTACTATCACTCCAGTCCCTAAAAGAAAAACATATATTTTGTTAATGGAATAGTTTAGGGATGTGAAGAAGAGAGAGATGTCAAATATAACTTCTAAAGTTTTGACCTTGACAGTTGAATAAATGGTAGTAACGTTTACTGAGATGGTAAGTACTGACGAAGGAACCAATTTAGGATGAGGAGATTCAAAAGTTGTATATTGTGGAAATTTCTTCCTCTAAATCAAAAAAATCTAAGGATGGGGTTTGCCCCTAGTTAAGATATTTTAAGCATTAGGATAAAAAGAGTTTGCAAAAATGCACCCAGGAAAGAATAATATAGCATGAAATAATAGAAAATATAAATATATTCCATCTATAAAAATGCATCAAGCAAGCATTAAGTAAGACTCTTAGGGTCTTTTAGATGTAGGGATTACATGGGAAACTATAGAATAGGAAACTATCAGGATTTTTCACTCTGTATTTTAAGGCTGACTTATTATAGTTATATTAAATATCCCATCTTCTGTTTTTCAATTGAATGCTGATGTGCTTACAAACTGTCCTTAATATCTTTGTCAACAATGGCTCACCTGTTGGGAGCCCCATGGGTGTGGAGGAGCTGTATTGAATAAAAGAAAGCTTGTGAGAACAATGATGGCTGCTCAGGTGACGTTAAATTTGGACAGTCCCTGTGTATTTATCTATCTTCTGTCTGTCTCATTGTCTGCATCGAGCTGAGGTTGCAGGACCTGTTTGGTAGGATTCCTACAGTATATTGGTCATATTATGTTTGATTTGCATCCAACCAGAGCTTCCATAGACAAACAGAGGACAACCAATGAGATCAAGGATGATGATGCATTATTTGAGCATCCACTTTGTGATAGACTGAAGTTTAAGAACCCAGAGCTACAGGGAATAGGGGAAAAAGTACATGTCTTTCATGTATTGGAACATGTACTTTTTTCCCAGCCCCCTGCATTAAAGATTCATAAAGTTTACACTAAAAATATGAAAAATCAAAACACTGCCAATCAAGAATGTATAATATAGTTATTAATATATAGCATAAAATAAAGAAAAAACTTATGAATGTTTATTAATCAAAAGTAATAATTAAGTATAAATTAAGTTATTTATAATTAAATAATAATTTATAATTAAATAACCGGTTATAATTTTTTTCATAGCTAAAATTTATTTATTTATTTATTTATTTATTGAATCACCGTGGGAAAGGTTACAAAGCTTTCAGGTTTAGGTCTCAGTCATGCAAATATCAAACACATTTCCCTTTACCAATACTTATTTTTTACCATGAAGAACCCCAATAAAACCCCACCCCCCACCCCTCCCAGTCCCTGTGGGGCAGATGAATTCTAGTTAACACTCTATCTGCTTTGATTAGATTCATTGTTTCAATAAAAGATTCACCACTATTATTTAGAGTTTACCGTCCCCCCCCCCCCCCCAAATCAGACATGCTGAAAAAGCATTGTGAAGTGATTTGCTTTCTACAGCTGGGTTCAAGAATTAAATGTTGGTTTTGGATTTCTGCTATTTTACTTATTGACCCTGGAAGTATTTCTACTGAAAGTCAGATAGTTAAGAAACTGGTTTCTGTGCTCTGGAGTCATGGCCGTGCTGGAGAGCCGCTAGTGGGGGGCAACTGATGGCCTCCATAGGGCGTGAAGGGCGGACCGAAACGCCCCCCTTCCCATGAGGTTTTAGTCACCCCCACACCCCCAGCTCATACCTGCTGTCCACAAGGCTCCCATGAGGCCGCCATCTTTCTTTCCAGAGAGGAGAAGGCGACTGGGGCAACACCCTTTCCCCTCCGGACAGACCTGATGGCCTGGATTAACGCATAGTTCGTTCACTTTTCTGCTCCAAGCTGCTGGGTTCTGCATTAAGTCCTTGAGCTTCTGGGGCCGTGGCCGTGCTGGAGAGCCGCTTGCGGGGGCCAACTGGTGACCTTGGTAGGGCGTGAAGGACGGACCAGAACGCCCCCCTTCCCATGAGGTTTTAGTCGCCCCCACACCCCCGGCTCATACCTGCTGTCCACAAGGCTCCCATGTGGCCGCCATCTTTCTTTCCAGAGGGAGGAGGGCGGAAGGGACCAACACCCTTTCCCCTCCGGGCAGACATGATGGCCTGGATTAACGCATAGTCCTTTCACTTTTCTGCTCCAAGCTGCTGGGTTCTGCATTAAGTCCTTGTGCTTCTGGGGCCGTGGCCGTGCTGGAGAGCCGCTCATGGGGGCCAACTGGTGACCTCGGTAGGGCGTGAAGGACGGACCGGAACGCCCCCCTTCCCATGAGGTTTTAGTCGCCCCCACACCCCCGGCTCATACCTGCTGTCCACAAGGCTCCCATGTGGCCGCCATCTTTCTTTCCAGAGGGAGGAGGGCGGAAGGGACCAACACCCTTTCCCCTCCGGGCAGACATGATGGCCTGGATTAACGCATAGTCCTTTCACTTTTCTGCTCCAAGCTGCTGGGTTCTGCATTAAGTCCTTGAGCTTCTGGGGCCGTGGCCGTGCTGGAGAGCCGCTTGCGGGGGCCAACTGGTGACCTTGGTAGGGCGTGAAGGACGGACCAGAACGCCCCCCTTCCCATGAGGTTTTAGTCGCCCCCACACCCCCGGCTCATACCTGCTGTCCACAAGGCTCCCATGTGGCCGCCATCTTTCTTTCCAGAGGGAGGAGGGCGGAAGGGACCAACACCCTTTCCCCTCCGGGCAGACATGATGGCCTGGATTAACGCATAGTCCTTTCACTTTTCTGCTCCAAGCTGCTGGGTTCTGCATTAAGTCCTTGTGCTTCTGGGGCCGTGGCCGTGCTGGAGAGCCGCTCATGGGGGCCAACTGGTGACCTCGGTAGGGCGTGAAGGACGGACCGGAACGCCCCCCTTCCCATGAGGTTTTAGTCGCCCCCACACCCCCGGCTCATACCTGCTGTCCACAAGGCTCCCATGTGGCCGCCATCTTTCTTTCCAGAGGGAGGAGGGCGGAAGGGACCAACACCCTTTCCCCTCCGGGCAGACATGATGGCCTGGATTAACGCATAGTCCTTTCACTATTCTGCTCCAAGCTGCTGGGTTCTGCATTAAGTCCTTGTGCTTCTGGGGCCGTGGCCGTGCTGGAGAGCCGCTCATGGGGGCCAACTGGTGACCTCGGTAGGGCGTGAAGGACGGACCGGAACGCCCCCCTTCCCATGAGGTTTTAGTCGCCCCCACACCCCCGGCTCATACCTGCTGTCCACAAGGCTCCCATGTGGCCGCCATCTTTCTTTCCAGAGGGAGGAGGGCGGAAGGGACCAACACCCTTTCCCCTCCGGGCAGACATGATGGCCTGGATTAACGCATAGTCCTTTCACTTTTCTGCTCCAAGCTGCTGGGTTCTGCATTAAGTCCTTGTGCTTCTGGGGCTGTGGCCGTGCTGGCGAGTCGCTCGTGGGGGGCAACTGGTGACATCGGTAGGGCGTGAAGGACGGACCGGAACGCCCCCCTTCCCATGAGGTTTTAGTCGCCCCCACACCCCCGGCTCATACCTGCTGTCCACAAGGCTCCCATGCGACCGCCATCCTTCTTTCCAGAGAAGAGAGGGCAAATGGGGCAACACCCTTTCCCGTCTGGCAGACTTGATGGCCTGGATTAACACATAGTCCTTTCACTTTTCTGCTCCAAGCTGCTGGGTTCTGCATTAAGTCCTTGTGCTTCTGGGGCTGTGGCCGTGCTGGAGAGCTGCTCGTGGGGGGCAACTGGTGACCTCGGTAGGGTGTGAAAGACGGACCGGAACGCCCCCCTTCCCATGAGGTTTTAGTCGCCCCCACTCCCCCGGCTCATACCTGCTGTCCACAAGGCTCCCATGCGGCCGCCATCTTTCTTTACAGAGGGGAGAGGGCAAATGGGGCAACACCCTTTCCCTTCCGGGCAGACATGATGGCCTGGATTTACACATAGTCCGTTCACTTTTCTGCTCCAAGCTGCTGGGTTATGCATTAAGTCCTTGTGTTTCTGGGGCTGTGGCCGTGCTCCAAACTTAACTATGATTTTCAGAGAGAAACGTTGGGTGGTTTACTTCCCATGGATCACTTTGTATATAGAGAGATGTCACACCGCATAAGCGGCCGCGCGGTTTTGAGGAAAAGTCCTAGTTCCCGCATACTCGAGCTGTGCTTGTAGAGGCTTCTGGTCACCGGGGTTCCATCTGGGGGAGGCGGGATGCGGTACCTACCCCATCTGGGACTTCCCGATGATCTCGGCTCTTTTTGGAACCTGTTTTTTTTTTTCCTTCGGGATCTGTGGATCCTGCCCTCCATGTTGTCCTTCTCTTCGGTGAATGCTGTAAAGATGGTGCTGGGGGGCGGGCTGTGGGCGTGACTTCCGGAATCTGAGGTTACCTGGGAGTTGTAGTCCCGGCAGACTTGAGGAAAAGTCCTAGTTCCCGTGTACTCGAGCTGTGGTTGTAGAGGCTTCTGGTCACCGGTGTTCCATCTGGGGGAGGCGGGATGCGGTACCTACCCCATCTGGGACTTCCCGATGATCTCGGCTCTTTTTGGAACCTGTTTTTTTTTCCTTCGGGATCTGTGGATCCCGCCCTCCATGTTGTCCTTCTCTTCGGCTGAATGCTGTCAACTGGTTATAATTAAGTATAAATTAATATTGTTAAAATACTCAAAGTTGGGCCATGTTATCGTGGATAGGGCTCTCATTTTACATGGGAATAACTTGGATTTGATTCCAGGTACCCTATTTCGTATCTTTGACTCTTCAGGAATGATCCTTGAGTGTAGAGACAGAAGGAAGTCCTGACCACCATTGATTTTATCACAAAACAAGAAAAGCATTTAAAAAATTCTCAATAGTTTAACAAATAAATATCTTGGGGTGAAGAAATAGTATAGGACTTAATTTATTTGCCATGCATGTGGCCAAACCTTGTTCAATCCTTGGCACCACATATGATCTTCTGAGTACCACCAGGAATGATCCCTGAGCACAAAGCCAGGAGTAATCCCTGAGCGCTGCTTGGTATATTCCAATCCTTCCCTAGCCACCAAAAAGTGAATAGTTATTTGAAGACAAGTTCATGGTGCAGAGGTCTGGGAAAACAAGATTAATGAAAAGGCATGATTTAGTTTGCTCTTGAAGACCTTATAAATGGAGCTATACTGTGCACATTTAATTTAAATATTCTTCCTTTCATATTTTAAATATCATAGAAGAGGTAAATGGATGGCAAATATAGCGTTTTTAACACTAAATTTTGTGTTTTTACCTGCTCTTATGGTTTCACTGTTATTGTTAAAGGAAAAAGGCAGATAACAGGCAACAAACACAGAACTATTGCAATTACTCAGATTCACATTAAGTTAGCTCAAGAAACTGGAACAATAAGTCCAGTCATATATTCAAAACACATGAGATCATGGAACTAAAAGAGACACATGACCTGAACAAGTGGTTGTAAACTATTCCAATTAGATAAATAATGCTTTTATTACATATTGTTCCACAGTTGCACTTTAAATTGACATCAGCTGCAAGTTGTCTCCTATTATGGAAAGGAAGTCTGCTATTTTAATTTTACCTCTTTTAATTTTGTCTCTTTTTCTCATGTCATAGTGCAAAAAGTATCAATATATGTAAAGTCTTAAGAAAATATAAACAAAAAACTAAAAAATGTTTCCTAAAAATCTTAATCTGTTTAAGAAAAGCACTTGGGAGTGGGCTGAGATGGTAGCATAGTGAGATCTTGAGCATACTCCAGCCCATGGGCACACCAAAATATACAACTACATAGTGCATATTTCTCTCAAAAACCGCTGAAAACTAGAGCCAGAGAGATAGTACAGGAATTAGGGCACTTGTCATAACACAGACAACCATTATTCAATCCCTGGCACTGCATACATCCTACCAGGAGTGATCCATGAAGACAGATGTTACACTCAAGTCATAACAAACACTGAAAACTAGGCGAATAGTTGAATAAATTCTCTACAACAAAGATTGAAGTGTCACATAGAGATACACTGAATAGGAGGGACAATCGCTCATAAAAACTATGTGCCTGTGTGGTAATCCCAGAATAGAAAGCAATCTCAAAAGTCCTTCACATCACTTTAAGATTCACGAAGGTTTGTGTCCACATAGGTCATCTTAACATTTGTGTTCTGCATTGGAAAGACCTCCCCTCCTAAAATACCTGACTTTTAAAATTAATGGGGTTTACATCCAGAGGAACCAGAAAGCTTTCAAGCTTTGGGGAAGTAAAAAACTTTTTAAGGGATGCACATGTACTATCACTTCTCCCATGACAAACAGATATAGCAATGTAAAAAAGCAATATACTCCATGTATGAAAATTAATGTGCTAATCTTTTTCCCACTTTATTTAAACACCATTGTTTATAAAATTGTTCATGATGATTTATTTGTTACATGAATTTAATATTCCAACACTAATCTCACCACAACTGTCACCTTTCTTTGACCATTGTCTCTTATTTCTCAACTCCCCCTCAAAACTTCCCCCATAGCAGGCCCCAAGTTATTTATTTTATATTACTTATTACCACTAAATAGCTAATATTTTGATCAAAAAATACTTCAGTTAAAGAAAATTTGTGAAAATTGCTGTACTTCACCATGGGGACATTACAATCTAATATGAGGGTTTACTCATCTGTTGCTGCAAGTTAAGCTTTCTGTGCTAATGTTTTTTTAGTCAAGATTAGTTGACTTCTACATTACATTCCCACCAAACCTGGTGTGCCCTTACTGAGATGTTAGTATTGTAGAGTTCAGAGACGTCACATGAATGTGGCTGCACGGTACAGACAATTCAGAATATTTAATTGGACTGTCTGGACGGATGCATGGTATGGCAGCAGCTCTTGGGGTCTGAATGTGGCTGACAGCGTCTTGGTAGGAAGAGAATTTGACAAGTGCCCCTCCTCAGGTCACCCCGGAGGTCTCATCTGGGACTGAGTATTACAGAAATTTTTGCAGCTAGTTGATCTCTTCAAAACTTGTTTATGAGTCTCTGGAACAGGGCAGGTAGATGAGTTTACATGGAGGCAGCAGTGGGATGTGGATATAGCTGCCGGAGCTTCCTAATATGCTAATCTTGGATCATCTAGTTAAGGAGCAAGGGCTGTTTGAAACTATATCTGGATATTAAACCACTGCCAAATGTTCTTTTATAATGCTCTTCCCCACCTTGAAACAATCATACCACTTTGATCATCCCTTTTATGGTCTGTGAAAGTGAAGAGTTGTGAAACCAGATATCATAGACTGGAGTTCAGCAAGTGCTACCAATACAGCCCTCACATGACTCAGTACAAATGAATCAGGCAGATAGATTAGCCCACGGGGTTTGGAGAGATGGCAATGAATTTTTGGTTTGTAATTAAACTAATTTGTGATTTAAAGGACATATTTGTCACCAGCCCTAAATTATTTAAAATATAGAGGCTAGAGACGCTTTGCAGACATAGGAATTGAGACTGTTAAAACCCTAACTGGGGACAGGCACAGAGGCCGAGCTCTGGGCAACAAAGCTGAACGGCTCCAATTCCAACAGGTACAGCCCGCCCCCAAGGGCGTGGGTCCCTCTCTGGGCATGCGCAGCTAGAACCAGCCCCTAGAAAGCCAGTTTTCAACCCCTGATATGCGTGGGACGGGCACAGAGGCCCAGCTCTGGGCAACAAAGCTGAATGGCTCCAATTCCAAACAGGAGACGTTCCCAACTCCTCGCCAGTGCCAGGGACTCTTTCCGGAGCCGCGGCCGCTAACGCGGCCGCGAAATATTTTCCCTCTACGTATGCCATAGGAACCATAAGCTACCTTCTTAGATGGAAACTTCTCTATTTTAGCTCAGCCACTAAAACACAGTAGCCAATAATTCATAAGCCTATCTTAACTCACACTGCATATCAAGCAGAATAGTAACAGTGAACGTGAAGGACTAAACCACACCTCTCACAATGGTAAAGCAACGCAAAAGCCCACCAAACTTTCATATTGAAGAGTCTAGCCCAGATGACACCAACAGTACTGTAGTGTTAGACAACCTCTCTGACAAGGAATTCAGAAGGGAGCTACTTAGGATGCTTAGGGAATTAAAAGAGACAATGGAAAGCAATGCCAATAGAAGACAAGAGGATCTGAAGGCAGAAATGAGGAAAATGCAATCAGAAATGTCAGACCTGAAAAATCTCGTAGGCGAATTGAAAAGCTCAGTGGAAGGCCTCAGCAGCAGAGTAAGAGCGGCTGAGAACAGAATCAGTGAGCTCGAAGATGAAGTTCAGAGACTCTCCAGAAAAGAGCAGAAAATGGAAAAGAGACTCACAATTCGGGAACAGATGGCAAGAGAAGATCGTGATGAAGCCAAGAGGGGTAACATAAGAATTATTGGAGTCCCAGAGGGACAGGAAGAAAACCTCGATGAAGAAGAAACTGTCAAAGACATCATTGCTACAACATTTCCAGAGCTGAAGAAAACTTGTGACCACATTCAGGAGGCCCGAAGGGTACCAGCTAGAAGAAATCCGAATAAAAATACCCCAAGACACATTCTGATCAAAATGACCAAAACCTTAGATAGAGACAAAATTCTGAAAGCAGCAAGATCGAAGAAAGAAATTTCTTACAAAGGAGCATCCTTAAAATTCACAGCTGATTTTTCTGATGAAACCCTCATGGCCCGAAAACAGTGGTGGGACATAGTAAAAAAACTCAATGAAATAAATGCCTCCCCCAAAATACTTTTCCCAGCAAGACTCTCATTCATAATAGAAGGAACAACACACAGTTTCACAGACAAACAACAGCTCAGGAACTTCATAGACTCAAAACCATGGTTACAAGAAAAACTAAATGGGCTACTTTAAGGGAAGAAAGGCCCCTCAAATACACCAAATTTTAACAGAACAATGGGACAAAATCCCATAACAATAATCTCTCTCAATGTCAATGGGCTAAACGCACCAATTAAAAGACATAGAGTGGCAGGATGGATTGGAAAATTGAACCCAACATTCTGCTGCCTGCAAGAAACGCATCTCAATAGTCAAAGCAAACACAGACTCAGAGTCAAAGGCTGGAAAACAATCCTACAGGCAAACAGCTCCCATATAAAAGCTGGGGTAGCCATCCTTATATCAGACTACATCAATTTCAGAGTGAGGAAGGTCATAAGAGACAGTGAAGGCCATTTCTTATTGATCAAAGGATCTGTACAACAGGAAGAACTTACAATAATAAATGTATATGCACCTAATGAGAGACCAGCAAAGTACTTAAAACAACTACTCATAGATTTGGAAAAAGACATCAATAGCAACACAATACTAGTGGGAGACTTCAACACTGCTTTGTCACCTCTTGATAGATCAACCAGACTCAAGCTTAGCAAGGACATACTTCATTTGAGGGAAACAATGGAAGAAAGGGACTTAGTAGATATATACAGGACACTTCATCCACAAAAAGCTGAATACACTTTCTTCTCAAGCGTACATGGAACATTCTCCAAGATAGACCACATGCTGAGCCACAAAACATGCCTCCATAAAATTAAGAAGGTAGAGATTGTATCAACAAACTTCTCAGACCATAATGCGCTGAAATTAGAAGTAAATCACACACAAAAACAGAAAACTAAATCAAACACCTGGAAATTAAACAGTGCACTATTGAACAACGAGTGGATTAGACAGGAAATCAAAGAGGAAATCAAAAGATTCCTAGAAACGAATGAAAATGAGAACACGAGTTACCAAAACTTATGGGACACAGCAAAGGCTGTGTTAAGAGGAAAGTTTATAGCTCTACAAGCATTCCTCAGGAAGGAGGAGCGAGCACACATAAGTAACCTAACCTCACAGCTTAAGAGCTTGGAGAAGGACCAAAAAAAGGAGCACAACCCGAACAGGAGAAAGGAAATAATAAAACTCAGAGCAGAGATTAACGAGATGGAAACCCAAAAAACAATCCGAAAGATCAATGAAACCAAAAGCTGGTTCTTTGAGAAAATTAACAAGATCGATAAGCCTCTAGCAAAACTCACAAAGAAAGGGAGAGAGAAAACCCTAATAAACCGAATCAGAAATGAAAAGGGGGTCATTACAACAGAAACCACAGAAATTCAGAGGATCCTCAGGGAGTACTTTGAGAAGCTTTATGCCACGGAACATCAAAACCTCGAGGAAATGGATAAATTCCTAGACTCCTACAGACTCCCAAGGCTGAACCAAGAAGACCTGGAATACCTGAACAGACCTATCACCATCAAGGAAATTGAAATGGTAATAAAAAGTCTCCCCAAGCACAAAAGTCCTGGCCCGGATGGATTCACTAGTGAATTCTTCCAAATCTTTAAAGAGAACATACTCCCAATGCTCTTTAAGCTTTTCCACGAAATTGAAATATCAAAAACACTTCCGAACAGTTTCTACGAACCAAATATCACACTGATACCAAAAGCAGACAGAGATACCACAAAGAAAGAGAATTACAGGCCGATATCCCTGATGAACACAGATGCAAAGATCCTCAACAAACTACTAGCAAATAGAATCCAACTACTCATCAAAAAGATCATACACCATGACCAAGTAGGATTCATCCCAGGGATGCAAGGATGGTTTAACATTCGGAAATCAATCAACATAATCCACCATATCAACAAAAGAAAAGATAAAAAGCATATGATCATATTAATAGATATAGAGAAAGCATTTGATAAGATCTAGCACCCCTTTATGATGAAAACCCTAGCCAAAATGCGTATAGAGGGGACCTTCCTCAACATAATTAAAGCCATCTACCACAAGCCTACAGCAAGCATCATCCTCAATGGGGAAAAACTGAGAGCGTTCCCTCTAAGATCAGGGACGAGACAGGGATGCCCACTCTCTCCACTGCTGTTCAATATAGTACTGGAAGTACTTGCAATAGCGATTAGGCAGGAAAAAGATATTAAGGGCATTCAGGTAGGAAAGGAAGAAATCAAGCTCTCACTATTCGCAGATGATATGATACTCTACTTAGAGAACCCAATAACCTCCACCAAAAAACTCCTAGAAACAATAGACTCGTATAGTAAAGTTGCAGGTTATAAAATCAATACCCAAAAGTCCATGGCTTTCCTATACGCAAACAGTGAGAGAGAAGAAAGCAACATGAAAAAAACAATCCCGTTCACAATTGTGCCCCAGAAAATCAAGTACCTAGGAATCAGCTTAACTAAGGAAGTAAAGGAACTGTACAAAGAAAACTACAAAACGCTACTTCAGGAAATAAAAGAGGACATGAGGAAATGGAAAGATATCCCCTGCTCATGGGTCGGGAGACTTAACATTGTCAAAATGGCAATACTACCGAAAGCATTGTATAAATTCAATGCAATCCCTATAAGGATACCCATGACATTCTTCAAAGAAATGGAGCAAACACTCCTGAAATTTATATGGAACAATAAGCCCCCACGAATAGCTAAAGCAATTCTTGGGAAAAAGAAAATGGGAGGAATCAACCTCCCGAACTTCAAACTGCACTACAAAGCAGTAATAATTAAAACAGCATGGTACTGGAACAAAGGCATAACTGCAGACCAATGGAACAGGGTTGAATACACTGATATCTCCCCTCAATCATATGCTCATCTAATCTTTGATAAAGGTGCAAGTAATGTGAAGTGGAGTAAGGAAAGCCTCTTTAATAAATTGTGTTGGCATCACTGGACGGCTACATGCAAAAAAATAGGCTCAGAACTCTGCCTAACACCATGTACAAAAGTAAGATCAAAATGGATTAAAGACCTCAACCTCAGACCATAAACCATAAGGTACATTGAAGATAAAGTTGGCAAAACCCTCCATGACATTGAAGCTAATGGTATCTTAAAAGATGCCACGCCACTGGCCAAGCAAGTGAAAACAGAGATAGATAAATGGGACTATCTTAAACTAAGAAACTTCTGCACCTCCAAAGAAATAGTGACCAAAATACAAAGACAGTCTACAGAATGGGAAAGGATATTCACCGAATACACATCTGACAACGGGTTGATATCCAGGATGTACAAAATACTGGTTAAACTCCACAAGAAGAAAACATCCAACCCCATCCAAAAATGGGGCAATGAAATGAACAGAAACTTTCTCAAAGAAGAAATCCGAATGGCAAAAAAGCACATGAGAAAATGCTCTACATCATTAATCATCAGGGAGATGCAGATCAAAACCACAATGAGATACCATCTCACACCTCAAAGACTGGCCCACATTCAAAAGAACAAAAGCAACCTATGCTGGTGCGGATGTGGCGAGAAAGGGACACTCCTTCACTGTTGGTGGGAATGTCGACTGGTTCAGCCCTTCTGGAAAACAGTATGGACGATTCTCAAAAAATTAGAAATTGAGCTCCCATTTGACCCAGCAATACCACTCCTGGGAATATATCCCAGAGAGGCAAAAATGTATAGTCGAAGTGACATCTGCACTTGTTTGTTCATTGCAGCACTCTTTACAATAGCCAGAAACTGGAAGAAACCTGAATGCCCAAGAACAGATGACTGGTTAAAGAAACTTTGGTACATCTACACAATGGAGTACTATGTAGCTGTTAGAAAAGATGAAGTCATGAAATTTGCATACAAGTGGTACAACATGGAAAGTATCATGCTAAGCGAAATGAGTCAGAAAGAGAGGGATAGACATAGAAAGATTGCATTCATCTGGGGGATATAAAGTAACAAAATATGAGATTAATACCCAAGAATAGCTGAGATCAGCACCAGGAGGATTACTCCATAACTTAGAGGCCAGCCGGGTATCCTAGAGGAAAGGGCAGTTCAGATAGAGAAGGGGGCACCAAATAAAGGATGTTTGGAGGATCTTCCCAGGAGGGGAGATGCATGTCGAAAGTGGACTATGGACTGAACATGTTTGCCACTCAATGCCTCTTTTGCAGACCACAACACCCAAAAGGAGAGAGAGAACACAGGGGATTGCCCTGCCACAGAGACAGGGGGGATGGGGGGGATGGAGGTGGGAGGGATATTAACCATGATGGTGGAAAGTGGGCACTGGTGGAGGGATGGGTATCTGATCATTGTATAATTGAAACCAAAGCACAAAAAATTGTAAATCTACAACTGTAAAAAAATAAAATAAAGGGGAAAAAAATTAAAAAAAAACCCTAACTGGATACAGCACCAGTCCAGAGGAGGCCTCCAAAGAGGAGTAGCTCAAGAGTAATAAAAGGGTGATAAGAACATGAAGATCGACCACCAAAAGTTCAAAGCTTTTCCCTTTGACAGCACAGTAAACACAGACTCTAATTGTTGTAGAAAATATCATGTGAGGGTATGTTGGAAGAAAACCTATAAAACCAATTTTGCAAAAGCAAGCTAGCTTATTCTTATTCTAGAAATTGGCATGTCAAAATTAGATGTGTACTTTCGGATTTCTCCCCACTAGATAAGGCCGCATTGCTTTCTCCTTTATTACTCACTGTCACTGTCACTGTCTTCCCGTTGTTCATCGATTTTTTAAAAAAAAATTAGTTAAACACCATGAGGTACAGTTGTAGACTTACAAATTTTTGTGCTTGGGTTTCAATTATACAATTATCAAATACCCATCCCTCCACCAGTGCCCATTTTCCACCACCACGGGTCCCAGTATCCGTCCCACCCTCCATCCCCCCATCCCACCCTGCCACTGAGGCTGGGCACTCCATTTTGTTCTCTCTCTCTTTTTGGGTGCTGTGGTTTGCAAAAGAGGCATTGAGTGGCAGTCACATTCGTTCTATAGTCTACTTACAGCATACTTCTCCCATCCTGGGAGGATCCTCCCAACACCTTTTATTTGATGTTCTCTTCTCTATCTGAGCTGCCTTTCCCCCTAGCATGTGTGGCTGTCCTCTAAGCCATGGAGTAAACCTCCTGGCACTTATCTCAGCTATTCTTGGGTGTTAGTCTCCTATTTTGTTACTTTATGTGAGGAAGTTTCTTTTCAATTCTTCTCCCCATTTTATGATGGGGTCGGATTTTTTTCTTGTAAATTCTACCAATTCCTTATATATCTTTGATATTAACCCCTTATCCGATGGGTAATGAGTAAATAATTTTTCCCATTCTGTGGAATGTTTTTGTATCTTGCTCACTGCTTCCCTTGGTGTGCAGATGCTTCTTAATTTACTGTATCCCATTTGTTTTTCTTTGCTTCAACTTGCTTGATCAGGGATTTTTCATCTTTGAAGATGGCTTTAGCTTCAATGTCATGCAGGGTTTTGCCTACACTTTCCTCTATGTATCTTATGCATTGAGGTCTGAATTTTTCATTTTTATTTCATTTCCTTGATAATCAGTGATGATAAATATTTGTTTACATGTCTGCGGCTATCTTTATGCCATATTTGAGGAAGTTAGTGTTCATCACCTCTCACCATTTTACAATTTATTTTGCTTTTTTTGTTTCTGTATTGTTGAACTTGAAGAGTGCTTTATAAATACTCGATATTAGACCTTTATCTAATTTAACATGTTCAAGTATTTTTTCCTGTTCTACATAGTATATTTTAATTTTAGTCCTTATTTCCTTCTTACTGCAAAGGTTTTCTTTTTGGTTTTATGTAGTCCCGTTTGTTTATTTTTTGTTTATCTTTCCTTTGCCTCTGAAGTCAAATCAGTGAATCTCACTCTGAGATACATATTCTGAAGCATTTTGTCTATACTTTTATAAATGCATTTAATGGTTTCTAGTATAATTTCAAGCTTTTAAATCCTTCAATCAACTTTTATGTGTGTGTGAGATAAAGTTACACTTTCATTTTTAAAAAATTACCTCTATTCAGGTTATCCATAACCTGTTGTTGAAGAGATTTTTCTTTCTCAATTTCATGCACCAATATATTTTGTCATATATTTATCTTCATATATATGATGGCTTATCTCTGGGCTCACTGTTGTGTCCTATTGGTATAACAGTTCTTTTTAGAGTACAACAAAATTTTGATTACCATAGCTTTATGTTACTGTGTTTGGCATATCGAATATGGTACAATTTAAGGAAAGGAAATACAATACTTCCATCTTCTTTTTTTATTACAAGTGCTTTGGCTATTTGAATTTTTATGATTTCATAACAATTTGGGTAGAGATTGCTTTAAGTCCTTGAAGAATGTCACCAGAATTTTAAGAATTTTAATGGGAAATAAATTGAAACTGTATAATTTTTTTGGTATGATGGTCATTTTGACAATGATAATTTTTCCAGCAATGAGTATAGATTATTTTCTTTTATCTTATTTTGGAGGCCACTTTTATTTATTTCAACAGTGACCTACAGTCAAAGTGATATCTGCACTTGTTTGTTCACTGCAGCACTGTTTACAATAGCCAGAATCTGGAAAAAACCTGAGTGCCCAAGAACAGATGACTGGTTAAAGAAACTTTGGTACATCTACACAATGGAGTACTATGTAGCTGTTAGAAAAGATGAAGTCATGAAAGTTACATACAAGTGGTACTACATGGAAAATATCATGCTAAGCGAAATGAGTAAGAAACAGAGGGCCAGACATAGAAAGATTGCATTGGATGAGTTTCATTTTTTAATTTTTTTTAAACTTTTATTAATGAAACACCAGGAGGTACAGTGGTAGACTTACAAATTTTTGTGCTTGGGTTTCAGTAATACAGTGATTGAGTACCCATCCCTCCAACAGTGCCCATTCTCCACTGTCAATGATCCCAGTAACCCTCCCTCCACTCCCATCCCCCCAACCAACCCGACCTCTGTGGAAGGGCATTCCCTTTTGTTTTCTATCCTTTTGGGTGCTGTGGTTTGCCAAAGAGTCATTGAGTGGCAATCATGTTCAGTCTATAATCTACTCTCAGCATGCATCTCCCACCCTTGGAGGATCCTCACAACATCCTTTACTTGGTGCTCCCTTCTCTATCTTAGCTGCCTTTCCCCCTAGCATGTGGGGCTGGCCTCCAAGTAAAAAGGTGTGCCTCCAGGTATTTATCTCGACTATTCTTGGATATTAGTCTCTTATTTTGTTACTTTATATTGCCCAGATGAATGCAATCTTTCTATGTCTGCCCTCTCTTTCTGATCATTTCATTTAGCATGATACTTTCCATGTAGTACCACTTGTATGTAAATTTCATGACTTCATCTTTTCTAACAGGTGCATAACACTCCATTATATAGATGTACTAAAGTTTCTTTAACCAGTCATCTGTTCTCGGGCACTCGGGGTTTTTTTCCCCAGATTTTGGCTATTGGGAACAGTGCAACAATGAACATAGAAGTGCAGATGTCATTTTGACTGTACTTTTTTGCCTTTCTGGGATATATTCCCAGGATTGGTATTGCTGGGTCAAATGAGAGCTTAATTTCTAATTTTTTGAGAATCGTCCATAATGTTTTTCAAAAGGGCTGAACCAGTAAGCATTCCACCAGCAGGGAAGGAGGGTCCCTTTCTCCCCACATCAGCACCAATACTGTTGCTTCTGTTCTTTTGGATGTGGGCCAGTCTCTGTGGTGTGAGATGATATCTCATTGTTGTTTTGATCTGCATCTCCCTGATGATTAATGATGTAGAGCGTTTTCTCATGTGCCTTTTAGCCATTTGGATTTCTTCTTTGAGAAAGTTTCTGTTCATTTTGTCGCCCCATTTTTTGATGAGGTTGGATATTTTCTTCTTGTGGAGTTCAACCAGTACTTTGTATATCCTTGATATCAACCGGTTGTCGGATGTGTATTCGGCGAATATCCTTTCCCATTCCTTAGACTGTCTTTGTAGTGTGTAGAAGCTTCTTAGTTTAACATAGTCTCATTTGTTTATCTCTGTTTTCACTTGCTTAGCCAGTGGTGTGTCATCTTTGAAGATACCGTTAGCTTCAATATCATGGAGGGTTTTCACAACTCTGTCTTCAATGTAGTTTATCGATTCCAGTCTGATGTTGAGGTTTTTAATCCATTTTGATCTTACTTTTGTACAAGGTGCTATGCAGAGATCTGAGCCCCATATTTTTGCATGTAGCTTTCCAGTTTTGCCAGCACAATTTGTTAAAGAGGCTTTCCTTTCTCCACTTCACATTTCTTGCTCCCTTATCAAAGATTTGATGATCATAGGTTTGGGGGTAGATATCAGTATATGCAACCCTGTTCCATTGTTCTGAAGCTCTGCCTTTGTTCCAGTACCATGCTGTTTTAATTATTACTGCTTTATAGTAGAGTTTGAAGTTAGGGAGGTTGAATCCTCCCATTTTATTTTTCCCAGGAATTGCTGTAGCTATTCGTGGGGGCTTATTGTTCCATATCATTTTCAGGAGTGTTTGCTTCATTTCTTTGAAGAATGTCATGGGTATCATTATAGGGATCACATTGAATTTGTACAATGCTTTGTGGAGTATTGCCATTTTGACAATGTTAATTCTATGAGCAGGGGATATCCTTTCATTTTTCTGTCCTGTTTTAGTTCCTGAAGTATCGTTTTGTAGTTTTCTTTGTACAGGTCTTTTACTTCCTTTGTTAAGCGGATTCCTAGGTACTTGATTTTCTGGGGCACAATTGTCAACGGGATTATTTTTTCATGTCACTTTCTTCTCTCTCACTATTTGCGTATCGGAAAGCCATCGACTTTTGTGTATTGATTTTATAACCTGCAACTTTGCTATACAAGTCTATTGTTTCTAGGAGTTTCTTGGTAAAGGTATTAGGGTTCTCTAAGTATAGTATCATATAATCTGTTATTAGTGAGAGCTTTATTTCTTCCTTTCCTACCTGAATGCCCTTAATATCTTTTTCTTGCCTAACTGCTATTGCAAGTATATCCAGTACTATATTGAAGAGCAGCGGAGATAAGTTTCATTTTTACAACTTCCTGACAATGGATCATTTCTACGATTTTTGATATGTCCTATACTATTAGTGTAAGAGGATATCTCATTATTCTTTTTATTTGGATTTCTGTAGTATTTAAATGATGATAAGTATTCATGTGTCTATTGACCTTCCATCTGTCTTTATCAGAATAGTGTCTGTACATTTTCTCTCCCCATTATTTGACAGAGGATTTGGACTTTTTTTGTTGATCTTTGTGAATACTTTATGTAACCTAAATATTAACTCTTTATCTTATGTGGTAAGTTTAAATGTATTTTCCCATTCAGTTATGAGTCTTTTAATTAGATCGTGTTTCTTTTCGCAAGCAGAAACTCTTTATTTTTATATAGTCCTATTTGTTCATTTTTTTATTCTGTTGCCTTTTCCAATGGCATCATACCATTGAAGACTACTTTGAGGTCTAAATATTGGAGCATTTTCCCTATATTTTATTCAGTGTACTTTATAGATTCTGGTCTGATCTCAGGGTTTTTGACCCACATCGAAATTACTTTTGTATAAGGTGTAAGATATAATTTTTTCATGCGGTTATTCCGTTTTCATAGCACCATTTGTTGAAGAGGCAGACTTCACTCCATTCACATTCTCTGTTCCTTTGTCAAATATTCGCTGACCACATACATTGGTATTAGTCTTTATTTTTAATTTTTTTAAAATTTCATTTATATTTTTCTTTTTATATTTATTTATTGAATCACTGTGGGGAAAATTACTAAGGTTTCAGATTTAAGTCTCGATCATACAATGATCAAACACCTTTCCCTTCACCAGTACTCATTTTTCACCACCAAGAACCCCAGTATACCCCCCTCCACCCCTCCAAATGCCTGTGAAGCAGATGATTTCTACTCAACTCTTCTCTACATTGATTACATTCATTATTTCGAAAAAAGATGCACCATTAATGTTTAGAATATCCCCCCAAACAATCAGAATTGCTGAAAAGGCATTGTGAAATATTTTTTTTCTATAGCTGGTTATGAAAATCATATAATGTCACGAGGCCATGATTTTGGACTTCTGCAAAGAGCCAGATAATTACAAGATTGGTTTCTGTGTATCTGGTGTTATGGCCATGCCAGAGAGCCGCTCGTGGGGGGTAACTCGTGACCTCGGTAGGGCATGAAGGACGTGCCGGTATCGCCCCCCTTCCCATGAGACTGCAGTTGCCCCATCACCGCTGGCTTGTACCTGGCTTTCCTATAAGCTCTGAGGCAGCAGCCACCTTGCTGCCGGTGGGAGGAAAGGTGGAAGGGAGCAACACCCTTTCCCTCCCGGGTAGGCATGGTGCCGTAGTTTAATGCATGGTCCATTCACTTTTCTGCCACAAGCTTCCAGGCTCTGGATTAAGTCCTTTTGCCTCTGGATCCATAGCTGAGCCAGAGAGCTTCTCGTTGGGGGTAACTCGTGACCTCGGTAGGGCGTGAAGGAAGAGCCAGTACTGCCCCCCCTTTCCATGAGACAGCAGTTATCCCGTCACTGCTGGCTCAAACCTGGCTTTCCAATAAGCTCTGAGCTGCCAGCCTTCTTGTATGCAGTCCAGATGCATTTCTGCCAAAAGCCGCTGGGTCAAGATTTGTTTCTGAGTCTCCAGTATCATGACCATTAATTGGCTTGATCAGGAGCCAGAGAGGCCATTTGTAGGCGGCAACTCAGGGTCTTGTTGGGATGTGGAGAAATAGTCGGTTCCATCCCCATGTGGTGAGGCCCCATGTGTCTCGTCACTGCAGGTCCAAACCTGACTGTCCCGTGGCATCTGGAGGATGGTGGTCACCAGGCCGCCAGGGGGAACAGGCCAAGGCACGAAACCCACTCCCCCCTGGAGTGGCCCAGCGCCAGTAACCTACTGAAGGAACAGGCCGTATTTCTGCCAAAAGCCTTTGGGTTCCGAGATTCATTTCTGAGTCTCTGGGATCATGGCCATTTAGCAGTTCGATTAGGAACCAGAGAGGCCATGCCTCCAATTATATAGCTAAGCTGGAGGTGGTTTGTGGGTGTGTCTCCCACATACCTAATTTTTGGCCATTTACTTTCTTGTAAACTTTACCCCAAGTTTTTGGGGTCTGGCCAAAGGCACAGTAGCAATTTTGGGGTATCTGAAAGTCTGACATTGCCATCAGGCTGCTGATGTACTCACCTCATAGGTACATATTGTTCTGTTGGCGGCACCATACCACCGTTATTAGTCTTTAGATGTTCAGAACAAACCCATTAACTAGAGAGTCTATTTTTATTCAAGGACCATGGCATTTTACCATGATATTTTGATCTCTATTGTATTATAGTATAATTTTATAATAGGTATTGAGGTACCTACCCAGTTGTTTAGTTTTCAGTATGGCTTTGACTATTTCGAATCTCTTCTGATTGCATACAAATTTTATTACTGATCCTTGAAAAATGTCATCTGAATTTGGGTGGGGATTGTGTTTAACCTATGTGGTAGTTTAGGTGGTATGGTCATTTTGATAAGATTTGCTCTTCCAATCCATGAGTATGGAATAGTTTTTCATTTCCTAAGAACTTCTATCTCTTTATTAACTGATGCAAAATTCTCACCATATAGATATCCCAGCTCTTTATTAAGTATACACTATTTTAAATAAGATAGACTCTTTGCATTATAGTAAGACCTCTCTTTAAGAAGCAATTAAAGGGGGCTAATTTTAAGCCCCTAGACCAAAATAAGAGGTACCAACTGGTATCTAAAACTCTTATGTTAAATTAGCTTTTGAAGGCACATGAGAAAATGGTCTACATCATTAATCATCTGCAGATGCAGATCATAATGAGATATCATCTCACACCACAGAAACTTGCCCACATCCAAAAGAACTAAAGCAACTGCTTTTGACACAGATGTGGGCAGAAAGGGACTCTTTCACTGCTGGTGGGAATGCCAACTGGTTCAGCCCTTTTGGAAAACAGTATGGACGATTCTCAAAAAATTAGAAATTGAGCTCCCAGCAATACCACTTCTGAGAATATATCCCGGAGAGGCAAAAAAGTATAGTCCAAGTGACATCTGCACTTGTATGTTCATTGCTGCAGTGTTTACAATAGCCAAAATCTGGAAAAAACCGGAATGCCCAAGAACAGATGATTGGTTAAAGAAACTTTGATACATCTACACAATGGAATACTATGTAGCTGTTAGAAAAGATGAAGTCATGAAATTTGCATATAAGTGGATCAACATGGAAAGTATCATGTTAAGAGAAATGAGTCAGGAGGAGAGAGACAGACAGAAATATTGCACTCATCTGTGGAATATAAAGTAACAGAATAGGAGACTAACACTCAAGAATAGTATAGATAAGGACCTGAATGTTTGCCCTCCGACTTGGAGGCCAGTCTCACAAGCTGGAAGAAAAGGCAGCTCAGACAGGGAACACCAAGTAAAGGGTGCCTGGAGGACCCGCTTGGGTTAGGAGATGCTGAAAATAGAGTATAGACCCAACAAGATGGCCACTCAATACCTCTATTGCAAACCTCAATATCCGAAAGGAGAGAGAGAGAGAGAGAGAGAGAGAGAGAGAGAGAGAGAGAGAGAGAGAACAAATGTGAATTCCCTGCCACAGAGGCGGGGTAGGGAGGGGTATGGAGTTGGGTTGGGTGAGAGGGATACTGGGAACATTGGTGGTGGAGAATGGGCACTGGTGGAGGGATGGGTATTCGATCACTGTATGACTGAAACACAAGCAGGAAAGTTTGTAAGTCTGTATCTGTACCTCACTGTGATTCACTAATAAAAATATAATAAAATAAAATATTCTTGGGTAAAAATAAATGAATAGATAATCTTTTGAATCACCATGAGATAGACCATCACAAAACTTTTTATTATTGGGTTTTGTTCGTACAATGTTCCAACACCCATCCCTTCACCAAAGTACATTTTCCACCACCAATAGTCTCAGTTTCTTTCTCATCACCTCCCTCCCCTCACCTGCCTTTATGGAAGTCACCTTTCTTCTTTTTCTCTCTCTGCTTTTGTGCAATACAATTTGCATTACAGGTACTAAGAGGTCATCATGCTTGTTCAGGGTGTTCAGTAATTTTATCGGATTCGATTTATTAAGGCTTTCTCTCTCTGTGTTTCTTGTGAATGTTGCTAGTGGTTTATCTATCTTATTTATTTTCTCGAAGAACCAGCTCTTGGTTTCATTGATCTTTCGGATTGTTTCTTTGTTTTCCATGTCGTTGATTTCTGCTCTAAGTTTTATGATCTCTTTCCTTCTGCCTGATTTAGGCTCTTTCTGTTGATCCTTTTCTAAGGTCTTGAGCTGTGAGGTCAAGTTGTTTATGTGCATCGATTCTACAGTCCTAAGATATGCTTGCAGAGCTATAAATTTTCCCCTTAATACAGCTTTCGCTGCATCCCGTAAGTTCTGGTAGTTTGTGTCTTCATTCTCATTTGTTTCCAGGTATCTTTTGATTTCGTCCTTGACTTCGTTCTTGACCCACTCATTGTTCAGCATCGAGTTGTTTAATTTCCAGGTGTTTGATTTTGTTCTCCGTGTCAGTGTGTGATTCACTTCTATCCTCAGTGCATCATGGTCTGAAAAGATGGCTGTTACTATTTCTATCTTCCTGATTCTGTTGAGGTATGTTTTGTGTCCTAGGACATGGTCTATTTTGGAAAATGTTCCGTGCACACTGGAGAAGAATGTGTATTCTTTCTTTTGGGGGCGTAAAGCCCTGTATAGGTCTATAAGCCCTTTCTCTTCTATTTCTTCTTTCAAAGCCAATAATTCCTTGCTGGGTTTTGTTCTTGTTGATCTATCCAGAGTTGATAAGGCGATGTTGAAGTCTCCAAGTACTATTGTGTTGATAGCGATGTCCTCCTTAAAATCTGTTAGCAGTTGTTTTAGATATTTAGCTGTTCCCTCATTAGGTACGTATACATTTAAGAGTGTGATTTCTTCCTGCTGTATGTATCCCTTGATGAAGAGAAAATAGCCTTCACTGTCCCTTCTAATCTTTTTCAATGTGAAATTAATGTTTTCGGATACTAGTATGGCCACCCCAGCTTTTTTGAAGGAGCTGTTTGCTTGCAGGATTGTTTTCCATCCTTTGACTTTGAGTCTGTGTTTGTTCTGGCTGTTGAGATGAGTTTCTTGTAGGCAGCAGAATGTTGGGTTCTGTCTCTGTATCCATTTTGCCACTCTGTGTCTCTTGAATGGTGAATTTAGACCATTGACATTGAGAGAGAATGGTTATGGGGTTTTGTGTCATTTTCTGTGGGTGTGTTGTGGTTGTAGGGTTTGTCTTGTCTTATAGTAGCCCCTTTAGGCCTTGCTTTAGGTTTGGTTTTGAGTCTATGAAGTTCCTGAGCTGCTGTTTATTTAGAAAATAGTGTACTGTTCCTTCGATTTTGAGGGAGAGTTTAGCCGGATAGAGTATTCTTGGTGAAGCATTCATTTCAGTGAGTTTTTTGACTATATCTTGCCACTGCCTTCGGGCTTGCAGGGTTTCCTCTGATAGGTCTGCTGTGAATCTAAGGGGTGCTCCTTTGTATGTGATTTCCTTCTTTGCCCTTGCTGCTTGCAGTATTGTGTCTCTATTGACAGCATCAATCATTCTATCTATGATATGTCTTGGAGTGTTTTTGTTGGGGTCTCTTTTAGCTGGCACCCTTCGGGCTTCTTGAACCTGAATGGCTGCATTGCGGAGCTCTGGGAATTTTTCAGCAATGATTTGTTTTACGGTGTTTTTTTATCGGAAAGCACAGTTTGAGTAAATCTTTTTAACTGTGACAGCTTTAGGCTTTGGAAGTGACTTCTGGATTTTCTGGATGTACAGAGAGGTGGGGGAAGGTATCCCATCCCAACCTTGAGAAATAATGGAGATTCAAGTCACAAAATCCACATACTCAAATTTTCAGCAGACTAATACCTCCTGAAATGGTGGAGTCCGGTTGGGGTCATAACAGCAATTTTGGATTGTGGGAGCCAGTGGTTGCAGAGGGCTCTGTTTGGGTGGGCACTGAGCTAACCTTCCCTCCAATATACCCTAGTCTATTCAGCTTTTGTGGGTCCGAAAATAACAGACTTGTCTCTTTCAAGATTTATTTCTGAGTCTCTACAGTGATGCTGGTAGAAGACCTTAAATGGTGGCACTGCAGTTGCTTACTGCAGTGTCTTAGTGACTTACAGTACTTTAGAAGTATAGGGAAAAGGGGGTCAGTAGCTCAAATCAATTCTGACCATGAGCAAGCCTGGATATTTCAGTCACAAAACCCGCATAGCTGAACTTTCAGATTAATATCTCGGTGTGTCTGTCCTAAGATTGTGGAGTCTGGCAGGGGACATGGAAGCGATTTTGAATTTTGGGAACAAGCAGCTACCAGGGGCTCTGTTTGGCCAGGCACTGGGGTAACCCGCCCCTTACAATGTTCTCCATATGTTCAGCTCTGTGTAGGTTCGAGAATAACTGATTTTTGATCTCTTTCAAGATTTATTCATAGATCTCTGAATTGCAAGTGTCTGTGATCTAAGAGTGCAACACAAATGTGAAAGTTCAGCAAAGCTATATTTTTCACTAAGCACAGAGTCCAGATACTGACCAATCGGTCAGGGCTGTCTCCCTAGAGAGTGTGTTCCCCTATCTCTCTGAGTTCCTTTTATACCCCCAACCCTGTCTCAACCGACCTATTCCCTGATCAATGGACCTCAGAGCTGTTGGGAACTTTATGACTCAGGGGTTGGCTACCTTTTCCTGGGTCTGCTATTTCAGTTATTTCCTTCTCTTCCCCTACTGGTCCCCCAACTCCTGAGATTGGCAAGTCATTTCAGCTAGATGGGCCCTAATAAAGCAAGGCAGATAAATGAGCTTTTATGGCTGAGCCAGAATTCGTATGTGGGCATGACTCCCACACACCTAACTTTTTGGTGTTTCATTTCTTGAAAAACTTGGTCCTGAGTTGTTGGAGTCTGGCCAAAGGCACAGAAACGATTTTAGGGTATCAGGATGTCTGAAGGCAAAAATGTGAAATTTCAGCAAAGTTGATGCACTCTCCCTGCAGGTCGAGATCACCCTGCTGGTGGTACCATGCTCCCTTAGCCTCCATGGCCATGGCAGCAGAAGCCCTGGCAAGTACTAGGACCTGAGTTAGAGCTGCTACCATTCATTGCTTTAGCATTCTTGGTGGGCCATAGACACCAGTCCATCAGAGTCTGACCAGGTGGCACACACCCCCATCCTGAGTCTCCAGAAAGTTGATGTTTAGGGAGCTTTTCCCCATAATATGCTTTGGGCAGCATGGGCTGGACCAGGGAAAAATGGTGATTTGCCCCACAGGATGAAAATCACCATGGCCTCATAGTGGGAACCCAGGGTGGCACCTCAACTCTGGGATTCATGCTCTGTGGTGGTGCAAAATTGGACCAGAAGAGCCCCATTCAGATAAGTTAAAACTCTGCTGCCACAGATAGCACTGAGAGCTGTGGTAGATCATCTGACAGTCACACTGCTGCCATCGTCACAAATCCCACTCTTGGTCAGTGCTCCAAGGTGGGTGATCAGCTGATTTCTTTTAATGTTGCTTTCCCGGAGACAGAATATCTAAGGAGCATCTACATTCATCAACACAGAATTTTTTTACCCCATTGGCAGTTGAGAGCACTGAGAGTTGCCATCTCCTTTTAAGTTCTGGTGCTTGCTGCTGCACTGCCATGGTCCATGCCATAGCTAAAACTCTTAAAGATCATTTAGTTTCAGCTCCAGTTTCAGCAATACCTAATCTATATAAGCCTTAGATGTAGCTGAAAATAATGTGCGGCACTCTGTCTCTTAACCCAAAATCTGTGTGAAACTCCTAGTTCTGTAACCTATTTATCTAAACAGTGTGGCCTATTTACCCAAACATGCCTGCCTGCATGTGGTCTGCATGCCTCCAAGAAGTGGTAGAAGAGTAAGCAAAAATTCCTCTAGTACAACCACTACAAGTCCAAACACCCCATAAAGTTTAGAGTATGCCTGAAATAAAAGGCTATTAATGACTGACAGGTAGGAGACTGACAAGATAACAAGCCCTACTGTTAGAATCTCCAGGAGTGACTCTTAGGGCTTGTTAGACATTTAATTTAGCAACCTTTACTTCTCTCCTTGAGGAAGCCTGTGAAAGTAGAGATCACTTGTTTACAGAGGTATTCAAACAAGTATATTCTTGTAGGTCTGATTTAAGAGACAGCCCTTCAGATAATCCAGAAAAAACTTGGTTTGTTGATGACTATAGCCTAGTTAATACAGGTAATCAAACAATTACACATGCTTGTGAGTCTGACCAGGATAATGGAAAAAAAACCTTCCCAGGGGGAACTTCCGCACAATAATCAGGTTGAATTGCTTTCATTCAAGCCTGTAAATTGGTTGAAATACTTAGGACAAATATCTATACTGATTCTAAATATTTTTTCTTAGTCTTACATGCTTATTCCACAATGTTGAAGGAAAAAAGTCTATTTAACAGGAATCAGGGCAATCCCCCAAATAAATAACAGTTATGCACTACAAAGGACCATCAAAAATGGGACACTGAGATAATCGAAGGAAATCATAAGGCAGATGTTGTAGCTAGAAAATCAATCCTTAGTTCTTGTTCAATTTTGGGACTTACATACCACCCAGAAAAGGTGTCTATTGTCAGAATACTCGAAAGAAGATAAGCAATGGATATTGCACAAGATTTTCAAAAGGCAACTAATAATGGTTCATCGAGGAATGAAAAATACTTACTCATGACCAAATGCAGTGGGAAAGTTTTAAATTTCATGCATTCCCCACTTAGAAAGAGATGATTTAATGTTAGCAACGTTAGTGAAACTATTTTCTACAGAAAGATGCTAAATAGGACAGTAAGAGAAGTAACTAACAGTTGTGTTTTGTGTGCTACTAATGAATATGATGGTGATTCTAAGCCTCCTATCCTGGCACCACTTTTTCAGCATCTAGGTATCTACACAGGAGAGAATTGGTCATTTGACTTGGCACACATGCCTAAATGCTCAGGGTACAAATATTTATTGGTTCATATTGACAGCTTCGCTGGGTGGGTAGAAGTTTTCCCCATCTGTACTGAGAAAGTCAGAGAAGTATATAAAGAGTTACTTAAGTAATTCATAGATTTTGCTTACTCAGGTCACTACAGACTAAAAATGGTATCTTCTTTCACTTCTAAAATTACTCAAAAAAATACTCAAGACTTAGCCTGTGATTTAAAAATAAATTATCAGCTCCACACAGCCTGTCACCCCCATTGATAGATAAAAGTGGAGACATTCAGCCTCTTTTTCAAACCACAACACCCAAAATGAGTGAGAGGAAAAAAGGGTATGCCCTGCCACAGAGGCAGGGGTGGGATGGGGGGAATGGGGGATGGGAGGGATACTGGGATCCATGGTGGTGGGAAATGGGCACTGGAGGAGGGATGGGTATTTGATCATTGTATAATTGAAACCCAAGCACAAAAATTTGTAAGTCTACAACTATACCTAATGGTGTCTCACTAATAAAAATTTTTTAAAAAGTGGAGACATTTAGTTACACCCTAAAAAGATATTGGGAAAATTAGCAACAAAATTAAGCCTTACCCTCACTCTTGCCTGTAGTTCTTCTCAGATACAGAAAAGTTCTACAGGCATAAATTTAGCCCCTTGAGCTTTATGAGGTTGGACATCTTATCAGACCCAGAGAGCTTAAGACTGGCTAAAAGGAAGGGACCTTACCAAGATTTCTTAAGCACTCTCCATGGCTATAAAACCTAATGGAATTTCTAGCTGAGTTCAACTTTACAGAATAATACCAGTACAATCCATGCATCCAGTGATCAAACTTTGACAGACTTTGACAGAAAGTGAATCAGACTATTGGATAGCTATGAAACCATTGAGGTATTGAAACTCCTCTCTAAGAAAATGTTATACTGAACAACTTTTGCCTGTTAACTTTGAACATACTTTTACAGTGAAAGCAAAAAAAAATTCTTTTGCAACACATTTACAAGTATGTAAAAGAAGCAATAAAACTGCTGTAGTCATTGTCTTGCTAAAATGCTCTGTCTTCCCAAGTATAGAGAAAAAGGTTTTTTACTTCAGTTATAATTATGTTTTCTCTTTTCAGACTTTCAGACAGACAACCCTGAAACCCATTGCCTGGGTCCATTAACACTAAGATATCCTGAAATATTGCTCCTTTTCATAGGCTGGATCTGTGTGCATTTGTCTACATGGAGAAGTTACAAAAAATGGGCCTTCACCCATGTTTTCTTGAATGATTTAAGGAGGTAAAATCTGTAAGGAGGAAAGGTTGCAAGCAGAAAGATATGGGGACCTCAGTAATGCATATTGCACATATCTTAAACCTAAACCAGTTCAATGACTTGGAGACTTTTGACATAAAGGACCCATGCTATTAGTCCAAGAAAGCCATTTGAGATGTATAATTCCAAGTCAAGTGCAAGAAGCTTCCTGAAAGGGGAGTGGATCTCCTGGGAGGAGGCACTTCAACACTACAACTAGTGTTCAGCATACAACTAAGACCAGGTGAAAAAAATTATAAAGATCATCACTTGATCACTTGATCACTTGACATCCCGTTACTCATCGATTCACTCGAGCGGGCGCCAGCAGCATCTCCATTCATCCCTGTTGTGTGCTACATGTAGCCCAATGGCAAGGAACACGAAGAGCCTCAAATCGATAGTTCAGGGTCTTGACGAAGAAGTCTGACCATCTCATAGGTGGGTGGCCATGTGATCTTTTGACATCCTGTGGAATCCAGTCGGTAATGGCTCTAGTTCAATGGTCATCTCCAAATCTCATTACGTGTCCAGCCCATCTGAATTTCGACTCCTTGGCAAATGAGACAGCGTCCCTGATTCTTGACCATTGACAAAGGTCGGGACTTCGGATTCTTTCTCTCATTTGAGTGAAGCGTGATACTCCAAGCTTAGCTTTTTCGATTCCTCTTTGGGAGACGCGAATGGTGTTCTCATCAAGTTTGCATAGGGTCCAGGTCTCTGAGGCGTATGTTAATGCAGGAAGAACAGTGGAATTGAAGAGATGTGCCTGAAGCCGAAGGTTCTTTGTCCTCTGAGCTATTTCTTCGACGTTCTTGAAGGTATTCCAAGCTGCTCTCTTTCTCCTGCGCAACTCAGGTGCCAGGTCATTCGTTATGTTGACTTTTCGACTTAGGTACACATAACTGCTGCATTCGGAGATGTTTGTCCCATTGAGAGTGAATGGAACGTCAGGAATGAGACCATTTCTCATAAACATTGTCTTCCTAAGATTCAACTGTAGTCCGACATTTCCACACTCATGGTCGAAGTCAGCCAGCATTTGTGCCTCTTGGCTAATGTTTGGTGTTATAAGAACGATGTCATCAGCGAAGCGGAGGTGGTGGAGTTGCCGATCATCTATCTTCACTCCCATTCCTTCCCATTCAAATTGTCGCATGACGTTCTCGAGGGTTGGCACTGAAGAGTTTCGGTGAAATATTATCACCATGCCGCACCTCTCTCTTGACATCAATGATCACCTCCCTGTAGAATGGTGAGATCCTGGTAGTGAATCCGCAATAGAGCTCACAGAGGATCCTGATGTATTGACTTTGAACGCCCTGTTTGGCTAGGGCCTCAATGACCGCTTCAGTCTCAACAGAATCGAAAGCCTTCTTTAAATCAATGAACGTTAGGTGGAGCGGCAGCTGGAACTCCCGAGAAACCTCAAAGAACTTGGTTATGGTGTGGATATGGTCGATTGTGCTAAATCTTTTTCGGAAACTGGCTTGCTTGCATGTTTGTTTTCATCTAGTGTTCTACTAATCCTATTCAGGATGACTTGAGTGAACAGCTTAATAGATTACAGACAACAGGCAGATTGGGTGGTAGTTGCCAATGTCGTGGATGTCTCCCTTCTTGCACAGTAGTACAGTCCTGCTGGTTTTCCACTGGGATGAAACCTTGCATTCAGACAGGTAGCATGTGAAGAGATAAGCCAGTATATTGATGAGTACTGATGGCAGGTTCTTCAGGTGTTTGGGTCTGACCTTGTCTGGGTGAGGTGCTATTCGATTCTTTACCGACGAAATGGTGTGTCAGATTTCAGAAGGGAGAACTGTGAGAATGACATATCCATCCTGCGGAATTTGGTGTGTGGGCAGGTGGATGTGGCTATCAAAGAGATCCGAATAGAAGTCATGGATAATCTTCTCCATTGCCCTTCTGGAAGATGTGATAGATCCATCAGGATATTGAAGGGCAGTCATCTTGGTCTTGTAGTTGGCAAAGGACAGGCGGGCATAGCAAATGCTTTTTCCAGCTTCTGCTGCATCTGCCAGCACTGCTGCTCTTCTCTCTTTGAGGTATTCCTTTATTGCATCTCTGCACTGCCTTGCAAGCTCAGACGTTCGCTTGCAGTTGCCTGAGACTTGCGCCAAGCCACGTTGGTGAATGAGCTCAAGAGTTTTCAAAGACAGTCGGCTTTTTGTGGCTATCTCTCTCTTGGCCTTCCTCGCACAATCATGGAGGTGCTGAACCAGTCGATCGTATTCCTCATCAATGTTGTCAACAACGGTATCTTTCCATGTTTCTGCAATAGTGCCAAAGAGCTCCCTGTTGGTGGTCGTTCTGGGAGTTCTCTTCTTAAACTTTACAGCTCTTTCTCCCCGCTCTGTGAAGTAGAATTTTGCATGAAGGAGACGGTGGTCTGATCCCGTTTGGAATTTTGGGACAACACCGACATCGGTCAAGCAAAACCATCGATTTAATATGATGTGGTCAATTTCATTGTGGAATCATCCACCAGGAGACTCCCATGTCCAACGTTTAGATTCGGCCCTCTGGAATTGTGAGTTACCATGCATGGTCTTGGTCGACATGATGAACTCTGACAGTCTCTCATCCTGTTTATTCCATTCTAGGCCATGGGTCCAGATGTGGAGTTCTTCAGCTGATCTTCTCAGTCCTATCTTGGCATTAAAATCACCGACAATTATCTTGTAGAAGGTGTGGTCTTCTTCATAGAACTTCTCCAACTCCCTGTAGAACTTCTCAATTTCTTCTTCATCATAATTGAATGTTGGTGCATAGACAACAAAGATAGAAACTACCGGCAGTGATCCACATCTATTCAAGTGAAATCATCTGATTCGGGCTGTTAGGCATTTGAATGAATCAATGTTTATGGCCAAGTTCGTGTTGACAAGGACACCGATACCACCGACATCTCTTTTGTCGCATGTTCCAAGAAACAGTTCTTCCCCAGTGTCAAAAACGGTATGATGTGATTGACGCCTTCTCGTCTCAGTCAGACCAATGATATAATACTTGATCTTTCGCGCTTGCACCATCAAGTCCTCAATGGATTAATCCGATGCCAGTGTACGTGCATTAAAGTACAGACAGTCATTTTTGTCCTTTGTTTTTGCAGCCTAGGTCGGCCCTGAGATTTTATGAGCCTCTCCTTCCTCATCTTTCTTTACACTGCCATATTGGTGGCTCTTTCACGGTCAGGAGAATGGGACCCATTGTAAAGATCATCATATTTTAAAAAGAGTCCCAAGCTCTTTGGAGCTCCAAGCTCCCCCTTGATAACCATCCTAGCAATGGAGTTGGAGGGAGAAATTTGGGAAAGTACATACAAACTAGACTTGAACATGCTTGTGTTGGTGCCAGGTGGAAATGAGATCCAAAATAAGAAAACTACAAACAAAAATCACATTAATAAAAAAAAATCGGTAAATGAAACAAAAAACTCAAATGGATGCCCTCAACAGCAGAGTAAGAACAGTTAAAGATAAAATCATTGAACTTGAAACCTCAGGAAACAGCAAAATATGGAAAAACGAACTCAAAATATTACAAACTCAGACAAGAGAACCATAGTGTGAATTCAAGGAGAACAACATAAGTTTCATCAGAGGTCCAGAGGTACAGGGAGATAACCTCAATGAGATAGTAACAATCAAAACTTCCTGACGCTGGTGCAGGCCTCCAGTGTGCTTGGGTTTGGAGTGACCCTTTGCATTTCTACAGTGCTTGCAAGAATAAGATGAAATGGTTTGAGGCTTTGCCCTGTTCTATCCAGAGCAAGGTTATAGAAATTACACAGAACTGCAAAAAAGTAATAATAAAACAAAATAAAAAATACAAACAAAAGAAAAAGGTTCCAGAAGCTGGATAACACAGACATCCAGGTTCAAAGATCTGGTTACTCCAAGGTAACCAGCTAAAATAAATCTTTCAGAAATTCCCTGGTAGCTGTACTAGTATCCAACGACAGATTTCAGACTGAAAAACATTAATATAAGAGACAGTGTAAGGTTATTTCTTTTTTCATTATATTTTTTATTGAATCACCATGAGATACACAATAACGATGTTGCTCATGATTGAGTTTAAGTCATACAATGTCCCATCACCCATCCCTTCACCAGTGTACATCTCCCATCACCATCAATGTTCCCAGTTTCATACACGCTCCCTTCCCTGCAGCCTACATCTGTGGCAGGCACTTCTATTTTCTCTCTCTTTCTCTTTCTATTGGTGTGTGTGTGTGTGTGTCTTTCTTTACTTTTGGGCATAATGGTTTGCAGCACATATACTGAAAGCTTATCATGTTTGTCAATTTACCTACTCTCAACACTCAGTTCTTGTACAGAGTGATCATTTCCAGCTATCTTTTGGCATAGTGGTCTCTTTTCTATCCTAGGTGCCCTGCCCCAGACATAACATGTGTTCACCACTTGTTACCAGAAGAATACTTAAAACTACTGCTAATAGACTTCAAAGGGACATTGGTAGCAACATAATAGGAATTGTATACTTCAACACCACTTTTACGTCTCTTGACAGATCACCTATACTAAAACTCAGCAATAAAATACTGGCTTCGAAGGATGAAGTGGAAGAGAGAGTGCTAATAGATACATACAAGGCTTTTCATCAATCAAAAGCCAAATACACATCAGTGCAGCTTGAATTGAATATTTTTCAAGATAGACCATATACCCCCAAAACTCCATAAAATTAAGAGGATAGAAATTCTATCAACTATCTTTTAAGACCATAATGCACTGAAAATAGAATTAAATGGCACACAGAAATGCAGAATTTAACACCTATAAATTAAACAGTTCAATACTGAACAACATGTGGATTAGAGAATAAGTCAAAAAGAAAATCAAAGAATTCCTGGAAACAAATGATAATGAGAACACTAGCTACCAGAACTCGTGGGACACAGACAAAAACAGTGTTAAGAGGAAAGATCATAGCTCTGCAAGCATTCATCAGGATGGAAGAAAAGTCCCACATAAGTAACTTGACATCACAGTTTAAGATCTATGAAAATGTCCAAAAATGAAAAGGAGCCAAAACAAGGCAGGAGAAAGAAAATAATAAAACTTACAGCAAAAAATAGCGAGTTGAAATTCCCCTTCCCCCCAAAAATACAAAAGAGCAATGAAACCAAGAGCTGGTTCACTGAGAAAACAAACAAGCTCGACAAACAACAGCAACACTGACAAAAAGGAGAGAGAAAACCTTAATAAACCAAAACCAGAAATGGAAGGATGAATTGAATATTCACAACAGAATATCACAACAGAATATCACAACAGAAATTAGAAGGATCATCAAAGATTAATCTGAGAATCTATATGCCATGAACCAAGTGAATCTTGAAGACGTGGATAAAATCCTGGATTCCTTTAATCACACAAGGCTAAACCAGGGAGATTTGGAATACCTGAACAGACCTTTCTCTATTGAGAAAATTAAAATGATAATCAAAGGTCTTGCTCAAAACAAAAGCCCTGGTCCAAATGGATTCTGCACTAAATTCTACAAAACCATTTAAGAGGACCTACTGCTAATAGTTTTCAGACTTTTCCGGGAAAATGAATAAAGACAAGAAACAAAGAAACAAAAACACAACCAAAGGGCTTCTATGAGGCAAATATCACTCTGATACCCAAAGGAGACAGAGATATCACAAAAAAATAAAACTAAAGGCTGATGTCCGTATTTAACACAGATGCAAAGATCTTCAACAAAATACTAGCAAAGAGAATTCAACTCATCATAAAAATCATAGACCATGACAAGACCATCACCATCATAAAAATCATGATCATCCCAGAGATTAAAGGATAGTTTAACATTTGCAACTCAATCAACATATATTAATGAAACAAAAATATGATTGTAACAATAGATGCATAGAAACGTTTGGCAAGTTGCAACACGATTTCCTGATTAAAAAACACTCAAAATGGGAGTAGAAGTAACTTTGCTCAATATAGTCAGAGCCGTCTACCACAAGCCCACAGAAAGCATTATCCTCAATGGAGAAAAACTGAAAATCTTCCCTCTAAGATCAAACACAAAACAAGGTTGCCAGCTCTTGCCACTTCTATTCAATATAGTACTGGACGTACTTGCCATAGTAGTTAGGCAGTAAAAAGATATCAAGGACCTCAAGATAAGAAAGGAATGAATGAAGCTTTCACTATTTGCAGATGCCATGATATTAAGAAATTCCTAAAGACTCTACAAAAATCTCCTAGAAATTATAGATTTTTACTACAAAGTGGAAAGTTCCAAAATCAATATCCAAATGTTCATGGCTTTCCTATATACAAATAATTAAAGAGAAGAAAGAGATATTAAACAAAACAACTCCATTCACAATAGTGCCTCAGAAAATCCAGTACCTCAGAATAAGATTACCTAAGGAAGTAAAGAACCTATAAAAAACAAATACAAAACACTACTTTGAGAGATAAAAGCTGGCACAAGAAAAAGAGATAAAAGACATCCCTGTTCATGGATTTTGAGGATTAATATTGTCAAAATACAATACCTCAATAATAAAATCTGAATCCATAGGGCTGGAGTGATAGCCCAGAGGGTAGGGCGTTTGCCTTGCATGCAGCCAACCCGGCTGACCTGGGTTGGATTCCTGTTACCCTCTCGGAGAGCCCGGCAAGCTACCAAGAGTATCTTGCCCACACGGCAAAGCCTGGCAAGCTACCCGTGATGTATTCAATATGCCAAAGACAGTAGCAACAAGTCTCACAATGGAGTCGTTACTGGGCCCACTCTAGCAAATCGATGAAAAATGGGAGGACAGTGACAGTGACAAGGGCCATCAAAGAAAATGTAGCAGAACCCTCCATGTCATTGAAATTAAAGTCATCTTCAAAGACAAAACACCACTAAACAAGCAAGGGGAAGGAAACATAAACAAATGGGACTACATTAAACCAAGAAACATCTGCACCTCAAAAGAAATGGTGACCTTAACATTGTTAAAATGGCAATACTCACCAATGCATTATAGAGGTTCAATTCAGTCCCTATATGAATTGCATGACATTTTTCAAAGAAATAGACCAAACACTCCTGAAATTCATATGGAATTATAAATCCCCACAAATATCCAAAGTGATCTATGAGAGAAAGAAGATGGGAGCCATCACCTTCTGCAACTTTAAATTGTACTAGAATGGTAGTAATTAAAATAGCATGGTATTGGAATAAAGACAGACCCAGAGACCCATGGAATAGAGCGGCGTATCCTGACATAGACCCTCAAATTTTGATAACTTAATCTTTGAAAAAGGAGAAAAATAAGAAGTAGAGTAAGGAAAATCTCTTCAATGTGAATAAAACTAGGAAGCTACATGTAAAAATTGAACCCAGACCTCTTTCTAACACCACACATAAAAGTCAGATCAAAATGGATTAAAGATCTCAGCATCAGACGTCAGTTCATAAGTTAGATGGAAGAAAACTCAGGTAAAACCCTACATGATATTGAAGATAAAGTTATCTTCAAAGATGATACAATATTAAGCAAGCAAGTGGAAGCAGAGATGTCACATCTCAAGAGGATGCAAGAAATGGGATGACACAGTGCAATCAGGAAGCAACAGATGACTACACGTCCAGCATGCAGCGTCTTTATTCCAAATTTTCAATGGTTATATACTACGATCAGAAAAACAATTTCCTACTAATAATAACAACAATCATCGTATTGCAATAAATCACATAACACATTTCCTCCTTTATCAATGACGTACAATCATTTACTAGTTAATTTGTTAACTACCATAGTGCATCAAGGTGCCAGCCTAGAGATGCAAGACCGGGGCCATTCTCAAGTTGGGGAGGCACAATAAGTTCCTTTTGCTCAATGACTGCACTTCTACAGTCCAATCCCAGACCTGAGTTTAGCCCACAGTCACCATCTCAAGGGGCTCAGGCTGTCTTCTAACAACTCCTCCTGTTTCATTTTTTAACATGGCTAAACAATGCACAATGGGAAGACTTTAATCAAATTAACGTTTAACACAACAATAACCAATATTTATTACAATAATAACGAATAGTAGGGTATTCTCACCAATTAATTGAGTTCTGCTTTGTATTCGGTATGGGGATCCATTCCGGCCAAGGCAGTAGATATACCTTCTTCAAGGCCATCAAAGTTAGAATATGGTAATAGAGTGGCAAATGCTTCCACAGCCTGTTGTTGAAGGCTATGAACACTAAGGAAATATTGGTGGCAATTTCTTGCAAATGATATTTAATTTGATCCCACTGTTCTGTCATATTTTTTGCCTTTACCGAGTAATGCAAAAGGTGGTAGCATTCCAGTCATAGTGCAGCATTACCTGCTGCTGAATAGCAACAAATTGGTCTCCTAACCATTGAAAATCCTGTTGTAATTCACCCACATTCTGGCCTAATTCCTCATCTATACAAACTTATTGGTTCCATAATGTAAGAGAAGCTTGAGTTCTGCACATAGTCAGGTGTCTGGATGGCAGTATGAAAGGCCATTCCAGTGATAGTGACTGTAGTGGTAATGGCAATAAGTTCTATCACACCTGAAATAACCCTACCGATGAATCTGTGGGTTCTATGTGGCAGCTTTCCCATGACCTTAAAAATCAATTTAGCCACTGGAGATTCTTCCCAGGGTCTATTCAGCTGTACTGGTAGCCAGATATGTGTATGTGCCTTCATAATCATAATATAATTCCTACTCTTATTAAAGAGTATAGAAGCATTCAAACAGGTATAAAAAGAACATGGACTAGAAGTTACACATTTTAAAACATGTTCGAAGCTCTATAGCCCTAACGCTACAGCAAAGGCATGCAAACACAAGCTTGGAAATGGAAAGATTACACTTAAACCAATAATGAGACATAGCGTCTTTGTACCAAAGAAGTAGTCATGCCATATCTGTAATCTATGTAGATTAAAGTGGCAGGCAGTTTCCAAAGTTCCCATTGTTCAGGTAAAAAGTTTCCATTCTTCTTCGTCAATCACGGTACAGATCCATAAAGACTACCATCATAGCAAGCCATTATTCCAAAGTGTCCTCATTCAATCATGTCTCCTGATGAATTCCAACCAACATGGTTGATATAGTTACACATGGTGGCATTAATGTCCTCAGAGCAGTTGGTAAGAAATTTCCCAGATGGTCCCCAGTCCAGACAGGTGTAGTTGCCAATGCAAAGCTGCTTCCCTTCTAGTCTTCTTTTTACATTGTGTCAAATTGACTGGGGTATAGACATACTTTCTGTAAGAGATCTGCTTACAGAGTGCAATATCAGGCTTTCTAAGGTTAATAACAACATTATGTGCAAAATGAAGACCAAGCAGAAAGTATATCCATAAATGTTTTCCTATGTGGGGTTTCTGATAGAATGTAAATCCGTGACTGCATTCTGATAGGCAAACAAGGCACCAGACCCACAAAACGAGGCAGGGACTCAAATCCCACAGTAAGGTTAATGCTTAAGCCTTTCTCATTCTGATGACTAGGTCCTTCCTTGACTCAAGGCCCAGATATATGATTGGTATCATTAGTGAAAACAATCAGTCCTATTTGTCCCCAGTCCACTGCTTCAAGTAGTAGGGGTTGAGGGATGTAAGCCTGGTAAGTGTGATTCCTACTTACCTCAGAGGCACAGGACAGAACAATGATTCAACAGGCAGATTAAAAAATTAAAGTAAAATAGTGTTGCATTTAAAATCTGTAGAATTTGGTTATTTGTGTGACAACTCACCCTCTTTTATTTTTAATTGAGAAAGTGAAAAGTAAAAATATCACCTTCTAATGACTTAAACATATTAGACAAGGCTGATGTAGGAATGCCATGAAGTCTGACCCAATTAATATTACAAAGTAAAATTTGAAAATCATTCAAAATAGACAACTAGTCACATCAGATCTGAACTACTTGGGAACAAACAGTCAATTGATTCGCAAGGGAACCCAACTATTTCCAGGGACTGGTAGTTTTCACCTTCTCAGGTGCCACTAGAAAACCATACTGGGGAAGTGAGTCAAGAAAATAGTTTTTTTTAACTTTTTTAATTTAATCACTGTGAGATAGACCCTTACAAAACTGTACATGATTGGATTTCAGTTATAAAGCATTATTACAGCACCTATCCCTCCACCAGTGTACATTTCCCAGTGCCACTGTTCTCAGATTCCCTCCCATAATACCACACCCCTGCCCCCTGCCTGCATCTTCCTCTTCTTCCTCTTCCTCTTCCTCTTCCTATTCCTCTTCTCCTCCTCCTCCTCCTTCTCCTCCTTCTCCTCCTCCTTCTCCTTCTCCTTCTTCTTCTCCTTGTCTTCCTCCTTCTCCTTCTCCTCCTTCTCCTTCTCCTCCTTCTCCTTCTCCTTCTCCTCCTTCTCCTTCTCCTTCTCCTTCTCCTTCTCCTTCTCCTTCTCCTTCTCCTTCTCCTTCTCCTTCTCCTTCTCCTTCTCCTTCTCCTTCTCCTTCTCCTTCTTCTTCTTCTTCTTCTTCTTCTTCTTCTTCTTCTTCTTCTTCTTCTTCTTCTTCTTCTTCCTCTTCCTCTTCCTCTTCCTCCTCCTCCTTTTCTTCCTCTTCTTCCACTTCCTTTTCCTCTTCATCTTCTTCTTATTGTTCTTCTTCCTACAAACCATAATGCACAAAAGGAAAGGTATAAAGCAAGAGTGATAGCGAAAGAGATAGAGTGAAAGGGGCTGGAGCAATAGCACAGCGGGTAGGGTGTTTGCCTTGCACGCGGCCGACCCGGGTTCAATTCCCAGCATCCCATATGGTCCCCTGAGCACCGCCAGGGGTAATTCCTGAGCGCAGAGCCAGTAGTAACCCCTGTGCATTGCCGGGTGTGACCTAAAAAGCAAAAAAAAAAGAGATAGAGTGAAAGAGAGAGAAGTGACTGTCATAGAGGTGGGAGAGGAGTGGGGAGGGAAACTGGGAACATTGGTGTTGGGAAATGTATACTAGTGAAGGAAGAGTTGTTGAAACATTATTATATGACTGAAGCCAAATCATGAATGACTTTGTAACTGTGTGTATCACTGATTCAATAAAAATTATTAAAAATAAATTTAAAAATAAAAATCTCAAATAAAACAATGGTCACTAAGACACAAATATTGCAGTGCAATGGGAAAATTTATTTATCCAACACCCATCTGATAAGGGGCTAATATCAGAGATATATAAGACACTGTCAGAACTTTACAAGAAAAAACATCCAACCCAATCAAAAAATGGGGTGGGTGAAGAAATGAATGGAAACTTCATCAAAGAAGGGATACATATGGCCAAAAGGCATATGAAAATGCTCTACATCACTAATCATCAGTGATATTCAAAACAGAACAATAGTGAGATATCAACACACACCACAGAGGCTGGCACACACAAAAAAACCCAAGAAAGTCAGTGCTGGTGCAGATGTGAGAAGAAAGACACTGTCATTTGTTTTAAAGGGAAGGTCTTACTTGTTCAGCCTTTTTGGAGAATATGCACCCTCCTCAAAAAACTAAAAAGTGAGCTTCCACATGAACCAACAATAGCACTTCTGGGAATATAATCTGGGCGTCCAAAATCACACAGAAGAAATTATGTCTACACTTTTTTGTACATTGCAGCACTGTTCACAATAATCAGAATCTGTAAGCAACCTGAGTGCCCAAGAACTGATGACTGGATAAAGAAACCATTGTACATCTACACAATGGAATACTACTCAGCCACCAGAAAAATGAAGTCATGAAATTATCTTAGAAGAGGATGGACATGGAGAGTAACATGCTGAGTGAAATGAGTTAGAAGTTGAGGGATAGCACAACTGATAGCACTAATTTGTGGGATATAGAAACATAATATGAGGCTATTACCCAAGGATATAAGAAACAAGGGTCAGTAGGACTTGCCCAGGGTTGGAAACTTACCACTATGACAACGATAGTTGGAAATTATCACTCTGACAAGAATTGAATACTGAAATTAAGTAAAATTATATGCATGATAACCTTTCAGTACATTTGTTGCAAGACATTATGCCCAAAACAAAAGAGAAAGAGAGCTAGTGAGTGAGATAGCAATAGAAATAGAGATTAAGAGATAATGTCCCTGCCGTAGAGGCAGACTGGGTGTGGGGTGGGTGGTAGGAGGAAAACTTGGGACATTGGTGGTTTGATATGCATACTGGTGAAGGTATGGGTTTTGGAACATTGTATGACTGAAACCCAATCATGAAGACTTTTTAATACTATATACCATAGTGATTTGATTTAAAAAGAATTTTCCATTCTCTTTTGTTTACTTATCTTTTATTTGACCACTTCATTATTGTTAATTTTATCATAGTTACTTTTTATTTGCTTATTGCTTTTTAAATAAGTTTATTTTATCTTATTTACTTTTTAATTGAATCATCGTGAATTACGAGGGATGGGCATTTGATCATTGTATAATTGAAACGCAAGCACAAAATTTGTAAGTCTACAACTGTACCTCATGGTGTCTCACTAATAAAAATAAATATATATATTTATGATTTAGTTTCAGTTGTATTATATTCCAACACCAAACCTTTCAACAGTGACCACACTCCAAAACTGCCCCCAGTTTCCCTCCTGTTGCTCCTGTGGCAGGCACTTTTCCTTTCTTTTTGTTTTTGGCGCAAACCCAAGGGTGCTCAGGGTGTATTAATGACTCTACAGTCAGAAAGCATTCCTACCTGCTCATGGGTCGGGAGACTTAACATTGTCAAAATGGCAATACTACCGAAAGCATTGTATAAATTCAATGCAATCCCTATAAGGATACCCATGACATTCTTCAAAGAAATGGAGCAAACACTCCTGAAATTTATATGGAACAATAAGCCCCCACGAATAGCTAAAGCAATTATTGGGAAAAAGAAAATGGGAGGAATCAACCTCCCTAACTTCAAACTCTACTACAAAGCAGTAATAATTAAAACAGCGTGGTACTGGAACAAAAGCAGAACTGCAGACCAATGGAACAGGGTTGAATACACTGATATCTCCCCTCAATCATATGATCATCTAATCTTTGATAAAGGTGCAAGAAATGTGAAGTGGAGTAAGGAAAGCCTCTTTAACAAATTGTGCTGGCATCACTGGACGACTACATGCAAAAAATGGGCTCAGAACTCTGCCTAACACCATGTACAAAAATAAGATCAAAATGGATTAAAGACCTCAACATCAGACCGACACCATAAGGTACATTGAAGACAAAGTTGGCAAAACCCTCCATGACATTGAGGCTAATGGTACTTTCAAAGATGCCACTCCACTGGCTGAGCAAGTGAAAACAGAGATAGACAAATGGGACTATCTTAAACTAAGAAGCTTCTGCACCTCCAAAGAAACAGTGACCAAAATACAAAGACAGTCTACAGAATGGGAAAGGATATTCACCGAATACACATCTGACGAGGGGTTGATAACAAGGATATACAAAATACTGGTGGAACTCCACAGGAAGAAAACATCCAACCCCATCAAAAAATGGGGCAATGAAATGAACAGAAACTTTCTCAAAGAAGAAATCCGAATGGCAAAAAAGCACATGAGAAAATGCTCTACATCATTAATCATCAGGGAGATGCAGATCAAAACCACAATGAGATACCATCTGACACCTCAGAGACTGGCCCACATTCAAAAGAACAAAAGCAACCGACGCTGGCACGGATGTGGCGAGAAAGGGACACTCCTTCACTGTTGGTGGGAATGCCCAATAGTTCAGCCCTTTTGGAAAACAGTATGGACGTTTCTCAAAAAATTAGAAATTGAGCTCCCATTTGACCCAGCAATACCACTCCTGGGAATATACCCCAGAGAGGCAAAACTGTGTAGTCGAAGTGACATCTGCACTTGTTTGTACATTGCAGCACTCTTTACAATAGTCAGAAACTGGAAGAAACCTGAGTGCCCAAGAACAGATGACTGGTTAAAGAAACTTTGGTACATCTACACAATGGAGTACTATGTAGCTGTTAGAAAAGATGAAGTCATGAAATTTACATACAAGTGGTACAATATGGAAAGTATCATGCTAAGCGAAATGAGTCAGAAAGAGAGGGATAGACATAGAAAGATTGCATTCATCTGGGGGATATAAAGTAACAAAATATGAGATCAATACCTAAGAATAGCTGAGATCAACACCAGGAGGATTACTCCATAGCTTAGAGGCCAGCCGGATATTCTAGGGGAAAGGGCAGTTCAGATAGAGAAGGGAACACCAAATGAAAGGTGTTTGGAGGATCCTCCCAGGAGGGGAAATGCATGTTGAAAGTAGACTATGGACTGAACATGATTGCCACTCAATGCCTCTTTTGCAGACCACAACACCCAAAAGGAGAGAGAGAACAAAGGGGAATGCCCTGCCACAGAGGCAGGGTGGGAGGGGGGGTGGGGGGAAATGGGCACTGGTGGAGGGATGGGTATTTGATCATTGTATGACCGAAACTCAAGCACAAAGATTTGTAAATCTACAACTGTACCTCATGGTGCTTCACTAATTAAAAAAAAAAAGCATTCCTAGTGATGCTCAGGGAGCCATATTGGATTCTGGTAATTAAAGTAGTGTTGCTGCCTGCATGCAAGGGAAATATATTGTACTATCACTCTGGTCCTGTGGTAGGCACTTTTACCCTCACCATTGTCCTAGTGTTACATTTCCTAACTCATTCCCCTATACCTCAGACTCAGTTGCAAGTTTCCTACTGAAGACCTCTTCTCCTTCTCTTTGTTTCTATTCTATTTGGATATTTGATATTCACCTACAAAGTGTCCTTATGTACCATATGTGAGAGATTATTTGAGTCTGTTTCTATCCCTCTAACTGATTTAACTCAACATGACCTGTAAATGGTACATCCATACAGCAGCAGATTACATGACTTCATATTTTCTTATGGCAACGTAGTATTCTATTGTTTATATGTACCATAGTGTTTTCTAATCCAGTCATCTGTTCTTGGATATTTAGTTTATTTCCATAATTTGTCTATTTTGAACAGTAATACAATGAATATAGGAGTACAGATATTTTTAGAATAAAATAAAAAATCCAGAGACGGACCCTCAGGTATATGGTCAGTTAATATTCAATCACTTGATCACTTGACATCCCGTTACTCATCGATTTGCTTGAGCGGGCACCAGTAACGTCTCTGTTCATCCCTGTCTCATGCTAGTGTCACCCAGTGGTATCTGTTCACTCCAAGAACACGAATAGCCTCAAATCATTCGTTCAGGGTCTTGACAAAGAAATCTGACCATCTCGTAGGTGGGAGGCCACACGTTCTTTTGACGTCCAGTGGAATCCAGTTGGTAACAGCTCTAGTCCAGCGGTCATCTCCAAATCACATTATATGTCCAGCCCATCTGATTTTTGACGACTTGGCAAATGAGACAGCATCCCTGATTATTGATCATCACTGAAGTTGGAACTCCAGATTCCTTCTCTCACTTGAGTGAAGTGTGATACTCCAAGCATAGCACTTTCGGTTCCTCTTTGGGAGACCCGAATAGCGTTCTCATGCTGTTTTCATAGGGCCCAGGTCTCTGTGCCATGTGTTAGTGCAGGGAGAACAGTGGAGTCGAAAAGATGTGCCCAGAGTTGTAGGTTCTTTGTCCTCTTAGCTATTTCTTTGAGGCTCTTGAAGGCACTCCACAGCACTCTCATCCTGTGAAGCTCATGTGCCAGTTCATTTGTCATGTTGAGTTCTCGACCTAGGTACACATAACTGTTGCATTCGAAGATGTTCGTTCCATTGAAAGCAAATAAAACGTCAGGAACCAGTCCGTTTTTCATGAAGATTGTCTTCGTGAGATTCAACTGCAGTCCAACCATTCCCCATTCACGGTTGAAGTTGGCCAGCATTTGTGCCACTTGGCTGATGTTTGGTGCTACAATTGATTGGTTCAGTGCCTCCAAGATTGTGTGAGGAACGCCAAGAGAGAAATCCACAAAATGACACCTGTCTTCGGAAACTCTCAAGCTCATTTGCCAACATGGCTTGGTGTGAGCATCAGGCAACCATGAACTAACGTCCGAGCTTGCAAAGCAGTGCAGAGAAGCAATAAATGAAGACCTCAAAGAGAGAATAGCAGCAGTGCTGGCAGATGCAGCAGAGGCCGGGAAAGCCATTCACAATTCCCACCTGTCCTTCACCAACAACAAGACCAAGATGACTGCCCTCTGACGTCACGATGGATTCATCACATCTTCCAGAAGGGCAATGGAGAAGATTATCCATGACTTCTACTCAGATCTCTTCCATAGCCACATCCACTTGCCCGCATAGCAAATTCCACAGGATGTATATATCGTTCCCAACATTCTTCCTTCTGAAATCCAACATGCCATTTTGTCAGTAAAGACGCGAACACCCCCCAGTCCAGACAAGGTCAGATGCGAACATCTGAAGAATCTGCTATCAGTACTCATCAATACACTGGCTCAGCTCTTCACACACAACCTGTCTTAATGCAAGGTTCCATCCCAATGGAAAACCAGCAGGACCGTTCTACTGCACAATAAGAGAGACATCCACAACATTGTCAACTATTGCCTTATCTGCCTGTTGTCCATCTTTTACAAGATGTTCACTCGAGTCTTCCTGAATAGGATTAACAGAATACTAGATGAAGGAAAACCATGCAAGCAAGCCGGATTCCGAAAAGGATTCAGTATGATAGACCCTATGCACATGGTAACCAAGCTCACTGAGGTTCAAGATGCTGCTCTGTCTAACGTTCATTGATTTAAAGAAGGCCTTTGATTCTTTTGAGACTGAAGCGATCATCGAAGCCCTAGCTAAGTAGGGCATTCAAACTCAATACATCAGGATCCTCTGTAAGAGGTATTACAGATTCACTACCAGGATCTCACCATTCTACAAGGTAACATCAACGTAAATAGAGGGTTTCGGCAGGGCAATACCATTTCACCGAAACTCTTCAGTGCCACCCTTGAGAACGTCATGCGACGACTGGAATGGGAAGGAATGGGAGTGAATATAGATGGTCAGCAACTACACCATCTCCGCTTCGCTTGTGACATTGTTCTAATAACACCAAACATTAATATTCAATAAAGGAGAAAAATATGAAGTGAAACCAGGAATGTCTCTTCAACAAATGGTGTAGGGAAAATTGGTCATTTGTTGGATAACACTTGCTGCTCCTGCAGGGAGCTTAAGGTTTTTGAGCCACTCCTATAACAGAGCAACTGAGGAATAACTATTGATCCTACATTGCTTTTCTCTTTCTGATATGTCATTTAAGCAGATGCCATTGGGCTACATTAGCACACGACAAGGATGAATAGAGACATTACTGGAGCCCGCTTGAGCAGGTCGATGAGTAATGCGATGTCTAGTTATCAAGTGATCAAGTTATGTCATTTGTATAGTTTATTTAGCAATGTCCTTTTTGTATAGACACAGGAAGACAATCGAAGCTATGCTATATAATATGGGAGTTAATTGACTCCAAAATAAAATTTACTCCTGGCCATCCATATTTACTTGACTTAAACCTCAGTTGCCCTTAGTTCCTAGGAGTCCAAGAGCATGGTCCTGAAAAGAGACTGATGGATCCAGAGCAAACCATGAGCTACCCTGGCATCGAAATAGGCCAGGCAAAGCACCATAATACTTAACTGTAAGTTAAGAGGACAGTCATAGACAAACTCTTTCATGACCAAAAAGAGGTGACTGAATAAGGACCTGGCTGGGGTTAGGAAGATTAACCTGACCTGAGGACTGTGGTCTGGAATATATAGTTAGATTTCCTCAGGAAGGACCAAAGTTTAAGCTTGATATCTCTTACTGTGTTCAGACAAAATGACATTGCTAGAAATGTTATAACTGTAAATTTACTACAACTATTTAAGTGGATTGCTAGTTGAGGAAAGAAGAAAGCAACACACCCTGAATGGAATCCCGCCATTGAGCAGATCTCCTGGTAATCTGGAGTAATCTCCTTAGAAAATATTTTGTCCTTGAGTTGATCTCCTGGATGAGTGGCCTTACCTCTCTTTGTTGATTTCTTAATGTTCAACCCTACCTTTGTATTTCCACCCTACATGATTTCTATATAAACTATGCTATAAGGGGCTGGGTAGTCAGTTGCAGAAGTAATTAATCAAAGGGTCAGAAGGAGAGAGGGATCAGATGGTCAAAATGAGGTCATCATCAGAAGGTCACTCAATGGAGTCAGTCATCAGAGGGTCAGAAGATGAGTCCGATCAGATCAGAGGGTCAGAAAGTTGTCATCAGGAAGTTATAAAGTTACACCCACAGGACTAGAAAAGGTCAGAAGAAGAAGAGACCAGAGACTGAAGAAGAAGACACCGACAGCAGAATAGAGACCAGGAGACAGAGAGAGACAGATACAGAAGAAGACAATGGCACAGACACGAGACAGAAGACTTATGAGACGGAGCACAACAGCACAAACGGAAGACAGTGGATTTAAGAGAAGAGCACAACAGCACACATAGAAGCAGAGCACAAAGGAAGAATATAGAATGAGAGCACAGCAACAAAGAGAAGACAAGAAGACGAGGAGGAAAACTGAGACTTCGGAGACTTTGAGGTACACGAGGAGAATAGGATGATGGAACTCTGATAACCGAGATTACGACCATAATGAGGACTATGACTGTGCCGTAAAGGGAGAGATCGGATAACACTGGGAAGTCTGCCCATTGCCGATCCTTAGCCTACCATCTCGGAAGAGCCTGGGGAGGTCACTCCCAGTCCACCGATCAGTGCCACTGTGCCCTGCCGACGTACCGCCTGTGCTCCGCCTGCACACTGGCTGCCTTTGACACAGCCCACTGTTCTATTTCTCATTTCTTATGTATCGTATCACGTGTTGAGTTGAGTTCTAAGACAAAAAACTCAATAGTCAGTCACATGGAAAAAATGAACTCAGACTTTGCCAGTCAATCTCATGTTTTCCCTTGAATACTTATTACACTTGTTTGTCTCTATGTTTCTTCACTTCCTGTGTTCCCTCTTGAACACATTTCCCCAATTTCTCTCCCCTTACATATTTCTAAGTTTCAACAAAAACTATGTTGCTTTAGAAATAATTATATCAGACCTCTTTCTGAGCCATGCACAAAAGTAAAATCAAGATGTAAGATTAAAGACCTTTATATCAAATCTGAATCCCTAAGGTACATAGAGAAAAATATAGGCAGAACTCTACATGACCTTGAAACTGAAGGCATTGCTATTGACCAATCAACTGCAAGAAATGGTAAACAAACTTGAATACATTAAATTAAGAAGCTCCTGCATCTCAGAGGAAATGATGAAAAGAACACAAAGATAGCCCACAGATTGGAAGAAATTATTTGCCCAACACTCATCTGATAAGGGGTCAATAATCCAAGATACATAAGGCACAGGTACAACTCTACAAGAAAAAAAACAAACATCCAACCCTGTCAATAACTGGGAGAATAGATGAACATAAATTTCCTTAAAGAATGGCTTAAAAATATGAAAAAATGCTCTGTATCACTAAAGCTATCAAATGGGTAGCTTGCCAAGCAGATCCTGCTGTATTCTATATGCCAAAAACAGTAACAATAACGGTTCTTATTCCCCTGTCCCTAAAAGAGCCTTCAATATGGCAGCGTTGGGAAAGACAAGGAGAGGCTGCTAAAATCTCAAGGCTGGAACAAATGGAGACGTTACTGGTGCCCGCTCTTGTAAATCGATGAACAATGGGATAACAGTGATACAGTGATACAGTGATACAGTGATCACTAATCATCTGGGAAATGCAATTTAAAGCAGTGAGATGCTATTTCACAACTGAGTGATTGGCATTCATCAGAAGGAACAACAACAGTTTTGGTGGGGATTTGGGGGTGGAGAGGGAGGTCCCTCATTCACTCCTGGACTGTCTATTTGTCCAGCCTTTTTTGGATGACAATATGAACATGACTCAAATAACCAGGAATTGAGCCTTTTTAAAAAAAATTTTATTAGTGAAACACCATGAGGTACAGTTGTAGGCTTACAAATTTTTGTGCTTGGGTTTCAATTATACAATGATCAAGTACACATCCCTCCAACAGTGCCCAATTGAGCCTTTTTATTACCACAATGTGTAGATTTTTTGTTTTCAGTGTCACCAATACAGTTCTCTGCATGATGAATTCCTGCTGTGTATTCTGTTGCGAGGATATTCTTTAACTTCTTTGTTTCATTGGAATGCACACTTTGATGCTCTGAATCAATTCTTTGAGTTGACTGAATTACTTTTAATACTCTTAATAAATTCTTTGAATTAACTGAATTACTTTTAAAGTGATTGTTTTATTTCCATTGCCATTGTATGAAGTGTTGATTGGATGGCCTCTTCTATGAGGCTTCAGACCTTTGTTGAGCTCAAGCATTTGCCTGGACTTCTGTCACTGTTTGCCGTTGTAGATGAATTCATTTGTTTCCTCTTTGTTCATAGAGTTTTGTGGGTGATTACAGGTGAGCTTTAAATTTTGGTTATCTGAGAATTGTTCTGATTACTTTAAGAGGCTATTGTTTGTAGTCTGTTATTCCATCTATTTCCATTACCCCAATCCTGTTATTCTATGACCCTGTTATTCCATCTATTTCCATTTCAGTGGACAGCTTATTGTATATCTAATTACTACAATAATTAGATACCAGGGCTATTGTGCATTATTCTGGGTCGTGATTATAAACCATTAGTCAACGGCCTGAGAGTTAGTGGGGTTAAAGGAGTAGAGTTGTCACAAGAATGCTAATGCATCTGCATGGTTTTGAGTATCTGTGAGGCTAATGGGCTACTTGCTACTGCTAGCTAGAGGCAGGGCCAGCTGGGGTGAGTCTGTAAGAGGTGGTTTGGGGCCTACAGCTGCCAGCTGTGGGTTCCCACATTCTGGATGCAGAGGAAATGGCTGTCTCAGTGTAGGTTGAAACGGGAGGCCCAGAATTCACTTTCAAAATACCTTGATTTTTCTATAAAGTATAAAATGTTTAACATATTTAGAAAGTACAGAAAATACAAAGAAGAAAGTAAAATAATTTATAATTTCACTAGGACAAACTATAGGCAATATGTTGGTGTATTCAACACCAATTTTCTTAGTTTTGTCTTATCGTTTTGTTTTTCTTTTTTGAGGCCACACATGGCAGTGCCTGGAGGCTACTTTGAAGTGGTGGTTCACTCAGGGAGGTGCCTGGGAGATTGTTCAGTGCTGCAAATTGAGCCGGGGATCCATTATGCAAAACATTCCAGTGCTGTCAGCTACCTCCTCATTGCTTGCACCTTCTATTTTCTTTCCAGAAAGCATATAAATCAGCAGTGTTTAGAGTGTTTCTTTGATATCACTTCCACCAATACAAGGGGTTATCATTCTTTTAAATTTTTATTAAATTTTTAGTTTATAGCTAAATACTTATAAATATATACCCTACACTTGTTTAATTTTACCATTTTTTCTTGTGAGGATTAGTTTAATAGAGGTCACCTTCAGCAGACCTCCAGGGACTGGGGTCTATTCCCAGCAATGCTCAGGCAGCCAGTATAGGGACTAAATACAGCCACAGCCAAATGTGCCCTTGGGAGCCACTATGATGCCAAGGATTGAACTCATGGCATCACATGTACAGAGCATGTTCGCTACCACTCTATATGTTTCCATGGTTTGAATATTTTTTCTGGCTATTTATTAGCTATGTATTTTTGTCATGTTTTAACCATTCTCAAATTATACATAATAATTTTTGATGTTTTAAATCAAGACTTATTACAAAAATGAATTAACATTTTCTTCCTCTTAAGCAATTCTCAAAGTCTCTGGGTAGACAGAACACAGATTGCTGATCCCCAAGATATATAAATTTTTTTCTTTTTTACTCTTTTGGAGGGGTAAGGGGAAAGCACTGGGCTATGATAAGCGATTATTTCTCACTCTGTGCTCAGAGATAACTCCTGGAAATTCAGGGACCATAAGTATTTCCAGGAATTAAAAAACGGTTGGCTGCATGCAAAGCATGTACCTTATTGATGTATTAATTTTCTGTGCCTATCATTAACCTTTATCATCTCTACTGGCCATGAGACTATGACTGATAATACACAATTATTCTTGTCATTCACTCAAAGAGAACAAGTTATGTCAGTCAATGTATTCCTCACCAAGTACAGTTTTAATATATCATCTTAATATTTTTTTCTGGAACAGAATAATGTCAAAAATTGGATTCTTCATGCAAAGGATAGAACTACGGGCAGTAATAAACCATTTCATTTTGTTTCATGTTATTAAATTTTGCTATGTTGACTTAAATTATTCTAACTTTCTAGTCTTAGTGCTGTTTCTTTTAGAAATGGTAACATTAATATTTATGAATGTTGCCATGAATTCATACACTATTTAAAATTATATATACATATATATCAGAACAGACTTGCAAATTGTCACACACCCAGGACAAGTTGACAATTTATTCCAAGGAAATAAAGAAGAATGGCAATCAACATTATTTTATTATATAGGTATTTGCCTATATAATTGTCTAAGGGTATGGTATGAGGTGTAAGTGTGCGATAATAACAGTTTTTTATTATATTTATTTTTATTTTATTTTATTTTATTTATTTTATTTATTTATTTATTTTATTTTATTTTATTTTATTATATTTATATTTATTCACTTGACTAGGGCTGGAGCGATAGCACAGCAGGTAGGGCATTTGCCTTGCATGCAGCCAACATAGCCAACCCGAGTTCGATTCCTCCGCCCCTCTCGGAGAGCCCGGCAAACTACCAAGATTATCTCGCCCACACGGCAAAGCCTGGCAAGCTACCCGTGACGTATTTGACGTGCCAAACACAGTAAAAAGTCTCACAATGTTACTGGGCCCGCTCGAACAAATCGATGAACAATGGGAGGACCATGACCATGACACTTGAGTTAAATTTCTTACCTGCCTCCCTTTTAAAAAAGCATGTATCATACAAGTGTTACTACATGGAAAGTATCATGTTAAGAGAAATGACTCAGAAAGAAAGGGATATACATAGAAAGTTTGCATTCATCTGGGAAACATAAAGTAACAAAATAGGAAACTAACACCCAAGAATGGCCTAGATTAGTGCCAGGAATTTTACTCCATGACTTGGAGGCCAACCACACATACTAGGGGAAAAGGGAGCTCAGATAAAGAGGGGAACACCAAATAAAGGTGTTGGGAGGATCCTCCCAGGATGGGAGAAGCATGCTGAAAGTAGACTATAGACCAAACATGATTGCCACTCAATGTTTCTTTTGCAAACCACAACACACAAAATGAGAGAGAGAACAGAGGGGAATGCCCTGCCACAGAGTGGGATGGGGGGGATGGGGGATGGGAGGGATACTAGGATCGTGGTGGTGGGAAATGGGCACTGGAGGAGGGATGGGTATTTGATCATTGTATAATTGAAACCCAAGCACAAAAACGTGTAAGTCTGCAACTGTACCTCATGATGTCTCACTATTAAAAATTTTTTAATTAAAAAAATAAATAAAAAAGCATGTATCAATGTACTTTTTTTCAAGTTTCTTTCCCCCTTGGCAGTTGGAATCCAACTGGTTTTATTGATCACTTAGTGCTTTGTTTTCTTGTATGTTTGGGCTTTGACGGGTTATTTTGCTTTGTTCTGTTGGCTAGGAGGTGTTGGACAAATACATTATTATTTCAAGTACTTTAGTATTCTCATACAGCAAGAGGATTTGGGTGCAATTATGAAAGTGGCATGTTTTTCTTGACTAGCAGAGACCGGTTAGATGTGTTATGGAAGATTATACTATTTATTCACCAAGGTCAGGCTAAAACACTTAGTGGGTTTAGCAGCAAAAGTTGTTGACAGCAGCAGGGAGACTAACTCACCTGGAACAAAAAGTATTCTTTATATGGTGTTCTAGCTAGTTCTTGTTTCACAGGGTATGAATTTTCTAATCCTAACATTGTTTTGAAAATGAGTTTCATAAAACAGTGTTGTTCTTCATCCTTCTCTCTCTAGTTCTCTTTCCCTCTCCCTCTTTCTCTCCTGCTTCCTCTCCTGCTCTTTCTTGCTCCTCTTATGGTTTGATGTGCCCTAGGACCAAACCCAGAGCCTCACACATGCCAAGCAAATGCTCGACTTTTGAGCCACATCACTAACCCTAATCATAGTATCTTTAAAGGTATATATATTGAAAAGAAAATGAAATTTTATGCGAAAAAATCATAATAGCAGCAAAACCTGAACTGAAAATTATTAATGCCTTTCTGACTCAGCTGAGTTAGAAAAAATCACAATGATAAAAAGGCAATATATTCTGATGTAATTTATGAGGCATTGGTGTCTAGTGCAGACCATGAAATAATCTAGCAATAGTGAGCATGGCACAGAATCATTGCATATATAAAACACTAATACTATTAGTATTGTAAATTATGTTGATTTAATAAAATAAGTAAATAAATATATGCTAAAGATAACAAGAATTTGTATTTGCACTAAGTGATATTAGGGATTGTTGAAGATGGGGGAAGTATACTTCTAAAAATTTGTCTCTACATGCAATTTAGATGTCTCTCTGAAAATTTATAGAAATATGTTTTTTCAAAATCATGTAATCATTGACTAGGAGGAAATCATATATCTACACTAGGGTCTACCAGAGGTTTGATCCATAGTTGATACTCCTTAACTGATTATTACATGATAGATTCATTATATGAATTGGTGCCTAAATAGAGATGCCTGCCATGTGATCACTTAGATTCTGCCTGAAAAACACTAGTGACAAGAAACTTGTTCTCAGCTGAGTAATATATTCCTATGTTGAATAACGTATTATTAAAAGTTTTTATTAATAAATGTAAGTAAGTACATTTATTAAGTACATTTATTAAGTCACTTAGGGGCTCTTATGAATTCTATTGATAACTCCTAGAATCATCAAAGTACTTATTATTATTGAGAGTTTATATTATTTTTAAAGAAAACTTACATCTCGTTTCTTCCACTGTAAGTTTTCTACAATCTTTTCTATTGGTACCAACATTTCAACCTTCCTTCCTTAGCATCATCACCATGGACATAGATTAGCAGAAGTGATTTGACATGTAAAGTGAGACTATCACATTTCTTGTTATTAATTATTGTGTTGAATAATAGTGATAATTTTACATGGACTTTATCATTTAATCTTTGAAAAAGACCTATGCAATAATATCTATCAAGGTAATGTTATCATTAAATTGATTTTATAGATATGGATGCCAGACTTTTAGTATAATCTAACATGATTTAATTGTTTTGTTTAACTTTTCTGTATTACTTGGTTCAAAAATGCTAGTAGTCAACAAATTCTATAGTATTTCTCATAATTTTTTATGAAGTTCCTCTCTACTATCTAAAGAAAATAGATCATTATATTTATACCTAGCACATTTATTCTTCAGGCTGGAGCAATAGCACAGCGGGTAGGGCATTTGCCTTGCATGCAGCCAACCCAGCCGAGCCAGTTCGATTCCTCCACCCCTCTTGGAGAGACCAGCAAGCTACCAAGAGTATGTCTCTCTCACAGCAAAGCCTGGCAAGGTACCCATGACGTAGTCAATGTGCCAAAACACAGTAACAACAAGTCTCATGATGGAGACGTTACTGGGCCCGCTCGAGCAAATTGATGAACAACAGGAGGACAGTGACATTTATTCTTGATAATTTCATACTGCTTTGTTTCTAATGCATCTATTCTTTGTAATTTTGTACTGCTTTTTTATTCTGGATGAAGAATTAATTTTATTTTCTTCATAAAGTTCTATTTTTATCAATTAAGCCTCTATCATGTTTTAAAGTATTTAGTTTACTACTCGGAATGGTGGGGCTGGAGCGATAGCACAGCAGTAGGGTGTTTGCCTTACAAGCGGCCAACATGGCCTACCGGAGTTCGATTCCTCAGCCCCTCTTGGAGAGCCCAGCAAGCTACCAAAAGTATCTCGCCTGCATGGCAGAGCCTGGCAAGTTACCCGTGACATATTCGATATGCCAAACACAGTAACAACAAGTCTCATGATGGAGACGTTACTGGGCCTGCTTGAGCAAATTGATGAACAACGAGAGGACCGTGGACCGTGGACCGTGGACTCAGAATGGTGGTCTGGAGCGACAGCAAAGCAGTTAGTACACTTGCCTTGTATGCGGCCAACCCGGTTTGATTCCTTCATCCCTCTCGGAGAGCCTGGCAAGCTGTCGGTAGTATACTGCCCACACAACAGAGCCTGGCAAGCTATGCATGGTATATTTGATATGCCAAAAATAGTAATAACAAGTCTCACCTCATGCTCCTGGAGTGAGCAGATGCCATTGGGCTACACTAGCATGCGGCAGGGACGAATGGAGACGTTACAGGTGCCTGCTCGAGCAAACTGATGAACAGTGGGACGACAGTGGTACAGTGTTACTCAGAATGGTAAATACATTTCACAGATTTATTTCTTTTACATATATGGTAAGCGTATATTCTGTCCACACTTTCAAATTGTAATAATTAAATTTCTAAAGAGAAATGACAATATATTCACAGAATAACATAAACAAAAACAAGTTTCATTGTTCAGTATACCTAAGTATTAACTTACATTTTCTCACCTTATAGACTAGAATATAATGAGAGTTTTTTTGGGTACTTTTGAGATAAATATCTCAGGCATGTCTTATACCTCATCAAGAAAGGAAACAAGATTCATTTAGTATGTGAAACTTGCTACCAACAGACCTTCATGGATGCTTAGATCTCATCTAAGTATACATAAATATCCAAAATAGTATTTCAATTTTTCAAAGTGTAAGGTTATAGTTACCTGTAAATAATTCCAGAATATAATTTTCTGGTCTTTTGTATTGTTACCAATTATGATTTTCTCAAGATTACTGACAGTGGTTCAAAATTCTAATCAATAAATTCATTTAATTTAGCCAGAGTTGAGGAGTTGAAGCTACAAAACTGTACTCACTAATATCTTGCTATCATCTATCTCCCTTGTCTGATGCTTTAGTCCTTCTTTATTAAAAAGATAGTATTACATTTGATATTCATCTCCCACACCATTCCAATTTCCTTTCTGCCTTGTTTTTTGTTTCTCTGTAGGCAAGACAAATAAATATGTCATTGGTAATTAATTGGACAATAATGCTTTCTAAATGATAATATTTTCAAGATACATTCAAAAACTTTATTTACACAATATCAACACTTGTATTTATTTACAATCAAGGTAGAGTAAAATTAATTTTATTCATTTAATCGCATTCAAGTAATTTATTCTGTACCAATAACTTAATCACACACAATTTTATTCCATAAGCCATTATAAATAAAATTCTACGATTATTTTATTTACATGCTATATTCATGGGAACTCCTGTAAAAGCAATTAGAGGTCACCCCAAAAGCCTCCGTCCCTCTCGGAGAGCCTGGCAAGCTACTGAGAATATCCTGTCCGCACAGCAGAGCCTAGCAAGCTACCCGTGTCGTATTCAACATGCCAAAAACAGTAACAATAATGGGTCTCATTCCTCTGACCATGAAATAGACTCCGTTACGGCAAAATCAGGAAGGATGAGTAAGGAGAGGCTACTAAAATCTCAGGGCTGGGACGAATGTAGATGTTACTGGCGCCTGCTCTAGCAAATCAATGATCAACTGGATGATAGTGACAGTGACAATGACTATATTCATAGCATTTTGTTCATTTCTGGTGATGCTGAGGAATCCTGGGATCTGTGATTACTTTATACACAATACTCTCTCTAACCCCCTACTATTAATTTAAGAGAAAAACAATGGCCATGTTTAAATTCATAAAAGTAAGAAGCAACCAAACTATATATAACTTAAATCTAACAAATAATGAAGTATTTGGGCTAGAGAAATAGTACAGTGGTTAATTCACTGGTCTTGCACATGGACAACTCAGATTTGATACCTAAAACTACTCTGAACACAGAGTCAGGATTTACCCCTGAGCACAGAGTCAGTAATCTCTGAGCAAAGTCATGTATTATCCAACCCATTCCCACCAAAATATGCCAGAAAACAGAAAAATGAAGTCCTAGAAAGGCAGAAAACTCTGATAAGACAGAACAGAGAAAAATATATTATGATTCATGATGGTCAGAACTAGGTAGAAGTGACTGGTAAATATAAGTGAAAAAAAGTAATTGAAGTTCTAGACAATTTAGAGGAATTGCACAAGAACAGAAGCTACTTTTGGGGAATGCAATTTCCATAGAAGTAGCATGAACATTTATTCTCCCTATTATCTTCATCTCCATCTCTAAAAGTGATGTGATATGTCCTGCGTTCACGAAAAAATTCTTCACTTATAATTAATTCATCTGCAAAAGAGTTACAATCAAACAAGGATGTGGTATGATTATGAGTTTTTCATCAGGGTTAATACTAGGAATATCAAGAAGTGTGTGATGAGTGTGTGTGATCATGCAGCACTCAGCAGTGAAAACCATGAGCTTCTACAAGCATGGCTCTGGTATGTGGGCACCAGAACTATTACTCTGAACTGAATGGGGATGCTGGAACTGGGCAGTTCCATTCCGGCTCCCAGTCTGCCCCTGATCCCAGAAGTCGCGCCCTCAACCCGCCCCCAGTGCCATCTTTCCACACTCAGCAGTGAAGAAACCCAGCAGGCACCACAACACTAGAGAATTTTCCCGGCGCCAAACTGAGCCAATATTAACGGGGTGCCCCAGATGGAATCCCAGAGACTATTAGCTTCTACAAGCATGGATCCTGTATGTGGGCACCAGGACTATTCCTCTGAACCGCATAGGGGTGCTGGAACTGGGCAGTTCCATCCCAGCTCCCAGTCTGCCCCTTATCCTGGAAGTCACGCCCTCAATCCACCCCTGATGCCATCTTGCCACACTCAGCAGTGAAGAAATCCAGCAGCATCACAACACCGGACAATTCTCTGGGCCCCACACCAAGCCAATATGACCGGGGTGCCCATGATGGAGCAGGTGCAGTCTCCCCACCTCCAGATGGAATCCAGATTACCATGAGCTTCTTGAATGATGAAAGAACATAGCGTCAATTTTCTGGGTCCTTGTCAGCATGCCCTATGTTTGAGAATGGTGCCTGCCGGGTTTCTTCACTGCTGACTCTGTGCTCAGGAGTAAATCCTGACTCTGTGTTCAAAGTAGTTTCAGGTATCAAATCTGAGTTGTCATTCATTCGAGAATGGATTGAGAGAGGCTTTCCCAGTCCAGGGGACCCAGGAAGAGGTAGCAGATGATGCAGGTGTCATGGGGTGGGATTGGAGCTGCTCCTCTTGAAGCATCTATGCTACAAAAGCATTCATAGTCACTTTCCTGGGTTCTTTGGAGCATGCTCTGTATTCAAGAGGGGTTTGGAAGCGGTGTCCTGGGTCTGGAGGACAAAGAAGTGGTCTCAGGTGGTGCCAGAGCACTTGGCAGGATGGGGGCTGGCTCTCTTGATGCACCTGAACAACAAGAGGCCAACATCAGTTTTCTGTTTTCTTGTAGACATACTCTAGGTTTGAGAGAAGGGTTGGGAGGGGCTACCTTGGTCTGGAGGACCCAGGGCGAATGGTGCATAAGTCACCGGGCAGAATTGTGGCTGGCACACTTGACACATCTGAATGACAAGAGGTCAGAGTCAGTTTTCTGTTTTCTTTCCCTGTGTTAGATTCTTGAGAGGGGATTCCTTGGTTCAGGGTACCAAGAAAGAGGTTTCAGGTGGTGCAGAACTTGCGAGTCAGGATAGGACCGGTACTGTTGGAGAACTTTTCCAAAGCAATTGTTTTTACCATGATTTTCAGAAGCTAATACTACTATATTTGAAATAAGATACTAGTAAAGAGGGGAAATCTAGATAAATTTTATTTTTGGAATTTAATTCATTCACCTTTATCCAACATAATCAAAGTCTTTCGAGCATTTAATTTAAATGCCATGTATTTTGTGACAAATTACCAGCTAATTAAAAAATTAAAGCACTAATGAAATGCTATCTATGAAAAAACAAGTAATATAGAGTATGTTTAGATGATTCTGTTTTAAAATATCCACATATAAAATATGCTTATATTAATCACTTAATCACTTAACTTCCCGTTAGTCGTCGATTTGCTCGAGCGGGCGCCAGTAACGTCTCCATTTGTCCCTGTCCCGAGCTAGTGTAGCCCAATGGCATCTGTTCGCTCCGGGAACATGAAGGGCCTCAAACCGATCGTTCATGATCTTAACGAAGTATGACCATCTGGTACGGGGGTGGCCACGCGGTCTTTTGACATCCCGTGGAATCCAGTCGGTAACAGCTCTAGTCCAGCGGTCGTCTTTAAATCTCATTACGTGACCAGCCCATCTGATTTTCGACACCTTGGCAAATGAGACAGCGTCCCTGATTCTTGACCATCGACGGATGTCAGAACTCCGGATTTTTTCTCTCATTTGAGTGAAACGTGATATTCCAAGCATAGCTCTTTCTATTCTTCTTTGGGAGACCTGAATAGCGTTCTCATCTTGTTTGCGTAGGGCCCAGGTCTCTGAGGCATATGTTAATGCAGGAAGAACAGTGGAATCAAAGAGATGTGCCCGGAGCCGGAGGTTCTTCGTCCTCTTATCTATTTTTTCGATGTTCTTGAAGGTGTTCCAAGCCGCTCTCTTCCTCCTGCACAGCTCGGGTGCCAGGTCATTTGTCATTTTGACCTCTCGACCTAGGTACACATAGCTGTTGCATTCGGAGATGGTCGTTCCATTGAGAGAGAATGGGGCGTCAGGAATGAGGCTGTTTCTCATAAACACTGTCTTCGTAAGATTCAGCTGTAGTCCTACCTTCCCACACTCATGGTCAAAGTCGGTCAGCATTTGTGCCACTTGGCTGATGTTTGGTGTTATTAAAACAATGTCATCAGCAAACCGGAGGTGGTGTAGTTGCCGACCATCTATCTTCACTCCCATTCCTTCCCATTCCAGTCGTCGCATGATGTTCTCGAGGGTGGCACTGAAGAGTTTCGGTGAAATGGTATCACCCTGCCGCACCCCTCTCTTGACATCAACGATCACTTCTTTGTAGAATGGTGAGATCCTGGTAGTGAATCCGCAATACAGCTCACGGAGGAGCCTGATGTATTGGGCTTGAATGCCCTGATTGGCTAGGGCTTCAATGACTGCTTCCGTCTCAACAGAATCAAAGGCCTTCTTTAAATCAATGAACGTTAAACAGAGCGGCAACTTGAACTCCCGAGAAACCTCAATGAGCTTGGTTATCGTGTGGATACGGTCGACGGTGCTGAATCCTTTGCGGAACCCTGCTTGCTCGCATGGTTGTCCTTCATGTAGTGTTCTGCCAATCCTATTTAGGATGACTCGAGTGAACAACTTGTAGATGACAGACAATAGGCAGATCGGGCGATAGTTGCCAATGTCATGGATGTCTCCCTTCTTGAACAGTAGTACGGTCCTGCTGGTTTTTCATTGGGATGGAACCTTGCATTCAGACAGGTAGCGAGTGAAGAGCCGAGCCAGTGTATTGATGAGTACTAATGGCAGGTTCTTCAGGTGTTCAGGTCTGACCTTGTCTGGGCCGGGTGCTGTTTGTTTCTTTACCAAGGAAATGGCGTGTCGGATTTCGGAAGGGAGAACGTTGGGAACGACATATCCATCCTGTGGAATTTGGTATGTCGGCAAGTGGACATGGCTATCGAAGAGATTTGAGTAGAAGTCATGGATAATCTTCTCCATTGCCGTTCTGGAGGATGTGATGGATCCATCAGGACGTCGGAGGGCAGTCATCTTGGTCTTGTAGTTGGCGAAGGACAGGCGGGCGTTACGAATACTTTTCCCGGCTTCTGCCGCATCTACCTGTACTTCTGCTCTTCTTTCTTTGAGGTCTTCCTTGATCGCATCGCTGCACTGCTTTGCGAGCTCGGACGTTAGCTTGCGGTTGCCTGAGGCATGCGCCAAACCACGCTGGCGAATTAGCTCAAGAGTTTTCGAAGATAGGCGATATTTTGTGGCTATCTCTCTCTTGGCGTTCCTCGCACATTCATGGAGGTGCTGAACCAGTCGATCGTATTCCTTGTCAATGTTGTCAACAATGGCAGCTTCCCATGTTGCCGCAATAGTACCAAAGAGTTCCCAGTTGGTGGTCATTCTGGGAGTTCTCTTTTTGAACTTTGCAGCCCTTTCTCCCCGCTCTGTGAAGTAGAATTTTGCACAAAGGAGACGGTGGTCCGATCCCGTTCAAAATTTTGGACCAACAGTGACATCAGTCAGGCAAAACCGTCAATTGAATATGATGTGGTCTATTTCGTTGTGGAATCGTCCACCGGGAGACTCCCATGTCCATCGTTTAGATTCTGCCTTCTGGAACTGTGAGTTACCATGAATGGTCTTGGTCGACATGATGAACTCAGACAGTCTCTCACCCTGTTCGTTCCATTCTAGGCCATGGGTCCCGATGTGAAGTTCTTCAGCTGATCTTCTCGGTCCTATCTTGGCATTAAAATCACCCACAATGATCTTGTAGAAAGTGTGGTCTTCTTTATAGAACTTCTCTAGCTCCATGTAGAACTTCTCGATTTCTCCTTCATCATAATGAGATGTTGGTGCATAGACAACGAAGATAGAAACTGCAGGCAGTGAGCCACATCTATTCCAATGTAAACGTCTGATTCGGGTTGTTAGGCATTCGAATGAATCAATGCTCTTGTCCAAGTTTGTGTTGACAAGGACACCGACATCTTCAACACCTCTTTTATCGCATGTTCCGAGGAACAATTCTTCTCCAGTGTCGAAAACGGCATGGTGAGATTCATGCCTTCTTGTCTCGGTCAGACCAATGATGTCGTACTTGATCATTCGCACTTGTACCATCAGGTCCTCAATGGATGCATCTGATGCTAGCGTACGTGCATTGAAAGTACAGACAATCATTTTTGTCTTCCTTCGTTGTGGCAGCCTAGGTCGGCCTTGAGATTTTGCCGGCCTCTCCTATCTCATCCTTCTCAGTGCTGCCATGTCGGTGAAGCCTTCAGGGTCAGGTGAATGAGACCAGTTGTAGTTACTGGTTTTGGCATATTGAATACACAACGGATAGCTTGTCAGGCTCTTCCGTGCGGGTGGAATACTCTCGACACTACTCCCACTACCCAGCCGTCGCCACACTCTAGGATGCTTTCAGGACCCGCGCGGCCGCTTTGCGGCCGCGCGACACATCATATTAAATACCCATCTTCCGGAATTGTCATACCGTATTTGATAGGGTTCAAATATGGTAACACCTACAAGGGTGTTTAGAGGTCGCCCCAAAAGCCTCTATCCCTCTCGGAAAGACTGGCAAGCTAACGAGAGTATTCCGCCCGCACGGAAGAGCCTGGCATGCTTATATTAGTATTTAGGTATTGGAAAATGGATAGATTGTATTATCTCTTTTATATCTCTGTTTTCCCAATTTTCTGCATAAGCATAATATTTATATATTATTGGTAAATTTTATTTTTAATGAATAGGAAAGATAGTTATTGAAACATTTTACTGATGAAGGCATGGGCATAGAGACTCCTGGAAGAGCTATTAGTCCAATTTTATAGTTCTCCAAATTTCCTTCCAACCTCCTTCCTTCCTTTAAAAGTTACCAGTGAATATTAGATTGAAGGGGGAGAGAAGTGGATCAACACTGTCTGTATTCCTACACATCTACTAAAGAGTTGATACTTTAGGTCTCTGCTTCCCTTTTTTAAACCATGTTCCTGAGAAATACCTCACTGACAGCTCTGTGCCTATAGTTCTATATATTCCTGTCAAGTAATTCTGGTCCCAAATCTTGTCTGTTTTCCTACAGTGGTTTTTTAACTAGTCAATAAAATATCCTTATTCGCCTTCCTAAATATCTAGAACTTAGTGGCAGATCTGGTTGTAAATCCTTGCTTTTATTCCTGTTACATTCTCCAACTTAATGGACAGAATAAACTATACTTTATCAAGTCAGTCTTTCCAGGTATTACCACTGAAATCATCAAGAAAGTAGAAGTAGAAGAATGTTTTTAATAATTATTTTCCACTGCTGTTACTATAAGCACAAAGAGGAAAGATAAACATATATTACATCACAAACTCTAAATTTCTTAGAGTCAAGATTCTATAACTGTTGGGAAGGTAATGAATTCATCAAAGTTATTTGAAATCAGATGCTTAATATGGATGGCATTTCCTTTTGTTCTGTGAACTGTGAAACTCACATTTCCAATAAGATAAAAGATGAGTATTATTACACCTGTATAATCAATAAGTTTAACAATTTTAGTTAAATCATGCATGCATTTTACCATAAGCTTCATCCTCACATATTATGCATTGTACTAACTTGGAAATTTAGATGTGAAAATCAGGGAATATATGTTACTATGTATCAACATCCAAGTGGTATTTTTCCAACTCATACTACTGTTTTCATTACCATGGGGACTATTTAAAGTAGCCTATTTTTAGAGCCCTCAATGCATGTGTCAAAGCCTAGATTGCATTGGAACAAATAGAAGGAATAAGTAGATCAGAAAGAATGTTAGTCTTCTTTACATTTCTCCATAATCATGATCATGATCACGATCATCCTGTTGTTCATCAATTGCCTCGAGCAGGCACCAGTAACGTCTCCTTCTTCCTAACCCTGAGATTTTAAAAGAGCCATATTCAGTGCTCCTTCAGAGCTAGGAGAATGAAACCTATCATTGTCACTGGTGTTGGCATATTGAGTACAACACGGAAAGTTTGCCAGACTCTGCCGTACAGTCAGGATACTTTTGGTAACCTGCCAGGTTCTCCAAAGTAAAAATGAGATAATAAGATGTTGCAAAGCCGCAAATGCAGCTACGTGCTTCCGGGAGCTAGGTTTTATAGTCTCTGGGTCTTGGCCATTGATGGGAACCACATGGCGCCAGCAGCAGCTGGTGGGTGTAACACCTACCTACTGGAAGATGGGGGATCTGGGTGGAGAAGGCCCAGTTCCGATCCGAGCAGGCTTGGAGATCTCAGCCCCGGTACCCGCATGCCTGGGTACCTCTGCCGGTTCCCCATATATTTAAGACAATCAATTCTTTATATCATTTACTTGAGTATTAACTGGCACATAATAACCACCAGATGTCTTCTGTGATACAGAACATTTATTTTTCTTTTCTTTTCTTTTTTTAAATTTTCATTAGTGAAACAACATGAGGAACAGTTATAGACTTACAAATATTTGTGCTTGGGTTTCAATTATACAATGATCAAATACCCATTCCTCCACCGGTGCCCATTTTCCACCTCCACGGATCCCAGTATCCCTCCCACACCCCATCCCCTCCCATCCCACCCTGCCTCTGTGGCAGGGCATTCCCTTTTGTTCTCTCTCTCCTTTTGGGTGTTGTGGTTTGCAAAAGAGGCATTGAGTGGCAATCATGTTCGGTCTATAGTCTACTTTCAGCATGCTTCTCCCATCCTGGGAGGATCCTCCAAACACCATTTATTTGGTGGTCCCTTCTCTATCTGAGCTCCCTTTTCCCCTAGCATGTGTGGGTGGCCTCCAAGCTATGGAGTAAACCTCCTGGTACTAATCTTGGCTATTCTTGGGTGTTAGTCTCCTATTTTGTTACTATATGTTACCCAGATGAATGCAATCTTTCTATGTCTGTCCCTCTCTTTCTGACTCATTCGCTTAGCATAATACATTCCATGTAGTACCACTTGTATGTAAATTTAATGACTTCATCTTTTCTAACAGCTACATAGTACTCCATTGTGTAGATGTACCAAAGTTTCTTTAACCAGACATCTGTTCTCGGGCACTCAGGTTTTTTCCAGATTCTGGCTATTGTAAAGAGAGCTGCAATGAACAAACAAGTGCAGATGTCACTTCAACTATACTTTTTTGCCTCTCTGGGATATATTATCAGGATTGGTATTGCTGGGTCAAAAGGGAGCTCAATTTCTAATTTTTTGAGAATCGTCCATACTGTTTTCCAAAAGGGCTGAACCAGTCAGCATTCCCACCAGCAGTGAAGGAGGGTCCCTTTCTCGCCACATCCGTGCCAGCACCGGTTGCTTTTGTTCTTTTGGATGTGGGCCAGTCTCTGTGGTGTGAGATGATATCTCATTGTTGTTTTGATCTGCATCTCCCTGATGACTAATGATGTAGAGAATTTTCTCATGTGCCTTTTTGCCATTTGCATTTCTTTTTGAGAAAGTTTCTGTTCATTTCGTTACCTCATTTTTTATGGGGTTGGATGTTTTCTTCTTGTGGAGTTCAACCAGTGCTTTGTATATCCTTTATATCAACACTTTATTGGATGGGTATTGGGTGAATAGCCTTTCCCATTCTGTAATTGTCTTTGTATTTTGGTCACTGTATCTTTTGTGTGCAGAAGTTTCTTAGTTTAAGATAGTCCCATTTGTCTATCTCTGCTTTCACTTGCTCGGCCAGTGGCATGACATCTTTGAAGATACCATTAGCTTCAATGTCATGGAAGGTTTTGCCAACTTGTCTTCAATGTACCTTATGGATTCTGGTCTGATGTTGAGGTCTTTAATCCATTTTGATCTTACTTTTGTACATGGTGTTAGGCAGAGATCTGAGCCCAATTTTTTTTGCATGTAGCCGTCCAGTTTTGCCAGCACAATTTGTTAAAGAGGCTTTCCTTACTCCACTTCACATTTCTTAGAGAATTTTTTTTGTTTCATTACATTTATTAATCAAGTGTATCACATATGGCATAGCATTTTTTAGTCAATCAAGTTGACTTATAACAGAACATTTGTATTTTCTTTTTTTCCTTTTATATTGTTTTTTTAAAATTTTTATTAGTGAAACACCATGAGGTACAGTTGTAGACTAGAGAAATTATTTTTCATCTCTTTATTTAACAGCTAGTGTAGGTATTTCTTTACTGGCCTCAGTTGTGAATACACAGGAAATTCCACTTTCTGGAAAGTAATACAATAACCATTAATCTTTTCATTCTCATTGCCATTTGTCACTTGCTATTCTTTTTCCATCTTTTCTCTCTTCTATCACAATTTTCTATCTTCTCTCACCACATGGGACAGACAGTGAGGGAGAGGGAAAATAGAACAGAGGGAATTTCTGTCTAGGATGTGGGAATCCCATTTACCCATTGCCACCACTGGAAAGTCCCAGGGCATCCTTTGTATTAATCAACTTTTTTTTAGGCTTCACATGTAAGTGAGAAAACACAGTCTTTATCTGATATATTTTACTTAGCATAATGTACACAGGTTCCATCCATGTTCTCCCAAAATGGCAAATTTATTTTTTAACTGGATAACATAACATTGTATATTAAATCATACTGATGAATGTATTGCTAGAAAATGTTGTACTTAATAGAACATAATTAAACAAACCTAGATGGTAATGCCTAATACAAGCCAGCCATGCTCTTAGCTTGTGGGCTCACCCGGGTTTATGCAGTTTTTAGACATACTTAAGTAGCACATGTTTATATCTATGTATATATATACATATATATGTTTTTAATTCATTCATCTATTAAAGGAAAATTTGTTTTCTTCCAACTGCCATATAATAATAATGTGTATGTCTCTTTGGACGAGAACAGTGCAGTCTCTGCCCCCGCGCCTGGGTGTTCCTTCCCGGAGTCCCTTGGAGGGGAGCGGGTTGAGCTTTCCTCCCCGCCCCGACCAGGGCTACGGCAGCCGAAGACCTCCAGGACCAGCCACCACCATGCTGAGACCACTCTCCACACACATGAAGGTACTGGCAGAGGGACAAAGCCACGCGGGTTCCGGGGCCGAGACCTCCAAGCCTACTCGATTTGGAGTCGAGCATCTTCCACCCAGATCCTCCAAATTCCAGTAGGCGGGGGTCACACCCACCACCTGGCCCCCTGGCGCCGTGTAATCCCATCAGCGGCCAAGACTCAGAGACTATAAAATCCAGATCCCGGAACCGCGCGGCCGCATTCGCGGCCGCGTGACATCTTATTATCTCATTCCTACTTTGGACAAACTTGCAGGTTATCGAATGTAGCCTGCCCACAGGGCAGAGTCTGGCAAACTCCCCGTGGAGTACCAAATATGCCAAATACCAGTAACAATGATGGGTCTCATTCTCCTAAAGAGCCGTGAATATAATCTCAGGGCTAGGATGAAAGAGACGTTACTGGGGCCTGCTCGAGGCAATCGACGATTAACAGGATGATGAAATGAAATGAAAAAAAAAATGTCTCTTTGGGCTGGAGTGATAGCACAGCGGGTAGGGCGTTTACCTTGCACACAGCCAACATGGCCGACCCGAGTTAGATTCCTCTGCCCCCTCAGAGAGCCCGGCAAGCTACCGAGTGTCTCTCGCCCGCACAGCAAAGCCTGGCAAGCTCCCCGTGACATATTCATTATGCCAAACACAGTAACAAGTCTCACAATGTTACTGGGCCCGCTCGATCAAATCGATGAACAATGGGAGGACTGTGACCGTGAATGTCTCCTTAATGTGCTCTTGATCTTTAATAGTTTTATCTAATAATATATTTTGGTTTTTTTACTTGCTAATTCATTTATTCTTACTTGCCTATAATGAAACCCATTCAGAGATTATTATCTGCTTAGCTTTCAGAATTTTTCTGGAAGTTTCACATGGATCTGGTAGTTGCCTTCATGGATAGAAATTAAGTAACTTTCAAAAAATCAGAGGCAAAAAGGAGATGTACTCTGGAATAACCTTAATAAGGGGTTAAGATATGATAATAGTAGTATTCCTGTTGTTGACTAGCTATAAAGAAAATCACTGAAGGTGTTTTTCTTTCTCTGTTAAATTATGTCATGAGCCAGAGATATTACAGGGGTTCTCGTGCTTGTCTTCCAGGTTGCTGATCCTGACTCAGTCCCTAGCTCTGCATGGAGTCCACTGAGCTACAGCAAGAGCAAGCTCTGAGCACAACTGTGCATGACAACCCTCACCCCCAAGACAAAAAGCTAAAATCCTTCAAATTGAGTTTCCTTATCATTTGATAAATTCTCTAGTGGTAGGGAGAAATACTGTGTTCATCTACTTAATAGTATTGAATTCTCAGTCTCATGATAATTAAAACATAAGTAAGCTTGAAAATGGGGTGCATGTGTTTGTAAAATAATGCAAGAATGTATGAAAAAATTATAAAATTAATGTTATAAAAATAAGAAAAGATTTATGGAAGAATTATCACTTGTGCTTTAATTTACATATTGCAGTATTTTATATAAAAATAACAGGAATTCATCCAAACTTTCACAAGAATATTTCAATTAATTAAAATTCTGCATAAGCCATCATAAACAAATTTTTATCCTGTACTGTTTGATTGACTAGTGGCGAAGAAATAATTATCTGAAAAGCTGTGTTTTGTATTAAAAAGCTATTTTTTGGCCTTAGAATGTAGTTTAGTGGTAGAGCACTTGAAATGGATGAGGCTAAAAATTCATTCCGCAGTACCACATTACATCATTGAATGTAGTAACTGGCACTGCTATTATGATCCTCAATGCCACAAATAAAACTTCTAGTGCATCAGAACAAAAATGTAAGTGGTCAACTCTAGAAAACATTGCAGTCAAATGTGCAAGTGCCAGAAACAAGTGTGTGTACAACCTCAAGTGAGCACCACAATCAATTCATAACACTTAGAAAGGAACCCAGTTTGCAATAATCTCAACCAAGTGAAAACTGCTGGAAAATGCCGCAACAATAAAATAAAAGAGGGGGAGGGGAAAATAAAAGAATGTTTAATCTAGATTTTTTTTTGGACAGACACATAGCAAAGGGTAAGATTTGCACATAAATCATTTTTATTGTCACTTATTTTACTTTCCAGACTGAAACATCTCAACCGAGAAAAATATTATTTTAAAGTATCCATTTTATGCCAATTTTTAAAATTAGCAGTACATCCTGGTCAAGTTGTAGTAGAGGAAAAACATTCGGTAATTTGGGACAGCACAAATTCAAGAACTATTTGAGTTGTGTGTTTAAATTACTTGACTGGGGAATGTTTATATACTTAAAAAGGTGAGATAGTCCACAGTTAGTTCTAATTTACTCAAATGAGGGTCTTGATTAAGTGCAGTTTCAGTTGTTGGAAAGTTTTTCAAGTGGCAACTATCCCAATAACATTCCTACTACGTTTTTTTGGGTTTATCGTCATGGTTCCATTTTTTCTCTTGTTGGCGTGGACCAGTCTGAAAATGCCTAAACATGCTTGGGGGCTGACCCTCAACTGCTTGTAAACACTGTTTGTTTTTTTACCTCACTTGGGATGTCTTCAGCTTTTCCCTCACAGTCCCGGTCACGGTCCTCCCGTTGTTCATAGATTTGTTTGAGCGGGCCCAGTAACATTGTGAGACTTGTTACTGTGTTTGGCATATCGAATACATCATGTGTAGCTTGCCAGGCTCTGCCGTGTGGGCGAGATACTCTCGGCAGCTTGCCGGGCTCTCCGAGAGGGGCGGAGAAATTGAACTCAGGTCGGCCATGTTGGCTGCATGCAAGGCAAACGCCTTACCCGCTGTGCTATAGCTCCAGCCCAGCTTTTCCCTAATTTACATTATTTATAATCTTCTAAAATTGAAGTTTAAATTGTACAGTAGTCAAGAAAGCAATGCACTTTCTGATTTATACTAAAGTATAAAACTATGATTATTAAAATAGCATGGTACAAGCATATGCAATAGATACATTATACAATGGAACAGAAGAGACTAAAACTACACTCTTACTATAGAGTAAATAATATTCAACAATGGATCCAAGTGCAGACAACACACACTACACACCATACGCACATACTGTGACTGTCACTGTCCTCCCGTTGTTCATTGGTTTGCTTGAGTGAGCCCAGTAACATCTTCATTGTGACAATTGTTACTGTGTTTGGCATATCGAATACATCATGGGTAGCTTTCCAGGCTTTGCTGTGCGGGCGAGATACTCTCGGTAGCTTGCTGAGCTTTCTGAGAGGGGCAGAGGAATTGAACTAGCATCGGCCATGTTTGCCACTTGCAAGGCAAATGCCCTACCCGCAGTGCTATCGCTCCAAGTGCAGAAAATTTAAACTAGATCTCTATTTAATACCACTCATAAAAATTAATTTAATATGGATCAAATACTTTTGACATGATACAAAACTCCTAGAAGAAAATGTAAGAAAGAAGCTTATGGACATTGATACTGGCAATATTTTCTTACATATGGCATCTAAAGCACAATTTATTTTTTTAAAACTCATATACCTTTATAGTCATATTCTCAAATTTTAGGCATAATATAATCAGAGTCTCCTTTGATTAATGTAGCCAAAGTGCTTTCCCTCCATCCTTCCATGATAATATACAAGTGGTTAGCACTTTCATCAGAATTAACTCTTAACAAGCCATTATTAACAGTATTGTAAACTACAGAATCTAAATCAATAAATTTTTAAAAGAGTTTTATGTTATAGATGATGAAAATATTTTTTCAGAGGTTGAGAATCAGAATGCTGTACTTCAAATCCCAAAGGAAAACATAGATTCTAGGTTAAAGGCCTGCTCTATTCTGGACTATCCATTGGCCAACAATGGTAGATGGAGCCATCAACAAGCTGACTGCAGATTTCAGAAGTATGAATGATTAATATTCCTACCCTCTGAGGATGAACCAAAGGTTCATAGTGTAATTATTTTGAAGTAATGTTTAAGAGTTTTTCTTTGCTTTGTTTTATGTATTTCTATATATCATATGGGCTGGAGTAATAGCACAGTGGTAGAGCGTTTGCCTTACAAGCGGCCAACATGGCCGACTCGAGTTCGATTCCTCCGCCCCTCTCGGAGAGCCCGGCAAGCTACCGAGAGTATCTCGCCCTCATGGCAGAGCCTGGCAAGCTACTCGTGACGTATTCGATATGCCAAACACAGTAACAACAAGTCTCATGATGGAGACGTTACTGGGCCTCCTCGAGCAAATCGATGAACAACAGGAGGGCATAACATAACATATATCATACAATGAATATTTGTAATAAATATTCTTTTAAAGTAACACTCATTTCATTTTTGGTGATGCAGTACTCAAGTTTCACTTCCCTGTGGAGCTATCTGTGTGAGAAACCAAACTTGTTGTCATTGCATGTATGCTTGTGCTCCAATCCTTTGAGCTTTTCCCCCAGCCCAGTAACACTTTTATTCCTTATCCTAGAACTAATTCATATGTTTTATAAAATATCTGTAAAATCTAGCAAATATAAAAAGAAATAAAGGCTCTATAATATTACCACTACCTAGATATAGTTTTATAAATTGTGTATGAGGATGAATTAATCAATAATTAATAAAATTTGGCCAAAACTAGCATATATACTATGAATACGACTATCAACAGAAGTCAAGGGTTAGGATAAGATCCAGTGAACATTTATTCATAATCTCAAAGATATAATTAGATTGCCAGTTTGGGAGGAGAGAGTTTCTAATTTCTTCTTTACAGCAACAATTTCATCTAAATAACCTAAATGCACAGCTTAAAAAATGGAAAAGAAACAACAAAAGGAGCTCAAAGCAGGCAGAAGGAAAGAAATAATAAAATTTAGAGCATAAATTAATAAACTGTAATCCAAAAAAACAATAAAAATATAATGAAACTAAGAGTTGTTTTTTTAAAAATAAGTAAAATTAATAAACCATGAGGAAGACCCAGAAAGAAAGAGAAGCCTTATCAACAGAATAACAAATGAAAGGGTATATGTCACAATGAATTCGAAGAAATTCGGAGGATAGCCAGGGACTGCTTTGAAAATCTTTCTTCCACAAAATGAGAGGACCTAGAAGAAATGATAAATTATTGGATTCTTCAGCCTTGAAGGATGAAACAAGAAGATATGGGATACCGGAATAAATGAACTACTGTTAAGGATTACAAAAGTTACCAAAATCTCCAAGAAAACAAAATCCTGGCCCAGATTGGTTCACTATTGCGTTCTTACAAACTTTTAAAGAATATCTATTACTACTACTTTTCAGGATCTTCACGCAAATCAAAGAAACAGAAACACTTCTGTTTTCGTTTTTTTAACTTTTTAAAAAAATTTATTAGTGAGAAACCATGAGGTACAGTTGTAGACTTACAAATTTTGTTGCTTGGGTTTCAATTATAAAATGATCAAATACCCATCCCTCCACCAGTGCCCATTTCCCACCACCACAGATCCCAGAAACACCATGAGGTAGAGTTGTGGACTTACAAGTTTTTGTGATTGGGTTTCAGTTATACAATGATCGAGTACCCATCCCTCCACCAGTGCCCATTCTCCACCACCAATGACCCCAGTATCCCTCCCACCCCCCATCCTCCCATCCCACCCCACCCATGTGGCAGGACATTCCTTTTTTTCTTTCTCTCAGAGAGCCCGGCAAGCTACCGAGAGTATTCGATATGCCAAACACAGTAACAACAAAGCCTCCAATGGAGACGTTACTGGGCCCACTCGAGCAAATCGATGATCAACGGGAGGGCCTTTACCTTTACCTTTACCTTTACCTCCTTTTGAGTGCTGTGATTTGCAAAAGAGGCATTGAGTGGCAATGATGTTCGGTCTATAGTCTACTTTCAGCATGCATCTCCCATCTTGGGAGGATCCTCCCAACACCCTTTACTTGGTATTCCCTTCTCTATCTGAGCTGCCTTCTCCCCTAGCATGTGCTGCTGGCCTCCAAACCATGGAGTGAAACTCCTGGTGCTTATCTTGGCTATTCATGTTGTTAGTCTCCTATTTTGTTACTTTATATTCCCCAGATGAATGCAATCTTTCTATGTCTGTCAATCTCTTTCTGAATCATCTCACTTAGCATGATACTTTCCATGTAGTACCACTTGTATGTAAATTTTATGACTTCATCTTTTCTAACAGCTGCATAGTATTCCATTGTGTAGATGTGTTTCTGTAACCATTCATCTGTTCTCAGGCACTTAGGTTTTTTCCAGATTTTGGCTATTGTGAATAGTACAGCAATGAACATAGAAGTGCCGATGTCACTTCGACTATACTTTGTGACTCTCCAAGATACATTCCCAAGAGTGGTATTGCTGGGTCAAATGGGAGCTCAATTTCTAATTTTTTGAGAATTTTCCATACTGTTTTTCAAAAGGACTGCACCATTGGCAGTCCCACTAGCAGTGAAGAAGGGCCCCTTTCTCACCATATGCATGCCAACATCGGTTGCTTTTGTTCTTTTGGATGTGGGCCAGTCTCTGTAGTGTGAGATGATATCTCATTGTTGTTTTGATCTGCATCTCTCTTATGATTAGTGATGTAGACCATGGTACTGGAACAAAGACAGAGTTGTAGACCAATGGAATGGTTTCAATATACTGACATCTCCCCCCAAACATATGATCGTCTAATCTTTGACAAGGGAGCAAGAAATTTGAAGTGGAGCAAGGAAAGCCTCTTTAACAAATTGTGCTGGCAACACTGGACAGCTGCATGCAAAAATAAGGGGCTCAGATTTCTACCTAACACCATGTGTAAATGTAAGATCAAAATGGATTAAAGATATCAACATCAGATCGGAATCCATAAGGTACATTGAAGACAAGGTTGGCAAAACCCTCCACGACATTGAAGCTAATGGTATCTTCAAAGATAACACGCCATTGGCCAAACAAGTGAAATCAGAGATAGACAAATGGGTCTATCTTAAACTAAGAAGCTTCTGCACTTCAAAGAAACGGTGACCTAAATACAAAGACAGTCTACAGAATGGGAAAGGATATTCGCCCAATACCCATCCGGCAATGGGTTGATATCAAGGATATACAAAGTACTGGTTGAACTCCACAAGAAAAAAAATCTAACCCCATCAAAAAATGGGACGACGAAATGACCAGGACCTGTCTCAAAGAAGAGATCTGAATGGCAAAAATGCACATGAGAAAACACTTATGGTTTCTGAAAGGCACACATCACCCTGATACTAAAAGCAGCCAGAGATAGCACAAAAAAGAAAAACTAAATAGCAATATAATGGATGAACATCACTGCAAAGAATATCAACAAAATATTAGCAAATCAAATTCAATATCATGAAAAAATCATATACCATAACCATGTGACATTCATGCTGTGGGATACAGAGATGATTTAACATATGTAAGTCAATCTATGTAATACACTCTATGTAATACAAGAAAAATGAAGATCATATCAACAGAGGCAGAGAAAGCATTTGACAAGACAACAACCATTCATTATAAAAAATCTTGACTCAGTAAAGTAAGAAGTGACAATCCATACCTTGGATTTACAGCCCTTACCACTCCAGATAGCATATCGTATGGGAAATTGTGTGGCAAATTATTGTAGAATTGTTCTGGCAATCTGAGTTTCCAGGGTGGTTCGGTCCATATATATACATATATATATATATATATATATATATATATATATGTGTGTGTGTATAGTTGGCAAATATATATACATACTTTACAGGAGAATAAAATAGTAGTCAAATAAAATAATGGCTCATGTAGATGAATGAGTTTTATCTATCACGCTGGCCCCATCTATATTAAATTCTAATGATAGTAACAGCAATAAGATACATAGATACCATAATAAAGTTGGGTCAGCAACTTTAAAACACTGAGATAAAATCCAATTAAAGTCTTCTATTTCAGGGGCTGGAGGAATAGCACAGCGAGTAGGGCATTTGCTTTGCACGCAGCCGACCTAGGTTCGATTCCCAGCATCCCATATATGCATATATAAAACCTGCACATCACTGATGCACCCAAGGCCTCTGATTGCTGCCCCTATTACCTACCATCGGCCTCCTCTTACTAATAATGGCTCATGTAGATTAATGAGTTTTAATTATCACGCTGACCCCATCTATATTAAATTCTAATGAGAGTAACAGTAATAAGATACTTAGATACCATAATAAAGTTGGGTCAGCAACTTTTAAAACACTGAGATAAAATCCAATTAAAGTCTTCTATTTCAGGGGCTGGAGGAATAGCACAGCGAGTAGGGCATTTGCTTTGCATGCAGCCGACCTAGGTTCGATTCCCAGCATCCCATATATGCATATATAAAACCTGCACATCACTGATGCACCTGGGTGTTCCTTCCCGGGGCCCCTTGGAGGGGAGCGGGTTGAGCTTTCCTCCCCGCCCCGACCAGGGCTCCGGCAGCCGAAGACCTCCAGGACCAGCCACCACCATGCTGAGACCACTCTCCGCATACATGAAGGTACTGGCAGAGGGACAAAGCCACGCGGGTTCCGGGGCCGAGACCTCCAAGCCTACTCGGATTGGAGTCGAGCGTCTTCCACCCAGATCCTCCAAATTCCAGTAGGCGGGGGTCACACCCACCACCTGGCCCCCTGGCGCCATGTAATCCCATCAGCGGCCAAGACTCAGAGACTATAAAATCCAGATCCCGGACGAGAACAGTGCAGTCTTCTGCCCCCGCGCCTGGGTGTTCCTTCCCGGGGCCCCTTGGAGGCGAGCGGGTTTAGCTTTCCTCCCCGCCCCGACCAGGGCTCCGGCAGCCAAAGACCTCCAGGACCAGCCACCACCATGCTGAGACCACTCTCCGCATACATGAAGGTACTGGCAGAGGGACAAAGCCACGCAGGTTCTGGGGCCAAGACCTCCAAGCCTACTCGGATTGGAGTCGAGCGTCTTCCACCCAGATCCTCCAAATTCCAGTAGGCGGGGGTCACACCCACCACCTGGCCCCCTGGCGCTGTGTAATCCCATCAGCGGCCAAGACTCAGAGACTATAAAATCCAGATTCCAGAACCACACGGCCGCATTTGCGGCCGCGCGACATCTTATCAGAACTTTATTGTCTCATTCCTACTTTGGACAAACTTGCAGGCTATCGAATGCAGCCTGCCCACAGGGCAGAGTCTGGCAAACTCCCCGTGACGTACCAAATATGCCAAATACCAGTAACAATGATGGGTCTCATTCTCCTAAAGAGCCTTGAATATAATCTCAGGGCTAGGATGAAAGAGACGTTACTGGGGCCTGCTCGAGGCAATCGACGAATAACAGGATGATGAAATGAAATGAAAAAATGAAATGAGATAAAATCCAATTAAAGTCTTCTATTTCAGGGGCTGGAGGAATAGCACAGCGAGTAGGGCATTTGCTTTGCACGCAGCCGACCTAGGTTCGATTCCCAGCATCCCATATATGCATATATAAAACCTGCACATCACTGATGCACCCAAGACCTCTGATTGCTGCCGCTATTACCTACCATCGACCTCCTCTTACTTTCTCCTTCAATGTTTTTCCTTTACTTTTCTCGTTTCTATAATGTAGGATCAAGGGTAATCTAGATATCCCCTTCATGTTACCTTGCCTTCCCTTAATCTGACCTGCCATTCTCTATGCTACAAACATGCGACATTGTCTGATATTTATCCTCCTCCTCCTGACTTATATTACTTAACATATCCTCCAGTTTCATTCAAGTTGCAGTCTTGGACACGTGTTCATTTCACATCCTGACTATTGACTAATGTACTAAGTACTACAATGAATAATGGTGTACATCTGTCCTTTTGAATGATATGTTATGTCTTTGGGTAGATACCAAAAAGTGAAATCGCTGCATCATTTGGCAACAATATTCTAACATTTCTGAGAAATATCCATACTGTTTTCCATTAGAGCTTGAACCAGGCAATATTTCCACCAGCAGTGCATAAAACATCCATTTTTGTCATAATCTTACTAACACAGCAGATAGTTTCCAGTATTTTTTAAATGTCATTTTTACAGGTGTGAAATGGTATTTCATTGTCATCTTGATTTGGAATTCATATATGATTAGTACTGATGAGCGCTTTTCATATGCCTATTGACCATCCATCTGTTCTCTCCAATGAAGTATCTGTTCATTTCCACACTCCATTTTTGATAGCAATGTTGATGTTTTAATTAATCATCTTTGTGAGTTCATCTGGAATATGATATACCCTTATGAAATATGAAATACCCTTAATATGATTCGTTTGAATATTTTCTCCAATTCAGTAGGGTTTAAAGCCATGTTTTAGTTTTAACCTGCATTTCTTTGGCCATGCAGAAACTTGTTACTTTGATATAGAGCTGTTAGTTCATTTTTTATTCTATTGACTTTGTTAATGGAATTGTATCATTCAAACACCATTGAAGTTCTAAGTTTTGGAGTGTTCTGCTAGATTTTCCTGAATGTTTTAATTTTGGATTTCTTTGAATGAGTATCATGTAGAGTATGAGCAAAAGATCCAACTTTATATTTTTATGTATAGTTATCCAGTTTCCCCAACATAGTTTGTTGATGAACTTTCTTTACTCCACTTCATGCACACTGTTCCTTCGTAAAAATGACTGTAGATTTTGGATTTTGTCTTTTGCTTCTCAGTTCTAGCTCTTTGGAGCAAAGAGACTATCCTTGTTACAGCCACATGCTGTTTTGGTCACTATAACTTTATAGTTTAACTTCACTTTAAGTAATGAGATAGCTCCCAATTTATTGTTTCTCACTGTGGCTTTGGTTATTTATTAACTCAATCAAAAATTCTACCCTCTTAAATTTATGGAGGTATGTTTTGTGACCCTGCATATTTTATATCTTGGATTATGTCCTCTGTGCACTGGAGAAGTATGAATATTCATTTTTTGAAAGATGAAAAGTCTTATGTATATTTTCTAAGCCCCTCTTCTATTTCTTCCTTCAGAGGCAGTATTTTCATACTAATGTTTGGTCTAGTTGATCTATTGAGAGGTGATAAAGTAGTGTTGAAGCCTTCAATTATTATTTTGTTACTATCAGTGTTTGATTCCAAGTCTATGATCAGATGTTTCCAGTACTTTGATCATCCCTCATTAGCTACATATATGTTTGAGAGTATGAGTTTTTCCTGATGTACATATCCGTTAATTATTTAAAAATGGTCTTCTCTGTACCTTATGAATTTTTTGAGGGGGTCACACACGGCGATGCACAGGGGTTACTCCTGGCTCTGCACTCAGGAATTACTCCTGGTGGTGATCAGGGGACCATATGAGATGCTGGAAATCGTACCCGCATTGGCTGTGTGCAAGGCAAACACCCTACCTACTGTGCTTTGCTCCAGTCCCCTTATGACTTTTTAATGCCTGAAGTTAATGTTTTCTAATACAAGTGTGATCACTTTGACCTTTTTGAGGGTGCCGTTCACTTGAAATAATTATCTTCCAACTTTAAGTTTGTGTTTTCCCTTAATGTTTAATATATTTCTTATAGGCAGCAGAAGATTGGATTTAGTTTCATAATACATTCTTCCACTCTGCCACTTAATTGGTACATTTAGACCATTGATAATGAGTGAGATTATTGCCATATAATTTGTGCCATTTTTTTCAGTTTTGTGTTTTTTTAAGAGTTTTTTTTTCTTAAATAAGTCACTGCAGTTACTCTTGTAGAGTTGATTTTGAGTTGATGAAGTTCTTGAGTTGTTATTTATCTGTGAAGCTCCATATTGTTCCTTCAAATCTGATAGTCTGGCTGGGTAAATTTTTATTGGTGAGACACTCATTTCATTGATTTTTTTCACTATTTCCCACCACTGTCTTTGGATCCAGGGGTTTCCATTTGATAAATCTGTTGTAAATGTTTAGGATGTTCCTTCATATGCATTTTTCTTCATTTATCTTGCCACTTTCAATATTCTCTATCTATGGCTTTTGCCATTATGATTAGGATGTGTCTTGAAGTCTTTTTATTTGGGTCTTTTTAACTGGTATCTTTGGGTCTTTTCAATCTGGTTTCATGCACTATTAAGCTCTGGGGATTTCTCTAATGATGTCTTTAACTGTTACTTCTTAATAGGGGTTCTCTTCATGGACCATGATGATTTTTATGTTGGTCTTCTTAAATTAATCCCAAAATTCTCTTGCTAGTTCACTGATTTTGAGCCTTATTTCTGTCTTCTGTTGTTTGGAGGTTTTCTGAATCTCATCTTGAAACTCACTGATATTGTCCTCAGATGCTTTACTCTGATATGAAATGCATCCATTTTGTTTTTCATTTTATCTACCAAATTATTAAATTCTCTCATTTCTGATACTGATTTTCACTGCTTTCTTGGCTGTATCTCACACTGTTTCTTTGAGCTCAATTAACAACTCACCATTTCCCCTCTAAATTCCTTATCTGAGAGTCCAAATAGATGGGTAGTACTAGGTTAGTCTTCTTTTAGTGGCCTTGGAAGATTTCTCCAGTTCCACCATTGTGTCTGCTTTAGTTGGAGGTGGAGGGTTTCCCCTTCACTGTTCACAACCTTCCGCCTCCAGAGAGTTCTCTGGGGAGACCAGTTGTCTGGTGCCCTCTTTTATCCCTAATAGAGTTCTCTAATACAATTTGCTGTTACTAGGTGTTCAATACCCGTGACCATTTTCCTCCTCTGTCTGTTCTTTAGCTTTTCTGATCCTTGCTCCCATCACTACCATTGTAATATTTTGTGGGAATAGTGTGAGAATACATTATTTGACTGAAATGAAAGCATAGTGTGGATGGAGGTAGCCAAGCTATTCCTGCATAAGTTCATTATAGAAGGTCAATATGTATTTCCTGTGGTCTGTGCAGGAAAGGTATCACCTGCAACTTCTAATGCAACTGCAGACCAGTGGGTGTATTTTCTTCCTCTTTCTCTCTCTTGACTCTTTTTGGCCACACTCTATTGTGCTCAGGGCTTACTTACTCCTGGCTCTGTCCTCAGTAATCACTCCTAGAAATGATATCATATGTGATGATGGGAATTGAACAGGTCAGTCCATGTGCAAGGCAAGCACCCTACCCACTGAACTATTGCTCCAGCTTCCAGTGGGTATATTTTCAGCTTATATGTTCACTGTGAATGCAATGCCTCTTTGGTCAACATCCAACAACTCACCTCCTACTGCAGAGCCTACACGGTACTTTCTTCTTACCACTTTAAACCTGCAACCAAAAATATTGCCATGTTTGTGTTTGTACTTCCTTAACTTATTTGCATATCAGATCTAGTGCAGAAACTTCCTCGGGGATATTAACAGATTTACTGCCACGCTTGTCTCTGTAGGAACCCCTCATAGGATCCTTTGATTTCTTTTGTTGACTTTCTGACTTGGTGCGATTCACAATTAACTCATTTCTGCCATCTTGTCCCTTCCTTACTTTATAAATTTGTAGATCCTTCATTTGTTGTGTGTATATATTGTTACTTCTCTTAATATATTGGTTGCAAGACAAATAACAGTGGCTAGGGTGATTGGCTTGCATTCAACCAACCTGGGTTTGATCCCCGATGCCACATATACTCCTCTGTTCTCTGCCAGTAATGATCCCTGGGTGTTAATCCAGGAGTATCACTGGGTGTGGCAAGGAACCCCAAAATTAATATATTGATGATACTTTAATAATTATTAAATGTCAGTCATTGTCTTCTATTTCCCCTTTCAGTTTGAAATCTATTTTATATAAAATAAGTATGGCTATCTTTGCCTTTTTAATCTATACTTTGCCTGTATAATGTTTTTCAACTGTTTACTTTGAAGCTAATACTGGAGTTCAAGTGTCTCCTCTAAGTAACGAAACATTGGGTTTTGTTTCCAGTTTCATCTGGTCACTAAGCTTTTTCTTCATGTTACCATAGTTTTTAATTACAATAAGTCACACATCAAATATCCAGCAAAGGTAGTATACTGAGGTGTTCAAAGGTTTTAAGAAACCAAGAACGAAATATAGCAATGAGAATGTCAGAGTGGTAGAAACCAGAGTGGTAGAAAACAACTCATACCTCAACTTAATCCAGAAAAAAAAGACATTCAGGTTAAGAATTAGTGACTAATACAGAGGATATTTTTGTTATAAGATTATCCAATATTAGTGCATTGTTGTTACCATCTGAAGTAATACTTTTAGTAGAATACTGCAATACATTCAGACTTTCTAGTCTGTATAACGACTTTTTCGTTCTTCCTCTTATCTGCCATAACTCCTTATAACTTGAACATCCTGAGATCAATCTAAATTTTGCTATATCAGATGTACTTTATCTTTCTGATTCCTATAGGTATCTCCGAATCATATACACCAATTCAGACTAAATCACCAGTGTAATCACTGTTTTTATTATAACAATATATTTTTATCCAATGTCATGTATTAAGAATCAGTGCAAAAAGTCCTTTTATTTAATGGTGTAAGGGTTTAGACGTGCATCGCTGTGGTACAATGACTTGAACAAAATCCCCTCCTATATATGTCCATTCTATTCTTTACTTACACGGTGGAAAAACTGAACTGAGCTTTTTAACTTAAATTCATCTTGGTACCCCCAGCTCACCTTATTAGGATAATGTGCTGAACTGAAGTCCTATATCACATGTGGACTTACATGGACCAGTTTTAAAAACTCATTAATACTGAGTGATTTTGAGAAGTGTGACATGCCGCTTAAGCACATTCCTTGTGCTCTTATTCTAATAATTAGGTTCCCCATAAATTGTATAAATAAACATATCATAAGTCAATTTCTATCGTGTAATACTTTTTATGTCACACAGCAACAACCCACATTCCTTGGAAGGTTTCCTAACAACAAAATGATACTCCAGATCCTGGCTTTCATTACGCATTTTTCTGGGGGTCTTTTAATTTTATTTTCTTTTTATAAAATTATTCACAGTGATCTATTACATTCAATATTCTAACCAAAAGCACAATTATTTTTTTAAATTTTTATTAGTGAATCACCATGAGGTACAGTTACAAACTTACAAACTTTTGTGCTTGCACTTCAGTCATACAATGATCAAGTACATATCCATCCACCAGTGCCCATTTTCCACCACCAATGGTCCCAGCATCACTCCCACCACCCCCACGCCGTCCCCTCCACCACACCCTGCTTCTGTGGCAGGGCATTCCCTTTTGCTCTCTCTCTCCTTTTGGGTGTTGTGATTTGCAATAGAGGTATTAAGTGCCCATCATGTTCGGTCTATAATCTACTTAAAGCCAGCATCTCCCAACCCGAGCGGGCCCTCCTACCACCCTTTACTAGGTGGTCTCTTCTCTATTTGAGCTGCCTTTTCCCCAGTATGTGACGCCGGATGCTCAGCTGTGGAGTAATCCTCCTGGTTCTTATCCCTACTATTCTTTGGTGTTAGTCTCCCATGTTGTTACTTTATATTCCACAGATGAAGTGCAATCTTTCTATGTCTGTCCCTTTCTATCTGACTCATTTCACTTAACATGATACTTTCCATGTTGATCCACTTATATGCAAGTTTCATGACTTCATCTTTTTAACAGCTGCATAGTATTCCATTGTGTAGATATACCAAGGTTTCTGTAACAAGTCATCTGTTCTCTTGCCCTCAAGGTTTTTTTTCCCCAGATTTTGGCTATTGTAAACAGTGCTGCAAAGAACATATAAGTGCAGATGTCATTTCTACTATAATTTTTTGCATCTCTACGTTATATTCCCAGAAGTGATATTCCTGGGTCAAATGAGAGCTCGATTTATAATTTTTTAGAAAGCATCCATACTGTTTTCCAAAAGGGCTGAACCAGTCGGCATTCCCACCATCTGTGAAGGAGAGTCCTTTTCACCCCACATCTGAGCCAACACTGGTTGCTTTTGTTCTTTTGAATGTGGGCCAGTCTCTGTGGTGTGAGATGATATCTCAGTGTTGGTTTGATCTGCATCTCCCTAATGACTAGTGATGAAGAACATTTTTTATGTGCCTTTTGGCCATTCTAATTTCTTCTTTGAGAAAATTTCTGTTTATTTCATCTCCCCATTTTATGATGGGGTTGAATGTTTCTTACTTGTAGAGTTAAACCAGTGCCTTGTAAATCCTTAATATCAACCCCTTACAAGATGGGTATTGGGTGAATATTCTTTCCTATTCTGTAGACTTCCTTTGTATTCTGGTCACTGTATTTTTTAGGTGAAGAAGCTTCTTAGTTTGTTTATCTCTGTTTCCACTTGCTTGGTGAGTGGCATGTCATCTTTGAAGATACCTTTAGCTTCAATGTCGTGGAGGGTTTTGCCGACCTTGTCTTCAATGTACCTTGAGGATTCTGGTCTGATGTTGAGGTATTTAATCCATTTTGATCTGAATTGTTTGCATGGTGCTAGGTAGAAGTCTGAGCCCATGTTTTTGCATGCAGCTGTCCAGTTACGCCAATACCATTTGTTAAAGAGGTTTTCCTTGCTCCACTTCACATTTTTTGCTCCCTATCAAAGATGAGATGAACATATACTTGAGGGTTGTGCAAGGATATTCCACTCCCTTACATTGGTCTTCGCTCTGCCTTTGTTCCAGTACCATGCTGTTTTAATTATTACCACTTTGTAGTAGAGTTTGAGGTTTGGGAAGGTGATACTTCCCATCTTCTTAGCTATTTGTGGGGGCTTATTGTTCTATATGAATTTCAAGAGTGTTTGCTCCATTTCTTCGGAAAATTTCATGGGTATAGTTATATGGATGGGAATAGTCCCCAAGGCACTTATATAGTGCTTTGGGGACTATTGCAATTTTGACAATGTTAATTCTCCAAATCCATGACCATGGGATATCTTTCCAATTCCTCGTGTCCTCTTTTATTTTGTGAAGTAACATTTTGCAGTTTTCTTTGTACAGTCCTTTATCTCCTTAGTTTAGCTGATTCTGAGGCACTTGATTTTCTGAGGCATAATTGTGAACGGGCCAATCACACCACTCTTACACCTTTCCACCAACGTTATTTCCTATTTTCCCAACGACCACCCAAGCTTGCCCCAGTAACCGGCCCAAAATTATATATTTTGTATTACTTGTTATAATTAACTTACAAAAATGACCAAAAATATTTTCTTAGAAGAAAGCGTGTGAAGATTGTTGTACCTCACCCTGGAGTCATTAAGCTCTTATACATGAGGTTACTAACCTGTTATTACAGATTAAGCCATAATGTTTTAGTAAGTAAAGTAAAGGCCCTCCCGTTGATCATCGATTTGCTCGAGCGGGCCCAGTAACGTCTCCATTGGAGACTTTGTTGTTACTGTGTCTGGCGTATCGAATACTCTCGGTAGCTTGCCAGGCTCTCCGAGAGGGGCGGAGGAATCGAACTCGGGTCGGCCATGTTGGCTGCATGCAAGGCAGACGCCCTACCCGCTGTGCTATCGCTCCAGCCCTTAATATTATTTATTTATTTTTTCTTAAATTTTTTTTTCCCCCTTTATTTTATTTTATTTTTTTTTAAAGTTTTAGATTTACAATTTTTTGTGCTTTGGTTTCAATTATACAATGATCAGATACCCATCCCTCCACCAGTGCCCATTTTCCACCACCATGGATAATATCCCTCCCACCCCCATCCCCCCATCCCCCCGTCTCTGTGGCAGGGCAATCCCCTGTGTTCTCTCTCTCCTTTTGGGTGTTGTGGTCTGCAAAAGAGGCATTGAGTGGCAAACATGTTCAGTCCATAGTCTACTTTCGACATGCATCTCCCCTCCTGGGAGGATCCTCCAAACATCCTTTATTTGGTGCTCCCTTCTCTATCTGAATAGCCCTTTCCTCTAGGATACCCGGCTGGCCTCTAAGTTATGGAGTAATCCTCCTGGTGCTGATCTCAGCTATTCTTGGGTATTAATCTCATACTTTGTTACTTTATATCCCCCAGATGAATGCAATCTTTCTATGTCTATCCCTCTCTTTCTGACTCATTTCGCTTAGCATGATACTTTCCATATTGTACCACTTGTATGTAAATTTCATGACTTCATCTTTTCTAAGAGCTACATAGTACTCCATTGTGTAGATGTATCAAAGTTTCTTTAACCAGTCATCTGTTCTTGGGCATTCAGGTTTCTTCCAGTTTCTGGCTATTGTAAAGAGGGCTGCAATGAACAAACAAGTGCAGATGTCACTTCGACTATACATTTTTGCCTCTCTGGGATATATTCCCAGGAGTGGTATTGCTGGGTCAAATGGGAGCTCAATTTCTAATTTTTTGAGAATCGTCCATACTGTTTTCCAGAAGGGCTGAACCAGTGGACATTCCCACCAACAGTGAAGGAGTGTCCCTTTCTCGCCACATCCACGCCAGCATCGGTTGCTTTTGTTCTTTTGAATTTGGGCCAGTCTCTGAGGTGTGAGATGGTATCTCATTGTGGTTTTGATCTGCATCTCCCTGATGATTAATGATGTAGAGCATTTTCTCATGTGCTTTTTTGCCATTCGGATTTCTTCTTTGAGAAAGTTTCTGTTCATTTCATTGCCCCATTTTTGGATGGGGTTGGATGTTTTCTTCTTGTGGAGTTTAACCAGTATTTTGTATATCCTGGATATCAACCCCTTGTCAGATGTGTATTCGGTGAATATCCTTTCCCATTCTGTAGACTGTCTTTGTATTTTGGTCACTGTTTCTTTGGAGGTGCAGAAGCTTCTTAGTTTAAGATAGACCCATTTGTCTATCTCTGATTTCACTTGTTTGGCCAATGGCGTGTTATCTTTGAAGATACCATTAGCTTCAATGTCGTGGAGGGTTTTGCCGACCTTGTCTTCAATGTACCTTAAGGATTCTGGTCTGATGTTGAGGTATTTAATCCATTTTGATCTGAATTGTTTGCATGGTGCTAGGTAGAAGTCTGAGCCCATGTTTTTGCATGCAGCTGTCCAGTTACGCCAATACCATTTGTTAAAGAGGTTTTCCTTGCTCCACTTCACATTTTTTGCTCCCTATCAAAGATGAGATGAACATATACTTGAGGGTTGTGCAAGGATATTCCACTCCCTTACATTGGTCTTCGCTCTGCCTTTGTTCCAGTACCATGCTGTTTTAATTATTACCACTTTGTAGTAGAGTTTGAGGTTTGGGAAGGTGATACTTCCCATCTTCTTAGCTATTTGTGGGGGCTTATTGTTCTATATGAATTTCAAGAGTGTTTGCTCCATTTCTTCGGAAAATTTCATGGGTATAGTTATATGGATGGGAATAGTCCCCAAGGCACTTATATAGTGCTTTGGGGACTATTGCAATTTTGACAATGTTAATTCTCCAAATCCATGACCATGGGATATCTTTCCAATTCCTCGTGTCCTCTTTTATTTTGTGAAGTAACATTTTGCAGTTTTCTTTGTACAGTCCTTTATCTCCTTAGTTTAGCTGATTCTGAGGCACTTGATTTTCTGAGGCATAATTGTGAACGGGCCAATCACACCACTCTTACACCTTTCCACCAACGTTATTTCCTATTTTCCCAACGACCACCCAAGCTTGCCCCAGTAACCGGCCCAAAATTATATATTTTGTATTACTTGTTATAATTAACTTACAAAAATGACCAAAAATATTTTCTTAGAAGAAAGCGTGTGAAGATTGTTGTACCTCACCCTGGAGTCATTAAGCTCTTATACATGAGGTTACTAACCTGTTATTACAGATTAAGCCATAATGTTTTAATATTATTTATTTATTTTTTCTTAAATTTTTATTAGTGAAACACCATGAGGTACAGTTGTAGACTTACAAATTTTTGTGCTTGGGTTTCAGTTACACAATGATCGAATACCCATCCTTCCACCAGTGCCTATTCTCCACCACCACCAGTCCCAGTATCCCTCCCTCCCCCATCCCCCATCCCACTCTACCTCTGTGGCAGGGCATTCCCTTTTGTTATCTTTCTCCTTTTGAGTGCTATGGTTTCCAAAAGAGACATTGAGTGGCAATCTTGTTCGGTCTATAGGCTACTCTCATCACGCATTTCCCATCCTGATAGGAACCTCCCAACACCCTTTATTTGGTGCTCCCTTCTCTATCTGAGCTGCCTTTTCCCCTAGCGTGTGTGGCTGTCCTCAAAGCCATGGAGTAATCCTCCTGGTACTTATCTTGGCTATTCTAGGGTGTTAGTCTTCTATTTTGTTACTTTATGTTCCCCAAATGAATGCAATCTTTTTATGTCTGTCACTTTCTTTCTGACTCATTTCGCTTAGCATGATACTTTCCATGTAGTACCACTTGTATATGAATTTCATGATTTCATCTTTTCTAACAACTGCATCGTACTCCATTGTGTAGATGTACCAAAGTTTCTTAAACCAGTCATCTGTTTTTGGGCATTCAGGTTTTTTCCATATTCTACAAATGGGACTATCTTAAACTAAGAAGCTTCTGCACCTCAAAGAAACAGTGACAAAAATACAGAGACAGTCTACAGAATGGGAAAGGATATTCTCCAAATACATATCTGACAAAGGCTTGATATCAAGGATATACAAAATACTGGTTGACCCTCACAAGAAGAAAACAACCAACCCCATAAAAAATGGGGCAACGAAATGAACAGAAACTTTCTCAAAGAAGAAATCCGAATGGCTAAAAGGCACATGAGAAAATGCTCTACATCATTAATCATCAGGGAGATGCAGATCAAAACAACAATGAGATATCATTTCACACCACAGAGCCTGGCCCACATCCAAAAGACCTAAAGCAATCGGTGTTGTCGCGGATGTGGTGAGAAAAGGGACTTTCCTTCACTGCTGGTGGGAATGCCGACTGGTTCAGCCCTTTTGGAAAACAGTATAGACGATCCTCAAAAAGTTCGATATTGAGCTCCCATTTGACCCAGCAATAACACTCCTGGGAATATATCCCATAGAGGCAAAAAAAAGTATAGTCAAAGTGACATCTGCACTTGTTTGTTCATTGCAGCACTCTTTACAATAGCTAGAATCTGGAAAAAACCTTAATATTTTTTAATTGAGATCGATTGCCTTATACTTTGCATATCATCCCATATAGTGTGCTACTCTACAAGAAGTGGACACACACTCTAGGAATTCTAAATTTTTGATGGGTGATATTGCTGACATTATATTTTTAACTGAATGGTGACTTTGAAGCTCTCCGATCTTTTCAAGATTTATTTATGTGTCTCTGCATCATGGCTGGTTAATGAACTTATTCAGTGATCAATGCAGTTCATTAGTATGACTATAAGATTCCTGGAAGAACAGAGGGATGGGGTTGGTCACCCATTCCCGACTCCCAGGGAGTCCATAGATTTTGGTCACAAAACCCGCATACCTGAGTTTTTCAACAGATTTATTCATGTATGAGGCTTACCCAAGCCTGTGTATTCTGGCCGTGAGCATGGTGGTAATTAGGTTCTAGAGGTTTTTGGCTACCAGGACTCCACTTGGGCAGATAGAGGGACTCTCTCACCCCATTCTGTGGTGTCCTGGATCTGAAATTCAGCCTAACGAAGGTCCCAGAAGCATCTCTCACATTTCTCTGGTTTTCAGCTGACAATTCTCCATTCCTCAAACTGTTCTCTACTGAAATATTAAAGAATCTGTTGATAGTATAGTATAGTTCAGTCACATTATGAATTATATTGACTTCTAAGTATAATCCATGGAATATAGTCACTGTTTAAGTGTTTAGTTAAATCAGAATAGTCACTATTTGAATAAGACTTTCTGTACTATCTTGAATAAGAGAGATGAGAGAAGGCAATTTTGTCTTTCTTTTGTTCTTAAAATAAAAGTTTCCAACGTTTTCATGTTAAGTGTAATATTAGTATTTTTCTTACATATGACCCTTATTTTGTTAAAGCGTTTTTATATTCAATTTCTTGAAGACATTGCAGGTTTTCAAACTATTTACTTTGTCTATTAATATCAACATGTCATCTTCATTTTTATATTGTGTCATATCGCATTTATATTAATTTGTGTATGCAGAACTATCTTTGTACTACTAAGATAAACCAAAGATTGACATATTTTATACTTTCTTAAATGTGTCCTGGATTAAACTTGCTAATATTTTGTCAAATTTTTTGCATCTATATTTATTAATGAGGTTGCTCTTTAATTTATTTTCCTTGTATATTTTTAGTTTCAGAGTCATGCTGGCTACATGAAGTGTATTTGTAATTAATCCCTACTATTCAGACCTCTGGCAGAGTTTGGTATGAATTGGTAATGATTATTTTAAATATATTTTGCATATTTGTATTACTCAATGATAAATCATAAGATATTTATTTAGTAGAAAATTTAGATATTTTGAAGCCCTACCAAGGCCACGAGTTGCCCCCCACGAGCAGCTCTCCGGCACGGCCATGGCCCCAATGGCACACTGACCTAATTCAGAACCCAACAGCTTGTGGCAGAAATGTGAATGGATTATGTGTTAAACTATGACGCTGTGCCCCCTCCCCCCGGAGGGAAAGGGTGTCTGTCTCTTTTGCCTTCCCCTCTCCCCTCCAGAAGCATGGTGGCTGCCACCTCAGAGCTTGTTGGACAGCCAGATATGAGCCATCAGTGAAGAGGCAACCGCAGACTTAAGCGATGGGGAGCAGAACCAGCACGTCCTTCACGCCCTACCAAGGCCACGAGTTGCCCGCTATGAGCGGCTCTCCAGCACGGCCATGGCCCCAGAGGCACACAGACCTAATTGAGAACCCAGCAGCTTGTGTCAGAAATGTGATTGGACTATGCATTAAACTACAGCACGGTGCCCACCCCCCGGAAGGAAAGGGTCTCTGTCTCTTCCACCTTTTTCCCCCTGGCAGCACTGTGGCCAACACCTCGGAGCTTATTGGACAGCCAGGTATGAGCTGGCGGTGATGGGGCAACTGCAGCCTCATGGGATGGGGGGGCGGAACTGGCACATCCTTCACGCCCTACCGAGGCCACAAGTTACCCCCCATTAGTGGCTCTCGGGCACGGCCATGGCCCCAGAGGCACAGAAAACAATCTCATAATTATCCATCTCTTGGCAGAAATCCCTCCATACTTAATTAGTAAAATGTCAGCAATCCAAAATCTCGCAGCCACATGACATCATATGGTCTTCATAACCAGCAACAGAAAACAAATTATTTCACAATGCCTTTTCAGAAGTTCTTGTTAGGGGGAAATTCCAAATAATAATGGTGCATCTTTTGTCGAAATAATGAAAGCAATCAAAGTAGAGAGAGAGTTAAGTAGAAATCATCTGCCTCACAGGCATTGGGAGGGGCGGAAGGGGGGTATATTGGGGTTCTTGGTGGTGAAAAATATGCACTGGTGAAGGGATGGGTGTTTTATCTTATGACCAAGACTTAAACCTGAAAGCTTTGTAATGTTTCTCACTGTGATTCAATAAATAAATTTTAAAAAATAAAAAATAAAATACAGGAAACACCGATTTTTCTTTAAAAAAAAGAAAATTTAGATATTTTGTTTTATTCTCAAGAAGTGGCTAATGTGAAATTAAATAAACCCATTAAAATTTTTGGCAGGAAGGGGGAAGATGAGCCACAGTCAGCCATGCTAAGGAGTAATCCTAATTGTGCACTTAAGAATCCCTCCTAGCAATACTCACATGGGATGCTGGTTATTAAACCCACATCAACCATGTGAAAGACAAGCACTCTACCCGCTGTATTATATTTCAAGCCCCCTAAATCTATTGTATTTTATTTCACTGACTGCTTTCTTATTTCTAAAGTTCTACTGAATCCTTTTCAAGTCTGAAACAGTATCTTTATGCTGTTCACTTTTCTTGAATATATTTTTAAGACTGAAGTTCATTTCTTGATATATAATTAGCAGATAATTTGACATTGTAGCTTATTATTCTACTGCATTAAGAATTGAGTTGTATAATTAAAATGCCTCTTGATTTTCTTTCGATTGGTTTTTTTTTCCTGGCATAATACCCAGCGATGCTCAGGGATTACTCCTGGATATGGACTCAGGAATTATCCCTGGCAGGGATTGTGGGACCATATGGGATACCAAGGATCAAACTGGGGTCAGCAGCATGCAAAGCAAATGCCTTACCTGCTGTATTATCAGTCCAACCAATCTTTTAATTTTTCTCATAGTATCTTGTTCCACATGCGAGTGATTATCATTTGCTATGATAATACTTGTCCCTAACAAATACTAATATTTAGTATCTGTTGTTCCTATGGTTAGTCTTTTTCATAAAGTCATGCACTTAATAATATTTATTTGTTTAGGTCCTCATTCTTATGTTTTCTTTTTGGGTCACACCTGGCGATGCTCAGGGATTACTGCTGGCTTTGCACTCAGGAATTACTCCTGGCGGTGCTCAGGCGACCATATGGGATGCTGGGAATCAAACCCGAGTTGGCCGCGTGCAAGGCAAAAGTCATACCCGTGTGCTATCACTCCAGCCCCGTAGGTCCTCATTCTTTTACTTAAAAAATTCACTTGAAATTCACTCATGTTTTTCAATACATAAAATTCATTCCTCCTCGTTGTTATAAATTATCCCATTGTATGAATATACCATGACTAAAGAACACCAGGGCTGCTTCCAATTTGGGGAACTTATTAATAAAGCTATAATATGTGTTTACTTTAGCATTACTGTGACTGGATTTCGGAGGTCTTCGAACTGCCCCCAGCAAGCCGTGTAATCCCATCAATGGCCAAGACCTAGAGACGATAAAACCATACTCCCAGAAGAGAACAACGCAGAATCTCCTGCTCCCACACCTGGCTGTCCCCACAGGGGCCCCTTGGAGGGGGGCGGGTTGAGTTTCCCTCCTCATCTCACGCTAAAGACCACTCTCCACACGCTTGGACGAGCCTCACGCATGAAAGAACCAGCAGAGGAACCCAGGTGTGTGGGACCCGGGCCTGAGATCTCCAAGTCTGCTCGGATTGGGACTGGACCTCCTTCCACCCAGATCCCCCATCTTTCAGTAGCTAGGCATTACACCCACCAACTGCCCCTGGTAAGCTGTGTAAACCCATCAATGGCCAAGACCCAGAGACTATAAAACCAAGCTCCCAGAAGCATGTGGCCACATTCGCGGCCACGCAACGTCTTATTGTCAAGTTCTCGCTCTCGAAGAACCCAGCAGGCTACCGAGAATATCCTGCCCACATAGCAGAGTCAGGCAAGCTCTCCGTGGTGTATTCGATATGCCAAAACCCAGTAACAATGATGGGTCTCATTCACCTGACCCTGAAAGAGCCTCCAATGTGGCACTTGCTAAAATCTCAGGGCTAGGACGAATGCAGACATTACTGGTGCCTGCTCGAGAAAATCAATGAAAAATGGGATGACAGTGATACAGTGGTTTGTTTACTTTGGTAATAGACTTTGTTGTGAAAATAAGTTTGAATGTATCTAAGATAAATACATAGAACTGATATTGTTGATTCTCATGGTAAGTGAATGCAACTTTATAAGAAACTGTCAAATAGTTTCCAAAGTGTATATACTCACTTCATTTACACCATGGTCAGATATTCCAATTGCTACTCATATTTATTAGCACTTGCCATATCAATTTTTAATTACTACTTGTTTGTAACTCAAACAAGTATTCACTCATATCTTATCAGGGCTTAATCTTAATATCATGAATGACTCATGGGGCTTGGCATTTTTCATAATCTTACTTGCCATACATTTATAAAATTCTTTTGAAATATTTTAGCATTATTAAGGTAAAATAGTTAAAATGTAATTAATATTAGTACTTTTAGTGTAAAAAATTTACTGTATTTCCACCACCAACAAAGTACCAAAAGCTATCCACTACTGCCCTAATGTCACTGCCCTTTCCAAACCCATCCCCCAACACTCTTATCACTTGGTAATCTCAGTTCTGTTGTCAAAGTCCAAAGGTTTGTTTTCATTAAATATAGTCTATTGCCTAATTTATTTCTTTATATGCCATATATGAATGAGATCATCTGACATTTATCCTACCTATAACTTACGTTGCTTGACATCCAAGTTGCATCAAAAGGCAAGACTTTATATTTTACTACAGCCAAGTAAGTATTCCATTATGCATGTACACCACAATTTAATTATGCACTCAGGTGTCATTGGATATTTAGGTGCTATTTCCATATCTTGGCTGCTATAGAGAGAGAGTTAAAGAGAGAGTACTACAATGAACATAATGTACATATATTTTAGCATGAATGATTTTGTATATGTTTTGTTTTGGGGCCATGCCTGACAATGCTCAGGGTTACTACTGGCTTCACACTTAGGAATTACTCATGGTGAGGCTCAGGAGACCATATGGGATGCCAGGGATCAAATCAGGGTTGGCCACATGCAAGGCAAGTACCTTACCTTCTGTATAATTGCCTGGCCCTGATTTTGTACTCGAGATAGCTGCAAAGAGTGAGATTGCGGGATCATATTTTTTGAAGAAGTCATACTGTTTTTCATAGAGTTTTAAAGGATAGCAGTTCAACTTCACAGTGTATGAGGGTTTGTGTCTCATCACTGCACAACAAGTCTGTTTTCCCCCAATTTTTTAATACAGGGCATCCTCACTGGCATGATATGTTACCTCATTATTGTTTTGATTTTTATTTCCCTGATAATAAGTGATGATAAAGTACTTTTATGTTTTGTGGCCATCTGTGTCCTCTTTGAAGAGGTGTGTGCTCAGTTCTTCATGTCTTTTATGTGATATTGTTATTGTTATTGAACTTTGTGAATGCTTTGCATAATTTGAAAATTGGCTCTTTAAGATTCATGATTAAAAATATTTTCTCCAACTAGGGTGGCTTTTTCACATATATGTATACATACATATATATGTTTTATGTAAATGTTTTAATTTAAGGTAGTTCATTTGTTCATTTTTTATTTTTTTTCCTTGGGCTGGAGCGATAGCACAGCGGGTAGGGCATTTGCCTTGCATGCAACTCTACTATTGCTCTGGTCCCCACAAAATTATATTTTGAGACAATAAATAATATATTGGAAAAATGATATCAGTGAGGGTTGACTTACCATAGCCAATTTTCCCCCGAGAAATATATTTCGCTATCTCAAAGTGTCTCCAGTGAACACAGTCCTGTTTGTGAAGTAGAATTGACAGAGTTTTTAAAAATAAAAGGGAAATCATCTGAAGTGCACAGGTCAAAGTGAACATAGCTTGTCAGTACCACTGGGGAAAACATCTGAAGGCTGAATTTGTTCTGCAAGGGACAAAAATGAATCTCACTTTCGGGTCAATGTTGGTTTGACTTTAGAATCTTCCAGTGAACAATACAGTGTAATTACTAGGGTAAAGTGTTATCAGTTACCCCTGGATACTCAACTAAGATGAGCACTGTAACACCTAGTAGCAATTCCGTTTTTCAGTCATCATAGACTTATGTCTCTGTGTTTCTGCAAATAATATCAAATTCTCTCTAGATGTCAACACAACCATGAATAACAATTTACTATTTGTCATTCCCGCGGTGAGTTGGGGAGGCAGTGATCACTGAGCTGGCTCTGCTTTCGTTTCGCTTGCTCTTACTCAAGAACTTTGCTCAGTACTGTAAATTGAGTATAATGAGCGAAATTATTTTGTTAGGGTTTATATACGCTTCGGCCTTTCTTCCTTATCATCAAGTAGTAAAGACTAGAAAATATTCTGTACTTTTTGCTGTGGAAAGAGCTGGGCACATCACTAATTTCAGCAATGATTTTTTTCTCTGGTACCTAGAAGAGTTGGTAGCATACTGGAGCGATAGCACAGCGGGTACAGCGTTTGCTTTGCATGCAGCCAACCTGGCTTTGATTCCTCTGTCCCTCTTGGAGAGCCCGGCAAGCTACTGAGAGTATACCGCCCACAAGGCAGAGCCTGGCAAGCTCCCCATGGTGTATTCAGTATGCCCAAAACAGTAACGACAAGTCTCACAATGGAGACGTTACTGGTGCCCACTCGAGCAAATCGATGAACAACTGGAGGACAGTGCAGTATTACAGTGCGGCCGGCCTGAGTTGGATTCCTTCACCTCTCTTGGAGAGCCCAGCAAGCTACCAAGAGTACCTCGCCTGCACAGCAGAGCATGGCACTCCTCATGGCATATTTGATATGCCAAAAACAGTAACAACAAATTTCACAATGGAGACGTTACTGGTGCCCACTCGAGCAAATGGATGAACAATGGGAGGACAGTGCTACAGTTCTTTGTCAGTGAATAATTGAAAACAGTAATTGAATACAAATTTCATAGAGTCTTGTCTATATTCCCTTAAGGTATTTTATTGTAATATATCCCAAGGATCCAAAGTACAATTCACAAAATACACTTGTACTACTATGCTCATTGCAGTACTGTATACGATAGCCAAAGTATGGAAAAAAACCCTAATTCTCATGAAGGGATGACTGGATAAAGAAATTATGGTGTAGAGGACCCCAGGTGTCTCCCGAGATGCCTGGAGAGAAGCAGTTTTGAGCGTCTGCCCTGCCCTCTTCACTCCTGACGCAGCACCCATTTCATCCCTAACCCAGGTCTCCATAGAGGCGTGGCCTCCTCACAAGTGGGCGTGGCTCCAAAAGTGGGCGTGGCTTATTTCCAGCAGGCGGCCATGGCCGCAGGTTGTTTTCCCATACTAAGAGACCTAGTCCCCAAGGAATCTAGTTCCCAACCTACTCAGCAATATGAAGAAACAAAGAAAATCCCCACCAGAAGGGGAGAACAACGAAAACAATCTAGAACATTCTGTCAATACAGCTCACCTAAGGGACCTCTCTGACATAGAATTCAGATACGAAGTCATGAAGATGTTCAATCAACTCAATGAAACAGTCAGACAGACTGCCAGTAACACCACAGAAAAAATCGACAAATTACGAGAAGAAATGAGAGCAGAAATGTCACAATTAAAAGATTCCGTAGATGAAATGAGAAACTCAGTTTCTTCTCTTAAAAATAGAATGACCGCAGCTGAAGAAAGAATCAGTGAGCTGGAAGATCGGCTGCACCAAGCCAACACGCAACAACAAACAGTGGCAAGGGACATCAAAATAGCTCTACAGAGAATCAGAGTCCTAGCAGATGATTCCAAGAGGAACAACATTAGAAACATGGGACTAACTGAACCTCAGGGAAACAATCCCAATGAAAAAAACACCGTCAAACAAATCATTGCTGAAAAATTTCCAGAGCTCCACAATGCAGCCATTCAGGTTCAAGGAGCCCGAAGGGTGCCAGCTAAAAGAGACCCCAACAAAAACACTCCAAGACATATCATAGTTAGAATGATTGATGCTGTCGATAGAGACACAATACTGCAAGCATCAAGGGCAAAGAAGGAAATCACATACAAAGGAGCACCCCTTAGATTCACAGCAGACCTATCAGAGGAAACCCTACAAGCCTGAAGGCAGTGGCAAGATATAGTAAAAAAAACTCACGGAAATGAATGCTTCACCAAGAATACTCTATCCGGCTAAACTCTCCCTCAAAATCGAAGGAACGGTACACTATTTTCTAGACAAACAGCAGCTCAGGAACTTCATAGAATCAAAAACCAAACCTAAAGCAAGGCCTAAAGGGGCTACTATAAGACAAGACAAACCCTACAACCACAACACACCCACACAAAAACATGACACAAAAACCCATAACCATTCTCTCTCTCAATGTCAACGGTCTAAATTCACCAGTTAAGAGACACAGAGTGGCAAAATGGATACAGAGACAGAACCCAACATTCTGCTGCCTACAAGAAACTCATCTCAACAGCCAGAGGAAACAGACTCAAAGTCAAAGGATGGAAAACAATCCTGCAAGCACAAAACTCCATCAAAACAGCTGGGGTGGCCATACTAGTATCTGACAACATTAATTTCAAGTTGAAAAAGATTAGAAGGGACAGTGAAGGCTATATTCTCTTCATCAAGGGATACATACAACAGGAAGAAATCACACTCTTAAAATGTATACGCACCTAATGAGGGAACAGCTAAGTATTTAGAACAACTGCTAACAGATTTTAAGGAGGACATCACTACTAACACAATTGTACTTGGAGACTTCAACATCGCCTTATCGCCTCTGGATATATCAACAAAAACAAAACCCAGCAAGTAATTATTGGCTTTTAAAGAAGAAATAGAAGAGAAAAAGCTAATGGACCTGTACAGGGCTTTACACCCCAAAAAGAAAGAATACACATTCTTCTTCAGCACGCACAGTAGATTTTCAAAAATAGACCATGTGCTAGGACACAAAACATACCTCAACAGAATCAGGAAGATAGAAATAGTATCAGACATCTTTTCAGACCATGATGCACTGAGAATAGAAGTGAATCACACAAAGACACGGAGAAGCAAATCAAACACCTGGAAATTAAACAACTCGATGCTGAACAACGAGTGGGTAAGGAACGAAGTCAAGGACGAAATCAAAAGATACCTGGAAACAAATGAGAATGAAGACACAAACTACCAGAACTTACGGGATGCAGCGAAAGCTGTATTAAGGGGAAAATTTACAGCTCTGCAAGCATATCTTAGGTCGGTAGAAACGATGCACATAAACAACTTGACCTCACAGCTCAAGACATTAGAAAAGGATCAACAGAAAGAGCCTAAATCAGGCAGAAGGAAAGAGATCATAAAACTCAGAGTAGAAATCAATGACATGGAAAACAAAGAAACAATCCGAAAGATCAATGAAACCAAGAGCTGGTTCTTCGAGAAAATAAATAAGATAGATAAACCACTAGCAACACTCACAAAGAAACAGAGAGAGAGCCCTAATAAATCGAATCAGAAATAAGAATGGGTATATCACAACAGAAACTAAAGAAATTCAAGATATCATAAGAGACTACTTTGAAAGTCTGTATGCCACGAAACACGAGAACCTGGAAGAAATGGATAAATTCCTGGATTCCTAGCATCTCCCAAAGCTGAATCAAGAAGATATAGAGTACCTGCATAGACCTATTCACATCAAGGAAATTGAAACTGTAATCAAAAGTCTTCCCAAAAACAAAAGCCCAGGCCCAGATGGATTTACTAGCGAATTTTTCCAAACATTTAAAGAGGACCTATTGCCAGTTCTTCTCAAGATTTTCCAGGAAATTGAAAAAACAGAAACTCTCCAAACAGCTTCTATGGAGCCCATATCTCTCTAATACCAAAAGGAAACAAAGACACCACAAGAAATGAAAACTACAGGCTGATATCCCTGATGAACACGGATGCGAAGATTCTCAACAAAATACTAGCCAATAGAATTCAACAACTCAATCAAAAAGATCATACATCATGACCAAGTGGGATTCATCCCAGGGATGCAAGGATGGTTCAACATTTGGAAATCAATCAACATAATCCATCATATCAACAAAAGAAAAGATAAAAATCATACGATCATATCAATAGATGCAGAGAAAGCATTTGACAAGATCCAGTACCCATTCATGATGAAAACCCTTGCCAAAATGGGGATAGAGTGGACTTTCCTCAAAATAGTTAAAGCCATCTACCACAAACCTACAGCAAACATCATCCTAAAAGGGGAAAAACTGAGACCCTTCCCCCTAAGGTCAGGGACGAGACAAGGATGCCCACTCTCTCCACTACTGTTCAATATAGTAATGGAAGTACTTGCAATAGCGATTAGGCAAGAAAAAGATATTAAGGGCATCCAGATAGGGAAAGAAGAAATTAAGCTCTCACTATTCGCAGATGATATGATACTATATTTAAAGAACCCCTAAAACCTCTACCAAGAAACTCCTAGAAACAATAGGCTTGTATAGTAAAGTGGCAGGCTATAAAATCAATACCCAAAAATCCATGGCTTTCCTATACACAAATAGTGAAAGAGAAGAAAGTGACATCAAGAAAACAATCCCATTCACAATTGTGCCCCAGAAAATCAAGTACCTAGGAATCAGCTTAACTAAGGAAGTAAAGGACCTGTACAAAGAAAACCACAAAACGCTACTTCAGGAAATAAAAGAGGACACGAGGAAATGGAAAAATATCCCCTGTTCATGGATGGGGAGAATCAACATCATCAAAATGACAATACTTCCCAAAGCACTGTACAAATTCAATGCAATCCCTATATGGATACCCATGACATTCTTCAAAGAAATGGAGCAAACACTCCTGAAATTTATATGGAACAATAAGCCTCCACGAATAGCTAAAGCAATTATTGGGAAAAAGAAAATGGGAGGAATCAACCTCCGTAACTTCAAACTCTACTACAAGGCAGTAATAATTAAAACAGCATGGTACTGGAACAAAGGCAGAGCTGCAGACCGATGGAACAGAGTTGAATATACTGACATCTCCTCCCAAGCATATGATCATCTAATCTTTGGTAAGGGGGCAAGAAAAGTGAAATGGAGCAGGGAAAGCCTCTTTAATAAACTGTACTGGCAAAACTGGATGGCTACATGCAAAAAAGTGGGCTCAGATCTCTGCCTAACACCATGCACTAAAGTAAGATCAAAATGGATTTATGACCTCAACATCAGACCGGAATCCATAATGTTTATTGAAGACAAATTCGGCAAAACTCTCCATGATATTGAAGCTAATGGTATCTTCAAAGATGTCATGCCACTGGCTGAGCAAGTGAAAACAGAGATAGACAAATGGGACTATCTTAAACTAAGAAGCTTCTGCACCTCAAAAGAAACAGTGACCAAAATACAAAGACAGCCTACAGAATGGGAAAGGATATTCATCAAATACACATCCGACAAGGGGTTGATATCAAGGATATACAAGGTACTGGTTAAACTCCACAAGAAGAAATCACCCAACCGCATCAAAAAATGGGGCGAGGAAATGAACAGAAACTTTCGCAGAGAAGAAATCCGAATGACAAAAAGGCACATGAGAAAATGCTCTACATCACTAATCATCAGAGAGATGCAGATCAAAACCACAATGAGATATCATTTCACACCACAGAGACTGGCCCACATTCCCAAGAACAAAAGCAACCAATGCTGGCGTGGATGTGGCTAGAAAGGGACACTCCTTCACTGCTGGTGGGAATGCCGGCTGGTCCAATGTGTAAACTCACACAAGAAGGGGGGCACGGCACACACACATAGTGGTGGCTCTATCTCTCCCGCCGCCCCCGTTTGTAGTCTCACCCTTCTCCCACCCCGGAGAGGTCGATGGCGATGGTCAGGCGGAGGAAGGAACAAGGGCCTGGCTGGTAGGTATTAGACGTAGTTTATTCTGATTCTCTCTTCATCTGTCTCTTCTCCCTTCTCCTTCTGTCTCTGCTCCCTCAATGCCCAATCTACAGTCTCATTATATCTCTCTCCAAAAGGAATTGGGGAAACAATTACACATAGGTGTGGTCACAATCAATAGGGGTAGAAATCAATAAGGGTAGAAATCTTAGCCTCAGGGAAGACCGCTCCTAGCACAGATCCTTCCTCAGCAGGAGGACCCACCCTAGAGCATAATCCCATGGGCGTGCCTCTCCTCTCCTTGTCCTACAAGCATATAAGAATATAATATAAATCATTTTGTATGGATACAGTAAGGAATATCTTAAACTTATAGAATTGCTCTTCTAGGGCCATCTCAATCTCAGACTACGGTGCTCAGGCCAGATAGTCTTTCCCACCCCTAGCAGGATCCTAGTCTTGTCATTACCTTTGGATCATGACAGCATTTTTCTATGATCAAACTCTTAACTTATAGTTAAGAATCGTGGCACTTTGGCTTGGCCCATTTCGGTGCCAGGGTCGCTCACCGCTGGCTCTGGGTCCATTCAGTCCCTCGTCGGGACCCTGCTTTGGGGGTGTTAGGAACTAAGGGCAACTGAGGCTTAAGTCAAGAAAGCAGATGCCCGGGAATGAATAATATTCAAAGCCAATCAAATCCTAAGTTACAAAGCATAATGTTAACGGTCTTCCTGTATCTATACAAAAAGGATATTACTTTAAGGTAAACTGTTCATAAGGCACAAGGAGAGGAGAAAGGCAATATTTCACTCATACACATAAAATCATAGATTTCTGGGAAACTGATCTTACAAATTAACAAAGTCTGATTAAGGGGAAAGCTGATTATCTGGGTGGGGAGGAGAGCATAGGGAAGACTGTTTACATGTAAACACAATGGAAGTGGAAGTGCCTCCAGAGCACTGTGATGGGTGTAACCAGATTAATGGGTGTAACCAGATAAACCTAAGCTTCTTGTGGAAGAAGGACAAAGCAATGTTACCCTACAGTCCAACCCTTTTGGAAAACAGTATGGACGATTCTCAAAAAATTAGAATTTGATCTGCCATTTGACCCAGCTATAGCACTCCTGGGAATATATCCCAGAGAGGCAAAAAGGTATAGTCAAAGTGACATCTGCAATTGTTTGTTCATTGCAGCACTCTTTACAATAGCCAGAATCTGGAAAAAACCTGAGTGCCCAAGGGCAGATGACTGGTTAAAGAATCTTTGGTACATTTACACAATGGAGTACTATGTAGCTGTTAGAAAAGTTATGAAATTTACATACAAGTGGTACTACATGGAAAGTATCATGTTAAGCGAAATGAGTCAGAAAGAGCGGGATAGACACAGAAAGATTGCATCCATCTGGGGAACATAAAGCAACAAAAAGGGAGACTAACACCCAGAAATGGCTGAGATTAGTACCAGGAATTTTGCTCCATGATTTGAAGGCCAGCCACACGTGCTAGGTGAAAAGGAAGCTCAGATAGATTAGAGAGCACCAAATAAAGGGTGTTGTGAGGACCCTCCCAGGGTGGGAGAAGCATGCTAAAAGTAGTCTATAGACCAAACATGATTGCCACTCAATGCCTCTCTTGCAAAACCCAAAAGAAGAGAGAGAGAACAAGGGGGAATGACCTGCCACAGAGGCAGGGTGGGACGGGGAGAATGGGGGGTGGGGGGTATGCTGGACCCGTGGTGGTGGAGGATGGGCACTGGTGGAGGGATGGGTACTTGATCATTGTATAACTGAAACCCAAGCACAAAATTTGTAAGTCTATAACTGTACCTCATGGTGTTTCACTAATAAAAAAAGGGAAAAAAAGAAATTATGGTGTATATATACAATGGAATGCTGCTCAGCCATAAAAAAGATAAGTTCACGAAATTTTCTGCTTCATTGATGGTTCTGGAGTCTTTTGTTAAATCAGAGGGAGAGGAACAGACTCAGAATGATCTCATTCATGTGTGGGATATAAAGAAACTGCGTAGAGGAGTATCAAATATCTAATTACAATAGAAATGAAGAGCAAGACAACTGGTCTTTAGTAGGATGCTTGCCACTGGGCTTGGGGTGTGGGGGGAAATTAGAGAAAATAACAATATAACAATGGGGGAGGGAAAAAGTGCCTGCCACAGAGGCAGACTGTGGTGTGGGAAGAAGGCTGGGGACACTGGTGGAGGGTAATAGGCACTGGTGAATGGATTGGTGTTGGAACCATATATGCTCAATCATAGCTATCTTCATAAATTTGTGATTCAAAGTGATTCAACAAAAATAAAAAATATTCTAGCATTAATATCTTAAATCCATTTTCAATTACCTTATATGTATGGTGTGAGTTACAGGTCCAATTTAATTTTCTATATGACTTGTTTCCCCGACATGATTTGTTCAAAAGACTTTACTTTCTTCAATAATTCTCAGAGCTCTTTGTCATTAATTAATTGCCCATGTATCTGAGGGATTACTTCTGGACTATCAACTGGTTTTTATTCATTGGAGAATCTGTTTTTATTCCAGTGCTACATTATTTTGAATAATAAAGCCTTATAGTATAGTTTAAAGTCTTTAATGCAATACCTCAGATCTTCTTTTTCCTCAGAATTTCTTTAGCTCTTTATGAAGGGCTATAGTTTCACATAAATTTTAGTCTCATTTATTTCTTTGTCTTTTGAAAATTTCATTGGAACTTTGAAAGGGATTTTAATATATCTATAATAATTTGAGAAAAATCATGTTTTAGCAATGTTATTTCTCTCAATCCTAGAACATCAAATGTTTTTCCATTTCCTTGTACATTTTCTATTTACTATTATAGTGAAGTATTATTTTGATGCTTCTTTTTTTACTCAAAAAATGGTTTTTGGGTGTTTTTTTTCTTTTTGACCATCCCAAAGTTATTCATTTGTTTACAGTCATACAATGTTGCAACACCAGTCTTTCCACCAATATACATTTCCCACTAGCAGTGTCCCCAGTTCCCATCCCACCCCCACCCCCTCTTCTTACTCCCCACCCCCTACCTCTACCCCTCCTCACCCCTTGTCTACCTCTGTGTCAGGCATCTTTATTCTTGAACTCTCTCTCTCTCTTTCGCTCTCTCTTTCCTTTTGTGCAATATGGCATTATGGTTTGCACTGGTTCGTGGCTTTGTGTTGTGGATGTGACTGCCAGGGCTTTGAGAGGTGCATGGAGTTGGGGGACATAGCTCATCACGACCCCAAGAGAATATGGGTATTTCAGTCACAAAACCCACATACCCGAAGATTCGTCCCAGGACAGTGGAGTACAGCCCAGGACATGGTGGCGATTTTGGATTGTGGGTGCAAGTGGCTGCTGGGAGGCTCTGCTTGTGCAGGCACCAGGCTAACTTATCCCCTTCCAAGTATCCCATTTGTACAGCATTGCATGAATCTGACATCAATTGGGGCTTCGGATCTCTTTTAAGATTTATTTATACACCTCTGAAGCAAGGCTGGTGGAAGAGCTTCCATGGTGTTGCTTGAGTTGATTCATGGGGCTGATTGCTGGTGCTATCAAGAGTGTAGGGAAGTTTGGAGAAGTAGCCTATCCTAACTCCAAAAACCCTGGAGGTTTCAGTCACAAACCCCTCATACCTGAATTTTCAGCAGGTTAATATCTCAGTGAGGTCTGACTCAGGACAGTGGAATGTGGCTGGGGCCGGGACACGATTTTGGATTGTGGGAGCAGGGGCTTTCTGCTTGGACAGGGACCAGGCTAACCCATCACCCTTAGATATGCTCCACTCTAACAGCATTGTGTGGGTCCAAGACTGTGAAGCACTGTCTATAAATGAGTATGGCTTATCAGGAGATAGTTTGTGGATGTGGCTTCCACAAACCTATTTTATGACTCTTTAATTTATTGGGAAACTTGATTCTAAGTTGTTGGAGACTGGCCAGAGGCACAGTTGTGATTTTGGATGTCAGTAAGCCCGAGGGCACCATCAGGATGTTGATGCACTCTCCCATAGGTCCAGGATCACCTATTAGCGCCATGCCCCCTGTGCCACAGTAGCAACAGTAGCAGCGGACCAGGCAAGGGCCAGGACTGGGTCCAGGGTTGCTACAGTACTCGGCTTGGACACTCTGGGGCAACTGAAGCCACCAGTTCAGCAGAACCTGGCCGGGGGTACACGCCCCCATCTTCAAACACCAGACATTTGGCTCTTAGGGAAGTTTTTCTCCATAATATGCTGCAGGAGGCATGGTCTGTTCTGGGGAGGAAATGATGGTGGAGTCGCTCCACTAGAATCAAATTGCTGGAGCCCCATGTTGGGAATCTGGCATTTCTTGAACTCTGGGATTTTAACACTCACGCTGCTAAGTGGTGCCAAGTTGAACCTGAAAAGCCCTATTCAGACTCCTTAAATCTCTGCTGTCTCCCACAATGGCAGGAACTGTGGGACTATTTTTAATGTATGAATACTTCACTTGTTTGTTAAGCTGAACCCTAAGTATATGTTTTTAAACATGGGTATAAAAGTTTATTGTTTCTTAAACTTCTTCCTCTTCTTGTTCCTTGTTTGCATGCACATAGAAACGAAACTTATTTTGTGTGTGGATTTTATAGTGTGCGTTTTTATTGTTTCATTATTCCTAAATGACATTTGGCGGAGACTTTAGTAACTTCAATGTATGTCACTCACAGATAGTGCTAGTTAAACTTTTTGTAACTGATAGACCTTATACTTATCTTTATTACATAATTTCTGTGGCTAGGCCTTGAAGAATAACATTAAACATGAAAATCCTTGCTTAGTTCATAATATGTGGGAAGAGTTTCATTTTTATTTGCTTTCAGATTTTTGAATATTATGTTTGCTGTAGGTTTGTTGCATATGACATTTACTATATTGAAGTAATTTCTTCTATACCATTTTGTTTAGCTTTTATAATGAATGGTTTAATCTTGTCAGAAAATTTTTCTGAATCTATTGACATGATCATATATTTTTGTCTTTCAGTCTTTGTGGGTGTTGGGACATATTTAGATGTGCTCAGGAATTACTACTAGCTCTGTGCTCAGGGATGACTAATAACAGGGATTAGGGAGTGATATAGGATGCCAAGGATAAAATTTGAGCCAGCCATTTACAACAAGATTGTCATTGTCTTACCTGCTGTACTATCACTCTACCCCCTCTTTTTCCTTTTAATAATCATATAAAAAATTTCCTTTAAGTGTATCATATTGGGCTGGAGTGATAGCACAGTGGGTAGGGTATTTGCCTTGCACGTGGCTGACCTGGACAACCCTGGTTCCATTCCTCTGACCCTCTTGCAGAGCCCGGCAAGCTACCGAGATTATCTCGCCTTCACGGCAAAGCCTGGCAAGCTACCCGTGGTGTATTCGATATGCCAAACACAGTAACAACAAGTCTCACAATGGAGACATTACTGGGCCCACTTGAGCAAATCGATGAACAACAGGAGAACAGTGCTACAGTGCTACAGAATCATATTAATTGCTTTGCATACATTGAACCATCCTTCCATATTTGGAATGAGTTCCACTTGTTCATGATGTATGGTTCTTTTGCATAATTAAAAATATTTAATTTTAGTCACCATGACTTACAATATATGTTAATGTTTGGGCCATGAATAGAGTGTTACAAGACTACATCATATCAGAACCAATTGCTCTTTGGCACTATTGCAGCAACATGGGAAGATGTAGTCGTTGACAACATTAAAGAGGAATAAGATCGACTGATTCAGCACCTCCATGATTGTGCAAAGAACACCGAGGAAGAGATAGTCACAACAAGGTGCCCGTCTTTGAAAACTCTCGAGCTCATTCTCCAAAGTGGCTTGAGCCAAGCCTCAGGCAAACACAAGTGAACGTCCGAGCTCACAAAGCAGTGCACAGAAGCGATAAAGAAGACCTCAAAGAGAGAAGAGCAGCAGTGCTGGCAGATATGGCAGAAGCCGGGAAAAGCATTCGCAACATCCGGCTGTCCTTCATCAACTACAAGACCAAGATGACTGCACTCTGATGTCATGATAGATCTATCACATCTTTCAGAAGGGCAATGGAGAAGATTATCCATGACTTCTACTCGGACCTCTTTTATAGCCACGTCTACCTGCCCACATACCAAATTGCGCAGGATGGATCTGTCATTCCCAAAGTTCGCCTTTCCGAAATCCAGCACTCCATTTCATCAGTAAAGAAGCAAATAGCACCCGGCCCAGACAAGTTCAGACCTGAATACCTGAAACACCTGCCGTCAGTACTCATCAGAATCACACTGGCTTGGTAATTCAAACGCTACCTGTCTGAATGCAAGGTTCCGTCCCAGTGGAAAACTATCAAGAATGTACTACTGTACAAGAAAGGAGACATCCACAAGATTGGTAACTATTACCCGATCTACCTGTTGTCTGTTGTCTACAAGCTATTCACACGAGTAATCCTGAATAGGATTGGCAGAACACTAGATGAAGAAAAACCACGCGAGCAAGCAGGTTTCTGAAAAGGAATTAGCACAATCGACCATATCCACATGATAACCAAGATCATTGAGGATTCTCAGGAGTTCAAGATGCTGCTCTGTCTAACATTCATTGATTTAAAGAAGGCCTTTGATTCCGTTGAGACTAAAGCGGTCATTGAGGCCCTAGCCAAACAGGGCATTCAAAGTAAGTACATCAGGATCCTCCATGATCTGTATTGCAGATTCACTACCAAGATCTCACAATTCTACAGGGAAGTGATCATTGACGTCAAGAGAGGGGTTCAGCAGGGTGATACCATTTCACCGAAACTCTTCAGTGCCGCCCTCGAGAATGTCATGCGACAACTTAAATAGGAAGGAATGGGAGTAAAGATAGACAGTTGGCAACTACACCACCTCCGAGTTGCTTATGACATACTTCTTATAACACCAAACACCAGCCAAATGACACAAATGCTTGCCGACTTCGACTGTGAGTGTGGAAAGGTCGGACTACAGCTGAATCTCACAAAGACAATGATTATGAGAAACGGTCTCATTCCTCACGTTCCATTCACTCTCAATGGGATGAACATCTCCGAATGCAACAGTTATGTGTACTTAGGTCAAGAGCTCAACATAACGAATGACCTGGCACCTGAATTGTGCAGGAGAAAGAGAGCGGCTTGGAATGCCTTCAAGAACGTCGAAGAAATAGCTAAGAGGATGAAGAACCTCTGGTTCTGGGCACATCTCTTCGATTCCACTGTTCTTCTTGCATTAACATATGCCTCTGAGACCTGGGCCCTACGAAAACAGGATGAGAACGCTAATCGGGTCTCCCAAAGAGGAATCGAAAGAGCTATTCTTGGAGTATCATGCTTCATGCAAATGAGAAAAAGAATCCAGAGTTCCATCCTCCTTCAACGGTTAAGAATCAAGGACGCTGTCTCTTGCCAAGGTGTTGAGAATCAGATGGGCTGGACACATAATGCGATTTGGAGATGACTGCTGGACTAGAGCCATTACCAACTGGATTCCACGTGACGTCAAAAGATCGCCTGGTCGCCCACCTATGAGATGGTCAGACTTCTTCTTCAAGACCCTGAATGATTGCTTTGAGGCTGTTCGTGTTCCTATAACAAGCAGATGCCTTTGGGCTACATTAGCACGTGACAGGGACGAATGGAGACGTTACTGGTGCCCTCTTGAGCAAATCGATGAGTAACAAGATTACAAGTGATCAAGTGAATCATGAATGATAATGAACACTCTTTGTATACCGATTAGTTACCTGTATATTTTCTAGAGGAGTGTCTGTTCATCTTCCTTCTCCATTTTTTATGGGATCATTCGTTATTTTGTTGTTGAGTTTTGTGAGTTTTATATATCTTGGATCTTAGCTCTTCATTTCATACATTGTGTGAAAATGTTTGTTGACGTTTAGTACAGTTTTTAGTATTTAAGTTACATTATTTTTGCTGTGCAGAAGCTTTTTAGAGGAGAGTGTATACCTGGTGATGCTCAAGTGTTACTCCTGGCTTTGCGCTCAGGACTCACTCCTGTAAGTGGGCTAATAATGGTATGCTTTGATTAAGTCCTGATCAGCTGCATGCAAGAAAATAACCTTACCTTCTGTGTTATCTCTCAACCATCAGTGCAGAAGCTTTTTAATAAGGCGTAGCTCCATTTGCTTATTTTTGTTTTGGAGTTGTTCTTGCCTCTGTGATTATCTTGTTCTTCTGAACCTTTTGTTAAATTTCCTTGAGCTTTATGCCTTTTTTCCAATATATTTTATGGATCCTGGTCTAATATCGAGGTCTTTAATACACCTAAAATTAATTTTTGTGAGAAGTGTAATAAACAATTCTATATTCTTGCTTTATATGAGACTCTCTAGTTTCCTCAATTACAAGAACATGAAAACAAAAATAACTAGTGTGTAATTCCCTATTTTCTAATTATTTCATTTGGATGCATTTGCTCTGAAACTAGAACGGCTGTCTCTGCTTTTTCTGTCTGATATTAGCCTTTATATTTCTCTTACAACTATTTACTCTTAGCCTGTATTTATCATGAAAGTTTAGGTGTGACTCCTGTATGCAACATAAGATTGGGGTTTGTTTCCTGATCAATCCTGCTACTCTGTCATTTTTTTGCGATTTTTATACATTTTATTTTTATAAAGTATTTTACAATAGTTCAATGCACATAATATCAAAACAGCAACCATCTTCCCACCGCAATAAGAGGGAAGTGTGTGAAGATTGTTGTATTTTATTCTGGAGCCATTTAAGCCAACATATAATAGAATACAAGCAAGCATGTTGAAACCAAACAAATGTGTGCTTGTTTAGGTACACACTAGAATGTAAAAGGTCACATGGCTGCAAATGTTGCTGCGTGCTCCAGGAAATACTGCATCACTCTCTTCTAGGAGCTTTATTTTATAGTCTCTGGATCTTGGCCATTGATGGGATTACATGGCGCCAGGGGCAGTTTGTGGATGTGACTGCCAAGCTACTGGAAAACTGGGGACCTGGGTGGAGGAGGCCCAGTCCCAATCCAACCAGGCTTTGAGATCTCAGACATGGGTCCCACATACCTGGGTTCCTCTGCCAGTTTCTTCATGGGTGAGGCGCGTCCAAACATGTGGAGAGTGGCCTTGAGCGTGGCTGCGGCTGAGTTCTGGAGGTTTTCGGCTGCCGGGGTTCTGCTTGGGGCTGGGAGGGACACTCAACCCACCCCACTCTGGCTACTCTGTCATTTTATGGAGGAGTTAATTCCATTAGCATTTGTATAAATTATTGCTATGAAGGGATTTGTTCCCATGTCTTTATGTGGAGTTTGTTCACTTGTGAAATGTGATGTTTTCTTTTTGTATTTGAATGTTCGATGTCCTTTTCATGGCCATATTATATTCCAAATATGTTCTCAAATGTGTGCATATGGTTTTTTTATGAATATTTGTACCCCCTTTTCAACACAGACTGAAAATCTTTTGAGTGTACTATTCTTGGTTGGACGTTCTTTTCATTCAATACTTTGATATATTATTTCAAACTTTTCTTGCTTTCAGAGTTTTGTTAGAGAAACATTCCATGAACCTGATGGTTTTTCTCTTGGATAAGAGGTTTTGCTTCTGTCTTATGGCCATAAGGATACTGTGTCTCTGGTTCTTGACATTTTGATTTCAAAAGTCTTTGTATGTTTTTATTTTGGTTTATTCTGTTTAGTAATCTGGTTCACTTGTATCTGCTTTGTATCTTTCTCTTCTGGTTAGGGAAATACTTTAAAATTATTTACCCAATGTTCTTTCTACTACTCCCCCTCTTTTATTTTTTCAGAAATTACTATGATCTTAAATTATTGACAATGCCAAGAAGAAAGGCATTCCTCCTTCATTTTCTACCATTATCATTTAATTTTGGGTTCCACACTTGACGACGATCAGGGATTACTCCTGATGCTGTACTCAGGAATTACTTCTGTCAGTACTTGGGGGACTATATGAGACATGGGCATCAAACCTGGATTGACAACATTCAGCACAAATGTCCTACTCCCTGCGGAATTTATATCATTTCAGCACTTAGTTCTTGTCCAGAGTGATCACTTCAAACTATCATTGTCATAGTGGTATCTCCTCTGTTCTCTGTCCTAACTTCCTATCTCTCACTTGTGACAAGTTTCCAAACATGGACCAATCCTCTTGGCCCTTGTTTCTACTGTCTTTGGGTATTAGTCTTATATTGTGATTTTTTTATATTCTCCAAATGAATAAAATCTCTGTCTGTCACCCCTGAATCATTTAACTAAGTATAATACTATCACATGCTTTACACAACTAAATGCCTTACATAACTGATCATCAAGATGAAGATCAAAACAACAATGAGATTTTAACTCATGACACAGAGACTAGCAGACATCAAAAAGAAAAACAACAGGGGATCCCTACACCTGCTTCCCCTACATGGCTCGGTGGCTGCCATCATCCAGAGTCCATTGGACAGTCAGCTTTAGGCCAGCAGTGACAAGACAGGCGGGGCCCCCACGGGATGGGGATAGAGCAGGCCCTTTTCTCCCTGCCCTGATGAAACCCTCAATCGCCGCCCACGAATGGCCTTTCTGGCTCCTGATCAAGCTGCTTAACGGCCTTGATCCTAGAGAATAAGAAATAAATCTAGAAACCCAGGGACTTTTGGCAAAAATGCGTCTGGACTCCGCAGTGGGTTACTGTCACCGGGCCACCCCAGGAGGGAAAGGGTGCTGTCCCTCCGCCTGCTCCTCCTTGACGGCTCAGTGGCCACCATCCTCCAGAGGCCATTGGAAAGTCAGGTCTGGGCCCTCAGTGATGAGAAATGTGAGGCCTCATGGGATGTGGGTGAGGCCAGCCCTTTCCTCCCCATCCCAACAAGACCCCAAGTTGCCACCCACAAACAGCCTCTCTGGCTCCTGATCAAGTTGCTTAACAACCATGATCCAAAAGACTCAGGAACAAATCTCGGAATTCAGCAGGTTTTGGCAGAAATCCCTCCAGATTTAATTGTTAAAATTTCGGAACTTCAAAATAGAGTGGCCACTACTGCAGCTGCGCGACATCATATGTTATTCATAACCAGCAATAGAAAACAAATTGTCTACTGTTGCCTTTTCGGCAGATCTGAGTGTTGGTATAAAATCCCAAATAATAATGGTGGGTCTGGTGTTGAAATATTGAATATAATCAAAGTAGATAGAGTAATGTGGAAATCATCTGCCCCACAGGTAGTAAGAGGGTGTGTGATGGGGTATAATGGGGTTTGGGGTGGTGGAGAATGGGCGCTGGTGAAGGTATGGGTGTTTCATTGTATGACTGACACTTAAACCCAAAAGCTTTGTAACTGCTCTCACTGTGATTCAATAAATAAAATTATATAAAAAAAAAACAAATGTAAGGTGGAGTTCATGCCCAATTCAATCAGCCTAATAAGTGGCTGAATAAATAGCAGTTCTTCTACATAAAAAAAGAACATCAACCAGTGTTGGCATGGATGTGGGGAGAAAGGGAATCTCATTCACTTCTAGTGTGAATGCTTACTGCTCCAGCCTTTTAGAAAATAATATGGACATTCCTCAAAAAAGTAGAAATCGAGCTTCCATTAGACCCAGAAATATTGCTCCTGGGAATATACCTCGGGGGACCCAAAACAGTGCATAAAATGCATCTGAAGGTCTATGTTCACTGCAACACTATTCACAATGGCCAGAATCTGTAAACAAACCAAGTGCCCAAGAAGAGATGACTGGATAAAGGAACTATGGTACATAAACGTTATATATTGCAGATATGGTTTTTGTAATATGAAGGATCTGTAAAGATTGTTATTTCCTTTGTAGTCGATATTTTTCTTCTCTCTTGGTGCTTAAAGTAGTCTCTCTCTTTTATTCTTATCATTTTTTTACTGAAACACCATGAGGTACAGTTGTAGACTTACACACTTTGGTGGTTGAGTTTCAATTATGCAGTGATTGAGTACACATCCTGCCACCAGTGCCCATTCTCCAACACCAATAATCCCAGTAGCCCTCACGTCCTCTCACCCCCCCCCGCCTCCCTGCCAGGGCATTCCCTTTTGCTATCTCTTTACTTTAGGGTGTTGTAGTTTGCAATAGAGGTATTGACTAGCCATCGTGTTCGGTTTATAGTCAACTTTCAGCAAGCATCTCGCATCCCGAGCGAGTCATCCAAACATCCTGTACTTGGTGTTCCCTTCTCTATCTGAGCTTTTTCCCCCAACATGTGCTACTGGCATCCAAGCCATGGAGCAGACCTCCTGGTACTTATCTCAACTAATCTTGGGTGTTCGACTCCCATTCTGTTAGTTTATATTCCCCAGATGAGTGCAGTCTTTCTATGTCTGTCCCTCTCTTTCTGGCTCATTTCACTTAGCATGATACTTTCCAGGTAGAACACCTTGAATGCAAATTTCATGACTTCATCTTTTCTAACAGCTGCATAGTATTCCATTGGGTAGATGCACCAAAGTTTCTTTTCTTTTTTTTTCCCCCTTTATTTTATTTATTTATTTTTTTACAGTTGTAGATTTACAATTTTTTGTGCTTGGGTTTCAATTATACAATGATCAGATACCCATCCCTCCACCAGTGGCCGTTTTTCACCACCATGGATAATATCCCTCCCACCCCCATCCCCGAATCTCCCCCTGTCTCTGTGGCAGGGCAATCCCCTGTGTTCTCTCTCTCCGTTTGGGTGTTGTGGTCTGCAAAAGAGGCATTGAGTGGCAAACATGTTCAGTCCATAGTCTACTTTCGACATGCATCTCCCCTCCTGGGAGGATCCTCCAAACATCCTTTATTTGGTGCTCCCTTCTCTATCTGAACTGCCCTTTCCTCTAGGATACCCGGCTGGCCTCTAAGTTATGGAGTAATCATCCTGGTGCTGATCTCAGCTATTCTTGGGTATTAATCTCATACTTTGTTACTTTATATCCCCCAGATGAATGCAATCTTTCTATGTCTATCCCTCTCTTTCTGACTCATTTCGCTTAGCATGATACTTTCCATATTGTACCACTTGTATGTAAATTTCATGACTTCATCTTTTCTAACAGCTACATAGTACTCCATTGTGTAGATGTACCAAAGTTTCTTTAACCAGTCATCTGTTCTTGGGCATTCAGGTTTCTTCCAGTTTCTGGCTATTGTAAAGAGTGCTGCAATGAACAAACAAGTGCAGATGTCACTTCGACTATACATTTTTGCCTCTCTGGGATATATTCTCAGGAGTGGTATTGCTGGGTCAAATGGGAGCTCAATTTCTAATTTTTTGAGAATCGTCCATACTGTTGTCCAGAAGGGCTGAACCAGTGGACATTCCCACCAACAGTGAAGGAGTGTCCCTTTCTCGCCACATCCACGCCAGCATTGGTTGCTTTTGTTCTTTTGAATGTGGGCCAGTCTCTGAGGTGTGAAATGATATCTCATTGTGGTTTTGATCTGCATCTCTCTGATGATTAATGATGTAGAGCATTTTCTCATGTGCTTTTTTGCCATTCGGATTTCTTCTTTGAGAAAGTTTCTGTTCATTTCATTGCCCCATTTTTGGATGGGGTTGGATGTTTTCTTCTTGTGGAGTTTAATCAGTATTTTGTATATCCTGGATATCAACCCCTTGTCAGATGTGTATTCGGCAAATATCCTTTCCCATTCTCTAGACTGTCTTTGTATTTTGGTCACTGTTTCTTTGGAGGTGCAGAAGCTTCTTAGTTTAAGATAGTCCCATTTATCTATCTCTGTTTTCACTTGCTTGGCCAGTGGCGTGGCATCTTTGAAGATACCATTAGCTTCAATGTCATGGAGGGTTTTGCCAACTTTGTCTTCAATGTACCTTATGGTTTCTGGTCTGATGTTGAGGTCTTTAATCCATTTTGATCTTACTTTTGTACATGGTGTTAGGCAGAGTTCTGAGCCTATTTTTTTGCATGTAGCCGTCCAATGATGCCAACACAATTTATTAAAGAGGCTTTCCTTACTCCACTTCACATTACTTGCACCTTTATCAAAGATTAGATGATCATATGATTGAGGGGAGATTTCAGTGTATTCAACCCTGTTCCATTGGTCTGCAGTTCTGCCTTTGTTCCAGTACCATGCTGTTTTAATTATTACTGCTTTGTAGTACAGTTTGAAGTTAGGGAGGTTGATTCCTCCCATTTTCTTTTTCCCGAGAATTGCTTTAGCTATTCGTGGGGGCTTATTGTTCCATATAAATTTCAGGAGTGTTTGCTCCATTTCTTTGAAGAATGTCATGGGTATCCTTATAGGGATTGCATTGAATTTATACAATGCTTTCGGTAGTATTGCCATTTTGACAATGTTAAATCTCCCGACCCATGAGCAGGGGATATCTTTCCATTTCCTCATGTCCTCTTTTATTTCCTGAAGTAGCGTTTTGTAGTTTTCTTTGTACAGGTCCTTTACTTCCTTAGTTAAGCTGATTCCTAGGTACTTGATTTTCTGGGGCACAATTGTGAACGGGATTGTTTTTTTCATGTTGCTTTCTTCTCTCTCACTGTTTGCGTATAGGAAAGCCATGGACTTTTGGGTATTGATTTTATAACCTGCAACTTTACTATACGAGTCTATTGTTTCTAGGAGTTTTTTGGTGGAGGTTATTGGGTTCTCTAAGTAGAGTATCATATCATCTGCGAATAGTGAGAGCTTGATTTCTTCCTTTCCTACCTGAATGCCCTTAATATCTTTTTCTTTCCTAATCGCTATTGCAAGTACTTCCAGTACTATATTGAACAGAAGTGGAGAGAGTGGGCATCCCTGTCTCGTCCCTGATCTTAGAGGGAAGGCTCTCAGTTTTTCCCCATTGAGGATGATGCTTGCTCTAGGCTTGTGGTAGATGGCTTTAATTATGTTGAGGAAGGTCCCCTCTATACCCATTTTGGCTAGGGTTTTCATCATAAAGGGCACCAAAGTTTCTTTAACCAGTCATTTGTTCTCAGGCACTCGGTTTTTTTTCCCCAAATTTTGACTATTGTGAACAGTGCAGCAATGAATATAGAAGTGCAGATGTCATTTCGACTGTAAATTTTTGCCTCTCCGGGATATATTCACCCAATACCCATCCTATAAGAGGTTGCTGTCAAGGATATACAAAGCACTGGTTGAACTCCACAAGAAGAAAACATCCAGCCCCATCAAAAATGGGGCGAAAAAATGAACAGAAATTTCTCAAAGAAGAATTCTGAATAGCAAAAAAGCACATAAGAAAATGCTCAACATTACTAATCATCAGGGAATTTCAGATCAAAACAACAATGAAATATCATCTCACACCACAGAGACTGGCCCACATCCAAAAGAACAAAAGCAACCGGTGTTGGCATGGATATGGCAAGAAAGGGACGCTCCATCACTGCTAGTGGGAATGCCGACTGGTTCAGCCCTTTTGGAAAACAGTATGGACGATTCTCAAAAAATTAGAAATTGAGCTCCCATTTGACTCAGCGATACCATTCTTGTAATTTTTATTTTAATTTGTATTCTTGTTGTTCTCTTTATGTCTATTTTGTTTGGTATTCTTTGGACCTCTTTAAGAACACTCCCTCCCATATTCCAACAGCAATTTTTCTCCTTTATTTTTTTCTTTCCTTCTGATATTCTTGTCATTCAGAAAATATTTCTCTTGCTGTAATCACTATCTTACATTTTCTTAATTATTTTAATTATCTTTCCACTTCTCTTGCCAATTATTTTAATTCGTTTGCCACTTCACTATTGTTGATAACTTGTACTTTGTCTTCAAATTTGCTGACCTGGCTTTCTGCATTCAGAATTCTGTTACTGTGGATTGTTATAATGTTCTTTACCTCCTTCCATTTCATTTGTATGGATAGTTCACACTTTTAATGCAATCTTCTTTGAGTTAATTAAATTTAACTTCTTGGGGTTCTTAATTTCCACTGTTACAGTATCATGTTTTGATTTGAGGTCCTCCTCAACCGGGCATGAGAATGTTATCAATTGAAATTGCAGAAGGCCCTTCTGGATTCCTGTGCATGGAACTCTGAACTGACCCACCCAAACAGAATCCCAGAAACTGAAAGTTCCTACACCCCACAATTGCCACCATGCTTCTAGTCAGATTCCACTGTTTCGAGTGAAGCATCACCCAGAAATTAATCTGCTGTAAAATTCATGTATATGACTGAAATCTTTAGGCTTTCTTGAAGCCAGTACATGCTACATCCCCCAACTCCCTGTACTTCTGGAAGCCCTGCCAGTCACACCCACAAACCACCTCTGGTCACATGTAAGTTCATTTAGTGGCCATGATCCAGAGACTCAAAAATAAATCTTGAAAAATATTAACAAGTTGTAGAAGACTCTTCCTGAATCTAGCGCATAGCTGAGTCATTGGGACACCACCAGAGTGGAGAGGCCTCTGGGTTGTCCTGCGCAAACAGGGCCTGAGCAGCAGAAAGCTCTCTTACTCCACAATCACTGCTATAACTCTGGCCAGACCTCACTACCTTGGGCCAACACTCACCTAGAAATTAATCTCCTGAAAAATTCATACATGTAGGTTTTGTGAATGATATCTCCAAGCTTTCACAGAGCTGGGATGAGCTATCTCCCACCATCTCCCTGAACTTTCGGAATCCCCAGCAGTCACACACACAACCCAAGCTACACACAGTTAAAAAATTAACTCCAGCTGTATCAAGCCTTTAAAACTTCTGGACTTTGGAGTGAAATGTCAGACTTTACAACATATATAAATCATTAGTAGCACACAAGATAAAAGTGGATGTAATGTAGAAGGCAATCAATCTCGATTAACAAAACAAAAACAGAAGACTTAACCTGTAACAACATCTTGGTAATTGCTTATACAAGGACATAATGTGGGGAGATACAACAATTTTTACTAACTTTCTTCTAATGAAAAAAATTGATAATTCTGTTAACAAATGATTGATAACAAGCAATCTAATATAAATTATTAAGGATCTGATATCAGGACTGGATTAAAGGGTGGTTAGGAAAATTGCAGACAATAAGGAGGGATTTGTATTGAAGTACTGAATGCCTGTAACAAATCATCATGAACAACTTTGTAAGCCACAGTGTTTATATAAAGTTTAAGGGAAAATTTTTAGAAAGAGAGAGAAAGAGAGAATGTTAATAACCTTGAGGACTTGACTGGACTTTACTTGTTTTGCTTGAACTATTGTCAATATCCGGGCTGGAGCGATAGCACAGCGGGTAGGGCGTTCGCCTTACAAGCGGCCAACATGGCCGACCCGAGTTCCTCCGCCCCTCTCGGAGAGCCCGGCAAGCTACCGAGAGTATTCGATATGCCAGACACAGTAACAACAAAGTCTCCAATGGAGACGTTACTGGGCCCGCTCGAGCAAATCCACGATCAACGGGAGGGAAAAAAAATTGTCAATATCTCTCAGGGCAGATGAATCTATTTGTTTTCCTATATTCTTATGTTTTTTGTTGGTGAAGAAAGTGAAGTTTTAGATTCCTGGTTATATGAGAACTGACCTGATTCACTCCTTTACATTGACATGCTAAAGGTTATACCTCTGGTTTTTTTTAATGCCTCAATATTTCTACCTCCTTGCAATGATATATCAGTGGGAAAAGTCTATATAGATCTAGTTACTCCTGTAGGGTTACAATTGATTTTATGGGGGGTACTCTGGCATTCAATGCTAGCCTTTAGAGCATAAGAGATAGAAGGAGTGCTGTAAGATCAGGATGTTGGCATGGCCACTGGGTCTGGAGGAGGTCTCCCTTTCGTGGGGTGAAGTGCAATGGGAATCTTCCTTGTTCCCAGAAGTGCATCTGGTTTTAAAGAATTTAAATTAACATCATATGGTATGAATCTCTGTGGTTGGGCAGCAGGCAGGTACAAACAACGAAGAAGCCTAGTGTAATTATCTGTGCTGACATTGGGGATCTGAGCAGGAGTCTCTCCAGGACTGTGGATATGATTTCTATCATCTTGATTTGGTTTTAATATTTGTGTCACCCATAATATTATCTCTCTTAGAAAATGTTTCATGTGCGCTGGAAAAGTGTCTGTACTACATTTTGAGGGGGGTGATGACGGTCTCTCTCTCTCTCTCTCTCTCTCTATATATATATATATATATGTGTGTGTGTGTGTGTGTGTGTGTGTGTGTGTGGTGTGTGTGTGAGTGTGTGAAGCCTATTTCTTCCATTTCTTCTTCCAAATGCTCACATGACCTTGCTATTTTGTTCTGATGCTTAGTTGAAATTGGCTTGTTAAGATGCAAATCATGAAAGTTTTCATCCATGCTAGTAAAGGATTTTGGTTTGTAATTTTCATTTTTAATATTGAACCTGTAGAAACTATTACAAAACATTCCAGTTACTGTAATTCTTAGGAAGTGCTCAAAAGGTATAGGTAATAATATTTGGTACAACTCAATAGTTAACCCTCTATACTTGGACATTTATTTTCGAAGATTTTCATTATTAATTAAAAATCATTACAAAGACAGGTATGTTCAAGTTTTCTATTTCCTCCTGATAGAGCCAAGAGAGGATTTCTGAAATTCCATTTGGTTTTTTGTCCTGCAACTTAGTGGTATAAATTTATTTTTGTAACTTATGATCTTTTTACTCCTTTTTCTTAAATTTTTGAATGAATCACCTTGAGATATAGTTACAGAACTACAAACTTTCGTGCTTACGTTTCAGTCATACAGTGATTGAGTACCCATCCCTCCACCGGAGTCCATTCTCCACCAACAATGTTCCCAGTATCCCTCACATCACTCCACCAGTCCCCCACCTCTGTGGCAGGCTCTTTCTCTCTCTCTCTCTCTCCTTTAGGGTGTTGTGGTTTGCAATGCAGGTATTAAGTGCCCATCGTGTTCAGTCTATAGTCTACTTTCAGCACTGATCTCCCATCCTGAGCAGGCTCCCCAAGCATTCTTCTCTATCTCAGCTGACTTTTCCCTCAGCATGTCAGGCTGGCTTCCAATCCATGGAGAAATCTTGCTGGCCCTTAACTCTACTATCCTTGGGTGTTAGTCTCCCATGCTGTTACTTTATATTCCACAAATGAGTGCAGTCCTTCTATGTCTGTCCCTCTCTTTCTGACTCAATTCACTTATCATGATACTCTACATGTTAATCCACTTATATGCAAATTTAATGACTTCTTCTTTTCTAACTGCTGCATAGTATTCCATTGTGTAGAAGTACCAAAGTGTCTTTAAGTAGTCATCTGTTCTCGGGCACTTGGGTTTTTTCCAGATTCTGGCCATTGTCAACAGTGCTGTAATGAATATACAAGTGCATATGTCATTTCTACTATTTTTTTTGCATTTCTGGGATATGTTCCCAGAAATGGTATTGCTGGGTCAAATGGGAGCTCAATTTCTAATTTTTTTGAGAACTGTTCATACTGTTTTCCATAAGGGCTGAATCAGATGGCATTCCCACCAGTAGTGAAGGAGAGTCTCTTTCTCCCCACATTGACACCAACACTGGTTGTTTTTTTCTTTTGGATGCATGCCAGTGTCTGTGATGTGACATGATATCTCACTGCTGTTTTGATCTGCATCTCACTGATGATTAGAAATGAAGAGAATTTTTTCATGTGCCTTTTGGCCATTAGTATTTCTTCTTTGAGAAAGTTTTTGTTCATTTCATCGCCCCATTTTATGATAGGGTTGGATGTTTTCTTCTTGTAGAATTAAACCATTGTCTTGCATAAACTTGATATAACCCCTGATCAGATGGGTATTGGGTGAATATCCTTTACCATTCTGTAGGTTGTCTTTGTATTCTGATCACTGTTTCTTTTGAGATACAGAACCTTTTTAGTTTAAAATAATACCATTTGTTTATCTCTGTTTCCACTTGCTTGGTCAGTGGCATGTCATCTTTAAAGATACCTTTAGCTTCGATATTGTGGAGGGTTTTGCCGAACTTGTCTTCAATGTACCTTATGGATTCTGGTCTGATGTTGAGGTCTTTAATCCATTTTGATCTGACTTTTGTGCATGGTGTTAGAAGTCTGAGCCCATTTTTTTTTGCATGTAGCTGTCCAGTTTTGCCAGCACCATTTGTTAATGAGGCTTTCCTTGCTCCACTTCACATTTCTTGCTCCCTTATCAAAGATTAGATGATCATGTATTTGAGGATGTGTGTAAGGATATTCAACCCTGTTCCATTGGTCTACTGCTCTGCATTTGTTCCAGTACCATGCTCTTTGAATAATTACCACTTTGTAGTATGAGTTTGAGGTTGGGAAAGGTGATGACTCCCATCTTCTTTTACCCTAGAATTGCTTTAGCTATTCATGGGCGTTTGTTGTTCCATATGAATTTCAGGAGTGTTTGATCCACTTCTTGAAGAATTTCATGGGTATCCTTATAGCGATCACATTGAATCTGTATAATGTTTTTTGGGGTATTGCCATTTTGACAATGTTAATTCTCCCAATCTATGAGCAGGGGATGTGTTTACATTTCCTCTTGTCTTATTTTTTTTGTGAAGTACCATTTTGGAGTTTCCTTTGTATAGTCCCTATACCTCTGTAGTTAAGATGATTCTGAGGTACTTTTCTTGAGGCATGATTTTAACGGGATTGCTTTTTTCATGTCACTTTCTTCTCTCTCACTATTTGCGTATAGGAAAGTCATGGACTTTTGGGTATCGATTTTATAGTCTGCAACTTTACTATACAGGTCTATTTTTTCTAGGAGTTTCTTGGTAGAGGTTTTAGGGTTCTCTAAATATAGTATCATATCATCTGCGAATAGTGAGAGCTTGATTTCTTCCTTTCCTATTTGGATGCCCTTAATATCTTTCACTTGCCTAACCGCTATTGCAAGTACTTCCTGTACCATTTTGAACAGAAGGGGTGAGAGTGAGTATCCTTGTCTTGTACCTGATCCTAGAAAGAAGGCTCTTAGTTTTTCCGCATTGAGGATAATGCTTGCCATAGGCTTGTGGTAGATGGCTTTGACTATATCGAAGAAAGTTCCTTCAACACCCATTTTGGTGAGAGTTTTCATCATAAATGTTGCTGAATCTTCTTATGATCTTTTATTTTTTATATATCTGTTCTTCTACCCTTTGATTTTTAATTTCATATAAAAGTAAAGTAAAGGCCCTCCCGTTGATCATCGATTTGCTCGAGCGGGTCCAGTAACGTCTCCATTAGAGACTTTGTTGTTACTGTGTCTGGCATATCGGATACTCTCGGTAGCTTGCCGGGCTCTCCGAGAGGGGCGGAGGAATCGAACTCGGGTCGGCCATGTTGGCCGCGTGTAAGGCGAACGCCCTACCCGCTGTACTATCACTCCAGCCCTATATTGGCATTTTATTTCTGTTCCCTTGAGTTGAGGGTTTGTCAATATTATTTATTATTTAAAAACCCAAATCTCATTTCTAATACTATTTGTATTATTTTTGGTTTTATATAAAATTATACTCTGTTTTCATTATTTCATACATCTTACTTTGGATTTCACTTATTCTTTTTCTAGTTTCTTAAGAAGTGAATTTACTTTATAACTTAGTTTTTTGTCTATAAAGTAAAGTAAAGTAAAGTAAAGGCCCTCCCATTGATCATCGATTTGCTCGAGCGGGCCCAGTAACGTCTCCATTGGAGACTTTGTTGTTACTGTGTTTGGCATATCGAATATGTCACGGGGAGCTTGCCAGGCTCTGCCGTGTGGGCGAGATACTCTCGGTAGCTTGCCGGGCTCTCCGAGAGGGGCGGAGGAATCGAATTCGTGTCGGTCATGTTGGCTACGTGCAAGGCAAACAAATGAATTCTCCATTTTGTTCTGTACATTCTGATAGCTTGTGTCTTCAATCTAATTTTTATAGAATGAATTTATTTCTTTTTAAAAATTTTTATTTTATAAAGTATTTGACAACATTTGATTATATTTATTATTCAAACTCCAATTCCACCACCATTACACCTTCCCACCACCATATTTTGGATGTTTCCACCCTAAATCCCAATCCCTGCCTCAAAGCACAACCAAAATAATATGTTTTGTGTTGTTTGTTATGAAAAGCCAGTGAAAATGGTAACAACAAATAGTATTCTTAGAGGAAAGAGTGTGAAGATTGCTGTTTTTCATCCAGGGGCCATTAAGCCCTTCTATAACAGATCACTAACATTGTTGTTAAAGGTTGAGCCTTGTGTGCATCTATATCTATATCTATATCTATATCTATATCTATATCTATATCTCTATATCTATCTGTAAAATATTTCCCTCTATGATTGGTTGCCTCCTACTTTGAACCCCATCAAGTGTGGTGTGGTACTCTTGGAGTATGGGTAGAGTGTGTCCTATGAGTGACCAGGAATAGGTTCACTCATGGGTGAGGCTCGGCCTGAGCATGTGGAGAGCGGCTGTGAGAGTGATACCAGTTGAGTTCTGGAGGTTTTAACTGCAAAGGCTGAGTCCCTTGTGTTGTGGTGGGCTCTCACCCGACCACCTCTAAGGTGCCCTGAGTGAAACAGCCTGGCGCAGGGTCCAGCGGCATGGTTATGACATTCAATCTCATTTTTGAAATAGTATTTTAGGTAATTCATGAGAAACAAACTAGTCCCTGATGTTCCATTTCCTCTCAACGGAATGAACATCTCCAAATGCAGCAGCTATGTGTACCTGGGTCGAGAATTCAACATGAGGAACGACTTGGTACCAGAACTGTGCAGGAGGAAGAGAGTGTCGTGGAACACCTTCAAGAGCATTGAAGAAGAGGACAAAGGACCTCCAGCTCTGGACACATCTTTTCAACTCCACCATTCTTCTTCCACTAACATATGCCTCAGATACCTGGACCCTACGAATACAGGACGAGAAAACTTTTTGGGAATCCTAAAGAAGAATCAAAAGAGCTATGCTTAGATATCACACTTCACTCAAGTGGAATAAGGAATCTGGAGTTCCGACCTCTGTCAACGATCAAGAGTCAGGGATGCTGTCTCGTTAGCCAAGGCATCGAAAATCAGATGGGCCCGACAGGTAATGCTATTTAGAGAGAACCACTGGACTAGAGCTGTTACCGACTGAATTCCATGGGACGTCAAAAGGACATGTGGCCACCCACCTATGAGATTATCAGGCTTCTTCGTCAAAACCCTGAATAAATGGTTTGAGACTCTTCCTGTTCCTGGAGCTAGCTGATGCCAATGGGCTACAGTAGCATGCAACAGGGATGAATAGAGACATTACTGGCGCCAACTCGAGCAAATCGATGATCAACAGGATTACAAGTGATACAAATGATTTTAGGTAACATGATTACATTTGTCATAACTTTCATCATTTTGTGAGACACAATTGCTACACCTTCACCACCAACAATGTGCCTTAAATTTTCCACCATTATACTTATGTCACTCCTTTTCTTCCTTTTCATTCCTCCTACATTCACTTTACTTCTCAAAACAAAGACTGTGTCATGATTGCAATTTTGTAGGTGTGTATGTATCTTTTTGAATTAATATTTTTGTTTTGTGAGGATACCACTAGAGCTATATAGCACAGTGGGTAGAGGGCGTTTGCCTGGTATGCGGCTAGCCCAGGTTCTATTCCTTCACCCCTCTTGGAGAGCCCGGCAAGATACTGAGAGTATCCTGCCTGCACAGCAAAGCCTGGCAAGCTACCTGTGACATATTCAATATGCCAAAAACAGTAACAAATCTCACAATGGAGACATTACTGGGCCCGCTCAACCAAATCAATGAACAACGGGAGGACAGTGTTACAGACAGATAGTGCTACAGTTTTGTGAGGATAGATACAAGAACTGGAATTTCTGGATCATAAGGAAGCTCCATTATTACTTTTAATCATTTTTATCATTTGTCTATTTCATTCTTATCTTTAAAAGAAAACTTTTTTTTCCCATACAGATTGAACAAGACTACGTTCCATCAATAGTTAATAAAGATTCTCTTTCTTTTGTTGTTTGAGGGCCAACCTGCTGATGTTCAGGGTTTACTCCTGGCTCCTGGATACTTAGAATCACTCCTGGTCGTACTCAGGGGTACATATGTGGTGCCAGGGAGCGAACCCAGGTCAGCTGTTTGCAAGGCAAATGCTCTATAGCCCTACCTACTGTACTAATCCTCCAGCCCCAGTAAAAATTCTTTCCACATAACCTTTTCAACAGCACTGGTTGTTTTCAGTCTTTTGGATCTATTATATTCTCACAGGTGTTAGATGACATCTAATTTCATTTGACTTGCGTTGTCCTCATGATAATGAACACTTCTTAAATATACCTATTAGTAACCTGTTGTTCAGAGAAATGATTGCACATCTCTTCCCATTTTCTCATGACGTTATAGGTTTTTAATGCTGTTGTTAAAATTTGTTTTGCTTTCTGTTTCTTGAATATTAGTCCTTAATCAAATATATGCTGTACAAATATTTTCTCTCACACAGTAGGGTGTCTTCTTATATACACAATTTTCTTTTGCATAAACATTTTAGTATGTTTTAGCCCTATTTGTATATTTTTGTTTTATTTGTCAATGGAGTTATATCAGTCGCCCCCAAGGTTCATATCATAGAAAGTTCTGTATGTATTTTACTCAATGTTGTTCACAGCGGTAGGGCGTTTGCCTTGTGCACAGCCAGCCTGGCTGAACCAGGTTCGATTCCTCCGCCACTCTCAGAGAGCCTGGCAAGCTACCGAGAGTATTCAATATGCCAAACACAGTAACAAGAATTCTCACAATGGAGACGTTACTGGGCCTGCTCAAGCAAATCAATGAACAACGGGAGGACAGTGTTTGTCAGACAGTTGTTCATGAACTTTAGTCTAATGTTGATGTCATTAATCCATTTGAATTAACTGTTGTGTATGGTGTGATGGGTATTCAACTTCATTTCACTGCATGTGACTATCTAATTTTCTAATACAATCTGTTGAAGAGGCTTCCCTTGCTACACTACATGTATCCAGCTATTTTGTCACGTATGAGTTATACTTATTTCTTAGGGTTTATCTTTAGGCTCTTAATTCTCCTATTTGTCTTTGTGTCTCTATTACAGTACCACAAAATTGTTATTGCTATAGCTATATTATATAATTTGATTACTGTAGCAATAGAATATAATTAAATAAAACATATTTATATTTAGAATAAATATAAATTTGGAGAATGTAGTACTTCCTATCTTTTTTCTTAGCATTACTTCAGACATGGAGTTTTCTGATTCCATATTAATTTTAGTAATATTTGTTCTAAATTTTTAAGAATGTCATCAGAATTTTTATGGATATACTCTGAATCTGTATAATATTTAGGTAGGATGGTTCATATATATGTATATATATTCTGTTTCATTATGTTTCCTTCTGTTTCTTCTAATATGCATATCTTGGGTATATTTTACAATCTTTTTACATTGATTCCGAGGTATTTTATGTTTTTAGACAATCGAGTGAATTTTTCATTTTTTTTTCGTTTTCTAGCTCATTATTTGCATATATAAAAAGCCACAGATTTTTGCATACTAGATTTTAGTCTTCTATTTTGATGTGTCCAATGACTAGAATGGAGTATTAATGAGTAACACAGCTATTGTATTGTCATTGGTATATGCCTTCAAGTGAGTGATTCGTTTTGTGTCTTTGCTGCTCCTTCATTTGGTGATATGCATGTTATAAGAGTTAAGTCCTCTTGATGTACTGATCCTTTTATCAGTATGTAGTGTGCATCTCTATCTCTTATTACCTTACTTAGTTTGCTGGGGTTTGTTTTGTTTTGCTTTTGTTTGGGGATCTTCACCCTGTAGTGCACAGGACTTACTCCGAACTCTGTGCTCAGGGAACCTTCCTAGTATTCCTCAAGAGGCCATTTGGCGTGGCTGGGATAGAGGAAGTTTATCCAAGTACAAGACAAGTGTCTTACTTGCTAATATCTCTTGATCCCAGAAGTTCTTTAATTTGAATGCGATTTGTTGTGATAGAAGTATTAACTTTCCTGCCTATATGATTGATTTCCAGTCTTGTACTCTGAGCCAGCTCTCATCATGAGATATCCAGTTGGATGCACGCAAGGCAAGCACTCTACGCACTGGACTATTTATGTAGCCCCTATTCTTTCAAATGTTCATGTTTTCATTAAAAATTGAGAGCTCTGCTGTGTTAAGGACTTCTCTGGCAGTGTAGAGAATTCTGGTATTTTTGAAAAATCTTCGTAGTTATTTTATCCACCAATGTAGCAGAAATTCCTTTATCTTCACTAAACAGTGTGCTGCTGGTTATGCATCACGGAATTGTGCTCTTTCCTTGAAATGCATTAGGAGAAGCACTGCACACCCTCTCTTAAACTGCTATGTTCCTTTGGATGAGTCATTTCACTTTAATTGCAGTAATACTACAAGGGACTTTTCCCCATGCATTTAATCTGGGTATTCCAGTTCACTAGCATACAGTAGTTCATATCCTTTGTATTCTATGGTAACTATTAAACTTCTTCCTTTAATTGCTTACTTAATTTACTAGAGCTTTATTTCTTATTGAATCTAGAAAAGAGTTTGTTTTTATTTCCCTGAGGAGAATCAGTTTTAAGTTTAATTGGTCTTTCATATTGTTTTTATTGCATTTTATTTAATTCTGCTTTAATTTTATTTTTAATATTTCATATAGGAATACTTTTTATTTCCTTCATTTCTATTGTTTTTTATTTCATTATTCTTTTTGTCATCATTTAGGTTAAGGTTATATTTTTGTTGCCCTGTATTCTTTTTCTGTATTATCTTAATCTTATTATTATTATTATTATTATTATGGTAATACAAAAATTTTTCCTTCATTTTTTATTTTCTGGAACATAGTCTAGAAAATATATTGATTTTCCTTTAATATTTGGCAGAATTAAGCATCATATTTTGGAGTTTATTGTTATGTATTCTAGTTTACATGTAGCATATATAATTATTCATATTTAATCTATTTATATGTTTTCATCTTGGTGAGATGTGATTATTCCTTTCCTCTAAATTAGAGAATGTATTTTAAGCATTCTTTGTAGGGTGTATCATTATTATTTCAATGTTTGTGTGGTCAGTATTGATGCCTTTTATTTCATTACGCTTTTGGCTATTTGCACTTTCTATCCCTTTTTCCATCTTATTATATCATCAATTTCACTTTCTAAAGAACTGTCCTTTTGATTTTGTTAATTTTTATTCTTTGATATTGTCAGTCTACTTGATTTAAATTCTTTCTTTTTTTTCATTCTCCTTTTACAAAAGTGTATTTTTGTCCATTTTTAAACAACTTAATTACTTTGAAATTACTTGCTATAATTTCTCTACAATACTGATACAAACAGCATCACAGCATTTTTATAATTAAGGTCTTTCAATACAGTCAAAACTTTTAAATAGAAACAACTGATTTTCACTTAAGTTTCATTCTACCTTTTCCTTTTAGTTAAGGAGTTTGTGCCCTCACTCGACCTTTTACCTTTTTCTAAGTTAGTGGAAAATAATCATCTTTCCCCCCCCCCCCACTCCTAATAGTTTCCCCCTTTAGCAACTAATGTCTTTCAGATATGGTATAATTATGGTATATAAGTTCCCAACCTTTTCTCATCTATCATACAGAAAAACATTGTGTCAGCACCACCCTGGAAATCTAAACTGCCCCCCGAGGAGCACATGAAGCTACTACCATTTCGCTGAATCATTGTAGTCACCAATGGGGATATTTTCCTCCAGCTTGAGAAACATGACCTTATATTCTAGGCAGATTTCTATCTTCACAGTCATGCTGTCTTTTCTTCTTTTATCCAGGCCAAAGACCTAGAGCAAGAATGCTAAAAACTGCTATCAATTGTGAGGTTTCTACAAACACTACATTAAACACAACATTAAAAAATTGGTCCTGTCAAGGATGCCCACTCTCTCCACTACTGTTCAATATAGTGCTGGAAGTACTTGCAATAGTGATTAGACAAGAAAAAGATATTAAGGGCATCCAGATAGGGAAAGAAGAAATAAGCTCTCACTATTCGCAGATTATATGATACTATACTTAGAGAACCCTAAAACCTCTACCAAGAAACTCCTAGAAACAATAGGCTTGTATAGTAAAGTGGCAGGCTATAAAATCAATACCCAAAAATCCATGCCTTTCCTATATGCAAATAGTGACAGACAAGAAAGTGACATGAAGAAAACAATCCCATTCACAATTGTGCCCCAGAAAAATCAAGTACCTGGGAATCAGCTTAACTAAGGAAGTAAAGGACCTGTACAAAGAAAACTACAAAACGCTACTTCAGGAAATAAAAGAGGACACGAGGAAATGAAAAAATATCCCCTGTTCATGGATGGGGAGAATCAACATTGTCAAAATGGCAATACTTCTCAAAGCACTGTACAAATTCAATGCAATCCCTATAAGGATACCCATGACATTCTTCAAAGAAATGGAGCAAACACTCCTGAAATTTATATGGAACAATAAGCCCCACGAAAAGCTAAAGCAATTCTTGAGAAAAAGAAAATGGGAGGAATCAAACTACCTAACTTCAAGTTCTACTACAAAGCAGTAATAATTAAAACAGCATGGTACTGGAAGAAAGGCAGAGCTGCAGACCAATGGAACAGAGTTGAATATACTGACATCTCCTCCCAAGCATATGATCATTTAATCTTCGATAAGGGGGCAAAAAAAGTGAAATGGAGCAGGGAAATCCTCTTTAATAAATTTTGCTGGCAAAACTGGATGGCTATATGCAAAAAGTGGGCTCAGATCTCTGCCTAACGCCATGCACAAAAGTAAGATCGAAATGGATTTATGACCTCAACATCAGACCGGAATCCATAATGTTTATTGAAGACAAAGTCGGCAAAACTCGTCAAAGATGTCACACCACTGGCCAAACAAGTGAAAACAGAGATAGACAAATGGGACTATCTTAAACTAAGAAGCTTCTGCACCTCAAAAGAAACAGCGACCAAAATACAAAGACAGCCTACAGAATGGGAAAGGATATTCACCAAATACACATCCGACAAGGGGTTGATATCAAGGATATACAAGGTACTCATTGAACTCCACAAGAAGAAATCACCCAACCCCATCAAAAAATGGGGCGAGGAAATGAACAGAAACTTTCGCAAAGAAGAAATCCGAATGGCAAAAAGGCGCATGAGAAAATGCTCTACATCACTAATTATCAGAGAGATGTAGATCAAAACCACAATGAGATACCATCTCACACCACAGAGACTGGCCCACATCCACAAGAACAAAAGCAACCGGTGCTGGCGCATATGTGGCGAGAAAGGGACCCTCCTTCACTGCTGGTGGGAATGCTGGCTGGTCCAACCCTTTTGGAAAACAGTATGGACAATTCTCAAAAAATTAGAATTTGATCTCCCATCTGACCCAGCAATAGCACTCCTGGGAATATATCCCAGAGAAGCAAAACGTATAGTCGAAGCAACATCTGCAGTTGTCTGTTCATTGCAGCACTCTTTACAATAGCCAGAATCTAGAAAAAACCTGAGTGCCCGAGAACAAATGACTGGTTAAAGAAACTTTGGCACATTTACACAATGGAGTACAATGTAGCTGTTAGAAAAGATGAAGTTATGAAATTTACATAAAAGTGGTACTACATGGAAAGTATCATGTTAAGCCAAATGAGTCGGAAAGAGCGGGATAGACACAGAAAGATTGCATTCATCTGGGGAACATAAAGCAACAAAATGGGAGACTAACACCCAGTAATGGCTGAGATTAGTACCAGGAATTTTGCTCCATGACTTGAAGGCCAGCCACACGTGCTAGGGAAAAGGAAGCTCAGATAGAGAAGAGAGCACCACCAAATAAAGGGTGTTCTGAGGATCCTCCTAGGATGGGAGAAATATGCTGAAAGTAGACTATAGACCAAACATGATTGCCACTCAATGCTTCTCTTGCAAAACACGGTACCCAAAAGAAGAGAGAACAAGGGGGAATGCCCTGCCACAAAGGCAGGGTGGGACAGGGGGGATGTGGGGTGGGAGGGATGCTGGGACCTGTGGTGGTGGAGGATGGGCACTGGTGAAGGTTGGGTACTTGATCATTGTATAACTGAAACCCAAGCACAAAAATTTATAAGTCTATAACTGTACCTCATGGTGTTTCACTAATAAAAAAATAAAAACAAATTGGTCCTGTGCCCTGCATATGTGCCCCTTTTCCAGTTCTGGGCCCCCACCACAGCGAAGCCAGAGGAGACCTTGGGGAACACTCACCAGAGTTAGCCGGACCTTCCACCCACTTCTTCAGGGCCCTGCCCTCCCCTGCAGGTTCCTAGGTCAGGGCGCCCCTGGTACGGGCAGGGGGCGTGGCCTTCCCCAAAGTGGACGTGGCCTTCTCTGAGGCGGTCACAGTTATATTTCCCACTCACAGCACTCTCAATTCCCATCCCAGACTTTATCACTTAATTCTGTGGAAAAAATCCTGGCCTCCTCAACTACAATACAACAATAATCCACTGGCCTATTCCAATTCTAACAAAAGACCAGTACGTGAGAAGATGTATAAGCCCAAAATAAAAGATCACCTCCTCCAACGTTTCACTAGAAGCCTGTCATAAGCCACAAGAATAATGCCTGAGAGATAGGACAGATTCTAGAAAGGGAGAAGTGTGTCAAAAGATCATCAAAGTTTACTTTGATAGTCTGTATGCCACGAAACAAGAGAACCTAAAAGAAATGGATAAATTCCTGGATTCCTATAATCTCCCAAGATTGAACCAAGAAGACTTGGGATACCTGAGTAGACCCATTAATATCAAGGAAATTGAAACTCTAATCAAAAGTCTACCCAAAAACAACAGCCCAGGCCCAGACGGATACACTATTGAATTCTACAAACATTTAAGAAGACCTTTTGCCAGTTCTCCTCAAGCTTTTCCAGGAAATTGAAAAAACAGGAACTCTCCCAAACAGCTTCTATGAGTCACATATCTCTCTAATAGCAAAAGCAAACGAAGACCACCACCACCACCAACAACAAAAAACCCTGTAGGCCTATATCCCTGATGAATTTGGGTGCAAAGATCCTAAAAAATATATTAGCAAATAGAATCCAACAACTCGTCAAAAAGTTCATACACTATGACCAAGTGGAATTCATCCCGCGAATACAAGGATGGTTTAACATTCAGAAATCAAACAACATAAACCATAATATCAATAAAAGTAAAGATAAAAACTATATGATCATGTCAATAAATGCAGAGAAAGCTTTTGACAAGATCCAGCACCAGTTTATGATGAAAACTCTCACCAAAAGGGGTTTTGAAGGAACTTTTCTCAAGATAGTCAAAGCCATCTATGAAAAACCCATGCAAGTATTATCCTCAAAGTGGAAAAAGTAAAGGCCTTCCCTCTAAGATCAGAGACAAGACAAGGATGTCCATTATCACCACTTCTGTTCATTATAGTACTGGAATTACTTTCAATAGCGATTAGGCAAGAAAAATATTTAAAAAGATATTAAAGATAGAAAAGGACAAAATCAAGCTCTCACTATTCGCAGACGATATGTTACTATATCTTTTGAATCCTAAATCCTCTACCAGGTAACTCCTTGAAACAATATACTTTTATAGTAAAGTCACCGGAAGAGCCTGGCAAACTATCCGCTGTGTATTCGATATGCCAAAACCAGTAACTACAACTGGTCTCATTCACCTGACCCTGAAGGCTTCACCGACATGGCAGCACTGAGAAGGATGAGAAAGGAGAGGCCGACAAAATCTCAAGGCCGACCTAGGCTGCCACAACGAAGGAAGACAAAAATGATCGTCTGTACTTTCAATGCACGTACGCTAGCATCAGATGCATCCATCGAGGACCTGATGGTACAAGCGCGAATGATCAAGTACGACATCATTGGTCTGACCGAGACAAGAGGGCACGAATCTCACCATGCCGTTTTCGACACTGGAGAAGAATTTTTCCTCGGAACATGCGATAAAAGAGGTGTTGGAGGCGTCGGTGTCCTTGTCAACACAAACTTGGCCAAGAGCATTGATTCATTCGAATGCCTAACAACCCGAATCGGACGTTTACATTTGAATAGATGTGGCTCACTGCCTGCAGTTTCTATCTTTGTTGTCTACGCACCAACATCTCATTGTGATGAAAGAGAAATCGAGAAGTTCTACATGGAGCTAGAGAAGTTCTATAAAGAAGACCACACCTTCTACAAGATCATTGTGGGTGATTTTAATGCCAAGATAGGACCGAGAAGATCAGCTGAAGAACTTCACATCGGGACCCATGGCCTAGAATGGAACGAACAGGGTGAGAGACTGTCTGAGTTCATCATGTCGACCAAGACCATTCATGGCAACTCACAGTTCCAGAAGGCAGAATCTAAACGATGGACATGGGAGTCTCCCGGTGGACGATTCCACAACGAAATAGACCACATCATATTCAATCGACGGTTTTGCCTGACCGATGTCGCTGTTGTCCCAAAATTTCGAACGGGATCGGACCACCGTCTCCTTCGTGCAAAATTCTACTTCACAGAGCGGGGAGAAAGGGCTGCAAAGTTCAAAAAGAGAACTCCCAGAATGACCACCAACTGGGAACTCTTTGGTACTATTGCGGCAACATGGGAAGATGCCATTGTTGACAACATTGACGAGGAATACGATCGACTGGTTCAGCACCTCCATGAATGTGCGAGGAACGCCAAGAGAGAGATAGCCACAAAAAGTAGCCTATCTTCGAAAACTCTTGAGCTAATTCGCCAGCGTGGTTTGGCGCATGCCTCAGGCAACCGCAAGCTAACGTCCGAGCTTGCAAAGCAGTGCAGAGATGCGATCAAGGAAGACCTCAAAGAGAGAAGAGCAGAAGTACTGGTAGATGCGGCAGAAGCCGGGAAAAGTATTCGTAACGCCCGCCTGTCCTTTGCCAACTATAAGACCAAGATGACTGCCCTCCGACGTCCTGATGGATCCATCACATCCTCCAGAACGGCAATGGAGAAGATCATCCATGACTTCTACTCAAATCTCTTCGATAGCCATGTCCACTTGCCGACATACCAAATTCCACAGGATGGGTATGTCGTTCCTAAAGTTCTCCCTTCCGAAATCCGACACGCCATTTCGTTGGTAAAGAAGCAAACAGCACCCGGCCCAGACAAGGTCAGACCTGAACACCTGAAGAACCTGCCGTCAGTACTCATCAATACACTGGCTCGGCTCTTCACTCGCTACCTGTCTGAATGCAAGGTTCCGTCCCAATGGAAAACCAGCAGGACCGTACTACTGTTCAAGAAGGGAGACATCCATGACATTGGCAACTATCGCCCGATCTGCCTATTGTCTGTCATCTACAAGCTGTTCACTTGAGTCATCCTGAATAGGATTGGCAGAACACTAGATGAAGGACAACCATGCGAGCAAGCAGGGTTCCGCAAAGGATTCAGCACCATCGACCATATCCACACGGTAACCAAGCTCATTGAGGTTTCTCGGGAGTTCAAGATGCCGCTCTGCTTAACGTTCATTGATTTAAAGAAGGTCTTTGATTCTGTTGAGACGGAAGCGGTCATTGAAGCCCTAGCCAATCAGGGCATTCAAGCCCAATACATCAGGATCCTCCGTGAGCTGTATTGCGAATTCACTACCAGGATCTCACCATTCTACAAAGAAGTGATCGTTGATGTCATGAGAGGGGTGCGGCAGGGTGATACCATTTCACCGAAACTCTTCAGTGCCACCCTCGAGAACATCATGCGACGACTGGAATGGGAAGGAATGGGAGTGAAGATAGATGGTCGGCAACTACACCACCTCCGGTTTGCTGATGACATTGTTTTAATAACACCAAACATCAGCCAAGCGGCACAAATGCTGGCCGACTTTGACCGTGAGTGTGAAAAGGTAGGACTACAGCTGAATCTTACGAAGACAATGTTTATGAGAAACAGCCTTGTTCCTGACGCCCCATTCGCTCTCAATGGAACGACCATCTCCGAATGCAACAGCTATGTGTACCTAGGTCGAGAGGTCAACATGAGAAATGACCTGGCACCCGAGCTGCGCAGGAGGAAGAGAGCGGCTTGGAACGCCTTCAAGAACGTCGAAGAAATAGCTAAAAGGACGAAGAACCTCCGGCTCTGGGCACATCTCTTTGATTCCACTGTTCTTCCTGTATTAACATATGCCTCAGAGACCTGGGCCCTACGCAAACAAGATTAGAACGCCATTCAGGTCTCCCAAAGAAGAATAGAAAGAGCTATGCTTGGAATATCACGTTTCACTCAAATGAGAGAAGGAATCCGGAGTTCTGACATCCATCGACGATCAAGGATCAGGGACGCTGTCTCATATGCCAAGGTGTCGAAAATCAGATGGGCTGGTCACGTAATGAGATTTAAAGACGACCGTTGGACTAGAGCTGTTACTGATTGAATTCCACGGGATGTCAAGAGACCACGTGGCCGCCCACCTACCAGATGGTCAGACTTCTTTGTCAAGATCATGAACGATCGGTTTGAGGCCCTCCATGTTCCCGGAGCGAAGAGATGCCATTGGGCTACACTAGCACGCGACAGGGACAAATGGAGACGTTACTGGCGCCCACTCGAGCAAATCGACGACTAACGGGAAGTTAAGTGATTAAGTGAAGTGAGTAAAGTCACAGGCTATAAAATTAATGCCCCCAAATCCATGGCCTTCCTATACTCAAATAATGAGACAGAGGAAAGTGACATGAAAAAACAATCCCATTCAAAATTGTTGCCCAGAAATTTAAACACCTCGGAATCAATCTAACTAAAGACATACAGGATCTCTACAACGAAAACTACAAAACGCTACTCCATGAAATAAAAGAGGACATGAGGAAAGGGAAACATATCCACTGCTCATTGATACGAAGAATTAACATTGTCAAAATGGCAATACTCACGAAAGCATTATAGAGATTCAATGTGATCCCTATAAAGATACCCATGAAATTCTTTAATGAAAGAGGTCAAGCACTCCTGAAATTCATAGGGAACAAAGACCACCCACGAAGAGCTAAAGCAATTCTTGGGAAAAAGAAGTGAGGAGGCATTACCCTCCTCAACCTCAAACTCTACTACAAGGCAGTAATAATTAAAACAGCATGGTACTGGAACAAAGGCAGTGTCGCAGACCAATGGAACATGGTGGAATATCCGTACACACAACCCAAAATGTATGAATATCTATCTAATCTTTTACAAGGGAACAAGAAATGTGAATTGCAACAAGGAAGGCCTCTTCAACAAATGGTGCTGGCATAACTAGAAAACCACGTACAAAAATGGGCTTAGACCTCGACCTAACACCATGCACAAAAGTCAGATCAAAATGGATTAAAGATCTCAACATCAGGCCAAAATCCATAAGGTACATTGAAGACAAGGTCGGCAAAACCCTCCACAATATTGAGGTTAATGATATCTTCAAAGACGACACTCCACTGACCATCAAGGGGAAACAGAGATAAACAAATGGGATTATTTTAAATTAAGAAGCTTCTGCACCTCAAAAGATACAGTGACTAGAATACAAAGACAATCTACAGAATGGGAAAGGATATTCACCCAATACCCATATCATAAGGGCTTAATATCAAGGATATACAAAACATTGGTTGAACTCCAAAAGAAGAAAACATCCAACCCCAACAAAAATGGGGTGATGAAATGAACATAAACTTTCTCAGAGAAGAAATCCAAATGGCTAAAAGGTACATTAGAAAATGCTCTACATCATTAATCATCAGGGAGATGCAGATCAAAACAATAATGAGATATCATCTCACACCACAGAGACTGGCCCACATCCAAAAGAACAAAAGCAACCAGTGTTGGCCTGGATGTGGCGAGCAAAAGACCCGCTTTCACTGCTGGTGGGAATGCTGACTGGCTCAGCCCTTTTGGAAAACAGTATTGACGATTATCAAAAAATAGAAATTGAGCTTCCATTTTACCACCCAATACCACTCCTAGGGCTGGAGCGATAGCACAGCGGGTAGGGCGTTCGCCTTACAAGCGGCCAACATGGCCGACCCGAGTTCGATTCCTCCGCCCCTCTCGGAGAGCCCGGCAAGCTACCGAGAGTATTCGATATGCCAGACACAGTAACAACAAAGTCTCCAATGGAGACGTTACTGGGCCCGCTCGAGCAAATCGACGATCAACGGGAGGGCCTTTACCTTTACCTTTACCACTCCTAGGAATATATCACAGAGAGTCAAAAAAGTATAGTCGAAATAACACCTGCACTTCTATGTTCATTGCTGCACTATTCACAATAGCCAAAATCTGGAAAAAACAAGTGCCCGAGAAACAGATGACTGGCTAAAGAAACTTTGGTACATCTACACAATGGAGTACTATGTAGTTGTTAGAAAAGATGCACTGCAGCACTGTAGAACTTTTCTCCCATTGTTCATCGATTATGCTCGAGCGTTCCCAGTAACATTGTGAGACTTGTGGTTAATGTGTTTGGAATATCAAATATGTCACGGATAGCTTGCCAGGGTTTGTTGTGTGGGCAAGATACTCGTGGTAGCTTGCCAGGCACTCCAAGAGGGACAGAGGAATCGAACTCGAATTGGCCGGTTCGGCCGCCTGCAAGGCAAAAGCCCTAGACACTGTGAAGTGGTATTACATGGAAGGTATCATGCTAAGTGAAGTGAGTCAAAAACAGAGGGATATACATAGAAAAGATTGCATTCATCTGGGGAATATAAAGTAACAAATAGTAGACTAACATTCAAGAATAATCGAGATAAGTATCAGGAGGTTCACCACATGGCTTGAAGGACAGTCACACATGCTACTGTAAAAGGCAGCTCAGATAGAGAAGGGAACACCAAGTAAAGGGTGTTCGGATCCTCCGAGGATGGGAGATGCATGCTGAAAGTAGACTATAGACCAAACATGATTGTCACTCAATGCCTCTTTTGCAAACCTCAACAACCAACAGGAGAGAGAGAACTAAAGGGGATGCCTGGACTGAGTAGGGATGAGGTGGCGGGTTGGGGGGTAGGAGGGCTACTGGGATCATTGGTAGTAAAGAATGGCACTGGTGGAGGGATGGGTACTCGATCACTGTATAACTGAAACCCAAGCACTTGATCACTTTATCACTTGATATCCCGTCACTCATCAATTTGCTAGAGCGGGTGCCAGTAATGTCTCCATTCATCCCTGGTGCGTGCTAGCGTAGCCCAATGGCATCTGCTTGTTCTAGAAAAATGAAGAGCCTCAAATTGATCGTTCACGGTCTTGATGAAGATGTCTGACCATATTCTAGGTGGGCAGCCACGTGATCTTTTGACATCCCGTGGAATCTAGTCGGTAATGGCTCTAGTCCAGTGGTCATTTCTAAATCTCATTACGTATCCAGCCCATCTGATTTTCTATGCCTTGGCAAACTAGACAGTGTCCCTGATTCTTGAGCATTGACGGAGGTTGGAACTCTGGATTCTTTCTCTCATTTGAGTGAAGCGTGATACTCCAAGCATAGCTCTTTTGATTCCCCTTTGGGAGACCTGAACAGCGTTCTCATCCTGTTTTTGTAGGGTCCAGGTCTCTGAGGCATATGTTAATGCAGGAAGAACAGTGGAATAGAAGAGATGTGCTCAGAGCTGGAGGTTCTTCATCCTCTTAGTTATTTCTTCGACGCTCTTGAAGGCGGTCCAAACCGCTCTCTTCCTCCTGCGCAACTCAGGTGCAGGTCATTCTTCATGTTGACTTCTCGACCTAGGTACAGATAACTGTTGTATTCGGAGATGATCGTTCCATTGAGAGCGAATGGAATGTCAGGAACAAGACTGTTTCTGATGAATATTGTCTTTGTGAGAGTCAGCTGTAATCCGACCTTTCCACACTCACAGTCGAAGTTGGCCAGCATTCGTGCCTCTTGGCTGATGTTTGGTGTTATTAGAATGATGTCATCAGTGAAGTAGAGGTGGTGTAGTTGCCGACCATCTATCTTCACTCCCATTCCTTCCCATTCCAGTCGTCGCATGACGTTCTCGTTGGTGGCACTGAAGAGTTTCGGTGAAATGGTATCACACTGCTGAACCCCTCTCTTGACATCGATGATCACTTCTTTGTAGCATGGTGAGATCCTGGTAGTGAATCCATAATACAGCTCACGGAGGATCCTGTATTGAGTTTGAATGCCCTGATTGACTAGGGCTTCAATGACCGCTTCTGTCTCAACAGAATCAAAGACCTTCTTTAAATCAATGAACATTAGACAGAGCAGCATCTTGAACTCCCCAGAAACCTCAGTGAGCTTGGTTATCATGTGGATATGGTGGATGGTGCTGAATCCTTTTCGGAACCCGGCTTGCTGGCATGGTTGTCCTTCATCTAGTGTTCTGCAAATCTTATTCAGGATTACTCGAGTGAACAGCTTGTAGATGACAGACAATAGGCAGATTGGGTGGTAGTTGCCAATGCCGTGGATGTCTCTCTTCTTGTATAGTAGAACAGTCCTGCTGGTTTTCCATTGGGACGGAACCTTGTATTCAGACAGGTAGCGTGTGAAGAGCCTAGCCAGTATATTGATGACTACTGACGATAGGTTCTTCAGGTGTTCAGGTCTGACCTTGTCTGGGACAGGTGCTCTTATTTAGCAACGAGATGGAGTGTCAGATTTCAGAAGGGAGGACATTGGGAATGACATATCCATCCTGCGGAATTTGGTATGTGGGAAGTGGACATGGCTATTAAAGAGATCTGAGTCGAAGTCATATATAATTTTCTCAATTGCCCTTCTGGAAGATGTGATAGATCCATCAGGGCGATGGAGGGCAGTCATGTTGGTCTTGTAGCTGGCGAAGGACAGGCGGACGTTACAAATGCTTTTCCCGGCTTCTGCTGCATTTACCACCACTGCTGCATTTTCTCTCTTTGACTTCTTCCTTTTTTGGACAAACTGGCAGGCTACCGAATGTAGCCTGCCCACATGGCAGAGTCTCGCAAACTCCCCGTGGCGTACTCAATATGCCAAATATCAGTAACAATGATGGGTCTCATTCTCCTAAAGAGCCTTGAATATAATCTCAGGGCTAGGATGAAGGAGACATTACTGGGGCCTGCTCGAGGCAATCGATGATTAACAGGATGATTTGTGATTTGTGATTTGTGACTTCTTCCTTAATTGCTTGTCTGCACTGCTTTGTGAGCTCGGATGTTCACTTGTGGTTGCCTGAGGCATGCACCAAACCACGTTGGCGAATAAGCTCAAGAGTTTTCGAGGACAGGCATTATTTTGTGGTTATCTCTCTCTTGGCATTCCTCGCACACAACAGAGCCTAAGACCTCGCAGTTGGTTGTCGTTCTGGGAGTTCTCTTCTTAAACTTTGCATTCCTTTCTCCCCGCTCTGTGAAGTAGAATTTTGCATGAAGGAAACTGTCGTCCGATCCCGTTTGGAATTTTGGGATAACAGCGACATCAGTCAGGCAAAACCTTTGATTGAATATGATGTGGTCAATTTCATTGTGGAACCATCCACCGGGAGACTCCTATGTCCAGCATTTAAATTCGGCCTTCTGGAACTGTGAGTTACCATGGATGGTCTTGGTCGACGTGATGAACTCAGACAGCCTGTCACCCTGTTTGTTCCATTCTAGGACATGGACCCCAATATGGAGTTCTTTGGCTGATCTTCTTGGTCCTATCTTGGCAATAAAATCACTGACAGTCATCTTGTAGAAGGTGTGATCTTCTCTATAGAACAACTCTAGTTCCATGTAGAACTTCTCAATTTCTCCTTCATCATAATTCGATGTTGGTGCGTAGACAACGAAGATAGAAACTGCCGGCAGTGAGCCACATCTATTCAAGTGTAATCATCCGATTCATGTTGTTCGGCATTCGAATGAATCAATACTCATGGCTAAGTTTGTGTTGACAAGGACACAGACACCACTGACGCCTCTTTTGTCGCATGTTCCATGAAACAGTTCTTCTCCAGTGTTTAAAACAGCGTGACGTGATTGATGCCTTCTCGTCTCGGTCAGATCAATGATGTTGTACTTATCTTTTGTGCTTGTACCATCAGGTTCTCGATGGATGCATCAGATGCTAGTGTACGTGCATTGTACTGTAGATGATAGGCAACACGTTGTAGATGATAGACAACTGCATGTACTGTACAAGAAGGGAGACATCCACGACATTGGCAACTATCACCCGATCTGCTTGTTGGTTGTCATCTACAAGCTATTCCCTCGAGTCATCCTGAATAGGAGTGGCAGAACACTAGATGAAGGACACCCATGAGAGCAAGCCGGGTTCCAAAAAGGATTCAGCACCATCCACCATATCCACATGATAACCAAGCTCATTGAAGTTTCTCGGGAATTCAAGATACCACTATCTCTAACGTTCATTGATTTAAAGAAGGACTTTGATTTTGTTAATATGGAAGCGGTCATTGAAGCCCTAGCCAATCAGGGCATTTATACTCAATACATAAGGATCCCCCATGAGCTGTATTATTGATTCACTACCAGGATCTCACCATTCTACAAAGAGGTGATCAGCCATGTCAAGAGAGGGGTTTGGCAGGGTGATACCATTTCTCCGAAACTCTTCAGTGCCACCCTTGTGAACGTCATGTGATGACTAGAATGGGAAGGAATGGGAGTGAAGATAGACGGTTGGCAACTATACCACCTCCAATTTGCTGATGACATTGTTCTAATAACACGAAACATTAGCCAAGTGGCACAAATGCTGTCCGAGTTTGACCGTGAGTGTTGAAAGGTTGGATTCCAGCTGAATCTCACAAAGACAATGTTTATGAGAAACAGTCTCATTACTGACGTTCCTTTCGCTCTCAATGGAACGACTATCTCCGAATGAAACAGTTATATGTACCTAGGTCGAGAAGTCAACATGACGAATGACCTGGCACCTGAGTTGTGCAGGTAGAAGAGAGCGGCTAGGAATGCCTCGAAGAAATAGCTAAGAGGATGGAGAATCTTTAGCTTTGGGCACATCTCTTTGATTCCACTGTTCTTCCTGGATTAACATACACCTCAGAGACTTGGGCCCTATGAAAACAGGATGAGAACTCTATCCAGGTCTCCCTAAGAGGAATTGAAAGAGCTATGCTTGGAATATCACGTTTCACTCAAATGAGAGAAAGAATCCGGAGTTCCGATCTCTGTCAACGATCAACAATCAGGGACGCTGTCTCGTTTGCCATGGCGTCAAAACTCAGATGGGCTGGACACGTAATGAGATTTAGAGACGACCGCTGGACTAGAGCCAGTACCAACTGGATTCTACGGGATGTCAAAAGACCGCGTGTCCGCCCAACTACAAGATGGTGAGACTTCTTCTTCAAGACCCTGAATGATCAGTTTGAAGCTTTTCTTTTTCCTAGAACGAACAGACGCCGTAGGGCTACACTAGCATGTGACAAGGATGAATGGAAACATTAATGGCACCTGCTTGAGCAAATCAATGTTTAACGGGAAGTCAAGCGATCAAGTGATTATTATTTTTTCTTTTGCTTTTCAGGTTACACCCACTGATGATCAGGGGTTACTCCTGCCTTTGCACTCAGGAATTACTCCTGGCAGTGCTATGGGGACTATAGGCTGGGAATTAAAGCCGGGTCGGCCTTGTGCAAGGCAAACGCCCTACCGGATGTACTAACGCTCCAGCCCCTTAATTCTTATCCAAGATTGCAGTTCATCTTTACTTCCCTGTACAATTTTGATTGACCATGCCTGAGCTGCATACAGTTTCTTAGTAAGTACATGGGCATTCTTATTTTTCTGACACTATCATTTTTGGTTTTTTTTTTTGTTTAAGCCTGCCATCAAAGTATTGATGTAGTTCAAGCATTTTCAAACCTTGATGTGCATCAGAATCATGAGGAGGGCTTGATAAACAGATTGCTGGGATCCACTCTCAGGGTTTCTTAGTAGGTAAGGTAAGACACAAAATGATCTTTACTGTGTTTTCATTTTGGTAGAAATAAAATTTAGATATGAATATTTATGAGTTTACTTTAAAACACAGGATAAAAAGCATAAAATAGGCTAATTTTAAAAATATAAGTGACTTGAGAGAACTACATAAAAATACTATTCTTTATTAACATAACTTGAAAAGCTCTACATCACTAATCCATTTAGAAGATCATGGCGAACATTAGTATGAAAGACTAAATAATTATGTCTGTCTACTCCTCAAATTATATTGAAAATTGTTTCCTAATCTCATTTAAGTACAGCACATTTTAAAGGATAATATACTGCAAACTAGTGTTACTTATGACACACTACAAAATGTTGCTCTATAGTAATATTTCATGTAGTAAAGTTATGGTATCCCTGGCAATCTGCCAGAATTACAGAGGCTTGGTACCTGCTCAACTGCATTCAGATCATAGCTAGAAGTTATTTACTTGTCTAGAATACAGGTATGATTTTCTTTAGTGTGGCTCTGGAACATTGGAATTAATAAAAGAAAAAAAATATTCTCAAATTATAACATACTCAAGAATATGAAGTTCAAAGCCTGAAATTTTATAATAATGTGAACCAGTGATATATCAAAAATATTAATATTCAGGGATAGGGTTATCTGATTTTCAACCATCTCAAGGAAAGAAGCTTTGATTTGAACACTTTGCCATTTTCATTTTAAACCGAGACTATGTTTATTTTTACTATCTGATATTCTGAAATATTGACTAGTCTAAAGTTTCCCAAGAGCAATTAAGCAATCTGAACTTTAAATTCTGTCAGAAGACTGGAATGGAGTTCTACTAGATCAATTAGTAAATAAATAAGTTTCTTTTATATAATTATCTCACTACCTTGGACTTCAGCTCCTCTGACAAATTCCTGTTTATCCTTAACATGTGAACATAACTTGCATAATGAGAAGGCAGAAATAAAAATGAGTTGGTAATTTTGCCTTAATTTCCTGTCTTTTGCAATTGCATCATTATGCTTAAGCACAGGACCAGGACTGGAGATAGATTTGAGCATTATCCTAACAAAATGGTTGAAGTAAAATATTAGTTATACACATAAGACCTCTACTCTGAGGTGACAAAATCTGTTTTGTTCTAAATATAATTATTTACAGCTTTATAGTGAATGATACTCCTGTACATAAAATTTGATAATTGATTTTATCATTTTACTTTAATGGTTTTAGGCAGCTAATATATTCAAAACTAGACCTAAGTAGGGGGCTGGAGCAATAGCATAGCGGGTAGGGCATTTGCTTTGCACGTGGCCAACCCGGGATCGATTCCCAGCATCCCATATGGTCCCCTTGAGCACCGCCAGGAGTGATTCCTGAGTGCAGAGCCAGGAGTAACCCCTGTGCATCACCGGGTGTGACCCAAAAAGGAAAAAAAAAAACTAGTCCTAAGTCTTCCTGAAGACATTTACATTTGCTTTACAAAGTCTACCGTTCCACAAAAATCACATCACACCTTCTGGAATAAAATACATTAAAGTTTTACTTTCAGAATAGAGTATTACAGTTAGCAAGTACTCTCACATTTGTTTCTAATAACGATTTTATGAGGTAGGTAAAATCAGGGCTTTGTCAGAGGACTTTTACAAAAGTTCAGTCATAAAATGAATCACTGTTTTTCTTTTAATTACCAGTTATGCATAAAACAATCATTTATGATCACTCAACCATCCCTTACTCTCACCATTGATATGATAAATTTAAACCTTTTGTTATTTTATTCATGTCTTTGGTTATTTCCTTTTTAAAGAGTCAATTGCTTTTATAATCAGAAACAAAGTCTTTAAAAACTTAGTTTGTAAGGTGATAGCAATTTTAATATAATAGCAATTCCATTATAACAAATGAGATCTTTTCAGTATTAATCACAAAATATCTACATTTCTGAATAATATAATAGTGTTAGAAAATTGTTTAAGGATTTTCTAAACTAATATGGCACTGAAAATAAGCAACATATTCTTACTCTCCCATTCACCATTGTTAGAATGGTAGAAAATGAGTAAGCCACCTGCAAAACAAAATGTGAATATATTGTATTTTAAAGTAAAAAATAGAGAAACTATCATTATATAATCAAATACATTTTATGTATTTATTTATAAAAATAGGTATCAGAATCTTCTGAAAACACTAACTGTAAATTTCAATAACAAAAGGCACAAATAAATTTTAAAAGAAAAACTCAAGCTAGGGAAATGATAAACTTCATAGTGATAAGCTATCAATATTTACATTACAGTGAGATGTTATTTGTATGCCAGTTAGTACCTAGTCTATTATGGTAAATACAAGTGAACTAAATGCTCTCTCTTTCTCTCCCTCATACCTAGGTATGAGAAAAATAAAGAATGATACTCAGGTATTAAATAAAGTTATTAGTTTCACATATTAACTTTTGCCAAATTATATCAAATTTTAGGTGACTGCCTAAAACTTCCAAATATACAAGAAATTTGGAGGGTAGTTATAATCACCACTTTATTGATAAAGGGATTTTTTTATTCTTTACCTCTATCTATTATTTGTTCAGTCACTTCTTGCTTGCAGATATTAACAGCCATATGTGTGTGTGTTTGTGTATGTTTTAAATTTGTATTTAAAAAATGAGTGGTTGAGTGATCACATACAATAATTATACCCTGTTTACAAAGAAATATTATTCAAAATAATAATGCTAATATATTGACAAGTTATTGAGTTGATAGTTGGCAGGTTATATTTTTAAATGAGATTTTTATTGATTCTTAAAGAAAAGCAAGAAAATCCACAAAAATTAGATTTGAAGGCTGGAACGATAGTACAAGTTGTAGGACACTTTATTTGCACACAGCAAGCCTGAATTTGATTCCTGTCCACCCCCCCCCCACCCCAGGTTCCCTCAGTCCTAGCCAAGAATAAATCTTGAGCACAGCCAGGTGTGGCCAAAAACCCAACAATGACATCAAAAAGAACTGCATTTGTAAGCTTTGTACACACAGACATACACATGTAAATGTACAAAAATTATTTGAAAGGCATTTAAGGGTCAAATTTCTGTATACTATATACCTCTTTGTAATTATTTTTTTAACTTAAACTAGCTGCTTAAACTATTTTAAGTTTTTTCTACTCAGGATATTTGTCATATGGCCATATGCAGAACATAACATAAAATTTTATATAAAAGTATAAAACATTAGATAAGTGTTCAGATTCTAAAATAAGTGTTCTCAGTTTTGGAGAGACACTACAAGTGCTCAGGTGGTTTGCCTCTGACCTGAGTTCAAACTCGGCCACCCAATATTGTCCCCCAGGCCCTGCCTTGAGTGATAACTGAGTGGAGAGCAAGGAGTTAGCCCTGATCACCACTGGATGTGCTCCCTCAATTACAAAATTAAAGAAGTTCCCCTATATTTAATTTCACCATTTACTAGTTGTTTGACTTTGGGAAGCATTCCCAACTCTCTATGTTTATGCCTTTAAACTCTCAGAAAATTTTGCCGATGATAGATATTATACATAAAATTCCTCAAACTGGTACTTGGCTTAGAGAGATCAGTAAAACACCTTTTGTTAACTAAACAGAACTTACTAGCCAGCTGGACGACACTCTTCTCTCCAAATTGATGATGATCTAGGTTGTATGGTGCATATACAAACTAGGAAGCCCTTTTTCTGAGGACACTCTTATTCTGAACTTCAGTGGTAGTGAAGTCTCTTGAAAGCCAAAGTCTATAGGTTCTGTGTTTAGAATTTCAAATAATAATAAATAAAAGTGCCAAGCAAATCTCACTGATTCCGATAGGGAAAATCTCAGGACCTTTGCGTAGCACCTTTAACATCTAGATATTAAGACACAATCAAATACAGTTCTGTCCAGGGCACAAATAAAGTCAGGGTAAGTTTCTTTGTGAATACACAAAACAATAATTATGAATCTAAAGCACAAAGTAACATTTGTGGGCTAGTTAGATTTTCCTTCACCAACGCGCCACGTGTAAACTTTAATTTTTCAAACAAATAAACATCAGTGCATGTTAGAAAGTCTTACTAAGCCTCGAGCAAGAAAGACAACTGAGGATCACGTAGCAGTCTCCTGTAACTAAAGTTGTCAGGTAGATTTGGTAAAGGAAGCAAACGTCAGGGAAAATCGTTGTTTCTTTAGGAAAACCATGTTCACGGACGTTTATAATTTTTTCCTAGCAAGTATTAGCGTGGGTATGTCTTTGCCATTTACAGTGAATTTCCAAGCCTGTGGACTTAGAAACTCTGGCTTCTGTCCCAAAATTCAGCATTTCTGCTCTTTTCAGTCTCCCTTACTTTCAAGACAATCCTGTGCCAACCAGGGCCTCTCCTGGCAGATAAACCTGCTTGATTAATCCGCCCCTCAGGGGCGTGTCAGTACCATTTCCTGGAGCAATCTCACAGGGTGGTTCCACTTTGCATTTGTACTCAAATACTTTGCTGCCTCTTTCGCAGCTGCCAGACCTGCTTTTGCTGCTGCTCAGGTAACTTTCATCTAGCCCTGGCACCATTGTAGGACGAAGTGGTTGATAAATGGCTGCTACGTGTGTCTACCTGCCTGTCTTCCTACCCCTTACTTTCATGATCTGTCTCTCTCTCTATTCCTTAGAGAGAACATATTGGAGGTGCTTTTGCTGACAACGGAAAAGATGATGAGCTCAAGACACTGGAGTGAGACAAGCAACAGCAGCTGTGGGACCCAACAACCCTCGGAGTTACTGCAATGTCAGCCGCAGCATTACCATTGCTACCATCAGTCAAACCTAGTCCAGCAACCTCCAGAAAAAAATGTGGTATATGAGCGAGTGAGAACCTACAGTGGGCCCATGAACAAAGTAGTTCAGGCCTTGGAACCGATCAGTTCCCGGGAAGTTCTCTCTCCTCTCAGAACTGCTGGCTCCTATCAAAATTTGGTTTGGAGTGACCATTCCCAGGTACAGTTATGCCAAGCTAATGGAAAAACGAAATCTTGAGCAAAACTCTTTCTTTTTCTATACCTCTGTTCTACTAACTCTTTTTTAAAAAAATTTTATTAGTGAATCACTGTGGGATACAGTTACAGACTTACAAAATATCCTGCTTGTGTTTTATACAGTGGTAGAGTATATATATATATATAATGGCGCGTAGTATAAATTCTGTCTGTTCTCTGTTCTTTCAGCTACTGTCTCTGCTGATTGTTTTCATAATGAAACAGGGGCATGAGACAGTTTGTTTCTTTGTTAGATTTGATTGGAATGTATCATTTTGAGGTATTATTTTGTCCCTATTTGAAGTAAATTGCAACTTGAACAAATTCTTTTTATGAGATAGGCTTTCACCTATTCACTTCTTATCTGAAGTAAACAGGATGTTTTTGTTTAACTTTGTTTTGTGTTTGTGTCACGTATGGTGAAGCAGGAACAAGTCCTGGCAATTATTTGTGTCCAGCAGGTTTTATTCTGCTGAGGACAGGCACAAATGTCTAGATTTTCATGTGTGTTCCATCTTTCAAAAACTCTGATACCTTTCAAGATGAAAGACTTTTGCTTTTTACATTTTTATTGTTTTATCATTGCTTTAAAATATTTTAATAAGGATGGGTATTTTTCAGTTAAACATTTTTAAGGTTTTACTTTTTATTTTATTTTTTAAAAAGTTTAATTGAAGAACTGTGACGTACTAAGTTACTGATAGCTGGGTTTTAGCCATACAATAGTTTGATAGCAAACCCACCAACAGTATCAACTTTGCTCCACCAGTGTTCCTATGCTCCCTCCTGTCTAGCCCACACTTAGAACCTTGACAGGCAGATTTCAAAGTTATGTGGTTGTAATTTAGATCTGTTTTCGGTGTTGTTCTTATTAAAGAGCTTCAGAGACTTATCTTCATATGTCTCTATGGGTATGACACTCACTATTCTTTTCATCGAAGTTCCAGCACTAAACACAGATCTAAGCTGCAACCACCAACTTTGTAATGTGTCTGTCAATGAGGCAGGTGGGGGGTGAGGGAGTATGAGGGAGTGGAGTATGAGGGAACATCGGTGGAGGGAATTTGACATTTCTGGTGGGATTAGTGTTGAAATATTCTATATCTAAAACCCAACTATCAGTAACTTTGTAAATTACACTTCTGTAATTAAATAAAAACTTATTTTAAAATATTTTTTAAAAGCTTAAGTTGCAATACTGTCTTCTACTACCATTCTTTCCACATCTACCTCTCCTTTCCCTCTGGTAACCATCATAGTTTTCATTGATTCCTGGATTTAGTTTTGTTGTTCCATGCCAATTTGTTCACTTTAGATATTCTACCTCTGAGAGAAACCATCTGCAAATTGTTTTTGCTATCATATCATTTAGCATAATTATATTGAGATCCATCCACTGCTTACTTATTTCAATTTGTTTTTAAAGGCACTATTTTAGCATCATTTTCGGTGCTAATTGATCTTGATCTTGCAAATGGAACATTGCAAGATATACAAACTTGGAAAAGCACCAAATCTATTTTCACCCTTTGATTTTTTATATTAAATTTACAAGTGATTAAGTTCTCTGAATCTTCTTTCCAAACTGAAATTATTTCAATATAAATTTGTATGATAAATAACTCAAAAGAACAACCAGTATTGTGTTATTAGCTTAGTTGCATAACTATGCCAATCTGAAATAATACAAATTACTTTTACAAAAAATATTCATACTTGGGGCTGGAGCAATAGCACAGCGGGTAGGGCGTTTGTCTTGCACACCGCCAACCCGGGCTCGATTCCCAGCATCCCATATGGTCCCCTGAGCACTGCCAGGGGTGATTCCTGAGTGCAGAGCCAGGAGTAACCTCTGTGCATCGCTGGTTGTGACCCCAAAAGCAAATATATATATATATATATATACATATATATATATACATACATATATATTCATACTAAGCAATAAATCAGTATTTCTAAACTTCATAATATAATAAAACCATTTAAAGGAATTTTTAATATATTAATTACTCAACAGATTTTAACTCCTAGCTTAGTATAAGCAGGAAAATATATGGGGGCAATTCAAAGTTTTTTTGTCCACTAGTGTCCTAGCAGATAAAAACTTCCCTTCTATTGGTCAAAAGGAAAAAATATAAAATAAAGGCTTTTTAAAATACGAGGCTGTATGTTTTAATGATATTAACACAAAAGATGTATTTCAATATTCAATATTGAAGTGTTAGCAATAAATGGATACCATATCTTTTATAATCTAGAACAATACTAAGTTAAAAATTACAATTATCATATAAATATTAAAATTCTACATTTCAACCATTTAAAGATATTAAACTATAAAATCCCTCTAATCAAAAGCTTCCATAAATATATATGAATCTGAAATCTAAAATCTGATAAATTATAAATATTGTTACAGAACAATTTTGCTCGAGCGGGCCCAGTAACGTCTCCATTGGAGACTTTGTTGTTACTGTGTCTGGCATATCCAATACTCTCGGTAGCTTGCCGGGCTCTCCGAGAGGGGCGGAGGAATTGAACTCGGGTCGGCCATGTTGGCTGCGTGCAAGGCAGACGCCCTACCCGCTGTGCTATCGCTCCAGCACAGAACAATTTTAGGATCATATTTTATTGCATGCTCTTTTTTAATAATCCCAGGACTCAGCTGGTAAACTTTTTCATGACTTTTCTTCCTGTCTGATATTTGCTAGTGTAATCTTTTCAAGACTATCTCCATCCTAAACCGTAGTTCCTCAAAGAAAAGTTAATGAAGACTCTCAGGGTATAAACTATGGCCATAGAAACTGGGATAAAAGATTGAAATTGAAAGTGCTGCAAAGAGTGAATATTTATAATTTTTTAAAACAAAAAGACTGGTAAAGTGAGAAAGTGAGATTCTATATATGTAGAAAAAAAGAAAAAGCTTAATTCCTAGATTGGAACTAGGAAGAAACTTGACTATAAAATTTTATATTGATTTATATGACAAAGGCATTCACAAAGTCACAAAAAGATAATCTGGAAAGAAAAATTTTAGATTCTTGACACAAAGAATATGATTTAGAATAAATTCTATTTTTCTTCCTTCCTGTTAATTGGCAGAATGAAATTATTTCAGGAACCTTACCTGAAGTAGGACCTAGATTTGATATGAATTTGATACGATCACTTTTATGGTATCACAATGTGTAATATATAGCTATAACTTTATTATATACCGTGCTAAGAACACTAAAGCAGTACTTGTGAAGCAAAGTATTTTATGATTTTATGTTTCAATGAAATCTCTAATTAATATATCATGTATCAGAAATATTTTGAGTTGGTGACTGACAAATCATTTAATAACAGTATTTGTGACCATGGCAACTAGGAAAGCGTATTTTATAATTAACTGTTCTCAATCATTAGCTCAATTAAATTTTTTACCTAAATTGTTTTAACATTCTGCTGTTCAGATGGCATTTAAATAATTCAAAAGATTTTAAATACAGGTTTTGAATTTCCATACAAATATATATTTGTAAAATTTCCAGTTGTAAAGTATGTTTCCTTTGGAAACCAAAATTGATACCATACTGCTTTCCTTTCAAAATTTGATTTTAGTTTATATAGAGGACATTTTAAGTCTAATGAATTACATAGTATTTTTGTAGTGTCTTTTTCTGGCTTTGTTTTTTTCTTGTGTGACTCTTACATGAAAGTGATTTTAATAGAAAAACATATTTAAAATATATCCATTACTAGTACTGCTTTGTTTCTTGTCTTCAATACATAAAGAAACACACATGTTCTAATTCTGTTATTTTTCTGAAAGATATAGTGTATCTCAGAAAAATAAAAGTAGAAACCAGTGATGGTGAAGTTTTCTATATATTACTGTGCTTTTCATTTGAACAGATATGATCAAATAGGTGGATTCAAGATCACATATGTACTTAAAACATACTGCATTTGGGTTGAGACATAGTACAGTGGATAGGGCACTGCCTTGCAAGTGGCAGATCTGGGTTCCATCCCAAGCATCATATATGGTCCCTGAGCACTGTGAAGAGTAATTCCTGAGTGCAGACCCAGGAGAAACCTATGGCATTACTGGGTGTGCTCCCCCAGAAAACTTAAACCCATTTTGCATTATTATGAATAAATGAATTTCAAGAAACTACATAAAACAAAAGACTTAAAACTTTTTAAAAAGATATATTAGCCTACAAAAATATATATTAACTCGAATTCAAATACTGCCTCACTGATCAATATGGATGTGAATTATTATTTTGAAATGTGATTTTCCATGCCCTAAATTTATCTTTCAATGAAATTAAAATATTTTTATGTATACAGAGGAGATATATTGTATTAGAAGAAATGTGTCATATATTTTATTTTTAATATCACTCACTCATTAAATACATACTAAGTGCCTTTATGATAAAAACACTGATTACATGGATAAATGTTATTTGCATATACAAGGACAATTAATACTGAGGATAGATGTAAATTTGTATTGATGTCTCAATGGTATATATTTCAATTATTATGTTGTTCTTCACAAACAATATTTATTTAATAAAACAAGTTTTGGCACAAAAGGACATCTTAATACTAGTTTTATAAATATTCCTATACTTTTAAATATGATACTTGCAACAAAATTATAAATGGCCTCTGTACTCAATAATTCTTCATCCTGAAGAATTTATCATTGTTTATGTGATTTTCAGTTTGTCATTGCTTGCAAAAAGTATAGACAGTACTACTTGCTGTGCCAGGATGTCTTAATATATATCAGAATGTTCCTGTTCTGTGGGGAAAGGTGTGTTGCTTTGATCAATTGTTTTTCAAGGGTGTAGTCACTAAAGTGAATGATTATTCAAGGAAGTCAGTTACTGAAAAAGGAATGAGTTCATAGAATAGAGGCCTGTGTTTTCAGCTTTCTTCTTCTTTTATTTTCTTTCAGTTAAATAGAGCTATAGAAATTGTCATTGCAATTAATTTCTGGGTGAAAAAGTTCATGTGGATAGATGACCTCTTCTTTAAGGGGACTTCATTAAATAGTTGGGCTTTTTTCAGTTAAATTTACTCACAAGATGTCTGTGTGTGTGTGTGTGTGCTTCTGTTTGTGTGTGTGTATCTGTCTGTATATGGCAAACGGGCAGGGTAGAGAGGTTTAAGGCAAGGGAAAGAGAAGATGAAGAAAAGTTAATTTTAACTTTTGTAATCCAAATTTCTTATCTTAATGTTTCACTGTTTAACAAATTGGAAGATTGTCATGCTTTCCAAACTCCTTTAAAAAGTATATCTAGACATTTTCTTCATACCAAGAGCTATGTTAATAATGGCCCCTTTTGACTGGGATCCAATGTATATCTTTATATATACGTTTTTAAATAGTATGCACTACAAAAATTATTTTCTCTCCACTCCCTAGTTTCCTTCAACAAAATAAAAAGAATTACTCTTGTGTAGCTTATCTTTTAAAAAATTTATTAAAGCACCACAGTTTACAAATTTATTCATAGTTGAGTCTTGGCCATAAAATATTGCAGCATCGATCCCATCATCAGTGTCCATTTCACTCCAACAATGTTCCCAGGTTTTGCCCCCCACTTCCCCCATATACACCTCTTCAAGCCTGCTCTCTTGACAGGCACATTTTTAAGTTCAGTTGTTAAAGTTTGGATCTATTGATTACAGTGTTGTTGATTCTGTGGTTTGGATATTTGGCTCTATCATTCATTAACATCACCTTTGTACCTTAATCTCCCATTGCTTCTCATCTCTCTTCTCCCCTCCCCTTCACTTATTCTTTCCTTTTCCTCCTATGCTCTAGGGTCAAGGTTTATTTGGCTTGCCACCTTTAAAACATTGCATTCACTCATCAAGTTATTCTAAATACTGAATATAATTTATATCATACTGTTTTTATCCTTCTTCTTACTTCATTTAAAATGATGTCTTCCAGTTACATCTATGTTGTAGCTAATTAAATTATTTCACCATTCCTTACAACTCTGTAGTATTCCACTGTGGATCTGGGTTGGAGGGAAAGGACTAAGGGATGAAAGTCTCATGCTAGTACTAAATTCTACGGTTTCCTTAAGTCGATAATGTTATCAAATAACTCATCTTAAAATAAGGAAGTGCTTGTTTCATCTAAGAAAGAAACTTCATATATTTCCTGTACAGAATTCAGAATACAAAAACACAAGGAAAGTATTTAGCCATGTTATTGACTTTTCTCAGAAAAGCAAATTCCGTGCTACTCTTATTTAAAAGTAATTTGACTTAAAATTTTTATCAGAATAGATACCAAGTAATTTTTTTAAAGTCTCTAAAAATTGTTTGGTCTATTCTTTTTTGAAGTAAAAATTTTTATGTAAAGAAATTTACTTAGAGAAATGTGAAGGGAGAGAAAGACGGAGAGAGATATATGCTAAAGGAAAATTGTGCTTCTCCAAAGGGCAAAAGACTTGACCTAAGCTATTAAGTGCTTTTATTTTCATTGATTTCTTGTATTCATCAGTGTAGACAGGAGCATGTACATGATCCATGGTTTTTCATCATCTAGAGTTATTTGATATATTAGTTTTTAGTTTAAAAAATAGAACTTGATTTATACAATCTGAAAGAATTCCATGTTGATTTCAAGAAGCTTACAAGTATTTTGAGGCTAGAGTTTTGTTTTTTGTATGTAATCTTTTCTATTATGTGATTCCCTTCCTTAGTGGTTTCCCCACCCCTCCTGCATCTATTACATCAAGAGCCTGAATTTTTTTGTCAGTGGACTTTTTCAATAGGAAAATGAAAACTGAGCAGTATTAGCAGAATAAGTTCATATTTCAGAGAATTAAAGATTAATCCGAGAAAGCACTGTATAGAGAAAATATCCATGGAAAAGATCTTTGTTGAGTATCTCAGGGAGAGCTGTGCATAATAAATGTGTAGTTATGAGGTAGACTTTGACAGTACAGAACTACAAAATAGTCTAGTGTGATGGCTAAGAGTATAAGCTTAGATTTTAAACTTCTTGGATTTTTAATTTCCAAGTCAGAGATTTGATGCCAATATATAGTTTTTCCTTCACCTGTAAAATGAGCTAATAGCAACACCTAATTCTTAAGACGGTTATTAGAAAATGTAGTAACATATATTGAAAAACATACAGCATATTATGTAGCACATAGTAAATGTAAATACTTTACACCTAGAGTGAATCATTTGAATTCATATGCTCAAATGATTCATATGTTCAATGTTCTATTTTGCAAAGTAGAGACAATAAAACTTTAAAGTTGTGAGTATTGAATGAGACTGCATGTGAAGGGTTTCAGAACAATTTCTGGCAAAGATTCATTATACAATAATTCTTGCATTGGTACTTTTTATTTATAAAATGTAGTTAAAGCACCCCTAAGTGTGCTTATAAAGTGAGATAAACTAAGTGAATAAACTACAGTGCATGAATTTTTGACCCTGTAGTGGTAAGATAAACACATTACTTAAAAGGCTTACTTGGGCTCTCTTAGCTAAAAAGGACTAATGGCAGAAAGATTTAAAACAACTTTCTAAAACTGATACCATATTATTAGAAGACTGAAAAATAGAATTGTATCAAGAATGCAGTTACAATGTTTACTAGAGTAAATATCCTTTGAATGAATAATTTGAAAGTTTTCATGCTCTTAGGGTCTATAAATTGAACTTCAGTGTTTGATGTGCAACTTTTTAATTTGTGGCTTTTCTTTTTGCTATTTAAAACTGATCATTATAACTTGCTTTGTTTGCCTCTTAATGTTCCCTTTAGAACCGCATATCCATGACCATAACATGAAGCAAATGTGTCTGCTATATTGCTGTATAGATGTTACATAATATATACATATATGAAGCATTTGCACCATTTTAGAATGTTTTACAGGTACACTGAAGATCTATATATTCAAGATACTCATTTATATAGAAAAATAGCATATGTAAGATCACAATAAAAATTAATGTTTACTCAAATAACATGTGATCAAAATATTGACAGTTTACACCCATATATTGGTGTATAACAAAAAGTAGGATACCACAACTTCTCCAAAAATTTTTTTTTAATTTTTATTAGTGAAACACCATGAGGTACAGTTGTAGACTTACAAATTTTTGTGCTTGAGTTTCAGTTATACAATGATCAAGTACCCATCACTCCACCAGTGCCCATTCTCCACCACCAATGATCCAAGTATTCCTCCTACCTCCCCCATCCCCCCCATCCCACCCTGCCTCAGTGGCAGGGCATTCCCTTTTGTTCTCTCCTTTTGGGTGCCGTGGTTTGCAAAAGAGGCATTGAGTGGCAATCATGTTCAGTCTATAGTCTACTTTCGGCATGCATCTCCCATCCCGGGCTGATCTTCCCAACACCCTTTATTTGGTGCTCCCTTTTCTATCTGAGCTGCCTTTACCCCTTGAGTTTGTGGCTGGCTTCCAAGCCATGGAGTAAACCTCCTGGTTTTTATCTCAGCTATTCTTAGGTGTTAGTCTCCTATTTTTTTACTTTACGTTCCCCAGATGAATGCAATCTTTCTATGTCTGTCCCTCTCTTTCTGACTCATTTCACTTAGCATGATACTTTCCATGGAATACCACTTGTATGTAAATTCCATGACTTCATCCTTTCTAACAGCTACATAGTACTCCATTGTGTAGATGTACCAAAGTTTCTTTAACCAGTCATCTGTTCTCGGGAACTCAGGATTTTTACAGATTCTAGGTATAATGAGGTGCTGCAATGAACGAACAAGTGTAGATGTCACATTGACTATATTTTTTGCTTCTCCAGGGTATATTCCCAGGAGTGGTGTTGTTGGGTCACATGGGAGCTCAATTTCTAATTTTTTGAGTATCATCCATACTGTTTTCCAAAAGGGTTGAAGCAGTCGGACCAAAAATAAATTTAGAGTGACGATTTCTTTTTGATTTATTGTGTGAGGGGGGAAGCACACTAAGAATTGCTCAAGGCTTGCTCCCGGCTCTGTGCTCAGGAATCATTCCTAACTGGCTGGGACTGAACCATACTGAGTGCTGGGATTTGAACATAGGTGGCTGTGTGCAAGTAACCCCTGTACTATCGCTCCACATGGAATGATTTTTTTCTAGGACAATTAATTTTATAATTGTTTAATAAAATAGTGGAATGAAAGATTTACTTATCCTGTTATCTGTATAATATTTCCCAGAGTTTAGAAGAAGAAAAGAAAAAAATAATGCCCCTTACTGAAAATTAATCTTTTGGGGCCCATGGTGTAGGTTTCATAGACTCCCTAGAACAATCAGTAGCCTACTGAATTAATTTTTTTAATGTAGGAGTACTGCCACTTATTCAGCCACTGATAGGCTGACTGAATTGTGCATGAACTCCACCTTACTATTTTTTTCATCTTCTATAATTTTATTTATTGAATCACCGTGAGAGCAGTTACAGCTTTTGGGTTTAAGTCTCAGTCATACAATGAAACACCCGTACCTTCACCAGTGCCCATTCTCCACCACCAAAAACCCCAGTATAACCCCATCCCACACCCTCCCCTACCTGTGGTGCAGATGATTTCCACATTACTCTTCTCTCTCTACTTTGATCACATTCAATATTTTGACACCAGACCCACCATTATTATTTGAGATTTTACCCCAACACTCAGATCTGCTTAAAAGGCAATAGTAGACAATTTGTGTTCTATTGCTGGTTATGAATAACATATGATGTCGTGTGGCTGGAGTAGTGGCTGCACGATTTTGAAATTCCGAAATTTTAACACTTAAATCTGGAGGGATTTCTGCCAAAACCTGCTGGATTCTGAGATTTGATCCTGAGTCTCTGGGATCATGGCCGTTGAGCAGCTTGATGAGGAGACAGAGAGGCCGTTCGTGGGCAATGACTTGGGGTCTTGTTGGGGTGGGGAGGACAGGACTGGCTCCACCCCCATCCCATGAGGCCCTACGTGTCTCGTCACTGGGGGCCCAAATGTGACTGTCCAGTGGCCTCTGAAGAATGGCAGCCACTGGGCCTCTGGGAGGAACAGGCCAAGTCACGAAACCTATTCCCACCTGGGTTGGCCCAGCACTGGTAACCTACTGCAGGGACCGGACGCATTTCTGCCAAAAGCCGCTGGGTTTCGAGATTTGTTTCTGAGTCTCTGGGATTATGGCCATTAAGCAGTTCAATCAGTAACCAGAGAGGCTATGCCTCTAATTATATAGCTGAGCCGGAGGTGGTTTGTGGGTGTGTTTCCCACATACCTAACTTTTTGCTGTTTACTTTCTTGGTAAACTTTACCCCAAGTTTTTGGGGTCTGGCCAAAGGCACAGCAGCAATTTTGGGGTATCTGGATGTCTGACGTTGCCATCAGGCTACTGATGCACTCGCCTCACAGGTACAGATTGACCTGCTGGCAGCACCATACCTCCCTCCTACTAAATTAATTTTGAAAATTCCTCAATAAGTAAAGTTACAATATCATTACATCTTTTAAAAACGTGGTAATAGGGTCAGAAAAAAGATACATTACATGATTAAAATCATACAATTGGAGTATCAGAGAAATGCGATTTATATTTAATAACCTAGTTGTATATTATACTGACATTTCCAGTCAACAAATATTTTTTTAACTTTCTTATTGAATCCTGTGAGATCGACCCTTACAAAGCTATTCATGATTGGAATTTAGTCATAGAGTATTCCAACACCCATTCCTCCACCAATGTACATTTCCCAGCACCAGTGTCCCCAAGTCCCTCCCATCACCCCCGATCTCCCATCCCTGCCTACCTCTATGGCAGGCACTTTTCTTTTCGTCTCTCTCTTTCTCTGTCTCTCTCTCTTTCTATCCTTTTGGCCATTGTGCTTTACAATACTGATCCTGAAAAGTTATCAAGAATATCCCTTTAACTAATTTTAGCCCTCAGATTTTGTCCAGCGTGATCCTTTCCGGCTATTACTGTAATACTGGTCTCTTCTCTATCTTACCTACACTCAGCCCCACACACACCTGTAGTTAGTTCCAACTATTAACCAGTCCTCCTAGCCCCTTCAATACACATTTTTAAGATATCCATCTATATTATAAAATTTGTGATTTCTAATTTCTGTCTGCATATCATAATTTATTGAATCACCCTGAATTTCAAAGTTACAAGGTTATCATGATTGAGTTACAAGTGTACAATATTCCAACAGCAATCCCTTCACCAGTATCCACTTCCCTCCACCAGTGTCCCAAATTTCCCTCCAGCTCCACCATCCTGCTTCTATGGCAGGTACTCTTTCCTATTTGATATTTCCTTTTATGCAATGTGATTTATAGTACTTTTTCTGATAGGGTATCATGCATATCACTTTGCTTCTTTTAAGCACCCTGTTTGTTTGGAGGCCACTACTGGTACTATTCTCAGGGCTTACTCCTGGCTCTGGCTCTGTACTGAAGGATTATTCCTGGAACTGCTTGGGAGACTGTATGGCCTTCTGAGGATCAAACTTGGGTTGTTTGCATTCAACTAAGTGCACTACCCATTGTCTTTCCAGGTCTATTTGTTGTTTTTAATATATGTGCTTCCATTGAGCTGGAATGGAACAGTGGGTAGGGCCTTGCACACAGCCAACATGGCTGACCCGAGTTCGATTCTTCTGTCCCTCTCGGGGAGCCCGACAAGCTACCGAGGAGTATCTCACCCGCACGGCAAAGCCTGGCAAGCTACCCGTGACATTTTCAATATGCCAAAAACACAGTAACAATTGTCACAATGGAGACATTACTGGGCCCGCTCAAGCAAATTGATGAACAACAGGAGGACAATGACAGTGCTTCCATTATGAATGACCAAAAATATTTTTGAACATGAGGCAGACCCCAGAGAACCATGGTATGTGGCCCCAAAGGCTTCCAAGCATCACATTGTTGATCTTAGTAGTTCCTGGAACTACAGGGTAGCATATCCTGAGCACTATTGTTCCTTTGTTCCTAGTACTGAACTGCAGACCTTATTGGCCAGGTACCATGGGGGGTGGTCCTTGGACCCCCTGACCACTTCCAGAATCCCCCAAACAAGTAAATAAAACAAAATATAAGTAAGTAAAGGCCCTCCCGTTGATCATCGATTTGCTCTAGCGGGCCCAGTAACGTCTCCATTGGAGACTTTGTTGTTACTGTGTCTGGCATATCAAATACTCTCAGTAGCTTGCCGGGCTCTCCGAGAGGGGCGGAGGAATCGAACTCGGGTCGGCCATGTTGGCTGCGTGCAAGGCAAATGCCCTACCCGCTGTGCTATCACTCCAGCCCTAAGCAAATAAAAATTAGTGTTTTGAGGGGTAGAGGAAGTTCTCTCCTTTCTTGTTCTTCCTTCTTTCCACTTCACAATTATGACTGGAAAGTGAAATTGAATGTTGCTGAAAAAAAGCAGCTTTAACAAAGGTATCATAACTAGAACTGTTCATAAATTTCACTCATCTGTGTTTTCTGTTTGAACTGAAAATGGAAAGTAGGACACAAAGTACCTATTTTAAAAATTGAAGAACACATTAAATATTATAAAGTTATTAAAAGAATCAATTAGTTTTTCTATTCCAATTAGTAGCTCCTATAAAGTGTCTGGACTTGACTTTTTTACATTTGATTTATATCTTTTCCCTCATATACAAATACTTATCATTATCTATAATAAATATTCGAAATTTATGGCAAATATTGTTAAAGTATAAGTTATTCTAATCTGTTATCACATTATTTGTCCAGGGATCTACTTATGATTTTTCCTTTAGTCAAATTAGCTTGAAGCTAATTATCTTGCATAAAGACATATTCTTCTACTTCTGCTGCTGCTGAAAATCTGCCTCGGTGTAGTGCTTTAATTTATTAAATTTTACTCAGTTACCTTTTACTTGTGTTAGGATACCATTATGCCTCTAGAAATTTGTTGTAAATGCTACTAACTGTCCAGTTCTCATATACACAGAAAATACATTTAGAAGTTTCCTACCAAAGATTTTTATTATCCTGCATAATTTACATATTTTCTAACACAGACTTCAGCTTTGATGTTTCAGTATTGAATTACTTAAAATAATTACAAGTCTAATTATTTATAATATTCTCTCTAGAAAGGTATTTAAAATGGACTGCAAAGATAGTCCATGGGTGGGCTGGAACAATAGCACAGCGGGTAGGCATTTGCCTTGCACACAGCCAACCCAGGTTCAATTCCCAGCATCCCATATGGTCCCCTGAGAACCGCCAGGAGTAATTCTTGAGTGCGGAGCAAGAAATAACCCATGTACATCCCCGGGTGTGACACCCCCCCCCCCCAAATAAAGGTACTTCATGGGTAAGGCATTTTTCTTGCATGCTGATGACCCTTATTTAATCCCATTTGGTCAAATGGTCCACAGAGCACTGCCAATAGTGACCTTTAGCACAGAGCCAGGAGTAAACATTAAGTACTGTTGAGGGTGCCCCAGTCTCTCCAACAAAACTAAAATGAAAAAACTGTTTAAAAGCACTTATTAATATTCTGTCCCCAAGTCCTTCAGTAACACTAAATATCTACAAATGTTATAACCTGACTTATAATTAACTCCATTTCCTGCTTCCAAGGGACCTTACTTTCTGAAACTTACCTTCTAGTGCCCAATGATTCTGAAAAATGTAGAATGTTGTTTTTTAAATCCAGGCCCCAGTTTTAATATGCCTTTGCTATTTTATTGCTCTTATATCTGAAATATCACCCATATTCACCAAATTATAATATACTACAATGTCATTTTTACAAATTTTCAAATATAACCTATTAGTGTATCTCTAATTCCCCAAGTCTGAGTCTATATCCCAAAATCTGTGCTTTATATGTAATATGTTCTTTATAGCTCTTATGATAGATGATGTTATTACTACTTGAAATAATATCTCAACTTAAAATCTGAATTTTTGCTGAGAGTAGTGTGTTATATATGTCTTTTGTGTCTCCTTTAATACTACTAAAACAAATATAAAACAAAATTAGTAATATTTTTTACATATACAACAAGTCTAGCAAAAAAGAACACTTCGTATAAATAGATTGGTTAATATATTGTTTCACATTTATTATCTATTCACTAGAAATAAGACATTATGATGAAAAGCATTATGTGTATTGCACTATGTATAAATGAAGATAATTTTATTATGTGTCTTATTTGTTTTACAAAAACAATAGCTCAAATAACTTATCTATATTAGGCTCAAATAGCTAAAAATAGTATATCCAAGTTAGGACAACAATGAATGCTCAGTGTTTAGAAAGAGAAATTAGAAATTTCTTGTTTAGAAATTTCACAATATTGTCTGTCACCCTTAGTTAATCTTAGTAAAGCATATTCAGTTTAAACAAGCTATATTAAGTTGGTTTTAGCAAATCATTAGCAATGACTACCCTTGATCTATTTTTCTTTTCTTATCCTAATCTTCTATTTTCAAAGAGGGAAATCTCAAATATATAATAGAAGGCAAAATTTGTTTCTTTTAAGAAATAGGTTTGGTTGACACACAACATAACTTATTTCAAGTGTTATAAAAAACCTAGATGTGATATAATGTTGTTATTTGGAGCATAAAGGTAAAGGTAAAGGTAAAGGCCCTCCCGTTGATCGTCGATTTTCTCGAGCGGGCCCAGTAACGTCTCCATTGGAGACTTTGTTGTTACTGTGTCTGGCATATCGAATACTCTCCGTAGCTTGCCGGGCTCTCCGAGAGGGGCAGAGGAATCGAACTCGGGTCGGCCATGTTGGCCGCTTGTAAGGCGAACGCCCTACCACTGTGCTATCGCTAAAGACAAATTCCTATTGGGTTATTTAAAAGGCCACTGTCACTGTCCTCCCTTTGTCCATCGATTTGCTTGAGCGTGCCCAATAACGTCTCCATTTTGAGACTTGTTGTTACTGTGTTTGGTATATTGAATATATCACGGTTAGCTTGCCAGGCTTTGCCTAGCGGGCGAGATACTCTTGGTAGCTTGCTGGGCTCTCCGAGAGGGGCAAAGGAATCGAACGCAGCTCAGCCGGGCTGGCTGCACTCAAGGCAAATGCCCTACCGCTGTGCTATTGCTCCTACAATACTAATGCATTTGATAATTTTCATTTAGAAGATTAAACATTCATGATTAGAGATTGACTAAACAACAAAAGTCTTGTCTATGGTTAATTTTAAAATGTTAGTTTTTCACTTCTGAAAATGAAAAATAAAGTTTATTTCCATAGATCACAGAGAAAGAAATAGTTCCTGAATGCCACTAGGTGTGCACCACTCCCAATAAAGCCAGTAAACATTACCACTATTATAAGCACGTGACCTAAAGCATAATTAAATTCAAAAGTCTGAAAAGAGGAATAAGAAAAATAATAATATAGAGGTCTAGACAAACACTAAATGACACTTGCTCAGCAGACCTAAAGTTGTTGGTACTGCCCACATACACTCAGGAGATCTTGACAGCCCTGTTATTAGGAATTCACAGTGAGAAAGAACCCCAAAAGTGCTCAGTTGCTATGCAAGTGCAAGCATAGGGTTCTGAGCTTAATTAGTATTTCTGTGCATGTGGTAATGAGATTTTTATTGGCCACCAGTTCTGGGCTTCTAGCAAGGAAATTCTCTACAAATGCTAAATCAATATTCACTGTCTGACTTGCTGAATATGTAACTCTGCCTATACCCACTTCTATAAATATATGCTCTAAAGATGGTAGTGGTAGTGCTGGTGGTGATCATGATGATGGTATGTGTACGTGTGCGTGTATGTGTGCACGTGTGCATGTGTGTGTGTGTTTCTACTTGGGTTAGTTCTTGTAAATTTATGAATTGTTTCAGTGCAATATTTTTTTCTTAAAAGCTGGTGAACTTGGGGGGCGGAGAGATAGCACAGTGGGTAGGGTGTTTGCCTTGCACGTGGCCGACCTGGGTTCAATCCCCAGTGTCTCATGTGGTTCCCTAGGCACTGCCAGGAGTAATTCCTGAGAGCAGAGCCAGGAGTAACCCCTGAGCATCGCTGGTTGTGACCCAAAAAGCCAAAAAAAGCTTCTGAACTTGGTTAGTAAGTTTCATTTTGCTTAATTTACTGATATTGAATTAGAATTTGTTAAGGAAGAAAAATAAACTACCATTTAGAAAGAAACTATCTAATTCTAGGAAGCATACACAAAACAATCTTGTGAAAATTATTTTGTTATTACTAGTTCCAGTTTAAAATGTTTGTAGAACATTCTCCAGATAGGAGTACTTTAAATACTGTTAGTTGATCAACACAGTCATTTAAGAAATCAGTTTGGTGGAATCTGTTAAGATGAAGAGTGTACATAGTTTCTGCCAGGGTAATTCTGCTTTGTGTCATTCTAGAGAAATACATAGCAGAAGGATGTTATTGTAGCTTAGTAAAACATGGAAGCAATTTAAAAAATCTTATCAACAGTTAAATTTTAAGCATTACAGAACACTATAAATTAATTTAAAATGAAAAGGTATGAATAATATATAACTAATATATTAGAGTTTTTGCTTATGTTATATAATACTAAAAGCAATAATTTGCATTGTTTATGCATATGTGTGATATACATTACACCTGTAGCAATGATTACTTTTAAGTAAGCTATTTATATTAGGGGATAATTGTTTAAGAATGGATAGTTTATTTCATCTAAATATAATTTTTTAAAATTTATAATATGGTCATGTATGGTAACTGCAAAAAACATTTATTTGCCTTATCTTTTTGTGCCTATTCCTACTAGATATGTACCCAAACCCTCTTGCTTGATTATATTTGTAGCCATTTTCCTAAACTTAAAAATATTCTACACTTTTGTCTACAATCTTTAATAATGTGCATTTGAGAAATAATTATCAACAACATAAAGATAATTTGGAAATATATTCAAAGATTGCTTTGAAACACAATGCTGCGTCATATATATACATATATATCCTGCATTACAACATTATTGTTGTTTCATATATGTATATATATATCCTGCATTATAACATTACTGTGGTATAATAGGGAGCAAACAGATTAAAGACTTTCCAATTGAACAAAAAGAATAAACACAATATGCAGAACATTTTCAGTTTTAATTAATATATAGTCCTTTTAGAAGACTGATACATTATAGCTATACTGTTTAGTAAGTGTGTTGGTAAGTTCAAATTCTAATTATTAACAGTCCTATTACTCTAAAGAAAAAAAAATATTTTGTGAACAGGGAGAAGATAGCCAAATAAGGAAAATCTGTGTTACAATCTCTTGTATTCACTAAAAAAGCCATACCCACAATTGGATAAGCCATACCCACAATTGGATTAAATTTACCTCCCCCTAAAAATACAGAAAGCTGAGCTATCCTCCCCAGGTGAGGAACACTGCTATGTAGTCTAAATAGAGGCCTAAAATACAAAGCTAATGAGCATAGGCAAGGCTTATCAGGGTGAAGCAGAGACCAAAAGTTTGTGAGAGATCCTAAGATCCTAAGGTGTACAAAAATTTGCCCTGGAAAATTAAGGAATTTAAGCAAAACAAAACAAAACAAAACAAAAAACACTGTCATTTAACCCTACAATTCTATTCTGAAAGTTCTAAAATAGGAGAAAATATATATACAGGTTAAAGTATTCAAGGGGCCTGAAACACCGCCAGGATTCAATTTGAAGGGACTCGGGGTCTTTGATCTATCTTTAAAAATATAAAAAAAAATATTGTGGGCAAATTACTGAGTAAGAGCCAACAGTCCTAAAGTGGGAGTCGAGTTGAACATCATGTAGATAAGTGACATTTGATAATCCCTGCTTCCTTTAGAGAACACCTGACTGATAGCAGGCAGCCCAGATGTACACAGAGTCAGAACGTGCATTTTAGAGTCAAAATAAACCATAATTCCCCCATTGCCCAACAAAGCATAAGCAGTGTGAAATCCAGATTGCCTGCTATGCTGCCACTCATTTTCAGGGTGCATATTATGTCGAACTGGCCTCCTTTAAGTCAGAATAACTTCCCTGCACCCACACACAGGTTGCAAAGCCACTTGTAGGCCCATGTGATTATTTTCAGGCAGACAAGTTGGGTGTTGAGGGGAGGTGTCAACCAGGCTCTACTAGTAACATGGATTGGGGATCCCCATTATTTTCACATATGTTCAAAATTCCAGGACCACTCAGGATTGAGGTCCTGGAATCTCAGGATTATCCTGATTATCTCCAGAAATCACACCTTTGGACTACAGAACACTTCCCAGGTCCATTTGTTCTTTGTATTGCCAGCCTTTGGAGAACGCAAATACTCTGGTATTTACATAGATCTATTTGGTGCTGCCATTGTAATGGATCACTTGTGACTCTGAACTCCCAGTTTCTTCACCTTGCTTGTCTTACTGGACTTTGACATGACAGTCAATATCATGTACCAGAGATATTGGGTTGCAGCCAGTTCTGCTAGGTTACTTAGTACTGTATCAGGTGCAGGTCACTCATCACCACAAATGCCCAGCAGCTCTCTGGATCAACAGAAACTCAGTTACAGTCTCCATCTGGAAATAGGGATCTTACAGTCTCCATCTGGAAATAGGGATCTTAAACCTCAGATTACAACTGAGGCCTGCGTAAACACAGACTTTCACTTCAGGTCCTCACATAGCACCATGTAAAATTTTAAAAGGTAAAGAATTTGCCTGCATTTATAAAGAAAAAAAGCATGGAAAGACCCCAAACACATCAGAACTTTCTAAACTCTCTGACAACTTATGTGCAAGAACATAAAGATGTGCAGTATATTGAGGAAATCTTGAAGAGAACATAAAAAATTACATAAATATGTGAGAAAGCAATGATAAAACTGAACTAAAATGGTAATTTAACTAAAAATCATATTATAGAGGTTCAATAGAAAAATATCAGAAGTTTGGAGTCAATTCAGTGAGTTTGAGAATAAGTTAGAGGCAACCACCAGAATGAATTGAAGGTCAGAGCAACAGAACTTTTTTTAAATTTTATTGAATGACCAGGAGATAGTTACAAGTTTTCATGTTTGGGTTATAATCACACAATGATCAAACACCCATCCCTTCACCAGTGCACATTCCCCACCACCAATATCCCCAGTATACCCCCCTTCTCACCCTCTCCCTGCGCAGACAATATTCCCCATAGTCTCTCTCTCTCTCTACTTTTGGGCATTATGGTTTGCAAATACAGACATTGAGAGGTTATCATGTTTGGTCCTTTATTCCACTTCTGGGAATATATCCCGAGGATGCAAAAAAGCACAGTATAATATATTCATTGCAGCACTGTTCACAATAGCCAAAATCCAGAAACAAACCAAGTGCCCTAGAACAGATGACTGGTTAAACTTTGGTACATCTACACAATGGAATACTCTGCAGCTGTTAGGAGAGATGAAGTCATGAACTTTGCTTATAAATGGATAGACATGGAGAGTATCATGCTAAGTTAAATGAGTCAGAAAGAGAGGGACAGACATAGAAGGACTGCACTCATTTGTGGAGTATTAAACAACATAACATGAGGCTGACACCTAAGGATAGTAGGTACACGGGACAGGAAGATTGCTCCATAGCTGGAAGCCTGCTTCATGAGCAAAGGGGAGAAGGCAGCTAGACAGAGAAGGTATCACTAAGAAAATGATGGCTTGAAGAACTGGACGGGATGGGAGATGTGTGCAACAGAACTTTGGACAAGGGTCTTAGTTGCATTTAGTCAATTAAGGTTTGATTCTCAGCAATGCATATGCTTATCTAAGTCCCACCTGTTGTTATCCATGAGCAGAGCCAGAAGGAAGCCCTGAGCACTTCTGGGTGTGACCCAAGAACAAAGAGTTAAAAAGAACTGAAAAGTGAAAATCCAAAATGAAAAAAAAATAAAAATTTATAAGAAAGAATCAAGAGAAACCATATTCTTATCATACAGGTTTCAAGAGAGGGGAGGAGAATAATTATTAGTTGAAAAGATAATAGATGAGAACCTCTCCAGTCTGATGAATGATATATATATACATATATGTACATATATGTATATATACTCATATGCAAAAATTCAAAGTCCCAATTCAAATCAAATAGATTAACACCAAGACACATTGCAATTAAATAGGAATGATAGAGCCTTTAAAACATCAATAGAAAAGTATTATTATCCATAAGATACATTTATCAAATGTAAGCACTACAGACCAGAAGGAAATGGTTTAATGTACTCAATATGTCCAATGCAAATGACCACCATAAAGGAATACTCTAAACAGCTAGGTTAACAATCATATTTGAAGGAGTGATACAAAGCTTTTCAGCTAAACAGGAAAAATATTCAGTCACTAAAAAATCTGTGAAATAAATACTAAATAGTCTTTTATAAAATACAGAGTAACCCCACTTGGAGGTAGTAAGATGTTTAAATATATAAAATGTGGGAGTAAATGAGTGTAATAAATTACCAGAATGAACTTCAGACTAATCAGTTTTATATTTAAACAAGACAGGAGCTTAAACTGCATATGTAAACTGCATAGAATTATAAAGATGAAAATCCTTAAAAAATATAAACAAGAAAGGTCAATGGCACCTGATCACAAAATAACTGTCAGATATCCGAGTAGCATTGCACTGTCCTCCTATTGTTCATCGATTTGCTCGAACGGGTACCAGTAATGTCTCAAAACAAATTGTGAGACTTGTTGTTACTGTTTTGGGCATATTGAATACATCACGGGTATCTTGCCAGGCTTTGTCATGTGGATGAGATACTCTCGGTAGCTTGATGGGCTTTCTGAGAGGGGCGGAGGAATCAAACCCAGGTCAGCCGTGTGCAAGGCAAATGCCCTATTCTCTGTGCTATTGCTCTAGCCCAGTTATCAGAGTACATGGGGGAAAATAGAAGTCTAAAGAAACAAAGAAAAAATTCAAAATACACAATATTCATATAGAAAAATGACGCTATAACTAATTTTTAAGAACTTTACTCTCAATGGCCTGAACGCACCAATCTAAATCAGTGTCGCTACATGGGTTAGGAAAACAAAACTGAATATTATTTTGCTCTCAGGATACTTGGTTGAAATTTATAAAACATCCCCAAAAGTGTATTTTGGAAATATTTAGGTCAGAAAAAGTAGATTTTAACTTGAAAACGGGACGTAGAGACACTACTAGATTGATGATTAAGGAATCAATACATAAAGAAAACTTAGCACTCATTAACACATGAAGATGCAGGAAAATGCAACGGATCCACTACTAAAAAGCCTGAAATTAGATATTAATATAACAGAATAGAAATAGGAACTTTTACATTCCACTTACATCATTGGAAAATCATTAAGAAAATAGCAGCTTAATATGAGGAACAGGAAGAGCCGACTTGAATATATAGTCACAAGATTTTCCCTACAAAAATTAAATATACACTTTGCTCCAGTTCATATGGAAACATTCCTCAGGAAAGACCACAGGCTATGACATAAAACAAGTTTCAATAAATTAATAAAGATTGAAGTTAAATCAGACACCTTTTCAGATCACAATGATATAAGGATAGAAATCACCCATAAAAATGAAAGTTAGGGAAAACGTTAAGATTTTAGAAACTAAACAGCATACCCCACAGCAGAAGATAGAAAAACTTTTTTACATCAATATAGGAAGTTTGAAGCAATAAGGCTTACATCAGGAAACAAAAAAGGGCTTAAAACAAGCAATTTAACTTCATATCTTCCAGATGCAGAAAAGCAAAAACAAATAGGACCAAAATTAAATGATGAAATAAAAAAGATAATAAATATTAAAACTATTAAAATGCAACACAAATGACTAATGAAACAAAAGTTTTGTTATTTGAAACAATAAACAGCATTGATGGACCCTTAGCCAGATTCATGAAGAAAAGGGAGAGAAAACCATTATTAGTAGGATCAGATGTAAAACAGAAACCATTCCAAAAGGTACCACAGAAATCATGAAAAAAAGCAATGAATAAACTTATGTCAATTGGAGAATATAGAAGAAATGGACAAATTTTGGGAATCTTTAAATCTCTGATGTTATTTCAGGAAGAAAGAGAAAACTTAACCAGGTCAATTACAAATATGTATATAAGTTAGTATAAGATAAATATTTTAGTAAGTTTTAATGTATTATTATAAAAATAGATTAATTTTTCTAGAACTTAAGTCATTCAAATAACTGCTCAAAAAGGGAATGCCCTGCCACAGAGGCATAGTGGGATGGGGGGAATGAGGGGTGGGAGGGATGCTGGGACCTGTGGTGGTGGAGAATGGGCGCTGGTGGAGGAATGGGTACTTTATCATTGTATAACTGAAACCCAAGCACAAAAATGTGTAAGTCTATAACTGTACCTCGTGGTGTTTCACTAATAAAAAAAAATCAATTAATTTTAAAGGTAAAGGTAAAGGCCCTCCCGTTGATCGTCGATTTGCTCGAGCGGGCCCAGTAACGTCTCCATTGGAGACTTTGTTGTTACTGTGTCTGGCATATCGAATACTCTCGGTAGCTTGCCGGGCTCTCCGAGAGGGGCGGAGGAATCGAACTCGGGTCGGCCATGTTGGCCGCTTGTAAGGCGAACGCCCTACCCGCTGTGCTATCGTAGCGTGGCCGAGTGGTCTAAGGCGCTGGATTTAGGCTCCAGTCATTTCGATGGCGTGGGTTCGAATCCCACCGCTGCCACACCGTCCGCGGTCTTGTTTTGGAGCTCCAGTGGCGCAATCGGTTAGCGCGCGGTACTTATACGGCAGTACGTAATTTTAAAAAATTAGAAAAAAAGATGATGACATTATGAGTGTTTTTTCCTTGGGCTTAACTGGTTTAAATCTTTTTCTAATATAAATGTATTACTTCTGTAATAAAGAAAGCCAATAAAAGTTATAAAATTCAAAAAAAATAACTGCTCAATTACAATTTCTCAATTTCCATTTATTTCAACAGGAACTCCATTCTCCAACTCTGAAAATATCTACTTGTGCCCCAAGCACATTACAAGTTAATCAAAATACTGAACAGGTAAAGTGAGTTTTTATAATTTATTTTATTTTATTAAAGGCCATGATTTATAAAGTTATTAATAGATGAGGCTTAGGCATACAAATATTCCAACACCAATCTCACTACCAGTCAACTTCCTTCCACATCTGTTCCCATCCTCCCTCTGGCTCACTAACCTCCGTCCCCACTTTGAAAGTCCATCCCTGCCACTTTGAAAGTCACGTTTCAAAATTTGGTGATTGTAGCTTAGATCACAGGTTTTCAGTGTTGCAGCTGTGCTTTAGTTATATAGCTGTACCAGTTTCCTACGTCACCGGTATACCCAAGACCCCTGACTACTTAATTGGGTTAAAATAAGTTTTGGATTAAATTATATTATCTTTGATAAGCCTTGTTTATAAACCAACTTTAGTTATTCATATGCCTTTATATATTCAGAAAATATCAGAAACATAAAACTAGAAAAAAGATTCTCACAATTAAAATTAGCTGACTATTTTTTAAATTTATTTATTTATTGAATCACTGTGGGAAAAGTTACAAAGCTTTCAGGTTTAAGTCTCGGTCATGCAAATATCAAACACATTTCCCCTTACCAATACTTATTTTTCACCAAGGAGAACCCCAATAAACCCCCCCTCCCAACCCTCCCAATGCCTGTGAGGCAGATGAATTCTAGTTAACACTCTATCTACTTTGACTAGATTCATTGTTTCGACAAAAGATGCACCATTATTATTTAGCGTTTACACCCCCAAATCAGACATGCTGAAAAGGCATTGTGAAATAATTTGTTTTCTACAGCTGGTCACAAGAATTAAACAATGCCACACGGCTGCCGCGCGATTTTGGATTTCTGGTATTTTACTTATTAACCCTGGAAGTATTTCTGCTGAGAGTCAGATAATTATGAGATTGGTTTCTGTGTTCTGGAGCCATGGCCGTGCCGGAGAGCCGCTTGTGGGGGGCAACTCGTGACCTCGGTAGGGCATGAAGGACGAGCTGGGAACGCCCCCCTTCCAATGAGGTTTTAGTCGCCCCATCACGACCTAGCTGACTATTTTTTAAAAATATGAAAAACTGTTAAAACAAAATGAACTGAGCTTTTTCAGTTTTGTTGTCTACTCAGTTTGATTGCTTTTATTTTGAGTGCAATTTATTTTTAACCAATAATTTCCTGGATATTTAAATATTTTAGTGATATTTAAGGGTCCTTTTTTTTTGAGCACAACTAAAGTATAGAGACCTTGTATTGTTTGAAGACCTGACTTTGTGAATGATCAGGTGAATGTTTACATTTAGAATGTTTACATTTAGAAAGAGAACTATTCTTTCTTGTAGGTACACAATTTGAAATACATTCAAGCTTGTGGCTCTCTTAAATTTGACTACCTAGTAATCTGTCTACTAGGATTATTCTTGAATCTAATATTGCATTGCAAGTTCTCATAGAATTAAACATCATATTAATCATGATCACGATCATCCTGTTATTCATCGATTGTCTTGAGCAGGTACCAGTAACGTCTCCTTCTACCTAGCCCTAAGATTTTAAAAGAGCCATTTCAATGCTCTTTCAGGATTAGGAGGATGAGACCCATCATTGTTACTGGTATTTGGCATATTGAGTACGACACGGGAAATTTGCCAGACTCTGCCGTGTGGGCAGGATACTTTTGGTAGCCTGCCAGGTTCTCCAAAGGAAAAATAAGATAGTAAGATGTTGCTCCCGGGAGCTGGGTTTTATAGTCTCTGAGTCTTGGCCATTGATGGAACCAACCTGGCGCTGTAGGCAGCTGGTGGGTGTGACGCCTACCTACTGGAAGATGGGGGGGTCTGGGTGGAGAAGGTCCAGTCCCAATCCGAGTAGGCTTGGAGACCTCAGCCCTGGGACCTGCATGCCTGGGTTCCTCTGCCAGTTCTTTCATGCATGAGGTCCGTCCGGACATGTGGAGAGTGGTCCCAGCATGGCCGTGGCTAGCTCCGGAGGTCCTCAGCTGCTGGGGCTCTGCTCAGGGCGGGGGGGGGGAGAAAAACTCAACCCTCCCCCCTCCAAGGGGCCCCAGTGAGGACAGCCAGGCGCAGGGGCAGGAGACTGCCCCATATTAATAACTATCATATTAATAACTATGTTAATTTACTATTTGCCAGATACCATGAAGTATAACCAAAGAAAATGAAACATTAGTCATCTTAAGCTTATAGCCTTATTGGAGGGGAATTTATAAGTTATTGGACTTGAAGCATAGCAGGGAGAAAGACGCTGTTCTAAGGAAATTGGTCCCAGATAAGACTCTAAGGTGTGAACTTGAACAAAAAAGAGACAAATTGGCAGAAATTTGGCCTCTAGACCTTACAGGAGATAATGAATAGAAGATAATATTGTGTAGAATAAGATTACAAAAATAAACTTTACCAAATTGAAAATAACTTAGAAAAGAAGTTCAGTTGGAATTATGAATTTCTTTAGAGGTACTTGCTTTGTACTAAGTATGTATCAAATGTTTTTAAGGATGAATTAGATCCAAATCTTATTTTTAAGGAGCTCACAATTATAGCATGAATCACATATATAACACATCATAATATATTGATTAAATTATACAAATGTGTTAGAATTGGAGCCTGCAAAAGTATGATGTTGTAGAAAATTAACTGTACTTAAATTACATAGTTGTTCATTGCACTAAAACCAGTTTGAAATTTGCAGAAACTATGGAATTTTCCACAATTACTTAACAACTGGGTGCAACATATATTTTTATTGCAATAGGAAGTATATTTGTAAAAGTTTTAATATAGAAAGAAATATAAGATAAACTAAAAACACTCGTGTTACCCAGGAGCGATTTTCATTGTTTTGCTGTTTTCTTTGATACAACAAAAGCTTGATTTCATACTACAAATGCAGTTTTAATTGTTTATTTTTATTTATTTATTTATTTATTTTTTGCTTCTTGGGTCACACCCTGTGGTGCTCAGGGGTTACTCCTGTCTCTGCACTCAGGAATCACTCCTGGCGGTGCTCGGGGAAGCATATGGGATGCTGGGAATCGAACCAGAGTCGGCCACGTGCAAGGCAAATGCCCTACCTTCTGTGCTATCACTCCAGCCCCAATTGTTTATTTTTAAATGTACATAGTCCTGCATTTTATTGTAAATTTCTATTACTCAATATTTTTATGGCTACAGTGAAACATGTTTTTGTATTCAGTCTATGTGTGATTATTTATTATTTCCCTTCTCCATAATAACATGATCCATCTGATGCACTAATCGTTAGTTTTACAATTTAAATTTCTCCCTGTTATAGTATTATTTCGTTATGTTTGGTTAGATTTTAACATTCATTATCCATTTGCATATAAATGGTTTATGTCGTTTGTGTATTTTTACATTAAGTTAGTATAGTTTTCATATTGAATTATAAAACTTTATTTTAATGATGTAAACTTTTTCCAAAAAACTTTATAAATTTCTTTATTCTAGTTTTATTTCCGTTATTTGTTAAGCCCCCCTAATCTGGAAGATGTAACACTCCAAGTGGACACACCTAACTTTTTTGTTTGTCTTCTGTTAAAAAAATTATAGGATGTACCTTACAAGCAAAGAATCTAATCAATAAGTAGTAAGTTATGTGCTTCCTAATCAGGTATTTTTATTTAAATTAAACAATTATTTTAAACTCTAACGTAATATTGTTTGGAATATGCGATAGTATACAATGGAATGAGTATAAATGAATTATCTACCACAGTGCTGTGCACAGAAACACATGCTTTCATACGTTTTTTACAACTGAAATAGATTCAAACAAAATCCTCATTATTTGTGACAGCAACTAAATATTTTACTCTGAAAAAATGTCCCATACTATTATTGATAGTTTCATGGCCATTAAGAACAATGATTATATTTTTATTTTATTTTTCTTCATAGGAACTACATTTTCCAACGATGAAAATAAATACCTACCCACAGACCACTATTAGGAGTTACGTAGTTCAAAATCCTGATCAGGTAAGATCACCCAAATTAATGCTCCAACATATCATTTCATAGAAGTTGATAATATTTTTTAAAAGACGTTATTTTAGGCACCGTGATATACAATATTGATAATAGCAAACGTTCATGCATAAAACATTTAATACCACATTCTCCACAAGAGTATCAGCTTCCGTCCACCAGCATCCAAATGTCAACCACCTCCACATTCTAACATCTGAAAGCCTTGTTCAGTGATATTCTTTCTACAAAGGACCAATTTTCATTTTCTGTTTCCTTTGGGTATTAGTTGTTTCCCTGTTATGTTTCATTGCATGTCCAAGAAAGCCCAAAATATTTACAATATGAATATTTACAAATATATTTGCCAACATCTGTCCTAGAATTTATGAGAACACAAGCATTGATAAGACAAAAAAGAAAGTAATAAGTGTCCACAAGAGATACAGAGAAATAATTTATTGGACTTGATAATTCCGTAATAGAGTTGTGTAAAGTTATTAAAATTTACTTTAAGAATATTAGAAAATTAAGAAAATGCCGCCCCTCTCAGAGAGCCTGGCAAGTTACCAAGAGTATCTTGCCCGCATGGCAAAGCCTGGCAAGCTACCCGTGACGTATTCAATATGCCAAACACAGTAACAATGAGTCTCACAATGGAGACGTTACTGGGCCCCCTCGAACAAATCGATGAACAATGGGTGGACAGTGCTACAGTGCTACAATGCAGATTATTTATATGAATTAAACTATATATCACTATAAAATGAATAAAAAGACACAAAGAAATAAAAACACATCTACTTTAGTGGACTGGAAGAATTAACATTGACAAAATAACAATCCTACCCAAAACACTATACAAATTCTGTGCAGATCCTACAAAAATACCCATAACATTTATTTTTATTATTTTTTTATTGAATCACCATGAATTACAAAATTACAAAGTTATTCATGATTGCGTTTCTGGAGTACAATGTTCCAGCCCCAGTCTTTTCGCCAGTGTCTATTTCCTTCCACCAATGTCCCAATTTCCAGCTCACTCTCAAACCTGCCTTGATGGAAGATACTATTTTATCTTAATGAGAAAATCAGGATAATCTATCCAATGAGACTCCACTATTTTGATACCACTTTGTAATTTTGTAATGCTTTCCTGAACATGTAAAGGATTTGATCTTTCATTTTTATTTACATTACTTCAAAACTATGAACACCATTCTCTTCTCAAGGACATTATAAAATAGGTTTCTGGCTATACTATACTGAGTTCTGATCAATATTTAATGTTCCTGACAATAATCTAAATTTGATTTATGGCTCAGCATTTAGTAAATTATAATTTTAATAGTTGCTCGAGCTCGAGCGGGCCCAGTAACGTCTCCATTGGAGACTTTGTTGTTACTGTGTCTGGCATATCGAATACTCTCGGTAGCTTGCCGGGCTCACCGAGAGGGGCGGAGGAATCGAACTCGGGTCGGCCATGTTGGCCGCTTGTAAGGCAAACGCCCTACGCGCTGTGCTATCACTCCAGCCCCAATTTTAATAGTAAGCTCTTACATATGTTACATGATTTCCAGTTACTGTTAAGAGGCTTATTTATTGATTTATTTGCAAACTCATGCAAGTAAAATGTAGCTTGTATGATAGACTATCTAAGTATATACTTTTTAATTAAAAAATCATATAATTAAATCACATTTTTTGCTTTTTGGGTCACACTCGGCGATGCACAGGGGTTACCCCTGGCTCATGGGCTCAGGAATTAATCCTGGAGGTGCTCAGGGGACAATATGGGATGCTGAGAATCGAACCTGGGTGGGCCGCGTGCAAGGCAAACACCCTACATGCTGTGCTATCGCTCCAGCACCCATTACATCACTTTTAATCAAACTTGAATACCAACAGTATACGTCTTTGAATTCAAGAGTTTTTATTTTCTCAACAAATGTTTTTTTATTTCAGTTATTCTGAGAATTTTTATAATAACAAAACACAAAAAACCTGGCATATTTCATTGATTTTATATTATTCTAAACATAGTAGCAGATAAAAACTTTCCAGTCCCCCCTCTTGTATAAATCTCCAAGGGGCAGTCCTGGGGAAGCCCCAACGGCTCTTCCCCTAGCCACCTGCATTCGGGGGGCCTCAGGACTCTTCCCCAGCTGGGGCAGCCAGGGTCATGGGGCAGACGGTGGACGAAAATGAGGGACAAGTAGGTTGATTGATCAGATGCCATTTATTCCATTCTCCCCAAGCACCTTCCCCAGTCTCTCTGAACCTCCCATTCTAGTCTCAAATTGCCTGCATCCCCGTGTCCTTCTGTCTCCCCTGTTCCATCTCACAACCTGGGCTCGCTCTCTCTACGAGCCTGCTCCTGTATTCTTCTACATCCTACTCCCTCTGTCCCCCTTGCTAGTCTCTCCGCACTCCATCTTGCTGCCCTTGCTCTTTCCTCTCTCACCTCTCTCCAGCTCTCTTGTCACTCCAACTCCCCTGCACTCTGGGCTGTCACTGCACCCAGTCAGGTAGCCAAATTAACATAAGAAAGCCTGATTTCTTGATGGCAATAAACAATTTGCTGTTCTGTGTATACAAAATACAAACCAAAAATCTTGACCACTGTATAGGTTAAAACTGTTTTAAGCACGTTGCCTAAAATGTAATAAAAATTAAATTTTGTTTGGAAAAAAAAGAAAGCCCCTCCTGACTGTCATCAGACTCAGGGGCTAAACACCACCTGGGGTATTCCAAAGCCCTCTTCCTGACTGCCTAAGGGCAAAATACCTCCTAAAGTGTTTTTCTCCTTTCCTCAGTCCAGTAACTCTATCAACATCTTAATACTAGTTATTTTTGTATGTACTGTATGGACACAGTAAGAGATACATTGAGGCTTGTAGAGCAGCTTTTCTGAGAAAGTCTTGCCACAGACTCAGACTACAGAGCTCAGGCCAGATTAATCATTCCTAACCCTAGCAGGGTCCGAATCTAGTTATTACTTTTTGGATCATGACAGCATTTGTCCATGACCAAAATCTTAAGCATTAAGCAATATTTAAGCATTATGGCATTTTGACCAGGCCCATCTTGATGCCGGGGTAGCACATAGCTTACCACTTGCCCTGGTTCCATCCAGTCCCTCGTTAGGACGCTGCTTTTGGGGTGCTGGGAAGTAAGGGCAGCTGAGGCTTAGGTCGAGAGAACAGATGCCCAGGAGGAAAATATCACTGAGAGTCATGTTACAAAAGCATAGCATATACTGTCTTCTTGTATCCATACAAAACAGACATAGCTCTGAATAAACTATGCAAAGGACTTAGGGAGAAGAGAAAAACAATATTTACAAGTTAACAGAGCACAAAGAAAGAAGCTACAAATAAACTCAGAAGAATGGAAGCACTGTGATGGGAGCAATCCAATAAACCTAAACTACCTTAGGCTATGCAGGAGGGACAAATCAATGTTATCCTCCACCCTCTGTTACAACCCCATCCTTCTGTATTAAAAATATAAAATTTTGATTTGTTAGAAAATAGTTCCAACTCCCAGGCAAGTAAATATTATACCAAAACGAAAAGAAGGCAAAAGAATATGCTATATATTACACAATTGTATTTTATTTTAGGCTTCTTGTTTGATTCTTCTTAACATCTTCCTTATTTCTCTCAAATATACTGAACACTTGAGTTACTCTACATCGATTTAGTTGCTTATTGGGAAATAAAGTCAAAACTTATTTTTGTTCTGTTTTCAATATTCAGCATGTATATGTCGTGCTCAGTTTCGTAGCTTTAATTATAATCACAAGAAAGAACTATGCACTTCAAGGACACCCAAGTTGAGTTCCAGGAACAAAATCTTGGCTATAGATCTATTTTCATTAATGAAACCGAGGAGCTGAATCGTGTTTATTTTGCATTTCTCAAAAATAAATATGCAAAGAATCTGTCAATGAAGTCTGTTGAAATGACTTTATCTCTAGAGTCCCTGATTACTTCAAAGAAAAATAATTATATTTAATCTTCTTATTTATTTTTATTAAAGCACTGTGATTTGCAAGTTTATTCATAGTTGAGTTTTACACATACAATATTGTAGCACTGATCCCACAACCAGTGTCAACCAGTGGTCGCTACACACTTTTCTCATGTTCCCTTCATAGCTCCCCATGTCCAGTCTGCCCTCTTGACAGGAACCTTTCTAAGTTCAGTTGTTAAAGTTTAGATCCTTAGACTTTAGTATTTGCTCTGTGGTTTGAATATTTCGCTCTATCATTCCTTAACACCACCTTTGTACCTGACTCCTCTGACCTGTACCCACCCTCCATTGCTTCTCATCTGTCTCTTCTCCCTCTCCCCTCAACTCTTTCCTTCTCTTCCCTATACTCTGGGTTCAAATCTGATATGGGAGTCCCCCATTTAAATATTGCATTCCCTTATCTAGTTATTCTAAATTCTAAAGAACATAAAAATAAAAAAAATAATTAACCTCTTCCAATTTCCATAAAGGACCAGATCACACCTTTTTAAAAATTGGATTGTATTATCAGGGCCTCAAGGGACATGATCCTACTCTACTCTTGTAATCTGCATAAAAACCTAGAGTTTATTAGTACCTTAGATTATTACAGGCTGGATATATGCTTAAGATAAGGTTCCTCTGAAATGACACCTTTAAAATTAAAACATTCCTGTCATTATAGGAGCCTCTCTCACCACTACTAAAAGGAGGCCATTTCTTCCCAGGAAATAATGTTATTTATGAAAAAACAATAAGAAAAGTGGAGAAGTTAAATATGGATCAGGTAAGTAAAATTTGTTTTAATGATCACTTTATATGTGCATACATTGAACTGTAAATGTGTAAATACACAAATATTTTAATGTAGCAAAAATGACAAATTGTAAAATACCAGGTGAGACAACTGTGAATCATAAATACTTTATTATCTCTACAGTCCATTAAGAATTTTCATATTCATTTACTCATTAAAATATCCCTGTTTTGACATAGAAAGATTGCATTCATCTGGGGAACATAAAATAACAAAATAGGAGACTAACACCCAAGAATAGCTGAGATAAGTGCCAGGAGGTTTGCTCCATGGCTTGGAGGCCAGCCACAATAGCTAGGGCAAAAGGCAGCTTAGATAGAGAAGGGAGCACCAAATAAAGGGTGTTGGGAGGACCCTCCCAGGATGGGAGACACATGCTGAAAGTAGCCTATAGACCAAACATGATTGCCACTCTATGCCTCTTTTGCAAACCACAGCACCCAAAAGGAAAGAGAGAACAAAAGCGAATGAATGCCCTGCCACAGAGGCACTGTGGGATGGGGGGATGGAGTGTGGGAGGGACACTGGGATCATTGGTGGTGGAGAATGGGCACTGGTGGAGGGATGGGTACTCAATCATTGTATAACTGAAACCCAAGCACAAAAATTTGTAAGTCTACAACTGTACCTCATGGTGTTTCACTAATAAAAATTTTAAATAAATTAAAAAATAAATAAAAATAAACTATTAAAAATATCCCTGTTTTGTTACAATGGAAAATGAAATAAACATATAAAAAGTTGCTTTAAAAAAACAATGGTACGAGGCCAGAGAGATGGTAAAGCAGATAGGGTACTTGCCTTGCACCCACATACATGAGTTTGATCCGCAGAAACTTATATAGTATCTCAACACACAGCATGAGTGATCCCTGAGAGCAAAGCCAGAAATAAGCCCTGAGAAAAAGCCAGTTGTGACCCCAAAAGAAAAACAAAAAAAGAAAAGAAAAAATTAGAATAATGCTGAAAATCTGTGAATATGAATTTAATGCAGATATACCAAGCCCTCTGTGATTTTCTTCTAATAGGTATCAAAATAATCACAATTTAAAATATTATTTTTCTTATTCATTTAACATCTAATAATTTTTAAATGAACAAATATAGAAATAGATATGCAAAGTACAATTCTTTATAAAATTTCTAGAACTTTATAAAAATATCTAGAAAACCTCAGCTTCAAGCCAATTTTTAAAAACTCCAGTAAATGTTATTGACAGTTGGGGACAGGAAAATGACTTAAATGACCAGAGCTCATGCAAAGTATGTGCATGGTTTGATTCCTGGATTTGTATGGTCCCATGAGTACTGTTGGAAGAAACCCCTGAACACTGAGCACTGTTGAAGCAACCTCTGAACACCAAGCCAGTAGTAGTCCTGAGCATTGCCAACTTTTGTCCTAAATGAACAAAAAAGATAAACAAGTAAGTAAACCAACATAAATGTTTAATTCATAGCAAGTATTAGAGTTCAAAACTGCACCAGGGTAGGGGTCATAGAGATAGTACAGCAGGTAGGGCAATTTTCTTACCCACAACCTACCACCGTTTGAACCCTAACATCCCATATGGTTCCCAGAGCACTGCCAGGAGTAACTCTTCAGCACAGAGTCAGGAGTAACCACTGAGCATTCTCAGGTGTGGCTCCAAAACAAAACTGCATTAAGGTAATGGCAATTTCATGGTAAACAAAGTCCAAAGTTCTCCAACTCGAGTTGTTACTATTATCAGTAGAAGTTTCACACTGATCTGCTCTACAGACATAAGCATTGTAACCAAGAATAAGTTTTAGACATGCTGTCTCTTAAACATTGTTTCCCCCTCCTTTTCCCTCTCCTTAGTTACTGTTTCAATGACTGGAGGTCCCACATTCAGGGTTGTAGTATTCCTATATACACTTTCTTGTGGTGCTAGCAGAGAGAAGACTGCACTCTTGATATATAATACTTGCACAACCTTGGTTATGGTGTGATATTAATCACACATTTTGTTGTGGCACCAGAGATCTTACATTGTTGTGACACTGGCATCATATGCTACATGTGAAGCAGTACTAGTGATTAAAATTTTGGTCTCATGTCTCCAAGGTAGGTTTTCTACCACAGAGCTACCCTTTGACATCCTTGAATGAATGGACTGTATTAGCTTGTTAGAGGGCGCTATAAAAATGCCACAAGCTAGCACAAATTCATTATCTCACAGTTCTGAAAACCAGAACATGACATTGTTTGAGTGGTCCTGATCCAACTACTGAGGACGAACACTTCCATGTGTATCTCTTATGTTCTAGAAGCCCATCATCTTGTAAATCCTCCATCTTTACATGGCATCCTTTTTTTGTATCTTTATATCATCTTCCCTCTGTGTATGTCCGTTTCTATCTCAAAATTACTCCATTTTATTGAGAAGTCAGTTATATTTGGCTTGAATTTATCCAAATAAGCTCATTTTAACTTGACTATCAACCTTGTATGTAATAAGATTACATTATAAATATTAAGATTAATATTGTTACATATTTTTGGAGGGTACAATTCACCCCTCAAAAATTAAATCAAATGAATGTTAGTAACAAAATCATTCTTTTCATATATATTAAAAGTACTAATATGTAATAAACTCTCCTTTTTACTTTTCTCAACATGTCAATTTTTTTTATTTTTATGAGCCTATTACCCAGTAGTATATTATAATTTATTTGATGTCCAATAAAAATTAAATAGAGTAAGCTTTCAGAAATTCAAACATCCTTTTTAAATTCTGGTCTCCTTGGAAATATGGATATAGTATGGAAAGCATAGTAAGATATGCATGTGAATAGATGTCTTCTGGTATGATAGAATATTTCTGAAAATTTTGATACCAAAGAGAATCATCATCAAATATATCTGTTCTTTAAAAATCACATTACTAAACACAACAGACTATAACATTTGTTATTTTATTGCTTTGCATATAAATGTATATATATATATATATGGTGTTGGGCCACACCTGGTGATGCTCAGGGATTACTTCTGACTCTGTACTCAAGAATTAGTCCTGGCAATGCTGAGGTTCCATATAGGATGCTTGGAATTGGACCCAGGTGGGCAAGGCAAGGGCCCTACCTACTTTACTATCTGGCCCCTATAACATTTGCTCTTATCCAACCAAACTAATAAAGCAATAAGGTTGACACACTGTAAATAGTAAAGAATGTTTGAGATACTTCTTTTCATGCTGCTGCAAACATCTTTTTAAAGATATTTAACAGCTATTACAAATATTGTTCCTGCGATGATGTTAAATATTATATAATTTTTTTGTTGTTATGCATCTGGAACAGCTAAAGAATCCATTTACTGTTTTGATATTTCAATATCTATCTCCCATCTATATAGTTGATTTTATTGATTTAGTATTTGTTTACTATTATATTTCAAGAGAAAACATTCACACCTCTTTGTGTAATAAGTCTTACCACATTTAGCATCAGCGTTCTAGTTCACTATCACTCTGACCTATTCATTCCTTCCCAAGATAAACTAAAGACATAGTTTTTGTAGTCTGGGTTAATTTTCTTGTAAAAATTTATTTTTGTTTATAATGACCAACACATGCATGGGAACCATGTGCTTGTGGAGCCGTATACAGGGGCCCGCAGGATCTCTCCTGGCAATACTGGAACTGGAAGTGTTTGCCTAACGGTTTCGTTTCTTTGACCTGGTGATGCAGAGGGAAATGGGGACTCTGTAGTACATGTCTCTAAAAAAAGCTCCGTAGTACTCTGGAGCTTTCAGGGCTACATTTGTTAGTTCTGTGAAGTGATAATGTTTTTCTAGGAATCATACTACAAGCTTTAGGTATGCAAGGGAAACAAATATCAAATTTACAACTGTAAGGTTAATGTACATTCATTCACGCATATTTGGATTAAATTAGAGTACTTTTTAAAAAAAGATTCAGGTGAATGTAATCAAAGTAAAATAACAAAATATATTGAATTCATGTATATCAAATATCCTCTAATGTTCAATGCCCTAAACTTATCAGCAATAGAACCATAAAAAATAAAAAATAATGATTTTTATTATTCTTATATATTGTTTTCTTAAATATTGTCAATGTTTAGTATAATATAGTTTGGAAAATTATTATACTATTTTGTTTCATTATGTGACCCAAGTCCTGAGTCTGCCTTCATTTAACGAAGGTTGAAATTGATTTTTTCCACATCATGACACAATTGAAAGTTTCCCTATATGATGCTGTATGAATAAAATATTTAGGGGATTTAGGGGGTGTTTACATTTTATTTACTTTTTGTTATGAAACCATTATTCACAGTTAAGTTCTAGTCATACCGCGTTCCAACACAAATTCCACCACCAGAGTTGTCTTCCCTCCACCAATGTTCCCAGGTTTCTTCTACCCTCCAACCTGACTTCTTGACAGCCACATTTTAAAATTTGGTTGTTATATTCTGAACAGTCTCCATACTGTTTCCCAGAGGCGATGAACCGGGCAATATTCTCATCAGCAGTGCATGAAAGTTCTTTTATCACCACATCCTTGTCAACATAGGTTGTTCCCAGTTATCTTTCATATGCCTCATTCGCTCATTGTTTGAGATGATATCTGATTGACATCTTGATTTGGATTTCTTATGATAATAAGTGATGATGAGCACTTTTTCATGTAGCCATCCATCCATCTTCTTTAGAGACATATATGTTCATTTACTCTCTCCATTTTTAATAGGTCTTTTATAATTTTTGTGTTGGAATTTGTGAATATTTTATCTATATTATATATTAACCCTCTATCTAATGTGTTGAGTGAAAATACTCTCTCCCATACAATTGGATGTCTTTTTTCTCAATTTTAGCTGTGATATTGCAATAATATGATAATAATTACCTACTAGTTTTATTAGGACCTTTACAGTCATTATATATTCTCCACAGTATTCCAAAGACACATTACAATTGCCCCTTTTACAAATGAGGAAACTTATTTATTGTGGCAACATATAAAATTTTCCAAGATCACAGACCAAATAGTAGATTTAGAATCTGATGCTTCAGCACTGCTTTCCAAGTCTTTTTAAATTCATATTCAATTTTATAAGCATAAGAAATTTGTCTATGTATTGTATTCTAGTATGCCTTCTGAATTTAAAATTGTATTAATTTTTAATTTTATCTTCATGTATATTTTCTGTATTGTACTATTCTAAAACTTTATTTTACTTTATGATGCTGTTCACAATAGTTTATTACATTTAAATTACAACACCAATCCCACTACCACTACACCTACCCACCACATTTTGATTTGATTATTTCCACCCCAACTCCCAAACTCTACCCCCAAGCAGGACCTAAATAATTTATTTTGTATCGCTTGTTATGCAAAATCCTCTAAAAATGATTCAAAAAGGTTTCCTTGGAGGAACGTGTGTAAAGGTTATTTTATTTTACTCTTGATCCATTAAGCCCTTGTATAAGAAATTACTAAAATATTATTTTATGCAATTAGATACTGAAGTTCTTGTTATATATACTTTTATAGTTGTAGTGCTAACAAATTAGATAAGAATTTAGATTTTCACAACTCTCTACACAACATACAATTTAATTTCTCTCATAGGACAATTTGTAAAAGTATTTTAACACTGGTTAAAACTACACATCCAGGGTTTGACTTGTGAAAGAGAACATGAAACTTGTAAAATTTTTTATTAAGTCACCACGATTTACAAAGTTTTTCATAGTTAAGTTTCAGGCAGACAGTGTTCTAGCACCAAACCACCACCAGTGTCAACTTCCTTCCTCCAGTATACCCAGGTTCTCTGCCAACCCACCCTCCTAGCCTGCCTTCTTAGCAGGAGTATTTGAAACTTGGTTGCTGTCCTTTGGATTTCATGCTTTCATTGTTGACTCTGCGTTTCTACATATAAATATACCACTACTCTCCACTACCGATGATCCACCGCCCTTAATTCTTGCTACTCGGTTTCCTTCAATGTGCTTCTTTAGGTTTGTGAGCAGGTTTATGAACGTTGAATAAATGCTGGTTTTTATTTGGGTGGGGGTGTTCAGGACTTATTTCTGGCTCTGCATTCAGGAATCACTCCTGGTGCACTCAGGGGACCATATGGGGTACCGGAGATTCAACCCCGATCAACTGAGGGCAAGGCAAAGTCCCTATCTACTGTACTATCTCCTTGACATCCATTGAAAAAAATGTTTATAAGTGCTTCTTGGTCTATTGTTCCATTAACCAATAAATGATGTCCACTCTGTCTGTAATTACTTTCTTTAGGTTGAATGTTGTTTTGTCTGAGACAGGTATGGCTGTCCCAGCTTTTACTGTCTACCATTGGCTTCTATGATTGTTTACCACCCTTTCACTCTGAACCTGTATTTACCCTGTTACATTGTATTTCCTGAAGGCAGCATACAGACAAGTGTTCTTTCCTAATCCACCCAGAGACTCTGTGCCTTTTTTGTACCAGAGTCTAGTCCATTGACATTAAAATAGGTTACTTAAATAAAGGATTGTGTTGCCATTTTGTATGTTTTTGTGTGGGGGGAGAAAGTATTTTTGCATGTGGACATTGTTTTTTTTTTTTTATAAATGGTCTTCCAGTAATTCTTGCAAGACTGGTTTAGTTGTCACGAATGTTGCCAGCGCTTGTTTGTCTAAAACGTTTTTTTAACTCTCCCTTAATCCTCTAACAACTTTGCAATTAGTGCACTCTAGGTTGAAAGTTCTCTTTTTTCCATTCCGTACTTTGAGTATGTTGTTCCACTATTTTCTTTTCTTTTTTTTTTTTTTGTGAAGTAAGACGGTTTTTATTGAAACTTGTTTAGAAAGACAGGAGGGGTAAGGAGATAAAGAGCGAAGTATCTATGTGAAAGAGAACACAGGCTTCTCTAGAGTGGAAATAAGCGAGCAAAGAATTAGAGATATACAAGTGAGAGAGTGTTAAAGAAAGAACACAAGAAGGGCTGGAGCGATAGCACAGTGGGTAGGGTGTTTGCCTTGCACGTGATCAACCCGGCTTCGATTCCCAGCATCCCATATGGTCCCCTGAGCACTACCAGGAGTAATTCCTGAGTGCAGAGCCAGGAGTAACCCCTGTGCATCGCCAGGTGTGACCCAAAAAGCAAAAAAAAAAAAAAAAGAAAGAAAACCAGAGTGGAGTTGTTTGCATGATATTATGTGATAGATCTGTGGTGATCCTTGTGTTATTTCTCTTGTATTTTTCCCTTCTTTCTGGATGTTTAAGTAGTCTGTCTTTGACTTTGGTTTTAACCTTTTTTGATTATTATTTTTATTGTTATTTAGATTGAGTATATTTTGTACAGTATTTTTGGGTCTCATGAATCGGACACACATGAAACTTTTTAAAAATGTGTTTAGTTGGATTTTATGACTAATCTTTTAATTATTAGTAACCAAATTTGGTATATTTTTGTTTTAGGAATGCTGTCCTCAGATTCAATGCCATCATCACATTGTACAACAGCCCCATATAATCCACTTTCCACACTGCCAACAATCTTGCTCTGGTCAACAAATTCAAACTATTGTAGGAAATGACTCAGATTCTACAAATACTGGAAAGGAATTATGCCATGGTGGATCAAGCCATGTACATGATCAGGTAAGATCAGTAATTTTATTCCTTAATAAAAATTATAGTATTTAAAACCTATGCAGACTTCACAAGTATCCACATTAGCTATTCATCAAAATTGAAGATAGCTCTATAATATGTGTTTTGCTACATACATTTTATTGATTAGGTAGCAATCATTTAAAAGTACATCAATGTTTATGCCTTAGGGGTACAATATCGTCACACTACACCTACCAACAAAGTGGAAGTATTCCTCTATCAATACGCATCAGACTCTTCCCTCCAATTTGGTATCCTCAGTTGTGTCATCAGAATCTAAAGGCTTGCTTTCTTTGAACATTGTTCTCTTGCTGTTTTTCTTTATATACCACATGTGAGTGACATTATTTATTATTTGTCTTTCTCTTTCGAATTTATTTTGCCAGACATGAAATTCTTTATTCCCATCCATATTGTAACAGAATTTAAGACTCCATTTTCCTCCTCTTAGCTAGCTGAGCAGTATCCCATTGTGTCTATATGCCATAATTCTTTAATCCACCTATTTGATTTTGAGTATTCGGCTTCTTTCCAGATCTTGGCTATTTTATCAAGTGTTACAGTGACCTGCATAGGAGCATTATTGTGTTCTTGGGATAGAAGTTGAGAAGGGGTGGGAAAGAGAGATAATGAAGTAATTATAATTTTGCCTTGCATGTGGCTGAGATTGGTTCTTTTCCTGGAACTACATATGATTCCTTGAGGGCCACCATGAGAAAAAGTCTAAGCACAGAGACAGGGGTAAGCCCTGAGCAATGCCATGTGTGACCTAAAGATAAAAAAGGAAAAGAAGTGAAATGTGTAGATCATCTGGTAGTTTTATTTTTCATTTTCTAGGTCTTTACACTGTTTTCCATACAAATTGACTCTGCATACATTCCCTCCCACAATATTTGAGGGCATCTTTTTCTCCATATCCCCACCAAGCAAGTTATTTCTAGCCCTTTAGATATAGGTTGTTAGAAGCTGAAATATGTTTTTTTGTGTATGATTTAAACTTTTTAAAAATGTTTTTATTTCTTAAAAAAATTTTAATGAATCACTGTGAGATACAGTTACAGATTTACAAACTTTCATGATTACATTTCAGTCATGCAATGATCAAGTACCCATCCCTCCATCAGTGTCTATTCTTCACCACCAATGTTCCTAGTATCTCTCTCGCCACCCCACATTCCCCTGCTCCCTGCCTCTTTGGCAGGCACATTCCCTTCTACTCTCTCTCCTTTTGGGTGTTATGGTTTGCAATATGGGTACTAAGTGGCCATCATGTTTGGTCCATAGTCTACTTTCAGCACACATCTCCCATCCTGAGCGAGTCCTCCAAGCATCATTTACTTGGTGGTCCCATCTCTATCTCAGATGCCTTTTCCCCAGCAGGTGAGGTATTTTTGATGTTTATTATTTACAACTTAGCGACTATAAATATTATTTCAGGTGCATATTTGCCAACTCTATGACTTTTGGGGGAAAGTGTTTACCCTTGTATTCCCTCCCATTTTTTCCATTTTTTCCATTGCTGTTATTTTGTTGACTTGAGTTTACCAACCAAGTCTTGAATCCATTTAAGTTAATATTTGAGTCTGATATAACATCATTTTTTTGTATCTGGCTAACCCTTCTCAATACTGTTTGTTGAAGAGTCTTTCCCACATCTACTGTATGTTATTGTTTCATATGTCATATATTAACTATTCACATATCTAACAGTTTATTTCCAGACTTTCATATCTATTCAATTACTCTACATTTATTTCAACCCCACAGATTTTTCTTCCTATAGTTTTATAGCATAAATTAAAAGTTAGAAACATGATGCTATCTGACATTTTTCTCTCTCAGGATTGCTTTGACTTGTCAGTGTTTTTGCAGTTCCATTAAAATTTTGGTAGTATTTGGTTTTGTCCTTAAAGAACGTAATTAGAATTTTGATATAGATTATACTGAATCAATAGAACTCCTTGAGTAGAATGATCATTTTATCTATGCTAATTACCCAACTAAGGACATGAAATACTTTTCCACTTCTGACTATCTTCATTTTATTTTTAAAAGAGTTGTACTTCTGGTGTATAACTTTTCTTCCTCTTTGGGTAAGTTGTTTTATAGGTACATGATTTTGTGGCTAAACATGTAAATGGGAATTAAAATATTTCTTTAGTTCAGCTTTTGCACGTAGAAGTGCAACATCTTTTTGTATAGCTTTTTTGTAACCTATATAGGATTTTTTTTCTAATTTTTGTGGCATCATTATGTTTTTGTGTATATCATTATGCCATTTGCAACTATTGATAGATTCACAAAAGTTAATTTGCATATGCTGAAACTTCCTTTTGTTCTGGTATAAATTTCACTTGATTATCATGAATTATTCATTTAAAACATTGTTGAATTTCATTTGATGAGATTATATTGATGAAGTTTATATTCATATTCACAAGGGAGAGTGGTCTCTTTCTTATTAGTGATATCTGTCAACTTTTGCTTTCAGAGTAATTTTAAGCTCATAGTAACTGTTACAAATAATCCATGTTTCTTTTCCGGCAGATCTTCTTTGAATGTTAGGTAGAACTAATATTAAAACCATCTCAACTTCACCGTTTATTTTGGGGGAGTCTTGGATACTGATTTAATTTCCTTACTAGTAATATATCTATTTAGATTTCCTATTTACTTTTTATTCAGTCTCAGAAGTTGTGTTTCTAAAAATTCACCCATTTATTCTCTGTTCTACAAATTAATGATTAAGTTGTTTATAGTTTATTTTGAACCATTATAATTCAATAGTATCTATTGTAATTCTTCTCCTTTGACTTCTGATTTGATTTATTTGCTTTTTCTGGATTTTTTGAAAGTCTATCTAAGGCTTTGACAATTTTTTAATTTTTTTTCAAAGAGACATCTTAATTTCTTTGACATTTTATATTGTCTTTTTGATTCCTTTTGTCTTTATTTCTGCTCTAATTTTTGTACCTTCTATTTACTTCAGATTGCATTGTTATTTTTTCTAAAAATGTGAGATTAGAGGAGCCAGAGTGATAGTACAGTGGGTAGTGCATTTGCCTTGCAGACAAACAACCAGGGCTGAATCATATATGGGTCATATATAGTCCCTGTCGTCTGTGAGGAGAGACCCTTGAGAACAGAGATAGTAGTAAGCCCTGAGTATTGTCAGATGTGACCAACTCAAAAACTAAAAAAGCCATGGGATGAGAATAGATGTTTATTTGACCTTTTACTTTATCTCCTGTGGTAAGTCTATATTGGTATCAACTTCCTTTTTTGTACTGTTTTTGCTTTGTCCCAGGTGTTCTGAACGTTTATCTTTTGTCTTTGTTTTCAGGAATTCTTTTATTTTTTCTTTTTCTTGGGCTGGAGTGATAGCACAGCGGGTAGGGTGTTTGCCTTACATTCAGTCGACCCGGCCGACCTGAGTTTGATTCCTCCACCCCTCTTGGAGAGCCGGGCAAGCTACTGAGAGTATTTCGCCCACACGGCAAAGCCTGGCAAGCTACCCGTGATGTATTCGATATGCCAAACACAGTAACAACAGTCTCACAATGGAGACGTTACTGGGCCCGCTCGAGCAAATTGATGAACAACGGGAGGACAGTGCAGTGCAGTGCAATTTCTTTTTCTTGAATCAATAGCTATTCAATAGTGAATTACTTATTCTCCAAATGCCTTACTTTTCTTTAGCTTTATATTTACTATCATTATAATCTGATAATATACCTAGTCTTTTTCAATCTTCTTGACGTTGTTGACAATAATTTTGTGTCCAGCATATAGTGTTTAATGGAGACTGCTCTAGGTACACTGAGAAATATTTATTCAGCTTTAAAAGAAGGTGAAGAATCTTATACATATCTATAAGACCAGATCTTCCAATTTCTCATTTGTTCATTGATTTTATGACTGATGTCTGCTCCAATGTTGGAAGTGGGTTATTAAAATTTCGATTACCATGGTCCTGTGGATGTCTCTCTTCCTCTCTGTTAGTAGTCACATTATAAATCTCTTTTATTGGGTGTATATATGTTAATAAATGTTAAGTCTTCTTGATGTGTTTATCCCTTAACCAATACACATTGTCTATCCCAGTCCCTTATTACCTCCTATGTTTTGCATTCTATTTTACCTGTACAAGTGTGGCCATTCCTGCCTATTTTCAGACTGCCATTTAATTACATTAATTCCTCCCAGATTTTACTTTGATCCTGATATATATATGTATATATATGTATATACACATTTATCATTGGATTTCAAATGAGTAATCTGTGAGGAGCAAAAGATTAAATTTTGTTTCCACTACGTACTTTTTGATTACTAACTTTATTCCATTGACTTTTAAAGTCAAGACTTTTTGAATTACTATGAACTTGAGTTCTAGATTTACATTGTTTTAAATTTAAAGCAAATCAATTTCAAGTTTATTCTAGAAGATATTATTATTATGCCAGTTTCCCACACTTCATATATTTTAATGTATTTCTCTATTTCAAGATGTCTTTCTTTGATATTTATGTTTCTTACAGAGCCAGTTTAGGGCCCATAAATTTCTTTAGCTCTTTCCTGAAAAAAATATTTTTAACTCCCTAAAATATGTGAAAACCTAGTTAGAGGATTATTGTGGGAGATCATTTTCATTTCACACTTCAGATATATTATAACATTCCATTTTGGGTTTTCATTGATCTATCCTGCTGTAAGTCTTACAATGGTTCCCTTTTAGGTTTGTGATTTTCTTTTTCTGATTTTAGGATTTTATATATATATATATATGTATACTGCTCTCGTCCGGGATCTGGATTTTATAGTCTCTGAGTCTTGGCCGCTGATGGGATTACACGGCGCCAGGGGGCCAGGTGGTGGGTGTGACCCCCGCCTACTGGAATTTGGAGGATCTGGGTGGAAGATGCTCGACTCCAATTCGAGTAGGCTTGGAGGTCTCGGCCCCGGAACCCGCGTGGCTTTGTCCCTCTGCCAGTACCTTCAGGTGTGCGGAGAGTGGTCTCAGCATGGTGGTGGCTGGTCCTGGAGGTCTCCGGCTGCCGTAGCCCTGGCCGGGGCGGGGAGGAAAGCTCAACCCGCTCCCCTCCAAGGGACTCCGGGAAGGAACACCGAGGCGCGGGGGCAGAGACTGCACTGCTCTCGTCCGGGATCTGGATTTTATAGTCTCTGAGTCTTGGCCGCTGATGGGATTACACGGCGCCAGGGGGCCAGGTGGTGGGTGTGACCCCCGCCTACTGGAATTTGGAGGATCTGGGTGGAAGATGCTCGACTCCAATTCGAGTAGGCTTGGAGGTCTCGGCCCCGGAACCCGCGTGGCTTTGTCCCTCTGCCAGTACCTTCAGGTGTGCGGAGAGTGGTCTCAGCATGGTGGTGGCTGGTCCTGGAGGTCTCCGGCTGCCGTAGCCCTGGCCGGGGCGGGGAGGAAAGCTCAACCCGCTCCCCTCCAAGGGACTCCGGGAAGGAACACCGAGGCGCGGGGGCAGATCCCGGACGAGAGCAGTGCAGTCTCTGCCCCCGCGCCTCGGTGTTCCTTCCCGGAGTCCCTTGGAGGGGAGCGGGTTGAGCTTTCCTCCCCGCCCCGACCAGGGCTACGGCAGCCGGAGACCTCCAGGACCAGCCACCACCATGCTGAGACCACTCTCCGCACACCTGAAGGTACTGGCAGAGGGACAAAGCCACGCGGGTTCCGGGGCCGAGACCTCCAAGCCTACTCGAATTGGAGTCGAGCATCTTCCACCCAGATCCTCCAAATTCCAGTAGGCGGGGGTCACACCCACCACCTGGCCCCCTGGCGCCGTGTAATCCCATCAGCGGCCAAGACTCAGAGACTATAAAATCCAGATCCCGGAACCGCGCGGCCGCATTCGCGGCCGCGTGACATCTTATTATCTCATTCCTACTTTGGACAAACTTGCAGGCTGTCGAATGTAGCCTGCCCACAGGGCAGAGTCTGGCAAACTCCCCGTGGCCTACCAAATATGCCAAATACCAGTAACAATGATGGGTCTCATTCTCCTAAAGAGCCCTGAATATAATCTCAGGGCTAGGATGAAAGAGACGTTACTGGGGCCTGCTCGAGGCAATCGACGATTAACAGGATGATGAAATGAAATGAAATGAAATATATGTATACATATGTATATGTATGTATGTACATATATATGTGGAATTATTTTGATACTCTGATACTCTTCATTTTTATTGATATAGGCACATATCACCATCCTCAGATTGGGGTATTGTTGGTTACTAATTCTTAAAAAAAATCATTTCCCTTTCTTTTTTTTAAAGGTAGGAGTACTGCTATTTATTAAGCCATTGATTAAGCTGATTGAATTGGGCATGGACTCCACATTTCCTTTTTTTTTAATTGAACACCATGAGATACAGTTAAAAAGCTTTCATGTTCGAAATTCAGCCATACAATGATTGAACACCCATTCCTCCACCAGTGCACACCCTCCACAACCAGTGTCCCAGTATATTCCACCCCCCATCCCAGTCCTCACCCTGCCTTCCATGGCAGGCAATTTCCCCAATTCTCTCTCTCTACTTAGGGGTATTATGTTTTGCTTGAATGTTCCCACCACCATTCAAGCCTGCCTGCCAGAGACAGATGCTAGGTCATTTATTTTCCATTGCTTATTTAGAATATCTTTGGTGCCATGGCCGTGTGCTTCTGGTATTCTGGATTGTATGTGGTTGGGTTCCAGAGACATTTCTGTAAGGCAATAATTCATTTTGGGATTCAATTGAGCATCTCTGGACCAGGGCTGTTGGTGCTGTAAGAAGGCGCTCAGAGGCACATTGTGGGTATGACAGCCAGGTCGACGAGTGGGCAGGGAGCAGCCTGGCACCTCTGCCACCATGCAGCATGCATATTTAGTCCTGGAACCTGCATATCTGGGCCTTGCTTGTGGAAGTTCTTGGTCACCGGGATTCCATATGGAGTAGGTGGGGAGACTTCACCTGCTCCATCTGGGATGCGCCAGTGAAATTGACTTGGTTCGGGGCCCAGAGAAATCTCTGATTCTGTGGTGTCTTGTGGGACTTGATGCTGTGTCTCTGACTTTTAATCTCTTTCGAGATTTATTTCTGGGTCTCTGAAGCAAGCGCAGTAATAGTTTTCAGGGTGCCACTGCAGTTGTTTCCTGGGGGTGACTGCCAGTGCTTCCATACATGTTGGGAAGTGGGGAGGGGGAGTAGCCCACCCCAAATTCGTGAAAGGCTGGAGATTTCAGTCATAAAACCTGCATAACCAAAATTTCAGTAGATTATATCTTGGTGAAGTCCATGCTGAGATGGTGGAGTCAGGCTGGGGGTATGGCAACAATTTTGGATTGTGGAAACAAGTGGCTGCTGGGGGTTCTGCTTGGGCCAGCCACCAGGCCAACCCGCCTCTCTCTGACTTACCCCAGTCTGTTTTGCTGCTTTTGGTCTCTTTCAAGATTTATCTATGGGTCTCCGATATAAGACCAATAAATGAGCTTGTATAGCTGAGCTGGAGGTAGATTGTGGGCATGGCTCCCATATACCTAACTTTTGGCCATTTAATTAATTGGTAAACTTGGTCCCAAGTTCTTGGGGTCAGGCCAAAGTAAGAGGGGCAATTTTGGGGTGTAAGGAAGCCTGAAGACACCATCAGGCTGCTTATTCACTCATCTAACAGGTACAGGTTGACCTGTTGGCGCATCATATCCCCTTCTTTTTCTTTTTCCTTTTATCTTGTACACATATGATACAGCTGTTGTTCCTTGTTGTTCCTCTTGACGTAGCCCATATAGCTCTTAATGTTTTCATCATTTAGAAATTCTCTGCACTTTTTCTATATTTTTCTAACTTTCCTTTACCTTATGTTCAAGTTCATCTACATAACTCTTCTGCAAATTTTATCAAAGCATCATGTTATATATACTGTTAATGATAGAGTTTCATCTATACAATGCCCTGACACCATATCCACCATGGAGTGCCAACTTATCCACACCAATGTTCTAGAGTCCCCTCTCATTGACATCCACTACCTAGTCTTGGTAAACTTAGTTCTGGAAACCAATCTTAAGTTCTTACCTTTGGTCATTTGTGATCTTACTACATTTCTTTATAACAGCATATAAGATAAATCATTTTGTATTTGCCCCTCCTCTGCTGACTTATTTCACTCAACATAATACCTTCCAGTACTACTCATGTATCAGTAATTGCATAATTCTATTTTTCTTATAACTGAGTTGTACTTCATTATGTAGATACACCACAATTTCTTAATACACTCATATGTTCTTGAACATTCGACTGTTTCAACATATTGGTTGAAGCTGCTGAAATGAGTATGGAAGCACAAATATCTTTTTGAAATAATGCTCTGGGGCCTTTGGGTTAGATTCCAAGGTGTGGAATTTCAGACAAGTAGGGAAACTCAATGCGTAATTTTTTGAGAAGTATCTGTATTATTTTTCTCTTAGTGACTGAACCAGTCAACATTTCCACCAACAGTGGATGAAGCTTTATTTGTCTCACATTAAGCTAACTCTAGTTTTTTCTGTTCATTTTGGTGTGTGCCAATCTTCCTGATTCTAAGTAATCTCTTATTGTATGTTAAGATTTGCATTTCACTGTTGAAAAGTGATGAGGAGCACATTTGCATATACCAAATGATCATCTGTATGAGTTCTTCTTTTTTTAATTTTTATTAGTAAAATACCATGAGATATAGTTGTAGACTTGCAATTTTTGTGCTTGGGTTTTGGTTAGACAATGAAAGAGTACCCGTCCCTCCACCAGCGCCATTCTTCACCACGACAAATCCCAGTATCCCTCCCACCCCCACCCCTAAATCCCACGCTGCCTCTGTGGCAGGGCATTCCCTCTTTTTGTCTCTCTCCTTTTGGGTGCTGTGGTTTGCAAAGGAGGGATTGAGTGGCAATCATGTTCGGTCTATAGTCTACTTTCAGAATGCATCTCCCATCCTGGGCGGATCTTCCCAACACCATTTCTTTGGTGCTCCCTTTTCTATCTGAGCTGCCTTTTTCCCTAGCGTGTGCGGCTGGCCTCCAAGCCATGGGACAAAACTCCTGCTACTTATCTCGGCTATTATTGGGTGTTAGTCTCCTAGTTTGTTACTTTATGTTCCCCAGCTGAATGCAAACTTTCTGTCTGTCATCCTCTTTCTGACTCATTTTGCTTAGTATGATACGTTCCATGTGGTACCACTTATATGTAACTTTCATGACTTCATATTTTCTAACAGCTACATAGTACTCCATTGTGTAGATGTACCAAAGTTTCTTTACCCAGTCATCTGTTCTCAGGCACACAGTTTTTTTCCCAGATTTTAGCTATTGCAAACAGTGCTGCAATGAACAAACAAGTGTTGATGTCACTTAGACGATACTGTTTTGCCTCTCTGGGATATACTCCCAGGAGTGGTATTACTCGGTCAAATGGAAGCTCAATTTCTAATTTTTTTTAGAATCGTCTATACTGTTTTATAAAAGGGCTGAACCATTCGGCATTCCAACCAGCAATGAAGGAGAGTCCCTCTCTCACCATATCCACTCCAACACCAGTTGCTTTTGATCTTTTGGATGTGGGCCAGTCTCTGTGGTGTGAAATGATATCTCATTGTTGTTTTGATCTGCATCTCCCTGATGATTAGTGATGTAGAGCATTTTCTCATGTACCTTTTAGCCATTCGGATTTCTTCTTTGAGAATGTTTCTGTTCATTCCGTCGCCGCATTTTTTGATGGGGTTGACTGTTTTCTTCTTGTGGAGTTCAACCAATACTTTGTATATCTTTGATATCAACATGTTGTTGGATGGGTATTGGGCAAATATCCTTTCCCATTCTGTAGACTGTCTTTGTATTTTGTTCAATGTTTCGTTTTTTTTATTAGTGAAACACCATGAGGTACAGTTGTAGATTTACAATTTTTTGTGCTTGGGTTTCGATTATACAATGATCAGATACCCATCCCTCCACCAGTGCCCATTTTCCACCACCATGGATAATATCCCCCCACCCCCATCCCCCCATCCCCCCTGTCTCTGTGGCAGGGCAATCCCCTGTGTTCTCTCTCTCCTTTTGGGTGTTGTGGTCTGCAAAAGAGGCATTGAGTGGCAAACATGTTCAGTCCAGAGTCTACTTTCGACATGCATCTCCCCTCCTGGGAGGATCCTCCAAACATCCTTTATTTGGTGCTCCCTTCTCTATCTGAACTGCCCTTTCCTCTAGGATACCCGGCTGGCCTCTAAGTTATGGAGTAATCCTCCTGGTGCTGATCTCAGCTATTCTTGGGTATTAATCTCATACTTTGTTACTTTATATCCCCCAGATGAATGCAATCTTTCTATGTCTATCCCTCTCTTTCTGACTCATTTCGCTTAGCATGATACTTTCCATATTGTACCATTTGTATGTAAATTTCATGACTTCATCCTTTCTAACAGCTACATAGTACTCCATTGTGTAGATGTACCAAAGTTTCTTTAACCAGTCATCTGTTCTTGGGCATTCAGGTTTCTTCCAGTTTCTGGCTATTGTAAAGAGTGCTGCAATTAACAAACAAGTGCAGATGTCACTTCGACTATACATTTTTGCCTCTCTGGGATATATTCCCAGGAGTGGTATTGCTGGGTCAAATGGGAGCTCAATTTCTAATTTTTTGAGAATCATCCATACTGTTTTCCAGAAGGGCTGAACCAGTGGACATTTCCACCAACAGTGAAGGAGTGTCCCTTTCTCGCCACATCCATGCCAGCATCGGTTGCTTTTGTTCTTTTGAATGTGGGCCAGTCTCTGAGGTGTGAGATGGTATCTCATTGTGGTTTTGATCTGCATCTCCCTGATGATTAATGATGTAGAGCATTTTCTCATGTGCTTTTTTGCCATTCGGATTTCTTCTTTGAGAGAGTTTCTGTTCATTTCATTGCCCCATTTTTGGATGGGGTTGGATGTTTTCTTCTTGTGGAGTTTAACCAGTATTTTGTATATCCTGGATATCAACCCCTTGTCAGATGTGTATTCGGTGAATATCCTTTCCCATTCTGTAGACTGTCTTTGTATTTTGGTCACTGTTTCTTTGGAGGTGCAGAAGCTTCTTAGTTTAAGATAGTCCCATTTGTCTATCTCTGTTTTCACTTGTTTGGCCAGTAGTGTGACACCTTTGAAGATACCATTAGCTTCAAAGTCAGGGAGGGTTTTTCCAACTCTCTCTTCAATGTACCCTATGGAATCCGGTCTAATGTTGAGGTCTTTAATCCATTTTGCTCTTACTGTTGTATATGGTGTTAGGCAGAGATCTGACCCCACTTTTTGCATGTAGATGTCCAGTTTTGCCAGCACAATTTGCTAAGAGGCTTTTCATTCTCCATTTCACATCTCTTGCTTCCTTATCAAAGATGAGATGGTCATATGTTTGGGGAGAGTTGTCAGTATATTCAACCCTGTTCCATTGGTCTACAGTATTGCCTTTGTTCCAGTACCATCCTGTTTTAATTATTACTGCATTGTAGTAGAGTTTGAAGTTAGGGAGGTTGATTCCTCCCATTTTGTTTTTCCCAGGAATTCCTTTAGCTCTTCGTGGGGGTTTATTGTTCCATATGAATTTCAGGAGTGTTTGTTCCATTTCTTTGAAGAGTGTCATGGATATTGTTATAGGGATCACATTGAATTTGTACAATGCTTTGGGAAGTATTGACATTTTCACAATGTTAATTCTCCCTATGCATGAGCAGGGGATATATTTCCATTTCTTTGTGTCCTTTTTATTTCCCGAAGTAGTGTTTTGTAGTTTTCTTTGGATGGGTCCTTTACTTCCTTAGTTAACCTGATTTCTAGGTACTTAATTTTCTGGAGCACAATTAATCACTTAATCACTTAACTTCCCGTTAGTCGTCGATTTGCTCGAGCGGGCGCCAGTAACGTCTCCATTTGTCCCTGTCGCGTGCTAGTGTAGCCCAATGGCATCTCTTCGCTCCGGGAACATGGAGGGCCTCAAACCGATCGTTCATGACCTTGACAAAGAAGTCTGACCATCTGGTAGGTGGGCGGCCACGCGGTCTCTTGACATCCCGTGGAATCCAATCAGTAACAGCTCTAGTCCAACGGTCGTCTTTAAATCTCATTACGTGACCAGCCCATCTGATTTTCGATACCTTGGCATATGAGACAGCGTCCCTGATCCTTGATCGTCGACGGATGTCAGAACTCCGGATTCGTTCTCTCATTTGAGTGAAACGTGATATTCCAAGCATAGCTCTTTCTATTCTTCTTTGGGAGACCTGAATGGCGTTCTCATCTTGTTTGCGTAGGGCCCAGGTCTCTGAGGCATATGTTAATGCAGGAAGAACAGTGGAATCAAAGAGATGTGCCCGGAGCCGGAGGTTCTTCGTCCTCTTAGCTATTTCTTCGACGTTCTTGAAGGCGTTCCAAGCCGCTCTCTTCCTCCTGCGCAGCTCGGGTGCCAGGTCATTTGTCATGTTGACCTCTCGACCTAGGTACACATAGCTGTTGCATTCGGAGATGGTCGTTCCATTGAGAGCGAATGGGGCGTCAGGAACAAGGCTGTTTCTCATAAACATTGTCTTCGTAAGATTCAGCTGTAGTCCTACCTTTCCACACTCACGGTCAAAGTCGGCCAGCATTTGTGCCGCTTGGCTGATGTTTGGTGTTATTAAAACAATGTCATCAGCAAAGCGGAGGTGGTGTAGTTGCCGACCATCTATCTTCACTCCCATTCCTTCCCATTCCAGTCGTCGCATGATGTTCTCGAGGGTGGCACTGAAGAGTTTTGGTGAAATGGTATCACCCTGCCGCACCCCTCTCTTGACATCAACGATCACTTCAATGATCGGAGCACAATTGTGAATGGGATTTTTTTTTCATGACACTTTCTTGTATCTCACTATTTGCATATAGAAAAGCCATGGATTCTTGGGTATTGATTTTATAGCCTGCCATTTTACTATACAAGTCTATTGTTTCTAGGAGTTTCTTGGTAGAGGTTTTAGAGTTCTGTACGTATAGTATCATATCATCTGCGAATAGTGAGAGTTTGATTTCTTCCTTTCCTACCTGGATGCACTTAATATATTTTCTTGCATAATTGCTATTGCAAATACTTCCAGTACTATATTGAACAGCACTGGAGAGAGTTGGCATCCTTGTCTGATTCCCAATCTTAGAGGGAAGGCTCTCGGTTTTTCCCCATTGAGGATGATCCTTGGTGTAGGCGTGTGGTAGGTGGCTTTAACTATATTGAGGAAAGGCCCCTCTATCCCCATTTTGGGCAGCGTTTTCATCATAAACGGGTGCTGGATCTTGTCAAATGCTTTCTCTGCATCTATTGATATGATCATATGGTTTTTATCTTTTCTTTTGTTGATATGATGGATTATGTTGATTGATTTCCGAATGCTAAATCATCCTTGCATCCCCGGGATTAATTCCAGTTGTTCATGGTTTATGATCTTTTTGATGAGTTGTTGAATTCTATTTACTAGTATTTTGTTGAGAATCTTCGCATCCGTGTTCATTGGGGATATCGGCTGTTGTTTTCTTTACTAGTGGTGTTTTTGTTTCCTTTTGGAATTAGAGAAATGTGGGCTTCATAGAAACTGTTTGGGACAGTTTCTGTTTCTTAAATTTTCCTGAAAAGCTTGAAAAGAACTTACAATAGGTCCTCTTTAAATGTTTGAATAAAATTGATAGTGAATCCATTTGGATCTGGGCTTTTGTTTTGGGAAAGACTTTTGATTACAGTTTCGATTTCCTTGATGTTAATAGATCTATTCATGTACTCAAGATCTTCTTGATTTGAATGGCTGAGATTAGTACCAGGAATTTTACTCCATGGATTGGAGGCCAACCACACATACTAGGGGAAAAAGGAGCTCAGATAGAGAAGGGAACACCAAATAAAGGTGTTGGGAGGATCTTCCCAGGATGGGAGAAGCATGCTGAAAGTAGACTATAGACCAAACATGATTGCCACACTTTTCCTCTTCTGCAAACCACAACACCCAATAAGAGAGAGAGAATAAAAAGGAATGCCCTGCCACAGAGGCAGGGTGGGATGGGGGGATGGAGGGTGGGAGGGATAATGGGATCCGTGTTGGTGGGAAATGGGCACTGGTAGACGGATGGGTATTTGATCATTGTATAATTGAAACCCAAGCACAAAAATTCATAAGTCTACAACTGTACCTCATGATGTCTCACTGATAAAAACTGAAAACAAAACAAAACAATTTATTAAATATAAAAAAATGATTCCTAAGGTAGAAAGAAGAGCTTTCACTTGAGCCCTATGTGCATTTTCTGAGAAGCAGTGGGAAGATGAGTTAATGGTGTCCCAGGAATCAGAGCTGATGACTTGGTGATCCTGGGGTTGCTGGAGTTGAGCTCTCCTGCTTCCTTACCTCTGCTGGGATGAGAGGAAGAACGATTCCTGAGATTATAGGGATTTGAGCTTTTCCTTTAATATAATCCCCAATACAAAAGGGATTAAAAAATAAATAACTTTCAAAAAAAGATCTTGATTCAGCATTGGGAGATTATAGGAATCTAGGAATTTATCCATTTATTCTAGGTTCTCTTGTTTTGCAGCATAGTCTTTCAAAGTAGTCTTTGAGGATCTTTTGAATTTCTTTGGTTTCTGTTGTAATATCCCACCTTCTCATTTCTGATTCAGTTTAGTAGGGTTCTCTCTGTTTCTTTGTGAGTGTTGCTAGTGGTTTATCTATCTTATTTATTTTCTCGAAGAACCAGCTCTTGGTTTCATTGATCTTTCGGATTGTTTCTTTGGTTTCCATGTCGTTGATTTCTGCTCTAAGTTTTATGATATCTTTTCTTCTGTGATTTGTGTTCCTTTTGTTGATCCTTTTGTAAGATATTGAGCTGTGAAGTCAAGGTGTTTATGTGGGCCCTTTTTTCCTTCCTGAGAAATGCTTGCAGAGCTATAAATTTTCCCCTTTTAACATGGTTTTAGCTGTATCCCATAGATTCTGGTAGCTCATGTCTTCATTCTCATTTGCTTCCAGGTATCTTTTGATTTCGTCCTTGACTTCCTTCCTGGCCGACTTGTTCTTCAACATTGAGTTGTTTAATTTCCAGGTGTTTGATTTGGTTCTCCGTGTCTGTGTGTGATTCACGTCTATTCTCAGTGCATCGTGGTCTGAAAAGATTGTTGATACTATTTCCATCTTCCTGATTCTATTGACGTTGTTTTGTGTACTAGCACATGGTCTATTTTGGAAAATGTTCCTTGTGCACTGGAGGAAAACGTGTGTTGTTTCTTTTAGGGGTGTAGAGCCCTGTATAGGTCTATAAGCCCTATCTCTTCTTTTTCTTATTTTAAAGCCAGTGTTTCTTGCTGAGTTTTGTTCTTGTTGATCTAACCAGAGGTGATAAGGTGATGTTGAAGTCTCCAGCTACTATTGTGTTGCTAGCAATGTCCTCCTTAAAATCTATTAGCAGATGTTTAAATATTTAGCTATTCCCTCTTTAGGTGTGTATACATTTAAGAGTGTGATTTATTTCTGTTGTAGCCCTTCTTTTAGGTTTGGTTTTGAGTCTATGAAGTTCCAGAGCTGCTGTTTATCTAGAAAATAGTATACCGTGCCTTCCAGTTTGAGTGAGAGTTTAGCCGGATAGAGTATTCTTAGTGAAGCATTCATTTCTGTGAGTTTTTCCACTATATTCCACCATTTCCTTCGGATTTGGAGGGTTTCCTCTGACAGGTCTGCTGTGAATCTAAGGGGTGCTCCTTTGTATGTGATTTCCTTCTTTGACCTTGCTGCTTGCACTATTGTGTCTCTATCCCCGGCATCCATCATTCTAACTATGAGATGTCTTTGGGTGTTTTTGTTAGGGTCTCTTTTAGCTGGCGCCCTTTGGGCTCCTTGAATCTGAATGGCTGCGTTGTTGAGCTCTGGGAATTTTTCAGCAATGATTTGTTTAACCGTGGCTTTTTCACTGGGATTGTTTCCCTGAGCTTCTGGTACTCCAATGATTCTAATGTTGTTCCTCTTGCAATCATCTCCTAGGACTCCTGATTCGCTCTAGAGCTATTTTGAGGTCTCTTGCCATTGTTTGTTGTTGCCTGTTGGTTTGGTGCAGCTGATCTTCCAGCTCACTGATTCTGTGTTCAGCTGTGGTCATTCTACTGTTGAGGGCACAGACTGAGTTTTTATTTAATCTACGGATTCTTTGATTGGTGACATTTCTGTGCATAGCTTTCCAATTTCTGCTTTCACTTCTTCCAAGATTTTCTGATTGTCCGATCCACTGTTCCTTTCATGTCCTCCTTCAATTTACTGGATATCTGTCTGACTGTTTCATTGAGTTCATTGAATATCTTCATTAATTCATATCTGAATTCTTTCTCAGAGAGGTCCTTTAGGTGAGTAGCACCTACTGAGGCTTCTGGACTCTTTTCATCATCCTCCCTACGTGGTGTGGTTTTGCATTGTTTTTGCATATTGGTTTGTAGGTATGAGAACTGTGATGTTACACTAGATTTCTTGATATGACTAAACTACCTGTTGTTGCATGATCGGCCACAGACCCGCATTTAGGTCCCACCCACTTCTGCAGAAACCATGCCACTTCTGAAGAGGTCATGCCCCATGCGAACTTGGTCGGTGGGGAGGGGGGGTACTAGCTGGGGGGGGGGGAAAGAAGACTGGCACATCATTGGGGGCGAAGAGGAAGAGACTCAGTGCTGCTTTTGTCTCAGGGTCCTAGAGGACGCCTGGGGAGCTTCCATGGAGAAAACCAACTCCCGTGTTCAAATACTGGTGGATAGACTGACCTGGGAGGAGAAGGAGACCGGCACAGCGTTGGGGACGAAGAGGAAGAGACTATATGAGTTCTTAAAGGAAATATCTGTTCAGCTCTTGTGCCCATGTTTTGATCATGTAGTTGCTTATTTTCTGTTGTTATGTTTTATAAGTGCTTTATATATCTTGAATATTATTCCTTTGTCAGATTAGTGAACAGTGAACAAGTCTTTTCTCCGAGTCTATAGGGTTTCTTTTTACTTTAGTCATCATCTCTTTTTGAAGTGTAGAAGCCATTTAATTTGATATAATCCCACTTGTTTATTTTTGCTTGGTGATTAATGGCATTGAATCATTGAAATGCCTTTAGATTCAGTGTCATGAAAGGTTCTGCTTTTTTTTTTCTCAATGAACCCATTAGCGCTGTTATTTTATCTGTACTTTTTCAAACTTTTCTTTTAATTATATGTCCTTACTGAAATTCTTTTCCATTGATTTTTGTCATTTCAGTGATATCTGTTATGAAAATTTATTGGGAGACTTCATCAGGGAGATTAGAAGGCTTTGATGTACTTGAGGTCAACTAGGCTTTTTATTCATAAACGGATGTAGATGAATTCAATTTCTTCATTAAGCCTCGTATCATTTGAGGGCTAGGTGTGAAAATCCATGTTCATGTCATCCAGGGTAGGAATTAGGGGTTTATGAAAACAAATTTCAGAGAGTAAGGTGCCTTTGAGTTAGTGTGTATCTCAAAAAACTTCAAGAAATTATCAATAACAAGTGTTCTGTAGATGTTCTAGCACTGGGGTCTAAAAGGCCCGAACTTTGACCCAAGTCTAGAAGGCCTGAACTGTGATGTCAAATTCCTAGGTATTTGAACACCAGACAATGATCATGTCCATAAAACCAAAAACAGCTGTGACAGCAAGCTGATCTTCATAGCTACACCTATGAAGCTATCTCACATCTGGCAGCAACAGTAATAGTCAGTGTTCAGAAAACATGAGTAGCCTCTTGTGTTTGTTTGGAAAATATGGTATTAAGTTCAAGTCCTGCTTCCATATGTTCAAAATCCCTGTTGCATTTTTGCTTCGTGCTTGAATAGAACTGGATTATATTCATGGTTTTCATAATCACAGCTATCCAGTTATAATTCTGTGCCAAGTTAAAATAGGATTTTTGGGCTGGTGCAGAGCTAATATATTTCTTCTATTTCTTTATTAATCGGCAGATAGGCCATAACCAGCATTGGTCAGCTTAACTTCTGCTTCTGTGATCAGTGATCATTCCTTGCAGGGTTTAGGGAATTATATGTCATATTGGGGATGAAACTTGTGTTAGGTATGTGAAAGAAAAGAGCTATATCTGAGGTAGTATGTTTCTGGTCCCAAGAACTTTTTCTTTTAGTAAGAAACTCTATCTCAACTCTTTGTCTCAGGGCTAGCTTTGTCCTGAATGAGATAGGACCTCTTGAAAGATTCTGTGATTAATCCGTTGTTCATTATAAAATTTTCTCCCTTCATAGGGTACTCTTCACCTGTCTCTCTTGACTATGTGATGTTTTTATATACTCTTTGTTTGGGAAGTGAGGCCATACCCAGTGATGCTCAAGGGTCCTTTCCTGATTATGATTCAGGTGGAACATGTAATGGCCCAGGAATCAAACTGGGGTTGACTCATGCAAGCTGTATGCCTTAAGCCCTTTATTACTTCTTTCTTTGCATTTGGGTCACATGCAACAATGCTCAGGTGTTATTCCTGGCTCTTCACTCAGGAATTACTCCTGGTGGTGCTTGGAGGACCATATGGGATGCCAGGGATCGAACCCAGGTCGGCCACGTGCAAGGCAAACGCCCTACCCACTGTACCATCACTCCAACCCTTTATTACCTCTTTAGCCCAAGACTTAGTATATTATTAAGACAAATTTTCCATGGTCCCTCAGAAATAATTCAGGTATATTAATAAATTTAATTTATTATTAATAATGATAAAGTTTTCTATTAGTCAATAATTTCTAGCTTACCATTGTTCTTCAGTAGGTCTGGAAGTTGTTCAACATGAAATATTTTTATGGGGTGTATATTTAAGTGAACAATGAATTAGAAATAATATCTGAGATTATAATGGTTACAGTTTGAAAACTAATAATTACTTTCTTTGAAAATATGATATACTGACTCAATTCAAAATATTTATACATTTTACTATATGTTACATCAACAAAATAGAAAATAAAGCGGTTACAGATTTGGTATCTCCTGGAATACAATCCTCAATGACTAATTTATGTTCTGAAGACTGGAATAATGCACACATCTGCTATAAAGGCATTAAAATAAAATATTTCTTGTGTCTTGGAAAAACTAACAATAACTAAAACAATGGAGAATCAGTCATCATTTTGAATTATTTAAAATAAATATTTTTGCTCGAGCGGGCCCAGTAACGTCTCTATTGGAGACTTTGTTGTTACTGTGTTTGGCATATCGAATACTCTCGGTAGCTTGCCGGGCTCTCCGAGAGGGGTGGAGGAATCGAACTCAGGTCGGCCATGTTGGCCACTTGTTAAGGCGAACGCCCTACCCGCTGTGCTATGGCTCCTATTTTTCTAATAAGGATCAAGTTGTTCAAATTGATAGCTCTCATAGGTAATACTTACCAAAAGTCAAAGGGAAGATAGTATAGAAGGAATCTGTCCAATTAAGAATTTTATAGTGCCAAATTAAATATATATCATATAATTTCTAAGAACTGAAACATTGAAATTTTCACTTTGGTGATAGTTATCAAGGAAGACCACTAGATATTTAAAAATAATACTTTTGACAAACAATTCTAAAATTATCTTTCTCTGAATATCACATATGAAATATTGACCTCTATAATTTCCCTAAAGCAAGATCTAAAAATGTTTCAAATTTCATTAGTTATGATCGCTAAGCCTCACTCTTATGGAATATGAATTATTGAAGCAATTGAAGCAAACAACAAAACTATAAGGGTCACCAAAGGGTAAGGGGTCAGAAGGGTGGCCAAAATTAAATGATGATAATGAAATGAAAATTTTGTGGTAGAAGTGGTTACAATTAAGTGTAACAAAATTTGTAAAACTAAGCCCCTGCCAATTCCATAATATTTTAAACCAGTGATAAATTTATTAAAAAGAAAAGGGCAATATCTAGAGATTATTCCAATAGTCTCTATGAATTAATCCAATTACAATAAGTCATAAAAGGTTTAAATTAGAAAAATGATATTAAAGCAATTTTACTAATCATTTCAAATTGAAATTCTTATAAATTAGGTCAAATAGCGACAATTTCATATGACTCAATAAATTTGCTTTGCATCAATTACCTCATGATAAAATAGAGATTCATTATCCGTTTCCTACAGAGTTACTGTGAAAATTTCATTGTCTTGTATGTTAAACACTTTCATATATATGTCAGTGGTAATTAGAGAATAAATTATAATTATTAGTTTTCATAGTAATTATTATTCATGGACATTAACTTCTCATGCTAGATAATATAAGAAATGCAAGGTGGGTAAGACATAGTCAATTTTCTTATAGGTACTTATTTTCTAAAGAGAAAAATGGAAACACATAAAACAACACAAAGTACAGTCTTGTCTGTCCATAAAGAACAAGCACACATTTTTAGATCAGAGGATAGAAGTAATTAATTTAAGATGGAAGATCAGAATCACTTTAATGGAGATGACATAAATTTACTTTCAAGAGTATGCAGAATTTTTCATATATTGTGTTATGTTTATTTCTTAAGATCACATCTTAAGAAGAATGAATCACATGAACAAAACTACTGATTCAACAAAGTGAATTGGGAATTTCAGAATTATTTGCAATGGATTAGGATACATAGAATGTGTAGTATTAGAATATAAGTTTAAATGTTATATTAACGCAGAACATACAATCCTTGACTAATAAGTTAAAAGTTTCGACTTTGTATGGTAGATAATGGAGAGTAAATAAAGGTTATTGAGTGAAAAAAATGTTGACAGATATGGTTAGGGTAGCTATGTTATAAAATGTATTAGCATATTGATTTTCTTTTGTTTGAAGGCCACATCCAGCTTGGTTCTCAGGGGTCACTCCCTGTGGTAATCAGGGAATCATGTGGAATCAAGGATATATAACCTATGGCTCCTGATTGCAAAACAGACATTTCAGTTCTTTGAGTCATCTCCCTGACCCTGGGTTGTTTTTTTTCTCACAATAATTAGTTGAGGGAGTAATTATTGCCCTTATTAGTCATATTAGGAAACAAGTTCAGAGAGATTAAGATACTTGTCTATGAAACCAGCTGGTGTGAAGCCACGATATATACATAGGTTTCCTGATTCTAAAGCTTAGTAAGATGTACCTTTTGAATTTAAGTAAGTAATATAGGAGACCTAGATTAATAGTTTAAATATGAATAGAGTACAAGATTAACAATCTGTTTTTGGGGTGATATTTGTTGATATATTAGTAAGTGGAACCAGCTTCAGGTTAGAAATACCTGTATTACAGTGTCCCATTTTAGTTATTTTCAAGCTCTGCATCCTTTTTCTGTGTTGGGGTGTGAGGGGTTGGTGACCAATATCCTGTTATATTCAGGGACCACTCCTGAAAGTGCTCCGGAGACCATATGTAGTGTCAGGCAAGAGTTGTGCAAGTCAAGCTCCTTAAACCCTGTACTATCTTTCCACCCTTAAAACAGTCTTAAAAGTAATGTCTTTGGAGGCAGAGTGATAGTACAGCAGGTAGGCATTTGCCTTTCACACAGCCAACCTGGGTTTGATACCTAGCACACAAAATGGTCCCCGGACCCCACCATGAGTATTTTATATGTGCAGAGTCAAGACTATGACACTGCTGACTGTGGCCGCCAAACAATAAATTTTAAAATAATAGATAAATAAATAAATATAATGTCTCTCAGAAGCATCTTCATCCATAATATTTAAGTAGCAATAACTAAATGAAAATATATGTTGAAAATGTGTCATAAAATTTCCAAATTACACATGATAAGGGCTTGAATGATAGCACAGCAGGTAGGGCGTTTTCCATGCATGCGAACCGACCCGGGTTTGATTCCTCCATCCCTCCCAAAGAGCCTGGTAAGCTACCTAGAGTATCCCACCCGCACAGCAGAGCCTGGCAAGCTCCCCATGGTGTATTCGATATGCCAAAAACAGTAACAAGTCCCACAATGAAGACGTTACTGGTGCCCGGTTGAGCAAATCGATGTACAATGGGAGGACAGTGCTACAGTGCTACATATGATAAAATGTCATCAAAAAAGGAACTTCAGAAATTAACTTATCTTGAACCATTCTTGCACTCACGGAATGAAGTGTATTTGATTGTGGTGTATGACTTTTTGATATGCTGCTGGATTTGTATTGCTAAAATTTTGCTATAGATTTTTGCATTGAAGTTTACGAGGTATGTTGGTTTTATATTTTTTATACAAGTATTTCTGCTTGCTTTGCATATTAGTACAATTTGAACTTCCCAGAAAGTATTAGAAAGAATTCCTGTGTCTTCAATGTTTTGGAAGAGCTTAAGGAGTAAAGGGAGTACGTTTTCTCTGAAAGTCTGATAGTACACACAAGTGAACTCATCTGTACCAGGAGTTTTGTTCTTGGGTAGATGCTTAATGACTGTTTCAATTTCCTTGTGATTTACTTGTTCAGACTTTCTACTTCCACTTTATTCAGTTTAGAGAGATTACATGATTCCACGAATATATCCAATTCTTCTAGGTTCTCCAATTAAAAAGCATAAAGTTCTTCATTGTAATCTCTCATATTTTGAATATTTAGAGGATCTGTTGTAATTTCTTCCCTTTAATCACTTACCTTAAAATAAGATGAGAGATTTCTTCCCTTTAATCTCTTAAAATAAGAGATTAAAGGGAATCTGGCTCAGCTCTTCACACCTACCTGTCTGAATGCAAGGTTCTGTCCCAATGGAAAATCAGCAGGACTGTGCTACTGTACAAGAAGGGAGGCATCCACAACATTGGCAACTATCGCCCGATCTGCCGTTTTCTGTCATCTACAAGCTGTTCACTTAAGTCATCCTGAACAGGATTAGAAGAACACTAGATGAAGGACAACCATGCGAGCAAGCTGGGTTCTGAAAAGGATTCAGCACGATAAACCATATACACATGATAACCAAGCTCATTGAGGTTTCTCGGGAGTTCAAGATGACGCTCTGTCTAATGTTCATTGATTTAAAGAAGGCCTTTGATTCTCTTGAGACCGAAGCAATCATCGAAGCCCTAGCCAAACAGGGTGTCCAAACTCAGTATATCAGGATCCTCTGTGAGCTGTATTATGGATTCCTACCAGGATCTCACCATTCTAAAAGGAAGTGATCATCCATGTCAAGAGAGGGGTTGGCAGGGTGATACTATTTCACCAAAACTCTGCAGCGCCACCCTCTAGAACATCATGCAACGACTGGAATGGGAAGGAATAGGAGTGAAGATAGACAGTCACCAACTACACCACCTCCACTTCACTGATGACATCATTCTAATAACAACAAACATTAGCCAAGAGGCACAAATGCTGGCCAACTTAGACCATGAGTATGGAAAGGTCGAATTACAGCTGAATCTCACAGAGACAATGTTTATGAGAAACAGTCTCGTTCTTCACGTTCCATTCACTCTCAATGAAACAAACATCTCTGAATGCAACAGTTATGTGTACCTAAGTCGACATGACAAATGACCTAGCATCTGAGTTGCACAAGAGGAAGAGAGCAGCTTGGAATGCCTTCAAGAGAGTCGCAGAAATAGCTAAGAGGATGAAGAACCTTCAGCTCCGGGCACATCTCTTCGATTCCACTGTTCTTCCTGCATTAACATATGCCTCAGAGACCTGGGCCCTACGAAAACAGGATGAGAATGCTACTCGGGTCTTCCAAAGAGGAATCGGAAGAGTTATGCTTGGAGTATCATGCTTTACTCAAGTGAGAGAAAGAATCTGAGTTCGGACCTTTGTCGATCATCAAGAATCAGGGACGCTGTCTCATTTGCCAAGGCGTCAAAAATCAGATGGGCTGGACACGTAATGCGATTTGGAGATGACCACTGGACTAGAGCCGTTACCGACTGAATTCCACAGGATGTCAAAAGAAAGCATGGCTGCCCACCTATGAGATGGTTAGACTTCGTCAAGACCATGAACGATCAGTTTGAGGCTCTTCGTGTTCCTGGAGCGAGCAGATGCCATTGAGCTACACTAGCACGCGACAGGGATGAATGGAGATATTACTGGTGCCCACTTGAGCAAATAGATGAGTAACATGATGTCAAGTGATCAAGTGATCAATCTCTTATCAAACTTATTTGGACATTTTCTCTTATTTTCTTCATAAGTTTGCTAAAGATTTGTCTATCTTGATTATTATTTCAGTAACAATTATTAATAATAATATTTCAATAATATTATTAATCACTAGATTGAGTGATTTTTTGTGTTCATTTCCTGTTTTCTATATTATTTATTTCTGCTCCGGTATTTATTTTTTTCCTTTGTACACTTTTGGGGTTCAATTTTTTCTTCCTTTAGATTTTTGAGATATATGTTTAGGATATTCATTTGGGTTTTTTCTTATTTCTGAATACATGCCTGAATTGCTATGAATTTTCCCCTTAGCACAGATTTTGCTGTATCTCCTAGATTCTGATATCTTTTATCTTCATTCTTATTAGTTTCAATGGCTTTTTTTACTTCCTTTACTTCTTTGATACAGTGGGTAGTTAGCAGTGACTAACTAGTAGTTAGCTGGTAGTTAGTGTTCAGCTACCAAGTGTTGGAAGTTTCGCCCATCTTTCTGTGGTTAATTTCTGCTTCCATGGTTTTGTGGTCTGAGCAAGTACTTTGCATGATTTCTGTTTTTGAAATTTATGTGTGGTTTTTTGTTTATACTATATTATATAAACTATTCTGCTAAATGTTGCATGTGCACTAGAGAAGAATGTGGATTTAGCATTTGAGGAGTTCAAAGCCCTGTATATTTCTGTTTATCCAGTTTTTCTAATTCCTCATTTAAGGATCTTGACATTTTACTTATATTCTGTTTAGTAGAGTAAGTGCAGTAATGACGTTTCTCATTAATATTGTATTTCTGTCAATATTTTTCTTTAGGTTCATGAACAAATGCTTTGTGAACTTTGCTGACCTTTCAATTTGTCCATATATTTGACAATATTAGTACTTCTTGATATGTAATTCCCTTACTTAGTAGTGTCCATCACTTTCGTGACTTTCTTTTTTTTTTCTTTTTGGGTCACACCCAGCGATGCACAGAGATTACTCCTGTCTCATGCTCTCAGGAATTACTCCTGGCAGTGCTTGGGGGACCATATGGGAAGCTGGGAATTGAACCCAGGTTGTCCACGTGCAAGGCAAACACCCTACCCACTGTGCTCTCTCTCCAGCCCTGACTTTCTTGACTTAATTTGTTTTGAATGTTTTTGGTCCAAGATAAGTAGGACCATTCCAGCTTTCATTTGTTTAGCATTGCTATGTATGACCACAGTAGTAAAAGGAAAGATAAAAGTTATATAATTATATTAATTGATGCAGAGAAAGTGTTTGATAAGATTCATCATCCATTAATGATTAAAAATCCTCAACAAAATAGGTGTGAAAGGAACCTTCCTCGAGAAATTAGCAGCCATCTACAACAAGCCCTCAGCCCTCATTATTAATGGTGAACGCCTAAAAGCATTCCTCTGAGATCATGTATAAGGAAATGTCCAGTTTCCACATTTATTCAATATGATCGTAGAAGAGGAGTCCCAACTACAGCAATAAGACTAGAAAAAGAATAAAAGGTATCCAAATTAGAAAAGAAGTCAAATAAAAACTCTTTGAGGATAACATCATAATATATAGAGAATATTTTACAAAGTTCACCAAAACAGTTCTAGAAACAATGGCTGGCTACAAAGTCAGTACACGAAAATTGGTCACATTCTTTTTTTTCTCTTTTTGGGTCACACCCGGTGATGCTCAGGGGTTACTCCTGGTTTGCACTCAGGAATTGCTCCTGGTGGTGCTCAGGGGACCATATAGGATGCTGGGAATTGAACCTGGGTCGGCCACATGCAAGACAAATACCCTACCTGCTGTGCTATCACTCCAAGCCCTGAAAATTGGTCACAATATTATATGAAAAGTATCAGAGGAGAAAGCAATCAAATAATTCATCCAACTCAAACAACTCAAAATAGTGTACAAAAACTTCAAGTACCTAGGAATCTACTTAGCAAAAGAATTGGGAGACATATATCATGAAATAGAAAACATTCCATGCTCAGGATCGGGAGAATCAGTAATGTCAAAATGACTATCCTACCTAAATTATTATATAGTTTCAATTTTATCTCCTTCCAAATTCAGACAACATTCTTCAAGGACTTAGACCAGTCAGTAATAAAATATGTAAGTAATAAGAAGAGAAACCGAACAGCTCAAGCCACAGTGAAATATAAGAACTGGAGGTGTACAATTTCCTAACTTAAAACTATACTATAAACTATAGTATATTATTTTATTATTGTTTATATACTAAACTATACTATACTTTTATATAGTGATAAAAAATATCACATTGAAACAAGAATAGTCTCTGCGACCAGAGGGTCAGAATAAAATATCCAAGGATAAATCCACTGTCTATGGTCAGCCAATTTTAAACAAAGGAACAAAGAAGATGAAGTGGAATAAAGATAGTCTCTTAAGCAAATAGTTATAGGAAAACTGGATAATCACTTATAGGTAAAAAGGTAAAGGCCCTCCCGTTGATCGTTGATTTGCTCAAGCGGGCCCAGTAACGTCTCTATTGGAGACTTTGTTGTTACTCTGTCTGGCATATAGAATACTCTCGGTAGCTTGCCGGGCTCTCCAAGAGGGGCGGAGGAATCGAACTCGGGTCGGCCATGTTGGCCGCTTGTAAGGCGAACACCCTACCCGCTGTGCTATCGCTCCAGCAATAGCACAGTGGTAAGGCATTTGCCTTGTGCGCAGCCAGCCTGGCTGAGCCGGGTTCGATAATCATTTATAAAATATTAAAACTGTATCATATCTCACATCTTACACAACAGCCAATTCAAAGTGGATCAAAGTCCTTGAGATCATACAGAAATCTCTTAAGTACATTAAAAAATATGGATAGAATGCTACAAGATTTGGACTTCAAAATTTTATTCAATGATATGATGCCATTGGGCTGGAGCGATAGCACAGCGGGTAAGGCGTTTGAGATCATTACCCACTGTGATGATCTCATAATGTGTTTGAGATCATTACCGGCACAGCGGGTAAGGCCTTGCATGAGGCCAACCTGGTCGACCCAGGTTCGATTCCTCCGCCCCTCTCGGAGAGCCCAGCAAGCTTCAGAGAGTATCTCGCCCGCACGGCAAAGCCTGGCAAAGCCTGGCAAGCTACCTGTGATGTATTTGATATGCCAAACACAGTAACAAGTGTCACAATGGAGACGTTACTGGGCCCGCTCGAGTAAATCGATGAACAACGGGAGGACAGTGACATTGACATGATGCCATTGGTAGAATCAACTAAATCAAAAATAAACACATGTAAGTAAAAGTAAAGGCCCTCCCATTGATCGTCGATTTGCTCGAGCGGGCCCAGTAACGTCTCCATTGGAGACTTTGTTGTTACTGTGTCTGGCATATAGAATACTCTCGGTAGCTTGCTGGGCTCTCTGAGAGGGGCGGAGGAATCGAACTTGGGTCGGCCATGTTGGCCGCTTGTAAGGCGAACACCCTACCCGCTGTGCTATCGCTCCAGCCCAAACACATGTAATTACATCAAATTAAAGGATGTCCACATGTCAAAAAATGGGGCTAAAATTAAAAGATGCATAACTGAACAGGAGAAAATTTTTTCATTCAAGACATCGCATAAAGTGTTGATATTAAAGATAAAGATCTTCAAAAAAAGACAAAGTCCCTATCAGAAGTATCTTCAATGATATTATGCCATTGGCAAAGACTTCAGTATCAATACTAAGCAAATGGTATTACCTCAAAGTTTCTATGACTGATACCCAATCATGAACAACTTTGTAACTGTGTATTTTACTGTGATTAAAAATAAACAAACAAAAAACAGAAAAATAGAGATATGTGTTCATAGGAGAACACAGGTTTAAAAGAGAAAAAAATAGTTTCTGTGACTGAAAATCATGAACAACTTTGTTCATGGGTAGAAAAACAGATAAGAAACAAAAGGGGCAAGTAGAAGGGAGTGGTATTAATGAATGATAGAGCTAGAGACAAATATCCCAACCAGAGTCAACCACATGGAAATCAAGACACTCAACTTTTGACAACCAAACTTTAAAAGTTTCCTGTCAAGAGGGCAGGCTGGGGCTGGGGGTGGGAGTGTGTGTAGCTTTGGTAAATTCTGGAGGCTTTTTAAAAAATTTTTTATTTATTGACTCACCATGAGAACAGTCACAAAGCCTTTCAGTTTAAGTCTCGGTCAGTCATACAATGATCAAACACCCGTCTCTTCACCAGTGCACATTTTCCACCACCAAGAACACCAGTATACCCCCCTCCCACCCCACACCCTCTGTCTGTGTGGCAGATTTCCACTTTACTCTATGTTGATCACATTCAGTATTATGACAGAAAACCCAAAATTATTATTTGGAATTTTTCCCAACATTCAGACCTGCCAAAAAGATATCATTAGAAAATTTGTTTTGTATTGCTGATTATGAAGAGCATATGATGTCGCATGGCCTTACTAGTGGCCACACAATTTTGGATTTCTGATATTTTAGTAATAAGTCTAGGCGGATTACTGCCAAAAGCCTCTGGGTTCTGATATTGGTCTGTGTGCCTCTGGGATCATGGTCGTTCAGGAACCAGAGGAGGCGTTTGTGGGTGGCAACCCTGGGTCTTGTCGAGACAGGGAGCAGGGTCAGTTCCACCCCCCATCCCACGAGGCCCCATGTGCCTCATCAATGCAGTCTCATACCTGGATGACCATTAGGCTCTAAAAGATGGAGGTCACCATGCCACCGCTGCAAAGGGGGACAGACAGAGGGACAAACACCCTTCCCTTCCCGTGGCCACATAGCACCATAGTTTAATGCACAGTCCAGATGCATTTCGGTTGGGCATTATATTTTGCTCAAATTTTCCCACCACCATTTAAGCCTTCCAGGGACAGATGTTAGATCATTTACTTTCCATTGCTCACTTTGAATATCAGGAAAGTTTGCGTGGCCGAATAAGTGGCCGTGCAGTTCGGAAGAATAGTCCTGGTGCCCGCATACTGGAGCCATGCTTGTAGAAGCTCATGGTAGCCGGGATTCCATCTGGAGAAGGTGGGGGGACAGCACCTTAACCCATCTGGGACCTCCTGGTGATATTGGCTTGGTACGGGGCCCGGAGAATTCTCTGGGTTTTGTGGATTCCTCCAGCCAGGTTTCTTCACTGCTGTGTGCAGTAAGATAGTGCTGGGGGTGGGTTGAGGGCGTGACTTCCGGGATCAGGGGCTGACTGGGAGCCAGGGAGGAACTGCCCGGCCTGGTGTACCCATGCGATTCAGAAGAATTCCATCTGGAGAAAGCATCTGGGGGATTTTTAAATAAAAATTTACTTTCCCTAAAAATTAATAGAAACTTGAAGTGCTGCTGAAAATATAATACCTAATAATCTTAGAGCTACTAATTCACTTGTATGAATTGAATAGGGTTTTGATCATTTCTAAACAGAATAAAGACAGAGTAACTTGATTGTGTAAGGTGAATGAGACCAGTTGTAGTTACTGATTTTGGCATATCAAATACATAACGGATAGCTTGCCAGGCTCTTCCGTGCGGGCGGAATACTCTCAGTAGCTTGCCAGTCTTTCCGAGAGGGATAGAGGCTTTTGGGGCGACCTCTAATCACCCTCGTAGGTGTTACCATATTTGAACCCTATCAAATATGGTACGACAATTCCGGAAGATGGGTATTTAGTGTCTTATGATGTGTCACGTGGCCGCGAAGCGGCCGCGCGGGTCCGGAAAGCGTCCTGGAGTGTGGCGGAGGCTGGGTAGTGGAGGTAGTGTCCGCAGTGTCCACCAGTGGGGCAGTAGACGATCAAGAATCAGGGACGCAGTCTCATTTGCCAAGGTGTCAAAAATTAGATGGGCTGGTCACGTAATGAGATTTAAAGACGACTGCTGGACTAGAGCTGTTACCGACTGGATTCCACGGGATGTCAAAAGACCGCGTGGCCGCCCACCTACCAGATGGTCAGACTTCTTCATCAAGATCATGAACGATCGGTTTGAGTCTCTTCATGTTCCCAGAGCGAACAGATGGCATTGGGCTACACTAGCACGCGACAGGGACAAATGGAGACGTTACTGGCACCCGCTTGAGCAAATCGACGACTAACGAGAAGTTAAGTGATTAAGTGATTAAGTGAACTTGATTGTGTGGCTGCCATGTACAAAGGAGAAAAACTTTACTCATCTAGGCTCCTTGGTATTAATCTATCCTCTAATTATGACACATGGGTGTAAGACTGGCTCTAAATTAATACAGCAAACAGAATTTACTTTTAGTTTTCTACTTTCACTATCTTTAACATTCATTTACAAATTATAATCCAGACTGAGAAAGTGACTTCAACAACTGGAATGCATGCTTTACATGCTTGAGGCCTTAGTTGGATCCCTGATACTACATGTGCTCACAAACACTGCCAGGAGCATACCTCCAAGCACTAATATAGGAAAAACTCCCCAAGAACTGTTGGGTGTGGCCTAAAAACGTATAATACATTTCACATTAATTTAGTTTAAAGACAACTGCAAACTACCTAAGTAAAATTAATTCTGAAAGATAATTTCCTATTTTAAAGTAATATGTAAGTTTGAGATCTGCATTGTTAAAAATCAACATCTGAATTGCTTTCATTAAATTCACTTTTAAAAAGTTGAATTCTATTATTATACAAATCACCCTTTTAAAACTGAAGGAAAAGCAACAGAATCAGATATTATCTAGGAACTGAGCTTACCATGGCAGGGACATTGAACAGGGATTTGAGGGGAGACTCCCAGACAGTGATTGAGGACAGACACACTGGGTGGGTTGTGCTGTTGGAATATTGTACACACAAAACTCTATCATTGTCAGCATTGTGAATTATAGCGACTAAAATAAGATGAAAATTAAAGTGAAGTTTGGCCTATTTTTTGTTTATATTTGAATTATAGTTTTGAGGTAACAGAATAAGGAAAAAAAGACATAAAAATTCGGAGGACAGCAAGTAGAGCAGGTAAAACTTACTTTATACATGATCTATACTGGTTTCATTCATAGCCACATATGTAGACCCCTGAGAACTGCCAGGAATGATCTCTGATCATAGAACCAGTAGAAAGCCCTGAGCACCACCAGATGTGAGCCTAAAACCAACAAAACAAAACATAAATTTCTATTTTATTTATTTAGGCATATAAAACCCAATTATGCTGACCTGCATGACCTAAGATAATTAACTGATTGAACCGTAGTTTTGCAATAAATAAAAGAATCATGGAATTACTTAACTTAGTGTCAAATACATACTAGCTGCTCAAACAAAGATTCAGTTTTCTACCTGATTCCTACCCAAACCCAAAGTCCCCAGTCATCTTAAAGCATCAATATCAGGAATTGATTTCAGTTGTAAAGATATTTCGGGGTGGGGGTACACCCGGCACAAGGTTTACTCCTTACTCTGCACTCAGTGATAACCCCTAGTGGGGTTCAAAGGACCATATGTGATGTTTGTGATTGAACCCAGGTTGGCTGCATGAAAGGCAAGTGTATTCCCTGCCGATCTATTACTCACATCCAGGTAATGATATTTTTCACTTGTATCACTTGTCATCCCGTTGTTCATCCATGTGCTCGAGCGGTCACCAGTAACGTCTCTATTTGTCCCTGTTGCGTGTTAGAGTAGCCCAATGGCATATTGGGGGCTCTTTCAGGGTCAGGGGAATTAGACCCGTTACTGTTACTATGTTTGGCATATCAAATACACCACGGGTAGCTTGCCAGGCTCTGCTGTGCGAGCAAGATACTCTCAATAGTTTGCCAGGCTCTCCTAGAGTGATGGAGGCGCTCCAGGAAATATTGCGTCACTCTCTTCCGGGAGCTTTGTTTTATAGTCTCTGGATTTTGGCCGTTGATGAGATTACATGGCGCCAGGGGCAGTTCATGGGAGTGACTGCCAAGCTACTGGGTGGAGGAGGCCCAGCCCCAATCCAAGCAGGCTTGGAGATCTCAGCTACGGGACCTGCATACCTGGGTTCTTCTGTTGGTTCCTTCATGTGTGAGGCTCTTCCAATTGTGTGGAGAGTACCCTTGAGCATGGCTGTGGCTGACTTCTGAAGGTTTTTGGCTGCCTGGGTTCTGCTTGGGGCGGGGAGGTAGACTCAACCCACCCCCTTCCGAGGGGCCCTGGTGAAGACAGCCTGGCAAGGGGGCAGGAGATTTTGGGTTGCTCTCTTCTGGGAGCTTTGTTTTATAAATATAAAATGTTATTTTTAATAAAACTAAATCAACTTCAAAATACTTTACAAAGCAGAAGATAAAAATTTTAATAAAAGGTGTTAAAATAATCCCTTTAGAACACTTTAATAAAATATTATAGAAATTTATAGCATATGGAGCACATGTTTTGAATTCAGTAATCCTGGATTTGATGTCAGGCATTACATAATCTCATCACCACAAGGAGGGCTCTCAGAGCATCAAGCTTGGAGTAACTTCCAACTGCCACTGAGTTGGACCCCCAAATAATTTTATATCTCTTTTCTAATATTTCCCTGGGAACATTATCATTTGGGTTTCAAATTTAGTACATCAATTGCATTCTTTTTCTGGGAAAATTCATAATAGTGTCTTGCAATCCTTTTTCTATTCACAAGAGACAACACAATTCACATATTTTAGTGACAAGGAAAATTCGTTTTACAAACTCTCATAAAGACTTTAATCAGATTCAATTAATTACTGATATTGAATATACAGCCTTCATGTACTTGATTAAAGGCATCTACAAAATCCTTTGCACTCATGGGAAAGATGTAATGGGAATTGTCCCAATCACTAGGATAGTGCTAGTGTCAATGAAAAATTCTTCAACTTGTGATGCCAGTCTTCCATTTTTAAAAATGTTTTTATTTTATCTTTGGTTTGGGGGCTCCATATGGCAGTTTTCCAGGGCTTGGTGCCCAAGGTTTGCTCCCTGATAGTACACAGATGAACATGTAGTGCTGGGGACTGAATCCAAGTTTCCCAAATGGAAAGTGTGCACTCCATTACTTTGAGCTATCTCCTTGTCCCAAAAATAAAGATTTTAACCACAGATACTTTTTCCCAAGTTTCCAGATGTTGATGCAATGTTTGATTATTTTATTATAATTTACATAACATGGTTACAATAATGTTAATATTTATGGTATCAGTGTGAAATGTTACTGCACCCCCACCACTGAAATGCTAAGAACCCTCTATTGTTATTCACTTTTAGTCTCACATTCCTTTCCCACCCATCCCCCCAATACATGTGAATTGGTTTTGTAATCCAAAACCAAATGTTTGTTCACAATGTCTATTCCCTTATTTTCTCTCTCTATTCCACAGGTGAACTAGACTATCCAGTATTTGCCCTTCTCCTAATTTTAGTTATTATGACACCCTCCAGTCCAATATGTTTTTGGCAAGCTGCAGGATTTCATCTTTTCTTACAGCTGCATAGTGTTTTATTGTGTATATATACTACAACTTTTTTCCCATTTGTCTTGACTGAGTCACATCCTGCAATGACTGGGTCCCCTAGCATGTTCAGGGGCTGAAGACCATCTCCCCACCCACCCAATGGACAAAAAACAATCATGAAGGGTTGTGGGGCAGGAATTACACATGGGTATGGTTTAACATTAACATAAACAATGAACAGATGTAAAGCCCCTCTTTCAGGGGAAATTTTTATAGTAGATCCGCACAAGTACAGAATTTTATCTAGGAACTCCAGCACTCTAGAGTCCTTCTAGGAACTCCACACATGGGGTGGTATTCCATCTAGGGGCATATTGCTTTCCCCTTTCCTTTACTGGTAATCTTTTTAAACAATCATATAAAATTTACTTCTTTTTTTTGCTTTTTGGGTCACACCCAGCGATGCTCAGGGGTTACTCCTGGCAGTGCTTGGGGGACCATATGGGATGCTGGGAATCGAACCCGCGTCAGCCATGTGCAAGGCAAATACGTGGAAGTAAATATTGCAGAGTCAACTAACTTCTAAACTGCAAAAGCATAACATTAACTGTCTTCGTGTGTATATATGAGAAGGATATTTCTCTAAAATAAAAATATGCAAAGAAAATGAAGGAAAGAGCAAAGCAATATTTCACTTATATATAAAAATCCAGAGCCATCAGAAGTTTTGACTTTATAAGTTACCTTGTCTGATTTGGAGATATTTGTGACCAACAGATAGGGGAAGAAGAACAAAAACGAGAGATTAAAGATAAACACTGAGGATTGGCAGTGCCCGTATTGGATAGGGTATGCCCCCAGGAACACTGTAATGAGAATAATTCAATTAACCTAAGCTTCCTGATGGAGGAGAAAGGAGAGCCCAATGTTAAGCCTAACATGCTTGGAACTATATCCAACAATTGACATTTGGCTTTTACTGTATTCTAGCTACTGTACTAATCTCTACAATGAACAAAGCCGTCCACATATCTTTCAGAATTAACGTTTTTTTCTTTTTATACAGAATCTCCATGAGTTTTCCCATAGAGGCTGAACCAGACAACATTCCCAGCAACACTGAATGCTTCCATGCCACATACCCACCAACACTGTGTTTCAAATCTTTTAGATATGTGTCTTTCTGTCTAGTGTGAGATAACTATTTTTCCACAAATTTTATTTTATTAAAGCATTGTGAGTCCCGAAGTTTTCATAGTTGGGTTTTTGGCATACAGTATTCCATCACCAATCTCATCACCACTGTCTGTTGTACCCGGGTTTTCAGGTCACGGCTTGAACAGACACAGAGTCAGAGAGATAGTAATGCAAGTGTGAAGGAGTTTTATTCTAGTTAACTGGGGTCAACTATCTCACCCACAAAGTTGTCTCTTGATAGGAACCCCAACCTCCAAGTGCAAGCAGTTTATATAGGTTCCAAGGTTGAGCAAGCACTATCATAACAGTGACCAACCAATAATCGTCAGCGATTAGTCAACATTTGATAAGAGTAAGTTTCTGGTTGTTCCAAAATAATGGACATAGTGACTCCTCATGACCACTCAGATGGTCTAGCAGTTCCTTATCAGAAATTGCAAGTTCAATTTCTGGGACACAGAAACTTAGGCCTAGTTAAAACTTATTGTTAGCTGTGGCCTGTCATGGCTGCAGTCTGGTTCTAGGTCTGGCTTTTGGGTACCTAACATTTCAACTTGCCTTCACCGTGTTACAGGGTTCCCTCTCCTCCCTAACCCACCTGCCAAACCCAGTCTCCCATCTTGAGAAGCATATTTTAAGTTTGGTTATTCAAGTTTGGATATCATGATTTAAGTGCTGTTGACTCTGAAGTTTGGATATTTAACTCTATCATTCATTAATACCACCAATATTTTGGAATCCCCTTGACCTGCTGCTGCTTTGCTATTAGTCTATCTCTTCTCCCTTGAGCTTCACTTATTTCTGTCCTCCTTCCTTTACTCTGGGGCTAAAGATGACCTAGGCATCCTCCCTTGAAGCCACTGCATTGCCTCATCCAGTTACTCCAAATACAGCATTTAAGTTGGGCTGAAGCGATAGCATAGAGGGTAGGGCATTTGCCTTGCACACGGCCAACTTGAGTTCAATTCCCCCGCCCCTCTAAAAGAGCCCAATAGACGAACAACGAGAGGACAGTGCTACGGTGCTACAACATTTAAGTTATTTCATCCCATGTTGATTCTTCTTCATGCTTACTTCATTTAACATGAATATCTCATTGTTTTGATTTACATTTCCCTGATAATAAATGATTACATGCACTTTTTTTCTATTTCTACTAGCGATCTTTGGGGAAATATCTGTTTATATCTTTCCTCATATTTTTATAGGGTTATTTTATGCAGCTGTTGAGCTTTCTGAGTACTTTATTTATCTTGCCTTTTACATGATGTCTTATGTACAAATATTTTGTACCATTCTGTAGGATATCTTTTATATATAACTTGAGTTTCTTTTGCCATGGAAAACCTTTATAATAGGATGTAATCCTGTTTTTTTTTTAACTTTTGGATTTGTTGAGTTAGCTACTGGAGTCAAATAATTGGAGATAGCACTGAGATTCATATCCTGTAAGCATTGCCTATATTTTTGTTAATGTAATTTATAGATTATTGTCTAATTGTGAGTATGCTATCTACTTTGAATTAACTTTTGTGACTGGTATGATATATGGTTCCACTTTCTTTTACTTTATGTTTGTAGTACCTAGTTTTCCCAGAACCATTTGTTATGAGTCTTTCCTTTGTCCACTTAATGCATCCATTTCCTTTATCATAATTCTCACAGTTAAACTCTGAGTTCTCAATTATGTTCAATTTGTGAGTCTACATTTGTTCTCCAAGTTTATAGTATAATTTGAAATCATGAAATATGTGTCTGACTTTTTTCTCTCTGAATTGCTTTGGATGTTCAGGAATCTTTATAAATAAACAAAACTTTTAGTAGTTTGTTTTAAATCCTTGAGGGATGTTGTCATAATTTAAATAGAATTGCACTGAATTGATATAATATGTTACACAGCATGGTAATTTTGACAGTGTTAATTGTTCTACAGATGTTGTACAATTCTAATAATCCATTCCTTTATTTTAGGTTCTACAGGCTAGGGACATAGAGTTGTTCACAGTCACCTTTTATGATCTTTTGTATTTCTGAAGTATATGATGTAAATTCTTTCCTTTATTCTCTTATCCAATTTATTTGTTTTTTTCCTCTCTTTTTTTTTCATGAGTCTAGCTAATCAATTTTGAATCTTGTTTTTTCTTTTGAAAAACTGGCTTCCTGGTTACATTGACTCTGTTTTTAAAATTTCTGTGTCATTTATCTCTATTCTAATATTTATTATTACCTTCTACTTCCTTTGGAATTTATTTGTTTTTCATTTTCTGTGAATGTGAGAGTAGGTCTTTCCTGATGTAAGCCTGTATTGTTATGAATACTGCTTTTGCTGTTTACATAGTTTCTTACAGTTTGTCTTAATGCTTGTGAATTTTGAGATATATTTTAAATTTCTTCTTCGATTTCCTCTTTTGTATTTTGTTTGCTTGCTTGCTTTTGAGGTTTGGGATCATACTTCGCAGTGTCCAAGGCTTATTCGAGGTTCTTTCCTAAGATGTGCCCGAGGGACTGTATTTTATGCCTGCATCAGACTAAGGTTGTCTATAAGAAGGCAAGTGCAGTGACCTCTATACTGTCTATCTAGCTTCTTATTTCCTCTTTGTTCCAGTAGTTATTTAACATTATATTGTCCAGTCTCCAAACATTTCCATTTTTCCCTTTATAAAAAAGTATGTGGCAAGCTACCAAGAGTATCTCACCTGCACGGCAAAGCCTGGCAAGCTCCCCGTGACGTATTCGATATGCCAAACACAGTAACAAGACTCACAATGTTACTGGGCCCGCTCAAGCAAATAGATATACAATGGGAGGACAGTGACGGTGATTATTTAATTTAAGCCACTATAATTTATAGTTTTACAATACTGTCAATAGTAGGGATTCATGCATACAACATTCTGACCACCAGACCCACCTCCTTAATTCCTGTTTCCCTCCACCCTTGTCACAAGGTTTCCCATTCTTCTCCTTTCCCACCTCTTTTCCTTCCACATCCTACTTCCCAAGTCTTACTGCCCTACTCATTTTGGCTATAGACCAATTCATAGATTCTATAGCTTTGGCTATTTGTTGTTCCCATACTAAGAATTTTTATATTCCCCATATGAGACAGGTAATTTTGTATGTCTCTCTTTCCTTATGACTTCACTCAGCATGATAACCTCCAGTTTCATTCACACAGAGGAAAGTTGTGTAATTTTGTCTTTTCTTAACACCAGGTATTATTCCATAGTGTATATATACACCATGGTTTCTTTATCCATTCATTTATTCTTGGACCTTTGGGCTGTTTTTAGATTTTAGCTACTGTGAATAGTGTTGCATTGAACATAAGAGTTCAGATGCCCCAAAGACTCTGGGATAAAACAACTAGTATTGCTGTGGACATGGGAAAAAAAGGATCCTCGTAGACTTCTGGTGAGAATGTTGGCCTATTCAATGTTTTGGAAAACATTTCTCAAAAAAAAAATAAGAATTTAACTTTCATATGACCCACCGTCCCAATTTTCTGTTTATATATTTTATTATTTTTTATTAGTGAATCACCGTGGGGTACAGTTACGGACTTACAAACTTTCGTGCTTGTGTTTCAGGCATACAATGATCGAGTACCCATCCCTCTCCCAGTGTTCATTCTCCACCACCAATGATCCCAGTATCCCTCCGACCACCCCCACTCCGTTGCCCCCCCCACCCTATCCCACCTCTGTGGCAGGGCATTCCCTTTTGTTCTCTCTTTCCTTTTGGGTGTTGTACTTTACACTAGAGGCATTGAATGGCCATTGTGTTCTATCTATAGTCTACATTGAGTTCGCATCTCCCAACCAGAGCTGGTCCTTCTAATACCCTTTACTTGGTGTTCCCTTCTCTATCTGAGCTACCTAAGAATAGTAGAGATAAGGACAAGGAGGTTTACTCCGTGGCTTGGAAGCCGACCTCAAATGCTTGGGGAAAAAGCAGCTCTGTTTATGTTTAATTTGTACTCTCATACCATTGTAGACTGTGAAGATACTTCATATGATTTCTATTTTTGTGAGTTTACATATACGCAAATTGCATCCCACCATGTTATCAATCCTGGAGACTGTTCCACGTGCACTAGAGAAAATTTTATATTTGGAGAGAAGAAAGTCCTGTAAATTCCTACAGATCCCAATTCTTCAAAGTCTTTGTTTAGAGCTCTTGTTTATTTATTGATGTTCTGTCTGATTGATCTGTCCAATAACGAGGGTGACTATTAAGGTTTTTCTAGTGCTATTATGTTGTTCTGTACATGTCCTCAGGGATATAGGCATTTTATTTACAAACTCTGATGCCCCTTCATTCTGTGTATGCATTGTTATAAGAGTTAGGTCATCTTGATCTATTGATTCCTTAAACAGTATATTCTGGACAACCCCATCTCTTACTATTTTCTTTATCTCAAATATTAATTACCTGAATATGGGTATGGTTGTCCCTGATGTTTTAGTCTGCTGTCCAACTCTATGTTGCTTAATATTTCTCTCTGATCCCTTACTTATTATGAGAGTTAAAGTGTATATCTTGTAAGAAGCATATAATTGAATTTTGCTTCCTATCCATTCAGCCAATTTGTGCCTTTTTTTTGATAGGAAAGTTCAGTCCTTTGATACTGAGAAAGTATTGATAGGAAACAACTTGTCATTTTTGTAGGGGGATTTTGGTCATTTTTTTGTTTTTCTTTTTTTCTCTTTCTTTCTTTCTTTTTTGGTGGGAGGGGGCGTTTGGGGGTTATACCTGGTGATGCGCAATCCAGTATAGATAAATTCCATTTTTTGCTAAATATTAATATTCAGGTTTCATATTATTGTTAAGCAACTGGTATTTATTGATGAATTAATGAATGTTCTATTTTACTTCTTTTTTACTGATGAAAACTATTTTATGTGTTTGACTATCTAACACTTTTTTATTTGTGTCTGTTGATAATATTTTTTTCAAACTAATTTGAGCCAATAAAGTGTTATTATTTTGATCAATTATTTCTGCTCCTTAAAACCTACAATCCAGATGCATAACACTTTTTGGTTCAAACGTTCAATATCTTCTTACCTTCTGGTCACTGAGCCTGTCCTTTGACAGATTCATTGGTGAACTTAAGATTTCCTCTACAATTATCACTGACTCTGGCTTTGTAATCTATAAGAATGTAATCATTCATATAAATAATCTGGTGACAATGATTCTAATATCATTTTCTTCTCTTTACCTCACCATAATTTATTTCAATTTTATTTAGTATAGGCTTTTTTAAGGTATGGAAAGGTTTCTTAATGTAAGGTAAAACAGTGGGGAAACTTACTGAATATATAAAGTAGCTATTTGAATATGATTTATTATATATTCTATTTTTTTCTAATTAAACCCAGAATCAAAATCTATACACACATTCCAGTGTGTTTAGAAAGACTTAGAAAGACTTGGTAGCATGGTTCTTTCATTCATTACACATTTTATAAAAATTCAATATGCACTCTTTTCAGGTATATTTCTATGCACTGCTGGAAACAAACACACAAGGTGTTGTTTCTCTCTCAAGGACTATGTTCTTTTTAGAAAAATTAAAAACTGTACCTATATTAAATAGCACAGCGGGTAGAGCATTTGCCTTGCTCGTGGCCAACCCGGGTTCGATTCCTCCATCCTTCTTGGAGAGCCTGGCAAGCTCCCCGTGGTATATATGCCAAAATTAGTAACAACAAGTCTCACAATGGAGACGTTACTGGTGACCACTGGAGCAAATCAATGAACAACAGGAGGACAGTGCCGCAGTGCTACCTATATTAAAGAATAGACTGGTAAGGTACATAAACAGAGGCACAGATAAATGCTATGATAATTTTAAAAATAGAACAAACCTAACTTTTTCTTTTTTTCTTTTTAAATTAATTTACTTAATTTAATCACCATGAGATACACAGTTACAAATTTGTTCATGACTGGGTGTCAGTATTACAATGTATCAACACCTATCCCTTCACCAGTGTATATTTCCCACCACCAATGTGCCCAGTTTCCCCCTGCCAGCCCTCCCCCCTTTTTTTAATCACTTGATCACTTGATGTACCGTTAGTCATTGATTTGCTCGAGCGGGCGCCAGTAACGTCTCCATTCATCCCTGTTGTGTGCTAGCATAGCCCAATGGCATCTGCTCATTCTAGGAACACAAAGAGCCTCAAACTGATCGTTCATGGTCTTGATGAAGAAATCTGACCATCTCGTAGGTGGGCGGCCACGCGATCTTTTGACGTCCAGTGGAATCCAGTTGGTAATGGCTCTAGTCCAGCGGTCATCTCTAAATCTCATTATGTGTCTAGTGCATCTGATTTTTGACACCTTGGCAAACAAGACAGCCTCCCTGATTCTTGAGCGTTGACGGAGGTCGAAACTCCGGATTCTTTCTCTCATTAGAGTGAAGCATGATACTCCAAGCATAGCTCTTTTGATTCCTCTTTGAGAGACCCGAATAGCGTTCTCATCCTGTTTTCGTTGGGCTCAGGTATCTGAGGCGTATGTTAATGCAGGAAGAACAGTGGAATTGAAGAGATGTGCTCAGAGTTGGAGGTTCTTCATCCTCTTATTTATTTCTTTGACGCTCTTGAAGGCATTCCAAGCCGCTCTCTTCCTCCTGCGCAACTCAGGTGCCAGATCATTCGTCATGTTGACTTCTCGACCTAGGTAGACATAGCTGTTGAATTCGGAGATGGTCATTCCGTTGAGAGTGAATGGAACGTCAGGAACAAGCCTGTTTCTCAGAAACATTGTCTTTGTGATATTCAGCTGTAATCCGACCTTTCCACACTCACAGTCAAAGTTGGCCAGCATTCGTGCCTCTTGGCTGATGTTTGGTGTTATTAGAACGATGTCACCAGCAAAGCGGAGGTGGTGTAGTTGCCAACCATCTATCTTCACTCCCATTCCTTCCCATTCCAGTCATCGCATGACGTTCTCGAGGGTGGCACTGAAGAGTTTCGGTGAAATAGTTTCACCCTGCCGAACCCCTCTCTTGACATCAATGATCACTTCTTTGTAGCATGGTGAGATCCTGGTAGTGATTCCATAATACAGCTCACGGAGGATCCTGATGTATTGAGTTTGAACGCCCTGGTTGGCTAGGGCTTCAATGACCGCTTCTCTCACAACAGAATCAAAGGCCTTCTTTATATTATATTATATTATATTATATTATATTATATTATATTATATTATATTGTAGCGGTAGGGCGTTTGCCTTACAAGCGGCCAACATGGCTGACCTGAGTTCAATTCCTCTGCCCCTCTCGGAGAGCCCGGCAAGCTACCGAGAGTATCTCGCCCGCACCGCAGAGCCTGGCAAGCTACCCGTGATGTATTCGATATGCCAAACACAGTAACAACAAGTCTCATGATGGAGACGTTACTGGGGCCGCTCGAGCAAATCAATGAACAACGGGAGGACCGTGGTTATTATATTATATTCTTTTATATATATTTATTGAATTACTGTGGGGAAAGTTAGAAAGCTTTCAGGTTTAAGTCTCGGTCATGCAATGATCAAACACCTTTCCCTTCACCAGTACTTATTTTTCACCACGAAGAACCCCAATATACCCCCTCCCACCCCTTCCAATACCTGTGAGGAAGATGAATTCTACTTAACTCTCTATGTACTTCGATTACATTAATTATTTTGACAAAAGATGCACCATTATTGTTTAGAGTTTACACCCAACAATCAGAACTGCTGAAAAGGCATTGTGAAATAATTTGTTTTCTACAGCTGATTGTGAGAACCATTTGTGCACAGCCGCAATAGCAGCTGTGCGATTTTGGATTTCTGATATTTTACTTATTAAGTCTGGAGGGATTTCTGCCAAGAGCCAGATAACTACGAGATTGGTTTCTGTGGCTCTGGAGCCATGGCCATGCTGGAGAGCCACTCGTGAGGGGCAACTCGTGACCTCGGTAAGGTGTGAAGGATGAGCTGGGAACACCCCCCTTCCCATGAGGTTGCAGTTGCCCCATCACTGCTGGCTCATACTTGGCTTTCCAAAAAGCTCCAAGGCGGCCGCCATCTTGCTGCCCAGGGGGAAAAAGGTGGAAGGGAGCGACACCCCTTCCCTCCCAGTAAGGCATGTTACCTTGGATTAACGCATAGTCCATTCACTTTTCTGCCTCAAGCTGCCAGGCTCTGCATTAAGTTCCTTGTGCCTCTGGAGCCATAGCTGTGCCAGAGAGCCATTCATGGGGGGAAACTCGTGACCTTGGCAGGGCATGAAGGATGAGCCGGGAACGCCCCCTTCCCATGAGGTTGCAGTTGTCCCTTCACCACCGGCTCATACCTGGCTTTCCAAAATGCTCCGAGGTGGCTGCCATCTTGCTGCCCAGGGGGAAAAAAGAAACCTAACTTTTTTCAAGTTGAATTATCTTGTTCAATGACATAATGCAATAGGTACATACATGTATGCACAGACACACAATAAACAAGGACTGCCTTAAGACTTAACAAAGAGGAGACAGAGCAAAACTGCAGTGGATAGGGCATTTGCCTTTCAGCCAACCCAGATTCTATTTGGCACCCCATATTGTTCCTCCCAGCCTACCAGGAGTGGTCCCTTATCACAAATGTAGGAGTATCTATCACTGAGCATAACTGGAAGTGGCCCCCAAACAGGAGAAAAAGACCTAACTAGGAATAATTTCAGTGTAATTTGTTCAAACTAGTAAACCTACCTAGGCTTAGGCTTTGTTTTCTTTAAAAATTCCCCTTCGGTGTTTTTTGTGTAATTGATTTTAAGGTTATAAAATACATGAGCTGTTGCTTATCCATTAAGCTCTTATATTCATCCTGAAGATCTGAATGATAATATAGCTGGGTAGGGTATTCTTGGTGAGGTGTTCATATCATTTTTTTCCAAAAAATGATATACTATCATTTTCTTTTTGCCAACAAAGTGTCATTTGGGACATTTGCTATGATATTCAGTAAGCTCCTTTGTAATTGTCTTCTTATATTTTGCTGCTCACAATATTGTTTTTCTTTGGTTTTTGTCATTCTTATCATCATTGATGTGTTGTAGAGTAATTTCATTTGGGGTTATTTTAATTGGGACCTTTCAGTGTCCCTTTTGGGTCTATGTACCTACACTAGTTTCTGGGAATATTTCAACTATGATTTCTTTGACTAAATTACAACACCCTCCTTTTCCTCAGGAACTCTGGTTATTCTTATATTGTTCCTCTTGAATGCAAGTGTTTTTCATTATTTTAAAATATTTATTCAAGCTTCTGCTGTTTTTCAGAGATTTCCTTCATCTCATCTTGGAGTTTGATGACCTTATCCTCAGATGCTCTTATTCTGTTTCAAGACCCTCCACTGAGTTTTTATTTTACCTACCAAACTGTTCAGTTCTGTAACTTCTAAATGTAGTTTTCTCATTTCTTCTTTCATTCATTCCTGTGCATTGACTACCTGCAACATTGTTTCTTTGAGCTCATTAGGCATCCTCAAATGATATCTCTGAAGTCCTTACATGAAAGATTATAGACGTGGTTAGTATTGGGAGAGACTTACTGACTACTATATTTGTTGAATGACTGAGCTTGGTGTAGTTCTACACTGTTTTTCATTGCTTCTGCTGCAGTCTGGGCATGAGTTTATGTGATTTACCATGGCGCCACTACCAAGGTGATCTCTGAGGGGATCAGATTCTCTCTTTCTTCCCTACTATATCTATCCCAGCTAATTTTATTGTTAATAAATAATTGCTTAGAGATTTTTTGTTTTATAGCACTCTGGGGAAAACTTTCAATGTCCTTGGTCTTTCCCTTCTTCTCTTTGTAATTTAGGGTTTCATGATTTCTTACTACCACAACTGCATTTGTGGATTTTTCTGAGAGTACCTGATTGGAACTATGTTCGTGTTCATATAGCATAGTATTGCTGAGGGTAGTAAATCCACTCTAGGTTCTGTAAATTTACAGTCTTAATGTGTGTTCCCTGTGAGATGTGGAGGTGGGAAGTATCACATGGGTACTAATGTGGCTGCATGTTACCAAGATTCCTGAAAAAGGATCCTGTTGCTCTGGTGGGCACAGGTAAATAACAGGGTCCTTTGTGGTCCCCAAAGCCCTAAGTTGGAATTTTTAAATTAGGAAAAATACAGCATGGAAATGGAATTTTGGTGCTCTCTCTCAGCTCATCACAAAGTGCTATCCTGCTGGATCTTGCTTTAATGGCACTCAGAGTAGGATGTGGGGAGGAAGGCAGTTTCTCATTACTCTCCTTAGAACAAATATCTACTTAATGCCCACTGTATATGGACACTATGCTTAGTGCTATAATTAATGTACATCTATGAATATAATAATATGTATATAAAAAGGGTAAAGTATTACTTACTACTCTTCTACCTTGAGGTGTCTTTTGCTGAAAGATGTCAATTTTTAATTTAATGCTATTACTTTTTCTCTAGTTAATTAAAATTTATTACCTAATCTTCAGGTATATTGTGCATAGTCTCACAGTAAGAAAATAAAACTATAGTTTTCAGTTATAACCCAGATTCTCCAAAATAATTCAACTAGAGACATTGTATGAAACTAAGAAAACAAACACAGCTGCCATCAGAAGGAGCAATATTGTTTAGTGTTTATAAGACAGAATAATCTCATCCAATATTTATTTAAAAATCATAGCACAGTGTCTGCTACATCATAACGGATAAATATTATCATCTATTATCATTTATAAAAGTGAAATAACTTTCCTTTCATAAAATTTAATACCTTTATTTAGTTAACAAGCACAGACACCTTGTTTATTTAAATTATTTTTGTCCTGGACTCTGTGTTTTATTTAGCTGTTTAAATCTGTCATTAAAAATCACATAAATAAACATTAGTAATGAAAATAAAAATTCATGTTAGCAGAAAATCATAATCCTTGAAGCTCAAGTCATGTAAAGTGCAATGACATGAATGTGCAAAATTATTTTAAGATATTTGAGACCATAAATTGTCTATGTCGAATTAATCAAAGACAAAAATATGATTTTCACAGAATTATGAGGTTACTATAATAAGCTAAGAGAATATGAAAAATATAAGCATATCAATTTGGTTGTTCAGTGATTCTAATATGGAAACTTAATATTTGGGCATATTTTGCTAAATAATGAGCCCTTTCACTTGGGAAAGTTATATTATAGTTACACATAGGAAGGTAAATGTAGCCAGCTACAACAGTGAAATTTCTTGAAGGTATATGGAATGATGTTGACATGATAGATTTTTTTCTCTTAATGAGTTATTTTGATTTTTAAAATCATATTTGATCTTGTGATTTTATATATCTTCCAGGTTGGTGAATATATAGATACCCCACAAGAGCAATAGGGCATGAGCAGTAAAATCAGATATATTCATGATAAATATTAATAAAGACTTCTTTTATTTTATTTCATTTATTGAGAGGGGGGCTGGAGCAATAGCACAGTGGGTAGGGCGATTGCTTTGCACGCAGCCAACATAGCCGACCCGAGTTCGATTCCTCCACCCCTCTGGAGAGCCTGGCAAGCTACCGAGAGCATCGCGCCCGCACGGCAAAGCCTGGCAAGCTACCTGTGGCGTATTCGATATGCTAAATACAGTAACAACAAAGTCTCACAATGGAGACGTTACTGGGCCCGCTCGAGCAAATCGATGAACAACGAGAGGACTGTGACAGTGACAGTTATTGAGAGGGAGTTTACTGCCAATCTCCAAAAATCCAGGAAAAACTCAACTGTCAATATCTAACTCCACAACTTCAGTTTAGTTGTTTAAATTACTGATCATAATTTGGAAAGAATGTGCTAGTGATTATTACAATGAACTTGAGGAAAGACTGGTTATACTCTTTTTGGCTTACTTAACCATTCTTGGTTGGCTCCTTTAAAAACCAAGCTTGTAAGAAAATTCTTTGGCAAAAGAAACATGGGCTAAAACTAAATGACAGCTGAGTGGGAAAAATATTTGCACTCAACATTTCAGAAAGATAGCTGATATCCAGGATATATAAGTACTCACAAAGATCAATAAAAAAAAAACAATCAGTAGAACTCATAAAAATGGAGAGAGAAAATGAACAGATACTTTCCTGAGAAAGAACAACAGGCATATGGAAAATGTTGATCATCACTTATTATTATGGAAATTCAATTCAAGATAATAAGATACGACATTACACCATTGATAATGGCACAGATGAAAAATAATGGCAACAATATGTTGGCAGGGATTTGGTGAAAAAGGAACCCTTTCCACTACTGATAAGAATGTTGTCCGCTCCAACCACTATGGAAAACAGTATTGAGGGTTCTCAGTAAAGTCAGAATTGATGTCCTAGTAATTCAAATTTGGACTCTCTAACCCCAGAGCAGAAAACCTTTCATTCAAAAGGACATATGCACACCACTACTCATTGCAGCACTCAGTATAATAGCTAAGATTTGAAATCAACCTAGATATCCTAGATATGCAAGGAGATATAAGTGGATCGTGAGGATGTGATATATAAATATAAATATATATATATATATATACACACACACAATGAAATACATAGCTGTAAGGAAAGATGGAATCATGCAATTTGCAGCAACATGGATGGAACTAGAAGATACTTTAAATGAAGTCACTTAATCACTTAATCACTTAACTTCCCATTAGTCATCAATTTGCTTGAGCGGGCGCCAGTAACGTCTCCATTTGTCCCTGTCGCATGCTAGTGTAGCCCAATGGCGTCTGTTCGCTCTAGGAACATGAAGAGCCTCAAACCGATCATTCATGATCTTGATGAAGAATTCTGACCATCTGGTAGGTGGGCAGCCACGCGGTCTTTTGACATCCTGTGGAATCCAGTCGGTAACAGCTCTAGTCCAGCGGTCGTCTTTAAAACTCATGACATGACCAGCCCATCTGATTTTTGACACCTTGGCAAACGAGACAGCATCCCTAATTCTTGATCGTTGATGGATGTTGGAAGTCCGGATTCTTTCTCTCATTTGAGTGAAACGTGATATTCCAAGCATAGCTCTTTCAATTCTTCTTTGGGAGACCTGAATAGCGTTCTCATCCTGTTTGCGTAGGGCCCAGGTCTCTGAGGCATATGTTAATGCAGGAAGAACAGTGGAATCAAAGAGATGTGCCCGGAGCCGGAGGTTCTTCATTCTCTTAGCTATTTCTTCGATGCTCTTGAAGGCGTTCCAAGCCGCTCTCTTCCTCCTGCGCAGCTCAGGTGCCAGGTCATTTGTCATGTTGACTTCTCGACCTAGGTACACATAACTGTTGCATTCAGAGATGGTCGTTCCGTTGAGAGCGAATGGGGTGTGGAAAGGTAGGACTACAGCTGAATCTTATGAAGACAATGTTTATGAGAAACAGCCTCGTTCCTGACGCCCCATTACTTTAAATGAAGTAAGCCAGAAAAAAAGTATAAACACAGGATTTATCACTTATATGTGCTGGTTAGAATAACTTAATAAGAGAACACAATGTTTTTATTATTATTATTATTATTAGTGAAACACCATAAGGTACAGTTATAGAACTTACAAATTTTTATGCTTGGGTTTCAATTATATAATGTTCGAGTACCCATCCCTTCACCAGTGCCCATTTTCCACCACCACTGATCCCAGTATCCCTCGCACCCCCTTCCTCCCCTTCGCCATCCCACCATGCCTCTGTGGCAGGGTATTCCTTTTGTTCTCCCTCTCCTTTTGGGTTCTGTGGTTGGCAAAAGAGGCATTGAGTGGCAATCATGTCCGGTCTATAGTCTACTTTCAGCATGCATCTCCCATCCTGGGAGGATCCTCCCAACACCCTTTATTTGGTGCTCCTTTCTCTATCATAGCTGCCTTTTCCCCTGGCTATTGTGGCTGGCCTCCAAGCCACGGAGTGAACCTCCTGGTACTTATCTCGGCTATTCTTAGGTGTTAGTCTCCTATTTTGTTACTTTATGTTCCCCAGATGAATGCAATCTTTCTATGTCTGTCCCTCTTTTTCTGACTCATTTCACTTATTAGCATGATACTTTCCATGTAGTACCACTGTATGTAAATTTCATGACTTCATCTTTTCTAACAGCTACATAGTACTCCATTGTGTAGATGTACCAAAGTTTCTTTAACCAGTCATCTCTTCTCAGGCACTCAGGTTTTTTCCCAGATTCTAGCTATTGTAAACAGTGCTGCAAATAACAAACAAGTGCAGATGTCACTTTGACTACACTTTTTTGCCTCTCTGGGATATATTTCCAGGACTGGTATTGCTGGGTCAAATGGGAGTCAATTTCTAATGTATTGAGAATTGTCCATACTGTTTTCCAAAAGGGCTGAACCAGTCGGCATTCCCACCAGCAGTGGAGGAGGGTCCCTTTCTCGCCACATCCGCGCCAACACTGGTTGCTTTTGTTCTTCTGGATGTGGGCCAGAAATCAAGCTCTCACTATTCGCAGATGATATGATACTATACATATAGAACCCTAAAACCTCTACCAAGTAATTCCTAGAAACAATAGACTTGTATAGTAAAGTTGCAGGCTATAAAATCAATGCCCAAAAGTCCATGGCTTTCCTATATGTAAATAGTGAGAGAGAAGAAAGTGACATGAAAAAAAACCAATCCCATTCACAATTGTGCCCCAGAAAAATCAAGTACCTAGGAATCAGCTTGACTAAGGAAGTAAAGAACCTGTACAAAGAAAACTACAACACACTACTTCAGGAAATAAAATAGGACACGAGAAAATGGAAAGATATCCCCTGCTCATGGATCGAGAGAATTAACATTGTCAAAATGACAATACTTCCCAAAGCATTGTACAAATTCAATACGATCCCTATAATGATACCCATGACATTCTTCAAATAAATGGAGCAAACACTCCTGAAATTCATATGTAACAATAAGCCCCCACGAATATCTAAAGCAATTCTTCGAAAAAGAAAATGGGAGGAATCAACCTCCCTAACTTCAAACTCTACTACAAATCAATACTAATTTAAACAGCATGGTACTGGAACAAAAGCAGAACAGCCCAGTAACGTCTCCATTGTGAGACTTTGTTGTTACTGTGTTTGGTATATCAAATATGTCATGAGTAGCTTGCCAGGCTTTGCCATGCGGGCGAGATACTCTTGGTAGCTTGCCGGGCTCTCCGAGAGGGGTGAAGGAATTGAACTCAGGTCAGCCTTGTCAGCCGCGTGCAAGGCCAACGCCCTACCTGCTGTGCTATCACTCCAGCTCATGGAATGCAACTCAAGTATTAAAACTCAGATATGATTGAGGAATGGAAAAAAAGTGTTCAGTAATATTAAAAGATTAATATCAAGATATGAAAGTAATAGAACAAATCTTCATTTAGACCCTTCTTATAGTATTTTGTCTTTAGGATTTCAAATGTCTCTGAAGACTACATATTTTCTCTACTTGGCACACATCTCATGTCAGACTAACTAGGCACTTGAACCAAAATAAAACAATGAAGTGACTCCAATAAGAAACAGAAAATCCTTGACTTGAGAAACTTAACTTTAAAATATATTAAGTCAAGCTGACCTTCAAAAGAAGATGCAACTTCAAATGAAAGTAATTCTATAGTTAGTACAATTCAAATAATTTAGTTTTTCTACAGAAAAAATAAAGAAAGCCATATGGTAATAATGAATAATTCAGTATTGATCTACTGATTTTACTTATATTTAGCATCTGCATTCAAAAAATTTATGTAAATTACCTGTTTGCCTTTATTATATATAGACACAAGTGAAATGAAATTCAAAATGTTGTGGTGGTTTGGCCATTCATTTAAATTCCTTTCAAATTGAAAAATATATACTCCAAATTAAAAAAAATGTGGCAGTTTGTAATTAACTTTATTGTTATTTCACTTTTTATTTTTTTATTTTGCTTTTTAAAAGTTTGACATAAATACATCTGTGAACTAGAAACACTTAAAATTGATATAAATATTTTTCTACAGGTGATAATTCAGGACGATGGCCCTGAAAAATTGGACCCCAAATATTTTGGAGAGTTGCTTGCTGATCTAAGTCGCAAAAATACAGATCTATACCACTGCTTATTAGAACATTTGCAGAAAATTGGAGGAAGGTATTGTAAATACATAATTTTTATGTCACTATCAATATCTTATAATATTTTAAAATTCTCTTTCCCTCTGCCCTCTTACCGCTGTTGTAGATATAATGAACAGTGTGCTCAATATATATACACAAACAAGCTTTAGTGTATACACACTCACTTATGGTGCTCAGATGGTATCACACACTTTTGGTAGAGATGTTTGCACATGTGCTCCACAGTGATTATATTCTTTAGTATATGCTCACTGGGTATCCCACTTTTAAACCAAATCACACACAATTGGCTGAAATACATCCAAGAGGTCACGTACTTTGTTATGGTACTTGGAGTACCGAACAGCAGAGCTCCTGGAACCACTTCATATGTGGGGCGATCAAACTTGCAGCTTCACACTTGCAAGACTTCTGCTTTTTCCACTGATCCATCCTCAGTCCCTCTATACTCCAGTATCTAGGGAGTGTGATTTAGGCCACACATGCTGGTACTCAGAGATAATAACTTTACTTCTGACAGTACTGGAGGGACCATATACAGTTTTAAGAATGAACCAGTGTCACATATAAGGCACATGTAAGGCACATGTGTATGCCACATATAAAGGCATGCACCACACCTTCTTTGTTGTTTTTCCAACCCCATCTCTCTATTATTTCTAGTTGATTTATTCTGAATAGCTGTTTTAAGTTCTAAGCAAAATTCTAATACTTTTAGTGGGGAAACATGAAGCACAAGTAAATCTGAGTAAATGTCTCCATTTAAGAGATAATATACTCCACAAAGGTCATCAAAATATCACATAAACATCTCTAAAAATTGCAAAGTATTAAATTTAATTCCAAGAGTATCGAAAATGCAAAAATATAAATAAATTAAAAGGAAACTTTTTAATGCACGGTCATGGTCCTCCCGTTGTTCATCGATTTGCTCGAGTGGGCCCAGTAACGTCTCCATCATGAGACTTGTTACTGTGTTTGGTATATCGAGTACATCACGGGTAGCTTGCCAGGCTTTGCTGTACAGGTGAGATACTCTCGGGAGCTTGCCGGGCTCTCCGAGAGGGGCTGAGGAATCGAACTCGGGTCGGCCATGTTGGCCGCTTGCAAGGCAAACACCCTACCCACTGTGCTATCGCTCTAGTCCCAAAAGGAAACTAATGACTTTATTAATAAACACTCCAGAATTGAGAATGCTTATAAAAGTTTGTCAAAGTTTTGTTTCTGATCATATTATGAAAATAAAAATTATCCACAGAAAGAAAACCAAAAATACTTCAAATTCATATTCTCTAAACATGATGGTTTTCAACAGCTACTTGGTCAATAAAGAAACGAAACAAGAAATTAAAAACACTTTAAAACAAAAGAAGGGACTGGAGTAATAATAAAGCAGGTAGGGCGTTTGCCTTGCACGTGGCCAACCCAGGTTCGATTCCCAGCATCCCATATGGTTCCCTGAGCACCGCCAGGGGTAATTCCTGAGCGCAGAGCCAGGAGTAACCCCTGTGCATTGCTGAGTGTGACCCAAAAAGCAAAATAAAAATAAAAGTAAAACAAAAGAAAATTTAAATAGTTATCAGGAACTATAAGGAACACAAAAGTTGTATTGAGAAGGAATTTTATATTGTCACTTTTTATGGAGCAAGAAAAATAATAAATAAAAATTTAATTATGTAACTAAATCATTTGGAAAAAGAACAATAAAACAAATGCAAAATTTAATAAAGGAATGAATAATCATAATGTAAAAATAAATGAGATACAAAAAATCAATGAAACTAAGACCTGTATTTTTTAAAACCATGAACAAGTTAGATTAGTAAACACCAGAATAAGATGAAAAAGTAAAGCAAAAAAGTAAAAGCCCTCCCGGTGATCATCAATTTGCTTGAGCGGGCCCAGTAACGTCTCCATTGGAGACTTTGTTTTTACTGTGTTTGGCATATCGAATATGTCACGGGGAGCTTGCCAGGCTCTGCCGTGCGGGTGAGATACTCTAGTAAAAAGATAAAACTCAAGTCAATAAATAATTAAAGAGAAGTAATCACAACAGGTAACAGAAATACAAAGGATAATAAGAGACTATTATGAATAACTGTATGCCAATTAATTTGATAATCTTGAAGAAATGAATAAAATTTTAATAAAATACACCCCTTCAAGATTGAACTCAGAAGTAATTGAAAACATTAATCAACATTAATGAATTAGAAATACAGTAATTAGATCAAAAATAAAATCAGGCCAGTCCTCCAGTAGCTACAAAGATCAGCTTATGGAAAAGCTATTGAAAATATCATATAACTAAAATGTACAGTCACTGTCAAAGTCAGTCATACTGTAATGTCACATAATCTCAGAAGACATTATTGTTAACCCTGTGACAGAAGCCAGGAAAGCTATGCATTAATATTATATCAGCTATAGAGCATTTTCGACCACAAGTGGTGCAGACCACAAATAATACTGTATCATGCTGTAATCCATGTACAGGAAAAAAAAGAACCATGGGCATAAAACTGATCTTTAAAATGTTTAAGCAATTCATTGTTTTCTTTCTTTCTTTCTTTCTTTCTTTCTTTCTTTCTTTCTTTCTTCCCTTTCTTTCTCTTTCTTTCTTTCTTTCTTTCTTTCTTCCCTTTCTTTCTTTCTTTCTTTCTTTCTTTCTTTCTTTCTTTCTTCATCAGATAACGTTTATTGATACACATGGGGAACTTCTACATCTATCCACAAGAGGACTAGTGCTAATGGATGATACTAACAACACGTGTAATACACTAGTTTTCTTAATTATGTATCTTTTATCATTTGCATATTGTTTATGAACTGTCTTTTGTCAAACACCATATTAGTTTTGAATTGTTAATTTGGATTATAAATTGTTGCTATTACTATGTATAAAAATAAGATAAAATAATTAGAATACTAGCATTCTTATGTAATATATACATTTGTATGGCAACATATACATTTTCAATTCATGCATTCTAACATTGATGATACTTTTTCATTTATGCAGTAAACAGGACTTTGAATCTACAGATGAGGTAAGAACTAAAACCACTGAAAATTTAATTGTTTGAATAACAAGTAGATTATTACATTTGACTAGTGAAAGAAATGATCTATGTGTATTTACAATGATATAATCATTTAGTATCTTTTAATGTCTGCAAAACAAATACTCATTTACACAAAAACTTATGTCATTTTATTATTTAAAAGTTTTGCTTTCCGGTAGAAATGACATCTGTACCTATATGTTCATTGCAGCACTGTTCACAATAGCCAAAATCTGGAAACAAACCAAGTGCCCTAGAACAGATGACTGGTTAAAGAAACTTTAGTACATCTACACAATGGAATATTGTGCAGCTGTAAGGAGAGATGAAGTCATGAAATTTGCTTATAAATGGATAGACATGGAGAGTATCATGTTAAGTGAAATGAATCAGAAAGAGATGGACAGCCATAGAAAGATTGCACTCATTTGTGGGTATAGAGTAACATAACATGAGGCTGACACCCAGGGACAGTAGATACAAGGGCCAGGAGGATTGCTCCATAACTGGAAGCCTGTCTCATGAGTGGAAGGGAGAAGGCAGCTGGAATAGAGAAGGGATCACTAAGAAAATGATGACTGGAGGAATTGGTCGGGATGGGAGATGTGTGCTTAAAGTAGATAATGGACCAAACATGATGACCTCTCAGTGTCTGTATTGATAACCATAATGCCCCAAAGTAGAGAGAGAGTATGGGGAATATTGGCTGTCATGGAGGCAAGGGGAGGGTGGGAAAGGGGGGGTATACTAGGTATATTGGTGGTGGGGAATGTGCACTGGTGGAGGGATGGGTGTTTGATCATTGTGTGATTGTAACCCAAACATGAAAGTTTGCAACTCTCACAGTGATTCAACAATTTTTTTTTTAAAAAATTGCTTTCAGAAAATTTAAACTTTCATTTACCACATACATACACTGATTTGGAAAACTGAACTATATATAAAATAAATAAGTGAAAAATTTATTTAATTTTACACTTTTCCAGAGGTCTTGCAATTTCTCACTTGTTCTCTCTTCGTTATTGAGGCACTATGGTTCGCAATATTGCTAATGGTGGTTTTTGTGTGGTTCGCAATATTGCTAATGGTGGTTTTTGTGTATACCTGTCTATTAAATTTATTTTGATATTTTCAAAAACCTTGTATATTCCATGAGATACAGCCAGCAACTTTAAGTAATTTATTAAAATTTTCAAGTGTTCTTTTATAGATGCATATTTTGACATTAACACTTAACAAAATATATCATCAAATAAGAAATAACTTAGAGCAATAAACAAGTATACCTCTTTTGTGTTACCTTTTATTTTGAGAGGTTGGGGGCAGTGCTCAGAGCTTTATCCTGGCTCTGTGCTCAGGGGTCACTGCTGGAGGATTCCAAGGACCATATGCAGTGCTGAAGATCATACTTGTTTGCCTCATGCTTGTCTGTCATATGCAGGACAAGTGACTTTGCCTTTGTAATTTCTCTGTGGTGCCTCTTTTGTATTAACAACAATTTTCAATGTATTTATACACTATATTTATTAAAATAGTTCAGTGAATCTGAAATTTTCTTTTAGAAGTACTCACCTCAGAGGCCAGAGAGAATGGAGAGGGTAAGGTGCTGGCCTTGCACACACCTAACTCTGATTTGTGCCCTGTCATCCTATACGGTCCCCCTTGCGCCTCTAGGAGTAATTTCAGAACTCAGCGCCAGGAGTAACCCCTGAACACCACCAGGTGTGACCCAAAGACCCATCCCAAAAAAGTACTGATTTAAACATCTCACTTAAAATTAGTTGAAGCTACTCTTTTGCTGTAGCAGTATTATATTTCAAAAGTTACCAAAGTTCTATATAAATTATAAATAAACCACTAGTTTTATTTTCCCAGATTCTTATTTTAAAGATCATCTCATAAAATGTCATATTTTAGAGGGGGGGATAAAAGTGCCTGCCTTAGAGGCAGGCGGTGGGGGTGGGGGATGGGAAGGAAACTGGGGGCATTGGTAGTGGGAAATATGTGCTGATGAAGGGACAGGTGTTGGAAAATTGTAGACTGAAACCCAATCATGAACAACTTTGTAGCTGTGTATCACACTGTGATTCAATTTTTAAAAATCCAATAGAAAGAAATGTGACTTTATCTTCCAAGGCCATTTTTATTTTATAAGGCTTCTTTAGACACTCTCAATGGCTTATTCACACACCAGCTAAGTAGCACTGGAGAAATGTTTCAGTGGATTCTTGGTTAATCAGAACAGGATGGAAGAGAAGGTAGACATGTCATGAGCAGAGCAGCACAGAGAAAGAAAGAAAGAAAGAAAGAAAGAAAGAAAGAAAGAAAGAAAGAAAGAAAGAAAGAAAATGTTTTTTTTTTAATGTAGGAGTACTGCTATTTATTCAGCCACTGATTAGCTGATTGAATTGGGCATGAACTCCACTTACTTTTTTTTCATAATTTTATTTATTTTTTTCTTCTTATATTTATCTATTGAATAACTGTGGGAAAAGTTACAAAGCTTTCAGGTTTAAGTCTCAGTCATATAATGATCAAACACCTTTCCCTTCACCAGTACTCATTTTTTAACCACCAAGAACCCCAATATACCCCCCTCCCACCCCTCCCAATGCCTGTGAGGCAGATGATTTCTACTTAACTCTTCTCTATATTGATTACATTAATTATTTTGACAAAAGATGCACCACCATTGTTCAGAATCCCCCCCCAACAATCAGAATTGCTGAAAAGGCATTGTGAAATACTTTGTTTTCTATAGTTGGTTATGAGAATCATATAATGATTTTAGATTACTGCAAAGAGCCAGATAATTAAGAGATTGGTTTCTGTACGTCTGGTGTTATGGCTGTGCTGGAGAGCCGCTCATGGGTGGCAACTCGTGACCTCGGTAGGGCGTGAAGGACGAGACAGTACCACCTCCCTTCCCATGAGACTGCAGTTGCCCGGTCACCGCTGCCTCATACCTGGCTTTCCAATAAGCTCTGAGGTGGTGGTCACCTTGCTGCCGTGGGGCGGGGGGGAGGCGGAAGGGAGCAACACCCTTTCCCTCCGGAAAAGCGTGACACTGTAGTTTAATGAATGGTCCGTTCACTTTTCTGCTGCAAGTTGCCGGGCTCTAGATTAAGTTCTTTTGCCTCTGGAGCCATGGCCGTCCCGGAGAGGCGCTCGTGAAGGGCAACTCGTGACCTTAGTAGGGCATGAAGGATGAGCCGGTACCACCGCACTTCCCATGAGACTGCAGTTGCCCCGTCACCGCCGGCCATAAATGGCTTTCCAATAAGCTCTGAGGAGGCAGCCACCTTGTATGTGGTCCAAATTCATTTCTGCCAAAAGCCGCTGGGTTTCGAGATTTGTTTCTGAGTCTCTGGGATCATGGCCGTTAAGCAGCTTGATCAGGAGCCAGAGAGGCCATTTGTAGGCGGCAACTCGGGGTCTCGTTGGGATGGGGAGGAAAGGGCCGGTTCCACCCCCATCTGGTGAGGCCCCGCGTGTCTCATCACTGCAGGCCCAAATCTGACTGTCTAGTGGCCTCTGGAGGACGGCGGTCACCAGGCCGCCAAGGGGAACAGGCTAAGGCACGAAACCTATTCCCACCTGGAGTGACCCAGTTCCAGTAACCTACTGCAGGAACAGGACACATTTCTGCCAAAAGCCTTTCGGTTCCTAGATTCCTTTCTGAGTCTCTGGGATCATGGCCATTAAGCAGTTCGATCAGGAACCAGAGATGCCATGCTTCCAATTATATAGCTGGGCCGGAAGTGGCTTGTGAGTGTGTCTCCCACATACATAACTTTTGGCCGTTTACTTTCTTGGTAAACTTTGCCCCAAGATTTAGGGGTCTGGCCAAAGGCACAGCAGTAATTTTGGGGTATCTGCAACTCTGACGGTGCCATCAGGCTGCTGATGCACTCGCCTCACAGGTACAGACTGACGTGCTGGTGGCAACATATCCCCTTAAATAAAATGTTTCTATCTACAATCCAACAAAATTTTAGTTGTTGAAAGATGGACTGAAATTTAGCATTTAATGATATTTAAGATACTATTATTTTGGTTTTTAATTTGCTCTTTAAAATAAAATTTAACATCTGTTTGGTTGCACAAAGTTTTGTCTAAAATTCCTGATTTATGTAGTATTATGTCTAAAATTTTATGTCTAAAATTCCATGGTGTATATAGTATAACAATTTTAAATTAAATCTAATAAACCTAGAAAGTTTGTAGCAACTAAATAAACCTATAATTTTTTTCTAAGAAACATAGAAGTTTGTAGCAACTATTAAAATTACCTTTTAGTTAAAAAATAAATCTATTAATATAAAACTTAAAATATTAATGTGTACCTACTCAATTGATAATTCTCTTTATTTTACAGTCAGAAGACATTGAATCACTGATTCCTAAAGGATTGTCAGAGTTCACAAAACAGCAAATTCGTTATATTTTGCAGGTGAGATGGGGTTAGAAGTTGGCATGAAATCAATACTAACAAATATCTAGTCTCGAATGCTTCCTTTAATTAAAAACAGGAAGCTCCAAATGAACATTATGTTTCACATGACTTTATTACACTTTTACTAAACAAAAGTTGTATTATGGCTTAATCAGATTACTAGTATTGAGTGGATGGTATTCAGGAAAGCATTCTAAAGAGGTTTTCTTGTTTTTTATTTTAATTTTTTAATTTTTTAATGAATCACCGTGAGGTACAGTTACAGACTTAAAAAATGTTGTCCTTATGTTTCAGTCATACAACGATCGAATACACATCTCTCCACCAGTGCCCATTCTCCACCACCAACGTTCCTACTATTCATCCCACCATCCTCACTCTACCCACCTCCACCTCTGTGGCATGCGCATTTCCTTTTACTCTCTCTCTTTCTTTGGGTGTTGTGGTTTTCAAGGCATTAAGTGACCACCATATTCGGTCTGTAGTCTACTTTCAGCACACATCTCCCATCCTGAGCAGGCCCTGCAAGCATCCTTGACTTGATGGTTCCTTCTCTATCTGAGCTACCTTTTTCCCCCGCTGCACGTGAGGTGGGCTTCCAAGTCATGGAGCAATCCTCCTGGTCCTTATCTCTACTATCCTTGGTTGTTAGTCTCCTATTCTTTTATTTTATATTCCACAAATGAGTGCAGTCCTTCTAAGTGAGTCCCTCTCTTTCTGACTCATTTATTTCACTTAGCAGGATACTCTCCATGTTCATTTACTTATATGAAAATTTCATGACTTCATCTTTTCTAATAGCTCCATAGTATTCCATTGTGTAGATGTACCAAGGTTACTTTAACCAATCATCTGTTCTCGGACACTCGGGTTTTTTCCAGATTCCGGGATTTTCTATGCAATTGGAAACTATTTTATACACAGTGCTGTAGCATGACCTGACTCTAACTTACAACTTTGCTTTCCTCACCTTTCTTCTGACAATGAGAGATGTGAAGGCCAAGGCCTTGTTTTTTTTTTAATTTTATTTTCATAAAGTTGTTCACAAAAATTGATTACATTCAATATTTTGAACCAATCCCAACACCCTTACACCTTCCCACCACCATTATTTTGAATTGTCCCACCACCACTCAAGCCTGCCCCACAGGTAGATGCTAGAAAATTTATTTTTTATTGCTTGTTATGAATAGCATGAGATGTTGAGTGGCCACTTTCATGGCCAATGCGCTCCTGGAATTCTAAAATTTTAAAGATTTGGGGTCTTGAGAAAACTCTGCAGCGAGCTTCTTGGTTCCGAGATTCATTTCAGTCTCTGGATCATGGCTCTTAATGTGCATAAACGGCACCTAGATGCAGTTCGTGGGCATGACAGCCGGGACCCAATAGGGGCAGGGAGATGGGAAGGAGTGGCCCATCTCTGTTTCCTTGAGCCAAGACCTTGTTTTTATCTGAATAAGGATGGCTCGAGGCCAGAAGGGAAGTAAATATTCATTCAACAAATGAAAATACCATAGATCAAGATAAGTTCTAAGGAAATTCTGATTAAAAATTAGAGTACACAGTGGGCCAGGGATGATGATTGTGACTTAGTGGTAGAACACAACCCTTGTTTGAGGTTCTAGATTCAATTTAGTACCATGGGGGGGAATCTACATATATTTTCAAGAAAAAATTATAAAGAAAATATCATTTTCTCTAGTGAGGCCTTCTCATTTGTTCTCAAAAATTCATTTATTACAGCACAGCGGGTAGGGTGCTTGCCTTGCACACGGCCGACCAGGCCGACCAGAGTTCGATTCCTCCGCCCCTCTCAGAGAGCCAGGCAAGCTACCTAGCGTATCTCGCCCCCACAGCAAAGCCTAGCAAGCTACACGTGACATATTCGATATGCCAAACCACAGTAACAATAAGTCTCACAATGTTACTGGGCCCGCTTGAGCTAATCGATAAATAATGGGAGGACAGTGACAGTGATATATATATATATATATATATATATATATATATATATATATACATACTATAGTACTATTATAAATATATAGTAGTGTAAGACACCATATAAATGGCCCAGCTTCACAGACTCACGCCTAATCTCAGAAGAGAATTTCAGCTGATGAATGTCACAGGTATATGGTCTTCTGGCTGAAAACTCTGGGGCCTCCTAAGAAAGGGATGGGCCAAGAACCATCCCAGTTCTAAAGAGTCTGGAAGTCCAGAAGTGTACAGATATATATGTGCCCATGCTCTACCCCCAAATTCCACAATTCTGACAGGCCAGTGGGAGCACAGCAAAATAAATGGGAAAGTAGCATAGAAGTCAACTAAGCTCAAAAATTAAAAACAATAACATAGAAAGCTCAAGTAGAGATAAACTGTCCAGTAAATAAAAACTGTCCAGACAATGACTTTAATTAGCCCATTGTGAAACATAACAATTTTCACAAACTTTATTTTACTGAACTATTTTTTGATAATTCCATTTATGATTTTGTTGTAACAAGCAATATAAAATAAATTATTTTGTGCTTTCTAATGTAGCATGCCTGGGGTGGGGAGTGGGAAACTGTGGACAATGCTGGAGGAAAGGTCACACTGGCAGAGAGAATATTGTTGGAGCTCTGAATGCCCAAAACAATTGTATTATGAACAACTTTGTAAACTGTGATGTTTAAATAAAAATTTCAAAGGAGCTAGTAGTATGGTTAGCACATATTTCTGCAGAATCTCTCTAATCAAGGATAAATCCAAGGTGTTATTTGTTGTTGTGAGCTGTCTGTAGAAAGTTCATTTGATCAAAAGAGAAACAAAAAATTATCTTGAGGATAATGAAATAGACAAGCTCTTTTATCCTATTGATTGCAACAAAAGTAGTATTGATAAAATTTATCTATTTAGATTAATATTGATAAACATTGAAAATTTAATATTGAACTGTACATCAAGTAAAACCAGAGAAAGAAGAACTAATGTAACTAAAAGGCAATAGGAGAAAGGAAATAATTCAAAGAGGGGATATATGAAATGTCAAACATAACATTACCAAAAAAGATCAAAGAAACTAAGTTTTTTTTATAGATTTTTTAAATACTCAAAGTGAATAAGTCTCAGATGTTCTATCTAAATTCTGGTAAAAAAATTTTAAATGAAAGAAGTTAATTACAGCTAATAATGCAGAAATACGAAGAGTCATGAAACCAATGTAAACATCTGGATGCAAACAAGTTGGACAGCATGGAAGAAATGGACAAATCTTTATAATTTAGCAACCATCCAAAACTGAACCAGAAATAAATAAAAAGATTTAACATACATATTTCAAGTACAGAAATCAAAATAATAGCCAAATATCCCTAAAAGAAAGTTCATGGTAGCAGATGGTCTTCACTGATACTGTAAATTCTATGGAGCTTTCTTTTCTAGGCTTTCTTCATCTGAAAAATTAATCATAATTTTTTGTTTACTATACAATTAACAATGCTTTCTCATGAACATAGCCCCACCACATTTTTATCATCAGTATACTTGTCTTCTCCCCCAAAGGAACCCAGCCCCACTTCCTCTTATCCCAAAATTCAACTATGTGTGTCAGTCCTCTCATCCTGTTGCCTTTGGATGTTTGTTGCTACCTTGCCATGTATCTCAAAGTTCCAAATATGAGAGAAATCATTCTGTAACTCTGTCCCTTTCCTCTAACTGACTTCACTGAGCATGATAACCTCTACTTTCATCCATATTCCTGAAAATTACATGAGGTTGTTGTTATAGCCATATATATTCCACTTTGGGGAGGATAGTACATAAACTGGTTGGCTGCGGTCAGGAAGGAGATATGCATATGAGCTGCTCTGCTCTGAGAGATCAACAGACTTCTGTTTATGAAGGAACAGCTTGCTATAAGTGAGATGTGGGTCAGTTAGAAGCAAGGTCGCTTAACTTATTTCTCTGCTCTGAGCTATCTCAAATGTTTGCCGAGAGTGGATGATATTACTCTCAGATTTTTCCCTGAGGTGGGGATATAGTTGATATGATGGTCCAGATCAAAAAATGATATCCATATTGTAAGATATCATCTACAATGTAAAAGGTCTGGAGGAAATGGGCACTCTAATGGATGGTGTGGCTTGGAACTTTGTACCCATAATAATAGTATTGTTAATAATGGAGCTTAAAATTAAAGAATAAAATAAAAAGAAGTCTCCAGAATTGTTCAGCACTTGACTCAGACCTCTGTTTAGGCCCTATAGTTTATTCTCTTATGATCTCATGCTCAACACAGACAACCTTGGTTTGATCCTTAGCACCTCGTATGGTCCCCCAAGCCCCACCATGAGTGATTCTTGAGTAGAGACCCAGGAGTAAGCCCTGAGCACCACCTGGTGTGACCCAAACAACAAAGTTGCATCTCTCCATTATACTTTCTTTTTTTGTTGTTTATTAAAAAAATTATTGAAGGTTGAATGCTCTTCTCTTCTAGTTGTAATAGATTAAAAGTAAACTGTATTATTCATAAAATATTTCTGTTGTGAGAAACATGATATAACAGAAAAATAACAGACTATTCTATTCAAGTATCTATGATGTCTTATGAAACACTGTTTGGATTGCTTATGTATGTTGATAATAAACCCTAAATTATTAGTCCAATATTGCAATATTTAAAATAAAACAATAAGTTTTCTTAAAAGAATACAAAAATAAGACTTACTATTACTTATATTGACTTTTTATGTCTGTAAAAAATACTCATCAAACCATTTTTTCCTCCAGATGAGGAGCATGTCTGACAAGTCACTCCGGCTAGTTCTGTCTACATTCAGCAACATACGTGAGGAGCTTGGACATCTTCAAGATGATTTGACAGTAACATATTTTTATTAATTTTCTTTCCAAGACCTTGCTAGTTACTAGTTTCCTAACATAGATATAAAATCATTTAGTGTACCTTTTTAAAAATTTAACACATAAGCCAATATTATGCTTACTGGGTATAATTATTTTCTTTAAACAGTTCATAGGGGTTTGTTGAGGATAAAAGAATTATCCAGTATAAAAGTGAAAGCATTTTTAATATTCAGTTTTTTTAGTTTATCTTACCAGTAAGGTAGTTTAATGCCTATAACCAAGTTTAAAGTTCATTGAACCTTATAAATTAGAATATTTTCACTGATTGAACAGGAATTTCCTCCTTTTTCTCTAAAAATAACAAGCATTCTGAATTGTTTTGAATAGTTAAAAACATATTAGAGAATTTAACCTTTTGAATTTTCTATTTTAATTGACATCCTTGATGCTATAATCTACATATATTCAGAATTCTTTGCATGCAATGAATAACTCCCTGGGAACTTTAGTTTGCTACTGTTTTTACTAATTTCTGATAACATATTTAGTCTCTAATTTGAAAATTCTCCACATGCTAAGATTAACAAGAAATCTTTAAATATTGGACCAGAACATCAGACAGCTTCAGAAGGCTTTTCTTCAATGCCCTTAGAATTAGTCAGTCCATCAGAATGGCTCCTTAGGTGACAACTTTAAATGTGTAATATTTTTCCAGCTCATTTTATGCTTAACTTTTAAGAAGTGACATATTAAACATCAGAAAATTTAAAAGCACTTATGTAAACTTTCCATTGTACACAAGTCTTTATACTGTGTGACAGTTGAAAGTCTCTGTAATTTTGATTCTTAAAAAATCAATTCTTCTAGTCCCTGGAAAATGACAAAATAAGACTTGAAAAAGACTTGACATTCAAAGAAGCTCAAATAAAAGAGTATGAAGAACTCTTGGCATCAGTGAGAGCAAATAATCGCCAGCAACAGGTAATTGCGTGCTTTTAGTGATGATAAAATAGGTAGATTTTCATCTTTGCAATTACTAACACATTATGGTTATACAATATAGACACAAGTCAGTATTATTAAAATGTAATAGAAAAATGTCTTCATATTAGAACTGTGTGGTTGTGGGTAGCTCCAGTGACTGAAAGCTTTCAAAGCAAAGCATAACTTTGTGTATTTTATATATAAGTTACATGTATTGGAAGTCCACATCAAACAGGAATAAATACTTCATAGTATTTTGTAGGTTTTTCTAGAGAGAAAGTTTTCATTTCTTGAAAAATGAAAACAAAAATTTATGAAAACAAAAAATAAATCTTTTGTTTGACAAGAATTGCATAAATTTAAGATGTATGTTAACTTATTCACTCAATCCATTAATTGACAGTGATCATTAATGAATCAATGCAAATATTGTTTTAGATATTAAAACATTTGTACAATAAAAATAAATTAATAAAATCTTGAAGTGTTCTCCAGATGTCTGAGCAGAGATTCATAAGAAATAACGAAGTCTTATTCTTCTCTAATATTTCCTCAAATAATGGTCCCAATAGTCGCCCAATTTCCAGTTGTCATATAATCATTTTGAAGCCTATTAATTGACAGAATACAAGACAATATTTCAAAGTGTCAAAGAATTAGGTCGTGTAATTGTTAAATAAAATTTCATTAGTCTTGATTGTTTCCCTCTTGGAATAGCAAGCAATACTATGGGTAAGGATATTATCTTGCAAAATGAATTTTATTTTGTATTTAAGGTAAACAAAAATTGCATTGAAAATATAATTGCTTTATTTCACTGGATGAATCAACTAGAAAAAGCCATCTTCCCCCCAAATTAGAATCCAATTATCTAACTTATTTTTCTTCTTTATAGAAAGGACTTCAAGATTTGACTTCAAAATGCCAGATGTTGGAAGAAAACAATCTCTCTCTTAGACATACATTATCAGACATGGAATACAGACTAAAAGAACTGGAATACTGTAAATGTAATTTGGAGAAAGAGAATAAAAATCTTAGAATACAGGTATTAAAATTTTGTTTTAAATAAATGTTTTAACTCTAGTTATATCATCGTTAGCCTATTTTTGGCAAGAGATATTTACTTATATTTATGGACTCCTTTCACATCTCACTTCCATTTCAGGCCTTCTCTCACTGCTCTTTGAATTGTATAATTATAAAAATTACTCTAATCACTGCAGCACCCCTTTTGATAATGTGGTTTTCAGAAAACAGCAAGTCTTGTCATGTGATATCTATTGATAACAATTTAATAACAGAAAATTATTTTGTTTCATGTAGATTTCTGAGACTTGCACAGGTCCGATGTTGCAGGCTAAAATGGATGACATTGGGAACCACTACATGGAAATGGTAAAAAGTTTAAGAATGGAGAAAGAGAGAGAGATCTGCAAGCTAAGGGTATGTTAATTATATAAATATACCAGTCAATGCAAGCTTTTTTTTATTGATTCGCTGTGAGATACACAAGTTACAAGGTTGTTCATGATCAGGTTTCAGTCATACAATGTTCCAGTGGCAATCCCCACATTTGAACATTTCCAACCACCAATGTCCCATGCTTCCCTCATCCCACACTCTAACCCCTACTCAGCCTGTCTGTATGCTCTATGGCAGGCACTTTCCTTCTTTCCTTCTCCCTCTCTCTTTTTGGGCATTATGGTTTGCAATACAGATGTTTAGAGGTTATCATGTTAACACAAACTTTTTATTTAATATATTTTTTTAGATTTTTTATTAGTGAAACACTATGAGGTACAGTTGTAGATTTACAAATTTTTGTGCTTGGGTTTCAGTTATACAATGATCAAATACCCATCCCTCCACCAGTGCCCATTCTCCACCACCACTGATCTCAGTATCCCTCCCACCCCCCATCCAACACAAACATTTTAAATAAAAATAATGGTTTCAAATTTAAAGTCCAAGGAAAAATCACCTAAAGGTATAGTTTATTAATATGAAATAGAGCTTTTGCTTAAATTTGTTTCAGTATATAGAATATTCCAAAGTTATTTTCTAATTTAGTATAATATAGTATATTCTAGATTATATTGTAGTATAGAATATGAAGATATTAATGTCTGTTTTATTTTCAACTTTGATTCATTTTTAGTTGTGAGAGGAATTATTTATGTTTACTAATTCCTGCCTATGAAGGCAAGAGACACACTTTAGATTCTGAAACAAAACCAGAGTTGATACCATTAGACTCAATATCCTGGAGGGTTTTGACGACCTTGTCTTCGAGTATCTTATGGATTTTGGCCTGATGTTGAGATCTTTAATCCATTTTGATCTGACTTTTGTGCATGGTGTTAGTTTGAGGTCTAAGCCCATTTTTATGCATGTGGTTGTCCGTTACGCCAGCATTGTTGAAGAGGCTTTCCTTGCTCCACTTCACTTTTCTTGCTCCTTTATCAAAGACTAGATGTTCATACATTTGGGGTTGTGTGTAGGGATATTCCACCCTGTTCCATTGGCCTACGGATCTGTCTTTGTTCCAGCACCATGCTGTTTTAATTATTACCACTTTGTAGTAGAGTTTGAGGTTGGGGAGTGTAATCACTCCCCATGTCTTTTTCCCAATAATTGCTTTGGCTATTCATGGGCGTTTGTTGTACCATATGAATTTCAGGAGTGCTTGATCTATTTCTTTGAAAAATTTCATGGGTATCCTTATAGGGATCACATTAAATCTGTATAATGCTTTGGGGAGTATTGCCATTTTGACAATGTTAATTCTTCCTATCCATGAGCAGGGGATATGTTTCCATTTCCTCGTGTCCTCTTTTACTTCATGGAATAGCGTTTTGTAGTTTTTATTGTAGAGGTCCTTTACCTCTTTAGTTATACTGATTCCGAGGTATTTGATTTTCTGTGGCATGACTGTGAACGGGATAAATTTTTTCATGTCACTGTCCTGTCTCATTATTTGGGTATAGGAAGGCCATGGATTTTTGGGCATTGATTTTATAGCCTGCAACTTTACTGTACAAGTCTACTGTTTTTAGGAGTTTCTTGGTAGAGGATTTGGGGTTCTCGAGATATAGTAACATATCATCTGCAAATAGTGAGAGCTTGATTTCTTCCTTTCCTATCTGGATGCCTTTAATGTCTTTTCCTTGCCTAATCGCTATTGCAAGTACTTCCAGTACTATATTGAACAGAAGTGGTGATAGTGGGCATCCTTGTATTGTTCCTGATCTTATAGAAAAGGCCCTTAGATTTTCTCCATTGAGGATAATGCTTGCCAGGGGTTTGTCGTATCTTCAAAGATGACACTCCATTGACCAACCAAGTGGAAACAGAGATAAACAAATGGGACTATCTTAAATTAAGAAGCTTCTGCACCTCAAAAGATATAGTTACCAGAATACAAAGACAATCTACAGAATGGGAAAGAATATTCACCCAATACCCATTGGATAAGGGGTTGATATCAAGGATATACAAAGCTCTGGTTGAACTCCACAAAAAGAAAACATCCAACCCCATCAAAAATGGGGTAATGAATGAAATGAATAGAAACATTCTTAAAGAAGAAATCTGAATGGATAAAAGGCACAGGAAAAAATACTCTACATCGCTAATCATCAGGGAGATGCAGATCAAAACAACAATGAGATATCACCTCACACCACAGAGACTGGCCCACATCCAAAAGAACAGGGGCAACCGATGTTGGCGCAGATGTGGTGAGAAAGGGACTCTTCTTCACTGCTGGTGGGAATGCCGACTGGTCCAGCCCTCTTTGAAAACAGTATGGACAATTCTCAAAAAATTAGAAATTGAGCTCCCATTTGATCCAGCAATACCACTCCTGGGAATATATCCTGGAGAGGTAAAAAAGTATAGCTGAAGTGACATCTGCACTTCTATGCTCATTGCTGCACAGTTCACAATAGCCAAAATTTGGAAAAACTCCGAGTTCCCGAGAACAGATGACTGGTTAAAGAAACTTTGGTACATCTATAAAATGGAGTACTATGCTGCTGTTAGAAAAGACTAAGTCATGAAATTTACATGCAAATGGTACTACATGGAAAGTATCTTGTTAACTGAAATGAGTCAGAAAGAGAGGGACAGACATAGAAGTATTGCATTCATCTGGGGAATATAAAATAACAAAATAGGAGATCAACATCCTAGAATTGTCAAGATAAGTTACAGAAGGTTGAGTCTGTGGCTTGAAGGCCAACCGCACATGCTATGGGAAAGGGCAGTTCAAACGGAGAAGGGAACAGCAAGCAAAGGGTGTTGGGAGGATTCTCCCAGGGTGGGAGATGCATGCTGAAAGTAGACTGTAGAACGAACATGTTTGCCACTCAATGCCTCTCTTGCAAACCTTAGCATCCAAACCAAGCGAAAGGACAAAAGGGAATGCCATGCCACAGAGGCGGGATGGGATGGGGGTATGGGAGGGGTGGGAGGGTTACTGGGACCATTGGTAGTGGAGAATGGGCACTGGTGGAGGGATGGGTATTCGATCACTGTATGACCAAAACCCAAATACAAAAACTTGTAAGGTCAACAACTGTCCCACATGGTGTTTCGCTAAAAACAAACAAACAAACAAAAAAACATGACAGAGTTGATTCAAAAAATTTACCTGAGTCTTTGAAGAATGGTACATAGTAAGTATTTTGTCAATCACAATGTAGTGTTGAATTGCATACTCACAATTAGTATTAAAATTGTACAGCTATTTGGATGAACAACCATGTATTGCCATATATTGTTATTCAAGTTTATATTGACTAACCCATAATTAACCCATAATTTCACTAACCCTTAATTTATTGGATCTTATGTGCAGTAAAATATACTTAAATATTTACTGGGTCAAACTTAACAAATACTTTTCTCTCCAAATAACAGTAAACAATGTTTACCAAAAAACAAAGAAGAGCATATAATTTACTCAAAATTCTATTGATTTTCTAGCACTTTTCTTCCACTGATTTAGCCTGTAGCCACTGTGTTGCTTGTCAGTGCTGCAATAGTGTCTGCATATCATTTACCTGCTTTACAAATCATAATCAAGTTTCAGAGATATAATAGAGGGGTTAAGGCACTTGCCTTGCACTAGGCAAAACCTGGCTTGATCTCCAGATTTGCAAATGTTCACCTAAGCATCACTACCGATGATCCCTTAGCACGAAGCCAGAAGTAAGACCTCGGCGCTGTCAGATGTGACCAAAACCCAAATAAGTAAATAAAATAAGTGAGGAAAATAATATTTATCTCATAAGGCAGATATGAAGCCTTAAACTATTCATGTTGGAGAAATATTTTGTGAAGTATAAACAATGATATACTATTACTTATTGTTGGGCTGGAGCAATGGCACAGCGGGTAAGGCATTTGCCTTGCACGTGGCCAACCTGGCTGATCCGTGTTCAATTCCTTCTCACCTCTTGGAGAGCCCGGCAAGCTACCGAGAGTATCTTGCCCACTCGGCAAAGCCTGGAAAGATCCCCATGACATATTCAATATGACAAAAACAGTAACAACAAGTCTCACAATTTGTTGTGAGATGGTGCTGTTGCCCGCTCAAGCAAATCAATGAACAACGGGAGGACACTGCTACAGTGCTACAGCGCTATTACTTATTGAGTCTTACTTAATGAGCATTTAAAGAAAAGGAAAACACATGCATTCTTATCTTTAATTAGTGTGGTGTAAGATTTTTTCTTAGGAAATAACTAAACCAAAATAGTAAAGGTGCTTTTTAAAAACTGAGAAATTAATCATTAACACTTTAATTCATTTTACATAATAAAATTATGAGTGGGACTGGAGTGATAGCACAGTGGGTAGGGTATTTGCCTTGCATGCAGCCAATCCAGGTTCAATTCCCAGCATCCCATATGGTCCCCCGAGCACTGCCAGGAGTAATTCCTGAGTGTATGAGCCAGGAGTAACCCCTGTGCATCGCCAGGTGTGACCCAAAAAGCAAAAATAATAAATAAATAAATAAATAAATAAATAAAATTATGGGTGTTTTAGCTATTGATATTTAACTCTTTATTCAATAACTGCCATTTAACTTAATGTCATAAAAACTATTATAAATCAGTTATATGTTATAAATGAGAATTATAATAATTATTATTTCCATTTATATATACAGACTCAGCTGAACCAGTACCAAAAAGATATTTCAAGAAGAGAAGGAAGTTGCAGTGACTTCCAATTCAAACTCCATGAACTGACAAGCTTGTTGGAAGAGAAGGATTCTCTTATAAAGCGTCAGTCAGAGGTAAGAAAGGAAGGGATATGCAAGAGCAATACAAATTATTTCTGTAGGATAAATACTTCCCTTGATCCAGAAACAATGCATATTTTCAAAATTTACACTCACGAAATAGCATGTTTGTAAAATGTTCTTATTACAGAAGAAATAATTCAAAATGAAAGTTAAAATTGAAGCAAACACTAAGTGAATTTTAAGAAACTGATTTTGTCTCACTAGCAATGAAGCTTCCAGTGAGATGGTAAGATCTGTACTAGATTAACAGCGTTGTCAAGGAAGTGTTTCTCACTATTTTCAGTGGCTAATACTGTATTACTATTTTGAACAATGAAACTTTTCATGAAATTTAATAATAAACTTTATCTTAGAAAATAACACTTGCTTGAATATTATAGTGTCCATACTGCTTTCCTAGAACTATAATTTCCAAGCTTTTTATAACAAGAACTTTCACATAATTATCCTGAAAGACATGTTCATTGTCATGTTATACTCTCATGTAATAGTGCAAATGTGAGATTCTATGACAGTGGATTCCTGAAAAAGCATATAATGTAATTTGTTAAATAGCATGAAGTGAAAATATGTGGTATTTTATAAGTGGGATTAGAAAATTCTCACATAAAGGACAAAAAAGGAAGGAAGGAAGCAAAATAATGTATTAGTAATATTGTTAAATTATGAAATCTAATTCTCTCATGCTTCTAATCTTTTCTAATGCTTATCTTTAAGGAACTCTCGAAATTGAGACAAGAAATATATTCATCTCATAATCAACACTCCAGTGGTGGAAGGACTACTATCACAACTAAAAAGTAATATATTTTCATACCACTTAAATGTCCAAATTATAGTATGGTTAATAGGTCGATACATTATCTGGGTAGAATTTTTTTATTTTCTGAAGCCAGTGATTCTATTTAAGAATAAATATTTACAAAGGGCATAGTTACTATGTTCAGTTAACTTAGAGCTTCCCCTGGTGTTAAGAGAAAAGAAACAAAATCTCAACAAAAGGGACCAGCACGCTGGTACCAGAAATAAAATGCTAAGGTAGGAGGGTGCTGATCAAAACTGATTTATAGATTTATAAATTGATTTATGTTCTATACCATAATCTACTGAGTTTAAAACTGACTCAGGTGCACTGGACTTAATCTCCAACCAAAGATGGAACACACTGAATTCAAAGGGTCCATAGAGTTCTAGACTTATGCCTGCATGTAACAGCATATCAGAAAGAAACTGCAAACTGGAACTACACAGCACATATAGGGTGGGCACAGTTAACCCCAACATACAGTTGAGGGCAACCATTCATTCCTAAGACTGCAGTTGGGAGCTGCCAACACACAGACTGCAATAGGTAGCAGACACTCTAGAGGTAAGCTCTATCCAAACAAGCCAAAATCATAGCACCCATCTCGTTTCCAAACTAGTAATAGCAGATGTAAAACTCCATGGTAGCTATGAAGATCAGTTTGCTAAACAGCTATTATTGGATATATGTGACCACGGTCTCCGGGCATTGCCTAAATCAGTTACAACTGTGATGCCATTTTGTATCACTGCGATGCCACATCAACTGAGATACCATATCAAAAAACAGCAACTTTGAGCCCTGGGCCAGAGCTCAAGACAGCTAGAATCTGTTTCTATAGAAACTACAGGACTCTGGTGACACAAATCCCCTTTTATTATTCATTTGCACATAATTCAGAGTTATGCACCAGTTATATACTTTATTTTTTTTTACTTGTATTGAATCGCTGTGATATACAGTTACAGAGCTTTCATGTTTGAGTTTCAGTCATACAATGATCGAACACCTATCTCTACACTAGTGCACATTTTCCACCACCAATATCCCCAGTATCACCCCTATCCCAATTCTCCCCATGCCTCTATGCAGTAGTACATCCTCATCCCACCCCATGCAGTAGTACAGTCCTGCTGGTTTCCATTGGGATGGAATCTTGCATTCAGACAGGTAGCGTGTGAAGAGCCGAGCCAGCGTATTGATGAGTACTGACGGCAGGTTCTTCAGGTGTTCAGGTCTGACCTTGTCTGGGCCGGGTGCTGTTCATTTCTTTACTGACGAAATGGCCTGTCAGATTTCGAAAGGGAAAACATTGGGAATGACATATTCATCCTGTGGAATTTGGTATGTCGGCAAGTGGACATGGCTATCGAAGAGATTTGAGTAGAAGTCATGGATAATCTTCTCCATTGCCGTACTGGAGGATGTGATAGATCCATCAGGACGTCGGAGGGCAGTCATCTTGGTCTTGCAGTTGGCGAACAACAGGCGGGCATTACGAATACTTTTCCCAGCTTCTGCCACATCTACCAGCAGTTCTGCTCTTCTATCATTGAGGTCTTCCTTGATCGCATCTCTGCACTGCTTTGCGAGCTCGGAAATTCGCTTGTGGTTGACTGAGGCATGTGCCAAACCACGTTGGCGAATAAGCTCAAGAGTTTTTGAAGACAGGCATTTTTTTGTGGCTATCTCTCTCTTGGCGTTCCTCGCACAATCATGGAGGTGCTGAACTAGTCGATCGTATTCCTCGTCAATGTTGTCAACAATGGCATCTTCCCATGATGCCGCAATAGTGCCAAAGAGCTCCCATTGGTGGCCGTTCTAGGAGTTCTCTTCTTAAACTTTGCGACCCTTTCTCCCTGCTCTGTTAAGTAGAATTTTGCACGAAGGAGATGGTGCTCCGATCCCGTTTGGAATTTTGGGACAACAGGGACATCGGTCAGGCAAAACTGTCGATTGAATATGATGTGGTCTATTTCGTTGTGGAATCGTCCACCAGGAGACTCCCATGTCCAATGTTTAGATTCAGCCTTCTGGAACTGTGAGTTACCATGGATGGTCTTGGTCGACATGATGAACTCAGACAGTCTCTCACCCTGTTGGTTCCATTCTAGGCCATGGGTTCCAATGTGAAGCTCTTCAGCTGATCTTCTAGGTTCTATCTTGGCATTAAAATCACCCACAATGATCTTGTAGAAGGTGTGGTCTTCTTTATAGAACTTCTCCAGCTCCATGTAGAACTTCTCAATTTCTCCTTTATCATAATTAGATGTTGGTGCATAGACAACGGAGATAGAAACTGCAGGCAGTGAGCCACATCTATTCAAATGTAAACGTCTGATTCGGGTTGTTTGGCATTCGAATGAATCAACGCTCATGGCCAAGTTTGTGTTGACAAGGACACTGATGCCTCCGACACCTCTTTTATCACATGTTCCGAGGAACAATTCTTCTTAAGTATCGAAAACGGCATGATGAGATTGGAGCCTTCTTGTCTCGGTCAGGCCAATGATGTCGTACTTGATCTTTCGCGCTTGTACCATCAGGTCCTCAATGGATGCATCTGATGCTAGCATATGTGCATTGAAAGTACAGATGATCATTTTTATCTTCCTTCGTTGTGGCAGCCTAGTTCGGCCTTGAGATTTTATTGGCCTCTCCTTTCTCATCCTTCTCAGTGCTGCCATGTTGGTGAAGCCTTCAGGGTCAGGTGAATGAGACCCATTGTAATTACTGGTTTTGGCATATCGAATACACAACGGATAGCTTGCCAGGCTCTTCCATGCAGGCAGAATACTCTCGGTAGCTTGCCAGTCTTTCTGAGAGGAATAGAGGCTTTTGAGGCGACCTCTAATCAGCCTCGTAGGTGTTACCATATTTGAACCCTATCAAATATGGTAGGGCAATTCCGGAAGATGGGTTTTTAGTGTCTTATGATGTGTCGTGCGGAAAGCGTCCTGGAGTGTGGCAGCGGCTGGGTAGTGGAGGTAGTGTCGGTAGTGGAGGTCTGCCAGTGGGGTATTTATCTGATCCCGGTAGGGGTAGGGTGGGTCTTCTGTGCGCAATCCGATCCCTGGGCCTCTGGTGGTTGGTGGAAGCAGACAGGGCAGGGCAGGGTAGGGTGGGACTCCTGATTATAATCCCTTTGTCACCTGTGGTTGGTGGGAGCAAGCAGAGAATCTCTGTTCCTGGGTCCGTTGAGCCTTGAGCCCAAGGTCTCAGAGAATTCCCCTTATCTTGTTCTGCGGGTCTTCAGTCGTGCATGAGTCTTGGCCGGAGCTGCCACGTGGGTACGGAAAGTGTCCTGGAGTGTGGTGGCGGCTGGGTAGTGGAGGTCTTCCAGTGGGTTTTTTATCTGGTCCCAGTAGGGGTAGGGTGGGTCTTCTGTGCGCAATCCAATCCCTGGGTCTCTGGTAGTTGGTGGAAGCAGACAGGGCAGGGTAGGGTGGGGCAAGAAGGGAGACATCCATGACATTGGCAACTATTGCCCGATCTGCCTATTGTCTGTCATCTACAAGTTGTTCACTCGAGTCATCCTGAACAGGATTGGCAGAACACTAGATGAAGGACAACCATGCGAGCAAGCCGGGTTCCACAAAGGATTCAGCACCATCGACCATATCCACACAATAACCAAGCTCATTGAGGTTTCTCGGGAGTTCAAGATGCCGCTCTGTTTAACGTTCATTGATTTAAAGAAGGCCTTTGATTCTGTTGAGACAGAAGCGGTCATTGAAGCCGTAGCCAATCAGGGCATTCAAGCTCAATACATCAAGATCCTCCGTGAGCTGTATTGTGGATTCACTACCAGGATCTCATCATTCTACAAAGAAGTAATTATCGATGTCAAGAGAGGGGTTTGGCAGGGTGATACCATTTCACCGAAACTCTTCAGTGCCACCCTCAAGAACATCATGTGACAACTAGAATGGGAAGGAATGGGAGTGAAAATAGATGGTCGGCAACTACACCACCTCCGCTTTGCTGATGACATTGTTTTAATAACACCAAACATCAGCCAAGTGGCACAAATGCTGGCCGACTTCGACCGTGAGTGTGGAAAGGTCGGTCTACAGCTGAATCTTACGAAGACAATGTTTATGAGAAACAGCCTCGTTCCTGACGCCCCATTTGCTCTCAACGGAACAACCATCTCCGAATGCAACAGCTATGTGTACCTAGGTCAAGAAGTCAACATGACAAATGACCTGGCACCCGAGCTGCGCAGGAGGAAGAAAGCAGCTTGGAACACCTTCAAGAACATCGAAGAAATAGCTAAGAGGACGAAGAACCTCCAGCTCTGGGCACATATCTTTGATTCCACTGTTCTTCATGCATTAACATACGCCTCAGAGACCTGGGCCCTATGCAAACAGGATGAGAACACTATTCGGGTTTCCCAAAGAGGAATTGAAAGAGCTATACTTGGAATATCATGTTTCACTCAAATGAGAGAAAGAGTCCAGAGTTCCGACATCCATCCACGATCAAGAATCAGGGACACTGTCTCATTTGTCAAGGTGTCAAAAATCAGATGGGCTGGTCATGTAATGAGATTTAAAAACGACCGCTGGACTAGAGCTGTTACCGACTGGATTCCACGGGATGTCGAAAGACCTCGTGGCCGCCCATCTACCAGATGGTCAGACTTCTTCATCAAGATCATGAACGATTGGTTTGAGGCTCTTCATGTTCCTAGAGCGAACAGACGCCATTGGGCTACACTAGCACGCGACAGGGACAAATGGAGATGTTACTGGCGCCCGCTCGAGCAAATCAATGATTAACGGGAAGTCAAGTGATCAAGTGACCTCTATGGCAGACAATTTCCCCGACACTCTCTCTCTACTTTTGGACATTATGATTTGCAATATAGATACTGAGAGTTTATTACATTTGGTCCTTTATTTAATTTTAGCACATATCTCCCATCATGAACGAACAATCCCTACAACCATCATTGACATAGTGATCTCTTTTCCATTCTAGCTGCCTTCTTCCCTAGCTCATGAGGCAGTTTTCCAACTATAGAGCAGTATTCCTGGGCCCTTGTGTCTATTGTCCCTGGGTATTAGTCTCATATTATGTTATTTTATATTCCACAAATGAGTGCAATGAGTGCAGTTATTCTATCTCTGACTCTCTCTTTCTGACTCATTTCACTTAGCATGATACTCTCCATGACCATCCACTTACAAGTAAATATCATCACTTCATCTTCCCTAACAGCTTCATAGTATTCCATTGTGTAGATGTTCCAAAGTTTCTTTAACCAGTCTTCTGTTCTCAGGCACTTAGGTTGTTAACAGTGCTGCAATGAACATACAGGTGCAGGTGTCATTTCTAATGTGCTTTTTTGCACCCTTGGGAGATAGCCCCAGAAGTGCACCAGTTATATCTTAAAAGCACATAACAAATCCTTACCAGTCATCAATGGCTGCCTTAAATGAGCAGAATCACAGGTATGATGATTATTAATAGGGACATGGGATTGCTGCTCAGGCCAACTGAAAACTGGGGCTCAATCCGTAGCTCCCCCCAAAACACCAGGATAATTTTTAATAAAGAAATTTTTCTACATCAATAGGGCAGAAATAAAACAGAAACCCGAGAAAATCCTCAGCTACTTAATAATATTTTAAACTCCTTAAAAATAACTTCATAGCAGTGACACTCTCAATGTCTACTGAAATAAGGGACTCATTGGAAGAAGCAGTAAATTCAATGAAATATTGACATGAAAAATGACAGAAATAACTAAACCAGAAAAAGAAGGACTGAAGAATTCTGTAGTAATACTCAGCAGCAGAATAGGAAAAAAACAAAAAACAAAAAACAAATCAGCAATTTCAAAGATAAGGTACACTACGTAAAGGTGGGGAAAACTCCAGCAGTTGGAAACTCAAAGGTATACTGTTAAATAGATATTAGGTCAAAGATTAATAAAGGAAAAAATATCTCTTGAAATGAATGAAAATGAATATACAACCTACGAGAATTATGTGATGAAACAAAAGCAGGATTAAGTGTGTTAAGTATTTCATAGCACTGCAAGCTTACATCAGGATAGAGGTAAAATTCAAATCAATGAAATAATAAAACATTCTTGAGAAACTTCAAAAAGAGCAACTGGATCCAAAGTAGTTAGAATAGCCAGAGAGAGAGAGAGAGAGAGAGAGAGAGAGAGAGAGAGAGAGAGAGAGTACACCAAGTACTATCTTGTACTTGACTTGTACTTGACTCTTGTTCTATTCAGTTCTATTCCTGGCACTAATTACAGTTCTTTGAGCCCAGACAGGAGTGATCTCTGAGCACAGAGCGAGGAGTAAGACTTAAGCACATCTTAGTATGGAAATACAGAACTAACTGCCTAAAATGTTGGTAGAAGAAAAGAAATTTTAAAATTAGAACAGAAGTAAATAATATGGAAATTTAGGAATAGGGTAAATAAAACCAGGAGATTTTTTCCAAAGAATAAAAAGGATTTCAAAAACACTTACATATACTCAATAGAAAAAATAAAGTCCAAAGTGGAGTTCATGTCCAACTCAATCAGCCTAATCAATGGCTGAATAAATAGCAATACTCCTACATTAAAAAAGAAAGATAAGAGACAGAAGGAGAGAAATTACAAGATACCCAAAAATATAAAAGATAAAAGGTTAATATGAACAACTCCATGTCACTAATAAGAAGAAACTATAAAAATGAATGAATTCTTACAACCATACCAACTTCCAAGATAGAAGAGGTGGAAAAGCTAAGCAGATTAACCAAAAAAATTAAAAATGAATCTTTATTAATCAGATATAACATTCCACGTTTAGATAATTACTAGTGAGTTCTATAAAATCTTCAAAGAATAATTACTACTTATATACCTCAATCTCTTCCAAAATATTGAAGAAGATATTCATCCTAAGAATTTCTATGAAGCCAAAATTCTCCTAAATCCAAAAGTATACAGATAGCACTTTAGCACTTTAAAAGATAATTACAGAATGACATTCCTGATGAACTTTAACACAAAAATCTTCAACAAAATTTATCAAAATTATTCCAACAACATATCAAAGAATTATTAATAATTAGCAAGTGTAATTCATTCCAAGTATTCTAAAATGTATCAAATAAAATATAATAAACTATAAAAACAAAAGGAAGAGTAAAATATGTGATTATATCAATTGATGTAAAAATTGCCTTTGATAAAATTTAATGTTCTTTCATGATTAAAAACTCAACAATAATAACATCCTAGTAGAAGAACACAATATTGCATGGTTTCTAATGTAAAAGCTAATTCTATTTACAAAATCATTAATGCAGAAAGCTTAACTAGCAACAACAACTTAGTAAACCCTCAGATAATGACTTATTGTCCCCATGGTGTTGTAAAACAATCTTCACAAATTTTATTTTACTCAAGTTTTTTTGATAATTCCAATAGCCATTTAATGATAACAAGCAATATCAGAGAAATTATTTTGGGCCTACTATGGGGTCAGACTTGAGGGGTGGTAGGGAAAATGGGAACAGTGGTCAGGGGAAGAACACAATGGTGATAAAGTTGCTGTTAGAATATTGAATGCTTGTAAAAAACTCATCATAAACAACTTTGTAAACCACGGTGCTTAAATAAAGTGGAAAAAAACAGAAAACTTACATAGTACAGGGGATGATATGTTTTCCTTGCACGCAACCAACCCAAGTTTGATCCCTGGCACCCAATACAGTCCCCTGATCCATGGCAGGAGTGATCCCTGAGTGAAAAGTAAATCATGAGAACAGCCAGGTGTGGACCCCCCCCAAGATAAATTAAAACACCAAAACAATGAAATAGAAGAAAAAGAAGTTAAAAAGTCTACTCCACTTACAATATAAAATAAACAAAGAAAAAAAAACCTTAAATACCTAGAAATAAACTTTCAGAAGGTAGAGCTGGAGAGAGAGTAGAGATCTCAGGGCACTTTCCTTGCATAACACTGACCTGGGTTTGGTTCCTGGCACCTACCGGTTCCCTGAGCACTGTCAGTAGTAATCCCTGAACTCAGACCCAGTAGTAAGACCTGAGAACCATTGGGTGTGGCCCCCCAAAAAACAAGTAGATAAATAAAATAAAAGATGATGCACATTGAAAACTAGATTAATATTGAATGAAATAGGACACCAGGAAAAAATATATTTCCTATTCATGATTTAGAAGAGTTATAGTTGTCAAAATGACTGCCTTTTCAAAAACATTATAGAGATTCATTCCAGAAAAAATTCAGTGACAATCTTCAAGGACTTAGAACAAATTATATTCAAATTTATATAAAATCATATAAATTTTTGTGTGTGGACCACTCTCCACACACTTGGACGAGCCTCATGCATAAAAGAACTGACAGAGGAACCCAGGTGTGTGGGACCCGGGGCTGAGATCTCCAAGCCTGCACAGTTTGGGACTGGACCTGCCAGTAACTAGACAGTTACACCCACCAACTGCCGTGTAACTCCAACAACGGCCAGGATCCAGAGATCATCACACTCAGCTCCTAGGAGAGAACAAGGCAGAGTCTCCTACCCTATGCCTGACTGTCTCCACCAGGGCCCAACAGCTGAAGACCAACGAGGCCCAGCCAAGGCCATGCTGGGACCACTCTCCACACACTTGGACGAGCCTCACGCATAAAAGAACTGACAGAGGAACCCAGGTGTGTGGGACCCGGGGCTGAGATCTCCAAGCCTGCACAGTTTGGGACTGGACCTGCCAGTAACTAGACAGTTACACCCACCAACTGCCGTGTAACTCCAACAACGGCCAGGATCCAGAGATCATCACACTCAGCTCCTAGGAGAGAACAAGGCAGAGTCTCCTACCCTATGCCTGACTGTCTCCACCAGGGCCCAACAGCTGAAGACCAACGAGGCCCAGCCAAGGCCATGCTGGGACCACTCTCCACACACTTGGACGAGCCTCACGCATAAAAGAACTGACAGAGGAACCCAGGTGTGTGGGACCCGGGGCTGAGATCTCCAAGCCTGCACAGTTTGGGACTGGACCTGCCAGTAACTAGACAGTTACACCCACCAACTGCCGTGTAACTCCAACAACGGCCAGGATCCAGAGATTATCACACTCAGCTCCCGGAAGCGCGCGGCCGCATTTGCGGCCGCGCGACCTCTTATCATCTCATTCCTAATTTGGTCAAACTGGCAGGCTACCAAATGTAACATGCCCACACGGCAGAGTCTGGCAAACTCCCCGTGGTATACCCAATATGCCAAATACCAGTAACAATGATGGGTCTCATTCTCCTAACCCTGAAAAAAGCCTTGAATATGGCACTTTAAAAAAAAAAATCTCAGGGCTAGGACAACAGGGTGGTCGTGATCGTGATCGTGATATAAAATCATAAGCTTCCCTGAATAGTAAGCAATTCTGAGGAAAAAAATGGGGATTATTGCATTTTTAATTTAAATTACACTATAAAGCTGGAGCAATAGCACAGCGGGTAGGGCATTTACCTTGCACATAGCTGAATTGTGTTCGATTCCTCCATCCTTCTCGGAGAGCCCGGCAAGCTACCGAGAGTATCTTGCCCGCTCGGCAGAGCCTGGCAAGTTCCCCGTGGTGTATTCGATATGCCAAAAACAGTAACAACAAGTCTCACAATGGAGACGTTACTGGTGCCCGCTCGAGCAAATCGATGAAGAATACTATAAAGCAATATTTTTTGTATTCATCATTATATTTATTTTTAACATTTGTTTTTTTTTATTTATTTTTTACTTATTTATTTATTTTTATTTTTAGTGAAACACCATGAGGTACAGTTGTAGATTTACAATTTTTTGTGCTTGGGTTTCGATTATACAATGATCAAATACCCATCCCTCCACCAGTGCCCATTTTCCACCACCATGGATAATATCCCTCCCACCCCCATCCCTCCCATCTCACCCTGCCTCTGTGGCAGGGCAACCCCTTGTGTTCTCTCTCTCCTTTTGAGTGTTGTGGTCTGCAAAAGAGGCTTTGAGTGGCAAACATGTTCAGTCCATAGTCTACTTTCAACATGCATCTCCCCTCCTGGGAGGATCCTCCAAACACCCTTTATTTGGTGCTCCCTTCTCTATCTGAGCTGCCCTTTCCCCTAGAATGCCTGGCTGGCCTCTAAGCTATGGAGTAATTCTCCTGGTGTTGATCTCAGCTGTTCTTGGGTATTAATCTCATATTTTGTTTCTACTATAAAGCAATCTTAATGAAATAGTATGGTACTAGGATATGGGCTGGAGCGATAGCACAGCGGTAGGGCGTTTGCCTTGCACGCAGCCAACATGGCCGACCCGAGTTCGATTCCTCCGCCCCACTCGGAGAGCCCGGCAAGCTACCGAGAGTATCTCGCCCACACGGCAGAGTCTGGCAAGCTCCCCGTGATGTATTCGATATGCCAGACACAGTAACAACAAAGTCTCCAATGGAGACGTTACTGGGCCCGCTCAAGCAAATTGATGATCAACGGGAGGGCCTTTACTTTACTTACCTTACTTACTAGGATAAAAGTAAACCCTCAGACAAATGCAGTAGAATATCTTACAAATGAATGTTCAGATTTATGGACAGTTAATCTAGTTAGCCTAGTTGGACAGTTAGCCTAGTTTTTTTTTGACAGTTAGCCTAGTTGACTGAATTGGAGGAAGGACATTTGCTCAAAAATTAGTTGGGAAAATTATATAGCCACCTGCAAAAATATGAAATTGAATTTGATCTCACACTATACAAAAATCCAATTTAAAATATATTAAACGAATTTTAAATATAAAAGGAAAATATATGAAATACTTTTAGATAGACCAAAATCCATCAAGTACGTTGATAAAAATATAGGCAGATATCATAGATCCAGAAAAACATAGGTCCAAAACAAGAAGTTCATAGATATTTTCACTGATTTTATTTTATTGGCTAAAATAACAATAAAAAATAAATGGGATGACATCAAATTTAAAAGTTTTATCATGGCAAAAGAAACTTGTACTAAAATAAAAAACACTGCCAAATGGGAGAAGATATTTGCAAACAATACTAGATAAAGTAGTATATTAAAAATATAAAGCACTCACAACGATCAGCAACAGGGCTGGAGTGATAGCACAACGGGGTAGGGCATTGTCCTTGCAGGTGGCCGACCTGGATTCAATTCCCAGAATCCCATATGGTCCCCCGAGCACCTCCAGGAGTAATTCCTGAGTGCAGAGCCAGGAGTAACTTCTGAGCATTTCCGGGTATTACCCAAAAAGAAGAAAAAAACAGATTAGCAACAATGAAGCACAATAATCCCATTGAAAATGGCAAGAAGAAATGATCATATTTTCCCAAAGAGAGCATATGGACATCCAATAGGCATATGAAAATGTGTTCATTTTCACTCACTATCAGGTAAATGCAAATCAAAACAACAGTGACATATCATCCATACATCAGTGAAAAAGGCATTTATCAAAAAGACTGAAAACAACCAATATTGGTGGAGATATGGTGCAAAGGAACCCTCATTCACTATTGGTGGCACTATTGTTGATTCAGCCTCTATAAAAAACATTATGGATATTTCTCAAAAAAGTAAAAGTAGAAGACTGGACAGAAAGTACCAGGGTTGAAATACTTGTCTTTCACACATTCGATGCCTCTTCAATCCCTATCACTGTGTATGGTCTCCTGGTATAGTCAGGGTTTTTTTTCTGATCACAGAGATGGAGTAGGCCATGAGCACTTTTATGTGTGGCCCACTCCTTCAAAAGCAAGAATAGAGCTTTCACATGACCCATCAGTTCTACTTCTTGACATCTACCCCCCAAACATATGAACTCCCATTTGAAAAGATATATGCACACCCATGTTTATCACAGTGCTTAGTGAAATAGTCAATATTTTGAAATAACCCAAAAATCCAGTGATACATTAATGTATAAAGCAATTGTGGCAATATGCACAATGTAATACTATGCAGCCATCAGGAAAATAAAACCATGCAGTTTGCTGCATCTTGGATTGAATGGGAGGGTTTCATATTAAGCAAAGTAAGTCAGATGGTGTGTGAAAAGTACCAGGTGATATGATCCATCTGTGGTATTAGAGAAACCAAACAAGAGAACAGAAGGTATAAAATAACGTCAATCACCTGGCTCTGGTTTATAGCTCTGAGAATGCCAACTAAGTTTGTGACTGGGTGTAGAAGTATGATGAGGTGCACAGAAATGTAACATAAGTTCATTAGTGGAGGGTCTTAGGCACTTTTCTGGGTGTGAAATAAAATTACCAGTGCATAAAAAATGTCTAGGGGCCAGAGAGATATTACATTTCCTTGAACATTGTTGACCAAGATTCGATCCCTAGATCTCCATATGGTCCTTGAAGCACTGGCAGGAGTCTGTGGACAAAGCTAGGAGAAAGTCGTAAGCACATCTAAGCACATCTGAGTGTGACCCACAAACAAAAACGAACTCATACGTCTAATTTCACTACTGTAAACTTGTGACCCTAAGTATAATACTTAATTTTTCAGTGAGTTTATTAAGGTGGGCATGTTAAGACAGTAGGAGAAGGCCTTTAGACATTGGTTGAGTTTTTGCTAATACTGGTGGTGGGTGTAAAGTGGAACATCATCTGCCTTGAAACCCTATTGTTAACAATATTATCAATCATAGTGCCTAAATAAAAATTGGAGAAAAGTAACCCCAGATATAAAAAATTAAAATACAAAGTAAGAAAGTGACATATAGATGCATTTTTCTTTTATAATTACCCTAGAATCTTGTGTGAAATGAAAGTAACAAGCGTGGATACGCCTATTGTTTTATGTTTCTCAAGGAATTTGTTAATTACATCTACTTTGTCGAGGATTTTGGTATAAAGTAATCACAGCATTTTTATTTTCCTTTTAAATACAGTGATATTACTATTTATTTTTTAAAAAATAACTTGTAGGGCCAGAGAGATAGTACAGCAGTTAGGTTGCTTGCCTTGGAAGTGGCTAACCAGGGTTCGATCCTTAGCATCCTATATGGTCCCCTGAGCACCATCAGAAGTAGCTCCTGAGTGTAGAGCCAGGATTAGCCCTGATCATCATCGCGATGGTCCAAAAAGAGAACAAAATTTAAAAAATTTGCATTTAGACGCAATTGGCATACAACATCATATTAGTTTCAGATGTACAAGATAAATACTTGGCATATATAAATGTATATACCAGAAAATAATTAGCATGATAATTCTATTCCATCACCACAGAATTGTATTTTTCTTGCATTGATATCTTGATTTGATAATTGTATTTTTCTTGCATTGATCTACTGCTTTAGCAACTTTAAAATATATAATAAATTGCTAACCATAGTTGCCATGCTGTACTTTGTATCCCCAGCACATATTTTATAAGAGAAAATTGTTCCATTAGACTGAATTTACCTATGTTGCCTACTCCTCATACTTTCCCTGTCACTAGAAACCACCGATGTGTTCCCTATAAGTTGATATGGTTTTTTTTATCATATTTTTAAATTTTATTTTCCCTTACACTTTATACAAACAGTGTATTACAAAGTTGTTTGTGATGATTTGTTACAGGCATTCAATATTCGAATACCAATACTACCACCATTACACCTTCCCTGCACCATTGTCTCCAAGTTTCCCAACAACTCCTTAAGTCTGCCCCCATAGCAGGCCCTCAATAATTTATTTTATATAGTTTGTTATCAATAGCTTACTAACAGAATGATCAAAAAAATGTTTGAAGAAAGTTAGTGAAGACTTCTTTATCTTACCATGAAACACTAAGTCCGTGTATAAGAGATTACTAAGACGTTGCTACAAGTAAAACCTTCTATGTTTATAGTTTGTTAATTGAGATTGGTTGCCTTCTACATACAACCTTATGTGCTACTCCTGTTTTATGGTTTACAATAATTTCTTTGACTTACCAGAGTCTAACCTCAAATAATGTATCTCATCAAGTATGAAATACAAACTTTATCAGGGCATGCTTAAATTTTCCCTACCTAATTACCTAATTTTTGTTATTTTTATCATAGATATACAGTAGTCTTATCTGTTTTGATGTTTGATGGATCAATGAATTGTTTTTTTTTGTTTGATTTTGGGCAACACTTGGCTCTGTGCTCAAGAATCATTCTTGGTGGTGGTCAGTGGGATGCCAGGGATTGAACCTGGGTCAGCGGCATACAAGGTGGCTGTACTATGCTTTGGTGCCAAATCAAAGAAGTGTACTTTAAAAAAATTATAGTCTCCTGAGCAGTACTGAATGCCACCAGAGCCACTGTAATGGAGGTGGACCCCAGTGGATACTGGAGCTTCTGTATCTCAGGAATGTGCTCTGGCCCAGGACTTATATCCATGGCTTCCTAGATTATTATTTTAATTTTATAGTCAATTATTTATTTTATTATCATTGAGATGACAAGATTTATAATCATGATGTTTATGTTTTCGTATTTAAAGTACCAACAAAGTGCAAAATATTTCCACCACTGTATCTAGTCATTTCTAGACAACCCCCTCACTTCCCACCTGTCTACACTCCCAACCCACATGGTGACCTCAGTTCTGTCAAAGTCCAAGGGTTTGTTTTCATTGGACATTTGTACATTCCCTAGGTTTATGTAACAAATATGAATGCGTGTCAATGTCATCCAGCATTTGTACTGACTTATTTTACTTAGTATGACCCTTTTAGTCCCATCTAATTTGTCACAAAATGCAAGATACCAAGATACCATCTAGTTTTACATCTGAGTATTCTATTTTATATATATATTTGTATATGTATATATACACTCTATTATATATCACATATATACATACTATTACATATAACAATTTCTTTATTCAATATTACATACTATTACATATTCAATTTCTTTATTCTATTTGTAGGGCACTTGCATTTCATATCTTAGACATTGTAAATAGTGCTTCAGTTAACATGTCCATCTATCTTTTTGAATGAATGACTTGTGTCCTGGTAAGGAGACCTTGACTTTTGTCACTATCCAGCAATATGGGTATTCGCTCCATTTCATGTTTATCCAAAATGTTTCAGTATTACCTTTAACAAGTTTGAAAATTTACCAAAGGTCTACAATCATGCTTATCCTTTGAAAGGTTCGTTCTAAGTTTGAATGGGTATGTTGATCTGCCTGGTGTACTTGATTTCTGGAAGCCTTGAATACTTTTTCACTTGTTTCAAGCATATGGACATTGGTGACTAGAGAACTGGGGCTTGTACATGTCCAAAAATAGTTGTGAACCATATTCACTCAATCTTGGGAAACTTAGGCTTCAAATCATCAATGCTCCATAGTGCTGAGCACTGACTATGAAGGTCTACATACAGCAACAATTGGCAGCAATTGGTGGTTCTACGTAGTCTTTCCCTAACAGACACACATTTGCTCTGTTCATAGAGTGGTCTGTCCTAATGTCTAAGTGTGTGGATAGCATTCTATCTGGTCAACTGAACTAGAGACAGTTGGAGTCTCCATCTCCACACTTTTCTCAAGAACTGAATGTCCTTTCATCTGGTGTGGGTCCCTTGACAGATGGTACTGCTTCAAGAAGTGTGGCCTTCTTTGTAATAGATAACAGTGACTGGGAAGGACTGGGTATTTTGGTTTGGCTAAGTGTCACACAGGTCCCAGCTTGCTCTGCTACTGGCTTGAGATGGAGGGGTTCATCTAAAGAATGGAGAGACCCTGCCATTCTGCCAGCAGTAAGAGACAGTGTTCATTCTGTCTTAGGGTCCAATTCTTAGTCACGTTTCCATATTCAATGAATGTGAAAATCTAACTGGCTATCTAGGTTTTCAGTGAATGTGAATGTGAGAACCCAGCTGGGACCTCTGCAGAAGCCCTCCGGTTCTGCAGTACATTAGAAACTTGCAACTGAAAACTGTTCCTGGGCAATTGGGGCCCAAACTACACTGCACTCTTCCATGTGCCTTCTATTCCATTCTATTTCTTCACTTTTCTTATAATTCCACAAACGGGGTTCCTCTCCTTAGGGGAACGGCTAGATTCAGTGACATTTACTGCTAAAAGCAGCAGGTTCCATATTTATTTTTATGAGGGTATAGTTTGACCATGAGATAGAAGTGTGCTCTAAGAATTCTTTGTCTGGCCTCCGCCAATAGTAAATATTTATAGATCAGAGAGATAGCACAGGGTTTAAGACACTTACCTTGCACTCCCCCAACACTGGTTCAATCCCCAGAAATGCATATGGTCCTCAGAGTATCATCAGGGGCATAGATACAGGAGTTAGCCAAGAGCAACTCTGGGTTTAACCTCTTGCCCCCAAAAGAAGCAATATTTACAATATCTTAAGTGCCTAATTTTATGATAAACTTTTATTCATCACATATTTATCATTTAGGGTGTGCTTTTCATTGTTTTCAATCCAAATTTACATGATATTATTTCCCTCCTCCTGAAGGATTTCCTTTAATATTACCTGTTATATTGCTCTGCTGAAGACTTAGCTTTTTAGTGTCTGGAAACAAACTTACTTTCCCTCCACTATTCAATGCTATTTTTCCGTCTATAAAATAGTATATAAATTTTCTTCCTTTCATCCTTAATATGCCTTCCACCTGTCTTCTGACTTTAGCTGTACTTGACAAAATTTTTTCTGTTTATCTTATGGTTTTTCCTGTGTGGATAAATAAATGTGTGGATGTTCTCCTATCTCTAGGTATTTGTAGTATTCTCTTGTTACCATTGATTTTCCAGAAATTTGATAATAACATGCATCTCTTTGTTCCTCTTCATTATTATTTTTCTAGTGGTTTACTGAACTTTTTGGGTGTTTGTGATTACAGCTTTAACCAAATTTAGAAACAATTTGGTAATTATTTCTATTACATTTTTGTGTTTTGCCAATTCTGTTGGATCTTAATTACATGTGATTAAAATAAAGTTGAGAAGACCTGATGTTTTCTATAGCTAACTCATAATCTTGGTTTTTGCATTCATATAGCCTCATGGTGTTTTTTTTTATAATTTTAGTCTATTTTCAAATATAACATTTTTCTTTGGTGTCTAATCTATTATCTCTTATAATATAATTCATATTTTTGTAGGTCATGTTCTTTACATGGGGCTGGAGCGATAGCACAGCGGGTAGGGTGTTTGCCTTACATGCAGCCAACACAGCCAACCTGAGTTCGATTCCTCTGCCCCTCTCAGAGAGCCCGGCAAGTTACCGAGAGTTATCTCAGCCCGCACGGCAAAGCCTGGCAAGCTACCCGTGACGTATTCGATATGCCAAACATGAGTAACAAGTCTCACAATGTCACTGGGCCCGCTCGAGCAAATCGATGAACAACGGAAGGACCATGACCGTTCCTTACATAACCTATGGTTTTATATTTTTTTATATTTCTAATCTGACAATATAGCTGTTTTATCTGCCATTTCATATATGCTCATATTTACTTACTTATTTGATTCATTTATAAAACTTATTTGATTCATTTATAAAACTGAATGTGCTTTAGAGATACAATGCTACAATTACTACCCAATACAAAATGTTTCATTTTTTGATCTGATTTTACTGATTTTTCTCTTTATTAATGTCTTGTTTCATTATATTTTACTGAATGACTTGTATGGTAATATTATATACTTGATTTTTAGAATTTTAGGGTTTCACTTATTATTTACAGTGATGTCTGAGATGATATTTGTTCTTGGAAAGAATTTAATTTTTTACAATATTTCCTTTAAACTCTATTAGAACAATTTGTGATCTGATACTATTATCATCTCACTACTAAGGCAAAACTTCTGTAGTCTCTATCCGACGGCCCTCGTATTAGTAATTGTTTCCACTTTGGTTATTGGAAAATAAACTCACTTCCCTGTGTGAGAGCTTGGGATTTTCAGCTTTCTTCCCTCAACATCAGTAGCTTCCATTATGATCAACAATAGTCAAAGACCTGTGGAGAACTATCAGCTAGTCTCTCCCTATCTATTTATGTATTTTCTTTTTTATGGCTTTCTGACACAAATGCTTGATGACTTGGCAAGCGCTTGACTTAAATTCTATCACCTTACTTTTGTGACTTCTCTGGAATCACTGTTTTGTACTGCCAGTGTTCTATCATTGCCAGAATTACGTATTTCTTACTAATCCTTTGAAAATAACAGCAAAGCTATTACATTAGAAAGGATTTGGTTTAAAGAAATAGTTCAAAGTTTTTAAAAAAGCAAATTAATTATAAAGATAATTAAGCTGAGAGTGACTAAAATGTATGAAGTATTTCTTGTGCAGCTTATAAACTAACTTTTCTTCTTTATAGGTATAGGACACAATATCCTATTCTAGGCCTCCTCTATGATGACTATGAATATATACCACCAGGTAGTGACACACAGACTATTGTTATTGAGAAAACGGAAGATAAATGGAGTTGTGTAAGTTCACTTGCGTATTTGTAATCAACAGAAAATTCTAGCAAAATGTAGCAATATACCAAAAATAAACAAAAATCTCAGAGTTTTTTTCTATGAAGACATGTTTCTCTAGCTGGAAAGACAGAATGGATTAAGGCACATGCTTGCATGTGGTCTGTTTTGGTTCACTCTTTCATGGATATTGCCTGAGAATTTCCAAGGATGATCCACAGGAGTGGGAGTATACCCTAAGCATCAGTGTGTGTGGCAAAATATCTGCAACTATTCCCAAAATGATGTTTCTTTTATTGCTACATATAGTAGGAATTAAAAAATATCTTTAAAATGAATCATGTATGAGACAATACAATCGGTTGTCCAAACTATGATATACTAGGTATGATTTTTCATTCCAAAGAGAAAAGTGACTAACATTGACAATATACTATTAATTTTATTTCCTTGCGTGTATTAGGGACTATTGAGCTAATTTCAGGTTTTCCAGAAGTTAGGTTTGTTTCTCCTAATGCAGGTAAAAAAGTGGAAGACATTTATAGTAATGAGGATGGAGATAAGGCATGATTTTCCAGAATGTCTTAAAATTTTGATATATTTATATATATGTGCATATATAGTAAGTTACTAGGATTAATAAATAGGGTGTATTTCTTTCTAAATAAAGAATGCTGTCACAATTTACATTTTGTAATGCCCTCAGATATGAATATGAATATATAATATGGGACTTTATTATTTTTCTAAGAAGTCCAATATATTGCTAAAAGGTAGGATTACTAATACATTTTCTTGTAAATGACTTAAAACTAAATATATATGTATATATATTTATTTTATTGTATCTTTAACTTTTGAAGCAGTACCCATTAAACATGGACTAGGTGCAGACTTATTTGTTTTCACAACTGGAGACTGAATACTATTGGTATTATCTAATGAGTGGAAGCCAAGTATGCGGCTAAATATCCTAAAATGTGGAAGAAACAACCCCACAACAAAGAATTATCTATTCTAAAATGTTAATACTGTTGAGGTTGAGAAACCTTGCTAATACAACAGAATGACCTGGGAATTTACTCAATAATATACCAGTGCAAAGAAATTCTAAGAATATGCCATCAATCAGTTATGAAAATATATGATATCCGTCAATTGCAAGGGACAGAGAGAATGTTGAGAATTTCAGCTCTAAAAGCATATGTAACTTGACTTTAACATTTGTAAAAAGTAGTCTTTTGTTGTGCTAAATATCTTTAAAAAATCAGAAAAACTAATCTATGGTTACTAAAGGTACTAATTGGTTATCTTTGATGGAGAGACTAATGGAAAAAGGGGCGTAAGGAGGATTACTAGGGTATCAATATACTGCTGTTTCTTTTTTTCTATTGGTTTTTGGGCCACACCCATCTCCTCTCAGGGTTTACTCCTTGCTATGTACTGAGGGATCACTTCTGACCATGCTGGGATGATATGTAGCATTGGGGATCAAACCCAGGCTGGCTGCATGCAAGGCAAGCACTTTACCCACTATATACAACTCTCCACCCAAAGTGATGTGTTTGCATGTGTGTGGGGGATTCACATATATATTTAGTTGGGAAAGTTGATTTATCTCTATGCTTATATGTACCCTGTTTAGATCTGTTTTATATTTGTATAGAAATCTTAAGTATACCAGGACTGAAACTCAAGTAGTGAAGCACATGCATACTATATAGCATAAATGATGCTCTATGTATGATCCTGGGCATGTTCAACTCAACAGCAACACCAAGTGCAATTATGGTGGTCTTCAACCAACTCAGAGCCTAAGCACTCAGACCCACACCAACAGGATGCACAGAGCACTGTAGAGACTGACCTCTATAAAAAAGATACATTTTCTGTGATAAGAAATGAATATACAAATGTCAATTATTCTGAAAAACTTTGAAGAACTTTAAAACTCACACTACACACAAGCACACACACATATATACAGACAATAGAGCTAAGCATCTTGTATTAAAGAGCTAAAATTTTTCTTTAGAAGAAGCCAAACATTTGGAGTAATTTTTTAAAAATTTTTATTAGTGAAACACCATGAGGTACAGTTGTAGACATAAATTTTTGTGCTTGGGTTTCAGTTATACAATGATCTAGTACCGATCCCTCCACCAGTGCCCATTCTCCATCACCACTGATCCCAGTATCTCTCCCACTCCCCATGCCCTCCTCATCCCACCCTGCCTCTGTGGCAGGGCATTCCCTTTTGTTCTTTCTCTCCTTTTGGGTGCTGTGGTTTGCAAAAGAGACATTGAGTGTAATTTTTGAAATCATTGAAAATTATAGTTTTGAAGTCCTTCTCCATCTAAAATCAAATATTCAACTCCCAAAACAAAAACATTTTGAGCTATGACATACACTGTCTTTCTAAGGTCATTACTGAGCAATCACTTATTGCTAACCATTGACAGATAAAGGTTCTTGATAACACAAGAGCCAGGTGAAGCAGTAACAAAAGTTAACATCGGATGAAACTGATGCTGAAATTTAAACTGATATACAATTGTTTTTTGGTGGTATCAGTGTGAGGACCTGTCAAATAAAGGATCTCTAGTAGCCATTACTTTCCTCTCCATGAAAAATATGCATGAGGGATCAGAGAGATAGTACAGCAGATAAACCTTTTGCGATACGTGCAACCAGCCTAGGTTCAACCCCCATCACACATGATAAGCACCACATCAGTACTACCAAGGCATGATTCCAGAACACAGCTAAATGTGGCCCCAGAGCAAAAACAACTGTAGCAATAAATATCAAACTTTATTTATTAAGTCTATAGAGATTATCAAGTTCAAAGTATATTTAGATTAATTTATATGCAATATCTGCTTTAATAGAGAAATTTGGACATGTTTGACACCTAAGTATTATACCAAAGAAGTGTATTCAATCTTTCCCCTCTCCTTAGAGTCATCATTTTAAAACCATAATAAAGTTAGAATCTATGATTTACTGAATAAACATACCACAACTGAATAAAAATACCACAGAAATTGCAGTATATTAGTGTACATATTTAACTCATTTTACATAATTGTGTGTACAATGGCATTTTGAATTGTGAACAAGTTGTAAACTGTATTTTCTTTTCTAGCCATGAATGAATCTCCAAACCAAAGAAGTTTTTTGAGTGTGTCTGCATTAGTACTTTATTATTTTTCTATCACCAAATGCAAATCAAAAGTCTTAACCAGCGATTATCCAGTGGATCTAATGGAATGAATTAGATCTGTCGAAGAGTTTCTCTGGCCATCTGTGACACCGAATTCTGTACTATCACAGTGATGCATTCAATTTAGTAATATACAACTCCTTAAAACTTCAACTTAGACACTATACAACATAAAGTGCTGTTTTTCAATAAGGTACTTCCTAGATACTTAATTTGTCATGGTAGAGATTTTATAAGTCATTCCAGGAGATTCTCACTGATATATATGCAATAGTTACAAATATAAGTATTGTTTCTTTAATAAGAGGCTAGCCTATTTTAAAATTGAATTTCAAACTGAATTTTAAATTGAATTTTAAACTTAATTTTAAAACTGAAGTTTAAACTGAATTTTAATATTGAAGTTTAAACTGAATTTTTAAAAATCATTTTACCAAGTTCCATGGGATATGCAGCATATAGTTGCCTCCCTCCTTTAATCTTTGTGAGATGCTTTATTATATGCAACTCTTGGAGAAAAATTAAATTTCAGGTGATGGTGAATTTAATTTAGCAGGGAAGTGGGATAATAGCTTTTAAAAAACGAAATCCATTAAATACCATATATTATGCTATCAAGATTCTAAGAACCTATTAGTGGCTTGTAAAATCTGTTCTTTCAAAGTATACCTCTTAGACCTCCCACATCCTCAAACACATATAACTCTATATTATACTAGTAGGAGGAAGAAAGGTGGACTTCTTTAAAATAGTGGAATAGAAAAGACATTGCAATATTGTATAAATACCTAGGGAACAAAAATAGCAACAACAAATATTGCTCTATACTACTTAGAAAAAAGATATTTAGAATATTTAATATGCTTAGAAGTTGGTTGATTAAATTAAAATGACCTTATAAAGTAAATGCAAGAATTTTTAATACATTGGAACAAAGGAGTGAAATTTTTTTAACTTAAATTCCTCTGGCTAAAGTTAAGAATGATAAAAGTGGGGGATGGAGAGGGCACTTGTTTGTGGCTGACCTGTGTTCGATTACCAGCATCCCATTGGGTCCTTGGGCCAAGGAGCACACCTGTGTGGCCCCCCCCAAAAAATGATCAAAATAATTTGCATATGAGAAAATACAGATTAAGGTAATAAATATACTTGACCTATATATTATGAATTTGTGCATGGAAACATACAATTCTATAATATTCTGATTTTCTTCTGGTAATTGTTATACTTAGAAAATGTTAAGATAGGAAAAGATGAGGCATTATGTGAAAGCAAACCATAAAAAGAAATGTTTAATAATATTATGGGATTATTAAAATAGATATTGGTATAAAGATTAAACTCTTATTTATGTAATTTTGACAAACCTTGACAAAATGTTACTCAATTAATATACCAACATTATCAAAATTGTGTGATGTAAAATTTGATATTCTCCCTGAATTATGTGGTCTTAACCTTTTTCCCCTTCATAATGTGAAGAGTAGATTAAATTTGACTGAGTTATATGTAACGGTAACTGTTCTATATATTTTACTGAAATGTTATCCACTTATTACATGTGATATATGAAAAATGTTGTAGCCTAATAGTATCTGCTATTCTGAATATTTAAATATTCTTGAATAAAATTTAGTGTAAACAATTTAGAGCAGTTAAGAAGTCAGCACCAGTGATTTACTTAACCCATGATGTGCGTCTGTGGGTCATAAAAAGGTCCTTATTATACTTTATGGATTTAAATGTTTCTTTTACAATTTGAAATTACAGTCAATAGAAACATGAGTGATTTTTTTTCTCACAAGATTCAAATGTATCTATGAAAATTGTAAAGATGTCTTTTCATTAATGCCTGTTAATCTAATTTCTATTTGCAATGTTTTCACTTCAGATTTATCAAATAAAATGGAGATTGTGCAATGGAATGCAAAGTAATTTGATTAAATAAAATATAGATTATACTTATTTTTTTGAAGTCCTGGAGGAAACATACAAGACAGATTTTCGCCACAGCTGTACATATTTTTTTCAGAAATTTGCTATCATGTAAATGTTCATTGTTTTAATAAGTACCACTTTAAGTAAAAACAAAAATGAAAGCAAATGTCTCCCTTTTGTGGACTACTAGAGACAATTCAACACAGACTTCCTGTTGATACAAATTTTTGTTTTAAATGAAGATTGCTTACAAAACCTAGTCTTTTAGTACCATAACACACTTATTTCATATGTTATTACATAACAGAACTTTAAATGTAGTACATTTGCTTTATTTAATGATCATTATTTTGCAATATCAACACTATAAAATTTCTTGAATATAGATTTCTGTGTGTAAAGGACACAATGTGTCCATTACCAAAGTTACAGTGCTATGCCATGTCCCAATGGAACCTTCTAAACAGTCCTCCCAGAAAAACCTACCATTTCTTCTGGTAGCCACCATAATTTTCACTAAGACTAGGAGACGTTTTATTGTTTTCACTTATACCAGTTTGTTGCATTTATATTCAATATGTGAGGGAAACTAACTGATAACTGTCTTTCAATTTCTTATTTCATTTATTTCATTTAGCATAATCAACTTCACATTCTATCCATTTTGTCTCAAACGACTTGATTTCTAAATAATAAGTAAACAAAATAAATCTAAAAATAAACATATCTAATTATGCAACATAGCTCACCTTAACAGAGATTATCCCTTCTAGAATTATAATCTACAAATATATCATTATTTTGAAAATTATGTGAAAACTGTCCTTACATAGTAGCTAATACCCTACTACATACAATTACTGAATTAATTTGATTTCCACAGTACATTATATCCAATAAAAACTATAAAGCATATTATGTTTATACTAGGATAAAAGTAAATATAATTTTAGGTAAATACATCTTATTTAAAATCTTTAAAAAATTTAGAGTGACAAAACAAGGCAAGCCTTTTAGATTACAAAGGAGCACTAAAATTTTTATGATGGCCAGGCAGTCTTTATAATCTAGGATCTGTCTCCAGACAATGAAATATTGTTAAGCCCAGGCATAATCCTTATGTTTGGCTTCCAATCCATTAATAAAAAAATTTTTATTAAAGTTTATGTTTAAGAGATAATTCATGTTAAAGGATGACGAATGCTATATAATGCCTTGATTCCATAGCTAGTTGCTAACACAACAAATGATCAACATTCCTAGGTCTTCTGTATCAAAATATAATAAACCAAGCAAATTTCTTAAAATCAAATATAGAGGATTTTGAGGCAGTTGCCTAAACTAGTGTGGTGATTTATGAGTAGTGCTGAATCTAGGATGGCAAGTTCTGGACTCCAAATGGATATGACAAGAAATTATCTTGTGGGTTAAATGCAATGTTTTTGATCTTGCCAATTATTTTCTTGGATGTAGGAATATTAAAAACCACGCTTCAACTTCCTTCATTTTTTAAATTTCTGGGATAAAAAAATGTATGAGAGTTGCTTCAAATGAAACCAGAAGGGGAAGCAGGCTTCAAAATAAATCAAAGGTAGTTGAATAAAGGTAGTGATAAAACATCTCAATAAAACAAGATTGGCCATAAAGTGCAACTGCTATGACTGTATTGACGTTTATTAGTTTTTTGTAAATGCAGTTGAATTTTTTCATATATTCTCATATCAGACATATCTGTAGTGAAAGTGCAGATTCATCTATGTGAAACATGAGCTGAATTTGAGAGCCCTACTTGAGTACTAATTCCCAAATACTTTCTTCTCTATCATGGTTTAGGTTACTAAAAGTGATGATCAGACAAAACCATTTTCACAAAGTAACTCTAAACTGCTCTGAAAAATATGCCTTTTACAGTAATTCTCAAATTATTTCCTCTGTGCTAGGGACATGGCTCAAATGGCCCTGTCTTGGCATGGCAGAGGACTAGAACTGATCACTGGTAATGATGGTTCCCCAAGACCCAAACACCTCAGCAACACTAAATATGGTTCAAACCACCTAATTATTTCCCCTTCTTATGAAGGCACTCGAGTCCATGTTTGGTTATTTTTTGCATATAAACCATGCACACTATCTACTTTATGGCAAAATCTATTTTAAGGCATTCTTTAGTTTTAAAGATGTTTTTTGAGTCTGTTTTTGAGTTTTTTTAGTAGCCCCTCTCAAGCAATGTTAAAGGACCTCTGGGGCACCCCTGGCTATTTTCAGCCTGGCTGCATGGGTCTGATGCTTGTGCAGGGATCAAACTCTGTGTCACATGGTTTAGCCTTTTGACCTATTTCTCCAACCTCCTTAACCTTCTTTCTTAGGTGAGATTTTCTACTCAATTTGTAAGTGAAAGAAAGAAATAAAATATCCAATTTCTAGTTTAACTATGTCCATGTATAATTTCAATAACTTCTTTATATAGCTCTTTGCATTCCGTGGCTCAACATAATTAATCACTTGAAGTGCCATTACTCATCTATTTGCTCGAGCGGGCGCCAGTAACGCATTCATCCCTGTTGCGTGCTAGAGTAGCCCAATGGCGTCTGCTCGTTCTAGGAACACGAAGAGCTTCAAACTGATCGTTCAGGATCTTGATGAAGAAGTCTGACAATCTTGTAGGTGGGTGGCCACACGGTCTTTTGACGTTCTGTGGAATCCAGTCAGTAACAGCTCTAGTCCAGCGGTTGTCTCCAAATCTCATTACGTGTCTAGCCCATCTGATTTTCGATGCCTGGGCAAAAGAGACAGTGTCCCTGATTCTTGATCGTTGACGGAGGTTGGAAGTCCGAATTCTTTCTTCCACTTGAGTGAAGTGTGTTACTACAAGCATAACTCTTTCGATTCCTCTTTGGGAGAACCAAATAGTGTTCTCATCCTGTTTTTGTAGGGCCCAGTTCTCTGAGGCGTATGTTAATGCAGGAAGAACAGTGGAATCGAAGAGATGTGCTTGGAGACAGAGGTTATTCATTCTCTTAGCTATTTCTTCAACGCTCTTGAAGGTGTTCCAAGCCGCCCTCTTCCTCCTGCGCAAATCAGGTGCCAGGTCATTCGTCATGTTGACTTCTCGACCTAGGTACACATAACTGTTGCATTCAGAGATGGTCGTTCCATTGAGGACGAATGGAAGGTCAGGAATGAGACTGTTTCTCATAAACACTGTCTTCATGAAATTCAGCTGTAGTCCGAACTTTCCACACTCACTGTCGAAGTCGGCCAGCATTTGTGCCACTTGGCTAATGTTTGGTGATATTAGAATGATGTCATCAGCAAAGCGGAGGTGGTGTATTTGCTGACCATCTTCACTCCCACTCCTTCCCATTCCAGTCGTCACATAACGTTTGAGGGTGGCACTGAAGAGTTTTGGTGAAATGTTGTCACTCTGCCTAACCCTCCCTTGACATCGATGATTACTTCCTTGTACAACGCTGAGGTCCTGGTAGTGAATTCCTAATACAGCTCACAGAAGATCCTGATGTATTTAGTTTGAATGCTCTGATTGGCTAAGGCTTCAATGACCGCTTAGTTTCAACAGAATGAAAGGCCTTCTTTAAATCAATAAATGTTAGAACAACATCTTGAACTACGGAAAAACTTCAATGAGCTTGGTTGTTGTGTGGATATGGTCGATCGTGCTGAATCCTTTGTGGAACCCAGCTTGCTCGCATGGTTGTCTATCTAGTGTCCTGCCGATCCTATTCAGGATTGAACGAGTGAACAGCTTGTAGATGACAGACCATAGGAAGGTAGGGTGATAGTTGCCAATGTCATGGATGTCTCCCTTCTTGTACAGTAGTACAGTCCTGCTGGTTTTCCATTGGCATGGAACCTTGCATTCAGACAGGTAGCATGTGAAGAGCCGAGTCAGTGAATTGATGAGTACTAATGGAAGGTTCTTCAGGTGTTCAGTTCTGACCTTGTCAGGGCCAGGTGCTGTTCGTTTCTTTACCAACAAAATGGCGTGTCAGATTTTGGAAGGGAGAACATTGGGAACGACATATTCATCCTGCGGAATTTGGTATGTGGGCAGGTGGACGTGGCTATCGAAGATACCTGAGTAAGTCATGGATAATCTTCTCCATTTCCCTTCTGGAAGACGTGATAGATCTATCAGGATGTTGGAGGGCAGTCATCTTGGGCTTGTAGTTGGCAAAGGGCAGGCAGGCATTACAGAGAGCCTGGCAAGCTACCAAGAATATCCCACCTGAACAGCAGAGCCTGGCAAGCTACCCGTGGCATATTCAATATGCCAAAACCAGTAAATACAATGGGACTCATTCTCCTGACCCTGAAGGAGTCACCAATACGGCAGCATTGGGAAGGATGTGGAAGGAGAGGCTGATAAAATCTCAAGGCCGAACTAGGCTGCCAAAACCAAGAAAGACAAAAATGATTATCTGTACTTTCAATGCACGTACACTAGCAGCATTACACGCATCCATCAAGAACCTGATGGTGCAAGCACGGAAGACCAAGTATGACATCATTGGTCTGACCAAGACAAGAAGGTATCAATCACATCACACCATTTTCACACTGGAGAAGAACTGTTCCTCTGAACATGCAATAAAAGAGGCATCATGGTGTCGGTGTCCTCGTCAACACGAACTTGGCCATGAGCATTGATTCATTCAAATGCCTAACAACCTGAATCGGATGATTACACTTGAATAGATGTGGCTCACTGCCGTCAGTTTATATCTTCGTTGTCTATGCAACAACTTCCAATTATGATGGAGAAATTGAGAAGTTCTAAATGGAGCTGGAGAAGTTCTATAAATACCACACCTTCTACACGATGATTGTTGGTAATTTTAATGCCAAGATAGGACCTAGAAGATTAGCTGAAGAACTCCACATCGAGACCCATGGCCTAGAATGGAACAAACAGGGTGAGAGACTGTCTGAGTTCATCATGTCGACCAAGACCATCCACGGTAACTCACAGTTCCAGAAGGCCGCATCTAAACGTTGGACATGGGAGTGTCCCAGTGGATGGTTCCACAACAAAATTGACCACATCACATTCAATCGATGGTCTTGTCTGACCGATGTTGCTGTTGTCCCAAAATTCCAAACGAGATCGGACCATCTCCTTTGTGAAAAATTCCACTTCACAGAGTGAGGAGAAAGGGCTGCAAAGTTTAAAAAGAGAACTCCCAGAATGACCACCAACTGGGAGCTCTTTGGCACTATTGCTGCAACATGGGAAGATGCCATCATTGACAACATTGACGAGGAATATGATCGACTGGTTAAGCACCTCCATGATTTTGCGAGGCGTTCCAAGAGAGAGATAACCACAAAAAATGCCTGTCTTCGAAAACTCTTGAGCTTATTTGCCAACATGGCTTGGCACATGCCTCAGGCAACTGCAAGCAAATGTCCAAGCTTGCAAAGCAGTGCAGAGAAGCAATAAAGGAAGACCTCAAAGAGAGAAGAGCAGCAGTGATGGTAGATGTGGCAGAAGCCGGAAAAAACATACTTAATAGCTTCAGAAATATATTGTCAAAATGTTAAAAGTCTTATCACATTCCCTTTTTTTCCAAAACACTCCAGAAACTTCTCATTTCAAATTCCCATATATCTTAATTGTATCAGTTCCCCAACTCATTATTTTTGTATAACATTGATTTATTCTTGCTCCTCCCTCAGGGAAATTAAGTTTGTTAAGTTACTACCACAACAGTGCCCCTGAGGCACACCCAATTCCATCAGGCACTACTAATCCTATTTTGCTTCTCTCCTTTATGTCACTTGCATGTCCTTCTTGTATAGACACAGGAAGACAGTTCATGCTATGCTTTTGTAACATGGAATTTAATTGACTGTAAAATAGTATTTACTCCTGGATAGTTATGACAATGTTCAATCCCACCTATGTGTACCCCCACCCATCATGATTTCTATATTACTACGGTGTAAGGAGGGAGAGACAAAGAAGAGAAATTATTATGCTGTAAGGGAAGAGGTCGATGGAGGCTAAGGAAACGGGAAGAGAAAAACTATAATGGGGAGAAAGGAACAGAAATTATTATGCTGCGAGGGATGAGGTAACTATGGTGGGGAAGGAGAAATTAGTATTCTGTTAGGGGTAAGACTGACTAAATTGGGGATGAGAGAAATAAACTGTATACCAACCAGGGTGGGGCCCTGTTTCTCGCTTCCACCGGTCTTTTGTTCATCCATTGTGGGCCAGCTAGGGGAAAAGTTCTCGGCCACCGAAAGCTCTCATCCCTCATGCTCACACTTTTTTGAAACTCACAACCATGGTCCTGTTACTTGTTCCATGTTAGTTTCATTGGCATGATTCTGATATGATCTTCCAGAGCATCTTCATATAATTGGTTTCTTTTTACCACTATATATCTCAGTTCATAAGTCATGTCTTTAGTAAAGATTGAACTTATCAACATACCATACATGGCTTTTTTAAAGAAATAAAGTTGCCAAAGTGTACCAGAATTATAAATTTTTTTTGCTTAACACATTACTTCTCTAGTGGGAACTTGCTACAAATGCAGAACTGTAGGCCTCATCTCAGCCCTATTCAGTCAGAATATGCTTTATACCAAGATCACCTACAGCCCTATTCAGTCAGAATATGCTTTATACCAAGATCCCTAGGTGAACTCTACAGATATTAAAGCTTGAAAAACAACACTGCTTTAAGAGTAATAGGTGAGCATTTTTTGTTAGCTATCACCACCCAATTGACAAGCCTGTTAGTTACCCAATAGTTTTAGAGAATGGTGTTATATATGTAGGAACATATTTTATTGAATTCTGACTAGTTTCAATAGAAGAGGGTACACTCTCATGTTTGCAGAAATCTTTCCGAAGTACCTCATTTAATACTTTTGTATGTTTATAAGTCTATTGAGAACATGATATACTCATTTATTATGGCTATTATACATAGGCAATGTAATAGTATAACATTTTCTCTAGCACTAAATCTTGAGTCTTTTTGTTTTGCTTAGTTTTGGGGCCATAGCTAGCAGTACTCAGGGAAGTACTCCTGATTCTGCACTCTGGGATCATTCCTAGAGGCTCAGGGGGCCATATAACATACTGAGAATGAAATGTAGGTCACCAAATACAAGGCAAATGACTTGCTCTCTATGCTAAATCTCCAGCCACACTTTAAAAATCAGGTCTTAAGATGGCACATTTATAGCTTTTTTGGCATGGTAGAATTATCTGAGTTTTAATTTTTTGAATCACTGTGAGATACAGTTACAAAGTTTTTATGATCGCATTTCAGGTATACAATGTTTCAAAACCTGTCCACTCACAAGTATATCCCAAGGATCCGACTGCCACCTTCTACCCCTGCCTGCTCTATGGAAGGCACTTTTCATCTCTCTCTCTCTCTCCCTCTCTCTCACTTTTGGGCAATATCGTTTGCAACAGATACTGAGAAGCTATCATGTTTGGTCCTTTACCCACTTTCAGCATATACCTCCTATTCAGAGTGATCCCATCATGTCATAATGGTAGCTTCTTTATCCCAACTGCCCTCTCCCCCAGCCCTTGAAACAGGTTTCCAAAAGTGGACAATCCCCATGGCCCTTGTTTCGACTGGACTTGGGTGTAAAACAGAAATACTAATGGCAAAAAGGCACATGAAAAAATGCTCTCCATCACTAATCATCAGGGAGACACAAATCAAAACAGCAATGATTCATCACCTTACACAACAGAGACTGGCACACAGCAAAAAGAACAGGAACAGCCAGTACTTGATTGAATGCAAGAAGAAAAGGACTCTCGTTCACTACTGTAGAAATATAGAATGGTCCAGCGATTTTGGAAAGCAATAGCATTCCTCAAAATAGTAGAAATTGAGCTTCCATATGATCCAGCAATACCACTCTGGGAATATACCCCTGGGGTGCAGAAACACACAGCAGATATGATATCTGCACTTGTATGTTTATTGCAGCTCTGTTCACAATAGCCAGAATCTGGAAACATCCCGTGTGCCCGAGAATAGACGACTGATTAAAGAAACTATGGTACATTTACAAAATGAAATATTACATAGCTGTCAGAAAAAATAATGAAGTCATGAAATAGGGTTTTGAATGATGTATATGGAGAGTATTATGCTGAGTGAAATAAGTCAAAAGGAGAGGGACAGACTTAGAATGACAACACTAATTTTTGGAATATATAGCATTTTCTGATCAATTTGCAAGTAAGATTTTGAGGAGAATCATTCCAGAATCATAATTGTTTAAATTCATAGTCCATACCATTAACAAAATTCAACAAGGCATTAAAAAAGGATCACATTGCCTAAAAGAAATTTTAACTGGTTAAGGAATGAACATAACAGCACAATTTAAAATAAATTCATAAGCTCTTGAAATGCAATAAATGCTTTTTATTGTATGCTCAATTTCAATGAATAACATTTAGAACTAATAGTCCCATGTAACAGTGACAATCTTATTTTACAGCGTGTACATCATTTACAGCCACATAACACACAATTTTATATTTTCCAAATTTAATATTCTGATGTTAAGAAAGATAAAAAACTTTTTATCCAAGAAATTATTTTTGCCTGGTGCAAAATAAAGACAAACATTATTTGAAACACAAAGCCACAATATAGTGCATTTTAACCTTTTAATTAAAAAGTTAAAATTACCTTTTAATTATGTTTAACAGTGGAGTGTAAATATGAAGCAACTAAAACTTAAAAGTACACATCATATGCGTTAAATTTATAAACAGTGTTTCAATTAAATTTCCTTAAATCAGCTTTATATAGTAAGTGCCATTTTGATTTGCAGCATGCTAACACAAAGCGTTGTTAAAGGGATGCATATTTTAAATTTATACACTATAAAATGAATATTCACCTCCAAAGTCTAGTGGCAGTATATTTTTCTGCTAAGTATTGCATCAATACTGCCTCATACTGATAATTTGCACTAATGATATAAGATTTTAAAAACCAAAACTCTCAATAATGGCATAAAATTGCACCTTTAAACATTAGAGCAAGTAATACTAGAACAATCATACTGCTAAGACTGTCCTAAAACACTGTCTAAACATTGCAGTATTTAAGGAAATTGTGTTCTCTCATTTTACTCTTTAGCTGTTTAAGAAATACAGTGCTTTGTTTGCAACACTACAGCTGCATCCATTTTATAAAGTCAAATGACTCAAATATAACTTTGTCATATGCCAAACTGAAAACTATCAAATTGTGTATCAGAAGAAGGAAGTTCATCCTTAAGAATTGACCTTGGATTTTAGCATAGAATTCTAGATTTTAACACCCTATACTGTGACAAAATTTTAGCAGCTCTGAAAATTCTTTTAAAAATAACATTGGATTAATCTAACCTCTTTCCTCATGAAATTTATTTTAATACTAAAAACGTTTGCCATTTCTGGAATTTAACTTCCAGACTTTATATAAAATATTCAATGACTAAGTGACTCATGAATGACTGTATTTTATTTCAACACCCCATTTCTAAAATTGCATAAATGTGAGGCTTGTTTGCCATGGCAGAGCACTTCTAAACTCAATTACATATAATCTTTCTGGAAATGTTTCTCTCTGGTATGATCAGCCAATTATTTATTTTTGCTTTTCCTCTCTGTAGTTTAATTATGAATAATACTATTAAATAGAGGTTGAAGATGTTTTTCACATTTAATCATGTTTAATTATTTTTCAAAAGGCTATAAGATCCCCTACCAATTCAAATATCTTAAGATCATTAATAGAAAGACTGAAAAGTTATGACTTAAGATCGAGCTTTTTAGCCAGATGAGTTTGTGCAATTTTCTTTTCAAGTAGCATATCATATTTTCTAAATAGCCTCTTTCTTGATATTGATCTTATTACAAAAGAGCCTCCTTGTGGTGCCTCATAATATGCTGATTTTTTTCTGATGGCCTTCGAAAACCCTTCTTGCAAAATTCACACCTGTGTGGATAGTCCTTTGTATGTATAGATATCACATGTCGTTTAAAGCCAGAAGCATCTGTAGTGCTGTATTCACAATACTCACATTGGTAAATCTTTCTTCCAGTATGGGTCTTCATATGTTTTTTGAGTTCATTTTGTTGTCTGAACCCTCTCTTGCACCTCTTACACTTCAATGACTGATCCTTAGTATGAACCGAAAGGATATGGCCACTAAGAATAAATGGATCTGATGTTTTAAAGTCACAGTGCCTACACTGATGAATCTTCCTGCCTTTATGGATATCACTATGCTTTCTGAGCTCAGAAGGACGATGAAAACCTTTATCGCAGACCTCACATTTGTGAGGAAAATCCTTAGTATGAACAGATATGATGTGCCGCTTAAGGTCACTTGAATTGGTGCTCTTATGGTCACAATGAGGACACTGATGCGTCTTATGTCCTTGAAACAAATCCAAATGACGCTGAAGTTCCCTCTCATCACCAAATGCTTGGGGACAATGTTCGCATTTATATGGCAAATTGTTACCATGCTTAGACCTAATATGAGTTTTCAGATTTGACTGATCTGCACACCTGAAGACACAGTACTGACACTGATATGGCTTTTCACCAGTATGCGTTCTCATATGCTTCTTGAGTTCTGAAGGATGTCGAAAGCCCTTACCACACTCAACACAAACTTGAGAAAAATTCTTGCTGTGAACAGCTAGTAAATGTCTGTTTAACAGTCCTTGCTCTGCAGTTTCATAGTCACAGTATTTGCATTTGTGCATCTTCGGCTCCTTGTCCCTCAATATAAGTTTATTTGAGCTCAGTGGACTAGCCTCTCTGTATCTTCTTGTGTATTCAGAAAACTCATGAGTTTTGTCAACTTTGTTAATAAGCTTATGGCTTTCTAAATGGTTATGAAAACTCACTTTCTTGTTAGTTGTAAAGTCACAATCTGTACACTGGTACTTTTTTCTCATCAAATGATCAGGATGATTTTTCATGTGCCTTTTCAAGAATCCTCTGGATTTAAACTTTTTTGTACAAATATGGCAAGGGTACACTGTCAGGGGCTGTCCATCCGGACCTATTATAACAGCTAGATTAAAAGAAAGCAAATTTGTGACACTTGAACAGACTAGTTTAAAGGGTTTTACAACAAAAATACCAAAATTAGCTAATATTCACTGCGTGAGAACTATATTAAATTATTTTAAGGTGAAATGAAGATAAAAAGCAAAGTATTATTAAGTAGCTCACTAAAAGAAATTTAGCAGAACTATACGTATAGACTACTCACCAGACAAACTGAATTTTTCTAACTAGAAAAAAAATCCTTTATAGGTAAATCAACCTAAAACTTCTCTTTTCAGACATCATTTGTAACTGGAAAGATAACTCAATAGGCTTAGTGCAAGCTTTGCATGCAGGAGGCCTATGTTTGACCCCAGCACTGCATGATATCATGAGCACCACTAAAAGTATTGCCTGGTCACAGATCTCGGAGTATCCATCTCCTGAGCACCACCCAGGTGTATCCCCCAAACGAGTAAATAAATAAAACAATCTGAATAAAGAGCAGATAAATATAGTTTTATTAAGCCATACTCTTAAAACTTAATACAAAACAGTTACGTGGGAGTAGAATTACATTATAAACAAAATATTTTCCCATAAGTTACAAAATAAAGATCTATATTTCAAATCATTATAATACTCATAAAGCTAACTATCTGTATTTTAGTTACCTGTTTGCCATTGCCTGGTTTCTCCTCTTCTCCTCTTCTTAGATTTTTGTTTAAGCACTTTATTTGTACTAATGCCATCACAAATTTGAAGGTACTGTGCTGCTGTACTACTTCTGTTTTCTAATGCTAAATCCAAAGTATTTCCTGGAAAAATATACAAACCATAAAGCTACATACATGTATGTCACTTTGGTTCTGCACAGATGATATAATATCAAGTTTCCATTATAGTACTAAATTTCACAAAGTACCACCTTCTCTTTACTGTCTTTCATTCTTGAAAATAAAATTAATGTTAAAATATTCCAATGCATTCATCCTAAAAGAATAATCTAATAATAAAGTGAAGGTAACATAAGAAACTGAATTTTATGACCCAAAATAAAATCCTGGCATGAGATCAATCTCTCACCAACAAATACTAATAAAATTAATAAGATTGAGGCTGGAGAGATAGTACAACGGGTATACTTGCTCTTTATACTGTCGACCTTGTTTGATCCCTGGCATCCTCTATGGGCCCCTGTGTTCCACCAGGAATAATTCCTGAGTGTAGAGCCAGGAGTAAACCACTGAGCATCGCCTGAGGACGGCCACCAAACCAAAAAATTTAATGAGATCTAGAAAAAAATTGCCTACATATGTTAGTGAACAATATAGGCATGGTGACTATGTGTGATGTGTAACAAAATATTATTCGCATATATGCTTTTAAAAAGTTTTAGTATGAAAAGTGAGTATTAAGATTTATTATAAGAGTTAAGGGCTAAAGTGATAGCACGGCAGGTAGGGCATTTGTCTTGCACGCAGCTGACCCGGGTTTGATTCCCAGCATCCCATATGGTTCCCCGAGCATCACTGGGAGTAATTCCTGAGTGCATGAGCCAGGAGTAACCTCGGGTGCGCATCACCAGGTGTGACCCAAAAAGCAAAAAAAAAAAAAAATAGAATAAAAAGTAAAAATAAAAATAATTAAGACAAGGTTCAGGCATTTTACCATAATTTCAAAAAGACTAGTCTATATAGAATATAAAATTCCACTTTTCATATTTCTGTTAGGCAATTTAGTTAACTAATTTATACCTAGAAAAATTTTAATGTATATGCTGTGAAATGTACCTGTCATCAACTTCTATAAACCAAGACTTTTAAAAAATTTCTGTATGACACTCAGTTGTGCTTAAGTTCTATGGGCCCAAGGATCGCTCTTAGCAATGTTTGAGGGAACATATGTAGTGCCAGGGATTAAACTGGGGTCACCTGCATATCCGGCAAGCATCTTATACTATACCTGTACTATACCTGTACTTGCTTCTAAAATCTACATTTAAATTTTTGGTCAAATACCTTCTCAGGAAAACATCATTTCTTATGAGAAAAAAATTTCCTTACTTGTAAAAATAATAAAGAACTATCAACCATGGAATTATATTACATAAAATCAAAATGAAAAATTTAAGTTGATACATAAATTTTATGTAAGTTATGTAGTATCCTGCCTGACATAGGAACTAATAAAATAGTACTATGTAAGAAATGCTAATGTAAATTTTTAAGTCTTCTAAAATTAATTTCTAATTTACAAATTCTCACACAGCAACATTTTATGACCAATGTGCTAAATTACCTAATATTTTGTACCTTGAGGAAAAACCTAAAAATACATTTGTAGAGTACACATTGTATATAAATTGGCTCCCCAAAGTATCACATTCCTATGTACGTAAAAAGGTTAGGAATGATTAGGTATGTAAAAATTTAATATATATGCAAAAATATAATATTAATATATATTACATATGCAAAAACAAACTAGTGCCCCAACATGGCCGACCCGAGTTCGATTCCTCCGCCCCTCTCAGAGAGCCTGGCAAGCTACCAAGAGTATTCGATATGCCAGACACAGTAACAACAAAGTCTCCAATGGAGACGTTACTGGGCCCGCTCGAGCAAATCGAGCAAACTAGTGCCAAGCACTATAAAACTGGCTATTAAATACTGTCACTGTCCTCCTGTTGTTCATCGCTTTGCTCGAGCGGGCCCAGTAACGTCTCCTTTGTGACAACTGTTACTGTCTTTGGCATATCGAATATGTCATGGGTAGCTGCCAGGCTTTGCCGTGCAGGCGAGATACTCTTGGTTGCTTGCCAGGCTCTCCGAGAGGGGCGGAGGAATCGAACTCGGGTCAGCCATGTTGGCCACTTGCAAGGCAAACGCCCTACCCGCTGTGCTATCACTCCAGCCCTCATATCTCATATATGAATCTCTCTTACCTGATGCTTGGCAATCTTCGTATCTTCGTGAAGCTTTTCTTTCATCCCCTAAAAAAGGAAGGCCTAATTGAAACTGATATACTGAGTATAAGGATTACATGTGGATCATATCTTAATCTGCAAAATCTTACTTTGATCACCGTTCCTTGGATTAATTTTTTTGTTGTTGAATTCTTCTACTCCAATAGTTTAGATACTAATTTCACAGACTGAAAATAAGGGCTATTGTCAGCATCCTTGAAACTGTAAATATCTAAAATGTATTATTTTAAAATAAAAACTTGGTAGATATTTCTGCAGATTACCCTCAAAATCGAAGATTCTCAATAAATGACTGTTGAATAAATGAACCATATGAAACACCAAGTTAAAACATTTGAATACCAAAAATTTTCAAAGTGTAGAGTACAACTGGCCCATCTTGTAAAATAGAAATGAGATTAAATCAGAAAAAAATTGAAAAATAGCTAATTTTACCTTCCTCGTTTTCTAGAAGAGCACACCTGAATGTATGTTCCTTTGCAAAACTCCAAAATCTTTTTTTGTGTTGTTAAAACATGAAATAAGTTTTCCCAAAGGGGGAAGAATCTATTTTCAATGGATAGTCCTAATTTAGAAAAATAAAATGCTTTATGGCACTCACTTATATAGATAGGATTTAAATAAATTCTATTGAAAATTAATGCATTAAGCAAGGTTCATTTTATATAATACAAGATATGTGGGAGAAAAATCATGTAAATAACTAAAGATGATTCAGTCCACAGTAAAACATTTTATAATACTAGCCAACTCATAGGGGGCATTAGTACAGCATATTTAATGAACTAAAGGCTGATCAAATAGATGTTATGTACTTATCAGGTGAAAAAATTCCAGTGTCCTACCATATGCCGCAGCCCAGACAACAGGGACAATTGTTTTATTAACATCAGAGTGTTCAAGCTGAGTCTCAGGGAGAGAAGTTCCTTCCTCTTCCCCTACAATGACTTCCATGTAAACTTCATCTGCTATTTCAGCGCAACCTAAATTTTAGAAATAATTGCTTGTTTATAACCCCAAATATTTAATAAGTGGGTAAAAATTCCAAACAACTTAAATCTTTCAACTTTCAAGGTTTTAAACTGGTAAATGTTTAAAAATGCATTAGGCACTTTTGGAGACTGTGTCACTGGGAGACAATCTTTTACCAAAATTCTAATTCTTCCCTTCAAACTGGTTTAAGAAAATGGCTTTTAAACTGTATAAAACATGTGTGCCTCAAATATATTGACTGATTTATAATCCAATGGGCATTACAAATTTATGAAAAAGGTTGTATTCCATGATTCTGCCAAATATTTCTCAGAACTCAGAAAACACTTCCCATGTGATTAATACTAGAAAGGGGTAACTGCTATTGCAAAGACTGTTTAAGTTTAATGCCATACTGTGCATGCAATGAAAACAGTCAGATAGTAACTGAAAAAGACTTATCTGAAAAGTAACAGAAATCTGAAAATATAAATAATCAAAATAATACATACAGGCACACCTTGAAAATATTATGGGGTTGGTTTCAGACCACAGTAATAAATTAACACAATTTGTGACTAATATTGCAATGAAGTGAGTCATACATATTTTCTTGGTTTCTCAGAGAGTGCATGTAAAATTTTTATTTGTATTATGACAGCAGTTCTCAAATTTATTTGGACAATGGCTTCCCTTCAAGGAAAAAAGCTACTCAGTACCCCCATATCATTTCAATGACTCACAAGGCAGGCAGTATCACCCAGTTTGGAAAATACTGTTGCTGTATACACTATACTATAGTGAATATAATGTAGTCCATTAAATGTGCAGTAGAAATATGTTTTAAAATTTACATACCTTAATTACATATGACAAAGAGACATGAGGTGAGTACATACTGTGGAAAAATGACGCTACACACTTGCTCAAGGAAGGTTGCCTCAAACCTTCAATTTGTGGGAGGAAAAAAATATCTATGAAGAACAATAAAATGAAGTGCAATAAAATAGGCTATGCCTTTGTAGGATTATATGTACATATATGTAAAAAAGATACACACATTTATATAAAATAAACAAGCTGGTACTCAAAAATATTTTAACACCTTCAAGAGGCAGGATTTCAAGAGATCTTACTGATGAAAAAAGCATTAAAAGTGAGTCAAAGGGCCAAGAGACAATATGCAGATTACCCCATTTCAATCCCTGGCCCACATATGGTCCTCTGAGTACTATCAGGAGTGACCCCTGAGCACACAATCAGAGTCAGGATAAGTTCTGAGCATCACCAGGTGTTGCCCCAAACCAAAACAAATGATAAAATATAGATGCACAAATATCTATCTGGAGAAAGAGTAAAAGAGAGAGAGAGAGAGAGAGTGAGAGAGAGTGTCAGAGACAGAAACAGACAAAAGACAGAGACAGAAAGGAAAATAGGCTTAAAAGGGCTGAGTGCATGCTGTGTTTGTTTTTAGATCAAAGCTGGTGAAATGTTCAGAGCTTACTCTTGGCTCTGCTCACAGGGATCACTCCTGGAAAACTAGGGGGACCAGATGGGGAGGTGAGTATCCAACCTGAATCTGCCTCTTAAGAGACAAGTGACTGTGCCACAGTACTGTCACTGAATGCATGCTCTGAATGTGGAAGGCCAAATTCGATTCCCAGTACTAACAGGTACTGAGCAAAAGAAAACTGCCTCTGTATTAAAGATGACTCATTTTGAAAAACAGGTGTTGTTTTGGTATAAAAAAAATTAAAAGTCACTGGGGGGGGCAGAGTGATAGCACAGCATGTAGGGTATTTGCCTTGCATGCGGCTGACCTGGGTTCAATCCCTGGCACCCAATACAGTCCCCAAGCACCACCAAGAGTAATGCCTGAGTGCAGAGCCAGGAGTAACCTGAGACTAGTTGCATGTGACCCAAAAATCAAAAATTAAAAGTTACTGGGTATGTTTTCTGTAAGATAATCTGTTTAGAGTCACAATCACGATCATGACCATCCTGTTATTCGTCGATTGCCTCGAGCAGGCCCCAGTAACGTCTCCTTCATACTAGCCCTGAGATTTTTTTAAAAAGTGCCATATTCAAGGCTCTTTCAGAGTTAGGCGAATGAGACCCATCATTGTTACTGGTATTTGGCATATTGGGTACACCACGGGGAGTTTGCCAGACTCTGCCATGTGGGCAGGTTACATTCGGTAGCCTGCCAGTTGTTTTATATATTTATATATATATAAATAAATATTCATGAACATACTTCTTTGGGGACACTGCAATAGAAAAGAACATCCCGGAGTGAAAAAATTTAATTATCAAAAGTGCCATGTTTGAGGCTGGAGAAATAGTATAGTGAGCAAGCACTTCCTTTGCACTTGACCAACTCAGGTTTGATCCTTGGCATCCTTTTTGAAACCCAGAATGCAGAGCCAGGAGGAAGTCCTGAGCACTGCCAGGTATGAAAACCTCTTAAATAGAAAATAGGTTTGAATTTGTTTTTCTATTTACTCATACAGTGAACTTCTTACTACAGAAGAAGAAATGTAGAAGAAATGTGACAAAAATGTGATCCAGAAACATTAGTCAAACTTTACTATAGAATTATGCCATCGGCTAGATCTAAATTCAGTCTACCACCTTATACCATGCTCCTTTACTGACTGATGAGTAAAAATATATGAAAAAATACAAATTAAATGTCATTATAAATCAGCATCTGCATATGTCATTTTTACACTAAAATTAACTCTATCTTCCACTATATCCTTGACCCTTCCTTTCCTTGATTTACCTTCCCCCAAATTATCCCTTACCTCCTGGTAGGCACTAATTTTTTCATAAGATCTAAAGTTCTTCTTTGGCTTTTTGGGTCACACCCAGCAATGCTCAGGGGTTATCACTGGCTCTGCACTCAGGAATTACTCCTGGTGGTGCTCAGGGGATCATATGTGATGGCAGAGATCAAACCCAGGTCAGCTGCATACAAGTAAAACATTTGGCCCTATCCGATGTACCAATGCTCTAGCCCCAAGATCTAAAGATTTACTTAAGTTCTTTAGAATGTTTTCTTTACACATCACAAAAATGAAGTAAAATGTTTTTCTATCTCTAACTTGTTTCACTAAGCATAAGCATCTCTAGGTTCACCACGTTGTTGCAAATGACATGATCTCATCTTTTTAATAGCCAAGTAGTACATATGCATCTTTTTTATTCACTCATATATCAATGGGCAGAAATTAACGTTTTCCTCTCCAACCAAAGCCTCTCAACTCATTCGTTTTAATATATTTAGCTTTGGTATATTTATGCCATGGATTGAAGTTTAGCTTTCTATGACTTCTAGGGAAGGAAATATGAAGAGTGGAGATCAGAGTGTAGTCAGGTAAATAATGCTGTCAAAGAAATGCTCTGAAGTGGGGTTTTTTGTATTTTTAAGACAAAACAATGTAATAGTTGTCTCAGCATTACAAGAAGTCATAGACTGCATTTCTACATTGAGATGGAAATAAAGTAGGTAGAGATGAAAATATGCCTTCATAAGAATAACAATAAATTTATTTTTTGCACCCTCTGGTACTCCTGTTCCAAAAATTTGTAATTGGCTGGCTACTATTTGAAAATCATCAATATCCTAAGTAAACAAATGGTATCCTGGCATGAAAGAATAATTATTCAACCAATCCTTAGTGAATAGAAAATAAACAGTGCTTCCATTGCCAACTCCAGAGGACAAACAGTAGCTACTACCATATGGAATGAATATTGTTAGAAAAGTTGGATTAATGTTCAAATTAGTAATCAAATACTAGTGGAGTGATGTTTGGAATGAACTTCCCTAAATAATTTTTTCCTTCCATAACTTGGATAATACATTTCTACTTCAGCGTTGAGGTATGGATAAACATTTCTACTTCAGAGGTGAGGTATGGGAATTAAATAAGAAACAATAACATGTACAGACTCTTCAATAATTCTGTAAGGATTTTTGGGCTCCACTGAATCAGAAACTACATTACTGACATCTGCATTACTAATATTAGATAGTATTTCATAGCTGCCAAACTGAAAAATAAGTGTTTAGTTTCAAAAAGACCTTTCCCTTATTAAGTATAGTAAGCATGTCAGACTTAGTTTATTGACTGTTCTTAATATAGTTTTGTTTTTTGTATCTGAGATGGTTTTACATGTTTTACACGATAGCTACTGATAAGTGACTACAGTGTCCTTTTTTTCTTACTGATATCATCATCTTGTGAAGAATCTTTAACAGCCATGTAAACCATCTTCTCCCGCTGCATTCGGTTCTGATCAAGCACTCCTGTTACAGAATGTCCATTAGTGTACTCACTCTCTGTCACAATTTCTGTTCCACCTTAAAAATTAAAATATGTATTAAAATAGTTAAGTACCAAGGAATAATCTACCAATTTAACCAAGAGACTATATAAAAATAATTTTCTTTAAAAATGTTCACCCCAAAATATTCCAGTATATTATTTACAAATGTTAAAACAATTTCATACATATAGTAGTTTAAATTTTCAGTCATCACCGAGAAATATCAAATGTTAACACTTACACGCCAAACACTATATAACATTTTGAACATGTATTTAACCACTTAGTTGTCACAATATTCCTATTACTTACACTCATTGTGACTCTTCTATAGATATGGAAAATAAGATAGAAAGATCTAAGTAACGGCCTGAGAGATAGCACAGAAGGTAAGGTGCTTTCTTTGCAAGTGGCCAACACTTTTATAGCTCCAGCATCAGATGTGGCTCCTAAGCACCAGAAGGGAGCACTCCTGATACCCCAGGAATACGCCATGTACAACACTGGGTGTGGCACCCCGCCAAAAAAAAAGAGAGAAAACAAGAGAAGTAATTCACAAAATGTCAGTTATCTAAGTAACAGTAGTATAATTAAGATTGAAAGAGCAAGGGCAGAAAGACAGTACAGATGGTAAAGACTCTTGCCTTGTCTGACCCCAGTTCAATCCCAGAAACACATATATCCCTGAGCACTACCAGGAATTATCCCTTAACACAGAACCAGGTAGAAGCCTTGAGCACAGTCAGATGTGGCCACGAACAAGCAAAGAAACACATAGGGTGTTTTATCATTCTAGAGAAACTCATATTACCTTTTGAATAAATCTCTACTTCTCTCTCCTTATACCTGTCATGTTTCTAAATTTCATTCAATAAAGCTATTTTGATTCATTTAAAAAAATTAAATTGTGGGGGTATGGTGCCGCCAGCAGGTCTATCTGTACCTGTGAGGCGAGTGCATCAGCAGCCTGATGGTGGCTTCAGACTTCCAGATACCCCAAAATTGCTGCTATGCCTTTGACCAGACCCCAAAAACTTGGGGCAAAGTTTACCAAGAAAGTAAACAGCCAAAAGTTAGGTATGTGGGAAACACACACACAAACCACCACCGGCTCAGCTATATACTTGGAGGCATGGACTCTCTGGTTCCTGATTAAACTGCTTAACGGCCATGATCCCAGAGACTCAGAAACAAATCTTGAAACCCAACGGCTTTTGGCAGAAATGCGTCTGGTCTCTGCAGTAGGTCACCAGTGCTGGGCCAACCCAGGTGGGAATAGGTTTTGTGACTTGGCCTGTTCCCCCTGGCGGCCCAGTGACCACCATCCTTCAGAGGCCACTGGGCAGTCAGGTTTGGGCCTCCAGTGATGAGACACGCAGGGCCTCACAGGATGGGGGTAGAACCGGTCCTGTCCTCCCCACCCAATGAGACCCAAAGTCATCGCCCACAAACAGCCTCTCTGGCTCCTGATCAAGCTGTTTAACGGCCATGATCCCAGAGACTCAGAAACAAATCTCGAAACCCAGTGGCTTTTGGTAGAAATGCGTCCGGACCACACAGTATGTTACTGTTGCCGGGCCATCCCAGGGGGAAAAGGTGTTGTCACTCCACCTGATGCCCCTTGGGGGCTTGGTGGCCATCATCCTCCAGAAGCCATTGGACAGTCAGGCTTGGGCCCGCAGTGACGAAATTTGTTGGGCCTCACGGGATGAGGGGGGAGCCGGGCCTGTCCTCCCCACCTCAACGAGACCCCAAGTCATCACCCACGAACAGCCTCTCTGGCTCCTTATCAAGCTGCTCAACGGCCTTGATCCCAGAAACTCAGAAACGAATCTTGAAACCCAGCGGCTTTTGGCAGAAATGTGGCAGGACCCCGCAGTAGGTTACTGTCGCCAGGCCACCACAGGGGGGAAAGGGTGTTGTCCCTCCGCCTGCTCCCCCTTGGCGGCTCAGTGGCCGTCATCCTCCAGAAGCCATTGGACAGTCAGGTCTAGGCCCACAGTGACGAGACATTTTGGGCCTTACAGGATGGGGGGAGGGGAGTCGGGCCTTTCCCATCCCAATAAGACCCCAAGTAATCACCCACGAATGGCCTCTCTGGCCCCTGATCAAGCTGCTTAACGGCCATGATCCTAGAGACTCTGAAACAAATCTCGAAACCCAGCGGCTTTTCGCAGAAATGCGTCCGGACCACACAGTATGTTACTGTCGCCGGGCCACCCCAGGGGGGAAAGGGTGTTGTCCCTCCGCCTGCTTCTCCCTGGCGGCTCAGTGGCCATCATCCTCCAGAGGCCATTGGACAGTCAGACTTAGGCCTGCAGCGACGAAACTTGTTGGGCCTCATGGGATGGGGGTGGAGCCGGGCCTGTCCTCCCCACCCCAATGAGACCACAAGTCATCGCCCACGAACAGCCTCTCAGCTCCTGATCAAGCTGCTCAACGGCCATGATCCCAGAGACTCAGGAGCAAATCTCGAAAACCAGTGGCTTTTGGCAGAAATCCCTCCAGATTTAAGTGTTAAAATTTCGGAATTTCAAAATCACATGGCCCTACTGCAGCCACACAACATCATATGTTATTCATAACCAGCAATAGAACACAAATTGTCTACTGTTGCTTTTTCAGCAGATCCTAGTGTTGGGGTATATATCTGGTGTCAAAATATTGAATGTGTTCAAAGTAGAGAGAGAGTAATGTAGAAATCATCTGCCCCACAGGTAGGGGGAGGGTGTGGGATGTGGGTATACTGGGGATTTTGGTGGTGGAGAATGGGCACTGGTGAAGGTACGGGTGTTTCATTGTATGACTGAGACTTAGACCCAAAAACTTTGTAACTGCTTTCATGGTGATTCAATACATAAAATTATAAAAAATGAAAAAAAAGTAAGGTGTAGTTCATGCACAATTCAATCAGCTAATCAGTGGCTGAATAAATAGCAGTACTCCTACATTTAAAAATAATTAAATTATAAAATGTCCAAACAATCCCTCTAGAGCTTGCTCTTAAATATTCATTATCATTTCCTATTCTACATGAAATAATCCCCATTTAAAGAAATTTCTAATATATTATATTCATCCTAAAAGAATAAAAAAATGACATACCCTGTATTCCTGCTTTGTATAATATGCAATTCTTTAAGCACTCATTCCCAAAGACAGCTATTAGAAATCTATACTTCAATGACAATTTTAGAATAATCAACAGAAAATGTAAGTTGTTTTTCTTAACTATCATAACAATAAATTGATATGAGCCTCCATACCTATTTCAACATCATCTTCAGCCTCAGCTTTGAATATATATACTTTTATTACTTCTGAACCAAATCCATCTTCTTTAACATCTTCTTGTGAAACATCATTGCCCATTTTTAATGGTGTGTTTCCCATATGCTCTAACTTTTCACCAACATCATCCACTGTAAAATACAAAGACTATCAATCAAAAGGTACCTCGGGTATTTAGCGAGTGTTAAGCATAACTCAATGTGCAATTCTATGTTAAACACCTAACCACTACATTCACCTAGTGAGCCATGTGCAACCAATGTAAGTGGCATTTTTTTATGAAAAAGTTTAAAAATTAGACATATACTACATAATCAAAACAATAGAAAAACCTATTTGCAGGCTTAAATTTATATGTACAAAATGAGAAGCACACATAATTCAATTAAAATAATTTGTAAATGATAAAAATAATCTCTGATCAACGAAGTGACAGAAAAACTAAAAGCATAGCACTCACAAAATAAACTCACATAACAGTCATTCTTAAGTAACAGTGTTTATAAAACCAATTAACATATTCATATTAAATCTAGAACTGAAAAAGATGAAAAAAAATCTGCATGAAACTATAAAAACGGTTTTGAAAAATGATTATAAAAATAAAATACTAGTGGTTCCATAGAGATAGTACAGCATTTGCCTTCCATTTAGTCAACCTAGGTTCAATCCCTGGGCATTACTGCCCAGAGTGATCCCTGAGCATAGTGCCAGGAATAAGCACTGAGCATCGTGATGTGTGGCTCAAACACTTTCAAATTTTTTTAATTTAAAAATTATATTAATAAAAAGTTTAATATTAGTTGAGAGGATAAAAATAATTTTAAACCAGAGATCTTGTTTATTAGATTAAATAATGCATGGTTTACCTCAAAATATAGATTTTGCTCGAGCGGGCCCAGTAACGTCTCTATTGGAGACTTTGTTGTTACTGTGTCTGGCATATCGAATACTCTCGGTAGCTTGCCGGGCTCTCCGAGAGGGGCGGAGGAATCGAACTCGGGTCGGCCATGTTGGCCGCATGTAAGGTGAATGCCCTACCCGCCTTGCAGCACGCAGCCAACATGGCCGACCCGAGTTCGATTCCTCCGCCCCTCTCGGAGAGCCCGGCAAGCTACTGAGAGTATTCGATATGCCAGACACAGTATCAACAAAGTCTCCAATGGAGACGTTACTGGGCCCGCTCGAGCAAATCGACGATCAACGGGAGGGCCTTTACCTTTACCTTGCTGGAGCGGGCCCAGTAACGTCTCCATTGGAGACTTTGTTGTTACTGTGTTTGGCATATCGAGTACGTCACGGGTAGCTTGCCAGGCTCTGCCGTGTGGGCGAGATACTCTCGGTAGCTTGCCGGGCTCTCCGAGAGGGGAGGAGGAATCGAACTCGGGTTGGCCATGTTGGCTGCGTGCAAGGCAGACGCCCTACCCGCTGTGCTATCGCTCCAGTCCCCTCAAAATATAGATACTTAAAAATATTAAAAAATTAATTGTTATAGTTATTAAGAATGTCACAAGAGTAAATCACACAAACTATGTTTTAAGCATATAAATTAAATATTATATTCCCATAAATATTATATGTCTAGCATTTTTCATTTCCTAACTTTCCTTTTGAAAATATAAATGTAATCTAAGTAAAAATTCTGTCCCTCTCTCTATATAAGTCCTAGAATTATATATAAAAACCTAAAGCCTCTTAACTGCATCTAAACATTTCTGAAACTACTAAAACTGAGTAAGATTGCCATACAAAGAACTCTGAGCTGAAAAGGTAGCTAGTACAGCAAGTAAGGTGCTTGCCTTGTGTGTCATGAATGATTGTGGTTGACCTGGGTTTGATCATTGGCACCCCAATGACGCCCACTGAGTACCATCAGGATTTGCTGGGTGTGGCACCATAACAAACACAAATGTAAAATGATGAACTCAGTGCTCTTTTTTCTTCACTTGATTTAAACATTGTGGGTCACAAAGTTGTTCATGATGATTTGTTACGGGCATTCAATATTCCAATACCAATTGCACCACCTTTTAAAAATCAAATTTCAAGAGTATCTAAATAGATCAATTTCTAAACTTTTACTACCTCGGTTTAAAATTTGATACATCTTAAAAGTATTTTGGGGCTTTCAAAATAGTTGTAAAAAAGAAATTCAGAAATATTTTACAGCGCAAAGCTATTTTAACTTGGCTATTTAATATGAATACTTCCATAGTATTTAAGAATTATTTTCAATGAGAGAAAAAATATCACGATAAATTTTAATAGATCAAAACAGATCAAAATAGATTTTTTCCTTGCATTAAAGTCCCAAATTCTATTCATTTTACTAAATATTTTCTTGAATATAAGACATCACAATATGAAATAAAAAGACAATGAAGTATCTGGTATTAGTAAATAATTCATCTCCAAATAAAACATAAAGCATAAAACAATATCATTAAAATTAGACAACTTAAGTCTAGCAAAAAGTACTTTATGATTATTGGAAGTAAATCTATATAAATTCTCAATTTATTAGTTGGATTATTTTAGTAAAAATAAAATTATAAAAATAATACTATTTGACAAATACAGTCTCATCATAATTTAACAATTTGGACTGACTGATTTCTTCTTTGATAAGACTAAAATTTAAGAAATTCAAAGGCCAGAGGATATCAAATATTGAAGTCTGAGTCTTGTTCCTCAACCTGAATGATAATATAGCATATTACATTTCTTTTAAAACCTAAATTGTATTTTTACTATACTTATGTTAAATTTACCAAAATTATTTGATGTATATGCCATCAATTTAAACAGATATACTACAGAGATGGAATCTGACAATATTTAAAGGTACCATGTACTATAATGCCAATAAAAACCAAAAAATGTAACATTTAAATCATTAAGTTTTCAATTGACAGCTACGCATATGCAAGAGATCTGTAAACAACTCTTTTTATAAAAACTTGTACATGACAAAAGTAAAAACAAAATGGATTAAAGACCTCAACATCAGACCAGAATCCATAAGGTACATTGAAGACAAGGTCAGCAAAACCCTCCATGATATTGAAGCTAAAGATGACATGCCACTGAACAACCAAGTGGAACAGACATAAACAAATGGGACTACCTTAAACTAAGAAGCTTCTGCACCTCAAAAGAAACAGTGACCAAAATACAAAGACAGTCTACAGAATGAGAAAGGATATTCGGCGAATACACATCCAACAAGGGGTTGATATCAAGGATATACAAAGTACTGGTTGAACTCCACAGACGAAAACATCCAACCCCATAAAAAATGGGGTGATGAAATGAACAGCAACTTTCTCAAACAATAAATTCGAATGGCTAAAACGCACATGAGAAAATGCTCTACATCATTAATCATCAGGGAGATGCAGATCAAAACAACAATGAGATATCATTTCACACCACAGAGACTGGCCCACATCCAAAAGAACAAAAGCAACTGGCTTTGGCACAGATGTGGCGTGAATGGGACCCTCCTTCAATGCTGGTGGGAATGCCTTCTGGAAAACAGTATGGACGATTCTCAAAAAATTAGAAATTGAGCTCCCATTTGACCCAGCAAGACCACTCCTGGGAATATATCCCAAAGAGGCAAAAAAGTATGGTCGAAGTGACATCTGCACTTGTTTGTTCATTGCAGCACTCTTTACAATAGCCAGAATCTGGAAAAAACATGAGTGCCCAAGAACAGATGACTGGTAAAAGAAACTTTGGTAGATCTACACAATGGAATACTATGTAGCTGTTAGAAAAGATGAAGTTATGACATTTACACACAAGTGGTACTACATGGAAAGAATCATGTTAAGCGAAATGAGTCAGAAAGAGAGGGATAGACATAGAAAGATTGCATTCATCTGGGGAACATAAAGTAACAAAACAGGAGACTAACACCCAAGAATAGCTGAGATTAGTTCCAGAAGGTTTGATCCATGGTTTGGAGGCCAGCCACACATGCTAGGGGAAAAGGGAGTTCAGATAGAGAAGGGAGCACCAAATAAAGGGTGTTGGGAGGATCCTCCCAGGATGGGAGAAGCATGCTGAAAGTAGACTATAGACCGAACATGACTGCCACTTAATGCCTCTTTTGCAAACCACAACACCCAATAAGAGAGAGAGAGAACAAAAGGGAATGCCCTGCCACAGAGGCAGGGTGGGATGGGGGGATGGGGGGTGGGAGGGATACTGGGACCCAGGGTGGTGGAAAATGGACACTGGTGGAGGGATGGGTATTTGATCATTGTATAATTGAAACCCAAGCACAAAAATTTGTAACTCTACAACTGTACTTCATGGTGTTTCACTAATAAAAATTAAAAAAAATAAAATCTCCATAGGGACAAGAATTCCATTAACAAAATAAATAAAAAATAAAAGAATCCAAAAAGAATCCCTTGTACATGTATATTCATAACATTAATCATACTAGCTAAAAGTTCAAACGTGGAGTCAGAGTCATAGTACAGAGTAGGGCATTTGCCTTGCATGTGGTTGACAAGGTTCAATCCCCAGCATCCCATATGGTCCCCCAAGCATCACCATGAGTAATTCCTCAATGTTGATCAAGGAGTAAGCTCTGAGCATCGCTAGGTCTGGCCTCAAAACAAACAAGCACACAAAAATGTTCAAACAACCCAGATATCAAATTGAATTTATATCAAAACATATATAAAATATAAGATAAAGGACTATCGCAGTGTATATAATGTTTTCTAGGTGAACCTTGCAAAAATAATAAGTGGAGTTTTTTCATGGATGAAAAGTTCATGCAATTCCAATAAACTAATGTTAATACACTTCAGCAAAAGGACAGATAGGGGCTGGGTACAGTAGGTAGTGCACTTGCCCTGAACACAGTCAATCCAGATTTGATCCCTGGTATCCATGAGACCCACCAAGGAGTGATCCCTGAGCACAGACTCAGGAGTAAGCCCTGAGCACCAGGTGTGGCCCACACAAACAAAAAGTGATAGATAAAAATCATCTGGATGTATCTATTAACAAACTTCCTTGACAAAATTCAGTATCAATTTATGATAAACACTTAACAGAAAAGGGATAAAACACATACCTCTAAACAACAGCGGTAATCCAAATAAACTAAATCTTATATAATAATGATGAAAATTTTCCTCTAAGACTAGGTACAGTCTAACAACTTATTCCACAAAATACTGCAAGTTATAGCCATAGTATTTGGCAAAGATAAGAAAATAAACAGAATTCAAATTGGGAAAAAAGCTCAACTATCACAATTTTCAGACAGCATGATAATATACCTAAAATATAATGAAGAATACATTACAAAATCAGTAGGCATAATGGGCGAATACAGTGATGTGAACAGGTTACAAGTTCAATACAAAAAAATCTGCTGAATGTTTATATGCAAATAGCAAACTAGAAAAAGTAGAAACTGAGGACACAGGTGTACATATATCCTCGCATCTATGTTTTGTGTTTTGGGGATAGATACGAGGGAGAGATATTGCTGGGTACGGAAATTCTATTATTTTTCATGAAATCTCCATACTGTGTCTGGCATATCGAATACATCACAGGTAGCTTGCCAGGCCCTGCCATGCGGGCGAGATACTCTCGGTAGCTTGCCGGGCTCTCCGAGAGGGGCAGAGGAATCGAATTCGGGTCGGCCATGTTGGCCGCTTGTAAGGTGAACGCCCTACCACTGTGCTATTGCTTTCCAGAGAGGTTGAACTAGCTGGCATTCTCACCAAGAGTTACAGCATTGTCAATCATAGCACCTCAATAAAATGTAGTATGAAAAAGAGAGAAATATGTACTACTATTGCAGCCATTTTACTAAATTACAATAAAAATTATAGAAAATTATATCAAGTAAATAATTGCATTTTGTATGAAAAAGAATAAAGTATTAGGAATCAACAAAGGAGGTGAAGGACTTGTACACAGAAGTATAAGTTGTTAAAAGAAAGAGAAGATGTAATTAAATTAAAGAACTTACATGCTCATGCACTGGAACAACAAACATTGTTAAATTGGCCATCCTACTGAAAGTAATTTTCAGAGTCAATATATCCAATTCTAAATTCCAATGACATAATTTTCTTCAAATAAATGTAACATTAGGTAATTTTATATAGCCCTCCCCCAAAAACCCCCCACCATAATAGCCACTACAATCCTGAGAAAATAATGGGAGGCATCAGGTTCTCTGACTTTAAGCTATGCTACAAAGCTATAGTAATCAAAATAGTGTGACACTATAATAAAACTGATATTCTATGGCAGAGATTAGTACCAGGAATTTTACTCCATGGCTTGGAGGCCAGCTACATATGCTAGGGGGAAAAGGAGCTCAGATAGAGAATGGAGCACCAAATAAAGGGTGTTGGGAGGATCCTCCCAGAATGGGAGAAGCATGCTGAAAGTAGACTATAGACCAAACATGATTGCCACCCATTGCCTCTTTTGCAAACCACAACACCCAATAGGAGAAACAGAACAAAAGGGAATACCCTGCCACAGAGGCAGGGTGGGATGGTGGGAAGGGGGGATGGGAGGGATACTGGGATCCGTGGTGGTGGGAAATGGGCACTGGTGGAGGGATGGGTATTTGATCATTGTATAATTGAAATCCAAGCACAAAAATTTGTAAGTCTACAACTGTACCTCATGGTGTCTCACTAACAAAAATAAAAAAAATAAAAAAAAAACTGATATTCTAGAAATAAACTTTTGTTCATATGGACAGGTAATTAATGACAAAGGCACCAAAAGTATAAAATGAGAAAATCATAGTATCTTCACCAAATGGTCTTGGAAAAACTGAAGAGCCACATACAAAATAGTGAAACTGGACAACTATGAACAAAAACTAGATATCATACACAAAAATGAACTCAAAATGGATTAAAGATTTAGATGTTAGAACCAAATCCATAAAAGATCTTGAAGAAAATATGCAGATTAATTCATGATACTGGATTCACTGGTGATATCAGGGATTTTACTCTAACAACAAGGGCAAACTGAAAAGTTGATATGAACAAGTGGCCTGACATCCAACTAAGAAAGTTTCTACAAGCAAAACAATCATTAACACCCAGATATTAAACACAATGGGAGAAATATTTGCATAACATACTGCTGACATATTTCTAATATTGAAGATATATAAAGTACCCAGAAACAATAAAATTAAGTTAAAAGTGGAAATAACTGTACAGACACTACACCAAAGAAGAAATATTGATGGTTAACAAGCACATGAGAAGGTCCTGCAAATCAAAATGACAATGAGATATCACCTCATACCAGTGAGAATAACTTAGATCAAAAAGAACACAAACAAAAGGGTCTAGTTAAGTATGAAGAAAAAGGAACTGTCACTATTGTTGAGAATGTAAATAGCTAAAGTCTCTAAGGAAGAGTAGACAGCCCATTCAAAAACAGAAACTGGATTTAGGAATTTCAACACATTCTGGCCTCTATCAAAGTGCTTTTCTTGTTTTGCTTTTTGGTTTGTTTCTTTGTTCTAGGGTCACACCTAACAGTGCTCAGGCTTACCCCTGGCTTTGAACTCAGGGATCACTTCTGGTAGTGCTTGGGGGACCATATGGGATGCTGGAGTTTTAACCCAGTTCAGTCATGTGCAAATCAAATGTCCTATCCTCTGTATTATTTCTCCAGCTCCAGAAGTGCTTTAGAAACAATACCAACTGTCCGGTTGAGGAGGTTTCAGGTAAAGACAGGTTCATTTCAATTGAAACTATGTGTGTGTATATATATGTATATGTATACATACATAAATACATATTTATAAATATAAATATATACACATATATAAATATTTTAGCAAAGCCTATTTTTCACACATCCACTCTGTGGTAAAACTAAAATTCTTTCCCCTGATATCAGGCATAAGACAGGGATGTCCACTGTCACCACTCTTATTCAGTATAGCTTCGGAACGCCTTTCCACAACAGACAAGTGAAAGAAATTAAAGGGATCCAAATTGAAAAGGAAAAAAAATCGCTATTTTACATTGAAACTCCTAAAGACTACATTTTAAAAAACGTTTAGAAATAAACGAATACACTGAGGTAGCAGGTGGCAATACATAAAAAATTGTGGCATTTCTGTATTCAGATAATGAACCACAAGAAAAAAATTGAGCAATTTCTTTCAAAATATTGTCCCCAATCCTCAAATACCTAGAAATCAACTTAAAGGATGTGAACGACCTGTATAGTACAAACTATAAATCACTGCTAAAAGAAATTGGACAACATGAAACTGAAGTGTATTTCCTACTGAAGGATTGTTAGACTTAACATTGTCAAAATTATCTACCTGTTGGGGCTGAAGTGATAGCACAACGGGTAGGGCTTTTGCCTTGCATGCAGCCCCACCTGGGTTTGATTCCCAGCATCCCATATGGTCCCCCAAGCACGGCCAGGAGTAATTCCTCAGTGCATGAACCAGGAGTAATCCCTGGGCATCGCTGGATGTGACCCAAAAAGCAAAAAAAAAATATCTACCTATCCAAAGCACTATACAGATCCACTGCATATATTCACAAAAATCCCAATGACATTCTTCAAAAATTTGGAACAAACTCTACTAAAATTCACATGGAAACATAAAATTCCCCAAATAGTCAAAAAATTATAAGAAAAAAAGAAATTCGGAGGTATTGCACTTCCCAAGTTTGAATTGTACTACAAAGCTATCACAGTTCACTGTATACCACTGTCCTCCCGTTGTTCATCGATTTGCTCGAGCGGGCCCAGTAACGTCTCCACTGTAGACTTTGTTGTTACTGTGTTTGGTATATCAAATACATCATGGGTAGCTTGCCAGGCTCTGTCGTGCGGGTGAGATATTCTCGGCAGCTTGCCGGGCTCTCCGAGAGGGGCAGAGGAATTGAACTCGGGTCGGCCATGTTGGCTGTGTGTAAGGCAAATGCCCTACCACTGTGCTATTGCTCCAGCCCGCTACAAAGCTATAATAATCAAAACTTCAAAGGAACAAAGACAAACCCACAGACCGAAAAAAAAACAAAATTGAGAGTACTGAAACACCAGATTTATGGGCAGGCAATCTATAATAGAGAATCTAAGTTCATGGTGTGGAGCAAAGAAAGTCTCTTCTAAAAGTGGTAATGGGAAAACTGGATGGCCACATAAAAACATGGAATGGGAATTATATATCACACTATTCACACACAAAAAAATTCAAAGTGAACTAAAGACCTAGAGATTAGACTAGAATCCATAAAAATATATTCAGAAAAACAGGCAGAACTCTTTAGAAAATGGATCTCAGAATTGTTTTCAATAAGCTGACCACAGAGGCAAAGACAACAAAACAAAAATAAACAATAGGACATCAAATTTAAAAGCTTCTGATCAGCAAGGGAAAAGCAAGCTAAAATAAAGCCACTCGACTAATTTAGAGCAAATGCCTGCAATATTACATCAGGTTAAAGGCTAATATCCACTAATAAAGCAACAAAAATCTAACAAGACCCTCAAAAATGGTAAAAGGAGATGAACAGACACTTCTCCTAATTAGATATACAGGCGAACAATAGATTTATGAAAATTTGCTTATTTTAATATTTTATAAATAATTTTATAATTAGGGATCTACAAATTGTAATAACAAGGAGTTTTCATCTCACACCAGTGAGAATGGCATGTCTCGAAAGAGTCAGTGTTGACAGGGTTATAGTAAGAAAGGAACCCTCATTCACTATTGGTGGGATTTTAGTTTGGTGGAACCAATACAGAAGGCAATATGGAGAGCTCTTTAAGAATAATATTTGATGTCCTACTTGATCCAGTGGTATTACTATTGTTATCTACCACCACAGCACAAAGAATATTAATCCAGAAGGAAATATGAACACCAATGTTCATTGCAGCACTTAGAACAATAACCAAGATGGAAACAACCAAATGCTTAAATACTGATGAATGAATCAAGTTGTGGTAAATACAGGCAAGGTAAAATGTGCAGCTACAAGAAGGGACAATTGCTACAATTTTCTGAGACCTGGATAACACTAAAGGGTATTATGCTGGGTGAAGTCAGTACGAATAAGAAGGATAAATACAGGATGATCACTCTTCTATATGGAAGTTAAAGTTTCACATTGGGGGCAACAAATGGTTAAGGGAAGCAAAAATAGATAATTGGTCAACAGAAATGGTGAATGGAGTTTGAATGGGAGACCCTTCGGGAACTTGGTGGAGGAAAAACTCCCGTGATAGATATGATGCTGGAATGATGCATGCACGAAACCAAAATAAACACTAATGTAAATCACAGTAGCTCAAGAAATATTTTAATGTGCAATGAATGTTAAAGTACATTCTAAAAATTTTGTATTTAATTCTAAGGATTTTGTATTTAATTGTGAACATTTTTCAGAAATCTTGTTTTATACTTACTAAATCGAAGTTTTTTGATGTTTAAACATTTTTCATACTTGAGATGATTTTTAAAATGATGAAGGAAAATTAAAAGTAGATCTACCATCTACCATAAATACAGAAATTTCTCTTCTAGATAACTATCCCCCTAAACACAAAACACCTATATACAAAAAAAAGTCAAAGGAATAAGCAAGAGTCAATGAAAATGAGACCTTCCTTAGATTCTGATAACATGTTCAAGATTACCAAAAGGCTGGGGGGAAAGTGACTGAAAGCAACCAGTGATTATTACATAGGGACACTATTGGCATTTTGGCAGTGGGAAAAGTGTAGCAAAATTGAACCCACAAAATACTTCCTCCACATTTACGTTCTTGTAAGCCAATTCTACCTCAAGAAAAATCAATTTAAAAACAAAATGACTGAGTTACAAATATATAGATAATCAAATACATAAACATTATGGAATATGAAAGAAATCAGACATAAAAGGCCACATACTGCATTATTCCATTTATACGAAATGTTAATAATGGACAAATATATTGAGTCAGAACTGGGAGGGTGGGTCAAAGATGAGTAAAAAATACTATATTCTTTGGAAGCTGAGAAAAAAGATTCTAAAATAGATTATGGTGATGACTCCACAATTTTCAGTACACACAATAAAACTGAATTCCTTAGACAATATACTTTAAATAAGTTAACAGTACTGTACGTGTGTTACATGTCCATAAAGCTGTTTTACTAGGAGCCAAAGAGTTAGTACAGGGATTAAAGCACTTGTCTTGCATGTATACTCCTCACTCTATATACAGTCCCCTGAGCACAGAGCCAGGGGTAATACTTGAGTGCCACCAGATAAGGCTGCGAAACAAAATATTACAGACGTATTAACTTTTCATTTTTACCCCAGAAACTGGTGACATTTGATAAGCTCTCTCATGGTAACCCTAACAAAATATTTTACTGTACACAAAATTATGTTACTCAAAGAGATTTAGAGACAAAATAAGGGCCAGAAAGATAGTAAAGAGGGTAAGGTGTTTGCCTTGCAAGCAGCCAACCTGAGTTTGATCCTGGAGCCTGCTAGAAGTTTAGTTTTTGGCAGATAAGGCTCTCTGTGATGCTCAGTCCTAAGGCAGTGGGGTCCAGCTGGAGGTATAATAGCGGCTTCCAGGGCTTTGTGTGGGTGGGCATTGACGGACCCACATCAGAGATCTCCCTGGAGGTCTCAATCAGGAATGTGTGTCTGAGAAATTATTGCAGCTAGTTTCTCTTTTGAGATTTATTTATAAGTCTCTGGAACAAGACCTGTAAATGAGCTTACTTGGCAGAGGTAGTGGAATTTTGTGGGTGTGGCTATCAGGTCTTCTGAAAGTATGAGACAATCTCACACCCCAGAACTGCTTCCATACTTCATACCAGACCTCACTACTTCAGGACTGAATGCCACAGTGAACCTAATCTGCCAGAAACTACAGTACATGGGTCTTGGTGCTAAAATCTCCAGGCTTTCTTGGAGTCGAAGTGGGTGACTTCTCCCACAACTCTCCGTACTTTCAGAAAACACAGCAGCAATTCCCAGTTAAAAATTTAATTGCCCATCTAGATATTCTGGATTTTATGGAGCTGGTGATTGTATTTACATCAGCCATACAATATGTCCAAATTCTACAACATCAACATCCCAGTAGTAGCATACCAGATTGGATGGGATGGAAAACGTAAGTCAACCAATGTGAACTAACAAAAACATTAACACAGAAGGCTTAACTTGAAACAAAAGTTTAGTAAAATCCCAGAAAAGGACACATCCCCATCATTAAACAATTTTCACAATTTTCCCCTACGGAAATATTTATCATTTTCCATTGGCCATCCTATGGTAATAAGCAATATAAAATAAATTACTGTGGACCTGCTCATGGCAGGCTTGAAGAGTGTTTGGGAAAATGCAGACAGTGGTGAAAGAAAGGAGACAGTAGTGGTAGGATTGGTGTTAGAATATTAAATGTTAGTAACAACAAATCATGAACAACGTTGTGAACCATGATATTTAAATAAAGTTGGGGGGAATGAAATGTAGAAACAAAATAATTTCAATGTATTATCTTGGTTCATTATTTATGTGACCTCCCTCCTCTGGTGAAGCTTTTCATAAAGAAAATGATCAACCATAAACGTCTTAGAGACATTAGGTACTTTTAAAAGAATAATGCACCTACTATATTTCATATATACAGAGTTATATTAATGTTACCTAGCACCAGTGAGATCACCTAATCATATGCTAAGCTCAAGAATCTCTGAATCCTAGTCTGAAAATAGAAATAAAATGGTAATAGGTTAGAAATATTGAAAGAATGTATTCACTATCTCTGATTATTATTAGCTACTGACAAAGTTTCATAGTATGAATATCTAAGACTTTCAAAACAAGACAAAGGTCTGGTTTAGGTCCTCAGCTTATGACTCTGATATTGTAAAAATCTCTATCTCAAGAATAAAAAGAGAAAGGGACATTTTATAATTAACATTGTGATTATTAAAGGCAATTTATTCTCTAACTTCTGGAAGATTCAATAACCAAAACTCAAGTATTAAAAATGAAGCGAAGATAAAGAGCAAGAACTAAATAAAACAGAATAAAATAAAACAAATGAAAACTATAATCAATAGTAACTGGTCACAATTTGCATATAATGACCATTACAAAAAATGGCCAAGGACATGAAAAATAAGAAAATTAGTGCTAAAAATCTACTTAATTTTTTGTATACTCCATTATATAAATTGTTTCTATAACAAACAATGGCTTGATTTCACAGGAGAAATAACTATTATTGTTTCTATACTATTAAGAAGTAAATTAATTTTCTATCTAAGTTCTCCCTAAAATGGTTCTACAGCCATTCTATATTATTTAAGCATACAAGGTCTTTCGAGCGGGCCCAGTAACGTCTCTATTGGAGACTTTGTTGTTACTGTGTCTGGCATATCGAATACTCTCGGTAGCTTGCCGGGCTCTCCGAGAGGGGCAGAGGAATCGAACTCCGGTCGGCCATGTTGGCCGCGTGTAAGGCGAACGCCCTACCCGCTGTGCTATCGCTCCAGCTGACACGCTCTCTCTCGGTGGCTCTCTGCCGTGAGGATCGGGACCGTCGTTCCCCCGGGTGCGTGTGGGATGGTCGGGGCCTGTCTTGAGGACTTCCTCCCTGGCCTCCCACCGCTCGAGCCACCCGCCTGGGCCCTGTGCGCCGGCTCTCGCGTGCACCTGGGGGCAGTGTCCCAGCCGTGGCTGCCAACCTCCGGCCTAAGGCGCCCGAGTTCAGCCCGGCGTCCGTGGCCCCGATGTGAATGGACCCCCCCTCAGTCCCGCGGGCCCCCGTGCCCGCTGCGGGGGCTGGAGTGATAGCACAGCGGGTAGGGCGTTCGCCTTACACATGGCCAACATGGCCGACCCGAGTTCGATTCCTCCGCCCCTCTCGGAGAGCCCGGCAAGCTACCGAGAGTATTCGATATGCCAGACACAGTAACAACAAAGTCTCCAAAGGAGACGTTACTGGGCCCGCTCGAGCAAATCGATGATCAACGGGAGGGCCTTTACCTTTACCTTTACAAGGTCTTTCAATTTTTAGTCTAAATGCATAGTTTGAAAGATTATAAGATTACCAGAGTAGTTCTTTCATTTCACACATTACTAACAAATAAACATCTGAAATTAGAAAAAAATAATTTCTGAAATATTTTGCAGTTAAATCATAGAGTATTTGCTAATTTGAAAATATTTATAGTATTTCTGATATCTAAATTTTATATGCTTTATATACCAAAGAGTTTAATTTGACAAGCATGGTTTTAAACACACATTAAATATATTTTGCTACAGAAAGATCATCAAATTTGGTCATACTATTTATATAAACAGAGTTTTTTTCTTTAATGTCATATTAAAGGGCTGGAGTGATAGCACAGCAGGTAGGGTGTTTGCCTTGCATGTGGCTGACCTGGGTTCGATTCCTGTGCACCTCTCAGAGAGCCCGGTAAGCTACCCAGAGTATTTCGCGCACACAGCAAAGCCTGGCAAGCTACCCGTGACGTATTTGATATGCCAAACACAGTAACAACAAGTCTCACGATTTGTTGTGAGATGTTACTGGTGCCCACTCGAGCAAATTGATTCACAATGGGAGGATACTGCTACAGTGTGACAGTCATATTAAAACTTAACTGTGGAGTTTCTATTAATCCATATCAATTTACAGAGCATATTTACAAAAACTAGTACCAGTTCATTAAAAACCAATGTAAATATTCACTTTCAAAAGTACACTTTAAATAAGAAAAAAAGTGAACAGTTTGTAATGATACTCAGAAAATAAGTAACTATATAATTTCTTTAGTTTATTTGGCATGGAGACCACGCCAAGAATTTTAAAGAAGGTAGTGGGATCTTAACCCTTATACTATCCATCCAGACACTTGTTTTTAATTTCAAATTTACGGATAGACATGAACCATACATTTTATGCACAAATATGCACTTTCTATTCAAAACAATTAACCATGTGTTTGAATCCTAAAAAGAAAACAAGATGTGCTCACTCCAGCAGCACATATACTAATATTGCAACGATACAGAGAAGATTTGCTCGAGCGGGCCCAGTAACGTCTCCATTGGAGACTTTGTTGTTACTGTCTCTGGCATATCGAATACTCTCGGTAGCTTGCCGGATTAGCATGGCCCCTGCGCAAGGGTGACATACAAATTCGTGAAGCGTTCCATATTTTTTATATCATAGTTAGAAAGATCGATGCTGCTGATAGAGATGCAATACTGCAAGCAGCAAGGTCAAAGAAGGAAATCACATACAAAAGAGCACCCCTTCGATTCACAGAAGACCTATCAGAAGAAACCCTCCAAGCCCTAAGGCAATGGAAGGATATAGTGAAAAAACTCACTGTCATGAATGCTTCACAAAGAATACTCTATCCCGCTAAACTCTCACTTAAAATCGAAGGAACGGTACACTATTTTCTAGATAAACAGAAGCTCGGGAACTTCATAGACTCAAAACCAAACCAAATCAAGGGCTAAAGGGGCTACTATAAAGACAAGACAAAACCTACAAGCACAACAGACCCTTACAGAAAGATGACACAAAACTCCAGGAACTTCATAGACTCAAAACCAAACCAAATCAAGGGCTAAATGGGCTAGTATAAGACAAGACAAAACCTACAAGCACAACAGACCCTTACAGAAAGATGACACAAAACCCTATAACAATAATCTCTCTCAACATCAACGGTTTAAATTCACCAATTAAGAGACACAGAGTGGCAAAATGGATTCAGAGACAGAACCCAACATTCTGCTGCCTACAAGAAACTCATCTCAACAGTCAGAGCAAACACAGACTCAAAGTGAAAGGATAGAAAACAATCCTGAAAGAAAACAGCTCCCTCAAAAAAGCTGGGTTGGCCATACTAGTATCTGACAACATTAATTTCACATTGAAAAAGATTAGAAGGGACAGCGAAGACTATTTTCTCTTCGTCAAGGGATACGAACAACAGGAAGAAATCAAACTCTTAAATGTATACGCACCTAATGAAGGAAGAGCTAAATACTTAAAACTGCTAACAGATTTTAAGGAGGACATTGCTAGCAACAAAATAGTAGCTGGAGATTTCAACATCACCTTATCACCTCTGGATAGATCAACAAGAACAAAACTCAGCAAGGAAACATTGGCTTTGAAAGAAGAAATAGAAGAGAAAGGGCTTATAGACCTATACAGGGATTTATACTCCCAAAACATAGAATACACATTCTTCTCCAGTGCGCATGGAACATTTTCCAAAATAGACTATGTGCTAGGCCACAAAACATACCTAACTAGAATCAGGAAGATAGAAATAGTATCAACAATCTTTTCAGACCATGATGCACTGAGAATAGAAGGGAATCACACACCAACACTGAGAACCAAATCAAACACCGGGAAATTAAACAACTCAATGCTGAACAATGAGTGGATCGGGAAGGAAGTCAAGAACAGAATCAAAAGATACTTAGAAACAAATGAGAATGAAGACACAAGCTACCAGAACTTATCGGATTCAGCGAAAGCCGTATTAAGGGGAAAATTTATAGCTCTGCAAGCATATCTCAGGACGGAAGAAAGGATGCACATAAACAACTTGACTTCACAGCTCAAGATCTTAGAAAAGGATCAACAGAAGGAGTACAAATCAGACAGAAGGAAAGAGATCATAAAGCTTAGAGCAGAAATCAACAACACGGAAACCAATAAAACAATCAATGAAACCAAGAGCTGGTTCTTCGAGAAAATAAATAAGATAGATAAACAACTAACAAAACTCACAAAGAAACTGTGAGAGAGAACCCTAACAAATCAAATCAGAAATAAGAATGGGGATATAACAACAGAAACCAAAGAAATTCAAGGGATCATCAGAGAACTACTTTGAAAGTCTGTAGGCCAAGGAACAAGAGAACCTAGAAGAAATGGATAAATTCCTGAATTTCTATAATCTTCCAAAGCTGAATCAAGAAGAAATAGAGTACCTGAATAGACCTATTAACATCAAGGAAATTGAAACTGTAATCAAAAGACTTTCCAAAAACAAAAGCCCAGGTCCAGATGGATTTAATAGCGAATTTTTCCAAAACATTTAAAGAGGACGTATTGCCAGAACTTCTTAAGCTTTTCCTGGAAATTGAAAAAACAGATAATCTCCCAAACAGTTTCTATGAAGCCCGTATCTCCCTAATACCAAAGGGAAACAAAGGTACCACAAAAAAGAAAATTACAAGCTGATATCCCTGATGAACACGGATGCGAAGATTCTCAACAAAATACTAGCATACAGAAATCAACAACTCATAAAAAGATCATACACCATGACAAAGTGGGATTCATCCCGGGGATGCAAGGATGGTTTCCCATTTGGAAATCAATAAACATATTCCATCATATCAACAAAGAAAAGATAAAAATCATATGATCATATCAATAGATTCAGAGAAAGCATTTGAGTAGATCCAGCACCCGTTTATGATGAAAACGCTCGCCTAAATGGGGTTAGAGGGGACTTTCCTCAATATAGTTAAAGCTATCTACCACAAGTCTACAGGAAGCATCATCCTCAATGGAAAAAAAACTGAGAGTCTTCCCCCTAATATCAGGGAGGAGACAAGGATGCCCAATCTCTCCACTACTGTTCAATATAGTACTGGAAGTACTTGCAATAGCGATTAGGCAAGAAAAAGATATTAAGGGCATTCAGGTAGAAAAGGAACAAATCAAACTCTCACTATTCGCAGATGATATGATACTATACTTACAGAACCTCTACCGAGAAACTCCTGGAAACAATAGACTTGTATAGTAAAGTTGCAGGCTATAAAATCAATACCCAATAGTCCATGGCTTTCCTGTACTGAAAGAGTGAAAGAGAAGAAAGTGACATGAAGAAAACAACCCCGTTCACAATTGTGCCCCAGAAAATCAAGTACCTAGGAATCAGCTTAACTACGGAAGTAAAGGACCTGTACAAAGACAACTACAAAACTCTACTTCAGGAAATAAAAGACGACACGAGGAAATGGAAAAATATCCCCTGTTCATGGATGGGGGAATTAACATTGTCAAAATGGCAATACTTCCCAAAACACTGTACAAATTCAATACGATCACTATTTTACGATACCCATGACATTCTTCAAAGAAATGAGGCAAACATCCTTGAAATTTATATGGAACAATAAGCCCCCACGAATAGCTAAAGAAATTCTTGAGAAAAAGAAAATGGGAGGAATCAAACTCACTAACTTCAAACTACTACAAAGCAGTAATAATTAAAACAGCATGGTACTGGAACAAAGGCAGAGCTGTAGACCAATGGAACAGAGTTGAATATACTGACATCTCCTCCCAAGCATATGATCATCTAATCTTCGATAAGGTGGCAAGAAAATTTAAGTGGAGCAAGGAAAGCCTCTTTAACAAATTGTTCTGGCAAAACTGGACAGCTACATGCAAAAAGGGGGCTCAGATCTCTGCCTAACGCCATGTACAATAGTAATATCAAAAGGGATTAAAGACCTCAACATGAACATGAGAACAGAATCCATAAGGTACATTGAAGACAAAGTTGGCAAAAACTTCCATGTTACTGAACCTAATGGTATCTTCAAAGATGTCACGCCACTGGCCAAGCAAGTGAAAATTGAGATAGACAAATGGGACTATCTTAAACTAAGAAGCTTCTGCACCTCAAAAGAAAAAGTGTTGCTCCATGGCTTGGAGACCAGCCACACATGCTAGGGGAAAAGGCAACTCAGATAGAGAAGGGAGCACCAAATAAATAAAGGGTGTTGGGAGGATCCTCCCAGGATGGGAGAAGCACGCTGAAAGTAGACTATAGAACAAACATGACTGCCACTCAATGCCTCTTTTGCAAACCACAATACCCAAAAGGAGAGAGAGAGAAGACAGGGGAATGCCCTACCACATAGACAGGGTTGGATAGGGAAAATGGGGGGTGGGAGGGTTACTAGGACAATGGTTTTAGAAAATGGGCACTGGTGGAGGGAGGGATATTTGATCATTGTATAATTGAAACTCAAGCACAAAATTTGTAAGTCTACACAACTGTACCTCATGGTGTCTCACTAATAAAAATGAAAAAAAAGAAACAGTGACCAAAATACAAAGACAGTCTACAGAATGGGAAAGGATATTCCCCGAATACACATCCAACAAGGGGTTGATATCAAGGATATACAAAGTACTGGTTGAACTCCACATGACGAAAACATCCAACCCCATAAAAATGGAGTGACGAAATGAACAGAAACTTTCTCAAACAAAAAATCCGAATGGCTAAAAGGCACATGAGAAAATGCTCTACATCATTAATCATCAGGGAGATGCAGATCAAAACAACAATGAGATATCATTTCACACCATAGATAGTGGCCCACATCCAAAAGAAAGAAAGCAATCAGTGATGGTGCATATGTGGCGAGAAAGGGACACTCCTTAACTGCTGGTGGGAATGCTGACTGGTTCAGCCCATCTAGAAAACAGTATGGACGACTCTCAAAAAATTAGCTCCCATTTGACCCAGCAATACCACTCCTGGCAATATATCCCAGAGAGGCAAAAAAGTATTGTCGAAGGGACATCTGCACTTGTTTGTTCACTGCAGCACTCTTTACAATAGCCAGAATCTGGAAAAAACCTGAGTGCCCGAGAACAGATGACTGGTTAAAGAAACTTTGGTACATTTACACAATGGAGTACTATGTAGCTGTTAGAAAAGATGAAGTCATGAAATTTACATACAAGTTGTACTACATGGAAAGTATCATGTTAAGCGAAATGAGTCAGAAAGAGAGGGATAGACATAGAAAGATTGCATTCATCTGGGGAACATAAAGTAACAAAATAGGAGACTAACACCCAAGAGTGGCCGAGATTATACTAATACTAATTATACTAATACCAGGAGTTTTGCCTCATGGCTTGGAGGCCAGTCACACATTCTAGGGGAAAAGGGAGCTCAGATAGAGGAAGGAGCACCACATAAAGGCTCTTGGGAGGATCCTCCCTGTATCGTAGAAGCATGCTGAAAGTGGACTATAGACTAAATATGATTGCCACTCAATGCCTCTTTTGCAAACCACAACACCCAAAACGAGAGAGAAAGAACAACAGGGAATACCCTGCCACAGAGGCCGGGTGGGATGCGGGGTTGGGGTGGTGGAGGGATACTGGGACCCATGTTGGTGGAAAATGGGCACTGGTGGATGGATAAAAATAAAAAATAGAAAACAAGACTTTTTGGAGAGCAAGTATAGCGTTCAAGGTGCAAGCTTTGCATTAGGCCAATCTTTGTAAACACATGGTACCCCCCAAGCACATCTCGGTATAGCCCTGGATATTGTTCATGTTCCTGGAAGACCCAAGAAATCTCCAGAAACAGAGGCTCCAAGGAGCACCACATCCTTGGGCATTTTCATTGAACCAGTTGGCCAAGAACCTTGGTGACTGAAAATCATCATCGGGATCTCCTGAGTACCATTTGGGAGCACTCCAAAATATAGTAAGAGTCCTTCTTAGGAAAGTGAACAATTTATAACTTCAAGAAAGATTCCTTCAAACTTTATAAAATAATAGATATGCTTCATCAGATTCCATCAATCAGCTAAATGAGATTTTCAGTATTGCAGTTGTTCAAACAATCCTACCAATTAAAATGATGACAGGATATTTCTTCTTTCTTCCTTAATGAAATGTATTAAGGACATAATAAAGTATTTGATGAAATAAAATGTTGAAGTATCTTTACATATAATACACATATAATAAAATAAACAGAGGGACTGTAGAATGCAGTCTGGGTTTATAATTTACTTTGTATTTTTTTTTAGATTTTTATTAGTGAAACACCATGAGGTACAGTTGCAGATTTACAAATTTTTGTGCTTGGGTTTCAGTTATACAATGATCAAATGCCCATCTTTAAAATATTTAATTAAAAATCAAATTATACATTTCTTAATATGCTTAAATTCCTGAGTAAAACTGAACTGACAATTTTAGTCTCTGCCATATTAAGAACTGGTGGAGAGATGCTGACAGTGGTGGTGGGACTGGTACTGGAACATTGTATTTCTGAAAGTCAACTGTGGTTAACTTTGTAAACCACGATGCCTTGAAAGAAAAAAATTAAAAGAAAGAAGTTCAAGCATAAATTTCCCAGACTGGAAAATATATATATATACATACATACATACCATAAAAATTGTCAGTTAATATCCTTACTGAATCTTCCAAATTCATATTTCTTCAAAGATATCAATAAAATTCACTTTTGCTTCTTTTGGTATGGATTTTGAATTCATTAAAACCATGATAAATTATAAAAAGCATCACAACAATACAACTTCGAAAACAAATTTTTCAAAATAATTTTCCCCCAATGACTTACTGAAAAATATAACATTCCTGAAAACCCTTCTAAGTTATATATGTACACTCTCCAAAGTGATTATGGAATTTTTGTTTCACTTACAGGATATCATCAAGTAGTCTTCAGAAGTGCTTTTCACATCATCATCATCATCATCCTCCTCATCATCATCCTCATCATCCTCATCCTCCTCTTCATCATCGAAATCTTCATCATCTTCAGTTTTAATTGTAACTGTAGAACCAGGAACACCATCAGTTGCCTGAATCATAGTTTCTGTATCTGAATTTGTTACAAGAACCTCCTCTGATACGACTGTGGGAGAGTCAACTCCAGAAACACAATCTTGGACCACATGTTCTAAGTGTCCATCAGGACCTGTAACAAGGTCAGCCACAAAAACCTGTTCAGGTACTCTAACAGTTTCTGTTATTAATTCGGAAGTCAAAATGTGATCACCATCAGTTTCCTCTAAATCTTCTTCAATGGCAACATCAGCTTCAAGTACAGCTTCAGGAACAATCACACCTTCTGTTACTATGTCAGTCTCAGTGATGATATCAGGCCCATGTACAACTTCAGCCGCTAAGCCAGGATCTAGAGTTATCCCATCATCTGTGACTACATCAGAAACTAATACAGCCTCAGGAACTGAAACAACAATATGGTCTCCATCGATATGTGCAGTACCAGCCATTCCAGCCACTACAATAATCAAAAAAGTAAAGTTATTTTAATTCAAAGTACTGGTTTTCACATGCCAAATTTCAAAATATTTGCATATATTTAATAGTTCTGTACAAATGAATCATTTTAAGAAATCACTGACAACTTAACTTCAATAAAAGCCATCATCTATCAGGAGTTGGGATGAAGGCAGTAGTGGTCATAACTAAAATAAACCCTAAAATAATGCCATTTTTCAAGTAAGTATAAAAATGCAAGAAAATTACTATATACAATTTGCACAATATAATTTAAACAGTAACACCACAGATTGGTAAAGATACAGAAAACCTTTTTAATCTCATATGTTTGTGCTGGGAAGGAAAAAATGGTAACTTTTATTTTTGAAAATTTTTTGGCCAATTTCTTGTAATAAGCAGGTATTTTTGATAAAACTCATCAATCACATTTTGGGATAACTTTCTCAAAAATATTAAAAAGTGTGTTGTTATAAAAACAATAAAATATTTGTAAGTTTATAGTAGTTATTTCTCCTAAAATTTTCTGCAAAAAATTAAAGAGCCCAAATGTGGTTCAGTTGGTGAATATTTGGTTAAACTAACTCTGGCAAAACTACCAGCAATTGAAAATGAACTGGGGATAGTAAAATAGTAGAGTCAGTATGGTTGGCCTTGCATATGGCCAACCCTGGTTTGATCCCCAGGATCCCAGATGATCCACTGAGCATAATCAAGAGAGAGTACTGAGAATCAGGAATAATCCCTGAGCCAAGAGTTATCTCTGAGCATCACTGAGTATGTCCTGGAAACAAAACTATGATCTACTGAAACAATCAAACATCTGAATGAATCTTTAAAATTACTTCAAGTGGAAAAAGATCAAACACCAAAGGGTATTATGAAATTTATAATAAACTTACAAAATTTAAACAAAATAATTTAAATCAATAGTTTTCAACCACCAGCCACAGATCACTGCTGATCTGCAGGTAAAAAAATCAGTTGAAAATGTATCATTTGTTTTGGCATATATTAAAAAGACTGGAGAAAACTAGTGTTGGAGGATATTTGGTTAAAAAAAAGGAACCCTCTTTCACTGTTGGTGGGAATGCCATCTGGATCAGCCTCTATGGAAAACAGTATGGAGCCTTCTCTAAAATACTAAGAATGTTAATCTCCTATTTTGTTACTTTATGTTCCCCAGATGAATGCAATCTTTCTATGTCTATCCCTTTCTTTGTGACTCATTTCGCTTAACGTGATACTTTCCATGTAGTACCACTTTTATGTAAATGTTATGACTTCATCTTTTCTAACAGCTACATAGTACTCCATTGTGTAGATGTACCAAAGTTTCATTAACCAATCATCTGATCTCGGGCACTCATGTTTTTTTTTCCATATTCTAGCTATTGTAAACAGTGCTGCAATGAACAAACAAGTGCAGATGTCACTTCGACTATACTTTTTTGCCTCTCTGGGATATATTCCCAAGAGTGGTATTGCTGGGTCAAAATAGGAGACTAACACCCAAGAATGGCTGAGATTAGTACCAGGAATTTTGCTCCATGACTTGGAGGCCAGCTACACATGCTAGGGGAAAAGGGAGCTCAAATAGAGAAGGGAGCACCAAATAAAGGGTGTTGGGAGGATCCTCCCAGGATGGGAAAAGCACGCTGAAAGTAGACTATAGACCAAACATGATTGCCACTCAATGCCTCTTTTGCAAACCACAACACCCCAAAGGAGAGAGAGAACGGAGGGGGTATGCCCTGCCACAGAGGCAGGGTAGGATGGGGGGGGGGGTGAAGGGGGAGGGATACTGGGATCCGTGGTGGTGGGAAATGGGCACTGGTGGAGGGATGGGTATTTGATCATTGTATAATTGAAACCCAAGCACAAAAATTTGTAAGTCTACAACTGTACCTCATGGTGTCTCACTAATAAAAATAAATAAATAAATAAATAAATACTAAGAATGGAGTTCCCATGTGATCCAGCAATACCACTGGTTGGCATATATCAGAGAATACAAATACGCTAAATTTGAAAAATGTAAGTACACCTCTGTTCATTGTAATGCTTAATACAACAGCTATGTTTATGGAAGCAACCTAATTATTCAATGACAGATGAAGAAAGAGGCAATAGTATACATATATAATGGAATACTATGCAGCAATAAGGAAAGATGAAATATTGCATTCTCAGTAACTAGGATGAAACCGGAAGGTATCATGTTAAATAAAATAAGTCAGAAGGTGGACAAATACTAGATGATCTATCTCATTTTTGGTATATGAAGAAGCAAAACAAAAATCTAGACAGCAATGAATGTGAAACCTGTGGTCCTGGACTACAAAACTGAAATTGCCAAATTGAGGGGAAGGGAAGGCAAAAAGATGTGGACTAGAAATATCATAAGGAGGATAAGAGAAACAGTATAGGCTGTATGGTGATTGCCTTGCATACAACCAACCCAGTGGGATCTCCAACAACTCATATACCTGTTGTGGCAGCAGGAGTGATCCCTGAGAATAATACCAGGAGTAGGCACTGAGTTCAGCCAAATATGGCCCACCTACCACCCAGCAAAAAGAAGAGAAGTAAAGACATTGGTGGAGGGTTCTGGGGACTTCGGTGGTGTGATGTAAAATAACTGTACATGCTATACATCAAGATCATAAATGTTAGCACTACCATAAACATACCGTAACTACAAGAACAATAAAAATAAATATAAAAATATTTAAAGAGAGACCAGAGCTATAATGTAGTGTGTAAGGCACTTGCTTTCCATGTGACTGACCCAGGTTCTATCCCCAACACGTTATGGTACGTTAAGCACCACCAGGAGCAATCCAGTGCACAGGGCAAGAAGCCCTGAGCACCACCATGTGTGACCAAAAAACAAGCAAAACTTTTAAAGATACTCTTAGGAAAAGGTTGGGATATACCTAGCAGTGTTCAGGGTTTGATCCCAGGAATGCTGGGGGACCAAATGGTGCCAAGAATCAAACTGGGGTTGGCTACATGCAAGGGAAGTACCTTAACCTCTATACTATCTCTATGGCCTAAAAATATAATTTTATATGACATTTTCAAAATAGCAATAAGGTGGGAGTATAGGAAAATACACTAGTATGGCATATATAGAATGATGGCACAGTTCTATATCTGCATAGTGGTAGTACTTACACAAATATATAAGATACATATTTTAAAATCTTGGTAGCTAAATAAAATGTTTAGTTTGGTTAATACTAATGCACCAATGTTAATTTTCGGGTTTTGATACTCGACCATGATTATAGTAAGATGTCACTCTTGAAAGATGGAAAAATAAGAGTATATGGGACCACATGCATTTTTTCCCCTAATTCCTGTGAGTCTAATTAAAAAGTTAAAAAGACAAATATAAGGGGGTTATAATATACTAAATGAAGTGACTCAATAAGATATGGCAAGATTGATACATTATATGTGTTATAAAATGTCCCTCAACATCTTTATCTTGTAAGAATTAATACACTTAAGTTGAAAACATTTAATTGGGGAAGTAAATAAAATAACTTATTTTAGACAAATTGTTCTGATAATAGCATACATATAGATTTTACATTTTATAGTGAACAAGGTTGTAACAAAAATTTATACACAAAGAAATTAAACAAAGCTTTTTCCAGTATACATTGTACTTTGTATATAGTAATGCCTGAAATAATGTTATTTGTTATGCAATTTTCATTATCATTAACCAATTTATTATAGAAGTTATTCAACACATTAGGGTAGAGAAAATTGATACTGTCAATACCCTACTCAATCAAAACACTAATATTAGAGGGGCTACAGACACAGCTTAGTAACAAAGCACATGTGTTGCATGTTGAGGGCCTAGCAAAAATGTATGAGGTTCCTTCCCCACAAAATGCCAAACTTCAAGATCATCTTCTAAATCTTCCAAATTTTCTATATCTTACTATTTTCAAACCCTCAAATAATTTACCATATTGCCCCAAGATAGAAAGCTTCTATTTTGAAAATTTGGTAGATGAATGAAATGCAAATAAAATACTTTCTACACAACTGTTATTCCACTGGCTATTTTGAAAACAGGGGAGAGGATACAAACTCAGCATTTAAATGTGACTGGAAAGGTTATCAAGCAAAGTTTAAATGATAAGTCTACAATTCACAGTACTATAATCCTGCACGTATAAATAATCTAGTAAATTTCATTAAGCTCTTTCCACAAGTCAGAGTTAAATTATGGGAAATTACAGGTATCTTAGAGCATTTCTGAAGGTTAGTTTGATTGTTGAGAGCTCGATTTGCTCGAGCGGGCCCAGTAACGTCTCCATTGGATTGTTGAGAGCAGAAACTAAAAAGTTTCAGATAAACTGATGCAGTGCTGTCCTGGATTTAGATTATCTTGGTTGGAAGAATGCTAAAAGATGGACGGAACAAATGATGTGCAGTTAACCCAGTCTCTACTCTAGTAGAAACTTACAGGCCAAATTAAATGAAATCCAAAACCCTAAGGAAAACAAGATGACTAATAAGGTTTTTTTTGTTTTCTTTTCCCAAACACTTTGCTATTATTATTATTATAGTTGTGATAACATGGGGTCATATTAGCCTTGCTTATGACACTTTGCACACTGGTTGTGCAAACTTTCTGGTACCACATTTGTAGTGTTTACACACTTTGTTGTGTCATCAGGAATCCCAACTAGCAGTACAGCTGAGATCATACTTAAGCACCTAGTAGTGCAAGGAATGAATAAGACACAGCCACTAAGATGTCTCTGGGTTCTTCCTAATAAATCAGCTCATCTGTTTTCTAAGCAATGTCACTTATTACATAACTATACACTAGCTATATTTGAGAGATGAGTTTGTACTAAGCAACCTCATTTAAGCATCAAAATGATTAGATGAAAGATTAACTTCTTTGGGGCAGAGCAATTAATTGCACAGGGGTAGGGATCTTTGCCTTGCATGCAGCTGACCCAAGTTTGATCTCAGGCACTTCGTATGGTCTCCTGAGCCTACTAGGAGTAATCCCTGAGCACAGAACCAAGAGTAAGCCCTGAGCACCACCAGCTGTGGCTCCCAAAATAAATAATAACTTATTCTGATTTTAAATATAAAGGAACTGTGGTCTTTACAGATTAAATAGGACTGCCCATAGCTCATGCTGAACTTGTTGCTGGATTCCAAACTCCTTTTTCCCTCCATCCTTGAGCATAAATACTATAGCAGGTAGGGTGATTTCACCTTGCATGTGGCTGACCAGGGTTTGATCTCCAGCACCCCATATAGTTCACTGAGTCCCACCAGGAGTCATCCCTGAGCCCAAAGGCAGGGGCAGGCCCTGGCCACTGCCATCTGTGGCCCAATATCAAAAAACCTCTTTATAAAGAGGTTTATTGAGTTAAGTCACTACTGAAAGACGACTTTGAGAAAGTAAGTATGCCTATCACAGCCACTTAAGATTTAAATTTAAAAGCTTATAGTAGGCAGCATTAAATGATACCGAACATTTTTCTTACTATATAACAACTGTGAGAAAATATCACTTAATCATAAAATCAATTCAATAATGAGATAACACACGAAACACATAATCACTCAAGTTTCCATCTTATTAAAGAAAGCATTATCTTACCACTTAGTGTACTTACTTGACAAGCAATACTCTACTTTTAAAAATATCATTAATTTGTGAAGCTTAGAATATATGTTTGGGGACCTGGGCATTGACTCAGTAGCAAAAAATACCTGCCTACCAAGAGTGAGTCCAAGAGTTGAGTCCTCAGACTCTGTAGATCTATTGTCTAGGAGTCTCAATGACATAACAGAAGGTATGATCTGTGGCATATAAACAGTTGTGATCAAGTATGACTTCTCAAACATGCAAACCCAGGAAAGCATGACAACTAACGATGCATAAGCTCTACAGCTAGTAGTGTGACACCATGAAGTAACATGTGTGAATACTACAGCAACCTCTGGCAAGTACTACTACCAGAATGTGTAAGAACACAACTAAATGAATGAACGAGCATTTGTGATTCTGTGATCCCTAGAAGTATGGTATGTATACAAACTAACTGTTGTGCAGCTCCAATAAAGAACAAATCCATACAATTTGAAGCAACATGTATAAAACTGCAGCATATAATACTGAGTGAAGTCAATCAGAAGGAAATGGATAGATAGAAAATCATATCTCTGATATGTGGGACTTACACATACACAGTAGCAACGAAGGTCTAAAGGCAACTTAAACTGATCTACATAATTCAATTGAAGGGAGGGGGAGTCTTAGGGAGAGCTGAGTGATAGGGTCCTTGGGAGAAAGAGGAGGTACACTGGTGATGGGTGTGGTGTTAGAATTATGTGCATGAGAAACCATTATTAACAGCATTGCAAAAGAAAAAGCCTCAATTAAAGAAATTAAAAATAAAGCTGTTATCCCTGTAAAGGACCTAAGTTAATGTGCAAGTGGCATAACCAGATGTGCAACAGCAAGCAGAAGAACCAAATTTGAAGGCACCACAGCCAAGTGTGTAGAGACACTGATGATTACAACAATAGCAACAAAAGAACTTTGTTTTAATGTAAACAGAATTTTTAAAAAGTGTATCTAATTTCTACTATAAATTTAAAATTTAAAAAGTTCAAGGGAAGCATGTGAGCTTGGCAAAGTGATTGCTTTCATAAGAAATCTAAACTGAGCACCAAATAAATGCTACTATCAAAAGTACTGAGCAGGCTTGGAGATCTCAAGCTGAGCATCCTCCACCCAGATCCTCCATCTTCCTGTAGGCAGGGGCCACACCCACCAACTGGTCCCCTGGCCCCCTGTAATCCCATCAACAGCCAAGATCCAGAGACAATAAAACCTAGCTCCCAGAAGAGAACAGCACAGAGTCTCCTGCCCCCACGCCTGGTTGCCCTCACCGGGGCCCCTTGGAGGGGGGCGGGTTGAGTTTCCCTCCCCGCCCTGAGCAGAGCTTCGGCAGCCGAAGACCTCCAGAACCAGTCACAACCATGCTGAGACCACTCTCCACACGCATGAAGGTACTGGCAGAGGACAAAGGCATGTGGTTCCCGGGGCTGAGATCTCCAAGCCTGCTCGAATCGGGGCTGAGCATCCTCCACCCAGATCCTCCATCACACCCACCAACTGGCCCTCTGGCACCGTGTAATCCCATCAATGGCCAAGACCCAGAGACTATAAAACCTAGCTCCCAGAAGCGCGAGGCCACATTCGAGGCTGTGCAACATCTTATTATCTTATTCTTACTTTGGACAACCTGGCAGGCTACCAAATGTAGCCTGCCCACAAGGCAGAGTCTGGCAAACTCCCCATGACGTACCCGTGGCATACCCAGTATGTCAAATACCAGTAACAATGATGGGTCTCATTCTCCTAACCCTGAAAGAGCCATGAATATGGCACTTTTTAAAATCTCAGGGCTAGGGCGAAGGAGACATTACTGGTGCCTGCTCGAGGCAATCGATGAACAACAGGATGATCGTGATCGTGATCGATCGTGATCGTGATCAAAAGTACTGATAATTTAAGTTCCCTCTGGGCTTAAATTAACATTATTTTATTTCTTAAAATATCACACAAAAAGTGAAAATACTTGAAATTGATCCAGTAACATCAAATGATGAAAATATAGTTCCTGACTTCTAATTGTACCTTCTCAATACAGAAAACAATTTAGCTACCATAATGTATATATCTGGGCAGGAGCGATAGCACAGTGGGTAAGGCATTTACATTGCATGCGGCCGACCTGGCCAACCCCAGTTCAATTCTTCCACCCCTCCCGGAGAGCCTGGCAAGCTACTGAGAGTATCTCACCCGCATGGCAAAGCCTGGCAAGCTACCCGTGACGTATTCAATATGCCAAACACAGTAACAACAAAGTCTCACAATGGAAACGTTACTGGACCCGCTCGAGCAAATCGATGAACAACAGGAGAACGGCGCTTATGCTTATGCACTTTTTCTAAAACCAGTAATCACAAAATAACACTAGACAACTGAAACATAAAGACTACATAACAAAAAATACTGTAGTTTTGAAACTTTTCTGGTATAAGTACTCCATGATATTCATTTTACAAAAAGTGTTAATTATTATATGAAAGTACCAGTTAAAACTATGTAGTAGTTTCCATTTCGTTACTTCTAAAAAGACCAGAACATGAAAGAATTTTTCTCTGCTGGGCAGTATGTTTATGTTAGAATAATTGTGTTTCTATGTGTGTATGTGTATATGTGTATCTCCCCAATTACCATGAAAAGTGTTCCAAGATGTTTATCTTGTGGTTGCAGGTGTATGCATTGGCATATTTCCATGACCACTCATACTCCAGTCTAAAGTGCAAAGCTTTGTTTGACACAAAAGTATTCTAATATACAGAACATGTTTTCACAGCTCTATGAAAATGTGAGCCGAAGAATAGATAAACAAAATGTAGTTTATTCATACAATGTTATGTTATTTTGCAGTTAAGGGGAATGAAATGCTGATAACACTACAACGCAGATAAAACTTGAAAATGTTAAATAAAAAAACACAAACGATCACATGATATGATTGTATTCTCATCAAATGTACAAGATAGGAAGAAATAGCATGCTTGCCTGACTAATTATGAAGTGACAACTGAGGTGATAATTGTATAATACTGTGACTATACTAAAAACCATAAAATTATATACTTCAAAATTGGTAAATTGTATAGTAGCACTGTAGCACTGTCCTCCCGTTGTTCATTCACTTGCTTGAGCGGGCACCAGTAATGTCTCCATTGCGAGACTTGTTACTGTTTTTGGCATATCGAATACACCACGGGGAGCTTGCCAGGCTCTTTCCTGCAAGTGCAATACTCTCGGTAGCTTGCAGGCTCTGCGAGAGGGATGGAGGAATCAAACCTGGGTTGTCCGTATGCAAAGCAAACACCCTACCCACTGTGCTTTCGCTCCAGCCCAAATTGTATAGTATATGAATTAAATATCAATATAAAATACATATGAAAATGAACATAAAATGCAGAAAAGATAGTTCAAAGAGCTGGAGCACATTCAGTAAGACCAGGCTTAATCCCTAGTACTATATTGTCTTTGAACACTGTGGGAGAAACCCCCAAGCACCACGCCAGAAGTCTCTGAGAACCACTGTGTGTGGCCCCCAAAAAAGACCCCAAAATATATTAGAACATACATGTTCACATTTCCTAGCAACCTAAAAGAAATGAAGCATGAGGTATAAATAAGAATAAACTTTTATTTTGCTTTATCATTTACTGAAAGTCAGCATGTAGTATCGCTTTTCAGCAGTTATGTGCCCAACTGCTTCATCCAAGTGGAAAGCTACAGGGTAGGAATTCAGACATTTCAAATTCCAGATGTTTTTCTCCTTCTCCTAACTTCCACTTCAGTGTTGGGAAGCTGAACAGTGATTTAAAAATTTTAAGGGTCTCTGTTAGCTCTAACAATTCATTCTATTATATAAAACAGTAGGCCCAACCAAAACCTATGTCATATTGGCTGAGGCAGAGCTGGGAAGATATAAATATAAAGGCAAGTTGGTGCTACACTACACCCTCCCATGGTTACAGTGAAGGATCTGGGCTGCTCCCATTCAACCATTTCCTCTTATCTTAGAAAACTAAAATCAACTTTTTAAGCCCAGCTCTATCATGTAATTTTTTTTTCACAGCAAAGAACAAAAACCCACCAGCTGTGGACTTTTTCTCACTGACAGTAACAGTAGACTGACTGGTAGTACCAGTAGTTGAAAGGCAGAAAGTCTCTATAAGTCAATCATAGATAGAAGTATTGCATTTTCCCTCCCTTCCTCCCCCTTCCTTTTCTTCTCCCTTCCCCTCCCCCCTCGCTCCCTCTCTTCCTTTTCTCTGGACTTACTTCTGGCTCTTTGCTCAGGACTCACTCCTGGCACAGCTTGGGAGACCATATGGGGTGCCAGGAATTGAACCTAGGTCAGCCACATACACAGCAAGTGCTAAACTAATTCTCCAGCTCCAAGTATTAGATTTTTTATTTTATTTTTAAAAGTTTTTCACAATAACTTATTACATTAAATGTTCCAATACCAATCCCACCACCATTACACCTACCCACCACATTTCAAATGTCTCCACCCTGTCCCCCAAACCCTGCCCCCAATGCAAGACCTAAAAAAATTGTTTTGTATTGCTTGTTATGAATAATTTGCTAAAATGATCTAAAAACATTACTTAAGTGTAAAGATTGTTTTATCTTACATTGGAGCCAGTAAGTCCTTGTGTAAGAGATTACCAACATATGAAATGTTGCATGGCCACAAATGTGGCAGCGTGCTCCAGGCATTCTAAAATTTTAAATACAGATATTAGATTTTTTAAAGACTTTTCTTTCTTTCCATTCTCAGTAACAACAATTGCAGTCTGCTTGTTTTATCTTATTCCTTATCTTGATACAATAAATGTTACATAGCCAAAAAAAAGTAAACTTCAAGACATTAAGGAAGAACAATGGAAAGGAGAAAGGAACATAAATTATTTGCCAGAACTAAAGTTCTTTTTTTTTCATCTTTTGAAAGGAATGGATATTTTACTCATGAACTGGCATTTTCTTCAGTAGTGAAGAGGATTCTGGCACTTCACCAAATGCTACAGGGTAGGCATTATTTTTTAATTAAATGAGGAATATACTGCATTATTTTCATTATAAAATACCTTTCATTTTTTGGGAAACAGAAATTTTTATTAGAAAGTAGAAGGAAAAAGAAAAGAAACTCCCCAGCAGAGAGTAGGGAGTGGGAATAAGTATAGAATCAAGTTCTCAATATCTTATTTTAAAAATGAAAGTTGATATTCAGGTCAAAATCTATTTACCATACTGAAGTTCAAGTATGCCAGTCGTCTGAAATCTATGTCTAGAAAATTATTTACAAGGTTACCTGAAATCTATTACTCTTCTGCATTCTAAAATTTCTGTAATTCTTCTTAACCAGAATGATTTCAAAATCATAATTAACATGACTTCACTTCAGTTAGCTGTACAAATACATGAATTTTTCTACATCATCAGTTACAGGGTCATCTTGATCTCCAGTACACTCAATCTTGATGTACAAATTGCACTTTAATTCATCAGAGAGAAATGCCAAGGCATCATGACACTGGAAAGGACATCAAATGTTACATAGCCCAACCAATTCATTAAAGCGAATTAAGCTCTTTGTTAATATAGACATACAGTTAGCAAAACTAACAAAACTAGAATCATTTCTGACTCTCATTACTCTGGATTTTTAAAAGGGACAGAAAATAACATGCTCAAAGTTATCTAAAATCACTAACAGGATTTTATTAAACAAAATATCAGTAGTTGTAGCCCCCACCCCTAAGTTTAGATTTGATATTCAGTAATATTTCATTTTTTGTTTACTTTTTCTCTTTATCATTTGTGATCTTTGCTCTCACTCTGATCCTTTATTTCTGAGTCACACCTGGCGATGCACAGGGGTTACTCCTGGATCTGCACTTGGGAGTTGCTCCTGGCAGTGCTCAGGAGACCATATGGGATGCTGGGAATCGAACCTGAGTTGGCCGCATACAAGGCAGACACCCTACCTACTGTGCTATCTCTCAGGCCCTTATCCTTTCTTCTTAAACTTCATATATCTCTATCATTTAGACTGATACTGTGAAAATCAGCATTTTGTTGATTTTCAATGGAATCTTCATATTTTAATCAAGAAACTATTTTAAGACAATATAAGTTGAAAGCCTTTTTATAACAAAAGAAAACATCGTCTATTATAATAACTCTGAGAATACAACATTAGAATATAATTAATCACCAAGAGCATGATTTTACCTATATCACTATTTAACTGTAAAATTCTTTGAATAGAAGAAAATACTTTATTTGCTTTATCAATAATGTAACTTAAACTTTATTTTATAAAGTCACTTTTATTATATTTTTGTGAAATAATGATGCAATTATTTATACCAATTTACTTTTGTTGTTGTTATTTAGACATATCTGGTGATGCTCAGGGGTTACTCCTGCTCTATAGTCAGGAATTACTCTTAGCAGTGCTCAGGGGACCATATGAGATTGAAATCAGTCATGTGCAGGGCAAACAGTCTATTAGGGCTCTGACCCCACACAAAATGACATTTTTTATTTCCAATTAAATAATACCACTATATTCTCCTTCCTTAACTTCAATTTGCCCACAAAAATTAGATTAACTTTAAGATATATAAATTTACCCTATAAATGTAAGCCCTACAAATGTATTTTCCTAGAAAATAATTCATTTTCTCTGTAATTCTAGTTCTTCGATATTTTTGATATTTTGGTATATTCTGACATTTAAAAAATACAACAAAGAAAATGCTTTACCAAAATCCTGCATAATCATGGTATGAGCCATTCTAGAATCTGATGTATGCAATCCAAGACTTCCACCACCTGAATCCATAATTAGCAAAGATTATTCACAAATATCTGCAAAAGAAAGAGTTTTTAAGTAGGTTAAATATATTTAGGACAAAATCAGTTGTTTTCAGAAAAAAATGCCTTTAAATGAAGTGCACAAATACAAATAAAATAAAAAGCTTTGATTAGATGCTTAATGTGACAACCATAAATAAAGAACCAAATAGAGGAAAAACCTAAGATAATGGAGAATAAGACACAATAAGGGAAATGAGCCATGGGAGAGGTGGTAGAAGCAAGGAAAACAATAAAAATGGCAGAAGTGAAGTTTCAGTTAAAATATAATAATAAAAATAATATGGCAATAGACAATAGTTAATATATTATACGTTACTGTATGCTTCAGGTGTAATACCAGTGAATTTCATCCAGTGACTCTCATCCATTTCTTCCAGACCCAAAATGAGCCCTTCAAAAAAGTTCTGTAAATGAAGATGTGTTTCACTTCTCTCTTGAGGTTCTACTTATAATACACTAAGTTCTAACCCAGTTTCCCTGAAGTTCTTTGAGTGAATGAGGACTTCTGGCCTCTACTACTGTCTGTCTCAGTTTTAAGGACTCATGAAACACCCCTGCTTCTGTAACTATGGTAGAATTAAGACCCATTATAGGTAAATAAGGAGCAAATTGCTTCTTTCAGAAAATTGTTTACTTGTAATTGCATAATAATTTTATTAATAATAACTCATGTTAGCTTTATGCTAATTTTGAAAGGGCTCAACCTATTTCTTTTCAAATTCCTTATTCCACTTTAAGATCCTCAGATAAAATGGAAGCTAAAGTCTATAGTTTCATGCATAATTCTGCTTCTAATTACATATATGTATTCTCCTTCAAACATTATTAGATTTTAATTAAATCAAACCAAACATACCTGTCAACTTTATCTTTAGTTTTTAATTAATACTGTTAAGCAAATTGGGCTATATGACACAAAAGATGAAACTAAGAAGTCAACAGAGTTTTAGAAAACGTCCATGTAAAACCAATTAATCTATTAATAAGTACAGCTAAGATTTTCACTTGTCTCCAAGTTCTATACATAAACAAATGTAGAATTATCTCAAAGGGAAACCTCTATGAGCATTTCAGTAATGAACAGAAAAATCTGAATCGGTATGAAACATTTATATATAGCAAATCATTAACAAAGTCATTTTATGTGAGCAAGATTATGAATTGCTATAAATTCTTAACCGTATTTTCTTTTTCAAATACCACATTGTTTTCTGCCTTTCAGTAGAAAAGACTGAGAGTTCACAATAAACAACTATACTTTCACACAAGTAAATTAAAACACCATAGGCACTGTCCTTAACATTTTAAAGCAGTGTACTATTCAACTTTAGAATAAGTGCTTTCCCACATAATAAAATAATTAAAAACACCATTAAATGTTTAAGTACTATTTTGTGTAATGAATAAGATAAAATACCAAATTGTTAATCACCTTAATATGCGTCTTGAAGTTGTAGACTCTCTTACATATTATAAAATAAAATCTGCAATTTATTTTTGTTATTTTTCCGTCTGAGTTATTTTCTCTTGGAAAATGTTGCCTTTACCTACTGTAAAAAATGAGAATTATATATCTTGAAACATTTTAAAATAAATTTCTTATACAACTTTTTTCTTTTTTGCAGCAGGAGGGGGGGAATGACAGTGGTGCTTAGGAGGCCATGCGGTGAATGCAGTGCTGAGGATGATGTCCTGTGCATGTCAGATTTGCATGACTGCCACAATTTTTCTTTACAATTCAACTTGCAAGGCAAAACTGCTAGGGACTTCATGATCAAATCCTTTCATCTAAAAATCAATCGGCGGTTTCAACAGAAGCAATGTTACTACACTTAAATATTTACCTAAGCATCAAATTTTCTCTAGCAACACGTTATTTTGGAAAATGAAAGAGAACCAACCAAGAGCTTATTTTATCCTTGCCAAATTATAGGGGTAAATCTGCACTCAATAAAGTGTCAACATATTAATACGTAGTGAAACTATTATGGGAAGTATCACAACGTCTAAATCGAAAATCAATCTCACAACCCTTTTCCCCATATAGGAAGTTTCAATAGGATTAATAATAAAAGAGCTATGAGAACAGGAGTGTGTTAAGTATTCAATAACCAACAGATTGCTAGGCATCTTAGTCCTTTTAAGATGATATCGCACATCCTTATGGAACAGAGACAACTAGGCTTCAAGTAAACATCAACATCTTTCTTTTCCATCACTATGAGGGGACCAAAAATGACTCACCCCGCCCCCTCAAAAAGAAAGGAAAAAACCATTTTACTCATCCTTCTCCTCTAAACATAGCTTACTCGGGACCAAGCTTCCCGAGATGTAAACAGGGCAAGGGATTCAAGAGTAGACCTAAGACGGCAGAGCAAGGGAAGCTCAAGTGGCAGTATTTGCGGAACTAGGAGACAAAGGAGGCCTGGCAAGTAGCAGTATTGAAGCTTTGGAAACAACCTCTTCCCGCTTTAAGTCTTCTTCCAAAGGACCATGCCAAGTTTCAATCATTTCTAACCAAAAAAAAAAAAAAAAAGCGCACGCGTGCCCTCCCATAAATTACCCGAACAAGAGAACCTGGGGGGGGGGGGGGAGGGAAGCGGACATAGAAAGAGAATTTACCGCCCCCGTCCCCCGGATCGGAGCAGCGGCGGATACCGCAGCCACCCACGAGTCCAGCCGCCCAACCTCACCCCCTCTGCCGGCTCCACGAGACCCGGCCGAGAACCAAGATGGTGGTGGCCTAGCGGAGGCGACGGAGCCGCGCGAACCCGCCCCCGCGCCTCCCCGGCCACCAAAACGTGCGATTCGGCACCTCAGCACCAACGCCGCCGCCCACGCACATTCCAAGGGTACGGCGGGCAGCGGGTGGGGGGAGAAAGGGGCGTCCGGGGCGGAAACGGGGGGTCGGGGGTGCGAGTGAAAGGAATAAAGGGGGGGGGAGACTGAGAGAAAATGCCTGCGGGGGTGGGGGGGCGCCGCGATCTTCACCGTTTTGTTTTCCGCCATTTTCCCGTCGCTCTAAACTACACCACGGGCCCCCACTAAGGCTTCGGGCCTCCGGGGCCGGGACCTATGGCAAGACGAGGTTCGCCGAGCGTGCGAGACTTTCCTCAATTTCGCCAGCCGCTCCGTACGGCGGCGAAGAGGAACTGCCTAGGGGGAGGGGAAGCCGGGAGCCGAGAAGCCGCTTCCATTGTTCCCGTCCCGCTCGCACACAATCGGCGCGTCTCCTCCCGGAACCCCGGCCACACTGAGCCCCGCAGAGCCGAGCAAGTCCCTTCACTTTCTCCTCAGGAGTCGCCTTACCTCCTGCCGACGCCACCGCCGCCGCATCCGCCGCCGCCGCCGCATCCGCCGCCGCCGCCGCCCCCGATTGGACGTTGCCCGAGCTCCGGGTTTCCGTGGGAGGCCGCCGTGGATCAGCGAGGGCCGAACGTTCGGGTTCCCGAGGTTCCGGACCCCGAGCCAATCGCGAGCTACTCTGCGTCCGGGAGGCAAGCCGCCCGGCCCTCCTCTCTGAAGCGGCTGACTTGCTGAGGTTGCATTACGTCACGCTACACTTGCTGCGGGGTAGGGGCTCCGGGAGCGGGGTGGGGGTGAGGGGATGGCGGGGAGGCAGGGTTGGCTGGGGGGTGGCGGCGTTATCAGGCGCGCGGGTTCGGAAAACCACGAAGCACGGGTTCGACTGTGTTTGAGCTTGGACTGGCAAGTCCCACTGAACGAGCTTAAGTTCCTCACAAGCTTCTGAGGACTTCTCAGAGGAAAAAATACTGTTTTCCAGGTTTCTCAAGGGTAAGGGAGAGGAGAGAGATGCATCAATAACTGAATGTTCACTTATTGATCCTAAAATAGCTGTTAGACGGCATTTTATTTTATCTTACTGGCTTTGGGGGTCATCCCAGCGATGCACATGGGGTTATTCCTGGCTCTGCACTCAGGAATTACTCCTGGTGATGCTCCGAGGACCAAATGGGAAGCCAGGAATCTACCCCAGGTCAGCCACATGCAAGGCAAACGCCCTGCCCTCTGTACTATAGCTTTGGACCCTTGGATGACATTTTAAAAATAAATTAAAAAAAAAAACCCTCGGGGATGTAGTTCAGGAGATAGAGCTTCTGCCTTGTAATTGTGAAAACCTAGATTCATCTCCAGCACCACCTGGTCCGTCCAAGTCCACTGCGAGGTATAGTAGCCCTTTTGGTCCCCAGCATTTTCGGGAGTTATATTGCTCAGCAATATAAAATCGGCCCTAGTTTACAAGATTCCAAATATCCACACCATTATTCCTCTTCGCTGTGTAAAATAAATTCCACCCTACTCCCCCCTCCCCCCCCCCTTAATTTGAGATAGAAGGCCTTGAGAAGAGTGATGGGAATTATGCTTTGCTTTCAGTAGAAGCTGGGTGTGTTTTTCAGTTTTACTCCTACCCTTCATTCCTTTATTACTTCTTTATGGAAGACAATTAGACAAATAAGTGATAAGACCTAACACAAATGTTGCATTTGCAAAGACCTTTGTATTTTGAATTTTTAACTTTAATATTATAAGTATTTAAAATTAATAGCACTGTAGCACAGTCCTCCCGTTGTTCATCGATTTGCTCGAGTAGGCCCAGTAATGTCTCCATGTGAGACTTGTTACTGTGTTTGGCATATCAAATATTTCACCGGGAGCTTTCCAGGCTTTGCCGAGCGGGCAAGATACTCTCGGTAGCTTGCCAGGCTCTCCAAGAGGGGTAGAGGAATCAAGCCTGGGTTGGCCAGGTTGGTTGCGTGCAAGGCAAACACCCTACCCGCTGTGCTATAGCTCCAGCCCTTAAAATTAATAGCAGTGTTTAAGCAGGCAAATTATAATTCTTTACCACATGAAGAAGATATTTATTCACCTTTCCTTGAAAAATTAGATTATTTTAGTTTGAACCCATGAATGTTCAAATTAGATGAATAATTTTTCCTTGTTCCTACAACCTAGTGTAGCACTAAATGTTTCAAGAAAATGGAGGACGTATGCTGTGAAAATCCTAGCACAGTACTCCTCTTCTCACAGGCCGTAATCAGCAAACTTAGTATAGAACCAGATAGTAAATGTTTTAGGCTCTGAGAGTTGTCTTTCTGGCTACTCTTCAGCTCTGCAATTGTAGCCCCAAACCGCCATAGATAGTATGCACAGCAAGGAACATGGTTGCTCTGTTAGAAATTTGTTTATTTTAATTTTGTGAGCTATAGCACAGCAGGTAAGGCGTTTGCCTTGCAGGCAGCCAACATGGCTGACCCAAGTTCGATTCCTCTGCCCCTCTCGGAGAGTCCCGCAAGCTACCGAGAGTATCTCGCCCGCACGGCAAAGCCTGGCAAGCTACCCGTGACGTATTCTGTATGCCAAACACAAGTCTCACAATGTTACTGGGCCTGCTCAAGCAAAAAAATCTATTTTAACATTTCATGAAAAATTATTCTTAGAGTGTTTTAAACTACCCAAAATGTAAAAGTCATTGTTAATCACAGGTCACCACAAAAGCAAGCAAGATGCCCAGATTTGACTGGTGTCACACTTTATTTACACATTCATTTTCTCACTTAGATGATGACAAATATTTTTATGAGTGCATTCCTATACATGTTGAGTTTCTTTGTTGGATACACTGACACAGGTATCCAATGTATACTTGAAAGATCTAGTCTAAGTGTTATTTTCAATAGGACACTGCTAAAAGTAAGCCAGAAAGATATGAGGTGGTTATTGCTCACATTATCTTTATGAATGATATGTTGCAGTAGATAATTTTTAAAACTGAAGATCATCACTCTCTCCAAACATCTGGTCAAATTATCTTGAGAATTCTGCTTCCTTAACTTCTATAGAATTCATCCTCTCCCATCCTTGCCCAATTTCTTATATCATCACCTAATAGGGGTTCACATCTCTTCATTTTACTAACTAGTTATTCTTTGTTCATCTGTTCATTGAATCATCATATCAGAAATCACTAAATCTGAAAACTGACTCTGTACTCCTTTGTCACTTCAGTTAAAGCTCTCAACAAAGAGACTGAGGAGTAACCTGGCTGATTTATTTAAGTGTCTCTCTTTCCTCCATTGGATATCTTTTACAGTGTCCCAGAAATCATTTGAATAATAAAATGACAAACTGATAGTCTTACTGTCCTGTTAAAAATTGCTGTCAAGGGCTGAAGAGCTAGTACAGGGGTTCAGATGTTTGCCTTGCACACAGGCAACTCTTGTTCAACTCCCAGAACCACAAATAGTCTTCTAAGTAGCACCAAGAAAGGTGAGCACAGAGCCAGATTTAATCCCCTGAGCACTGCCAGGTATGGCTCCAGAATTAAAGATAACTAAAATAATTTTTTAAAGAATTGCCGTCTGTTCTCATTAAAAGTCAAGAATAACCTCAGATAAAGTACAGGAGACTTGTGAGGATCCTGAACAAAACTGTGGTAAGTCATCCAAATATATTTCTTTTAGAAATTTAGTCACTATTTATACGAGAATTACCTGAGCACTATGCAGATGAACTTGTAAGGGTGGCTGTGCTATTTATAATCTCTGTTTTGTCTATATGCATGATTTTTTGGTCTTGTGCCGTAGTCTGCTATGCTAAGGGATTACTCCTGGCTCTACAGTTAGTGGGAACTTCTATTGGAGCTTAGGGGACCCCACAAGACTTCAGGATGCGAAAAGTGGGTTGGCCACTTACAAGGCAAACACCCTACTTGTTCTAAAATCTCTTCAGCCCAGGTGCCATAAACTCTTTGTGATTTGTAGCTTGCTAATGTCATCATTTCTACTTCTCCACTGATAATCTTGACCAATTACTACTATTTTACTATGGTTCATGTAGAAAATACACATAGTTGACTCTTCCTCAAATACTTTTGGTGTCAGTTTATTGTCATCTATGTTCCCTTTATGTTCAGATATGCCGTGGAAACTTTCAACTTTATTTCTCTAATGTGACCTGACCATCTAAGAAATTAATCTATAATAAATTTATAAAAATATTCTGGGTCATATGCAGTAATGGTTTTCTACCTGGTACAGGTCTGCAGACATAAAAGAGTTGATGTCACTGATCAGAATAACCATATCATTGTACATTATCAATATTCACATTTGTATTTTGTTCATAAGCACATGAACACTAGCTAGTACAACTTGAATTGGTAACTTGAAAAGGAGTCAGAATTTATTTGTTAATAATATGTGCATATAGTAGGTGTGTTTTGCATAATAAAATTTCTTGGTAGCCAACAGAAAGTTGAGGGGGAAGTGAATTATCCTAGCATGCAATAAGGCAAACTGTACTATTAAGTAAGTGCCATTACCAGCTCTTTCATTTTGTGAGCTGTAATTTAGTTTTAGCTTAATTTAAAGATAGCTAAATAAAATAATATGATGCAAATATTAAATTAATGCCGTTAATTATTTTTTGTTTGTTTTTTAATTGTATAAGAAACATTACCCTAAAGTACTTAATGCCATTGTTTATGATTAAGTGACAATAAAACTAACTTAAATCAACTTCAGGAATACAATTTTTCCCCTGTAATAATTATGAGGCCAGAGAGATAGTACAGGAGATAAGATGCTTGCTTTTCATGCTATCAACTCTGATTTGATTCCCAGCAATATTGTATAGTCCCTCAAGCTCTGCTGGGGTCACTGATGAGCTCAGAACCAGGAATTGACCCTAAAATCCATTGGGCCTGTTGGGTCTACTGGGTCACTGAGTATAAGCACCAAAAACCCAAATTAATTAATTATTAAAATAATCCATAATAAGACAAATCTAAAAGTATACACAAAGGTGTCTAAGTACTACTTTTAAAATATCAGCTAAGGAGAACATCCAATTCCAGATTCGAGATATGAAATAAAATATGATGACATTGAATTATACTGTTGTCTTAGTAATCAAGAAAGCATCAAATTGATGTGAAGGACAAAATGGTGAAATTGTGATGGATCGTATAGGGATTTCCCATCATCACAGCAGTATTTAAGTCAAATAAATGAATTAAATACATAATTCTCTGTGGGGCCCTACTGAAAAAGATTCAAGACATCATTTACAGAAGCTGCCTGTTGTGAGTGAAGGAACCTGTATTAGAAACTATGCATAATGACTCCTCTCTGGGAGAGGCAGAACAACAGCAGAGAATAGCAATCCAGGATTGGTTTCTAAACTGATGTGATTCATGTAAGAGAAGAATCTTGCCTTGGGAAAATAAGGGGCCAAACAGAAAGACAGCCACAACAAAAATTACAATTTGACTCTTACAACAGCTAGTTGGGAGGAAAGAGATATACTAGGAAAGAGATCAAGGAGCATGAACTCAGAGTTCTTAGAACTTAGAATTAACCATCAGTGACCCCTTTCAAGTTGTCAGAGGTCCACAATCTCTAATTCTGCTTTAAAAAGAAATGGCCAAGGATAAATTCTTCCATTTTTAAAGTAAAGGTAGAGCAATGGGAACTGAATAACATTCACATATCCCAAGCTAAGCAAAGCTGTCTTCTCCCAGTACATATATAACTGAGAGAAGGAAGCCTAAATGAAATCCTAGATGAAATGCTTTTAGGGTTTTAAAATAATACCAAGCCAACATGTCTCTATCTCATTGCTTGCTGTGCCTATATTCAGCCCATTTCTGAATATTTGGAATAAGTTGGAACCAGCCCCAGTCAAATTTGGTGCCAGAGACCTTGACAAACATGGAAGCTCCAGACCACAGGGTTCTCTTTGTATCTGCTCAAGTCTGGCAAGATAGTTGCTGCCAGGTTCTGGTAAATGTAATCACACTGGTGTATACACTAAATCAAAAGGCAGTTTGGTCTTACTGTTGCTGTTGAACATTTGTGACCACACCCCCCCCTTTGCTTCCTGAAGCTGAACACTGACATGAGAGCCATTGTCAAGGTCCAGCAACTATGAATATTTTATAAAGCCTATGTCTGCCAGTAAACTTAGGGGAGGGGTGAGTCAGAGGGGAATTAAGAGCTAGGCACAAAGTAACACATAACATTGGTAGAGGGTGCTAGACACTTCGGGGATGGTGAGGTATAGTAAACCTACATAGAAACCAAAAACAGTAGCACTACTATAAACCTGTTACCTAATCTACAATAAGAATTTTTAAATGAAAACCAAATAAACAATGAAAAAAATTATAAACACCAAACTTCCATATAAAAAGTAGTAAATATTTATTTTAACAATTTTACTTGGGGCTGGAGCGTAGCACAGCGGTAGGGCGTTTGCCTTACAAGCGGCCAACATGGCCGACCCGAGTTCAATTCCTCTGCCCCTCTCGGAGAGCCCGGCAAGCTACCGAGAGTATCTCGCCCACACAGCAGAGCCTGGCAAGCTACCCGTGACGTATTCAATATGCCAAACACAGTAACAACAAGTCTCATGATATAGACGTTACTGGGCCCGCTCGAGCAAATCGATGAACAACGGGAGGAACATGACCGTGAATTTTACTTAACATTAGTGATCTGAATTCACGAATCAGAAAACACAGAATGACCAGAGGTAAGAAAAGCAAAACACCAAACACAGAACACTTAACACTCATTTACATGTATAAAACAAAAAAAAAGGAACATCACGATTTACACAGTAACTACTAACACATTTAAAGGAAGATATTGATGACAAAAAAAAAACAGTAGAAGACTTTAGTATGCAACTCCCTCATTGGATAATGAACCAGACAAAAAATCAAAAAGGTTTGCAAGAGAGATAGTATAGAGCATAAATTTGACTTGCATGCAGTCAAATCTGGGTTAGATCCCTGGCACCAAATATGGTTCCCTTAGCCACCACCACCCCTGAACTGATCCCTGAGCGCAGAGCCAGGGAGTAACCCAGGAGTACAGTGGGGTATAGCCTCAAAACAAAGCAAAATAAAGAAAATCTCAGTAATAAAATAAGACCATTATAAGAGGAATTGAAAGAGCTGAGCTTAACAGATATATACAAGGTTACTTTTACAGAAAAACTGACAATACATTCTTGTTCACATGGGACACTACACTGGGACACAAAACAAACACCCATAAAATCATGAAGATAGAATTCATATCAGCTTTTTGAATCACACTTCTGTGAAACTGTAAATCAACACTAAAATGACAGTTGGGATAAACAAACAGTTTGAGGCTAAACAACAACTAATAAAAAAGTAAATTAGTGATTCAAGAAAGTGATGAAGCAGTTAATTTTTCACTGTTCACTGTTCACAAATGACAATAATTTACATTAAGAATGTCAAAGATTTCACCAGTAAACTCAGAAGCAATAACAAATATTGTAAAGTCCCAGAGGACCAAATAAACCTACAAATATCTTTTGCATTCCTATAGTAAACAGTGAACTGGAAAAGAGAGAAGTTTTTTAAAAAGTTCTTAGGCTGGGTAGATGGCTCAAAGGACTGGAGCACATACCTTGCATGCTGGAGCCCCCGATTTGATCCCTCACACCCCGATTGCTTCTGAGAATGATCCCTGAGCATCAAACTAGAAATAGGCCCTGAACACAACTAGGTATGTTCCAAAAATAGAAAAAATGATTTTTAAAAAGATATATACAAAAAATGAAGAAAATATACCAGAATCCTCCATGACCTTGATTCTAGAGGCATATTTAATGATTTATAGCCATCGACCAAGTAAATGGAAGCAAATTAAATGGAATTACCTCAAATCAAGAAGCTTTCACACTGCAATAGAAATTGTGATCTAAATAAAAAGACAACCCACAAAGTGAGAGAAAATATTTGTCCACTGCCCACTTGACAAATGGATGTCCAAGATGTCCAATGTCCAAGATACATAAAGCGCTAGTAAAATAAAAAAAACTATCCTTCCTCAAAGAAGACATAAAGTTGACCAGTAGTTATATGAAAAAATTATCATCATCACTGATCATCAGGAAAATGCAAGTCAAAACAACAATGAGATATCACCCCATTCCAGTGAGACTGGAACACATGAAAAAGAATGCCAAAAACCGGTGTTGGTTGTGGGAAAAAGATCCTTCACCCACTGCTAGTGAGAATGCAGATTGATTCAACCCTTTTGGAAAAAAATTTGAACACTTTATAAACGTAATAATGAGCTTCCATATGACCAAAAATCCCACTTCTGTTGGGTATTCTATTCTATTGTGTCTCTATTCAAAAAGAAATTTGCACTCCTGCACTGTAGTGTTTTTCATAATAGTCAAAATTCAGAAACAGCCAACTGTTCAAAAAAAAACAGTTGACTGGATAAATAATCTGTAGTAAATATACACAGTGGACTACTACCTGACTCAAAAAAAGATGAAATCACGCAATTTGCCACTGCATGCATGGGACTGGAGGGTAAAATACTGAGTAAATTATATCAGAAGAAGATAGGCAGATACAAAATGATCTCTCTCACTTGTGGGATATAAATTAGCATAGTAAGGTATTAGAGTAATAAAAGAAAGGGCCTTGCCTAAGGAATGGAACTCACCATGGTAGGGAAATTTGTGGGAAGGATAAAGGATGGTGTTGAGTTGGGGAATTTCTAAGGAGGGAATCGGGCAATGGTTGACGGAAATGAACATATTAGTGGGGTATATAATGTTGAAATATGTTATATGCACAAAGCCCTACTAGAGACATTATTTTAAAATTGTAAAGCACAAGTAACTAAAAGTTAATGAATGAAACTAAAAATTAAAACAAATAGGAAGAGACAGAAAATAAAATAGTCAGGTTTACGAATTATAGAAATCGTCACTATTAAAATAACAATCAAATCATTGTATAAACTATTCAATGTAATCTCCAAAAAATTAATTGAATTTGTCAAGGACATAGAGCAACTGACATTAACTTTTTTATGGAACAATAAAATTGTTTGGCTCTGAAAGGCCAAAGCAATCATGAGAATAAAAAATATCAGAGACATTGCAGTCCCTAACTATATTTTAAAGTTATAATCCAATATGGTACTATAAAAAGCAGATTTTTCAGAACTCTGAATATCATTCAGAGGCCAAAAGTAACCCTTAATATAAAATTAGACTTTAGTTCATGAAATATATATTTCAACAAAATTTCCAATAGTGACTTCAGAGGTGTCTTCAGTGATTTTGCAATGAAAGAAAAAACAAACAATTAGAACTTTATCACACTAAAAAGCTTCTGCTCTGCAAAAGAACCAACAAATTAAATTATATTAAATTATAGTGCTCAGTTATCACCAATACCCTCCAATCAGTTTTTCTGTATTATCACCAGAATTTGCTATTTGTCATTATTTTTATTTTAGTTGGTCTAATAGATGTATTGCAATGACTCATTGGTGATTTGGATTCCAGAATTGTGTTTTATCAGTGGCGCACTACTCTTCTGATACAGCCTCCAGAGACTTGCCATAGTGACCCCATTTTCCTTCTTTAACTGTCTCTTGATACAATTCCACATCACTGAATGACTGCTAAACAGGAAATCCCATTTTTTACTGTTCCTTGTGCATCTGTCCACTCAGCCCCAAGACTTGCTTTCAATTTCTGAGAGTCCTGGTATAGTTTCCTACCATTACTCCTTCTAGCTGATGTTGAAGACCTTGTTATGTGACACATACTGTCCCCAGTCTGATATTGAGGTCTTTAAACCACTTTGATCTGACTTTTGTGCCTGGCATTAGACAGAGGTCAGCGTTCATTTTTTTGCAGGTAGCTATCCAGTTTTCCAGCACCACTTGTTGAAGAGGCTTTCTCTGTTCCACTTCACATTTCTTGCTCCTTTGTCAAAGATTAAGTGGTCACATATTTGCAGGTGTATTACAGAATATTCAACTCTGTTCCATTGGTCTTCAGATCTATTTCTAGCCCAGTACCATGCTGTATTAATTACTACTGCTTTGTAGTACTGTTTGAAGTTGGGAAGGATGATGCCGCCCATCTTCTTTTTCCCAAGGTTTTTTTTTTAAATTATTATTCATAGGGGTTTATTGTTCCATATGAATTTCAGGAGTGTTTTCACTATTTCTTTGAAAACTATCATGGGTAACCTGATAGGTACCACATTGAATTTGTACAGTGCTTTGGGCAGTATTGCCATTTTGATCATGTTAATCCTCCCTATCCATGAGTAGAGGATGTGTCTCCATTTCCTAGTGTCCTCCTTTATTTCTTGAAGCAGTGTTTTGTAATTTTCCTTGTATAGGTCCTTCACCTCTTTGGTTAAGTTGATTCCGAGGTACTTGATTTTCTGAGGTACTATTGTGAACGGGATTTTTTTTTAATGTCTATTTCTTCTCTTTTGTTATTTGTATATAAGAAAGCCCTGGACTTTTGGGTGTTGATTTTGTAGCCTGCCACTTTACTAAACCGACCTAGTGTTTCTAGAAGTTTTTCTGTAGAATCTTTAGGGTTTTTTAAGTATAGTATCATATCTTCTGCAAATAGTGATAGTTTGATCTCTTCCTTTCCTATATGGATTTCCTTGATAACTTTCTCTTACCTAACTGCAATGGCCAGGACTTCCAATACTATATTGAATAGGAGTGGTGAAAGTGGGCAACCTTGTCTTGTGCCTTATCTTACAGGGAAGTCTTTTAGTTTCTCCCCATTGAGAATGATATGTGCTGTGGGCTTGTGGTAGATGGTTTTGAATATATTGAGGAAAGTTCCTTCAATGCCTATTTTGCTGAGAGTTTTCATCATAAACGGGTACTGGCTCTTGTCAAATGCTTTCTCTGCATCTATTGATAAGATCATATGGTTTTTATCTTTTCTTTTGTTGATATGATGGATTATGTTGATTGATTTCTGAATGTTAAACCATCCTTGCATCCCTGGGATGAATCCTACTTAGTCATGGTGTATGATCTTTTTGATCAGTTGTTGGATTCTATTTGCTAATAGTTTGTTGAGGATCTTTGTGTCTGTGTTCATCAGGGATATCAGTCTGTAATTCTCTTTCTTTGTAGTATCTCTATCTGCTTTTGGTATCAGGATGATATTTGCTTCATAGAAAACTGTTCAGGAGTGTTTTTGATACTTCAATTTCATGGAATAGCTTAAAGAGTATTGGGAGTAAGTCCTCTTTAAAGATTTGGAAGAATTCACTAGTGAATCCATCTGAGCCAGGACTTTTGTGCTTGGGAAGACTTTTTATTACTGTTTCAATTTCCTTGATGGTGATAGTCTGTTCAGGTATACCAGGTCTTCTTGGTTCAGCCTTGGGAGGCTATAGAAATCTAGGAATTTATCCATTTCCTCGAGGTTTTCATGTTCCGTGGCATAAAGCTTCTCAAAGTACTCCCTGAGGATCCTTTGAATTTCTGTAGTTTCTGTTGTAATTTGTAGACTAACACTGTTTTGTGCTTCCTGCATAGCCTCAGGTAGCTTAGGTTTATGGGGTTGCTCCCATCACATTGCTCCCATTCCTCTGTGTTTATTTGTAGCTTCTTTCTTTGTGCTCTGTAGTTATTATTTTTCTCTTCTCCCTAAGTCCTTTGCATAGTTTATTCAGAGCAATGTCCTTTTTGTATGGACACAAGAAGACAGTATTTTTTGTTATGTGACTCTCAGAGATATTTCCCTCCTGGGCATCTGTTCTGTCACCTAAGCCTCAGCTGCCCTTTCTTCCTTGCACCCCCAAAAAGCTGGGTTCTGACGAGGAACTGGATGGAACCAGTGCAAGTGGTAAGCTATGTGCTACCCTGAAATCAAGATGGGCCTCGCCAGATCACCATAATGCTTAGTTATAACTTAAGAGCTTGGTCATGGACAAATGCTGTCATGATCTAAAAAGTAATAACTAGATTTGGACCCTGCTAGTCTTAGGAATGATTAATCTGGCCTAGGCACTGTAGTCTGAGTTTGTGGTAAGATGTTTCCAGGAGAGCTGCCCTATAAGTCTCAATGCTATCTCTTACTGTGTCCATACAAAAATAACTAGTATTAAGATGTTGATAGTTATTGGGCTGAGGAAAGGAGGAAAAATACCTTAGGAGGTGTTTTGCGTGGGGCAGTCAGGAAGGGCTTTAGAATACCTTTTAGGTGGGCCCTCAGGAAGGGATTTCTTATGTTGGTTTTGCTACATGACTGGGTGCAGTGTCAGCCCACAGTGCAGGGTAGTTGGAGAGACAAGAGAGTTGGAGAAAGAGAGAGAGAGTAGGGTAGCATGATGGACTATGGAGAGGCTAGCAAGGGGGGCAGAGAGAGAAGAATGTAGAAGAATATAGGAACAGGCACAGAGAGAGAGAGAGAGAAAGAGAGAGAAGAGAGCCCAGGATGCGAAATGGAGTGCAGAGAGATGAACAGGAGAGAGAGAGGAGGAGACGGGAATGAGAGGCAGTGAGAGATTAGAATGGGAGGCTCAGGGAGACTGGAGGAGGCGTGTGGGGAGAATGGAATAAAAGGCATTTGATCAACCAACTGGCTTGACCCTCGTTTCGTCCACTGTCTGCCCCATGTGCTGGGTCACGCCGGCTGGGTGAGCAGCTCAGGGATCACCCTGAATGTGGGCGGCTAGGGGAAGACCTGTCAGGGCCTCCCCCTGGCCGTCCCTAAAAATTTTATACAGTAATGATCAACTTTTCATTTCTGATTCGGTTTATTAGGGTTTTCTCTCTCCTTTTCTTTGTGAGTTTTGCTAGAGGCTTATCAATCTTGTTTATTTTCTCGAAGAACCAGCTCTTGGTTTCATCGATCTTTCGAATTGTTCTTTGGGTTTCCATCTCGTTAATCTCTGCTCTGAGTTTCATTATTTCCTTCATCCTGTTTGGATTGGGCTCCTTTTGTTGGACATTCTCCAAGCTCTTAAACTGTGAGATTAGGTAACTTCTGTGGCGTTGCACCTCCTTCTTGAGGAATGCTTGTAGAGCTATAAACTTTCCTGTTAACACAGCTTTTGCTAAGTTTTGCTAACTCATGTCCTCATTTTCGTTTGTTTCCAGGAATCTTTTGATTTCCTCTTTGATTTCCTTTCTAAGCCACTCGTTGTCCAATAGTGAGCTGTTTAATTTTCAGGTATTTGCTTTAGTTTTCTGTTTGTGTGTGTGATTTACTTCTAATTTCAGTGCATTGTGGTCTGAGAAGATTGTTGATACAATCTCTATCTTCTTAATTTTATGGAGGTATGTTTTGTGGCTCAGCATGTGGTCTATCTTGAAGAATGTTTCGTGCACACTTGCAAAGAATGTGTATTCAGCTTTTTGAGGATGAAGTGTCCTGCACATATCTACTAAGTGTCTTTCTTCCATTTTTTACCTCAGATCAAGTATGTCCTTCCTAATCTTGAGTCTGGTTGATCTATCAAGAGGTGATAAAGCAGTGTTGAAATCTCCCACTAGTATTGTGTTGCTATCGATGTCTTTCTCCAAGTCTATGAGTTTGCTGGTCCCTCATTAGGTGCATATACATTTAATATTGTAAGTGCTTCCTGTTGTACAGATCCCTTGATCAATAAGTAATGGCTTTCACTCTCTCTTGTGATCTTCTTCAGTCTGAAATCTATTTGGTCTGATACTAGGATGGCTATCCCAGCTTTTTTTTATGGGAGTTGTTTGCCTGTAGGATCGTTTTCCAGACTTTAACTTTGAGCCTATGTTTGCTCTGACTATTGAGATGTGTTTCCTGCATGCAGCAGAATATTGGGTTCAATTTTCTAAACCATCCTGCTACTCTGTGTCTTTTAATTGGTGTCTTTATCCCATTGACATTGAGAGAGATTATTGTCATGGGGTTTTTTCCCATTTTTCTGTTGAAATTTCATGTATTTGAGGGGCCTTTCATGTCTTAAAGTAGTCCATATAGTTGTTCTTGTAACCATGGTTTTGAGTCTATGAAGTTCCTGAGATGTTGTTTGTCTGTAAAACTGTGTGTTGTTCCTTCTGTTATGAATGAGAGTCTCGCTGGGTAAAGTATTTTTGGAGAGGCATTTATTTCATTGAAATGATGAATGAATGTTGTGATAATCTCTGGATCCTGGCCGTTGTTGGGGTTACACGGCAGTTGGAGGGTGTAACTGTCTAGCTACTGACAGGTCCAGTCCCAAACCGTGCAGGGTTGGAGATCTCAGCCCCGGGTCCCACACACCTGGGTTCTTCTGCCAGTTCTGTTATGTCTGAGGCTTATCCAAGTGTGTGGAGAGTGGCCCCAGTAAGGCCTTGGTTGGGGCCTGGAGGTCTTCAGCTGTTGGGCCCTGGCGAGGATAGTCAGACACAGGGTAGGAGACTCTGCCTTGTGCACTCCCGGGAGCTTGTTGTGATAATCTCTGGATCCTGGCCGTTGTTGGGATTACATGGCAGTTGGAGGGTGTAACTGTCTAGCTACTGACAGGTCCAGTCCCAAACCGTGCAGGCTTGGAGATCTCAGCCCCGGGTCCCACACACCTGGGTTCTTCTGCCAGTTCTGTTATGTCTGAGGCTTATCTAAGTGTGTGGAGAGTGGCCCCAGTAAGGCCTTTGTTGGGGCCTGGAGGTCTTCAGCTGTTGGGCCCTGGCGAGCATAGTCAGACACAGGGTAGGAGACTCTGCCTTGTGCACTCCCGGGAGCTTGTTGTGATAATCTCTGGATCCTGGCCGTTGTTCTGATCTTCGTCAACACTCAAGAATCAGGGACGCTGTCTCATTTGCCAAGACATTAAAAATCAGATGGGCTGGACACGTAATGAGGTTTACAGACAACCGCTGGACTAGAGCCATTACTGATTGGATTCCCGGGACATCAAAAGATCACGTGAACGCCCACCCATAAGATGGTCAGACTTTTTCATCAAGACCCTAAATGATCGGTTTGAGGCTCTGCATGTTCCTAGAACAAACAGATACCATTGGGCTACGCTAGCACGCAACCGGGATGAATGGAGACGTTACTGGCACCCGCTCGAATAAATCGATGAATAACGGGGATTAAGTGATTAAGTGATTAAGTGATTTATTTCATTGAGTTTTTTTCACTATATCCCACCACATTTTTCGGGCCATGAGGGCTTCATCAGACAAATAGGCTGTGAATCCTAAGGATGCTCCTTTGTAGAAAATTTCTTTCTTCAATCTTGCTGCTTTCAGAATTTTGTCTCTATCTAAGGTTTTGGTCATTTCGATCAGGATGTGTCTTGGAGGTATTTTTATTCTAATTTCTTCTAGCTGGTACCCTTCGGGCCTCCTGAATGTGGTCGCATGTTTTCTTCAGCTCTGGAAACGTCTTAGCAATGATGTCTTTGACAGATACTTCTTCATCGGGGTTTTCTTCCTGTCCCTCTGGGACTTCAATTATTCTTATGTTATTCCTCTTGGCTTCATCATGACCTTCTCGCCATCTGTTCCCGAATTGTGAGTCTCTTTTCCATTTTCTTCTCTTTTCTGGAGAGTCTCTGGACTTCATGTTCGTGCTCACTGATTCTGTCCTCAGCAGCTATTATTCTGCTGCTGAGGCCTCCCACTGAGTTTTTCAATTCTCCTACCAAGTTTTTCAGGTCTGACATTTCCATTTGTAATTTTGTGTGCATTTTCCACATTTCTAACTTCAAATCCTCTTGTCTTTATTGACATTGCTTTCCATTGTTTATTTTAGCTCCCTTAGCATCCTCAGTAGCTCCCTTCTAAATTCCTTGAAAGAGAGGTCTAGCATTTCATTTCTGTTGGGGTCTTCTGGGCTAGCCTCTTCAATAAATAAGCTTGGTGGGCTTCTGTGTTGCTTTACAGTTGTGACCTGTGTGGCATAGACATTCACGCTCACTGTTACTATTCTGCTTATGAGATGCAGAATTAATTGAGATGGGGTTAATGAATTATTAGCTAATGTGTTTCTGGTGGTTAAGCTAACCTAGTGAAAGTTCCATCATTCCAGAGGGTAACTTATGGTCCCTTAGGGATATGTAGGGGGCGAATAACCCGAGGCCACGTTTGGCTGTGTGTGATGTGCCTCAGTTCCTGTCCCATGCAGACCAAGGATGTAAACCGACCATTCTCAGGGGTCTAGTTAGATGCGCAGCCCCGGAAAGGGGCCCTGCTGCTGGACGGGTACCTGGATGAGTGAGCATAGGGTTCCAGAATGGTTCAGCTTTGGGTGCGTGTGGTGTGCCTCAATTCCTGTCCCCCCGCAGACCAAAGATGTAAATCGCTCTTTTGGGGAGGTCTAGTTAGATGCACTGCCCCAGGAAGGGCCTCTGCCACCAGGCAGGTACCTGAATGAGTGAGCAGAGGGTGTCCGGAACTGAGTTGAAACATTTTCAAAAGAGATAAGTCCTGGATATTCTCCTTATGCTTTTGTCATCTTTGAGTTATTTGCGATTTTCACAATCTATTATGTCCTCTTGTATTCCTTTCCCTGCTATTCTCTCTTCTTGGAATACCCATTATAATGGGTATATATAACCCATCCATCAATGGAATTCCCATTAATCTTCAATAGCACAGCGCATAGGGCATTTGCCCTTCCATGGGCTGACCCGGGTTTGATTCCTCTGTCCCTCTTGGAGAGCCTCCGTGACGTATTCTACGTGTCAAAAACAGTAACAAGTCTCACAACGGAGAAGTTACTGGTACCCGCTGGAGCAAATTGATGAACAATGGGAGAACAGTGCTACAGTGCTACTCATTTCAGAAATCTCTTTCAACACAACCTTCCACTTTCTTAAATGCAAGGCACACTTAGGTTCTTCTTCTGAGTGCAACTCTTGCACATTGTGAATATACCATCACAACTTTCAAATATTTCTTTTTGGAACCAAAAAACTGTGCTTGAAGACTATTTCCTGTCCTGTTCTCCACTTCTGGGAGTGCTTGGAGAACCATGAGTTAACGGGGATTAAACTCAGGTTTCGTTATGTAAAACATTGCTAAGCTCTTTGAGCCATACCTTTAGCCCAAAATGTTATTGAGTGAATTAAGATTTATGTGGAATTTTATTATATTATATAGAAATAGGTCATTTCCTTGTATCTAATTTTCCTCAATAGTCACATTTTGCAAAACTACAGTACAATATACTAAGATATTGACATTAATGCAATACACCAATCTTACTCTGTTTCCCATTTGATTTGCATTCCTGTGTATATTTTTTGTGTGCATATGTGTATAATTTAATTTAGTTCTGTTAACTTTCATCATATGAATAGGTTGTGTCTCTACAAATTTAGTTAAGATACAAACAATCCCATGATTTCAAGGATCCATCTTGTTGCTGTCTTATTAGAATATCATACTTCAACCTCCTGGTCAAACACATGGCAACCAATAATCTGTTTTCTAATTCTAAAATTTAGTTAATTTTAAAATATTATAAAAATGGAATTATATATCCTTTTGCAATAGTCTTCTTTCATGCAGCATAATTCTTTTAATATTGATCCAGACTTTTTCAACCATCAATAGCTTATTCTAAATTTTTATTGTTGAACTGTATTATACTATTAGACAGTGTCACAGTTTATCAATTCACAAGTTAAAGTACATTTAGCTTTTATCCAAGCTTTTGTATATTGAAACTTAAAGCTTTATATATGTACATATTTCTTTCTGATCATAAATTTTCCTTTATGGTAGAAAAATATTAATGAGTGAAAATGCTTGATATAGTTAAAGTACTAAAGAATACTATCTCCTTTAGTAAAGTAGGTAAAAACTTTCCTAAAACCCTGTCTTTATCATATTTCTCCTTTGATCTCATTGTACACACCTAACTACTACTGCAGAAATAAAATCTGGGGCAAGGTTATAAGTATCAAACAAAACTTGGATTCTGTTAGCAAAGCTTAAGGTGATATAGGCAAGAATTAACAATGCCGCCAAAATGTGAATGTCTGAGAATAAAAAAATCTGAATAGCAGAATGTGTATTATGATAGTTGAATTAGGTTAGGTTGTGTCCCCTAAAAAGATAGGTCCATGAGATAATCTTCCAAAACTTGAGAATATTAGCTAAATGATAAGATTTTTTCATGATCTTCTGCAATTTATTAATTGAATCACACTGTACCAATTCATGATTCTGATATAAGCAATTCTAAACATATAGAGGAAAACTTACAATTCAGAAAAGGCATATTTTAACATATTTAAAACTGTTTTATGCATCAACACACATTTCTTGCTCATAAGAGGACAAATATTTTCAATAACTCTTAGAAGCGAATAATTGAGAATGAAGTTTGAAATTGAAATAAGAAAGGAACTTTAATTTGAAAGGGAAATGTAAAATTTGGGGAAATATAATATGCAACAAAGAAAGCAGAACCAAAGGAAAAAGTCAAGGAAGTTACCAAAATAACTGAAGAGAAAGCTCACAAGGTGAATGATAGTTTTTTTTTAATTATTATTAGTGAAACACAATGAGGTACAGTTGTAGATTTACAATTTTTTATGCTTAGGTTTAGATTATACAATGATCAAATACCCATCCCTCCACGAGTGCCCATTTTCCACCACCATGGATAATATCCCTCCCACCCCCATCCCTTCCATCCCACCCTGCCTCTGTGGCAGGGCGATCCCTTGTGTTCTTTCTCTCCTTTTGGTGTTGTGGTCTGCAAAAGAGGCTTTGAGTGGCAAACATGTTCAGTCCATAGTCTACTTTCAACAAGCATCTTCCTTCCTGGGAGGATCCTCCAAACATCATTTATTTGGTGGTCCCTTCTCTATCTGAGCTGCCCTTTCCCCTAGAATGCCTGGCTGGCCTCTAAGCTATGGAGTAATCCTCCTGCTGCTGATTTCAGCTATACCTGGATATTAATCTCATATTTTGTTACTTTATATTCCCCAGATGAATTCAATCTTTCTAAGTCTATCCCTCTCTTTCTGACTCATTTCGCTTAGCATGATACTTTCCATGTTGTACCACTTGTACATAAATTTCATGACTTCATCTTTTCTAACAGCTACATAGTACTCCATTGTGTAGATGTACCAAAGTATCTTTAACCAGTCATCTGTTCTTGGGCATTCAGGTTTCTTCCAGTTTCTGGCTATGGTAAAGAGTGCTGCAATAAACAAACAAGTGCAAATGTCACTTCGACTACACATATTTGCCTCTCTGGGATGTATTCCCTGGAGTGGTATTGCTGGGTCAAATGGGAGCTCAATTTCTAATTTTTTGAGCATCATCCATACTGTTTTCCAGAAGGGCTGAACCAGTCAACATTCCCACCAGCAGTGAAGGAGTGTCCCTTTCTCGCCACATCCGCGCCAGCATTGGTTGCTTTTGTTCTTTTGGATGTGGGCCAGTCTCTGAGGTGTGAGATGGTATCTCATTGTGGTTTTGATCTGCATCTCCCTGATGATTAATGATGTAGAGCATTTTCTCATGTGCTTTTTGCCATTTGGATTTCTTCTTTGAGAAAGTTTCTGTTCATTTCATTGCCCCATTTTTTGATGGGGTCGGATGTTTTCTTCTTGTGGAGTTCAACCAGTATTTTGTATATCCTTGATATCAACCCATTGTCAGATGTGAATTCGGTTAATATCCTTTCCCATTCTGTAGACTGTCTTTGTATTTTGGTCACTGTTTCTTTGGAGGTGCAGAAACTTCTTAGTTTAAGATAGTCCCATTTATCTATCTCTGTTTTCACTTGCTTGGCCAGTGGCGTGGCATCTTTGAAGATACCATTAGCTTCAATGTCATGGAGGGTTTTGCCAACTTTGTCTTCAATGTACCTTATGGTTTCTGGTCTGATGTTGAGGTCTTTAATCCATTTTGATCTTACTTTTGTACATGGTGTTAGGCAGAGTTCTGAGCCCATTTTTTGCATGTAGCCGTCCAGTTCTGCCAGCACATTTTGTTAAAAAGGCTTTCCTTACTCCATTTCACATTTCTTGTACCTTTATCAAAGATTAGATGATCATATGATTGAGGGGAGATGTCAGTGTATTCAACCCTATTCCACTGGTCTGCAGTTCTGCCTTTGTTCCAGTACCATGCTGTTTTGATTATTACTGCTTTGTAGTACAGTTTGAAGTTAGGGATGTTGATTCCTCCCATTTTCTTTTTCCCAAGAATTGCTTTAGCTATGCGTGGGGGCTTATTGTTCCATATAAATTTCAGGAGTGTTTGCTCCATTTCTTTGAAGAATGTCATGGGTATCCTTATAGGGATTGCATGGAATTTATACAATGCTTTCGGTAGTATTGCCATTTTGACAATGTTAAGTGTCCCGAACCATGAGCAGGGGATATTTTTCCATTTGCTCATGTCCTCTTTTATTTCCTGAAGTAGCGTTTTGTAGTTTTTTTTGTACAGGTCCTTTACTTCCTTAGTTAAGCTGATTCCTAAGTACTTGATTTTCTGGGGCACATTTGTGAACGGGATTTTTTTTCATGTCGCTTTCTTCTTTCTCATTGTTTGCGTATAGGAAAGCCATGGACTTTTGGGTATTGATTTTATAGCCTGCAACTTTACTATACAAGTCTATGTTTCTAGGAGTTTTTTGGTGGAGGTTATTGGGTTCTCTAAGTAGAGTATCATATCATCTGCGAATAGTGAGAGCTTGATTTCTTCCTTTCCTACCTGAATGCCCTTAATATCTTTTTCTTGCCTAATCGCTATTGCAAGTACTTCCAGTACTATATTGAACAGCAGTGGAGATAGTGGGCATCCTTGACTCTTCCCTGATCTTAGAGGGAAGGCTCTCAGTTTTTCCCCATTGAGGATGATGCTTGTTGTAGGCTTGTGGTAGATGGCTTTAATTATGTTGAGGAAAATCCCCTCTATACCCATTTTGGCTAGGGTTTTCATCATAAAGTGATGCTGGATCTTGTCAAATGCTTTCTCTGCATCTATTGATATAATCATATGCTTTTTATCTTTTCTTTTTTTGATATGATGGATTATGTTGATTGATTTCCGAATGTTAAACCATCCTTGCATCCCTGGGGTGAATCCTACTTGGTCATGGTGTATGATCTTTTTGATGAGTAGTTGGATTATATTTGCTAATAGTTTGTTGAGGATCTTTGCATCTGTGTTCATCAGGGATATCGGTCTGTAATTCTCTTTCTTTGTGGTATCTCTGTCTGCTTTTGGTATCAGTGTGATCTTTGCTTCGTAGAAACTGTTCGGAAGTGTTTTTGAAATTTCAATTTTGTGGAAAAGCTTAAAGAGGATTGGGAGTAAGTCCTCTTTAAAGATTTGGAAGAATTCACTAGTGAATCCATCCGGGCCAGGACTTTTGTGCTTGGGGAGACTTTTTATTACCATTTCAATCTCCTTGGTGGTGATAGGTCTGTTCAGGTATTCGATGTCTTCTTGGTTCAGCTTTGGGAGTCTGTAGGAGTCTAGGAATTTATCCATTTCCTCGAGGTTTTGATGTTCCGTGGAATAAAGCTTCTCTAAGTGTTTGTTCCCTGAAGATCCTTTGAATTTCTGTAGTTTCTGTTGTAATGACCCCCTTTTCGTTTCTTATTCGGTTTATTAGGGTTTTCTCTCTCCCTTTCTTTGTGAGTTTTGCTAGAGGCTTATCGATCTTGTTAATTTTCTCGAAGAACCAGCTCTTGGTTTCATTGATCTTTCGGATTTTTTTTTTAGGTTTCCCTCTCGTTAATCTCTGCTCTGAGTTTTTTTATTTCCTTTCTCCTGTTTGGGTTGTGCTCCATTTTTTGGTCCTTCTCCAAGCTCTTAAGCTGTGAGGTTAGGTTACTTATGTGTGCTCGCTCCTCCTTCCTGAGGAATGCTTGTAGAGCTATAAACTTTCCTCTTAACACAGCTTTTGCTGTGTCCCATAAGTTTTGGTAGCTCGTGCTCTCATTTTTATTCGTTTCTAGGAATTTTTTTATTTCCTCTTTGATTTCCTGTCTAAGCCACTTGTTATTCAGTAGCGCACTGTTTAATTTCCAGGTGATTGATTTAGTTTTCTGTTTTTGTGTGTGATTTACTTCTAATTTCAGTGCATTGTGGTCTGAGAAGATTGTTGATACAATCTCTATCTTCTTAATTTTATGAAGGCATGTTTTGTGGCTCAGCATGTGGTCTATCTTGGAGAATGTTCCATGTATGCTTGAGAAGAATGTGTATTCAGCTTTTTGTGGATGAAATGTCCTGTATATATCTACTAAGTCCCTTTCTTCCATTGTTTCCCTCAGATGAAGTATGTCCTTGCTAAGCTTGAGTCTGGTTGATCTATTAAGAGGTGACAAAGCGGTGTTGAAGTCTCCCACTAGCATTGTGTTGCTATTGATGTCTTTTTCCGAATCTATGAGTAGTTGTTTTAAGTACTTTGCTGGTTTCTCAGTAGGTGCATATACATTTATTATTGTAAGTTCTTCCTGTTGTACAGATCCTTTGATCAATAAGAAGTGGCCTTCACTGTCTCTTATGACCTTCTTCACTCTGAAATCGATGTGGTCTGATATTAGGATGGCTACCCCAGCTTTTTTATGGGAGCTCTTTGCCTGTAGGATTGTTTTCCAGCCTTTGACTCTGAGTCTGTGTTTGTTTTGACTATTGAGATGTGTTTCTTGCAGGCAGCAGAATGTTGGGTTCAATTTTCTAATCCATACTGCCACTCTATGTCTTTTAATTGGTGCGTTTAGCCCATTGACATTGAGAGAGATTATTGTTATGGGATTTTGTCCCATTGTTCTGTTGAAATTTGGTGTACTTGAGGGGCCTTTCTTGCCTTAAAGTAGCCCATTTAGTTGTTCTTGTAACCATGGTTTTGAGTCTGTGAAGTTCCTGAGCTGTTGTTTGTCTGTGAAACTGTGTGTTGTTCCATTATGAATGAGAGTCTCGCTGGGTAATGTATTTTTGGAGAGGCATTTATTTCATTGAGTTTTTTCACTATGTTACACCACTGTTTTCGGGCCATGAGGGTTTCATAAGAAAAAATCAGCTGTGAATTTTACGGATGCTCCTTTTTAAGAGATTTCTTTCTTCAATCTTGCTGCTTTCAGAATTTTGTCTCTGTCTAAGGTTTTGGTCATTTTGATCAGAATGTGCCTTGGGGTATTTTTATTCGGATTTCTTCTAGCTGGTACCCTTCGGGCCTCCTGAATGTGGTAACAAATTTTCTTCAGCTCTGGAAATGTTGTAGCAATGATGTCTTTGACGGTTTCTTCTTCATCAAGGTTTTCTTCCTGTCCCTCTGGGACTCCAATAATTCTTATGTTAGCCCTCTTGGCTTCGTCACGATCTTCTCTTGCCATCTGTTCCCGAATAGTGAGTCTCTTTTCCATTTTCTGCTCTTTCCTGGATATTCTCTGAACTTCATCTTCGAGCTCACTGATTCTGTTCTCAGCGGCTGTTACTCTGCTGCTGAGGCCTTCCACTGAGGTTTTCAATTCGCCTACCAGGTTTTTCAGGTCTGACATTTCCGATTGCATTTTCCTCATTTCTGCCTTCAAATCCTCTTGTCTTTTATTGGCATTGCTTTCCATTGTTTCTTTTAGTTCCCTAAGCATCCTAAGTAGCTCCCTTCTGAATTCCTTGTCAGAGAGGTTGTCTTACACTACAGTACTGTTGGTGTCTTCTGGGCTAGCCTCTTCAATAAGAAAGCTTGGTGGGCTTTTGCGTTGCTTTACCATTGTGACAAGTGTGGTTTAGTCCTTCACGTTCACTGTTACTATTCTGCTTGATATGCAGTGTTAGTTGAGATAGGCTTATGAGTTATTGGCTACTGTATTTCTAGTGGCTGAGCTAAAATAGAGAAGATTCCATCTAAGAAGGTAGCTTATGGTTACTAAGGCATATGTAGTGGGAGAATATTTCACGGCCGCATTAGCGGCCACGGCTCCGGAAAGGGTTCCTGCGCTGGTCCCGCGCAGATTAGGGGATAAAAGTGGCTGTCCTATGAGATCGAGCTAGCTGCGCATACCCAGAGAGAGTCCCAGGCCTTGGGGGCAGGCTGTACCTGAATGGAAGGGGAGAGAGTTCGCGGAGGCCCTCAGCTTTGTTGCTGGGAGGTAGGGCTTGGTTCCCATCCTGCGCAGATCAGGGGAAAAAACCGGCTGTCCTATGAGATCGAGCTAGCTGTGCATGCCCAGATAGAGACCCAGGCCTTGGGGGCAGGCTGTACCTGAATGGAAGGGGAGAGAGTTCGCGGAGACCTTCAGCTTTGTTGCTGGGAGGTGGGGCTTCGGTGAATGATAGTTTTGCTGGAGATCTCCAAGCTTCTTTTTTTGAAATATTTTACTTTGCATTTATTATGTATTTGTTAAGAATTCATTTAACAACTATTTCCTTTGGTCTACTATGAGTCAAAAATTAGACATAAATCACGAACAACATATTCAAGATACTGGTCATTATTAAGATTATATTTAAGTGGTGGGAATCAGATTATTTAGATAAAGAAAAATGCTATAAAGAAAAGGAACTGGACTCTTTGACGTAATGGTAGCAGGATTGATGCTACTTTAATGGATAGTTGGGGAAGGTCTTCTTGAAGAAATGGCAGCTGAAGGCATGTGACAATCTGGACAGAGTATGGGCAGAATGCCCAGCAAGTATCAAAACAACTAGCCATTTTTTAATTATACTCACTGCTTTTCATTTAAATATTCACTGGGAATCTGCCAGATTCTAGTTTCAGTTCCAGGTATGAGTTACTTGGAGAGAGTCTTAACTTCAGATAACTCATTCTAGAACAGTGATTCTCAGTGCATGGTGTTAGATTATCTGCATTTTACTCATATTCCTCCTTCCTAATCTTTTCCCCCATGGATTGTGACTAGATAGGTTTGGGGGAGAGGCCCTAAAGTGTGAATTTTCTCTAAGCTTGCTCCACTGATTCCACTAATCATAGAGACCTGCAGTTCTATTACGTAGAAAATAATATGCGGTCTTCCTCGATACAGTAAGTGCTAGAACATGAGGTATAAGTAATTACCCAATGGCAAGAATACTTTATAATACTCAAGAGTAATAACTCTGCCCAGTTTATGAAACCATAAATATGATTGATTTGCTTCCCAAGTAACACCTTATAATTCTGAGGCCTAGCTTTTTAATTTTTTTTTAGCTTGCTGGGGATTTTGTGTGTTTGCTTTTGGGTGTGGTTGGAGGATTTTGCCTGACACTCCCTTTTTTTATTGAATCACTGAGGGAAAAGTAACAAAGCTTTCAGGTTTAAGTCTCAGTCATTCAATCATCAAATACATTTCCCTTCACCAGTGCTTATTTTTCACCACCAAGAACCCCAATATACCGCCCCTCCCAATGCCTGTGAGGCAGATGAATTCTAGATAACTCTCTATCTACTTTGATTAGATTCGTTGTTTCGACAAAAGATGTGCCACTATTATTTAGAGTATACACCCCCAAATCAGACCTGCTGAAAAGGCTCTGTGAAATAATTTGTTTTCTACAGCTGGTTACATGAAGTAAATGATATCGCGCAGCCTCTCTTGCGGCCACGCGATTTTGGATTTCTGATATTTTGCTTATTAAGCCTGGAAGTATTTCTACTGAGAGTTACATAATTATAAGATTGGTTTCTGTGGCTCTAGAGTCATGGCCGTGCTGGAGAGTCGCTCGTGAGGGGCAACTTGTGACCTTGGTAGGGCGTGAAGGAGAGCCGGGAATGCCCCCCTTCCCATGAGGTTTCAGTTGCCCCAGAAAGACCGGCTCACACCTGGCTTTCCAAAAGGCTCCGAGGCGGCTGCCATCTTGCTTTCCAGAGGGGAAAAGTCAGAAGGGAGCAACACCCTTTCCCTTCCGGGCAGGCATGGTGCCGTGGATTAATGCATAGTCCATTCACTTTTCTGCCACAAGCTGCCGGGCTCTGCATTAAGTCCTTGTGCTTCTGGAGCCATGGCCATGCCGGAGAGCCACTCGTGGGGGGTAACTTGTGACCTCAGTAGGGCATGAAGTATGAGCCGGGAACGCCCCCCTTCCCATGAGGTTTCAGTTGCCCCGGAGCGACCGGCTCATACCTGGCTTTCCAAAAGGCTCTGAGGCGGCTGCCATCTTGCTTTTCAGAGGGGGAAAAGCCTAAATGAGAAGTTTTGTGATTAATATAAGTATCATTCTTGTCTGTTAAGCTAGAGACAAAAGAAAAGACAGAAACTCACATAAAACAGAAGAGGTGTAAAGATGGAGGCAGAGTTTTAAGTGGTGGGATAACAAGGGATAGCAAAGCAATCAGAAGCATAGAGAGATAAGGTTAACAATACTCTCCCTGAAACTTCTGGAGTGACAGTCCTGATCCTGACAACTTAAATTTAGATTTTCATACTCTGAAATTTTGAGAAAATAAATATATGGTTTTTTTTTTAAGTAATCAGGGCTGGAGTGATAGCACAGCAGTAGTGTGTTTGCCTTGCACGCAGCCAACATGGCCGACCCGAGTTCGATTCCTCCGCCCCTCTCGGAGAGCCCGGCAAGCTACCGAGAGTATCTCGCCCGCACGGCAGAGCCTGGCAAGCTCCCCGTGATGTATTCAATATGCCAAACACAGTAACAACAAAGTCTCCAATGGAGAATTACTGGGCCTGCTCAAGTAAATCAATGATCAACGGGAGGGCCTTTACTTTACTTTACTTTTAAGTAATCAAGTCTCTGGTAGTTTGATACTAAATGAAAATAAAGCAATACTTATATGTTGACAGGATGGTTACATTTGAATTCAAGAGCTTCCTTAGTTACTTAACTATTAAGACCTTGAGCAATCAACTTAAATTTTGTTTCAGTTTCCTCAACATTTATCAGTTCACCTGGCACAAAGTAATTATTTATTAACTTTTAATCATTAGTTTTATTAAAGAAAAGGAAATCAACATTATGACAAAGGAAGATAAGGAAGTCACTCTTTTCCATTGTTTCAATTAAGACTACTTTATTTTCTTTTTGTAATCTGAATGCAGTAGGCAGTGTACACTGCTGAACTATGTATGACTCTTGCCTGCACTTGCTCTCTACTTAAAGAGGAAATAAATGGGTTAAATGCCCCCTTCATTTATATACTTAGTATTTTTCCCTCTATGTACTTACCAGGGAAAGTACACTAATTTTTTTTGTAGTGAAAAATCTGCTTACTAAATCTGCTAAGTTAAGTTTCTTTTTATTGAAATACTGACTAGTACGGTACCAAGAGAATTCTACAATACTATTTATGAGTTCACCAGTGAGAAGTATTGTGGATTTGAGAATTCTAGACAAGAAAGTAAACTAACAGTTAAAACAATACTTAATTCTAAGGTTTGAAAATAGTTTTAATGTGTATCATATATGAATTTTTATATTTAGATAATTTATTGATGACTAGAAAATAACAAAAATAATAAATGCAATGTAAGAATATATTTACTCATATGAAAAATATTTTTCACAGTCTTGTTTTTCTTAACATTGGAATTCAAATCAGATTAGTTCGTTATTCTGTGCCATTTTGTATTACATATTGAAAAATTTCTGCATCAGTATCCATGAATATTATTATTTATGAAGCAAATATATTTTCTTTCGTAATTTTTTTTGGTTTTGGGACACACCCAGCCTTGGTCAGGTCTTGCTCCTGGCTGTGCTTATATGTCACTCCTGGAAGTCTGAGGGTTACCAGACAGGGTGCTTAAGATTAAACATGAATTGCCACTTTTAGAGAAAGCAAGGACCCTGCCCACTGGACTGTTGCTCTGGCCTAAGGAATTTATGAACCCATGTTCAACATGCTGTTCATTTTTTTTAAATTTTTATAAGTGAGACACCATGAGGTACAGTTGTAGACTTAACAAATTTTGTGCTTGGATTTCAACTATACAATGGTCAAATACCCATCCCTCCACCAGTGCCCATTTCCCACCACCATGAATCCCTGTGGGAAGCCAAGAGCCCTCTCATAGACCCTGGCCGTGGTTCCCATGTTAGGAACTGCTCGGGAGAGACATTGGTGACAGATTCCCAGGACTTCCTGATCTCAGCGGATGCCTGATCTATAGCCACATATCAGGCTGACAGTTATCTTATCTGGCCTTAGCTATAGTAACCTCCAGGATGCGGATATGCAAATGTAAAGCTCAGGATGCACCTACTGCCACAAGACCCTTTTGATGTACAAATGTTTACCTTGAATGTTAGCTCTTGTTGCTGACTTTACCGTGTATTATATTGCCTCTGCTCCTGACTGGGCTGCCCCCGACCCTATATAAACAGCCTGTAGCCCCCAATAAAGTGCTGTCCCTTTTTCTCTCTGTTTCTGAGCTGTATTCTGTCTCTTGTGTCTTGTGTTCATTCGGTCGGTCCTTCCTTGCACCTACGGATCCTAGGGCCAACTCTGCGGGCCGGAGAGTGGTTACCGGGGGCCCCCTGCAAATCCCAGTATCCCTCCAACCCCCCCCTTCCCCCCATTCCACCCTGCCTCTGTGGCAGGACATTCCCCTCTGTTCTCTCTCTCCTTTTGGGTGTTGTGGTTTGCAAAAGAGGCATTGAGTGGCAATCATGTTTAATCTATACTCTACTTTCAGCATTCTTCTCCCATTCTGGGAGAATCCTCCCAACACCCTTTATTTGGTGATCCCTTCTCTATCTGAGCTACCTTTTCCCCTAACATTTGTGGCTGGCCTCCAAGCCATGGAGCAAAATTTCTGGTACTAATCTCGGCCATTCTTGAGTGTTAGCCTCCTATTTTGTTACTTTATGTTCCCCAGATGAATGCAAACTTTCTATGTCTATCCCTCTCTTTCTGACTCATTTCGATTAACATGATACTTTCCATGTAGTAGCACTTGTATGTAAATTTCATGACTTCATCTTTTCTAACCGCAACATAGTATTCCATTGTGTAAATGTACCAAAGTTTCTTTAACCAGTCATCTGCTCTTGGGCACTCAGGTGTTTTCCGGATTCTGGCTATTGTAAAGAGTGCTGCAATGAACAAACAAGTGCAGATGTCACTTTGACCATACTTTTTTACTTCTTACTTCTCTGGGATATATTCCCAGGAGTGGTATAGCTAGGGCAAATGGGAGCTCAATTTCTAATTTTTTGAGAATCGTCGATACTGTTTTCCAAAAGGACTGAACCAGTCAGCATTCCCACCAGCAGTGAAGGAGGGTCCCTTTCTTGCCACATCCGCACCAGCACCAATTGCTTTTGTTCTTGTGGATATGGGCCAGTCTCTGTGGTGTGAAATGATAACTCATTGTTTTGTTCTGCATCTCCCTAATGATTAATGATGTAGAGCATTTTCTCATGTGCCTTTTACCCTTTCGGATTTCTTCTTTGAGAAAGTTTCTGTTCATTTCATCACCTCATTTTTTGATGGGGTTGAATGTTTTCTTCTTGTGGAGTTCAACCAGTACTTTGTATATGCTTGATATCAACCCCTTGTCAGATGTGAATTCGGAGAATATACTTTCCCATTCTGTAGACTGTCTTTGTATTTTGGTCACTATTTATTTTGAGGTGGTGAAGCTTCTAAGTTTGAGATAGTCCCATTTCTCTATCTCTGTTCTCACTTGCCTGACCAGTGGCATGACATCTTTGAATATACCATTTGCTTCAATGTCATGGAGGGTTTTGCCAACATTTTCTTCAATGTACCTTATGGATTCCAGTCTGATGTTGAGGCCTTTAACCCACTTTGATCTTACTTTTGTACATGGCGTTAAGCAGAGATCTAAGCCATCGTTTTTGCATATGGCCGTCCAGTTTTGCCAGCACAATTTGTTAAAGAGGCTTTCCTTGCTCCAATTCATTTTCTTGCCCCCTTATCAAATATTATATGATCATATGCTTGGAGGGAGATGTCAGTATATTCAACGCTGTTCCATTGGTCTACAGCTCTGCCTTTGTTCCAGTAGCATGCTGTTTTAATTATTACTGCTGTGTAGTAGAGTTTGAAGATAGGGAGATTGATTCCTCCCATTTTCTTTTTCCCAAGAATTGCTTTAGCTATTCGTGGGGGATTATTGATCCATATAAATTTCAGGAGTGTTTGCTCCATTTCTTTGAAGAATGTCATGGGTATCCTACTAGGGATTGTATTGAATTTGTACAGTGCTTTGGGATGTAATGCCATTTTGACCATGTTAATTCTCCCCATCCATGAACAAGGGATGTTTTTCCATTTCCTCATGTCCTCTTTTATTTCCTGAAGTAGCATTTTGTAGTTTTCTTTTTACAGGTCTTTTACATCCTTAGTTAAGCTGATTCCTAGGTACTTGATTTTCTGGGGCACAATTGTGAACAGAATTGTTTTATTCATGTCACTTTCTTCTCTTTTACTATTTATGTATAGGAAAGCCATGGACTTTTGGGTATTGATTTTATAGTTTGCAATGTTACTATGCAAGTCTATTGTTTCTAGGAGTTTCTTGGTAAAGGTTTTAGGGTTCTCTAAGTATAGTATCATATCATTTGTGAATAGTGAGAGCTTGATTTCTTCCTTTCCTACCTGGATGCCCTTAACATCTTTTTCTTGCCTAATCGCTGTTGCAAGTACTTCCAGTACTATATTGAATAGTAGTGGAGAGATTGGGCATCCTTGTCTCGTCCCTGATCATAGGGGGGAAGGCCCTCAGGTTTTCACCATTGAGGATGATGCTTGCTGTCAGCTTGAAGTAGATGGCTTTAACTCTATTGAGGAAAGTCCCCTCTATCCACATTTTGGCAAGGGTTTTCATCATAAACGGGTGCTGGATCTTGTCAAATGCTTTCTCTGCATCTATTGATATGATCATATGATTTTTATCTTTTATTTTGTTGACATGATGGATTCTGTTGATTGATTTTTGAGTCTTAAACCATCCTTACATCCCTGGGATGAATCCCATTTTGTCATGGTGTATGAACTTTTTGATGAGTAGTTGAATTCTGTTTGCTAGTATTTTATTGAGAATCTTTGCATCTGTGTTTATCAGGCATATCAGCCTGTAGTTTTCTTTTCTTGTGGTGTATTTGTTTCCTTTTGGTATTAGAGAGATATGGGCTTCATAGAAACTGTTTGGGAGAGTTTCGGTTTTTTCAATTTCCTGGAAAAGCTTGAGAAATACTGGCAGTAGGTCTTCTTTAAATGTTTGGAAAAATTCGCTAGTGAATCCATCTCGACCTGGACTTTTGTTTTTGGGAAGACTTTTGATTACAGTTTCAATTTCCTTAATGTTAATAGGTCTATTAAGGTACTCTAGATCTTCTTGATTCAGCTTTGGGAAATGATAGGAATCCAGGAATTTATCAATTTCTTCTAGGTTCTCTTGTTTCGTGGCATACAGACTTTCAAATAGTCTATGATGATCCCTTGAATTTCTTTGGTTTCTGTTGTTATATCCCCATTCTTATTTCTGATTTGATTTGTTAGGATTCTCTCTCGCTGTTTCTTTGTGAGTGTTGCTAGTGGTTTATCTATCTTCTTTATTTTCTCAAAGAACCAGCTCTTGGTATCATTGATCTTTCAGATTGTTTCTTTGGTTTCCATGTCGTTGATTTCTGCTCTAAGTTTTATGATCTTTTTCCTTCTGCCCTATTTGGGCTCTTTCTTTTGGTACTTTTATAAGGTCTTGAGCTGTGAAGTCAAGTTGTTTATGTGGATCCTTTCTTCTGTCCTGAGAAATGCTTGCAGAGTTATAAATTTTCCCCTTAATATGGCTTTCGCTGTATCACATAAGTTCTGGTAGCCCGTGTCTTTATTCTCATTTGTTTCCTGGTATCTTTTGATTTCATCCTTGACTTCCTTCCTGATCCACTCGTTGTTCAGCATTGACTTGTTTAATTTCCAGGTGTTTGATTTGGTTCTTCGTGTCTGTCTGTGATTCACTTCTATTCTCAGTGCATTACGGTCTGAAAAGATGGTTGATAGTATTTCTATCTTCCTGATTCTATTCAGGTATGTTTTGTGGCCTAGCACATGGTCTATTTTGGAAAATGTTCCATGCGCACTGGAGAAGAATGTGTATTCTTTCTTTGGGGACTGTAAAGTGTTGTATAGGCCTATAAGCCCTTTTTCTTCTATTTCTTCTTTCAAAGCCAATGATTCCTTGCTGAGTTTTGTTCTTGTTGATCTATCCAGAGGTGATAAGGTGATGTTGAAGTCTCCAACTACTATTGTATTCCTAGCTTTATCCTCCTTAAAATCTGTTAGCACTTGTTTTAAATATTTAGCTGTTCCCTCATTAGGTGCCTATACATTTAAGGGTGTGGTTTCTTTCTGTTGTATGTATCCCTTGATGAAGTGAAAATAGCCTTCGCTGTCCCTTCTAATCTTTTTCAATGTGAAATTAATGTTGTCGGATACTATTATGGCCATCCCAGCTTTTTTGAGGGCTCTGTTTGCTTGCAGGTTTTACACCCTTTCACTTTGAGTCTGTGTTTGTTCTGATTATTGAGATGAGTTTCTTGTAGGCAGCAGAATGTTGGGTTCTGTCTCTGAATCCATTTTGCCACTCTGTGTCTCTTAAATGGTGAATTTAGACCATTAACATTGAGAGAGATTACTGTTATGGGGTTTTCTGTCATCTTTTTGTAAGGGTCTGCTGTGGTTTTAGGATTTGTCTTGTCTTATAGTAGCCCCCCTTTAGCCCTTGTTTTAAGTTTGGTTTTGAGTCTATGAAGTTCCTGTGCTGCTCTTTATCTAGAAAATAGTGTACTGTTCTTTCGAGTTTGAGTGAGAGTTTAGCCAGATAGAGTATTCTTGGTGAAGTATTCATTTCAGTGAGTTTTTTCACTATATCTCGCCACTGCCTTCGGGCTTGGAGGGTTTCCTCTGATAGATCTGCTGTGAATCTAAGGAGTGCTCCTTTGTATGTGATTTCCTTCTTTGACCTTGCTGATTGCAGTATTCTGTCTCTATTGGCAGCATCCATCATTCTAACTATGATATGTCTTGGAATGTTTTTGTTAGGGTCTCTTTTAGCTGGCACCCTTTGGGCACCTTGAATCTGAATGGCTGCATTGTCAAGCTCTGGGAATTTTTCTGCTATGATTTGTTTAACTGTGTTTTTTTCTTTGGGATTGTTTCCCTGAGCTTCTGGTATTCCAATGATTCTACTCTTGTTCCTCTTGCAGTCATCTCCTAGGACTCTGATTCTCTCTAGAACTATTTTGAGGTCCCTTACCATTGTTTGTTGTTTCCTGTTGGGTTGGTGCAGCTGATCTTCCAGCTCACTGATTCTCTCTTCAGCTGCGGTCATTCTACTGTTGAGGGCACATACTGAGTTTTTTATTTTATCTACGGAATCTTTGATTTGTGACATTTCTGTGCATAGCTTTCCAATTTCTGCTCTCATTTCTTCCTGTATTTTCTCTATTGTCCGATCCATTGTTTCTTTCATATCCTCCTTCAATTTACTGGATATCTGTCTGACTGTTTCATTGAGTTCACTGAACATCTTCATGACTTCATATCTGAATTCTTTGTTAGAGAGGTCCCTTAGGTGAGCAGCACCTACAGAGGCTTCTGGACTCTTCATCGAACTTCCCTTGTGGTGGGGATTTACGTTGTTTCTTCATGTTTGAGTGAGTGTATGTGTGGGGACTAGATTCCTTGGTATCTAAACCACCTGCAGCCGCGTGAGCATTGGCCCACTGAATATTAGGGCACGCCCACTTCTACAGAAGCCACACCAACTTCTAAAGTGGCCACACCCCCATGGGGACCTGGTGTGGGGGGGGGAGTAAAGACTGGGTTGGGGAGAAGACCAGCTCACCTTGGGGGACGAAGAGGAAGAGGCAGAGGCTCAGAGCTGCTTTGTCTCCCAAGGTCCGAGAGGACGCCTGGGGGGCTTGCAGGGAGAAATCCAAGTCCTGGGTTTGAGAAGCGGCGGATAAACTGACCTGAGTGGGGAGGAGAAGACCAGCTCAGATAGGTGGGGAGAAGAAGTCCAGCTCAGCTTGGGGGACGAAGAGGGAGAGCTCACCTGCTGTTTAGACTGATTTTTTTCTTTTTAACAAGGAGAAAATTATTTCTTCTACAACCAAATCAGAATGCAATGCAGGCAGTTTCTCTTATAATCAGTTTCTCTTTTGTTCGTGGGAGCTTTATTTGTCATTTTTCCAGAATGGTCTTTGATATGTTCCTGCAAAGGAGATCTCAGATAAGAACATGGTAAGTATGTTTACCCTATACTCTCTGCACCAAGTCCAAATTCTATTATAGCTGGCTTTAAGTAGATACACACCTGCACACACACACACACATATATATATAATAAATTTGAAATTCAGTTTCCCATCAGAAATCTTAATATATTCATCAATTTCGTGTTTCAAAGTAGGCATTGTATTGCCAATTGCTTTCCTAAAAGAGAAAATACTAAGTGAATTGTGGGCTTCTAACACAGTACTTTTGTCTCTTATTTGGGGGTCTTTGCCAGGTTAATCACAGAAGACAAAACGTGTAAGTGTACCAGAACTTCAAAATTTCAAAAATTATTTGAAGAAAAAGTTCTGATTTTTAAGAAAATTTTATAGTTAGGGCTTTAGTGATAGTACATAGATAGGGCGCTTGGTCCCCACTCAGCCAATCCTCATTTTATCCCAGCCCCATATATAATCCCCTGAACTAACCAGGGCTACTCCCTGAATGCACAGCCAGTATAAGCACTGACCACTACCAGGTGGGCTCAGTGGTTATCAAATAAACAAACAAAAATGTTTTATGACTCCTTTGTTTGTTTTGAGTGCACTGCCAGCAGGGTTTACTCCTGGCTCTCACTCAAGTTTCACTCCTGGCAAGGATACTGGGACTATATGTGGTATGGGAGACTCAAACCTGGTCAGAGGCCATGCAAGGCAACTGCCCTACCTTCTGTAACTTTCTCTCTAGCCCCAACAAAAATTTTAAATTCCAGACTTTTCAAGACTGTTCATATGGCCTACAGCAAAACTGGATGTAGGTGTAGTTATGCCTAAAGAACATTAAGCATGAAATATATACTTGCTCTTCAAGCCCATGTTATCTCTTGAACTAGTATTTTGCTTGCTTATCTGTTTCTTTATGTGCTTATTTCCACTCTGGAGAAGCCTGTATTCTTGTTCAAACATGTACTTTGCCTCATCTCTCCCCTCACCTCTTTCTAAATAAATTCCTGTAAAAATTTCTTTCTTCACCTCCTCCCAAAAAGACAATGAAATACATCTTTTAATATATTTCAATAAAACATTATTCATAAAATAAAGAAAATTGTTTTTGTTTCCATGAATATGATCTGGTAAATTTTTTGTGTTTTGCACAATTCACTTGGGGCTGGAGCGATAGCACAGCGGTAGGGCGTTTGCCTTGCACGCAGCCAACACGGCCGACCCGAGTTTGATTCCTCCGCCCCTCTCGGAGAGCCCGGCAAGCTACCGAGAGTATCTCGCCTGCACGGCAGAGCCTGGAAGGCTACCCGTGATGTATTCGATATGCCAAACACAGTAACAACGAAGTCTCCAATGGAGACGTTACTGGGCCCGCTCGAGCAAATTGATGAACAACGGGAGGACAGTGATACAGTGATACAATTCACTTAGGAAATATTTTACATAGGGTCTTTTTGTTGGAATTCACTTCCAATATCTGATAAAGATAATTGCTATGATGGCCATTATCTGTAACTGTATATTTCCCTACTCCAGATGGTCACTCATACTTATCTGTTTATAGACTTGAGTCTGAATATTTGTTGAAAACTATTCCAAGAGATCCAAAACAATGGTCAACTCCTCTCTAAGATGGTATTGGCCCAGTATTAAGCATCTCCCTTGTAGGATGCACTGTGTATATAAGAGTCGGATATCATAATGAGATAACAACTATTTGTAACTCTCATTTTTATGTAGGATTTTTGCTTCCCAGTTAACAATCCTGGATTGCTAATTTCTGCTGTCTTGCTGTATCTACCTACTTTATGGAGCATTCTGTTTAGTCTTTTATATTGGTGTTGCCTCCAGGATTTGGATGCTATAGCATAATGACTGGCAGGGAACTGATCATTCACCTGTAGCACTGTAGCACTGTCCTCCCGTTGTTTATCAATTTGCTCGAGTGGGCCCAGTAACGTCTCCATTGTGAGACTTGTTGTTACTGTGTTTGGTATAGCGAATACATCACAGGTAGCTTGCCAGGCTTTGTCATGCGGGCGAGATACTCTCGGTAGCTTGCCAGGCACCCCAAGAGGGGCTGAGAAATCGAACTCTGGTTGGCCTAGCCGGCTGGGTACAAGGCAAATGCTCTAACGTTGTGCTATTGGAAGAGGCAGGTCATAAAAATCTTTGTCGTTTGTAGTCCCATCTGAAATCTTTTTTTTTTTTATTTATTGAATCACTGTGGGAAAGGTTACAAAGCTTTCAGGTTTAGGTCTCAGTCATGCAAATATCAAACACATTTCCCTTTACCAATACTTATTTTTTTACCATGAAGAACCCCAATAAAACCCCACCCCACCCCTCCCAGTCCCTGTGAGGCAGATGAATTCTAGTTAACACTCTATCTGCTTTGATTAGATTCACTGTTTCAATAAAAGATTCACCACTATTATTTAGAGTTTACCCCCCCCCCAAATCAGACATGCTGAAAAAGCATTGTGAAGTGATTTGCTTTCTACAGCTGGGTTCAAGAATTAAATGTTGGTTTTGGATTTCTGCTATTTTACCTATTGACCCTGGAAGTATTTCTACTGAAAGTCAGATAGTTAAGAAATTGGTTTCTGTGTTCTGGAGTCGTGGCCGTGCTGGAGAGCCGCTCGTGGGGGGCAACTGGTGGCCTCGGTAGGGCGTGAAGGGCGGACCGAAACGCCCCCCTTCCCATGAGGTTTTAGTCGCCCCCACTCCCCTGGCTCATACCTGCTGTCCACAAGGCTCCCATGCGGCCGCCATCTTTCTTTCCAGAGAGGAGAAGGCGACTGGGGCAACACCCTTTCCCCTCCGGACAGACATGATGGCCTGGATTAACGCATAGTCCTTTCACTTTTCTGCTCCAAGCTGCTGGGTTCTGCATTAAGTCCTTGTGCTTCTGGGGCTGTGGCCGTGCTGGAGAGCCGCTCGTGGGGGGCAACCGGTGACCTCGGTAGGGCGTGAAGGACGGACCGGAACACCCCCCTTCCCATGAGGTTTTAGTCGCCCCCACTCCCCCGGCTCATACCTGCTGTCCACAAGGCTCCCATGTGGCCGCCATCTTTCTTTCCAGAGAGGAGAGGGCGAATGGGGCAACACCCTTTCCCCTCCGGCAGACTTGATGGCCTGGGTCAATGCATAGTCCGTTCACTTTTCTGCTCCAAGCTGCTGGGTTCTGCATTAAGCCCTTGTGCTTCTGGGGCTGTGGCCGTGCTGGAGAGCCGCTCGTGGGGGGCAACTGGTGACCTCGGTAGGGCGTGAAGGACGGACCGAAACACCCCCCTTCCCATCAGGTTTTAGTCGCCCCCACACCCCCGCCTCATACTTGCTGTCCACAAGGCTCCCATGCGGCCGCCATCTTTCTTTCCAGAGAGGAGAGGGCGAATGGGGCAACACCCTTTCCCCTCCGGACAGACCTGCCCATCTGAATTCTTAAAAAACAATTTCCTTTCTCCCCACCCCAATCCCGACCCCATAGGATACTGGACCATATTGAAGGTGTGTTTGTGGGGCCGGGATGATGTGAGAGCTGAGAGCAGGGCAGAAACTGGGGTATCAAGTTGATTCAAATAGTAGCTCCAACATGGAAGCTCGTGGTGCCTGAGAGACTATTCTTAGCTTCCCTGTAGCTATTTGGTGGGAGCAACGGCCTGAGAAGGCAAGCAAGTCCTACCCATCTGTAATTCTAGTTACTTCACTTGTTTTGGGGGCACACCCGATGATGCTCAAGGCTGACTCCTGGCTTTGTGCTCAGGCATCACTGAACTCCTGGCAGGGTTTGGGGAACCATTTATGGAGCTGGGAATTGATCCCAGGTCAGGAGAGTCAGGACAGCACCAAATCCCTTCTGTGACATTTTCCCTGGTCCTTGAAAAAAGAATAATATAATCAGGGGTCAGAGCGATATTACAGTGGGTAGAGTATTTGCCTTGTATGCAGCTGACCAGGTTCAATCCCTAGCATCCCATACGGCCCCCTGAGGACTACCGGGAGTAATTCCTGAGTGGAGAGCTAGCAGAAACCCCTGAGCATTGCCAAGCATGCCCCCCCCAAAAAACAAAAGGGATAATATAACCAATGTTCTTTTCTAAAACAAAAATTGGTTCCATTAATATAGTGTGACCTCTCTACAATGCTAATAATTGTTTTGTGAAGAGGAATATATTTTTATTTATCCCTTTCATTCTTAAAGTTGGTTTAAAATGGAAAATCTTTGATCATGGTCTTAATTTTATTGTTTGATGTTTTTACTAGGACAGAATATTCACCTAATCTAACCTATTCATTTTACAGAAGAAAATATTGAAAATATTCCTCTCTTTCCTCTGGGTCTATTAAACCAAACTGCTTCTCCTGCTTTTAGCTGATACTTTTATATATATATATATATATATATATATATATATATATATTTCAATGGTGTGTTTTATGATATGTAATGATACTTTTATAGCTATTTATAGATAAAGATATTTAGCTGGTATCTTTTCTCCTTTACTTAAAATAGTATCACTTGGGCCTGAGGATAAGTCTCAGTGTAGAGTGCTTGTGATTTGCAGGCATGAGGCCACAACATTGATTCCTATCGTATCCCACATGCCAAGTGTGATCCCAGAAGTGTAAAAGATGTGATCCCCAGCACTGCAACTAAAGTGTATAAACCTTAACAAACACTGCACTCAAAGTATGTCATGACCAGTCTCGACAGAAATAACAGCAACAAAAGGAAGAGAAGAAGGGAAATATCATGTCTCCTCCAGTCTTAGAAAAACTCCTAGCTAAGCATGAACCTAACCCTATCAAGTCTGCACATTGCAACTGTCAGCAATACAAACTTTGCGGAAAAGTAAATGGGATAATTCATAAAATACAATACCTTGCTGTGACAGAATCTCGACTAGAAGGAAACTTGAACTAATTAGATCATGAAAAAGTAAATACACAATGTTTCAGAAATATCTGTCAAAGATTAACACAATACAAAAGAGAAAATTTCTCTGAAATTTAAAAAGATGTCAGGAGTGCATATTCATAAAATTGCAAAAATATCATGTACATTTTTATAAATTTATATCAAGAACATAGATCTAAGTACTTATTGTGTAAAACCTTAAAAATAATTTGAGACTTTTAGTTTTAACAGTAGTGCAAAGGGGAATCTTCTACTTCTTAAGTAAATAAGAATAATTTACCTATGTAGATCCTATTCATGGGTAAAACTTGAATTTGTCTTATTGTTATGTGTGTTATATTGTATCTCTCTTTTCAGTCCTAGGGAGTAGATAACATAAGAACTTAGATTCTTTACTCAGCAGTAAGAAATTTAACAATCAAATGTCTTGTTTGTTGTGGGTGATAACGAGCTTAACAAAGTAAAAAAAGACATAATTATAATTTCATAGCTGGGTAAATCATGCAACCCAGATGATATGAATATGCCATCTACATATACATATGTACATATAAAATGTCACATGCATACTATATATGTCATGTACATATATTGTTCTGTACACACATGTAATGAAAACTATAAAACTATATCTAGAGAGAGGTAAAATGCTCCAGTATCTCCATCTCAGAGGTGTCTTTTAGTGCTGGAGGGAAAGACAAAAACAAAAAATAAATAAATGGACTGCATCAAACTTAAAAGTTTTTGCATGGCATAAGAAACTCAGGCTAAATCAAAAGACTCCATAATGAATGGCAGAAAATATTTGTATATGCTATATCAGATTAACGTTTACTATCCAATATATATAAAGCATTTAAAATTCAATTACAAAAATGGCAGTGGGAGGATAGTACAATTTGCAAATGGTTGACCTGATACCACATATGTCCTCTGACTATGGACAGGAATGATCCCTGAGCTCAGATCTAGGAGTATTCCCTGAGCACTGCTGGGTGTGGGTCAAACATTTTTTTAAAAATACAAAAAAATAGTAACCCATGAAAAATGTAGAGTGGTGATGAATGAACACTTATGCCAAGAGACTTATGTATGGACAGATGATTCTGTATGAAAAAAATGTTTATTGTCATGTATTATGAGACAAAAAAACAAATCAAATTAATAACGAGGGATTGGAGAGTTTGTACAGTGGATAAGTTACTTACCTTGAATATGGCTGATCCAGGATAGATCACATGCACTACATACAGTCCTCTCAGTACTGTTAGAAATGATCCCTGAGGGCCTGGGGCGATAGTGCAGCACAAAGGGCATTTGCCTTGCATGTGGCCTACCTGGGTTCAATCCCCAGCATCCCATATGGTCCTTGGAGCACCACCCAGCAGTAATTCTTCAGTCCAGAACCAGGAGTAAGCCCTGAGAATCGCTGGGTATGACCCAAAATGCCAAAAAATAATAATAAATAAACAAAAGACCCTTGAGAACAAAGTCGAATGTAGTCCCTGAAAAGATACAGGTGTGGCCCCTTACAAACAGAAATCACACAAACAAAAATCAAAACAAAATAGGCCAATAAGAATAGGGCAAAGATATGGTGAAAAGGGAACCCCAATGAACTGTTGGTAGAAATGTCATCTGGATGCAGTTTGGAAACAGAAAAAGGGTAATAATAAAACTTCTATATTTCCCCGTAGTTACAATTCTTGCCATTTATCCCCAAATGCAAAAGTATTAATTCAAAAAGATTTATGCATATTTATGTTCATCACAGCAATTAGTACAATAGCCAGAATATGGAAGCAACTTAAATGCCCAAAGGACAAATGAGTAGATGTAGAAATTGTTGTGTGAGAGGCCCAGCTCTGGTCAACAAAGCTGAACGGCTCCAATTCCAACAGGTACAGCCCGCCCCCAAGGGCCTGGGTTCCTCTCTGGGCACGCGCAGCTAGAAACAGCCCCGAGACAGCCGGTTTTCAACCCCTGAGCCGCGTGGGACAGGCACAGAGGCCCAGCTCTGGGCAACAAAGCTGAACGGCTCCAATTCCAAACAGGAGACATTCCCAACTCCTCGCCCAGTGCCAGGGACTCTTTCCAGAGCCACGGCCGCTAACGCGGCCGCGAAATATTTTCCCACTACATATGCCATAGGAACCATAAACTAACTTCTTAGATGGAAACTTCTCTATTTTAGCTCAGCCACTAGAAATACAGTTGCCAATAACTCATAAGCCTATCTTAACTCACACTGCATATCAAGCAGAATAGTAACACTGAACGTGAAGGACTAAACCACACCTCTCACAATGGTAAAGCAACGCAAAAGCCCACCAAACATTCATATTGAAGAGTCTAGCCCAGATGACACCAACAGTACTGTAGTGTTAGACAACCTCTCTGACAAGGAATTCAGAAGGGAGCTACTTAGGATGCTTAGGGAATTAAAAGAAACAATGGAAACCAATGCCAATAGAAGACAAGAGGATCTGAAGGCAGAAATGAGGAAAATGCAATCAGAAATGTCAGACCTGAAAAATCTTGTAGGCGAATTGAAAAGCTCAGTGGAAGGCCTCAGCAGCAGAGTAACAGCCGCTGAGAACAGAATCAGTGAGCTCGAAGATGAAGTTCAGAGACTCTCCCGAAAAGAGCAGAAAATGGAAAAGAGACTCACAATTCGGGAACAGATGGCAAGAGAAGATCGTGATGAAGCCAAGAGGGGTAACATAAGAATTATTGGAGTCCCAGAGGGACAGGAAGAAAACCTCGATGAAGAAGAAACTGTCAAAGACATCATTGCTACATTTCCAGAGCTGAAGAAAACTTGTGACCACATTCAGGAGGCCCGAAGGGTACCAGCTAGAAGAAATCCGAATAAAAATACCCCAAGACACATTCTGATCAAAATGACCAAAACCTTAGACAGAGACAAAATTCTGAAAGCAGCAAGATCGAAGAAAGAAATCTCTTACAAAGGAGCATCCTTAAAATTCACAGCTGATTTTTCTGATGAAACCCTCATGGCCCGAAAACAGTGGTGGGACATAGTAAAAAAACTCAATGAAATAAATGCCTCCCCCAAAATACTTTTCCCAGCAAGACTCTCATTCATAATAGAAGGAACAACACACAGTTTCACAGACAAACAACAGCTCAGGAACTTCATAGACTCAAAACCATGGTTACAAGAACAACTAAATGGGCTACTTTAAGGCAAGAAAGGCCCCTCAAATACACCCAATTTTAACATAACAATGGGACAAAATCCCATAACAATAATCTCTCTCAATGTCAATGGGCTAAACGCACCAATTAAAAGACATAGAGTGGCAGGATGGATTAGAAAATTGAACCCAACATTCTGCTGCCTGCAAGAAACGCATCTCAATAGTCAAAGCAAACACAGACTCAGAGTCAAAGGCTGGAAAACAATCCTACAGGCAAACAGCTCCCATAAAAAAGCTGGGGAAGCCATCCTTATATCAGACCACATTGATTTCAGAGTGAGGAAGGTCATAAGAGACAGTGAAGGCCATTACTTATTGATCAGAGGATCTGTACAACAGGAAGAACTTACAATAATAAATGTATATGCACCTAATGAGAGACCAGCAAAGTACTTAAAACAACTACTCATAGATTTGGAAAAAGACATCAATAGCAACACAATACTAGTGGGAGACTTCAACACTGCTTTGTCACCTCTTGATAGATCAACCAGACTCAAGCTTAGCAAGGACATACTTCATTTGAGGGAAACAATGGAAGAAAGGGACTTAGTAGATATATACAGGACACTTCATCCACAAAAAGCTGAATACACATTCTTCTCAAGCGTACATGGAACATTCTCCAAGATAGACCACATGCTGAGCCACAAAACATGCCTCCATAAAATTAAGAAGATAGAGATTGTATCAACAATCTTCTCAGACCATAATGCGCTGAAATTAGAAGTAAATCACACACAAAAACAGAAAACTAAATCAAACACCTGGAAATTAAACAGTGCACTATTGAACAACGAGTGGATTAGACAGGAAATCAAAGAGGAAATCAAAAGATTCCTAGAAACGAATGAAAATGAGAACACGAGTTACCAAAACTTATGGGACACAGCAAAGGCTGTGTTAAGAGGAAAGTTTATAGCTCTACAAACATTCCTCAGGAAGGAGGAGCGAGCACACATAAGTAACCTAACCTCACAGCTTAAGAGCTTGGAGAAGGACCAAAAAAAGGAGCACAACCCGAACAGGAGAAAGGAAATAATAAAACTCAGAGCAGAGATTAACGAGATGGAAACCCAAAAAACAATCCGAAAGATCAATGAAACCAAGAGCTGGTTCTTTGAGAAAATTAACAAGATCGATAAGCCTCTAGCAAAACTCACAAAGAAAGGGAGAGAGAAAACCCTAATAAACCGAATCAGAAATGAAAAGGGGGTCATTACAACAGAAACCACAGAAATTCAGAGGATCCTCAGGGAGTACTTTGAGAAGCTTTATTCCACGGAACATCAAAACCTCGAGGAAATGGATAAATTCCTAGACTCCTACAGACTCCCAAGGCTGAACCAAGAAGACCTGGAATACCTGAACAGACCTATCACCATCAAGGAAATTGAAATGGTAATAAAAAGTCTCCCCAAGCACAAAAGTCCTGGCCCGGATGGATTCACTAGTGAATTCTTCCAAATCTTTAAAGAGGACTTACTCCCAATACTCTTTAAGCTTTTACACGAAATTGAAATATCAAAAACACTTCCAAACAGTTTCTACGAAGCAAATATCACACTGATACCAAAAGCAGACAGAGATACCACAAAGAAAGAGAATTACAGGCCGATATCCCTGATGAACACAGATGCAAAGATCCTCAACAAACTACTAGCAAATAGAATCCAACTACTCATCAAAAAGATCATACACCATGACCAAGTAGGATTCATCCCAGGGATGCAGGGATGGTTCAACATTCGGAAATCAATCAACATAATCCACCATATCAACAAAAGAAAAGATAAAAAGCATATGATCATATCAATAGATGCAGAGAAAGCATTTGATAAGATCCAGCACCCCTTTATGATGAAAACCCTAGCCAAAATGGGTATAGAGGGGACCTTCCTCAACATAATTAAAGCCATCTACCACAAGCCTACAGCAAGCATCATCCTCAATGGGGAAAAACTGAGAGCCTTCCCTCTAAGGTCAGGGACGAGACAGGGATGCCCACTCTCTCCACTGCTGTTCAATATAGTACTGGAAGTACTTGCAATAGCGATTAGGCAGGAAAAAGATATTAAGGGCATTCAGGTAGGAAAGGAAGAAATCAAGCTCTCACTATTCGCAGATGATATGATACTCTACTTAGAGAACCCAATAACTTCCACCAAAAAACTCTTAGAAACAATAGACTCGTATAGTAAAGTTGCAGGTTATAAAATCAATACCCAAAAGTCCATGGCTTTCCTATACGCAAACAGTGAGAGAGAAGAAAGCAACATGAAAAAAACAATCCCATTCACAATTGTGCCCCAGAAAATCAAGTACCTAGGAATCAGCTTAACTAAGGAAGTAAAGGACCTGTACAAAGAAAACTACAAAACGCTACTTCAGGAAATAAAAGAGGACATGAGGAAATGGAAAGATATCCCCTGCTCATGGGTCGGGAGACTTAACATTGTCAAAATGGCAATACTACCGAAAGCATTGTATAAATTCAATGCAATCCCTATAAGGATACCCATGACATTCTTCAAAGAAATGGAGCAAACACTCTTGAAATTTATATGGAACAATAAGCCCCCACGAATAGCTAAAGCAATTCTTGGGAAAAAGAAAATGGGAGGAATCAACCTCCCGAACTTCAAACTGTACTACAAAGCAGTAATAATTAAAACAGCATGGTACTGGAACAAAGGCAGAACTGCAGACCAATGGAACAGGGTTGAATACACTGACATCTCTCCTCAATCATATGCTCATCTAATCTTTGATAAAGGTGCAAGTAATGTGAAGTGGAGTAAGGAAAGCCTCTTTAATAAATTGTGTTGGCATCACTGGATGGCTACATGCAAAAAAATAGGCTCAGAACTCTGCCTATCACCATGTACAAAAGTAAGATCAAAATGGATTAAAGACCTCAACATCAGACCAGAAACCATAAGGTACATTGAAGATAAAGTTGGCAAAACCCTCCATGACATTGAAGCTAATGGTATCTTCAAAGATGCCACGCCACTGGCCGAGCAAGTGAAAACAGAGATAGATAAATGGGACTATCTTAAACTAAGAAGCTTCTGCACCTCCAAAGAAACAGTGACCAAAATACAAAGACAGTCTACAGAATGGGAAAGGATATTCACCGAATACACATCTGACAAGGGGTTGATATCCAGGATATACAAAATACTGGTTAAACTCCACAAGAAGAAAACATCCAACCCCATCCAAAAATGGGGCAATGAAATGAACAGAAACTTTCTCAAAGAAGAAATCCGAATGGCAAAAAAGCACATGAGAAAATGCTCTACATCATTAATCATCAGGGAGATGCAGATCAAAACCACAATGAGATACCATCTCACACCTCAGAGACTGGCCCAAATTCAAAAGAACAAAAGCAACTGATGCTGGCGTGGATGTGGCGAGAAAGGGACACTCCTTCACTGTTGGTGGGAATGTCCACTGGTTCAGCCCTTCTGGAAAACAGTATGGACGATTCTCAAAAAATTAGAAATTGAGCTCCCATTTGACCCAGCAATACCACTCTTGGGAATATATCCCAGAGAGGCAAAAATGTATAGTCGAAGTGACATCTGCACTTGTTTGTTCATTGCAGCCCTCTTTACAATAGCCAGAAACTGGAAGAAACCTGAATGCCCAAGAACAGATGACTGGTTAAAGAAACTTTGGTACATCTACACAATGGAGTACTATGTAGCTCTTAGAAAAGATGAAGTCATGAAATTTAAATACAAGTGGTACAATATGGAAAGTATCATGCTAAGCGAAATGAGTCAGAAAGAGAGGGATAGACATAGAAAGATTGCATTCATCTGGGGGATATAAAGTAACAAAGTATGAGATTAATACCCAAGAATAGCTGAGATCAGCACCAGGAGGATTACTCCATAACTTAGAGGCCAGCCGGGTATCCTAGAGGAAAGGGCTATTCAGATAGAGAAGGGAGCACCAAATAAAGGATGTTTGGAGGATCCTCCCAGGAGGGGAGATGCATGTCGAAAGTAGACTATGGACTGAACATGTTTGCCACTCAATGCCTCTTTTGCAGACCACAACACCCAAAAGGAGAGAGAGAACACAGGGGATTGCCCTGCCACAGAGACGGGGGGATGGGGGGATGGGGGTGGGAGGGATATTATCCATGGTGGTGGAAAATGGGCACTGGTGGAGGGATGGGTATCTGATCATTGTATAATTGAAACCAAAGCACAAAAAATTGTAAATCTACAACTTTAAAAAAAATAAAATAAAATAAAGGGGAAAAAAAAAAAGAAATTGTTGTGTGGATGTGGATGTAATTTATATATATGTATATATAAAGGAATACTATTGATCTCTAAGAATAGATGAAACCATGCAGCTACCTGAAGTGTAGGGACTGGGGGTCACCATGTTAAAGAAGTAAGTTAGAGGGAAGACAAATTTCAAGTGATCTCACACTTCTATGTAATACAATGAGACATGACAAAGTAAATAAAAGTACTAAACAATAACAGTCCCCTATCTTTATATTGTGTAATACAGAATACCAAACCCTGAACAGGGTGGAGGGATCAATAAGTAGACTAAAGGTGGCATGGGACGGTGGTGTTTGTGGACACTTTGGTGGTGGGGGGGTATAGAAAATTTGTATATAATACTATATTATTTGCAGCAACATCTTACACAAACAACGATAAAATTAAATTTTATTAAAGTTTTTTAATGAATCACCGTGATAGTTACAGATTTACAAACTTTCGTGATAATGTTTCACTCATAAATAATCAAGTATCCATTCCTCCACCAGAGCCATTCTCCACCACCAATGTTCCCAGTATCCCTCTTGCCACCCCTCCATCCCCCCTCTACCTCTGTGGCAGGTACATTCCTCTTACTCTCTCTCCTATTGGGTGTTACGGTTCACAATATGGGTACAAGTGGCCATTATGTTCGGTCCGGTCTACTTTCAGCATGCATCTCCCATCCTGAGCGAGCTCTCCAACCATCATTTACTTGGTGATCCCTTCTCTATCTTAGCTGCCTTTTCCCCCAGCATGTGAGGCTGGCTTCCAAGGCATGGAGCGTTCCTCCTGGCCCTTATATCTACTATCCTTGGGTGTTGGTCTCCCATTATGTAACTTTATGTTCCACAAATGAGTGCAGTAATTCTATATATGTCCCTCTTTCTCTGACTTATTATACTTAGCATGATATTCTCCATGTTCATTTACGTATATGTAGATTTCATGACTTCATCTTTTCTAAAAGCTACATAGTATTCCGTTATGTAGATGGACCAAAGTTTCTTTAACCAGTCATTTATTCTTAGACACTTGTTTTTTTTCCAGATTCTAGTTACTATAAATGGTGCTGCGATAAACGTACGAGTGCAGATGTCATTTTTACTGTAATTTTTGCATCTACGTGATATATTACCAGAAGTGATATTGCTGGCTCAAATAGGAGCTCAATTTCTAACTTTTATATACATGTCCATATTGCTTTCCAAAAGGGCTGAACGAGTCCGCATTCCCACCAGCAGTGAAGGAGAGTCCCCTTCTCCCCACATCCACACCAACACCAGTTGCTTTTGTTCTTTTGGATGTGTGCCAGTTTCTGTGGTGTGAGATGATATCTCATTGTTGTGTTGATCTGCTTCTCCCTGATGATTAGTTATGAAGAGCATTTTTATAAGCCTTGGCCATTCGGATTTCTTCTTTGAGAAAGCTTTTGTTCATTTAATCGCCCCACTTTCTGATAGGATTGGATGATTTCTTCTTCTAGAGTTCAACCAGTGTCTTGTATATCCTTGATATTAACCCCTTATCAGATGGGTATTGGGTGAATATCTATTCTGTAGACTCTCTTTGTATTCTGGTCACTGTTTCTTTTGAGGTAAAGAAGCTTCTTAGTTTAAGATAGTTCTATTTGTTTATCTGTTTCCGCTTGTTTGGTCAGTGCCGTGTCATCTTTGAAGACACCTTTAGCTTTAATTTTGTGGAGGCTTTTTCCGCCTTTTTCTACAATGTACCTTATGAATTCTGGTCAGATGTTGAGGTCTTTAATTCATTTTGATCTGACTTTTGTGCATGGTGTTAGGTAGAGTATTGAGACCACTTGTTTGCATGTAACCATCCAGTTTTGCCAGCACCATTTGTTAAAGAGTCTTTCCTTGCTTCACTTCATATTTCTTGCTCTCTTATCAAAGACTTGATGATCATATATTTGAGGGCGTGCTTAAGTATATTCAACCCTGTTTCATTGGTCTGTAGCTCTGCCTTTGTCCCAGTACCATGCTGTTTTAATTATTACCGCTTTGTAGTAGAGTTAGAGGTTGGGGAAAGTGATGCCTCCTATCTTCTTTTTTCCGAAGGATTGTTTTAGTTATTTATGGGGATTTGTTGTTCCATATGAATTTCAGGAGTGCTTGATCCATTTCTGTAAAGAATTTCATGGGTATCCTTATAGGGATCGCATTAAATCTATATAATACTTTGGGGAGTATTGCCATTTTCACAATGTAAATTCTCCCAATCCGTGAGCAGGGGATGAACTCAAGAGGAACAACATAAGAGTCATCGGAGTACTAGAAGGACAGGGAGGCAATCCAAATGAAATAGCAACAGTTTAAGATATTATTGCTGGGAAGTTCCCAGAGCTGGAGAATGCAGGCATCCAGATCCAAAGAGCCCGAAGGGTACCAGCTAACAGAGACCCTAATAAAAAGACTCCAAGACATATCAATAATCAGAATGATGGATACCACGGATAGAGACACAATACTAAAAGAAGCAAAGTCAAAGAAGAAAATCACATACAAAGGAACACCCCTTAGATTTACGTCAGACTTATCAGAGTAAACCTTCTAAGCCTGAAGACAATGATGGGATATAGTGAAGAAACTCAATGAAATGAATTCCTCACCAAGAATACTTTATCTGGCTAAACTATAAATAAAACTTGAAGGGATGATACACTATTTTATGGATAAACAATAGCTCAGGAACTTCACAGATGCAAAACCAACCTTAAAGGATGGACTAAAGGGGCTACTGTAAGACAAGAAAAACCCCTACAGGCACAAAAATCCTCCAGAGAACCATGGCAAAAAAACCATGAAAATAATCTCTCTCAATGTCAATGGTCTAAATGCACCAATTAAGAGACACCAAGTGGCAAAATGGATTAACAGACTGAATGAAACATTCTTCTGCCCACAAGAAACACATCTGAACAGTCAGAGCAAACACAGACTCAAAGTCAAAGGACAGAAAACAATCCTGCAAGCAAACAACTCCCTTCAAAAAGTCGGGGTGGCCATACTAGTATGTGACAACATAAATTTTTGGCTGAAAAACATTAAAAGGGACAGTGAAGGCAATTTTTCATAATCAAGGGATATGTACAGCAGGAAGAAATCACACTCCCAGACATATATGCACCTAATTAGGGAACAGCTAGATACTTAATGGAACTGCTAGTGCACTTCAAGGAGAACATTGGTAACAACACAATAGTAGCTGGAGACTTCAACACTGCCTTATCACCTCTGGATAGATCAGCAAGATTAAAACTCAGCAAGGAAGCCTGGATTTGAAAGAAGAAATAGAAGAAAGGGGGCTAATAGATGTATGCAGGGCCTTCCATCCCCCCAAAATACAAATACGCATTCTTTTCCAGTGCACACGGAACATTTTCTAAGATATACTATGTGCTGGGTCTCAAAACATACTTCACTAGAATTAGGAAGATAGAAATTTTATCAACTCTCTTTTTATACCACGAAGCAATGAAGATAGAAGTTAATAACACAGAGAAACAGAAAATCAAATCAAACACCTGGAAACTAAACAAATCAGTGTTGTACAATGAATTGATCAGAGAGGAAATCAAGGAAGAAATCAGAAGATACCTGTAAACAAATGTGAATGAAGACATGAGCTACCAGAACCTGTGGGACACAGCTAAAACAGTGTTAAGGGGGATTTTAAAAAATATTTTGGGTCACACCCAGCATTGCACAGGGGTTACTCCTGGCTCATGCACTCAGGAATCACTCCTGGCGGTGCTCAGGGAAACATACAGGATGCTGGGAATCGAACCCGGGTGGGCCACATGCAAGGAAAACGTCGTACCTGCTGTGCTATCACTCCAATTTTTTAAGGGGAAATTAACAGTTCCGCAAGCATTTCTCGGGACAGAAGAAAGGGCCCACATAAATAACTTGACTTCACAGCTTAAGATCTTAGAAAAAAACAAAAAAGAGCTCAAGACTGGCAGAAGGAAAGAAATAATAAAATTTTGAGCAGAAATTAACAACATTGAAACCTAAAAATAATCAGAAAGATCATGAAACCAAAAGCTAGTTCTTTAAGAAAGTAATCAAGATTGATAAACCACTAGCAAGACTCATGAAGAAAGAGAGAACCCTAATAAACTGAATCAGAAATGAAAAGGGGGACATCCCAACAGAAACCAAAGAAATCCAAAAGATCATCTGAGATTACTTTGAAAGTATGTATGGATGAAACAAGATAACCTAGAGGAAATGGATAAATTCCTGTATTCCTATAACCTCTCAAGGCTGAACCATGAAGATCTGGAATACCTGAATAGATCTATTACTGTCAAGGAAATTGCAACTTTAGTCAAATGTCTTTCCAAAAACAAAAGCCAAGGTCCAGATGGATTCATTATCGAATTCTTCCAAACATTTAAAGAGGACCTATTGCCAGTTCTTTTCCAGCATTTCCAGGAAAGTGATGAAATAGAAACACTCCAAAACAGTTTCTATGAGCGACTTATCACCCTAATAGCAAAAGCAAACAAGGACACCACAAAAAAAGAAAGAAAATTACTGGCCAATGTCCCTGATGAACACAGATGCAAAGATCCTCAACAAAATATTAACAAATAGAATCCAACGATTCATCAAAAAGATCATACACCATGGCCAAGTGAGATTCATCCCAGGAATGCAAGGGTGGTTTAACATTTGCAAATCACTGTCTAAATAATAATAATAAACACTGTCCTCCTGTTGTTCATTGATTTGCTCGAGCGGGCCCAGTAACATCTCCATCGTGAGACTTGTTGTTACTGTGTTTGGCATATTGAATACATCACAGGTAGCTTGCCAGGCTTTGCTGCGTGGGCGAGATACTCTTGGTAGCTTGCCGAACTGTACCTCATGGTGTTTCACTAATAAAAATTTTTTAAAAAGTGCTCGCTTCGGCAGCACATATACTAAAATTGGAACGATACAGAGAAGATTAGCATGGCCCCTGCGCAAGGATGACACGCAAATTTGTGAAGCTTTCCATATTTTTTAATGGAGTACTATGTAGCTGTTAAAAAAGATGAAGTTATGAAATTTACACACAAGTGGTACTACATGGAAAGTATCATGTTAAGCGAAATGAGTCAGAAAGAGCAGGATAGACACAGAAAGATTGCATTCATCTGGGGAACATAAAGCAACAAAAAGGGAGACTAACACCCAGGAATGGCTGAGATTAGTACCAGGAATTTTGCTCCATGACTTGAAGGCCAGCCACACGTGCTAGGTGAAAAGGAAGCACAGACAGAGAAGATAGCACCAAATAAAGGGTGTTGTGAGGACCCTCCCAGGGTGGGAGAAGCATGCTAAAAGTAGTCTATAGACCAAACATGATTGCCACTCAATGCCTCTCTTGCAAAACACAGTACCCAAAAGAAGAGAGAGAGAACAAGGGGGAATACCCTGCCACAGAGGCAGGGTGGGACGGGAGGGATGGGGGATGGGGGGATGCTGGGACCCGTGGTGGTGGATGATGGGCACTGGTGGAGGGATGGGTACTTGATCATTGTTTAACTGAAACCCAAGCACAAAATTTGTAAGTCTATAACTGTACCTCATGGTGTTTCACTAGTAAAAAAAGAAAAAAATGGAGAAACTCCGAGAAGCTTGGATTAAAGACCAGACACAACGGAAAAAAAAATTTAAAAAAAGATATATTTCAATCTTGGAGTCTTGTACACTATGATAAGGATTTTGAGATTTATTGTGGGGTAGTTAAAAAATATTTACCCAATCTCATTTGGTAAGCGTTTAGTATAGAAAATATATACAGCACTGTTAGAATTTCACAGGTAAAATAAAATCCAACACCATCAGAAAATTGGGTGAAGAAAAGATCAGAAAATTCCTTAAAGAAAAAAATACAAGTGGCCAAAAGACACATGAAAAAAGCGCTCAACATCGCTAATGATCAGGGAGATGCAAATCAAAACGAGATATCATCTTACACCCAAGAGACTGCTATACATTAAAAAGAACAAGAACAAACAGTGCTGGCATGGATTACGGGAGAAAGAGACTCTCCTATATTGTTGGTGGGATTGCCACTGGACCAATCTTTCTGGAGAACAATATGGATATTCCTCAAAAAACTAGAAATTGTTGGGCCACAAAGCATACCTCAACAGAATCAGGAAGATAGACATTGTATCAACTATCTTCTCAGACCACGATGCAATGAAGATAGAAGTTAATCATGTACAGATGCAGAAAACAAAATCAAACACCTGGAAATTAAAGAACTCAATGTTGAACGAGTGGCTCAGGAAAGAATCAAAGAAGAAAACAAATGATACCTGGAAACAAATGAGAATGAAGACACAAGTTACCAAATCTGTGGGATGCAGCTAAAGCCGTGTTAAAGGGAAAATTTATAGCTATGCAAGCATTTCAGATAGGAAGAAAGTGCTCACATAAACAATGTGTCTTCACAGCTCAAGATCTCAGAAAAAGACCAACAAAAGGAGCCGAAACCAGGCAGAAGGAAAGAGATCATAAAACTTAGAGCAGAAATCAATGACATGGAAACCACAAAAACAATCCAAAATATCAAAGAAACCAAGAACTTGTTCTTTGAGAAAATAAACAAGATAGTTAAATCACTAGAAAGACTCACAAAGAAAGAGAGAGAGAACCTAATAAACCTAATCAGAAATGAGAAGGGGGATATCGCAGCAGAAACCAAAGAAATTCAAAAGATCATCAGAGACTACTTTGAAAGTCTGTATGCCATGAAACAAGAGAACCTAGAAGAAATGGATAAATTCCTGGATTCCTATCATCTCCCAAAGCTGAATCAAGAAGACCTGGAGTACCTGAATAGTCCCACTAATATCAAGGAAATTGAAACTGTAATCAAAAGTCTTCCCAAAAACAAAAGCCCAGGTCCAGATGGATTCATTAGTGAATTTTTCCAAACATTTAAAGAAGACATATTGCCAGTTATTCTCAAACTTTTTCAGGAAATTAAGAAAAAGAAACTCTCCCAAAAAGTTTATATGGAGCTCATATCTCTCTAATTTCAAAAGGAAACAAAGACACCACAAGAAAAGAAAACTACAAGCCGATATCCCTGATGAACACGGATGTGAAACGTCTCACCAATATATTAGCAAATAGAATTCAACAACTCATCAAAATGATCACACACCATGACCAAGTGGGATTCATCCTGGCGATTCAAGGATGGTTTAACATTCTGAAATCAATCAACATAATCTATCATATCAACAAAAGAAAACATAAAAAGCATGTGATCATATCAATATCAATATCAAATGCAGAGAAAGCATTTGACAATATCCAGCATCCGTTTATGATGAAAACCCTCGCCAAAATATGTATAGAAAGGACTTTCCTCAATATAGTTAAAGCCATCTAACACAAGCCTCTGGCAAACATCATCCTCAATGGGGAAAAACTAAGAGCCTTCCCTGTAAGATCAGGGACGAGACAAGGGTGCACACTCTCTCCACTGCTGTTCAATATAGTAAGGGAAGTACTTGCAATAGCGGTTAGGCAAGAAAAAGCTATTTAGGGCATTCAGGTAGGAATAGAAGAAATCAAGCTCTCTCTCTTCGCAGATGATATGATAATATATTTAGAGAACCCTAAAACCTCTACCAAGAAACTCCTAGAATCAATATACTTCCATAGTAAAGTTGCAGGTTATAAAATCAATACCCAATAGTCTATGGCTTTCCTATACACAAATAGTGAAAGAGAAGAAAGTGACATGAAAAAATCAATCCCATTCACAATTGTGCCGCAGAAAATCAAGTACCTAGGAATCAGCTTAACTAAGGACGTAAAATAATGGTACAAAGAAAACTACAAAACGCTACTTCAAAAACTAAAAGAAGACACGAGGAAATGGAAAGATATCCCCTAATCATAAATCGAGACAATTAACATTGTCAAAATGGCAATACTCCCCAAAGCATTGTACAAATTCAACGTGATCCTTATAACTATACCCAGGACATTCTTCAAAGAAATGGAGCAAACACTCCTGAAATTCATATGGAACAGTAAGCACCCACGAATAGCTAAAGCAATTCTTGGGAAAAAGAAAATGGCAGAAATCAACCGCCCCAACCTCAAACTCTACTACAAAGCAGTAATAATTTAAAAAGTATGGTACTGGAACAAAGGCAGAGCCGCAGACCAATGGAACAGGGTTGAATATACTGACACCTCCCCCCAAACATATGATCATCTAATCTTTGATAAGGAAGCAAGAAAAGTGAAGTGGAGCAAGGAAAGCCTCTTTAACAAATTGTACTGGCAAAACTTGACAGCTACATGCAAAAATGTGGGCTCAGATCTCTATCTGACACTATGTACAAAAGTAAGATCAAAATGGATTAAAGAATTCAACATCAGACTGGAATCCATAAGGTACATTGAAGAAAAGGTTGGCAAAACCCTCCACGACATTGAAGTGAACAGTATCTCCAAAGATGACACGCCATTGGCCAAGCAAGTGAAAACAGAGATAGACAAAGGGACTATATTAAACTAAAGAATCTTCTGCACCTCAAAAGAAATAGTGACCAAAATAAAAAGACAGTCTACATAACGCGAAAGGATATTCGCCCAATTCCCATCTGATGAGTGGTTGTTACCAAGGATATACAAGGCACTAGTTGAACTCCACAATAAGGTCCTACCGTATACTTATTTATTATATTGGTTCTGTTCTTCAGCCATCTTTCCTTAAAAACAATGGGTGTTGGCACATCCAACCCCATCAAAAAATGGGGCAAAGAAATGAACAGAAACTTTCTCAAAGAAGAAATCTGAATGGCAAAAAGACACATGAGAAAATGCTCTTTATCACTTATCATCAAGGAGATTCAGATAAAAAAATGAGATATCATCTCACACCACAGAGACTGTCCCACATCCAAATAAAACAAAGCAACCGGTGTTGATGTGGATGTATTGAGAAAGGGACGCTCCTTCACTGCTGTTGGGAATGCCGACTGGTTCAGCCCTTTTGGAAAACAGTATGGACGATTCTCAAAAAATTAGAAATTGAGTTCCTATTTGACCCAGCAATACCACTCCTGGGAATATATCCTGGAGAGTTAAAAAGATACAGTCCAAATGACATCTGTACTTGTTTATTCATTGCTGCACTGTTCACAATAGTCAAAATTTGGAAAAAACCCAAGTGCCCGAGAATAGATGACTGGTTAAAGAAACTTTGGTACATCTACACAATGGAATACTATGCAGCTGTTAGAAAAAATGAAGTCATGAAATTTACATATAAGTGTTTATACCTGGAAAGTATCATGCTAAGTGAAATGAGCCAGAAAGAGAGGGACAGACATAGAAAGACTGCACTCATCTGGGGAATATAAAGTAACAGAATGGGAGTGGAACACACAAGATTAGTTGAGATAAGTACCAGGAGATCTGCTCCATGTTTTGGATGCTGGTATCATATGCTGGGGGGAAAGGCAGCTCAGATAGAGAAAACTAAGTAAAGGATGTTTGGAGGACTCACTCAGGATACAAGATGCAAGCTGAAAGTAATCTATAGATCGAACACAGTCAATAGTCAATACCTCTATTGCAAACTACAAAACCCTAAAGTAAAGAGAGAGTAAAAAGGAATGCCCTGCCACAGAGGCTGGGTGGGTGGGGGTGGGGTGAAGGGGTGGGAGGGCTACTGGGATCATTGGTGGTGGAGAATGGGCACTGGTGGAGGGATGGGTACTCAATCATTGTATAATTGAAACCGAAGCACGAAAGTCTACAGCTGTACCTCATGGTGTTTCACTAATTTAAAAAAGCAGAAGAAAAAAGTAACTACAATAGATCTATGCAATGGAATACTATGCAACAGTTAAGAAAAGTGAAGTCATGAAATTCGTTTTTACCCGGATGGGCCTGGAGAGTATCATCCTGAGTCAAATGAGTCAAAGGAGAGGGACAGACATAGAATGATTGCACTAATTTGATAGCACAGCGGGTAGGACGTTTACCTTCCACCCAGCCAACATGGCCAACCCGAGTTTGATTCCTCTGCCCCTCTCGGAGAGCCCGGCAAGCTACTGAGAGTATCTCACCCACACTGCAAAGCCTGGCAAGCTATCCTCGACATATTCGATATGCCAAACACAGTAACAAGGCTCGCCATGTTACTGGGCCCACTCGAGCAAATCGATGAACAACAGGAGGACAGTGACAGTGACAGTCACAGTAAATAAACCTAATATGATATTTATGCCCAAGAAGTGTAATAACAAGGGCCAGGAGGATTGGTCCAAATTTGGAAGCTTGCTTCAAGTCCTTAGGGAAATTGCAGTTGGGGTAATGAAGGGACCACTATGAAAAAGATATCTGTAAATGATAAGACTAGATAAGAAATGCCTTTTGAAAGTAGATAAAGGAAAAAATATGATAAACCCTCAGTATCTGTATGGAAAACCATAATATTCAAAATGAGAGGGAGAATGAGAGAGAGAGAGAAGAAAATTACCTGCTGTAGAGGTAGCCTGAGGGAGAGGAGTGGGAGGAGGGGAAACTGGGGTCATTGCTGGTGGGAAATGGGCACTGTTGGAGAGAATGGGTGTTGGCACATTGTATGACTGAAACCAATCACAAATAACTTCGTAACTGTGTATCTCACGGTGACTCAATAAAAATATTTACTTAAATGGTTTAAGGAAAGGAATAACAAAACTAGATCTGTTTTGTAAAATATTACACTTACTGTACTGTAAAAAGGATTAGATGGAGGCAAGTGTAGATATGAAGAGTCTGTTGAGATACTCTTGGGGATGATAGTGAACTTTTAGTCTAAGAGAGTAGCAGAGTAAATAGAGATAAAGGTGGAACAGATAACACATTTGAGGTCTAGGGGGGCAGGGATTAGTGGTCAGTTACACTGAACGTGAACTAAGATTGTTTAGTCACCTGCTTCCTCCTCATTCAGGTGTTTAAGGAAAAATGGCTGAAGAACAGAACCAATATAATAAGTAAGTATACAGTAGGACCTTATGTATCTTAGATCAGAGACGGGAAAATTTCACTCTTACAAAAATAACCCCAGTTTATTTTATGTAGAAATGGGATGTTATATTCTCTACAGAATTGCTACCCTTGTTGTGTCCTAAACTAGAAAACCTCTATATTTTCCTCCTCTCCACTCTGTGAAATTTGAATAAATGTAATTGTGAATTTTTCAAAACCCCCAAAGGGCTCTTAGAACTTAATTTTCTTTGGGGGGTCATATTTATTTATTTATTTTTATTGAATCGCCCTGAGATATAGTTGCAAAGCTTTCACCTTCGAGTTTCAGTCATACAATGATCGAACACCCATCCATCCATCAGTACATATTTTCCACCACCAATGTCCCCAGTGTCCCCCCAATCTCAACCCTCTCCCTGCCTCTATGGCAGACAATTTCCTCCATACTTTCTCTCTATTTTTGGGAATTAAGGTTTGCAATATTGATACTAAGAGGTTATCATGTTTGGTCCTTTATCTACTTTCAGCACACATGTCCCAACATGAATGATCCCTCCAACCATTATTGACTTAGTTACCCCTTCTCTACTCCAGCTATGTTCTCCCCCAGCTCTGAGGCAGGCTTCCAACTAGGAAGCAATATTCCTGTCCCTATGGGTACTGTACTTGGGTGTCAGTCTCATATTATGTTATTTTATATTCCAAAAATGAGTACAATCATTGTGTCTCTCCCTCTCTCTCCCTGACTCATTTCACTTAGCATGATACTTTCCATGACCAACCACTTAAAAAAATTTCTGACTTCATATTTACTAACAGCTGTATAGTATTCCATTGTGTAGTTGTACCAAAGTTTCTTTAACCGGTTGTCTGTTCTCGGGCAATCAGGTTGTTTCCAGATCCTGACTATTTTGAGCAGTGCTACAATGAATATACAGGTGCAGATGTCATTTCTACTGTGCTTTTTTCACCCTCGGGATATATTCAAAGAAGTGGTATTGTGGGGTCATATGAAAGGTCAAATTCTACTTTTGTAAGAAATGCCTACATTGTTTTCCAAAAAGGCTGTACCAGTCAGCATTCCCACCAACAATAAAAGAGAGTCCCTTTCTCCCCACATTTGTCCCAGCACTGGTTGTTTTTCTTCTTTTTAATATGTGAAATGATATTGTTGTTTTGATTTACATCTCCCTGATGATTAGTGATGTAGAGCATTTTATGTGCTTTTGGCCACCTGTATTTCTTTTTTTTCACCATTAAATTTTACTGGTGGAAGAAAAATTAAAGAGAAAATGAAAATAGATAACCAAGAAATCTTTTTTTTAATATCTCTTTGCTTTTTTTTCCTTAAAATTGTATTAGTGAAACACAATGAGATACAGTTGTAGACTTACAAATTTATGTGCTTGGTTTTCAGTTATACAATGATCGAATACCCATCCCTCCACCAGTGCCCATTCTTAACTACCACCAGTCCCAGTATCCCTTCCACCCCCCAGCCCCAATCCCACCCTAACTCTGTGGGAGGGCATTCCCTTTTGTTATCTCTCTTCTTTTGAGTGTTGTGGTTTGCAAAAGAGACATTGAGTGGCAATCTTGTCTGGTCTATAGTCTACTCTCATCATGCATTTCCCATCCTGAGAGGAACCTCCAAACACCCTTTATTTGCTGCTCCCTTCTCTATCTGAGCTGCATTTCCCCCTAGCATGCCCTGCTGGCCTCTAAGCCATGGAGTAATCCTCCTGGAATTTATCTCGGCTATTCTTGGGTGTAGTCTCCTATATTGTTACTTTATGTTCCCCAGATGAATGCAATCTTTCTATGTCTGTCCATTTCTTTCTGACTCATTTCGCTTAGAATGATACTTTCCATGTAGTACCATTTGTATATGAATTTCATAACTTCATCTTTTCTAACATCTGCATAGTACTCCATTGTGTAGATGTACCAAAGTTTCTTTAACCAGTCATCTGTTCTCGGGCACTCAGGTTTGTTCCAGATTCTAGCTATTGTAAAGAGTGCTGCAATGAACAAACAATTGCAGATGTCACTTCGACTATACTTTTTTGCCTCTCCGGGATATATTCCCAGGAGTAGTATTGCTGGGTCAAATGGGAGCTCAATTTCTAATTTTTTGAGGATCGTCCATACTGTTTTCCAAAAGGGCTGAACCAGTCAGCATTCCTACCAGCAGTGAAGGAGGGTCCCATTCTCGCCACATCCACGCCAACACTGGTTGCTTTAGGTCTTTTGGATGTGGGCCAGTCTCTAAGGTGTGAAATGATATCTCAGTGTTGTTTTGATCTAAATCTCCCTGATGATTAATGATGTAGAGCATTTTCTCATGTGCCTTTTAGCCATTCGCATTTCTTCTTTGAGAAAGTTTCTGTTCATTTCTTTGCCCCATTTTTTGATGGGGTTGGATGTTTCCTTCTTGTGGAGTTCAACCAGTATTTTGTATATCCTTGATATCAACCCGTTGTCGTATGTGTATTCGGAGAATATACTTTCCCATTCTGTAGACTGTCTTTGTTTTTTGTTCACTATTTCTTTTTTCATGCAGAAGCTTCTTAGTTTGAGATAGTCCCATTTGTCTATCTCTGTTTTCACTTGCTTGGCCAGTGGCGTGAAATCTTTGAAGATACCATTAGCTTCAATGTCATGGAGGATTTTGCCAACTTTGTCTTCAATGTACCTTATGGATTCCAGTCTGATGTTTAGGTCTTTAATCCATTTTGATCTTACCTTAGTACTTGGTGTTAGGGCACATCTGAGCCCACCTTTTTTACATGTAGTTGTCCAGTTTTGCCAGCACAATTTGATAAAGAGACTTTCCTTCCTCCACTTCACATTTCTTGCCCCCTTATCGAAGATTAGATGATCATATGCTTGGGGGGGATGTCAGTATATTCGACCTTGTTCCATTGGTCTGCAGATCTGCCTTTGTTCCAGTACCATGCTGTTTTAATTATTACTGCTGTGTAGTAGAGTTTGAAGATAGGGAGGTTGATTCGTCGTATTTTGTTTTCCCCAGAATTGCTTTAGCTATTCGTGGGGGCTTATTGTTCCATATAAATTTCAGGAGTGTTTGCTCCATTTCTTTGAAGAATGTCATGGGTATCCTAATAGGGATCACATTGAATTTGTACAGTGCTTTGGGATGTATTGCCATTTTGACCATGTTAATTCTCCCCATCCATGAAAAGGGGATGTTTTTCCATTTCCTCATGTCCTCTTTTATTTCCTGAAGTAGCATTTTGTAGTTTTCTTTTTACAGGTCTTTTACTTCCTTCGTTAAGCTGATTCCTAGGTACTTGATTTTCTGGGGCACAATTGTGAACGGAATTGTTTTCTTCATGTCACTTTCTTCTCTTTCACTATTTTTGTATAGGAGAGCCATGGACTTTTGGGTATTGATTTTATGGCCTGCAACTTTACTATACCAGTCTATTGTTTCTAGGAGTTTCTTGGTAGAGATTTTAGGGTTCTCCAAGTATAGTATCATATCATCTGCAATTAGTGAGAGCTTGATTTCTTCCTTTCCTACCTGGATGCCCTTAATATCTTTTTCTTGCATAATGGTTGCTGTTGCAAGTACTTCCAGTACTATATTGAATAGCAGTGGAGAGAGTGGATATCCTTCTCTCCTCCCTGATCTTAGGGAGAAGGCTCTCACTTTTTCCCTATTGAGTATGATGCTTGCTGAAGGCTTGTGGTAGATGGTTTTAACTATATTGAGGAAATACCCCTCTACCCCCATTTTGGCGAGGGTTTTTTTCATAAACGGTTGCTGGATCTTGTCAAATGCTTTCTCTGCAACTATTGATATGATCATATGATTTTTATCTTTTCTTTAGTTGATATGATGGATTATGTTGATTGATTTCTGAGTGTTAAGCCATCCCTGCATCCCCGGGTTGAATCCTACTTGGTCATCGTGTATGATATTTTTGATGAGTAGTTGAATTCTATTTGCTAGTATTTTGTTGAGAATCTTTGCATCCGTGTTCATCAGGGATATAGGCCTGTAGTTTTCTTTTCTTGTGGTGTATTTGTTTCCTTTTGGTATTAGAGAGATATGGGCTTCATAGAAACTGTTTGGGAGAGTTTCTGTTTTTTTCAATTTCCTGACAAAGCTTGAGAAGGACTGGAAATAGGTCTTCTTTAAATGTTTGGAAAAATTCGCTAGTGAATCCATCTGACCCTTGGCTTTTTTTGGGGGGGAAGACTTTTGATTACAGTTTCAATTTCCTTGATGGTAATAGGTTTATACAGGTACTCTAGATCTTCTTGATTCAGCTTTGGGAGATGATAGGAATCCAGGAATTTATCCATTTCTTCTAGGTTCTCTTGTTTTGTGGCATAAAGACTTTCAAAGTAGTCTCTGATGATGTTTGAATTTCTTTGGTTTCTGTTGTGATATCCCCCTTCTCATTTCTGATTCAATTTATTAGGGTTCTCTCTCTCTGTTTCTTTGTGAGTGTTGCTAGAGGTTTATCCATCTTGTTTATTTTCTCGAAGAACCAGATCTTGGTTTCATTGATCTTTCAGATTGTTTCTTTGGTTTGCATGTCATTGATTTCTGCTCTCAGTTTTATGATCTCTTTCCTTCTGCCTGATTTGGGCTCTTTCTTTGGATCCTTTTCTAAGGTCTTGAGCTGTGAAGTCAAGTTGTTTATGTGCATCCTGTATTCCGTCCTGAGAAATGCATGCAGAGCTATAAATTTTCCCCTTAAATCGGCTTTCGCTGTATCCCATTAGTTCTGGTAATGGGATGCAGCGAATGTCTTCATTCTCATTTGTTTCCAAGTATCTTTTGATTTCGTCCTTGACTTCGTTCCTGACCCACTCGTTCAGCATTTACATGTTTAATTTCCAGGTGTTTGATTTGGTTCTCCATGTCTGTGTGTGATTCACTTCAATCATCAGTGCATCATGGTCTGAAAAGATGGTTGATACTATTTCTATCTTCCTGATTCTATTCAGGTATGTTTTGTGGCTTAGCACACGGTCTATTTTGGAAAATGTTCCGTGCGCATTGGAGAAGAATGTGTATTCTTTCTCTCTGGGGTGTAAAGGTCTATATAGGTCTATAAGCCCTTTCTCTTCTATTTCTTCTTTCAAAGCCAATGTTTCCTTGTTGAGTTTCATTCTTGTTTATCTATCAAGAGGTGATAAGGCAATGTTGAAGTCTTCGGCTACTATTGTGTTGTTAGCAATATCCTCCTTAAAATTTGTTAGTAGTTGTTTTAAATATTTAGCTGTTCCCTCATTAGGTATGTATACATTTAAGAGTGTGATTTCTTCCTGTTCTACATGTCGCTTGATGAATAGAAAATGGCCTTCACTGTCCCTTCTTCACTGTCCCTTCTAATCTTTTTTCAACCTGAAATTGATTTTGTCGGATACTAGTATGGCCACCCCAGCTTTTGTGAGGGAGCTGTTTGCTTGAAGGATTGTTTTCCATCTTTTGACTTTGAGTCTGTGTTTGCTCTCACTTTTGAGATGAGTTTCTTGTAGGCAGCAGAATGTTGGGTTCTGTTTCTCAATCCATTTTGCTATTCTATGTCTCTTAATTGGTGGATTTAGACCGTTGACATTGAGAGATATTATTGTTATGGGGTTTTGTGCCATCTTTCTGTAAGGGTGTGTTGTACTTGTAGGGGTTGTCTTATCTTATAGTAGCCCCTTTAGCCCTTGTTTTAGGTTTGGTTTTGAGTCTATGAAGTTCCTGGACTGCTGTTTATCTAGAAAATGGTGTGCCATTACTTTGAGTTTGAGCGAGAGTTTAGCCGGATAGAGTATTCTTGGTGAAGCATTCATTTCAGTGAGTTTTTCACTATATCCTACCATTGCTTTCAGGCTTGTAGGGGTTCCTCTGATAGGTCTGCTGTGAATCTAAGGGGTACTCCTTTGTATGTGATTTCCTTCTTTGACCTTGCTGCTTGAAACATTGTGTCTCTATCAGCGGCATCCATCATTCTAACTATGATATGTCTTGGAGTGTTTTTGTTAGGGTCTCTTTCAGCTGGCCCCCTTCTGGCTCCTTGAATCTGAATGGTTGCATTGTCGAATTCTGGGAATTTTTCAGCAATGATTTGTTTGACCATGGATTTTTCATTGGGTTTGTTTCCCTGAGCTTCTGGGACTCCTTTGATTCTAATGTTGTTCCTCTTGGAATCATCTCTTAGGACTCTGATTTGCTCTTGAGCTATTTTGAGGTCTCTTGCCACTGTTTGTTGTTGCCTGTTAGCTTGATGCTGCTGATCTTCCAGCTCACTGATTCTTTCTTCAGCTGTGGTCATTCTACAGTTGAGGGCACAGACTGAGTTTTTTATTTCATCTATGGAATCTTTGAATCGTGACATTTCTGTGCATAGCTTTCCAATTTCTGCTCTCATTTCTTCCTGTATTTTCTCAATTGTCCGATCCATTGTTTCTTTCATGTCCTCCTTCAATTTACTGGATATCTCTCTGACTGTTTCATTGAGTTCATTGAACATCCTCATAACTTTATATCTGAATTCTTTGTCAGAGAGGTTCCTTAGGTGAATAGCACCTACTGAGGCTCCTGGAGTCTTTATATCGTCCTCTCCATGAGGTTGGGATTTGCTTTGTTTTTTTCATGTTGGTGTATAGGTATAGGAACTGTGATGTCACACTAGATGTCTTGGCATAACAAACTACATGCGGTCCCGTCAGTGTTGGCCTGCCTAAAATTAAGCCACACCCACTTCTACAGAAGCCACTCCCCTTCTGAAGAGGCCATGCCCCCACGGGAACCAGGTGTGTGTGAAGGGTGAAGGCTGGGTTGGGGAGGAGACCAGCGCAGCAGCGGATGAAGCGGGCGAGGAGGAAGAGGCTCAGGTTCGCTTTTGTTCTAGGGTCCGAGAGGACGCCTGGGCTTTTGCAGGGCGAAAGCCAAGTCCCGGATTCAAATGCTGGCGGGTGGACTGACCTGGGTGGGGAGGAGACCTGGGTGTGGAGCAGCATTGGAGGTGGGCGAGGAGGAAGGGGCTCAGCTCCGCTTTTTTTCCAGGGTCCGAGAGGACGCCTGGGCCTTTGCAGGGCCTGTATTTCTTTTTTTGAGGAAACTTCTGTTCATTTTTTCTCCCCATATTTGATGGGGTTGGAGGGTTTTTTTTTTGGTACAGTTATACTAATATCTTGTATATCCTGGATATTAACCTCTTATCGGATGAGTACTGGGTAAATATTCTCATTCCATCGTTCTCTCTGTGTTTTGGTCCCTGTTTCTTTTGAGGTGCAGAAGCTTTTTAGTTTGATATAGTCCCATTTGTTTATGTTGGTTTCCACTTGTTTGGTCAGTGGTGTTTCATCCTTAAAGATGCTTTTAGCTTCAATGTCATGGAGGCTTCTGCCTATATTTTCCTCCATGTACCTTTTAGATTCAGGTCTGATATTGAGGTCTTTACTCCACTTTAATGTGATTTTTGTGCCTGGTGTTAAACAGAGGTCAGAGTTCATTTTTTGCAGATAACTGTCCAGTTTTTCCAGTAGCACTTGATGAAAAGGCTTTACTTGTTTCACTTCACATTTCTTGCTCCTTAATCAAATATAAAGTGGTCATATATTTGAGAGTCTGTGACAGGATATTCAACTCTGATACATTGGTTCGTGGGTCTGTTTCTCTTCCAAAATCATGTTGTTTTATTTATTACAGCTTTTTGTTACAGTTTGAGGTTAGGGAAGGTGATGCCACCCATTGTCTTTTTCCTAAGGATTGCTTTAGATATTCGTGGAGGTTTATTGTTCCATATGAATTTCAGGAGTATTTGTTTCTATTTCTTTGAAAAATGTAATGGGTATCCGAATAGGGACCACATTAAATCTGTATAGTGCTTTGCAGAGTACTTCCATTTTGATAATGTTAATCCACCGTATCCATGAGCAGTTGATCTGTCACCGTTTCCTAGTGTCCTCCCTCTTTTATTTCTGAAAGTAGTGTTTTGTAATTTTCTTTGTATAGGCCCTTAACTTCTTTACCTAAGCTTATTCTGAAGTATTTGATTTTCTGAGATACTACTGTGAACGGGATTGTTTTTTAAATACATCTTTCTTCTCTTTCATTAGTTGTATATAAGAAATTCATGGAATTTTGGGTATTGATTTTGTAGCCTGCCACTTTACTATTCAAACCTATTGTTTCTAGGAGCATTTAGTGGAGTCTTTAGGATTTTCTTAGCATCATATTGTCTGCAAATAGTGATAGCTTAACCTCTTTCTTTCCTATCTGTATGCCATTGTTATATTTTTCTTACCTAACTGCTATTGTCAGAACTTCCAGTACCATATTGAATAGGAGTGGTGAAAGCGGGCAACCTAGAGCTTAATCCTCGTTGCTTTATTTTTATAAAATGTTGACTCAGAAAATTTCCCAGGACTGGAACATGAAAAAATGTGTAAGATGGAGAGAATGATGAAAAGAAAATGAGGAATTGTTGGGTAATAGTTTTTCCCTAACATGCCCAGACAGGTTGCGCTCTGGGTCTGGGCAGATAGATGTGGGGCAAAGGATGACGGGAACATGGAGAAAAACCCTCCAGGAGCAGCTGATGGATGTTAACTTTATTGCCAAATACACACATATTTTATAGAGGGTCTTGGCTTACAGGAAGGTCCAATCACATAAATATCAACATTATTGACCTATCACCTCTCCTACTCTGCTTTTCCCTGGTCCAATCCCAATCAAGGCTAGATGCTGCCGTTAGGATGACCTGCTAAGCATACATGACAGTTTCTGTGTCTTTGACTGCATGTGACTAGGAGGTTGAGTGAGGCTCAAGGCCGACCACCACATGGTGACACCCAGTTCTTGCTAACTTTTCCCAGATACTTCCTCTTGTGAGGCTTCATTTCTGGGCTGCTTTGCAAGGTCGGGGCTTATCTTCTCCAGTGCCTATCACCATGGTTCACAAAGAATAGCTTGAGTAATTAAGTAATTAAGTAATTAAGTAAATTTGGATCAGTTCAAAAGGCTAAAGGATTAGCTACATGTTTCCACTTCCTCTAAAAGAGGTCTAAACAGATCTTTCTCATTATGTAATTCAAGGGATCAGCAGTCAGATGAAATATATTAGATTCTTCCTCTGTCAAATGTGTAACAGCCATAAGAGCCCTTTCTTGCAGTTGTTTATAAGTGTGGTGACATCTTCACTATGGAACACTATGTGAGGATAAACATTTTCTTGAAACCTACGACTTTCTTCAAGAAGAAATATTAAGTGTGCATGAAATATAATTTCATCTGGGAAATGTGGCAGACATTTCTGGGTGTCTTTCTAATAAGCATTTTATCTTCCCTCTTACTAAGAAATCCCTCATTATGATCAAATTAATTTATTCACTAAGATCGGAGCTGTCAACAGCCAGGAACAATCAAAGCCTCTCTTCAAATTCATAGCACAGTACCTGAGACCTGTTTTGACGTCTGTGAGAAATTGTTTCGTGATTTACATAAAGGGTTTTCTTTAGAGGGTAAAGGGATGCTTTTGTTTTGCTTTGAATTCTTCACCATATGCAGAGGTTCTCAGAACTTACTCCTACCTCTGATTTCAAGAACAATTCCTTGCAGGGCTTAGGACCATATGTAGTTCTGGGGCTTGAACTTGAGTCAGCCACATACAAGGAAAGTGCCCTATATGCTGTATTTTTACTCTAGCCTATAGGATGTTTTATTAAAGAGATTTAGATTTAAAAAAACTGAGTATGTATTTTGTCTCAGGAGATGGATCCAGTAGAAGGGTGAGAAGCCTGACGAAATCAGGAGTAAAGACTTTATCCTTTAACAAGGTTCTATAAAGGCTGGGAAGGATTGTATTAAGAGAAAAGCTAAAAAGCATTGTCCATATGCTTTTTTCATAGAATATGAAATAAGAAAATATGTGAAATAAAAAACTATATTGTGAAATGAGTGGCTATAAATCACCTTGAAATAAGTTAATAGGGAACCATTTGGGATACTTCCCATCTGATGACTTCACTTTGCTCTTTGAATTATTAGGTTAAGTAATTTCCTTAGAATCAGAGTGTAGAAGTAGGGTAGTTCATAGCGCAATGACAGTTATAGTAAACACTGTGAAAAGTTGGACAGTTACCTGTCTTGTGATGATTGGACTGTGTTAATAGCCTGGTTGACTCAGGAGGTCATGTGTAACCAATAACAATAAAATACCCCTATCTTTCCACTATCTTTCCAGCTTTCTTATTTTTTTACCCCCACCCAGCCTGTTCATTCATTGACTTATTGACCCGGTAAAGACTTCTATTAATAGTGTAAACACACTTTCAAACACAGTAATGTATTCCTCCCATATGTGACTGTCAATTAACATATTTTCTTTTGTTGTTTGAGTCTTCCAACTGTCACAATAGGCTTTGAGACACCCCTTGGCAATTTTCAGCAAACTGGTCTCGCAGCTAAATACAAGGGCCCCAGGGGATCTTGGCTGCACACAGGGCATAGGCATTAATTTGTGTACTGTTTCTCTGGCCTCCATCATTTTTATTTTTAGAAGTTTCTTTAGTCTCTCTTTCTCCTACATCTTTTTCCTTATTATTCTGGTTATAGTACTTACCCTTTATGCTTTCTTGCTGGTTGACCAATGTTTCATTTTGTGTACTACAGATTTTTCACATGGTAATAAGAACAATTAATCCAGAACATAACAAGCTAATATCCATAATGAACACAAACGCAAAGATCCTCAACAAAATACTAGCAAATAGAATTCAGCAGCTCATCAGAAAGACCATACACCATGACCAAGTAGGATTCTCCTGAGGATGCAAGAATGGTTTAACATTCAAAAAGCAATAAACATAATACACCATATCAATAAAATAAATATAAAAAACTACATGATCATGTCAATAGATACAGAGAAGCATTTGACAAAATTCAGCAACTGTTCATAACAAAAACTTTCAAAAATGAGAGTTGAAGGAACTTTCCTCAATATTGTCAAAGTCATCTACCACAAGCACACAGCAAACATTAGCCTCAATAGGGGAAAACTAAAAGCCTTTCCTCCAAGATCTGGCACAAATAAGGTTGCCCACTCTCGCCACTCCTATTCCTATAGTACTGGCAGTACTTACTATAGCAGTTAGGCAAAAAAAAGATTTCAAGGACATCCATATAGGAAAAGAAGGAAAGTTTTCACTGTATGGAGATGACATGATACCATATTTAAAAAATCATAAAAACTACAAAAAATCTCATAAAAATAATATATTTTTATAGCAAAGTGGCAGGCTACAAAATCAATACCTAAAAGTCCATGGCTTTCCTATATACAAATAATGAAAGAGAAGAATGAGATATTAGAAGTAAAGTAAAAGGCCCTCCCGTTGATCATCGATTTGCTTGAGCGGACCCAGTAATGTCTCCATTGGAGACTTTTTTGTTACTGTGTTTGGCATATCGAATACATCACGGGGAGCTTTCCAGGCTCTGCCGTGCAGGCGAGATACTCTGGGTAGCTTGCCGGGCTCTCCAAGAGGGGCGGAGGAATCGAACTCGGGTCGGCCATGTTGGCTGCGTGCAAGACAAACGCCCTACCGCTGTGCTGTCGCTCCGAAAAATCCCATTCACAATTGTTCCTCTGAAAATCAAGTATCTCAAAATCAGCTTAACTGAAGAGGTTTAGAAGCTATACAAGGAAAACCACAAAACACTATTTAAAGAGATGAAAGATGACACAAGGAAATGGAGACACATAGCCTGCTCATGGATTGGGAGGATTAACATTGTCAAAATGGCAATATTCCCCAATGCATTATATAGATTCATTGCATCCCTGTAAGGATACCCATGAGATTTTTTAAAGACATAGATCAAGCACTCCTGAAATTCATACGGAACTGTAAATCCCCACAAATAGCAAAAGCAAACATTGGGAAAAAGAAGATGGGAGGCATCAACTTTACTAACTTCAAACAGTACTTCAAAGTGGTAATAATAAAAGCAGCATGGCATTTCAATAAGGCCAGACCTACATATAAATGCAATTGAGTTGGATATCCTGACTCTGCCACTCAAATATATGATCATTTAATTTTGATAAAGAATCAAGAAATATGAAGTGGACCAAGCAAAGCTTCTTCAATAAGTGGTGCTTGGAAAGCTGGACAGATACATGCAAAAATAAATAAACCCAGACCTCTTTGTAATGCCAGGCACAAAAGTCATATCAACATGTATTGAAGAACTCAGCATCATACCTAAATCCAAAAGGTACATGGAGGAAAACATAGGCAGATCCCTATATGACATTGAAGCTAAAGGCATCTTCAAAAATGAAGCATCACTGACCAGGCAAGTAGAAACATATGGGACTACATTAAGCTAAAAAGCTTCTGCACCTCAAAAGAAACAGTGACCGAGATACAAAGGCTGCCCACGGAATGGCAAAAGGTATTTACCCAACACCTGTCTCATAAGGAGTTAATATAAAAGATATATAAGGCACAGGGAGAACTCTATGAGAAAAAAATCTTCCAACACCATCAAAATTGGGGAGAAAAAATAAGCAGAAACGTACTCAAAAAATAAATAAAAATTACTAAAAGGCACATGATGATAAACAATTGTTCTACATTGTTTATCATCAGGGGGATTGTAAATCAAAACAATAGAGAGATATCATCTCACACCACAGAAACCGGTTTATGTCAAACACAACCAGAGCTGGGCCAGATGCTGGGAGAAAGAGACTCTCATTCGTTGTTGGGAATGCCAATTGTTTTAGCTATTTTGAAAAACAATATTCGCATTCCTCAAAAACCTAGAAATTGAAAATCCATATGACCCAGTAATACCACTTCTGGTAATATACATTGGGGACCCAAAAACACACAGTTGAAATGCCATCTGCATTTCTTTTTTTCTTTTGGGGGTCACACCTGGTGTTGCACAGGGGTTGCTTCTGGCTCTGCACTCAGGAATTACCCCTGGCAGTGCTAAGGGAACCATATGGGATGCTGGGAATTGAACCCGCGTCAGCCGCATGCAAGGCAAACGCTCTACCCACTGTGCTATCACTCCAGCCCCGCCATCTGCATTTCTATGTTCATTGCAGCGCTGCTCACAATAGCCAGAATTTGGAATCAACCCGAGAGCCCTAGAAGAGACTACTGGATAAAGAAACTTTGGTACATGTACCCAATGGAATAAAATACTATGCAGCCACCAAGAAAAAATGATGTCAGGAAAATCACTTATAAATGAATGGACATGGAGAGTATCGTGCTGAGTGAAATGAGTAATAGAGAGGACAGACATAGAATGATGCACTTATTTGTGGGATATAAAAAACACAATATGAGACTAATACCCAAGGTCATTAGATACAAGGGCCAGGAGGACTTGTCCATGGTTGGAAGCTTGTCACAAGTGGTGGGTGGGGAGGGCATTTAGGATAGGGAAGAGACCCCCGGGACAAAGATAGTTGGAAATGTTCACTCTAGACAAATGATCACTAAAAGTAGATAAAGGGGAAAACATGATACTGTTTCAGTAGCTGTAGTGCAAAGCATAATGCCCAATATAAAAGAAAGAGAGAAAATGACAGAGGTTAAAGAAGAAAAGTCCCTGCCAGAGAGGTAGGCTACCAGGGTAGAAGAGAGGAGGAGAAGGGAACATAGGGAAGGGAAGGAGATTGAGTGAGAATGGGAAGGAAAGAGGTGAGGAGAAGAGAGGGGATAAGGGAGAGGAGAGGTGGGGCAGGAAGGGGAGGAAAGGGGAGAACTAAAGCAATTCTCAGTTTATTTGAAGATTTATAATCAAATAGCACATTTTAAATAAAATTTATCATTTACATATCAATGTTTTAAGTGTAATCCCTTACATTTATTCAAAAGCTAAATAGAACTTAATATGTTCTATAAGTATTTGAGGCTAACTTCTATATATTTCTTTGAGCTCTTAATTATTTTAATTAATTCTTCATGAATTAAAGAATTATCCTTAATTGGGTTTCAGAATACAATGTTTCAATAAAATTCCTTCACCACAGTGCACTCCCTTCACCAATATGCCCACACACACAGTTTTCCCCCTTATACCCACCAGCATGCCTTTATGAATGGCACTTTTTTGTAAAATAAGTTTTTACACTGCTTTACAGCACTGTTTTCAATAAGGTTTCATGCATAAGATTTTCATGCATAACCTTTCAGTTCCCTTACTGCCTCCTGGTTGAATACTTTCCTCCACTTTTGTTGTAGTGTTCCCTTCCCTGACCACTCCCCACCCCACAAATGGCATGCTACCATCCGAACAGTTAGTTCACATGTTCTTCGTTTCTGTCTTCTTTGGCATTTTCTATTTCATTAACTATTGTGTTTCATTATATTCATCATATGAGATTGATAATTCTGTGTTTTCTATCCCTCTGATTAATATCCCTCAATATGACACTCTCCAGGTCCATTCACATAGCAGCAAATTGCATGATTTTATCTTGTCTCATGAACAAGTAGTATTCCATTGTGTATATGTACCATAGTTTCTTTATCTAGTCATCTGTTCTTGGGCACTGGGGCTGTTTTCGGATATTTTTGCTTTTGTGGATAGCACTTCAAGGAACATAGGGCTGCAAATGTTTTTTTCCATTTTGGTTTTGGTCCCTTGGGGTAGGTGCCAAGAAATGGAATTGCTGGGTCAAATGGAAGCTCAATTCTTAGATTCTTTTTTTAAATAAATTTCCACAATGTAGCAAGCATGATGGCCTCTCAGTATCTGTATTGCAAGTCATAATGCCTTAAAGTAGAGAGAGAGTGAAAAGCAAAGTGCCTGCCATAAAGGCAGAGGGTGGGGTCTGCTGGGGATGGTGGACGGGTTACTGGAGTCATTGGTGATGAAAAATATACACTGGTGGAGGGATGGGTGTTCGATCGTTGTCACTGTCACTGTCACTGTCCTCCCGTTGTTCATCGATTTGCTCGAGCGGGTCCAGTAACGTCTCCATTGGAGACTATGTTGTTACTGTGTTTGGCATATTGAATACATCATGGGTAGCTTGCCAGGCTCTGCCGTGCGAGCGAGATACTCTCAGTAGCTTGCCGGGCTCTCCGAATCGAACTCCGGTCGGCCATGTTGACTGCATGCAAGGCAAATGCCCTACTACTGTGCTATCGCTCCAGCCCATCGATTATTGTATGACTGAAAATAATGAAAGCTTTGTAAATATATCTCACTGTTATTCAATAAAAAAAAGAAATGTCCGCATTGTTTTCCAGAAAGTCTAGGCAGTTGACGTTCCCATTAGCAGTGAATTAGAGTCCCCTTTCCACTGCATCCATGTTGTCACAAGTTGTTCTTGTCCTTTTGGTTGTGTTCCAGTCCCTATGGTATGAGGTAGTATCTCATTATTTAAATTTGCTTTTCCTTTATTACTACTTATGCATAATAATGATTCATGTTACCTTTGGACATTTGAGAAAGTTTTTATTCATCTTCACATTTTTTATGAGGTTGGATGTTTTATAACAGTTCTGTCAGTGCTTTATATATTTAGGATATTAACTGTCAGAGGAGTGATAGGAAAATAATTTTTCCCAGTCTATGGATTATCTTTTTATTTTGGTTACTGCTTCCTATGAGGAGCAGAAGCTTCTTAATTTAATGACGTCCCATTTATTTAATGTTGTTTCTGTTGGCTTGGTTATTGCTGTGGACTCCTTAAATATACCTTTAGATTCAATGCCATGGAAAGTTCTGCCTATGTTTTCCTCAATGTGATTTATGGATTTCGACTTGATATCTAGGTCTTTATTCTATTCTGAATTGACTTCTCTGTATGTTGTTAGAAAAATGTCTGAATTCATTTTATTGCATGTGGACAGCCAGTTTTCAATACTATTTGTTGGACCACTTCATATATTTTGCTCCTTTATCTGCAATGAGCCTTCCATATACCAAGATCTGCCTCTGGATTTTAAATTATGTTCCACTGATCTGAGAGTCTTCATTTCACTACCATGTTGCTTTCCTTAATTACTACAACTTTGCAGTACAGTTTGATGTTGGGGCAAATGTTTCCCATCTTCTCCCCAAGAATTGCTTTGGCCATTCAGGGGCAATTTTTATTCTATATGAATTTCGGGAGTGATTTATGCATATGTTTTTTAAATGTCATGAATATTTATATAGGGATTGCATTGGATATGTATAGTACTATGGGGTAGCATTGTCACTTTGACAGTATCATTTTTCTTGATCCACGAACATGGTATGTGTTACCATTTCATTGTTTCCTCTTTTGTGTCTTTTAGTAGCGTTCTGTAGTATTCATTGTATAGATCCTTCACCTCTTGTTTTCTGAGGCATAAATGTGAATACATGGTTTTTTAAAAGTTTTATCTCTCTTCTTTGTCATTAATTGTGTATAGAAATGCTATGGACGTGTTGCGTCTTTATTTTGCAGTCTGCCAATTTACCATACAGGTCTGCCATTTCTAGGAGCTTTTTGGTCAAGTCCTTAGAACTTTCTAAGTATATAATAATGTTGTCTGCAAATAGAGAGAGCTTTACTTCCTCTTTTCCTATTTGGATGCCTTTAATATTTTTTCTCAATTGTTACAGCAAAGACTTCCAATACTATACTGAAATAGTAGTGGTGAGAATGGGCATCCTTGTCTTGTGCTTGTTTCAACAGGAAAACCTTTCAGCGTATCACTATAGAGTATTATATTTGCTGTAAACTTGTGGTAAATAGTTTAATTATGTTAATAAAAGTTCCTTCAATTCCAGTTTTACTGAGAGATTTTGTTTAAACATTAATGGGTGTTTTATCATGTCTAATGCTTTTCCTGCAACAATTGATATGATTTTAATTTGTCCTTGTATTGACATGTTGTGTTATATTGATTAGTTTGGATATGTTAAACCACATTTGTATCACTGGGATGAACTCCACTTGGTCTGAGCACTTTATAAAGATTTATGCCATAAATCAGTAATGGATTGCTGAATTTTGGAGATAATTTACATGTAAACCCTTTTGAAGTAATAAAAATAAATATTGAAAATGAGAATTTTGCTATCCAATCATAAGTGTAGAGGATAAAATGTAGGTAAATTTGCAAAGATAAAAATTGATGTCATAGAGGGACAGAAAAATTGTTCAGTAGTACAGCACATGTCGTGAAGGCATGAGGCTGTAAGACATGAGGGTCTAACACTATGGAACATGCTCAGTGTTATCCCCTCAGCACTGCAGTTTTTTATCCCTGGCATCGAAGCAAAAGTGTACAATTCCTGATGAAATGCAATAAAATGTGTGTGAAAACTGCAAAAAAAAGTATAATGAGCTCTACACTAAATACAATTAAATGTATGTGAGCACTGCAATTCTCTCCAGAAACAAACACAACTAAACACACAAGTGTTTCACCAAGTATGCAAACTTCATGCTGAAACCAGAATTTGGGGTAAGAAAAAATATAAATATATGACTACTGGGGGCCGGAATAATCATACAGCAAGTTAGGTGCTTGCCTTGCATGCAGCCTATCCGGGTTTGATCCCTGGCACCACAAATGGTGTCTGAAGCTCTGACAGGAGTGTTCCCTGCGAGCAAAACCAGGAGTAAGCCCTTACCACTGTTAGGTTCCCTCCTTATCTCCCCCCTCTCCCCAAAAAACCCAAATTTTGACCATCGGAGAGAAGAAATAGTACAGGGTTTGAGACACTTGCATGCAACTCACACTAGTTTGATCCCAGGCACTGCATATGGTCCCCTGAGCACTGACAGGAGTTATCCTTGACCACGAGCCAGGAAAAATCCCTAAAGTCTTCCAGGTGGCACTTCCCAAACCAAACCAAAACAAAATCAAGCATGTAAAAAATAAAATGTAACCAAGTAAGTTTGATTCCAGTCACCACAATAACTTCAACAACAATAGGCAATAGGAGGTGAAGAGGGAAGAAAGAGTTGATGGTATAAATAGGTAAAAAGTAAATCTCAGAAGGAGAGTGGCAAGGAGGTGGGGGAGAGCCTGCCATAGAACCATAGAGGCAGGCTGGGTTGATGGCAGGAGGAAAACTGGGGTGGGTGGTGATAAATGGGCACTGGTGGAGGGATGGGTATTGAATCATTGTATGACTGAAACCCGATCATGAACAGCTTTATAACTAAGCATCTCACAGTGAATCAATTAAAAAAAATTGAAGAGTAAATTTTGAACATAGATAAACCATATTTAAAGAGTTTCCTTAAAGTATTCCATGTATTATTTTCTTTTCCAGGTATAGTTTTTAATTTTTTTATCTTACTGATTGAAGTATTTTGAGTTATAATAATATTAATTATGATTTCATGTATACATAATACCAATACTACAACCATCACTAGAGTACCCACTGCCCTGCTCCAAGGTCCTGAAGGCCCTCCTTTTCAATCATTGCCATATTCTTCACCCCCACAAACCCCCCAAAACCCCTCAGTTTTGTGATCCAACTGTCCTGTTCTGTTGCCCTTGTCTCTTTGTTGCTACCTTATTGTGCATCTTTTAGTCTCATATATGAGATCACTCTGTATCTATCCCTTACCTTCTGACTCTACTGAGTATTGTATCTCGAGTTATATCCATGTTTTGGCAAACTACACGATTTTTCCTTTTCTTATAGCTGTGTAGTATACCATTTAACTGTAATTGGGCATTTGGGTTGTTTCTATATCTTTGCTACTGTAATCAGCTCTGCAGTAAATATAGGTGGCATATATTCTTTTGAATTATTGTTTTTGGTTTGGGTTAGATACTAAGAAGTAGTGTGAATGGGTCTTATTTTGAGAGATCTCTATATTGCTTGCTACAGAGGTTGCACTATAAGACATTCCCTCAAATAATGAATGAGGAGGGCGGAGCAACAATAGTATGGTGGGTAACTCCTTTCATGTAGCCCACCAGGTTTGATCCCTAGCGCCCTATATAGGCCCCTGAACCTCATCAGGAGTGATCTCCCCAAAACCCATCAGGATTGATTCCTGAGCCCAAAGCCAGGACTCAGAGCATGACTATGTGTGACCCAAAAACTAACAAACAAAAACAGTGAATTGAGGTTCCTTTATAAGCACAAACCCACCAACACCCAAGTATAATCTTAATTACTTTTATACATAGATTGAATTTTTATCTCTATGAAACTTTTAATAATTGGGTTTAATCTGCACACGTCCTATCTTCAAAGGGATTTCTTGCTTTTCAAAACTTGGGCATTCAAATTGTTGTCTTTGAATGTAGCTTGTCCTTGACATTGGTGGTATGGAGGAACTCTGAAAGAAAGTTAAAAATATCAAATTTAATTAAATGCAATTAAAATTTCTATTCTAGTTTAGCTATGCTATAGCATATGTACTAGGCAATCCGACATGTTGTATCTGAGCTAATTTAGAAACCTAGTGAACCACTATTTTGAATTTTAGTGATTTATAAAAATTTAATGCTACATATTATTTTAATAAATTAATATCTGTCTACTTTTAAATCAGCATTAAATGTTATATTTGTAATGAATTCCTTGAGTGGTTTAGACATTGTATAATCTAAAATATTGGTACTAAAGTAAAAAGTAAATATAACAGTATATAGTTCACAGGAAACAAATATTTTTTCTGAAATAGTACCAAAGTCCACAGTGTATTTGTCACAATGATACAGATATAACTACTAGTATGCATAACAGAATATTGAAACAGTTGATTTTTAAAAACAGCACACTTTTTTTGTATGATCATCACTGTATCACTGTTATCTCGTTGTTCATCAATTTACTCAAGCGGGTACCAGTAACTTCGCCATTCGTCCCAGCCCTGAGATTTTAGCAGCCTCTCCTTACTCGTCTTTCCCAACACTGCCGTACTGGAGGCTCTTTCAGGGTCAGGGAAAAGAGGCCCGTTATTGTTACTGTTTGGGGCATATTGAATACGCCAGGGGTAGCTTGCCAGGCTCTGCCGTATGGGCAGGATACTCTCTGTAGCTTGCCGGGCTCTCCGATATATATATATTTCATTCTATGATTTGTTGTCTATTGTCTGAACCCCATCAAATATGGTGTGGTAATTATGGAAAATCGGTAGGGCGTTTGCCTTGCACGAAGCCTACCTAGGTTCCATTCCCAGCATCACATATGGTCCCCTTAGCACTGCCAGGAGTAATTCCTGAGAGCAAAACCAGGAGTATGACCCCCCAAAAATATGTATGATCTCTTTTTTGTATGATTATAGAACTAAATATTCAGGTATAGCACCAATTGTTTTCACATTTTTAATAAGTTAAATATTCATTGCTTTATACTTTCTTGATGAGTTTTATTTTTAACAGAAAATAAGGACTGGGAGATGTCTTTGCAAGCTCGATCACAGTAGAGCCATATTCGACTTTACAATGGTAACAGAAGTATGACAGTAAATCTAAAATAGGAGGAGGAATAGGAGGCAATTAAATCTAAAATAGGATGAGATAGGAGGCAGAGGAATTAGCCATACTTTTAGTTTTTACATTTTTATTAAAAACAAATTTAGAGAGATATGAAGGAGAGGAAGAGAGATAAATGTGCAAGAGGAGCAAATGCTTATATAGAATGGGCAAGAGACATAATGGAGACCTAAACCCCCAGTAGCAGGGTGAATGAATTTTACCATGACTGAGCAGTTACAGGAATATGAGACTGCCAACCGCCGGGGGGCACACCCAGTGTTTCTCAGGGCTTACTTCTGGCCCTGCACTCAGGGATAACTCCTGGTGAATATGGGGAACCATAAGGGATACTGATCCCAGGATGGCCATGGCAAGGCAAACACCCTATCTGGTGGACTATCAGTCTGGCCTTTTTGTTGTTGTTGTGAGGTGGTTCTTCTCTTTGCGGGGAGAGAGGGGGACCAACAGTTTTTAAACCGAGATGACTCAAGAAAACTTTAGGTTAAAAAAGATAAAAAAGTAAAACTAAAAATAAATATTGGTCAACCTAGATTTAGTACAAAATTACATGAAAGTTTTTGTATACTTAGGGAAAACAAAATAGCAGAAAAAAGAACATACTCTATCAAAAATTTAAAGCTTATATTATTAGGTGTGTCACACCATTCATTGAGATACAGAATACAGTAGAGCAGTGTGGAGCAAAGAGAGTGACTTAAATCTTGTGTGATGCATTAAAATTGCATGCCTAAAACATAAATACTAATATTATTGCAAACAGTGTTACCTCAAAAAAATTTAAATTTAAAGTAGGCCTGATAAATAAATAAGTGTACAAAAATTCTCTATTAAAATCACTCACATAGTTTGTAATTGCTTCCATAAGTGGAAAGTCAATTTAAAATTCATTGATAAAAACTATCCCTGAAAAATGATACCATTTAATTTAAAACAGAGTTGAAAGTGTTTCAGGAGTTTGGGAGTAACTGTTATAAAAAAACAAACTGGGGCAATGGTAATCTGGAAGTGAGTGGAAAAATTCAAGAGGTTGTAAGTGTCTGGGGATGGAAAGAGAGTACAGCGAGTAAGGCATTTGTCTTGCCTGGAATCTCACATGGCCCTCTGATCATCGTCAGGAGTGATTCCTGAGTGTAAAACTAAGAGTAACAACACCTGAGTATCACTAAGGGTGGCTCAAACACCAAAGAAAAAAGTTATGTGCCAGATGTCAACAAGAACATCAGGCAATGTTAAAACTAAAATTTTCCTCTCCATTTGACCACTAAGGAAATTATAGCAATTTTGGTTGAGACCAACTCTACTGATATAGTATAATAGAACACATGTGGTTTTCATATATCTTTTAAGTGAAATGATATATCTATTGAGAAAGATTCAAATTGTCAGAAGAATCTTAGATGAAATTTTCTCACATCTATTTTCTAAGAAACCCTTGGTTCATTCCTTGTCTCTTGGGCTATATTCAAAACTAATCAATACAAATTTCACTTCAACTTTTTCTCTTACTTTGCCTTCTCCATCTCTCCTCACTTGATGTAAATTATTCTACCATATATTGACTAAAGGAGATTTGAAATGGAACTATGTCTCACTTAAGTCTCTGTCCACATATTTACTGGCTATTATTAAGGGAAATACTGATAAACACACTGCACTCAAGGTGATTAAACCACACTTAGCATTCTTTCTTATTATACGTTGAGCTATTCTTTTACAGAATATTTTTTTCTAACAACTGGCCTATGGACTGATGCTGGCTCCCTAGTTTAGAAAACTACCTTAGTTATTCCTGCCAGTCCATGTACTGCTATGTAGGATAGGAGTAAGAAGGAAAAAATGTAAAAAGAAAATGTAATCTATAAGAAGGAAAAGAGACACTGTTTTATAGCACTTTATATCTTTAAGTATTCTATTTTCTTGTTTGAATATTTTATTACACCTTGGAAAAAGGAAGTAATTTGTTTGTTTGTTTGTTTGTTTGTTTGTTTTTTGGTGCCACACCAGTCATACAAACTTGAAAGAAGCCCCAAACCGAAAATGAGAAAACAGATTGAACATTAGTGTAACCTTGGGAGACTAGGAGCAGAAGACCTAGCTAAACCATATGAAATGTGACATATAAATACATGTTGTTTTGAAGTACCTAAGTATGTGGTAATTTGTTATGCAATAATAGAGAGCTAACACAGTTAATAACACATCAGCCAGAGTTTGTTTGAACTTTCAAACCAACCTAATTTTTTTTCTCTATGTTTTCTTCTTTTTAAAAATATTTTCAATGGAATCACTGTGAGATAGACCCTTACAAAATTGTTCATGATTGGATTTCAGTCATATAGTATTCAAACACCCATCCCTCTACCAGTGTACATTTCCCAGCACCAGTGTCCCCAAGTTCCCTCCTATCACCCATTACCCACCCCCACTCCCTGCCTCTATGGCCAGCACTTTTCTTCTCTCTCTCTCTCTCTCTCTCTCTCTCTCTCTCTCTCTCTCTCTCTCTCTGTCTCTCGCACTCTCTCTCTCTCTCCCTCTCCCTCTCTCCTTTTGGGCATAGTGGTTTGCAATGTTTATGCTGAAAGGTTATCAATAATATCCCTTTACCTAATTTTAACAGCTTTTCCTATTCTATTAGATTTTTTTTCTTAAATTTCCCCATAGGGCTGGAGCGACAGCACAGCGGTAGTGCGTTTGCCTTGCACGCAGCCAACATGGCCGACTTGAGTTCGATTCCTCTGCCCTCTCAGAGAGCCTGGCACGCTACTGAGAGTATCTCACCCGCATGGCAGAGCCTGGCAAGCTACCCGTGACATATTCGATATGCCAAACACAGTAACAACAAAGTCTCACAATGGAGACGTTACTGGGCCTGCTCGAGAAAATCAATGAACAACAGGAGGACAGTGCCAAATTTCCACATATGCATTAACTCACAATGAAATAAATACCATTCTCTCATTAATTTTTTCAACTCAATGTTTTAGTGAATTACTTTCATTTTTTATAATTCATTGAATTTATCAAGAAAATTCATAAGGATAACTTTAATTTTTTATTGAATCACTGAGATAGACCCTTACAAAGCCGCTCATATTATATTTCAGTCATAAAGTATTCCGACATCCATCCCTCCACCAGTGTACATTTCCCAGCATTATGGTCCCCAGTTCAGACTCTCTAGAAACAATTACTGGTTTGACTGAGGGAAATGCACAACCATGCCATGTCTAAGATAGGAGCTTTGCAGTAGGGCAGCAGGCCAGAGGGCCCCATGCAACCACATCTGAGTGTTCAGGGAGGGCCGAGCTTCTGCTGCCTCTGATTCACAACTATCATAAAAACAACAACCAAAAAACCACCACCCAAGGTGCACTGCTGTATCCAACAGAGAGAAAGAATTTTCAACTAAATGAAGCTGACTTCTCTCCATGTAAAGGAGAAAGACTTGCTGGACATATAGAGTGTCTTTTCTGGCCTTCTAAATGCCACTGCTGACTTTTCCCTTTGCAAAGGCAGCTGGCAGCTGGCGACAAGAAGGTGTCTGTCTGCACCACTCTAGGGCGTACACCAGATGCTACAGATGTAACAATGATAATAACCTATATATCATGGCCTCACGTCTCAATAAAGTCAGGCTGATGCTCCCCTGAATGAAAACCTGTGACTAAGCTGTCTTTGCCTTAAGAACTAAAGAGGACACCACGCAGGGCTGCCTCTCATGCCCGCTGCACAGCCTGGACACTGCTGGAAGGAACTGGGTACACTTTGGCCTGTAGTCCAAGCACCCTGTGAGCAACACCTGGAATTTCAAAAGACCTTCCTGAGGAGAACACAGCTGAGGGGCAGTATTCAAAATAAGCCCAACAATATAATTTGTTGAGGAATGGGTTGGCTCTCAAATTTAAAATAGTTAAACTCTATTTTTTCTCTTCCACTACACAGCTCAGAGAGTCTTATACGTGGTTTAAGTATGTATCTTTTCAAGTCATTAAATTTGCATACAAGTGGATGATCATGGAGAGTATCATGCTAAGTGAAATGAGTCAGAAAGAGAGGAACAGACATAGAATGACTGAGCTCATTTGTGGAATATAAAATAATATGAGACTGACACCCAAGGGCAGTCGATACAAGGGCCAGGAAGATTGCTCCACAGTTGGAAGCCTGCCTCATGAGCTGGGGGAGAAGGCAGCTGGAATAGAGAAGGGATCACTAAGTCAATGATGGTTGGAGGGATCAGGAGTGATGGGAGATTTGTGCTGAAAGTAGATAAAGGACCAAATATTAGGGCCTCTCAGTAACTGTATCGCAAACCATAATGCCCCAGAGTAGAGAGAGAGGGAGTAAGAAGGAAACCGTCTACCATAAAGGAAGCTTATGGGTTGGGATTTGTGTGTGGGGGCGGAGGAGGGTGTACTGGGGACATTGGTGGTGGAAAATATGCACTGGTGGAGGGGTGGGTGTTTGATCATTGTATGACTGAAACTTAAATATGAAAGCTTTGTAACTCTATCTCACGGTAATTCAATTTTAAAAAGTATGTATCTTTGAAACATGTATGTATCCAAAAAGAACATGGTCTATAGAAAAGGAGCAAAGTTTAGATTATGTTTACCATAATTTTAATGTCAAATAGTCCTAGGAGCGATAGCAATGAACTGGAGCAATAGCACAGCGGGTAGGGTATTTGCTTTGCACACAGCCGACCCGGTTTCAATTTCTCCATCACTCTCGGAGAGCCTGGCAAGCTACTGATAGTATCTCTCCCTCATGGCAGAGCCTGGCAAGCTCCCCGTGGCGTATTCGATATGCCAAAAACAGTAACAAGTCTCACAATGGAAACGTTATTGGTGCCCGCTGGAGCAAATCAATGAACAACAGGAGGACAGTTCTACAGTGCTACAGGGTCCCCAGGTTGCCTCCCATCATCCCACACAACCCCACAGCCTAGCCTGCTTCTGGGACAGGTGCCTTTATTCTCTCTCAGCATCTGTCACTCTCTCTCCTTTTCGGCATTGTGGTTTGCAATATTGATATTGAAAGATTATCAAGAATATCCCTTTACATATTTTGACACTCAGATCTTGTCCAGCATGATCATTCCCGGATATTATTGTCATACTGGTCTCTTATCTGTCTTAACTACCCTCCTCCCCCACACATGTGTGGTTATTTTCAACCATTGACTAATTCTCTTAACCCCTATTTTCCCTAGCCATGGATATTGGTGTTCTACTATATATTTTTTCTATACCACAAATGAATGCAGTCATTCTATATCTGTCCGTCTCCTTCTGACTCATTTCACTCAGCATGATACTTTCCATGTCCATCCATTTATAGGCAAATTTCATGACTTATTTTTTCCTAACAGCTGCATAGTATTCCATAGTAGATGTGCCATAGTTTCTTTATCTATTTGTGTGTTCTTGGACACTCGGGTTGTTTCCAGATTCTGACTATTGAGAATATTACTGCAATGAAGATAGGAATGCAGCTGCTGTTTCTGCTGTGTGCTTTTGGACTGCCAGGGTATATTCCCAGAAGCAGTATTACTGGACCAAATGAGAGCTCAATTCCTAGTTTTTGAGAAATGCCATAAGCATAACTTTTATGTGTTAATCCAGTTCACTGTTTTTCTCTGTTGTTTATATACATTTGTTCTCACTTTATGTTAAGTATGTTTGGTACTAAGGTTACTAGAGCTTAGCAATAAGCAAATGCTAGCATTGTCTTCAAATTGCACTTTCAAAAGTACTTTAAAATGTAACTTTTTTATTATTAGTGAAACACCATGAGGTACAGTTGTAGACTTACAAACTTTTGTGCTTAAGTTTCAGTTATACAATGATTGAGTACCCATTCCTCCACCAGTGCCCACTTTCCACCACCAATGATACAACTAGCCCTACCACCCCTCCAGCCCATCTCCCCTGCCCCACCCTACCTTTGTGGCAGGGCATTCCCTTTTCCTCTCTCTTTCCCTTAGGGTGTTGTGGTTTGCAATAGAGGTATTGAGTGGCCACCGTGTTGTGTTCAGTCTATAGTCTACTTTCAGCATGCATCTCGCATCCTGAGTGAATCCTCCAAACACCCTTTACTTGGTTTTCCATTCCCTATCTTATGTACTTATTTAAGTACATTGAAATACAAATATTATTTTCTTTTTAAAATTTATAATAATTGAAAGATGATATATTCCAACCCCAACCACTCCAATGAGCATGGGAACACTGAGGGAGAGGGAACCCTGGCACTAAGACCATAGGGCAGGCACATGGACGGACATTGGAGGATACTATTTGTGTGTTTCCCAGATAGATCATCCCCCAAGCCTGTCCACCCCAAAGAGTAGCACTGGTACTCCTCTCTGAAACCACACATTTCTTCACAACTCTGTCACTCATCCTATACATACAAATACATCCTAACATATGCTTCTAACCACACAAAAACACACAGTTACTAACCCTAAAAGGCAAAGGTCATGATGGTAAAGCAACACAGAAACTCACCAGGCTTAGTAAGTGAAGAAGCTAGTCCATATGACCCAACGAGTAATAACGAGTTATAAAACCTCTCTGATAAGGAATTTAGAATGGACTTGTTAAGGGTGCATAAGGTGCTCAAAGATACCATGAAGCACACCACCAACAAAATAAAATACAGAATAATATGAGAGCAGAATTGAGGAAAATGCAAATGAAAATATAAGCATAAATGATAGACCTGAAAAGTATGGTAGGTGAAATGAAAAGTTCAGTGGAAGGCTTCACCAGCAGAATAACAGCTGCTGAGGACAGAATCAGTGAGCTACAAAACAAGGTACAGAGAATCTCTAAGAACAGCAAAAGATGAAAAGACCCTCAACATAAACCAACAGATGACAAGAGAAAATTGGGACAATGCCAAGAGGAACAACATAAGAATCATTGGCGTAACAGAGGGGCAGGAATTAAACTGATGAAGAAGCAGATGTCAAAGCTATTATTGCTGAGAAGCTCCCAGAGCTGAAGAATACGTGCATCAAAACTCAAGAGTCCCAAAAGGCACCAGCTAAAAGAAATCCAAATAAGAATACCCCAAGATACATCCTAATTTGAAAGATGAAAATCATAGAGATAAAATACTGAAAGCAGCAAGATCAGAGAAGGAAATAGCTTGTAATAGAGCACTCCTAAGATTCATGGCAGACTTATCAGATGAAACCCTTCAGGCCCAAAGACAGTGGTGGGTTATCATCAACAAACTCAATGAAATGAACACCTCACCAATACTATATTACCCAGCTAGACTCTCATTAAGATTTGAAGGAACAATACACAACTTCACAGATAAAGAACAACTCAGGCACTTCATAGAAACAAAACCAATGCTACAAGAAGAACTAAATGAGCTATTCTAAGACAAGACAAGTCCCACAAGTACACCAAACTCCTAAATAAGGATGGTACAAATCCCAGTTACAATATTCTCTCTCACTGGATTATGTGCACCAATCAAGAGGGACAGAGAGGCAGGATGGATAAGAAAATTAAACTCAACATTCTGCTGCTTACAAGAAACACATCTGAACAATCAAAGCAAATACAGGCTCAAATTCACGGGTTGGAAAACAGTTCTCAAACAGCCCCCTTAAAATATACGGGGTGACTATGCTAATAACAGAGTAATATCAGACTGAAAGAGGTTATAAGGAACAGTGAAAGTCAATGATCAAGGGATCGATACATCAGAAAGAACTCACACTCCTAAATGTATATGCACCTAAAAAGAAACTAGCAAAATACTTGAAACAACTGCTAATAGACTTGAAGAAAGACATTTACAGCAACACAATAGTATTTGAAGACTCTTTCACCTCTTGATATATCAACCAGACTAAAGCTCAGCAAGGAGATACTTTATTTGAGGGAAGAAATGGAAAAGAAGTGTTTAATAGACCTATACAGGACTTTTCATCCCCAAAAAGCCAAATACACAAACCATACATCCATAATATTAAGATCATAGACATTATATCAACTATCCTTTCAGACCACGATGCACTGAAAATAGAAATGAATATAAAAACTGAATCACGAAACAGAGAATCAAATAAAACACCAGGAAATGAAACAGCTCACTACTGAACAACCAGTGGACTGAAGAGGAAATCAAATTGAAAATCAAAAGATTCCAGTAAACAAATGAGAATGAGGATACAAGCTACCAGAACTTGTGGTATACAACAAGAGCAGTGTTAAGAGGAAAATTCATAGCTCTGCAAGCTTTTATCAGGAAAGAAAAAGTGGCCATACAAAAGTAGAGGGAGAGTATGGGCAATATTGTCTGCCATGGAGGCAGGGGGAGGGTGAGAAAAGGGTAGTATACCGGGGATATTGGTGGTGAGGAATGTGCACTGGTGGAGGGATGGGTGTTTGATAATTCTGTGATTGTAACCCAAACATGAAAGCCTGTAACTATCTCACGGTGATTCAATTAAATTAAAACAGAAAAAAAGCAGCCATATCAATAACTTAACCTCAAAGCTTAAGATCTTGAAAAATGACCAACAAAAGGAGTTAAAACCGGGGTTGGAGAGATAGCTCAGCGAGTAGGACATTTGTCTTGCATGCAGCTGATAACCTGAGTTCGATTCCCAGCATCCCATATGGTCCCCTGAGCACCGCCAGGATAAACTCCTGAGTGCAGAGTCAGGAGTAACCCCTGTGCATCACCGGGTGTGACCCAAAAGCAAAAAAAGGAATCAAAACCAAGCAGGAGGAAGGAAATAATAAAATTTAGAGCAGAAGTAAATGAGCTGGAATTCCAGAAAACAATTCAAAATATCAACAGAACCAAGAGCTGGTTCTTTGAGAAAATATAAACAAGATTGATAAACCACTGGCAAGACTCATAAAGACACACACACACAGAGGAACATAATAAACCATATCAGAAAGGCAAAGAGGAACATACAACAGAAACTGCAGAAATCCATAGGATCATCAGACATTAACTTAAAAATCTTTATGGAATAAAACAAGAGAACCTTGAAGAAATGCACAAATTCCTGCAATTTTATAACCTCCCAAGAATGAACCAAGAAGACTTGAAAAACCTGAACATATATATTATCATCGAGGAAATTGAAATGGTAACCAAAAGCCTTTCCAAAAACAAAAGTGCAGGCCCTGATGAATTCACTAATGAATTCTTTCAAACCTTTGAAGAGAACCTGTTGCCAATCCTTTTCAAGCTTTTCCAGAAAATTGAAGAAACAGAAATACTCTCAAACAGGTTTTTATGAGGCAAAAATCACCCTAATGCCCAAAGCAGACAGAGACTCCACAAAAAGATAAAATTTCAGATACATATCCCTGATAAGCACAGATGCACAGATCCTCAACAAAATACTAGCAAATAGAACAACGATTGATCTAAAAGATCATACACCATTAAGTAGAATTTTTCCCAGGGATGCAAGGCTGGTTTACATTCACAAGTCAATCAACATAATACAACATATTAACAAAAGAAAATAAAACATACAGTTATATCAGTAGGTGTAGACAAAATTTTTGAAGAGATCCAGCACCCATTCATGTTAAAAACTCTCAACAGAACGGTATTTGAGGGGACTTTCTTCAATATAGTTAAAGCTATCTTTCACAAACCGATAGCAATCACTATTTTCAATGTGGTAAAACTAAAAGCCTTTCCTCTAAGATTAGAGTCAAGACAAGGTTGTCCACTCTTGCCACTTCTATACAATATAGTACTGGAAGCACTTGCCATAGCAGTTAGGGAAGAAAGTATATTAAAATTATCTAGATAGGAAAAGAAGAAGCCAAACTCTCACTATTTCCAGATGTCATGATTCTATACTTAGAGAATCCTAATGTCTCTACCCAAAACTCCTAGAAACAATATATTTGTATAGTAAAGTGTCAGGTTACAAAATCAATACCCCAAAGTCCATGCCTTTCCTATATGCAAAAAATGAAGGAGAAGAAAGTGATATGAAGAAAACATCCCCATTCACAGTCATACCTCAGAAAATCAAGTACATCTGAATCACCTTAAATAAGGAGTAAAGAACCCGTTCAAAATACACTACAAAATGCTACTTCAAGAATAAAAGAGGACACTAGGAAATGGAAACACATCCCCCACTAATAGATTGGGAGAATTAATGTTGTCAAAAAGGCAATAGTCCCCAAAGCACTATACAGGTTCAGTGCGGTCCCTATAAGGATACCCATAACATTTTTCAAAGAAATTGTTCAAACACTCTTGAAATTCATATGGAAAAATAAAGCCCCACAAATAACTAAAGCAGTCCTTGGGGAAAAGAAGATGGACCAGCAGATCAATGGTATAGAGTTGAATATACTGGCACAGACCCTAGAATTTTTTATAATCACCACAGCGGGTAGGGCATTTGCCTTGCACACAGCTAACATGGCCAACCCGAGTTCGATTCCTCTGCCCCTCTTGGAGAGCCTGGCAAGCTACCAAGAGTATCTCGCCCTCATGGCAAAGCCTGACAAGATACCTGTGACGTATTTGATATGCCAAACACAGTAAGAAGTCTCACGATGGAAATGTTACTGGGCCCGCTCGAGCAAATCGATGAACAACGGGAGGACAGTGACAGTGACACCTAATAAAGGAGCAAGAAATATGAAGTGCCTCTTTAACCTGTGGTGCTGGGAAAACTGGACAGCTATATGTAAAAACATGAACTCTGATCTCTACTTAATGCCATGCACAAAAACTCAGATCAAAATGGATTAAAGACCTCAACGTCAAACCTGAATTCATAAGATACATGGAAGAAAAGTTAGGCAAAACCCTCCATGACATTGAAGTTCAAGACACCTTCAAAGCTGAAACACCACTGGCCCAGCAAATGGAAGCAAAGATTAACAAATGCAATTACATTAAATAAAAAAACTTCTGCACCTCAAAAGAAACAGTACCAAGATACAAAGATAGCACATTGAATTGGAAAAACTATTTACCCAATACCCATCTGATAAGGGTATCAAAGATATACAAGGTACAGGTAGAACTTTACAAAAGAAAACACCCAACCCCATCAAAAAATGGGGAGAATAAATAGAAACTTCCTCAAATAACAAACTCGAATAGCCAAAAGGCACACGAAAAATGTTCAACATTTCTAATCATCAGGGAGATGCAGATCAAAGCAACAATGAGATATCATCTCACATCACAGGACTAGCACACATATAAATGAACAAGAAAAACCAGTACTGGCATGGATGTGTGGAGAAAGCAACCTTATTCATTACTAGTGGAAATGCCTGCTGGTCCAACCTTTTTGGAAAACAATATGGACATTTCTCAAAAAGCTAGAAATTTTGCTCCCATTTGACCCAATAATGCTATTTCTTCCTTCTACAAGGAAGTAATCATCAACATAAAGAGAGAGGTTCAGCAGGGTGATACCATTTCACAGAAACTCTTCAGTGCCACCCTCTAGAATGTCATGTGATGACTGGAATGGGGAGGAATGGGAGTGAAGATAGATGGTCGGCAACTACACCACCTCCACTTCACTGATGACATCGTTTTAATAACACCAAAAATTAACCAAGCGGCACAAATACTGGCTGACTTCGACTGTGAGTGTGGAAAGGTCGGACTGCAGCTGAATCTCACAAAGACAATGTTCATGAGAAACGAACTCATTCCTGACGTTTCTTTTGCTCTCAATGGAACAAATATCTCCGAATGCAGCAGTTATGTGTACCTAGGTCGAGAACTCAACATGACTAACAACTGGGCACATGAGTTGCACAGGAGGAACGCCTTCCAGAGCATCAAAGAAATATCTAAGAGGACGAAGAACCTCCGGCTCCAGCCACATCTCTTCTACTCCACTGTTCCTCCTGCATTAGCATATGCCTCAGAGACCTGGGCTCTACGGAAACTGGATGAGAACGCTGTACGGGTCTCCCAAAGAGGAACCAAAAGAGTATCACACTTCACTCAAGTGAGAGAAGAAATCCGGAATTCTGACCTCTGTTCACAATCGAGAATCAGGGACGCTGTTTCCTTTGCTGAGGCATCAAAAATCAGATGGGCCGGGCATGTAATGCGATTTGGAGAGGACCCCTGGACTAGAGCTGTTACCGACTGAATTCCACAGGACGTCAAAAGATCGTGTGGCCGCCCACCTACGAGATGGTCAGACTTCTTTGTCAAGACCTTGAACAGTTTAAGGCTCTTCATGTTCCTGGAGCGAGCAGATGCCATTGGGCTACACTAGCATGCGACAGGGATGAATGGAGACGTTACTGGAGCCCACTCGAGCAAATCAATGAGTAACAGGATGTTAAGTGATCAAGTGAATACCACTTCTTGGAATATACCCTAAATGTCCAAAGACACACAGCAGAAACACCATCTCCACTTCTATGTTCATTGCAGCACTATTCACAATAGCCAGAAGCTAAATATATCCTGAATGCCTCAGAACAGACATATGGATAAAGAGACTAGCATATCTCCACAATGGAATACTACACAGCTGTTAGGAAAATGAGGTCATGAAATTTGCCTTTAAATGGATAGACTTGGAGACTATTATGAGTGAAATGAGTCAGAAGGAGAGGGACAGATATAGAATGACTGCATTTATTTTTGGAATATAAAAAAATGACACTAATACTCAATGCCAGGGAAAACGGGCCAGGAGGACTGGTCAATGGTTTGTTGAATGGTGTGGGAGATAGATGGTAGTTAAGACAGAGGAGGGTTCATTATGACAATACTAGTTGGAAATGATCACTCTGGACAATAATGAAGTCTTGAAAGCAGGGAAAAGGATATATGACAACCTTTCAGCATCTGTATCACAAACCATAATGCCTAAAATGAGAGAGAAAGAGAAAGAGGGTGAGAGAAAAGAGATTCCTGCCATAGAGGAAGGTAGGGTAAGGGTGGCTTGAAGGGGTGAGGGGAAACTGGGGACATTGGTGTTGTAAAATTACAGTGCTGGAGGGATGGGTGATGAAACATTGTATGACTGGAACGCAATCATGAACAATTTTGTATTGCTCTATCTCATGGTGATTCAATAAAATATTTTAAAAATAATAATTTAATGATTATAATGCATGACTTTGGTTGAGTTAGTTTCCTAGTTTTAACCAGTTTGCCATTAATGTCATCTCTCTTATAAATTGAAAATTGAAATTATGTATACATATGTGATCATAATGTTTGATGTATTATATCCTATACCTTTAATTCACATGTGCTAACACATTTAGTGATAGTGAGTCTTGTAAGATAACTATCCTATAACTTTATCTAAACTGATTCTGCCCTATAATATCATTTCATGATAACAAAGTATTAATATCCAATGTTATTTTTACTTAAGTGATGATATTTTATATGTAAATTAAAACAAATGTTACATACTGAGTGTGGCTGCATGTGCATGCTTGAAGAATACTTGCTTTCATAATCTTCTTCAGGTAATGCTATTCCTAGAGAATTATCCCCATCATAAGTCGGATAGATGTGAGAATTGTCTTCTTTGTTTTCATAAATCATAAAGCTATTTTCAGTGTAAAAACAAGCAGAAAAGTTGTAGTATAATTAAATACATAACAAACTGTGTTAAATGCTATAATAAAATAGTCATAAAATCAATAAAATATTTCTATTATACTAGAAACAAATGAAAAAGTTTCTAAGTCATACTAGATTGATATAGAAGATAAAGCAAAATAATTACATCTTTTTTAAAAAATAACTACATCTTTGAATAAAACAAAGAAAACAATCCCCAATTGCTCACTAAAACTAGGGTTTTTCTTAGGTAAGATGTACTATGGTCCGTTACAAAATATTTAAGAATTTTTACAGCTATTACAATTGTACAATTGTAATAAATAATTACAATTTTAAAAACTTACATATTGATATTCTTAGTTTTGAAAATTTCCCAGGAAATGTGCTAAAGAGTTATCTTAGACACTGGTATAAGCAAAATTATGTCCATATTCATAGAAACATTTTACTCTAATTATACCTATTCCTCTCTCCTACCTCCTACTGAAATAGAAAACACTCTCTACTAAGATTATTTCCAACTAAGATCCTGATTTTTTCTTTTTTAGTATTTATAACCTTGAAGTTTCATTAAAAATAGCTTACTTGTCATTTTTTTCAGAGAAATGTGGTGGCAGTGTTACAGGGATTCTGGGAAGAATACTCTGAGGAGGTGAGATGAAGTGATTCTGCACCTAACATTTTTTGAAAGGAGAGAAGAAAGTTTTAACTGTAATTTTAAGCAAACATAATCAACCTCATTGATCTACACACTAAATATTTAAATGTCAAGCTATCTCCTATCTTTATCCTAAAATTGACAAATAAGCATAGATATTACAGTGTCTCATATTATAGTGATAATTTAGGATCTCTATATCTTTGTCTCTCTTTTCTTTCTCTCTTCCTCTAACGCCCCATATCCTGTTTATGATGGAGAACGACTTATTGGTGGAGAGATACAAATGGGATATTAATTTCTGCTGACACTTTAGGTTGTAAGTTACTCTTAGTTATGCAAACAAATTTTCATCACTCCTTCCCATTGTCATCATGTATAAATAAACACATCCTCAGAGGGGAAAAAACCTCCAGATGTAACAGCATCAGACTAAGATTATTGCAAAGCATTTTGGAGAAAAATTAATACATACAAATAAATTTTAAAAATCTGGTTCATAAAGATTTAACTTCAAATAACCAGATAAGCAAATATTAGATTGTAGTAGTATGGACATTGTGTGGCCAATGGGCTGGAGCAATAGCACAGCTGGTAGACGTTTGCCTTGCACGTGGCCAACCCGGGTTTGATTATTTTGTCCCTCTCGGAGAGCGTGGCAAGCTACCGAGAATATCCCACCCACGCGACAGAGCCTGGCAAGCTACCCATGACATATTAGATATGCCAAAACCAGTAACAAGTCTCACTTAGTATTCCTGGAGCGAGCAGACACCATTGGGCTACACTAGGAAATCACAGGGATGAATGGAGATGTTACTGGCACCTGCTCGAGCAAATCGAGCAAATGGGGCAACAGTGCTACAATAAAATATGGGCATTAAAACATGGAATTGGCATTTTAATGCAGGTATGATTCATATAAAAGTGAATACAAACTGGATCAACACAGAGCTTACTTTTAGAGTCATACTGGTAATGGATGGGTGCATACTTTTTTGACATGGTCATTTTGATGGGATAATATTGAAATCAAGGACAATTTCACCTAGCCACTTTGATATAGTTTTGTCATGGGAAAATTGTATTCAGAATATAAAATAATCTACTGTACTTTATGTTTCAATAATACTAACTATAGGGTGGAGAGATAGTCCAAGTGGTAGAGCACATGCCTCACATGTACAAAGCCCTGAGTTTAATCACTTGTGCCATATGCCCCACCCTGAGTACTTCTGGGAGTGGTCCCTATTTAAAATTTGCAAAATATCAGAGCAGAGATAGCACAGAGGATTAGGGGCTTGACTTGGAAACATCCAACGTTGCTTCATTTCCAGCAATGCATATTATCTCCCTGAGGACTACCAGAAGTAATCCCTGAGTACAGAGCTGGGATTACCCCTGAGTACAGAGGAATAGGTTCTGAACACAGCTGAGTATTACCCTAAAAGTAAAATTTAAATTTAAAAATAGTGGAGACTCTTTAAAAATATTAAGACATAAAAATATTAAGACATATATGACATAAATACCATGAATCTACATCTAAATTTTAACTGATGTCTACAATCACCCCATGGGTACATAAATGTTATATTACTGCTAATGCCAAAAATAAGATTAAAGGTTTGGGACTGGAGAGATATAGTATAGGGGTTAAAGCACTTGTCGATCTCATTTTGATCCAAATACTGCATACCTTAATACACAATATGGCCACACACACACACACACACAAAAGAAAATGAGATGAGGGTTATGTATATCGTCTGAAAGCAAAAACTAATACAAAGAGGTATAAGAATGGCACAGACCTAATATTACATAGCTGATGTTTAAACATCTCTCTTGTCTTTGGGGGCTTTCCATTTCTTCTTTGCAATCTTCTTTAAAATAAAACAAAAAATAACAATGAAACAAAAGAAGAACACCATGATTCTTGAATGTGTGGTTTCAGTGAAACTAGGCAAGAGATGTTTACTTGTACTTTCAGTCAGACCCTCTGAGTTTTATTCCCTGATGTCATAGTGGACAGAATTAATGGTTCATGACAATTCTGTACCTCAGTCTTAAAGGAGCTCTTTTCTTTCTGTGGTAGACTTAACTTCAGTGGCAAAGCCTGTATTTCTTATGTCAAGAAAAAAATAGTATATACCATGAATGAAACCAAGTGTATATAAATTTTGAAAATGGGGCTTTAACTAGATTTTTTTGTTTTTGTTTGCTTTGGACCACACTCGCAGGTGTTCAGAGCTTACTCCTGGCTCTGTGCTCAGGGATCAATTCTAGTAGGCTCAGGGTACTATATGGGATGCTGGGGATCTAACATGGGTTGGCTGCATACAAAGCAAATGCCCTACCCACTGTACTATTGCTCCAGAGACTTAACCAGATTCTTTAACTTTAGCAGACTAGATGAAATGGGAAGAAAACCCTATAGGAAACAATGGTTTTTTTGTGTCTGTATCTCAGTATGTAGAAATAATACCACTTATCTCTCACTTGTCCACATTTGTCCCAACATATACTGATTATACAAGATCTAGCCCTAACTGTGGAGATATAGAAATGTATCTCATAAGAATAAAAATAGATAGTGTATAAAGGGCTGGAGCAATAGCACAGCGGGTAGGGTGTTTGCTTTGTACACGGCCAGTAGGCCGACCAGAGTTCGATTCTGAGTTTGATTCTTCCGTCCCTCTCGGAGAGACCGGCAAGCTACCAAGAGTATTTGATATGCCAGACACAATAACAAGTCTCACAATGTTACTGGGCTTGCTGGAGCAAATTGATGAACAACGGGAGCATAGTGCTACAGTGTATAAAGTAGAATGTGGGATCAAACTGACAAATTGAAACAATATTTCAAACCAGGGCCTAATATAAAGAAATATAGTATGGGTCAAAAACAGAACCTAACGACTATGTAGTATTCCACTGTTTAGATATACCATAATTTCTTTATCCACTCATCACTTCCTGTGCACTTGGATTGTTTCCAGATTCTGACTAGTGTGAATAGAGCTGCAATGAACATATGACTTTTCTGTATTGTGTTTTTGGGCCCCTAGGACATATACCCAACAGCAGTATAGCTGGGTCCTGTGGAAGCTCTTTTTTTGAGGAATGTCCATATTATTTCCAAAAAAAAACTGGACCAGTCAAAATTCCCACCAGTAAATGAATGAGATTCCTTTTCTACCCGCATCCATGCCAGCACTGGTTGTTGTATTTTTTGATGTGCACTAGTCTCTGTGTCATGACATTAAATCCCATTGTTATTTCTATGTTATCTTTTGTTATCTCCCTGATGATTAGTGATGTAGAGCATTTTAATGTGCTTTTGGGCTATTTGTATTTCTTCTTTGAGGAAGTTTCTGTTCATATCTTCTACTCCTTTTTTGATGGGGTTAGATTTTTTTCCTTGTAAAATTCTACCAGTGCCTTATATGTCTTGGATACTTAATCCCTTATCATATGAGTGCTACATAAACAATTTTCCTATTACGTGGGCTGTCTTTGTATCCTGGTCATAGTTTTTTGAGATGAAGGAGCTTCTTAGATTAATGTAGTAAGTCAGGAAATTTACTTATACATGATGGATATGGAGAGAGTATCATGCTGAGTGAAATAAGTAAGAAAGAGAGGGACAGACATATAATATCTCAATTAGTTTTGAGAAATAAAAAAAGTTTGAGAATAACACCCAAAGACAACAGAAAGGAGGACCAGGAGGACGGATTGATGGTAGAAAGCTTGACACAAGTGCTGGGAATTGCTGTTAGGATAGATAAGAGACCTTATGACAATGATAGTTGTAAATAATCACTCTGGACAAGAAATGATGTAAAGTGATATGCAAAGTATGCTTTCGGTAACAGTATTGAAAACCGTAGTAAAATGGGAGTAAAAGGAGATAGAAGAAAAGTATCAGCCATCGAGGCAGGCTGGGGAGTGGTGGGAAGCTGGAGGGAAACTGGAGACACTGGAAATGTAAAGGCATGAAATGTGCACTGATGGGTTCGAGCTCAGTTCATTTATACATAATTTAACTTAGGAGGAATAAAAACAAAACCTGCTTTTACAGCATTGATTAATAAAAATATGTTCAATAAATGGAAGAATAGATGGCTAAGTGAATGAATCATTCAGACAGAGAGAAATCACATTTTCTTATACTCCCACCATCTTTATTTGGGTTGTTTTCTGGAAGAGGAGGGCCGATTTGTTCAGTTCACTTCTTTTTTGTTGTTGCTGATATTCTAGGGACACACCACAGTGTTTCTGGGAACATTTGGTGCCAGGGATAAAATCCAGAGCTACACACATGCAAGACATCTGCTTTACTACCAAATCTCATCTCTGTGCATTTTGGCTTCAACTGAGTTAAATACTTTTGTAGTCTGAAACAAATGAATACCCCCACACATGCATATACACATATGCATTCAAATATTTCTGCCATGTTCAGATGAGTTTTGCAAGTGTCTATTTCTACTAATAGTTGGAATGGCCCTTTGTGTGTATACATAAACAGGTAGAGACCGTTAGAGCACAAAAGTTTTCACATCTTGATCATTTCATTGATTTTGAAACTTCTAGGATTTAGGGGGAAAAAAAAGAAAGGATGGGTGTTGTAACATTGTATGTCTGCCCATTGCCATTGACTGTCCGGGGTGTAGGAAGTGGCCCGAGACCACCAAATGCAGGCAGCAAGAGAGTGCCATGGCTTCGAATTCATTTTTTGAATACACAATTCCCTTGAGCGACACTAGGAGTGACCCCCTAGAACAGAGCTAAGAGAAGCCCCCTAGAACTTCCTCACAAAAACAAAGAATTAAAAAAACAAACAAGCAACAATAAACACTGGGAATTTAGGTTAAATTACTTCTGAAACTCACATATTTTGTTGGAGTTTCTCATTTTGATTCTTCCTGTTCACTACTTTATTTTCTTTGAAGATCAGGAGAACTGGTCTTCAGTAGGAAGTTTGCCACTGGGGTGGGCGATACATTAGGAAATGGAACACTAGGATAATTGTGGAGAGGAAAAGTGCCTGCCACAGAGGCAGGCTGGGGGCAAGAGGGAAACTGGAGACTCTGATGGATGATAATGGAAATTGGTGTAGGGATTGTCATTGTTACATTATATGCCTGAAACTAATAAATATATTAGTAACATTGTTATTCTCATGATGAATAAAAATAGTACTCTGTTCTTCTATTAGTCAATCTCATTCACTGTCTTTTATATTTTAATGGATTTAAACTCTTTCACATGGTCCACGTTATTAAACATTATTTATATACTGGCAGCATTTACAGAAATGTCTTTTGAAAATTCATAGGTTGCAGACCAGATAACACCCTTGTTGTTATTGAAGATTATGATTTTTGGTTTGTCCCATGATATATTATCTGATACAGGTCATGCTATATATAGCAAACCAGAAGAATAAAGATAGACACAGGATGGTCTCAATTATATGTGATGTAGAGAAGAACTGGATGAGGAAATGCAATGTTTAAAAGGGAGTGTTTATATCACCACTGAACCCAGACAACAGAGAGAAGGCAAGAGAAGGAAAGAAATCAAGGGGGAAGAAGAGATAGATAGGCAGCAATAGGGAGCAGGGGTAAAGGGAATTCAAGTACACCAGGGCTGTAAAGGAGTGGTATAATTAAATATCCAAATAACAGATACAACAACTAAAATAAAGCATGTGCCTTTCAAGGGGTGAGCCTGGGCATAGAGAGGAAAGTCAGAGAACATGGAAACCCTGATGAAGGGAAGACACTAGTGGTGGGATTGGTGCTGGAACATAGTATGACTAAAACCCAAATATTAGTAATTTTGAAAATCATCGTGGCTTAATAAAAAGGAAAGATAAGTTCTCAGACTGGAGTGATAGCACAGCAGGTAGGGCGTTTGCCTTGCACGCAGCCAAGATGGCCAATACAGGTTAGATTCCCAGCATCCTATATGGTCCCCCAAGCACCACCAGGAGTGATTCCTGAGTGCATGAGCCAGGAGTAACCCCTGAGCATCGCCGGGTGTTACCCAAAAAGAAAAAAAAAGATAAGAAGTTCTCAAGCTGGAGAATTCCTTGAGGTAGGAAAACTCTTTTTATAAATTCTTGTCATCAGACACAGACACCATTTCATGGGTTTAGCTGCCTAATCTTAATGTTTTAACAACAATTAATCAATTGAAGATGCAGTTATTTTTATTGTTTGATATGAATTTCTCAAAGTTATAATGTCTAGAGTCTCCTTCTCCAGCGCCTGGCTGTCCTCACCAAGGCATCTTGGACGGAGGCGGGTTGAGTTTCCCTCCCTGCCCCAAGCAGAGCCCCGTCAGCTGAAGACCTCTGGAACCAGCCACAGCCATGCTGAGACCACTCTTCACACGTTCGGAAGAGCCTCACACATGAAGGAATAGGCGGAGAAACCCAGGCATGCGGGACCCGGAGCTGAGATCTCCAAGCCTGTTCGGATCGGGACTGGGCCTACTCCACCCAGAACCCCCATCTTCCAGTGGGTAGGCATTACACCCACCAATTGCCCCTGGCACCATGTAATCCCATCAATGGCCAAGGCCAGAGACTATAAAACCTAGCTCCCAAAAGCGCATTTGCAGCCACACAACATCTTAGTATCTAGTTCTTACTCTGGAGAACCTGGCAGGCTACCAAAAGTATCCTGCTCACACGGCAGAGTCTGGAAAACTCTCTGTGGCGAATTCAGTATGCCAAAAACCAGAAGCCATGATGGGTCTCATTCCCCTGATCCTGAAAGAGCCTCCAATGTGGCACTTTCTAAAATCTCAGGGCTAGGATGAAGGAGACGTTACTGGTCCCTGCTCGAGGAAATCGATGAACAACAGGATGACAGTGAAACAGTGATAATGTTTAGAATCACCACTGCATGGTACCAAGTTTTTGAAAAATAATAATCAAATATTCAGTTAAGTATTAATACATAAAAGCTTTAACCTAGTATGGAAAAACTAACTCTTAGAAAAGATAATGTGAATGCAGGGAGACACGGAGAGGGGTGAGTGAGCCTCACCACCCGCCCCAAAAGAGCTCCAGCAACTGAAAACCTCCAACATTCAATTGCCACCATGCTCACTGTCAATCTTCATAGGCTTGGACAGGCCTCATCCATGAGAGAATCTGCTGAAAAACCCAGATCTGAGGGACTTGTGACTGAAATCTCCAGGCTTGCACAAAGTCAGGAATGAGTCACCTCCCCCCAACTCACTGTGCTTCTGGTAGCCTGGCAGTCACACAGCCATGAACTCTGTCACCATGTAATCTCCTTAATAGCATGATTCATAGATTCGCAAATAAAACTTGAAAGAGAAGCTGCCACCGCCAGGCCCCTGGGCAGGGGCACCTCCAGCAGCTCCAGCCACTTCCACAGGGAGCACCCGTCCCTGTAATCGCCACCACCCCCACACACAACAGGTACCTCTGGTGGGCACTCCCCACCCAAACTCAACTCGGGACCCAGAAACCCAGCCACCACCACCGGGCCCCCGGGCAGGGGCACCTCCAGCAGCTTCAGCCACTTCTGGAGGGAGCGCTGGTCCATGTAATCGCCGCATTCTCCACCCCCCCCAACAGGTCTGTGGACTAGCATCTGGACTGGCTGGGGGTGTGATCATTACTGTATGGGCATGGTCTCCAGTGCAAGTGGGCGTGGCCTCCCAAAGTGGGCGTGGCCTTCTCTGGGGCTGGCGGCTGTAGTTATATTTCCCACCCCCAGCACTCTGGACCCTCACCCCAGCCCTTGCCATTTAATTCTGTGGGAAAAAATTCTGGCCACCTAAACTACAATATAATAATAATCCACTGGCCTACTCCAATTCTAACAGAAGACCAATATGCAATAGAACCTGTATAAACCCAATACTGAAAGAACTCCTCCTACAAACCTTCACTAGATGTCCGTCATAAGCCAGAGAAAAAATGCCAGAAAAGATGCTCAGACCCTAGAAAGAGAGAAGGGTGTCCACCATCAACCGGCCTAATCCAGAATCCTTTCCCAAAATAAGAGTGAACAGTGTAGTGAATTCCAGGGTTTTACCACTAGACAAACAAAACAACATGAAGAAACAACGCAAGTCACCACTAGAAGATGAAGACGAAGAAAAGATTTCCGAAACCTCAACTGGGGTCACCTACAAATATGCTATCTCCGATAAAGAACTCCGGGACGAAATGCAAAGGATGTTCAAGGACCTACTCAAAGAATCAATGGAAGAGATAGCCAGAAAACTAAAAGAAGAAATGAAAGAAATAATAGAAAGGTTAGTCGAGAAAATACAGGGAGAAATGAGAGCAGAAACAAAAAAGCTACAAAAAGAAGTGTCACAGATAAAGGACTCAGTAGATGGAATTAAAAACTCAGTAAGTGCCCCTTAGCAATAGAATAAGTGCAGCTGAAGAGAGGATCAGTGAGCTTGAAGATGAGCAACAGAAATCTCATAGGGAAAAACAAGCAATGGCAAAAGATCTCAAAATGGCACTTAGGAGAATCAGAGACCAAGGAGATGACGCCAAGAGGAACAATATTAGAATCACTGGAGTACCAGAAGGGCAGGGAGGCAACCCCAATGAAAAAGCCACAGTCAAAAATAATTGCTGAAAAGTTTCCAGAGTTAAACAATGCAGAAATACAGATCCAAGGAGCCAGAAGGGTGCCAGCAAAAAGAGACCCTAATAAAAAAAACTCCAAGCCATATCATATTCAGAATGATGGATGCTGTGGACAGAGACACAATACTACAAGCAGCAAGGTCAAAGAAGGAAATCACATTCAAAGGAACACCACTTAGATTTACAGCAGACCTATCAGAGGAAACCCTCCAAGCCCGAAGGCAATGGTGGGATATAGTGAAAAAACTCAATGAAATGAACGCCTCACCAAGAATGTTTTATCCAGCTAAACTCTCACTAAAACTCGGTGGAACTATACACCATTTTGTAGATAAACAACAGCTCAGGAACTTCATACACCCAAAACCAAAACAAAAGAAGGGTTAAAGGGGCTCCTGTAGGATAAGAAGGAAAACACTTAGAAACACAACCAACCCCTACAAAAACATGGCACAAAATCCCATGACAATAATATCTCTTAATGTCAATGGCCTAAGTGCACCAATCAAGAGACACAGAGTGGCAAAATGGATCCAGAAACAGAAACCAACATTCTACTGTCTACAAGAAACTCATCTCAACAGTCAGAGCAAACACAGACTCAAAGTAAAAGGATAAAAAAAAAATCCAGCAAGCAAACAACTCCCTCAAAAAAAGCTGGAGTGGCCATACTAGTATCCGACAACATTAATTTCACGTTCAAAAATATTAGAAGGGACACCGAAGGCCACATTCTCTTCATCAAGGGATACATACAACAGGAAGAAAACACACTCTTAAATGTAGACACACATAATGAGGGAACATCTAAATGCTTAAAACAACTGCTAACAGATTTTAAGGAGGACATTGCTAGCAACACAATAGTAGCTGGAAACTTCAACATCGCCCTATCACCTCTGGATAGATCAACAGGAACAAAACTCAGCAATGAAACATTGGCTTTGAAAGAAGAAATAGAATAGAAAGGACTAATAGACCTGTACAGGGCTTTACACCTACCCAAAGAAAGAATACATATTCTTCTCCAGTGTGCATGGAACATTTTCCAAAATAAACTATGTGCTAGGCCACAAAACATACCTCAGAGAATCAGGTAGATAGAAATACTACCAACAATCTTTTGAGACCACGATGCACTGAGAATAGAAATGAATCTCACACAGACACAGAGAACCAAATCAAACACCTGGAAATTAAACAACTCAATGCAGAGAAATGAATGGATCAGGAAGGAAGTCAAGGACGAAATCAAAAGATACCTGGAAACAAATGATAATGAAGACATGAGCTACCAGAACTGATGAGATGCAGCAAAAGCCATATTAAGGGGAAAATTTATAGCTCTGCAAGCATATCTCAAGATGGAAGAAAGGATGCACATAAACAACTTGACTTCACAGCTCAAGATCTTAGAAAAGGATCAACAGAAGGAGCCCAAAGTAGGCAGAAGGAAAGAGATCATAAAACTTAGAGCAGAAATGAATGACAAGGAAACCAAAGAAACAATCTGAAAGATCAATGACCTAAGAGTTGGTTCTTCGAGAAAATAAATAAGATAGATAAACCACTAGCAACACTCACAAAGAAACACAGAGAGAGAGAGAACCCTAATAAACTGAATAAGAAATGAGAATGGGAATATCACAACAGAAATCAAAGAAATTCAAAAGATTATCAGAGGCTACTTTGAAAGTCTGTATGCCATGAAACAAGAGAACCTAGAAGAAATGGATAAATTCCTGGATTCCTATTATCTACCGAAGCTGAATCAAGAAGATATAGAGTACCTGAATAGACCTATTAACATCAAGGAAATTGAAACTGTAATCAAAAGTCTTCCCAAAAACAAAAACCCAGGTCCAGATGAATTCACTAGCGAATTTTTCCAAACATTTAAAGAAGACCTATTGCCAGTTCTTCTCAAGCTTTTCCAGGAAATTGAAAAAAAAAAAAAAAGAAATCATCCCAAACAGTTTCTATGAAGCCCATATCTTCCTAATACCAAAAGAAACAAACACACCACAAAAAATAAAACTACAGGCCTATATCCCTGATGAACATGGATGCAAAGATTCTTAACAAAATATTAGCAAATAGAATTCAACAACTCATCAAAAAGTTCATACACCATGACCAAGTGCTATTCATCCCGGGGATGCAAGGATGGTTTAACATTCAGAAATCAATCAACATGATCTATCATATCAACAAAAGAAAAGATAAAAATCATATGATCATATCAATGGATGCAGAGAAAGCATATGAAAAGATCCAGCACCCGTTTATGATGAAAATCCTTGCCAAAGTGGGGATAGAGGGTACTTTCCTCAATATAGTGAAAGCCATCTATCACAAGCCTACAGCAAGCATCATCCTCAATGGGAAAAACTAAGAGCCTTCCCCTTAAGATGAGGGACTAGACAAGGATGCCCACTCTCTCCACCACTGTTCAATATAGTACTGGAAGTACTGCAATAGCGATTAGACAAGAAAAAGATATTAAGGACATCCAAGTAGTAAAGAAAGAAATCAAGCTCTCACTATTCGCAGATGATATGATACTATACTTAGAGAACCCTAGAACCTCTACCAAGAAACTCCTAGAAACAATAGATCTGTATAGCAAAGTCGCAGGCTATAAAATCAATACCCAAAAACCCATGCCTTTTCTATATGCAACTAGTGAGAGAGAAGAAAACGACATGAAGAAAACAATCCCGTTCACAATTGTGCCCCAGAAATTCAACTACCTAGGAATTAGCTTAACTAAATAAGTAAAGGACCTGTACAAAGAAAACTACAAAAAGCTGCTTCAGGAAATAAAAGAGGACACAAGGAAATGGAAAAATATCCCCTGTCCATGGATCAGGAGAAATAACATTGTCAAAATGGCAATACTTCCCAAAGCACTGTACAAATTCAATGCGATCCCTATAAGGATACCCATGACATTCTTCAAAGAAATGGAGCAAGCACTCCTGAAATTTATATGGAACAATAAGCACCTACGAATAGCTAAAGCAGTTCTTGGGTAAAAGAAACTGGGAGGAATCAACCTCCCTAACTTCAAACTCTACTACAAAGCAGTAATAATGCATGGTACTGGAACAAAAGCAGAACAGCAGACCAATGGAACAGAGTTTAATATACTGACATCTCCACCCAAACATATGATCACCTAATCTTTGACAAAGGAGCAAGAAATATGAAGTGGAGTAAGGAAAACCTTTTTAACAAATGGTGCTGGCAAAACTGGACGGATACATGCAAAAAATGGGCTCAGATCTCTGCCTAACATCATGTACAAAAGTAAGATCAAAATGGATTAAAGACCTCAACATCAGACCGGAATCCATAAGGTACATTGAAGACAAAGTCGGCAAAACCCTCCATGCCATTGAAGCTAATGGTGTCTTCAAAGATGTCACACCACTGGCTAAGCAGGTGAAAACAGAGATAGACAGATGGGACTATCTTAAACTAAGAAGCTTCTGTACCTCAAAAGAAACAAAGACAGTCCACAGAATAAGAAAGGATATTCACTGAATACACATCCGACAAGGGGTTGATATCAAGGATATACAAAGTACTGGTTGAACTCCACAAGAAGAAAACATCCAACCCTATCAGAAAATGGGGCGACAAAATGAACAGAAAATTCCTCAAAGAAGAAATCCGAATGGCTAAAAGACACATGAGAAAATGCTCTACATCATTAATCATCAGGGAGATGCAGATCAAAACAACAATGAGATATCATTTCACACCACAGAGACTGGCCTACATCCAAAAGAACAAAAGTAACCAGTGTTGGTGCAGATGTGGCGAGAAAGGGACCCTCATTCACTGCTGGTGAGAATGCTGACTGGTTCAGCCCTTATGGAAAACAGTATGGATGATTCTCAAAAAACTAGAAATTGAGCTCCCATTTGACCCAGCAATTCCACTCCTGGGAATATACCCCGGAGAGGCAAAAAAGTATAGTTGAAGTGACATCTGCAGTTGCCTGTTCATTGCAGCACTGTTTACAATAGCTAGAATCTGGAAAAACCTGAGTGCCCGAGAACACATGACTGGTTAAAGAAACTTTGGTACATCTACACAATGGAATACTATGTAGCTGTCAGAAAGGATGAAGTCATGAAATTTACATACAAGTATTACTACATAGAAAGTATCATGAAATGAGTCAGAAAGAGAGGGATAGACATAAAAAGATTGCATTCATCTGGGGAACATAAAGTAACAAAATAGGAGACTAACACACAAGAATAGCCGAAATAAATGACAGGAGGTTTACTCCATGGCTTGGAGGCCAGCTTCATACTCTAGGGTTAAAGGCAGCCCAGAAGTAGAAGGGAGCACCAAATGGGGGGTATTGGAAGGATTACCCCAGGATGGGAGAAGCATGCTGAGACTAGACGCTAGACCGAACATGTCACTCGATGCCTCTTTTGTAGGCCACAGCACCCAAAACGAGAGAGAGAACAAAAGGTAGTTCCATGCCACAGAGGAAGGGTGGGATGGGGTGATAAGGGGGGTTGGAGGGGTACTGGTATCAGTGGTGGTGGAAAATGGGCACTAGTGGAGGGGTGGGTACTCGATCATTGTACAACGGAAAACCAAGCACAAAAATTTGTAAGTCTACAACTGTACCTCATGGTGTTTCACTAACAAAAAAAAACTTGAAAGAGGAAGAGAGCAACATGCTGCAAAAATTCCTCTGGATCCCAAAGTCACTATCCAGTTAACCTTTTCATTCTAGTTCTATCACCCTATTTAAAATCTTAGAACTCCTGGAGTGCACATCTCATACTCTATACAAAGGCTTAATGGCTCCAGGGTGATACAACAATCTTCACACACTTTATTCTAAGGAAATGTTTTGGAGCATCTTTAGAGGGTTATTACTAAAAAGCAACACAAAATAAATTATTTAGGTTCTGCTTTGGGGGAAGATTTTGTATATTGGGGTGGAATTATTTGAAATATAGTCGTGGGAAGGTGTAATGGTGGTGGGCTTTGTGTAAGAATATTGAATGTCAGGGCTGGAGTGATAGCACAGCCCGTAGTCCATTTGCCTTGCACACCGTCAACCTGGGTTCAATTCCCAGCATCCCAAATGGTCCCCTGAGCACCGCCAGGAGTAATTCCTGAGTGCAGAGCCAGGAGTAACATCTTTGCATCGCCAGAAGTGACCCAAAAAGCAAAAAAAAAGTAAAAATAACAATATTGAATATAATCAAGTATTGTGAAGAACTTTATGAAAATAAAATTAAATTTAAAAAGAAAAGTTAATATGGAGATTATGTACTGACACCTAGTTTTTCTATGAGAGGATAATATATATTCCTTGTTCTCATTAACATTAAGTTCAAAATCACAAATAACTTGTCAAGAGAAAATGGAAATTCCTTGATATAACAGGGAACTAAGCTGCAATTCTACTTCCAAGTATTCAAATACTTTTCTTAGCATTAGCCCAAATATAACAAACTAGGAGCACAAAATTCAAACTCTAGAGGCCAGGTATTATGGGTACATCAATATAGAATAAGATCTGCTGCTCTGCGTTTGTTCCAGTACCATGCTGTTTTAATTATTACCGCTTTGTTTGAGGTTGGGGAAGGTGATGAATCCCATCTTCTTCTTCCTCAGTATTGCATTAGCTGTTCATGGGTTTTGTTGTTCCATATGAATTTCAGGAGTGTTTGATTCAGTTCTTTGAAGAATTTCATGGATATCCTTAAAGGGATCGCATTCAATCTGTATAATGCTTTTGGGAATATTGCCATTTTGACAATGTTATTTCTCCCAATCCATTAGTAGAGGATATATTTCCATTTCTTCGTGTCCTATTTTATTTCATGAAGTAGAATTTTGTAGTTTTCTTTGTACAGGTCCTTTACCTCCTTAGTTAAGCGGATTCCAAGGTACTCGATTTTTTGATGCATGAGTATGAACGGATTGCTTTTTTTCATGTCACTTTCTTCTCTCTCATTATTTACGTATAAGAAAGTCATGGACTTTTTGGTATTGATTTCATAGCCTACAACTTTACTATTCAGATCTATTTGTTTCTAGGAGTTTCTTGGTAGAGGCTTTGGGGTCCTCTAAATATAGTTTCATATCATCTGCAAATAGTGAGAGCTTCATTTCGTCCTTTCCTATCTGGATGCCCTTAATATCTTTTTCTTAAAGAAAGTACGTCCAGTACTATATTGAATAGAAGTGGGCATTCTGGGCTTGTTACTGATCTTAGAGAGAAGGCTCTTAGTTTTTCCCCATTGAGGAACAGGGTTGAATACCCGTATACAAACCCTCAAATATATGATCATCTAATCTTTGATTAGGGAGCAAGAAATGTGAAGTGGAGCAAGGAAAGCCTCTTTAAAAAATGGTGCTGGCAAAACTAGACAGCTATGTACCAAAAATGGGCTCAGAACTCTACCTAACATCATGCACAAAAGTCAGATCAAAATGGATTAAAGACCTCAACATCAGATCAGAATCCATAAGGTACAATGAAGACAAGGTTGGCAAAACCTTCCACGATATTGAAGCTAAAAGTATCTTCAAAGATGACTCACCACTGAACAGCAAGTGGAAACAAATAAACAAATGGGACTATCTTAAACTAAGAAGCTTCTGTACCTCAAAATAAACAGTGACCAGAATACAAAGACAATCTATAGAATGGAAAAGGATATTCACCCAATCCCTATTTGATTGGCTGGAGAGATAGCACAGCAGGTAGGACGTTTGCCTTGCACGCAGCCAACATGGCCAACCCGAGTTCGATTCCTCTGCCCCTCTCAGAGAGCCCGGCAAGCTACCTAGAGTATCTTGCCCACATGGCAAAGCCTGGCAAGCTACCCGTGACGTATTTGATATGCCAAACACAGTAACAACAAGTCTCACGATTGAGACATTACTGGGCCTGCTCGAGCAAATCGATGAACAACGGGAGGACAGCAACAGTGACAGTGACTTATTTGATAAATGGTTGATATCAAGGATATACAAGGCAATGGCTGAACTCCACTTAATCACTTAATCACTTAACTTCCAGTTAGTCGTCGATTTGCTCGAGCAGGCGCCAGTAACGTCTCCATTTGTCCCTGTCACGTGCTAGTGTAGTCCAATGGCATCTGTTCACTCCGGGAACATGAAGGGCCTCAAACCGATCATTCATGATCTTGACGAAGAAGCCTGACCATCTGGTAGGTGGGTGGCCACGCGGTCTTTTGACATCCCGTGGAATCCAGTCGGTAACAGCTCTAGTCCAACGGTCGTCTTTAAATCTCATTACGTGACCAGCCCATCTGATTTTCGACACCTTGGCAAATGAGACAGCGTCCCTGATTCTTGATCATCGACGGATGTCAGAACTCCGGATTCTTTCTCTCATTTGAGTGAAACGTGATATTCCAAGCATAGCTCTTTCTATTCTTCTTTGGGATACCTGAATAGCGTTCTCATCTTGTTTGCATAGAGCCCAGGTCTCCGAGGCATATGTTAATGCAGGAAGAACAGTGGAATCAAAGAGATGTGCCCGGAGCCGGAGGTTCTTCGTCCTCTTAGCTATTTCTTCGACATTCTTGAAGGCATTCCAAGCCGCTCTCTTCCTCCTGTGCAGCTCGGGTGCCAGGTCATTTGTCATGTTGACCTCTCGACCTAGGTACACATAGCTTTTACATTAGGAGATGGTCGTTCCATTGAGAGCGAATGGGGCATCAGGAACGAGGCTATTTCTCATAAACATTGTCTTCGTAAGATTCAGCTGTAGTCCTACCTTTCCACACTCACGGTCAAAGTCGGCCAGCATTTGTGCCGCTTGGCTGATGTTTGGTGTTATTAAAACAATGTCATCAGCAAACCGGAGGTGGTGTAGTTGCCGACCATCTATCTTCACTCCCATTCCTTCCCATTCCAGTCGTCGCATGATGTTCTCGAGGGTGGCACTGAAGAGTTTCGGTGAAATGGTATCACCCTACCGCACCCCTCTCTTGACATCAACGATCACTTCTTTGTAGAATGGTGAGATCCTGGTAGTGAATCCACACTACAGCTCATGGAGGATCCTGATGTATTGGGCTTGAATGCCCTGATTTGCTAGGGCTTCAATGACCGCTTCCGTCTCAACAGAATCAAAGACCTTCTTTAAATCAATGAACGTTAAACAGAGCGGCATCTTGAACTCCCGAGAAACCTCAATGAGCTTGGTTATCGTGTGGATATGGTCGATGGTGCTGAATCCTTTGCGGAACCCTGCTTGCTGAACTCCACAAGAAGGAAATTTCCAACCCCATCAGAAGATGGGGCGATGAAATGAACAGAAACTTTCTCAAAGAAGAAATCTGAATGGCACATGAGAAAATGCTCTTCATCACTAATCATCAGGGGCATGCAGATCAAAACATCAATGAGATATCATCTCACACCAGAGAGACTGGCCCACATCCAAAAGAACAAAAGCAACCTGTGCTGGTGCGAATGTGGGGAGAAAGGAACTCTGTTTCACTGTTGGTGGGAATGCTGACTTGTTCACCCCTTTTGGAAAACAGTATGGACGTCTCTCAAAAATTAGAAATTGAGGTCCTATTCGACCCAGCAATTCCAGTTTTGGGAATATAACCTGGACGTGCAAAAAAGAATAGTAGAAATGACATCTGCATTTGTATGTTCATTACAGCACTGTAGCACTGTAGCACTGTACTCCTGTTGTTCATCAATTTGCTCGAACAGGCACCAGTAACGTCTCCATTGTGAGACTTGTTGTTACTGTTTTTTTGGCATATCGAATATGTCATGGGTAGCTTGCCAGGCTTTGCTGTGCAGGCGGGATACTCTCAGTAGCTTTCTGGGCTCTCTGAGAGGGATGGAGCAATCAAACCCAGGTCAGTCACATGCAAGGCAAAACCCTACCTCCTGTGCTATCGCTCCACCCCAACTAACAAATGTAGGGGTTTTAAAACTAAATATAGTTTATATTTTCATTAGGTGATAGTAAATGAAACATGTTATAAACCATAAAAATCATTGAATCCTACCATGAAATATTGGTTTGAAATGTAGATAATCTTTAAAACATGTTTATTGTCAGAATAATAACAACAATCAGCAAGCAAAATAAATGATAAATTATTCATACCAGACAAAACTGTGAAATACATCTTCCTGCTAAAGAACCACAGAACATATTCGAATTTATAACTATATGCCATACTAGAATTGAAATACTTTGAAAGCCACAAAATGCTCTTGCTAAATGTAAAAGTGTGTTGTGTGGGGGTTTGGTAAGTTGGTGGTAGCAAATATGTGATCTTACCACTACCTACTAAAGTTTAATTGTCAATTAAAAAATAGTATTAGCACTGGCAGTTAAAAGCAAACTCTTTGAATCTGCTCATTAATTCATTGCTCTGTCCAAGTTTGCAGAGTACATAAAATAGTGATAAACTTTCATGAATATAATTGCTCTGAACCCTTTGTTTTGAGAGGACACTGCATGCCAAATTCAATACTTTAACCTTCAGGAATCAGGACAACTTTCTACACAGTTTGACTCAGTATAGTTTCCTCATTCTCTATTTAATTACTTATATATAGTCCATTTTGCATCCTAATTTCTTAGATTTAGGAAAAAATCAGGAAGAGAAGATTTTGGCAGATGGACCAGACATGATGGTTCACTTTTGTGGCATCCTCAGTTAAGAGGAGTGTAGGAAGTGGGCAAAGTACTAAAGAGAAAATGTCTGCAGAAGTTTTCAGAGAGATGCAACAGAAAAGACTGGTGCCAGGAAAAGGGAGCGTAACATTTATTGAACTAAATATCTAAGCTACAGGTACTCAACTTCCCTCCTGAATTTTATACACAGTTTGAGCTTGTATAGGCTTGTATAGCATTAGGTAAAAATTAGACAATAAAGAGAGAGAAGATGAGGACAACTAGGAGAATTGAAAATAGGTAGTTGGAAGGAAAAAAACTAAGTAGGCTAAGAAGTGACTCCTTAGAAAATGATATCTGCTCAGTTCTCTCTCTGCTCAATCCTCTGGTTCTCTAGTGTTTGGCTGAATAGTGTTGGATGAAAAGTAGATTTGGGGTGACAAACATAATTTAATATATTCAGATATTGACTATAAGGTTGTTGGGCCAGAGACATTGTATAAGAGTTAAGGTTCTTGTCATACATGCAATTGACCAATTTAATCTATGGCACTGCATTGTCTCCTAAGCACTGCAGGGAATGGCAGAGCAACAGTTTTATACTGAGAACTATGTAATATTACAAACCAATTTTACTTCTATAAAATGAGACTTTACGTGCTGAAAAGACACCCGGGTGGTTAAGATACTTGCCTTGCATCACTATTCAATCCCAGACACTGCATTATTTGCCTAATCTCCATCAGAAGAATAGAGCCAGGGGTAAGCTCTGAACACTGCGGGGTATGACCCCGAAAATAAAACCAAAAATAACTCAAAACAAATAAAAAAGATTTAATTATAAAATTAAGTATAAAATTATGACTAAATGTTGTGTTTTTATAAAAAATGAAACATCTACCCTCTTAAAATTCTCAATTTTTCTTAAAACGGTCAATTTAAGGAAAAATTGACAACTGAGGTTTTTTGATAAAACCTTATAGTTGGTCTTTTGGAGACTTTGGCTTTATTTACTATATCACATTCACACAAAATATCTTAACCTTTTATTTAAAAATGATATGTATATTCATACATAGACATATGCACAAACACATCACAATGTAATTTAAATACATCATACTGTAATTAAATACTAGTATTTAATTTTTCTGAATTCAATACCTAATGCAATTCAATACCTGAAAATACCTAATGCATTTCCTTCATTCATTAACATTTTATAAATTAACTTTTTAATGAGTTTCATTTAAAATTCCCTTATATAATTGAAAAAGTACCATACCCAGGAACATTTGTAAAATTATTCTGAAGTTGGAATTCTGTAGATTTTTTAACACAGAAATTATAATTGGGCACATTCTGGACTTAATATATCATAACCAAAAAAAGGTGATTTTATGGTATTTATGGTTTATTTCGTTTATTTTTGCTACTTTTATTGAGGCACCATGATTTACAAAGTTATTCATAGTTGCATCCCAGACATACCATTTTCCAACATCAGTACCATCACAAGTGTGGTTCCAGAAAAGGGTTAAGGTATATCACACACTACTGATTCCTGACCCTAACTACCTCCATGAGTGCCCTCCCAAATTCATCTCAAAATAAAATTAAATGAACTTTTAAAAATGCATGGATAGTATTATGCTGAGCGAAATGAGTCAGAAGGAGAGAAACAGGTATAGAATGATTGCATCATATATATATATATATGTAACACTGCAGCACTGTTCTCCCATTGTTCATTGATTTTCTCGAGCAGGCACCAATAATGTCACCATTGTGAGACTTGTTACTGTTTTTTGGCATAACAAATATGTTACGGGTAGCTTGCCAGGCTTTGCCGTACGGGCAGAATACTCTCGATAGCATGCCCGGCTCTCCAAGAGGGGTGGAGGAATCGAACCCGGGTCAGCCACGTGCAAAGCAAATGCCCTACCCACTATGCTATCGCTCCGGCTCATATATATGTATATATACATATATATATAATAAAACTAATATCCACGACCAGGGTAAACAGAGGCCAGGAGGAATGGTCAATGGTTGGAAGCCTGCCATAAGAGTGTGTGTGAGGACAAGGGCAGTTAAGATAGAAAAAAGATACTTTCCATGTAGTACCACCTGTATGTAAATTTCATGACTTCATCTTTTCTAACAGCTACATAGTACTCCATTGTGTAAATGTACCAACGTTTCTTTAACTAGTCATCTGTTCTCGGGCACTCGGGTTTTTTCCAGATTCTGGCTATTGTAAAGAGTGCTGCAATGAACAAACAATTGCAGATAGTAGACTATAGACCAAACATGATTGCCTCCCAATGCCTCTTTTGCAAACCACAACACCCAAAAGGAGAGAGAGAACAAAAGGGAACGCCCTGCCACAGAGGCGGGGGATGGGGAGGGGGGGATGGGGGGGAGGGATACTGGGATCCGTGGTGGTGGGAAATGGGTACTGGTGGAGGGATGGGTATTTGATCATTGTATAATTGAAACCCAAGCACAAAAATTTGTAAGTCTACAACTGTACCTCATGATGTCTCACTAATAAAAATTTTTTAAAAAGATAGAAAAAAGACCAACATGACAATAATAGCTGGAAGTGATCATTTTGGACAAGAACTGAGTATTGCAAGTAGGTAAAGGGATATACCTAATTACCTTTTATTGTATGTATTGTAAACCATAAGGCCCAAAAGAAAAGTGAGATAGAGACACAGGGAGAGATAGAGAGAGAGAAAGAGAGAGAGAGGAAAAGTTCCTCCTGTAGTGGTATGCAAGGGAAGGGGAGTGAGAGTGAAACTGGGACCATTGGTGGTGGGAAAAGTACATTGGTGGAAGAATAGGTGTTGGAACATTGTATGACTGAAATCCAATCATGAACAGCCTTGTAAATGTGTATATAACTGTGATTCAATAGAAATTTTTTTTTAAAAAATCAAAAACTTTTTTTAAAAAAAGTAAATGTTGCCATTTCTGGTACCTGAGAACATGTTGACCTTTATCTTTAATTCAGCACTATTCTTAAATTACATTGAAGAGGATCTCACAAGTCTTCTGCTTTAGAGAATTTGTAGTATTCAGAGTAAGTGTGTGTGTGTGTGTGTGTGTGTGTGTGTATATATATGTACGTATATATATGTTCTCTAATAGAGAACGAATTTTCAACTATACAAAACCAAACAAACCACCTGTCTTCTTATCCATATATTTTTGGCACTGGTGACTTCTTTTATTCTTTGATATGTGTTTTTGTGTTAATTTTATTTTTTTATTATTATTTCGGGGATAAACCCAACTATGGTCAGGGAATAACCCTTGCTCTGCACTCAGAAATTACTTCTAGCAGAGGACCAAAGGGATGCTAGGCATCGAATCCAGGTCAGTGACCTGCAATGCAAGTACTCGACTTGCTGTATATCATTGTGGCCCTAATTTTATTATTTATTTATTTATTTATTTTAATTTTTAAAATTAATTTTATTGAATCACCGTGAGATTGTTATAACATGTTAATTTTATTATCTTTATTATTAATTTATTGGTATATTGAATACACCACAGGTAGCTTGCCAGGCTCTGCCATGCAGGCCGGATACTCTCGGTAGCTTGCTGGGCTCTCCGAGAGGGACGGAGGTATCGAACACACATCGGCCATGTACAAGGCAAACGCCCTACCCGCTCTGCGATAAATATGCCAAGAACAGTAACAAGTCTCACAATGGAGACATTACTAGTGCTCACTTGAGCAAATCGATGAACAACGGGAGGTCTTGCCACAGTGCTACATAAATTTATTGATGCAACATTTGTTTACAAAATGATAAAAGTTTATATGTTTTTTATATGTTTTACAGGTATAACATTACATCTTCTAATATTCCCCAAGGCTACCTTTGCTATGAATTCTAATTGGATTTTACCTGGAAAATATATGATGGTAAGGAAAAGTATTGAAATAGATCAATGTAATTTACCACGTTTTTTTATAGTCTACTGATAAGCACATCTCTCATTTGTTGTCTCTAACCATTTATTTAACCTGCCAAAGTTTATTTTGTTTGTACAAGATATTTTTCTCCTTTACATGTTCTTTAAACTTAGTTTATCTGTAAAAAAAGGGTTTCAGTGTTTACCTGGCTTTGATCAGTCTGAGATCCCACAGCAGTATCAAAGGCATATGGAGAAGTAGTATCATGATGAGATTGGATCCCTGAAAAACTTTGCTGTCTGAAACATTAAGTTGATAAACAAGACAAAAGATTTTATTAATAGGTTTAAATAATTTTTCACTTAATCCTAATGTAAAATGAATGCGCCCATCAGGCTACATAACAATAAAGCAATAAGGTAAAGGTAAAGGCCCTCCCGTTGATCGTCGATTTGCTCGAGCGGGCCCAGTAACGTCTCCATTGGAGACTTTGTTGTTACTGTGTCTGGCATATCGAATACTCTCGGTAGCTTGCCGGGCTCTCTGAGAGGGGTGGAGGAATCGAACTCGGGTCGGCCATGTTGGCCACTTGCAAGGCAAACGCCCTACCCGCTGTGCTATCGCTCCAGCCCAACAATAAAGCAATAATAATGTCTATTGTTTGTTAGATAGTTTACATGTTCAAAGCCCTTTACTTAGTGTTATCTGATTTTTCCCAATACTTTATTATAAAATTTTTCAATCTACAGAAAAATTGAAAGAACTTTATGGCAAAGGCCTTGTATTTACTACCTTTATTTATCTTAAATATTACATTATATTCGTGTTAATATACATCTATGCATCTATCTGTTAAACCATTAAAAAATCTGACTTGGACATAATTGAGAAACCACTTCAGACCTTAGTATAATTTATAAAAATTATATCACTTATTTGAATATTTTCCCAAACATAAAATATCAACTCCATTTTACAGATGAGAAACCTTAGGTGCATAAATTTTAAAGATATTTCTCAGGGATCACCAATCAAGGTAGGGATTCAGTCCCAGTCTGTCTGGCTCCATATCTGTATATATCTTCAATTATAATCACAAACCTCCCAGATTATAAATGGAACCATTTTATCAACTCAAAATTCAGGGAAGATGGTTATGGGAGTTAGAACAAAATTGAATCTGTAGGGGTTTATATTAGATTAGTTACTTATTCCAAAAACCCATAAGTAAGGCAAAATGCTTAAGAACACTACTATCATCCTGAATTTTGGCCAAGGTCGTTGCTTTACTTTTGCTTCTCAGTGTGATTTTTTATTATTTCATTAAGCTCTCAAAACTACAAGAAAATAGGAAATTTAAGGGACTGAGTGATTAAATGCCACAGCCAATTAATGGAAGATAGAAGATTGTTCCATGAATATGGCATCCAAGAAAGCTTTAGAGTAGGGAAAATACAGGGAATTTTTAAACAGTGACTTGCTTACCAGTATGACTTCAAATTGTAATAATTCTTTAAAAATCTTAGATCTCTATGTTAAATCAACTGGTACTATTGAATTCTCCACATTTGCTTCAACTTACAAATTAATGCTTATTAACACTGATTTTATGCATATATACATACATGCCATATGGCAATTTAGAGAATAGAATGACGGTATACATAGATTGTCATTTTTAAATGACAAATTTTGGAGAATTTCTCACCTCTTTGAGATATTGTTCAAAATATTGATTTTGTTGCATTTTTCAAGCCTATTTCTTATAGGTATGAAGTACACAGTACAATCTACTTCCCGTTTTAATGTAACATTTCAAACTATTACACCACACAGAGAATAACAATACTTTATCACTGGGTAATGAAACTTCTAATGAGTCTCTAATTTGAATTAACTGATGTACAATTATTGATATTTTATCCAGTGGTATATATCCCTTAATATTTCTTTCACTCAGAGTCAGTAAAAATATAAAGGGTGTTTACCAACTTTTATAAAAAGAAATTACAGGAATAGAGCAGTGTTTTGCACATTTTAAAGAACCAAATTTCCCCACCACTACAAGTTGTATTCCATTAGTCCAATTTGGGGTAGAATTTGAACCAGAAAGTCACATTTCCTTGGTACAGATTTTGTTCTGTAATCTCAACAAATTTATCTGATCCCATTGCGCCTCAATAAACTTCTGTATTTTATTGGGTTGTCATGGGGATTAAATGAGTTGATAACTTTGTGGCATTTATAGTTCTTTCAATTATATATAATAAAATTTCAATTAATAATTGCTGCCATGCTGACCATTTTAATGAGGAGAATAAGCCAGACTATAATAATTTATACTTTATAGTTGAGGAGATTGAAAGTGAGATGAAGAGAATTTTATAACACAGTGTCAGATTACAATCAAGCCTATGATATTTCTCTAACCATTTTTTCTATTTTTTCTGGAGATTTAGCATATATAGAAGATACTGTAGAAAAGTCCCCTGCCTCCAGTCTTAGCCGGTATAACACAGTTCATATTCTGCTTATTCATTTCTTCTCTAGTATTGCTTTGATATAAATAAGACATTAAATTTGGACAACTATTTAGTGAATTGTACTTGACTGTTTTCTGAGGAAAGAACATTCCAGATTTTGCTATACCCGAATCCTAAACAAAATATATTTGTCTGTGTGAGCTTTCATTTGATTTTACTTAATTGTGATGAGTACTAAATAGCAAATTAGCTGTATGTATGATATATGGTATTCATTGTTTTTTCACTAGTTTGTTGCTCCCTGAATATATCATCATTCTCAGAGGTACTAATAAATTTCTTACCGGTAATCATTTCTATTCTTCTTTAAATTCTTTTTATAACAGTAGACAATCTGAATCGTTAAACCAAATATTAAAGCCAATCCCAGTCCTGGTAATGCTGCTACTAAAATCAGGTCCAGAGTACTCCAGAGTTGTTCACATTTGGCCCCCATATACCAGTAGTTTCCCCACCGACCTCTGAAATTTGGACATCTAGATAGAGAGATAATAGAAATGAAGTTAACAAATTGAGGAAAGAAAAACAAATTGTCTAATATGTGCCTTAAGGGAAAAGAAAAATAGAAAAATGTTTGCCATAAATGCAGGGTGGGGGGTGGAAGAGGAACTAGGGACCTTGGTGGGGGAAAAGGGATACTAGTGGCAGGATTTGTGTTGACCACTGTACACCTAAAATGCAACCATGAATAGCTGTATAACTTGGTAAGTCATGGTGATTCAATAAATTAAAATAAAATATTTCATTAACCTATTCAATAACACTAATTGGGTGATTTTTCTATGACCAAGTATTATCCTGGACATCTGAGATAACCACTAAAGAAAAATTCCATATTCTCATATAACTTTTAAAAATATAGCAGATACGACCAGAGAGATAGTACAAGTAGGGTGATTGCATGCAGCTGACACAAATTTGATCCCTGCCATCCCTTACGATTCCCCAAGCACTGCCAGGAGTAATTCCTGAGTGTGGAGCCAGGAACAACCCTTGAGCATTATTGAATGAGTGACATAAAAACAACAAAAAGAACAAAAAGCAAACAAATAAAAATACAGCAGAGTGTAAATGGATACTTTGGTCGAGGATGTGATGGTGGAATGTTGTGTGTATGAAACACTATTATTAATAGTATCATAAATCAGTGCTTCAAACAAAAAATTATTTTGTCATTTTCTTGAGGAGGAGCCAGGTTGTTAGCTCAAAAACAATGAGTGCTAGAGAAAATATGACAAAGTGGAGGAGGTTAAAGGAGACCAGTAATGTGGTTTTCAGAATGATAGGTTAGGTAACAGGGATAGAATAAGTATGAAAGGAAGACTTTATTGGGAAGGTGATATTTGAAAAAAGACTAAAGAATTTAACAGAATTAGTCATCAGCTAATTTTGGAGAAGAGCATTCCTAGCATTGGGAACAACAGATATAAAAGTTCTAAAACAAAAGGGAGAGTGGCACAACGAAACACTGTAGCTGCTTTGGAGCTGCATGGGAGAATATAAGGACAGAGAGTGAAGAAGAGCAACCTATGAAGGAGCAACCTCCTTTCTAGGTCATTTGTAGGGACTTTGACTTTTATTCTGAGTGAATGGGGAAAAATTATAGGAGTTTGAGCTAGATAAATTTAAATATAAGGATCACTTTATTCCTAATGCATTGGAAAATAGTTGTAGGAAACAAAGTTAGAAGCAAGGAGAAAGGTCCCAATAACTGAGGCAAGAAATGGTGGTAGTTAAGAAAAGAATGTTATGAACTGTAAATTGAAAGTTAAAGAAAATGTATTATTTCAGGTTATTCTGGAAAAATAGAAACCATTAAGATTTCCTGGTTGACAGAAAGTAAATGTGCAAGAAAAGAGTACAAAAAGATGACCTCAGAATCTTTGCAAATGAATAAATCCTCAGGAAATGGAAGGGAAAAATGGAATAGGTTTGGGATGATGGTGACAGTAATTGAGTAATCCAGTTTGAATTATGAAACAGGTATTATTAGATATCTAATAGAGATGTTGAATGGCAATTATATCTCTGAGTCTGGAGGTATGTATTTACCAGTTTGAATGTTACCTAAATAAATAAGACAAGATGATCTATATAAAGAGGAGGGAGAACTAAGCCCTAGGGAACTTCAAGTCTAATTGAGGGAAAAATCAAATTAGTAAAGATAATTGGGAGTGAAAAGTGTGGCTGAATATAAACAAACCCTTAGCTTCTGTCTAGAGAACTAGATCTACACTGGATTTTATTGCTATCATTTTATCCAAATTCAGGTCAAGAGATGTGGATTCTGGAAAAATGTTTACTATTTCCCTTTACAATATACTATCTCTCTTTTTAAAACTTTTTTTATTGAATCATTGTGATAGACCATCACAAAACTGTTCATGATTGGATTTCAGTCATACAATATTCCAACATCCTGCACCATGTACCCCGTGTACATTTACAAGCACCAGTGTCCCCAGGTACCCTCCCATCGCTCCCAAACCCTCAATCCCTGCCTGCCTTTGTGACAGATGCTTTTCTTTTCTCTCTCTCTCTCTCTCTCTCTCTCTCTCTCTCTCTCTCTCTCTCTCTCTCTCTCTCTCTCTCCCTCCTTTTGGGCATTCTGTTGTGCAATATTGATACTAAAAGGTTATCAAGAATATCTCTTACCTAGTACTTTTAACCCTCAGATCTTGTCCAGCATGATCAGGATCATTCCCAGCTATTATTGTCATAGCAGTCTCTTACCTACCCTCAGCCTCATACACACTTTTGGTTAGTTTTGTTTAGTTCCAACCATTGAACTGTCCTCTTAACCCCTCTTAACCTTAATCCCTGGCCATGGATATTATTACGCTACTCTATATATTTTATATCCCACAAATGGATGCAGTTATTCTATATCTGTCCCTTTCATTCTGACTCATTTCACTCAGCATGATACTCTCCATGTCTATTCATGTATAGGCAAATTTCATGTCTTCATTTTTCCTGACAGCTGCATAGTATTCCATTGTGTAGATGTGCCATAGTTTCTTTATTCATTCTTGGGCACTCAGATTGTTTCCAGATTCTGGGTATGGTGAATTGTGCTTCAATGAACATAGGGCTTCAGAAGGTGTTTCTGATGTGTATATGGGGGCCTCCAGGGTATTTTCCCAGAAGTGGTATTGCTGGGTCAAATGGGAGCTCACTTTCTAGTTTTTTTTGAGAAATGTCCATACTCTTTTCCAAAAAGGCTGGACCAGTCGGCATTCCCAACAGCAGTGAAGGAGAGTCCCTTTCTCCCCACATCCATGCCAACACTGGTTGCTTCTGTTCTTTTGTATACTATCTCTGTTACAGATGTATTTTATTTTATTCTTCCATATTTCCTCAGGTATTCCTCAAACTTTTGGCCCAACAACCTTTATAATTATAATTACATAATGTACATATGCTTAATTTTAAAAGAAAAACATTTTATGAGTCAAATGATATATGTATTTATAAATAGTAGATCCAAGGGTCAGAGAGATAGTAGAGTGGTAGGACACTTCCCTTGCATCCAACCAACTCAGGTTTGATTTTTGTCTCCAAAGCCAACAATAGAAGTAACTCATGAGTGCAGAGCCAGGAGTAAGCTCTGAGCATTGCCATTTGTGGCCCAATCTTGCCCCCGTACAAAAAATACATCTGAAAGCCAGGAGATAGTACAGAAATAAAGGCCTTCCACACTGCCAATCCTGGTTCAATTGCCAACACTGCACGTGGTTCCCTGAATACCTCTAGCAGTAACCCATGAGAACTGGCTGATGTACCGAAATATCCCCACAAAAAGTAAATCTAAAAACTATGAGGGATTGTCACAGTGCATTTAAAATACTACTTATTTACAAAAACTTAGTTTACCTATAACAAATCTATATTACTACTGAAATTTTCTTTTGAATAGTAAATCTCTATATATATACATATATTCTATAAGCAGTATATATATAAAGCAGTATGTATACTATATAACTTTTCTATTTAAAAAGTATGTCTATAAAGCAGTTTTGCATGGTGCTTATCTCTTGTTTTTCATTGATTTACAATAGTATAGAAATTCTGGGCTAGAGCTTTGTTTCTCTACATAATGTATAATACTCATTGTATCCACCAACAAGGTTTCAGTTATTCCACGGACCCCAGCTACAGAAAGAGCCATCCCCTTCTAGTAATCAATAGTTTTAGAGTATATAAGTTTTGTTTAACGCAGTTCATTTGTATTTGTTATTTATATTATACATGAGATATCATTTCATAATTCTTTTTCACTCCCTTACTTATTTCCTAAGAACAATCACCTAAAGTTCCACTGTATGGTATGTATCTCTTACATTTAATATAAATTGGTCAGGTAATTTCTTATGTTAGTATATTTTAAATATTAGATTAAGCATTTTAGGGAATCTGCAACTCACTATATGAATAGCAAGTATTTATGATTAATATATTACTTTATGACTGGAGATATGGGTGAGCAAATAAGGCATTTGTTTTGCACCCAGCTGACCTTTGTCCAATCCTTATGCCGCATGTGGATCCCATTAGAGTGACCCCTGAGTGTTGTGCCAGAAGAAAGCCCTGAGCACATACAAATGTGATTAGAAAAACAAATGAATAAATAGTTACTTGCTACATATTGCATCTATTGTGATTTTACTCCATAAATAATCACTTACTTGCAGAAAGGTATTCCATCTTTGCATGCACAAATGATGTTCTCCGGACAGAAATTTGTTACATTCCCTTGACAATCTTTAAAGTCACGCACTGAAGTACAATTGGCTGCAATATTCAAAAGTTAAAAATCCTTCAAAATAGAACGATTCTTAAAATTTGGTTAATATGCATGTGAAAAGTTCTGCAAGTTAGAAAAACTATGCTAAAGAATATTAAAAAGAAAAAAGAAAAGAACTGTTTCTTTGTAATTGGTCAAGTGTATTTTCCAGAGTAGTATTTCAAAAATCAAATAAATAAAATAAAATTTACTTTTATTTTTATTATTATTTTTAAATTTATTGAATCACCGTGAGATAGTTATAAGCTTTCATGTTTGGGTTTCAACCACACAATTATCAAACACCCATCCCTCCACCAATGCACATTCCCCACCACCAATCTCCCTAGTATATCCTTCTTTCTTGCCCTCCCCCTGCCTCCATGGCAGACAATATTCCCCATACTCTCTCTCTACTTTTGGACATTATGGTTTGCAATACAGGCACTAAGAGGTCATCATGTTTAGTCTATGTATACTTTCTTTTCTCCATTTTTGAAAAATTTTCTGCAGCACTGTGATTTGTAAAGTTATTTATACTTGAGTTTTAGACATAAATATTGGAGCACTGATTCCACCACTAGTATAAACTTTTCTTCACTAATGGTCCCAATTCTTTCCCATATTCCTCCCTACACCTCTAGACTGCCCTCTTGATCCTTTATAAGTTCAGTTGTTAAAGTTTGGGTCTCTTGATTTCATTGTTGCTGATAGCATGGTTTGGATACTTGGCTCTCTAAATTCTTAACACAGCCTTTGTAACTTCATTCCCTGACCTGACCTTAATTGCTTCTCATCATTCTCTTCTTCTCCCTATGAACTCTTTCTTTCTTTCTCCTGATATTCTCTGGAGCCAAGCTTGTTTGATCTGAGCATCATCACCACAAAATATTGCATTCCTTCATTCAGTTTTTCTAAATACCACATATAAGTGATATATCCTGTGTTTCTTTTTCTGGCTTACTTTTTTAACATGATGTCTTCAAGTTCCATCTATCTTGCAGTGAATTGCACTATTTTATCACTTCTAACAGCCTTGTAGTATTCCATTGTGTATATATCACATCTTCATGATTCACTTGTCTGCTATTGGACATCTAGGTTGATTGCAAATCTTAGCTACTGTACTGAGTACTGCAATGATTAATGGTGTGAATATGTCCTTTTGAACTTCAAACTAAAAAGAAACATGAACTATAACTAAACGACAGCTAACTGGGTGGAAGAAAATATTTGCACTCAACACATCAGATGAAGGCTTCATATACAAAGTACTCAAAATATCAACAAAATATCTAAAAGCCCTGTCAAAAATGGAGAGAGGAAGTAAACAGACACTTCTATAAGGAAGAACAACAGATGGCCAACAGAAACATAAGAAAAATGCTCATAATTACTTATAATTAGCTGAATCCAAAATAAGAAACCAATGAGTTATCTTCTTACACCAGTGAGAATGGCACATATCAAAAATACTGGGAACAATCTCTGTTGGTGGGGATGTGGTGAAAAAGGAACCCTGATCCACTGCTGGTGGGAGTATTATCTGGCCCAACCTCTGTGGAATAAACTCAGAATTGAGCTCCAGTATGACCCAGCAATTCCAGTTTTTGATATCTATCCCAGCCAGATTAGAAAAACATTAATTCTACTAGTTTTACATGCTTTTCTTTTACATACTCTTTAAAGAAACAGTCAATACACAATATAATAGTCCAAAGAATATCTAACATTTGAAAATAAATTCTGTTAAACTAAATTTGAGTATTATCTAAGGAAAGGTGTAATAATATATCCCAAGATGGGGTAAGATGTATCTTAGTTTCCTAGTTCTGGTTGATACCTATTATCATGGAATATTAGTAAGGTTCTATTAATTCTAAAATTGCCCTGGTTGAGAAAAATAAGTGACTACTGTGGTTGAACTGGTTACCTTATCCCAACTTCTAGTGATTTTTAAATATTTCTACGACTCTGGAAAGTCACTCTGCCTCTAATATGGCCACAATATTCTGGATTCCAGCAGTCTGGACTTAGAAAAAGTGTCTTGAAAGTCTGTAAGTCAGTGAGTAAGAAATTTATTATAAATCACAGGACCTAAAAATAGATCCAGAACTAATAATTTTGTGGTCAGAAATATAGTATGGTGAGGAGCACTCCTGCATACCACCAACCTAGGTTCAAACCCAAGAACCCAATATGATTCCCCAAGCCCCACCATGAGTGATCCTTGAGCACAGATACAGGAGTAAGCACCTCTAGGTGTGGCCTAAAAATCAGAGAAAAAACCTATCCAGATATTGCAATTACAAGAAATAGAGGATCGCTTTATCCTACATCAGCATAAAAAAGATGTGATTCTATGGAAGTGAGATTTCAGATTGCCTGAGTCCCGAGCCTTTGACTAACTGGAGCTAGATGTGATAAGCAAGGTAGAATACTTTTCCCTACAAGGCAAGTTATATAGACTATATAAGAAAACTGATCACCTTTTATAAGGGCACTTTTGGTCCCCTAATGTAAAATATGCTACATTCATTTTTACTTATGTATACATTAAGGAAAGACATGCAATCATATTTTTAAAATAAAGGGGATTAAGTGATAGTACAGCGTGTAGGAGACTTGCCTTGCACACTGCACACCTAGATTTGATCATCAGTATCCCATATGGTCCCTTGAGCCCTGCCAGGAGTGATCTCTGAGCTCAGAGATAATCTGAGCTCAGAGAGCCAGAAATAATCCCTAAATACTGCCAAGTTTGGCCCCAAAACAAAACAAAATTAAAGGACAGTTTCAAAAATAATATATTTTGTGAATGAAACAATAAATACTTTAAAAACTTTCACTTCCAATCTTTGAATATAGAAACATCTGCAATTGACAAAAATTCTTTTCTGATCATCTAACATTGTAATCCCCTTTCACTAATAGTGGGTCAAATGATGCTTCATGGAGAAATTTAAGTAACATCTATATTCAACAGGTTATGTTTTGAAAAATATCTATACATCTTGGCTTGATAAAGATTTTAAGCTGTTTTACAGATAGATATGATTATATGATTTACTATGTATTCCATTTCATAGGAATTTATTTCATGTCAAGTAAAAACATGTTTGCATTAAATATAATTTTTGATCTCTTCACCACCACCATGTAAGCTCATCTATTAGCCCAGCTTCAGAGAATCATGATTAAATCTTGGAAGAGATCAACTAGTGCAGAAGTTTTTCAGTTACACTGGTCTCTCTCTGACAACTCCGGGACACCCTCAGGATGGGAGAAGACCAAGAACTGCTAAAGCCCTAGCAGCCATACACACAACACAATACACAATAGCTTCCATACCTATGACTAGACCCACCACCTCATGAGTGAGCTCTGTAGAGATGCCAAACTGCTGAAAATTTCAGGTACACCATTTTATATTTTTGGCTGAGAACTACAGGCCTTCTTGGAATCGGGTAGACAACCTTTTCCCAAACCTCCATACTTCTGGAAGTGTTGACAGTCACATCCACATCCCACAACTGCCAACATGAAAACTCACTGCACAGTAAAATATTCTGGATTTTCTGGAGCAACCTCTCCAAACCTACATTACAGACATACCAGTAGGAGCACACTAATTTGTACAGGAATGTAACATGAAAGCCAACTAAGCTTGAGTTTGATTAACAAAACATTAACACAGAAGTCTCAACTAGCAACAGCTTAGTAAACTCTCAGACAAGGACTTAATGTTCTCATGGTGAGATATAACAATTTTCACAAATTTTCTTTTACTAATTTATTTTTTGATAATTCCATTAACCATTTAATGGCAACAAGCAATATAAGTTATTGGGGTCTGCCATGGAGACAGGCTTGAGAGGTGGGAACATTGGTGGAGGAAAGCTCACAGTGATGATGGGGTTGGGATTGGAATATTGAACACCTGTAACAAATGCATCAAGAACAATTTTGTTAGCCAGAGTTTAAATAAAGAGTAAACATAAATAAAGAGCACAATTTGTTAAAGAGGCTTTCCTTGCTCCACTTCACATTTCCTTGCACACCACAGAGACTGGCCCATATCCACAAGAACAAAAGCAACTGGTGTTGGCACGGATGTGGCGAGAATGGGACCCTCCTTCACTGCTGGTGGGAATGCCGACTGGTTCAGCCCGTTTATAAAACAGTATGGATGATTCTCAAAAAATTAGAAATTGAGCTCCCATTTAACCCAGCAAGACCACTCCTGGGAATATATCCCAGAGAGGCAAAAAAGTATAGTTGAAGTGACATCTGTACTTGTTTGTTCATTGCAGCACTGTTTACAATAGCTAGAATCTGGAAAAAACTCAGTGCCTGAGAACAGATGACTGGTTAAAGAGACTTTGGTCCATCTACACAATGAAGTACTATGTAGCTGTTAGAAAGGATGAAGTCATGAAATTTACATACATGTGGTACTACATGGAAAGTTTCATGCTAAGCGAAATGAATCAGAAAGAGAGGGACAGACATAGAAAGATTGCATTCATCTGGGGAACATAAAGTAACAAAATAGGAGACTAACACCCAAGAATAGCTGAGATAAGTACCAGGAGGTTCACTCCATGGCTTAGAGGCCAGCCGCTCACTCTTGGGGTAAAAGCAGTTCAGATAGAGAAGGGAGCACCAAATAAAGGGGTTTGGGAGGATCCTCCCAGGATGGGAAATGCATGCTGAAAGTAGGCTATAGACAGAACATGATTGCCACTTAATGCCTCTTTTGCAGGCCACAGCACCCAAAAGCAGAGAGAGAACAAAAGGGAATGCCCTGCCACAGAGACAGGGTGGGATGGGGGATGGGAGGTGGGAGGGATCCTGGGATTAGTGGTGGTGGAGAATGGGTACTCGATCATTGTATAACTGAAACCCAAGCACAAAAATTTGTAAGTCTACAACTCTACCTCATGGTGTTTCACTAATGAAAATTAAAAAAACATAAATAAATATATTTGAGGAGAAAGTCTTCTGAAGAAAGCACAACTTTATATGATATGTGTAAGAAAAAGTTTAATGCAAGTAGTATAAAATAGTCACTAATAATGATACATGTAAATTTTTTTAGTCTGAAAAATTTTTATATTTATCATGGAGATCAAAACAAACAGTAACATAGAAAACAATTATTCATGCCTTAAAAAATAAATACCCTGAAAATTTAGATACTTTTAGATACCTAAAGATACCTTTAGTGAACAACTGCACCTCAGATTAAAATAATTCATTAGGCATATTAAAATAGTCCTTTAGGCATAGATACTAGCATTTTCTTGATTTCATAATTAATTAAAATATAATTAATAATATATACAGTTTATGTAAATAAATTAAAGTTTTTCTTACGCTGTGAGCAGTGTACAGTCAGAAAGCAGCAGGAAATAAACAGGATTCGCACGAATATAGATCTGAGATTCACCATCATGAAGGTAATAGCAATACAAGCAGTACTAACCACTCATTGTAATGATGAAAGGTGATCAACAAACAGAGATTGTGAGTGGTTTATATATGACAAAACTGAGCATGGAATTTGAACTTATTTACTTACTGTCTGTGTAAATTACTCGTTAACATTTTTATTGTACCCTTGTGATTATCCATAAAAATATTTCCTCTATAGAGAACATGTATGATTTATGAGTTGTATACTGATTGCTTTTAACCACAGATATTTATTATGTACGATACAACTTGATCATTGTACTAGACTCCATGATTTTTATTATTTGAAATAACCTATGTCTTTGTATTTTGTTTCTAACAATATAATTTTAATTCTGATTAAAAGTATAGATTTGTAGCCTTATAAATGTTAAATGTATTACTATATATATTGAAGATATATGTATGTATATATATACATATATCTGAAGATATCATTATTATGGGCTGGAGTGATAGCACAGTGGGTAGGGCGTTAGCCTTGCAAGCAGCCAACATAGCTGACCCGAGTTCGATTCCTCCACCCTTCTCGGAGAGCCCAGCAAACTACGAGAGTATCTCGCCCGCACGATAAAGCCTGGCAAGCTACCTGTGACGTATTCGATATGCCAAACACAGTAACAATTGTCACAATGGAGACGTTACTGGGCCCGCTCAAGCAAATCAATGAACAACAGGAGGACAGTGACAGTGACAGTGATCATTATTATCATTGAAAAAGAAAAGAGATAAGCTTAGGAAAGTAAGATTTTATTTATTTATTTATTTTTGCTTTTGGGGGTCATACCCAGCAATGCAACAGGGGTTACTCCTGGCTCTGCAGTCAGGAATTACCCCTGCTGGTGTTCAGGGGACCATATGGGATGCTGGGAATTGAACCCGGGTCAGCCGCATGCAAGGCAAATGCTCTACCCGCTGTGCTATCGCTCCAGCCCCGGAAAGTAACTTTTTAAATGAAAGTGGAAGATGTCAGAAAGAGAGAAGCAGAAAAAAGAATTTTAGGAAGAAAAATTATAGACGAGATAGGGCATGAAATGTGTGAGATTAGGAAAAAATGACAGAACTGTATCTAGCTGGGACAAAATTCTTCTCTGCGCCCCCCCCACCCCCATGATTTTACCAGAAAATGTATTTCATTCATACATTCCATCAATTGATCTCTGTTAACTGAGCAAGTACTATGTGTCAGATGCTGTGACATATGTTTGGAATGCAAAAAGTTGAGAAATAATACCATTCTAGTGTGATAAGCATTGTGACAAAGGGCTTTATCATATGCTTTGGCAACACAAAAAGATGAATAACATGATTGGTATCTGATATTTGTCTAACAGCAAGTTTTTTTTTTCATTCTGCTTACTTGATAACATCTAAGTTTCTATAACTCTGTATAATTGATGTAATTCATGTGACATTTCTGTCTAATTATAAATTCTTCTCATTGACTATTATTACTAACACAAATATAGCACATTAGGCCTGTATTAAATTCTCTCTCCCATTAATATTAAATCTATCTTTTATTCCTCTTTCTCCTCAAAGTCCACATTTTTAGAATGTTCTATCAAGTTTGTTTAGATTTTATTAACTATGTATACTCCATATGTCTCAAAATTACTGTTTCTCCCCTTACCTATTGGCAAGTTTATTTACTATTTTCTGTTTGTAACTTAGTTTTATATTTTGGGGGGTTTAATTAATCTGATGGTGCTCCAAGCTTATTTCTGGCTCTGTGCTCAGGAACAAGTCATGGTGGGCTTGGGGAACCATATGGGGTTCAGGGAATCGAAACTGAATCATTTGTAAGATATGTGACCTAGCTGCTGTACTATTACTCTGGCCATAATACTTTATTTTTTATACTTTACACTCTACTCGTCCTTTCTGAAATCAGTAAAAAGGAAGTTTTGTTAGGGTTTTGAGTGAAAACATATGCTTGTTAATAAATATTATTTTATTATTACTTAAGTAATGTTTCACAATAATGTTAACATATATGCTTTTGGTTACAGTTACTGACCTTTCATTGCCAACATCATTTCAAAAACGTTCACCACTGTCATTACATTCATTATCTTCCTCCACTCATCTCAATTCCCAACCTCCTTCCCAATTTAGTAATCACAATTCTATTGTCAGAATTTAAGGTTTGTTATCATTGTCCATTGTTCATTCCCTTTCTTTGTTTATGTATACACCACAGATGAGTAATATCATCTGACAAATGCCTACTTCTAACTTGTTTTGTTTAACGTGACATCCTCTAGTTTCATCAAAGTTGTATCAATATGCAATATTTCCTATTTTTATAATAGTGAATTCTGTATACATAGATCACACTTGGCCTCACATTATAGGGAGGAGAAGGAAAAACATCAAGCGGACGTGGGGTGTGGGAAGAAGAGATAGATAAGAAGCAACAAGAGCAGGTATCAAGGATATTCAGGTAAATCAGTGGTTTTAAGAAATAAGAGTACATTGCTGTGTGTGACCCCAAAAGCCAAAAAAAAAATAAGAAAAGAAATGATAGAACTAAATATCTGAACCACAGAGTCAACAACACTGAAATAATGAAACTCAAATTTTAATGACAAACTTAAAAAAATTGCCTGTCAAGATGACAGGCCAGGGGTAGGGATAGGAAAGGAAACCTGGGAACCTTGGTGGAGGAAAGTTGGCAGTGGTAGTAGGATTGGTGCTGGAATATTTTATATCTAAGAGTGAACTATGAATAACTTTTGAAATCCTGGTGCTTTAATAAAATAAAATTTAAGATAAATATGTAAATTAACAGCATACAAGAAAACTCTAAAAAGAAATTAAGAGGAACAACATAAGACCAGTCATGGTCCGAGAAGACACTGAAGGCAATTTCGATGAACAACTAATAGTTAAATAAATTATCACTGAGAAATGTCTGAAGATGAAGAGCACATGCACCCATATTCACGAGGCCAGAAGAGTACAAGCTAAAAGAGACATTGAAAAAAAACCTCCAAGACACATTCTAATCAGAACAACAAAAGCCAACGATATAGATAAAATACTGATGGCAGTAATTTTAGTGAAGAAAATCATATACAAAGGAGCATCCTTAAGATTTACAGTAGATTCATTCATGCAACATTCATACAGTAGATTTAACAATACATTTAGAACCCAAAGACAATGATGAGGAACGATATAGTAAAAATATTCAATGAAATTAAGACCTTACCAAGAATACATTATCCAGCAAGAATCTCTTTTAGTTTTGACAGAACAATACATAACTTCAGGCATAAACAGCAGTTTAGGACTTCAACGCACCAAACTTCTACAGAAACATGGCAAAAAAAACTCCATGACAGTAATATTAATCAATGTCAGTGGCCTAAATGCATCAACTAAGTGATACAGTAAGGCAGGATGGATTAGAATACCAAATCCAAATGTCTTCTGCCTACAAAAAAACACATTTGAACAGTAAGGGCAAACACAGATTCAAAGTCAAATGTTGGAAGACATTATTTCAAGCAAAGAATGACTACACATTGGCTGGGGTGGCCATACTTGTACCAGACAAGTATCCAATCTTTGGGGACACAGCAATGATGGTATGAAGAGCAAGGTTCACGCTTAAAAACTTAAAAGAGACAGAAGTTCATTTCTTCATGATCACGAGCTATGTACATCTGGAAAAACTTACACACCTAAATATATGCACCTAACAAGGAACTAGAAAAATATTTAAATCAATAGCTTATTAGACTTGAAGGAAGAGAGTGATAGTAACACAATGATAATATGTGATTCCAACACTAATCTGCCACTTCTCAATAGATCAACTAGCCTAAAACTCTGCAAGAAAATACTAGATTTGAATGAAGAAATGAAAAATAGGCATTTAGAAGATATATACAGTGCTCTCTATCCTTCAAAGCCAAATATACACTCTTCTTCAATTCACAAGACATTCTCTAAGACAGAAAATATACAGGGTCACAAAGCATACCTTCATGAAGTCAAAAGTATAGAAATAATAATAATTATATTTTCAGACTATGATGTGCTGAAAATAAAAGTTAATCACAAAAATAAAGAGAGAAATAACTGAAACACCTGGAAATTAAACAGCTTAGCTACTGAAAAACCAGCAGATCAGAGAGGAAATAAAATGATTTTTCGATACAAAAGAGAATGAAGACACAAGCTATCTATCCTTGTGTTAAGAAGAAAGTTTATTGCTGTGCAAGTATTCATAGAAAGGAAGGAAGGAAGGAAGGAAGGAAGGAAGGAAGGAAGGAAGGAAGGAAGGAAGGATTCACATAAATAACTACAGAGCTTAAGAAACGAAAATGACCAACATAATGATACCACAGCAGGCAAGAGAAAGGAAATACTTAAACGTCCCCCCCTCATTTTCTCTCCTCATCTCCTTCTCTCTCTCCTCTTCCTCCCCTTCCTTCTCCTCCCCTCCTTACCTCTCTTCCTCTCTCCCTCCACCCCTCTCCCCACCTCTTCCTTTCCCACCTGTCCCCCTCCCCCAACCTACCCTTCACTCTAACAGGACTGATAGCCCCAGACCTCTTCCCTTTTCCCTCCTGGACCTTCCGCTCTTACTTGCTGGGATGACCCAAAAGAAGATATTTCCCACATTTCTCCAGAAGGCTTGTTCCCTGGAGTTCTTGACTGCAGCACTGGAAACTTCGAGGGTTTGGGTGTGGGATGTATTTGGGAGTCCCTCCCACTCCACATACACACATCTGTGAGCCCTAGGGGGTATCATCCAGCACTGTCTGGGGAAACTGAGGCTTGCTTCCCTCTCAAGGAATTGTAATTTTAAAAATTCAAAGTATATTAAAAACAAAAGCTTACAAAAACAAGATTAATTTACCACTAGCAATACTCACAGGGAAAGGGAGAATCTTAATGAACTGCATCATAAATGAAAAGGAAAATATCACAACAGATACCAAAGAATTTTTTTTTATTTATTTATTTTTATTAGTGAAGCACCATGAGGTACAGTTGTAGATTTACAAATCTTTGTGCCTGAGTTTTGGTCATACAATGATCAAATACCCGTCCCTCCACCAGTGCCCATTTCCCCCCACCCCCCCTCCCACCCTGCCTCTGTGGCAGGGCATTCCCCTTTGTTCTCTCTCTCCTTTTGAGTGTTGTGGTCTGCAAAAGAGGCATTGAGTGGCAATCATGTTCAGTCCATAGTCTACTTTCAACATGCATTTCCCCTCCTGGGAGGATCCTCCAAACACCTTTCATTTGGTGTTCCCTTCTCTATCTGAACTGCCCTTTCCCCTAGAATATCCGGCTGGCCTCTAAGTTATGGAGTAATCCTCCTGGTGTTGATCTCAGCTATTCTTAGGTATTGATCTCATATTTTGTTGCTTTATATCCCCCAGATGAATGCAATTTTTCTATGTCTATCCCTCTCTTTCTGACTCATTTCGCTTAGCATGATACTTTCCATATTGTACCACTTGTATGTAAATTTCATGACTTCATCTTTTCTAAGAGCTACGTAGTACTCCATTGTGTAGATGTACCAGAGTTTCTTTAACCAGTCATCTGTTCTTGGGCACTCAGGTTTCTTCCAGTTTCTGGCTATTGTAAAGAGTGCTGCAATGAACAAACAAGTGCAGATGTCACTTCGACTACACATTTTTGCCTCTCTGGGGTATATTCCCAGGAGTGGATACCAAAGAAATTTAAAAGAACTTTAGGGATTGTTCCAAAAATTTTTATGTCATGAAATGACAGAACGTAGAAGAAATAAATTCTTAGATTCCTAAAAATTTCCAAGGCTGAATAAAGAAGATATGGAACACCCAAATAGACCTAACAATATTGAGGAAAACAAAACATTAATCAAACGTTTCCACAAAACAAAAAGCCCAGACCCAGATGGATTCACTATTAAGTTTTTTTCAAACCTTTAAAAAGTTCTGCTGCAGACTATTTTTACCTCTTTCAGTAAATCAAAAAACAGAAACATTCACAAAGAACTTCTATGAAGCAAAAGTTACCCTAATACCAAAAACAGAGAGTGACAGAATATAAAGAAGAATTAAAAACCGATATCCCTGATGAACATAGAGGCAAAGATCCTAAATGCAGGGGGCCCTGCCAGACCACTCTCCAGCCCGCAGAGGTGGCCCTAGGATCCGTATGTGCAGGGAGGGACCGACTGAATAAACACAAGACACAAGAGACATAATGCAGTTTAGAAACAGAGCAGACAGGACATCAGACAGGATAGGAGAGGACAGAACTTTATTCAGGGCAGCAGGGGCTTAAATACCTATCAGTATAGGAAAAGCACAATGCAGTTACACAAAAAGGGTCGTGCCCATATGTGGTTAGGAAAGTTACAGAGTCTATAAGTTTGACATACCATGCATTACAAAGTTTATACCAAGTTAATCATTGTCAGTTACAACCATGACAGATGTTTTCTCAGGATAACCATACATAGCACAGGCTTTTCCTGCCGAGGGTCACATAGGTCAAGATAGTCATACCTAGCACAGGCACGTAGGTTCTTGGTCAGTTAAAGGGACAGTTTCCCACACCTAAACAAAATGCTGCCTCTTTGAATCCAACAATTCATCAAAAAAAGATCATACACTATGAACAACTGGAATTCATCCTGGGTATGTAAAGATAGTTTAATAGATGCAAGTCAATCAACATAATATACTTTATCAGTTAAAGGAATGATAAAAATCAAATGAACATGTAAATTAATGCAGAGAAAACTTTTGATAATATCCAGCACCCATTCACAATAAAAGGTCTCAATTTTATGGTAATTGAAGGAACTTTCTCCAGCATAGTCAAAGCTATTTACCACATGCCCACAGTAAACATTATACTCACTGGGGAAAAGCTATTAGCCTTCCCATTAAGATCAGGCAAAATACAAGGTTATCTGTCCACTCTCACCGCTTCTATTCAGTATTGTATTGGAAGTGCTTGTCATAGCATTTAAGCAAGAAAAAATGTCAAGGACATCCTTATAGGAAAGGAAGATGTCAAGCTTTAACTATTTGCAGATAACAATGATGCTTTGTGTAGAAAACCCTAAAGGCTTTACATAAAGCTCCTAGAAACAATTGATTTGTATAGTAAAGTGGCAGGCAACAAAAGTATCTCACAAAAATTCATGACTTTCCTATGTGCGAATAAAGTAGAATAGAGATACAATTAATCAATCCCATTTACAATTGTGCCTCAGAATATCAAGTACGTAAGATTCAGCTTAATGAGGAGGTGAAAGACCTATCAAAAATTACCTACGAAATAATTCTTGAAGAAAGTAAACAAGATATGAGGAAATGGAAACTCACTCCCTACTTATGGATGGGGGGAATTAACATCAAAATGACAATACCCTCCAAAGCATTATACTGATTCAATGCAATTCCTATCTTATTATATCTTCCCAGAGCTTTTTTTGTTTCCATAGAACCTAGCACAATATATGTTTTTCAAAACATCTCTTTGGTGATCAATATAAGTTTCATGGAAAAATGCTTAGCTATATATATGTTTTCCCCTTTCATGCATAGCATCTTTGTTACCCCCTAAACCTATATGTGAGATAAGGAAAATTACTGTCACCAGCTTACAGACAAAATTATCAGAGGTGGAGTGATCACTTGACATCCTGTTACTCATCCATTTGCTTGAGAGGGCACCAGTAATGACTCAATTTGTCCCTGTTGCATGCTAGTGTAGACCAATGAAGAGCCTCAAACCAATCATTCAGGGTCTTGACGAAGAAGTCTGACCACCTCATAGGTGGGTGGCCACGCGTTCTTTTGACGTCCCATGGAATCCAGTCAGTAATGGCTCTAGTCCAGCGGTCGTCTCCAAATCTCATTATGTGTCCAGCCCATATGATTTTTGACACCTTGTCAAACAAGGCAGCACCCCTGATTCTTGACCGTTCAATGGAGGTCGGAACTCCAGATTCTTTCTCTCATTTGAGTGAAGCGTGATACTCCAAGCATAGCTCTTTCAATTCCTCTTTGGGAGACCCAAATAGTGTTCTCATACTGTTTTCATAGGGCCTAGGTCTCTGAGGCATATGTTAGTGCAGGAAAACAGTAGAATCGAAGAGATCTGCTCGTACCCGTAGGTTCTTCATCCTCTTAGCTATTTTTTCGACGTTCTTGAAGGCATTCTAAGTCGCTCTCTTCCTCCTGCACAAATCAGGTGCCAGGTCCTTTGTCATGTTGACTTCTCGACTGAGGTACACATAACTGTTGCATTTGGAGATGTTTGTCCCATTGAGAGTGAATGGAACGTCAGGAATGAGACCGTTTCTCATAAACATTGTCTTTGTGAGATTCAGCTGTAGTCCGACCTTTCCACACTCACAGTCTAAGTCAGCCAGCATTTGTGCCGCTAGACTGATGTTTGGTGTTATAAGAACAATGTCATAAGCAAAGCGGAGGTGGTGTAGTTGCCGACCGTCTATCTTCACTCCCATTCCTTCCCTTTCCAGTCATCACATGACATTCTCGAGAGTGGCACTGAAGAGTTTTGGTGAAATGGTATCACCCTGCTGAACCCCTCTCTTGACATCAATGATCACCTCCCTGTAGAATGGTGATATACTGGTAGTGAATCGGCAATACAGCTCACGGAGGATCCTGATGTATTGACATTGAATGCACTGTTTGGCAAGGCCTTGACTGCTTCAGTCTCAACAGAATCAAAGGCCTTCTTTAAATCAATGAACATTAGAGAGAGTGGCATCTTGAACTCCCGAGAAACCTCAATAAGCTTGGTTATCGTGTGAATATGGTCAATTGTGCCAAATCCTTTACAGAAACTGGCCTGATTACATGGTTGTCCTTCATCTAGTGTTCTGCCAATCCTATTCAGAATGACTCGAGTGAACAGTTTGTAGATGACAGACAACAGGCAGATAGATAATCTTCTTCATTGCCCTTCTGGAAGATGTGATGGATCCATCAGGACGTCAGAGGGCAGTCATCTTGGTCTTGTAGTTGGTGAAGGACAAGCGGGCGTTCCAAATGCTTTTCCCAGCTTCTGCCGCATCTGCCAGCACTGCTGCTCTTCTCTCTTTGAGGTCTTCCTTTGTCGCTTCTCTGCACTTCTTTGCCAGATCGGACCTTCGCTTACGATTGCCTGAGGCTTGGGCCAAGCAATGTTGGCAAATGAGCTCGAGAGTTTTTGAAGACAAGCGTCTTTTTGTGGCTATCTCTCTCTCAGCGTTCTTCGCACAATCATGGTGGTGCTGAACCAGTCGATCATATTCCTCATCAATGTTGTCAACGATGACATCTTCCCATGTTGCCGCAATAGTGCCAAAGAGCTCCCAGTTAGTGGTCGTTCTCTTCTTAAACTTTGCAGCCCTTTCTCCCCGCTCTGTGAAGTAGGATTTTGCACAAAGGAGATGGTGGTCTGATCCCGTTTGGAATTTTGGGACAACAGCAACATTGGTCAGTCAAAACCATCGATTGAATATGACATGGTCAATTTCGTTGTGGAACCATCCACTGCCTGACTCCCATGTCCAAAGTTTAGATTCAGCCTTCTGGAATTGTGAGTTACCATGGATGGTCTTTGTCGACATGATGAACTCGGACAGTCTCTCACCCTCTTCGTGCCATTGTAGGCCGTGGGTCCTGATGTGGAGTTCTTCAGCTGATCATCTTGGTCCTATCTTAGCATCAAATTCACCGACAATGATCTTGTAGAAGGTGTGGTGTTCTTTATAGAACTTCTCCAGTTTCATTTAGAACTTCTCAATTTCTCCTTTATCATAATTGGATGTTGGTTCATAGACAATGAATATAGAAAACACCCAGCAGTGAGCCATATTTATTTAAGTGTAATCATCCAATTCGGGTTGATAGGCATTCGAATGAATTTATGTTTATGGCCAAGTTCATGTTGACAAGGACACTGACACCACCACCGCCTCTTTTGTCACATGTATTGATGAAGAGTTCTTCCGCAGTGTCAAAAAAGGCATTATGTGATTGATGCCTTCTCCTCTCGGTCAGACCAATAATGTCGTACTTGATCTTCCGTGCTTGCACCATCAGGTCCTCGATGGATGCATCAGATGCTAGCATATGTGCATTGAAAGTATTGACAGTTATTTTTGTCCTTCTTCATTTTGGCAGCCTAGTTCTGCCCTGAGATTTTATCAGCCTCTCCTTCCTCATCGTTCTTAATGCTGCCATATTGGTGGCTCTTTCAGGATCAGGGGAATGAGAACCATTGTTTTTGCTGGATTGGGCATATCCAATACACCACATATAGCTTACCAGGCTCTGCCTTGTGACCAGAACACTCGAGGTAGCTTGCCAGGCTCTCCAAGAGGGATAGAAGCTTTTCGGGTGGCTTCTCATCGTCCTTGCAGGATTCCCATGGTTCAAACCATATTTCAACGCAATCAAATATGGTGCAGTAATCTGTATTAAGTGTTTTATGATGTCTGGAAAGCGTCCTGGAGTGTGTCAGCGGCCGGGCAATAGAGGTAGTGGAGGTAATGAAGGTCTGCTGGGCTGCTGGGAGCAGGCAGAGGATCTCTGCTCCCGGGTCAGTTGAGCCTGGAGTCCAAGGTCACAGAGTTCTGCTTCAAAGGTGTAGTGATGTAGAAGAAAATTGGGACTCATATTCATGTTTTAGTTATTTAACTAGTTTGACTCTAAACCACACATCATACCACAACAAGCCAAATAATTAATTAGTAAATTAATAACAAAAATTAATTAACATTAAACTGGAGTTAATTACTTTTGTGGTGAGAGGATCAAATTTAGGACTTTGCACAGCCAAGGAAAACAACGTATCACTTAGCCACATTCTCTATTGTTTTTTTTATTTCTTCCTTTTGATAAAATGGCACAGCGGTAGGGCATTTGCCTTACAAGCAGCCAACATGGCCGACCCGAGTTCGATTCCTCTGCCCCTCTCGAAGAGCCCAGCAAGCAACCGAGAGTATCTTGCCCGCACGGCAGAGCCTGGCAAGCTACCCATGACGTATTCGGTATGCCAAACACAGTAACAACAAGTCTCATGATGGAGACGTTACTGGTCCCGCTCGAGCAAATTGATGAACAACGGGAGGACCGTGACCGTGACCATGACTTGATAAAGTACCTCAACAAAATAATAAAACTGCAGACTTTCCAAAGCTCCACATTGCTAGTCACAAGGGAGATGCAAATCAAAACAACAATGAGATATCACCTCACACCACAGAGACTGGCACACATTCAAAAGAACAAATGCAACCAGTGTTGTCATGAATGTGCAGAAAAAGGGATGCTCTTTCACTGTTGGTGGGAATGCCCACTAGTCCAGCCTTTCTGGAAAACAATATGGACAGTCCTTCAAAAACTAGACATTGAGCTTCCATATGACTCCACAATACCACTTCTGGGAGTATATCCCGAGGATGCAAAAAAGCACAGTCAAAATGACATCTGTACCTATATGTTCATTGCAGCACTGTTCACAATAGCCAAAATATGGAAACAAACCAAGTGCCCTAGAACAGATGACTGGTTAAAGAAACTTTGGTGCATATACATAATGGAATACTATGCAGCTGTTAGGAGAGATGAAGTCATTGACTTTGCTTATAAATGGCTAGACAAGGAGAGTATCATTCTAAGTGAAATGAGTCAGAAAGAGAGGGACAGACCAGACATAGAAGGACTACACTCATTTGTGGAGTATAAAACAACATAGCATGAAGCTGACAACTAAGGAAAGTAGATACATGGACCAGTACATTGATCCATAGCTGGAAGCCTGCCTCATGAGCGAAGGGGAGAAGGCAGCTGGAATAGAGAAGGGATAACTAAGAAAATGATGACTCAAGGAACCGGTCTGGATGGGAGATGTGTGCTGAAAGTAGATAATGGACCAAACATGATAACCTTTCAGTGTCTTTATTGAAAACCATAATCCCCAAAAGTAGAGAGAGAGTATATGGAATATTGTCTGCCATCGAGGCAGGGGGAGGGTGGGAAAGGCGGGGAATATACCGGGGATATTGATGGTGGGGAATGTGCACTGGTGGAGAAATGGATGTTTGCCCATTTTGTGATAGAAACCCAAACATGAAAGCTTGTAACCATCTCATAATGATTCAATAAAATTTTTTAAAAAGAAATTAAAATATTTTTTTTTGCTTTTTGGGTCACACCTCACGATGCTCAGGGCTTACTCCTGGTTCATGCACTCAGGAACTACTCCTGGCCGTGCTCAGGGGACCATATGGGATGCAGGGAATTGAACCCGGGTCGGGCCACGTGCAAGGCAAATGCCCTACCCGCTGTGCTATCACTCCAGCCCAAGAAATTAAAATATTTCTTGAGCTATTTTCTAATATTTGTAACTACTTTGAACTTTGATTCATGAATCATTTTAACTATGGTGAATATGTGTCATTTATGTAGACATACATATATATGTATGTAAACACCCACTTTTTAATTTTAATTAAATTAAATCACCCACTTATCCCCTGAAATCTCTACAGCGCATGTTATAATACTGACATGTTTGCTTAAGCAAATTCCTATGGGCTCATTACAGATTAACTCTGAGATAAAATCTCAAGTGGGCAAAGTTCAGAAGTGGTAGCTAACATTTACCATAAGGAAAATCTTTCTTTATTGTCTATACACGTACATATGCTTTCCCCTATTTTTTGGTTTTTAAGTGAAAAGAAACAAAAACATAGTCTAAAACATATCCCTGTAGAACATTTGCCTTGCACTTGGGCAACCTGGTTCCATCCTCAGCGCCACATATGGTCCGCAGAGCCTGCAAGGAATTATTCCTAAGTGCAGAGCCAGGAGTAACCCTTGAATACCAGCTTGTATGGCCCAAAAGTTAAAAATACATAATCCTGCTTTAATCCTTTAGGCTAAGGAAATATAGGGTTATGTTTGTTTGGATTTCACTTTTTTCTGACCGACACTATTTGGTCTCTTTAATTTTCACTTTCCAAGGTACCTATCTTTCTACATAAAAAAATAACAAAAATTATATATCTCTATGATATCTCACATTATGACTCTTATTCAAGATATTTATCACATCTTTTTGCTATACATAAAGATAGCAATAGATGCCATTTAATATCTGACTACTCAGCATGCAGTGTCATGAGCCCAAAAACCATGAAAGGCTTTGTGAACTGTATATTTCCACTTCATAAAATGTTGTCTGGCACATAGGCACTTTGTATACATTCATTCAAAGAACATGGTGAAAATAAATTCTAGTTTTTGTTGAACACATTGAAATATGATAGATGCTATACATACACATGAACTCATATTTGTTCTTTATGCTTCTCTGTAAGGAGACCCAGAAGGAACCTCTTGACTCTGTACCATAACTGATAGCCCAGGATAGAGAGGCAATAGAAAACAGATTAAGTAAAAAAGTAGAATATATGAGATATAATTGACAGTATTAAGAGCGAAAGCCTCAGAACCACAGGAATTCCAAAAGAAGAGAAAAGGAAGAGAGAAAGAATGACTGGTTGAAAAAATAAAATTGGTGAAATCATTCCTAATAGGAAGAGCCATATTGGAGCAATTGTCAAAAAATATGGAAGAGAGTCCATCAAAATAAGCCCAAAGAAAATCACATGAAGACACATTGTGATCAAAATGTAAGAACCAATGTCAGAGATACATTCTCTAAAGCAGAGAAAGAAAAAAACTTCATACATAAGGAGGGGAAACATCAAATTCATAGGAACTAATAAAATCCAACAAGCAAGAAAAAAATGAAGGTGTCTGTTCCACATGCCAGATGGTTGCTGCCTTACCTACGTTCTTCCCCATTCAAGCTATGGTGACATAACAACCTACATGACAGCTGCATCCCTAGCACATCCCATTTTCATAGGTGCTCACAGGATTCCTGGGTTCATTAAATAACCCAGCACCATCTCAGATTTAGAGGAGCACGTTTCCCTGCTTCCAAAGCCAGTGCCTACCCTGAAGAACATAGCCATGTAACAGCTGGGTGTGCCTTACCTACCTTACTCACTCTAAGAGATTTTGGGAAACCAGGAAAATATTCATTAGCACCAGTATACCTCACCCAAAATTCTCTGCCTTTAAAACAAAGCACCTAGTCCCCATTCTTGCCCATATTGGTGATTTCTTTTTCAAAAGGCAATGGATATAGCCAGAAAGCTATAGAGGCATAAAGACCGGCCTGACAGTGCACACAACACATCAAATGAATACTCACATATTCTGGAGCTTGAAACTATTGTCAGCAACCACAAAACTTTAAGAACAATGGGAAAACAAATTCAGCTGCTCCAGTAGGCAGGGACAGAAATCCATATCAGTCCTTAAGTTTATCAGAATCTTCAGCATCTTGGTTGAAAAGGACCTCAAAACAACACTACACACTGGAAGTTAAGGAGTACTGGAAGAGAAATTTAAACAATATAAGAACTGGTGCAGAACATAAGATAATTCAAATAAATGAAACTGAAGGAGTTAAAGAACACAAGTTACAGCAACAGAATTATAAATGTTGATATCCATATGTGAAAACTTGAAGAAAAAACACCAGCCATCAGTAAAAATTAAGAGGGAAAATAATAGTTATAAAAATAGGAAAAATAAAATACTGGTAGAAGAAGTAGTGTAGTGGGTAGGACTCTTGCCTCATACACAGCCTACCAGGCTCAATACCTAGAACCCCACATGGTCCCTCGATCCCTGATAAATGTCATCTTTAAGCACAAAGCCAGGGGTAAGCCCTAAGGTAACCAAGTATGGCCTAAAAAATATATAAAATATTTAATGGATAACAGCAAGAAGAATGATATCCTTTTTATAGGAATACTAGAAGGAGAGAAAGAAATAAGGAAAAGATCTGCTTGTGGAAAAGATAATAGCTGAGAACTTCCTCAGTTTCTGGAGGGAGACCAGTACACAGATTCAAGAGGCCAAAGTACCACCAAACAAAATATTGTCAAACAGAACAACACTAATATACACTATAATCAAAATAGCAAGAACCAAAGAGAGACAAAATACTTAAAGCAATAAGAACTGAAACTTCAAATTCAAGACAAATGGTATAAAAATCACAACAGACTTCTCATATGAAACCATACAAATAAAGGGACTTGAATGTCATCCTCATAGTGCTGAATGAAAACAAATCTTTAACCTAAAATCCTCTACTTTTCAAAATTATTATTTAGATTCAAGGTAGGGATAAAGACATTATCAGGCAAACAAGAGCTGGCAATATTTGATACATGGAAACCAACCCTGCAAGAATTAATGGAAAGACACCTATAAAAATTAAATGGATAATTATAAAACAAATCACACATAGAAAAATACACTCCATTATGTAAATCTTCTCTGTGACTGAAATTCCCATAAAAAGAGGCATAGAGTTGATGTAGGCAGGTAGATAGGGAAAGGTCCTTTGCAATGAATCAAAGTTTCACGGAAGACGAATTCTAGGAATGACACACATTGTGGATACAGAAAACAAAGGCCTGATAAGACCATCCAAGACCATCTGCAGACCCTGAGGATATAGGCCACCTCCCCATGAAATTCCTTTTTGGACGTCCCTGGTAACCTCCTTAGCAACGGACTTTTACCTGGGAAGAAAGCCTCTGCCACTTGGGACCCAGGATTACTGGGTTCTTGTCTCGCCTTGCAGAAAGGAATTTCAGGAGTAGACAAGCAGTGAAATAAATAGATTTTATTTGGAGGATTTTTGGAGAGGGAGAGAAAGGGATAAGCAGATAAGTTGGGGAATGGAGAGTAAGAGAGAGTAATGTACTCAAGAGAGAACACGGGCTTCTCCAAGGGCAGAGAGAGCCCCTACACACATACTAGCATTAGACACGAAAGCATGAAAGTACACTTCTCAAGAGGGGAGATGCGGGCGACACATGTGCTCAGGCACCACATGTTCTCGGCCACATGGGCACAAGCAGCACATGGGCTTGGGCAGCATATGCGCGCCCTTCCTTTGTTCAAGGTGGCCTTTATAGGGTTTCTCCAGCCTGCCCCCACGTGAAGCTTTCTTCCCAGGTAAAAGTCCGTTGCTAAGAAGGTTACCAGGGAGGTCCAAAAAGGAATTTCATGGGGAGGTGGCCTATATCCTCAGGGTCTGCAGATGGTCTTGGATGGTCTTATCAGGCCTTTGTTTTCTGTATCCACAAGGTGGGTCATTCCTAGAATTCTTCTTCCATGAAACTTTGTTTCATTGCAAAGGGCCTTTCCCTATCTACCTGCCTACATCACTGTGACTTTAGATGTGCTTCCTAAAAGCAGGAAATATATGGATTTTATTTGCTGGTAAACTAAATATTCTAAATGGGAGAGTTTATTCCATGACACAGGGGGAATTATTGAAATTATTGATACAATACAAATGAGTTTTTTCATCATTTTATGGTTATTTTGGTTAATTTTGTCCTTAGATATTTGTTTCTATGGGAGATATTTTAGTATTTGTTGTAGTGATGGATTATATATAGCAAATATCTAGAATTCTTGTTTGTCTGAAAATGTATTTATCCCTTACTCAAGTCTGAATCACAGCATTGCAGGATAGAGAACACAAAGTTGACTGTTCTCCTACAATGTTTTAATATATCTTTTTATTGTCTTCTTGCCTGTATCATTTCATATGAGATCTGTTAGGGGTTAGATACAATTTCCTTCATATTTTAGATTTTTCTTCTCTCTCACTACTTTAAGTAATCTGTCTCTCTTTGATTCTTGACATTTTGAATACAGTGTGTTGGTATTTTTCTTTATGTATATATATAGTTAGTTATTCATTGGCCTTCTGGAATCTGTGCACAGGTGTCCCACCAATGATTGAAGAAATTTCCAACTATTTCCCTTCCACTAATCTTTCTTCCCCTTTCTCATTTTCTTCCCCTTCATGAATTACTGTTATTCGAAGTTTGTTCCTTTTGCTATTATCCATTAACAATTCTACATTTTCTTCCATTTTAAAAGGAATTACCCCTTTTGCATCTTCCTTTATGAATCTAGCTTGTGTTTTGTTTTCAAGATCACTGATAAGGCTGCCAGCATTTTGAATTATTTTGCTGTGACTTGCTACTGTATTCTTTATATCTTCAAGTTCCATATCAATATATTCTTTAATGTCTTAAATCCATATTTAATTGTATTGATTGAATTTCTCCTTCAGCATTTTCTTCATTTCAATTTTTAAGACTGTTGCTCTGAGGTTCTCCTCGAATTAAGTCAAAGCTTTTGATGGGTTTGAAGTCAGCCTTGGACTTATGTCCTCTTGTGCCTTAGAGGCTTATTTCTTTGGATTTTTCTTTTTTTCTGTTATTAAGGTGTTACATAAGAGAGTTTGGGGTCTGAATATTTGCTGGTAGTCCATGGTCTGACCTGGGTTAGAGTGGCTGAGTGTACGGCTGTCATGTCATATAGGACCAGATAAATGGTGGGTGGGAGAGGTCTCTGTGATGCTTCAGACTTGCAGGAAAAGATTCAGGTCCAGTGACATTTACCAAGAGTGCAGCTATCTGAGGAGCTGGATGAAACAAGTAAATCTCAAAAGCACAAAGATGGGTTGTAGGGTCCATTACTTAAAAGGGGCAATCGCTGGGGGTATGCTGAGTCTTTAGTGAGTCCCTGTGGTCTCCTAGCAGATATATGTGTTGTGTCAGCCTAAGTTGTTCAGGATAGAAGAGTACCATGATACCTGTATGTGCAGCTCATAAAGCCACCAGATTCTGGGTATTTCTTATCCTCAGAATCTCTGGAAGTCACAGCAAAGACCTCTGGCACCAGCCAATCAACTCCCAATAGGGAGAAACAGGAACTGATTCTGGGCTAACCATGAATTCCTCCCTCTATCCCAGACCTCATTTACATCCCTAAAAATCCACCCTAAAACAATGAGCAGGACTCCACTGGTTTCCTTAGAGGCTTGTGGACTTCCCCCAGGGGGTACTTCCCATAAACCCATTTCAGCCAGATTCTAATCTTGTTTCCTGTTTTTTTTTCCTTTCCCTGAGGCTGTTCTTTGAACTTTGATCTTGGTGATGAACCCTGGGAAAGGTTTCTGGAGACCTGGAGGATCCTTGATCTTTGACCCAGGTCTACAACCAGGGAAGCAGCATATGCAGCAGTTTTTTGCAGGTTTACTCCCTGAGTCTTGATATTAGAGTTCATTGGCTGGTCCCGTGACCTCAACCCAAACCTCATATGTCTGGGACAGTCTCTTTCTCTTCTACAAGGTACCTCCAATCTATACTTACAGGCACCTCGCATCCACAATATTTTGGCTTTCATAAAGTTTTGTTGCTGCCCAAATGTTTCCTTTGGTACCCATCGTGCTGTCCAGGTACCCGGTCTGTAAACTGTGAGCTCACGTCAGGGTCACCCCTGTTCAGAATCTATCTCCACTCTTTCAGAGTTCAGACTCCCTGACTGGAGTCGAAATTCGGTCAAGGATGCTTGCTGTTTCTGTCTCCCTAGTCTGAAGTTCAGAACTCCCCAGTGTTTGGGCAATAGAAGGGTGTGGAGATGTCCCCTCTTTACCATCTTTCCCCCCATTTTCCAGAGCCATTTGCAGAAGACAAGGACACCAGATCTCTATCCAAGTGGTTATCACAATTGGCATCTACAAACATTAGGGACAGCCAAAATTCCAAAATAGTGTCCTCTACCTCACTGGGTTTTTCTCCTGAGTTCCCTTAAGGCCCAAGAATTAGTCTTGGATATTTGATCCAAATGTGTTATCAATTACTGTCATATTGTTTGGCTTCAACATTCGTTGGGCAAGGATGTTAGCCTTTCGCCCCCAAATGGAACTTATGACCACCCTACTTTTTATTTTATTTTATTTATTTTTTTATTAGTGAAACACCATGAGGTACAGTTATAGACTTATAAATTTTTGTGCTTGGGTTTCAGTTATACAATGATCAAGTACCCATCCCTCCACCAGTGCCCATCCTCCGCCACCACGGGTCCCAGCATCCCTCCCACCCCCCATCCCCCACGTCCCACCCTGCCTCTGTGGCAGGTCATTCCCCCTTGTTCTCTCTCTCTTCTTTTGGGTACTGTGTTTTGCAAGAGAGGCATTGAGCGGCAATCATGTTTGGTCTATAGACTACTTTTAGCATGTTTCTCCCACCCTGGGAGGGTCCTCACAACACCCTTTATTTTGGTGCTTTCTTCTCTATCTGAGCTTCCTTTTCACCTAGCACGTGTGGCTGGCCTTCAAGTCATGGAGCAAAATTCCTGGTACTAATCTCAGCCATTCCTGGGTGTTAGTCTCACATTTTGTTGCTTTATGTTTCCCAGATGAATGCAATCTTTCTGTGTCTATCCCGCTCTTTCTGACTCATTTTGCTTAACATGATATTTCCATGTAGTACCACTTGTATGTAAATTTCATAACTTCATCTTTTCTAACAGCTACATAGTACTCCATTGTGTAAATGTACCAAAGTTTCTTTAACCAGTCATCTGTTCTCGGGCATTCAGGGTTTTTCCAGATTCTGGCTATTGTAAAGAGTGCTGCAATGAACAAACAATTACAGATGTCACTTCAATTATACCTTTTTGCCTCTCTGGGATATATTCCCAGGAGTTCCATAGCTGGGTCAAATGGGAGATCAAATTATAATTTTTTGAGAATCGTCCATACTATTTTCCAAAAGGGTTGGACCAGCCGGCATTCCCACCAGCAGTGAAGAAGGGTCCCTTTCTCGCCACATCCGCGCCAGCACCGGTTGTTTTTGTTCTTGTGGATGTGGGCCAGTCTCTTTGGTGTGAAATGATATCTCATTGTTGTTTTGATCTGCATCTCTCTGATGATTAATGATGTAGAGCATTTTCTCATGTGCCTTTTTGCCATTCGGATTTCTTCTTTGCGGAAGTTTCTGTCATTTCCTCGCCCCATTTTTTGATGATGACCACCCTACTTTTTTAAATGGAGGAGTACTGCTATTTATTCAGCCATTGATTAAACTGATTGAATTGGGCATGAACTCCACATTACGTTTTTAAAAATTTTTAATTGAATATCCTTGAGATAGGCCATTACAGAGCTGTTCATAATTGGGTTCTGTCATACAATGATCCAGCATCCATCCCTCCACCAGTGTACATTTCCCACCACCAATGTCCCATGTTTTCCTACCACCATCCCCCAAAACCCCACCCCACCCCTAGCCTCCCTTTATGGAAGGCACTTTCCTTCTTGCACTCTCTCTCCTTTTCCTTTTGTGTATTATGGTTTGCAATACAGGTGCGAAGAGGTCATGCTGTTTGTTCAAGGCAATTGGTATTTTTATCCAGATGGTAAGGCTAGAGTAGATTTTCAATTGGGTGGCTGCATTGGGGTGTGGGTGTGACTTCTGAGGCTTCCAGAAATACATAGAGGTGAGAGAAGGTAGCCATTCTGACCCCGAGAAAGCCTGGAGATTTCAGTCACAAAACTCGCATATCCAAATTTTCAGCAGATTATGTCTTGGTGGTGGGCTGGAGCGATAGCACAGTGGGTAGGGCATTTGCCTTGCATGCAGCCAACATGGCCAATCCGAGTTTGATTGCTCCACCCCTCTTGGAGAACCCAGCAAACTACCGAGAGTATCTCGCCCGCATGGCAAAGCCTGGCAAGCTACCTGTGATGTATTCAATATGCCAAACACAGTAACAACAAGTCTCATGATGGAGACGTTACTGGGCCTGCTCGAGCAAATTGATGAACAACAGGAGGACCATGACCACGACTGATATCTTGGTGAGGTCTGTCTTGAAACAGTGGAGTCAGGCCGGGGGTATGTTAACGATTTTGAATTGTGGAAGCAAGTGACTGCTACGGGCTCTGCTTGGTCAGGACCCTGGCCAAACCATCCCCCTCCAATTTACCCAGGTCTATTCAGCCATGTGCATGTCCAAGATTAACTGTGGCTTTTGGTCTCTTTCAAGATTTATTTATAGGTCTCTGAAGCAAGGCCGATAGCAGAGCTTACATGGTGGCACTATAATTGGTTCGTGGGGATGACACCCAGTGCTTCCAGGAGTATTGGGAAGTAGGGGAAGTAGTCCATCTCAACTCTGAGAAGGCCTAGAGATTTCAGTTACAAAACTCGCATCCCAAATTTTCAGTACATATACCTTGATGAGGTCCGTTCTGAGATGGTGGAATCAGGCTGGGTGTAACACAACGATTTTGGATTGTGGAAGCAAGTGGCTGACAGGGGTTCTACTTGGGCAGGCCCATGGCCGACCCACCCTCCTTCAATTTAACACAGCCTGTTCAGACATGCTCAGGTCTGAGATTAACTGTGACTTTTGATCTTTTTGGAGATTCATCTATTGGTCTCTAAAATAAGACCAATAAATGAGCTTGTAAAGCTGAGCCAGAGGTGGTTTATGGGCATGGCTCCCACATACCTAATTTTTGGCCATTTAATTTCTTGGAAAAATTGGCCCCCAGTTGTTGGGTCCAGCCAAAGGCACAGAGGCAATTTTGGGGCATCAGGAAGCCTGAAGGCACCATCAAGCTGCTGATGCATTCGCTCCACAGGTACAGGTTGACCTGCTAGAGGCACCATACCCCACCATCCCACTTTGACCAGTTTAAGGATATACTACCAATGTAACAATAAATGGATGGAAGTCCCTTACATCCACTCTTTCTATCTCTTATGCTTTCATCTTCTCCCCTTACATCTATGCTTTAATTTTTATGTGCTCCTGCCCCTATCTCCTCAAGAACCATCATGCTTTGCAAGTTCTCCTTATTCTCATGACACCCTTTCTGACACTCCGTTGATTCTTGCATGGACTCGAACTTCTGTAATCTATCCTCTTCTCCTGCTCCATACCCTGTTACTGGAAGTTACTTCTCCAAAGTCCTCAGAGCACTCCCCATCAGTGCTTCCTTCTCATCTATACTCAACTGAGCTGACCTCCTTTTACACTCTAGCAACTGCTGAAAACTCTCACTCTGGCTGAATCCTGTTCCCTGCATGGTGAAGCCACCATCACTCTCCATAACTGCCCGTTCTCCCTCTGCTAACTTCCACCACTGCCCACCCACTTTCTTCTCCAGCCACCTTCTCCACAGTCCACCTCTCCACCCCCCATATCCTCCAATGCCTACCCACCGCCTTCTTCAACAGATTACAGAACTGATATGACCCCTCTCCCCACTGCTGCTGCCTGCACTAGGGGCACCTGTTCTGAACAGTAACACCTGCGACCAGTCCAGCTGGCTGCAGTGCCCACTCCAGCCATCCCCTTTTTTTCAGGACCCTTCTGCAACTTCTTGAGATTGTCTGATAATCTCAAGATTGATTGCCCGGCACTATCCTCCCCTACACGCCACAATCCTAATCTCTCTTGCCCCGGTCAGTAGTCATACACCATTCCATCACTCAGCCCTCCTCGCACCATTCTGAGAGGTCGCCCGGAGTGAAAGGGGTGGTCTGCATTCATGATTATCCTACCAATGTTTAAAGATCAGAATTAATTCAAGCTATCTAAACAGGGAACTAATTTAGTCTTTCAAGATTCTGACCAGTGCTAAAACAAAACAAAACTTTGTACTAATTAGCTCCAAATTTTGTAAACTCCATTGGAAGGTAATCATTAATAACCCAAATTTTAACACATCTAGGAATATTTGACCACTGCAACTTTGGTGAATCAAATTTTTAGAGTTACATAGAAAAAGTAAGTTTGCACTAATTGGCAGTTTCAGAGACAAAAACTCACCCTTCACCTGCAGGAGTAATCTGGGGAATTTATTATCTACTTGAGTTAACTACTAATAACAGACTGAAGAAAAAAAGCTGTCCATTGTCAAATCAATCAGAAAAACAGAATGTACTTGTAAAACATTTTTCCTTACATTCAAATTCAAATGAACATCATCTTTATGGATTTCTATGCCAACCGTTTTACATCTGAATTCTAATTCCAAGAGTGAGGGATGGGTAGAAGACACATATTTCTATTGTTGTGTGAGATTTAAACACTTTGGTGGGCTTTGTACACGCGACTTCATTTGGGGACTTCTGTTTCCTCACTTTGCTTTGCTTTTTTATATAAAATTTATATAAATTCCATTTATAGAAACAGAATCTCAAAAACTGGAAAATAATTTCCAACTTTTTCTTTGGAAGTTTCCATGCACCCCACCCCGCCCTCACCAATTATGCCTTCTGATGATTGAAGAAACTTGCCTTCTTTATATACATTCTAATTTTTCTCTTTACTAACCGATTCCCAGTTGTGCATAGGGGACATGGGGGTGTGTTTTAGCCAGAGCAAAAATATTTACCTTGTCAGATTGCTTTGTGTTTTGACCTAATTATTGTCTTTCTAAAGACAAAGTCAAGGGTTGTCTTTAGAAAACTTTTTTTTAATAATATGGAGAAAACTCAGCTGGCATATCTCATAGTCTTTATTATTTCCCTTCTTTATCTTCAAGAGGTGCATAACATTAGGAGTTATAGTAACTATAACCAGCAGAAAAAATAAATCAACATGTTTACAATGCATGATCAGCTCACTGAAGGAACAAGGGTCTTTATACATCAGGAAGCTGCAGTGTGTCATGATGCCTGAGGTTGGAGTCTCATTGTAAGAGAAAATTAAGCCCCATTTGTCAAGTAATCTATTTAATTCAAATCCTAACTTAAAGGCTTTTTCTCTAATTCATGCCTTGGAGATTATATGATTTACTTTTTTGGTCTTGAAATTTTTGCTAAATGCTGTAAGACCTTCTAATGAACTGCTGCACAACCATATTTACGTATTAGCATAAAATTTTTAGTCTAAATAAGAAATTTTTACTATAAAATTTTGAAAACCAAAAAAAAAAAAAATAAAACATAGCCTTTGCTACAAAGACCCACTTTTGTGGTTTCTGAAAATGGAGAACTGGCAAGAAATGTGTAAATAACTAGTCAGCTTTGCCACATACACACACTATATAGATATAAATATATACACACAAACATATATATATATATATATATATATATTAGTCTGCCCAGTACATGAAAATGCGTGCTATTGTTAAGCTAACTTTACTTCATGTCAGATTTGTTGTCAGGTATCAGAAAACTAGTTTGACCTTGAGAGATCTTTACCTACAAGTGTGAAATCCTTGCTGTTTCTTGATAATCTTCGTGAGTGTTTTAACCCTGTAATATCTGTGTTTTCCTAGAAATTTGAATTTTAAAGATGAAACTTTTTAGTATGTTCTGTTAATTCCGGGGCTGGAGCGATAGCACAGCAGCAGGGCGTTTGCCTTGTGCGCAGCCGGCCGGCCGAGCCATCTTCAATTTTTCTGCCCCTCTCGGAGAGCCGGGCAAGCTACTGAGAGTATCTCGCCCGCACAGCAAAGCCTGGCAAGCTACCCGTGACGTATTTAATATGTCAAACACAGCAACAACAAATCTCACGATGGAGACGTTACTGGGCTCACTCGAGCAAATCGATGAACAACGGGAGGACAGTGCTACAGTGTTAATTCTGAACATGAAGCAAACTTTCTTGCTAAGAATATGTTATAAGATCTTTAATTCTGAACACTATAACACCTTTTGAGTTTCTATAAAACTGAAGTACTGCCTTTGTTCAGAGAGATCTGCAAAAAAAATACAATATGGATAAAGACTCCTCCCAGTTATATTGAAGTCACCAAATTCAGTGAAAGATTAAAGGTAGCCAGTCCCTTACTGAAGGATTTCTTATCTTGTGCTTTCTAAGAAATATTTCCCCACACAGGTTAGAAAAAAAAGGAAAATCTGTTAAAGTGAAATTGGTTGGTTGTTAATTGGAATGAATAAACGTTACAGGTGAGAATAAATTCAACAGAGTGCGTAGAAAGCTCGAATATTGTGTCTTAAAAAAGAAACTGTATGATCAATCTGGCTTGTTACAGGGAGGTTTTTAAATTATATTTGCATAATTATTCTAGAACCTTTTTGGAGAGGTTTGTGAAAGAGATATTAGACTCATATTACAATGCTCTTAGATCATTGGAAACTTAAAAAGTTGCAGTAAGTCAAGGTTTTCAACATGGAATTAAATGAGTTAAAAATGATATTGATGAACTATGTGATTCTACTGTGACAGAGTTTAATGATGCTTTCTTCTGACTAGTACCATGACAAACAGGCACATTGCATCTGATTGTGATTAAAGTAAAATATATGCTTTTCTCTTCTTTGCACCTTGGGTACATTTTTGATCCTTCATGGCACTATGTTTGTTTGCATAAATTCAGATAAGAAGTCTTTCCTCTCTGTAGCAAGCTCTGCCCCTCATACAGAGAGGACATTCCAAAGCCAGCTAAGGGACTTCCAATCCTTCCTCCAGGAAAACAGAGTCAAAGGGATTGGTTTAAAAACAGGAGGAGATGGCGGTAACAGCAGCAGCATGGATCCAAGGCAAGTATTCCTAGAAGGAGGCTTCACAGGATTCAAACACATGGAACACTACTAAGGTCCCAACCCCAGGTTAGAAAAGTGGAAGACATGGCTTCTTCAGCAGCTGCAGCAGCGGTGGTGGTATAGCAACAGTGGCGCAGACCCAGGGAGAACATATATAGGAGGTTACCCCGCAGGATTTAAACATGTGGAACTCTGCAAATGCCTTACCTCTAGATTAGAGAGATAGAGTGCATGGATTCCCTGGCTACCAGTTATATTCCCGATGTATAGCCCATAAGATCCATTTCCAAAGAGGCTCCGTGTAGTTACACAGGACACAAATAAGGAAGGGACTATACTTGAAGGGGAAAGAAGAGATCACTACCTCCAGACTGCCACAGGTACTAAGGGAAAACAGTGCAGAACCCCACCACGAAGAGTGAAGAAAGTTAGGGTCCCTGAGGCCTCAACAAAGAATATTAACATACAAAGTCTGTCTGATAAAGAATTCAGAGACAAAACAGTGAGTATATTCAATGAACTCATGGAATATGTGATGCACGGCCAATAAAAGTCAGGGGGAAATGAAAGCAGAAATACGAAAATTAGAAGCAAAAATGACATTAATAAAATGTTTGACAGGTGAAATGAAAAACTCAAAGAGAGCCCTAAATATTTGAATGACAACAAAGACAGAATTAGTGAGCTATAAGTTGAACTGCAGAAAGCATCCAGGCAACAGCAGAAGATGGAAAAAGATCTCAAAAAACTCCAGGGCAGACAAGAAACTATGGGATAAAATAAGAGGAAAAACATGAGAATTATCAAAGAGCTGTTTGTTCATTGCAGCACTGTTTACAATAGCCAGAATCTGGAAAAAACCTGAGTGCCCGAGAACAGATGACTGGTTAAAGAAACTTTGGTACATCTACACAATGGAGTACTATGTAGCTATTAGAAAGGATGAAGTCATGACATTTATATACAAGTGGTACTGCATGGAAAGTATCATGCTAAGCGAAATGAGTCAGAAAGAGAGAGACAGACATAGAAAGATTGCATTCATCTGGGGAACATAAAGTAACAAAATAAGAGACTAACACCCAAGAATAGCCGAGATAAGTACCAGAAGGTTCACTCCATGGCTTGGATGCCAGCCGCACATGCTAGGGGGAAAGGCAGCTCAGATACAGAAGGGAGCACCAAATAAAGGGTGTTGGGAGGATCCTCCCAGGATGAGATATGCATGCTGAAAGCAGACTATAGAGCGAACATGATTGCCACTCAATGCCTCTTTTGCCAACCACAGCACCAAAAGGAGAGAGAGAACAAAAGGGAATGTCCTGCCACAGAGGCGGAGGGGGGGGGGGGATGGGGGGGAGGGATACTGGGATCCTTGGTGGTGGGAAATGGGCACTGGTGGAGGAATGGGTACTCGATCATTGTATAATTGAAATCCAAGCACAAAAATTTGTAAGTCTACAACCGTACCTCATGGTGTTTCAGCAATAAAAATTTATTTATTTTTTAAGTTATACGATTAAATTTTTTATTTTTATTTTTTTAATGTAGGAGTACTGATATTTATTCAGCCACTGATTAGCTGGTTGAGTTGGGCATGAACTCCACCTTACTTTTTTTTCCATATTTTTATTAATTTATTTATTTTTTCTTCTTATATTTATTTATAGAATCACTGTGGGAAAAGTTACCAAGCTTTCAGGTTTAAGTCTCGGTCATACAATGATCAAACACCTCTCCCTTCACCGGTACTCATTTTTCACCACCAAGAACCCCAATATGGCCCCCACCCCCCCCCCAATGCCTGTGAGGCAGATGATTTCCACTTAACTCTTTTTTTAAAAAAAAATTTATTAGTGAAACACCATGAGGTACAGCTGTAGATTTACAAATTTTTGTGCTTGGGTTTCGGTTATACAATGATCAAATACCCATCCCTCCACTCGTGCCCATTTTCCACCACCATGGATAATATCCCTCCCTTCCCATCCCCCCCCATCCGACCCAGCCTCTGTGGCAGGGCATTCCCTTTTGTTCTCTCTCTCCTTTTGGGTGGTGTGGTATGCAAAAGAGGCATTGAGTAGCAAACATGTTCAGTACATAGTCTACTTTCAACCTGCATCTCCCCTCCTGGGAGGATCCTCCTAACACCCTTTATTTTGTGCTCCCTTCTCTATCTGAACTGTCCTTTCCCCTAGAATACTCGGCTGGCCTATAAGCTATGGAGTAATCCTCCTGGTGTTGACATCAGCTATTCTTGGGTATTAATCTCATATTTTGTTACTTTATATCCCAGATAAATGTAATCTTTCTATGTCTATCCCTCTCTTTCTGACTCATTACGCTTAGCATGATACTTTCCATATTGTACAACTTGTATGTAAATTTCATGACTTCATCTTTTCTAACATCTACATAGTACTCCATTGTGTAGATGTACCAAAGTTTCTTTAACCAGTCATCTGTTCTTGGGCACTCAGGTTTCTTCCAGTTTCTGGCTATTATAAAGAGAGCTGCAATGAAAAAACAAGTGTAGATGGCACTTCGACTATACATTTTTGCCTCTCTGGGATATATTCCCAAGAGTGGTATTGCTGGGTCAAATGGGAGCTCAATTTCTAATTTTTTGAGAAACGTCCATACTGTTTTCCAAAAGGACTGAACTAGTCGGCATTCCAACCTACAGTGAAGGAGGGTCCCTTTCTCGCCACATCCGCGCCAGCATCGGTTACTTTTGTTCTTTTGAATGTGGGCCAGTCTCTGAGGTGTGAGATGGTATCTCATTGTGGTTTTGATCTGCATTTCCCTGATGATTAATGATGTAGAGCATTTTCTCATGTGCCTTTCAGCCATTCGGATTTCTTCTTTGAGAAAGTTTCTGTTCATTTCTTTGCCCCATTTTTTGATGGGGTTGGATGTTTCCTTCTTGTGGAGTTCAACCAGTACTTTGTATATCCTTGATATCAAACCCTTGTCAGATGTGTATTCCGCGAATATCCTTTCCCATTCTGTAGACTGTCTTTGTATTTTGGTCACTGTTTCTTTGGAGGTGCAGAAGCTTCTTAGTTTGAGATAGTCCCATTTGTCTATCTCTGTTTTCACTTGCTCGGCCAGTGGCGTGGCATCTTTGAAAATACCATTAGCCTCAATGTCATGGAGGGTTTTGCCAACTTTGTCTTCAATGTACCTTATGGTTTCTGGTCTGATGCTGAGGTCTTTAATCTATTTTGATCTTACTTTTGTACATAGTTTTAGGCAGAGTTCTGAGTCCATTTTTTTGCATATATCCGTCCAGTGATGCCAGCATAATTTGTTAAAGAGGCTTTCCTTACTCCATTTCACATTACTTGCACCTTTATCAAAGATTAGATGATCATATGATTGAGGGGAAATGTCAGTGTTTTCAACCCTGTTCCATTGTGTTCAGTTCTGCCTTTGTTCCAGTACCATGCTGCTTTAATTATTACTGCTTTGTAGTAGGGTATGAAGTTAGGGAGGTTGATTCCTCCCATTTTCTTTTTCCCAAGGATTGCTTTAGCTATTCGTGGGGGCTTATTGTTCCATATAAATTTCAGGAGTGTTTGCTCCATTTCTTTGAAGAATGTCATGGGTATCCTTATAGGGATTGCATTGAATTTATACAATGCTTTCGGTAGTATTGCCATTTTGACAATGTCAAGTCTCCCGACCCATGAGCAGGGGATATCTTTCCATTACCTCATGTCCTTTTATTTCCTGAAGTAGCGTTTTGTAGTTTTCTTTGTACAGGTCCTTTACTTCCTTAGTTAAGCTGATTCCTAGGTACTTGATTTTCTGGGGCACAATTGTGAACGGGATTGTTTTCTTCATGTCACTTTCTTCTCTCTCACTATTTGCGTATAGGAAAGCCATGGACTTTTGGGTATTGATTTTATAGCCTGCAGATTTACTATACAAGTCTTTGTTCCTAGAAGTTTCTCGGTAGAGGTTTTAGTCTTCTCTAAATATAGTATCATATCATCTGCGAATACTGAGAACTTGAATTCTTCCTTTCCTACCTGAATGCCCTTAATATCTTTTTCTTTCCCAATCGCTATTGCAAGTACTTCCAGTACTATATTGAACAGCAGTGGAGAGAGTGGGCATCCTTGTCTCGTCCCTGATGGTGGGGGAAGGCTCTCAGTTTTTCCCCATTGAGGATGATGCTTGCTGTAGGCTTGTGGTAGATGGCTATAACTATGTTGAGGAAAATCCCCTCTATACCCATTTTGCCTAGGGTTTTCATCATAAGGAGGTGCTGGATCTTGTCAAATGCTTTCTCTGCATCTATTGATATGATCGCATTCTTTTTATCTTTTCTTTTGTTGATATGATGGATTATGTTGATCGTTTTCCAAATATTAATGCGTCCTTGCATCCCTGGGATGAATCCTACTTGGTCATGGTGTAAGATCTTTTTGATGAGTAGTTGGATTCTATTTGCTAGTAGTTTGTTGAGGATCTTTGCATCTGTGTTCATCAGGGATATCGGCCTGTAATTCTCTTTCTTTGTGGTATCTCTGTCTGCTTTTGATATCAGTGTGAAATTTGCTTTGTAGAAACTGTTCGGAAGTGTTTTTGATATTTCAATTTCGTGGAAAAGCTTAAAGAGGATTGGGAGTAAGTCCTCTTTAAAGATTTGGAAGAATTCACTAGTGAATCCATCCAGGCCAGGACTTTTGTGCTTGGGGAGACTTTTTATTACCATTTCAATTTCCTTGGTGGTGATAGGTCTGTTCAGGTATTCCAGGTCTTCTTGGTTCAGCCTTGGGAGTCTGTAGGAGTCTAGGAATTTATCCATTTCCTCGAGGTTTTGATGTTCCGTGGCATAAAGCTTCTCAAAGTACTCCCTGAGGATCCTTTGAATTTCTGTGGTTTCTGTTGTAATGACCCCCTTTTCATTTCTGATTCGGTTTATTAGGGTTTTCTCTCTCCCTTTCTTTGTGAGTTTTGCTAGAGTTTTATTGATCTTGTTAATTTTCTCGAAGAACCAGCTCTTGGTTTCATTGATCTTTCTAATTGTTTTTTTGGGTTTCCATCTCGTTAATTTCTGCTCTGAGTTTTATTATTTCCTTCCTCCTGTTCAGGTTGTGCTCCTTTTGTTTTTCCTTCTCCATGCTCTTAAGCTGTGAAATAGTTTATTTATTTGGACTCGCTCCTCCTTTCTGAGGAATCCTTGCAGAGCTATAAACTTTCCTCTTAAGACAGCTTTTGCTGTGTCCCATACGTTTTGGTAACTCGTGTCCTCATTTTCATTCTTTTCTAGGAATCTTTTGATTTCCTCTTTGATTTCTTTCTAAGCCACTCATTGTTCAATAGCGCACTGTTTAATTTCCAGGTGTTTGATTTAGTTTTCTGTTTTTGTTTGTGATTTACTTCTAATTTAAGCGCATTGGGTTTCCACTCTTATCTACATTGATTACATTCATTATTTCGACAAAAGATGCACCATTATTGTTTAGAATTCCCCCTCCCCCAACAATCAGAATTCCTGAAAATTCATTGTGAAATACTTTGTTTTGTATAACTGGTTATGAAAATCATATAATCTCGCATGGCTGCAACAGTGGCCTCGCAATTTTGGATTTCTGCGAAGACCCAGATAATTACAAAATTGGTTTCTGTGTGTCTGGTGTTATGGTTGTGCCAGGGAGCCGGTCGTGGGGGGCAACCTGTGACCTCAGTAGGGCATGAAGGATGAGCTAGTACCGCCCCCCTTCCCATGAGACTGCAGTTGCCCCGTCACCACCGGCTCATACCTGGCTTTCCAATAAGCTCTGAGGAGGCAGCCACCTTGCTGCCAGGGGTGAGAAAGGCGGAAGGGAGCAACACCCATTCCCTCCCGGGGAGCATGGTGCCATAGTTTCACGCATGGTCCATTCACTTTTCTGCTGCAAGCTGCAGGGCTCTTTTTGTCTCTGGAGCCATGGCCGTGTATGCGGTCCAGATGCATTTCTGACAAAAGCTGCTGGGTTTAGAGATTTGTTTCTGAGTCTCTGAGATCATGGCCATTAGTCAGCCAGAGAGGCCATTTGTAGGCAGCGACTTGGGGTCTCGCTGGGATGGGGACAAAAGGGCCAGTCCCACCCCCATCTGGTGAGGCCCCACGTGTCTCGTCACTGCAGGCCCAAACTTGTCTGTCCAGTGGCCTCTGGAGGATGATGGTCACTGGGTCGCAAAGGGGAACAGACCAAGGCACGAAACCTATTCCCACCTGGAGTGGTCCAGCCCCAGTAACCTACTGTAGGAACAGGACGCATTTCTGCCAAAAGTCTTTGGGTTCCGAGGTTCGTTTCTGAGTCTCTGGGATCACGCTGTTAAGCAGTTTGATTAGGAACCAGAGAGGCCATGCCTCCAATTATATAGCTGAGCCGGAGGTGGTTTGTGGGTGTGTCTCCCACACACCTAACTTTTGGCCATTTACTTTCTTGGTAAGCTTTGCCCCAAGTTTTTGGGGTCTGGCCAAAGGCACAGCAGCAATTTTGGGGTATCTGAAAGTCTGACAGTGTCATCAGGATGCTGATGCACTCGCCTCACAGGTACAGATTCACCTGCTGGCGGAACCATACCTCCTTTCACTAATAAAAGTCCAAGCAGCCTGGAGACCCCTAGCTATAAGAGACCCCAATAAAAAGATTCCAACATATCTTACTCAGAATATCCAATATCATAGACAGAGATATAATACTGAAAGCAGCAATACTAAAAAAGGAAATTACATACAGCAGACCAATTGTATGAAATGCTCCAGGCCCAAAGTCAATGGTGGGATATAGATAAAAAAAATAAAATGCAGGTTTCGCCAAGAATGTTTTACCCAGATAGACACTTATTCAGATTTGAAGGAATGATATACAACTTTCTGGATAAAAAAATAGCTCAAGAACTTCATAGATTCAAAACCAACCTTTAAAGAAGGGAAGGCACTATGGTTAGGCAAGACAAACCCCACAAATTTCCACAGAAAGATGGCACAAACCCAATGACAATACTCTCTCAATGTCTATGGACTAAATGCACCAATTAAGAGACACACTGTGGAAAAATGGATTTAAAAACTGAATCCAACATTCTGCTGACTACAAGAAATACAGTTGAATAGTCAGAGCAAACATACTCAAAGTCAAATGCTGGAAAACAATTCTTCAAGCAAACAACTCCTTCAAGCAAACAACTCCCAATCCAAAGGGGTTGGGGAGACCATACTAGTATCCAACGAAATAGGTTTCGGGCTGATCAAGGTTAGAAGCGACCTCAAAAAGGGAGTTACATAGATGCAGGCTGAAAAGTTTTAGAAAGACCATTTCTTCCCACCCTCCAGCGTGGGACACTGGCCGCAGCTCTGCCTTGGGACAACCCATCACCTATATCGGCCCCTCCCTTCCAGGTGGGTAGGGGGAGCCGGAACTGCTGCTCCTCCCCTCCCCACCCCCACGCACCTTTTCCCGCTGAACCAGACACCCTCCAGTGGGAAGACACCGGCCGCAGATCCGCGGGACTCTCCATCGCCCCTCCATTTCATGATCCTGGGTGGGAGTGACCCCAGGACGGGAAAGGGGCATGGCCACTATGTAAGAGGCGTGGCCTCCTTGAAGTGGGTGTGGCTTTCTCCAGGGCGGCCACAGTTATATTTCCCAATCTGAGCACTCAGGACTTTCATCCCACCCTTTGTCACCTAATACTGACCAAAAATTTCTGACAACAACCTCTACTACAATACAACAATATTCCACTCTCCTACTCCATTTCTAACAAAAGACCAGTATGAAATAAGCTGTACAAGCTCAATATTAAAGAGCACCTCCTACAAAGCTTCACACAATGTCCGTTATAAAATAAAGAATAATGCCTGACTGAGAAGAAGGTTGGACTCTAGAAAGGGAGAAGGGTGACTACCATCGACCAACCTTATGCAAAATACTTTCCCACGATAAAAGGGAAAAATACCTGTGATTTCAGGGTTCTACCTCTAGACAACCAAAACAACATGAAGAAATAGCACAAAAATCCACTACAAGGAGAATACGAAGAAAAGAATCCCAAATCCTCAACCGAGGTAGTCCACAATTATGCTCTCTTCGATAAAGAATTACGGAACGAAATGCAGAGGATGTTCAAGGATATACTCAAAGAATCAATGGAAGAGATATCTAGAAAACTAAAAGAAGAAATGAAAGAAACAATAGAACAGATGGTCGAAAAAATACAGGAAGAAATGAGAGCAGAAATAAAAAAGCTACAAAAAGAAGTATCACAAATAGTTTAACCAGTACCTTGTATATCCTTGAAATCAACCCCTTGTCGGATGTGTATTTGGTGAATATTCTTTCCCATTCTGTAGGCTGTCTTTGTATTTTGGTCACTGTTTCTTTTGAGGTGCAGAAGCTTCTTAGTTTAAGATAGTCCCATTTGTCTATCTCTGTTTTCACTTGCTCGGCCAGTGGCGTGACGTCTTTGAAGATACCACTAACTTCAATATCGTGGAGAGTTTTGCCAACTTTGTCTTCAATAAACATTATGGATTCTGGTCTGATGTTGAGGTCATAAATCCATTTCGATCTTACTTTTGTGCATGGCGTTAGGCAGAGATCTGAGCCCACTTTTTTGCATGTAGCCATCCAGTTTTGCCAGCACAGTTTATTAAAGAGGCTTTCCCTGCTCCATTTCACTTTTCTTGCCCCCTTATCGAAGATTAGATGATTATATGTTTGGGAGGAGATGTCAGTATATTCAACTCTATTCCATTGGTCTGCAGCTCTGCTTTTGTTCCAGCGAAAAATGGGGCGAGGAAATGAACAGAAACTTTCGCAAAGAAGAAATCCGAATGGCAAAAAGGCACATGAGAAAATGCTCTACATCACTAATCATCAGAGAGATGCAGATCAAAACAACAATGAGATATCATTTCACACCACAGAGACTGGCCCACATCCAAAAGAACAAAAGCAACAGGTGCTGGCACGGATGTGGCGAGAAAGGGACCCTCCTTCAATGCTGGTGGGAATGCAGGCTGGTCCAACCCTTTTGGAAAACAGTATGGACGATTCTCAAAAAATTAGAATTCGATCTCCCATTTGACCCAGCTATAGCACTCCTGGGAATATATCCCAGAGAGGCAAAAAGGTATAGTCGAAGTGACATCTGCAATTGTTTGTTCATTGCAGCACTCTTTACAATAGCCAAAATCTGGAAAAAACCTGAGTGCCCGAGACAAGATGACTGGTTAAAGAAGCTTTGGTACATTTACACAATGGAGTACTATGTAGCTGTTAGAAAAGATGAAGTTATGAAATTTACATACAAGTGGTACTACATGGAAAGTATCATGTTAAGCGAAATGAGTCAGAAAGAGCGGGATAGACACAGAAAGATTGCATTCATCTGGGGAACATAAAGCAACAAAACGGGAGACTAACACCCAGGAAGGGCTCAGATTAGTACCAGGAATTTTGCTCCATGACTTGAAGGCCAGCCACATGTGCTAGGTGAGAAGGAAGCTCAGATAGAGAAGAGAGCACCAAATAAAGGGTGTTGTGAAGACCCTCCCAGGGTGGGAGAGACATGCTAAAAGTGGTCTATAGACCAAACATGACTGCCACTCAATGCCTCTCTGGCAAAACACAGTACCCAAAAGAAGAGAGAGAGAACAGGGAGGAATGCCCTGCCACAGCGGCAGGGTGGGACGGGGGGAGGGGAGGATGGGGGGTCGGAGGGATGCTAGGACCTGTGGTGGGGGAGGATGGGCACTGGTGGAGGGATGGGTACTTGATCATTGTATAACTGAAACCCAAGCACAAAAATTTGTGAGTCTATAAGTGTACTTCATGGTGTTTCACTAATAAAAAAAAAGATAAAAAAAAAATTTTAAAAAATAGAAGTATCACAAATAAAGGATTCAGTAGATGAAATTAAAATATCAGTAAGTTCCCTTAGCAATAGGATAAGTGCCGGTGAAGAGATGATCGGCGAACTTGAAGATGGGCAACAGAAATCCCATAGGGAAAAACAAGCAATAGGAAAAGACCTCAAAATCGCTCTAAGGAGAATCAGAGACCTAGGGGATGACGCTAAGAGGAACAACATTAGAATCTTTGGAGTACCAGAAGGACAGGGAGACAACCCCAATGAAAAAGCCACAGTCAAAGAAATCATTGCTGAAAAGGTCCCAGAGTTAAGGAATACAGACATGCAGATCCAAGGAGCCAGAAAGGTACCAGCTAAAAGAGACCCCAGTAAAAAAAACCCAAGGTATATCATAGTCAAAACGATGGATGCTGTGAACAGAGACACAATATAAAAAGCAGCAAGGTCAAAGAAGGAAATTACATACAAAGGAGCACACGTTAGATTCACAGCAGACCTATCAGAGGAAACCCTCCAAGCCCGAAGGCAATGGTGGGATATAGTGAAAAAACTCAATGAAATGAACCCCTCACCAAGAATACTCTATCCAACTAAAATATCACTCAAATTTGATGGAACGATACACCACTTTGTAGGTAAAAAACAGCTCAGGAACTTCATAGACTCAAAAAGAAATTTAAAAGAATCCTGGACTAAAGGGGCTCCTGTAAGACAAGAAGGAAAACACTTATAAACACAACCAACTCCTATAGAAAAATGGCACAAAACATCATGACAATAATCTCTCTTAATGTCAATGGCCTAACTGCACCAACCAAGAGACACAGAGTGGCAAAATGGATCCAGAAACTGAAACCAACATTCTGCTGTCTACAAGAAACTTATCTGAACAATCAGAGCAAACACAGACTCAAAGTTAAAGGATGGAAAACCATCCTGCAAGTAAACAGCTCCCTCAAAAAAGCTGGGGTGGCCATACTAGTATCCAACAACATTAATTTCAGGCTGAAAAAGATTAGAAGGGATAGCAAAGGCCTTCATCCCTTCATCAAGGGATACGTACAATAGGAAGAAATCACACTCTTAAATGTATAGACAACTAATGAGGGAAAAGCTAGATACGTAAAACAGCTGCTAAAAGATTTTAAGAAGGACATTGCTAGCAACACAATAGTAGCCGGAGACATCAACATCGCCCTATCACCTCTGGATAGATCAACAAGAACAAGACTCAGCAAGGAAACATTGGCTTTGAATGAAGAAATAGAATAGAAAGGACTTATAGACCAATACAGGGCTTTACTTCCCCAAAAGAACAAATACAAATTTTTCTCCAGTGCGCATGGAACATTTTCCAAAATAGACCATGTGCTAGGCCACAAAACATACCTCAATAGAATCTGGAAGATAGAAATAGTATCAACAATCTTTTCAGACCACGATGCACTGAGGATAGAAGTGAATCACACACAGACACGGAGAACAAAATCAAACACCAGGAAACTGAACAACTCACTGCTGAAAAACGAGTGGGTCAGGAAGAAAGTCAAGGATGAAATCAAAAGGTACCTGGAAACAAATGAGAATGAAGACACGAGCTACCAGAACTTCTGTGATGCAGCGAAAGCCATATTAAGGGGAAAATTTATAGCTCTTCAAGCATATCTAAGGACGGAAGAAAGGAAGCACATAAACAACTTGACTTCACAGCTCAAGATATTAGAAAATAATCAACAGAAGGAGCCCAAATTGGGCAGAAGGAAAGAGAACATAAAACTTAGAGTAGAAATCAACGATATGGAAACCAAAGAAACAATATGAAAGATCAATCAAACCAAGAGTTGGTTCTTCGAGAAAATAAATAAGATAGATAAACCACTAGCAACACTCACAAAGAAACAGAAAGAGAGAACCCTAATAAACCGAATAAGAAATGAGAATGGGGATATCACAACAGAAACCAAAGAAATTCAAAACATCATCAGAGGCTACTTTGAAAGTCTGTATGCTACGAAACAAGAGAACCTAGAAGAAATGGATAAATTCCTGGATTCCTATTATCTCCCAAGGCTGAGTCAAGAGGATATAGAGTACCTGAATAGACCTATTGACATCAAAGATATTAAAACTGTAATCAAAAATCTTCCCAAAGACAAATGCCCAGGTTCAGATGGATTCACTAGCGAATTTTTCCAAACATTCCAAGAGGAACTATTGCCAGTTCTTCTCAAGCTTTTCCAGGAAATTGAAAAAACAGAAACTCTCCCAAACAGTTTCTATGAAGCACATATCACTCTAATTACCAAAAGGAAACAAAGACATCACAAGAAAAGAAAACTACAGGCCGAAATCTCTGATAAACATGGCTGTGAAGATTTGAACAAAATACTAGCAAATAGAATTCAACAACTCATCAAATAGATCATACACCATGACCAAGTGGGGTTAATCCCGGGGATGCAAGGATGGTTTAACATTCGGAAATCAATCAACATAATTCATCTTCTCAACAAAAGAAATGATAAAAATCATATGATTATATCAATAGATGCAGAGAAAGCATTTGACAAGATCCAGCACCCGGTTTATGATGAAAACCCTTGCCAAACTGGGGATAGAGGGGAATTTCCTCAACATAATTAAAGCCATCTACCACAAGCCTACAGCAAGCATCATCTTCAATGGGGAAAAACTGAGAGTCTTCCCCCTAACATCAGGGACGAGACAAGGATGCCCATTCTCTCCACTACTGTTCAGTATAGTACTGGAAATACTTGCAATAGAGATTAGGAAAGAAAAAGATATTTAGGGCATCCAAATAGGAAAGGAAGAAATCAAGCTCTCACTATTAGCAGATGATATGATACTATACTTAGAGAACCCTAAAACCTCTACCAAGAAACTACTAGAAATGACATACTTGTATAGTAAATCTGCAGGCTATAAAATCAATACCCAAAAGTTTATAAAATCAATACCCAAAAGGCTTTCCTATACGCAAATAGTGAGAGAGAAGAAAATGACATGAAGAAAACAATCCTGTCCTCAATTGTACGCCAGAAAATCAACTACCTAGGAATTAGCTTAACTAAGGAAGTAAACGACCTGTACAAAGAAAACTACAAAACGACGATTCAGCAAATAAAAGAGGATGCGAGGAATTGGAAAAAATATCTCTTTTTCATGGATCGGGAGAATTAACTTTGTCAAAATGGCAATACTTCCCAAAGCACTGTACAAATTCAATGCCATCCCTATTACGATACCCATGACATTCTTCAAAATAATGGAGCAAACACTCCTGAAATTTATATGGAACAATAAGCCCCCACGAATAGCTAAAGCAATTCTTGGGAAAAAGAAAATGGGAGAAATTAGCCTCCCGAGCCTCAAGCTCTACTACAAGGTAAAGGTAAAGGCCCTCCCGTTGATCGTCGATTTGCTCAAGCGGGCCCAGTAACGTCTCCATTGGAGACTTTGTTGTTACTGTGTTTGGCATATCGGATACTCTCGGTAGCTTGCCGGGCTCTCCGAGAGGGGCAGAGGAATCGAACTCGAGTCGGCCATGTTGGCCGCTTGTAAGGCGAACGCCCTACCGCTGTGCTATCGCTCCAGCCCCTAAAGCAGTAATAATTAAAACAGCATGGTACTGGAACAAAGGCAGAGCTGCAGACCTATGCAACAGGGTTGAGTATACTAACATCTCCCCTCAAATACATGATCATCTAATCTTTGACAAAGGATCAAGAAACGCGAAGTGGAGTAAGGAAAGCCTTTTTAACAAATGGTGCTGGCAAAACTGGATGGATACATGCAAAAAACTGGGTTCAGATCTCTGCCTAACCCCATGTACAAAAGTAAGATAAAAATGGATCAAAAACCTCAACATCAGACCGGAATCCATAAGGTAAATTGTAGAAAAAGTTGGAAAAACCCTCCATGACATTGAAGCTAATGGTGTCTTCAAAGATGTCACTCCATTGGCCAATCAAGTGAAGACAGAGATAGACAAATGGGACTATATTAAACTAAGAAGCTTCTGCACGTCAAAAAAAACAGTGACCAAAATACAAAGACAGTCTACAGAATGGGAAAGGATAGTCTCCAAATACACATCCGACAAGGGGTTGATATCAAGGACATACAAAATACTGGTTGAAATCCACAAGAAGAAAACTTCCAATCCCATCAAAAAGTGGGGAGACGAAATGAACAGAAACTTTCTCAAAGAAGAAATCCGAATGGCTAAAAGGCACATGAGAAAATACTCTATATCATTAATCATCAGGGAAATGCAGATCAAAACAACAAGACATCATTTTACACCACAGAGACTGGCCCACATCCAAAAGAATAAAAGCAACCTGTGTTGGCATGGATGTGGCGAGAAAGGAACCCTCCTTCACTGCTGGTGGGAATGCCAAGTGGTTCAACCCTTTTGGAAAACAGTATGGATGATTCTCAAAAAATTAGAAACTGAGCTCCCATTTGACCCATCAATACCACTCCTGGTAATATACCCTGGAGAGACAAAAAAGTGTAGTCGAAGTGACATCTGCACTTGTTTGTTCATTGCAGCATTATTTACAATAGCTAGAATCTGGAAAATACCTGAGTGCCCGAGAACAGATGACTGGTTAAAGAAACTTTGATACATCTACACAATGAAGTACTATGTGGCTGTTAGAAAAAATGAAGTCATGAAATTTACATACAAGTAGTAGTACATGGAAAATATTATGCTAAGCGAAATAAGCCAGAAAGAGAGGGACAGACATAGAAAGATTGCATTCATCTGGGTAACATAAACTAACAAAATAAGAGACTAACACCCAAGAAAAGCTGTGATAAATACCAGGAGGTTCACTCCATGGCTTCGAGGCCAGCCGCACAGTCTAGGGGTAAAGGCAGCTCAAATGGAGAAGGGAGCACCAAATAAAGGGTACTGGGAAGATCTGCCCAGGATGGGAGATGCATGCTGAAAGTAGACTATAGATTGAACATGATTCCCACCCAATGCCTCTTCTGCAAACCACAGCACCCAAAAGGAGAGAACAAAAGGGAGTGCCCTGCCACAGATGCAGAATGGGGTGGGGGATGGGGAGGTGGGAGGGATACTGGGATTGGTTAGGGTGGAGAATGGGCACTGGTGGTGGGATAGGTACTCGATCATTGTATAACTGAAACCCAAGTATAAAAACTTGTAAGTCTACAACTGTATCTCATGGTGTTTCACTAATAATAAAAAAAAGAAAGGCCATTTCTTAATATTCAAGAGATGTGTATATGAGTAAGAAATTATACTCCTAATCATATACACACCCAATATGGGGCTAGCAAAATACTTTTTAAAAACTGGTAATATAATTTAAAGAGGACATTGATTGCAACAATATAATAGTTGGAGACTTCAACACCGCTTTTTCTCCTCTTGATAGATCAATGAGACTAAACTCGTAAGGAAATAGTAGATTTGAAGAAGAAATGGAAGACAGAGGGCTACTAAATATATACAGGGCTTTTCATCCTCCAAAAGCTGAATACACATTCTTCTCCAGTGTACATGGAAAATTCTCCAAGATAGATCACATACGGGCCACAAAACATTCCTCCATAAAATCAAGAAGATAAAAATGATATAGACTATTTTTTTCAGATCATGATGAACTTAAAATAGAAGTTAATCACACAAAGAAATGGAGAATCAAATCAAACTCCTGGAAATTAAAAAATGCACTACTGAAAAACCTGTGGTGTAGAGAGGAAATCAAAGAATAAATTTTAAAAAATGTGGAAACAAATGTGGCGTAGAAAGGAAATCAATGAATAAATTTTTAAAAATTGTGGTAATGCCTTTTCAGCATGTCTGATTTGGGGGTGTAAACTCTAAATAATAATGGTGCATCTTTTGTCGAAACAATGAATCTAGTCAAAGTAGATAGAGTGTTAATTAGAATTCATCTGCCTCACATGCATTGGGAGGGTTGGGGGGGTTATTGGGCTTCTTCGTGGTGAAAAATAAGTATTGGTAAAGGGAAATGTGTTTGATATTTGCATGACCGAGACTTAAACCTGAAAGCTTTGTAACTTTTCCCACAGTGATTCAATAAAAAATAAATAAATAAATAAAATTGTGGAAACAAATGAGAATGAAGACATAAGCTACCAGACCTTATGAGATACAGCAGAGCAGTGTTATGAGGAAAATTTATAACTCTAAAAGCATACATCAGGAAGGAAGAAAGAGTCCACGTAAATAACTTGATTTTACAACTTAAGATCTTAGAAAATGACCAACAAAAGTAGCCATAACAAAGCAGGCGGAAGGAAATGACAAAACTTAGAGCAGAAATTAATGAGCTGGAATCCCATAAAACAATTAAAAAGATCAATAAACCAAGAGCTCGTTCTCTCAAAAAAAAGTAAATAAGATGGGCTAAATCACTACCAGGACTTAGAAACAGAGAGAACCCTAATAAATCAAAATGAATATATTTCTGGATTCATATAACCTCCCAAAGCTGAACTAAGAAGATTTGGAATAAATCAACAGACCCATAACTACCAAGAAAACTGAAGCAGTAATCAAAATTCTTCACAAAAACAAAATCTCAGGCCCAGATGTATTCACTAGTGAATTCTTCCCAACCTTTAAAAATGACATACTCCCAATATTTTTCAGACTTTTCCAGTAAATTGAATAAACAGAAACACTCCCAAAGAGTTTCAATGAGGCAGATAGCATCCTGATACCAAACAAGACATAAAAACCACAAAAAAGAGAATTACAGGACTATATTCCTGATGAAGACAGATGCAAAGATCAACAACAAAATACTAGCAAACAATCAAACTCCGTAAAGATCACACACCATAAACAAGTAAGGTTCATATTGGGAATGCAAGAACAGTTTAACATTCTCAAGTCAGTCAACATAATACACCATATTAATGCACTTCACTGTAGCACTGTCCTCCCATTGTTCATTGATTTGCTCGAGTGGGCCCAGTACACGTCTCCATTGTGAGACTTGTTACAGTGATTGGCATATCCAATACGTCATGAGTAGCTTGCCAGGCTTTGGCATGCGGGTGAGATACTCTCAATAGCATTCTGGGCTCTTGGAGAGGGGTCAAGAAATCGAACCTAGCTCAACCCGGCCTGCCTTGCGCAAGACAAACAAACACCCTACAACTGTGCTATCACTCCACACAGCCGGTAGAGCATTTGCCTTTCACACGGCTGTCATGGCCAACCCGGGTTCATTTCCTCTGCTCCTCTCAGAGAGCCCAGTAAGCTACCGAGAGTATCTTGCCCGCATAGCAAAGCCTGGCAAGCTACCCTTGACATATTTGATATGCCAAACACAGTAACAAGTCTCACAATGGAGAAGTTACTGGGCCCGCTCGAGCAAAATCAATGAACAACAGGAGGACAGTGTTACAATACACCATATTAATAAAAGAAAAATTGAAAACAATATGATCATATCAGTAGATGCAAGGAAAACATTGAACAAGATCCAGCAACCATTCATGATAAAAACTCACAACAAAATTGGAGTTGAAGGAACTTTTCTCAGTATAGTCAAAGCCATCTACCACAAGCCCACAGCAAGCATTATCCTCAATTGGGAAAAGCTAAAATGCCTCCAACTAAGATCAGATACTAGACAAGTTTGCCCAATTTCAACAATTCTATTCAATATAGTACTGGAAGTACTTGCCACAGTGGCTGGGCAAGAAAAAGATATCAAGGACATTCAGATAGAGAAGGAAGAAGTTAAGCTATCACTATTTGCAGATGACAGAGTTATATATTCAGAAAATCCTAAGGACTGTACCAAAAAGCTCTTAGAAACAATAGATTTGTTTAGTCCAGTGGCAGGTTATAAAACCAATATCCAAATATCCATGGCTTTCCTATATAAAAGTAATGAAAGAGAAAGTGATATTTAAAAAAATCCCTTTTGCAATTGTGCATCATAAAATCAATACACCAGAATCAGCTTAACTAAGAAGGTAAAAAAACTGTATAAAGAAAACTACAGACTACTCTAAAAAATAAAAGAGAACATGAGTAAATGGAGATGGATCTGTTCATGCATGGGAGAATTAACATTGTTAAAATGGCATTACTCTCCCAAACCTTGTACAGATTCAGTGTAGTCCCTATTAGGATACCCATGACATTCATCCAAGAAATTCATATGTAACAATAAACCTACAAAAATGACCAAAGAAATCCTAGGGGAAAAAAAGATGGGAGGTATCAGCTTCCCCAACATCAAACTGTAATATAAAGCAGTAGTAATTTAAAAATAGCATGGATTGGAATAAAGAAAGATCCAAAGACCAATTGAATAGAATTGAATGTCCTACACATCCCCATGTATATTATCATTTAACATTTAATATTTGGTAAATGAGCAAGAAATATGAAGTGAAGCAAGGAAACCTTTTCAACAAGTGGTGCTGAGAAAACTAGACAGCTAAAGGTTTTTAAAAATGAACTCAGATTTTTCTCTCCTTCTCTGCACAAAAGTCAGATGAAAATAGATTAAAGACCTCAGAATCAGAGCTGAATCCTTAAGGTTTATACTGGGAAATGTAGGCAAAACATTCCATGATATTGAAGCTAAAGGCTTCTTTCTTCAAAGACAAAACACACCGCTAATCAACCAAGTGGAAGCTAAGATAAACAAAATGGGCTACATTAAGAAGTTTCTGCACCTCAAAAGAAAGTGTATAAGATACAAAGAAGCCCAAGGAATGGAAAAAATTATTCAGCAAATACCCATCTGATAAAGTGTTAATATCAAAGTTATATACATTAGTAGGATTTACAAGAAAAAACATCCAACCCCATCAAAAAAAGGGAGAGAAAACACAAACAGAAACTTCTTCAAAGAAGGAATTCAAATGATTAGAAATTTTTTTTTAAATTTAAGAAATTATCTCATCACAAATCATCAGGAAAATGCAAACAAAACAACAGTGAGATTTCTTTTTTACACCACAGAGACTGGCACACATCCAAAATTAGAAGAGTCACCAGAGCTAGTGCAGATGCCAGGAGAAAGGGACTCTCCTTCATTGTTAGTGAGAATGCCGAGTGGTTCAACCTTTTTGGAAAACAATATGATATTGCTCAAAATACTAGAAATTGAGCACCCATTTGACCCAGCAGTACCACTTCTGGGAATATAACTCAAGGGCCCCAAAATACAAAGCATAAAAGTCACCTGTATTTATATGTTCATTGTGCCACTATACATAATAGCCAGAATCTTGAAACAACTCATTTGCCTGGGAACAGATGACTGGATAAATAAACTGTAGTACATCTGGACAATGGAGTACTATGCACCCATTAAGAAAATAAAGTAATGAAATTTGCTTATAAATGTATGAATATGAAGAGTATCACGCTGAGTGAAATGATTCAGAAGTAGAGGGACAAATATAGAATGACTGCCTTCATTTTTTAAGATATTAAAACTACATAACATGAGATTAATATCCAAGTCCAGAGAAAACAGGTCAGGAGAACAGTTCAATAGTTGTAAGTTAACCCTAAGACCATCTGGGATTGAAGAGCAATTAGGATAGAGAAATTACCAGCATGACAATAATAGTTGGAAATGATCATTTTGGACAGGAACTAAATATTGAAAATAGGTAAAGGGATACACCTGATAACCTCTCTGTATCTGCACTGCAAACCATAGGCCCAAAAAAGAAGAGAGAGAGAAAGAAAGAGAGAGGAAAGAAAAGTCCTTGCCATACAGGCAGGTGGGAGTGGTGGGAGGGAAACTGGGGACATTGGTGGTGGGAAATGTACACTGCCAAAGTGACAGATGTTGGAACATTATATGACAACCCAATCATGAAAAAACTTTTGTAAATGTGAAAAATAAATTTAATTAAACTAAATTAAAAATAAAATTAAAACAAAATAAATGACAGTTGCAGGACCATTATAACAGATACTTTAATTTGTACCCTACTAACCTCAGAGAGATTCTAAAGACAGGCCAGGACAAGGAAGAGATGGAAGTCTTCTCTACTATGGAAAGTGAGGAATATGCATATCTGCATTAACCGACCACAGTCTGGGCACTGCCTTCTCTCAGCGTCAAGAAAAACTTGGAGACCAGGATATCTCCTAACTCAGAAAATGGATAAGTAGTACTCCTTCCTCCCAGACACTCCTACAGAAGGTGATAGGACTGAGGTTATACCTCCAGCTCATCCTGCAGGATCAAGTCTACCTCCAGCTTATCCTGCTGATCTGATCTTCATTTCTTTAAAATGGCCGAGTCTGAGTAACCCTGATGTGACAGATAAAATACTAATGCTATCATTGGTGTGTCTCCTGATCTGTCCTTAGACAATCCCCAGGACCTCTCAGTAAATAAAGGGGTACCCCAAATGGAGAATTCTCAAATCTTGCTGAGTTTATACTAAAGAACAAGTCAGGTTATTAACCAACCTGGAAAATTTAAAGTGAATATGGAGAGAAAACTGTTTCTGTAACTTGCCCTCTGTAGACATTAGATTCTAGTTCTATGGAGTGATTAAATAAATGTATTCTAATAGGCTAGATTTAAATGGGTTTAATAAGCCTGACATTTTTAATACTTGAAATAGATGTAGCTGGTGGGGCATGTGGACACAGCTTTATTAGGTTCCTGGATACTCCCAATGGCAGAGTTGTTCATTTTTATAATGGTATTCTTCTTACCCCATGTCTCCTTAAGTTTGTCCAAGAAATATCGCAGACCACTTTTAACCAGCTTCTCCTTCAACTATACACCCAAGTGCCCATGACTGCCCCAGCTGATCATATTCTGTGACCTTTCCTCTCTCCCCCAACTTTGCCCTGAAACAGCAGGAGGTAGTATGAGATTGATGTTTCTCCCACTCCTTTTGTAAAGAAAAGGCCAGAATGCTGGGTCAGTCCAGGAGCTCAGGGTAGAAGGACACCTTGAAACCTGTGCATGTAGCTCATAAAATCACTACCCAAAAGTGTCTTATCATGAGAATATATGGAACCCAAAACAAAGACCCCTTATCTGATCCTTAGCACCAGTCAACCAACCCCCATCAGGCAAAAAGAACACCTGGTTTTGGGCTAAGCACTAATTTCTATCCCCACCCCAGACCTCCTTTATATCCCTATAAATATACCCTAAAATTCAGGGGAAGCATAACTCCACTGGATTCCTTAGAGGCTTATGGACTTTACCGGGGTGCTTCCAATAGATACATTTCAGCCTGATTCTCCTCTTGACCTTTGTTTTTTTCCATTATGACTGTTTTTCCTGGACCTCTTGTTATGAAACTATGAAGTTGAAGTTGGTGGGCCGTAGATGTTGCAAGGCCATAAAATCAACTGTGCAGTTCCATTGAAGGAGAAGAGAGCATTTTAAAAGGACTCTATGGGAAGGGCTAATAGATCCTTCACTAGCACGCACCTGTTTCAGTTTGGGAGTGGTGCTGAGTTTGTGGGTTTCCCAGATCCTCTGGAGAATCCAAAAATGGCAGAGGAGTTAGCAATGAGCTTTGCACTTCTTCAGTACAGACAGAGATTGGTGCTCATCTATTGGAGTTGGGGAATGTAGCGTTGATTAAGGGAGATTTCCAGGCCCTCTGCTGGGCCCAGAGATGGTGACCTATGCCCTGCTTACAGAACACATTATTTTTAAAATCTATCATACCATATATTTGTTCTTCTTGAGACAGCTAAATTAATTTCTCACTTTCTCCAAGCACATTACTAATTTATAGATGTAGAGAAAGACTGACATTGTTCATCTTTTGGAGATGTAATTTTCTTTCAATCTGGAGACATTTCAGAAAGACAATAAAGTTAGACATTTTTGATATTAGCAAATACAAGGCAGAGGAAGAGAGCATAAATATTTTTGAAGCCAAAGTTGAAGTATTGGTACTCTGGCCTCTGCCTCATTCCACTATTTCCTAGAGAGAGAGGATCTCCCAGTGTATTAGTAAAGGATAAGGGATATTTGAAGAGACTGTGAAAACAATATATTAATACTATTTAGTTAGTTTACTAGGCAATCTAATAGAAAGAATGCTTGAAAAGAGAAAACTGTATTCAAATCACATTTCTCAATAAACATGAATTAAGGTAGGGTCATGATGATCAAATAAGAAAAATTGCATTTACATAATTCTGTGATAAGAGCAAATCCATACCATAACTTTATTAATCTACATAGAAACTGACATCAAACCCATAAGACCCATAAGAACAAAGGTTCTGCAGCAGCAAATAAAACCCCATTAAGACAGCTGGACATAGGGAGAGGCTCTTGTCACCAAAAAAAAAAAAAAATCCATTCACAAACCGTCAAGATACAATCAGGAGGCATTTTCTTTTCTTTTCTTTTTTTGAGGCTAAATTTCTGTCATCTTACTTATTTATTTATTCATTTAAAAAAATTTTAGTGAATCACTGTGAGGTACAGTTACAAACTTACAAACGTTCGTGCTTACGTTTCAATCATACAATGATCAAGTACCTATCCCTCCACCATGCCCATTCTCCACCACCAATGTTCCCAGTAGCCCTCCCGCCTCCCTCGCCATCCCCGTCCCTCCCCCCCGCCTCTGTGGCTGGTGCATTCCCTCTTACTCTCCTTTTGGGTGTTGTGGTTTGCAATACAGTTATTAAGTGGCCATCATGCTTGGTCTATAGTTTACTTTCAGCACACATCCAGGAGGCATTTTCTAATGTGCTGAACTTTACCTTGGGGAGAAGATGGGAATGTTATCACTGACTTACACCCAATTATAGAATACAATAATTACAAAAATAGTCAAGGAAGAAAGAAACTATAGGGCATCAACAGAGATTGAGCAATTTAAAGATACCATTTAGGAGACGTCTGGAATCTTGCTTATACCAGTGCTGGTGAGTGCTGCATTGGATCTCATGTCACACAGTAAAAGACTGAGGAAAACTCTTCGTATCTCTAGTAAATAACTGAGCTAGTGGGGATAATAAGGAAGTGGGAAATGCAATGAATAACAGTGCTTAATTCTGGCAAAGAAAACATGTCTTATGGCCCTATAGGTATGCATCTGATTGTTAGCAATAAAGCCACATCCCTACAGCTGTATACTATGTCTACAGCTATTAGTAGGGACAAAATTCCCTATTTATGTGCCATAGCATAGCCAGTTAGCAAGGTGTATCTCACTTTCTGCTCATCCCTTATTGGCATAGTCAACCAGTGCCATGCCAGCCCTAAACTGCATATTTTGTAATCAGCTGCATCTGAGGCTCCAGCTTCCTTTCAAACCTGCCTAAAACCAAATCCTAATTATTATCCAAATCCGTGAGGTGATTGGGTTAGCTAATGGCTACAACCCCTGATAACCAACACAGAATTGCTTGATCTTGATCCTACAACTATTTCCCATCACTTGTAAATATGAATTTTTCAATCACTTACCAGTGCCACAGTTGTTGCCAAGAACTTTATACAACAAAACATTAGTCCATTAGTCAATGTCCACAAATACTTGACTTCACGGTCACCACTGCTGATGGGAACTAACAACCATGAACCAGGAATCCACCCAGATCTACTCTAACTTGGCACTGTAACAACCATTAGTCACTATTAAAAACAGATTCCTGGTTGCTGACCAACATTGCACACTTTTGTCTTCCAGTCAGTAAAGAACACTAACAACCATGAACTTCCAGTATTTACCAAGGTCCATAAAAACTTTGAGTCACAGTTGTTATTTGGCATCTGTGATTGTGAATTCCTAGTCTCTGACACTAAAGCCTCCTTGAATATAAACCTCTAGCCCCAGTCTTCATGCAGACCTATTCATGATAAGGAGCCAGAGGAACTTGTGTTCTTTTTCTGTTAAAAGAACACAAAAGCCTGCAAAGAGCTCCATATAAAATTAAAATGCAAACTTCCTGAATAAATCTTCAAAACAACATTCCTATTGATGCTCATGAAATCAAGAGGACAGTGGAAGGTTACTTCAACAATTACAAAGAAAATATGAAAAAACTCCAAGCAGATATCATGGCATGAAAATATATTAGTTTAATATACTATCTCAAAAGTAGAATGACAGTAACTAAGGATTGATTCAACAACATCACAGAGATAAAGAAAATAATTTAAAATGCCAGAAAAAATTAAAAAAGCTTAAAATCATGATAACATAAGAGATTTACGGGATGGCATCAAGATGCACAATATTATCAGTAAAAAGATTCTAGTAGGCAATGCCTCTTTTGCAGACCACAACACCCAAAAGGAGAGAGAGAACACAGGGGATTGCCCTGCCACAGAGACAGGGGGGATGGGGGGGTGGGGGTGGGAGGGATATTATCCATGGTGGTGGAAAATGGGCACTGGTGGAGGGATGGGTATCTGATCATTGTATAATTGAAACCAAAGCACAAAAAATTGTAAATCTACAACTGTAAAATAAAATAAAATAAAATAAAATAAAGGGAAAAAAAAGATTCTAGTAGGTGAAAAAAGAAGGGGAAGTCAGCATCTTATTTGATTATATAATTGCTGAGAACTTTCCCAAAGTGATGGAGATAAATTTACAAAGGCAGGAATCTGAAAGTTGCAAATAAAATAACCTAAATACGTGTATAACACTAAATGCTATAATTTAAAAGATCAAAAGGCACAAATAAGGGAACTTTCATGAGACTATCAGCATATTTCTCAACAGAAACACTGTCCAGAAGGGAAAACGTGACATATTCAGCATGTTAAAAGGAAAATAGCTCTAATGCACAGAATGCTACTCGGTGAGGTTATCATTTAGTTTTGAAAGAATCATAAAATATCTTTCAGGGAAAAATATAGTTAAGAGGAATTAACTTCGATTTCCAAGTATTACTGAAGTCTTCAATAAAACAACAATAAATCCCACTTGCACATTTCAAGATAACTAAAAACTTAATATGTGAGTAAGTAGGGTGAAAATGGAATCTCTTAGAAAAAAACTAGATTTTTTTTTACAGATTTACCAATTTAAATTTGTTCCAAGTTAAAACCTTGGAAGTAAATCTATTATAACCTGTAACAAAAATGCTTCCAAGAAACAAACAAGGCAAATGTATCTGATTACACACACACACACACACACACACACACACACACAAACATAGCAAATTACAAAATAAGAGAACACATACACACACAAACATAGCAAATTACAAAATAAGAGAATGGTAAAAAGTGACCTACAAAAGAACAAAGAAACAGAGTAAAACTTCATTTAAACTCAGAAGGACATAGAAAAATCACAAAAATTATTTTATACCTATAATTGCACTACACTTTAATGGTATGAAACAATATGGAGAGAAAGTGACTGGAAATATCAAAAAACACACCCAGACCTTCTGTTGTGAAAAGGAGACTTCTGTGAATTTAAGTAATAAACTTGCTTGAAGTGAAATGTTAGGAAAAATTATACAAGGAAATATAATCTTTAAAAGTCATAAAAAACCTATTTCAAAAAAGAAACCAACAAAAGACAATTAAAATAGGGAGTGGGAAAATGTTACAACAGATACTAGAGAAATAAAAAGGATCATGATACTACAATGAACAACTTTCTCTCACTAACACAAGGAAAAGGTAGAAATGAAAAAATTATTAAAAACATAGAACTTTCCAAGACTGAGTAATGCATGAGGAAATAGAAATCCTGAGCAGAACAATTAAGAATAAGAAAACTAGAATTGTAACCATAAGTGTCTTTCACAACGAATGCCAGGTCCAGATGCTCTCTTAGTGAACTTGACCAAATCTTCAAAGGTGCTCTATCCCTCTCAAACTTTTTAAAAAATATGGAAGAAAAGTAATTCTTCTAAGTGAATTTTATGGTGGTAATATAATGCTGATCTTCGAAGACATGGAAATTATATAAAACAAAACTAAGGGGTAGAGTGATAGTACACTGGGAGAGCATTTGGCTTGTATGTGGCTGATCTAGGTTTGATATTTGGCATTGCACTGATCCCCAGAGCACTGCCAGGTGTGATCCCTGAGCTTAGAGTCAGGAGTAATCCTTGAACACAACTGTGTGTAGCCCAGGTATAAAAACAAATAAATAAAACTAGGTCTGATGTCACTGATAAACTCAGATGCAACTATACCAAATAAAATCATAAAAAAAGCACATTCGTATTTCACTAAAAGAATTAAACATGACCTGGAGAGATAGCTCAAAGAATGGAACTCAGGCTATCATGCAGAGGCCCAGTTGATCCCAACACTATGTTGTCCCCCAAGAACCACTAGGAGTATCAACTGAGCACTTTAGAGTATGACCCCTGTACTAAAAAAGGAAATAAACAAAAACTAACTAGTAAAGAAAGAATTATACATCAAGAACTGTGATTCATTCCAGGGATGAATGAATGCATCAATATTTGAAAACCAATTATCATATTGGTTTGATGATAAAAGGGAAAGATAAAAATCCTATCATCACTCAGTAAACAGAAAATGGTTTTGTAAATATTCAAAGTCCACTTGTAATAAAAACTCAGCAAATTGTAGATATAAGGAACATACCTTAAAGCCATATATGACAAATCCACAGTTAATTTCATAAGAAATTGAGGAAAATGGAAATATTTTCTTCTAAAATCATGGGAAAATATTAGACAAAAGATACTGCCTTACTCTAAGGCAAAAGGTGAGTACAGTCACTCTCACCACTATTATTCAACCTGGTATTGGAAATTCTAGACAAAACAATTAGGTTTTATATAGAAATAAATGGGATCCACGTGGGAGGGGGGAAACTACCACACTATATCATACAAAATTTAGTAATAACAGTAACAAAGCATAGCATTGACACACAGATCAATGAAGTTGAATTGAAAGTTAAAAATTAATTCCTCGCCCTAGAAAGCCGGTTTTCAACCCCTGATCTGCGTGGGACGGGCACAGAGGCCCAGCTCTGGGCAGCAAAGCTGAACGGCTCCAATTCCAACAGGTACAGCCCTCCCCCAAGGGCCTGGGTCCCTCTCTGGGCATGCACAGCTAGAACCAGCCCCTAGAAAGCCAGTTTTCAACCCCTGATCTGCGTGGGACGGGCACAGAGGCCCAGCTCTGGGCAACAAAGCTGAACGGCTCCAATTCCAAACAGGAGACATTCCCAACTCCTCGCCAGTGCCAGGGACTCTTTCTGGAGCCGCGGCCGCGTTAGCTAGCGTTAGTTAGTTAGTGGGAAATATTTTCCCACTACATATGCCATAGGAACCATAAGCTACCTTCTTAGATGGAAACTTCTCTATTTTAGCTCAGCCACTAGAAACACAGTAGCCAATAACTCATAAGCCTATCTTAACTTACACTGCATATCAAGCAGAATAGTAACAGTGAACGTGAAGGACTAAACCACACCTCTCACAATGGTAAAGCAACGCAAAAGCCCACCAAACTTTCATATTGAAGAGTCTAGCCCAGATGACACCAACAGTACTGTAGTGTTAGACAACCTCTCTGACAAGGAATTCAGAAGGGAGCTACTTAGGATGCTTAGGGATTTAAAAGAAACAATGGAAAGCAATGCCAATAGAAGACAAGAGGATCTGAAGGCAGAAATGAGGAAAATGCAATCAGAAATGTCAGACCTGAAAAATCTCGTAGGCGAATTGAAAAGCTCAGTGGAAGGCCTCAGCAGCAGAGTAAGAGCGGCTGAGAACAGAATCAGTGAGCTCGAAGATAAAGTTCAGAGACTCTCCAGAAAAGAGCAGAAAATGGAAAAGAGACTCACAATTCGGGAACAGATGGCAAGAGAAGATCGTGATGAAGCCAAGAGGGGTAACATAAGAATTATTGGAGTCCCAGAGCTACAGGAAGAAAACCTTGATGAAGAAGAAACTGTCAAAGAAATCATTGCTACAACATTTCCAGAGCTGAAGAAAACTTGTGACCACATTCAGGAGGCCCGAAGGGTACCAGCTAGAAGAAATCCGAATAAAAATACCCCAAGACACATTCTGATCAAAATGACCAAAACCTTAGACAGAGACAAAATTCTGAAAGCAGCAAGATCGAAGAAAGAAATCTCTTACAAAGGAGCATCCTTAAAATTCACAGCTGATGTTAGAAAAGATGAAGTTATGAAATTTACATACAAGTGGTACTACATGGAAAGTATCATGTTAAGCAAAATGAGTCAGAAAGAGCGGGATAGACACAGAAAGATTGCATTCATCTGGGGAACATAAAGCAACAAAAAGGGAGAGTAACACCCAGGAATGGCTGAGATTAGTACCAGGAATTTTGCTCCATGAATGGAAGGCCAGCCACAGGCTCTAGGTGAAAAGGAAGCTCAGATAGAGAAGAGAGTACCAAATGAAGGGTGTTGTGAGGGCCCTCCCAGGGTGGGAGAAGCATGCTAAAAGTAGTCGATAGACCAAACATGATTGCCACTCAAAGCCTCTCTTGCAAAACACAGTACCCAAAAGAAGAGAGAGAGAACAAGGGGGAATACCCTGCCACAGAGGCAGGATGGGACGGGAGGGGGGGATGAGGGTTGGAGGGGGATGCTGGGACCCGTGGGGATGGATGACGGGCACTGGTGGAGGGATGGGCACTTAATCATTGTATAACTGAAACCCAAGCACAAAATTTGTAAGCCTATAACTGTACCTCATGGTTTTTCACTAATAAAAAAAAGGGAAAAAAATCTAAAAAAAAAAAAATAAAATAAAATAAAATTCACAGCTGATTTTTCTGATGAAACCCTCATGGCCCGAAAACAGTGGTGGGACATAGTAAAAAAACTCAATGAAATAAATGCCTCCCCAAAAATACTTTTCCCAGCAAGACTCTCATTCATAATAGAAGGAACAACACACAGTTTCACAGACAAACAACAGCTCAGGAACTTCATAGACTCAAAACCATGGTTACAAGAACAACTAAATGGGCTACTTTAAGGCAAGAAAGGCCCCTCAAATACACCAAATTTTAACAGAACAATGGGACAAAATCCCATAACAATAATCTCTCTCAATGTCGATGGGCTAAACGCACTTATTAAAAGACATAGAGTGGCAGGATGGATTAGAAAATTGAATCCAACATTCTGCTGCCTGCAAGAAACGCATCTCAATAGTCAAAGCAAACACAGACTCAGAGTCAAAGGCTGGAAAACAATCCTACAGGCAAACAGCTCCCATAAAAAAGCTGGGGTAGCCATCCTTATATCAGACCACAACGATTTCAGAGTGAGGAAGGTCATAAGAGACAGTGAAGGCCATTTCTTATTGATCAAAGGATCTGTACAACAGGAAGAACTTACAATAATAAATATATATGCACCTAATGAGAGACCAGCAAAGTACTTAAAACAACTACTCATAGATTTGGAAAAAGACATCAATAGCAACACAATACTAGTGGGAGACTTCAACACTGCTTTGTCACCTCTTGATAGATCAACCAGACTCAAGCTTAGCAAGGACATACTTAATCTGAGGGAAACAATGGAAGAAAGGTTCTTAGTAGATATATACAGGACACTTCATCCACAAAAAGTTGAATACACATTCTTCTCAAGCGTACATGGAACATTCTCCAAGATAGAACACATGCTGAGCCACAAAACATGCCTCCATAAAATTAAGAAGGTAGAGATTGTATCAACAATCTTCTCAGACCATAATGCGCTGAAATTAGAAGTAAATCACACACAAAAACAGAAAACTAAATCAAACACCTGGAAATTAAACAGTGCACTCTTGAACAACGAGTGGATTAGACAGGAAATCAAAGAGGAAATCGAAAGATTCCTAGAAACGAATGAAAATGAGAACATGAGTTACCAAAACTTATGGGACACAGCAAAGGCTGTATTAAGAGGAAAGTTTATAGCTCTACAAGCATTCCTCAGGAAGGAGGAGCGAGCACACATAAGTAACCTAACCTCACAGCTTAAGAGCTTGGAGAAGGACCAAAAAAAGGAGCACAACCCGAACAGGAGAAAGGAAATAATAAAACTCAGAGCAGAGATTAACGAGATGGAAACCCAAAAAACAATCCGAAAGATCAATGAAACCAAAAGCTGGTTCTTTGAGAAAATTAACAAGATCGATAAGCCTCTAGCAAAACTCACAAATAAAGGGAGAGAGAAAACCCTAATAAACCGAATCAGAAATGAAAAGGGGGTCATTACAACAGAAACCACAGAAATTCAGAGGATCCTCAGGGAGTACTTTAAGAAGCTTTATGCCACGGAACATCAAAACCTCGAGGAAATGGATAAATTCCTAGACTCCAACAGACTCCCAAGTCTGAACCAAGAAGACCTGGAATACCTGAACAGACCTATCACCATCAAGGAAATTGAAATGGTAATAAAAAGTCTCCCCAAGCACAAAAGTCCTGGCCCGGATGGATTCACTAGTGAATTCTTCCAAATCTTTAAAGAGGACTTACTCCCAATGCTCTTTAAGCTTTTCCACGAAATTGAAATATCAAAAACACTTCCGAACAGTTTCTACAAAGCAAATATCACACTGATACCAAAAGCAGACAGAGATACCACAAAGAAAGAGAATTACAGGCCGATATCCCTGATGAACACAGATGCAAAGATCCTCAAAAAACTACTAGCAAATAGAATCCAACTACTCATCAAAAAGATCATACACCATGACCAAGTAGGATTCATCCCAGGGATGCAAGGATGGTTTAACATTCGGAAATCAATCAACATAATCCACCATATCAACAAAAGAAAAGATAAAAGGCATATGATCATATCAATAGATGCAGAGAAAGCATTTGATAAGATCCAGCACCCCTTTATGATGAAAACCCTAGCCAAAATGGGTATAGAGGGGACCTTCCTCAACATAATTAAAGCCATCTACCACAAGCCTACAGCAAGCATCATCCTCAATCGGGAAAAACAGAGAGCCTTCCATCTAAGATCAGGGACGAGACAGGGATGCCCACTCTCTCCACTGCTGTTCAATATAGTACTGGAAGTACTTGCAGTAGCGATTAGGCAGGAAAAAGATATTAAGGGCATTCAGGTAGGAAAGGAAGAAATCAAGCTCTCACTATTCGCAGATGATATGATACTCTACTCAGAGAACCCAATAACTTCCACCAAAAAACTCCTAGAAACAATAGACTCATATAGTAAAGTCGCAGGTTATAAAATCAATACCCAAAAGTCCATGGCTTTCCTATACGCAAACAGTGAGAGAGAAGAAAGCAACATGAAAAAAGCAATCCCGTTCACAATTGTGCCCCAGAAAATCAACTACCTAGGAATCAGCTTAACTAAGGAAGTAAAGGACCTGTACAAAGAAAACTACAAAACGCTACTTCAGGAAATAAAAGAGGACATGAGTAAATGGAAAGATATCCCCTGCCCATGGGTCGGGAGACTTAACATTGTCAAAATGGCAATACTACCGAAAGCATTGTATAAATTCAATGCAATCCCTATAAGGATACCCATGACATTCTTCAAAGAAATGGAGCAAACACTCCTGAAATTTATATGGAACAATAAGTCCCCACGAATAGCTAAAGCAATTCTTGGGAAAAAGAAAATGGGAGGAATCAACCTCCCGAACTTCAAACTGTACTACAAAGCAGTAATAAATAAAACAGCATGGTACTGGAACAAAGGCAGAACTGCAGACCAATGGAACAGGGTTGAATACACTGACATCTCCCCTCAATCATATGCTCATCTAATCTTTGATAAAGGTGCAAGAAATGTGAAGTTGAGTAAGTAAAGCCTCTTTAATAAATTGTGTTGGCATCACTGGACGGCTACATGCAAGAAAATAGGCTCAGAACTCTGCCTAACACCATGTACAAAAGTAAGATCAAAATGGATTAAAGACCTCAACATCAGACCAGAAACCATAAGGTACATTGAAGATAAAGTTGGCAAAACCCTCCATGACATTGAAGCTAATGGTATCTTCAAAGATGCCACGCCACTGGCCGAGCAAGTGAAAACAGAGATAGATCAATGGGATTATCTTAAACTAAGAAGCTTCTGCACCTCCAAAGAAACAGTGACCAAAATACAAAGACAGTCTAGAGAATGGGAAAGGATATTCACCGAATACACATCTGACAAGGGGTTGATATCCAGGATATACAAAATACTGGTTAAACTCCACAAGAAGAAAACATCCAACCCCATCCAAAAATGGGGCAATGAAATGAACAGAAACTTTCTCAAAGAAGAAATCCGAATGGCAGAAAAGCACATGAGAAAACGCTCTACATCATTAATCATCAGGGAGATGCAGATCAAAACCACAATGAGATACCATCTCACACCTCAGAGACTGGCCCACATTCAAAAGAACAAAAGCAACCGATGCTTGCGTGGATTTGGTGAGAAAGGGACACTCCTTCACTGTTGGTGGGAATGTCTACTGGTTCAGCCCTTCTGGAAAACAGTATGGACGATTCTCACAAAATTAGAAATTGAGCTCCCATTTGACCCAGCAATACCACTCCTGGGAATATATCCCAGAGAGGCAAAAATGTATAGTCGAAGTGACATCTGCACTTGTTTGTTCATTGCAACACTCTTTACAATAGCCAGAAACTGGAAGAAACCTGAATGCCCAAGAACAGATGACTGGTTAAAGAAACTTTGGTACATCTACACAATGGAGTACTATGTAGCTGTTAGAAAAGATGAAGTCATGAAATTTACATACAAGTGGTACAATATGGAAATTATCATGCTAAGCGAAATGAGTCAGAAAGAGAGGGATAGACATAGAAAGATTGCATTCATCTGGGGGATATAAAGTAACAAAGTATGAGATTACTACCCAAGAATAGCTGAGATCAGCACCAGGAGGATTACTCCATAACTTAGAGGCCAGCCGGGTATCCTAGAGGAAAAGGCAGTTCAGATAGAGAAGGGAGCACCAAATAAAGGATGTTTGGAGGATCTTCCCAGGAGGGGAGATGCATGTCGAAAGTAGACTATGGACTGAACATGTTTGCCACTCAATGCCTCTTTTGCAGACCACAACACCCAAAAGGAGAGAGAGAACACAGGGGATTGCCCTGCCACAGAGACAGGGGGAATGGGGGGATGGGGGTGGGAGGGATATTATCCATGGTGGTGGAAAATGGGCACTGGTGGAGGGATGGGTATCTGATCATTGTATAATTGAAACCAAAGCACAAAAAATTGTAAATCTACAACTGTAAAAAAAATAAAATAAAATAAAGGGAAAAAAATTAATTCCTCACACATATAGTAATTTGTGACCAGTAAAGGAGCAAATAAGAAAAAATGTAAAGTTTTCAATAAATGCTACTGGGAAAACTGGATAGCCACATGCAAAAGAATGAAATTGGATCACTCTCTAATATCATACAAAAATATTAACTCAAAATGAATTTAAAACTTGAATGTGAGACCTAAATCCAGAAAACATATTAAAGCAAACAGGATAAAATTATTAAAACAAAAATCTTCCATACAGATTAAAAATTATCATTACCACTAAAGACTATTAGGAATAAAAAAAACTGTTGCAAAGTAGCAGGCTACAAGATAATACACATAAAGAAACTTCTTTGTTGAATATCAAATGCCGAAGGCAATAGAAACAAATAGCAGGAGAACTGATCTTCAGTAAGAAGCGTGTCACTGGGATGGCAGCAAGGTGTGGGAAGTATGAAAGATAAATTAGGGAAAAAGACACCCATGTCTTTTTGGAATAAAAAATTGCATACAATACATAAGATAAACAACTAATATTCAGAATTATTAAAAGAAACACACAAAGTTCAATAACAATAATCATCCTATCAAAAATGGGGAGGGAAAGCTGAACCATGACCCTCACCTACCACCGTGGGCAACTTGTAACTGTGTGACCTACTATGTGACCAGCTATGAGACAAAAATCCGCAGAAACAGGCTGTCTCTCTGTAAATTCCAGAGGGTAAAGCCATCAGAATCTGCCTCCCACATCATGAAAACAACGAAGTGTCGTGACTGCTGAATCATGAAGCATACTTCTCTTACAAATCCCACACAGAATACAACAGGACGAGCATAAGAAACTCTAAACAATGAGTAACAACAAATTGGGTTGGGCAGTTTTGACAGAAAATAAAGAGAACAAGCTGTTCCTTCCAGAAAGTTCCAAAGAAGCGGAGTGGTGCAAAGGATAAATTGTTGAGACTCACCACCCCTCAATCTGCAACAGGTATAGGGGGAAAGCATTGCAGAGCTCCCACCAAGCTTAGTGAACAAAGATACTAGCAGTGAAAACTCAACCAGTAATAATCAGCTATCAGATGTCTCAGATAAGTATTTTAGAGAGGAGATTCTGAGGATATTCAATGAGCTCAAAGAAACAATGGGATCAAATTTGCATATTTACACTTCAAAAGCAGGCACCTTTTTCCACTGAGACAACCTCTAACCCTCACAGTTACTTATTAAGATACCTCATACTTGGAGCTGGAGCCATAGTACAGCATGTAGGGTGCTTGCACAAGGCTGATCTTGTTAAACCACATATGGTTTCCTGAGTTCACCGGTAGTGATTCCTGAGAACAGAGCCAGGAGTAAGTTCTGCGCACCACTTGGTACGGCCTCAAAGAAAGTTTCCTACTAGTATTCTTTTGCTCTCATAGAGATGTTGATGAAGGGAAATGGACATTGGTGAAAGGATTGATGTTGAAAAACTGTACACCTGAAATCAATCATGAATGAATTCGTTAACTTGTAATTCACTGTGATTCAGTAAAAAATTAAGATAACTTTATATGAAACAATAGCTTTAAGCATTCTGGCTTCTATCTATAGAAGAAAGTAGTGGTAAATTGACATTAAGGCAGGAAGAAGAATATATTTCAGAACTAAACCATGAAGAAAATGAAAAAGATTCATCTTTGGATAAATTGGTTAAAATAGCAGGTACTCTTAGAGTGAGTACTGAGCATAAGCTCAAGGTACCTGGATTTTTGCTTTATATGTTAAACTCTCAGAGAGAAAACAGTAGTCAGGTGGGGCCTTTCTGTCCACACCTTCATCACACAGGGGACCACGCACACAGTCACATATATCCTAGCATTGTGACTTCATAGCTATGACTCTGTACCCCTGCAAGGCTCAGGGGATGTTATACTCCCTTGGGGTCAGTAGCTTCTCCCTCTCAGATGGCAGGGAAAGGGCAGATGGCAAGTATAAGTCTGTGATCATCAGTGATGTCAAGTCCAGTAAATTGGAGATAATATGTAGATAGCCCTCCTTTAATGTTCTTATTCTCATCTATACAGAGGGGTATCTTAAAGTCAGAATCACAGTAAGAAATACCAGATACATAGAGCCTTCTTTCACAGCATGAAAGTCTCCTGTTCAATCAAGATACTTATTGATGAATCTGTCATCTGCCAAACCATCACTGCAAACCAGCTCTCAGCCAACCAGTCAGTCCACATCAAACCGGTGAGTAGAAAATGAGTCCTTGAACAAAAAGTCCTAAACCAGTTAGGCAGGAAACAACAAAGGATTAATCAATCAAGATGAGTCAATCAAGTTTACCAAGACAATCAAGCACCAGCCAGTCAAGCAGTAACTTATCCAATATAAACCAATTTGACATCAGCCATACAAGTACAAATTCAATTCACAAAAAACAAAGAGAAATAAGTCAATCAAGCAATGACCAAATGAGTAAGAAAACTGCAAATTTAACTGGCAGGAAACAATCAGGCTTAAGTCAATCAAGCAATGAACAAATGAGTAAGAAAACTGCAAATTTAACTGGCAGGAAACAGTCAGGCTTAAGTCAATCAAGCAATGAGCAAATGAGTAAGAAAACTGCAAATTTAACTGGCAGGAAACAGTCAGGCTTAAGTCAATCAAGCAATGACCAAATGAGTAAGAAACCTGCAAATTTAACTGGCAGGAAACAATCAGACTCAAGTCAATCAAGCAATGACCAAATGAGTAAGAAAACTGCAAATTTAACTGGCAGGAAACAATCAGGCTTAAATCAATCAAGCATTGACCAAATGAGTAAGAAACCTGCAAATTTAACTGGCAGGAAACAATCAGGCTTAAGTCAATCAAGTAATGACCAAATGAGTAAGAAACCTGCAAATTTAACTGGCAGGAAACAATCAGACTTAAGTCAATCAAGCAATGACCAAATGAGTAAGAAACCTGCAAATTTAACTACCAGGAAACAATCAGGCTTAAGTCAATCAAGCAATGACCAAATGAGTAAGAAACCTGCAAATTTAACTGGCAGGAAACAATCAGACTTAGGTCAGTCAAGCTATGAACAAGTGACTAGGAAAAGTGCAAGTTTAACTGACAAGAAACAAACAGACATCAGTCAATCGAGCTATGACCAAATAAATACAAAAAGTGCGAATTTAACTGAAAAGAAACAATCAGATATAAGTGAAAAAAAATATGAACAAATGAGTAGGAGAAGTGCACATTTAACTGACAAGAAAAAAACACACATTGGACAATCAAGCAAGGATCAAATAGGTAAGAAAATTGCAAGTGTAACTGACAGGAAACAATCAGACATTGGTCAATCAAGTTTTGATCAAATGAATATAAAAAACGCAAATATAACTGTTAAGAAAAAATCAGACATTGGTCAATTAAGCAATGACCAAATAAGTAAGAAAAAAGCAGATGTTACAGACAGGAAACAATCAGACGTAAGTGAAATAAACTATGAACAATTGAGTATAAGAAGTGGAAATTTACCTGACAAGAAACAATCAGACATAAATAAATCAAGTAATGACCAAATAAGTAAGAAAATTGCAAGTGTAACTGACAGAAAACAATCAGACATTGGCCAATCAAGTTATGACCAAATGACTATTAGAAGTGCAAATTTAACTGTCAAAAAACAATCAGATATTAGTCAATTAAGCAAGGACCAAATAAATAAAAAAATAGCAGATGTAATGGATAGGAAACAGCCAGACATTGGTCAATCAAGCTTTGATCACATGAGTATAAAAGGTACAGGCTTTACTAACAGGAAAAAATCAGATATTGGCCAATCAAGCTATGAACAAATGAGTACGAAAAGCGTACATTCAACTGACAAGAAACAGCAAGATATTGGTCAATCCAGCTTTGATAAAATGAGTATGAAAAGTGTAAATATAACTGACAGAAAACAATCAGATATTCTTCAATCAAGTTATGACCAAATGAGTATCAGAAGTGCATATTTAACTGAAAAAAAACAATCAGACATAGGCCAATTAAACTATGACCAAACGAGAAATCCTGCTGGCCGGAAACAATCAGATGTGAGCAAATCAAGCTATGATCAAATGAGAATGAAGATTGAAAATTTAACTGATAGCAAAACATCAGACATCAGTCAATTAAGCAAAGAAAAAATAAGTAAGAAAATTGCAGATGTAAGAGACTATGAACAAATTAGAATGAGAGGTGCAATTTTAACTGACAGGAAAGAATCAGATTTTAGAAAAACAATTTATGAGGAAGTGAGTATGTCAACTGCAAATTTAACTGAAAAACAACAGGCCGACATGGTTCAATCAAGCTTGGACAAAATGAGTATGAAAAGTGCAAATTTAACCGACAGAAAACAATCAGACATCCATCAATCAAGTTATGATCAAATGAGAATGAAAAGTGCACCTTTAACTGATAGAAGACAATCAGAGACCAGCCAAACTAGCTATGAAGAAATGATAATGAAAAGTACAATTTTAACTGACAGGAAAGAATCAGACTTCGGCCAACCAGTTTATGAAGAAGTTAGTATGACAAATGCAAATTTAACTGACAAGAAACAAGCAGACATGAGTCAGTCAAGCTTTGATCAAATGAGTTTGAAAAGTGAAAATTTAACTGATAGGAAACAGTCAGATATTGGGCAATCAAGCTATGATCAAATGAGAATGAAGAGTGCGCTTTCAACTGACAGAAGACAATCAGACATCAGCAAATCAAGCTATGAGCAAATGAAAATGAAAAGTGCAATATTAACTGGCAGGAAAGAATCAGACTTTGGACAACCAATTTATGAAGAAATGAGTATGTCAAGTGTAAACTTAACTGACAGAAAAAAGGCAGAAATAGTTCAGTCAAGTTTTGAGCAAAAGAGTACAAAACGTGCAAATTTAACTGATAGGAAACAATCAGACATTGACCAATCAAGTTATGACCAAATGACCATGAAAAGTGCACATTCAACTGACATAAGGCAATCAGACACCAGCCAATCAAGCTATGAACAAATGAGAATGAAAAGTGCAATTTTAATTGACAGGAAAGAATCAGACTTCGGCCAACCAATTTATGAAGAAATAAGTACAACAAGTGCAAATTTAACAGAAAATAAGCAAGCAGGTATTGGCCAGTCAAGTTATGATGAAATAAGAATGAAAAGTGCACGTTCAACTGACAGAAGACAATCAGCCATGAGTCAACCAAGCTATGAGCAAATGAGAATGAAAACAGCAATTTTAACTGGCAGGAAAGAATCATACCCCAGACAACCGATTTATGAAGAAGTGAGTATGACAAGTGCAAATTTAACTGACAGGAAACAATCAGATATTGGTAAATCAAGCTATGATCAAGTGAAAATGAAAAGTGCACTCTCAACTGACAGAATACAATCAGATATCAATCAACCAAGCTATGAGCAAACGAGAATGAAAAGTGAAATTTTAACTGGAAGGAAAGTATCAGATTTCCGACAATCGATTTATGAAGAAGTGAGTATGACAAGTGCAAATTTAACTGACAGGAAACAATCAGATATTGGCCAATCAAGCTATGAGCAAATGAGAATGAAAAGTGCACTTTCAACTGACAGAAGACAATCAGACACCAGCCAATCAAGCTATGAGAAAATGAGAATGAAAAGTGCAAATTTAACTGATAGGAAAGCATCAGATATTGGGCAACCAATTTATGAAGAAGTGAGTATGACAAGTGCAAGTTTAACTGACAAGAAAGAGGCAGACATGGGTCAGTCAAGCTTTGACCAAAAGAGTATGAAAAGTGAAAATTTAACTGACAGGAAACAATCAGATATTGGCCAATCAAGCTATGATCAAATGAGAATGAAAAGTGCACTTTCAACTGACAGAAGAGAATCAGACATTAGTCAATCAAACTATGAGCTAATGAGAATGAAAAATACACATTTCACTGAGAGAAGACAATCAGACATCAGCCAATCAAGCTATGAGAAAATGAGAATGAAAAATGCAATGTTAGCTGCCAGAAAAGCATCAGACTTTGGCCAACCAGTTTATGAAGAAGTGAGTATGACAAGTGTAAATATAACTGACAAGAAACAAGCAGACATGGGTCAGTCAAGCTTTGACCAAAAGAGTACGAAAAGTGAAAATTTAATTGACAGGAAACAATCAGATATTGGCCAATCAAGCTATGAGCAAATGAGAATGAAAAGTGCACTTTCAACTGACAGAAGACAATCAGACACCAGCCAATCAAGCTATGAGAAAATGAGAATGAAAAGTGCAAATTTAACTGACAGGAAAGCATCAGACATCGGGGAACCAACTTATGAAGAAGTGAGTATGACAAGTGCAAGTTTAACTGACAAGAAAGAGGCAAACATGGGTCAGTCAAGCTTTGACCAAAGGAGTATGAAAAGTGAAAATTTAACTGACAGGAAACAATCGGATATTGGCCAATCAAGCTATGATCAAATAAGAATGAAAAGTGCACTTTCAACTGACAGAAGAGAATCAGATATCAGTCAATCAAACTATGAGCAAATGAGAATGAAAAGTGCACATTTCACTGAGAGAAGAAAATCAGACATCAGCCAATCAAGCTATGAGAAAATGAGAATGAAAAATGCAATGTTAGCTGCCAGAAAAGCATCAGACTTTGGCCAACCAGTTTATGAAGAAGTGAGTATGACAAGTGTAAATTTAACTGACAAGAAACAAGCAGACATGGGTCAGTCAAGCTTTGACCAAAAGAGTATGAAAAGTGAAAATTTAACTGACAGGAAACAATCAGATATTGGCCAATCAAGCTATGATCAAATGAGAATGAAAAGTGCACTTTCAACTGACAGAAGACAATCAGACACCAGCCAATCAAGTTATGAGCAAATGAGAATAAAAAGTGCACATTTAACTGAGAGAAGACAATCAGACATTAGCCAATCAAGCTATGAGAAAATAAGAATGAAAAATGCAATTTTAGCTGCCAGAAAAGCATCAGACTTTGGCCAACCAGTTTATGAAGAAGTGAGTATGACAAGTGCAAATTTAACTGACAAGAAACAGACAGATATGGGTCAAACAAGCTTTGACGAAATAAATATGAAAAGTTCAAATTTAATGGACAGAAAACAATCAGACATCCCTCAGTCAAGCTATGACCAAACGAGTATGAGTGGTTCATATATAAGTAACCAGAAACAATCAGATATCCGTCAATTAAGCTATGATGAAATGAGAATGAAAAGTGCACATTTAACTGACAGAAGACAATCAGATGTCAGCCAGTCAAGCGACGACCAAATGAGAATGAAAAGCGCAATTTTAACAGACAGGAAGGAATCAGACTTTGGTCAGCCAATTTATGAAGAAATGAGTATGACAAGTGCTGACAAGAAACAGGCAGACATGGCTCAATCAAGTTTTGACCAAATGAGTATAAAAAGTGCAAATTTAACTGACAGGAAAAAATCAGATGCCCCTCAATCGAACTATGACTTGACTATGAGAAGTTCATATTTAACTAACTTGAAGCTATCAGAAATCCTTCATTCAAGTTACAATAAAATGAGAATGAAAAGTGCAATTGTAACTGATAGGAAAGAATTAGACTTTGAAGAACCAAATTATGAAGAAATAAGTATGACAAGTGCAAATTTAACTGAGAACAAACAGGCAGACATAGGACAATCAAGTTTTGACCAAATGTGTATAAAAAGTGAAAATTTAACTGACGGGAAGCAGTCAGAGATTCCTCAACCAAGCTATGACATAAAGACTATGAGAACTGCGTATATAACTAACCTGAAACTATCTGAAATCTGTCAATCAACAAATGATGAAATGAGAATGAAAAGTGAAAGTAAAACTGACAGAAGACAATTAGATATCAACCAATCAAGCAATGACCAAATGAGAACAGATAGTGAAATTATAATTGCCAGGAAATCATCAGAAATATGCCGAAAAATTTATGAAGAATTGAGTATATCAAGTGAAAATTTAACTGAAAATAAAGAGGAAGACATGGATCAATCAAGCTTTGACCAAATGAGTAAGAAAAGTGAAAATTTAATTTTCAGAAAACAATCAGATATCCCTGAATCAGGCTATGACCAAATGAATATGATCAATGCATACTTAACTAAGATGAAACCACTAGAAACCTATCAGTCAAGCTATGATCAAATGAAAATGAAAAGTGCACATTTAACTGACAGAAGGCAATCAAACATCGGCCAATCAAGCCATGACCAAATGAGAATGAAAAGTGCTATTTTAACTGACAAGAAGGAATCAGACTTTGGACAACCAATTTATGAACAAATGAGTGTGACAAATGCAAATTTAGCTGATAAGAAACAGGAAGACATTAGTCAGTCAAGCTTTGACCTAATAAGTATGAGCAGGGTATATTTAGATGAGAAGAGACAATCAGATATAGGGCAATCAAGCTATGACCATTTAAGAATGAAAAGTGCACATTTAACTAATAGAAGACAATCAGATATCAGCCAATCAAACTATGACCAAACAAGTATGAAGAGTAGAACTTTAACTGAGAAGAAACAATCAGATGCCCCTGAATCAAATTACAAGCAAATCAGTATGAAGAGTGCAAATTTAACTGACAAGAAACAACTTGATATTGGTCAACCAAGCTTTGGCCAAATGATTATTAAAAGTGAAGATTTAACTAAAAGGAAACAATCTGACATCAGCGAATCAAGTTATGACCAAATGAGAATTAAACGTACACATTTAACCAATAGTGAACTATCAAACATCAGCCAGTCAAGCTATGACAAAATGAGAATGAAAAGTGCAAGTTTACCGGACAAGAAACAGTCGAACATTGTTCAATCAAGCTTTGACCAAATGAGTATAAAAAGTACACATTTAACAGACAGGAAGCAATCAGACATCCCTCAATCAAGCTATGACCAAATGAGTTTGAGCACTGACTATGTAACTGCTATACAAAAGAAACAGCCAGATACTGGTCAATCAAGCTTTGACCAAATGAGTATGGCAAGTGCAGGTTTAACTGACAAGAAACAATCAGACATCCTTCAACTAAGCTATGACCAAATGAGTATGAAAAGTGCAATTTTAACCGACAGGAGAGAATCTGACATTGGCCAATCAAGTTATGACCAAATGGGTATGACAAGTGCACATTTAACTGATAGGAAACAATCAGACATTCCTCAACCAAGCTATAACCAAATGAGTATGAGCACTGAATATGTAACTGCCATACATAAGAAAGAGCCAGACTTTGATCATTCAAGCCTAGACCAAATGAGTATGACAAGTGCACAGTCAACCGACAGGAAACAATCAGACATACCTCAATCAAGCTATGACCAAATGAGTATGAAAAGTGCACATTTAACTTATAGGAAACAATCAGACATTCCTCAATCAAGCTATAACCAAATGAGTATGAGCACTGAATATGTAACTGCCATACATAAGAAAGAGCCAGACTTTGATCATTCAAGCCTAGACCAAATGAGTATGACAAGTGCACAGTCAACCGACAGGAAACAATCAGACATACCTCAATCAAGCTATGACCAAATGAGTATAAAAAGTGCACATTTAACTTATAGGAAACAATCAGACATTCCTCAATCAAGCTATAACCAAATGAGTATGAGCACTGAATATGTAACTGCTATACATAAGAAAGAGCCAGACTTTGATCATTCAAGCCTAGACCAAATGAGTATGACAAGTGCACAGTCAACTGACAGGAAACAATCAGACATACCTCAATCAAGCTATGACCAAATGAGTATGAAAAGTGCACATTCAACTGATAGGAAACAATCAGACACTCCTCAATCAAGCTATAACAAAATGAGCATGAGCACTGAATATGTAACTGCCATACATAAGAAAGTAACAGACTTTGGTCATTCAAGCGTAGACCAAATGAGTATGACAAATGCACAGTCAACTGACAGGAAACAATCAGACATACCTCAATCAAGCTATGACCAAATGAGTATGAAAACTGCACATTTAACTGATAGGAAACAATCAGACATCCCTCAATCAAGCTATAACCAAATGAGTATGAGCACTGAATATGTAACTGCCACACATAAGAAACCGCCAGACTTTGGTCATTCAAGCATAGACCAAATGAATATGACAAGTGCACAGTCAACTGACAGGAAACAATCAGACATACTTCAATCAAGCTATGACCAAATGAGTATGAGAAGTGCACATTTAACTGATAGGAAACAATCAGACATCCCTCAATCAAGCTATAACCAAATGAGTATGAGCACTGAATATGTAACTGCCACACATAAGAAACCGCCAGACTTTGGTCATTCAAGCGTAGACCAAATGAATATGACAAGTGCACAGTCAACTGACAGGAAACAATCAGACATACCTCAATCAAGCTATGACCAAATGAGAATGAGCACTGAATATGTAATTGCTATACATAAGAAAGCTCCAGACTTTGGTAATTTAAACTTAGACCACATAAGTATGACAAGTGCACAGTCAACTGACAGGAAACGATCAGACATACCTCAATCAAGCTATGACCAAGTGAGTATGAAAAGTGCACATTTAACTGATAGGAAACAATCAGACATCCCTCAATCAAGCTATAACCAAATGAGTATGAGCACCGAATACGTAATTGCCATACATAAGAAAGCGCCAGACTTTGGTTATTCAAGCTTAGAGCAAATGAGTATGACAAGTTCACAGTCAACTGACAGGAAACAATCAGACATACCTCAATCAAGCTATGACCAAATGAGTATGAGTGCTGAATATGTAACTGACATACATAAGAAACAGCCAGACATTGGTCAATCAAGCTTTGACCAAATGAGTATGACAAGTGCACATTCAACTGACAGGAAACAATCAAGCATCCCTCAACCAAGCTATGACCAACTGAGTAAGAGCAGTGTACCTTTAACTGACAAGAAACTGCCAGATATTGGTCAATCAAGCTTTGACCAAATGAGAATGAAAAGTGCAATTTTAACTGGGAGGAAACAATCAGGCATCCCTCAATCAAGCTATGAACAAATGAGGGAAAAAAGTGCACATTTAAGTGACAGGAAACAATCAGACATCCCTCAATCAAGCTATGGTCAAATGAGTATGAGCACTGAATATGTAACTGCCATACATAGTAAACATCCAGACATTGATCAATCAAGCATTGACCGAATGAGTATGATAAGTGCACATTTAACTGACAGGAAACAATCATACATCCCTCAACCAAGCTTTGACCAAATGAGTATAACAAGTGCGAAATTAACTGACAGGAAACAATCAGACATCCCTCAATCAAGCTATGACCAAATGAATATGAAAAGTGCACATTTAACTGAAAAGAAACAGCCAGAAATTGATCAGTCAAGCTTTGATCAAATGAGAATTAAAAGTGCAATTTTAACTGATGCAGAACAACCAGACATCAGTCAATCAAGCTATGACCAAATGAGAATGAATAGTGCACATTTAACTGACAGGAAACAAACAGACATTCCTCAGTCAAGCTATGATGAAATGAGTATGAGCACTGAATATGTAATTGCCATACATAAGAAACAGCCCGACATTGATCAATTAAGTTTTGACCAAATGAATAAGGCAAGTGCACATTTAACTGAAAGGAAACTATCAGACATCCCTCAATCAAGCTATGATCAATTGAGTAGGAAAAGTGCACATATAACTGACAGGAAACAATCAGATATTCCTCAACCAAGCTATGATCAAATGAGTAAAGAAAGTGCACATATAAGTGACAGGAAACAATCATACATCCCTCCATCAAGCTATGATCAAATGAGTAAGGAAAGTGCGCATATTAGTGACAGGAAACAATCAGACATCCCTCAATCAAGCTATGATCAAATGAGTAAGGAAAGTGCACGTATAACTGACAGGAAACAATCAGACATCCCTCAATCAAGCTATGATAAAATGAGACGGAAAAGTGCACATATAAGTGACAGGAAACAATCAGACATCCCTCAATCAAGCTATGATCAAATGAGGAAGGAAAGTGCACATATAACTGACAGGAAACAATCAGACATCCCTCAATCAAGCTATGATAAAATGAGACGGAAAAGTGCACATATAAGTGACAGGAAACAATCAGACATCCCTCAATCAAGCTATGATCAAATGAGGAAGGAAAGTGCACATATAACTGACAGGAAACAATCAGACATCCCTCAATCAAGCTATGATCAAATAAGGAAGAAAAGTGCACATATAACTGACAGGAAACAATCAGACATCCCTCCATCAAGCTATGATCAAATTAGGAAGAAAAGTGCACATTTAACTTATAGGAAACAAACGGACATTCCTCAATCAAGCTATAACCAAATGAGTATGAGCACTGAATATGTAACTGCCATACATAAGAAAGAGCCAGACTTTGATCATTCAAGCCTAGACCAAATGAGTATGACAAGTGCACAGTCAACTGACAGGAAACAATCAGACATACCTCAATCAAGCTATGACCAAATGAGTATGAAAAGTGCACTTTCAACTGATAGGAAACAATCAGACATTCCTCAATCAAGCTATGACCAAATGAACATGAGCATTGAATATGTAACTGCCGTACATAATAGAGATCCTGACTTTGATCAACCAAGCTTTGACCAAATGAGTATGAGAAGTGCAAATTTCAGCGACAGGGAACAATCATACATCCCTCAATCAAGCTATGACCAAATTAGTATGAAAAGTTCAGATTTTACTGACAATAAACGGCCAGACATTGTTCAAACAAGCTTTGACCATATAAGTATGACAAGTATAAATTTGACCAATAAGAAACAATCTGACATCCCTCTGTCAATCTATGACCAAATTCTTATGAGCAGTGCACATTTAACTGGCAGAAAACCAACAGACGCTCCTCAGTCAAGCTATGACCAACTTCTTATGAGCCGTGCATATTTAACTGAAAGGATAGAATCAGATATCGATCAATCAAGTTCTGTCCAAATGAGTATGAAAAGTCCAACATTTTCTGAAAACAGCCTGTCAGATATCAGCCAATCAAGCGATGACCAAATTAATTTAAAGAGCTCAAATATAACTGAACTGAAACAACCAGACATTAGTCAGTCAAGATATGACCAAGTCGATAAGAAAGGTTCAAATTTAACTGATAAGAAACAATCCGATGTAAGTCAATTAAGCCATAGCCAAATGAATAGGAAGAAATCTAGCATAAGTAAACCAAGCCCCAGTCAAACAGATATGGGTCAATCGGGCATGAATCTACTAAAAATAGAGCCAAGTCAATCCACTATTAGGCGTTTAAGCATGAAAGAACCAAACCAATCAATTATGACTCAGCGGGTCACGAAGCAACCATCCCCAAGGCCATCAAGCAAAAGGAAATCAAGTTTGAAGAAATCAGTACAAAAAAGATCAGGTCTGAAACAATTATCTTTGAATGAAATAGGCATGCGTCAGACAGATAAGCATCGAGCAGAATTTTGGCAACAACTAGGCACTAGTCCTCAAAGCAGAAGTCTATCAAGTTTTAATCAACAAAGCATAAATTCTTTCCAAATAAGACACGCAGAGCCTCGGGACTGCATGGATATCCTGCGCCTAATTAAAGTAAGCTTCTTTATTTGTAAAATATTATAGCAACAGTTCAGGGATGAGGATAAGGAAGGCAAAGGCTGAGTTTTTATTCTGGCCTTGGTACTTATGACCCAGGTGCCCAACCTTCTTTCTGGATATTACTTAACATGTGTAAACGTTATATTTCACATCTAAAATTTTGAGGCCACATGATTAGTAATAACTGTTAATTACATAATTTTATCCACCTATCACCAGAGGTTTAGCATCCGTCCACAAATGTTGCAAGGCCCCCTCCCATCAACTCCCACCACAAACTCAGTTTTGTAGGTCAACTTTCATGTTCTGTCCATTGTCCGTTTGTTGTTACCTTACTGTTTCCCTATATCCCACATATGAAAGAAATAATTCCACATTTGTCCCTTTCCCTCTGACTAACTTAACATCGTGGAGAGTTCAAAAGCTTAATAATACTCTCTAGTTCCATCTAGATAGCAGAAAACTGCATGATTTTATTTTTTCTTATACATAGATTTTATTCCATTTTTATATATCACCATAGTTATTTTATCTTGTTGCATTTAGTAAAAGAATAAGATTTTTCTCATATAAATTGTTTCAGAGGATTCCTGTATCTTAAACTTTGTGAAAAAATCTGAGAAGGATTGACTATTGGTTTTTGAAGGCTTGGAAGAATGCAATAGTAATGCCATCTAGTTCTGGGCTTTTGTTTTGTTTTGCTGAAACCTTTTTAAAAAAAGTTTTTACGCTCTCTGAAATTGTGAATAGTTACTTGTGATTGGGTTTCAGACACACAATGCTTCAACAACAATTCTTTAACCAGCATCCACTTCATTCCACCAGTGACGGCACCTCCCCATGGCCTCCCACTCACCCAGTCTGACTTTACATAAGTCACTTTTTGTTTAGTAAATACTTTTTTTTTGCACTGTGGTATACACTATGTTCCAATACCATGAAAATTCATGGGATTTCATGCATAACAGAGAAAACTTTATATTTTCTTACTTTTAATTTTTAGAGCCTTATAAAGCCATTCATGAGTGAATTTCTGTCATATAATATTCCAACACCTATCCAGTGTACATTTCCTTTTGCTCACTATTTCGATTTCCTCATACTTAATTGGTCTGGTTAAATGTTCACTTCCTCTTTGTTCAGATTTGGATGGCTAAGGGTGTTCAAAAATTAAACGATTTCTTCTAGGTTCTCCAATTTCTGGGGAAAAGTTTTTCATTAGTAATATCTGATGATTTTTAGGATTTCTGTGGCATTTGTTATAACATCTTCCCTTTCATTTCTTACTCAATTTATTAATTTTCTGTCTTTGTGAGTCTAGCTAATGATTTGTGCATTTTGTTTATTCTTTTGAAAAACGAGCTTTTGACTTTTTGAGCCTTTGTGTGTTTTTTGTTTTTATTTTATTGATTTACTCTCTAAGTTTTATTATTTCCCTCCTTCTGATTATGTTGGGTCCTGTTGTTGATCTTTTTCTCGTAGCTTAACCTGTGCATCTAGGTTACTTATTTGGGTCTTTTCTTGTTTCCTGAAAACATTTGCTTTGCCATAATCTTTCCTCTTAGCACTGGTTTTGCTGTCTCCCAAATATTGTTACCTTGTGTCTTAGAAATTCTAATCTGTTTCTAGAAATAATTTATTTTTTTAAATTTCCTCTTTGACCTACTGTCTGTTGACAAGTATACTGTTAAGTTTCCAAGGTATACAATTTCCACCAGTTTCTTTTTGTGATTGATTTCTTTTAAATAATTGTGGTTTGAGAAGAAAATTGATGAAATTTCTATATTGTTGATTTTTATGGAAACCTGTTTTGTGTCCCAGTATGTGCTCTTTCTTGGAGAATGTCCCATGTGCAATAGAAAAGAATGTGTACTTGACTTTTGTGTTATGAATAGTCCTGTGCGTGTCTGTTAGTCCTATTTCTTTCTTTAAGGCCACTGTTTATTGAGTTTCCATTTGATTTATCCAACTGTGAAAAGGTATTAAAATCATCTACTACTGTTGTGTTGCTGACAGACATATTAGTAATAACTTTATATATTTTGATGGTCCATCACTGGGTCCATCATTAGGTGTTTAAGAGTACAAGTTCTTTTTTCTTAGGTCACACTCCGTGATGCACAGGGGTTACTCCTGGCTAATGCACTCAGGAATTATTCCTGGTGGTGCTCGGGGGGACTGTATGGGATGCTGGAAATCGAACCCGGGTCGGTGGCATGCAAGGCAAACGCCCTACCCGCTGTGCTATCTCTCCAGCCCCAAGAGTGCAATTTCTTTTTAATGCTCCTTTGGCTCATAATTATCCCTATATCTTTAGATTTTTAAATTTAAAATAAATGTCTCATATATAAAAAAATGCAGCCATTTTTTCTTTTTTGTATTGAATCACGGTGAATTACAAAGAAAAGTATTATTGAGTTTCAGATGTATATTTTTCCAACACCAAACACTTCAGCATTTCCCACTATGTTCCATCAATATCCCCAGTTTTTCTTCCACTCCCTAGTCTGCTTCTATGGCAGGCACTTTCCCCCTCCCATAACAATTGTCCCTTCCATAACATAACCTTTCACTCCTCTCCAAGTGCTAAACTTCCCACTGAACACCAGTTCTTCTGCTCTTCTTTTCTATTGCCAGTGGATAATTGATATTCCCCCTATAAGGTTTCTTTATATCTCACATATGAGAGAGATCATTCTGAATCTGTTCTTTTCTCTCTGGCTGATTTCACTCAACATGATACTCTCCAGATTCATCCACATTGCAACAAATTGCTTGAGTTTATCTTTCCTTAAAACTGCATGGTATTGTATTGCAAATGTACCATAATTTCTTTATCCAGTCATCTGATAGTAGGCATTTGATTATTTAATATTTTTGTCTATTATATGTAGGGCTGCAATAAACATAGGGGTGCAAACATCCTTTCTGACTTGTGCTTTTGACCCTTGGGGTATATTCCCCGGAATAGAATTGCTGGGTGATACGGAAGCCCATTTACTATTTTTTTGAGGAATGTCAATATTGTCTTCCCCAAAAAGCTAGACCAATCGACATTTCCACCAACAGTGAATAAGGATCCCCCTTTCCCACATTTTCGCTAATGGCATTCTTTTTGATGGATGAGAACCTGTCTCTTTGCTATGAGGTGATTTTTCATTGTTTTGACTTGTATTTCTCTGATGATGAGTGTTGTAAAGTATTTTTCATATGCTTTTTGAACATTTGTATTTCTTCTTTGAAGAAATTCCTCTTTTTCTCCTCATTTTGATAGGATTAGATGTTTATTTTTTTCCTTTCAGAGTTCTACCAGACTTTTATATATCTTGGATATTAACCCTTTGTTGAATAAGTTGTGAGCAAGTAAACTCTCTCAGTCTGTGGGCTGTCTTTGTTTTATGATCATAATTTCCTTCAAGGTACCAAAAGTTCTGTGTTTAATGTAATCCCATTTGTTTATCTCTGCTTATACTTGCTTGATCAGTGTCATTTCACCCTTAAAAATATCTCTAGCTTTTGTTCATGGTGTTTAGTACTCATTTGTGGAATATAAAGTAGCATAATGGGACACTAACATTAGAGATAACTAACACCCAAGAATAGTAGAGATAAGTACCAGGAGGATTACTCCACATCTTAGAAGCCAGCCTCACATGCTGGGGGAAAAGGAAGATCAGATAGAGAAGGGACCACCAAGTAAAGGGTGCTAGGAGAGCCCGCTTGGGATGTGATATGCAGACTGAAAGTAGACTATAGACTGAACATGAGGGCCACTTAATACCTCTACTGAAAGCCACAACACCCAAAAGGAGAGAGAGAACAAAAGGGAATGCCCTGCATAGAGGCGGGGTGGGGTGAAGGGGATGGGGCGGGGGTGGTAGGAGGGATGCTGGGACCATTGGTGGTGGAAAATGGGCACTGGTGGAGGGATGGGTACTCGGCCTTTGTATGTTCTGCCTATATTTTTCTCTATGTGTCTGGTATATTCAGGTCTGATATCTAAGTCTTTAATCCATTCTGATCGACTTTTGTCCATGGCATGAAAAAGAGGTCTAAGTTTATTTTTTGGCACGTAGCTGACAAGTTTCCCAATGCCATTTGTTGAAGATTTTCTTGTTCCATGTCATTTTTTCTTCGTCTATCAAATATTAACTAACCATATCATAAGGGTGTATCTCTGGGTTTTCTAGTCTATTCAATTGATCTGAGGGTCTGCCTTATTCCACTACCACTTGAATTACTCCCACTTTATAGTACAGTTTGAAGCTGTGGACAATGATACCTAACTTCTTTTTCCTGAGGATTGCATTAACTATTTAGGGAAGCTATTTTTACGTATAAATTTCAGAAGTGTTTGATCTATTTATTTGAAAAATGCCATGGATATACTTGTAGGAACTGCATTGAATCTGAATAATGCTTTGGGGAGTGTTGGTTGCTATTTTGACAATATTAGTTCTCCCAATCTGTGATCGGGGGGGTGTTTCCATTTTATTGTGTCCTCTTTTATTTCTTGAAGTAGTAGTAGTGTTTTATAATTTTCCTTGCACATATTGTTCAGTTCTTTAGTTGAGACAATTCCTAGGTATTTGATTTTATGAAACACTATTATGAATTGGATTGTTTTTAAAATACCTTTCTCTTATATTTCATTATTTATATATAGGAAAGCCATGAACTTTTGCAAGTCAATTTTATATACTGCCACCTTACTGTATAAATAAATTGTTTCTAGGACCTTTGTATAGAGTCTTTTGGGTTTTCTCAGTACAGTATATCATCTGCAAATAGTGAAAGTTTGACTTCTTCCTTGCCTATCAAGATGCCCTTGACATATTTTTCTTTCCTAATTGCTAGGAAATTACTTCCAATACTATACTGTGCCTGACCTTAAAAAGAAGGATTTTAGTTTCTCCTGCTTGAATACATTGTTTACTCTAGAATTGTGGCTTTGACAGTATTGAGGAAATTTCCTTAAATTCCCATTTTTTTCAGAGGTTTTTTTCATGGATGGGTATTGAATATTGTCAAATGTTTTCTTTACATCTATAAATATGATCAAATTACATTTATTTTTTCTTGATTGATATGGTGGATTACACTGATTGACTTGCATATGTAAAACCATACTTGCATACCTGGGATGAATCTCACTTGGTTGTGGTGTATGATTTTTTTTGAGTTGTTGAGTTTGATTTGCTAGTATTTTGTTGAGAATCTTTAAATCTATGTTCAATATAGATATTGATCTGTAATTCTTTTTTTTTCTGTTCTGTCTCTGTCTGCTTTTGTAATGGGACAATGTTTGCTTCATAGAAACTGTTTGGGAGTATTTCTGTTTCTTCAATTTCCAGTAACAGCCTGGAAAGGATTGACAATAGGTCATCTTTAAAAGGCTTGGAAGAATGGGGAGATGAAATGAATAGAAACTTTGACAAAGAAGAAATCCGAATGGCTAAAAGACACATGAGAAAATGTTCCACATCATTAGTCATCAGGGAGATGCAGATCAAAACCACAATGAGATATCACTTCACACCACAGAGACTGGCCCATATCCACAAGAACAAAAGCAACCGGTGCTGGCGCGGATGTGGTGAGAAAGGGACACTCCTTCACTATTGGTGGGAATGTCGACTGGTTCAGCCCTTTTGGAAAACAGTATGGATGATTCTCAAAAAATTAGAAATTGAGCTCCCATTTGACCCAGCAATACCACTCCTGGGAATATATCCCAGAGAGGCAAGAAAGTATAGCTGAAGTGACATCGGCAATTGTCTGTTTATTGTAGCACTCTTTACAATAGCCAGAATCTGGAAAAAACCTGAGTGCCCGAGAACAGATGACTAGTTAAAGAAACTTTGGTACATTTACACAATGGAGTACTATGTAGCTGTTAGAAAAGACAAAGTCATGAAATTTACATACAAGTGGTACTACATGGAAAGTATCATGTTAAGCGAAATGACTCAGAAAGAAAGGGATAGACATAGAAATATTGCATTCATCTGGGGAACATAAAGTAACAAAATAGGAAACTAACACCCAAGAATGGCCGAGATTAGTACCAGGAATTTTAGTCCATGACCTGGAGGCCAACCACACATACTAGGGGAAAAGGGAGCTCAGATAAAGAGGAGAACAACAAATAAAGGTGTTGGGAGGATCCTCCCAGGATGAGAGAAGCATGCTGAAAGTAGATTATAGACCAGGCACAATTGCCACTCAATGTTTCTTTTGCAAACCACAACACCCAAAAGGAGAGAGAGAACAGAGGGGAATGCCCTTCCACAGAGACACGGTGGGATGGGGGGGGGGGGGTTGGGGGTGGAAGGGATACCGGGATACGTGGTGGTGGGAAATGGGCACTGGTGGAGGGATGGGTATTTGATCATTGTATAATTGAAACCCAAGCACAAAAATGTGTAAGTCTGCAACTGTACCTCATGATGTCTCACTATTAAAAATTTTTTAATAAAAATTAAAACTGGCCCCCTGGCGCCGTGTAATCCCATCAACGGCCAAGACTCAGAGACTATAAAAACCAGCTCCCGGAAGGGAACAGTGCAGTCTCCTGACCCCGCGCCTGACTGTCCTCGCCACCAGGGCCCCTTGGAGGGGAGCGGGTTGAGCTTTCCTCCCCACCCCGACCAGTGCTCCGGCAGCCAAAGATCTCCAGGACCAGCCACCACCATGACCACTCTCCGCACACATGAAGGTACTGGCAGAGGGACAAAGTCACGCGGGTTCCGGGGCCGAGATCTCCATGCCTACTCGGATTTGGGTCGAGCATCCTCCACCCAGATCCTCCAAATTCCAGTAGGCGGGGGTCACACCCATCAACTGGCCCCCTGGCGCCGAGTAATCCCATCAACGGCCAAGACTCAGAGACTATAAAAACCAGCTCCCGGAAGAGAAAAGTGCAATCCCGGAAGAGAACAGGGCCCCTTGGAGGGGAGCGGGTTGAGCTTTCCTCCCCGCCCCAACCAGGGCATTCGCGGCCGCTCGACATCCTATTATGACACCTTATTATCATTCCTACTTTGGACAAACTGGCAGGCTACCGAATGTAGCCTGCCCACACGGCAGTGTCTGGCAAACTCCCCGTGGCGTACCCAATATGCCAAATACCAGTAACAATGATGGGTCTCATTCTCCTAAAGAGCTTTGAATATAATCTCAGGGCTAGGATGAAGGAGACGTTACTGGGGCCTGCTCGAGGCAATCGACGATTAACAGGATGATTTGTGATTGTGATTGTGTGAATAAAAAAAAAGGCTTGGAATATCTCACTAGTGAATACATTTGTGCAGGGCCTTTTGCTTTGGGGAAAACTTTGGAATAATATTTCAATTTCCTTAATAGTAATAGGTTTGTTCAGGTATTCCACATCATCTTGAAATCGCTGACAATCCTTAGAATTTCTGTGCCATCTGTTGTGATATCTCTCCTTTCATTTCTGATTCTGTTAATTGGGTTTTTTCTCTCTTTCTTTATGAGTCTTGCTAGTGGTTTATCAATCTTGATTTTTTTTACAATCCAGACTTTAGTTTCATTAATATTTTGGATCATCTTTTTTATTCCAATTGGTCAATTTCTGCTCTAAATGTTATTATTTCCTTCCTCTGACTGCTTTGGCCTCCTTTGTTGGCCATTTTCCAGTTTCTCACACTGTATTTTTAGGTTATTTGGTGGGTCCTTTCTTCTTTCCTCATGAATTCTTGCATATCTATAAACTTTCCTCTTAACAATGCTTTTGTTGCATCCCATAAGTTCTGGTATTTTATGTCCTCATTCTACTTGGTTTCTGGTAGTCTTTTGATTTCCTCTCTCATTTCCTTTGTATCTGTTACTCAGTAGTTAGCTTTTTTAATTTCCAGGTTGTTTAGAGTTGTTTGTCCTTTTCTACAGGTAGTTAATTTCTATTTTCTGAGCAATATGGTCTGAGAAGACAGATGACATGATTTTTATGTTCCTGACATTATGGATGTATGTTTTGTGACAAAGCATGTGGTCTACCATGGAGAATGTCATGTAAATATTCTCTTCCATTTCTTCATTCAATTACAGTATTTCTTCACTGAATTTCCTCTTTAGATGCATATATGTTTAGGAATGTGAGTCCTTCCTGATATTCATATCCCTTTATTATAAAGAAATAACACCATCTCTCTTTTATAACTTTTTAAATCCTGAAGTCAATGTTTTCTGATACCAGAATGGCTGCACTAGTATTTTTATGGATGTTATTTGCTTGAAATATTTTCTTCCAATCTTGAACTTTGAGTCATGTTTGCCCTGATTATTCAAATGCGTTTCTTGTAAGCAACAGAAGGTTGAATTCAATTTTCTAATATATCCTGCCTCTCTGTTTATCTTAATTGGTGCATTTAGCTCATTGAATTTGACAGAGATTATTGTTATTTTGTGCCATCTTTCTGCAGGCCTCTGGCGTGTTTGTAGGGCTTGTCTCATCTTAAAGTAGCCCATTTAGTTCTTATAATGAATGCTTTGAGTTTGTAAAGTTCCTGAGTTGTTTTATAATCTGTAAAGTTGTGTATTTTCCCTTCAAATTTGAATGAAAGCTTGGCTGAATAAATTATTTCTTGGTGAGGCATTAATTTCATTGAGTGTTTTTATACTATGTCCTACCATTGTCAAAATGCTCAGAGAGTCTAGTGTGATAAATCTGTTGTAAATCTTATCACTGCTCATTTCTATGTAATTTTTTCTTTAATCTTGCTGCTTTAGTTATTCTATTTCTATCTATGGAATTAGCCATTCTAATTAGTTGGTGTCCTAGAGGGTTTTTTTTTTATCTCTTTTAGTTGGCACACTTTGGATCTCTTGAACTCTGGGACTTCTCAACAATGATTTTATTTCTTTCTCCAACCCATTTGTCTTTACTTCAATTTCTCTACCAGAATTAAAGTGCTTTGAATAAAGAAAATAAAGTCAGATAATAGACATCTGGTGTTTTTGCCTGTTACTGCTTCATGAGAGTTGCTTTCCTGTCCCTCTGGGTCCCCAAAAATTCATCTGTTGTCCCGTTTGAATTGATCCCAGAGTTCTCTTGTCTTCTGTTCATTTATTTTGAATATTTTTTTCCATTTTCTGTTGTTCTTTTGAGCTGTTTTGAATTTCATCCTAAAGTTCACTGATTTTTGTTCTCAGTTACTGTTAATCTGAGGCTGAGGCATTCCAGTCTGTTATTCATTTCACCTACCAAATTCTTTAATTCAGTCATTTCTGCATAGTTTTCTAATTTCTCCTCTCAGATTCTCTTGCATTTTACTGGCTATTTAGTTATTTCTTTGAGTTTCTTAAATATCCTGAACATTTCCTCTCTAAAGTTCTTCTCAGTGAGGTAACTGGTTATTATTGGTTCAATCTTCGGAGCTATCATCATAGGTGACTAAGTGTGGTTGGGTTTTGCGTGGCTTTCCCATTGTGCCTTTTGACTCTGGAGATGAGTTTCTTTTAATGAATCACTGTGAGATAGTTACAGACTTACAAACTTTCGTGCTTATGATTCAGCGGTACAATGATCGAGTACCCATATTTCCAACAGGGCCCATTCTCCACCATCAGTGTTCCCAGGATCCCTCCCACCAACCCCATCCCCTCCCCACCCCACCCCACCCCTGTCTCTCTGATAGGCTAATTCTCTTTTACTCTATCTCCTTTAGGGTGTTGTGGTCTGCAATAATGGCCATCATGTTCATTCTATACTCTACTTTTGGTACACATCTCCCATCCCGAGCGGGTCCTCTAAGCATCCTTACTTGGTGATCCGTTCTCTGTCTGAGTTGCCTTTTGCTCCAACATGTGAGGCCGGCTTCAAAGCCATGGAGCAACCCTCCTGGTCCTTATCTCTACTAATCTTGGGTGTCAGTCTCCCATTTTTTTACTTTATATTCCACAAATCAGGGCAGTCTTCCTATGTCTTTCCCTCTCTTTCTACTTATTTTACTTTCCATGTTAATCCAAATATATGCAAATTACATGACTTCATCTTTTCTAAAAGCTGCATAGTATTCCATTGTGTAGATGTACCAAAATTTCTTTAGCCAGTCGTCTGTTCTGGGGCACTTGGCTTTTTTACAGATTCTGGCTATTGTAAATAATGCTGCAATGAACATACGAGTGAAGATGTCATTTCTACTATACTTTTTTGCATCTCTGAGGTATATTCCCAGAAGTAATATTGCTGGGTAAAATGGGAGCTCAATTTATAGGTTTGTTTTTCTTAAATTTTTATTAGTGAAATATCATGAGGTACAGTTGTAGACTTACAAATTTTTGTGCTTGGGTCTCAGTTATACAATGATCTAATATTCATCTCCACCAGTGCCCATTCTCCACCAACACCAGTCCCAGTATCCCTCCCACCCCCTGTCCTCCCATCCCACCCTACCTCTGTAGCAAGGCATTCCCTTTTGTTATCTTTCTCCTTTTGAGTGCTGTGCTTTGCAAAAGAGACATTGGGTGGCAATCTTGTTCGGTCTATAGTCTACTCTCATCACGCATTTCCCATCCTTAGAGGAACCTCCCAAACCCCTTTATTTGGTGCTCCCTTCTCTATCTAAACTGCCTTTTCCTCTAGCACGTGCGGCTGTCCTCAAAGACATGGAGTAATCCTCCTGGTACTTATCTCAGCTATTCTTGGGTGGTAGTCTCCAATTGTGTTACTTTATGTTCCCCCAGATAAATGCAGTCTATCTATGTCTGTCCCTTTCTTTCTGACTCATTTCACTTAGCATGATACTTTCCATGAAGTACCATTTGTATATGAATTTCATGACTTAATCTTTTCTAACAGCTACATAGTACTCCATTGTGTAGATGTACCAAAGATGCTTTAACCAGTCATCTATTCTCAGGTACTCAGGTTTTTTCCAAATTCTAGTTATTGTAAAGAGTGGTGCAATGAACAAACAAGCGCAGATGTCATTTCGACTATAATTTTTTGCTTCTCTGGGACATATTCCCAGGAGTGGTATTGCTGGGTAAAATGGGAGCTCAGTTTCTAATTTTTTGAGAATCGTCCATACTGTTTTCCAAAAGGGCTGTACCAGTTGGAATTCCCAACAGCAGTGAAGGAGAGTCCCTTTCTCGCCACATCCGCGCCAAACACCGGTTGCTTTTGTTCTTTTGGATGTGGGCCAGTCTCTGTGGTGTGAAAAGATATCTCATTGTTATTTGATCTCCATCTCCCTAATGATTAATGATGTAGAGCATTTGCTCATGTGACTTTTAGGCATTCGGATTTCTTCTTTGAGAAAGTTTCTGTTCATTTTATCACCCCATTTTTTGATGGGGTTGGATGTTTTCTTCTTGTGGAGTTCAACCAGTGTTTTGTATATCCTTGATATCAACCCCTTGTCGGATGTGTATTCCGAGAATATTCTTTCCCATTCTTTTGTATTTTGGTCACTGTTTCTTTTGACGTGCAGCAGCTTCTTAGTTTAAGATAGTCCCATTTGTCTATCTCTGTTTTCACTTGCTTGGCCAGTGGTGTGACATCTGTGAAGAAACCATTAGCTTCAATATCATGGAGGGTTTTGCCAATTTTGTGTTCAATGTACCTTATGGATTCCGGTCTGATGTTGATGTCTTTAATCCATTTTGATCTTACTTTTGTATTTAATGTTAGGGAAAGATCTGAGCCTGCTTTTTTACATGTAGCTGTTCAGTTTTGCCAGCATAATTTGTTAAAGAGGCTTTCCTTGCTCCACTTCACATTTCTTGCCCCCTTATCGAACATTAGATAATCATATGCTTGTGGGGAGATGTCAGTATATTCGACCCTATTCCATTGGTCTGCAGCTCTGCCTTTGTTCCAGTACCATGCTGTTTTAATTATTACTGCTTTTAGTAGAGTTTGAAGTTAGGGAGGTTGATTCCTTCCATTTTCTTTTTGCCCAGAATTGCTTTAGCTATTGGTGGGGGCTAATAGTTCCATATAAATTTTAGGAATGTTTGCTCCATTTCTTTGAAAAATGTCATGAGTGTCGTAATAGGGATCACATTGAATTTGGACAGTGCTTTGGGAAGTATTGCCATTTTGACAATGTTAATCGTCCAGATCCATGAACAGGGGATATTTTTCCATTTCCTGGTGTCCTCTTTATTTCCTGAAGTAGGGTTTTGTAGTTTTCTTTGTACAGGTACTTTACTTCCTTAGTTAAGCTGATTCCTAGGTACTTGATTTTCTGGGGCTAAATTGTGAACGGGATTGTTTTCTTCATGTTACTTTCTTCTCTTTCACTATTTGCATATAGGAGAGCCATGGACATTTGGGTATTGATTTTATAGCCTGCAACTTTACTATACAAATCTATTGTTTCTAGGAGTTTCTTGGTAGAGGTTTTAGGGTTCTGTAAGTATAGTAACATATAATCTATGAATAGTGAGAGCTTGATTTCTTCCTTTCCTACATGGACGCACTTAATATCTTTTTCTTGCCTAATCGCTATTGCAAGTACTTCCAGTACTGTATTGAACAGCAGTGGAGAGAGTGGGCATCATTGTCTCGTTCCTGATCTTAGGGGGAAGGCTCTCAGTTTTTCTCTATTGAGGATCATGAATTCTGTAGGTTTGTGGTAGATAGCTTTAACTATACTGAGGAAATCCCCCTCTGTTCCCATTTTGGCGAGGGTTTTGTAACAAACGGTTGCTGGATCTTGTCAAATGCCTTCTCTGCATCTATTGATATGATCATATGATTTTTATCTTTTCTTTTGTTGATACGATGGATTAAGTTGATTGATTTCTGAGTCTTAAACCATCCCTGCATCCCCGGGTTGAATCCTACTTGGTCACGGTGTATGATCTTTTTGATGAGTAGTTGAATTCTATTTGCTAGTATTTTGTTGAGAATCTTCGCATCCGTGTTCATCAGGGATATAGACCTGTAGTTTTCTTTTCTTGTGGTGTCTTTGTTTCCTTTTGGTATTAGAGAGATATGGGCTTCATAGAAACTGTTTGGGAGAGTTTCTTTTTTTTCAATTTCCTGGAAAAGCTTGAGAAGGACTTGGCAGTAGGTCCTCTTTAAATGTTTGGAAAAATTCGCTAGTGAATCCATCTGGGCCTGTGCTTTTGTTTTTGGGAAAATTTTGATTACAGTTTCAATTACCTTGATGGTAGTAGGTTTATTCAGGTACTCTAGATCTTCTTCATTCAGCTTTGGGAAATAATAGGAATCCAGGAATTTATCCATTTCTTCTAGGTTCTCTTGTTTCTTGGCATACAGACTTTCAAAGTAGTCTCTGATGATCTTTTGTATTTCTTTGGTTTCTGTTGTGATAGCCCCCTTCTCATTTTCTGATTCGTTTTATTAGGGTTCTCTCTCTGTGTATTTCTCTGTGAGATTTGCTAGTGGTTTATATATCTTGTTTATTTTCTCGAAGAACCAGCTCTTGGTTTCATTGATCTTTTGGATTGTTTCTTTGGTTTCCATGTCATTGATTTCTGCTCTCAGTTTTATGATCTCTTTCCTTCTGCCTGATTTGGGCTCTTTCTGTGGATCCTTTTCTAAGGTCTTGAGCTGTGAAGTCAAGTTGTTTCTGTGCATCCTGTCTTCCATCCTGAGAAACACTTGCAGAGCTATAAATTTTCCCCTTAAATCGGCTTTCGCTGCATCCAATAAGTTCTGGTAGCTCGTGTCTTCATTCTCATTTGTTTCCAAGTTTCTTTTGATTTCGTCCTTGACTTCGTTCCTGACCCACTCTTTGTTCAGCATTTACTTGTTTAATTTCCAGGTGTTTGATTTGGTTCTCCGTGTTTGTGTGTGATTCACTTCTATCCTCAGTGCATCGTGGTCTGAAAAGATGGTTGACAATATTTCTATCTTCCTGATTCTATTGAGGTATGTTTTGTGGCTTAGCACACGGTCTATTTTGGAAAATGTTCTGTGCGCACTGGAGAAGAATATGTATTCTTTCTTTCTGGGGTGTAAAGCTCTGTATAGGTCTATAAGCCCTTGCTCTTCTATTTCTTCTTTCAAAGCCAATGTTTCCTTGTTGAGTTTCATTCTTGTTGATCTATCCAGAGGTGATAAGGTGATGTTGAAGTCTCCAGCTACTATTGTGTTGTTAGCAATGTCCTCCTTAAAATTTGTTAGTAGTTATTTTAAATATTTAGCTGTACCCCCATTAGGTGCATTTACATTTAAGAGTGTGATTTCTTCCTGTTCTACGTGTCCCCTGATGAATAGAAAATGGACTTCACTGTCCCTTCCAATCTTTTTCAACCTGAAATTGATGTTGTCGGATACTAGTATGGCCACCCCACCTTTTATGAGGGAGCTGTTTGCTTGCAGGATTGTTTTCCATCCTTTGACTTTGAGTATGTGTTTGCTCTGACTGTTGATATGAGTTTCTTGTAGGCAGCAGAATGTTGGGTTCTGTTTCTCAATCCATTTGCTATTCTGTTTCTCTTAATTGGTGAATTTAGACCATTGACATTGAGAGATATTACTGTTATGGGGTTTGGTGTCATCTTTCTGTAAGAGTCTGTTGTGCTTGTAGGGTTTGTCTTATCTTATAGTAGCCCCTTTAGCCTTGTTTTAGGTTTAGTTTTGAGTCTATGAAGTTCGTGAGCTGCTGTTTATCTAGAAAATAGTGTACCGTTCCTTCGAGTTTGAGAGAGAGTTTAGCCGGATAGAGTATTCTTGGTGAAGCATTCATTTCAATGAGTTTTTTCACTATATCCCACGATTGCTTTCGGGATTGGATGGTTTCCTCTGACAGGTCTGCAGTGAATCTAAGGGGTTCTCCTTTGTATGTGATTTCCTTCTTTGACCTTGCTGCTTGCAGTATTGTCTCTCTATTGGCGGCATCCATCATTATAACTATGATATGTCTTGGAGTGTTTTTGTTTGGGTCTCTTTTAGCTGGCACCCTTCGGGCTCCTTGAATCTGAATGGTTGCATTGTCGAATTCTGGGAATTTTTCAGCAATGATTTGTTTGACCATGGCTTTTTCATTGGAATTGTTTCCCTGAGCTTCTGGGACTCCTTTGATTCTAATGTTCCTCTTGGAATCATCTCCTAGGACTCTGATTCGCTCTTGAGCTATTTTGAGGTCTTTTCCCATTGTTTGTTGTTGCCTGTTAGCTTGATGCATCTGATCTTCCAGCTCACTGATTCTTTCTTCAGCTGTGGTCATTCTACTTTTGAGGGCACAGACTGAGTTTTTTATTTCATCTATGGAATCTTTGATTCGTAACATTTCTGTGCATAGCTTTCCAATCTTTCCAATTTTTCTGCTCTCATTTCTTCCTGTATTTTCTTGATTGTGCGATCCATTGTTTCTTTCATGTCCTCTTTCAATTTACTGGATTTCGGTCTCACTGTTTCATTGAGTTCAATTATCATCCTCATGACTTAATATCTGAATTCTTTATCAGAGAGGTCCCTTAGGTGAATAGCACCTACTGAGGCTTCTGGACTCTTTACACCATCCTCTCCATGAGGTGGGGATTTGCGTTGTTTCTTCATGTTGGTGTGTAGGTATAGGAACTGTGATGTCACACTAGATGTCTTGGCATAACAAACTACCTGCGGTCGCGTAAGTATTGGTCCGCCTAAAATTAAGCGACGCCCATTTCTACAGAAGCCACGCCCCTTCTGAAGAGGCCATGACCCTCTTTTTGTGTGAAGGGTGAAAGCTGGGTTAGGTTGGAGCCCGGCGGAGCAGCCTTGGGGGCGGCGAGGAGGAAGGGGTTCAGGTCCGCTTTTGTTCCAGGGTCCTACAGGATGCCGGGACCTTTGCAGGGCAAAAGTCAAGTCCCTGATTCGAATGCTGGCGGGCGGCCTGACCTGGGTGGGGAGGTGACTGGCGGAGCAGTGTTGGGTGTGGTCCTCAATTTCTAGTTTTTTGAGAAACGTCCATAGTGTTTTCCGAAAGGGCTGACCCAATCAGCATTCCCACCAGCAGTGAAGAAGACTTCCTTTTTACCCACATCCACACCAGCACCAATTGCTTTTGTTCTTTTGGATGTGGGCCAGTCTCTTTGGTGTGAGATGATATCTCATTGTTGTTTTGCTCTGCATCTCCCTGATGATTAGTGATGTGGAGCATTTTCTCAGAAACTCTTAGAAACAATAGACTTATATAGTAAAGTTGCAGGCTATAAAATCAATACCCAAGTCCATGGTTTCCTATATGCAAATAATGAGAGAAAAGAAAGTGATATGAGAAAAGCAATCCCATTCACAATCATGCCGCACAAAATCAAGTACCTTGGAATCAGCCTAAGTAAGGAGGTAAAGGACCTGTACAAAGAAAACTATAAAAAGTTTCTTCACAATATAAAAGAGGACACAAGGAAATGGAAAAATGGGTATGAGTTTTGTGTGTTGTTGTGTGGAAGAGTTTCTAGAGTTAGAATGTTGGTGTGCCCTCTCTGTGAGTTATATGATAAATTAAAGAAATGTTCAGTCACACTAGCAGGGTGCAATGACACAATTCCAAGTGCAACCTCTTAGCTCTGAATTTGTGAGACCGGGGGTGATGAATTTCAGGTTCTAGCAGCGGCCTTCCAGGGCCTATTCACTGGCTGGCACAATCGAGGTGCTCTTGACTGACCTGAGAGTTAAATGGCACAGTACTTCCTTCCAGCCACTGTAAGGCAATTGTTTCCCTGTAAGATTGTTTTCCACTCATTGACTTTGAACCTGTGTTTACCATGACAGGTTCATATATGTCTCTTTTAGGCAGCAGAAAGTTGGGTTCAGTTGTCTGATCTGTCCTATCACTCTGTGCCTGTGGTTAAGGATATTAATGTTGTGAAATTACTGAGATGGAATTTAGTGCCATCACTATTATGACATAAATAGTTTTCATGAATTTTGAGGGCGTTCGCCTTACAAGTGGCCAACATGGCCGACCCGAGTTCGATTCCTCTGCCCCTTTCGGAGAGCCCAGCAAGTTACCGGGAGTATTCGAGTTGTCTTTTAAAAAAGGAAAGACCATTTGATTCTTCTTGCAAAACTGGTTTGAAGACTGTAAAATTCTAAAGCTGTTTGTCTATGAAGCTTTGGCTTTTTTTAAAAATTTGAATAATAGTAAAAGTAAAGGCCCTCCCGTTGATCGTCGATTTGCTCGAGCGGGCCCAGTAACGTCTCCATTGGAGACTTTGTTGTTACTGTGTCTGGCATATCGAATACTCTCGGTAGCTTGCCGGGCTCTCCGAGAGGGGCGGAGGAATCGAACTCGGGTCGGCCATGTTGGCCGCTTGTAAGGCGAACGCCCTACCCGCTGTGCTATCGCTCCAGAATAATAACCTAACTAAAAATAATACAATTGACAGACTGCTTATTTTATTATATATGATTCCTATATCCCACATTCTCTTCTGGCCTATAAAGTTTCATTTAAAATGTCTATGAGTCTTATGGGAGAGTCTTTTTATGTATGTTCCTTCTTTTATCTTTCTGCTTTCAGTATTTTGTCTCTGGCTTGTTTCATATTGATTGCAATTGTCTTGGGATTTTACAATTTATGTTACTTTAGTTGGAAACTTTTGAATATCTCAAATCAGATTGAATGTATTCCTCAATTCCAGGAGATCCTTAGTTATTATTTCTTTGATTCGTAGTTGATTCGTTCTTTGATTCAATCTCACTTTCTTAGCTCAGAAGTTCCTAGGATTCTTATATTGCTCCTCTTAAACTTATCACATAATTCTCTGGTATGCTGTTCTGTTTTTCAGACTTTTTTCATCTTCTGTTTTATACTGATGGTTGTCTGCATCTTTTTTCAAGCTTATGCAACTGATGACTTCCAATTAATTTGCTATTTCACCTACTCTTTATTTTTAATTTTTTCCTGTTTTTAATTGAATCAGTGAGATACACAGTTACAAAATTGTTCATGATTAGATTTCAGTCATATAATGTTGCAACAACCCGTCCTTTCACCAGTGGACATTTCCCACCACCAATGCCCCCAGTTTCCTTCCCCCCGCCTCTATGGCAATCACTATTATTCTCTCTATTTCTCTGATCTTTAGTTCTATAACTCAAATTACATTTCAGTTCAGTTTTCTCATACTTTCTTGTGCATTACACTTTAGAAAAACATAATGATTAGCTTTTAGTTTTACGCTTTTCTTAAACATATATATGTTCACTTGTCTTAAGTCTTGTTCCTTGTTCAGTCTACTAAACATTATTTTTGTTTGAAAAAGAAGATGGATTCATCTTTACCTGAGTATTTGACATATTTCACTTATTGTTTTGGCAATACAACTATTCCAAGTATATTTTATGTGCACCCTAATTTTAACCTATTCCTACTAGCACCAGAACAAAGCACTGTTTCAGGATCTGGATTACACAGCCAAGCTACTAATAACTTCTTGCTTATCATATGTTTCATTTGAAGTCTTTCATTGTGTGGTTCTTAAAGAATGGTCTTGTGTCAATAGTAACCCACTGATGAGTGTCTTATAATATAAAATTTTATTTTTGTTAATTGTGCAAACATTGATTGCACATGATCATGTGGTAACTTCTGTAAAGTATACAAAGACTATTAAATTATAATTAATTCTATCAAAGAGCCTCCTTTTTTGAAGGTTTTTGCTCCATAAACAGTAGCCAAACTGCTCAAAATTCCATTGATTACCGATTTTACTGAAAACAAACTTAAAATTTCTCTACAGAGGCATGGGTTAGGGGAGTCCTGGGCACTTTGTTGGTGTTGAGGTAAGTAACTGTGTACATCAAAACCATAAATGTCAACACCATTGCAAATACTTTATCTTAACAATAATAAACTTTAAGAAACTTAAAGTCTTCTTTACCAATAGCCTATGAAATCTGGCTCTTGCATTTAAAAGACTTTTAAACATTTCTTCATTATACATCTAATCCAACTTCATTCACAAACTGCAAATTTTCACATGATTGAGTGAAAATTTTCTAGAAAATATCCAAAGAGAAAAAAGGGAGTTGACTCATTCTAGATATCATATAACAATAATTTAAAATTCTATGGTAATCACCACAGCTTAGAGATTGATTAAAGAATCACTGGAATAGAATGAAGAACCCAAATATCATGATTTGCATGATAATATATAATAAATGGGGGCATTTTGAGTCAGTTATAAGATCTTTTTTACAAATGGTATTGGTTAAACTAAGATAAACAAAAGAAAGATGTGGAAGTTCCACTCATGTCTTATGTACCTGCCTCTAAATAAATAAATAAATAAATTATTAATATTAATAACTTTAAACATATCACTGACTTCTAGAAGTGGAAAAGATAGGGGAAATGAATTTAAATGATTAAAAGGTAAAACTTGCTTTTAGAAAATAAACTCAGGGTATTTATTGTACAGAATGGTGACTCTAGCTAATAAAACTATTATATATATGAAAGTTACTAAATTATTAAAATTTAAATTTTTGTCAAAGAAAAAATCAAACCATGTGACATGATTATAACTTTATTGTGATAATTTTATAACACATGTGTATTAAATCACTACTTTGTATATCTTGGAATGATTTGATAATTATAGCTCAATAAAACTCAAAAACATAAAAATTTTCTTTAAAGAGATTAGGAGAACAAGAGTGACTATTTTATACTCTATTATGAAGGATTCCTTCCAAGCATGAGATCTAAACCATAAAGCATTAATTTGATGTAGAAAAAATTGATATAGTTAAAAAGCCAAATGACAAAACATCATGGAGGTAAATATGACGCACTTTTCCATAAGTCTATCCCAAGTAATATTGTGACAGCTACCTAGAATTCAAAGAAACACTTTGAGCTTTGTTTCTTTGTTAGTTTATTCAAGACCAATTACTCTCCTTCATATAAATGAAGTATCAACAGTTAACCTCTAAATATTCTTTTTTGATGTTGGTGTTCCTGTTAACACAAACTTGGCCATATGCATCGATACTTTTGAATGCCTAACAACCTGAATCAGACAATTACACTTGAATAGCTGTGGCTCACTGCTGGTAGTTCCTATCTTCGTTGTCTATGCACCATCATCCAATTATGATGAAGGAGAAATTGAGAAGTTCTACATGGAGCTGGAGAAGTTCTATAAAGAAGACCACACCTATCATTGTCTGTGATTTTAATGTCAAGATAGGACCAAGAAGATCAGCCTAAGAACTCCACATTGGGACCCATGGCCTAGAATGGAACGAACAGGGTGAGAGACTGAGTTCATCATGTCAACCAAGACCATCCATGGTAACTCACAATTCCAGAAGGCCGAATCTAAACATTGGACATGAGAGTCTCCCGGTGAACGCTTCCACAACAAAATCGACCACATCATATTCAATCGATGGTTTTACCTGACTGATGTCACTGTTGTCCGAAAATTCCAAATGGGATTGGACCACCATCTCCTTTGTGCAAAATTCTACTTCACAGAGTGGGGAGAAAGGGCTGCAAGGTTTAAGAAGAGAACTCCCAGAACGACCACCAACTGGGAGCTCTTTGGCACTATTGCGGCAACATGGGAAGATGCCATTGTTGACAACATTGAGAAGGAATACGATCAACTGGTTCAGCACCTACATGATTGTGCGAGGAACACCAAGAGAGAGATAGCCATAAAAAATGCCTGTCTTCGAAAACTCTTGAGCTCATTCACTAATGTGGCTTGGCTCAAGCCTCAGGCAACTGCTAGCGAACGTCCGAGCTCGCAAAGTAGCGCAGAGAAGAGATAAAGGAAGACCTCAAAGAGAGAAGAGCAGCAATGCTGGCAGATGCGGTAGAAGCCAGGGAAATCATTCACAACGCCTGCCTGTCCTTCGCCAACTACAAGACCAAGATGACTGCCTTCCGACATCCTGATGGATCTATCACATCTTCCAGAAGGGCAATGGAGAAGATTATCCATGACTTCTACTCAGATCTCTTCGATAGCCATGTCCAACTGCCCACATACCAAATTCCGCAGGATGGATATGTTGTTCTTAACGTTCTCCCTTCCAAAATCCGACATGCCATTTCGTCAGTAAAGAAGCAAATAGCACCTGGACCAGACAAGGTCAGAACCCAAACACCTGTAGAATCTGCCACCAGTACTCATCAATATACTGGTTCGACTCTTCACACTCTACCTGTCTGGATGCAAGGTTCCATCCCAGTGGAAAATCAGTAGGACAGATCTGTTTTACAAAAAGGAAGATATCCACGACCACAGCAACTATCGCCCGATCTGCCTGTTTTCTGTCGTCTACAAGCTGTTCACTTGAGTCATCCTGAGTAGGATTGGCAGAACACTAGATGAAGGACAACCATGTGAGCAAGCCAGGTTCTGAAAAGGATTCAGCCCGATAGACCATATCCACACAATAACCAAGTACATTGAGGTTTCTCGGGAGTTCAAGATAATGCTCTGTCTAACGTTCATTGATTTAAAGAAGGCCTTTCATTCTGTTGAGACTGAAGCGGTCATGGAAGCCCTAACCAAACAGGGCTCTCAAACTCAATACATCAGGATCCTGCATGAATTGCATTATTGATTCACTACCAGGATCTCACCATTCTACAAGGAAGTGATCATCCATGTCAAGAGAGGGGTTCGGCAGGGTGATACCATTTCACCAAAACTCTTCAATGTCATCCTCGAGAATGTCATGCGATGACTGGAATGGGAAAGAATAGGAGTGAAGATAGACGGTCGGCAACTATACCACCTTCACTTTGCTTATGACATCGTTCTAATAACACCAAACATTAGCCAAGCGGCACAAATGCTGGCCGACTTCAACTGTGAGTGTGGAAAGATCGAACTACAGCTGAATCTCACGAAGACAATTTTTATGAGAAACGGTCTCATTCCTGATGTTCCATTGGCTCTCAATGGAACGACCATCTCTGAATGCAACAGTTATGAGTACATAGGTCTAGAAGTTAACATGATGAATGGCCTGGCACCTGGGTTGTGCAGAAGGAAGATAGCAGCTTGTAATGCCTTCAAGAGTGTCGAAGAAATAACTAAGAGTATGAAGAACCTCCGGCTCTGGGTACATCTCTTGGATTCCACCGTTCTTCCTGCATTAACATATGCCTCAGAGACCTGGGCCCTACGAAAACAGGATGAGAACGCTATCCGGGTCTACCAAAGAGTAATCGAAAGAGCTATGCTTGGAGTATCAAGCTTCACCAAATGAGAGAAGGAATCCAGAGTTCTGACTTCCGTCGATGATGAAGAATCAGGGACGCTGTCTCGTTTGCCAAGGCATTGAAAATCAGATGGTCTGGACACGTACTGAGATTTAGAGACAACCACTGGACTAGAGCCATTACTGACTGGATTCCACGGTAAGTCAAAAGATGGCATGGCTGCCCACCTACGAGATGGTCAGACTTCTTCGTCAAGACCCTGAACAATTAGTTTCAGGCTCTTCATGTTCCTAGAATGAGCAGACGCCATTGGACTACACTAGCCCACAACAGGGACGGATGGAGACGTTACTGGTGCCCACTTGAGCAAATCGATGAGTAACGTGATGTCTAGTGATCAAGTGATCAAGTGATTCATTTTTGCATGTACTATTTTAGACATTCTTCTAGATGACTTGGTTTAAGTCTCACTACATTTTAGTATAATACTTCCAGAGACATTATATGTTAATAAATTCGGTACTTAACCATGTACAATTTTCTCTATTTTGACAGGAATCGGCTACCTATGAAAATGAGAGAGATGTAGTGAAAGTTACAGAAAATGGTAAGATGTGTTATTTATTTTAGCATCTAGAAAAAAAACATGGTATAAAATGTGCATACATAATTATGTATTTACCTAGCGACGTGGTATCTATTGGTATTGGTACATAAAAACAATTTTATTTACTGTATATGTGCAAATACTATAAGGTAAAGGTAAAGGTAAAGGCCTTCCTGTTGATCGTCGATTTGCTCGAGCGGGCCCAGTAACGTCTCCATTGGAGACTTTGTTGTTACTGTGTCTGGCATATCGAATACGTCACGGGGAGCTTGCCAGGTTCTGCCGTGCGGGCGAGATACTCTCAGTAGCTTGCCGGGCTCTCCGAGAGGGGCGGAGGAATCAAACTCGGGTCGGCCATGTTGGCCGCTTGCAAGGCAAACGCCCTACCCGCTGTGCTATCGCTCCAGCCAAGAAATCAAAAGCCACAATTATCTTGGACCCGCACAAGGCTGAACAGATAAGAATAAATCACAGGGGCACAGGACTGTCTAGTGCCTGTGCAAATACTATATATATACATATGCTAATTGTGTCAGTGTTCAATCATTTTATGTTTTCTCCGCTTTAAAATACAAAATTTATATTTAAGAACTTTTTGTCTTTACACTTGCAGTAGGCAACTAAGTTTTTAAATGTAGAATGAGAATGTATGATTGTAACTCAAACATGAAAGCTTGTAACTGTATCTCATGGTAATTCAATAAAGAATAAAAGGAGGCAACAAAATAAAATAAAATGTATGTTTAATGTCCATTATGTTTTTATAATTTGATATTATTATAATTGAAAGCCAAATGATACAATTTTAGAGATTTTTACTACATCATGATTGCCAGTGCTATTGATAGTATAGCTTATTATATGATTAACTAGCATTTTATTAGTATACATGGTTACATGATTATATAATTGAATAGTATTTTAGACAAGAAATAAATGAAGGATAAGGTGTATAAACTTTACATTTAAAATTTATGAATTCCAAATATCTTCTTTACACTTTAAAAAAAGATGTTCAAATTTTGATAGGAACTAAATTTGATTTTTTATTTCCCTTTGGGTTGTATTTACATCTAACAAAGTTATTTGATGTATTTCAATAGTGTTTTATAGTTTTGTAGTATGAAATTATTTCACCTCCTTTTTTGTTTTACTGTAAAGTAATACACACTTCACTTTGTTCCTTGCTAATTTAAAAACAAATCTTTTTAAATTATTAACCCTCTTTCTGAAACATCATTGTGCTCATTAGTAATATCTAATAGTTTTCTTTTGATTTTCCTGCTTATATATGGTACAATATATATTACAAATTCTTAAAACTCTCATTTGTTATTGAATATTTGGACTGCTTCCATAACATGCCTATTTTACTAAGCACTGCAGTGAACATAGGTATGCATATATTTTTTGAATGAACTTTTATTTTCATGGATATATGCCAAGAAGTAGAATCTCTGGGTTATACAGAAACTCTTTTCAAAAATTTTCAGCAGTATACATACTGGTTACCATAGATTATGAACTAGATGATATTCCCATTAACAGCAAATGAGATTTCATTTTTAAGTCACATTTATGTCATTACTGGTTGCTGTTTTGGGGTTTATTTGTCTTTTTCATATTAGTCACTCACTGGCTAGAGATGGTGTCTCATAGTTTTGATTTGAATTGGCTTAATAAGTGACAGCATTGTTAATATGCCTATTTGCTGTGCCTAGAATGTCTTTATGAAAGTTTCTGTTAATCTCTCCCCAGATTTTGACAGGGTTATTAGTCTTCCGTTGAAGAGCTTTGTGAATGTTTCATATATCTTGGACAATAAATCCTTATTTGATGTTTAGTGAATAAATATTTACTTCCATTCATTAATGTTCATTTTTTATTGGCCTTAAATTATTTTTCATGTAAAATCTTTATAATGTGATGTATGTGGTTTCATATAATCTTTTTATCCTGTTTTTGTTAGCTTTACCAAAGGAATAAAATCATTGGAAACATATCCCTTAGAGTTTTCTATGTTTTCCTCAATAAAATTGATGGATTCTGACCTAGTCTCATGGTCTTTAACCTACTTAGAATTTTATATTGTGTATGGTGTGAGATAAATGGAGACACAATGTCATGTTTGTGCGTGTAGTTATCCAGTTTTCCTAGCATCATTTTTGAAGTGGTTTTCCAAGCTCCACTTCATACGCCCACTCCTTTCCTCATAAATTAACAGTCAATTAGTTTTAGGGTTTTTTGTCAGGTCTTTATTCTAATCCATTAATCAGAGGGTCTGTATTATTTCAGTATGACACAGTTTGGATTACTATAATTTTACAGCATGAATTAAAGTCAGGTGAGATATCTCCCAATTTATTTTTCTAAAAATAAGTTTGGATGTTCAGTGAGTTTTGATTCTATGTATATTTTATGAGTTTGTTACATATCCTTGAGGAATGTTATTAAAATTCTCATGGAAATTACATTGAATCTGTATACTGTGTTGGGTAGGGTAATCACTTTAACATTGTTAAATATTTCAATCTCAAACCATGGGATATTTTTCCATTTTCTTGTATCTGCTTCTACTTCTTGTAATACTGAATTATAATTCTCAATGTATAAGTCTTCAACATATTTATTGATTCCTTGTTGTTGTATGATTTGGGGGATTATTTTACATGAGCACTGTTTCTATTTTTTCTCTTCTAGTTCATTAATTTCATATAGAAATGTAAGCAATATGTGTATGCTGGTATTGTAGTCTGATATTCTGCCACATTGGCCTATTTTCCCACTTTATTTAAACACCATGGTTTACAAAGTTGTTCATGATAATTTGTTACAGTCATTCAATATTCCAACACCAATCCCACACTGTCACCTTCCCTCCACCTCTGTATCCATTTTCCCAACCACCTGTCAAGCCTACTCCTGTAGCATGCCCAAAATAATTTATTTGATATTGCTTATTATCAATAAATTGCTAACTGGATGATCAAAATATTTATACAGAAAAAAAAACTTGTGAAAATTTTTGTATCTCATGACAGGGCATTAAATCCTTCTTTTCTAGGGTTCACTAAGCCTTTCTTACAAGTTAAGTCATCTGTGTTAAATTTTTGGTAGTTAAGATTAGATGGCTTCTATGCTATATCCCATTCAATTTGGTGTGCTACTACTGGCACGTCAATGTTGTAGAGTTTGGAGATACTACTCCAGACAATTCAGAATATTTAGTGGAGGAGAATTTAACTGAATGAACAGGTCAGTAGATAAGCTTACATGGCAGTGGAGGTGAGGTGTGTATATGGCTTCCAGGGCTTCAGGAAATATGGGAAGGAGGGGTAGTTTGCCGATCTAACTCCAAGAAGGCCTGAAGTTTTCAGTTCACAAAAATGCCGTAAAAATGAATTTTGTAGCAAATTAGGTTACCTGTGGAGCTCAGCCCTGAGGCAGTGGAGTCTGGCCTGAGGTATGTTAGCTGCTTTGGGGTGTGTCCATCACTGTATCACTGTATCACTGTCATCCGTTGTTCATCAATTTCCTCGAGCAGGCACCATTCGTCCTAAGCCCTGAGATTTTAGCAAGTGCCACATTGGAGACTCTTTCAGGGTCAGGGGAATGAGACCCATCATTGTTACTGGGTTTTGGCATATCGAATATGCCAGGGGAAGCTTGCCAGACTCTGCTGTGCAGGCAGGATACTCTCGGTAGCCTGCCGGGTTCTCCGAGAGTGAGAACTAGACAATAAGAGGTCGCGCGATGCAACCACATGCTTCCGGGAGCTTGGTGTTATTTGGTGTTATAGTCTCTCTCTCTCTCTCTCTCTCTATATATATATATATATATATACATATAGATATATATATATATACACACACATATATATGGGTGTATCCATCATTGTCTTTAATTACTTTCTTTTTATTTAATGGAATTTATCTTGATGTAAGTATGACTCTCCCAGCTTTATTTTTCCTTTCCCTTCTATTATTGTTTTCCATCCTTTCATCTAAGTCTGTATTTATTCTGAGAGTGTAGGTGTGTTTCCTGTAGATAGCAAATAGATGGATTTGCTTTCCTGATACATCAAGCTACTCTTTTTTTTTTATTTTGCTTCTTTGTAGAGAAGTTTATTCCATTGACTTTCAGAGAGATCTTTGACACGAGGGTTGTATTGCCATTTTGTGTGTGGGTATGTGTGTGATACAATTGTTTTTCCAAGAGTATTTTTTATAAATTGCCTTTCAATAATTCTTGCAGTATTGGTTTATTTGTTGCAAATGTTGCCAATTCTTGTTTGTCTGAAAAGGTTATTACCCTTCCTCAAGTCCAAATGATAACTTTGCAGTGTAGTGAACTCTAAGCTGGATGTTTTTTTTCAGTCAGTACTTTGAATATGCCATTCCACTTTTTCCTTGCTTGAAAAGATGTCACATGGAAGTCTATTGCAATTCTTATGTTGTTTCCCTTATATTTCAGGTTTTCTTTTTTTCTTTTTGCTTTCAATAATTTGTCTTCGTCTTTTGATTTTTACCATTCTGATTACTATGTGTCTTGGTGCTCTTTTGTTTGAGTCTATTTTTAGCTCTTTTGGCCTCTTGAATCTGAACAGGATTCTCTTTCAGGATATCAGAAAAGTTATTAGTCTTATTTCTTTGACCAGCTGATTTTCCCCATTACTTTTTCCTCTCATTTTGTTATTCATATGACTCAAATGTTATTTCTCTTGCTGATATCTATCAAGAATCTTAAATTCTCTTTCATTTGTTTACTTTTCTTTTTTTTTTGTTTTATTATTGGTGATGGGTAGTATTTCGCCTTCAATATCACTGATGAGGTCCTCTGCATGTTGAATTCTGTTGCTGTGACTTGCTATTATATTTTTAACTCCTTCAATTCCATTTATATTCATTCTTTGGTTACCCTGGGTCCATTCATCTTTAAGTTGGTTGAATTTAGCTCCAAGGCCATTTATGGAACATTGATTTGAATTCCTCATCAGTGAGGCTTGTGGATTTATCTGGTCTCTGGGATTTGCGAGTATTTCTGTCCCAGTCTGCCAAAGCAGGTGAAATACTCTATTTCACCATTTTTCTTAGAGATTTGTGGGTGCTGTGACTTGAATTTAAGATATAGAGACAGGGGTAAGTCCTGAGCACTTCTGGATGTGGAAAAAATAAATAAATAAAAATAACTTATTACAGTTAAGGAAATTCATCTGTAATGGTATTGACATTTATGTTCCTGGTATACAGTTACCTCATCATCAATTCCAAAGTGTACGAGACCTTCCTTCCCACCCTGCCTTTGTCTCCCTGTGTCCCATCCCTATTATCTGTATTTCTGTAACATTATGGAATTATGTTATCTATTCTGGAGAATTTTCCTTGTTCCCTGAACAAAAGTGTGTATTTGTGATTTTTAGGGTGGTGGGTCAGGTCCTGTACATGTCTATCAATACCAATTCTTCCAATTCCTCATTCAGGTCTCATTTCCTTACTGTCTGGTTGATGTGTCTAATGACTAAAGTGGAATGCTAAAATCTCCTAGTAACGTTTTGTATTGATGTATTATTTCAGATCAATTAGCAGTTACTTTTTTTATATTCGTTGCCCCTTAATTTAGTTGATATTTGGCAATCAGAGTTAAGACCTCCTGATTTACTATTCCTTTAAAGAGTATAAACCATCCATCGTATCTCTTCTTTAGCTTGAATGCTATTTGGTCTGATACAACAATGGCCATCCATGATTTTGAAAATCTACCTTTTGCTTGTAGAATTATTTTCCATCCTTTCACTCTGAGCCAGTATTCATTATGTACATTAAAGTGTTTTTTCTTTAATTAAGAGAAGGTTGGACTTTGTTTCCTGACCCATGCATCCTCTCTGCATTTTCTTAGGGAAGTTCAGTCAATTAACATTAGAAAGATCATTGAAAGGAATTTGTTGCCATTATTCTTTGAGGATGCTGATTGCTCTTGCCATTGGACATTTTGTGTTTTTAAGGTCATTCAGTAACCCTTGTAAAGCTGTTTTGGATTCCTTAAATACTTGAGAATGTTTTTCATCTTTTCTTCAAATCAAATGACAGAGTGACTTTAATAGTAAAAACTCTTTGTTTAAGTTTCATTTGATACAAGCGTGAAAGATCATGTATGACATCTTTGGTCTGACCGAGACAAGAAGGCATCAATCACATCACGCCGTTTTTGACACTGGAGAAGAACTTTTCCTCGGAATATGCAATAAAAGAGGCGTCGGAGGCATCGGTGTCCTTGTCAACATGAACTTGGCCATGAGCATTGATTTATTTGAATGCCTAACAACCTGAATCGGACAATTACACTTGAATAGATGTGTCTCACTGCCAGCAGTTTCTATCTTCGTTGTCTACGCACCAACATCCAATTATGATGAAGGAGAAACTGAGAAATTCTACATGGTGCTGGAGAAGTTCTATAAAGAGGACTACACAAGATCATTGTTGGTGATTTTAATGCCAAGATAGGACCGAAAAGATCAGCCAAAGAACTCCACATCGAGAACCACAGCATAGAAAGGAACGAACAGAGTTCTCTTGACTGTTTGAGTCCACCATGTCAACCAAGACCATCCATGGTAACTCACAGTTCTAGAAGGCTGAATCTAAACACTGGACATGGGAGTCTCCTGGTGGACGGTTCCACAACGAAATTGACCTTATCATATTTAACCGACGGTTTTGCCTGACCGATGTTGCTCTTATCCCAAAATTCCAAACGGGATCAGACCACCATCTTCTTCATGCAAAATTCTACTTCACAGAGCAGGGAGAAAGGGCTGCAAAGTTTAAGAAGAGAATTCCCAGAATGACCACCAACTCGGAGCTCGTTGGCACTATTGCTGCAAAATGGGAAGATGCCGTCATTGACAACATTGACAAGGAATATGATCAACTGGCTCAGCACCTGCATAATTGTGTGAAGAACACCAAGAGAGAGATAGCCACAAAAAAAAAGCCTGTCTTCGAAAACTCTTGAGCTTATTCACCAACGTGGTTTGGCACAAGCCTCAGGCAACCACAAACGAACGTCCAAGGTCGCAAAGCAGTGCAGACATGTGATAAAGGAAGACCTCAAAGACAGAAGAGCAGAAGTGCTGATAGATGTGGCAGAAGCCAGGAAAAGCATTCGTAACGCCCACCTGTCCTTCCCCAACTACAAGACCAAGATGACTGCCCTCCGACGTCCTGATGGATCTATCACATCTTCCAGAAGGGCAATGGCGAAGATTATCCATGACTTCTACTCAGATCTCTTTGATAGCCACGCCCTCCTGCCCACATACCAAATTCCACAGGATGGATATGTTGTTCCCAATTTTCTCCCCTCCGAAATCCAACACGCCATTTCATCGTTAAAGAAAGGAACAGCACCTGGCTCAGACTAGGTCAGACCTGAAAACCTGAAGAACCTGCTGTCAGTACTCATCAATACACTGGCTTGGCTCTTCATACGCTACCTGTCTGAATGCAAGGTTCCGTCCCAATGGAAAACCAGCAAATTTGTACTACTCTACAAGAAGGGAGATATCCACGACATTGGCACCTATAGCCCGATAGCCTATTGTCTGTCATCTACAAGCTGTTCACTCAAGTCATGCTGAATAGGATTGGCAGAACACTAGATGAAGCATAACCAAACGAGCAAGCCAGTTTCCGAAAAGGATTCAGCACGATTGACCGTATCCACACAATAACCAAGCCCACTGAGGTTTCTCGGGAGTTCAAGATAATTCTCTAACGTTCATTGATTTAAAGAAGGCGTTTGATTCTGTTGAGACAGAAGCGGTCATTGGAGCCCTAGGCAATCAGGGCATTCAAACTCAATACATCAGGATCCTCCGTGAGCTGTATTACGGATTCACTACCAGGACCTCACCATTCTACAAAGAAGTGATCATCCATGTCAAGAGAGGGGTTTGGCAGGGTAATACCATTTCACCGAAAATCTTCAGTGCCACCCTCAAAAACATCATGCGACGACTGGAATGGGAAGGAATGGGGGTGAAGTTAGACGTTCAGAAACTACACCATCTCTGCTTTGCTTATGACATCGTTCTAATAACACCAAACATTAGCCAAGCAGCACAAATGCTGGCCCACTTCGACCGTGAGTGTGGAAAGGTCAGACTACACCTGAATCTCACAAAGACAATGTTCATGAGAAATGGTCTCGTTCCTGACGTTCAGTCTCAACTGGATGAACATATTCGAATGCAACAGTTATGTGTGCCTAGGTCGTGAAGTCAACAAGATGAATGACCTGGCATCTGAGTTGCACAGGAGGAAGAGAGTGGCTTGGAACACCTTCAGGAGCGTCAAAGCAATAGCTAAGAGGATGAAGAACCTCCGGCTCTGGGGACATCTCTTTGATTCCACTGTTCTTCCTGAATTAACATACACCTTAGAGACATGGGCCCTATGAAAACAGGATGAGAACACTATTAGGGTCTCCAAAAGAGGAATCAAAAGAGCTATGCTTGGAGTATCACGTTTCACTCAAATAAGAGAAAGAATCCGGAGTTCTGACCTCCGTCGACGGTCAAGAATCAGGGACGCTGTCTCTTTGCCAAGATGTTGAAAATCAGATGGGCTGGACACGTAATGAGATTTGGAGACCACCGCCGGACTAGAGCCATTACCGACTGGATTCCATGGGATGTCAAAAGACTGCTTGGCTGCCCACCTACCAGATGGTCAGACATCTTCATCAAGACCATGAACGATCGGTTTGAGGCTCTTCGTGTTCCTAGAATGAACAGACACCATTGGGCTACACTAGCACGTGACAGGGACAAATGGAGACATTACTTGCGCCCGCTCGAGCAAATTGATGATTAACGGGAAGTCAAGTGACCAAGTGATCAAGTGATCAATATAGCAAGAGAGTTTGTATTTCACCACAACCATTCTAATATTATAAATGTTGTTTTTGGTGTAAGTTACTCCCAAGATGTGAGATGATTTACTTTCTATTTCCTAGACAGGTAGTAAATATTTTTAAAATGGGAGTGATTGTTCAAATTTTCCCAACTTCTGATGCCTAATTTTGCGTTAAATTTTCTGAGTTCTTTATTCATTTTTAAAATTTTTATTGAGTTTCTGTGATTTACAATACTTTGGTGGTTTCCAATGCACACAATTCCAGCATCACACCTATCAACAGCGTTACACACCTCCCTCCCTATGGGCCCTAATGCCTCAATTACCCTAAATTTCAAAACCTTAACAACTTGGTTCTGTGGATCAGTTGTTCTGTTGTGTTGCCTTTGGCTCTTTGTTGCTACCCTACCTTGTAACTTTAAGTGCCACATAATAGTGAGATTATTCTCTATCCATTTCTTTCTGATTGACTTCACACTGAATATTCCTTAGCTCTGTCCATGTTGCTGCAAATTGAATATTTTTTCTTTATTAGAGTGCCATAATGTTACATTGTGTATATGTACCACAACTTCTTGGTACATTCATCTATAGTTGGATGTTTGGGTTGTTTCCATATAGTAGCTATTGTACTAATATGACCCAGTGATTCCACTTCTTGGCATCTATCCCCCAACACAAAAATGGTAATGTGAAAGGAAATATGCACACCTATATTTATCACCACACTCAGTGCATGAGTTCTTTATTTGCCTTGGACATAAATATTTCCCCTTATCAGATGTCTGATATGTATTTTTTCCTATGTACTGTTTTTCATATTCAGAAGGCTGAATTTTTGTTTTATATTTGTTTGCTGTACAGCAATGATTTTTTTGTTTTCTGGACTATACCTAGTGGCACAGTGGTGCGGTTGTGCTTGGAGGT